>NC_066363.1:72866030-77693530 GCF_013377495.2 Cygnus atratus
GCTAGCATTTGATCACTTAGTTGAAAGGCACAATAGTTAGGAAATTACGTCTTTTCCCATTTCAGTTGAGAAGGAAATGCTGGATGCAGTGTACTAGAGAAAGTAATGGATATAATTGTTGAATTGATCAATGGAAATCAACAACTCTGAAATTAATGAATGGAAAACAACTTATTTTACTATCTGTGTCTTGTGAGTGTGTGTGTGTGTGTATGATAGAAAAGTGCAGTGAGTTCTTAGTGTACTGGGAGAGCTGTTTTCCTTCTAAGTGTATGTGAGAACATTAGTGCTAAATAAAAAACTACTTTGACATTCATTCTCTAGATAAAAACTACTTTGACATTCATTCTCTAGATAAGCATTTATATATATATGTATATATATACTTACGCTTTACTATGCTTATGATAGTTTGATGTGTAAGTAAGATTGGATAGTGCGCACTTTATATGACTTAGAAAATTATTTTCAATGAAGAGGGAAGTCATGGCATGCAGATAATTTTAAAGTATTTACTAGATGTAAGAAATGGAAGATGGATTATAAATAGAAGTGTTTTCAAAGGATGTGTTAGTTTTTGGTTAGACAAGACTAGTTTTTGAAATGGGATCCCAAAGTCTATTTAGAAAGTAAATACTAGTAGTAATATAGGTTAATCAGAATCCTTGAAAATTTTCTTATTTGCTTACATCAGCAGTATTTGAGAGATAGAGTCTGTTTTTTCTGAGGTTTCTTCAAATGTCATCAAAAGTGTCTAATAGATAATAACAAAGAGCTGTAGAAATTGATAAATGAAATAATTATTTTGGAGTTTATGAGAGTTTCTTTTAAGTTTCTGAATAATTATTAAATGCTTAAATAATTACCAAGAACTCCAAATATAAACTTAAGAACGATATTGATATATATATATATATTTGCCATGTAGTTTAAAGGTGATTTCATTAACTAGAATTTGTTTTAAAACCAAGCTAGGTCATTAACATCTGGAATTACCTGTTGTCTGTGATCAGATTTTAGTGAAAAGACTTGAAAGTGCATATTTGCAAATCCTGTCTCTCCCAGGATTAAATACAACTAATCTGGTATGGTTGCCTACTTTTTAAAGACGATTCCACTAATACCTTAGATGGATTCGCAAGGCTGAAAATACCATGTCATTCCTTATTGCCTTTATCTCTTTTGTGAACACATGTATGACTTTCTGGCTATAAGACAAGCTTCCTCAGCACTACTGAATTCAATGGAAATACAGAATTAAAGGTAGTTCAAGCCACATACAGTCGGGGAAAAAAAAAAATACTTTCACTCAAAGTCTATTTTGCCTTTTTTACAGGCAGCATGCTTTCTTGTCTTCCCAGCATCTAAGGAACCAGGAGAAGGGCATTATGACAATAATTTATAGCAGAAATGCCGACTCTTAAGCACGTGCTAGGTAGCATGCTATGAAACTTATAAGTAATAAATTATGTGTGTTTTCTATGTAAAGTTGGTGACATTCCAGAGAACGCAAAGATAACAACAGCTATATAATATTATTTTATCTAACAGCTATTATAAATGCACTGTAGTGGCAGATCAGTGTGAGGAGCGGTTGAAACAAAAACAGTTGGCCTCAGAATGAACGTGGGCAGAAGAAACTGTCTTATAGTACAAAAGTCATTTAACTCCTAGAAGAGCTACTAGATGGAATTGTATCTCTACCAAAAGCCTGAATTTATTGGCACAACAGAAGTATGAAATGTGAGTCACTATGTCTACATGTGAAATCCATGGGAAGCAAACATCAGGGTCTAGAATGACAGGGACAGTAAGGAATTGTTCAGAGGAACCTGAATAGAACCACACAGTCGGTAGAGCAACCCACTGACTTTCATATACCTATATAGCTTTCAAAGCAAAGCCAAACTTCAGAAGTCACCATGAACCCACTGACTGTGGATTACATCTTAGAATTTCTGAGCAGAAAAAGCTGAGTACCTTGATAACTAACAAATTATTAAATTTATTAAGGACTACTTTTTATATTTACAAGCCTTTGGCTCTAGACTTATAGATAAGAGCCTGACATTGTGTTGCTGAATAAATGCTTTGCTTGTTTTACCAAGACACGTGATGTTGAAGACATGGCAAATACAACATGTTAGTGTCCACTCAGAAACACAGGGTAGTTTTTTCCTTAGGGGAAAGAATGAATCCAAACAAAATAGCATGTAAAGGAACTCCCTTGAGGGCTATATCTGAAAATACGTTTATCATAGGCAAAAGGTGGGGAATAATCTGCGCAGCATTGCATAGGCACTGGTGGATGAGAAAGGGATGGTATAGCCAAGTATCTACTTTGACTAAGAATTCTCTTTTAAAATGCATAAATTCACGCTTTCCTGCAAAAGCAGATGGCTGTGTAACATACTGCAGTTCAAACCAAACCCAGAGCACCGCAAAACACTGTTCCCTTGAGTAACAAAGCTGGTTGCATACAACAAAATTAAAATGGATAGCTTTTCATTTGCAATAAAGATGAGCTGATGTGCAATAGGCCTTATTAAAACAGACTGACCAGTCTCATACCTTAGGAAATATCTTTATAAAGGACATCCAGGACTACAAATGGATAGCACACCTGCAACCACTGTGTCCTATTTGTATCTGTAATTTAATATTGTCCTATCTGATGCTTGGTGGCAGCTGCGTATTAACTGAAATACACTTTCAATTTATATGTAATTTATTATTGAACAGGTTAACAGAAAATAATATTTATTTTTAAAGGTGAAAATGTATTCATAAAAATTCCATTAAATAGAGTTTCAAAGAGTAGGTGAAATGATGAGGAGCTGAATTAGTAATTGAGTATATAAAAGGAACTTTAATGAACAGATTCAGATTTGCAGCCCTGAAAAACAAAGCTGCCTCTTCACAAAGGAAAGGGTCATTGACTGTATTTCTTGCCCACATAACTGTTCTATTTTGTGAGGCAAGAAACTAGCTTTGTTTATGAATGTCTTGGAGTGCATTTTTGGCGATATCTCCAATGAACATACCAATATAGAGGATAGCTTTTGGCTTGTAGACATTTTTCTTCCAGTGTTTATGATGAGATTAAGTTATCCAAACTGATGTGAAACCATGTGCAACAGACTTGTATGTGTGTGTGCATGCATGTGAAAAGAATGTATAGTTTTCACCAATTACTATTTTAGAACAAAATCAAGTAGGTTGCTATCCCACTTCTAACGTCTTCATATTTTTATCAATTCTACAGGTATATTCTTATATCATATGCAATCAGCAGGATTTTGATGAAAGAATTAATTAAAACAACAGTATATCAGGAATTTCTTGTAAACTCCATGTCCACTGTATTTTTCTGATAATGAAGAGGTAAATATGTTTCCTACCTCTTTGTTTTATTTCACAAATTTGATTAGCTATGATAAAATGTTAATAACTGAACATACCATAGTATATACAACACAGACAAGAAACAAGAACAAATCCCAAAGTTTCTGCTTCTCAGGAGAAATCTTATGAACATCTCTGGAATACATCTGCTGAGATGTGCAAAACTCTAGGATGCATAAAGGCATATCTGTGTGACTCTGTGTCTCCCTGAATTCCAAATTCTTTATGCAAACTATGGGATTTGTATGTTTATGCAGCTTATTAGTAAAATCAGGTGTCCACACCTGTTTGAAAATTTAGGCAAAAATGAAAAACATTGGTTTTTTCCTTCCAGCAGAATATACAGTAAAAAGTTTCTTTCATTCTCTACAGATTCTAGAGAGCTCTTGTCACAAGAGGTGATTGTTCATTTAGTTTAGTCCACTTGAAATGTTTTCATACTTGTTTATTAAGTAATTAAACAGGAGTTTTGCTCCTTCACAACTGCTATTTTGTAAATAACAAATTAACAGCGCGAATGGTTCATATGCTGTATTGCTATTTCAAACAGGGAAAGTTGAGCATGTGCTCATTAATTCTGTATAAACTGGCCATGTTTGTTACAAACTTATGCCCCATTTTCTAAGTTTATTATTATTATTATTATTTGTTTCCTTGGTTGTTTTAATCTCTATTAACAAAATAGTCATCTTTATTACTGTTTTTCACAGAATCCATGTGACTATTGGGTTCATAGTTCAATATACAATACACTTTTCTAACTCACCAGATATTCACTTTGTCACTGTGTACATGCACAAAAAACACTTCCATGTAATCCCAATGTCTTTGACAAGCTGAGATGATAAGCAATAGTGCACTCAGGGGTGTCAGATGTTTTAAATGCCACAAATTGTACAAATTCATAAATGTGACAGAAAAGCGCTGTATAAAAGTCATTAACTCAGACTGAGACCTGGCTTATCTCCAGTGATCTGAGAGGAATTAAGCCACTGCCAAATTTGGTCCATTAACTTCTGTGTGGTTTCTGCTACACATAAAGTTGTACACTCCGTATTCAAACATTTTATTACCAAGATTAATGGCCTCTCTCCTATTGAATTAAGAATCCAATAGCATGACAAGGAAATGGCTGGCATAATGCAAAATGCATAAACCCATTAAACATAACTATTTTGACACAGTGGTTCATACTATTCCAGGACAGTTTTCAAATCCTGACTCAAGTCTCTTACTTGATGTACTGACAAAATGTCATAGGTTTCATGGGATCCCAGACAACCCCTATCAGCTCCCTGTCCACTGCCGTCTCTAGTATCTGCAAACATTATCTGAAGAATACCTTTCTTCTTCTAAAAGACTACTGTACAATTCTCATTTAAGGTGTAACAATCAATGTAGAAATAGGACATGATGGATCCAAATATTTTTGAAGGGTTAGGAGACACTTTGCTTTTGATGCTACTTGGCCAAAGAGATAAAATGATTTTAATCTTCATTGGATTAGATAAAGCAAGTGTTGAGCTGAATCAAATGTAGGGATTTCATTCATTATTATAATATCTTCTTCACACAAGAAGTTTTGGTCTGTCTTGAGACAGGGTAAATATCCAGATGGCCCTTCAGGAACGTATGGAATATTTTGCCTGCTGTGACTTCTGAAGGGTGATGTTTTTCAATGCTGCTAAGCTTATGCTTTACCTTCAATAAGTAAGTTGTCTTCATATAGTTTTAAAAATTGCTTATCTGCACTGATGCATAGCCTGTATTTCTGAGCAGAGCAATGTATAGCTGTAATGGTTACCAGGGAGAGAAGAAACACAATATTCTGCATAGAGAACAAGCTCAAGAGGCTTACTGAAATGAACCTGCTGCCTCTCAGAATATGCACAGGTTTTTAATCAGTGGCAGAGCAGTACTTTTTCCTTAGATTAACCCTATTTCTCCTCCACAGCCAACTTTGTGTCAGTATTTATGTCTCAGAGGTAAAATGCTGCTGTTCCATTTTTTACGTTAATTTTCTTTATCTGTACCTAACTACAGAGGACCCAGAACAAGGACAAACCAGACCTGCTGAATAATTCCTGTGTACAGTCATGCCAGGGTCACTTCTTCAGACACACTTTTACTGATAGCTTATTATTTGATTATTAATACTGCTAGTATTCCCATTTGTGAAATTGTAATGATATTGATTCTTTACCTGCCATACTGCCATGGTACAGTATGTGAAAATCTGTTCAATTGTAAAAATGAAAATAATTTAACAGAACAGTTTATCACTGACTTCCACTAAACTTACTTGCTTCTCATCATTTGAAAGAAAATAAAAATATTAAATCCCCAATTGATGAGATGACAATTTGGTATAGATTGTGCAGAGAAGTTGATTTGAACTTACATAGCAATTTAACAAAACATCCCAAAAGCATGTGATTTATTTCCAATGCCTTCCCCCCAGCTATGCTGAAATAAAATATGTAAAACAGGGAGACTTGATGTGAAGTCTCCCTGCTATAAAGCACTTCTTTTGCATGCATTACATCACCCTATTTAACCAATGACTAGAAAGTCAAAAAACAATGTGGATGTTTTTATAGAGGAAAGGATTGAAGAGGGGAAAGACTCACAGAAGACAAAAAAAAACCAACCAAACAAAAAAACCATGGCATTATAATACCCATATTTAAAAGTGTTTCACTACTGCTTGAGAAACTTTGAGAACTCTATCAATCACTTTGTAAATCAATCAATCAAACAAACAAAAAGTAATAGGCAATCCTCTAGAAAATCTAGAAGTCTTCATTTTCAACTTATTTACTTTTGTAAATTTAAAAAAAAAAAAAAAAAAAAAAAAGCTTAGTTAACCATGATCACTTTCTAAAGTATTCCATCTGAATGCTAATTTGTTGCAATGAGCATTGAACACATCTGTCAGATTTTCTTTTCTATATGGCTGATATACAATGACGATAAGTAGCAAATTTCACTACATTTCACCAAGTATGATTTTCAGAGTTTTAGTCATTTATTATTGGATATATTTACATGACAGAGCCCCATATATTGTCTTGGCAACCATTTTGTAGGATATAACTGTTGCTTACAGGTTAGACTTCACATTTGCTAAAGTTTTTCTTCTTAGCATCTATTGTCTAGATAACATGAAAACCTGAAATCTTCTGAAATTGATGGGTCCTTAAATGAGCTTTCATTTATTTATTTATTTATTTATTTTATTTTATTTTGGCTAGATCCTCTCTTTTAGCTTTTCTGAAGGCATAAACTGTTTAAATTACCTTAATTTCTAAAATGTCACCAGATACTTAGATTAGTGTAGCTTCTTGTGTAACAACCATGCCCCATCTGTTGAGCATATGATCTTTTCCACTAAACAGAGTAGTTTTCTTATTCTGGACTATGGAAGAACATGAGGAATGCAACAATTTCTGCCCAGGATGGACAGATAACAGCTGTTTGTGTCCGTAAATTTAGGTATAAGTTCTGTAAAGGAATTCAGTCTGGTTTTGTTCCATTTGGCTACTTAAAAAAACCTGCATCATTTGGCACAGCACAGTGCATTCAGAACACTTTATTCTGTGATGTTAGTGGTACCAGACTACTTTGCCAAAGCTTTGATTCTGCTCTGATGCTTTATGTGGTAAACTTGTATAACACCTGTCCTCCCATATCATGCAAAAATCAGTATCATTAGTCTTGCTTTGCCTAAGCTCTATATTCAATGACCTTTAAAATATTAAGTACATAAAACACTTCATTCCCATTGTTTGGACCAGAAAGGCAGGTTGTCACATAAATTGCTTCCATTAAAAAAGAGGTTTGTCCAGCAAAGTATCTTATTTTTTTACAGTGAAGTCCCATGAAAAAGCTACTGTTTTCCACTTTAGATTGTAATTGTATGCTATGCTTGATGGCAGTAACAGATGCATAATGGACAGAGGCTGTTTTTGCTGGCGAGCCATATGATTTTAAGAATATCAGAGGGCTTTGTCATTCAAGTAAGCCCATACTATATACGTAGTAGTTCCTCTCTCTGTCTCATTATGTTTTATCAGGTTGCACTATCAGAAGACCTCATCCAAGCCAATTGATGTTGGTGAAATGGGACAAAGCCTGTTAATTAGAGATTTCTGTTGTTTCATATAGAACAATTCCAAATAAAAATACAATAGATGATTTTTAAAGGCCACTTCAGTTTAATATTGTGTCTGATATTATACAAAGGCACAGATTTCCTCTGTGAAATTAGTTTAATTGAGAAGCTGAATCACATTATCCAGTGCACAGAAGCCCTAATATCTGCTGGAAGAGTGCAAACATTTGCCATCAAGAAGTTCCTCTTTTGAAAAATACAAGTTGGCAGATGAAGACCATTCAGGACAGATAGAGACATGGGAGTACATTCAAAACCACTAATATGCTTCTTTTTAACAATCCATCACCCTTGCACATACTATCACCACTACTTGGGTGTGGGGGGAAGGGGGTATTAATCAGTTTTTGTTGTACTCTGCTTGTTTCTGAGATTATAATGAGAAAAAAAAGGACAGGATCTCAACATTACAAGGAGTGCTGCAGGTGTCTAAGAGTAGATGCTTACTGCTATTTTAGGATTATGAAATTGCATTAAATAAGCGAGTCATCGCACAGGACTGGCAGATGTAAGAGAGAATCCATGGAAGACCCAGTCTGTCCTGAAGTATCAGGTAGAGGCTAGACAGAGTACAACATATATTAGGTAATTCTGCTTTCCATTTCAGTGGAGGTGAAGTTAAGCGTGCAACACACTGTTGCACACGAGTACTTGTTTTTGTGAAGTATCATGTCTGATGAAAAGATCAGACATGAAGGTAACATGCTTTCATAGATGATCTTACTGCAGTGAATTATACAAGTAATATCAGACATTATATGTGACTGAAAGTTTCCACTAATAAAGTTCCTAACTATAATGTGTCATGTATCTCAGACTTGTTTTGGTTTTGGATACTTTTATTTCACCTACTTTCAAATTATGCAAAGGTTTTAGGATTATTTAGATTAATAAACACGCAAATGGTAGATTAATAAATATACAAATGGTAGAAGTAGTGTATATATTACTATAATATTAATGGTAAATGATTTTCAGCAGTAAATACAAATCTGTATGTGTTTATCTTCACTGTTAGCTTGGATCTCTCCTTCTTTTGCCTTCCAGTACTCATTTCCAAATTCTTCATATGAATAGTCATGACCAGTATCCTTCCTGGAGGGAAACAATAACTTTGTACACCTAGGCAAAAGCTAACAACAGTCAGATGGATTAGATGGCTTCAGCAAAGGATCTGACAGAAAGTGATGATTGAATGATGCCAGGTGTGTAGCCCCAGTCTTCCAGTATTTGGTTAACAGGAGCTTGAATTCTTCCACAATGTCAATTTATTTGCCATTTTCACATAAATAAATAAATACATGCATACATACATAAACACCAATCTTAACCTTATTCTTTAAAACACAAATTCCACAAATCCAACATATTGTCTAAAAGCCCTTAAGTTACTTTGGGAATATTATTAAAAAAAAAAAAAAAAAAAAAGAGTAGTAAAGATAGGAGCCCTGAGCTGTTATGGACCTTTGAGAAATAAGTTTTCTTCAGACAGGAGTTCATAAATCCAAGCATCTGCCTGGTCATCTTTTCCAAACAAGGCAGAATGGCTTTGCAGAAGTCTTCAGGCCCTCAAAAATGCCTCTTATAAGTGTGGCCTGTGATATCAAGGACCATGCTAAGAACTGATGTACTCGCATGGCATATGCGTCAAAAGAATACAAGTGTCATGCCTTGATTTTGTAGCATGACTGAAAGGCCAGTGTGTATGAGTAGACCTAAAGTTCTGCAACCATTGCCCTATCTAGCATGCTCTGTGGATACAGTCAGTCCACACTAGAGGAGGCTGGTCAAAAGCAGGATGGATGTAAATTAACTGACTGGGAGAAAAGAGGTTGTTCTCAATAGAAGGTCACAAACACAGTATAGATTAGCAGAAATCATGAATAATAAACTTGGTGAAATGCTCAGCAATACTTCTGAACAATGACTACTTTTCTGGTTAAAAGAGGAAAAGTGTAGAAGATGGTGAAAGAGGTGAATGCCTCAGTGTTTAGAGGCATACCTCATTGGTTTTAGTTATTATAAAGAACAGTGATTTTATTTAATTTTATATTTTAATATTTATTTATTTAATAATTTGTGTCATAATACTTGGATGTCAATCAATTTACTTGCTAAATTCAGCCCATTCCTGATTTTCTGTTCCGAATGTCATAGTGTAATTATGGCCACTGAAAAAATGATTTCCTTGTACTCCAGTGGTCACATTGCATTACTTTTTATGACAAGCATTTGCATCCAAAATAGATTTCACCAAGTATAGAACCTATTCCGCATTCAAAGTTCAAGCAGGGTATGTGATCCATGCTGCAAATGCTATTCTATCTGGCAATGGGATTTTTCCCATTAAGCAGCAAAGTCATACTTAGAAACATTATTATCACCATTAAAAGAAGTCTCAGAGATGAAGAGCATATCTAATAAACCATATCTGATCATTCTTATAGGGGAGTGAAAAAGTAATGAAAATATAATGACATTAAAGGTGGGCAAAAATAAAATATGTGAATGAAAATCAAATGAATACATTTAAGTTCACATAATTGAAGAACCCGGTCATTGAATGTTATCTGTATCCAAATGATTAATATGATTTTTTTGTTGTTGTTTTCTAAATGTATTACTCTCATTTGACATCCAAAAATATATTTCATTATTGAGAACAAAAGAAAGAGTTTTAAGGTTGATTATGAGTGAATTATTGTCAGCTACAGATTTTTATTCAAGCCTCCTGATGGGGGTTTTGAAAATATTCATTAGTGTACTGTTCCTAAAAATTCATGTTTTGCCTGGAAACAGAGTGAGAAATTTAATGGATCGCCACCTTTTTTACTTCTTTGATTCAGTGCTAACTATTAAGCACTATAAAACAGAGACTAGCTATCTTTAGGCATAAAAGGAAATTAATACATTAAGTTCTACAGCTACAGAGAGGAATAAAGAGTAACTGGAAGTTGTTAAAAAGAAACTATTTCAGCTGGTCATAATTAACAGCTTATAACATCTATTCTAATAACAACTAAAGAAGTTACTAAGCGGCAGAAAAATTGAATTTGTGACTACAATAGACAGAAAAGGTAGAAGAATAATGTTCCCCTTAAAACCACTTCGATATCATTATTGTTGCAAATTAAGATTGAACTCGCTTGCTGGCACACTATTGGAGCTGCGCTATGTTTGTTGCTTTCTTACTGAGAGAACATTTTCTATAGTTTTAAGAACTTTATTCATTCTCATAAGGGAATAAAGCAGTATGCGGAAAAAAAAAAAAAAAAAAAAAGACAGCATTTGGCCCTGATTAAAAACATAAAAAGAACATAGTTCATACCTCCAGTAATAAATAAATAAAATAAAATAAAATAAAATAAAAAAGCAGAATTTAATAGTCTGATGTCATGGCTTAATGACCAATGCTTGTTACAGACCAGCCTCTGTCTTACAGCAAGTTAATAATAGTTCTTCCATTAGTGGAAAATTTCCTATTTCCAATCTGTTTACATATATGTGTATGTATATATATATATTCATCAGATGCCCTTGTGTGTCATAATTTTGTCCTATGCCCAGTTCTTTCCTGTACCGGCTGTAAGTGGCAAGGCTTTGGTAGCAGGAGGGCTTCAGGAGTGGCCTCTGTGATCAGTGCCCAACAGCTGCCCCATGTCAGACCAGAGCCAGCTCCAGCTGGCTCCAAAAAGGACCTGTTCTGGAGCAGTTTGCTCCTGATGGATGGACCCTGTGGTACAGACCCATGTGGGAGCAGTTCTTGAAGAGCTGCTGCCTGTGCACAGCCCACGCAGGATCAGTTCAGGAAGGACGGCATTCCGTGAGAGGGACCCCACGTGGAGTAGGGGCAGAGAGTGACTGTGAAGGAGCAGCCGAGATGAAGCATCAGGAACTGACCGTAGCCCCCATTCCCTGTACCCCTGCACCACTCAGGTTGATAAGGAATATTTTTAAGAGGGTGGATAAGGAGGAATATGTTTTTAGTTTGCTTTTAGCTTCTCACTGTTCTAGTCTGCTAGTGATGGCAATAAATTACATTGATCACCCTATGCTGAGTCTGTTTTGCTTTTGACGCTAATTGGTGAGTGATCTCTGTGTCCCTGTCTCAACACTTTCCATCGTATTTTCTCCCCCTTTCTCTTTAATGAGGGGGAGTGAGAGAGCGGTTGTGGTGGAGTTCAGCTGCCCAGCAGGGTAAAACCAACACAATTCCTTAAGCATTAGAGACTTTCTGCTTTGAGTATTTCTCTTCACTGTTTGTGCCAAACACTGAAACTTGAGTACAGCTTCATGTTTATGCATATAAAATAGATTAGTAAACATTTAAATATGTGAATTCCCGATAAAAATATGACTTACCCAGACACATATGGTATTTTTGTTTTGTTTTGTAAAACAACTAATTATATAACTTAGATCTGGGATTTTAAGGCAAAATTTTGGCAATAATTTCAACATCTACTTTGAATTTCTTGCCATGTGCTACCTCATTTCATATAAGATGTGTGTCCTGCAAGTATACTTCCTGGATTACGTACAAAAAGTATAAGTGCTTCACACTGTCTCGCTAAATATTTGTCTCAGAACTATGTGATACATAAGTGAAAATAAAGTCAACATTTGGAAGGGGTAATCTTAGACAGAAATTCTGCCTTCTGATATAGTGGTACAGTTTAATAACTGATATGTGGGTCATCTATTTGCCTCCAAAGCGATTTTACTGCTATCAAGTAATTTCATTTAGCATTATGAGGGTGGATTACTTCTAATATTGCAGGCACTGCCCACAGCTTAGCTCAAAGGAGGGTGGAGGGGTGGGGAGGAATTAGTAAATGCAAGAGGTTGGTAGAATCAGGGATAAAGAAAAAGAGGAGGACAGAGGAGGACAGAACCATAAGACTTTGGATGGCATGCGCAGTGACAGGATGAGGAGGAACAAGAGAGAACTTAAGATGGTGAAAGAGGGAAAAGTAGTTGTGTGGCTTGATGTACAGAAGTCAAGGGCATAGCTGCCTGCATTGGTATGAAGGCAAGAAATAGACTAAGATTCATCAGCAACTAATTTTCTTACACTGTGCCCTTCCATCCTCATTCCTAGGTGGCCTTTAGCATAGGCTGCTGTAGTGTGCATATTTGCAGTGTTAGATGTAAAATGTGTATGTGAATTTGAATCTGTCCTTGTATACTATTCTAGACATAGAATGGATTTCTGTATTATTTTGTTGTCTTGGAAATAGCTGCAAAACCCTCTTGCAAAGCACTCTTCTTGTGCCCTCTGAAAAGTGAGATTTACTCAGAAAATAATAGCGTTCATTGCTTGTATGTATTCAGTTCTTGAATGGTACAAATCAGCACTGTTGTACTTAAAATCTTAACCTTGATGACAACTCACACTGAGGTCTGGTGGTTTTTGTTGGTTTTGTTTGTTTGTTTGGAAACATCAAACTTGAGAAGTTGAATTCAGTAATCTGCTAAAATAATGCAGATATGATGAAGTTAAGCACTCTAATGCTGAAATATGAAGGTGTCTGTGTATTCTTGCTCTATGACATTTTTTTCTGAAAATGGTGTTCTACACTGAAAAGTGTCAGGTAGCTACACAGCAGATATGTAAGAGTACTCTCAGTGTGGTCACTTTTTGAAGGTCTACATCTAAGGCGGTTGTTGAAGTATTAGAAATGAAAATCAAAGCTCTAATGAGCCAAGTCTAGAATTAGGGACACCAGACTCTTTTATTCCCAGAGGTTCATCAGGACTCAGGCAGGACTCAAGCCTTGGGTATAACTTCTTCAGATAGGGGCCTTTGCTTGGAATGCTGTAGAGTCTATCTTCAGGAGAAGCCCAAGGAGTGAAGAACAGCAAATGTACCCATTTCCCTCTCATATCTAGTGTGGCTTCCTTGTCTAGGGAAATAGAATCATAGAATCATTAGAGTTGGAAAATATCTCCAAGATCATCTGGTCCAACCATAACCCTACCACCAATGTCATTCACTAAACCATGTCCCTAAGCACCAAGTCCAACCTTTCCTTAAACACCCCCAGGGATGGTGACTCCACCAGCAGACAGTTGTACTTTTCAGACATATTCAACATAGACTCAGTCAGTGCTGAGAGAGCTCCCTGCAGCCTTCTCTTCCTCAAGTTGAACAAACCCAGTTCTCTCAGCCTGTGGGAGAGGTGTTTCAGCCCTTTGATCATCCTCATGATCCTTGCTAACAGTGAACTCCAATGGTATGTGAATATCTCCTAGAAAGAAGATTACTGTGGAAATTATTAAAGGCAAGAGACATAGAAGCAGTACGAAAAGAGTGTATAACTGCTATTCAGTTCTGCAAATGATAGTAAAAGACAGAGTTTGAAATAGTCAAAATAATGTAAGAATTTAGAAAAGACAGGGAAAGTGAATAAAGAATTACATAAATGTTCAAAATAGACAAGAGATGTGTCTTGTGGGAGAAGTTTTAATAATCTAAATGTGACCATAGTGGGGTGAATGGAAGGTTTTATGCATTTTTCTGAAACAAATCATCAGTAGATGTACAGAATTAATATTAGGCAGGTCATTCCATTTACAGTAGTCCTAGTGGAGATGAAGCATTAAACAGTTGTTAAACCTCTCACAAAAGAAAAAAAAAAAAAAAAAAAAGTTAATTTAATCATTCAGGGAAAAAAAAAATGTATCTGCAGGAATTTTGATTAACTCCAATTTTTCTTGTCATTATGAAAGCCAAAGAATAATATATATATATATATATATAATTTTACTATGTTATTTGATCATTCAAATATCAGTATGTAGTTTTCATGTAACTCTTATTAAAAAGTACATGTATAGAGAATAATTTGTTAATCTTTTCATACTGACGTCATATTCTCATACAAATTCTGCTTTCAAGACACAAAAACATTGGGTTTATTTAGTTTTTTAGTGATCATAAAAAAGCCAGAATCCACACAGTACAGTAGACGTGCAATTCAAGAAGAAACGTCTGAGTTACAGAGAAAATTTTGAGAAAACTCACTAAGTATTAACAGTAACCCAGAGACCACAGAGTCATCATGACTAGTTTTCAAGGGTGTAGAAATGACTAGTTCTGGAGTAACTTCAATATTTACCCTTTTACAAAAAGATCTTGTTAATTAACTCATCCAATAGTCACAAAGATGCAGTCTGTCTGCATCTTTGTGGAAGCCTAAACTCCCAAGAGATTCCCTAGACCAAGTATTTTTGTGTCATTGCTATAACACGTTTTTATTATATATACATATATATTTGTGTGTGTGTATGTATAACCAATAATGCATATTGAGTATAGTCAAATGAATTGAAACTATTGAAATGAAACTACTGACACAAGTTAAGTAGTTTTAATCTTATTTTTTATATAACAATATGAGATCTCATTTTAGTTCACTTTCCACTTCACTGGAGTACACTAGAGAAGGGCCCAACACGCCAATCAGTATGTATGCAGCAGTTATTTTAGACATTTTTCAGAATATTTTGTTTCCTGTGTTTTGTCTTTCCTCATAAATTGCTCAGGTTATAGAAATTATACTGATTTCTGCATTTATCCATGGGTAGCTTGGAAGCTAATCCGGAGTCATGTCATCATAATTTAGAGCACAAAATGCTTCACTCTGCTCTCATAGATATTTTAAAAGGTCATAGTTATCCATTCATTTGTAAGAAATGTGGTCGTTCTAATTTATGCCAATAAAGGCCTTTTTATTTCCATGTTCCCAGTCCTATGCCATACAATAAAATACTCCTAAAAGTGAATTTATTAAGTAATAATTTATGCCTATATACTGTTGTAGCTGTTGACCTTCAGTCTTACACTCAACACATTAAATCTGAACTCCTGTATAGTACGTTGAGCTTTATAGAGATTCATTCCTCAGCTGCAATGGTATAGGTGAGGGAGGGACCTCAATAATATCATCACAGTAAATAACTTATCTGAAGGTAAAATAATTGCATTCTTATATTGAATCCTTACCACTTCCCTATAAAATTTTATGCATATAGAGAATATAATACAAGACATGTCCTAGTGGTGGATGATGTATTTTACGTGGCAAGGATGGATGTATGGTTTACATGGCAAGGTTTTGGTAGCAGGGTGCTACAGGGGTGGCCTCTGTGAGAAGAATCCAGAATTTGCCCCATGTTAGATAAGGGTCAGTTTCAGCCAGCTTTAAAGGGATCCGACGCTGACCAGAGCCAAGCCAATAAGGTTGTTTGCACCTCTGGGAGACCATATTTAAGGAATTGAATAAATAAATAAATAAATAAATAAATAAATAAAAACTGCTGCACAACAGCAGCTGGGAGAGAGGAGTGAGAAAATGCAAGAGAACCAGCCCTGCAGACACCAAGGTCAGTGCTGAAGGAGGTCAGGAGGTGCTCCAGGCACGCAGCAGCAGTTTCCCTGAGGCCTGTGGAGAGGCCCCTGGTGGAGCAGGCTGTCCCCCTGCAGCCCATGGGTCCCACATGGAGCAGATCTCCACGCTGCAGCCCGTGGAGGAGCCCCCAGTGGAGCAGGTGGAGGTGGCCTGCAGGAGGTTGCGGCCCATGGAGAGCCCTCACAGGAGCAGGCCCTGGGTGGGAGCTGCAGCCCGTGAAGAGGAGCTCACGCAGGAGCAGGGGATCTGAGGGGAGCTGCTGCCGGTGGGGGACCTGTGCTGGAGCAGTTTGCTCCTGGGGGATGGACCCCGTGGTATGGAGCCATGTGGGAGCAGTTCTTGAAGAGCTGCTGTCTTGTGGGAAGCCCATGCAGGATCAGTTCGGGGAAGGACTGGGGTGTGTGGAGTGTGTGTAAATTGTCCACCTTGTCAGTGTTGTGATTATGTTTATTTTGGTGTGGAGAATTCTTTTTCTTTTTGATGTAAGTGAACTTTGTGAAGATTGTGATGATTGTGAAGTAAGAATAAATTGAGATTATTCTTAAATATGCTTTTCACAGATTTAAGGGGTAGAACATACCCTCCCACACACCTTGCCACCTACCACCACATTGTCTTGGGGCAGACTCCTGGTTGGTATTCTAAATTAATTGCTTAATCTTAGGGAAGAAAAGAAACATATTCTGCAGACCTAGCAATAGTAGTGTGTTGGTTACCCATGGACATTCAAAATAATCAAAAGCTGCTGTAATTAGCCCACAGGGAAAGAAGGAGGTGCCATTCCTGATACCATCCACAAATAGCCTTCCAAAGGAGGAAAATAAGAGAGTGTAGTTTTGAATGTTCTTGACAAGGTCGTTGGGGGCATAAACAAAAGGGACATAATTGATAACAATGCAGGGCCTGAATACCAGATTAGGCTCAAGGCCAGCGCTTTACAGCACAGAGAACTGAAAAAGATTTTAGCAAACGCTGTGACTGGATATACAGAAGATAGCATAAAACGGGATCACACAGAAAAATATTAACAGCAAACAAAACATGGTGACTATCAAGTAAGTATGTTAATTGTGTCTTAATCAAATCTACTGTTATCTCAACCCCTTGAGCTCCACATTGGGCACCAAAAAGGAATGTGGTGGAGTTCAGCTGCCCAGCAAGGTAAAACCACCACAGATGAAAGTGGTGAATAAAATAAAAACGTTTTTATTTAAAGCTCTCTTTCCTGTTTAGGTCCTATCTGAGAATGGAATGTTTAACAGTGTTGATCCCAAACAGTGAATGTCTTCCATCTTTATAGCTTCACACACATTAACAATAAAGCCATCTCATTTTCTTAAAAATAAATAAATAAATAAATAAATAAATTTATTAATTTCTAGTTATCTAGAAATTTTGCTTGAGTTGCAGCTTCATTCTCACAAAGTATTAGGATTCCCACAGGAGTTACAAATATTTCAGGACTTTCAGCTGGGCTTGCTAGGGTGCAATGGACCTATGCCCTGCTGTGGAGGGGAGGGCAGTGCACAGCAGGGCACACTGGCCTGTTGGCATTGCATAGCACTTCACATGAATTGAGCTGAAGTGCAGAAGGTTCCTGGCATATGTGGTGAATTTCTTTGGTGTTGTAAGGCAGTTATCCCATCACACTCATCATTCATTGTATTTCTATTTGTCTGATTTGTGTGCTCATTTATTTTACCCTACACAGTCCTGAGACTTTTTCTCTTTGTCAAGGTCATGTACGGTTGTCATAATGAATCAATAATCTTCCTTTTTGCTACCTGGATGCTACATAAGAGGTTTTGCTGCTATTTGGTATTTATATTTTTGTTATATGTGTCGGTTCTGTCCTGAATTTCTGTCCTGAATTTTGTCCCTGATTATGGGACCAGAGCTGAAATGGATAACTTTTTATATGAATAGAAGTAAATAAAAAATTATAATGAAGGTCATGAGTGTTATTAAGCAAGTTTCACAGTGTTGTCCATGATAGAGCTATGGAAGCAGGTTTCTTGCCATGTCTCCAACATGCATGGAAATAATTGTTCTCCTTCCTGTCCACTTTATGAGAAACAGTTAAATGAACATCATTTTGTTCCTTTATTCACTTTGGTTATTAGTGGGTTCAGCTGTTGTGCTTAATGCAATTATGAAAGTCTGTTATGAATTATGAAAGACATAAAATGGCAAGGTGTATACTTGTTAGCTGCAGAGAAATTAGAAGATTGAAGGTATTAAAAAAACTGGAAGATTTCCCTCTCAGTGGTTGAAGCTCCCAGGAATGGATCATCTTTTCAAATTTTCCTTTATGAGGAAAAGGGAAAAGAAATAAAATATTTCATGAATAAAAGAACTATTAACTTCTGTACAACTTAGAAGATTCAGGTTCAATCAGAAATACCAATTAGGGAAGGTGTCCCAAAATCCTGGATATTTAATCTAAGCATTCTTTATAGCTGTAGAATCAGTTTTCTTTGAACTTCGACCATAGCTCTTTAAATAAAAACTGGAAGAGTTTTTCGGCTATGTAGAGGCAAATGTTTTAGTTAAAGTATAAGAGAAAAAGTTCACAGTGTTAACACAATGTTTTGCTCAAACATCTCAAAAAAAAAAAAATCCTCTTTCTTTGAAACCAAGCATAGGGAAATACTAGCTTCCTACTCGAATTCTCCCTAAATCCTCAACAACCTCAAATTAAATTAAGATGCTGGGGAGAAGAATAGAGGTGGGAATTCAGTACTAATAATCTTAGTTTTATCAGAATTTAATTTGTTTCCCAATAAATTTCCTGTATTACATGTGATTTCGTTAATCTAAAAGTGACAAAAAATTCATGTTGTGGCATAGAAAAAATATGGTATTACACAATGCATTTTTTAGATTTTATTCCCTCCGATTATTTTTGGAAGACAGTTTTGCAACGTGTTTAGAGATTCATGGCAGCTAATCATACAAAAATATAACAAATCATAGTAGTTTTACCTCAACACCCTTTTTTCTTCTTCATACTGACATAATTCTCCCTCTAGAAACATGCAACTTAATTGGTGTTGCAATAAATGTCTCTAGTAAAGTCATTTTTTACACGTCTCATGGATCTTACACTTAAACTAATAGTGAGTGTTGCACTGTGACTCATTTTTAAATACGTGGAATGAAGGTGCATTTCTCCAAGAAAACTGTACCACAGGCTCTAAAATGGATTAGGCTGCCATGCTTCAAGGCCTTTAAATACTTATTTCAAGTCTTTGTAAAAGTTATTTTTCATAACAAATGGGTTTGATTTAGGTTGTTCTTAAAGCAAAAATAGACTTCTATGTTTTAAAGCAAGTGGGATATGTTAGTATTGAAAAGAACTCTAAATATATTTTTAAAAATTACAGTAAGTTGACCCATACATACATTCGAAATTCCATTTTGCAAGGTTTTTATTTTCTGTGAATAACAGAAATTTCCCTCCAAATATCGTAGTATCTACATAAATATCTGCATAATTTAAAAGCTGAGCTTCAATTATTGTAGTGTCTTTAACTTACCTAGTGATATCTTAACAAAAATTTCAGAAAACTTAAAGTATGCCTAGAATTTTTTATTTAGTTAAGAAGGTACACACACTAGGATAGATAATGCAAACAAGTAGATGATGAATACCTTTGCAAAAGTAACCGTTTCCATTCATGATAATTCATATTAATTTTAGGTTTCTTTGGTCTAACTGCAACATTTTTCCATATGTGTCAGGTCTATTGACAGACATGTGGTACTAAGATCTTTAACTAAGCAAGCTTTTCCTCTATTTAATTAGACAGTTACTACACCTCATTTTAGGCACTTTAATAGTATATGGGCAATGTCTTCAGTTTTTCAGGACTGAGGTGTAGTTTCAGAGTGCAGATCTTTCTTGCAACTCATCTTAAAATCTCAACTTCCTCAGAATTTCTTTACAAGTAAGGATATTGCAGGTATGGGAGTTGTTTTACTCACTTTTCCTCTGTTTGTAACAAGAATAAAAAATGGCATTGCCAGGCAAATTACATGAAGTTTGCGAAGTCTGTGTCAGGGTCGGGCTCCAGCTCTCCACAGCCCATTCCAGCCTGGCCACATCCCCTGCCCAGCTGGGCCCACCCGCAGGCCCACGGCCTGGCCTGGCCTCAGCCTTGGCCCAACCCCAGGGAGGTGCCCAGTGCCCCCAGGGTCCTGCTCCTAGTGGCCTGCTGGGGGGTCCCTGCCCACCTGGAGACACCCCACGCTCTCAGCCAAGGGACACAGTGGTCCCCACAGTTTTACTGTGAAAGTTCAACGGCATCCATGGGTACATAATCAAAGCTAGAAACATGGATATTGGGGACCAAAATACTACCTTGTGTAGTTCCAGTCATTGATTCCCAATTATAGATGAGATCAGCTAAGTTTCTATATAGATATCTGTATTATATGTATGGAAGTCTGCTTTTTAGGATGTTTGACTTATCGGGTAAATGTTTGTCTGTTTTTTGAACACCAGGAGTTCAAATGCAAGCATTCAACAAATGTATTTTATTTTCTCTTTGAAAAGCAGATATAGCTATAATCTCAGTCTTTAATCTTTTTTATCATCCGGTACCAGGCTGTGCCTGACACATTTCTGCATTTTTTTTTCCCTGCAGGAAATAGTGAGCTATTCAGCAAAATTTCTTGATTTCACAGCAAGGTAGCATAATCTCTATAGACTTTTTTTTTTTTGGGGGGGGGGGGGGGATCTCTTTCAGTGCTCCCTGTGGTATCTTTTGCAACAGAGATGCATCTACTTAAAAGTTTTGTGATTTTCAATATTTATAAAGTAATGAGAACTACTAACACTATGTGGGGTGTTTAATTTCCAAGTTCTCTGGCTTGCTTTGCGAGAGCATTTCAACAGACTAGTGAACAAGCTGTTGTGACTGGCTCCATGTGAAAGATTTTTACATGAAACAGAGCTGATATCAAAATGTAATGCAGGGTGAACAACTCCTCCTTTTTATTTCTTTGTGTGAAACAAGGAGTAAAACCAGAAGTGCTCTTAGTATGTACAGGAATAATGAAGTTTCAAAGAGTAAAAAACAAAACAAAAATAAAAACCAATACCTATGATACAAATACAACTACATGTATTTTCTTAGCAAGCAATTATTATTTGGACTATAAAAATAAATGAGGGACAGGAATACCTAAAGAGTTCCTCTGCATCCCTGCTTATAAATACATATTTTGAATTCTTTACAGTGCCACAGGGAGAACCTTCAATTCAGTTGTTGGTTGGTAAACATGGAAGTTTTTAGTAGCCTATGAGTTATTTGCTGGTTCTTCTGACCCAGCCTGTTTGATCATGATTTCTTTTTTGAATACTGTTTGCCAGACAACTTTGGAAAGAAGATCATATTTTTGTTGAGAAACTATAGCTTTTTGTTGTTTTTAATGTCAGTTGCCATTTCTGAGGTGCACCTAATATATGCCCTCTCTTCAGACCCATAAAAGAATTTAGGACACAGTTACATTTGGAGTAACTGATTTTTCTGTGCCCAGCCTTAAATACAATCCAGAAATGCAGAGTTCGAGTCTGGACTCCCTACTGAATATAGAGAGAAAGCTAATCATCCCAGAATAGATTTCTCTACTTCTCCATGGATTAGTTTTATTATTCAGGAAGGATTAAGTCTCGTAACCTTTCTTGTGACAAGTGAGAAGTTTTTCTAATTTCTTGTAAAACACAGAAGGATATGTTCATGAGAGCAGTTATCAGAAGGTGGTGAACTGGCAAGGATCCACTTCCCAGGAAGATAATGATGGTGAATGAGCAGTATGTCATTTTTCTATCATCTAATCCACTTTAAAGAAAAGCATATGGATATGTATGCTTTTTCAGTAGCATAGTAAAAGGAGCATAATTCTAGGAGAGAAGTGTTCTAGGCCCTAAGCCTTTGGTCCACAAGGGAGTGCTTTGCCAGACTGATGGAGATTGCCTGTGGAGAAGTGCCCATATGCAGTGTGTCAGATGTGGTAGTACGGATGTATTCAATACTGTGAAGAATGAGATCATCTGGATATCCAGGGAAGCAAAGTCTAGATAAGGTTAGAGGATGATGGACTGTAGGCAACTTCAGGTTAGATGACAGGAAAGTTTTTAGTATTGTAGTTCTGAACATTGATAAGTAAGCTCTGCCAAAAATGATTTTTGAATGTATTTGCTAATCCGTTTTTCAGTTGTCTAACAATACAATTTTTTCCTGATATTTCATATTTTTTCTGTTTGGAATGTAAATTCTCTTGGGCAGAAACTCTCACAAGTCATTTGTGCAGTACAGTCAATTTCTTTCTCAACTGATTTTCTGGTCAATACCATCTTATAAAGAGAGAAAGTATTTTTTACTTGAAATATAATCTAATGATTGAACTGAATTCTGGAGATAAGTGGGTTAATTCACTCTGACAATCTTTTCTTAAAAAAATAAATTTGTTTTCTAACGGTAAGGAGCCTGTGCCCACTAACATAAAAATGAAATTGAGCCTCTGATTTAAAAAGAAAAGAGATGAAGAAAATTTTTACCCCTTTCTTATTATAACATTATAAAAATCTCGAAGGTTGTTTTTTTTTTTTTTTTTTTTTAATCTGATTCATTCTTATTATCAGTACCTCCTAAGAATTAGTGCTACAACAATATAATTAATAGGTTCTTAATTAGTAGTCTGTTATAAAGAACAAGGTTGCTAAAGCTGTAACAAATCCATCATCAATGATACTAGCAACCATTTTCAGGGAGATGATCTGTACTTGAAGTGTCTAAGTTAATGGTTTATGACAGAAACAAACTACTAACATGTTGGAAAAGCTAAAACAGATTGAGAAAGCATGCATGTGTGTGTTGTAAACTGATTGATCTGTAATGGAAAGCAATTTTTTACTCTTTAAACTGAGAAACATATGATTGTAAATCTTAACACATAATAGGATGTCAGTCAGTGTTATACAAAAAAATCTATCAAGCTGATCAAATCATCATGACATACATAAGATGGTTACATCAGCAGCACAATCGTAAATGCATTGGATGGCAAATAACACGGCAGCACTTTATGTAGAAAAAAAAAATACTGGAACTCAAAACAGTTGTATGCATGTGGATTTCTCTTCAGACAGCCATTTTGCCTAAAATTATTATGAAAACCATCAGATTTTATTTGTAAACATAAATGTTAACACATTTTTAAGTTTTAAAATGGTAGGCAGATAGCTGCAGAGTCCTTAGATTTCCCACTGAAATTTACAATATACAGTGAATGCCAGCTCTATGCCTGGTTCCTGTAATGATCACACATGTTAATTACAGTCAGCAAATGAAATAAGGTCTGGGAATTATCTTAGTTAATAATAGGTCCTTAGCCTGTTTTCATTAGTGCCATGAAAACTTGTTGTGCCATGAAACTGTTGCTTGACAGTTGCATTTTATATTCTGTTTTACTCTTGGAAACTACTTTTGCAAAGAAGGTTGGAAGAGAGAAGTGGCTTGTTTTTACAAGATCAGCTGATGAAGTTAGATTATCAGAAGAGATATTTGGCATGCTAGTCTTATTTCATACCAGCTGCTGTGTTTTCCTTCAAACCTGAAATGTTGTTTGAGGTCTTCTTACTTTTACTGTTTCCCCAGCTCTATTAACTGTTTTGTTGTTGTTGTTGTTGTTTTAAAGTTCTTGTTTTTCTTACATTTTTAGAGGTTTGCTTTTCAAGGATGAACTTGTGCAACCAGCAAATTTTCTTTTCCTTTTGTTCCCCTCGTCCAGTATTTTCTCTCTTAAATAGTTGGTTTAGATTTCTTTGAGATTTAGGAACAAAAGGCCATCATGAATTAGAGTGGGTGTTTCATAATCTGATTGAGAATATCTGTACTACAAAGAGGGCTTGTGACTGCATTACAGCAGGCGTATCTAGACGTGAAAATCTGTTAATATATACTAAATTGCAGGCTGAAATCCAACAGGTCAACAACAATTAGCTAGCCTTTATCCAATCAATACCAAATTGTTTGCTTGATTTCAAATCACAGTACTGGTCTGAAGCCATGGTGTATACGTACTACTACATTATATCCTGTTGATAGTCTTTTTTCATCTTTGAAAGCAAGATCGCTTTGTGAATTTTTGTGAAGAACATACGCAATAAAATGGGAGAGGGGGTGGAGGGGAAAATAACCATCATTCACTTTGTTTTTCACCTCCTTATACGATACATAGAAATAGATAGATATTTTAAGTACTGAGGCTGCAAGCTATTTTCACTGGGAAAGATCCTGGAAGGTAGCATGCTTTCCAGCATACCCTGCTGCTGATGTTTAAATAACGGCATGCACCTCTGAGTCCTGGAGGACTGTGTTATCATGGGAAGGGGTGAATCAGTCTGGTGAGTTTTCATTTGGAAAAGCATTGTGAAACCGTATTGTTAAAAATTATCGAAAAAAAAATCTATCTAAAAAAATCACTAAAAATTTTGAAAGTTGTAAAAATAAAAATATAATGTTTACAAGCTCTCTAAAAATGCAACCTTCTCTTGTGCTATTTTTAGGACTGTTCTTAATAGTTTTGTTTCAATTTGTTTTGAAAACATCAGTCAGCCCCTAGTTGAAAAATGGTTCCCCTTTTTGTTACCTGCATTTGTATAGTAAGATTGCTTTGAGGATTTGAAAACAAAAATTCTTTGTATATATAGAGAGATATATAGATATAACACATATTCTGCCAGTAACATCTAATATAAAATATCTTCTAAAACATTTATACGTCTTCTATCATCTAGACTGCATTTCTGGAAAGTAGGCTTATTCACTATGTGTCAGTTTAAGCACACCGGAAGGAAAAAAAAAAAAAAGAAAAGAAAAAAAAAGGACATTATAGGATCTTGATTCATTCTTCTGAGTTTGAGCCATTACAATAATACAGGAACATAAATTCCCTATCTAATCAATGGAGAAAGCTGAAAAGCATGATTTGTTTTTTACACGAGTCTCTTTGAGGAAATGCCTTCCTATTGAATTACTCATTAGGACTTCCAGACTGGGTATGCTGCTTAGGCAAGAAATCCAACAAGTATTTGATTTAAAAACAGCTAACAGTATAGGAATGCCCGTTTCCCCCTGGTATCAGCCCTACAATGCATACATTGTCAGCTGGTAAGAATCTGTACCTTACTTGTATCTATGGAAATGAAGGTTCTTAGATTTTAGCTGATATATTTGTGTTCTCAGAAGTTTAAGTGATCAGAAATAGTTTGTGATTTGTTTTTAAGATTTTCACAGAATTTCCCTTTTTGTTGCTGTTGCAGTTGTTACCAGTCATTGGTTAAAGAACATGTGAAATAATTGACAGCTCTTCAACCTTACTGTACTCTGTGTATAAATAGTGTTTTCAAGAATTTGCTAGCAGTCATTGAAAAGACTAATCATCCACAGAACAGTACAAGCCTGCTGATTAGGATTTTCTTCTGGATTTGAAAAACCTGAGCTCAGTTCCCTACCTTAGGAATAAATTAAACCTGGAGCTTTATCAGATCTTCTCCAGTACAGATAAATGCCTTATGTATCAAGATATTTTGTTGTGAATCTATACTGCAAAATCTTTTCCTCTTTATGTAGACTTTCATTGGATCTTGAATAATTTGAATCTTGACCTATCATGTAAAAAGTTATTGTTATACCCCAAAAGGTAGTTTTCCTTCTTTAAGTGATAATTGTTGATAAAACAGTAGATTAGCTGCAGCAATACAACAGTTAAAACGTGTGAAAAGTGAAAGACCAAGGATGAAGTCTTGGTGTAAGCCATTAAATCTCAGGTAATGAATCTGATCTGTGATCTGAAGAACTGGCAGAAAAAGGAAAGGAACGGAAAGGAACGGAACGGAAGGAAAGGAAAGGAAAGGAAAGGAAAGGAAAGGAAAGGAAAGGAAAGGAAAGGAAAGGAAAGGAAAGGAAAGGAAAGGAAAAAAGAAAAGAAAGAAAAGAAAAGAAAAGAAAAGAAAAGAAAAGAAAAGAAAAGAAAAGAAAAGAAAAGAAAAGAAAAGAAAAGAAAAAAGAAAAGAAAAAAAAGAAAAGAAAAGAAAAGAAAAGAAAAGAAAAGAAAAGAAAAGAAAAAGAAAAGAAAAAAAGAAAAGAAAGAAAAGAAAAAAGGAAAGGAAAGGAAAGGAAAGGAAAGGAAAGGAAAGGAAAGGAAAGGAAAGGAAAGGAAAGGAAAAAAGAAAAGAAAGAAAAGAAAAGAAAAGAAAAGAAAAGAAAAGAAAAGAAAAGAAAAGAAAAGAAAAGAAAAGAAAAGAAAAGAAAAGAAAAGAAAAAAGAAAAGAAAAGAAAAGAAAAGAAAAGAAAAGAAAAGAAAAGAAAAGAAAAGAAAAAAGAAAAGAAAAGAAAAGAAAAGAAAAAAGAAAAGAAAAGAAAAGAAAAGAAAAGAAAAGAAAAGAAAAGAAAAGAAAAGAAAAAAGAAAAGAAAAGAAAAGAAAAGAAAAGAAAAAAGAAAAGAACATGATATTGCATACATCAGTCTTTTGCAACAGTGGCAATGAATCATTTGCCATTGCACTGTGTATCTCATGATGACACGGTAATCACCAAAGAACAAGAACAAAGATCTCAGTCCATTGTAGTAACTGAATTTACTGGGAGAAGGGGGTACTTGTTATATCAGTTAGGAAATTAGAGATTATTCTGATGAGAGTGTTCAGAAGACTGACAAGTCAGGCAGTTTTAAACTTTAAATTAAGCTTTACTAAATGTATTCATCAACAATATTTCATGCTAATAAATGGTTAGTTCTTAATAAATAAGATAAAAATAATGTATATATTACTATGTACATAAAATTTTCTTTAACATGTGCATCTTAAATTAACTTTGAGTACACAATAGCATGAATCATGCTGGGAACCTGAATTATATTTTTTTTCACTGCAGTGCTATAAAAGTAAAGCAAATTAGGTAGAATTGCATATAGCACAGGGTAACAATGTCATCTATTGTCTAGAAGGAATCAGTCATTTGAGAAAAATTGTTCTAAAGCACTATAAAACTTAATAATACTTCAGAGAATTAAGTAGTGAAATTTGTAAGTATATATTTATATACACACTTATATATAGATTTTGTTTCAGTTCTTTCTTAAGTTAGGTTTCCTGACAGATCATGAGAATTGATGTAAGTGTGTAACAAGGCACATATATTTTGTATGGCAATCAGAGGAATACTATAAACTATTTGATTCTTCTTTCAAATGAACTAGCATAAATTGAAAACAATTCAAGTGGAATATGTAGTTACATTCCTCTAAAACTATGTTAAGGTCAAAATTATGCAATTTTATTTGGAAGAATGTATCTTTTATAATTCATATTTTCTGCTGAATAAAAGCATGCTCACCATGCCTGGCTTTAAATCAGCAGAAGAGAAAAATCAGATCAGTGATAGAAACAAAAATAGACAGAAGAATGCTAGTAATTAGAAGAAGGAATGGCAAAGAGCAAGAAGCTTTTGCCCTTTGCCTTTACCCTTGTGAGCAGAGGCAGGGTAGGTGATGCAGACAATGAAAAAAAAGCATTCCGTCTTCCTAGGTAAGTAGGTTTGAACTCAAACAGCTGATATGTTTGTATTACAGGGATGCAGAAAAAGCACTATTATGAAAGATGTACAAAAGAGATTGTGTGGTTCCCTGGGAATGCATAAAAGTAATTGTGTATTACTGAGGTGGTAAACTGCTGTTGTGGTTTAACCCAGCAGGCAGCTAAGCACCACACAGCCATATGCTCACATTCCCTCACCCCCAGTAGGGTGGAGGAGAGAACTGGGGGAAAAAAGTAAAAGCTTGTGGGTTGAGATATAGACAATTTAATAGGACAGAAAAGGAAGAAATAATAATGATGATAATAACAGCAATAATAATATGCACAAAGTAAGTGATGCACAATGCAGTTGTTCACCACCCACTGACCAATGCCTAGATCACCCCCAAGCAACGGTCCCCCTGAGCTCTGACCAGCCACCCCATATTAATTGTTCAGCACGACACCATATGATATGGGACATCCCTTTGATAGTTTGGGTCAGCCGTTCTGGTTCTGTCCCCTCTTAGCTCCTTGTGCATCCCCAGCCTCCTCGCTGTCAGGGCAGTATGAGAAGCTGAAAAGTCCTTGTCTCTGTGTAAGTACTGCAAAAACTAAAATATCAAAATTTTATCAGAATTATTCTCATCCTAAATCCAAAACACCAGCTACTAGTAGGGAAATTTCCCTCCTAGTAGCATACCAGCTACTAGGAGGGAAATTAACTCTATCCTAGCCAAAACCAGGATAACCACAGAGAATGAATCAAGAACAGCCTGGCTAAAAGAGTCTGTGGGGCCAAAATTGATTTGATTAAAACAGTCAATATAAAAGGTATAGTTCTCAGAGTCATCCCTGTTGAATTTGAATTGGAAGAAAAATTCTTCTAATGATATCAAATTAAAAAACATTTTAAGGAGCTATCTTTATCTTATTTTATTTTATTTTATTTTATTTTGAGCTAAGGACTGAAAATCAAAGGCACTTTTAAATTCCTCTATATGGCAGTTTATGTATTTGTTCATAAAGTCTTCAGTGTGCTACTCATTACAGACAATAGAGCTAAAAAGATTGCCAAGAAACATCTACAGCATTGTTCTGTCTCAAAGTAGGTGCAGTTGTATCTAGTCCATACTTGAGAGTTGTTTTCGTACACAGCTCCTAAAACTTTCCAAGCTATCTGTTCAGCTTCTGTAAGGAAACCTTTACAGAATTTAGATAACCTTACAATAACAAACTTGTCCCCTTATAGAATACACCTGTTGCTTCTGGCCATATCCATGATGCACATGGATATGGAGGCATGGTTCATTGCCTTCCTTTTTTACTGTTGTCATTTGGGTGTACAAATTTTCATTATATTTCTGTATATGTTTACACTAGACTAAACAAACCCCATTTGTATCAAAATCATCTCCAACATGTACGTTCTCAGATTTTTGATTCTTTTATTTTTTTTCAACTTCCGACAGTTTTACGTAAGAGTGTATTGGGTCATGACAATAACATTTCAGCTGAGGCCTTACCAGTACTATCAATATGATTTCATGCATTCTACACTGCAATTTTCCTGCTAATTCTTTCATTATAAAGTTTATTTTTCTCTGCTGTTATCCTGAGTTCAATTTATGAAACACTGTCTGCTTCACATCATTTTTGATGGATATGCTGTCTGACCTGAGCTATTTCCCACCTTGTTCTTGTATAATTATTTGTCATATAATATAATATAATATAATATAATATAATATAATAATTTGTCATAAGTGTGATACTTTTGTCCTTGAATTTACTGAATCACAATTTTTACTGAATCTGGATGCTTCTGATAATTTCTTCAATTTTAATCCTATCCTTCAAAGTTATTTAATTCCATTCCCACATAGTATCTTGTACAGGTTGAATAAGTATCCTGTTTATAACACATCCAAGTCATTAATGTGTGCATGGAATAATAGAGTAACAAGCAACAACATCTGGAGATTTCTACAGAATTCAGTAAATACATTCAATCAAGAATAATTCAATACAAACAAGAAATGGGACAGAACATTTATTTTTCCTTCAGAAAGCATTAAAATTGGCAAGTGCATTGGTGAAGAAATCTTGCTCGACTTTATTTAAGTTGTAAGTTTCAAAAATGTTTTTTATGGAATTTGTAGATGGGAGCCTTTGAACATAGGTTTAATGCCAAATGAACTTTCATCTTTGAGCAGAAGTTTTTTTCTGCTTGTCATTAATATAAAATTGTACTCTATTATAATCTATTCAGTGTTACTAATTAATATAAGTGGATTATGTCTCTATTGACAATGTTTCCTTTAGTTGTTACATGGATAACTACATAGTTGGGAATTCTCTTAGGCTTTCCAGTCACCTTACTTCCTACTATCATAATTAAAGCTGAGTTTACCGTAAGATATCTGCATTTGTTGCATAGTTCACTAAGTTACTGTTATATATCTTATTCTCTGTCTTAAATTTTTTATACTTATATATAAATACATAGCATATAATTATGTAATGTAATACACTGTGGCTTAGTAGGAAAGCTAAAATTAAATCACTACTTCACACCTCTACCAGTATATCCTTCCAATTTGCCAGTGAGACACCGCACTCTATTCTTTCTTTGTAACCTCAAGTCATTTGTTTTGAATATTTGTTTTACTGATCTAGCTGTTGTTCAGCCAAAGAAACTGCTATTTTCAGATATTGCTATCTGGTTTTTGATTACATCAAGGGCAGCCACAGCTATGACAGTGTGTTTAGTACAAAGTCTGTGAGCTCAGATCAGGCACATAAAGCAACAATATCAAGACATCAAAGCCCTCACATATCCATGCACTTGTACAGGCAGTGTATGTCCTTACCACAAGCATCTGCATTGGCTAAATGCACTGTACACCACAGAGAAGTGCAACAGTTTTTATGAGAAGCACAGAGATCTGGGAATCCAACAAGCTCCTGATAGGATACTAAGGTCATTTCAAGATCGGTGTGATCTCTATTACGAGTCTTTCTCCAGCACTGCTGTTCTTCTCTTACTCTTGTTTTCCCTGCGAGGTTTTAAATGCCTGTAGCTTCTCATGATTTCTGTGCCACCCAGCTGAGTTTCTGAAACACTTCCTCTTGTAAATGATTCCTTCCCATTATAAGCTATTCTTACCACCAACCTGAGCATGAGGATAAGGAAACAGAGGTGGCAGAAGGCTGCAAATGAAGAGAGGTCTGCCAGAAAGCATGAATAGCTGCTTCAGCAAATGGATACTTGGTACCATGGCAGGAATCACAGGTTGAGAGAGGCACCCACCCTTTAATATCATTTCTGGACTACCAGACTAGTCTAAAGACTACTTCTTTCAGAAGTCTTTGATACTCAACAGCAGCCTTAAGCATATAGTAAGCAGCTTTCCCTGTGAGCTTGTCTTTCTGTTTCAGCACACAAATGCATGGGAAAAATCACTTCCAGCAGTCAGGGAAAGGTCAAAACTAACAGCTTTTGTGGAGTGACACTACATTGGTTCAAATTAGAAACAAGAAAATATATATATATATATTTCTGTCTCATTGCATATAAAGCAAAGTCAATGAAAGATTATATTTAAAAGGTGGAGATTAATCAAGTGGCAACAGGATATAAAAGGACCTCTCTTGAAATTAACTTCAAACACACAGGATTTTTAATTATGTAAGCAATATCTAAATCAAAAGAAGGGCATACAGTAGTTTCTCTTTCGTCCACAGGCCTGTCTTTTGTGTGTTTATTTATTTATTTTTTTTTGACTGAAGAAGATTTAAATAAATCAAATTCCCCTCTCCAAACTCTGTAGAGTATTGCATATATAATAACGGTAACCAATTTTGCCTTTTCATTTATATTTTTATGGAAAAAAAAAAAGTAAAGTTAATCAATACAGTAAAATGGTAAAAACAATTCCACACATAATTATTAGAAGCAGAAATACATCATTCTGTAAGATATGACAACATTACAGACATTGGTTTAATTAAAGCATTTATGTGACTTTACACTTTCAGGCTTAGCTCATTAGTCTCCCCTGGATCTCACTTCAAAATTAATTTAAAAATTATTATTTCAAATATGTAGGATAGGGAGCACAGAAATTTAAAAGCTGAATGGTTTTTATTTGTTTGTTTTCTTTTCTTTTCTTTTGTCTTGTATTTAAGCTGAGTTAGTTTAAACTGCATACACAGTGATTGTCTTCTATTCTGGAATTGCTTAAAATAGTGATGCCTAAGCAGCGTGTCCTAGCTGTTCTACAAGAGGAGGCTACTACCCTACAGCTCTGACAGGAGAGCACTGTGGGGACCTGCCTCCTTTTTTACTTCAGGGAAAATCAGATGGATTAGCTTGAGCTGCTTCCTCAAATTGTTGACATTAACACTATCTGATTTGGGCTGTGGAAGATTAGGTACCATTACCATGAAGATGTCCAGCTTTTGAAGCTGGAAAAAAAAAAAAAAAAAAGCAGAATAGCAAATGTCTAGTGGCTGATAACTGATTAAACCAACACAACTGTTCGCTGAGGGCATCTGCCAGAACTTAGCTCCTGTAGTTATAGAATAGCTATGTGGTAGTAGCATTTTATGCTGATATATCTGTTGTTGACTTGTGAAATATTATTTTTTTTCTTTTTGATTTAGCATCCAATTATCCATAATACTTTGTAATCCAAGTCAGATTCCTAAACCCTGTTTCTTCTAGGTTCTGAACAAACACAAAGCAGAAAGACTGTGGTTCGGCACCAGTCTATCTTTGGACTTAATTTTCTGTGACAAGATGCAGCTGAAGGATACCCACACAAAAAAGAGCAAAATCAAACAAATTTGCTGAGAAGTTATAATACGTTTGCATTATAACCATTATACTGATAGTATTATCTTAATATATATGGAATTATTTTTTCAGTATCATAATATTTTGCCTTGTGACACATGTAAATTGTATGACCCTCATAAATTCTTCTTTTGTTATTGTTTCTTTCCCAGAAAAAAAATATGCCCTAGCAAAATTAACCTCCAGTAGAGCTCGTTAACAGTGGTGTTCTATCCATACTGCTCCAATGCTTGTCATCAAGGTGTATGTGCTTGTCAAATACTTCTATAGCCTGTTAGCCTAGATAAAATAAATTGGTTTCTCATGAATCCCTGATGGACTTGGGTTAGAAACTAGGTTTGCAAACAAGATTGGTATTTACACCTATTTACAGCCCTCTATAATCCCTTGAATAGAAATGAGTTCTACATCCTTCTGCAAGCAGAAATTTAATTAAGGCATTCCTATTTAGCAGAATGCTTAAACACTAAAAAAGGTTCTCATGGGTTGTAATATCTCCCACTGCTTCAACAAATATATGCATGCACAGCCCTGGCCAGTAAGAAAACATAAACTGATTTTATTTTAAAGAGGTTCAATATACTGCCAAAGTCTGATGCAAAGGCCATGTATCTGTACCTCAGTAAGCATACCAAGTGATCGTGACTTCTTTTTCTTATGTATTAATGTCTCACTTCACAAATTAGGTCTTTTTTTTTTTTCTCCTCTTCTATGTGATAAAACATAGATTATGAATAACTCATGAAATTGAAAGACCGAAATTAAATGTGCTTCTGATGCTGCAATGACAACTTTCTGACCTCAATCACTAGCTTTTTTCAGTACTTTAATTCCCAAACAGCTCAGTAATTTTTCATACCTTCTTGTCTTAACAAACAATATCACTTATTCGTTCTTCAGAGATAAGAAATGATCTTTTATTCTTTGGAGTATCACAGTGGAATATTTTGCCAGGAGTAGTACTACATCATTTGTTTCAAAGCAAAATATTTGAAGATTTCTTAATTATTCAAAAAAAAATTCCAAAACAAAATTTAAAATCTATTATAACATATTTATACATAAAATATGCAAGCAGTAATATTTGCTTCTGAGTGGTAATCACCCATAGTTGATTACACAGCAAATAAAAAATTAGCATTTTCAATAACCAGAAGTTGTTTATTATAAATACAAATTATGTTTCATCAGTGTGACTATTATTTCAGTTACATAACAAGGGAAGATTAATTTACTGGGTAGAACTTAAAAGTAGCAGTTTGTTCTTTCCTTGCTTTGTAACAGAGTGTTCTGAACCTGTTTGCTCTGACTTTTCCTGGTTATGTTCTTTGCTTCAGGGTTTGAGGTGGGCAGTTGAAGGACAGACTTAAAAGAGTGGAATAATGATTACTTCTGGAGGGTTAGTTTTCTGAGGAAATACTGAGGTTTCTGAAATGATTGAAGTTATTCTTTTGTGTCACATTCAAATTAATTTTAGAAGGCCAGTTCTGAAGTAGCCAACTGCAACTAAACTTGTCCTATGGCATGCATAAAACCTTAGTTTTTACTCTGTGTATCTTGTTTCACTAAAGTTATGTTCCTGCTGTGGTGTATATCTAGGTGAAAGTGCAAACATAGAACACCATTCCTGTAGTGTACTCAAAACTGGAGGAGATGGTGTGTCCTGTAAAATTAAAGCGTATAAAGTACAACTGAATTTTGAATATACACTTTTGATATTCCCTTAGTTACAGCTATAACAGTACTGTTAATTAAAATTGTAAGCTGCAGGTACTCAGTGCCACAACTAGCAGATGAAAGTGTGATTAGCATCAAATGAAGACAAATTGAATTAATTCCTCCTGTGGTAGTGTAGTATATCCAGCAAACACTCCATTGTCCCAAAGCTTAACACATTGCCTGTCGCACTGCATGAGACATCCCTGCCATGACAGAAGGTTTGGCAAAGGACCAGAAAGCCACAGGGGACCTTCTAGATTTAACACTCAGAGAGGCTCATGGTAAATATCTGTGACAAGAAGTGTGATGCTTACCTCTGAAAGAGATCCGTTACAGAAAAGAAATTTAGGTGGGGGAAGGTGCAAAGGGGATTAAAATTTTGCAACAGCTCTGGTTAACACAGAACAGAGAAGAAATTTCAACAGGAGGGATGGTAAATCTCTAGTCACATCTACCGATCACAGTTTGATTTGTATGAAGTTGGAAATGTAGATATAACTACTCAGATATAACTACTGTTACATTACATGCTTTTGGTTTCATCAGCACAGACACTGCTGAATAAATCCTTGCAGGTGGGAAGAAATGCACCAACCTGTGTTTGTAAGACGTGCATCCTGCTGTGGCACTGTTAGCTAGTTCTGTGCCCAGCTAAGCATCTGAAGGACCTTTAGTATTTCCAGGCTGTAGACTGTCTTGGAGCATCTCCTTCCTCCAGGTCTTTAAGGCACGAGGTACCTGTCTTCAATCTCTCAGCAACACAAGACTTTGAGTTGGAAATGCTGGCCACTCATCTGGCGGGTCAAGCTGGTTGACACATTCTTCTAACTAGACAGGAGTCAAGGCCAAAGATCGGGAGCCAAATTCAAAGTCGACTCAATGTAACTCTGTTTTAATTTTTAGCTAAAACCCTACTGGTACTCAGTTTACAGAAGGTAGTAGAACAACATGAAAATCACTGTTGGGACTGAAACTTTGTCTGTGTTCTGTTACCTTTCTAAAAGTGCAGGAAAGAAAATACAGTCACTTAGTAGCAAGAGAGTTTCAAAGGAGGAAGCTTACTTCAATAGTGTGCACTTTTGCTTCTTTTCTTAAAAAGGTAGCAGTGATGTATTCAAATGATTGTTCAGTTTGATCCATGCTCATTTACTGTCTTGTTTCTTTCTATTGAAAAAGGAAACAACAACAAAAAGGAAAATGAGAAGGAAAAGGAAAAGGAAAAAAAATATAGCTGTTGTATCTGTTGTGATGATATCTGAACATCTCCATCTCACACATTGGTAGTGGTTGGATAAGCTATGTGTCACTACTGGTCTTATTTGAGAACATGTACTTTTTCAAACACATACGATTTCTTTACTAGTAGGTGACTTAATTGGGTAATACCCAGGTGACTGAAGGGAAGTTTAATTTTTAGTTTAATATTTTTCTGCCTCTGGCAGCTTGTTCTGAAATTAGAAGCCAGCATATGTCAAATATACTGACTTGTCTGATTTGTTATTACAAAAGAGCAGTGTGACTCACACGTCTATCATTTTTTCAACATTCATTGTTTTTTTGTTGTTGTTGTTGTTTTTTCTGGTTTTCTTCTAGCAAATGTGAAAACTAATCAATTAAATGACATTTAAGTCTAATTTGATAGTATAATCCTGTGTGGTATTATTGTTCTGTTGTTTTTCTATCTGTTCAATCTGCCGCTGTTCAATTGCTGTTTTATTTCTAGTATATGTTCAATTTCCATAGACAATTCATGGTGGATAAAATTCTGTGCAAAGCTGCTGACAGAACTAGCTAAAGTGCTAGCAAGGCTGCTCTCTATCATCTTTGAGAGGTTGTGGATATCAAGGGAGTCCCCAGTGCATGGAGGATAGCAAAGGTTGCCCCCAGCTTCAAAAAAAAAAATTAAAAAATCAAAAAAATCTGGGGATCTGTAGGCCAGTCAGCTTCACTTTGGCTCTTGAGAAAATAATGGAACAAGTCTGCTCGGAGCTCATTTCTGGGCACATGCAGAAGAGGGGAGTGACTGGTATCAGCCAGAATGGCTTTACTAAGGGAAAATCATGCATGATTGCCTTATAATTTACCTTGACGTTAGCAGAGCTGTTATACTCTGGAGGACTAGACAGTTAGATTCTGATTAAGGGCAGTGGTTAATGAATTGTACTTGTCTTGTACCTTGTACTACAAGTGGAGTGCTACAGCTGGTATATGCTAAGACCTTTACCTCTTCAAATGGCTTTGTCAAGGACAACATCCCACCCAGTTTCTGTGAGAATGATATCGAGAAGATGGAACCAGACTCATCACAGCAGTGCATAGTAGTAGTATGAGAAGCAATGGGCATAAGCTGAAACAAGAGACATTCAGACTGGATGTAACAGAAAGCTTTTTCATCCTGAGGACAATCAGGCAGGGGGACAAGGTGTCTAAAGAGTTTGCACAGTCACCATCCTTGGACAAAGCCTTGTGCAATCTGCTGTGATCTCAGGGCTCACCTGGCTTTGAGCAGAGCTTTGAAATAAAGGCTGTCTCCCCCTAGTTAGATGAATTAGTTATCCCATGGTTCTATGGTGGTAATACATTTTAAAATTTAATATTGTTTATGTTCACAATGTATTTATGAAATAAAGAACAATTGGTATGCCAATACTATGGATAAAGAACTCAGATGTAAATTGGCCAGTTAACTCAGTCAAAATGACTAAAAAAGCCTTTGTTGGATTGCAAACTGAATAAAAGTACTCCATATATTCTGACAATGCTCTGATTACTGGATAATTCTGCCTACTGCACATTCCTGGTAAAAAGAAAGAAAGGGGAAAACCCGCAGTTTATTCAGTGCTGCCTTTCAATCACATGACAAAATTTCCTTAGACTGGTAGTCATCAAGACAGCAGCAAACAGAGTGTTCTTTAATGGTGAGGGTTCTTGTGACATTTTCAAGACAAATTTAGCAGAACATTACTGCACCAGAAATAACTCTAATGATAAAGTTAACTTTGTGAGCCAGAGAACAGTCACATCCTCAGGGACTGATAACAGCTCCAATAAGTGTAGCAACTGATTTTAGAGAATGGTTTCATTGCAGACTATCAAGCTATGGCATCAGAATAGTGGGAAGAGACTTTCAAAAGAAATACATGAAATAATTAGGAAATTTAAATTGAAAGTTTGGATTGTAGTTTGTTTGGACTAGTATCATTTTGAAGTCCAGTAGTCACATCTACACACTGTGATTTAATGAGTTTCAGTGAAGTTAGTGCTGTCATATAGGATGTTTAAAAGAATGTAGGTGGGATTCTTGTATCTATTTTTATTTGTTAACTAAAAATAAATAAATTACAAAGCTCTCAACTAGATTAAATTACTGTCATTAATTTTATTCATTAATTCATTTTAATTAATTATTATTATCATTTTAATGTTTTAATTATTAATAATTTACTTTATTATCATATGAATATTTATAATTTATATATACTTTATAATATTTATTATCATATAAATAATTTAATTATTATTATCATTTAATTAATTATTAAATCATTTAATTAATTCATTTAATTCATTACTGAATTAAATTACTGTCAGTGTCTGAGATGCCCAGCTGTGCAATCTGTCCAGACCCACACTTTCTATGGAGAAATGTTAAATAGAAATATTTTCGTTCTCTTCTTTTCTTTCCTGTTGATTAACTTGAAGATAAACTGCTTTGTAGGCATTCTTTCATTGTAGTGTGGTAAAAACAAAACTGATGCAACCAGCACCAGAAACTACTGAAATAAAAAAGGTAAGTTAATAAACAACTTTCTTTCAGTCCTGATTTATCTAAGACAGAACTACAGAAGTGAGTCTTAGGATGGTGTAAATATAAGGAAAAGTTTTTTTTTGCCTCCTACGTTATCAAAGGACAGCCAACTATACAAAAGAAATTTGAGGGTGTTGATCTGAAACGCAACATGATTTTTCAAGAATGCTCAGCGTCTGGGCAGGTATTATAGATACACAATAAAATAGTTGTTTAGTAATTACAACTAACGTAGTGCACTTCAGCAACGTTTCAGCAGGTCATTTAAACACATGTAATTCCCCTTGAGAGTCTGCATTTTCATGGCTATATTCTTGTAGTAGTATATGTCTTTCATAGTCTGTTCTTCAGAAGTTAAATTGATCTGATGAGGAGAATAATATTGCCCTGTGTAAGATAAGAATGTTTTGTAATTCAGGGCAAAGATTTTCAAAACAATTGAGGATCAGAAAGAAGCATGAGAATAACTGTCAAAAGGAAGGGTTATCATGTGTCTTATTGAAAAGGATAAATGAAGTTCTAAGGAAAAAAAAAAAAAAAAAGCAACAATACAGTATGACATGAGGAGAAATAGAAGAACAGAAAAGTATCTACCAAAGTCAGTAATGTAAGCCAAAAAAAACGTGCCTGGCTTTTCCCTTCCCTTCCCTTCCCTTCCCTTCCCTTCCCTTCCCTTCCCTTCCCTTCCCTTCCCTTCCCTTCCCTTCCCTTCCCTTCCCTTCCCTTCCCTTCCCTTCCCTTCCCTTCCCTTCCCTTCCCTTCCCTTCCCTTCCCTTCCCTTCCCTTCCCTTCCCTTCCCTTCCCTTCCCTTCCCTTCCCTTCCCTTCCCTTCCCTTCCCTTCCATTCCCTTCCCTTCCCTTCCCTTCCCCTTCCCTTCCCTTCCCTTCCCTCCTCTCCTCTCCTCTCCTCTCCTCTCCTCTCCTCTCCTCTCCTCTCCTCTCCTCTCCTCTCCTCTCCTCTCCTCTCCTCTCCTCTCCTCTCCTCTCCTCTCCTCTCCTCTCCTCTCCTCTCCTCTCCTCTTCTTTCCTTTTCTCTTTTCCTTTGACAGAAAAAATGGGGAAATACACTGAAAACTATTTTTATGGAAACTAATAATTCTTTACTTCTAAGGTACAGAATTCTGAAATTTCAGATCTCAAAATTCAGATGTCAACATCCTCAAAAATGGAACAATTCTTTATTTTATTTTATTTTATTTTATTTTATTTTATTTTATTTTATTTTATTTTATTTTTTTACCTTGAGTATAAAAATGTACTAATTGCATACCAATACTTGCCTAGGATTACATATATTCTTTTCAATGTAATCTTAATTTTGTATATGACTGCCTATGCATTGTTGAAAGACAGTAACATTTATTACTTATACTTCACAGTGATAGAACCGTTGTGACAGTACGTCAATGAAAAATGAGATTCTCACCTGGAAACTTATAGTTAGTTATAGCTAACAGAGAAATATGTAATGGGCCACAAGTGGCAGAAGAATTACAGGAAATATAAGTATGCAAAACAGATATGCAAATTGCATTTTTAGTGCATATGGCCTGCTTTCTCCTGTATTTGTCCGTTCCATCAGCACAAAATTTCTGAAGATGCACTTACAAATGGTTTTGTACTAATTTACTAGTTGCAAAATGCTGGGATTATCCTTTGTCACTTTTTACACTGCATCATTTTGGTGATAATTTTCTTTATAAAACATGGTCAGTGACAATACTTGGAAATGCCACTACCCAGTTCCCTAGACATATTGGGGGGGGGAGGGGGGCGGGGGGGGGGGCATGAAAAGCATAGCAAAGAATAAATTACTTCTGCAGAACTTTGTAATTTGTTTGCTGTCAGATTTCTTCCCTGTGCAGTTAGAATATATGTGGGTGTAATCAAAACTATAGGATTAATAACACTACCTCTCCTGATACACTTCAAGGAACAAACTGTTTCTGTTCAATTAAAGTCAAAATGTCTTCTCATTATTCTCCTCATTAGAAACCTAGTCTGCTTGAAGATGCTTGACAACGCTGCTTGCCTTTTGCTAATACAGATATTTCTATAAGTGGTTTGATTCAACTTTATCATCATTGCAAATCTCTCTAGAAAGACTGCGTGGTAAATATCTGAATCTTTTTACAGTCAATATTGCATATATGTGCAATTCTTGGTTTTCCTTAACAAATAGATTTAAGGTTTGCATTTCTGCTTCAATTAAATTTTGCTTCATAGTAGGAAAAACTTGCTGTTTCTGTCATTATTAACTAATTCCTCTGAAAATAATGCCAATTTTAGTTAGAGAACTTTCTGAGCATCTAATACTTTCAGTGTAATATGTACTATCTATTTCTACAGTGCCATGTTCTATGACATGTTGCCTCTTTGGATTCAATGGCTTTATTTAAGCTATGCAATTTGGAAAAGTTTTCAAGCTAATACTGTAGGCATACAAAATCTAAGAGGACACTTAGATTAAGTCAGGAAAGAGGAATTAAGAGGAATACTCAGGTGTATTTCATCTCTACTTCTGATCTCCACATAAAGGAAAAAAAAAGGACGTCATGACAACAGGAGCCAGCATACCTCAGCAAACAAGTAGAGGTGGAATATATTTATTCCTATTTCAGGAAAAACCTCCATAGAAAATTCAGAAATCTGTTCAGTTTGTCAACCCCTGGTTTTCTGGTATCTACAATCTAATCTTATAGTTCTTGAACCAATCTTCACTCTCCTGTTGTTATGCACTTGAGTAATTTCATATGTGACTATTTCAACTTAAGCCCTTACAAACAGAAGCCTTGTTCATATACGTAACAGTCAAACATTAATAGATCTTCATTCTTGCCTCATAGAGAAGTGAGAAATAAGAGAGAGAGAACTGGAGGGATTTTTGAATGAGAGGTGCTTTTCTTACCTTTACATTTGTACTTGGGTCATGTTTTAAATTGCTTTTACATAACAGATAATAGAAATATACTTTAAAACAAAAACAAATAAAAAAACAGAGTCTTTTTTAATAGTGTCATTCTAGAACAAATGTCGTCATCAAAAAGAAGTATTGCAATGTTGGTAGTAACACAATGAGATCTAACTATATTTTTAATTTCTGCATGTGTAGATTACAATGTTTCAGACGTAATGAGTAAACCTTAGAATTGAGTACTTCAGTTAAATCAGTAATTTACGTATAGAGTTATTTTGTAAATAGCAAATGAGAAGTCAAGGAGAGTTCAGACTGCAGTTCATGCAAAGATAAGCAAGTTAGCTTGTTTTTGGGAAGCCATCTAGCTGAAGCATTATGACTATTCATAGGGACTAATTTATCTTGTCAAGAAGTACTGGGGCATTGACTTAGGTGTTGATACACATTTAGAAAATCGAAAGAATTTCTAAAGCTTGTAGCTCTTTGCCTAGTAATATTTCATTGTTTTTTGTTTGTTTGTTTGTTTGTTTTTGTTTCTTTGTTTTGTTTTATGTTTTTAAATTAAAACCTTAAGACTGATTTGGATTAAATATATAAGGTTCATAAATTATCCGAGAAACAATGATAGAGTAGTGAGCTTCTAGTTTCTTGTTTCTCTTCTTCTGAAATATGCTAAAGCAATAGCATTTCTGTGATATACTGCATTTTGCATATTTCTGTAATAAGTAATTACTTCATATTGCATATTATGAAAGTATGAAAAATGTAGCATTTGAAAAAAAAAAGTGTAAATTTATATAATATTCTGAACTGTGACTCTTGTACTAATGAAAAACATTTCAAACTGGGATTTTAGTATTTATGGTCATTTATCCATGAATACATGTCAAATAGCAAATGTTACCTGTGTAGAGCATACCAACAGTAAATGTGGTCTGAAGCATAGATGTATCTGTAGTCCAAAGAGTTGAACAATCTCTCTGAGACAATATCAAAGCAGTTTAACAAAAATAAAAAAATAAAAAAATAATAATAAAAAAACTGTCAGTGGGTCATGACACTGTTGCTGATGTCCAACGCTCTGTGTTTACCTGTTTGACCTTTCCTAACTGGAAACATTGGAGTGCCCTCAGTGTCATGAAGTTCTAAGATTTCTTGATCTTGTAACCTATTTTTCGTGTAGGTAATTATCAACATCAATTCTGTGCTTGAATAGCAGAATACTTAAATAAACATTAGATGACACAAAATGTTTGGTTGCCCAGGAAAATTCCACAAATTCAAGAAGAATTCAATGTCACAGAATAAATAGGTTTGAGTGTCCTGTCTTCCTCCTACCTACCAGTGACATGAACCTTTTGAAACTCACCTTCTGTGGGTCCTGGAAACATTGTATTATTTTACCCCTTTGTGGTTAGTAGTTCATGTGTAGGCATGTTTGAATAAGTTCTGACAGCACCACTTTTTGATGTGAATACTGTAAACCTTTTTAAGGGAACAGAGATTATACCACAGAGATTATACCACAGAGATTATAGATGAAGCCATTGGGAAAACAAAATCAAACAAAACAAAACAGTCAGATATAACAATTTCATCATTTTGGAAATAGAATTTTAAAGAAATAATTCAAAATAGAAAATTTCAAGGACTATTTCAAAGCCTATTTCTACTTTCCTCTCAGAGAAACATAAATTTTGCTAAATTTTCTCATCAGTGTAAACAAGTAGGTCTGTTGGAGTGTTTTAAAGATTAATAAAAAATATTGATTCTTTGATTATATTTATAAAATTATAAATTAATTTATATGCAGTCTTAGTGCATAGGTAACATTCTACAAGTCAAATTAATCATGTATCTGAAATTTTTACTACTGAGAAGATACAAAATTTACCAACTCCCGATTTCATGGAAGACAGCTACAAGTGTCTGCAAGATAGATGTTTTTATTATCTGAGTGCCATTGCATTCCCCAGTTGCTGTACATATTGTGAATACTAACATTTCTTGGCTCCATCTTATTCCTAATGACACCAGTAAGTTGATTTCCACAAATAATAAATCACATTACAAATGGGAGTCATATCTTAATTAGCTCCTTTAATGGCTCTTGTTATTGTTACCAAAGAAGAGCACAGAATCAGTGAGATTAAGAAATAATGTTTGAAACAACATGTTGTGCTGTTTTTTAGTAAGTGGAATAAAGCCTAACGAACAATCATAGAGTTTTTCAGCAGAACCTTGAAGAACAGCACACCTACTTACAAGGCAATACTATTTTTTTGAATATCAAGGAAGATATTGAACTCTTTTCATTTTTTCTTTTTTCTTTTTGTGTAATTTTCCCTTCCTTGGAATTTTAGTGATTGAGCCTTTTAAAATGTTATTGTGTAATTGAAGTCATATGTCACAGAAGAACAAATTTAATGTCTAGAATAACTCCACTGGCTTCCACAGCTTTCCAGCACAAGTACATTCACAGTATTTTATTTTTTTTTTAATTTATGAGATTTCATCTCCACTCTGACTTGTATTTCTTTCCTTTTTTTTCCTTTTCTATAGACAATGTTCAAATTTGCTCAAAAAAATGGAAATAAGTAGTAATTCCTGAAAAATTCTAACATCAGTAAAATGACTTAATCCTTAAAGACTCAATCCTTAAAAATGACGTATTTCCTTTGAAGCACATGCAAACATAAGAAAGAAAGAGAGAAAAAGAGAAAGAGAGAAAGAGAGAAAGAGAGAAAGAGAGAAAGAGAGGAGGGAAAAAGAGAGAAAGAAAGAAAGAAAGAAAGAAAGAAAGAAAGAAAGAAAGAAAGAAAGAAAGAAAGAAAGAAGGGAAGGAAGGAAGGAAGGAAGGAGAGAGAGAGAAAGAAAGAAAAAGAAAGAAAGAATGAAAGAAAGAGAAAGAAAGAAAGAAAGAAAAGAAAAAGAAAGAAAAAGAAAGAAATGAAGGAAGGAAGGAAGGAAGGAAGGAAGGAGGGAAAGAAAGAAAGAAAAAAGAAAAGAAAGAAAGAAAGAAAGAAAGAAAGAAAGAAAGAGAAAGAAAGAAAAAAGAAAAAAGAAAAGAAAGAAAGAAAGAAAGAGAAAGAAAGAAAGAAAGAAAGAAAGAAAGAAAGAAAGAAAAAAGAAAGAAAGAAAGAAAGAAAGAAAGAAAGAAAAAATAAAAAAGAAAAAGAAAAAGAAAGAAAGAAAGAAAGAAAGAAAGAAAAAGAAAAAGAAAAAAGAGAAAAAGAAAGAAAGAAAGAAAGAAAGAAAGAAAGAAAGAAAGAAAGAAAGAAAGAAAAGAAAGAGAAAGGTATAGTTATTTAATTTTCAGATAATCAATTATGATTCAAATCAGCTACTATATAAATGGTATTCAAAACTATTAGATCTTTCTGTAATATAAATGTTTAACTTTTATTTATTTATTTTTAATAGTTCTTTTAGTTTTATCCAGGTTATCTTAGAAATTGACTTTTACATTAAAATAGAGTACAGACTCTGACAATAGGAAGTCTGATGGATTGAGGCATGATTTTTATAGTACGCCCTAATATTGCACATGAAAGCAGTAAGAATCAGAGAAAGATTTACATCTGTAAAAGAAAATGAAAATGTTAAACATTTGAAATTAAAAGAAATTTAACAATAAATTTCAGTTAAAGAATTCTATTTGAAAGGAATTGAAAACCTTGAACGAACTGATGTTGTTTATTTTGAAGAAAATTATAGGCAGAGATAAAATGTTATAAAATTAAGAAGAAAGCAGCTTCAAAAATAATATACTAGGCACATGAAACGTGCTCAAAATAGTCTCATGATTCATGTAAATCATTGAAAAAAAATTAGTTTCTATTTAAAATATCTCAGAAAGTACAATGTAATCCATTTGTTGAACGCTGGTCTCCCATAGCCTTTGCTATACTGTTCTTAACAGTGGTATTCCATGTTGACTTTAGTAGATTTATTCTGGTTTCATGTCTTTAAATTGTAATCTGTCTCATTGTATTTCTTTAGTACAACTAAAGCTACTAAAGAAACAGTGTCCTTCTGCAAGTTACTGTAAGTGTTTGTCTAGCATTTATTATGAATATTATGCATACCATTAACTGTTTTCCAAGTCTGAAATATGATCTTTATTTGAAAAATAATAATAATAATAATAATTAAAACAAACAAACAAACAAACAGCTATGTTGTGTACATAAAATAGTTTTCTCATACAGGTATTGAACCAATTATATAAGATCAGTATTGGCATCCATACCATCTTTCCATATTTAACTAAATATTTCATCCGCATGCTACCTTAAAGGACCTTCCTGTACTAAAAAGAAAAAAAAAAAAAAGAATTGTTATAATTGTTATAATTATAATTAAGCATTTTTGCTCGATGCAAAAAGACTGTTTTCAATCAGCAGTAAATATGTTACTTTATAGTTCATAAACATTAACAATTGTATTTTTAAAATATTGTGATGAATGTCATTTTCTGCAAGTTATTGAATCAAGGAACATAATTATTATTTGAAAACAGACAGTATTTGTACAGAGTATGTTGGAAATAAAGCAGGACATGTGCCAAAGAGAGTCTTCTTTCTCAGATACTATTTTTTTATCCTTTTACCTTTCTTTACTGGTCATAGTTACAAAATGTTGTGGTTAGACAGGGAAGGTCATACAAGTAGTATTTTGTTTAATGCTCAGGGGCATACGAAGTGGCAAAGCTGAATTTGAAAGCTGATAGGAGTAGCAGTTTAAGCTTCTGTTTCTTGTGTGTTTTGAGTTGTGGTTGGTGGGGAGGGAATGGGCGTTACTTTTTGTGTTTTGTTGTTGTTTTTGTTTGGTTTTTGTTTTGTCTTCACTGGTAGAAAGTGCATATGGTTCAATAGTGTCATACCTGACTTAATAAATACCCTGTTGTTGAGAGGTTTCAGAATGTGCAGAGATCCATATCAGTTTCCTATTCTCTGTTCATGATATCATTGCTTCAGTCACAGATTCACAAGCCATATGACTAGAAAGAGTGTCAGAAGATCACTAAAATCATCCCATGTCCTGAATGAGGCTCACAAATATTTTTGCTATTTCTGTAAGGTGTTTGTCTAATCTCTTCTTAAACTTACTGTGGTTAAAGACTCCACAACTTCTCAATCAGATATTCAGTATGTTATACAAGTGGAAAGGTTTTCCTAATGTCTCACTGGAATTACCTTTGTTGAAATAAGCCCATTACAACTCTGTCATCCATGTGTATGAAGAAGAAAATATTCTTCTGTATTTGCAGCAGCCACTTAACATGTAGAAATGGCTAAAGTTTTAGGTATCTCCATGCCTCGCTTGCCTCTGAAGTCTCCTCTTTAGGCTGAGCATGCACTTTCAGGTGTCTCCTGTTGTATAGATCTGTGTGTAACAAGGATATGTAGAGAGAATAGTGAGACAGGAAATAATAGCAGGGTAGTCTTGGCAGAAAGAAATAGGCTGGATTTTCCCAAGTGACCTTAAAGACCTTAAAGACCTTAAAGAGACCTTAAAGAGTTTTTCCTCTCTTGAACATGAGATTGCAAAGACAGTCTTGGTCTATAATTTATCTATATTGCATGCACATCAGTAATCTTTTGCTCTCATTTATTTTATGGATGAAGTTATGTATATTTTATTTAAGAAAAAGTTGAAAAAATAGAATATGATCTATATTTTAGCAAACATCTTTACACTACATTAAGTCTATCTCTTCATGGTAATGGACAAAATGTGTTAAAAACATTGTTTTTCTCATCTCAAACCTGAAAAAGAAAAATATTACTGTATGTAATATGCTGTAGCATTTTAACTTTTTTTTGATGCTAATGTAGTTTTATCTATATTGGAAAATAATGAGAAAAAAGCTAGGATCATATAAAAAATCATGAACTGTACAAAAACTATGTGCATTTTCTGATATGTTTAACATCAGAATCATGTTGAAGCAAAGGAAGAAGGATATCCTTAAGAGGTACTAAAAGTCTTACAATAGCTGACCTTTCTGCAGAAAAGAGCAACTTACCTGTGATAGTCTGAATTATGTAATCTTTGTTTTCCTCTGCTTGTATGGAAGATGTGACTGTTTTCAATAAATAATTATGATCCTACAGAAAAATTTCATTCATCAGAGTATTAAAAAAAAAAAAAAGAATCATTACGGAAATGTTTATGAACTATGAAGTAATATATTTATTTAAGTTGCGAAAGACATCTCTATTGCACAGCATAGAAAAAAAGTGCTTTAATAATGTAAGCATAAGATAAGCATTGTGCAGCAAAGAAAATTACCTACTGAGAAATTTATGGCTTCACTCTAAAAGCTGCACACAGCTTTAAATCGCCTGTGAAAATAATGCCACTGTATACCTTCTGAGAAGAGACCACCACATGGTACCATTACATAGGTTTATAAGGTTGTTTATTCCTAATACACGAGCAAAGCTTTTATTTAATAAACACTGCTGGAACATTACTCTTTTTAACAAATATATGATAAGTGATCTTGCATTCTGCATGTTCTATCTACTTTAGGTTATTCAGAAAATACTAAGATGAGCCAACAAATTATAAGGAGCTTATTGTGATTAAAATGCTTTGATGCCTCTACGCATATTTTGTCTACCTAGTTTAATGTTGTTTCACATTCTAAAAATTACATACCTAGAGTAAATTCCTGAAGAAAAAATGATTCTTGAAGAGTTGGCATAGTCACTGACACTCCTGAAGGATCCCTGAAGAAAAGCTAGCTGTCTTTGCCAAAGGACTGAGTAAAATAAATTGCACTAAGAATACATACATTTATATGTACACACACATAGACACATACATTGACTCTTCTCGTGTTTACTGAGATGATTTAAAGGGAAGCAAACCTCTTCATAAGTTATTGCTCAAAAGAGTAGAAATAGGAACTTTCCAGAAAAACAAATACTATAACTGAGTTTACCTTTCACTGGAAACACCTTTGTCAGAACTAACAAAATATATCTACTCTGTCAAAAATAATGTCTAAATATTCCATGGGCCTAATTGACCTAAAAATAAAGTTTGAGGGTGGGTTTTTTTGATTGTTTGTTTGTGGTTTTTTTTGTTTGTTTATTTTAAATCACACTACTTAGTGATGTGCAATTATTGTGGATGCACATCCCCAGCTGAACAAGATCACCACCTGGTTTTCCCGAGTGCCCTTTTATTTTACACTGAGAGAATTTTACAGCTTTCATCAACTAGTCTAGCTACTTATGGTTAACCCATTGAACCTAACAACTTAGAATGATACAATACTTTTCCAATTTTTTATTTAAACTTATCACCAGTGAGATGCTGCAAAGACAGAATTCCAGATGTTATATTGACCATGTCAGCTTTTGTTGTCAGCTCCTGATAATCTTGATTTTACTCCCTTGACAAATTTCATAAATTTACACAGATATTTGTATTCTGGCAAGGCAATAAAAAGGCAATATGAACATCTGAAATTCTATATCAAGATTTATAAATGACCACTATAAGTTTATTCTTTCAATTATATAATAGGCTGTCCTAATATGTGTAGCTACCCATCTTATGAAAGAAGGATTTATTTTATTTTATTTTATTTTATTTTATTTATTTCATTTTTTTCACTACAAATACCATTCCTTCTAGAAGTAATGTGGTAGGAAAGTTGAATGGAATTCCTATATTTCCCATCTGGTTTACATACATGATGCTATAATTAGAAAACATCTTTTAGAAAATTAGTGCTGTTCAGCTCGGAAGATCTTTTACTAATATTTTTCTTAGTAATTTGGTTTCTAGAATGTACAAAAGCTCTTCTATGCCCTTTAATGAATTTAGCTTCCAGTTGAAAAAAATAGTGATTAATAGATTAATAGCAATAAGATTAATACGAATAAGCTTCTAAATTATTTAACTGTAGAGGAGCCAACAGAAAAACTCTCCACAGGCTCCAAAGACTGAAAAAGATATTTATATTTTTAACTTGTATTTCATTTTATTCTGCTCTCAAATGTCCAACTGTTTATCCACAGAGATGTTAAGAGGCTGTGTTCCAGGTATTCCCCTTGTTGGAAGTTATCCAACTTTAATTTACCAAAAGAAAGAAACCTTGGGGGCTTTAGAGATATCAAAGAGAACAAACAACAGGTCTCCAACATAGGTAAAACACAATATCAAAAATAATTATGGGTGTAACTTAGCTCTACAGACCGGTGAAGAAAGATCAAGGTGTAAAATATGTGCAAATGTGCAAAAATCACCACACACGTCCTAATGTGTGAAGGAAGAAACCATCAATCTCAACCTCTTATTCTACTTGTTGAAGGACTTGGGATGCCAATACTAAACTGATGCTAAACACTGATCTGCCAAGTTGACTGAAGAAGTGGATAGGCTTAACACCAGAAAAATGGGTATTTACTAAAAAGTTTATGTGTATTTCATTTTAAATGTATATAATAAGAAGTGCAAGCACAGCTTCCACTGAGATAACAATAATTTGTTGATAGTCTGGTTAAGGCTTTATGTGACATATTCCCTTTGCCCATAATATTTTAAGTATAACAAACTGGTAGAAACTCAAGCAACTTCTCTATAAATTGGATGCAACAAATAAATTAATGAATTGGTGTTCCTCAGGGACTGGCGTCCCTCAGTCTGGATTGGGTCTGGTACTATTTAACATCTTTGTCAGTGACATGGGCCCTGGGACTGAATGTACCCTCAGCAGGTTTGCCGATGATACCAGGCTAAGAGGTGCGTTTGACACACTGGAGGGAAGGGGTGTTATCCAGATGGACCTTAACAGGCTCAAAAGGTGGGCCTGTGTGAACAACAAGGCCAAGTGCAATGTCCTGCACCTCAGTTGGGCAATCTCAAACATGAATACAGACTGAGCAATGAGAGAATAGAGAGCAGCCCAGTGGAGAAGGACTTGGGGGTGCTGGTATGAATAAAGTCCAAATGTCCTTGGGTATGTGTATATGGGAGCTGAAAAATGTGAAAGGTAAGTAAGACTTGAGAAAGACTTGAGAAAAAGTGTTTTGTTCTATGCTTAAGAAACCATAATACCAAATTTTAGGAACAAGGTCAATTGGAATAATAAGCAGCAATCTAGGTTTTGCAGAAAAATGAAAGCAGCTATTTCAGCTATTTCAAATAAGTTTATATACAATAAAAGAGATGAAAGTTAACAAAAGTGAATATATATCAGAGCCAGAAATTTTTGAACAATCATAAATCAGGCAGAGTATTCTGTATCACTGAATTTTTAGGTGTGCTGAAGAATACAGATTGATTTTCATAAGTAAAAAGATAAAAGATGACTTGAGGTAGTAACCAGTCACTTCTTTTTTCTTCAGAAAGTAGTCTGTAAAAATAAAAATAAAAATAAAAATAAATAATAATTCTCTGATACTGTAGGTGAATATTAGTGAATATTATGTAGGTGAATATTATTCACCTTATGTAGGTGAATACTGTAGGCTATATTGTAGGTGAAAGTTTGAAAACTAGGATGGAAGGCATCCCCTTAGGGCTTTAATTATATAATCAGTGTTGTGATATATTTGACAACAGAGATGAAATGACTTTGTGGCATTTGCTAAATTGTCAGATACTGTTATGGAAAGAACCAGTTCAAATGCATTAACTGTTTTATCAGTAGGAGATTGAATTTTAATATTGCTGTATAACCATGGGTAGACCTTTATCTCTTTCCCTCACCAATATAATCTCTTAAAATCACATTTTCAGTTCCACGTTAAATTTAGTATTGATTTAAGATACTTCAAATTAATTAATTAATGTAAACTGGAAAATAATTATGTTAAAATATTCGTTTAAAACTACATGCTTCTCATACTTACTTCATTAAAAGAATATAGGAAGTCACTTCCGCAAAAAGCAACAAAATGAAATTTGATTATTATGTTTATTTTAAAAGCTAAACATTATTTTAATTTCACTGCTGGGTTACATTGTGTAGCAAGTCATCATTAAGTAATGCAGGAATAGGTGCAACATAAATCTGCTGCATGTCTGGACTCAAGATCATCAACTAATAATAAAATCCTGTAATTTTCAGTGACAATATTCAGGGTTGTGCCTTAGCCAAGATAATTTTAATAGTTACAATAGGAGTATAGAAAAAATAATAAAACAATATATGTTGTATATCGTAGAGCACAGAAGAATGTACCCTTATTACAAATTCAGACCTAGAAGACTGGATAGATGAAGCACTCAAGTACAGTGAATGATTATAGACTATATGTAATATAGAAAAAGAACAAAACCATTTTTTCTCAATAAGATTTTTTTTAATTAAGATTTTTTTAACATAAATATTGTTGGATAGAATCATTGCAACTCATTGCTAAATAATTATATGATCAGATGATCTTACTTGTTCTCTCTCCTTTATCTACATCTAGTACCTACTAGTGAATGCAGTTTCTTGATATTCCATCATAACAGGCCATATGATTTAGGTTTAATATGAATCTGGAGTTCCTAAAGGACCTATTTCTAAGTTTTTATATGGCTATGTACACTGCCATATCACTGGAAATTGAATTAATTTTCCTAGACAGAGAATTGATGCATGCTTTGCTCATGCAATATAAACATGTAGAATGAATATGGATTTTGCATACCTGCTTACATTACTTTATTTTCTGTAGAGTTCTGTAGAGTTCTTATTTTTATCCGTTTAATGGCCAAACAGTTACATTTCAGCTCTATGAATTGGCAAAACCTTTTGGATTATTTCAGGATGATATATACCATTGCTTTTTCAGAAAAAGTTTTTCCTTTTTAGATTATCTGGTTTTAGGGAAAACTGAATTATTGAATATCTCAGCTGAAGTTCTTGTGAATGTTTTTCCACTTTTATTCTGTTGTCTGCCTTTCATAGGTTAGTAGCATAGGCAAGCCTCCTGGCAGTGTTGTCAAATTTAATATATTCCATGTTAGATTAATAAATATTTAATTTATTTTCCCTTTCTTCAGGTTGCATTGCTTCACAATAAAGTAATTGTTTATTTTGCATTAAAATAATAGTCCCTCACTGAAGATTTGGTATGACCACTAAGCAGAACATTGAACCATCATATTTAATTAAAAAAAATAAAATCAAGCACATATCACAGCTTTAACATGTATGTATCCAATCTAAATCAGACAAGCTGAAAATATACTTTGAAACTGAGTAGTTAGCACTTCCTTATTAATATATTATAATTATTCCAACTAATATAAAATAATATTTAGATAACTAAATTCTGGAAAGATCCTGGTTTCTTTCATGGAACATAGAAAAATGTTTCTCTGTATGCTGCTCACAGATATGAGAAGAACAAAATATTCTAGACTGCAGTTCTGAAATTCAATAACTGATATCTTGATGTATGTCTCATCATTTCATCATACGTATGTGCAAGATGAAAAAGAGAAATAGTAAAAGATGGAGTATTTTGTCACCTTGTAACAGGACAAATGTAATTAAGGAAACTCAAAAGCCTTCTGCTGGATCTGTGTTCTTGGTTTACTTCTGGGGATGAAGGCATCCAAAGATCTTATTTCCAAAGCTGAATTATCCTCCTGAAAGTCCCCTTGTATAAATAAGAGTTAAAGACAAATAATATGGACTGATGTAGATTTATAGCTTATCTTTAATTAATCAGATTATATTATTAATTAATAATTTAATTAATCAGTTTAAATCAATTTCTAGTTTGGTCAAGTGAAAGCTAGATGATCAAGAATTATCAGAAGTGTGAATCAATGAGTTTGGGATTTTCAGGTGTAAAAGGTTAGAGAAAAATATTTAATGTCAAATTACCATAAAGTAAAATATTTATTTATTTTATATTAAGATAGGATTGTTGTAGGTTATAGAATTGGGATCTGACATCCTAAGAAAGCATTTTTCTTTCCTGGATGGGTCATTCAGGCTTCCCATCTGAATACACCCAAGCCCTTCTACAAATTTAGTAGTTGAAATTAGGTAAGTTATGAAAGATTATTTATTTATTTATTTATTTATTCCTAACAGGTGATTTTTCTATTAGTGTTTCTCTGAAGCAAATTTTAGTCTTGATTTAAAATTCAGATTAACTTCTGACTTTTTTTTTATTATTTTTATTAATTCCTTAGGCACATAATTATCATTTACATACATTTAATTTTTCTGTAGGACAAGAATGTGCCACGCCATGCCTATATTAAAATATTTTTTATCTATTCTTTGTATTGTATAACTATTGATTTTTTTTTATTTTTATTTTATTCAGTACAGGTTCCTTACAATTTTGCTATTTGTAAAGTAATACAAGGGTATTAAGATAGGCCTCTGTTTTTATCCACTTAATGAAAGCCTCTTTCCTGAATTATAAATGACAAAATATTAGAGAACTTAGGGAGAAAACAATCATTTCAGTTAATCATTGAATGTAAATCAAACACTTGCATATTTATCCAAAACTTACCAGAATTATCTAAACCTCATTATTAAATTATCTAATTATAAATTATCTAATTATCTAAATGGGGGACAGAATCAGAAAAAAACTCACATGGTGCTACGTTTTGGATTTGTGTTGCAAACGGTGTTGATAACACACCAATATTTTAGTTGTTTCTTCAGTGTTTAAACAGAGACGAGATCTTTTCTGTTTCTCACAGTGCCCCAAGAAGAGGGGACTCAGCCAGAACAGCTGACGCCAACTGGACAAAAGGATGTCCCATAACATTGTGCTTAACAATAAGAGCTGGGAGAAAAAAGGAGGAGGGAGGGGGGACATTTGGAGTTATGTAGTCTGTCTTCCCAAGTAATTATTAGCTGTGTTAAAGCCCTAGATTCCTGGAAATGGCTGAACATCTGCTTGCCAATGGGAAGTAGTGAATGGACTCCTTATTTTGCTTTGCTTGAGCATGCAGCTTTTGCTTTACCTATTAAACAGTCTTTATCTCAACCCATGAGTTTTCTCACTTTTGTCCTCCTGATTCTCTACCTCACACCACTGCGGGGATTCTCTTATTGAATTTATATTAACAGATTAAGTCACTAAATGCTTTTTCCAGAATCTTACATGTCAATTATAATTAACTTTTACTTCACTTCAGGTGCCATTTTACTTGTACTAGGGAATTTGACTCTACATATTATATGCCAAACAAACATGTAGTTACTTTTTACTTTACCTTTTATTTAACAACTGCAATGTATAAAAATATTTTAGATAATTATTTAGATTACCGGAGCTAACCATGTTCACAACTCTGCAGCAGGTAGTCAGATATTTTGTTTAAACTACTTTAGAACAGACCAGAACTACTATTGCTTAGCAACACTTACCACAAGGTTTTTCCGATGTGTTGTTATTGAATAGAAGAACAGGGGGAAATGTCTGGATACTGAAGTCTGGATTCTCAAACAGGATTTTCAAGTCTTGTAATTGCATCTTTGCATGACACATTTAAAGAACTAAGAACTTTTAGGCACCTGAAAATAAAGATGGTCTTTTGACAGGTACTTGAAGAAGGTCATGGCTTAAGTACTTAATAAAAACAGATTTTTAAATCCACCAATTTGTATTTGATATACACAAATATTTATCTAATTTTCTCATTAAAATAAAGGGAAATAAAATGGTATTAGAAAGACATTAAATTAGTGAGAATATATTCAATCCAAATAATCTGGAGTGTTATGGTATAGAAACATACTCCACTGATATTAGAATATTTTCTTTTGCAAGCACAGTTTATTAAACCTCTGATGAGAATGCTTTCTTAACTGCCTCCTTAGCTACTGGCTTTGTTAAGGTCATGTATTTCCCTGTCCTCTCTCAGTCTCTTTCCTTGTTTCATGTTCACCAAATAACCATACTTAATCACATTATCCTTGCCTTTCAGTCCTTAATGTTTTGGCCCATGCCCTACCTGCCAGTCCATCCTGCATCATTAACTACTTCCTTTTTTTTTGTTTTTCAGCAGCAGATCACCCTTATCACCCTCTCTCAAATCTATTTCCCCCCCCCAAAAAAAAAATTCTAATTCTTGTCCTCAAAGAGCATCTACTATATATATTATATATATATATTTATTTATTTATTTATTCAGCCAAGAGTCAGACTATCTCTAAAAGGAATCCTAAAATAGTGTGACATACAGAATCTGGTTTACTTAACCTTATAACATACCAAAAGAAAGAATTATTATTCCATGTAACATAGAAGAAAAAGTCACAGACTTGAAGTGTCAAGATTTCATGATCCTCAGTGAAGAAGAAACAACAGCAGAATGGAAAAAAAACATGCATTATGAAACTGTATTTGCAAAGGAGAGGCCTTGCAGAGAGATCTTGACAAATATGAAGGCTGGGCAATCACCAAAAATACAAAGTTTAACAAGAGCAAGTGCTGGATTCTGCACGTGGGATGGGGCAACCCCCAGTACAGACTGGGGGACAAGAGGCTGGAGAGCAACCCCATAGAAAGAAAACCAGAGGTTTTGGTCAACAGTCAGTTGAACATGAGTCGACAGTGTGCCCTGGCAGCTCAGAGGGCCAACTGTACCCTGGGGTGCATCAGGCACAGCATGGCTAGCTGACTGAGAGAAGGGATTGTCGCACTCTGCTCTGCTCTGATGCGGCCTCATCTCATTCAACGTCTGCATTTCGGGGCACCACAGCATAAGAAGGACATTAAACTATTAGAGAGCATCCAAAGGAGGACTACAAAGATGACTAAGGGTCTGGAGGGGAATATGTATGAGGAGTGGACGAAGGCACTTGGATTGTTCAGCTCAGAGTACAGGAGGCAGACAGGAAGCCTCATGGCGGCCTGCAGCTTCCTCATGAGGGGAGCGGAGGGGCAGGTGCTGAGCTCTGCTCTCTGGGGACACAACAGGACCCAAGGGAATGGCATGGAGCTGTGACAGGGACAGTTCAGGCTGGATGTCAGGAAAAGTTTCTTCACCGAGAGGGTGGTTGGTCACTGCAACAGGCTCCCTGGGGAAGTGGCCACGGCGAGCGTGCTGGAGATCAAGAAGGGTTTGGACAACGACCTCAGACTTGTGGTCTGACTTGGGGGTGGTCCTTTGTGGAGCCAGGAGTTGGACTCAATGGTCCTTCTGGGTCTCTTCCAACTCAGGATATTCTATGATCCTACGATTCTCTGATTCTATGAGAACTCATGTGTTATTTCATTTGTTCAAATGTTTAAGGATATGTGTCCATTCCTTTAAGAAACAATACTAAAAGTGCAAACACAAACTATTCCCCTGCAGCAAGAAAAGATAACATTCATAATAAAAAAAATCAAGATTAAATTACAGCTTTTCATTGATCACACAGGTGTAAAAGAATGTTTTGATGTTGTGGAACTCAAGGCTGAGACTGGGAATGATAAAGTTGAGTCCCTATGGGTTAGGATCAGTGGGAAGGCCAACAAGGCAAGCATCCTGGTGGGGGTCTGTTACAGACCGCCAAACCAGGATGAGGAGATGGACGAGGAATTCTACAGGCAGCTGACAAAAGTTGCAAAATCGTCATCTCTTGTACTCGTGGGGGACTTCAACTTCCCAGACATATCCTGGAAATGCAATACAGCTCAAAGGAAGAAGTCTAGGAGGTTTCTGGAGAGCATGGAAGATAGTTTCCTGACACAGCTGGCTAGTGAGCCTACCAGGGGAGGTGCCCCGCTGGACCTTCTGTTTACAAACAGAGAAGGACTGGTGGGAGATGTGGTGGTCGGGAGCTGTCTTGGGCAGAGTGACCACGAAATGGTAGAGTTCTCTATTTTTGGCGAAGTCAGGAGGGGGATAGTAAAACTGCTGTCTTGGACTTCCAGAGGGCAGACTTTGAGCTGTTCAGGACACTGGTTGGCAGAGTCCCTCGGGAGGCAGTTCTGAAGGGCAGAGGAGTCCAGCAAGGCTGGGCACTCCTCAAGAAGGAAATCTTAAAGGCTCAGGAGTGGTCTGTCCCCACATGCCCAAAGACAAGCCGGAGTGGAAGAAGGCCGGCCTGGCTGAACAGAGAGTTGTGGCTAGAGCTTAGGAAAAAAAAGAGGGTTTATGATCTTTGGAAAAGAGGGCAGGCCACTCAGAAGGACTATAAGGATGTTGTAAGGATGTGTAGGGACGAAATTAGAAAGGCCAAAGATCATCTGGAGCTCAATCTGGCTACTGCTGTTAAAGATAACAGAAAATGTTTTTATAAATACATAAACACAAAAAGGAGGACAAAGGAGAATCTCCATCCTTTACTGGATGCAGGGGGAAACTTAGTGACGAGAGATGAGGAAAAGGCTGAGGTGCTTAATGCCTTCTTTGCCTCAGCCTTTAGCGGCAAGACCAGTTGTTCTCTAGATACCCAGTACCCTGAGCTGGTGGAAGGGGATGGGGAGCAGAATGTGGCCCTCATAATCCACGAGGAAATGGTTGGCAACCTGCTACAGCACTTAAATGTATGCAAGACGATGGGGCCAGATGGGACACCTGAGGGTGCTGAGAGAACTGGCGGAAGAGCTGGATAAGCTGCTTTCCATCATTTATAAGCAGTTCTGGCTATCAGGGGAGGTCCCAGTCAACTGGCGGCTAGCAAACGTGATGCCCATCTACAAGAAGGGCCAGAGGGTAGACCCGGGAAACTATAGGCCTGTTAGTTTGACCTCAGTGGCAGGGAAGCTCATGGAGCAGATTATCTTGAGTGTCATCACGCGGCACTTGCAGGGCAAGCAGGCGATCAGGCCCAGTCAGCATGAGTTTATGAAAGGCAGGTCCTGCTTGACGAGCCTGATCTCCTTCTGTGACAAAGTGAAGCGCTTAGTGGATGAGGGAAAGGATGTGGATGTGGTTTACCTTGACTTCAGTAAGGCTTTTGACACCGTTTCCCACAGCATTCTCCTCAAGAAACTGGCTGCTCTTGGCTTGGACTGGCGTACACTTCATTGGGTTAGAAACTGGCTGGGTAGCTGGGCCCAAAGAGTCGTGGTGAATGGAGTTAAATCCAGTTGGAGGCCGGTCACTAGTGGAGTCCCCCAGGGCTCAGTACTAGGGCCAGTTCTCTTCAATATCTTTATTGATGATCTAGATGAGGGGATCGAGTTCACCCTCAGTAAGTTTGCAGACAACACCAAGTTAGGTGCATGTGTCGATCTGCTCAAGGGTAGGAAGGCTCTGCAGGGGTATCTGGATAGGCTGGACCAGTGGGCTGAGGCCAACTGTATGAAGTTCAACAAGGGTCCTGCACCTGGGGCACAACAACCCCAAGCAGCGCCACAGGATGGGAGATGAGTGGTTAGAAAGCTGCCTGGCCGAGAAGGACCTGGGAGTATTGGTTGATAGTCAGCTGAATATGAGCCAGCAGTGTGCTCAGGTGGCCAAGAAGGCCAACAGCATCCTGGCTTGCGTAAGAAACAGTGTGGCCAGCAAGGCTAGGGAAGTGATTGTCCCCCTGTATTCGGCTCTGGTGAGGCCGCACCTCGAGTACTGTGTTCAGTTTTGGGCCCCTCGCTACAAGAAGGACATGGAGGTGCTCGAGAGAGTCCAGAGAAGGGCAACGAAGCTGGTGAGGGGTCTGGAGAACAAGTCTTATGAGGAGCGGCTGAGGGAGCTGGGATTGTTCAGCCTGGAGAAGAGAGGCGACCGTATTGTACTCTACAGGTACATTAAAGGAGGCTGTAGCGAGGTAGGGGTTGGTCTATTCTCGTACATGCCTGGTGACAGGACGAGGGGGAATGGGCTCAAGTTGTGCCAGGGGCAGTTTAGGTTGGATAGCAGGAAGAACTTCTTTACTGAAAGGGTTGTTAGGCGTTGCAATGGGCTGCCCAGGGAGGTGGTTGAGTCACCATCCCTGGAGGTCTTTAAAAGATGTTTAGATGTAGAGCTTAGTGATGTGGTTTAGTGGAGGACTTGTTAGTGTTAGGTCAGAGGTTGGACTAGATGATCTTGGAGGTCTCTTCCAACCTAGATGATTCTATGATTCTGTGATATAGCAAGTGGAAACTATATGAGGTGGCTAAGGGGAAACAGAAAAACACATCATGATCATATAGAAACAAAATAAGAAAGACTAAGGCACATATTAACATGCAGCTAATTAACATGCAGGACATTAATAAGAAAATATGAAAAGATAATCACACAAGGAATAACAGGAACTAAAAAGGAAAATGTTGTCTGTTGTTCAATAGAGAGCAAAGGCTACGAGCTGATGGCACCAGGAAGGGTAAATTGATTAACACCTTGTTTGCACAAGTAGCTGATAGAGTCAGTATTAGTATCTTATATATAAGGCTCTCATCTTCTAATAGAATAGAAAGAAAATGTATGTAGAAACAATCCACTGCAAAAAGTACAGAATGGAAAACAGCATGGGAAGTGGTAGTTCTGCAGAATGAGATTAAGATCTTTAAGCTCACAGGCCAGAAATGCAAGGAGGATTTATAATACCTTGTAAATACATAAAAGATAGATACATTAAAGAACCTAAAATTAAATAAATAAATAAATAAATAAATAAATAAATGAACAAACAGCGTGTCTCAACTGCAGGAATAAAAATAATGTTTAAACCTTAAGAAAAACTATTTTAGAGTAAGGATGAATGAGCGGAATAGTTTGAGAAATCTATGGAATCACTGATAGTGGTGCCAGACAGTTTTATGAACAAGCAAGACATCCCGCTGCAAATAGTGATATAAATATGGTGGATGCTGACCCAGGAAAAACTATTGCAGGCCTGTAATTCTGTGTCTTTAATTTACTGTGATACAAAAGATGTGAGGAATTCTTCACTCATGCTCAATAACTGCTTGAGATGTTGTGGTCAGTTTATAAGAGTAATTGTTTGTCTTGAAATTCATGTATATTAGAGCATTAAAGATATATATATATATATATGTAGCTCAGATATGATGAAATAAGACCATTCTCATTAGCACTTTTATTTCCACAGTTACCCAGTTTACAATTAACACAGTGTGCTGCATAACAAAATCTAAATGATAAACATATCTTTGCTGCATTCACTTTTCCAGAAAATGATTTGTGCAGCATGTCTAACATCTTTGGTCTCTTCTTCCTTCATGTGTCACAGGAATGAAAGAAAAAGCATTTGTACATTAATGAATAAATAAATAAATAAATAAACAAATAAAATTAAAATGAACTGCTATTTTATCTAGTGATAGTGAAAAACCATTGTGAATGTCACAGAGGTAAGAAAACTGTGAAGATGCCTTATTGCAGAGGGATTGCAAGGAATTGCACAAGCTTTGTGTTTATCTTGTACCCAGGGAAGAATAAAATAGTGCTGTATCAGGGTCCTTTTTAATACACTGACATCCAAAGTTCTGGATCTTAGCATTAACTTTAAGAAAAGTTTTCTTTCCTAAAAGTTTGCTGAGTGAAAGTCCCAAGAGAAAGTCCTTTCCTTTCCTATTGCCTCCTTTGAAACAACTACATTGGTTCATGCTATTCTCAAATGCAGAACTGAACTGCACAACGTAACCAAAATTATTTTAGAAAAGATTATTTTAGAAAAGATTCTACCATTGGGGATCATTTCAACTGTGTTTTTCTTTTAGTAATTCATACATTTTACAAGAGGCAATTGTTTGTGGAGTCTGTTTGCATACCAGAAAGACTAATATTCCTTAAAGCTATTCCATTTCCAGCTGGTATTTCTCTTTCTGGATCTTATTTTTATATTGTCACTATTGCACCTTAGGTGCCATTCCTGTTCTATCATGATTATAGTCACTAGGTAAAATATGAATACTGAATATTTTTTATGAGGTCAAGGGGGAAGAATGAAGAGATGCAACCAAAGGAATGCAAAGTAACAATTTCAAATCAACCAACTTGGAAAAGTTCATTTTTTTACAGTGTGGAAAGAGTAAGCCCAAGGCACATATTTTTAATTTATAAAATTCATTGTGGCAGAGACACATTCAACATGATTTCTCTCCTGTCACCAAGTAATCTCCAGGTGTTCAACTCCATTCAAACTACAACTGTGAGGTTGCCTGAGCATGCTGTGTGCCCCAGGCTTGGAAATAGCTGAGTGAATTTGGTATCCTATAGAGGTGAGCTAGCACATCAAGTTAACTGTAAGGTTTCAGTATTTAATTGTGCTTGACTTGTCTTTGCTCAGTCACTTCCCATGCCTACAGCCTTCTCTTCAGTCCTCCAAAGCTGACAGATATATATCTATGTGTTTTTTTCAATCTGTATTTTAAGAAGGAGGGGAAAAAAAATGCCATTTAAGATTCAATACCTGTATTCTAATATTCTTAAAAGGCAAGAATTGGAAATGTTACAGAAATGTTATAGCACATTTTCTGCCTTCCGATAAGAGAATGGCATGAACAGCTTTCCATCACAAAGAGGTACCTCTTATGCAGTGAGACTACAATGATGTACAGCAAAGAGTTGATCAGTTGCCCTTTTTCAGTGAATGAAGACAAGGGAAGGACTGCGCAGAAGGTTTAGTGGTTTAGTGCTTTCATTGCTGACACAACAGAGGAAAAAAAAAAAAAAAAAGGTGCTCTGGTCTTGACATAACAGAAATAAAGATCCAGACTGAAGCTCTGTTAAGTGCTAAATAAAATAATGTACTACATATTCCTTCACAGGAAAATAACCTGGGTGTTCATCTGTAGTCTAATGATTTGGTTTGTGAGGTAGTGAGAGCCCTCAAATATAACTCCCTTCAGCTGGGCTGCACATCAGATTGATATGGTTAAAGCATGTCAACATCTTTAAAGAGCAGCATGCAATTGATATGGTCAGCATCATGTACCTGACTGCCTTTGGTTTTTGAACTGATGAGGTGTCACTCACATTAGCAGTTGACTGCTAACCAGGACTCCAGGATTAGGTCCAGAAAGAACCATACGATTTTGCCATGCTCCCAAGCTCATTTAAAAAGTGGCCACAGACACCACCAATAAGAAATAAAAGAAACACAGTTGAAGACTAATATTTGGTTGCATAGTGACACTGAAATTCTGAGACTCTGAAACAACTCCTAAAAGTTGCTTAAATCTTTGATGAATGCCCAATTTCACTTTCTGACTTCATTTCTAGGATATTTTTTTAACCCTAAAACTAGTTAAAGGTACAATAACTACAAAAAATATATAAATAAATAAAATTCAGATTTACCATGCTTAAATGCAGAAAAGACTATCATCTGGTAGTTTAGTATTAACATATTCCAGATTTGGCACAATTGTCTACCATAGACTTGAACCAGTGCCTAAATTAAGCTAAACTGGACACTTGCTGCAACCACAGTGGACTACAGTGGGCAACTTTTGGTTGAGGCCCCAAGGATATGGTGACTTCATCACTTAGACTGAGGGCTAAATGTGCTCCAAAGATTATACTTAGCAAATTTACTGACCAAATCTTAAGCCTGTACAGCAGTTGCATTTCAGCCTGATTCAGGGAACTTAGTTCAAGTTATAAATGTGAAATCTAACTTAGAAGAATTTCATAAGTAGTAATTTCTTTTCCCTCCCTTCTATGTTTTCTTTCTTCATCACCCAGAATATGGCTGTGTTTTTTATTCCCTTGTTTCTTCTTTGTGCCCTATTCTTACCAAATTCCATCTAAAAGCGTTGATAACAGAATTTGCTGCCATCTAGGCAGACATGGCTTTCTAATGCTCTGCTACTTCTTGGCTACTTGACCTAGCATGTCACTCTGTTAGAAACCTGAAAAAAAAAAAAAAAAAAAAAAGGTATGTTTGTGTTCCCACTGAAAGCCCTTCCCAGTCTTTAATACCAAAGCCTTGGGCTTGAAAAGTATACTATCGACCACAAAAGAATGATAGCACTCATTATTGACAAGAAGCAGATGAGCTGATAACACATAGCATCTGGCTGACAGATGAAGAAATTCATAAAGGTGTGTAAGAATGAATGTGAACAGCAGAAGTGTATGCAGAACTGGGATTCCCTACAGCATCATCTTACTCTATGGATAGTTCCAGAGGAAGCAAGCAAGTAATGCCTTCCTATCCTCACTTTTTTATGTCACATCACAAACACCCACAATAAGGAGGTATGGAAGGAAAACAAACGGATAGTAAAAGACTGAGTAGGTATTACTGCCTTATGTCTTCTGTCTTAGGAGATGTCCTTAAAATGCAGCTCACAATACACTTCAGGTTTACACATTTCTTTCACTTTGTAAATGGTGGCAAGTGTGAAGATTGCTCTCTCTACGTAGCCATTTTATTTTTGGTCCCTCATATGTAGTTAATTGAATATCAAATGTCTCAGTTTTCTTTGATTTTGGAGGAACAACTCCATACCATTTATCTAATTCAATTTTATCCCCTTCTTTTGTAGTTGCATCAATTCTATCATTTCTGGTTTCTTTCCCTTGCTGTGTATCTGTTATGTAGTTACAAACTTTTCTTTTTGTCATTTGTGCTTTATTTATCAATGTCTTCAAATTTATAAAATTCTCTGTCTCTTGAGCTGTTATCTGTGTAAATTTTACTGTCCAGTTTTAATATGAATGGAAATAGTGGCTTTCCTAGAAGGTCTTACTAAAGAACTACAAATGATAATATATCACTCACAATCTTTGGATTAATGATACATTAACAAAAACTAACTGTTAATAATTTCATACAATAAAAATTGAAACAACTTGAGGGGATTTAAAAAGATGTGTTTGAAGAATTTAACACTTTTTCCTCTCAATTCCGAGAACGTTCTCCTGTGGCTGCCCAGGACTTGCTGAATCAGGGAATGGTATGCCTGGAGAATAGCATGTGGGTTGTTTAGAAGTGCACACTGTATGTAAATTATCTGAATTTCTACCACAGAGAACAGAACCAGGAGCCCTCTGCTCCTCCAAGTACATCTCACAGATTAAAAGCACATAGCTGTGCAGACATCTCTGACAGTAGGACATCAAAAAATTCCCACTATCCCTATAGTTGGCTTGCAAGTCGTAAACTGGTTAGCTATGGTCTAACAGCAGTCTGTGCTTGCTACTTTCCATCCTGTGATTGCTACCCATTCCTGTAACACTGATGAGCTCCCTTGATACTGACATTGAAATATCTGTGCAAGCTCTTTGGTTAGATAGATCTGCTTCTTGACACAGAAATTCTGTGTGATCATGTGCCTGAAGAAATAGTGTATTCCACTACTTCAAGCCAGCTTTTCTGGCCAAGAACTTCCATTGTTGTTGCTACCAGAAACAATGGGAGTCCATACCTCTGGAAACTTGCCATATAAACTTTTGCTTCCAGAGCAGGAAGCACTTTATGCCTGTGAGCATGCCGAATGTGTTAATATTCACCTTGACTAGCATCCAGAGGTTCTGCAGCAACCAAAACCTCTCACACTGCATTCCCAATTCCTTCACACTGCTATGACCACTCTAAATTGAGCAGTGCAGTTTTGAAGAAACTCATGACAGCAGGCCCAAATGACTTGTGAATTTGTAATTTCAGAGGACAGGGAAGTATCAAGTACAAATTCACTCCTAGAAAGCTTCCACCTCAACAGTGCACATAACCACACCAGAGACATAGGACTCCAAACTGGACACCTTTGATAAAGGATACAGGATGTTACAGAAATAGGAAAATAGGGAAACGTCTGGTTTTGAGATTTTTTTCAGGTGAATATGGGAACATAAAACTGTTGGAATAGATAAGCTTTGTTTAGGGTCACTGTTAAACACTGTCTGGTAATTAGTTGTGTTTGAAGTAGAGTTGTTTAAATTAAAATGTATCACAGAGTCACGGAATTGTCTAGGTTGGAAGAGACCTCCAAGATCACCTAGTCCAACCTCTGACCTAACACTAACAAGTCCTCCACTAAACCACATCACTAAGCTCTACATCTAAACATCTTTTAAAGACCGCCAGGGATGGTGACTCAACCACCTCCCTGGGCAGCCCATTCCAACGCCTAACAACCCTTTCAGTAAAGAAGTTCTTCCTGCTATCCAACCTAAACCGCCCCTGGCACAACTTTAGCCCATTCCCCCTCATCCTGTCACCAGGCATGTGGGAGAACAGACCAGCCCCCACCTCTCTACAGCCTCCTTTAAGGTATCCATTCCTAGCTCTCTCTGACCCTTAAAGAGTCTGAGTTTTGGAGAGAATTTTGTGAAAGTATCATTCTTTTCTAAAGCATCTTAAACTTTTATTAGTAGGGAGGCACTCATGACAGCTTTATGAAAGCAAAGTTATTCTTGTGTTATAACAACTAGATATTCATCTGTCCTTTCTGCAGTGCCAGCATTAGTTGAAGGAATGAAAGACTTGAGATGTGCAATGTTGAGATGTGCAAGAAAAACACGCACAAATGTAAAAAGGCAAAAAACAAGATGTATTTAACCAATTAGTTTATTTAAAAAGCATTATTGACCATAACTACATCTCCTCCTCTATACACACTCTGGTTTTAAATCACAACTTTTTTTTACAAATAATTTTGAGGTAGGTGTATGTAGGAGTAAAATAAGATTGCATTTGACTCTATATGCATACCAGCAGCAGGAAATTATTTAGTTTAACTGACCTGATAATAATCTGCAAAAATTTAACTCATTGATTTGGAATACAAATTCCCTGAAGTGATCTGCTGGGGTTTAAGCCAATTATAGACTCATTAGCATTTGTCATGACTCTCATAAAATGAAGGCAATAGGTAAGGAGGGAAAAAAAAAAAAAGGGAAAAAAAAAAAAAAGAGTGTAAAAATAGACATGTTTTTCAGCCATGTGTTGGGCTTCCTCTGTCAAATTATTAATAATTCTCTGCATTCTCTTTCCTTTCCTCCCTGTCCGTCTCTTCACTAAATCTCGTAACTGGCAATTATTTCCATGGGAAGTCTAGTGATGACAGAAAATTGTTACAAAATCACCTAGGTCTCCTTCACTACCAGAAAAATGAATAGTAGGTAATTATTATTATTTCCAGCAGAATTGCTGAAAAATTTTGTGAAGTTTCTGCCAAAAATTTGATTACTTTCCCATGTATATGCAACTGCCCTTGTTATAGATGTCTTCATATTGTGGCTTTAGAGATAAAAGAAAAACAGAAGGTGCTGGCTTTTAATTTTTTGATATAAAAAAGACACGAAGAAAACCCTGATACAATAACAGTGTGAAACTCCTGACTGATGGAGGACACTAAACGGGTCTCTTTGATAAGCAATATTTGGATATTCTCATATGTTCTCTTCCATGTGCCTGTAAGGAACATCTTTCAAGTGATACAATGCATATACACAACACATTCATAGAAACCATCATATACTTAATATGACTTAAAACTCATAGAACATCCAGCATTACAGTGGAAATTGTTTCTAAGAGAGTGGAAACAAACAAACAAACAAACAAACAAAAACATATTTCTCTGAAAGGAGAATATTTGGGTAGAATATTCACCTACCAGCTGTTCTGGTGGTCAAATAACAGAGTGGTAAGGAGTAGATCAAATTAATTAGAAAGAGCTACAACAAAATCAAAAGTTTATCTTAATAATATTGTTTAGCTTAAGAGTGGTATTTCAGATTATTTTTTTTGCTTTATTTTTTTTTGTCAATTTGAAGCAATTATTTGCCTGTTCAGATGTAGCTGTCTTATTTGTTTAAGCTAACTAGATGTCATTAGACAATGTCAGACAGGAATGATGATGATTCAGTTCTGACACTGTAGCAAAAGATATTATCATCTGTATCTAAGTAATAGTTGTGCAACTTTTTATTTTAAAAATTCATTTTTTTTTGTAATTGATTCTTCACAATAAATAAATAAATAAATAAGAGTTGCTTGATAACCTGCAGGCTTATCACCAGATACAGCATTTTCATTAATCAAAATCATTACACAGTGTGATACACAGGGAGATAGTTTATCAAGTGACATGATACCTAGAAACCTACAGAAAAGAAGCTAAAGTTCCACATAGTTTATTTTCTAAAGTTGCTTGGTCCACCCAGCTATTTTTTAAGTGTTTTTTTTTCTTTCTTTTCTAAATCATTTTTTTCTCTTTTTTTCTTTCTTTATTTTTTTTCAGATTTTATTCATAAATAAAGAAGCAGTGATACAATAGATAATTCAATCACTACACTATCATTTAAATCTATATTTGTGAAAATGATTTTGTTAGCCTTTTACAAATGTCCTAAATTCTTTCACATCTAACCAGCATTAGGTGTCTTTCCTATTTGTCTTTCTAGGCTAGGGTAGGGTCTTAAAGCAACTACACTAATGCAGGCAGACATGCATTATCTTTTATCTGGCACTGGATAGAATATCTGCAAAACCTAACACAAAACCTGACACAGATCTATGATGGCATATTTACTGTTTCTCCAATAGATTTTAACTTCTGTGTTGATCTGTGTGCTGCTACAGCTATCAAAGGCCAAAGTAATGTAAGCTAAACTGGTTTGGCTCTCACAGCCCAATATGCTACAATCATTATGTGTGAGTATAGCATAGATATACAAGTTCAATCACACATTTCTGCAGAGCATTACCAAATCATCTTGTAGATGACTGTGGTGTGGACATTCTGACCAGAGCAAGGACACAAGAATTGTTTCCTGTGATTCTCAGTCTCTCTTTAGACAAGAGAACTATCTGAACAATCTGAACAATCTCAGTTTTACTATAATTGTGTTGAATTAACACTTATTTTGCTTAAAAAAAAAAAAAAAAAAGGAAAGAAAAGAAAAGAAAACCAAAAAAGGATGTGGTGAAACAAACTGTGATTTCCAAAGATGGTATGTAACTCAGTTGGACATTACACAGTCCCAACAGAGTTATTTTCACTTCAGCCCAAACTTAATCCAATATAGCTTTTTTTTTTTTCCTTTGCAAGTAAAATACACATGCAACTTACATAGGCCTGCTCAAAGAATAGTTAACTTTAAAGGATTTTTGATGCTCTATAAATTTTTATTTGCATGGCGGTTCTCTCTATACTTCCATGGTACAATATCTCATGTTTCTAGGCAGATAATCCCCAACAGGTTTGAAAAACTAAATATGTAACAGAAACTTATCTTTGCCTCAGCCTGAATTAAGAAAATAAATTGTAGAATAGAACCTCAATTAAAAAAAAAAAAAAAAAAAAAAAACAGAAAGAGAGAGAAAAAGAAGAGAGAGAGAGAAAATTCAGCATGCATCAATACTTAGGGAGACAGCTCAGTAACTTAAAACACAGTGTGAAAATAAGTGATTTATTTTACAAAGATCTGTAAAAAAGAGATATACCTCAGCTGAAGTTTGACTGCTACCTCCATTTTTATCTTTAAAAATACAATAAGGTTCACATTTTGCTTATATGTTGAAAGTAAATACTATTACAAACACTATTTCATACATCTTTCCATTTGGAATCAAATGCAGAATGTTGTGTAGCACAACCTTTTCACTAATGCTTAAAAAGAAGCAAAAGTTATCTGTTAATAAGCTTCCAGATGCTGAGTGACTTTAATACTTCTTAAGTCAGGATCTTTCCACAGTAATATCAAGTATATGTTTTTCAGGTTTGTTTTCTCAGATACTGTGTTGACTAAATGATTCACTTTTAAATGGCTCTGCCTGAAAAGTACAAATGATTCTGCTTTTGTTGGTCCTCTCTAAGTTCACTGAATTCACGTTATGTCTGATAGAGCCCATAGGGACAAGCATGTAAGTGCTACAGAAAGTCAAGAAAAATAATTGATGGACAAAATTCTGTGGCTCTCCCCTATTCTGATGCCATTTTTGAACTGAAATCAAACTCTGTCATTCAGTTATTTAAAGGAATCTTTTTTTTCTTTTTTTCTTTTCTTTCCAGTCCCAGATGAATTGAAATATTGTAAAGGAACAGCTCTTGCTTGTATAGTTTCAGTAAGTACTTCACTTCTCTGAACCTTCAGAAAGGTTAATCAGAATGACAAATCTGGTTAGCTTAATTTCATTAATCCTTTATTTGGAAACTTAGTAAGTTAATAAAGATAAATAAAGTTAAAACAACTTTAAGCTTAAATCAGGGTCCACACAAGGATTTAGTGCAGTTAACCCACCAATTTTAACTTCACACCCCAACTTAATTTGGATGAATTTTACTGAGTGTCCCTGAAGACAACAGATGTTTTACAAATCCTAGTAGAGAAGTTGATCTGATATTTTCAGCTTGTAGTGACATAAGAGGTTCAGGCAAAAATCTTAGTGAATGGTATTTTGACCTGAATTTCAAGTTTTGAGGGTTAATCTTTCCTATTATTTTTTTTTGAAAAAACAAAACAAAACAAAACAAAACAAACAAACAAACAAAACTTTCTATAACTAGATCAAAAAAAAATCAAAGCTATGATTTTTTTTTATTATTATTACTTTTCTCTTCTCTCCTCCCTCCTCCCAGAGAGGTTGTGGAGTCTCCTCTGGAGATACTCAAAACCCGCCTGGATGCCATCCTGCACAATGTGCTTGCTCTAGGTGACCTTGCTTTGCCAGGGGACTAGATGTTTGTACTAGATTTCTTTAGATGTCCCTTCCAACCTCAACTATTCTGTGATTCTATGATTATATCTTCTTTAGTTAAAAATAAAAATGAAAATGAAAGCATGGTAAAGACATGTCAATCCAATCTTTGAACAGTTTGGTTAAGATAAAGGAAGACCGACTCACAGCAAAATATTCTCTCTTAAGGAATGTATTTTCATTTTAATATAAACTATCATCTCCATTTAAAATTATTAAACAAAAACACTAATTAATTCAAGTTTATATCATTACTGCTGAAAAGTTTGTGAAGAATCAGAGAAAATGTAATAATGAAATGCTTTGAATCCAGTGAAAAATTCTTAGTGAAATGGTTTTTGAAAATGGAAATGCTTCACCTGAATCTAAGATGTATGAGTCATCGTTGCTCCAATAGTAGGAAGATGTAAGAATCAGAAATTCTTAAGGCTTGAATAAATTGTGATTAATGATATTGATCTTTTCCAGTTCTGATATTTATGAACATTTCAGTAGAAAACACTTCAGTTTACAAAGAAGTGTTTATATCAGTTTAGTTTACCAGAAGAGCAAAGGTCTCCAAACATTAAAGTAGTAGATAATAAAAAAATGCGTTCTGCAGCCACAATAATGTTTGGAAATACTAGTAGTCATTATGGATTCATAGTCTCTGTGTTCCAAGTGTATGAAATATGAATTTTATGTACCAAAATAGTATTCACCTGAATGGTATATAATCAGCTTTATTTTCTGCCATAAACTTTGTATGAAATCACAATGCTTTTTCTTAAAAAAATAAAAACATAAATAAATAAATAAAAGAATATATAAGCACTCTGCAACTTTTCCTTAACTACGGAGAAAAGGTCAGAAAGCTTAGAGGACTCTCTGAGCCTTGACTGCATCAGTCAGGCTTTCATCAGAAAGTGCATCAGTACCTGGGGACACATCAGCATCTAAGCATTGATTCTTGGATTCATACAGTTCATGAGCATCTCACATAGCAAAGAGCTAATCAGTCTGTTTTAAGAAAAACGCTGCAGAGACTTGAATTTGCAAAATCGTTGCTATGAAAGGAATATCATTTTGTTATACTTTTGAGTTTGAGCCTCTATTTTCTGCAGAGATGTCTCAAAATGTCCACTGCCCTGCCTAGAGCCTGCTAACCCTTCCTTCTTTGGCATCCTAAGCAAATATGGTTTGGTTGCCTCCTGTCTGCCAACAGACCCTCTGTCATCAGTTTATGGTCCACCGTCTCTCATCACTCCAGAAGCATTAACAAAAGAACATTTTTTAACTGAACGAGACATGCAGCATGTGCTACAACATCATGAAATGTGCAGTGGAAAACTGTTCTAAGCAGAACCATTTACAAGGTACTACAACATACATGCCAACTCTTGCGCTATCCCACTGAAGCTGAGAGAAGCCTTCTTTAGTAGAAGAAAACAGCACGGGTCATGGGATTGCATCCAAGAAGTATGGCAGTCCTCCCCTTCCAATTTTCTCTGAAAATTATATTTCCAAATCCTTTATGAAAAAGTTGTGTACAAATTTTTTTCTCTCATCCAACAGTCCATCTTGTCTAGGAGCAGTATGGTGAACTGCAAGTATCCCAATGACATTGAAAAATACACCAGAGTGGCCACAGTAGAATATACGTAATACAAAGTAACAATAAGTGATGTCAGGATGGTTACAGAATGCGTGGAAGTTGTCAGTTTTCCATTTTGATTTTTCTTTTCCCCCAGTAATATCAGAATGGGAGAGAATCTGGGCACAAGTTTGTTATCAAAGACATCCAAAGACTTGAGATTTGAAGCATTAAATATTAAAATAGCAAAATAGGGAAGAAGGGTCTGGAAGATTAGTTTATGGAGGGATTACTCAGAGCAACCACCAGAAAACAGGAATAAACAATCCAAAATGTAACTAATCCACTCTAGATCAAACTTAGCTACACAGATATTCACAAGTAAATGTCATCTGGAAAAGGTATTTTATGCAGCCTTTTGCACAGAGAGCATGTCTTGAAGTCTAGGGGTTCTCTTCTGTTTGCTTTGTTTGTTCTCTTTTGTTTGTTTGAAGATTTTTTTTTATTTTATTTTTTTTCTATTACAAAGTTCCTGAGTTGCACCAAATTCCTATCCAGTAGACAACCTATGTCTTGCAGTCCCCTCAAACAGTATTTCAGTTCTTTTTGGTCCACTGATGTCATTTACTTGTACTATGGTCTTACATGTGAAGAAGGAACATTTCAGTGTTTGGGGCATTAGTCTGGAATATGGGAAGTTAGCATTCAGTTTCTTTCTTCATCCTGTTACCATCTAAACCAAAACAGTCGGTCTTCTGTAACCTAGGGGGATTACAATTATAAACTGAGACAATGTTCTTCTCCTACCTTATTTAAGTGGCTCAAAGAACAAAGTTATATTGTGAGTATAACTCATCATCAAATAGTGAACATCTGATATTTCAGAAGAACCTGCTGATTGCCTGCAAAACTTTACTTTCTGTAAGAGAAAATGCAGACTTCCCTTACAACCCTTCCCTTTTCCTCTCCTTCTTCCCCAGATAATAATATTAAGGAAGGTGGTTGAGGGAATTTAATGTGAGAAGTGAAGACGAAACGGTGGGTGGAATAGTTAATATAGAAAAACTGCACTTTTTTTGCTACTTAGGGCAAAAACTAATAAACAAAAACAGTTATAAGATGTGCTCATAGATTTCTTATGCATATTTTAAAGCAAGCTAATGATTCAAATATATGTATATGTATTACCCACTTTATTTCAGATTTTCTGAAATAAAAAATTCAGTAGCTATTTGAGTAGAAGTCATACACACAAATTTACAGGTACAAGAAAGCAAACTTTTCTGAGAGAGTAAGGTGGAAATCATCTCCGAGGCTGACTTCACTCTGCAACAGAATTTATGTATATGATTTGTTTTTAACAGACAAGAACAAGACAGGAAATGCCACTTGTGTTTCTGTTTTGTTGAATCACTTTATTTTATGATTGAGAAACACAATAGCATATCATTCATGTATAATATTTGTGGTCTGTACATTTCAGACACTAGTGCCCTTTTAAATCAAAATAATGAAGTGGTACAACTAGAATTTATTGCAGATTAGATCCCAGTCTCAAAAAAAAAAAAAAAAAAGAAAAATAATAATAATAATAATGTAGGTGCCATCACCAAGTCAGACTACCCCTTTATTCCTACTGTCAGACTGAGGTGTTCATCAGTCAATTGAAAAGAACGAGGAGTGACCTGACAGAACATAGGAACTGTGCAATATAACTACACATTTTGTGTGTTTCTAAAAGTCATAAAACTTGGATTCTATCAGCAGTCTAGCAGCCTGTTAGCTGTTATCGCTATTCTTGTGTGAGTTCATTTATTTTTTCTAGATATTACCTAATTCTATTGACTGAAAATGAAATCCACAAAACAATATTTCTTATTTTTACTCCTTATGACAGTTCAGTACTTGTATTGTTGGCATTTTCTATACAGGAAGCTGAACAATGACTCAAAGTGGCATGTGAAATGGAACACTCTCTGGGACTACACATAGCTGTATTTTTGCCAAGCACGTATTTCTGCACCTTGTATTAAGGTGACAGATGTCTTTCTCAATTGTTCAATTCACATATTAAATATTTGCTTATCTTTTATATGTTTCTAGACAAGCCTACATACTAAAAAATAAAAAGCTATTTCTTCACTCAGAGGGTTGCTGGTTGGACAAGGCCCTGGGCAACTTTATCTAGTGGGTGGCATCCCTGCCCATGGTGGGGGAGTGGAACTGGGTGATCTTTAAAGTCCCTTCCAACCCAAGACATTCCATGATTCTATGATTTCCTACATCCATTTCTGAAAGCTCTAAATAAAATACCACATTAAGAAAACTGACATCCCAATGTTTTCTCACTGGGAAAGACACTTGAAGTTTCAGATCCCTTCCCTCTGCATGCAGATGATTCATTTCAACCTTTACAGAATCGTCCCCTCAGTAGCTGATTATCAGGCCCAAGTTAAACTTGCTGCTCTTTCCTGCTCACTTAAGGCCACTTTCCATGAACGGTTGTCAGAGCTATGTGCTTCTGATGCAAGCATCTGGAAATCCCAAGCATGCCATTTCACTAAGTCCATCTGAAGCAGCACTTGTGTCTGATTAATTCACTCCTGTATTGGCAGTACACAGGTTTAGAAGAATCATAGAATCACAGAATGGTTTCAGTTGGAAGGAACCTTAAAGATCATCTAATTCTAACCCCCCTGCCATATATAAGGACACCACATAGGAATATTTCCAGAGGTCACAAAACTCCAATGGCTCTTTGGAAAGCACGTGGGCTGTTTGGGTATCTTGTTCTCTTTATATAAAAAGCCACAAAGAAACACTGGTGTTCAAGTACCCATGTTTATTGAACAACCTCAAACAACATATTTCCATTGGTTCATTTGGGTTCTGGCAGCTTTGAAAATCTGTTGAATGCACTTGGATCATCCCAACATGTTTCAAGGTTTTCTAATTGATTTTGTAATTATGGTCAGCCAGGGCGTAGACTACATTTGTGGCCAGCCTTGACAAAGAACATGGTGATTTTCTGATGTATAAAACAGCATTGCCCAGCTTTTCACCAGGATTTGAGCCACACTCTCCTGGAATACAGGTCCTTCTTCCTACAGTCATTTCACTATGGCTCTGCCACATAACCAAACTGCAGAAATTCCCATCTAATCTGTTCATTCATTCGTTCATTCACTAAAAAAAAAATAAAAAATAAAAAATTATGAATCCTATGAAAATACAGTTGACTTTTTTTCTCTCTGTCCTCTTAACACCGATAAATAAATAACGCTGCTAATAAGCACAAATAACACGTACCAATATATCCTCTCTGTAGAATATAAGAACTTTTTTTTTCAAATTGCTGTGTCCCTTAAGTCTGCTGAAGTACAAAAACAGTGAATGATATGACAAAATATCCATCATAAATTAATGATTTAAAACCAAGAATAAAACAAAATTTGCTGGTTTGAGGTTCTTGGATTTCTTAAAAAAAAAAATCTCATTCAGTATATTTCACTTTCAAATAAATAGAACCCACATTTTATATATGGAGATAGATCCTAAGACCAAATTAAAAATAGAGTTTAAGTGATGGTATGACTGATCATATGCTCTCTCAAATATGCTGCCTAATTACAACAAATCCACAGAAAGGCAACTCGTTGAAAAGCATTCATTTTGTATTAGGTTTCTGTGAACAAACAAGCCAAAAAGGAAAGCCCCACACTGAGGAAAAGTCTGCTTTGGGGATTTAGCCCTGATTATATGTCAAGCAATCTGCACAGAGTTCATCCTTGAAACACAAATCCAGAGGGGAAAAAGATGTTCCCTCTGGCCCAATTGCTCACTTAACCATTTGTTCAAATGTTTACTTTTTAGTTTTATGCAGATCAAAGATATTTGCTGTGGTATATGCAGTCCCTTAGAATTACAGCCTTTTAAAAGATTGCTCTCTTGAATAGCATGACTCTGATTTAACTTTCATAATTGCTGTTCTCTGTAGCATTTCATGTTTACGTGACTTTTTTATTGCACCATGTTCTGTAACAGATTGCAATGCGGATAGCACTGCTGCTGTACAGCCAGTTAAACACTGATTAGCTCACAGCTGAAAGTTTTTAATAACACTTGCTCATTTCTTTATAGTGTCAAGTTTTAATTTCAAGAATAAACAAACTGTGTTCTCGACCTAATTATTTGAATTATTGCAAAATAGCTTAACTGGTTTAGAGAGATTAATGTATTGGTTAATTTAAATATTACTGCATATTAATAATTCTATCAAATGACTGAGAAGGCATTATTACTTCAGGGAAAAAAAAAAAAGATTGGTATTATGTATATTTTAAATCCTAAACGAGCTTTGCTGGTGTTCCTAGGGTAACTGAGCATTATAAGCACATTACAAGCTTTGCAACCCATGGGATTCATTCATGTTAGGAATAAGAAACCTTAAAATGATTAAATTCCTAGGATTTCAGAGGTCTGCCATTAATCACTGCTAACTGATATAGAAGCTTTGTTTGTTACTGTACTAGAGAGAAAAAGAGCTATGAAATCATAATTTCAAAGTCTTAAGATCTCAAGATGATCAGAAATTTCAATCAAATTTTAAAACTAGCCCAACAACAATTTCAGAAAATTTCTGTAAATTCCTTTTCATGATGTACTTGCTTCAGTATGGTTCTGTAGGCAGAAGAGCTTCACAGTCATTCTGGAAAAGAGACACAAATATTAATTCTATCACATGGGAATGTAACATTTCTCAGTGAGTATTATAATCTGTTAACAGGAATTGTGACCCAATTTTTAACTGTTCCACACATAGGTCAGGTGGACTCTAAAGGGCACCACATGTTAGAGAAATTGATACAGCCTCAAACAATATCCAGCATCTTTGCACCCTTGGCGCAAAGAAAGAAAACAAAACAGATCACTTGTGCTGAGAATTGAATACATCTTCCATTCACGAACTGTATATTTGGGGAGGTAAAAGCAATGGGCTTACCTTTGAATTCAGCAGCTTTAATATACATTAACTGAATGACTATTTTGGTAGTTTCACACTGATGACAGCTAAACTTCACCACAACCACTCTTACTCCCTCTCCTCAAAGGGAGATAGAGGGAAAGAAAGTATGATTAGAAAGAAAAATGCTCATTGGCTAAGATAAGGATAATTTAATTAAATGGAAAATAAAAACAAGCAAAGGCCATAAGGAAGCAAAGAGAGAGAAAAAGAAAAAGAAAAACAAACAAACAAACAAAATTATTCTCTACTTCCCATCAATGAGTGATGTTTTGGCCATGTCTTGGGAAGCAGGGCCTCATAAACATACACTCATACATAACAGAAAGTAAAAGAGAGAGGAGAGAAAATAATAAGAACTGTTCTGCTGGAAGGGCTTCTTATCTCTGGCTTGCTCATCTGCTGACCATAGTGCACCTGTGCAGCTGCTATGGCATTTCTGTATAGTGTCTAAGACTATTGCTGCTAGTCCCATGATACTGCTCTCCCTGCTATAGTAGGAGGTTATGGTGTACAACAGACAACTCATAACATCTTCATTTCTGTACTCTTCTGCATGCTACTCTAAGATTGCTGTTGTGGTTTAGCCCGGCTGGCAGCCAAACACCACACAGCCGTTCGCTCACCCTCCCCCCTCCCTCTCCGGGATGGGGGAGAGAAACGGGAAAGTGAAGCCTGTGAGTTGAGATAAGGACAGTTTATTAAGACAGGGAAAATAATAACAATAACAATAATAATAATAATAATAGTAATAATAATAGTAATAATGTGTACAAAGTGATGCACAATGCAATTGCTCACCACCCGTTGACCGATGCCCAGCCTATCCCCGAGCAGCCGGCCCCCCCACCCCGGCTAGCCACCCCTATATATTGTTCAGCATGACATCAGATGGTATGGAATACCCCTTTGGCCAGTTTGGGTCAGCTGTCCTGGGTCTGTCCCCTCCCAGCTCCTGCTGCACCCCCAGCCTGCTCGCTAGCAGGACAGAGCGAGAAGCTGAAAAGTCCTTGGCTTGGTGTAAGCATTGCTCTACAACAATTAAAACATCGGCATGTTATCAGCGCTCTTCTCATCCTAATCCAAAACATAGCACCCTGCCAGCTACTAGGAGGAAAATTAACTCTGTCCTACCTGAAACCAGGACAGATATCCACCCCTTATTCCATACCATTTATGTCATGCTCAGGTTACACTCTTTCCAATACCTTCTAATTAGTCACCATTTTCATCTATGATATATAGCAACCATGGTAGTGATGACATACAGTGTTATATGATAATTAACATACTACAATTCAACTCATGGGCTATTCTCACCCAGTATTAGGTCCCCTTGAGGTACACACCGAACCTCCCCATTCTTTTGCATTACCCACCAAGTGCATCCAGGTCCCTGGGCAAAAGCAATCCCACGAATGGGCTTGCCTTTTCCTGAGGCAGGAGTAGCCCAGACTGTCTTACCCAGCATGTTTCTTACGTGCACTACAGGAACTTTATCCCCTTCTACAGTGCGTAACAGGTTTGATTGGGCAGGTCCAGCTCGGTTGGCAGATCCTCTAGTGTTGACTAACCAGGTGGCCTTTGCCAAATGTGTTTCCCAATTTTTGAATGTCCCAGCACCCATCGCTTTCAGTGTAGTCTTTAACAGTCCATTGTATCGTTCAACTTTCCCGGAGGCTGGTGCATGATAAGGGATGTGATACACCCACTCAATACCATGTTCTTTGGCCCAAGTGTCTATAAGGTTGTTTCGGAAATGAGTCCCATTGTCTGACTCAATTCTTTCTGGGGTGCCATGTCGCCATAGGACTTGCTTTTCAAGGCCCAGGATAGTGTTCCGGGCGGTGGCATGGGGCACAGGATATGTTTCCAGCCATCCGGTGGTTGCTTCCACCATTGTAAGTACGTGGCGCTTGCCGTTGCGGGTTTGGGGGAGTGTGATGTAATCAATCTGCCAGGCCTCTCCATATTTGTATTTCAGCCATCGTCCTCCATACCAGAGAGGCTTTGACCGTTTGGCTTGTTTAATTGCAGCACATGTTTCACAATCATGAATAACCTGTGCTATAGTGTCCATGGTCAGGTCCACCCCTCGGTCACGAGCCCATCTGTATGTTGCATCTCTACCTTGATGGCCTGAGGTGTCATGGGCCCATCGGGCTATAAATAATTCACCTTTATGTTGCCAGTCCAGGTCCACCTGAGCCACTTCAATCTTAGCAGCCTGATCCACCTGCTGGTTGTTTTGATGTTCTTCAGTAGCCCGATTCTTGGGCACATGAGCATCTACATGGCGTACCTTTACAACCAGGTTCTCTACCCGGGCAGCAATATCTTGCCACAATGCAGCAGCCCAGATGGGTTTGCCCCTGCGCTCCCAGTTGTTCTGCTTCCATTGCTGTAGCCACCCCCACAGGGCATTTGCTACCATCCATGAATCAGTATAGAGATAGAGATCTGGCCACTTTTCTCGTTCAGCAATATCTAAGGCCAGCTGAACGGCTTTCACTTCTGCAAACTGACTCGATTCACCTTCTCCCTCAGCAGCTTCTGCAACTCGTCGTGTAGGACTCCATACAGCAGCTTTCCATCTCCGATGCTTTCCCACCATACGACAGGACCCATCAGTGAACAGGGCGTATTTCTTCTCATTTTCTGGTAGCTTGTTGTACAGTGGGGCTTCTTCAGCACGGACTACCTCCTCCTCTGCTGATATCCCAAAGTACTTGCCTTCTGGCCAGTCCATAATCACTTCCAGGATTCCTGGGCGACTGGGGTTTCCTATTCGAGCCCGCTGAGTAATCAGTGCAACCCACTTGCTCCATGTAGCATCTGTTGCATGATGTGTAGAGGGGACCCTTCCTTTGAACATCCAACCCAGTACCGGCAGTCGGGGTGCCAGGAGGAGCTGCGCTTCAGTACCGATCACTTCCGAAGCAGATCGAACTCCCTCATATGCTGCCAATATCTCCTTTTCGGTTGGAGTATAGCGGGCCTCAGATCCTCTGTATCCCCGACTCCAAAACCCCAGGGGTCGACCTCGAGTTTCCCCAGGTTCTTTCTGCCAGAGGCTCCAGGTGGGACCATTCTCCCCGGCTGCGGTGTAGAGCACATTCTTTACGTCTGGTCCTGTTCGGACTGGCCCAAGGGCTACTGCATGAACTATTTCCTGCTTAATTTGTTCAAAGGCTTGTCGTTGCTCAGGGCCCCATTCAAAAGCATTCTTCTTACGAGTTACTTGGTAGAGCGGGTTTACAATCAGACTGTAATTTGGAATATGCATTCTCCAAAACCCCACGACACCTAGGAAAGTTTGTGTTTCCTTTTTGCTAGTTGGTGGAGACATAGCTGTTATTTTGTTGATCACATCCATTGGGATTTGACGACGTCCATCTTGCCATTTTATTCCTAAAAACTGGATCTCTCGTGCAGGTTCTTTGACTTTATTTTGTTTTATGGCAAAACCGGCCTTCAGAAGGATTTGGACTATTTTCTTCCCTTTCTCGAAAACTTCCTCTGCCGTGTCACCCCACACAATGATGTCATCGATGTACTGCAGGTGTTCAGGAGCCTCCCCCTGCTCCAGCGCAGACTGGATCAGTCCATGGCAAATGGTAGGGCTATGTTTCCACCCCTGGGGCAGCCGATTCCACGTATATTGGACTCCCCTCCAAGTGAAAGCAAACTGTGGCCTGCACTCTGCTGCTAGAGGGATGGAGAAAAATGCATTAGCAATATCAATTGTGGCATACCACTTGGCTGCCTTTGATTCCAGTTCGTACTGGAGTTCTAGCATGTCCGGCACTGCAGCACTCAGTGGTGGCGTGACTTCGTTCAGGCCACGATAGTCCACTGTTAGTCTCCACTCACCATTAGACTTTCGCACTGGCCATATGGGACTATTAAAAGGTGAATGGGTCTTGCTGATCACTCCTTGGCTCTCCAGTTGACGAATTAGCTCGTGGATGGGAATCAGGGAGTCTCGGTTGGTGCGATATTGCCGCCGGTGCACAGTTGTGGTAGCGATTGGCACTTGCTGTTCTTCAACCCTCAGCAGCCCCACAACAGAAGGGTCCTCTGAGAGACCGGGCAAGGTAGACAACTGTTTAATGTCCTCTGTCTCTAAGGCAGCTATGCCAAAAGCCCAGCGGAACCCTTTTGGGTCCTTGAAATATCCTCTTCTAAGATAGTCTATGCCAAGGATGCACGGAGCATCCGGGCCAGTCACAATACGGTGCTTTTGCCACTCATTTCCAGTTAGACTCACTTCAGCTTCCAATACAGTTAACTGCTGGGATCCCCCTGTCACGCCATAAATACAGATGGGCTCTGGCCCTTTACAGCTTGATGGCATTAGAGTACATTGTGCACCGGTGTCTACTAAAGCCTTATACTTCTGTGCGTCAGACGTGCCAGGCCATCGAATCCACACAGTCCAATAAACTCGGTTGTCCCTTTCCTCCCCCTGGCTGGAGGCAGGGCCCCTCTAGTCCTGGTCAGAATCTTCGTTTCTGTGTTTAAAAGACTGCCTGCTAGAAGTTGGAGCAGCAAACTTTTCAGAGAACCCCTTTCTCCCGATTGTTTTCTTTTGTAACTCACGTACCCGTGCCTCTAGGGTCTCAGTAGATTTTCCATCCCATTTTCTCATGTCCTCTCCATGGTCACGTAGGTAGAACCACAGGGTGGCGCGGGGTGTGTACCCACCATATTGTCTTCTTTGCACGGATGCGCGTTTACCCCTAATAGCCGAGACGCTGGTTCGTACAGGTGGGGAAGAAAATACACTCTCTTTAAGTTGGTGGACCTCTTCAAAAAGCTTCTCCAAAGTATTCTCTTTTAGTTGGTGGCCACTGGTTCGTTCAGGTCGGGGGGAATATAAATTCTCTTTAAGTTGGTGGACCTCTTCAAAAAGTTTCTCCAAAGTATTCTCTTTTAGTTGGTGGCCACTGGTTTGTTCAGGTGGGGGGGAAGATAAATTCTCTTTAAGTTGGTGGAACTCTTCAGAGAGTTTCTCCACAGCCGAGACGCAGGCCTGTAGGGAAGAGGAGAGATTTCCTTCGTACTGCCGGAGTTGTTTAGCCATGTCACCCACTGTGGGATCTTCACCGTCTTTCCAGGATATTATTGCCAATGTGCTGGCCCATGTTGATGGTGCATTATGTACAAACTTCCGCCATATGGGTCGAGTACACTGGACGTCATCTGGATCTGTGGATGTTTGTGCGTCGTCTAGGTCCTTATAAATTACTTCCCGTACGGCTAATTCCCTCAGGTACTGGATTCCCTTCTCCATGGTGGTCCACTTGACTGGTAGACATACAAGTTCTTCCTTGTAGGGATACCTTCCCTTCACAGCTAACAGGAGACGCCTCCAGAGGCTGTGAGATCGTGCTCCATCTCCAATTGCTTTGTCAATGCTTGCATCTCTAGCAAGGGATCCCAACCGCTTGGCTTCCCTGCCCTCTAATTCCACACCATTGGCTCCAGTGTCCCAGCACCGGAGCAGCCAGGTGACAAGCTGTTCACCTATACAGCGACCAAAATCTTTTCGCACATCTCGTAGCTCACGCTGGTATAGGGTTCGGGTAGTTACTGTTGATTTGTCAACATCCTCATCCTCATCGTCATCCTCCTGCACACTTGATGGCCCAGCCTCGTCTTCTCCACGCCCAGACTTAGCAGAAGACTTTCTGCGTTCTAAACGACCTGAGTCTCTATACCATTTTTTCACCTTTTCTACAGGGGCAACTTGCACTGCTACAGCTCGCCTCTCCGACCCAGCCACAGGGTCTGCCACAGGGGTTGGAATACCCTCTGCAGGGGCAACTTGCACTGCTACAGTTCGTTTCTCCGACCCAGCCACAGGGTCTGCCACAGGGGTTGGAGTACCCTCTGCAGGGGCAACTTGCACTGCTACAGTTCGTTTCTCTGACCCAGCCACAGGAGTGGGAACGGCTGCGGGAGCTGGAACGGCTGTGGGTGCCGGGACGGCTGCGGGAGCTGGAGCTGGAACGGCTACGGGAGCTGGAACGGCTACGGGAGCTGGAACGGCTGTGGGAGCTGGAGCTGGAACGGCTGCGGGAGCTGGAACGGCTACGGGAGCTGGAACGGCTGTGGGAGCTGGAGCTGGAACGGCTGCGGGAGCTGGAACGGCTGTGGGAGCTGGAACCGGGACGGCTGCGGGAGTTGGAGCTGGAACGGCTGCAGGAGCTGGAACGGCTGTGGGAGCTGGAACCGGGACGGCTGCGGGAGCTGGAGCTGGAACGGCTGCGGGAGCTGTCACTAGGTTGATAGTAGCATCAATTGCAGCTCGATAGGCACAGGCCAGACCCCAGCACGCTACAGTGATTTGTGTCACTTCGGAACTGCCGGAGTCATGACACCTTTTTTTCAAGCATTCTACCAGTTTTTTAGGATTTTGCAGTTGTTCAGGGGTGAACGTCCAAAACACTGGAGGTGCCCACTGCCCTAGAAACCTGCCCATATCCTCCCACACTCCCTGCCACTCGCAAATATCCCGCCTCAAGACAGATCTCCGGATGAGATTCCTAAGTAGTTGTTTAACCTTAAACAAAACCTGAAGCGCATTCAGGAGACATAACAACAAGAACATGCTGGTCTGAGTATCCCAAGGATATTCAACATCTTGGAGAGCTACCGTAACTAGCTCGGGGGATAAGAGGGTGGTGAAGGAGGAAGGGAGAGTGAACAGGTAGGAGAAAATATCTTCCCCTGTCCCCTCCAGAGATTGACTCCCTGATGAAAAAAGGCAATAGGTGTAATTGCTAATAGTTTCTGAGATATGGTTTCCGAAGTATAGAGTCGACGACAGTGCTGAGTACAAATACCAGGTTAGAGTCATGACCAGATATCTCATCATTTCATAAGCCATCGTTACACCACACAGTACCATAACAATCTTGAACCAGGGCCCGGAAAGGATAAACAGCATGACAGGGAGCACATACAGAAAGTAACTTGCTATAAAACTCAATCTGGGAAACAGGTACAGCAGACTTGAGACGAAAGCAATCAACATTGTGACTAGCAACTATTAAGCAGGTCGAATACTTATACCAATTTTAGTTTAACACACTCGGGTCAAATCTGTCGATATCTCAACCCTTCGTGCCCCACGTTGGGCGCCAAATTGGCTGTTGTGGTTTAGCCCGGCTGGCAGCCAAACACCACACAGCCGTTCGCTCACCCTCCCCCCTCCCTCTCCGGGATGGGGGAGAGAAACGGGAAAGTGAAGCCTGTGAGTTGAGATAAGGACAGTTTATTAAGACAGGGAAAATAATAACAATAACAATAATAATAATAATAATAGTAATAATAATAGTAATAATGTGTACAAAGTGATGCACAATGCAATTGCTCACCACCCGTTGACCGATGCCCAGCCTATCCCCGAGCAGCCGGCCCCCCCACCCCGGCTAGCCACCCCTATATATTGTTCAGCATGACATCAGATGGTATGGAATACCCCTTTGGCCAGTTTGGGTCAGCTGTCCTGGGTCTGTCCCCTCCCAGCTCCTGCTGCACCCCCAGCCTGCTCGCTAGCAGGACAGAGCGAGAAGCTGAAAAGTCCTTGGCTTGGTGTAAGCATTGCTCTACAACAATTAAAACATCGGCATGTTATCAGCGCTCTTCTCATCCTAATCCAAAACATAGCACCCTGCCAGCTACTAGGAGGAAAATTAACTCTGTCCTACCTGAAACCAGGACAATTGCTCAGAGAACAGTACATAGTTCATAATACAGAGGAAACAAACAAGCAGAGCTCTGAGTTCTATCATGCTTTGAGCTCTCTCATGCAGTATTCACATCACCTATCTGAGCAGAGTCTGGACATTTAACTGAGGTACTCTGAATTACCATCCGTTAGCACCTTTTACCATTCAGTACTGACAGCATAAGGAATTTGTCTTCTAACTAATTTTTTGAATTGCAGCAGAGTCAGTAGCAAAAGAAGGAAGAACAATCCTTCTCTCCCTCAAAACTGTTAGACAAACACAGATGTGAGCTATCTTAATATGCTGCAAACTTCACAACATTTCCAGTATTTAGTATTAATATAGGTTAATAATTTCTAATGGTGCACAAAGGTGGCAATGATGCTCATCTGTGCATCTACACCCATTTCTGTGATTATTAGCTTCTAGGAAAGCACTTTGTGAGTAGCCATATCTATGAATGCAAGGGGACAAGAATCTGATCCTACATATGCAACTTCATATGTACATACTGACTTGTAGTTTGAGGGGGGTTATCAAGTACACTTAGAATCATAGAATCACAGAATCATAGAATATGCTGAGCTGGAAAGGACCCACAAGGATCATCACGTCCAGCTCCTGGCTCCACACAGCACCACACAAAAATCAAACCATATGTCTGAGAGCACTGTCCTAATGCTTCTTGAACAGTCAGGCTCACTGCCATGATAATTGCCCTAGGGAGCCTGTTCCAGTGCTTGACCACCCTTTCAGTGAAAAACCTTTAACATCTGTGAACTTCCCCTGACATACTTTATACTGTTCCCTTAGGTACGCTTCATACTGCTAGCAGAATGAAAACTCAGCTTGGCCTTAGCTGTGATTCAGGTTTTGCCCACTTAAAGCTCTTGTTCCAACTGCAAGCACAGACAGTTCAATAGATGTACCAACTCCTTTTCTTGGGTAGAAAGAGTTTATCTGAACACAGCAGAATTATGAGCTTCACTTCTAATTGCACTAATATATATATATATATATAAAAGTAGCAAGTATCTATATATTTACATTATATATATATAAGATATATATATATGAGAATATATATATATATTCTCATATATATATTCTCATATATATATTCTCATATATATGTATGAGAAGATTCTAACTCTCTGCCAAGTCAGATCTCCACAGTTCTACACTGTGTCAGTTACTCTCACTGGGGAGTCACAGGTGTGAAAGTTTCTGGAAAAGTGGGGCACATTGTCTATTGAATGCCAATGAACTGCATTAACATGGGGCTGAATCAAAGTTTTGCTGAATGCATAGAAACTGGAACTCTGTGGTCATGCTTAAGATCCTAAGTAGCTGTCTACTCCATAACAACAAGGGTACCAGTGCTCTGTAAGTATTCCCTAAATCCTTCCCTCTCCCAACACTCTTGCTTTCTTTTTGTTAAATCTGAAAATTAGCAGGTCTCATTTCGCTACAGAAGTGACTTCAGAACAAGAAAAAAATATCATTACAACTGTCACCTGTCATGGCCCGAAGGGCAACGCCAGCCCCTCCTGTCCTTGCCCAGGCCAAGGCTCCCATGGCAGCCCTAAGGCTGCCAGCCCCTGTCCCAGCAAGGTCACAGCAGGACTGGGCTCCAGCTCCCCACAGCCCTTCCCTGCCCAGCCATGGCCTCCATATCAGGCTCACCCACAGGCCCATAGCCAGGCCGAGGGAGGAGCCCAGGGCCTGGAGCTGGGGCTGCCATGTGCTCCTGGTGGGCCAATGAGACAGGCTCAGCCTGCTAAGCCCTACCAGGCCCCAAGCAGCTGTAGTCATGCAGTGCTATGGCATCAGCACAGTCTCACCAGAGAGTTCAGTGGGTACAGTGGGTACTTGGTTTTACACAATAAACTGAATATATACAAAATTAATACAAAGATATTCATTCCAAGGGATTCACAAACATAAAAATTGTTAAGACAATTAGATACTTGTCATAATTTTTAACCATCACGCATAACGAGATGACAAGAATCTTTCTCTCTTTTTCTTTAAAATCATTTAGCCCTGAAGAGGTCTGGCAGTTGGACTAGATGATCTTTGAAGGTCCCTTCCACTTGACCTATCCATTCCATTCCATTCCATTCCATTCCATTCCATTCCATTCCATTTCATTCCATTTAGAAGTCTGCAAAAGTTTTTCAAATCCCATTTTATTTAGTAAAATTATTCCATAAGAATCACCTTCATGAACTCTTCCTTCTTCAACATTTTTAAAAGATGTCAGACATTCATTTGCTTTGCAGCTTTCAGTTTGTCCTGGTTTCAGGTAGGACAGAGTTAATTTTCCTCCTAGTAGCTGGCAGGGTGCTATGTTTTGGATTAGAATGAGAAGAGCGCTGATAACATGCTGATGTTTTAATTGTTGTAGAGCAGTGCTTACACCAAGCCAAGGACTTTTCAGCTTCTGTCTAGCTGAAAATTCTGTCATCCCTAGCGAGCAGGCTAGGGATGCAGCAGGAGCTGGGAGGGGACAGACCCAGGACAGCTGACCCAAACTGGCCAACAGGGTATTCCATACCATCTGACGTCATGCTGAACAGTATATAGGGGTGGCTAGCCGGGGTGGAGGGGGGGCCGGCTGCTCGGGGATAGGCTGGGTATCGGTCAACAGGTGGTGAGCAATTGCATTGTGCATCACTTATTTCGTACACATTATTACTATTAATACTATTATTATTATTATTATTATTGTTATTATTATTATTGCTATTATTTTTCCTGTCTTAATAAACTGTCTTTATCTCAACTCACAGACTTCACTTTCCCATTTCTCTCCCCCAACCCGGAGAGGGAGGGGGGAGGGTGAGCGAACAGCTGTGTGGTGTTTGGCTGCCAGCCGGGCTAAACCACAACACAGTTAAAGTAGTGCCCTTAGAATTATTATTTTCCTTTTTTATGTGTTAGTGAATTCAGTGCTGGCTAAAACAGGTTTTGCCAGCTGTCAGCATTTCTGTTGTCTTTCTGGACTGTGAAGCAAGCTAATATTACAAACCACTGTAGGAAAAAAGTTGCTGGTACTACAAAAGCCACCTTCCCATTATTTGTTCTCCTTAATGTAAATAGAATTACTGGCATTTCTCTCTCTCTCTCTGTGTAGAGTTTTCTTATTGAAAAGCTGTAAGATAATTTCTAAGTATAAGAACAAAGTGGCCAAGAAGGAGTGAACAATAGAGCCAAATAAATTACCTTTTGTACAAATATCAGTCTAAATTCTCCTTTTGTTGTTAGAGTTATTGACTTCAGAACATTACAGAATCAAATCCTAATTCTCTTATCTGAAAGAATAATTTATAATCTTACATTTATTGGCACTTGTCAGAAGCATTAACTGGAGTTTTTAATATTAGCACCATGGAAAATTAAAGTGTTGCATTTGAAAGCTCATTCATAACACAAACTTTTTTACATTAGCATGTCTTGCCATAATCATAGACAAAATAAGACTTGAATATCCAGAAAATATCAAGACAAAGCAGGGAAGCCAAGGGTGCATAATCATCCACTCTGTGGAAGTCTTGACTACTTTTGTAATTACATAGTAGTCTGATACCATGTGCAATATTAAAAAAAAAAAAAAAAAAAAAAAATACCATTGTATTTGATCTCCCATTAGCAAAGTACCAAGAGATATCTATTTAATCATCTCTTGAAGATCTGGAAGGACAGAAGCCAGCATCCTAGGCAGTGTGCTGTAAATGGATGTGGTGCTTCCATCCCAGTGCTTAGGAGTTAAAACAGTCACTCAGCGCTGAGGAAGCCTGAATTCGAGTCACAGGGATACTGTATGCCTACAGAATAAGAAACCATAGGCCTTTCCTAGACTTTGAAGACATGTTTAACAGTTCACAGAAATCAGACTCTTTACATAGATGAAAAACACAATGGTCTTGTATCACAAAGGGATGGTCCATCGTAAAGCCACTCCACCAATATGTATGAAAAGGTTATCTTTGGGTTAGTGTCATTCACTCCCCTGCCCCAGCATGAGGGAGAAAATTGGAAGAGCAAAACCAAGGAAAAATATAACAAACAAATGAACAACAACAAAAAAATAATAACAGCAACAACAACAGAAAACAAGGAAAAAACACAACTTGTGAGTTGAGATAGACAGTTTAGTAAGTGAAGAAACAAAGCAAAACAAGCAATGCAAAGGCAGTCATTCACCACCAGCAGACCAATGCCCAGCCAGTCTTCGAGCAACACATAACTTTGGAAAAACTGCCCTTCTGTTTCAGTGTTGAACATGACGTCACATGGTATGGAATTGGTCAGTTTGGGTCAGCTGTCCCAGCTGTGTCTTCTCTGAACTTCTTGCCCACTCCCAGCCTATTTGCAGAATAGGGCAGGGTGAGAAGCAGAGAAGATCCTGATGTGTAAGCACTCTTCATCCACAGCCAAAACACTGAGGTGTTATCAATACTGTTTTGGTCACTAATCTAAAACAGCACAATACAGGCTGCTATGAAGAAAATGGTTCCATCACAACCTAATGTGCTTTGAATGGACTAGATTTTGAGGTTTTCTCATGTTTTCAGTACTAACAGTATCTAAACAATTCAATGCATTTGTAATATTAATCAAGACAGGAACTTATTTCAAAAGAGATTTTCAAGCTTTGAAGATCCCTTTAACAGAGGGAAAAAAAAAAAAGTCTTTACAATATTGACCACAATTAAATTTCTGAATAATATCATCAACCTATTCATGAAGAATAGATGAAATGGGGTACTACCTGAGAGAATTTGGTACCAGTGGTTTCCCGAATATCAAACATCTATCCATACATGTTCAACAAATGACAGATAACAAGGACTAGTGTGTGATCAAGTTTCATACTGGCATTTTCAGGTTTTAAGGTTTTATGCCTGAGAAGGCAGTGAGAATAATAATAGAACCAATCTTCAGTAGGTTGTAAACTGAAAGAAATGAACATTTCTATTACTTCCTGCAAATTCTTTCATATCTTGCTGCAGTGAAAGTCCTGAGTGTCTCCAAGGTCAGGTATGATTCCTTGTCTGACACTCTGCAGACATAGCTTGCCTTAAGGATTTGGTTTCATTTATTCATAACATTCAAAGCAGCATGAGATGAAAAGAAGAGACATACAATGACAAGACCGGATTCTTACATGTCAGAACCACACAAAATGCTGATGCGGAATCAGTTATTGTTAGAATCATAGAATCAATTTAGGTTGGAAAATACCTCTAAAATCAAGTCCAAACATTAACCTAGCACTGCCAATTCTTACACTAAACCAAGCCCCTAAGCACCACATCTACAAATCTATTAAATACCTGAAGGGATGGCAGCCTGTTCCAATGCTTCACAACCCTTTCAGTGAAGAAATGTTTCCTAATATCCAACCTAAACCTCCCCTGGCACAACTTGAGGCTATTTCTTCTTTTCCTATTGTTTGTTGCTTGGGAGAAGAGACTGACCCTCACCCCACTACAACCTCCTTTGAGGTAGTTGTAGAGACCAAAAAGGTCTCCCTGAGCCTCATTTTCTCTAGGCTAAACAACCCCAGCTCCCTCAGCCACTCTTCATAAGACTTGTTCTCTGAACTCTTCACCAGCTTCGTTTGGACACACTCCTGAATATCTTTCTTGTAGTGAAAGATATAGTGAAGAGAACTTGCCCCATTACTAAGCCCTGGGGAACACCACTTGTGACCAGCCACCAACTGGATTTAACTCTATTCACCACAACTCTTCGGGCTCAGCCACCCAGTCAGTTTTTAATCCAGCAAAGTATATGCCTGTCCAAACCATAAGCAGCATTCTCCAGGAGAATACTATGGGAAACAGTGTAAAAAGCTTTGCTAGTCTGGGTAGATAGCCTTTCCCTAATCCACTAAGAGGATCACCTTGTCACAGGTGGAGATCAGGTTCGTCAGGCAGGACCTGCCTTTCATATACCCATTCCAGATCACCTGGTTGTCCTGTGTGTGCCACGTGATGTCACTCAAGGTGATCTGCTCCATAACCTTCCTCGGCACTGAGGTCAGACTGACAGGTCTGTAGTTCCTTGGGTCTTTCTTCTGGCCCTTTTTGTCGATTAATATCACATTTTCTAGCCTCCAGTAATTGGGACCTCCCCAGATAGCCAGGACGGCTAATAAATGATGGAAAGTAGCTTGGTGAACCCTTCCGCTATCTCCCTCAGTACTCTCAGGTGTATCCCTTCTGACCCCATAGACCTGTGTGTATCTAAGTAGCGTAGCAGGTCATTAACCATTTCTTCCTGGATTATGGGGGCTTCATTCTGCTCCCTGTCCCTATCTTCCAGCTCAGGGTCTGGGTACCTGGAGAGCAACTGGTCTTACTACTAAAGATTGAGGTAAAGAAGGCATTAAGTACCTCAGTCTTTCCTCATCCTTTGTCACTATGTTTCCCCCCACATACAGTGAATGATGGAGATTCTTATTAGTCCTCATTTTGTTGCTAATGTATTTATATATAAAATAACACACAACTCTTGAAACAGATGTGACAGATCAATAGCATGTAAAATGTGACTTACAGGGAGAAAATTTTGTTCCTTTTTAATGCAAAACACCAAACAATTAGAACAATCTTTGAAAAATACAGTGATATTGGGTCCCACTGCTTCCTGACAATCGTTCTGATACAATGCTTGCCATAGGTATTAGTATGCACATACAAATCAATGCTCATCAAGTGTGAAATTAACTGAATAGGCACCTGTGACAAAATATCACCCTGACCAAGTTGTTTCTCTAGTCCGGGGTGAGGAAAAAAAGACATTGCATCTTTTTGTAGGTGAGGAACCAAAACGTATTCCACCCATTGTAGACCTGGACAGTGCTTCAGCAGTGTTTATTCTATTGGCTATCAGACACTGAGCTCCTAAATCACTTAACTGTTGATTATGCAATATTAAGTACCATGAGTCCAAGACTGATATCAAAAATTTCTATAAAAAGGTGGCAAGTCTGGATGGGGTGTAATATAGTGAAAGAAGAATTATCATTGCTGTTTTTGTTGCATGCATAAATTTTTGCTACACTAACATTGTTATAAGCAGGAATCCCTAGAGGAAGAAATGCTATCTTAAGCACTGATGTTGAAAAATGTTCCTTGCCCCAGCTGTTTCACTGTCCAGACAAGTCAACACAGAGTTCCATGCATCCTCATTGAGTATGTTCATTTAAAATATTGTTTTTTATTAAATAATAATGATAAAAAATAGCCATTACAATCAGACTTTCTACTGCAGAAACTACTTCAAGAAACATCGCAGTTTCAGCCCATTCCACAACAAAGTTACAGATCTTAGTCTCATTCACTAACATCATTTTAAATATCTGACTCTACTTTTCTACAAATTTTTATAAAAACTAGAATCAAAAGTGCATTTTAACCCAATATCTGGTTACTGATTGTGGCCCATAGAATATATCTAGAGAACAGACACGAAGTTGTTCAATTGTCATCCTAATGTCTAGAAGATACAGATCACTTTGAATCTGGGAATACAAGGTTTTATTACCAGTTTGGTGCTGTCATTAACTGTCATTAACATTAACACTAAACATTTTGGTAATTTCCTTCAAAATAAATTTTTATTTGCTCTGATATAAGATCCTTAATAGTCAATGAATGCTCTTCTCTTTTCTTTTTATACTCTTTTTCTTTATATTAAGAATAATCACTTCCTTCATACCAGGAAAGAGTTCAAGAAAAAAATATACTTAACGGAAATACAGATTCTTTTGCAGAACCCAGACCAAAGGATTCTGTGCCAGGTCCAACCACATGGGAGAAGAAGAAGGAAAGGACATCAGAGGCAGCTGTACTTTATTCTCTTTTCAAGAATAACATGGTAAATAAACAAGCCCTTGTTTTCTGAAGTGTTAGTTTCAACACGCAGTGCCACTGAATATTTTTTTTAAAAGATTCATGTTTTGTAACCATTTATTCTCAAGCATTATGACAGCTAATCAAAAGTAATTAAAAAGTCTCTAAAAATATCCTTCATTTAGGGAATGAAATGAAGACCAAAACATTTTTCTGTCCTTTCAGATGGAAAAGAGAATTTCTGGAGAATGGAAAATTTACTCTTTGATACATGTAATATTTGCTATTGTCTGATAATAGAATAGTCAACTCACCTATTCCATATAATTTTATGCTTTTATCAGAATGAAAACAAACAAACAAAAAAAAAACAGCTGCAAGGAAAAAAAAATGTCTGCTTTCTCTGAAATACTGTCTAAAAATGTCACCTCAGGCTTTGGAAGTGATATTCTCTATCAAGTTATCAAGTTAACACAGTGAGGAATGACTGTGAATAGAACAGAATTTGAGAAAAACAGAAAATTTGAGAAATCTGAATGAAGGTTTAATGTATTATTGAAAATTCTTTAAACACTCACATGAAATAATTTTATTACATATCACAGCTCAGCAGTATTTCATACAACAACAAATATTTACTTGTTAAATAATATGATGTTGATATCTCAGTTGCATTCATAAATTAAGGCAATATCCACCCCTTCTCTTTCCTTCCTTCACCCTTTACCCTCATTCAACTCCATGGATGAGAGTTTCATCCCCTGTCTGGGGGGAAAAAACAGAAGAGGTAAATGTACTGCAAACTAGAAGACCTTTGACATTCCAAAGAGTTTTATATCACTTAATAAACTCTTCATTCTTCCTTAACCATTTACTACCATCACTGGCAAAAGTAATATAATATTTAGGCATACATTTCAAGACTGCTAGAAACATGAGAACATTGGTTAAATTCTATAACCTTCCTGTTATAAACAAAGCACTCAGCAAAACATATTGCTAGTCGATTGTAACCTTGCAAATTAACTTGAACCTAAAAATTGATTTAAAACTTTCTTGACCTCTTGACATGTTTACTCTGAAAATATAAACTTTCTGACTTAGGCCGGCGTTTACTTTTTTTTTTTTTTTTTTTTAACATTGAAAATTTCTGTAATTCAAAATTTCTTGCAAATGACCATGCACCTTTAAAGTAAGACTGATTACTGAAATCAAGTTAATGGGATTAATATAAGGAGCTTATGATGATCTATGAGTCCCACCCCTGGCTAGGGAACATACACTCCATCAACACAAATAATTTGCAATTAAAACTATTTGAGAAGACACCTCTGGGAGAGCATCACTGGAAATCAAACCTTGTCCTTAACAGATGGCAGTTTCTTCTGTCATGAACGTCGCAAGTCTTCTGGGAAAATTCAAAATACTGTTTGGCCAATAAAAAGGCAAAATTTTGTCTGCTATTCAGTTAATAACATCTGAGAGAATATGATCCAAAATTAAGGGTGAACTTCTTCACGTTGTGTAACTAACACCATAAGTTCCACTGAACTTCAAATATTCAGCAAAATAAAAAGGAGGTGATCAGATATGATTTCTGATTCCATTCCATTCTGGAGTACCATGAGTGCTTTCAGCCCTGAAATGTTTTTATACACCAATACGAGGGGAAAAGAAAGCAGAAATACAGTTACTAAAGTATATGAAGAAGGAAGTAGCATAAAAATAAGAGAAACTGATGATAGTGATTTGTAAATGCTTAGTATTTATGACTATGTGAAAAATTAATAAATAGTAAATATATATGTATATAGTTCTCTGAGGAGAACTTATGGAAGTAGCAATAGGAAGTCATAGGTGGGTAAAATAGAATGGAGAAACTGAGAAACAGAAGATAAAAAACATGTAATCAATTGCCAAACAATAAGCTCAGTTTTCAGAGTAATTTGCAAATATTGGCTTATGTAAATGCTGCATGTCAGTAATAATTTAAATTAAAAAATAAAAATAAAATAAAATTAATAAAATAAAATAAAATTAATAAAATAAAATAAAATAAAATAAAATAAATAAAGTGGAATCAGAAACCAATTAGTAAAAACAAACCAATATAAATTATACATATCAGATAAGTATGCATCAATCCAATTATCATATCAAAAGAAACCTTGTGAACTGACAAGCATAAGAAAAGATCAAAATATCTCTCATTGTCTTCCACATTTCGACAACATAAAGCACACAACTTCTTTCTGTTATTAAGCTAAAACTGTGTAGTTGCTAATTCAGCTGTATGTACTTAAAAGTATTGCATGGATAAGATCTCTCTCTATATATATACATGTATACATGTAAAATAATATTTCAAAGCAAAATAGTTTAAAACACCAGGATAATTCGCATTTAATATTTTTGTACCTTTCCCTATTGAAGGACGCCCCCTCCCCCCAGTCTTTCTTGGATGCACTTATACTAACATCACAGTGAGGTGCAGAAGGAGTAAGGTCCAGAATGTCAAAAATAGTTAATTTCTACATCAGGATTAAATGTGTCCTTATGTAGATGTGGACAGTTTCTCAATGCAAAGATTTCTATCCAAGCTAATCATCTCAGACAGACACTTCTAGGGCAAGTTCTTCTCATCCTAAAGGAAACATCTAAAATAGGTCAGATGACTCATACCTTAGCAACTGTCTTTCTTTTCTGTAGGCTAATGTGACTAGTTTGTTAGTGGATGTCTAAAGTCAGATGAAATGATTGCTATGCATAACACGGTACCTTTGAGCATCTGGGTTTGAATGCCCAGGAAGACAGTGAAACCATGAAGATGGGGTGTAAGATTTTTTTTTTTCGATATAATTCATAATTGCTTGCTTCATTTTCCTCTTTGCAGAATTACTTTTGTTTATAGAAAGTCATAATGTTCTGTTTCATGATCCATTACATATACACATTCAGTTTCAGATTACTAGCTATAGCCATTACTGCAATTGTTAGGAATACATGGAATAACTGCACTAATGATCTGCTTTGGAAATCTTTTTTTTTTTTTTTTTTTTCAAGAAATGCAAAAAAAAATGTTATGAGGAAAAGCTTACTTACACCAAATGGAGATTTAAGTTTATCAAAATGGAAAGAAGAGAGAATGAACTGAACAGCTCAGCTGACAACATAAAATTTCTAGAAGCAAAAATATTCCACAGACAAAAAAAAATAAAACCTCAGGCATCCTAATACTCTTATATTTGTAGTACACTTACTATCACCATGCTGTTGTGATTTTATTTTATAATGTTGTTGGATTTACTTCTATATTTTTATAATAGAATTAATTCTGTTATTAGGGAATAAGATACTGAGATCTTCTATAAACATTTGGTATTGAGTAAATTTCTTGAAATTTCAAATAAAAATTAAACATATATAATACATGTCTGCGTATGTGTGCAAAACTAAAAAAGAAAGAAGTGCCATGACAAATTGCAATGGTTTTCACATAATACGATCAGCTCTGCCTAAATATGCCAGATGAAAAACCTGAAATGCTAACTGTAGAAGAGATTTTGTATATTATGGTATTAGGGGTGGGAAAGGGAGGAGGCAGGAGAGAAAAAAACCTGGAAAATGTTGTAGGAGGGAAGGATAATTACAGTGTGCAGATGGCAAAGGAAATATCTCAAGGCATGCTATCAGTGCAAGATACAAATAGTAGTTTTCAAAAAAAAAAAAAAAAAAAAGCAACAACCGTCTCTTTTCTCCTTGGCTTATCACTACTAAATATGAGTACTGATTATATTTCTCATCTGGAAGAAAAAATAAATAAATAAATTAAGATTTATATTCCTAATCTGAGTGTCTGAGTACACAGTTGAGATCCACAACTTAAATGACTTTCTGAGCTTTTAGAAACAACTTCTGCTAGACCTTACACTAATTTTAGCAACTATAATTTCATCCTACTTCAAATTATGGAAATATTTACGTCTGATGAAAACAAGTTTACATCCTCACTTTCAAAATTCATTTTCCAAGTATATTTGTGTTTGAGTGTGTAATGGGTTTTAGAGGTTTTGACCATATAAAATGTGGTAAACACATATGTATGCAATTCAGGTCTTTTTTTGGTAAAGGTCATAAATAAATGGCCCATTTTTACAGCAAAAACCTTGTGCTTCCTGAACTATCTTTCTCTCCACAAACTGATACAGGTACAATGTACTGTGCACTATGTAATATATATTGGACTACTATGGACCATGTGCTGAACAGGATTATATCCTAAAATAAGGCCCCATACATCCAGCATTCAGTGTCTCTGAGTCACCGAAGCTGCAGTGTTAACCAGGAGATGTGATTTTGTTCAGTATAGTAAGCCTGACTAACTGCAGTGAAGTGTCTCACCACTGTTTTTACAAACTGGATCAACCACGACAGCAGGGTGGGATGAGTCTCAGTTTTGGACTCCTCTCTCTTCAGTGAGAGACATGGCAGCACTTGGGTCTGTGATGGGTTATGCAGGCAGAAGAGGTGTGTCTTCAGACCTTTTATGCACCTCTCCTGTGACACCTGCAACTCTCAGCTCATTGCCAAGCCAAGAGATTTGGCTTTTAGGGTTAACATCTGCTTTCCAAGTACCTGTTACAATTTCATCCAGAAAACTAACAGCCCATCCTGTGGATGGACTGCAGCCTTGGAGTCATCTAGTGGGTCCCACTGAAAAATATCAGTCACCATTCATTGTCTCTGATGCCCAGCAAAAATTCTGTATTTTTCACAAATTAAGCAGTAGTGGCATTCTCCCCCTATCCTATCTCTCTTATTATGGGTTGAGTGCACAGAGGTGAAAGAACAGCATACAGATTTATGGGGCAAAGGAAGAAAATTGATACTTCTGTCAGAAGAAATTTTGAATCCAGCCTATGAGTACTGTGATCAGATGGACAATGATCTGTGTGAGAAGGAGGAAGGGAAGGAAAAAGTAAAATAAAAATAAAAATCTTACAGCATTCATGATCTCTGTAATGTTTATTACAAACAGTTACTCGTGAACAGTCTTGCATGGATAACATATGAGAGAGACAAGGGAAAAATCCAATAGTTCATGAAGGAATAAAAACACATTGCTATTTGAATCAGATATAGGTTTGTCTGTAGTTATTTTGAAAGCCACTCAACTCCATAGAACTGTCTACTGGGTCAGCTTCTCTTAAAACTGCTCTATCTCCTCTCCTGCAGTTCTCTGTATATACACAGGATTTATTTTCACACCAAGGATTATTTTAAAAGCTGCTTTGCAATGCTGGAATCACAGTCTGATTACCAGTATAATTCCTACTTCCCTAAGCTGATCTCACAGACACTCTATCAGCTCTTGTGCTGTTCTTCATATCTGTGTCAGGCAGCAAAAATCACATGTAATGTAATGTAATGCTTTGCACAGCCATACCTGGTGGGTTGTTTCAACTGGAGCAATTGAATTATAGGAGCAACTCCCAGCATGACTGGAATGAACTGATCTGATACTATTTTCATTTTCCCATCTGACCTATACTGAGCCCAATTCTTTTCTGCTTTGTGTTTGTGTTGTGGATGCATTCCCTCTGGAAAGGTGAGACATACATACAAGGCTGTAGCCAAGTATGATATATGCTCCTCTATATTGTCACAAGGAGCTCTTTCTATTTACATGTCAGTAAGTAGCGAGCATATTAACTGACCCATGACAAGACTGTCTTTCTACTCTTTTTTTTTTTTTTTTTGTAATCTAATATGTATATTAGAAGTTTGAGGACACAGTCAGCATGTACTGATCTAACCAGACTTTATACACATCCTTTATAAGGATGAGTGCTTCAGATTAAGTTCCCTAATTGAAACCCCATGGTTGTTTGGACAGAGAAAATGACATTTCTGCGGCTGGTGCCTGGCAAACTTTGTTCTGATGTATTTTGCAGTCTCAGAAAAAAGGATGGGAAAAGAAACAGAATGGAACTCAGGCAAGCATAAATAGCCTTTGCTTAAAGGTTTATTTCTTAACTTCAACTTGTTGTTGTTTGAAAAAATACCAGCAAACAACAAGCTAGCTAAACATCATGTGTTAAGTCCAAATGGTCTTACGGTAGACATAGGGTTGTCACAAAATTGAATTTTGACATATACTCATGCAATACACAAAAGAAACCTCTGAAAAAAATAGCTCAGTCCAGTAAGTACCCTTCAAGCTCTGGTGGTGAGGCCAGAAAACACTCAAGTAGCCATATTGCACAATAGTCCCCTATTTCCTGTTTTACAATATTTGCAAAGATTATGTTTGTTCTTGTTGTTGTTGTTGTTTGTTTGTTTGTTTGTTTTAATATTTTTTGCCCGTATTTGGAGTGCTGCCGACTGCTGACCATGTGAGGAGACACATCCAACTGTTCTCTTACCTAGCTGCTGAATGTGTATTGCTCTGAGTGCAGCACATTTGTGCTACCTCCATAGCACACTGTTAAAATACCTAAAAATACTTCAGCTGGCAAAAAGATGTACTCTTGTCCCCTTTTCAACTGGTTGTTTGTGACATTATTTAGAAACTTAAACTCGGAAGTTTATGCTTTTTGCATTTAATTTTTTTCCATGTTAGCTGTGTTGTTGCAGGACTGGTATCTCCTGCAGAACACTTAGGAGTCCTTTTCTTGCTCTTTTTCTGTATTTCTTCAACCTGATTTTGTTCCTGACTCTATCTGGAACAGAGCTTGCTTTCAGAAATTCCTCAGGAGACTTTGTTGCAGTAGTCTTTTCTTGCTCATACAGATTGTCTGCAGATGTTTTGACTGTCACTTCATAGTTACTGACTTGCCAGCAGACACATCCAGCCTATTGCTGATATTTCTTTGACAGGCAGGAGTAAAATTCTAAAAATAAAAGCAGCTTTTTTTTTTTTTTCCCTGTCTGTAGCAATTCTTTTTCGTTTAAAAACTGACTTTTGTTTTAGTTTTTCCTAAAAAAAAACACATCATCAATGGCATCACCAAAATGAAGAAAGAAGAGAAAGCCACCTAACTAATACTGAGGTTACAAGTGCTGACTGATTTTGTTTGTTTGTTTTTCTCTAGCAAATACATTTGCAATACATACAAGCTATGATACGTTTAGCTTGCTGGAAATATCCATCCACGCTTTGCTTGGCTGAACCAACCTATTTCCAGGACTTTCTGTCCTCAGGTACTCCTAGTATTCATCTCCTCGGAGTTCCATACTTAAATAAATTGTTCCATGTAACATAATGTACACATTCTTTTCTATGGTCACTTGTTTGATAAATAGAAAAGCAAACTTTCAATACATCCTTGAAAATTTCTCTGTGCCCCATTTATCTTCTTCTGCAGCTTCTAGATTTTGGGTTATATTCTAACTTGAGTTCCTAAGTCCAACACATACATTTTTGGATGCATTTCTTTAGATACATTTGAGAAAAGATTATAGTCTTTCCACAGAATCTTAAAGGCCTTATATATACATTCAGTTTGTATTTAGAGGTATTGATAAATTCAGTTTAAGTTAGACTCCTCTGAAATCCCAAGTCTTTGCAATCTTTCAAGAATAGAATATTAAAGGCAATTCATAAAATAGCCATCTGTGAAAATATAGTCATATATATATATTAATAAAAATAATATTTCATTTTATACTTGTAAAATAATGTTACACAGACATACATGCATTTCGTTTTGTTTGTCTGGAGTATTAGTAGGGAAAGGAAAAGAAAGACCCATTCGTGGTGAAAAAGTTTTTCTGGCTGCAGGGAACTGGAATAAAGAATATTATTTTGCCTAAAGACTGACATAGTTCTTGCTGTGTTGTGGTAGTTCTCAGAGTGGGTAAAATACTTTAATATAGATTTAAACTCTCTGTGCATGCCCATTTGCAGATGATCTGCTGTGTCCCAGATAGGTGCTGCACAGAATCACACCATGATGTCCAAGCGTCTGCGCTTAATCCGGTGGCAGTTGTGTGGAATCAGATAAAGAACAATCAGAAAAGCAAGTTGAACCTTAGCAGTCATTCAACTATCTATTCCCACAGCACATTGTGGTCTTTTCCTAACACCATGAAGTCCTGAAAGTACAGCAGTATTTTTAAGTATGTGTTTATGATCATTGCAAAGGAACAATATATATATATATATGTAAAAAAAAAAAAAAACAAAAGAGTGTAGATGAGAAGGCTTGTAACAAAAGAGGCTTCTTTCATCTAATAAGTAGCCACAGCTGGGCGAAAGGATGTTGTATGTGCTAAAATTGCATGAAGGTTCAGAAGGTGACTCAAACAAACAAATTCAAACAAGACAGCCAAGACCAAACCAAACCAACCAACCAACCAAACAAACAAACAAAAAACAGGCAGTGGGGGGAGAAAGGACTATTAAACCACCAAGATGTCACATAGGATTCAGGCAGTCTCAGCCACAAATCACCGGAGACAAGCAAAGCATACTGGGGAAATATCACTAGATGTTTACCCTGTTTCTCTTTCTTCCATGGGGTCCTTATTCTTGAAAAGCGTCATAAACAAAGTTGGCTAGGTGCACCTCTTCTCTAACCTACTAAGTTTTTAGAGAATTAAGGAAAAATAAGTATATGCCACAAATGGCAATTTGGACGGCAAACTGAGATTATTGTTTAATGAATAAAATCAAGAATGAGTTAATGAATGGAATTAGGGATGTGTAGTCACACTTTCTCTAACTGACGAAGTGCAGGTCTCAACCTTGTCTAATTCAGTCTGGTTCCCGGTTTCCAGGCAAAGCTTTGGTGTAAATGCTGCCATTTAGCTTTGAAACTGCAATCCATAATATAAACCTCTCTCTCTCTCTCTCTCTCTCTCTTTTTTTTTTTTTGGTTTGTTTACATCTTCAAAGAGGAGAAAGGAAGGACCACATTGCTTTAAGGTATCTTACATACCATAGTACAGGAAGAATAAAACACAGTTGCATTTTGATGGCAGACATATTTGGCAATAAGTATATCAGGTTCTTTTCAAAGAGAAGTCAGCATGTTTTGTAATTTTATTTCATTTTCTAAAGTTGAATACGTCAGCATTTTTTCCTCTGATATTTGTAAAACTTCTGTTTGCCTTGAATCAATGTAATACCTACCATAAGACAGAATTTGTAGACACCATCATGCAGTGCATAGTATTTTTCCAAATAGTTTTACGTTCACTCAAAGACATTGCTTAGTAGTTTAGAAACATTTTCCTCTTTGAAATACTGGTTTTTCTAACCGAAGCGACTCATTACAAGAGCAAATGTGGATTTAGCACTTCAGAAAACCTGAAGTAACGAACTAGATACTTACACCCCACAGTAATGCTTCTAAGAATCAGGATGATGGCATTTCCATCAGATGTGAGTGCAGCCATCTCCTCATTAGTGTCGCCCCCTGCCGCCTGCATATTCCATTCACACAATGCAGTAACAATCATACAGTTTCCCCAATCACATAGGACAATATAGGGAATCTGAAATTACATTAATAGTGCAGACTGTCCTTCTGATTTGGTACAGCTGCTAATTGAGTGCATAGCTATTGCCTGGAGGTAGTATTCTTGGAACTTAAAATAGTTCCAAGAATACAAATATCATATTTGAAGATATTCTAATATCTTCACAGGTTACAGTTGGGCATCCAGCCAAAACGTTTGTAATGAAAGGAGCAGATCCAATACCCTTAAGAACCTCATTCCTGAGGTAGGAGGATTAGACAAAGATCTACCAATATGTCCTTTATTTGCTCTTGCTATGAAAAATTTAGTGGAGTAGCTCTCAGGGCCAGAACTTGACTTTCCATCTTAGGAAGAATATATGCATAAAAGAACTGTTTTAATTTTTTTTTTATTTATTTATATATATTTTTTTAAGAGAGTAGGGTGATCTTAGCAGATAGTGAGTAGCTTTCTTCTGTCTACATTTGCACCTCTGCCTTCTGTTTATCAGGTGTCTCAGGTGATAAATAAAGTCATATAGAAATTATAAAAACTGAAAGCTCTGTCATGAGCTAACGTAGGTCTGATGGTTGTATTTGTTTGTTGTTTGTTGTTTTTTTTATCCCAAATTTTCCTCATAAGCAAACTTTCCTCTTTCATAATCTTGTCAACATTTTTTAGATCAGAAGAAATAACTCCTGCGCAGAAGGGTTAGTGCATGGGAGGTGAGCTGTGAGGGAAATGAAGGAGATGACCAAGATGCAGAGATACAATGGAAAAAGAGTAGTATGAAAAGATCCAGTGAGCATGGGAGATAGTGAATTAAATGTTGTTTTTGTTTGTTTGTTTGTTTTATCAAATGGGAGAAAATGAAAAGCAGGCTAGTGAAGAACCTCTCTTTAAACATGCTTTTTGTAACCAAAACTTACTTATTTACCTATACCTCACAATATATTTGGGCTTATTTCACTGATCAGTCATCAACATATGCACATTTATTTTCCTTTTCCATAAAAGCATCAATATGGACAAAAGGACTTTTCAAATAGCTAAAGCAACAGTGTAAAATTTCATAGGTATTTAACAAATCAGACTCATTGTAACCTCCAGCACATTAAAGGGAAAACAGCATTTTTTTTTCCCCCTATTCCGCCGCTAAGAAAAGAAAAAATACATTCATATATGCCAAGAACAAACAATTGTTTTCTACTGTCTTTTTTTGCTCTAGTTTGACATTTAATGCCAAAGCTGCCCAGGTCTACTGCGGAACCCCCGCCTGTATCTACTCATTCCTCTTATGATCTTATGTCTTCCACTTCTTGCTTGTATGGTCATGCAGTGAGTGGTACTGGGGAAAAAAAAAAAAAAAAAAAAACTATACTACCAGCAAAATAACTTCTATTTGCAGTAATATTTTTCAACTGTATGAATTACCTGAAATGTTCCATCATGTATGTAGTTGTCCTGACACAGGGAAGGAGTTGTTTGAACTAGCACTATAGAAGCATACATGGAACAAAAGTTTTAAGACCCTAATTGTTTCCTATTTATAGATCTAGTATGACTTTATGCAGTCAAAACACCTTTCCTTGTGCAGTCAATAATAGGGTCGCTGCAGACAACTTATATTAATAATGAAGCTGCCTGCTTCTGTTAGGTCTTGTTGGGTTATTTTCTTCCTTTTAGATCATATTTTATTTCTTATACGCTTATTCAGGTCACATTTCATTGCACTGCACTTTTAAATTTCATTTTGGATTGTAACTGGTATTTCTCTAAAATATTCTTTTTTACCCCATGAGAAACCTGTTTGCTTTAAAAATAATAATAATAATAATTCTATCATGGTTTTGCAAAGAATTAAATAGATATGTTTATTTATAAGGAATTTATTAATGTAGAAGAAAAATCCCTTGGAAACCAAAATTGCACGGAAAACACTGATTCAGAACTGAGCAACTCAAAGATTTGGGATAATATTTATTATAATAGGCAAACCACTAGATGGATAAAATTGCAATAAAAGAAAAAATTATGAAGTACAATTTATTCTTAATGATTATAGAACTTGTTTTACAACTGTGCAAACAATAGTTCATAGCTCAGTTACCCAAACATAGTGCCAGTGAAGATACGCGTGGGTATTTTATGGCCTCCAACAAACAACCTGTGCTCCACAAGAACATGGATCTCCTTGCTGGATCTTTCAGAGCCCCAGAGGATTTCTTAGATATCTATGAGTGGCAAAAAATGGCACTAGATGTCAGTGCTTGGGCAAGAGAATTGCTACCAATTGTTTTCATTAAGTATATCACAGATATGCTTTTCAAGCAGATGATAGCATCTAATCCTATTGACTGGATTTTCATTCTTCAGAAGAAGCAATGTACATGACAGCTGTGTATACAGCAAATAAATCCCTCATCACATCTGCCTTAAATATGCTACACATGCTCAGAAACTTCCCACATTTCAACACAGGGCTTATTTTTCAGAGTCTGACTATGGGCTCCTTGGGAAGCTCTACAGCACCAGCTGCAGAAGGAATGGGCAGGAGCATGGCACTATCAGTTGGCTGATCCTTTTCTGTCTGTGTCCTGCATTCCTGTCCTCACAGAAGTCAGCACCAGTAGTCACAAAGAGGTTTAAGAGGGAATATTATAACCAATTGGAGCAATGAATTGTGTAGATTTGGGGGGGGGGGGAGGGAGTAGCAAGTATCTGATGAGGCAAAATGAGAGAAGGCACCTGAAACAGAAGGACTTAATGGAGTTAGGAGCGTTAATGGGTTTTTAGTAAGGGAAAATCTAAGACAAATAAGGGAAAATCTGAGAAAAGAAAAAGGATTTAAGGTGCTAGTGATTTAGGGGCAAGTAGGATCACTTGAGAGTCAGAGGAGCTTAGTGTGAGATGTACTGGGGAGATATTCAAAGCAACTATATTAATGCCTAGCATAGTAACATGATACTCCTATCTACCTACTGTGTGTATTCATGAATAAATAATTACTCTATGCTTTAAATTGTTGTACATCCTGCTGGTTGAACCTCTTTCACACTATAAAAGACACCAGAACAAAAGTGACCCAGTGAGGGAGGGTTATTCTCCCTCTGTTTCCAGCATTAATATGACTTTCTTACAGGTTCCCATGCAGGCCAGCAGCCTTTTGGAGACTTTCCAGTTTGCACAGATCATTCTGTGTAAAGTTCTACCTCCTCCATATAGTTCCACCTGACAATCTGTGCAGACACCAGGACGGCACAAAGAATTCTTTTTAACAGAACAAAAGCCAGTATATGCCATAAACTACAAAGCTAGCAAGCAAATGTTTTCCATGATATTTGTTAAGGATTGGATGAATTTTTAGCTTTCTGTCATGGCAACTCTAACCTGAAGTGATTTCTTTCCACACCTGTGTGTATGCTTATATGCGTCCATGTTTATGCTATTGATCCAATAAAGCCTATTGCAAAAAGCTTGTGTAAAGTTCTCTGCACCATTAAGCTTTGTATATTGAGGGAAGGTTAATGGCTAAAGGCATCAAAAATGAATATTTACTTCCATAAAGAACTGTTGGTACCTTATTAATTTTTTTTCCTTTAGAGACCATTATTTTTGGAAACAGCTGTTCATTCAATATGATATTCTCTGTATGAGACATCGTCCCTGTTCATTGCTAAGTATGTGTGCATAAAAAGAGTTTATTTTTCTTGTGTTCATTTGCTTCTACTGCCTCATAATCATAACAATGCATAATCATAATAGAGGAAATACAATATATAAACAGCATAGTTAGTAGGTAAAATACATTTTAAAATCTCCCATATGGTTTCAGTTGCTTCTTGGTGTAAAGTGATGAATTTGGTAGGTGAAATACAGATGAAGATGCTTTTATTGATTGTAGAATAAGTATAGGAATGTTCATACTCACTTTGGTGTGCAGCTGCTGGTGATCTGCTTTTCTAAATTCAATCTCACACCACATGGCCCAACTCACCTAGCGGATTAATTTTCCACAGCAGACAAAGCAGTGACATGCGTGAGACCCCTCCTTAGTGTCTTGTCAGCTGTGCTTTCCCTGCCTCCCTGTTCTCCGTCCATTTTATAACATTCCTCATAGACTTTCAAGCTTTCCAAAACAAAAAAAGAGGTTGCCTCTTTCTGAGGCACAAAAAAAAGAGTAGCACAGAATCAGATCCAGGTATGCTGAGATGTTTTTTAGCAGATGTTGTTAGCTCACTGTTGCTGGATCTGATGGAATCATACTGCTGCTTCAAATGTGAGCAGATGAACAACACGTCTAGGGCAGCTCATCAAATATTTTTCCAGTCTACAGATCTGGACCAAGTTTTTTTTTTTTTTTTTTGTTTTTTTTTTCCCTGGAAGAGAGCCATGGTATCACTGGCAATCTGTAACCCCATCTGGGTCTCAAAGACAGCCTGCTTGTGAACCACAAAAGGTAGGGTCTTTAAGTCAAAACTCCGGTTTCTGGGCTGGCTTCGTCATTAGGACTCATGGACAAAAATGGGTTGAAATGGCCCTTTTGCAATATTGCTACATTGCTACTGAGTAATTTTCCAAAGCCAATTATCTCTTGCTAATACCATGCAAATACTTGCTTCCAGATAGAGGGCAGCTCTGTCAATGAATTACAGTGGTAATTACAGTTTTCCAAGCCTGGGAGCTGGAGTAAAAAATGAGGGTGGAGATATGGTCTATGGTGTGTGGACATATTGGGTGCTGTTCCAGCCTAAGACAAGCACCACAAGTAATTTTGGGAACCATTACAAAACATTTTGTCTTTTAGTAAGTATGAGTAAGGATTACCCACAGTTTTAATTTTATTCTAGCACTGAAATGGTAGTCTGGTCAATGGTTAAAATCCTGTTTCCAGTTCTTACAAAGTTTTAATTCTGACATTAATTACATAGTCTAGAAGAGAACTGGAGATTTACCTTATACCATGAGTATAAATAAGAAGATCTGAGAGTTGTGCATTTCTGTACCTGACTACTGCAACACCGGTTGGAGTAACCAAGCACTAAATCTGCAGCTGCTGGTATAGCTTATCACAAGCACACAGTCTATTCCCGAGCGTGCAGTAACTATCTACAAAGTGAGTTTTTGCCCATCTGAAAGCAAGAGTTTGGGCGTCTCATTAAGTGTAGGAAGAGTTCAATTCCCCTTTCCATTTAACTCTTTGCTCCATCCTTTCCATAAAAATATACCAGCAGCTGTATAAATTGTCCAATCTTCCTTAAAAAAGTAAGTACTTCTCAGGGAGTCTACCTTAAATATTAACTGCATGTCATCCACCATGCTTTTGCTTTTTGCAATAAACCTTTCATTGGCATTAGTTGCAGACTCAGTAGTTACACAGATACAACACTGGAGACTGAAAAGTTCACAACATTTTCCTCAAGTGATTTATGCTTGCTGATCATTTCAGTTTGCAAAGGTTGTTCATCTTGAAAGTGATAGGGAAGGAAAATGTCAGTCATTTTAATCAAGCAAACTGCCGAAAAGTGAAAAGAAAATTAACCTCTGTTTTTCTTGTCTGATCACGTGATAATCATAGACCATCACATTTCAAGTTATCCTATCACATTATTATTATCTTCTTGCATCAGATTGTTTGGGGACCCTTCTGAGTAACAGAAGTCAGTGGTTGCACTGTAATTTAACATGTTTTTCATTCAGGGGGTAGCTTGTGCTTGACTTGATTAAATCAAGCCCATTGTTTTTCAGCCTATATAAAATACAATAAACCACATGCCATTCGTGAAAATAAATAAATAAATAAATAAATCAAAGATTGTCTGCTAAAAGGATCAGTAAAGACTTTCATTGCAGATTGGATTAGATCAATCTAAAAATTTATTTTTATTTGTATATATTTTTCATGTTTGAAGTTGGGAAGGAGGACTTTTATTTGTGGTTGTTCTTTAGTTTTGTGGTTATTTGTTTTGTTTTTTTTTGGTAGTGGTGGTTTTGTTTTTCTTGAGGTAGCTCTATCAATGTCTTTAGACTGATTTAGAGACCTTTACAAGATGATAAACTGTAAGATAAGAAATTCTGTTGTAACAAGACAGCCTGGGGAAGAGAGGGCAAAATGCTGCCCTCCGCAAAGAGCAAAATTTCATACTGCATCCCAGGTAGGACCCCACACCAAAGCAGGTGGGTATTTGCTGAAGGACTGCAGCTTCTGGGAAGGACCCACAATGAAGAAGAGGAAAAGGGTGAAGAAGGAGCAACTGAAAGGAGCTGTTGTGGACTGACCCCAACACCCATCCCCCATCCACTGCGCTGCTCAGGGTGGGAACAGGAGGTAGCAGAGTCTGGAATGATGTTGAGCCTGGGAAGAAGGGAATGTTGAAGGGGTAGGTTTTTTTGTTTGTTTGTTTTGTTTTTGTTTGTTTGTTTGTTTGCTTCCCAACATTTCTATTTTTAATTGGCAATATTTTTTTTAATTATTTTTTTTTTCCCAGGTTGAGTCTTTTTCCATGATGGTAGTTAGTAAGTGATCTCCCTCTCTTTATCTCAAGCCATGAGATTTGCCATGTTATTTTCACACACACACATACACACACACACACACACACACACCCCTTCCTGTTGAGTAAGGAGCATGAAAGAGCATCTGAGTGGGCATCTTTCAGTCAACGAAGGTCAACCCGCTACCACGGATGAAGCATGCAGACCTCAAGAAAATGTTTAATAGAAAGTCATTGATCAAGTTTAGAAATAACGTATTTGATATGTGCTGGTTATTACAGGGGAAGATTGCTTTTTCCGTGGTTGGGATGTTAAAGGATTTTTCCTTGAAATGTATTACCAATTTCTACTAGAAAATTTTTATGGAAGCTCCTGTCACATTCATCTATTCATTGGTTGGTGCTTTTTTTCTCATCTCATATGATTTAGTAAGTTTTTTATGCTTAAAGTTTTGCTGCTTATATAGATCTAAGTAGGCCACTTAATGGCGGAAAGGTCTGTATTTAGGTGATAAAATCATAGGAGTTCTTTCTGTTAATCACAAGAGGTCAGCAAGTTAGCAAATACTGAGTTTATATCTTCTTTATTGTATTATTTTATTTCCTAATTAATAAAACATTTTAGAATAACTAGGCAATGTTTAAAGCCCCTCCTTCTATCCTGAATATTAAGATAGTAAGGTGAGAAGTTCATTCAATTCTGCCCAAAATGCAGGTGGTCTGTCATAGGGTAGTGAAAATCAGAAGCTGTTCACTGTGCAAAGCTGTAACATTTGGGCTGCAGCCTTGTGTATCTCTCCTGGGCTTACTGCTTGTGGCTGACTGTATAGCTAAAGCAAGACCACAGGGCTTCATTTCTCTTTGGAGGAGAACACCAGAGGAGACTGCTATGTATGCTGTTTGTCTCATTTAATAATCCTTCAAAGTAAAGCAGTGGTAATAGACTAGTTGGGCATTTAAATTGTCCTCATTAAGTAGCTGAATTAATCCACTGCTTTCTTGAAGCAAATTGCTTATACTGCTGTTCAGGTGTATTGCAGATTGCTGCATACTCTTTTTCAATGGCTTTCTTTGTAAATGTAAGAGCTCATGATGCTCTGTCCTTTTTTTGAGGAAACTCACAATGCGAATCGCAAGAGTACTTGTGAGAAAGAAGCTGGTACGTAAGCACCATATGATACTGAATTGTGCTTCTGTTCCAAAATTCTTTGCTTTACGTTAACAGCTGAATTTTTGTTTTAGTATTTTGATTAGTTTTGTGTATTCCTGAGAATTAAGTTGTTATATATCTTGCTTGCTAGTAAATTATTCTGACAGAAGAAATGCAAAGCATAAAGGAAGGCTAAGATTTAGTCAATTCCTATCAGTGTAACTTTTCCTGGGATTTTAAAAATTAAATGTGATGGCCATATTGAACATTTCATACACACAGGCTATGGTTAAACATATTCTATCCTTATCTATGTTCAAGAATATCTAAGTATTTGCATGTTTACTTTTCAGTTATCTGAATATATTTATTACCATAACATTTCTTATTTCTAAGCCCACCTAAGAATAGGTTTTGAAAAAAAAAAAAAAAAAGTGCGTTTTTTTTTTTTTAAATTTCCTACACCCTGTTTGCCTTTTTGTGCTTTCTAGGTGTTTGTTCTCAGGATTCTCCTGTAGGAGATAAATTTTAACAGTTGAATGTCTAAATAAAACATTTATATCTATATTTCAGTGAACAAAGTCCTATTTAATTAGCCATCTTTAGATTTAGCAAATCTAATTTACCTGAGGAAGTACAAAAAGTTATTTTGGTAACTCCTCCCCTAATTAGAAAAGCATGTTCCCCACTGAAACTTTCCTGATAATACATTTATCACTTTTTTATATTATCTTTTTTTTTTAATCACTTTTAAATTGCATGCAAATAATTATTTTTTGTTTTTGGAGAGTACATTTTGTATGTTCATTTTGCTGAGAAATCCTTTTAGAGCAGTGGAAATGGCAGTATGCTACAAAATTTTCATCTGATTGCGTTATATTCAGGTATGTAAAAGACTTTTTTGGTTTTAGAAGAAAATACAAAGCTTGATCAAAAATTAATTTCAGCAATTTTAGGTGTCTAACTTTGAAGGGTACAGTTTTGGCAGCATATCCAACTTTATGCTGAAAATTTGTGCACTTTGCTGAAGGTTTAATGTACATATGCAAACATTACTTTTCATCAGTGAAAACTGCAAGTAGGATTAGAAAAATGCTGATCAAACAGGAGTGCAACTGCAGGGAAAAAAAAAAAAGATTAAGAAATAAAGAGCAATATGCATATGTCATTATGTCTTCCAAGATCAGCTTTGGTGTTCCAAGATCAGATTCAATATAAGCTGTGGTGTTCCAAGATCAGATTCAGTTCTAGTAAGAACAATGCTTTTTTTTGTCTTTGTTCACAGAAAATCTCCATTATTTTAGTAACAGTTTCCCTTTATAAAATAAGAGTCAAAAACAATTATAGCACAAATAAGAATTGGTTTATTTGACCTGTTGTGAACTTAATGATGATCCTTACTGGGATTTGTGGTAACATTTACTAATTGCTTGTAATTTGCAGTTCATTTATTCACACAAACTCTGCTGTGGCATTGCAAATAGTGTCTCCTGCCCATATCAAAACGGTGAAAATGGAATTGACTCTATGGAAAAAAGTATCTCAGCGAGGTTTCCCTTGAAAAAACACCTCAACAATTTGTCAAAAAGAGACACAGAAGTAGATTATTTTTTCACTGTAGAGTAAATATGCCAACTTAAATTTGAAACCATGAGCTTATGTTCACACCATTCAAAATGTTGAGAAGATAAGATCTACTTAAAGACCACTTTTCATAGAACTATAGAATCATTTAGGTTGGAATAAAACTTGTTAATGCTTCTGAATTTCTGAACCTGTTTAACAACATGGAACTATATCTGAAGATCTCTAGTAAAATAATAATGTTAATACTAAGGAAAAATAATCATAGTATATATTGCCAGAGGTTTTATTACTGTTTATGAAAAACGAAGGGCAGAATTCTGTATTGAAGGGGTTATATTTTTTTTTATGAAATAGAATGCAGCAGGTTTTTTGTGTGTTTGTGGTTGCAAATGAGAAGTCCTCTGAAGAAAAAGCATTTTATGAACCTATAAATAATTAGAAAAAGAAAACAATCACATTTTAGTGACAGCCAGTGTAAACCAGTTTTCCCAAAATTTAGTTCACATATGCAAGTTTGCAACCAAGTTGCATTTCAACACCAGAGACAGAAAACCTTAAGAAAGGATTTTCAATGGTGACACCAGCCATATTTCTACTCTCTGCTGCATTCACATGATCAATATTTAAAGCTACAATTACTTTGAAAACTAAATAAAGCTGAATCACTGCTTGTAAATGTGCCAAAATTCCAACCCATACTCTCACATCTAAAGAGCGGTATCCTTCCGGAGCCAATGAACAGGACAGACCAGGGGGAGCAAGCTTGTGGCTCTTGCTCTACTTGCATTTCTTGAGTTTTGAGAGTGTCTGTTTTAACAGAGCATGTGCCAGAAACCTAAGGCTTTACTGTATTTTGTTATCCAAATCCTCAGCATGGCAAAAAAAGGAAATGAATGCTACTGTGAAGTATTGGAATCAGGCTGCTGCAATAAGTGCTGTAGCCCTTGAGTGTCTATCCCTTGTCTTTAATCTTCTCCCAGAGACATATTTTTTCTGGGTCCTTCTCCAGGACATAGTTTATGTTTTTCTTCAATTATCTGTTCTGTTTTGCTTGCACTAAATGGCTAAATAATGTTTCAATATATGATCTGTAGGCTGGCAACCTACAGAACGGAAGAAAACTTCTAGGAAGGGACATTTTAGGAAGTGAAATACCTTATTTAAGATTCTGAAGAAACTCAAAAGCAAAGAGAAAAATCTACACAGAACAAAATGGAAGTGCTGTTTGACTTTAAGCTCATCTAAACCCAATCTTTTCTTTACAGACACCAGTTCAGACTCTGCTTCACTGAACTTCTGACAAAGCAGCACAGTATAGGAAGGAGGCTGTTGTGAAGAGGCTGGTTACAGTTCCCCAGTTTTCAGGATGGATTTCCTGCTCCCTGAACCCTGGTAAAAAATAAGGCTGATGAAGGTGAAATATGTAGTTTATCTTAGCAGACTCAATATGATCAATAGAAGTAATGTCATAATAATGACAGCAATAATCAAGAAAAACACAGATAGCTTAAAAAACCCTACCACGTTAGTACAGAAGAGTAAAACCAAGTCTTCTATGAAATCTGATGTGTGTAGGATTTAAAACATTTAAACTCACGTATTTGAGGTGCTCAGCTAGTTAGTTTCACTACTTTAAAAAAAAAATCAGAACTTTTTCCTACTGTTATATTGATGTACTATTGCAATTTAGATTACCTAAATTACTCAGAAAAAATAAGAAATACGGCATATCAGAAACAGAATGTTTTGGAATTCACCTTTAAAAACAAGCTTTTCTCTCAACTGAAGTGGTTTCTGAACTACCTCTTGTTGTGGCTTAATGCCTTCCTGTGTAATAACTGACGAGTAGATGGTGATTAAAGGTGACTGAGAAATTTTTCAGTTCATTGTTTCCTCAGTGAAAGGTTATCAGAGATAACAGGTTCAGTCCCATGCTGACAGTCATGCCCAAGATGAAACAGATGATCATATCTAAAAATCAATAAAAGAAGAAATGTGGGCATTGACTAGAGAAATATTGCAGGCTTGGCTTGCATTTCCTTAGGTATTTCCAGTCGAATTATTACCAGGTAATGACACAGTATTCTCTGCAGTTTTCCTGAGCAATTTGGCCAAATCTCATAAATCAACCTGTCAATGCATTTTTAGATATTCTACATAGTTTTCATATTCTTGCCCTTCATAATATAATTGCTATAACATTCATTGTCTTCAATTAAAGTCTAAGGATGTCATTAGGATCACTTTTGAAATCCTTCAAGATATTTGCTTTCAGATAATGAGTATTAAATGCCAGCAGACATTCAACACATTAAAAAATAATAAAAAAATAAATAAAAAAAAATCTGGGCTGTGAAGAGAATGCAGATATGATAATAGATTTTAGAGAATGATTCCTCTGAGTACCATTCATTTTGTTAGATTCTAACGGAAGAACACAGAGATAGATGAAACTGTTTTCTGGGGATTTACATAGTTTGATTAAAGTCATATTGAAAAATATATTGATTATGTTTGAGTCAAAATAGTGGTTCTCTTTGAAACACTCACAGTAGGAAATCATATATTCCTTTTTTTTTTTTTTTTTTTTTTTTCTGAGCAAGTATGTATAATTAAAGTTTGAGCTAACTTTTGATTACATGCTCTATTTGTTTATGTCTTTTTTGAGGGGATGGTTGTATTAGTTTTGGCAATGTGCCAGACAAAGGTAATGACTTCTTGGCTGCAACTGATTCACTTTCAAACAAGCAGAAAGCTCATACCCACTGTTAACCAGTCTGCATAGCTGAGTCAATACTTCCAAGAAATAAGCTTTATATAAAACATCCTTTTCACAAATTAGGAAGTCTGGCCTGCAGCCCCAATGTTGTCACAGTGGAGTAGACACACTTCCACTTCTGCTCACACAAGTGTGGAAGCCATGGTTTCTTTTCAGAAATAGGTTCACAGTAATGCTGAGAAACACACAGCAAAATCATTTTTTTTTCATAAACATATATTTCAGCTTTAAAAGGCCCAGGAAGTCGAAGATTAAAAAACAAACAAACCAAAAAAAAAAAAAAAAAACCACAACTAAGAAAGTAGGAACATTCTATCCTGAAATTGATCTTATATTATTTTATGAGCCCTGGGATCTGTTTTCATTGGAATTAAATTCATCTCTATCTTCTGATTCTGGAAGTAAAATGCAAGCTGCAACTGCAGCTTTTTTTGCTTAAAATAATTTTTTAATTATTCATGCCTAGACACTATACAGTTTTTTGTTGTTGTTTGTTTTTGTTTTGTTTTGTTTTTGTTTTTGTTTTTAGATTTAAGCTTACCACTCTTCTTGTGTAACAGTTTTGAAAAAGACCCACTCAGGCAGCCCAGAGTACAAACTAACCCAGAGAGATGTTTTTCCTACTTAATAAATAGGTCATTCTGAGAGATGACCAAATCCCTGAAAGCAAAGCACATTTTTTTAGGGGAGATTGTCCTTACTAGGAACTGTCTGGCTACTATAATTCTTGAAGATTTCAAATAAGGAAATTGAAGCTGCAGTGTGAAAAGAACAGTCAAATCTAAATGTCACCAGCAATTCAGATTACAATTTAACAGGAGCTTCAAGGAAGATTACTGGGTGAACTAAGTAACCAAGTATATGTCTTACATCAAAAGAAGGACCCAGCTGAATACATTCCTAATGTGAGTCTTGGTATATCTAAGTGGCTTAGTGTGTATCAAAAAAAGTAGAGTGGAGTGGAATGGCCTCAGAGCATGTAACTGGATGAAACTATGGTGAATACTGCTGCACAGTGACATAACATGCTTGTGGTGTAACACAGTGACAATAGCATGCTTGTAGTGCCAATGGGCATTCGGTCCACAAAAAAGAAAGTCCAGTCTGAAGTACAACTTTGCAGAATATGCACAATGTGGACTCTGGACACATAGCACCATCTGCCTCACTCTAAAAAAACACAAACTTTCCTATGGCGCTATATGGTTTAAAATAGATACATTATTTATGCTCATGGAAATGCCTATTGATTGTTGATTACTTAACAGTAATCAGCACCATTTGTAAGAAAGAGTTCACTTTATTAATTCTACTTTCTACTTCTCAGGTATGTAGGATATATTGCTTATCTGAAGAGTAGAATGATTTTACAGAATTGCTCACGACATGGAGAATTAATGCTGAGATGCCTACTATTGCTGTCATGACAGTGACCATTTGGGTGTTTCAATTTTATCTTTGTTGGCTTCTGACATCTGGCCTAATCTAGTCTTTTTGAATTACTGAAATATGGCTTTCCTTGCTAAATAAAGACTCAGTGATTAAAAGGCTCTGGCATCTTACTGAAAAGTGAGATTAAATCAGTTTTCATTTCATCTTGAAATGTTTTTCTTTTATCGTAACCTTAAACACTCTGTATTTTAGAGGAGCTGCACGTTTTATGCAGTACCTAGGTGCATCTCACTGATAATTACCATTCTCTTTTTACTGAGACTATCTTTCCATTGAGAGAGAAGGACATGTTATAAAATTACATGAAACTTTACTGTCTTCAATAATGGCAACAGTCTGGCATGGCTTTGCCAGACTTTGAGCTGACAATTTTTTTCTTGGACACTGAAAACTACAAAGACTGTAGAATTACACTGAATATAAATTTATTTAAATATTCCTGCGTACTCAAGTACTGTCTTTATTAGATCTTTTATGTTCTGTTTGACTCAACAGAACTCGTTCATTGGTTGATCTAAAGTATATGGGTATGTGTTTTTCTGGATGGGGTCATTACATTGGTAGCAAAAGTACATACTACTTATGCCTTTTTCCAAAGAAAGTTACATGGTCAATATGCTGTTAAAGTTACAGTTGATGGGGGAAAATGGAAGAATATTCCATTGATGCAAAGTAGCATTTGTTTTCTACTTCAGAGGGAAAAACGCAGTATAAGAAGATCCTTTCATTATACCACATTCTCAAAAAAAAAAAAAACAAAAAACAAAACAAAAAAAAAAAAACAAAAAAAAACACTTTCTGAAGGATTAATTTAAAAATTACTGCAAAAAACAATGAACATAATGAAATCTCTGTGAAAGCACAGTGAATTTATGTGTTGCTAGAAGCTGAAGCTTGGCAACTGATTTTCTTAAAAAAGCAGGAAAATGTTTAATTCTGTCAGTTTTGTTTTGAAATTATTAATTATTTATTTTTCTAAGCAGAGTAAATCCAATTATACATGTATACCATAATCTCTTGATCTTTAGGGAAAATTTAGGTAACATATTAAAGAACGATGTTCCAAAATTTAGGATTTAAATGCTCCCTGTCCCAGAAAAGCCTGTATAATAAATGGAAACTTCAGTACCTTGCACAGTTGTATAAGCAAGCAAGTCAGTTTAATATTCAAGTGTTTTCACAAAATAAAATTAAAATACCAAACAGTTCAGTTCTCTGTTTATCAGATATAGTAAAGCAACAGATGGATTTTTCAGAGATGTTTTAATAAGTGCTACCTTTATCTCTTGGACTGGAGGTTGATATGGGAGTCTGTTACTGAGCAGAACTAGCTGACTCAAATGGAAATAATGGGTCTTCAGTACTTTTGAAAAACAGATCATGTCAAGAGAGTATATCTAAATAAGAGATATCAACACTTTGCAGATTTTCACAGCTTTTCCCTTCAAGTTCATATACATGAATTCTTATTATTTATGTAACAAATACAATATAATTTATTTGTACACAAAACTATTTGTACACACAACTATTACAAGATCAGCTCAAAACATAAATATTAAAAGTCATGGAGAAGTACAACCATCAGTAACGGGTTTAATTTAGCAAGCTAATTGCCTGTTAAATTCCTCTTCCAGGTTCTGAATGACAGAAAGGCCAGTATTGAATTTTAGGGGTTCATATGGTGACCTTATACACTACACAGGAATCTGAAAAATTTGATCTAAATCTTCTGGTGCTCAGTGAATTTATTTTCCACTCTCACATACACAAATCAGTTAGTTTAATGAACAGTATTTCATTAGAGGGAGAAAATCAGCAACATAGACTAACTGAGCAATACCCAATATCTACTGTTTTTTGTTTGTTTGTTTGTTTGTTTTCGCAAGTTTTACTGTTTACAGCCCTTTTCTGTGAGCTTTTTGGTGAAAAAACTGCTACACCAGTTAGTTGCTTCTGATTTCCTGTAACAACAGCCTCCATTTGGGGGATTCTGACCTACTGAGCCAACACTGAAGGTGATTCAATCTCTGTTTAGACAGAAAATACTATAAGATATACAGTCACTTTTATTTCTCAGAATCAAGGAACTAGAAAGGTCCTGAAGCAAGTTTTCTTGTAGAGTGAAACAGATCTCTTAGTTTCACTGTTATTTAATTATTTTTATATACATACCAATATTTTACTATTTAAAAAAAAAAAGCATAGGAAAAATGCATATGGAAAAAAAATGCATATGGAAAATGCATAGGTTTCTAAATTATATGTAAAATAAAACCTTAGTGGAAGGCCCAGCACAGTCTGTGAGCATAGACAACTATATCCAACAACTTTCTCAAGGTTAAAAACACTCACATTTACCACTGTGTTTTGTGAATCCCCAATCTATTTTTTGTGAACATCATATTAGTCCCCACTACAATTAATAAATGTAATATTTAATATCCTGTAATTTCAATTTTAGAACAAACTGCCTAAAAGATTTAGAAAGCTATAAAAACACCAAGGTTCCCTAATAAAAGCTGTGTTTATGTGCCTTGAAAGGTGCCAAAATTTGGCAAATTATTTAGACTCTGGATCTGTGTTTTAAAGACCATTGTAATTATTAGTTTATAGAATATTCTGTCTATCACTAAATTTTTAAAACAAATAGCTACCTGGGTACATGTAGGTTTACAGGACACATTGAAGATACAAACAATAGGTATCTCTTTCTGCAACCAGCCATCAACTCAGAGTAAAATCTGAGTTATGAGCATGTGTGTCTTCAGGAATCAGCATAATGGTAAGCACTGAAAACATTGATAGTGACAGTCATCACACATCAGGAAACTAAATAGCTCATTAAAGCAACGCAGCAGAGGAGTGACATCAGCAAGGAATGACGTGAGAGGAAAGAACTGCTGTGCTATGAAGAGTGCTAAACAAAATGCAACATGGTCCAGACACAGAAATGAGAACAGCTATTTTAAAGCAAGCAAAGGAGAAATCAGGAGTATCTGCCAAGCTTTCAAGTGATTATTGACAGGGGCAGGGAAAAATGGGATGCCAAAGATTCGCTGATGAGTGTATGAACATATACCTGTCAAGAGCCAGGAAACTGACAAGTCTTTTAAAGAACTAGTAGAAAAGATGTCAGGACTGAAAGCTGTCAGAACTCAAGGAAGCATTCAAAAGGCTATTCATTCTTCAGAGATCCTGTCTTTCTAAAGATAATCTCACTGCACAAGTAAATAAATAAATAAATAAATGAAATAAAAAAATGTGAAAGAGGCTTCTCTTTCCAAAGAACTTATTTGTCTCTTACAACACAGTGAGCCGAGATAGGAATTATTCACTATATTTGTATAAGACATTAGTATGTTTGGTTATAGGATTTCAGCTAATACAGAGCTGTCTCTTTTAAATCACTCTCTAGTTCCTTTTCAACTTGCCTGTAAGAGGAAAAACAAAAACAAAACAAAACAAATGTAGAATTTCTAATATAAGGTATTTGTAAAAATAGCAAACTTATTTTGAGACACAGCACAGAACAATATGTAGTTCACAGGTGATGTCAATATAGTGGGTCTATATGTTCTCAAATGTTTAGTGAGCAGGAGGGCTCTGTCTTGATCCTGCTATATTTGGTCTTATGTTATTCTTCCCCTCTGCTCTCGCTAAACTACACCTGGAGTACAGCATTCAGTTCTGAGTCTTCCAATGTAAGAAGAACGTGGACCTATTAGAGCAAGTCCAGAGTGTGGTGGTTTCACTTAACTGGGCAGCTGTGCTCCACCACAACCGCTCTCTCACTCCCCCTCCTCAAAGCAGAAGGGGGAGAAAATATGATGAAAAGGGCTCAAGGGTTGAGATAAAGACAGGGACATCACTCAACAATTGGCATCATGGGCAAAACAGACTCAGCACAGGGAGATACATGTAATTTGTTACTTGTTACTATCAAGTTAGAGCAGCAAGAAACTCAAAACAAACTAAAGGCACCTTCCCCCCATCTACTCTCTTCTACGTCCTCCCCCCAAGTGGTGCAGGGGAACGGCGAATGGGGGCTGCGGTCAGTCCCTGATACTTTGTCTCCGCTGCTCCTTCACGGTCACTCCCTGCCCCTGCTCCACGTGGGGTCCCTCCCACGGGATGCCGTCCTTCCTGAACTGATCCTGCAGGGGCTACCAAAAAGGCAGCAGCTCCTCAAGAACTGCTCCAATACTGGTATGTACTGCAAGGTGTCCCTCCTTCTGCACAAACCTTGGGGTCTGCAGGGCTGTTTCTCACTCCTCGCTTTCCCACCTGCTGTTGCCCAGCAGTTTTTTCCTCTTCCTTAGCTCTGCTCTCATAGAGACCCAACCAGTGTTGCTCCCTGGCTTGGCTCCCTTTTGGAGCCAGCTGGAGCTGACTGTGATCTGACACAGAGACCACCCCTGCAGGCCCCTCCTACCAAGTCCTTGCCACTTAAAGGGCTTTGGGCCTTGGGAGTGTTTAAGGCCGGGTTGGATGGGGTTTTGAGCAACCTGGTCTGGTGGGAGGTGTCCCTGCCCATGACAGGGGTATTGGAATTAGATGGGCTTTAAGGTCCCTTCCAACTCAAACCATTTTATGATTCTCTGATATGATTTTATGGGCTATCATTAACATTCAAATATTTCCATGAAAAATAAATAAATAAATAAATAAATAAATAATACTGTTTTCCGGGAATTTTTTAAACATTTATAGATACCTTTCAGAAGTGAATTTAAAGCTTACCAGTTGCAAGAGATAGATTTGGAAATGCTTACTAAGGCAGTCCAAGACTAAATAATGTTTGATCACCTCCAGTGATCACTCCATGAGATCTCCTTTGTGAATATTTAAACCTCCATTTTGTGTTTAGTGGAAGACTTCCAGCAGTTCTGCTTTCACTTAGTTCCACTAGGCTCTTGAACCCTGAAAGTGTAAAGAGGGATGATAAATTGTAGCTATCTCTTAAAGAGGTGTAGATTAGTGTTTCATCACTGAAGTAATGAGAGTTCTCCAGATTTCCATCATCTGAAAAGGTGGTGCAGTTTTCTCAGTTTGATCAGTAAGGAATTGAAGAGCTGGCACTAATCAAATACAAAACCTGAGGTATTCATTTACCCTTGATTTCTAGTTTCTGGCGTAAAATAAACACGCAAAGCACTGGACATAGCTGCTTGTAAAATAAAATGTCAAATGCTGCAAAACCATACTTATTAAGTCCTGAAAGTCTTGGAAAGTCTTGGAAATTGCTTCGGTACCGGAAAATCTTCTCATTAACTCTCTTCCCAGGGAAGTAAAATTCTTTTCACCATTGCTCTGAAAATACAGAACATTATTAATGGAAAATTGGCTGTTACAATAAATCCTTGTGTGGTTTTTCAATCCTGAAGTTAATTATGATCCTCAAGTAATATTTCACAAGTCATACCATGTTATTATGCATTCACCTGATACCATTTATGAAAAATATTGTGGAAAATTATACCTTTAGTTTACTTTTATGTGCTTAGATTTCTATAACAGATCCAGTAGGTTAATATACTTATCTTATACCTAGATGTCAGATTTTGAAAATACTCCTTACAGTTGTTGAGATTTTAAATTACAAGTAATCATATCTACTTAACTGCACTACTCATGGAGCAACGTTCATCATGTGTCAGATACCACTCTCTGAATCTAGTGTAATGAGACATTCATGACTCTAAAGCAGTATGCAGACTTCATCCTGAATTTGGTGCAGAAAGATTCTTTGCTCCTTCACATTTGTTAACAGAAGATTTTTTTTCTCCATATTTCTTTGTGACTCTTGTGTGAGAGACTTTATTTATCTATAGTAAAAATATCATGACATACCTCAGCCCCTATTGTACATTCTCTATTAGGCATTCTATAAAGTAAGATAACACAGTGTTCTAGGCAAGATGACATCAGAATGACATCATGACATTCAGAAAAGCTCTCAGACTTCACATGTACGCTTCCTCAGAATTACAGGCAACACAGAAGAATTATTGGTGATTGAAATGCTATCTGGCTATCTTTAGAAATCTCCAAAATGGGTATTCTTTATATGTGCATAGTGTTCCCTTCAAATTGACAGGTGGTATTTATGTTGAAAAGTTGAAAAATACTATTTGACTATATTATTTCAAATAAAAAGATAAGAAATCTGGGACTGGGAGCAGGGGGGAATGATCCCATTCTAGAGAGCTTAAAACCATTTTGATTTTAATTTATCTAGCTTTACACAACACCCTGTAACTGAGAGAAAGATTTGGTTCAAACGATTCAAAATTCACAAGTCAAAGTTAGACATTCTCCATAAACATGAACAAATAGCACAGTATTGAGAATCCCCAATATAATCTATGTGGTAAATCATAGATGATTGATGATGAATGAAAAGGGAAGTTTTCCACAACATGCTCTGCACACAGTAATCTTGTACTTAGAGCATCAAATAACATATTCCATGTTTCTTAATGCACTTATCAGAATAGCCAATGTCTTAGAGCATTGTTTCATGTGTATTTTAAGAAAAATAGGATTTTTTAAAAGCCAGTATACAGCCAGGTATTTAAAACTGATCTATACTTGCTTTAGATTGGGTGGGCAGGTATAGATCTTATTTTTCATTTTCTGATAGTTAAACTTCTGGTTCATATCTTATCTTTAGAGACAAATATATATATATATATATATTATCTACTTGGGTTATGTTTATTTAAACACTCAGAAGACACTTAGCGTGCAATATCAGAGCATTACAAACAACACTGTAAATTTATGCAAAATGTAAACCATGTGAGAAGACCAGTAAATTTCCAAACATTCTTTTTTTATGGCATTTTTTCTTTATTACTTGTTTTATTATTCATAAGCACCATCATAAGCCAAATTTAATTTAAAAAAGACAAAGCGGTAAACATGATTTTTAACCAACTGAGACATTGCAGAATGAATCATTTCATCATTTATCCAGCTCCTCATGCTTGGTCACTAAAAAGAAGATTCCCAGAGGTAATAGGTTCTTCATCTAATTGGGCTACTAGTAGGTTTTTACACCATCTTCATTACTCAGCTGTGATCCTTGTCCATATTTATTCACCAACTCTGTTCAACAATTGAAATGCATTTCTGTGGAGTTCAATAGAAGTTTACCAGGTTTGTTTAGGTTTCTATATAGTGTTTTAATTTTCTAGTCTGGGTTTTATATGGGATGTAAGCTATGCATCCTCCTCATATACAGCAATTTGAAATTATTCCTTAACTCTATTTTTTAAACTGAGTTCATGAGTGAAAGAGTCCAATCAGAGTCCAATGTTCTCTGACCAGGTTCTTTTAGACATTCCATGTGTGGAGAGTAATATTTTTAATATAAAATTTATTTATTAGGAGATGGTTGACATTACATGGAATATTGATTTAGAAAAGCAATACAGCAATGTACTGAAACTACTATACAAGCACACTATAGCAGTTGAATGATCACAGTACAAAAGTAATTCCCATTATCATTCTCTATATATTTACCATCAAGACACAGGGCATCCCCAACCATCTAGAAGGAATATACAGGTTAAAACCAGCTGAAGCATGTTGCTGTCCTTGAAATTGTTTAGCTAGTTGTTTTGTTTTTATTCTCTGTGTTGGGCTGAGCCACATAGTCACTCCCCTCCATGCTGGTTTGGCCAACTCAGGGATATATTAATACTCTTTTAATGAACTCTGGGAGAAACATTTATACCATGACTTGATCCATCCAATTGTTGATAGTTAGTTATCTAAAACAAAGGCCACACTCAGGGCCCCCTTTGTATTAAGATAAATTCAGCTTCTTTTCACTGCTGTGGTCACGTCACGTTCTGCATTATTTTATAGGTTCTTTTAACTGCTGTGGTCAAGTAACATCCTGCATTATTCTCTGAGCTTCATGGGCACATCACCATTGCCTATCTCCGCCAAGCCTTCTTCCATTGTAGGGGTTTATTGGTCAGTCACAAAAGATTAAGAGAAGACTAGGAAAAAGGCATAGGAGAAGGTATTCTGAATAGTTTCCAAAGCACTGGTGCCTTAACCCAGCCCTCCTGGAGTCCTTATTTATATTCAGATACGTTGGCTCCTAATAGGACCAATGATCTTTGTGATGGAGATGATAAAGAAGAATGACACTGGGAAATCTCCACAGTTCCCCTTGATCTAAAAACTCCATGAAGGACAACCCTATACCATAACTTCTAGCCATAGTTGTGAAATTCAGAATTTAGGAAGACACTGTTTGAGGAGTAGGTACCAGCCAGGCCTGTGTGAAGACCCAATCACAAATGCTCAAGTTACTCTCCTTTACCCTTTCCTGAGTGATCTTTCCTTAGCATATATGTACACGTGCATATACATGTGTGTGAGCTTACATATGTATATTACAGATGTTTATGAAAATACCCAAGGATTGCTCAAGTGATCCAGAACGTCTGCAGCACTCTGAAGGCAATTTAAAGGGTGAAACTAAATACCAAGATATTGGAGTTATAGGATTTTGTTTTGTTTTCTTTTGTTTTGTTTTTAATTTGACTGTTTAGACACCCATTTATATTTTATGGCATTTCAGTTCTAAGAGTGCCAAGTCAGTTCAAGTGTATTTGATGTTATTAGAATCAGGTAGAGAATTTTGACTCTATATATTTTGTAGGTGAATGGTAAAGTAGATGAAGGCTCTTGGAAATTTGGTATTGCCATTAGCAGATATTAAGAACCTGAAACATGCTATTTTACAGCAAAAAAAAAAAGGAAAGATAAAATCCTTGCTAAAATGCATCACTGTTATTGCATTGTACAATTTATTTAAGCTATTTTAACTACAGTTAAATGATTACAGTATAAATATGTCATCATATACACATAATAAAAAGAAAGGCTGTAAAAATGAGAATTTAAAACTGTTCAGTGTGAATTATGTTAAGTGCCATGCATTATTTTAGCAAGTTTTCTTCAAGAAATAATCTATAAAGTGTTTTTGAAATTGATTAAAATACATAAAGTGTATATGGTGGAGTAAATGGCCATAAATTGAGAATGGCTTTTTAAAATATATGTATTTTAGCTTTATAATCCATAGATCCAAGAGGAAATTAATAATAATAATAATAATAAACATAATTTAGTTGCATTTTATGAATAAACCTGTTACTTTTTATTACCCTAGTGGGATCTATATTTATTAAAATGCAAGCACATATCTATAATTATGATCTATGCAAATGAATAATAATATATTATTCAAACAAACCTGAGCTTTCACTGTTTTTTCACTCAAATACCTTTGCATTTGCTGCAGCTGTAAGTAGCTATATTTAATGCTCAAAAAGAAAACTTGTATTTGTTGTATGCTATTCATGACTTTGTTTTATATCTTACTTTATATACAATAAATGTCCAATAAACTTATGTGAAATGTAGTCCCAGTAGGAATACTAAATGTAAAACTAAAGCAGATTATTAATCTTATTTAATTTTGTCAAGTACTTAATTCGGTAACTTTCTGAATTATTTTATATTTGTTTTAGTCAACCTCATTAAAACTGAAATTGAGTCCAATATTTGTTTGATCTGAAGTAAATAGAAGTTCTTTCAATTTGCTGAAAAAGCATACAGAAATTGGTTGTCGAGAGGTTTGATTGCTATATGAATAACCTCATTTGATTCACCATAACAAAGAGCAAATACACTGAGAAATAATGAGGTGTATTCAGCCTTTGAAGAATATACTAAATTTGACTTTCCTAATCTGTTATTATTCCAACTTTGTGACATTTTATAACCATCAAATCACTACATTAGGCTGTTTCACGATAATTGTAATTATGCAAATCATTTAAATGGCCAAAAATAAAATAAAAAGCAGACGGAAATATCAGAAATTAAAAACAGCATTGGTATTTCTATTCCTCTGAACAGAATCAGAAGTTCTGAAGTTCAAAGATGATTAGATTTCCCTTTTAAAGTTTGTCTATAGACATCACAATCTTTGTCTGCTTCAATATCTATTTCTTTAATGAATCTTAATTCTTTAATTTGATAAAGCTTCCTATACTAAAAAGAAGCTCCACCAACTGTTTTCCATTACATAAATGTCACATTTAAAGACAGCCATTTTAGAGTTTCTTGTGTACACGGAAGCCTTGGGTATGACTGAGTCAAGGTTACTAAGTAAACATGACATACAAACTTATGCTGAGCATAGTGACACGGAGACAAAGATAATGGAAACTGAAGGTTTAGCAAAACTGAATATTAAATTACAATGAGATCACAATTTAAAGGCTTTCTCTTGCTCCCTTTTGACAGTATAAATATTCCTTCTGCTTGGTTTTCTTTAAGATTGCTTAATGTACCAGTTTCATAGAAGTGTAATGCTGTAAGTTTTGCTGCAATCATTTCTTGTCCTTTGTTCGTGAAAATTGAAGGTCCAGTCTTGTAAAACGTTTACAATCTCTGACTGCTGCCTGAGTAATACCTGTTTGTTTGGTTGGTTGTTTTTTTTTTGAGTGCATCCCAAGTTGCACTCTGCTTTGCAGAGGCTGTGGATAACACTGTTGTTCAGATGGGGTTATAGGCCTGGGAATATAAGAATAAAAAAATTAAATAAATAACCTTTCAGAAACCAAATAATTTTGTCATTTTTCATTAATTCAGAGAATTATAAGGTGGGTGTGATGCAGCAGTTAGTCTGTTTTCAAAGATCTCTGCATATTAAGAGAATGAAAATGAGACCTGTGAGTGTAAGGGATCAAGGGCTGGTGATTGCCTGGACTCTGAATGCATGCAGAAGGGCTGTGTCTGTCCCATGTATTTTTTCTCACCTTTCCCAAGTCCTGCTTGCAGTGCTGGAATTCAGTTCCATGTGCTGCAACTGTCTGAGTGAAACAAGTACCAAACCCTTGCAAGCAGTGTAAAAATAAACACAATGTGTTGTTTCCTTAGTAAAAAAATAAAAAAATAAAAATTAAAAAAAAGTGAAGCTAGAAAGAACAATTCAAATGCAAACCTATTTACAAGAAATTATCTCTGCTTTACTGTTAATGAAAATATTGATTCTACTTTCTGCTTTTAAGGGTAACTAATTTCTGATAACATCTGGGAAGCAAAGAGACATGACAGTAAAATACTTACAGATACCTTAATTCCACAGAGCAGGGCATTTTTTATTTTCATTTTTGTCTTTTATGGAAATGTATTTTTTGTTTCCCTATACATTTTTCAGTAAAATCATAGTTTCCTAGCTCCCTGAACTGTCCAGAAAGGATAATAAAATGCAACATCTGAAGCAAATCTGCTAGTTCTAGATGAAGAGGCATTATCAGTTTCTGTAACTCTTTTAGTTGTCTAAAAATCAAGTTATTTTCCACATCTCCCAGGTACATGTTGGTACACTACACAATAAATTTTCTATTCAATATCTTCCTGTTTACAAAGAATTATTGAACAAATCTATATATACACAATCTTGATATTTTATTTATCAATTCATCTTACAGAAAAACAGAACAACCCAACTGAGGCAGCCCAAGTTTGCCACTTAGCTTCTTTCAAACATTTCCACCATGGTTACACCTCACCTGAATGTTCAATAGTAATACATTATTTCTAATATCTTCCAAACTAATTTATTTCTGAATTCATTATGTGGTTTCAAGATAGTAGAAGAATATTTTCCTCCATATTATTCTGGCACCTGTGAATTTTAGTAAACTTCTCTGCATATGCAGGTACACAAGGACTACTGTTTGTGTAATGCTCACAGGAATATAACATCTTTTATTTCTGTGCACATTCATGGGGGAAAAGAATTTCTGCTTGTTTTTGAAAACAAACAACAGTGATGACACGTTTTGTCTACAGATTTTCCAGTCATGTATTTGAATATCAAATAATTACCGTGTCTCCTCAAACTGTAAGCGAGCAGCAATGAGTCATTTATGCAATCTGTACCATGTCATGAATTGCTGAGTGGTTTTTAACTGTCTCCTAAAGAATCTGTGTTTCTCCTTTTTTTTTACAGATGTGTATATTCTGAATAATGACAGAGACATGTCACTTTGCAGACAGAAGTCATTAAGCTCCTGCCAGTAAAAATCAGATATTTTATCAAGTGCTATAAATCTTTACAAACCAGAAGACCCTGGTCTGTTACTTCTGAAAAATTTTTATTTACTTCGTGTCCTTAAGAAGCAGCCTGATTTTAAGTCAGGTTACTGTATGGAGTGAATAGTTCCACAGAAGAGTTACATGAATTTTGCTTTGATGGGATTGATGTTGTTTCCAATAAATTGCATTCCTAACCTTGGAGAAGGTATGCTTCTCTGTTCACAGAGGATGATTAAAGCAGGGAAGCTTTCCAATGCTCTGAAGGCATTTCATTTCTAGTGAAGTCACACTGAAGAGAAAAAGATAGCCAGCAGCTGTGGGGGTTGGCCTTCAGGAAGACGTTGTCTTGATTATTTTGTTCCTGTTGTCATTATTGTTATTACTGCAGAAAGCTAGTCCATACTTTCATAAAGAGCATTTCATCTTTTTTTTTCCAGTTATTTGGAGAGCTTGTTGAGCTTCTTGGACTTTAATGATCCAAGAAATTAATTTTAGGACAGAGGTTGAAATTGGAGCTCAATGAACAGTTTAAAAAAAAAAAAAAAAAAAAAAAGTGAGCTGATCTGAATAAACCACAATTAATTCAGCTGAACCAAACCAAGGTATCACGAATTTAAGTGTTGTGGTTCATAATCCTGCATTATTTACGTCAATTGCAACCTAAAAGACAGTCAGCCCTAGGTCTCAGCTACACAGTCACACCGCAGGCTGCAGAATGGGTGGAATGGCTACTCCTCAGCTGCCACAGCTGACAGTTCAGCATATTAATGTAGTATAAAAACAGAGCAAGATCAATCCATTATTCTAGATTGTGATTTGTGTTTTCTCAAGGTGGATGTTTTGCCTCTTTCACTAACATGGACAGCAGTGTGTTGCAGAGAGTGGGCATGTGGGGAAACACACTGCTTAGAAAGCACTCTCAGGGATTGCCTGAAATTGAGATCAAAAGCCCTTAGTGAACTACTGTGTTGACATCTGCGTTATCATATCACAAGGGCACCCAAGAAAGTTTTATTGTCCTAACAAGCAGCCTGTTCATTTAGGGAGGAAAACAGCCTAGTAAAGTCAGCACAGGCAGGAACAGTGTTTCTGCCTTTGCTGAGCAAGCAACAGGTCTTCTCTGTACGTAGGTCAGTCTCCATTTACAGCAAAAATTTGAAGATAACATAATGTTTTCTAATATTTATTGACTTATAAAATGTACTGTAATCCCACTGAACCAAAATAGAAGTGATCAATAAATATTCAAAGATAACGATGTTAATAAGTAAGCTTAAAGCAAGCTAAGTGTCAAGAATTAAAAGTATTTTATAGATGAGTACCACTTTCATTCTTGTTCCTCTCTCTGCATAGGTTATGCAGCATGATACAAACAAAGCCCACTTAACTTCCCACTAGTGATTTAAAATGTGTTAATCAATCACAGAAACTTAAAAAAAAGTTTCCATTTTAACTGCTATTTTTTCAATTACATTCAGACATTTTGAAGTGTACAGTGGGAAAAATATTTGCAGTCTGACAGAAGATAACATAGAAGATATCTGGAATGTATGTTGTATAGTGACAAGAAAAAAGTTCAAATGAGCTCATTGGGAGATTTCCTTGTAAAATATGTTAATTTAAAATTCAATTTAAAATTTAAGTTTTAAATGTGCTTATATTTGCCTGAGATAAACTGGATTCAGCCTTGAAAAGTCCACTAGTACAAGTACTAACCAGCAAAAAGTGAGCCATGCACAAGAATCCTACCTGGTTTTCAAAACATGTTAAGTTATAATATGATGGAATGGTTTGGGTTGGAAGGGACCTTAAGGATCATCTAGTTCCCGCACCCCTGTCATGGACAGGGACACCTCCCACTAGACCAGGTTTCTCAAAGCCCTGTCTGACTGGTTCCATGCTTCTAGAAACATGTTTACTGAGATGAATTCATATTCATTCTCATGATTTTATTCTGCTCAAATTATCTTTAGTTATAGATTCATAACTGAAAACAATGCATTAAAATTTGCATATTTTAAAAGAAATTCATGTACATTAATATTTCTATTGCATGCAGCTTCATATAGCACGCACATATAAATACAGAGAGATGTTTATATATAAAACATAATTGGCCTCTTGACAGGCTGTAAGTATAGATTTAATGTTACTGCATTCCTAGTTTTATTTCTCATTCCAAACTGTGTCAGCGTGGCCTGTAAATGAACAATGGGCTTTGGCCTTTGCAAAAGGTTTTTCTGTGTCTGTTGAAGCTCTAAGACATGCAGTTCATCAGCAGCTGCTGGGAAAAATGTTGTTATGCTTTGTTCATACTTTCTTGCCTGAGGAGCACAGAGGCCTCCCAGCCTGCTGTCAACAGAATGGCTTTCAAGTTAATTGAAAACTATAATCAATCTGTTAGGGATTTCTATCACTCAGAGCAAAGGAAAGAATTGTATTTAACTAAGCTTTTGTAGTGTTTATGTAGTGTTCTAAGTGCCTTGTCAGGCACTAGATGACAAGTAAGCAGAAGAGTAAACAGAAAGGATTTCCTTAGAAACACTGCAAAATAATATATAAATAAATAAAAAGCTGTTACAAGAAACATTACCTGCCATACTTTGTCAATATATTGCTGGGATACAACCTTTTAGGACTCCACCCAGTTCAGCAAATTCACAAGTCAGCTGACCTTGATGAAATTATTATCTTTGGGTATGTCCCTAGGTTACCAGTGAAGTCACTCATATGGTTCAAAAACATTATTGATCTCCATCAGTCTGAAGAAGTCATCCATCTTTAGCTTTCTAGGGAGCTTGGGGTCTGCTGCTGTATGATTTCTGAGTTCTGTTTTCCATGTGCAACAGATATTCTGAATGGCAATGAGGAGGTCACCCAGTCTATATAACTCTGGAGGTAGAGCGTACCTATCTCTAAAGTTGTCTTATGAGTAAATATCACGTTATATCTATGTCAGGATCACATCCTGCAGGTAGATTTCCAAAAATACTTTGGTAAATGCTACCTAGAATGCAAAACCTCTTAACGAATTTCTGAGGATGTATCTTCTTTTAGCCTTTTTCTCTCCTACTTTACTTAATCAAGATGATGTGTGATATAAGATATTGTAATTAGAAATACTTATTTTAAAGTTTTCTGATTTTAAAGTTATTCTTTTTCTTCTACTAAAGTATGAACTCCAAAAAATAGCTTTAATAGATCATAATTTAATTTTCTCAACTGTAATCAAAACAACTTCTCTAGATATAGAAAGTAAAGAAAGTATATATTTTCCATTTAATTCGTGTGATTCTTTTATAAGCAATAATTTGCCTTTTTTAAACTTCCTTGAGCTTTTTATGGATGCACACAGTCAGAGCTCACATCAGTAATGTTCCAGCTTTGTGACATAGCCCACTAAATCAAATTCTATCAAGTGACAACTTGAACACTGTTTGTGACAACAATCAGTGTAGCTACTGTTTTACAGGGGGGTTGTGCGAGGCATACATGTAAATAATTTTGCTTTTTCCTTTACTTTCATCAAAAAAGGTATTTATTACATAAATCTTGAAATACCAGCTGCATAACTGACTTGCATTATTCCTCCCATCCTGGTGCAGTGAATCCATTGAATCCTAAGTGAAAAATAATGTTAGTCTAAGTCATTGCATAAATAAGCTTGCTATCTTCTAGGACTATTTAAACAGCTGGATGTATGGATATGTAGTTATGGACACCATAGTGTGACACTTTACAATTTTGTATTTGTCAACACATAGGAACGTTAGAAAAAATAAATAAATAAATCTAAACTACAAACATAATTGTGATGACTGCAGGTGCAACTATATTACCACAAGTAAAATTATGCATGTGGATCACATCTACGATAGCAGGAATAGGCATGTACAATAGCAAATGAAAAATTGGCATGTACATATGTCCCTGGATAGTTTTAAAATCTTGCAGATTGCCATGGAAAGCATAGATGGTTAAAAAGGATTTGCTATCTCCTCCCAAAACATGGTAGGTGACATCTACTATCCACATTTTATTTGAACTTCTGACAGTTGCAATACAAAGTCTGGATCACTGTTGTTATCTTTCTAAGGGAAAAAAAAAAAAAAGATTGCCTTCTGGCTGGCTTATACACTATATTCAAGGCAACAAGCAATGTGCTATGACACAGATTGATAGAGAACATTTTATTGCACTCAGCAATTGTCCTACAGTGCAGAAAGCTTTGTGCAACACAGAAGGATTTACATAACAGTGGGCTTTGAGATACTGTTTTTGTTGTATCTGTAGATACTGTTATTAAAAAAAAAAAAAAGTAATAAAATTATTTTTTAAAAACTGAACCTTCAAGTAGAGGTGATATTTCTTATTTTGTGTGGTAATTCACAGCACCTAAGGCAATTAAAGGTGCACTTTCTTGCTTTTATCAATTTGAGAAGTGGTAGTGTCAAGGAAAAAACATATATCATCCTCTCTACCACCAGTTTTACAGGTGCCTTGTTAACAAGTAGCTTTTACAGGTTTTGTTAGCAATGCAGTCTCCTTAGAATGCTGTTCAGTCTGTGAGGAAGAAATGTAGAAAAAAGCTTTACAGACTATTGTAAGGCTTTTTCCATGTGCACAAACAAACCTAAACAAAAGGCGAGAAGAAGACCTGTAATGCAAGAGTTTAGAGGTATTTGATTGTAAACTCATAAAACAAAACAAGCATATATACTGTATTTAGCTGAATGTTGAACAGTGGTAATGTCATTGGGACTGCATAGAGAATATGATGCATTGAATTCAAATGAAACTTACTGGATCTGCAAGTAGCACTTCATGATACCTCTTTTCAAAATCTTATTTACAAGATCCAAACAAAGGATACTTGTGCCAGACATACAGTGATTATATCAGGTATGTTATGTAAGAAGCGTAAGAGACTTGATAGATGGCAGTACTTATGTATTGGTGGTAGTTAGCTAAAGTCTAGCATGTCACTCTTTAATCAGCAAGCATAGATTTATTCAGTCTCTGAATAAATGAAGCCTAAATGGAATCCTAATATTGACCTTCTTAAAAAAGGTTATATGGGCACCACCATCCTTTGTATATTTACGGAAGTTCAAATTACTGAACAGGATTGACTGCCTGATGCCAATGGGAAATGACAAGCAAGGCCAACATCAAACTATCTATGCAAACTGTCACATTCAAACAGAGGAGAAACAATAATAAGAATATATGAAGATTTTAAATCTGCATTAAACCATTTCATGTTAGGAGACATTTAAAATTTAAAGAGAATTTTAAAATATATTGAAAAGCTAGGCAAAGACAATTTTACATGTGGGTTTCTGTAGCATGTTAGAAACTTTGTCAAAATTGAGATTATGAGAAAAAAAAAGTGACAGTTTCTAAATTATTTAATATAGCGAGGAAATTTTTAGAAGGTAATTTCTGACAAGAAAAATACAGATGAAGAAAAAATATTTTATGTTTTAGAATCTAGAGGTTCTCCATATGTAAGATACTGATAAGGCAGACAGGAATATAGTCTTTTTTATTATTTTAGCAATGAAATCAAGATTTTCAAATTGGGAAGAAGAGACCTCCACTTACATGCATGTGCATGAGAGTGTGTATTATTCCCCTGCTCTCTCTTTTAGGCTTCCAGTCGGTCAATTTCAGTAATATTTGTTGGAAATAGAGATCTCAAAGACTACTAAATTTCTAAAAATTCCCTGAAAATTGATCTGAAAATAAAGAAAATACTCATCTTTTGTAATGTCACTTGATGGGGAGGTAACAGGATGGATGTATTCCTTGTTAGCTACTAGATAATACTTTCTGGAACAGGAACAGAAGAAACTGAATTTGTAGAGGAAAGAACAGGGAATGTTTATTTGATTCACATCAGTTCCAAGACACTGAATTCCATAAACAACGAGCTGCACATCTATTTATGTGAAGCTATCTCTACTTATGTCATTGATCATGGATCCGGTTGTTCCTGACATACTTTTTCTTTCCACATACTTTGAGTTATGTCTTTAACATAGGTTGTCCTGGGTCTACAGAGGAAGATGTGGTTTGTGCTTAAGTCAAATTTGTTGAGATAGTTATGTACTGTATATAGGATTTGAAATCCAGGGCCTCATATGAGAGAGAGAAAATCACATGAACTTATTAGGGAAGGATGAGCATTCTCAGCCTTGAAAAAAATTGGGGAGACATTAAGGACAGCAGTGAAGTTCACTCAGAAACTGTGAGTTCAGCACAATGTTGTATCACAGAAAGGCTATAGGATTACGCAAATAGTAATTAAGGTTCTCAGTCTGCACAACTATTATTCACACAGTGGCAAGACTGAAAAATATTCATTTGGGGAATGAGAGCTTTCTAAAAAATATACAGTTAATCAAAGCAAATCTTTCATTTTCAGCTCTTCTGGGCTTTAAATCTTCATGAAATTTTTTTACAGATAGTTCTCCAAGGTGGTGACTGAATCACCCTGGCTGGCATTAAGGTAAACGTCTAAACTTTCTTTAAACATAGTGCAGTTTTACTATTGAAATGCATGAATCTAGATCTTAATAACTGAAAGCAATCAGTAGCTTTAGCACTTTGCTGTTAAATTTCATGTGATTTCCTACTAATTCTACTACTACAACAACAACAAAATAGGCTTTATGGCTTTAATTCAGTTTCTTTCTGTGGAAAACAAAAATATTTCCTTGTTTACAAAATTCATCTTCAATATGTTTTTTTTACATTCTTTCTCACAGCTACAAACTTCTTGCCCTACTCCTGTTACAGCATTTCTTATACTCTCTCCAAAACTCCAGTGTTTGAGTGCAATAGGAAATAATTTTTAAATAACTGACTGATATACATATAATGAAATCTTGGAATAGCATTCAGTCTTTGTCAGTATATTGTGTCTTTTCTATACCCTTCAGAATAAAAGTTACAGAGAAGAAAATTCCTCATCCTAAAGAAGCAGTTCAACAGTCCTTTGGCTATGCTGAAAAGGACATTTCAGAAAGATGTATTTTCTCAAATATCCCTTGTGACTTTTGAAGCATGTTTTATAACAGATGGCAGTAAAATTTCACATATAGGTGCTTTAAAAGCTCTCAAGCAATTCAATGTTACAAGAAATTTAGAGACTAGACCATATGATCTCTCTCCAAAAGGATGTGTCCATTTCAAGATGGCTTCAGTAAACTGACTTTGTCTCATACATCCCAGTGTTTTGCTTTAGGACTAGAGTTGAGACAGTAGAAGAGAAAAGCTCCATTGATTGTCTTGCATTTAGAAACCATAACTAGATCCATCACAGGTAATGATGACAGTTCCGATAGTGTTTGGTAAAACTTGTTAATGTTTTGCAAGAGCTACTACCTATGCCTATGTTTGTTTGTTTGTTTGTTTGTTTTTTCCCTGAAGAATGTCATGCTAATATTAATGTCAGAAAGAAGTCTCCAGGTAGTTGCTTGCATCTTATCTAAGAATCATTTAATTCAATAAAATATATTAGGAAGATTGTAAAGACTTCTTTACTATTGATGTGTGCTTACTATTAAACACATTTCACTTAAATACAAGAACTGCTGATTTTGTAGTCATTATCCAACCACCATTTGTCCTTTGGCTGTATAAAGTAACTGAGAAGGTTCCTCTGAACAAATTGAGTGAAACTGGTAAAAGGTTAGCATTTTGAACTGTAAAATTATCTACATTAAGAGATATTTTCTCTGTAATTTTACTCCTGATGAAAAAGAAAACATTAAAATTAGCAATATTAAGAACCAAGCTCCAAAATCTTTAGAGTATTTCTTAGATCTTTGTCCCACTGGAAACATAGGGTAATAGAAACATCGAAGGAGACAGGCATATGTTTGTACTGGTGTCAGAAGTTACAATTATTCTCACAAATACACCTGTTTATTTTGTGAAGATGAAAATATTTTCTTGAGAAAATACACATTAATAACTGTAGAACATGTTTTTGAGAATTGTGCATTTTGGAGAATCATGCACACTGACTGTGATGAGAGAGGAAGCCATTCAGTAGCATATCAGTGTTGCTCAGGTCTATGTAGCTTCACCTGGCTGCTTTTCCATGGGCAAAGCAACATCAGTATCTCTGCAGTATACCTGTTGCATAACCATATTCATGAGATATGTCTGAATGCAATGAGATATGTCTGAGTGCAATGCTCATTGTGAACTTCTAAAATATGTTTACAAGGCAGTCCTAGCTGGAGTTTGGAAATTACAACAAAAAAGGAGAAAGTCAAAGACTTTATAAAATTTTAATTGTATGTTTAGATGTTTTTGCCAAAGTAAAGTCAAATAGCAATATCTATTAAAAAGGAGAATGGTAGCTAACATGGTCTCCTGAGATCTGGGAAATGCACATACAAGCATCTGTACATGTGTACTTATAAAGGTAACAGAACTGATACTGTCCTCAGGTTCCTTCCCCTGTTTCTGCTTTCCTAGCTGTAACTCAAACCTCTGTGACTTCTCATCACCTCCTCCAGCACAAGGAAGATATGATAATCAACAGTAACAGGTATATATAGAATGGATAGGTATGTGTGGTTTTCTCTGTCTTACAGACTGTCCAGACATGATATGGAGTTGTATTTGTTGGGGGAGAACTAACAAAGATCATCAAGTCAGCATCCAGCTCAACTTTGTTTGCCCTCATCTCACATCAAGTGCTTCAGTCAGCAGACTAACCTTAGCTGAGTTTATTGGCAGTCCTTATGTGAGCTTCTCTTGTTTTACCTGTAGCTTTATTTTGTATTAAATATTCATGACCAGCTTTTACTGTGGTAGAAAAATGCATGTAAACACCAAAGGAAATGAGTAGAGGATCTCTACAAGACTTGTGTGTCTGTGGCTCCTGAAAAAAGGCCCTGTTCATCAACTAGTTCCAGAGATATGTCTGAAACTTATTTTTCTGTTGTGCTGTACTCTAAAAAATGCTCCCATGATAACTGAGTTTCTTAAAAGCTTTTGATTTGTTTTTGGTTTTCTTGTATATTTTATTTAGCATTGTGCCTTACTCAGCGAGCTTTATACTTCATTTCATTTATTTGCTTAGTTTTGGTATTTTTTACTTGTTGTTTTCTTTTGTTGAAGACAAAACAAAGTGGTTTTTTTTGTTTTGTTTTGTTTTTTTTAATTCTCCCCATTCTCATGCTGTGCTGTTCCTGCTGCTGCTGAGCTGGAAGCCGAAGGAGAGCAAAAGCAGCTATCACTGATGATTTCATTACTGAAGAAATATTGGTAATGTAGTTCAATCCTTTTCTAATTGGGGTTGAGTTTTCCATGGTCATTCAAAGAGTGAATCTCCTTGAACACTGCCACAAGCCACCACCCAGCACTTCCTTCTTAATATCAAACAGGTCCACTGATATTTTTAGAAAAATAGTTTGAAGCTACAATTTTGACTTTTTCTGCCTTTTTCAGAAGGAAAAAGGCTCTGGGACAATCCAGGCCTAGCCCAGACTGCAGCAAATCTAAATTAAGTGTAAGTTTTTCCCCAGTAAGGTGGTTAACAATCAAGTCTAACTAGTTTAGTTACAAGACAGTACAAATGCAAGATGATGGAGAAAAATATACTTTGTCTGCAGCTCAGAAGCATGAGATAGCTGCTACTGCAGCTGAATGTAAGGACAGCTGACTCGTACAGATGCACATGAGTGGGAACTGCTGCCTTTTGTTGTTGCTGTTCCTCCTAAACGTTTAGACCATCATATAACCTACATCATCTACTAATATTTCCCTTGTCAGATGAATTCTGTCTTGCTGCCTCAGGTGTTATGCAGTCTTCAGGGAACACTCACAACCAGCTAAGGACAGTAACTTTATATTTGGAAAAAGGCTGAAGTACAAAACAACCTTGAAGAGAACTGTAAAATAAAAGACAGTGAAGGAAGAATTCTTTCTGATTTATATGGCAAATGAACCAATGAAATGAAACTGAATGAAGAGGAAGTAGAAAATACAAACAGGCCCTGAATAGACATTAGCTAGTTATAATTTTTAATTGATGATTCTTGTTAATCTTGATGTTTTTTGATGATTCTTTAACTGATGATTCTTGATGACTTGAACCATCTACACTTATTCATCATTGTCATTGTTTCTATTGAAGAATAAATTGGAATTACTGGTGTTCTTAAAAACCCATAAGGTTTTGTAGATCTTCACTAAATCATCAACAAGACTTCACCAGATGAAGAATCTAAGCTACTAATATTTTTCCATCTCCTGCCCTGAAATAAAATTTGTAATTACACTGTTAGTTCTAACATTCCCATATTGACTCCCGATTTTTATGCCCTTGTTTCCTAATATGAAAAATGAAAATATCTTAAAGGGCTGAGACACTTCATTAAAGTTCGTTAGGAAATCCACAATTATTATCATAAATCAATTGAAGGAGTATAAAATTTGAATTCCATATCTGTTGTGTTTTTTTGTTTGTTTGTTTGTTTTTTAATTCTTTAAAATAAATATATATACGCTTCCCATTCAGAGGTGCTCTAAAACTTAATCAGCAGATCATATGGAAATTATGATAAAATATTGTTTCTGAAAAAGTTCAGCTCTTATTTTTCATTCTTCCTATCTAACTCTTCCTATCTAACACTATATTCAAAGAGCAAAAAGGAAGTGAGTAATGGTAGAGGCAAATTCAGGGATGAAATGGAGGCAGTAGGTAAGATGTTTAAACTTGTTGGTAAAACAAAACAAAACAAACAAACAAACAAACAAAAAAACATTTCTAGATTTTACAAAGTTGGTCCCAACTTCTCTCACACAGTCTTTACACACTTTTAACCAATTCAAGGGAGCAAGATAAGCATTTGTCTTCAGTATGCTCTCCTTTAGTCTACATGGAGAGAAGAAGAGATTTTAAGGCAAATCCCTTAAAAATAAATAAATAAATAAATAAATAAATAAATTTATAATCTTGTGTTATTTATATGTTCTTTTAAGAGCAGGCTACCTCTTTCTGATTTTATCCTATACTACTCTCCTAGACAGGTAGGAAGAAATATTTTCTTTTTAAGATATAGAATCATAGAATTATAGAATGGTTTGAGTTGGAAGGGACCTTAAAGATCATCTAATTCCAACCCCCCTGCCATGGGCAGGGACACCTCCCACCAGACCAGGTTGCCCAAGGTCCCATCCAACCTGGCCTTGAACACCTCCAGGGATGGGGCATCCACAGCTTCTCTGAGCAACCTATGTCAGTGCCTCACCACTCTCTGAAGAATTTCTTCCTCATATCTTAACTAAACCTACATTCTTTTAGCTTAAAGCCATTACCCCATGTCCTATCACTATATTCCCTTACAAAGAGACTCTCCCCAGCTTTTCTATAGGTCCTCTTTAGGTACTGGAAGACTGCTATAAGGTCTCCCCAGAGCCTTCTCTTCTCCAGGATGAATAACCTATAATCCCTCAGCCTATCTTCATAGGAGAGGTGCTCCAGCCTCTTGATCATCTTTGTGGCCCTCCTCTGGACTCGTTCTAATACTTCCATGTCTTTCTTGTGCTGGGGGCCCCAGAGCTAAAAACAGGGCTCCAGGTGGGTTCTCATGAGAGCAGGGAAGAGGGGTAGAATCACGTCCCTCAACCTGCTGCCCATGCTTCTTTTGATGCAGCCCAGGATACGGTTGGCTTTATGAGCTGCAAGCACACATTTCTAGCTCATCAACCAACACCCTGAGGTCCTTGTCCTCAGGGCTGCTCTCAATCCATTTTCCACACAGCCTGTATTTGTGTTTCAGATTGCCACAGCCCATATGCAGGACCTTGTACTTGGCCCTGTTAAACCTCATTAGGTTCGCACAGGCCCACCTCTCATACTTTTCCAGGTCACTCTGGATGGCATCCCTTCCATCCAGTGTGTTGACCACACCACACAGCTTGGTGTCATCAGCAAACATGTCGAGGATGCACTCAATTTTACTGTCTATATCACCGACAAAGATTTTAAACAGTGCTGGTCCGAATACTGACCTCTGAAGAACACCACTCATTACTGATCTCCACCTGGACGTTGAGCCATTGACTGCAACTCTTTGAGCGCAACCATCCAGCCAATTCCTTACCCACCGAGTGGTCCATCCATCAAATCCATGTCTCTCCAGTTTAGAGACAAGATCTCATGGGGGACAGTGTCAAATGCTTTGCACAAGATGATGTCAGTTGTCCTTCCTCTATCCACCAATACTGTAACCCAGTAATAGAAGGCCAATAGATTTGTCAGGCATGATCTGCCCTTAGTGAAACCATGTTGGCTGTCACCAATCACCTCCTTGTTTTCCATGTGCCTTAGCATAGTTTCCAGGAGGATCTGCTCCATGATCTTTCCAGGCACAGGGGTGAGACTGACTGGTCTGTAGTTCCCCAGGTCTTGTTTTCTTCCCTTTTTTAAAATGGGGGTTATGTTTCCCCTCTTCCTGTCAATGGGAACTTCACCTGACTGCCACAACTTCTAAAATATGATGGACAGTGGCTTAGCAACTTCATCCACCAGTTCCTTCAGGACCCGCATATGTATCTCATCAGGTCCCATAGACTTGTGCACCTTCAGGTTCCTTAGATGTTCTCAAACCTGATCTTCTCCTACACTGAGCAGATCATAACTCTTCCAGTCCTTGTCTTTGCCTTCTGGGGCCTGGGCCATGTGGATGGAGCTCTTATCGGTGAAGATTGAGGCAATATAGCCTCTAAACATTGAACCATAAACCATATGAAACATTGGATTTTCTCAATTATTGTTTACTGTATCTCCACCTTTCGGTAACTGTTTCTTCTATCTGGAACGATCTTCCCTTGTCATGGAGACAAGAATTTTATCTTCACTACATCCCATATTAAACTTGTAATTTTATTTTTTTCTCATAAAAAGTGCTTAGGGTACTGCATATTAAGAACAGCATATTAAATGGGATTTTAAAACATCATGTGAGGAGGAGCAATGTCAATCTTTAATGCTAGTTTCCACACAAATAAATTTATGTTGAGCAACTCCTTGTAGCAAACAACCTGTAAAGTATGAGCAACAGAAATTGACAGTTTCATGTCTTAACATTAAATCAAAATGCAAGTAAAAGGCAGAGTACACAGTCAAGAGATTTACATTTGAAAAACAAACAAACAAACAAACAAACAATGAAAACAACTAGCATACTGCAAAACATTTCAGTAGGAAAAAAAATAAAAATCTGTTTTCAATTTTCAGGCAGGCAATGGTTGATGTAATTGCAATACATTATTGACACACATGTAAACAATAAGCTTGAGGTCCATGCCAAAACAGTAATTCTTATCATATACTCACAAAATATATTTTCTTTTAAGAACTTAAAAACATCAAAACCAATAAAAAGAAGGTTTGTGTGAGATGAGTAGTATATATACTCCTGCATTCATGCTGTACTAAAAGCTGTAACTTTGTAGAAACTCCAAAGTTACTTTAAAACAATAAGGATCCAGACCAATATCCTTAAACTCTCTGAAAATTGAGACCTTCATCTTTCATTGCACTGGATTTTATTGCAGTATTGCCTTGAAGGAAAAAGTATTGTTTGCCTGTGGATTCATGAAGAAGTCAAAATATTAAAAGTGTCAAATCTTCTGCTTCCAGTAAGATTTGTTGTTATCGGTACAAAGTCAGAGGCATCATTAACTTCAGCTATTCACAAGGGTACCACCAATACCCCACTTAACTACTTCCCATTTAACTAATCTATTAACTTTCCCAGAAATCGATTGACATTAAGATAACCTTGTTTGTTCATGAACATGTTAATGTGTACTTATTCCTTTATATACTTGAAATATTGCCATGTAGATCAAGATTATTAATCCTCAAGAATATAAAGAAATTATAATGCTCTATTATTGACATCATCCAAATATATATATATATATATATATATATATATATATATATTCTTTTAGCTCTGAAAAGTGCTAAAGGGGTAAAAGATGCATTACAATATAAGGTCACAATCCTGCAAACTCTTTCAGATATAGGGTAAATCATCACTGAAGTACATGGCAGATCTCTTTCTTTTATTTAAATGGAGCAGAAATTCTTCAGTGATGTTTATTTTAATGACCAAATCCTGAAATTTTCCATTTACAAAAGCCCACATTACAAATTTTATAATTAAGGAATAAATAAATGAATGAATAAATAAACAGAGAGAACGAGAAAGCTGCATAAAACTATATATATATAAAAATAATAAAAATAATAACAAAATAAAAATAATAATTAAAAAAAAAAAAAGGATGTCTACACAGCAAACAACTGTCAACTGTCACTATATACATCTTGGAAAAATACTCTCATCATATAAGTTGTGGATCACTAATGCAAAATTTGTCAGACTGCTCTTTACTCAAAATGACTAAAGAATATCGCACATAGTTCAATGTAGATAGGATATCTGCAATGCAGATCACTGGAAGGAAATTCTGCCTGTATTTATTATATATAAGCTGATGCATGTTTACGTATTACTTACATGCTTACTTGCACAGAGAAAGTCTGCCACATAAATACAGAATTTTTTTTCTTTTATCTACGCTTAAAAAATAAATAAGTATGGTTATTACTCTGACATATGCCCAACAATATGAAATCTCTACTAATATATTTCTTTTTCATAGTTTCCCCTGTTCACTAGTTATTTTGATGATAGCTAATTCTATTTCTCTGCCTGTCCCTTTATCCATCCATGCTAGCTCTCATATATGCAGTGGTAGTATATTCAAAATTATTATCTGCTGCCTTACTACTACAAGGATTCAAAGCAAAAGTGTTAGCCAGTTTAGCCAGCTATTTAAGTTCTTTGACTACAGCTATGTGAAATGAATGGCAACAAGTAGCAGATTAGGTTTTGGCTTCAGGGTGAATCAAGGTCTGAGCATGGTTTGGATTCAATTTCAATAGTTCTCATTAAAACAATGTTCTGAAAAAAAAAATAAAAATAAGACATGCACATTTCATAAGCTTATCTTTATGTCCTCTTACAGCAAATTAAGGAAGAAATAGTTCTTCCTCAAACATTAGAACCACTCAAAAAAAAAAAGAAAAACAAGCAAACAAATGAAAACTTTTAGTTTGGATTGCACCCAAAGTAAAAACTGGAGCACAGGGTAAGCAATCTTTCAAGGTTGCTGTGCCAGGCTGTGTTTTTTCATTCTCAGATTGAATACTGAATGCACTGGCAGCTTGAAGATGCTGCGTCTCAAAAGAAAAGTAATCTAAATATTTTAATTGCAGCATTTTGTCCCTGGGTGAGGCAACAGCTCTATTTTTTTTTTTTTTTTTTTTTTTCTCTTAGTTTGGAACTCAGTGGATATCAGGAAATGCAAACTATTTATCACAGATACCACTCTCAAGATATTATGCTTCAGTGATGGACCTCCTTGTCCTTTAAAAATCTTCCTCAGCCAAATCCCCTTGTGCTGTCTTTGACACCCACACTTCCTGCCAGCAGGGCCTACAATGTGAGCTGCTTGAAATTTTTCTCACTCTTACATTCAAAAGCATTGAACTATGAACTTTGCATTAGCACCTCTCTCTTGTCATTGCTATATTCTCATTTGCAGATACTATTTTTATGATATGGTTACTAAAGGGTAGTTGCATGAAAAACAGAATCATTACATTCTTTTTTTTTTTTTCTTTTAATGGAATAGTGTTATATATTCCCTAATCATTCATTTCTCCTAGTGTCCCCAATCCCTGTGATGCGTCTAAAACTCCCTATCGTCTCCCTTGCACAAAGCTCCCTCTCATTCTCTCATTTCTTCATACATTCAAAGGAAAAAAAAAAAAAAAAAAAAAAAAAGCAGTGCTTAGTACAGAGCTGCAAATATACTGATTAGATAGCTGTTTGCTTCTTGCTGGAAGAAATACAGGTCTGAATTAGAATAACAGAATCATAGAATATCCTGAGTTGGAAGGGGCCAAAAGGATGATCAAATGGATGATCAAATTCAGCTCCCAACTCCACAGAGGACACCCTAAAAACATCCCCGGGGAACCTGTTCCAGTCCTTGAACACCCTCTCAGTGAAGAATCTTTTCCTGAAACCCAACCTGAACTTCCCCTGTCACAGCTTCATGCCATTCCCTCAGGTCCTAGCAATTGCAACTGCTTTTCCCTCACTAGTGTTTCTATAGTCAGTTACCAATTTTAACTGGTTTAATAGTAGTAGGATGCCATTGGCAACTTCTCTTAGCCAAATTTAATTGAAATGATCAACAGGTTCTAAAGCTATTGGGAGACACTTACAGGCATATACAGATGGAGAGACTCTGAATGCATACATCTGATTTCTTCAAGAAACTGGGCTGAAAATTCATCAAGACAGTTTAACATCACAGGTAGTTTACCAACCTTTGCTCCAAACCCCACTCGTGGTGTTGTCTGGCAAAAATTTTACTGAAAATAGTGGATCAGAGCAACAATTACGTCAATGACATCTAAAATGTATAAATCCATAATGATCTATGAACTCACAACTCCCTATTTGAGAAGTTGGTCTTGGTCCCTTCTTTTTGATGACATTAAAACTCTCCATGAAGGGATAAAAGGATCAAATATTTTCTTTATGGTTTGTGAAAAGGATTTTCTTACTTTTCTAGCTAGGTTCACTTATACTGTATGCTTTATTGTTTCTCCCTTAGGGGAAAAGTCATCTTACATGAAAAAAATAGAGGCATTTATAAGAGCTATGAAGGAATGAGAAAGCTCAAAGGAGTTTCAACATTGGGGAATAACTGAAGAATAAAAGACCATAAAGTGAAACTCTGAAGTTCTGTACCAGAAGTGGTAGCACTGTGTATCTTGCTATAGTCTTGGACGCACAAAATAAGTAAAGCTATGAACTAATTTATATGTAATATCACTCTTTGAAAAAACGTTAGTTGTGGTGTGAGCTAATATAGATGTGAATCACTGGAGCTGATTGACTAATTCATGCAGACTTTTCTCTTGTCGGGTTTCCTGTGGGGAATATTCCCACGACAGGTCTCTGAGGGCGTCCTGAATAAAACAGATAAAATCTGGTGTACATCCATAGGCTGGTTTGTTTGTTTGTTTAAACAGAAGAGAATTAAATTAATATGCTGTGTGCAGTAGGATTGGATTCCTCGTAACCTGCAAGTGTTCAAAGGATCAGGACTACTAGTAAACATGTTTACAAGTGGGATGCAAAACATATTTTAAATGCATTTATAGTCAAAATGTTTCTTTTTCTCAATATGTATTATTCAGTATTCACTGTTTATTTTGTACTAGATTCAAATGTGCAGAAAGTAATATAACTTGTATCCTCCCCACAGATCCTTAAAGGAATGGAGGAAACTTCTAGCTTCATGGCGAAGTGTTTTGCTAAAAATAATAACAACAGAAGTTTACATTTTATCACTGTTCTAAGGCAGCAACTAGGTTTAGACCATGGGAAATGTAGCAAAGGAAATGTTAATTGTCATATAACAGAGAATTAGCTCCAAAAGTCTGTTTCATGTGACCCAGCCAAAGCAGTCAAACACTGCTCTATGACTGTGGTTGGAATGCTGTATACAGGATAGTTGGCCAAAGCTCTCTTCAGATAGAAAAAAAAATTAAAAAATCATGAAATCAGAGAGCTGCACAAGCTGCAGGAGAGGATATGGTGGGAAATCTGTTCTTTTTGCAGATTTATGTACAATTGTTTAGAGATGTCTGCTCTTCAAAAATCTGACTGGCCCGCCCTGGCTATACACTGCATATATGTTAATAACTTAAGCAGTAATACGGATTTGTCTCAAGTAAAGAAAAACTTTTTTTTTCCTTCTTCTTTTTTTTTTTCCTTCTTCTTTTTTTTTCTTTTTTTTTCTATGTTATCAAATGGCATTATTGTGATATATTTTCTTGTACCCTTGCAGTGAAATTTCCAAGTGTGCTTGAGGTATTAGCACAAGCCAGAAATCATTAGTAAAAGGCAACATGTTTGCAGCCACTCTGTTTAAAGGAAAGGAGAATTTAATAGTATAGATGTGAGCCATTCTGTGACAACTGGTCTCATGTTGTGCTTATTTAACAGAGTTGATTTTGACTAAATAACCAACTAACAAGGAAGCCAGCTTTTACTTGTTGAAATATATTAAGTTCTAAGAAAGTTCTAAGTCGTTTCAAAATTAGACTCTGCAGAGATCACCTGTCTCCTTGTTACCTTCTGCATATATTTTTGTTTATGGAGCAACATGTGGTAATTACTTGAAAGCTACAGAAAAATAGAAGGTAGCTTCTCAGTTGCATATTAGGGATGTGAATATATTAAATTGGATGGTCCTTAATATGCTGTTATTTTGTAGCCATCTAGGTGTAGATCAAAATGTTATTTTGACCCCCTACAGTTGTACATGTTCTTGAGCTAACCATGTCAGGAGCAGTCTCTTTCCCACCACCATTCACTCACCCCCAGTTCAGGACGGCAGAAACAATCAACTTTGAACAAATAGGAAGAAGCAGCAACTATGGTTTCTTTTGCAATCATGTGTGTCCCTTCATTCAAAATAGCTCAAATCTGACTCTGTTAGGTGATACTGTAAATCTGTTTCATCTAATAATTTAAAAAAAGGGAAGAAATTAGAAGTATAATTATCAAGCATTAAAGCTTTAAACGTGTATTGATAACAATTTCAGAAACAAATTCTCACTATAACAGCAATATCGATATGCACCAGTGATATACAAACAATATATACCGCAGTTTTTCTAGATTCCAATAGATTTTGCTGCAGCAGTCCCTTTTAATAAAGAAAAATACATTCCTAGTACAGAAAGTCACACAGACCTAGGCACAGTACTAAAAATGGAACATAAATGATATACTGGCCTTCCACAGTAGAGCAGATTTCATGTGCAAAGGGGTTAAAGACAATCAATAACATGTTACTGAAATCAAATAAAAGACATTGAAGTGAATGAAAGGTTGTGAGTAGATAGCTATGTCTAAGTTGGTCTTCCTTCATTGTTAAAGACAAAACAGAATTACTTTGGTTTTGACATGGAAAACACTATAGTTGTTTGTTGTAACTCAAAGGAATAAACAGCAATTACACAAAGGAGTTTTATTTGTATTTGAGTAAGTGACTGGTCAGTTTAACAACCTTTAAATGGAGGATCTGAGATTCAAGAAACCTAAAAAAGCTAATCATTAGACTTATTCAGTTGGCTGTTTACACAAATTTTCAACTCGAATTTCCATACAGAATGTGTGTTTGTCTGCCAGATCTATCCTAATATGTTTTGAACTCAATATCCTATTACAGTAGTAGGTAATAAAGAGGTAGAAGTCTTTGAGAGATTATCCCTCTACAACTCAAATGAAAATTGACACCACTGCAAAACAGAGAAACCCTAGCAACGTTCTTTTGTAGGAACAGCTAAAGTGTGAGTTCATCTGTAATCCTCATTCATTTGTCAGCCAGTACTTAGGCAACGAAAATATATTTGCCAGGCCAGGCAGTTGGAATGTAGTTTTACACCAGCAATTCCAAAGGCTGGCACTTATGTGTCCAGAAGTGCAAAGAAGGATAAAGAGTGGAGAAACAGCTGTGGTATGGTAGCTGGACGTGTGGAAGGGACCTCTGTTTGTTGTGACATGTTTAGGGGCCACAGGAAAGTACATTTCATACAGAGAGTGGGGAGTAAAGAGCAGTCTAATGACAATGACATAGTGCAGTGAGAGTACTTATGTCTGTAGGGAACAAAGCTTCATTAGATCTGATGTTTGGGAAGCAATTTGAATTTGTTATTTTTATGAACAGGGCTCAGTCATAAAATTGAAGTATAGCTTTGAAAAAATAGTTAGTTTGTTAATCCTCATTATAATCATTTGGACACTGAAACACAGTCTGAGAGCACCATCCTCCCTTCTCAGGGATTTGGGTGAGTTACTGTTCTCATTGTTATGCTGGGTGCTTGTATGTCTGTGGCAAACACTAGGAGAAATATTGCATTGTAATTGCTTTATCTGGTGTGTAAAGTATGTAGAAAATATATATTAACTAAAAAAATGGACTGACTAGATTAATGTTTCCACTATACAAAGGTGAAAATCCTCTTTCATACTTTACATGGAGTGTATGTGTTAAAAACAGTCCCTTTATGGACTCTTGGGAAAAAAAAAAAAAAAAAAGAGTATTTTTGTTTTTAAATATACGGTATATAAGATTCTAAGTTGCTTCTTGGGTACTTCTGTATTTATCACAACATTTGAATGTGAAATGTCAACCAAGCAATTTCAATCGTATTAGCCAGATGCTTCCACATTGTCTAACTCCTCTTGTTGAAGTCATGGGGACTCTGTATACAGTCTTGTCCTGGTTTCAGGTAGGACAGAGTTAATTTTCCTCCTAGTAGCTGGCAGGGTGTTATGTTTTGGATTAGGATGAGAAGAGCGCTGATAACATGCTGATGTTTTAATTGTTGTAGAGCAATGCTTACACCAAGCCAAGGACTTTTCAGCTTCTCGCTCTGTCCTGCTAGCGAGCAGGCTGGGGGTGCAGCAGGAGCTGGGAGGGGACAGACCCAGGACAGCTGACCCAAACTGGCCAAAGGGGTATTCCATACCATCTGACGTCATGCTGAACAATATATAGGGGTGGCTAGCCGGGGTGGGGGGGCCGGCTGCTCGGGGATAGGCTGGGCATCGGTCAACGGGTGGTGAGCAATTGCATTGTGCATCACTTATTTTGTACACATTATTACTATTATTATTATTATTATTATTATTATTGTTATTAATTTTCCTGTCTTAATAAACTGTCGTTATCTCAACTCACAGGCTTCACTTTCCCGTTTCTCTCCCCCATCCCGGAGAGGGAGGGGGGAGGGTGAGCGAACGGCTGTGTGGTGTTTGGCTGCCAGCCAGGCTAAACCACAACAAGTCTCCATATACACAACCTCTCTCCCTAAAAATTTTTATGTTAATAATGATTAACTTTAGCTCTCACTTGATCAGCGGACTCTCTCCAGGCATCAGAAACCTGTGCCACATAACAGTTTTCAGGATCAGACCCCAGTATTTCTGTTAGTATAATGTACTATTACTGTTATGATAAATTATATAAATATGAAATCACAATGGACATTGAAATATGCCATTGATGTCAATGTGAGATTTCTCACTGAATGATTGGCTGAGTGTTAGATCTCATGATCTTGCCTAGTTACTACACTGATTGCAATCGTAAAATTAAATTGAAGTCTTAAATTAAATCCTAAAGCTAAATTGAAATCCTGGAAACTGATTCATCATGCTCCAGCTGCATAAAAAGAATCTATTACAGGTGGCTTAAATGTCTCAAAGAAAGTTGCACAGATTTAGTTTTCAGTTCGTATCACAAGATTTTGATCTTTCATTTTAAAAGTGATCGCTCACTTTTTTTTTTTGAGGGAGAACATTTGTTGTAAAAGGCTACCTTATGAGATTTAAGCTCTGAAAGCTTTTAGTAATGATTCTAGTTTCTAGAAGCTTTTAACAAATGCACAGATATAGAAAACAAATTAATAAGTATATAACAGAAGTAAATACTGAATGATTAACATATTTTTTCTTCCAGAATTACATCATCCTAACAACACTGAATGCAAGTCATTTAATTAGCTTTAAATTGAAACAAAACATAGCTTTGTGTCTATTAAATATTGATGCATGCCACTTATTTCTATTTGTTTGTTTGATGACTTTATAAAGGCAACTATTAATTTGGCATCTGTTAATGTGGCATATAGGAACCTCACACACAGTTTGCAAACCCATCTTACTACTGATGATACATCTTGTGCATTTGGATGTTTGTAATCTAGTCGAATAGAACAGGTTTCTTTTCCACTGCAGGGCTGGTGTGGGAGAGGGAAGGGAAGGGAAGGGAAGGGAAGGGAAGGGAAGGGAAGGGAAGGGAAGGGAAGGGAAGGGAAGGGAAGGGAAGGGAAGGGAAGGGAAGGGAAGGGAAGGGAAGGGAAGGGAAGGGAAGGGAAGGGAAGGGAAGGGAAGGGAAGGGAAGGGAAGGGAAGGGAAGGGAAGGGAAGGGAAGGGAAGGGAAGGGAAGGGAAGGGAAGGGAAGTCATAAAACAGTTTGTCTTAAATCCATTTACTGAAAATAGGCACTATGACTAAGAGAGACAATATCCTGCAACAAGAAAATAATTATTCATCCTGATCTTGTATTTCAGTGCAATGAAGAATCTGCTGCAATTTGACTGCTTTTGCCTTATCCAAAAAGTAAATATACATCTAAATACAGATTTTTGCAATGCACTCTGAATTATATCATTTCAGTTTACTTAGCCAGTCAGGCAAAGTATGCTCTACAGAACAGGTGTTTTACGGATGAATACTAGATGGATGTTATCAGCCACTTCTTGTAATTCAGCCATTAATTAATGCAGTTAATTGCTAGATAAGTTACTTCATGAACACTCTGATCTTAGAACAAACTTGGTAAGAGCTTACCCTTGTTCTAGCTAATCTCCTGGAAAAAAAAATATATATATATATATACATATATATATATATATATATTTGAAACAGGTGAAACCTACTGGGTCTTATTTTTCATTGCCCAGCATTTTCTATAACATTTTCACAAAGTGAGAGTAGTTGCCAAGTGAAAATAGAAAAACCAGCTATCATCCAGTTTGGTAGCTTTTCAGTGGTAAAATAATAATAATAATAATAATAATAATAATAATAATAATAATAATTGCTTGACAGCAGGAGTGTTGTTCAGCATTTCTAGAAAAGTCATTTCCAGAATCTGATGACAGTAATGCCAACTGTCTCTAAAATGTAGGCTATCACATAGTTTACAAAGGAATATGGAAGTCTAATCACCGTTCATCGTGATACAGAAGAGAGAAACCATGTCATGGAAAGAGTGAAAAAACATGGAGGACATCATTGGTGGGAAACTTTTCTTGGCTGGTCATTAATAGCAATAGGAATTTTTAGTGTCATGCTTCACCCAGTTGTAATTCTACTACCTCTAAAATCAATGTCTATTGCTGAGAATAATATTGTATATAAAGGCTTTGTACTTGATAAAACAAATAAAAACAACCTCAACCACCAAAACATACAAATTAATACATAACAAATAGAAGCACTTTCCTTACAATGGATTTGTAAGTGTATAAATTATCAATATACTATTTATTGCACAAAGGCAAGAGGTGACCATACAGCCACTGTGAAAAATAAGATGAATTGACTATTGTCATGGGGTGGAGTGTGAAAATATACTTCACCACTCACTCTCCCAGATGGACCTTTCACTCACAGCCCTGCTGAACTGATGGATCTCAGTGTCAGTTGTGATCGATGTGCCCAGTCTTGATGGCTGCATCCAGCTCAGGATAGACTCTGGTGAGACAGATAAAAACACAATAGCCAAGGACTAATTGAGCATACACCATCCAAATATGACTGGTATGCAAATATGACTGAGTCAATCATCTTACCCCATAAACAGGGGACAGTATAGAGCCAACTGAGAACTCCTGCATGTCAGCAGTCTGCCTGCCAGAATCTCCCCTTGAGTAGGGGTGCCTCTCAGGGTTACTCCTCAAGGTCAAAAGATTCCTTGGCAACGACAGGTCCTCTGTGAGTGACTAATAGCTAGCTTGTTGAAACTTTGTAATACTTGCTAAACTGTATTTTGGATTGATTGTGTACATAATCCTTTGGACATAAACCATTGACACTCAACAGGAGGGTCTCCTCAACCTTTAGACATAAACTGTTGATCAAGTCTGGGACTAAGTTTGGATGCAGCCACACCTATGCTTCCCTCGGGAGTCTGGAAAGCAAGGGGGTCTACTCTGAACCTTATGACTGAACAGAAGAGTCTCCTGGACAAGTGTGTTGGATCCCATCCTCTATGCAGTAAATATCCAAGTGTACCTTGTCATCGAATCTTGTTAAACCACTGTTTTGTTTACTATTAAACTTTGTTGAATCACTATTTTATATCGATAAACATAGTGCTGCTTCCCTCTTGCAAGTGAACTCTATCACTCTTCTTTGGCAGGAAGTGACCAGGAATGTAAGCAATTCACCAGGTAAACAGCCAAATTTTTGCAAGGAATATTGGATCACAATGACTATAAACAATCTCCTAAGACTTCCCACCAGCAAAATCAAAAAGTGGTAATGTACACACCAGCGGTGCAGCAAATCTACTGCAAAAGATGAAAAATAAATTAACAATGTGTATTAAAAAAAAAAAAAAACACAACACTATAAAAACTATGTACTGTATATATGTTGGTATCTGTAAGCAGCAATTAAAACACAAAAAGAGCTGCTCCACATTTTCCAGTTTCACACCAGCAGCATGCTTTTCACTGGCAATTAACAGCAAGAAATGATACATCAAAAAGTGTCAAAGGGAAACAGAGACTTTGATGAAGCACAAGCTGTTTCTAAAGAAGTTTGACACTATTCAAAAAAGTCTATATTTTTTTCTCCCCATTTTCAATACTATTATATTTTAACACCTTTCTAGCGTGCAACGGTGTCCTGTCACCTTCAGTGAGCTCAATAAATCTGTTATATATTAGGTACCACCATTTCAAGCTAAAATATTTTTAAGAACAGAAATTAGTTATTGCATTACCCAAACACCAGGAGTTTGAGAAAGAAAGTTAACTCTTTCCTAAATGTCACCTAGATCCAGAAAATCTTAGCTCTTCTCCCTAAATTTCAGTAACAGGTCATTTAACAATGAACAACTTTTCAAAATCAGCCCAAAGAAATTTGCTCACTATGATCATTTGTCATGAACATCTTCCAGACTCTAAGATCCGGGCTTGTTTTTTCAGTTCTTTTTCTGCCAAACAGTTCTATCTGCATGTGGAAATAGCAACTAATATAAGAATTAGAATCATAAATAAGCTTCATTTTCTACTTAATCCTTGCACCACCATAACCAGTACTTACTCCAATAGTACCCTGTATAAGATCAGGACCATCTAATTTTAGACAACTAATTGTGCAGATCCCATGGACAGAGGACATCATAATTCTCTTCAAAAACATAGACCTGCTTTATCTATTCACTGATGACTTTGTAACTACAGACTCCTTTTTACTTCATTGTCCAGTAAAACAAAGTTGAACCTTTATGTACGTCCAGGGACAGGATATGACAGGTAATAATTGAAAGGAAGGGAAATAAATTCAAAGAAAAAGGCAAAGCAAGGCAAGAGTCTTAAATGACATATGCAGTCCCACCATACAGTAGGTAGCAGCACTAATTAGCATAAGAGCAATATTTCTTGTCACATGCAGCGCTGGAATCACAGGACTTCAGGAGGAAAGGATTGTGATATACCAGAATAGTGTGTCCAGCTTTCCACCCCATCTGGAGGATCACGAGTTAATAACCATCAAGAATAATCACCACCTAGCTGAAATCCTCTAGAAGTATTCAGTCTTCAGGCCACAAATAGGGCATCCTACCACATAAAATAAAAGAGTGATTTAATATTTGTCAGGCTGTACACTGGTCATTGTTGAGAGTGTATCTCAGGACTGACTGTAACATTGGAAGGGCTAAAAAATTGTGTAGTTCAAAAAAAAAAAAGCCATAAAATTTTCATTTAGTCTGCTTCTTAATTTGATTACAACCCATGGGGATTTTTTTTTCCTTTTTCTCTACGCAGAAGGATAAGAAATTAAGTCAAAGTATTCCTACATAAGTAGTTTTGTAATCTCACAACATGAAAAATCATTAGACCATGAAAACATTTTCTAATTTTACAGACAGTGGATTTGTGAGATATGTTTTCTAATTTTTAACTCTGAAGAAAGCTGTCTTATACATAAGTCTTGATATGTTTCAGATAAAAATTTTCCCGCATGCATGAAGTAAGGATATCCCATATTTCATTTGTGCTTCATGCAAAGCATGATTAACAAGGGTTCCTCCCATGCAGACTACCCATATACCCAAGACATTTAGAAGCCTTTTTTTTTCCTTGGCTAATGTGCCCCACACTTTTTTCTCCCAGGAGGTGCTGAGAGTTCCCTCTGCAACAATTCTTTAGCATCTTCTGTGACTTGTTTTCTCCCTCCACTGCATATCAAGACGTCATGGAGAAATGGTGTGTACACATGACCAAGGATGGAAATTCGCATTCTTCTAGGCCTCCAGTTTGCTTCTGTACCCTTTTCCCACAGACGAGCCATAGCTTACAGTTAGTAGAAAAAGTTAAATGTTTGACTCTTCTCACCTTCTCTTTTCCTCCTGCCTGCTGCTCTGGAGCATGGTAATATGACAAAGAGCTTCCCCATCTTCTACATCTTCTTTTATCTTTAACAAAATTGTCAGCTTCTCCTTCCCAAAGTACTTTTAAATGCAGCCTGTACCTTTCAGAGTACCTCCAAAGAAGCAGGATGCTGTGATTATATATACTTTTCTGTACATAACTGTTGACTTTCAAGTGATACAGACACCAACACACCAGAAGGTCCAGTTAATTTGTCCCTTAGAAGTGACTGGGTTCTAAAGTCTGTAGCCTTGTGATGTCAGTGCAAGAAATAGCTGGAAAACCTGATGGGAATGCTTTTGTCTTGCAATGAACAAAAGCTACAGTAGCTTTTAAATAACTTCATATCTTAAGATCCTGGAATGTACCTGCAGTGTTGACAATTATAATGATTTTATGTTGCATGTTTAATGAGTCTTAGTTTCCTCCTACATGGATACGTGATTAATGGCTAGGTCTGTGAGAATTTTCCCTTATTCAAAATCATTTTTATATTCCATTAATATCAATGGGATTGGAGCTACCTGGATAAATGACATTTCAAACATCTTGTGGAAGTGCAGTTGCTAATAACAAAGATGCTGTGCCTTCTTAGGCCATCACCATGCTTTCAGGTAAAACAATTGTCAGTTTACAGTGCAAGGAGATGGATAGAAAATAACTTCTGACAGGAGCATGAGTGCTGTATGGCAGACTGAGGAGATGCAGGAAAACAAGGGCAGGGAGGAATGTAGGGTGTATAATGAATTATAGGCCAGAAGGTGTCAGATGGAGAACTAACATATAAGAGGCATCTTTTCTTCAAGCAGCCTGGGAAACATCTAATTTTTTTCAAACCTGAGCTTGGTTTGCTTCATCCATTTTGGGGTGAATAGCTTGAGCTTCAGAAATCCTGAAGTAAAAATAAGATTTTACACATTCACTTAGATTTTAAAAGAGTTTACAGAAAATCCTGGAGTTTTTGGAAATCCAGTTTGAGACTCTGGAATGTGTTGTGTTCATGCTCTCCTGCTGACAGAATGCAAGAAAATACCATAATTTAATGTAAAACAGGTTCTACCATTTCTCTAACTGAAAGACTGAAATCGCCTCCCAACTTTTTTTTTTTTTCTCAGAATACTTTTGTAGTATCTAACCCCACTTTTAATCTTCTCTAGCAAAAGTAGATATTCTCTGTTCTTTCCACTGAGTTCTATAAATAAACACAAAGGGAATAGGAGACAACAAAAAAAAATGTGCTTCTTATGAAAAACCAAAGTGTGAATGTGGTAATTATTACCTGATAGAGAGATGGCAGCTTTGTGACAGCTTGAGTTGTGTCAGCGTGAAAATTAATTAAACTGATAATTTCCAGAAACAAAGAAAGTGTCAGTAATATATAACCTTTGTCATAGGAAATGCTTCCTCATTCCCCTTTATCCTTGTATTCAGATACATCAGTAACAACCAAATCGCTTTTTATCAAACTTTTTAAGTATTTCACCTCCGAATTGAGCACAAGTCTGGGAGAAGAAAAAAAAAAAAAAAAAAAAAAAAGTCCTTCCAGGAGTTAATGGTTTGGAAAGTTATAAGCAGAAGAAATTAAACACTTAAAATGGAAAGAACGTTCTAATCATGACTATTAAGCTTGTCCTGTGTCACCTCAAGCTGTGAGTTCAGATCTCAAAAGATACCTGGAATCAGGCTGACTCAGTGCTCAGATGAGAGCCCTCTAGGGAACACTCAGGTAGAAATTCAGCAGATAGAAGCATTGCCACTGAACTGCTAATAAAGTAGTACCCATGCCAGATGTCGGAGGCTATCAAAGATAAGATAGAATTATTGTCTTATCTAAGGAATGGTATAGCTACTCTGACAGGATAGAGGTGAACACTAGTGTCCTGACTGACGGCCAATTTATATAGTTTCTTTCTGTCTTCCCTCAAATTCATTTGGGTATGCAATTCTCTACTGTGTATTCTAAAAGTGTCACGATTTAACTGCAATAATGGTGTGTCATCAGGAGTGAGACATTCAGCAGTCTTCACCATCCTTTTGTGATTATGCAGTGCAAGATTACTAACTACATCTGTACTGCTCACACCTTTTCTGTGTCCCTGGACATGCCATACCATGTAAAGTTTTTAGCCTGGTTGAAGCTAGGCTTTTAAATAAGGAATTTTGTCCTTATCACCCAATCTCTTTGAGCAGAAAGGTAGTTCTCTCTCCTTTTGCAACTCATTTGTTGCAAATTTAAGTACCAACAAATACATGGCCATGCTGGCATTTGGTCTACCTGTCTAATGTACTTCATTTAATTGATAGGATGACAAAACAATAATGTTTTCTAGTCTCAGATGAATATAGTGATTTAATACCTGTACACACCTTTGAAGGTGTCAGGCTGTCAAAATTGTTATATATGTTGCATACGTACATAGTTGGCAAAGCTCGGAAAAAAATCTTAGGATCTATTTGGAGTCTTTTCAATGAGAACTTGTCATTCTAAAAAAATAACAAGCAAACAGAATTGTTTACATAGTTTCTGATTTCCCTAATACACAGTTTCATGTGAAGTTAGTAGGAACTGCTAGTGATTTCTCCCTCCAAAAATTTAAGCTTGAGAACTTTCACTTTCTTCTACTGTTCCTAAACAGGCATTAATAATTCAGTGTAAGTTCAGGTGGGAGCCCTCTTATGCAGCCTTTGTGCTCTTCTCACATCTTGTCATTTGTTCCAGGACAGGGCGTGTTTTCATTTTTCTGTAACCGTTTCTTTCCTGTGTTCCCTGGGTGGCACTAGTTCAAAATAACATCTCATAGAAATAAATTTAATGTCCCTTGTCATGGGGTTTGTTCTGCAGACACAGGTGCTGTCTTAACATGAACTAATGCTGGTCCTCCTACTAAAACCTTTGGTAAATATGTCTCTTAAACAAGTATCTGCAGACTTTCTTTTACTTGATTTTTTCTGAAGAAATGAATTTCTTGTGCATTTGCATGGTTTATCCATCTATCTATCTGTCAGACCCATCTCTGTTGCCTACTCTTTGTTTAATTTATTGGCCAGATTCAACCAAATTTGTCAGGGAAAGACATCATTCAAAATATAAATAGAACCCTGAGATTGCAAACCTTAGTCAGGGAGTAGAGCTGCAGTTACTGCAGTGAGAGATGAAGTCATTGTTTTCCACTTCTGCTAGAGAGAACAATGAATGCAATTTATGCACCCCACAAGGATGTGCATATCCCACCTTCATCTTCCATAGGTCCAGCAGTTGAAAAGAGATGGTGTTCATCAGGTCAATAGCAATATGTTTTTGATCGAAAGCCACATGTACTAATTTGAATCTATCCTTCCTGCAGCATTTTCTCTTTTATTCCAAGTTCAGTTCTAGGTCATGGGGTTAATCAAAAGCTTTTTTTTTTGCCATCTAGAATTCAGAAAAGTGTTTTGTTTTGTTTTGTTTTGTTTTGTTTTTCATATGACATATGTTAATGAAATCTGTGGAATGAAGATTTCTTGTTTTACATCTTTATTTGTATCTCAGACCACATATACATAGCGAATAAAACATTAGTAGAAACAGATACTGCTCAGGTTATAGTATGTGTGCCAAGAGCAGAATGTTCTCAAAGAGCAGGTTTAGGTGCAACTACCTTAGTAAATAAATAAACAAACACAAATAAATAAGAGAAGAATTTTAAGCATCTGAACATAAAATTGGATGTGCCACCTGGTGTCATGATCATAAAACACTCCTTGGCATATTGTTTTTATAAGCTAAGAAAGAGTCTTAGGAACCGGAACGTATTTGCTATAGGATTCAATATATTATGAAACACACATCCAGACACTGTTTTAAAAGTCTCTGAATACAACAAGCAAATCAGATGAGTAGGGACGTTTTGCATACTTGCCAGCTGGAAACATGCCTATTGATTTAATATTGTTATACAATTGTAATGATGCAGTCATAAAACAATAATGTAATGAATTATTATCTTGCAAGTATACTGAAAATGTTGCTGTTATTTTCATGGTATATGAAGTCATTCACATACCATTGCAGTAAATAATAACAGTAACAATAATAATAATAACAATAATAATAATAATAATAAAGGTAGAGCTAAGGGTATTTGGATTATCTTAGTTTTTGAATGTCTTGATTTAGAAACAGAATTGTATTATAATCATTTTAACAGTGTCATTGAGACAAATATTTAGTATAAACATCTTAATTTATTCATTGAGATTATGTTTATTTAATATTTATATGTATAATTTCTTTTTCCTCTATGCCAAATATAAAAAAATATAAATAAATAAAGTTCAGTTCCAGAATGGAATTTTATTAGTACTGAACATATGGATGAAAAAAATATTCTTTTTCTCAGCAACGTTAGAGTAATACATTATTAATGGAGTAGAAGGAAAAATATTGCTATGCAGTAACTTTCAGCAATATTTTTGCTCACCAGATTCCTACTTCATAGTCTTGAAATGTTTATATATACATGTAATAGGAACCAAATCATCAGAGGTGTAATTCAAAACATTTTTACTGAAAATAAATCTGCATTGTCTCCGAGGCTGAGCAAACTTGTGCAACTACAAAGGAAAATTATTCAAATTTCACTGAGAAGCCCCCATTCTGGATGGAGGCATGGAGGAGGATCTTCCTCTTGGTATAATACAATGATCCTCTGAAATTCTCCCATGGTCCCGCTTTAAGGTATGGTTCTATAACCCAAAGAGTCCAGAATAAATGTATGTAGGTAAGAGACTGAACCTGAACTAGTATTCTTGATTCAAAGAGTAAAAGTTTGCAGAAATGTGTAATAAGACTCTAGCCTCTAAATTTCACAAACTAGAGACTCTGAGTTGCTGGGAAGTGACTCTAAAGAGCCATACATTTATTACTAACTCCTGACAGAAAGATCTTATTCTTCTCTGCTCTGACTGTTTTGCTCGACATCATCATTACATTGTTTCTCCTAAACAGGTCCTCTTCTGTCGGACAGAACGGCACAGTGCTAAATGCTATGCTGGGACCAAGGTGGCCTTTTACCCTGTGTACATAGAAACTGTACAAGGAAACATATAGATAAACTTTAATGTCCCGGGGCTATACTCCAGTGGATCTTAATGGGGTAACAGTTTGAAACCAATGCTGACAAGTCCTCTTCTATAACGTATGGGAAATCCAAGGAATAATATTTTGATGTAACTTGGTATATGTGTGCCACTAAAACAAGGACAGGGTGTAGGAAATCTAAACTGCCAAAAAGTAGAACAGCACCTACAGCTCAGATTCAAGGTCTCACTTCCCCTTCCAGGAAAGCTACTAAGGCAATATAGGTATTTGTTCATTTTCATGGCAGGCTGTACAACCACATCTAAATGACTGAAGCCATAACCAGTCACTTCATATAAAAATACTGAAAAAAATCCTACCAGAGAAGTTCAGAAAGGTAATCATCACCAAAGATTTGAAAAAGCACTGTGGTGTACAGCCTGTAAGTCAGAGCCATAATGACTTATTTTTGTCTTTTTCGGAAAAAAAAAAAAAAAAAGTGTAGGATTCAAACTGCAGAGCTGTTGTTAGCAGGATTTTAACTCACCAAGTGGATTCAGCATTTCAATTCCATCTTACAAAACCTAAAGAGCAATTTGATCAAATGCCAAATTGATTTTAAAATTGCTTTTATGACTTATGAAAGCATTGCTCAACTTGGGATCCTCTGCTTATATTTGTCTTGAGTTGTATCTCTGCACTCAAATACTGCATTGCTATTTGAAAATACTTGGCTGTTCTAAATTAAAAGAGCGCACACTTATCTTTGCCATGTGTACTGACAAAAGCAGTGATTTCTGGCTTTAGTCTGAAATGCTCACTCAAACACATCATAAAACTAAAATTATTTTACATTTTGATGTTATGATGTTAGCTATTTTGTAAATATAGCAGGATTTTGTTTTATTTTTTTATTTATTTATTTCTGAAACCCTGTGATGTTGCTAAATGGTAGATGCTGAGGAACACTATTTTATTATGAAGGTGCAAAAATACATTTATATAATAAAAAAATAGAAAGAAAAGAAGGAAACAAAGGATGAAGAAAAGAAGGAAAGGAGAAAATGAGGAAAGAAAGAGAGAAGGAAAGGCAAAGATTTTCCCCAGCTTCTTTGTAGCCCTAGTCTGCTCCCAATGAAGTCAATGAAACTGGTGGAGTACAAGGAAAATTATGACAATATGGAGTCCTTGTGAAAATGTCACCTAAATATAGTCCCAAGACTATCCCAACTAGTACTAGCAAACTTTCAGGTAGAAGCATCCCAAGTTACCCAAAAAATATGAAATTATATTCACACCAGACTGGTTTGCACTGGACTGGTAACTCTGGACTAACACAGACTGGTAACTCTGGACTGTGCACAGTTCTTTTGCATACTGACAGAGTGGCCTGTGATAATTAGAATTTACTCTTGAAATCTCAGCACTTTCTGAACATCATCCTGTACATCAGCCTATACATCAATAAAATTAATTTATTAGAGTTCCATAAAGATTAAACAAAAACCTTAGTCTGTATCCCAAATTATTTTTTCTTGCTGCTATATGAGTCAAATAAGTGAAATTCAAGGTATACACAGGAGAATCGATAATATAAATTGAAAGCTTTTGGAAATAGCTACATGGGTACCAAAAGATACAATTACTGTCAGTGAAATTTGATTTATAAAATGCTAAAACATTTAACAAAAAGAATAAAAAATAAATAAATCTCAACAACAAAAACATATTGTCTTAGATAAACAAAAGACAGGGATTTGCACACATCCTCAGACAAAAGTGAATGATGGGATCTAACAGCATCAAAACTGATAAATTTGCACAATAAATCTTAGTGGTTGTAGTCTAATAAGCAACTTGGCATGGATTCAGTCATGAAATATAAAAGTAGCTAAATGCTGTAGGAATTGCCCAAAATGAACACCAAAATGATTGTATGTTTCTGAGATGACTTATAATGTGAATAATTTGAAAAGCAATTTTGACACTATGTTCCAACATAAATAATACCAGCTTAATTAAAGCAAATATGCTAGCTGTCTCCAAAGCAATTGTGGAGATGTTCAAGTTAGACACACATTTCTACTAATCATATAGACAAATACATAGGTGATAATAGAAACATTAATGGATCCTGCGTGCAGGTTCATTCCAGTTACTTACTGCATTCCAGTTCTGATTCTCTTCAGAAGTGACACCTCAAAAAAAAAAAAAAAAACAACACTATTTTTTTGAAATTTACTTATGAATTAAATATGCACATGTATCTGTAACATTGATGTTGTTGTGTTACTGAAAAAAATCTACATCAAAATATCGTATGATTTTTACTTCAATTACAGCACAAATTTTGAAAGAGGAAATACTTTTCAATTTAATTTATAGTAATTCCACAGAAGTCACTATCAGAAGAAATTTTAAAAGCCATACTCTTATCAGAGATCATCAATAAGAATCAGAAACCTATGGAAAATACTCATAGAGCTACTAGAAATAATGAAAATCAAGAAGTATTTGTTAAAAAAAAAAAAAAAAAACTACAGTGTGAATCCCAGAAAACTGGGATTTAATAGAAATTTCTTCATATCAGGTTATTCTGTAACTGTCAGAATATAAAAAGGATATCACAGTCTCTAAAATAATTCAGTACTATTCATGTCAAAATAAGATTAGACAGATTAACCAATCAGACCACTGTGACTAACTCTTTTAAAATAAGAAAAATATGCCCAGGATGTAATATGCAAGGGGAGTTTCACAGGGGCACTCAATACTGAAGTGCAAACAAATGTACTTGAAATTGGAACAACACAGGAAAAAAAGAGATTTCTGAAAAATGAAGCCAAGGTTTTGAAGCTGAGGTAAAGCACCTAAATTAAGTAACACTTGCAGAAGTGTGCCTCACCTTATGCCTCACTTCCTTCTCTGCAGAATGGGGATAATTCCACCAGACATTCTGTTAAGTTCATCACCAATAATGTTTGTGATGTACTTTACTACTTGAGATAGAGTATATTAAAATTGCTAAAGAAGAGGTTAATTATGTTGTATTTTGTTGATGATAAGCAAACACTTGGGACAGCACAATGAATAAGAAAGATGAAAGAAATATTGAATTCATTAATGCAATAAGGCAAAGAGGCATAATCATACCCATGCATGGAGCATGAGTTAAAATGACACAGGCAGACTCTATCATCTTAAACTGTGTTGCCTGGAAAGATTATAGGATATACTTCATTCAGGTTTTCTAAGAACATTTCATGAAGACCACATATCAGCCATCACCCTCAATAATGTTACAGACAGACAGGTAGCAAAAGGGTGATATTTTCTTGTCTGCTCAGATTCTTACAGAATCACACAGAATCACAGAATCATCTAGGTTGGAAGAGACCTCCAAGATCACCTAGTCCAACCTCTGTCCTAACACTAACAAATCCTCCACTAAACCATATCACTAAGCTCTACTTCTAAACACCTTTTAAAGACCTCCAGGGATGGTGACTCAACCACCTCCCCGGGCAGCCCACTCCAATGCCTTAACAACCCTTTCAGTAAAGAAGTTCTTCCTACTATCCAACCTAAACCTCCCCTGGTGCAACTTCAGCCCGTTCCCCCTCATCCAGTCACCAGGCAAGTGGGAGAATAGACCAATCCCCACCCTGATACAGCCTTCTTTAAGGTACCTATAGAGTGCAATACGGTCGCCCTTGAGTCTCCTCTTCTCCAGGCTGAACAAGCCCAGCTCCCTCAGATGTTCCTCATAAGACTTGTTCTCCAGACCCCTCACCAGCTTCGTTGCCCTTCTCTGGATTCGCTCGAGCACCTCCATGTCCTTCTTGTAGCGAGGGGCCCAAAACTGAACACAGTACTCGAGGTGCCGCCTCACCAGAGCCGAGTACAAGGGGACAATCACTTCCCTAGCCCGTCTGGCCACACTGTTTCTGATACAAGCCAGGATGCTGTTGGCCTTCTTGGCCACCTGAGCACACTGCTGGCTCATATTCAGCTGACTATCAACCAATACTCCCAGGTCCTTTTCTGCCAGGCAGCTTTCTAACCACTCATCTCCCAGCCTGTAGCTCTGTTTGAGGTTGTTGTGCCCCAGGTGCAGGACCCGGCACTTGGCCTTGTTAAACCTCATACAGTCGGCCTCAGCCCATTGGTCCAGCCTATCCAGATCCTCCTGCAGAACCTTCCTACCCTTGAGCAGATCGACACATGCACCTAACTTGGTGTTGTCTGCAAACTTACTGAGGGTGAACTCGATCCCCTCATCTAGATCATCAATAAAGATATTAAAGAGAACTGGCCCTCGTACCGAGCCCTGGGGGACTCCACTAGTGACCGGCCTCCAACTGGATTTGACTCCATTAACCATGACTCTTTGGGCCCAGCCAGTTTATAACCCAACGAAGCGTATGCCAGTCCAAGCCAAGAGCAGCCAGTTTCTTGAGGAGAATGCTGTGGGAAACGGTGTCAAAAGCCTTACTGAAGTCAAGGTAGACCACATCCACATCCTTTCCCTCATCCACTAAGCGCGTCACTTTGTCATAGAAGGAGATCAGGCTCGTCAAGCAGGACCTGCCTTTCATAAACCCATGCTGACTGGGCCTGATGGCTTGGTTGCCCTGCAAGTGCCACGTGATGACACTCAAGATAATCTGCTCCATGAGCTTCCCTGCCACTGAGGTCAAACTAACAGGCCTATAGTTTCCCAGGTCTACCCTCTGGCCCTTCTTGTAGATGGGCGTCATGCTTGCTAGCCGCCAGTCAACTGGGACCTCCCCTGATAGCAAGGACTGCCGATAAATGATGGAAAGCGGCTTGGCCAGCTCTTCCGCCAGTTCTCTCAGCACCCTCGGGTGGATCCCATCCGGCCCCATCGACTTGCATACATCTAAGTGCTGTAGCAGGTTGCCAACCATTTCCTCGTGGATTATGAGGGCCACATTCTGCTCCCCATCCCCTTCCATCAGCTCAGGGTACCGGGTATCTAGAGAACAACTGGTCTTGCTGCTAAAGGCTGAGGCAAAGAAGGCATTAAGCACCTCAGCCTTTTCCTCATCTCTCGTCACTAAGTTTCCCCCTGCATCCAGTAAAGGATGGAGATTCTCCTTTGTCCTCCTTTTTGTGTTTATGTATTTATAAAAACATTTTCTGTTATCTTTAACAGCAGTAGCCAGACTGAGCTCCAGATGACCTTTGGCCTTTCCAATTTTGTCCCTGCACAGCCTCGCAACATCCTTGTAATCCTTCTGAGTGGCCCACCCTTTTTTCCAAAGGTCATAAACCCTCTTTTTTTTTTTTCCCTAAGCTCTAGCCACAACTCTCTGTTCGGCCAGGCCAGTCTTCTTCCGTGCCGGCTTGTCTTTGGGCATGTGGGGACAGACCACTCCTGAGCCTTTAAGATTTCCTTCTTGAGGAGTGCCCAGCCTTCGTGGATTCCTCTGCCTTTCAGAACTGCCTCCCAAGGGACTCTGCCAACCAGTGTCCTGAACAGCTCAAAGTCTGCCTTCCGGAAGTCCAAGACAGCAGTTTTACTATCCCCCTCCTGACTTCGCCAAGAATAGAGAACTCTACCATTTCGTGGTCACTCTGCCCAAGACAGCTCCTGACCACCCCATCTCCCACCAGTCCTTCCCTGTTTGTGAACCGAAGGTCTAGCAGGGCATCTCCCCTGGTAGGCTCACTAACCATCAGCTTAGCAGTGTCCTGTCTAAAGAAAAGGAACATTTTGCAGATATCTTTCTAGAAATAGAAACATAACCTCCTTTTCTCATGAGCAACATACATAGAGTAGGAGGAGAGACATTTGTTGCATTGCATCTGCCGAGTCCCTAAAAGGCTGAGAAGACATCAAAGAACAGCAATCAAAAGAAGTATTAATACAGCCTGGTGGATATTCATTCCAGTCTTCTTGGAGACCAAGGTGAATAAATATATTTAATCACTTTACATAGCTCTACTAAGTTTAGTTAAGTTGTGGAGGACTCTGAAGGTTCCACAAGACTTTTTTTTCCCCTTCTATTTACTATTTCAAAATTAAGGCAACAAAATATGCATCAGTTCTTGTCCCTAACGCTTACTGCTTACTTCTGAAATTATATGGACTGGAAGATGACAGCAGGTGTTAAAGGAGCTACAGTTTTCTGTCTTTTACAACGAGTGTCCATATAATGCAGTGTGCTTCTTATACTTGAACTCTTACTCAGGAGCTTTCATTGTAACTAACTTATCTTATATTGTGACACCTATCTCCAAAAAGATATCATACATGTCTCTTTTCTAAGTACATTCAAGGAGGAACTATGAAAAATAAGTCAGAAATAGAAACAAAGTGTGATCATGTGGCGTGTTAAAGCAACAGGGGGTTATTACTGAAGTGGTTTAATTCGAGCAATAATACACGCTTTCAATTTATTTTTAACACTGTATGATGGTATTTAATGCATTTAAATATAGGTGTATATTATATTCAACATTAAGAAAGCAATACAGATTAAGATAATGCAGAATCTAGTATATTAAAGCAACTGGTTAGTGTATTATATTAGTCTCATTAAGGCACTTATAAGCCCACGAAATTCTCAGGCTTTCTCTAGCACCTGAAGATCTGTCATGACTTGGAAAGGATTTGCATAAAGGTTTCAAAATACTGGTTTCAGGTTCCAGAAGTTCAACTATTTCCTATGACACCAACATTAGTGTTAAGAAATTTTATTTCAGAGGAAGAGAATATTGGATGAGCTTTAAATAACAAGAATTTTCATGATCTCTTACATCTAAGCATAGATTAGTGTTGTTAATTACACTCCAAGTTAGTATATACAATATTCAGATTTTGTTTTGCTCTTTTGATGTAAGCTTGATGATTTATAGAGGGTAGCTTAAGGAGGCTTTTTGTGTTGGTCACCCGCTTTTCCTTAGTTAAATATCATTACCCAAATGTGACGTATTTTTATTCTTCTGTGAAAGTATCTGGAGGAGAGAAGTTCTGTCTTATTAAGGTTTGTCTTTTTTGTCTGTAAGTTCTGTCTTATTTACAAAAAAATATTGAGGACTCCTTCAATATTAGTTCTTTGAATTTTTGTAAAGTATATTATATGTCGTTTCATGTCTCAGGGTAGTCCTATTGACAAAAATAGGGATAATAAAAATTCATAATTTTATCTGCAATACCAGCTCCATTGTTGGTGGGAGCAGGAAGGGGAGGGAAAGGGAGAAAGAGGAGCTGTGTAACTGCATCATTTTACTTTCATAATTGTATGCAGTTATAGTGGGGAAAGAAAGATTGCCATTGCTTCCTTAATAATGTTCATACAACCCTTCACTTTCACTTCCAGTATCTCGAGCTTACTAAGTTACATAAAACATAATAAGTGCTAGGCTTTTTTACACAAGCAGAAAGGTGATTGTCTGAGTGAATTTACTTCTCACTGGTTATTTCCAGTGAAGCTAAAACAAAATTGATACCAAAATAAAAGCTAGGAAAATAGAAGGAAGGAAGGAAGGAAGGGAAACAAGAATATCAAGCAGAATATATTTGGAAAGCCCAGAAGCTAGGTGGGTAGAGAAAAAGGAAATTGGAAAAGAATGAAATAATCGATATGTAAAGAATAGTTATGATACTCTCCCTAATGGCAACAAATGAGACAAATCTGTTTGCATCTCAGAATTTGTTCTAAGAAGAGTGGAGGCTGGAGAGCTGCTGTGGAGGCAAAGAAGCAGTGTCCTCTATTGTATCTTCTGCTCTTTGTAAATATTGCTCTAAGGCTTCCCCTAGTTGGTGCTTTTTCCAACACCATGTGGACAAGTTACCTACCCCCATAGCATCTGGGTGCTTTGCAGTCTTATATGTATCCATTTTGACATGGCTTTCTCAACATCTTGCAGGTAGGAAACAAAGTGCAACAGAGGTGCTGATTATAGCATCTAAATATTAGAGGAATTGTATTCTTGAGAGTGGCTGCCCCCATCACTTAGGGTCAGACGAACTCCCAGACATATGCCCAAGTACCAGAGTTGAGAGAGTGTGGTGGGAGAGACAGCAGACACCTGACCTTGGAGAAAGAAGGTGTTGGCAGCAACTCAGCTCTTTCTGTTAGCTATACACCTAAGGCCCACATGGGATGACATGAGTCTCTTGTGCCAAGTTGCAGCCTGGACTTTGGCACTATTATTTAAACTGATCAAAGGCATACCTTTCTTTTCAATTCAGGGGGAAACAATTGTGAAGTGCATAGCTCTCTTGCAGCAGTATTCCGGAAGGTCCTTGAATTTCCATCAATGACAATTTCTGAGAACAAGTTGGAGTGGCAATTTTGGGAGTGAGGGAAAGTCACTCCTGTTGGGGGCAGACTAAGTAAATAATACTCCTGTGAGGTATATTTCACTCCATTTTTATGATTTAGCCTAGAAAAAAAAATACATTTATATAAATTATAAAGCTTGGAAAAGCCAGAAAAAAACAAATGATCTCTCTAAAATTCTTCGCTCTTTTCTTTACGAACTGCTATTGTGCTAGGAAGAGATACCATGCAATAAGCCACAAAGCAATAACAGTTTCATTTCCCTCTTCCAAATTATTCTCTCTTTGTCAAAGGAAGTTATTTCTGAACAACAAAATCTGCTCTGTGATCTTAATAACATATGATTCTACGCCAGCATGATATTACGAAAATGACTTAAAGTTTCTGTAGGAGCAGAAAGCATGCAACACCTCTGAAAATCCATCTGTTTTTGAACCTTGAAAAAGAGAAACGAATTGCCCACTGCTGAGCTATAGTAAGTCAAATATATACCAGTCAATTAATTAAAAATCTGTCTACTTTGAAATACAACACTAGTGACTCTATGTGCTATAAAAATCCAATCAATTTCACTTAATTTTCACTATGCAAAATCAGTGGCATGAGCTAAACACTCTACCATGGATAGGGTTCTCATTCGGAACAGATAGCACCCCTTTCTCCTATACTAGTCACAGAGAGGAAGAAAATGGTGAACACTTGTCTGAGAGAGAAGGCAAAGGCTAAGGTGGCATACATAATTTGGGTGGAGAAGAGGTATTGACTATGCTGTCACCTTTAGAATATGACTCAAATATGAAGTTTATGACCTGCCTTTTAAAAGTTCTCAGTGGAAATAGATGTTTCTGGGGAAGATTCAGAGCACCCACCTTAGAACTTCATCCCTTCTCCCCTCATCCTGCAACCTCATCAAGTCTCCAAGGAGAAAATTACTGAAAAGCTAAAACAACTATCTGTGATGAGAGAATTTCAGTCATCCTTGCTTAACGTTGTATAATTCAAATATATAATTCAATATATCCATAAAAAGGTGTCCTGGAATACCTCCAGGACAGCTGGAAAACATGACTTTAAAGGCTGTGTACTGTCATTCTGTGTTAAAACTGCTTTGCTAGACAGTGCCAATCAAGTAGTGCTCCTTTGTTAGTTTTAACAGCATCTGGCTCTGCAGTTATTTCTGATAATTCAAATAAGATTTGTACTAAAAAGATTTAAAATAGTCTGTTGAGCTATGGAGAAATTTTAGTCTAGGATTCTGATAACCTAGTGACACTTCAGGGTTTCACTGTCTTAATTACTCTTAGACCAACATATATGCTATATTGCCCTAACAGTACACTCAGGTAATAACTGTCCCAGCCACTCATGCATAGTATTAGTACACCAGCAAATACCTGGGCCTCAGAAATCAAAAATGGTTTACTCCTTTCAAACCCCAAAACATCAAGTCAAATTGCAATAGCTCATATTCTGTTTCTGTTTAAAATAACATTGATTTTCCTTCCAGAGACAAAATGAACGTGGGGAAAAAAAAAAAAAGTAATCTATCACTTCTTGGAAGATTTGCTCCGGTCTCTGAATCTGATTCTCATTTTCAGCACTCCGGCAGACAAACAATAACACTTGGATATATTTTCATAATCTTCAGTAGAGACAACTGAACACAGGTCAGTTCTGATACACTAAGCAGAATTTCCATTAGTTTAGTGTTGCAACTGACCTAAGATAGCCCAAGGCTTTACATATGCACTAATTTTAACTTATTTATATGTTTGTTTGTTTCAATGTGCTGTGCTGATCTGTAGCTGGTTGGTTCTCTGCCAGACTACTGTTCCTTTATAACAGAGGCATCAGTACCCTGGGAACAAGGTGCTGGTAAGGGTTTATCTTTCATGAAGACTCAAACATTTATTTTCTGCAGAGAAGCCAAGAAGTGTCAATCATGACAGCATTTTTAGTATGATGTCAACAGCTCAGACCAAGTCCTGCACATGTTGAAGTCAGAGTTCAACAGGAAAAGAACTGTCACCTGTCTCACAATTTCTTTCATCTCTTAGGATTTTATTGTTTTATGCAGTGTTATAGAAAAGTACAATTACTAATGACCTGGGAAGAGCTTTTTATTATCATTATTTCTAACCACAGTAATTAAAAATGTTCACAAAACAAATAATTCTAGAGACTGTCTTTGATATGACGGTGTTGCATTTCAGAAGTTCATAACTAATATTGGAAACATGATAGAGGTTTACTGAAGGTAGATTCGATGTTGATTCAAAGACACACTTTTCCTTTGAATTTGTCAGTACTAATTTGTCCACTTTTATTATTTTACTTTGAGTCAATATATATATATATGTTTGTTTATTTCTGCAGTAAAAATGTGGGTATTTTTACAACAGAAAAGTCACATACCAATCAGGAACTCTCTTTTTTACCTAAGAAAAATAAATAAATAAATAAATAAAACTTATGACTCCTCTGTTGAGAACTGATCATTTTAGAATTTTGAAGACTAAAAGACCTCTTATATAAACATACATGTATTTCACACTTTTCAATTACTTTTAGATTAGTAAAAATAAATAAACAAACAAATAAATAAATAAACAACAAAACAAAACAAACAAAAAACAAACAAAACAACAATGACAACAACAACAAAAAACAGCAATATAAAAGCACAAAACTTCATCTGTGATCTTTTATTAATGTTGGTCCTGAGGGCTGCTAGCCTTATTCTGGCCAGGCTATAATGCTATGCACAGCATAAAGAATGTAGAAATTTATTAACAAAATACCCTTGTCTTCAAAAAGGTTTGAATTTTACCAAATTCTTTACTGAGGAATAACAAATGCTTCAACATATTTTCTCTCTGTCTAGTATTACATATCTGTGAAGGTGAGAGGCTGGCAGCTCAAAACTACAGTTTTTTGAAATTCGTTTTTCTTTGAGAGGACTTTCTCCTGAGAGAGGAAAGATTGTGAGAAGTAAAAGAAACTCAGTAATGATTTTTTATATTATCTGGCACAAGCTGTAAATGTACCCCTGTAAGCCTAATGTCTTATTAAAATTGATTGTGCCTCAAAGAATACTATGCAGAGAACATCACAAGGAACAGAAACATATAACACAAACATCCCAATGCAGGACTGTTGTGGATATTTTGATGACAGTTTTAAACATAAACAAGTATTTTTTTTAAATCTTAAATTTGTAAAATAACCTGGTCTTTTAGGGGCTAGGCATAGGGAATTTTCAGGAACTAGAAAGTGGATGAGAGGAAATGATGGCAACTGATGTGTCTGTCTTTATCTGGACCTGTCTTCTTGAGGTCACAGAGTAATCCTCGTTAAGAAGTAGCACAGTTGTTGATCTGCTAAGACAACATAAATTAAAGGAAATGAATAAATAATGCAACCTTTCTGCTGAATTACTAAGATTAATATATAAATTGCTTCTAATAATTAAATGGTAGCAAAGTGTACAAAAAATAAATAAATATATAGTTTCAATAAAAGAGCAAACTTGCTAGACTGAATCAGCAGTAAAACCAACTCCACACATCAGATGGCATAAATCCAGTGCTATATCGTTTATGTCTACAGAACACCAAAGCTAATTGGTAGAAATGTTTCTGTTTTCAACACATTTGTAAATATAAAAGCTGTAAGCAGTGAGGTTAACACTAATCTTGAACACCACGATGGCGTTTCATAAAATTTTGTTAATGTAGAGAGTTATTTGAAAAACTTTTAATCAAAGGCAGAATTGTTGTGTTTCAGCAATACATTTATACGGCTTTTTATACACAAATTTTAAAAAGACAATTGCCGTCTATTACAAGAGAAATGAAACTAGATGTTCATTGGCTCTCAAAGTCTTCCAGTTTCAACCAAACCTTTAGAATGTCCTCAGTAGTCCAACAGCTGTCCTCAGCACCATGTCTAGACAATTATCGTATCTGAGTTATTTCAAGTTTGGGATGAAGACATTCCCAGGCATCCTTGTGGAAGTAATCTTGCCTGCTTGCCTCTAAATGAGAGAGAATCATTCAGCTCCTATACCCCACACACCATGCCAATAAAATCAGGAAGCCAGATTTCCACTACTTTGGAAAAGCATTAAAAACTATATTAATTACAATCATCCAAGAAGCTCAGTCAACTGTGATATACTGAAGAAATAACTTATGGCTTAAAAACTAAATGTCAAATCAGACATCATTAGCTTCTTTACTTATAGTTCCACTTTTTTGTTGTTTGTTTGTTTGCTTCACTGCAAAAAGGAGAATACAGAGAGGAAAAGGTAAGGGAACATAAACTCAAGTCATGGTTTTACTTTCCTTGCATATCTACTTATGTGCTTTCACAGAAAGTGAGGACAAGAGGAAAACAGGGAAACAGAGGTCATTAATCCAGACTGAAAGCAATGTTATTTCCAGGAATTAGTGCACCAAATTTGGAATTTGGTCACCAAAACATCCAAATGGCCATAGTAGTACTTAGATAGCCTAGGTGAGCAAAAGTGCTACTGCATCACTTCTATAATCCTGATTTTAAAATGTTCTCTTTTACATGCTAAAAAATAAGGCAAACGTCTTTACCCTGCAAATAAATGGGCATAGAAATATAGACTATAATAATTATTCACTTTATAATTTACACAGATAAAATAATTCCTGACATTGCATGACATTTAATTTGATTAGCACTATATATTTAAGAGCAGTAACTCCATGACAAAAAGAAAATATTCATCTTGAATATCACAATGAAAACTAATTCTGTTCTGAGCATGACTTTTGACTCAAAATGACATTTTAGTAATGTCATATCATCTATATTATTCTGCTCCCTGCTTTTTTCATTTTTCATGTATTCTGACTATGTCCAGGACCTGAATAATTGCATATTTCACTGTAGGCAAGGTGATGACATTGTACATTACTATTAGTCTTTGACCAAACTGAAGAAAATGTGGTGTGAAGATTGACATTTTAAAAGAAATAGGAGGTATATTTTTCTCCTATTATAAACTAATACCTAATAAGCTAAGAAATATTAGGAAAAAAAATAGGAAGAAAGGGAAGGAAGGAAGGAAGGAAGGAAGGAAGGAAGGAAGGAAGGAAGGAAGGAAGGAAGGAAGGAAGGAAGAGATCATTTAGAGATTGCAAATTACAACAAATTGAATTAAACAACAGAATTTTTTTGACTATGTCAGCATTAAGAAAAGGGGAGAAAAAAAAAGTGATTTACTTCAGGTACATTTAACACGATTATCTTAGATCCTGTTAATAATTCAGTCAAGCAAGTATTAGAGTACAGCATAGCTTCCTGAGGGTTTATCCAGAACATTGGACAGATTTTATATTTAACATGGAATCCCTCAGTGCCATAAATTACTTTTATAATTCCTTGATTCATTTAGCTTAACATTAAATCAGATATAGCTATATGAGCTTCAGTTATATCATTAGATTTAATTGTATTCCCATCTAAACCCTAATTACTCCAGATATTTCTAATCTTTCCCAAAAGACCTTTTATAGCTGTTTTAAAGTGTGTTTCCAAGTATGCATGGTTTCACCACGTCCATTCCTAGCTTGAAACTTTACTTTGGCTTAATAAGCACGTGGGCTACTGTAGTTCTGCAAAAATAAATTCGAAGTCAGGAGTATTCCTTCCCTGGGGTTGACGTAAACAAGGTTTAGCTGTAAAAGAGTGATCCCTGTTGCCACCTTCCGGCTGAAAATAGCAAGAGCTCTCATCCACCAGATTGACCCAGTGAGAGCCCTCAAATTGTTAAAACTCATCTGTTCAATTAGGTTCTGAAGCACAAGTACTCATATAGTCAATACTAGTCTGCTCAGAAGCAGTAGCTACCTGCAACATTTTTCAGCTGTCACGTCTGACTCTTATTTTAGAATCTGTTCTACAAGAGGGTTCAGCTGAATTGCTCTCAGGACTAGTTTAATCTGTGTATGATTTACAGATCTGGCCCCATGTTCTGGTTCATACAAGATCCCTTCTAGCAATACAAGCCCACCAGCATTTTATATATATAATAATTTATGTCAGATATTTCAATGATGATTTATGCTACAGTTAGACTACTGAGACTTTTATATTGTAGAATAAGCTAAAGATGGCCAACTAGTTTCACAGCATTGCTTTATGCACACTTACAGATATGAACCTTTTTTTTCCTGGTGATTGGCAGCAGCTCACCTAGACATAAGAGACTTCTTTTTCATTTCTTTCCCTTTCCTTTATGGTAAAATATTAAATATATCATCATAGTTTCCTATCTAGTATCATTGTTAAGTTTAGCAGTAACATCAGCTTCAGGATCTTGTTTCAAAACCAACGCCCATAAGATGCCTTAACATGACTCACAATTCTTTCTCAAAATAAAATAACACCACTTTCAACAATTCTATTAAAAGCAGTAAAAACTGAGTAACCCTTTCTCTTAGCTTCAAACCAGTTCAAGACAAACTCTAATACAAAATCTCAGCCCCATTCACGAGGGCTCACATGTGTTGTTGAAAATCTCAGTTACAACTCCAGAATTTTTCATGGCTCACTGACCTTTTAAAAGAACCCAGAATAAAATGTGATTCCCTTTTTACGTTAACATCAAAAGCATTCACAATTCACAGCTTTGCAGGGCTTACACATGAAATAAAAATAAATGCTGTTGTATAGATGTTTGTTTTGCCTGTAAGCATATGATTACATTCCAGATTCAAATCAGAACTCTCAGTTTTCAATTTCATGTAAATCAAAATTGACAAAGGATTTGTACGGACTCTTAGGTTGTAGGACTACAGAATTTTGCATATTGGGTTCACAGGGTGTCACAGTGTGACTCATCAGGATCACACAAAAACAACAGACTTCCTCAACTGCTGCAGCAGCTGTTTAGAAGTGACAGGCTGACTGAGTCATGAAAGCTGCTGAAACCACAGCCTAGTTGAAATGAGAGACCTAATATTTGAAACTAACTGGCATGGTGAGTTGTTTGTTTCTGTTTTATGTATTCATGGAGAACATTTTCTCCTCACATAAGCCCAAGACACTCCACACTCTTCTATTAAAGGGCCCTACACTGAATCACGAAGTCAGATGGAACTTAAAAATAATAATAAAAAAAATAATCATTTTGAATTTTTCTTCCTGGACTGACAGATGAACCCAAAACATTATTTTGAACTTAAACTGCCTAATTGTGCAGCACCTTCTGCAAAACAGTTCCACTGTCTGTAGATAAGAAAAACTTGCTTTGGCCAAAGGCAGATCTTTTCTATATTGCAGTGCTGACTAAGGTGATTGAGATATATTTCAATATCAAAAGCTACACAGATTACTTGAACAAATCTGAACTGAAAAACGGAAGGATTTTTTCTCTTCTCAAATAACAGCTATTGTTTTCAGGCATTTTTTATTCTAAACTAGATATGAGTCAAAAAGAATTCATCATTAGTTAATCATAACCACATGGAAACCTGACATCTTTCCCATCTTGATGAGGGCATATGCATTAAGTGGACCCTTACTTGCAGTTGTATTATCAAGCAATACAAAGCAATAAACTTGTGTTTCTGACCTGAAAAGGTGGCACTGAGGACTTGACATTGACAGTTCATATGCTTCAGATGACGCAAACCTACATCATACCAGCCTACACCTGTAGCCCCATAGCAATGGGAGGGCATTAGGCAATTGCCTGGAACACATCTATCATTCTGTTTAGTTTCACCTGAAGGGAATTGAGGTTATGGTCTTCAAATGATTTAACCCAAAGTATGGTTCACAGAGGTAACTAAGATATTTACTTCTCCCAGTCCTAGCTATAGTGCTGCTGTAGGTAGCCCCAATATTTACCAAGGTTTGCCCAGTGATCCACTGTTTCAGCTGTTCCCTCTACTCTACCTTGGCATGTGATCAGGCACAGGGCTCAGTAGTGGTGATTTAAATTGAGACAAAAATATCTGAAAAAATTAGCTTTACGTCTTCATTATGGATTTTTGTACATCTTTGCTATGGAAATGTTCAAATGCACACACTGCATTTGATATGTCAGAAGAAATAGATATGTATTTGAATTATTTGAATTATTTCTAAAGGATGCTAGTATGTTCTTGACAGCAATGGAATGGAGAGTAACAATTTGCTAAATGAGGTAGATAGGAATATCATTATGTATTTAATATTCAGTGATGCTAACTTGTTAAAGGTAGCTAAATAGTAACATGAAATAAATTCTGATGACCTGCAATTAATTTGCCTGCCTACAGGCAATTAATGCAATAAATAAACTAATTCAGTTCTTATTAGAGCCTTAAACTTATGGGGTGAGTTTTTAGTTCATTTAATTAATACTTATATCCTACAGCATTTAAAACCTATATCATTTTATTAGTATTTAACAAGTAGCCTACAGTTAGGCAAATTACATCACAGGGAAACAATACCAACTAGTGTTTATTAATTCATGCCTAGCTAAGATGCCTACTTAACACCTTCGAAATTATTTTGTTAAAAAAAAAAAAAGTAAACATAACCACTTCTTGTGGTTATTCAGATTAATCAGACTAAATTTTTGTTCAGCAGCCCTATTGGTGTCCTACTATCTGAAAAGTCTTGGTTCTGCTCTTATACCTGGCCATCACTAGATTCGGTACCAGCCTTATAATGTTAAAGAAATCTTTCAAAAGTTTGTAGCAGATATATTTATATGAATAATCTTTATAATTATTATATAATTATTATAATTTCCTAGAAAAGCTAGTCTTCAGTTGCCCAACTGTTTTTAAAGAGCATAGTGCTTGACTGACCTTTATGCATAATTTTCCGTTACTGGTGAAAGGAAAAAAACAAACAAACAAACAATAACAAAAAACTGAAAGTTATTTATTTCATTCTCTGTTCTTAATATCATGTACCTGTAACGAATTAGTGATCGGCCCATATGTTTAAATGTTGCAGTTGACTATCTCCTATCTCTTTCACAGAGACTACCATTTCCTGAAACATCTTTGTTAGAAAGGCACATTTATGACCAAGAAATGACATTGCAATGGATGATGAAAGCTTTCAAGAAGAAACAGCTAGTGCCTTCTCTAGACATGCTCTAGCCTAAGATACCTGTTCTGTGTTTATGGCAACCAGGGAAGTAATTTGTTTTACTTGTAGTAAAGTTAAGAATTTTAGCTGTTGTTTTTTTCTTCCTTAACTGATGTACAGTTTATCTTCACTGAATTAAGAGATGAAAAAGCATGTCCTTGACTCAGCATGTACATAGCATTATATTAGAGAGAGGAAAACTGAGATGGATTTGGTGGGTTTCTGTCCCTCAGCCTCTCACTGTCAGAAACAGTTTGTTGCATGAAAATGATTCAGCGTGGAAATGATGGCCTGGATTTTGGGTCACTGTAACCAAAGTACAGAATACCACCAATGTACAGAAACCAAAGTTTGGGAAGAGTATGCAATATATTTAGACCAGTGTTCATGGGCTGAATACCTAAATGGGTCAAATCTTTATGAATTCTGATATTAATATCTGTCATCAGATACCACCAAAGTTCTACTTGCTGGTTTCCTCTAGAAACAGTCCTATCAGTTTAAGTAAGAAACTTTCTGGTCTCAGACACCACTTATTAAGAATATAGACAGCGGAATCAAGCATTTAATAATTATTTCTTCCTAAATATATTGTGTGATTAAGAAGAGATTGTTCCTTCTGCATGGGATATGCATCTCTCTAAATAAATATCTGTCTCCATGGGGAGTGAGGAATTGAGAAAATCAATGCAAAACATTGGGAAAATAATTTAATAATTTACTGTGTCCTAGTTCAGGGAAAAAAAAAAAAACAAAAAAAAAAACCACATACAAGTACGTCTTTGCATTTCTCTCTCTCTCTGCTGTAAGTACACTCTTTTTGTTAAATGGCATTTTAACAGCATTGTGATTTCCTTTAATGATAACAAAATTATTTGGATTCATTTAAATATTTATTTAACTTTTTTAATGCAGTTGCATGTGCATATACAGTTTTAGGTCCTTACACCATAATTAAGATTTGTTTGTTCAGGCTTTCCTGTCAGTGGTTTAGAGTACAAGCTTAGGCAGCTGTATTTTAGTTGTTCTTCTGAACAAGTGATTCAGAGTGAAGATGGTCTCTTTTTCTCCCCTCTCCTCCAGCCTCCCCTCCTTCCCAACCCCCCCTCCCCACCCCCTTGCTCTGTCTAACTCTTGGAGTACTTTTTCTTCATGATTTTTATCTACCGTGATGGGAACAGGAAAGGTTGAACTTATGGGATAAAAAAAAAAAAAAAAAAGAAATCTTAAAAACTCCACAAATCTCTGATACTAGTGTACTTAGAGTACTCCTCTTACTAGTATGATGAGTGCTCAAGAGAGAGATCCGCTCAAATACAATGATTTATCTTTTCTTATTGTTTGTGCATTGTCTTAAAAGGAATGCCCTGAAAAATATCACTCTAAGGAGGTACGTGACAAACTGTGGCAGAGGCTATTGTTGGATATACAGCTATTGGTTTATCTGTGTTCTCACTTCAGGCAGTAGAAAAATTGCAATCCATTTTAGTGGATGGACTGACAATAAACACCGAACATTTTAAAACCAGTTCCTTTCCTCAGTCACATAACCTCTATCAAAGATTATTATCCAAATGACTGGTTGGTCATATTCTGGACAGACAGCATAGGCAAAGACACCACAACACCTCACTTCCCTGTGAATAATTAGCACACAGAAAGCTAACATTCCCCCCCCCCAAAAAAAAAAAAAAAAAAAAGGTATCGGTAATGTCATGTTATTAAAATAATCATTCATAGTCAAATCTCAGTTTTAGCATCGCAAGAAGAAAAACTTCAAATATACAGGAATAGAAATGTGAAAAATTAATTTACCATTCAAGCATTATTTCATATCTCTATTTCTAAATCATTATTTTAAGATGTTTTTATTGTGCCACCTTTCATTCTTAAAATCCAGTTTTCAGTTATGTTAATAAAGCTATGTAATTCTGTCACTTTTTTCTCCTTGCCTTGAGTAATTACTTATGTTGACACAGATAGAGAAAAATTCAACAGTAAGTTTAATTCAGAAAAATAAATAAATAAATAGATAGATAAATAAATAAAGACAAGATGGATTCATTTCTTGTTTACACACAGTGTAACATATTGGATATGTAAATAGAAAACAGTTGTCACGTTTTAAGAAATACAAACAATATCAGCATGAAAACCTATCTCCAATAGTAGCACAAACATTCATCTTCAGTGGCAGACTTGTTGTACATTTATATACTTACCAATTTTATATGCTGTAATTTCTGTTAGAAAATTAGACATAGGACTACAAGGTACATAAAATCTTTAAAAATACAATATGTATATATATTTTAATGCAGTTGCTAAGCAATTAGAATTGCTTACACTACATTTTTTCAGAAAAAAAAATACTGTTTGGACTGTACATCCATTTTCTATAACTGAATTTCAGTTTTCAAGCCCCTACTTTTTTTCAGGTCCAGCTACCATAAGGGTGTGAAAGACATAAAAATGACTTCCATTCACTTTTCCTCCTTTCTTGAGAGAGAAGAAAAAACAACGGTTGAATCCTAGAATTTTGTCAATGTTTTCAATTAATAGTTAAAAGAGGGGAAAGAAAGTTTTACATATTTACAGAGAATATGAGTTCTCTGTTGCGTATTTTGAACTCTCTTCACGTGTATATTTCTGCAAAGCTTTAAATATCTCTCTGCGCTGGAAAGGTTATTTAGAATCATGAGACCATAGAACATGCTGAGTTGGAAGGGACCCACAAGGATCATCTAGTCCAACTCCTGGCTCCACACAGGACCTCCCAAAAATCAGACCATATGTCTGAAAGCATTGTCCAAATGCTTCTTGAACTTTAATGTTTTCATAAATGTTCTCTTTAATGTTTTCATAAACAATTCGGATGCAGGACTTGAAAATATATTAAGTAAGTTTGTGGACGACACTAAACTGAAATAGTAAAGAAAACTGGCCCTAAAATGGAGCCGTGGGGAATCCCCCTAGTGACTGGCTACCAGCCTGATGTAACACCATTTACTATAATGCTTTGAGTGCAATCCATAAACCAATTGTTCACCCATCACATTATGTATTTATCTAGCTGTACACTGGACATTTTGTCCAGAAGGGTACCGTGAGAAACAGTATCAACAGCTTTGCTGAAATCCAAAAATATTACTTCAACTGGCTTCCCTTGGTCAACTAGATGGTCAACTGGCTTCCCTTGGTCAACAAGAGTTATGTGTTTTGTCTTGTCTTTTTTACTGTATTGTCTTTTATGTGTTTTTGAATAACTCACAGAATAATCATCTCCATAATTTTGCCAGGCATTGAAGTGAGACTGACAGGCCTGTAATTACTGGGATCTTCTTTCTTGACCTTCATGAAATTTGGAACAATATTTGCCAGCCTCCAGTCATCTAGGACCTCTCCAGATTCCCAAGACCATTCAAAAATAATTGAGAGAGGTCTCATGATGACTCTGAGTACCCTGGGATGAATCCTATCAGGCTCCATATACTTATATGCATCCAGCTGGAGCAACAAATCCTAACAAATTCAGGTCTGGCTGGGAGTTTATTGTTCCAGCACTCATGGTACTCTAACTCAGGGCTCTGAGGGTCCCAGGACCCATCACTGGTGTTGAAGACAGAAGCAAAGAAGGTAATAAACATCTCTGCTTTGTCTACACCCCTATTTATGAAGTCACCATCCTCATCAAGTAACAGAACAATGTTTTCTCTGATCCTGTTTTTGCTGTTAACATATTAAAAAAAATAATAATAATAATCTTTTCAGTGACCCCCACAGTACTGGTCAGCTTCAACACTATTTGAGCTTTGGCTGCACAATTTTCACCTTACAATGGTAAGCAGCATCTCTGTAGGCCTCCCATGTTGCCCGACCTTGCTTCCACTGGCCTTATACTTTCTTTTCCAGATAAGGTCTAGAAGAATATCTCTGCTCATCTTCTGCCCCAACTGTTTGACTTCTGACATTTGGGAATTGTCTGTTCCTGTGCTTTTAAAAGGTGGTACTTAAAAATTTACCAGCACTGATGGGCCCCAGTGTCTGCAAAAGAAGTTTCCCAAGAGACCTTATTAAGTAGTTCCCTGAGCAACCTGAAGTCTGCTCTCTCCATAACCAGGGTTGAAATTTTGGTGACAGTTTGCCTCCTATCACCAAAGATTTTAAACTTGACTACAAATGGCCAGACAGCCGCCATTCAGGTTTCTATGAGAACTGAAGTTTGTATGATTCATAGATACATTTCCAACACTTTCTTTATATGAAAGAGATAATCACGATCACTTCATTAAATGATAAAAGGTTTTATTTTGTTCATTTATTCTAATCATCACCTTCAAATGAGAGGACCTGTCTTTAATTTTAAACATTAACTCATTTATGACATGAATGATAGACATTGGATATGGGTCGAAGAGCAAAGATGTGCAAATGTTTCCTGTGCAAACAAGGATATGGCAAATAAAAGAAGAACAACACTGAATATGTGAGCGATTTAAGCTGGAACAAAAGGAGCTATTAAAATGGTCTTTACTTAGTTCATTACATTTTTGAATTAAATATACATGTAGGCATATCAGACACCCTCTTATCATGAAGAACTGGCAAGACCAGCAAACAGAACTTCAAGGAGATAATGGGTATTCCCTTTTCTTTTTCTGACTCTTGGACAACTGCTCCTAGTGTCTGAGCTTCTGATTATTTGCATAAGAGGAAATTTTGCACTTCAAGTAAATGCAGTTTGTGTAACAGTACTATACCTTGAAATACAACAGTTCTTTAATAGCAAATAACAACGAATTAGTTGATCAAAAGTTTACAAGCTTAGAGCTGTTCTGAGAGGAAACAAACAAACAAAATTGTGGAGTCTACAATGTATGCTGAGAAGTTAAAGCCACACACATCTTTTGATATCTATAAGGGAAGTGTTATGCCTTAATTCAATAAACAGTGCTTGTTCCTACATAACATTTGATCGAGTGTTTTATATGGGTCCAAAGACGTGACATAAAGTTGTGTCCAAGAGACAGTCAAATTTTTAATATCAATTCATGTTAGTAAGTGGAAAGGTTAGTAAGTAGAAAGTACTAACAAAAGAAGTAAAATGAATTAAGTGAAATACAAATATATGCTTAATTACCAGCTTACAGAATCATCAGTCCTAAAATGTCATTAATGGATTCATTTATCCTTCCTAATGTAAGAGATTTCAAATTATATAATAAGAAGGGAAGTGTACATACACGATGGCTGGAGAGAGTCACACATCCTGAAGAATTCGAAACCAGCTCAAACAAAAAGAACTGGAAGTTCTATGTGAAGGTTTCTGGAACATAGTTTTTCTGCATTTATCATGATAGTTGTTTCTCAGTTGATATTAATTTAAAACAAATAATTGAAAAAAAAAATATTTGTAGTACAAAAATCATAGATATGCTGACAATTCTAGCTATAGTAAAAAAAGCGAGGAAGGAAGGAAGGGAGGAAGGGAGCAAGGAGGAAGGGAGAAAGGGAAGAAGAGAGGAAGGGAGGAAGGGAGGAAGGGAGGAAGGGAGGAAGGGAGGAAGGGAGGAAGGGAGGAAGGGAGGAAGGAAGGAAGGAAGGAAGGAAGGAAGGAAGGAAGGAAGGAGGAAAGGAAGAGGGATTTCCTGTAAAGAAACCTTCCAAATGAAATGTTTTAGCCAAGCGTTTTTAATATTTTTCAATTGTTGTTTATCTGCTAGGTTGATCAATGATATCCCCACACAAACAGAACTCTTGTTTATGGCATCAAGGGTTGTGACAGTACTTTGTTAGACAATGACAATCTAAAACTGAAGACTTTTGACCCTGTATACCACGTATATGAGATCTTAAAAGTTTGATAGTTATGGTGATTGATAGATCCTCATTGTCTGGTGAAACAGGAACTGGGTTTGCAGATCCACTTTCAAGAAGACTCAAACACAGCTTAAGAGCAAGTATGACAATATTGATTATCCTCACAGTTCCTAGGGAAAGGGACCTTGCAGGGAGGCAGCAGGGGATTATCAGGCATGGCAGAGCATCTGTCTATGGTTGAGGCTTTTTTGGGGGGTGAGGAGGGAGGCAGCAGTGTGTAATGGTTTCAAAGGTTTTTTCTAGGGTGGGGGGCAGGTGGCACATGTGCACTATTGACTGTAATGCATGATATAGCTCTGTGGCTGGCTGTAGTTAACAAGATATATACTCACTTGGTGGATGCTCTAGCTTGATAAGCAGAAGCTTGCTACAGGTCTGGCCATGGTTCAAGAATGCTGAAGAATCTTATTTTGAGCAAGTTCTAAAAGTCAGCTCAAGTTCAGTAGTTGCTAAGCAGCAGGCTGAATCAGTCAATACACTCCTGTCTTCTCCTCAATCTTCTGAAATCATCCCCTTTACACTCATCAAGCTAATGTCTAAAATAAGTTTTCCATAAGGTGTTTGTTTTTTGATATAAGACAACATACTCTGTGGAAAAAAAAAAAAGAAAAAAAAAGTAATTCTTAATGAAAGTGCATTAAACAAAATAACTCTGCACGAAGAATAACTCTTTTAAACAAAAGAAGAGATGAATTTTCTATATCTTTTAAACAAACAAGATGAGCTTGTGAACAATTTACTTCTTGCATGCAAATACTTAAAGGTATTCACCTTTCAGTAGAAGTATCCAGGTCTCTGTCCCTGTGCTAGCTGCTGTGCATTCATGTAAAATCTTCCAATTTAAATAGATAAAATAGTCAGCAACAGCAGCCAAATAAATAAATAAATAAACACAGAGATCAAAACATATCCTGAAATTGAACCCAGTCACAAATGTATTTTAGAAGCAAATTAAGAATACACTGGAATTCATGTGACTCATTTCTCCATACCCTTCACTCGAATAGATCACAAGATTGTTAGTAAGGCTAAGCACCCACCATTAAGAAATAAATTGTTCATTGAAGTTGCCTTGGAAAACTTTATTTTTCATAACCCATACAAGTAATCTTGTTCATTTTGGTAAAGTCTATTGATAGATTAAGACCCATTCATTCATAGGAATACATGTAGAAATGTAATAGAATGCTTTCATCCAAAAATTTGTGGGTTTGTTTGTTTGCTTGTTTTTATTAATTATTTGTTCCGTGAACAAATCAAATAAAAGCATCTCAGGAACACTCTCAGCTAAAAACACATATGTGAATTAAGAATTTCCTCTCTCCCTGGCTCCTTTTTGTTGCCATGGAAATCTTCTCGAAGGTTGTCCCTCTAATAAACTTTTGAAAGTAAAATTTTATTGCTTGACCTTAAAGACAGGCACACATGAAAAAAGTTGCTTTGGTTTTTACATAACCTGCAATAAATTATCTCCATATTTCAAAACATTAACAGCAATACATTGAAGTACCAAAAGTTCAAACTACAGGTCCTTTATATGCTCTGTACACACAATAACACACATATAATACCGAAATGATGGCCAGTTTACTAAGACATTACTCCAGTTACTTTGATTCATATTAATGATAAAAAATAGCTGTAAAACTAACTTTTCAGAGTAGAAAGTAATAATGAATCTGAAGCATGTCTAAAACTGTCTCATTGCAGGGCTGCAAATGGAGAAAGAAACACTCATTAATTTGTTAGAAATGTGTTATTTATGAACATTTTACTGATGTATGATGTTTGAAAAAAAGCACAGACTGGAACAGACGCCCTATGTGTTCGTTGTACTTTTAGGGGAAGTTGAGAAGAATATACTTAATTGCTACTTGTTAAGTGGATGAGGACGGTGAGAAAGAAACGTTGCATATATTCTATCTGTGGTTAATGAAAGCAATTCACTAGAGGTCTCTGAGAGCCATTGTGAAAGTTTGACTGACTGCCAGCACTTGCAACAATGTTATATCATCAGATACCCTAGCTGGATATTCAATCAATTATGTGGCAATGTCAAAATAATCTGAAAGGAAGGAGTAACATTTCCTATTGCTTCTTCCCTTCCATCCACCTTTCTCCTATATCTTTCCTTTTAAATACATCATTTGTGAAGAGCAAACTGAAAAAAGCCAGTAAAGAAAACACACACACAAAATGGAAAGGAAGATGAACACAGGGCACTGTCAGACAAACATCAAATACTAGAACTTTATAAGAAGCAATGTGTTTTAGCACTGATAACGTGAAAAGTAATGAAGTAATAAAGAATAAAATAGACTATATATATACATATATATATATAACAGGACTATTTTTAATGAAAGTCTGAGTTTTCAACTAAAAAAGCTTTTCACATATTCTGATGAGAGTTTAGCTTTCCCAGTGCAAAGTCAACTCTTCCCATTTGAAAATGCTCCCAGGATACCTTATGGTTGCAATTTATTTTATCAGGGTACATGAAACACCGTATGTGATGGCTCCCATAACAAAATGTTCCTTGTATCAAAGGAAGGGATTGCTACTACAGTGGCAATTGAACAAGGACCTAATTCCAAAGAATAAAAAGGGAAAATATCTGCCTGAAAATTCCCTTGAGAAATCAGCGAATTTCCAAATTATAATATTCAATTTTTTCTGCTGAAATTTTATTGAAAATATTTTAGTTCTGATAAAAGAAAATTTCTTCAAAAGAACAATATCCATAGTAATTGTGGTATTATTAGGAAAGTATGCTCAATCTTGCAGGTAAAACTTCAGTCCTCCAATCTTTAAACATCTTGGTTGATTTCTTCTATTACTATTATTATTATTAGTGGTTACATTCAGCTAATAACACAATCCCAAGGAAACTGTACTGAAAGTACCATGTTGCATACTTACAAGTGACAGCTCTACAGACCTTTACCAGAGAAAGGACAAAGTTTGTGTGGAAGACAAGAAGGAGAGATTAAGAATGAGAATAGATTTTGAAAGGGCAAATCTGGAAGAATTCTGAATATGAAGATATATCCTTGTGCACCAGAAGAACACTGAAACTATTTCAAAAGAAAGAAAATCTGCCCCAAATAAGCAGACAACATTAACTGGCTACAGGTTCTCAGCATTCTGACTATAGAGAGGTACCTCACACAATGATGCTGAGAAGACAATGGATTAATTGCCACCCTTGGTGTCATATAAAAATAGTTACGGTTTACAAATAACCTCCATTTCCTTCTTCCCTCTCACCTTCACAAACGTGGCCTGAATGTCCAACTACCCACACTGCTACGCCCACCTTTATGTGAAGGAATGGCTGTCTGAGCACTACAGCTGAAATAGCAGATTCTTCACCTTCAGTAGCTTCACCTTCAGTGTCATCTTAAAATTGTATGACTTACCCAGACCATCTGCCTCCCACCTCTCCTGGCCATTCATAAAAGGAAGGCTGCATGGCTCATGAAGCAGCTCCTTAATCATCACAGTTTTCTAGTACATTATAAGATTCAAGCAAGGATTTGTTGGAGTTGGTGCAGCAAGATAAAACTGTTCATTCAGGTACTATTGCAAGGTTTTCCATAATAAATGGCACAAAGCAGGACATTGGGCATATATGAGTGGTAACTGTTTCAACACACTGATTTTTATTCCTCACTGTTTCTGTAGCAGAGCTTTAAAAGAGTTACTTCAACTTTTTTTTTTTCTTTTTTTTTTTTAAATCTTGGTCTGCTTATCCATCTGTAAACTGACCACCAGTTTTGCTAGTGCCTTTAAGATGACTTTTGACTGCAATCACTTAGTATATTTTCAGAAGTCTATGTTGTTTTGCTGTGTGGGTATTTCTAGGGTAGTTATAAACATTAAAAGGTCTTGCTCTTTTTCTTGCAGTGTGCAATAACAGTGCATTTTTGCACATGGTTTCAAGTGGAACAGAGAAATAAGAACGGAAAAGGAGTATGTGTTCTGTGTATAGAGCTGAGAGCGAATTAGGGAGATCACAACAAGATTTTCCTGTCTGCCTTTAATACATGGATTTAAAACTTTTTGTCTTGCTAATGGATTCAGGAAAATGTCCTAGATTAATACTTCATATTGTTGATATTTATTTATCAAGTGCTTGTAAGTTTAATGTCATATTGCCTTGTCAGTATTCCTGTTCATTTGTTTGTTTCTTATAACTACTAACTCTACAAAAATTAGAGTTTCATTGATATTTAGGTGTGGTATAATATTATCAAGCCCGTCTCTATATATCAATTCCAACATTTAACTAGAGCTCAAGTAATGTTTCATTGGAGCAGGCTATACCGCCTTTATAAACAAAACAACAAAAAAAGACTGTGGTTGAACTGCAAGTACTTTTCACCTGACTAATAGTTTCTTTTCAGAAACGGGAAAACACACAAACAAACAAACAAAGAACAAAGCAAACCAACTAACCAAACAAACAAAAACAGAATCAGTTTCCATGTTCTATTGATTTTCCTCTGCTGCCAGTCTTCTACATGCAGGTAGAGGTACATTAACTTCTAGATACTACATAGATACATAATTGCAGTTACATAGTTCTAAAAATGCAAAATGAACCAATTTACCAACATGTTTTAGACTAGAGCACCTTTCCTATTTACAGAATCCTTAATTTTATCTTGCTGTTAGTGGGAAGAAAGTTAGCCAAGCCTTTGTGCTACAGCTGATTAGCTTTCTGCTTATACTAGAATCAAAAGCACTGTTGACCAAGTACCATGGTGGAAAGAAGGAAAATGAATTGAGACATCTCTCTTATGGTTCATATTTTTTTAATGACTTTCAAACTAGGCATACAATCCAAATTTTGTTTTCTCTTCTCTTCTACTTTCCAACTTCACCATTCTGCTCTCCCATATTCCATACAGCTTGAAAAAGAGAGAGTTTGTTCTGAAAACGTACCCTCTGCAGACATAGATAGGATAAATTTATGGTGCTCCCAGTTGTAATAATCATCTCATAAATAAATCAATGTTTATGAGAAAATACATCTGTCAACAGAGAATAATTTTATTATTTTCCTACCAGCATACAAGGGAAGAGGAAAAAAAAATAAAATAAAACTGTTTTACCACTGACTAACATACATTAACCTGAAAAACTCAGCACATATTGGTCCCAAAGAAGATCATTATTCCCATGACTAGAAAATCCTCCTCAGAGTACACAGGTCCAGTTTTTAACTATAGTAAAGACCTGCATAGAGATTGACTGTCAGTTCAAAGTCTGTTGCAGAAGTATTTCAAAATTATGCAAATATTAGCAGTTTGAAACCACCAGTGCTCTGGCAGATTAAATGATGTTTCTGGGGGCATTGGGATGGGCCCTGCTTGGTAAGGTCCCTACTCTGCTTAGCCTCCAGATCCCTTGTGGCTCCTGGCTCCCAGCCTGCAGGGAACAGCCAGCCCCAGTAGCACCCTCACATTGAATCAGAGAACTTCTGTATCATCAAATCATAGAATCTTAGAATATGCTGAGTTGGAAGGGACCCACAAGGATCATCAAGTCCACCTCCTGACTCCACACAGGACCACACCAAAAACAAACCCTATGTCTGAGAGCATTGTCCAAACACTTCTTGAACTACCGCAGGCTCGATGCCAAGAGCACTGCCCTGGGGAGTCTGTTCCAGTGCCTGACCACCCCCTCAGTGGCACTTTTTCCTACTACTCAACCTGAACCTCCCCTGATGCAACCTCACGCTGTTCCCTCAGGTCCCTTGGGTGCTATTGCTATTCATTTCCAATATTTTTACACTGTTAATGTTATAAAATCCAGCATTATTATTTTTTATCTTTTTTCAGTAATGTTTAGCAGTATTCCAATATCATTTGCTTGCTGTCTTCAAGCAAACTTGACAGTAGTCATAGAAACTTGGAACTCAATGCTTGGCATCTTTCTGAACTGTCAAACATAACAAGAATTAACATTTCAGAGATGTTTAAGAGGATTTAACTTAGCAGCTACTACCAGCTTTACCTGCAAGGTGCATGCCTTAACACCTGTTCTGGGTTCTGAATGTTTGTCCTTATTAATATTTAGGTTATGTTTTATGCTAAGAGCTCCCAGGGTATATGCCCACATAAAATTTCTCTCTGAAGGATATACTCTATTCATTTCATCAGCTGTAAATGGTTATGCAGTATGCATATTTGGAAACCAGATATGTTCTGTAAATTTGCAACAGAACTGGAAGAATGTGTAACTGTGATACAACAATTGATGTAGATTAATCTGTTGTATTTTCATTAGGGAGCAGATCTTCAAATTTCTGACAATGTTACTTTAATTTTCTCATCTGTTTTTCAAAACCCCAAGTTGGCATCAGCTCGTTTCTCTCACAGAAGTGTATCTGCACTCTGGAGAAACTGAATATTTACCAACAAAGAAGGAAGTATTTTCCTGGCTAAGACAAATTAATATAGCATTAATTGTTCCTCTCAATTCTTTTTGCATAGGAACTAAATTGTCAATAAATATTTCTGGTTTTCCTAAAATGTGTGCCCCTTCTGAAAATCAGGTAATACGGTGCCCAGATTTAGAAGAATATTTATAATCATACAGAACTGAGTGTATTACAGTGTAGAGTTACCAGAGCAAAGCATATAAGTGGGTATTATTCTGTTTTATTAACTAAAAATAGAAATAGTATTAATTAGAAATGGAAATAGAACCATGGAATTATCAAATTGTTTGTACTGGAAGGGACCTTAAAGGTAATCTAATTGCAATGCCCCTGCCATGGGCAGGGACACCTCCCACTAGACCAGGTTGCTCAAAGCCCCATCCAACCTGGCCTTGAGCACCTCCAGGGATGGGCCATCCACAGCTTCTCTGGGCAACCTGTGCCAGTGCCTCACCACCCTCACAGTAAAGAATTTCTTCCTTATATCTAGCCTAAATCGACCCTCTTTTAGTTTAAAACCACTACTCTTTGTCCTATCACTACATTCCCTGGTAAAGGGACCCTCTACTGCTTTTCCCTGTAGGTCCTCTTTAGCTACTGGAAGGCCACTATAAGGTCTCCCCAGAGCCTTCTCTTCTCCAGGATGAACAACCCAAATTCCCTCACCCTGTCTTCACAGGAGAGGTTCTCCAGCCACTTGATCATCTTTGTGGCCCTCCTATGACTTGTTCCAATTGATCCAGGTCCATGGGGGCCCCAGAGCTGAACACAGGACTCCAGGTGGGGTCTCATGAGAACATGGTAGAGGAAGAGAATCACCTCCCTCGACCTGGTGGCCATGCTTCTTTTGATGTATCCCAGGATGCCTTTGGCTTTCTGGGCTGCAAGCTCATATTGCCAGCTCATGTCAAGCTTCTCATCAACCAACACCCTGAGGTCCTTCTCCTCAGGGCTGCTCTCAATCCATTTTCCACACAGCCTGTATTTGTGCTTGGGATTGCCCCGGCCCATATGCAGGACCTTGCACATGGCCATGTTGAACCTCATTAGGTTCACACAGGCTCACCTCTCAAGCTTGTCCAAGTCCCTCTGGATGGCATCCCTTCCCTCCAGGATGTCATGCTGAGGGTTCATTCAATTCCATATTAACAAAGATGTTAAACATCACCAGTCCCAATACTGACCCCTGAGGAACACTACTCATTACTGATCTCCACTTGGACATTGAGTTGTTGCTGCAACATCCAGCCAACTCCTTACCCATGGAGTGGTCCATCAAATCCATGTCTCTCCAATTTAGAGACAAGGATATCACGCTGGAGTTATTTCAAACTTTATTTGAAGCAATTACCATCTTAATCACCCAAAAGACGTATACAAGGACAGCATGAAAAAATTGAAAGCAAATATCTGAAGTTAATGCTGGTGAAATAAATCAGTCCATTTTAAAGACATCTATGAATGTTTCCTAAAACAAGTAGTTACATAAAATCCAGGACCCCACAGTTTGCTTTTCTGCCGGGGATGAAGGAAACTGGCATCTCTGATATAATCCCTTTTTTAAAAAAGGATATCTAAAATCCTATTTTCCTGAACAGAGCTGGAACCTAGCAAGATGAAACTTTATCTTTGCTAACAGCTCCAACCTCCTTTCTATTTGCATTTGCAAGGTATTTCATGTCTAGCTTTTTCTTCTCTCAGTAATGCTACTGATGACTCAGACATCTACCCGATACTTTCCAAGGTGCTCTCTCTTTCCATTTCATGGAGTGGCTACATAAATGTTGGCCAACAAAAGTTTTCTTTTTCCTTTAGATTCACTTTTAGATGACACTTGTGTTTGGAATTTAGTTCCTTACAGTTCCTTTAGTTCCTTTAGTTCCTATTAGTTTCTTACAGCTGACACAAAGAACAGTAACCTCAGTCAATCCCAAACCAGTCCCCTTAAATCAAGAAATTTGTCCCATGCCTCTAAGAACAAAAAGTTTCAATAAAGAAAAGACAATACTATTGGACCTGCTGTTTTCTCATACTAGACTTATGCAAAATATTATCAGAAAAGAAAGGTGAAATTACAAAAACATTTACTTTCATAGTTTGTTCTCAAAATACACTTATGTCTCACTAAAACAGTTTGCTCTTCTTGCCTGGTTGCATGCACACTATACATTTGTAATCATTTAACGCGATGGAGGGCCTGACACATTAGACTTACCAGCATTATATAAATTATTCAATAAGAATAAAGGCAGGATTATTTTAACTGATTTGCTGGTATTGTGGAGTCCTAAAGGGAGATTGTGCAGAGGAAGAGGAAAGCCATAGATCAATGTAGAGAAGTAAAGATAAGACTGACTAAGAACAGATTAATTCAGGAGGAAATAAAGGCGAGCTCTGTGTACAAGAAGGAAAAGCATATTCATTTTACCTTCATAGTTACTCTCTGTCTTACCAACAGAGTACCCTGACGACTCAGACACTCATGCATTTATCCTCTCAAAACACCTGAGATAGGTAGACAGTGCTTTGTAAGCTGTACCATAAATGGGTATAAAAATAATATGGAAAATTTATGGCAAAAGCAGAGCAGAACTGAGATTGTGAATACCCACTCAGTACCTTAATATATCTTTCTCACCACATAAAAATAACAAGCAATTACCATTCATCTGATGACTGAGTGACTTAAACCACAAATAGTCTATCTTGACACCTATATTTTATAAATATTAAGTAGAAACTTCCATTTTACTTCTAAATCTTTCATTTCCACTGAAAATAATTTTAACAATTCAAAACTTTTTCAGTTCTGGGCTTCTTTAACTGGACTGCCTCTCCCCTTACCTGTCGACTACTATATACACATTAGAAACCATGGAACTAATTATTTGTATCATAACTGATGGACAAGTCACTAGACCCATCTGTTGTTTTCCTTGTACAAGTTACCTGTTTGATTTAGAGTCATCTATGACAGTTATTATATAAAATCATTTGTACAGGATGTTTTTTCAAAAAAAAAAGTATTTCAAGTGCAAATCTGAAGTGCTGTTCTAGTCTTGAGAAAATAAAGAACTGCAAACCTTCATGGGTACCAGTATCACTGTCAGACTCACTATTGGAAAAATTAGCATTTGAACACCCTTGCAATGTGGAATATTTGTTTCTTCCTTGTGAAATTGTTCAGCATTGACAGACTTATCACAGCTCCTACTTCACAGCTGCTGGAGATGGTTCAGTTAATCAATGGTGTCCAAACTGTGAATGTTCTCATTCTTCTGCTCGTTGTCAAGTCCAATGTACTCTTATACCTATGGAGTTTAACAAAACAAAATGCACCTGCTGTTTCCAACATAGATTGACTTCACAGGACCAGAAACTGATAAACATGTGGCTATTTACCAGAAAACTGAGTGAACTTTCTGCTGAATCTAAACAATAATCACCTATTAACTATTCTAAAAAGGTTGTCTTCATCTACACCACATAGTATGAACAGGACTATAAGGAGTGCAGTAATGGGTCAACTGGTAAGAGCATGCTCATGAGGCATTTATGTAATGTACAATGACAACTGTAGAAAAGCAAGGAGAAGAGCAGCAGGGAAATCAAGAAAGCTACTTGTTAACAAACTTTTTAGACTAAAATGCTATTAAATAAAAACTACTGTTATAGCTTATTTCTTTACTGCATTATTCCCTCTTAAACAGCTAAAATAGTTACTTTTTTGTTGTTGTTTTTGTTCCACAGGGAAAAAAAATAAAAAGAAAATGAAAAAAAGGAAGAAAAAAAAAGAAAAAGAAGAAAAAGAAAAAGAAAAAGAAAAGAAAGAAAAAGAAAAAGAAAAAGAAAAAGAAAAAGAAAAAGAAAAAGAAAAAGAAAAAGAAAAAGAAAAAGAAAAAGAAAAAGAAAAAGAAAAAGAAAAAGAAAAAGAAAAAGAAAAAGAAAAAGAAAAAAAAAGAAAAAGAAAAAGAAAAAAAAGAAAAAAAAGAAAACGAAAACGAAAACGAAAACGAAAACGAAAAAGAAAAAGAAAAAGAAAAAACAGTACCATAATATTCTATTCCTAAAAACAAACAAACTAGGAAAGAAAAACCCCAGCAGTGTTTTATATTCACAACTTCTTTGACTTAGAATGAACATGAAACAAAAGAGAAAGCAATTGCATCATCAGAAAAAAAGCACAATTTTAAACCAGCTCTGGTCTCTGATTTATGTTTTGACTCATGGTCACATATGCACCTAGTAAACTTTTGACACCGTATTCTGCTGATGAATCATTAAATTAATGTTCTTTTAACATTAACAGAAGCATTTCTGCCACTTGATTCAAGTTTGGCCTCACAAACATCTCAAAGCATGTGGTTTGAACTCAGTCAGGCTAAGTTTACGAATACTTTCTAAGACATCCTATGCTAAAATATTCTCATTGTTTGCTGCATGAAATTTTGAAATTTTCAAAGAGTTTACCACATTACAGAGTATATGACTATTATCTCTGTTCATAAAAAAAATGCTTTGTCTTTGAGGTACAGCATTTCATTCTATATATTTCCAAATAACCCTAATCAGCAAAGCCTCTCAAGAACATCCTTTCTTTTTTTGCTTACTGTCTATACACTGGAAGCATGTGGCAAACCCAGGTGGGCCAGGCAGGGCCAGGCAGGGCCCAGGCTGGGCCAGGCTGGGCCAGGCAGGGCCCAGCAGTCCACTAGGCGCAGGGTACCAGGCACCTCCCTGGGACCGAGGCCAGGCCCGGCCCTGCTGCAGCCTCACTGGGGCAGGAGCTGGCAGCCCCTTGGCTACCTTGACACCTGGAGCTGGGCAGGGTGGGGAAGGGACAAGCAAGGCTGGCATTGCCCTCAGAGCCATGACATTCCAGTGCAAGCCAACCTCTACTGTGTTCCATCTGTTTTGCATGCAAGAGGTGTCCCCAGATTGTGGCTAAAGAGAATAAAAAGGTATGACAGATTAGTGATAGCTATTGGATCTTCATGGCTGGGAGGAAACCCTTAATAAAAAGAGGAATAAACGCGATCTCTACCCCATGTCTCACCAAAAATGGTTAACAAGCTTGAGAAGAACCACAGAGATGTTTCTTCATAGGAAGACAAGTGTCTGAATGAAGAAAAAACACCTTCTGAGATGTAAGAAATGGAGATCATTCAGAACCAATCTTAAACAGAAAGTAGGAGATCACAGACACTAGAGTAAGACTAAGTCACGAAGCCAAACCTCTACAGTATTCCTCTACAGAAAAAAACCTCATATCAGGTGCTGAGGATAAGCCTGAAACAGTACTTACTGGAGGGCCGCCTGGCAATTTCAAGTATATAGGAAAAGGATATTCTCGTTTCAGGTCTGGCTGAGTCAAAAGAAGTTAAGGAGCAATCATCAGGTCAACTGCCTTGAAACCATTGACATCACATTTAGCTATGCATTCCGGCTCTGTTCACATTTTCACAAAAGGCCTTTGTAATCAACACTTAGAAGACTTCCCTTAAAGCAGAAGTGAATACTCAGGACTCCCTAACTCCCTGTAGAAGGAAAGGTCTTTCTAATTGACTTCCCAGAAATAACACAGCAATCTTTACTCAATATACCCACAAAGCATGATATCCCACTTCTGGTACCAGTCTAAATCCCTTCTGGAATACAAGAAAATCCTTTCAATCACTTGCAGAATGGCTTCCAGTTTTATGGTTCTCTGTGCTTTCACTTAATCAGAAAGGGCCTGCGGTTTTGCAGAAATTCTGATATTCCATTGATGTTTGCATACAGAAATAGATGTCATTGTAAGATTAGCCAGAGTATTATAATTAATTTCTAATTTCAAATAGAAAACCCAGCTTCAGCATCATCCATATTCATAGCTCCAGTAAATACAACATCTCTTTATTTCAAATATAACCAGAGCTGGGACCTTCTACTGTAATTCTTTATCAGCAATCATCAATGAACTGCAATCAGTTAAAACCGGGCAAATTACAAAATATGCAATCAAATCAAGATTATAGATGTGTCATTTTTCTTACCTTTTCATTTCAAAGTGTCTAAGATGTGATGGCATCTGCTTATCAGATTTACTGACACAATTGTTATTAAAGTAATATATCATTCAGAACTAAAAAAAGCACAAATGCAGGACACTACATCCAAACGCTCAAAATTTTAGCTTGAGGTTGAATTCAAATTTCTCAATGCAAATCTTTTTTTTTTTTTTTTTTGTGCTTTAAATTAAGGGTGTAAGCTAAAATCAGATGACTAAACATTATCCAAATCCAAATGTCAATGCTCCATTTTATCTCTGCTTAGAACGGAACAAATGCATTTGATATGGAAATATATGAAATGTTTTCAATCTCATATTTCACATCGATATGTACTACCCACCTTCATACCAAAATGTACTTTTCACTCTTGCCTTTGAGACACTGGAAATATAGATAATTCACACAACAGAAAAGTAGGGAAAAAAAAATAGAGACTATGGAAAGCATCAGGTGTCAATTGAGAATTTTCTCAACAACCTTAGTTTTTGCCTTGGTTCACTCAGTATCCTACCAAAATAACATGATCAAGTCTCCACAACACTTTCAGAAATTTATTTTTTTCTTTAACCTATTTTCAAGAGAAAAGGAAGAACCTCAGAACAATGATTTTCTAGTCCTAACTGTTCACACAAAGCACCAGGTTTTGTTAAGTTTTAATGTCACAGAAGAAAGCTAGACAGAATCTTTTGCATTTCTGCATACTTCCTGTAAGGTAGTTACATCTGTCAACAGCTTTTCTATTATGAATTAAAAAAAAAAAAAAAAAAAAAAAAAAGATCATAGTGCTTTATGAGCTAAAACAGAAGAGACATTATGGATCTGGACATTCCATTGGCTGGAAAGCCTGGCAGAAAAGGACCTGAAGCTGCTGGTCAACAGCCTTGAATCAAACAGCAATGTGCCTGGGTGGCCAAGAAGACCAATGGCATCCTGGCCTGCATCAGAAATAGCATGGCCAGCAGGACTAGGGAAGTGATTGTCCCCAAGGCAAGGCAAGGCAAGGCAAGGCAAGGAAAGGGGAAATGAACATTTGAGAAGGAAAAGAACATTTGAGAAGGAAAAGAACATTTGAGAAGGAAAAGCACATTTTAAAGAACTCACAATGTAAACAAAATGAAATATTTTACCAGTTTTAATCCCACCACCCTGTAACTTGAGAATATTTTGCAGAAATTCAGTCAGTTCCTCTTTGTGCTGTGTAGTCTAGTGAAATGTTAGGAAGTAAATGTCTTCTTTTTCCCCTGGTTCTCCTTGAAGTTCCATATTTCACCCTTCACATTTAAGCCTTCAGTACTTCTAGTGTAAAGATTAATGGAAAGAGCTGTGATAACTGTAGCCAGAGGATTTAACACCTCTTAGTAGGTTTAGTCTTGATTAGTATTTTCTAATCAATATTTTCCTCTCCCTGTTGACACCATAAACACCTGCCCTAAGTACTCATTTTCTAAATGGTTTTTGACTGTCCTACTTCCAGAAGCAAATCAACAAAATTAAATATAGAGGTTGCCATCAAATTTTATATTTAAGTTTCAGGTAGGAGCAACCTGACAGATGGAGCAAGCAACTCTGAGATTCCCTGCTCCACTCCTCAGGGTTTCTGTCTGAATTTCTCAACCACATTTTTGTCCTAAACTGAATTTATTTTTCTAGTTTCTACAAAATAACTTTCAAAATCTCCTTCAGTCTCCACAGTAGCTCAGCACATCCTCACAGCACATAATAATATAGTCCATTAGGGGATGGAAACTTTTCTTGTTTATAAGTAGCTGAGACAAATTTCTGAGGAACTCTGGTCATACCCCCTATCTAGGAAAGGCCAGATGCTCACAGTAGGTGCTGGATTGCTATCTTGTTTCAAAGACCTAACCTGTATGCAGACTTTCCTGGACTTTTGCAATAGGATATAATGATGCCCAAGGTGACAATTATTTTCTGTTTGCATAGCCATTAACAGGGTTTCTTGCAAGTTTTATTATTTGCTCATCATTTCCTTGCTTCACCTGGAGAATCTTATTTTTAAAATGTGAAATTGAAAATACATAGCTGTATTGATGAGTTTTGTTTCAGAGGTGATGCTAGGATAACAAAAAAAAAAAAAAAAAGTCCTCCCATACTTTTTATCCTTTTTAAGCTTTATGGTTTTATAGGTTGTTTTTTATTGTTTTTCTTTTGCTGTTGTTGTTTCTGTTTGTTTGTTTTGTTAAACACTTCTGCTGAAATTATGTAGAAAAGAGAGATTTAATCAAAGATTGCTAACAAGATTGCAAAGATTGCAAAATAAGTTTGAATCCTTGATTCAACTTTCTCTTTATTTATTTGATACAAAACAGAGTAAACTCCTTAGAATGTTACTTGCAGTATTGAAATCTTTATATATATATATAAGCTTTTTATATTTTCTATGTAATATATATTTATTTATATATACAAAATATTCATATCATATATATGTATATCTTATAAAGAAGGAGAGAAAGAAAACAACAAATGCAGTTAAGAAAATGGGGTTTTAAAGCTCTTAATCATTTTGTAGCAAAAAGAATACAAAGCCTCTATAATTATCTCAAGACTTTCATCTAAGTGAGCACAGAGAGGAGATAGAGGTACATAATATATGCCATATACTTTTTACTACTATGGTCATTGGTGTTACAAGTTTAATACATGCTTTACTACCTAGAAATTCATATTATTTGCATTTTAACAGGATTTCATTTGCCTTTACCCTCTCGTTTCTTTTCCTATGTTACTATTCAACAGCTAGAGAAGGATAGTGAATGAGAATTATAAAAATTAAATCTGTTCATTTAAAAAATTTAAATTTTTTACTTCCTACTACATAAAATATACTCTGACATACCAAGATCATCAGATGATGATACAGATACAAATAATTATTTTATCTTCAATGTTCTTTTTGCTAGTTGACAGGTAATGTTCCTAATTTATAGTACTGATTTAAAAGTTGTTCTCCTGAGAGTACCCCCTACAGAAAAGAAGCTTCTCATTTTTGTTTGCATACTAGCTGCAAAAAGTACACAGCAATCACACATTTTCTTAAGCAGTTTGCATTACAATAGACCTCAAGTATGTCATCAAACACATTCATTAATATTTGCTTTGTAAAACTGAATAGAGCAACCTCATTTTTTTTGTTTTGTTCTGTTTTTGCTTGTTTGTTTTGTTTTGTTTTTTAAGTGTCAGCATTCACATTTCTGCTGAGAGGAAAATTATTTGAAATTTTTATTTGAAGAAAATTGATACTTTTAACAGAACTTTAATGTTTTGTATTCTGACACATTACAAGGTCTTTTCTGTAATTATTAAATTAAATCAGTATCTACTCTTCTATAACTTCTTAATCTACAACAGCTATTTCCAATAATATCAGTAATCTGAGATGCAAAAGAAACTCCAGATCTGCACTTTATACCGCTGGGCATCAAATTCTATAATTATAAAACCTATCTTGTCCTGTATTTGATTATTTTTATCTTCAAAGAATCTGAAGGGAATGTACACTGCTATATCAGAAGTAGGTTTCATTAAGAAAAGAGAGATCCAATCTTAAAGGTATCACCCCACATTTTAATCTGGAATTTTCTCTAATATTATATAGTAGTGCTTATTAAAGACAAAACTTTACAACGACAGTGAAGATGAATTTTAATAGGACCAATACGTCCATCTTAACTAATAAAAATAAATAGTCTTTCATATCTAGCCATGCCCTTTCATGATAAAAAGGCGGCAGGGATTGTCTATTAGAGAAATTATTGTACTGTTTAAAAAGTTATATTAATTCAGCAATGTGCCATATATAATCAGTCAACACTAGTTCTTACCATCATGAACTTGCCAGACACTTTTTTATTAAGTAATCCTAAACATATAAAAAGAAAATTAATCATCACCCAACATTCAAAATGAAGGCATATACAAAACGTACTATATTGTTTTTCATTATTTTTAACCCACATTGTGTGAACAGAAGTGTTTTTCACATTTCTTTAAAGAAATTTCTTTGGGTTAATAATTTGAAAGTGAAAGACATGGGAGTTTCTCCCTTCTCCAAGCAACAGTAACTTCCAGCAATGTGTCAGCTTCTTATCCACTTGACCACACTTTGGAAAAATGAATCTGTTTTTTAATCAAAAAAACATCTTTGTCATCTTTTTACATATTGCTAACATACTAATAATTGTGAAAAAAAAAAGGTCAAAAATATGATGAAAGAATAAAGGAGTGATGTAATACATTTCTGGTGTTTGTTCTGTTACATTTCAAGATTGTTTTCCTAGCATATATTCTTCTAGTTTTTCTAGTTCAAACCACCCCTAAGATGCTAAGATATAGGGGAAAAGATTAAAGGTACAATAGGGGAAAAGATTAAAGGTACAATATATACATATACATATATATGTATGGATATGTATATATGTATATGTATGTATATGTATATATATATACACAGATATATACGTATATATACATATACATATTTGAAGGTAAAATGTACACACATTGTTTATCTGGATGTCTATTCTGTTTCTGAAATACAAGTGTTTATCTGGATGTCTATTCTGTTTCTGAAATACAAGCTGACATACAATATTCAAGGTTTGTATTTTCCTACCTTAGTGTCATGTGTAGAAATTTTTACTGTTTACATTCCAAGGTTTGTAAGAAGCATGAGACCACCACCACCTTCCCTTTAAAGCACTGATAGCTCACATCTGGTTCTCAAACCTGTTTTACTAACATTGATTCAGCATGAATAAAAGTTTTTATACTTCTCTTTTGGGTGCAGTACAGAACATGGAAGTCACACTTCTAAGAGTCTGCACCACTGCAAAATATATTGCTGATATCAAAAATAAATAATAATAATGAAAAGAATAATAACAGAAATGTTAAAAGATAATGCAAAAAGGAGCAGTCCAAATCTCCCTCACATAAGTAATCCTCCTTGGAGGATGCTGTGAAATGTGTCAGATCATTACCATTTTTCAAAAGAAGGGTTTGTCTAAAAATCACCTAATTCACTTGTAATGGCATGTTAAACAGTGTTAGAAATAGTTTATTTGTAATCATTTTGTATGATAGAATGGCCTCTATAGTAAGATATGGTCTGAAATAACTAAATCATAAAGCATATGCGAAGTAGAAGAGCTAGCTTGAAGGGAGAAAAAAAAATTTCTTTAGAAAGGTATGAAAGACAGTGGGGGGGTTGGTAATTTTTTTGTGTAAAATATTACGCTACTCATCAGTTCTGATAATACTTTATGTTAACTTTTCATAGCCTAGGATTCATCAATATTATATTAATTTTAAAGTGAATATGAATTTCATCCACTGGCTCTAGTCAGTTTTGAATGGCAGAACTCCTTATAGAAGAAACCCAAAAATAAGAATAAAGAAAAATTATGCAGAAAGCAAGGCAAAATTGGGCTAGATCATGGGGTTCTTTTGGCAGTCAGTTATAACTGAAATGCTAAGTTTAGAATGTAATTATTGTACTTTTTGACAGCAGTGAGCATCATTAGAACAATCCACAACACTCAACCTGTTAGTTTCAGAAAATAATTTCTCCACAAAGCGCAGTTTGACAACACAGGCCACGTGGTGTTTTATGTCAAAAGCTACTGAATGTTTGTTCTTCACAGAACTTGAAAGTGAAGAATATTGCCAGATAACTTAGAACAGCTTTCTGAAACTCCCAGATAAAAGGATTATTAAAACATATTCCTTAATATGTATATTTAATAAGAAGTAAGCAGCAGGACTGTTCTGAGGAATGTTCCATTTCTGCAGCAAATGTTAAGAGATACGCAGTACTTAGATCTTTATTTTTTTCAAGATATAACATGAAAATCTTGCCCATGGGCAAGTTTAAATATTTTTACATAAGTTTAAATCTGAACTTTAAACTTGTGCTTTCTACATTATTCCATTCTTTTCTGTTGAATATATATCACACATAGGTTCCTGTACGTACACGCGTTCCATGTAATAAAGATTCTAACCTCAATATCTCACCACCAAGCAGACAGGACTTGAAAAGCTACTGACCATACTGCCATGTCTGACTTTGGAAATTTATGTCATCTATTTATATACTTATTCATAGCATTTACTTTTAAAGCTAATAAGCTAAAAATAAATAAGAGCATGGACCATGAGAAAAGCCATGTGTAAAGTTTAACACATGCAAGGTTTCCAGAAATTCAGGCGGAAATATGTCTGATTAACAGAGGGCATTGTAGACAGCCACAGTAAATTACTTCAGAGCCCTTAATGGAGTACAGTCAATTTAACAGTCAAGAGTCTGTTATAGCAATTGTCTTGTTTCAGAGTTGCAAAGCCTGGTCTTACAAAATAGGTTAAGAAAAATATAAGGCCCCTTCCAGACTGAAAGAACAGTTGAAAATTACAACTGTGGCTCGCTTAGCTTTCCTGGAGCCTCATTCAAATTTTATGGTTACCTTGCTCTCTCAGTTGCCTTCTTTTCCTGTTGACTGCAGCTGTAGTCAGTGTATTAAAGAGGTAATTCATGCGTGTGAACTTGTGCTGTGAGCACGAACCCTGCTCAAGATCTTCGTCAGCCTCAGCAGGACGGAAAGGGGATGTAGGCCTGTGCAGACAGCTGCAGGCCCGCAGGACATTCCTCGCACGGCTGGAAGGCAGCCGATGAAGTTGTTCAGAGATGAGGCCAGGATGCAGCAGCCTCGCCAGCTGTGCCAGGCACTCAGGAGCCCTCTCAGAGGTGACAACTGGATCTTCAGTGAGGCCAACTGCCTGTCCAGTGTCCCCCTCTACAGCTCATGCAGCAGCCCAGCCTTTCTGTTTAATTGGGATCACCAATACCCACGATTTCTTTCTGGACTCCTGGGTTACTTCTTGACACCTTTTTTACTGTTTAATCAGCACAACTTTTCTCACTACGTTCTCCCCTTTCCTCTTTGTGCCATGCGAACAAAGTTCTGTATTTTTTCCAGCAGGCAGTTGCAGGGACACAGGGAGCCCTGGTAAGTAACTGTGAGCCCTCCCTTACAATTCGTGACCCACAGGGATTTAACTCCAGATCTACCTATATCTTAAGCAAGTACCCTGAAAATGAGTCTGTGATCTTTTTTCCTTGGTGGGGTGGATGGAGGTAGGCACAAGTTAGCACCAGGTCTGTAAAACCTCTGGAAATACTGCCTCTGGGCAACCAAGCGCCAGGGGTGGGAGGTGGGGTTGCCCCTTGCCCTGGCCTCTCCCAGCCCCTCACACCCGGTGCCTGCTGGCAGCCTCAGCCCAGTCCTGCTGTGGTGCCTGGTCAGGATGGGGTAGTGCAGGGCACAGGCCCCAGGCCTTCTGGCATCATGAATATGGGGAAGTGGCACATTTCTGCAACAGGCTATGGCTTTTGTGAATACCAATTTTCTCAGTGTCTACACACAGCTTGGGTTCTGAATTGCTTAAGAAAGTATCAGCTGTGTAGACTTCGATTTTCAGCAGCTCCTGAAAGCATAATTGTTATCTGCTAACCAAACTTCCTTGAACTCCTGTTTTGTTTGTTTGTTTGTTTGTTTTGCTTGTGGCTTTTCTCGGTGGCAAGAGGAGTTGACTGCTTGCATTTAGTAGTTACCTAGGTTTATGACGTGCATGATTCTGTGGCAAGCTACATTTATTTGATTTAGCTATGGTTTTGCTTTCTTCTTTCTGAAAGCTGATGCTGCAGTGGCTGTAGGTTATAGCTGGGCATGACTGATCTTGATTTTTTTAAAAGCACCTACATGCTGAATAAATACATACAAAACTGCATTAAGTTAAATGACTACAGTCACACATTGAAATCCAACACATGAGCACAATGTGATTTAGTGTTTCCTTACAAATATAGTTAATAAAATTTTATTTTTGTTGTCTATAAAAATAAAAAAGAATGCTATAGAAAATAAAATGTATGCTCAAAAGTATATATTTGAATGGTAAATACAAAGTACCCAGTAAGAATTTTTGGTAGGCATAGGTCAGTTAATAATTTACCAGATTTTTTAGGAAAATTTGTCCAGAGGACCAAGATATATATTTATTATATATTTCTTTCTATGACGATTAAATAGTAGATTTAAGACTGACAGCCAGTCAATAAGTTTGAATTTTGCAAATAGTCTGATTCTCTGATAAAAGTACAGAAATTACTTACAGGGAAAGATTTGACTTCCTTTTTAGTTTACTGGTTTGTATGTTCAAGCATTGCCTGCTGTCATAGGAAAGCTGGGAACATGCAGAAGAAAGATCTAAGGCTTACCATCAAAACATTTGGAGAATCAGGTGTATAATTTTCCTTCTGTTTATTTCCTATGCTTCGATGTAGGGAGGTGATAAATACAGATTGAATTGCATCACACATCTTCAAGAGTCATATTCTTGAAAATCTTAACTTATCCACTTTAGGGGAAAAACAAAGCAAAAACAAACAAACAAAAATAATAAAATATGAATTGTGTTAGTATCCACTACAATATGTATTGTTTTAATATCCTGCTGGAGATGATAATATTTCAGTCTCATTAGAAAATATTACCATAACAATTCACCACATTTTATGCTTTTTATGATCAGCAAGAGAGGATGCACCAGGTCTATTGGATGATCTCAGCAATGCTCAGTGCACAAAAGCACCTAGCTACGTTCAAGCACCTTATCAACATGATAAAAAAATGAAGAAAATATATATTTTTAAGATAATAAAAATTAGAAAATTAACATTAAAGTCTACTATCCGTGTGTAGACTTCAGGTAAGAACAAAAAGGATACTACTAACTAAAAATAATTCTTTATTTCTAGAGATCATGCAAATGCAGTTAGCATTTAAGTCTTGTGCAAAATGGGCACACATTTTTCACCTTGCACTAAAATCTGAAATGAAACTTCAAATCTCTCAAATATTGCAGCCTTATAGTTACACAAAAAAATTCCTGTGGCCATTCCATAGGTGATATTTTATTGAAATACTAATGCACGATAACTTCTGAAAACTTCCCTTCCGCTTTATCCATGATCTTACTACTGATGAGTAAAGTGTTATCAACTTCAAATTTTCCTCAATTTTGCTGCTAATATTCAGGAATGCACAACAAATACTACAAAGAAACAACATTGTTTTTGTTCAGATTTTGCCATAAAATTCAGCTCATGTCATGCCTCCAAAGTTCTGCAGTATCAGTATATGTTACACTGATTTCAGAAGTATCTGTTTAATATCCTACCCATATGTCTTGTGCGTTTATTATGTTTAAATTTCTGTGGTAATTTGTGTGATTCTTTTAACAATAAGTATTACTCCTAAGCCCTCAGTTGCCTGTATCAAAGTCTTTCTGATACAGAATGTGACTTTTTCCTCTACAAATTCCCTAGCACACTGGATCCTCATTCTTAAATTCCTGACAAGCATTTTTAAAAGTATTGCATATCAAATAACTATCAGAAAGAAATCCATTAAGATTAATTATTTAAACAAAGAATACAGCAGTGTACAGCTACTGTATTTTTCAGAGTTTAAATTTCAGTTGTTGCCCTCATACAGAAAATGAGATTTTTACCTATTTGCATAAATAAAAGTGGGGGAAAAAATCAAGCAATTAGCACATAAGTGCTAATAGTACAAAACAACAGTAATAAAAAACATCTCATTTGTTCAGGCACTAAGAAGTCCTTGTCTTGGGTTCTTTAATTTGCATTTTGATGTGTAGTATCTTTATTCTGAATCAGTACTGTGAAAAGCTTTTACTAATAGATTGAATCTCTTTTTTTTTTTTCTTTCTCTTGATCAATACCAAACACTCCCTGCACAAATATATTTCATTCCAGATGTCAATCTGTGCATTTATAACAGTATTTATTTCCTTTAGGACTCATTTATGAACATGTAATTGAAACTCCTTCTTCCAGCTATATTACAAATGATGCCTTCCAGTAGTATCATTGAGATGAAGTGCATAAAATTGAGTAAAAAATAGAAAGGCAGACAAAACAAACTGTGGGCTAGTCAATAAGACTCCCCCTACCAACCACAGATGCATTTATGTATACGTACACGTATGTGAATGTATATGTGCACATTAAAAAATAAAACAACTCAGTAATATAATACATGGAGAAAGTAGTTGAAGTAAAATAAGTAATATTCATTTTTTCAATTAATCCTTGGTATTTTTGAACACTCAGATATCTGGTAGAATTAGACACGCTTACTGAAAATAAAGATACCGTCAGGTTAGATGAAGTTATTGATGTACATGCTTTGCTCTATTCTGCTGTTGTTTCTTCAGAATAAATGAGCTTTATAAAATAAATGTCATATGACGCAGTAAGAGAGAAGGGAAGTTTTCTAAAACCTTACTGATAATTGCTGGTGCTCATTTATTGATCAAGGAAGGAGAAAGGAAATGATAGAGCTACAGACTTCTTCTGTTAGAAATTCCAACACAGTATCTCCGTAAATTTTAGTCTGTGCATCCAGATAACCTATAAGTTATGAACTATAAAATGTAGTTTATCATTAGTAGTGGACACTGACTTGTTTTCCCAGGTTGAACTTGGACTGTTTTGAATATCATATGAGCATACTCCCAAAAGAATCCTACACATGGTCAATGCCACAAGCCACAAAGTAGTAATAGATCACTGGAAGAGATGAAGACATCACTTTTCCTAGGTCTTTGCAATAGCTGGATATTTTTCAGGTAATACACCCAGAAGTTTCAAAGCCCCATTACTTCAAATCCCTTTTTTTTTTTTTTTCAAATCACCTTTCATTACACAGAAATCATGATGCATTTCTGTCTTTTATCTCTTTACCATAATAATAATAATAATAATAATAATAATAATGTTGCTAATTCTTGCAAAAAATAAGCAGAAGCTCTTTTACTGGAGGTCAGAACACCCAAATCAAGATCTATTTCTAAAAATTGAGCCATTCGTTTGTTAGATAAGTAATAGAATTCTCCCAGTCTTACATTTTCTTCCTTTTTCTCATATAATTTTCACAGTATGAGTAAAAACTTTAATAAATCCAAGGTACAAGAAGGCCTATAATGAACCTGTCAAAGGGATTGCTTGTAATGTGCTTGAAAAGATATTATAGTCTGAGATTGTGTCTTCATATAGTTCTTCCTGAAGTTCTCAATGCAAAACCCTGAAAATGGATGCTGACAATTTTGAGTAAGATCCATTGGTAGTTGCTATCCTTGCATGCTGGCTGAAATGTCTCAGAGTACAGATCATGTCTAAATCAACCTCACCTTTCAAAGAAAAGTGAGTGTTTTTTTTTTCTGAAATATTTTTTTTTCTAAAATAGTTGAAGACTGTGATATATGAATGTATCTTTCTACCTGTTAACATGCTTATAACAAAGTTTAATCAGTACTATTGTTAATGCTAAGTTAATGCTATCAGCTTTAACTGATTTTATTGGGAACTCATTACAGTAGTAGCACTGGTATAAAAGTGTTGAGTTGAACAAACTGTATTTCACAGTTAATGGCAGGTATTCAGCCAGTGTATGAATCGGGAATTATTCTTCACTATCTTTTTCAGTGCAGCACTTCTATCAACAGACTGTCCAGGTTTCCTAGGGTAAGTAATGTTGGTTCTCTCCCTAATGGACTCTTTGGGGAGCAGAATAATGGGGACATGATCTGCTTTAGTGTCACAGTCCTTACATTTTGTAAATCCTGGCTTATACTCAGCAAACAACAGAACATGGCTGCTTCCCCTTGAAAATAGAGCAAAAGTGATATCTCTCTGTTTTCCTCTTGTTTCAAATATATATATATATATACCTTTTTATATATATATATATATATATATATACCTTTTTCTATAGTACTTCCCTCTACCAGACACACTGCTTGTCAAGCCTGATTCTACCTGCTGGTGCCTGCCTTTCTTTTTTTTTTTTTTTCCCTTAAAATAATGGGACAGCCTGTGCCTATTCTCTTTTCCTGTAAGAGTTTTTGCAGTGTGTCCACAACTGTTTTTAGAAGTAGGTTTAAACAACCTTCTTTCCATGAAGTGTTGTATCAGACCCATATAACACAGGCTAGTGTAACCAAAAGGATAAACTTAACTTCAGTAATGAAATTAACTTGTTTCCATTTATAAACCATATAACCACTGTTATTAGTGCACATATTAAAAAAGTAATTTTTGAAAGTAATAATACATGCTATTTTGCCAATTTAGGTACTAATTGTTTAGGCATTTATATATTCTTCCCCGCCATTCCTTCTACATGAACTTATTTTACTCTTTACAAGCTTGGTATATGGTGTTAATGCTATCAGATATTGAGAAATCTCATAGAAGTTTTCCCTTCACAGGATGTATTGGAATTTTATCTTACATTTAATCCATAAGACAAAATCAGTAGAACTTAAATGCTTACAGTATTCCTCAGCTCCAAATGTGTTTCCAGCACTATGAATATATTTTTTCATGTTTCCTTCTGTTCTAACTTTTCATGATTTCATGAAAATAGATTTTTTTTTTTTTTTTATGGCTTAGTGCCTTTTTTGAAACTAATATAGAAAAATGACTGTCTCATATTCTGTTTTCCAGATACTGAGCAATTCAAAGCAATCAAGTGCACTGGAACTATCCCTGATTATTACTAGTGTGACTCTGAGTTTTCATTTAGTATCTCATATGACATAGTAGAATATAAGATAATGACTAATACACTAATAAACAAAGTCATCTCTTTCCTGATCAAAGTCAAAATCAATTTAGAAATTAGATTCTTGATCTGATGTGATCTGGATCAGGATTTTTCAATACCTGGGAACATTTTCTTCCCACGTTCTTATTCATGACCATGTATGTAGAAACAGAAAAAAATAGATTGAAAGAAACCCTTTTAGGCCATCTAATCTAACCTTCTTATCAAAACAGGACCAGTTAGACCAAGCTGATTGGGGTTGAATATTTCTATGGACGGCAATTAGTTTCCTCAGACTTCCTTAGTATGTAGTTCAATGTTTGACCACTCTCAGAGTAAAGCAAAAAAAAATCGTATCTAACCAAACTTCACCATGTTCCACCTGTTTCCTCTTGTCCAAGATGAGTCTGACTTGTTTTTCTCTACAGCCTGCACATGAAGTGACTGTAGACAGCCTGTTAGTCTTTTCTTTTTAAAGGCTGAACCAACCCAATTCTCTAAGCCTTTATTTGCACGTCATGTGCTCCAGTCTCTGAACGTCCTAACTGGGCTCACTTGAGGACATCAATGACTTTCATATACCGGGGAGCCCAAAACTGTACCCTGTACTCCAGATGAGGTCTCATCAAAGCTGAGCATGGGGGAAGGATCACCTCCCTCTACCTGATGGCCATACCTTTGCTAATGCAGCCCAGGTTGCTGTTGACTTTCTTTGCTGCAGAGGCACATTGCTGGCTCAAGTTCAAGTTTTTCTCCACTAGGATGTCCAGGTTCTTTTCTGAAATGCCACTTGCTAACCTGTCTTGTCCTGGTGTATGTTGCTGCATGAGTTTAAACAAACAAAAAAATACAACAAAAAATAAAACACTAAAACAACACAAAATCCCATAAACACAAAATATTTTTCCTCCTGTTGGAATATGACTTTAACCATTACAGTGATTGATGCTGAATTTTCTAACTTTTGGTTTTTTGTTTGTTTGTTCTGAGACAGGATGAAGGACTGAATGTTATTATGATGAAAATCAGAACTAAATGTGGCAGCAGTGTCATCATGTGTTATCATATAGACCACATTCTTTGATAGAAAATATAATATATTGATTCTAAAATGAAAGATACTCCTGTAGTCATGTATGTATTACCTTTCCATGTTGCTTCTCAGGCTTCTGGAAAGCTGCAACATTAATTATAATGTATTTGTGCTGACAGAGTGAAATATTTCTAAAGGGTATGATCTCTGCTTACTTTTTTAACTGTAACATCAAAGGTTTGTCAACCATTGACACAAAACACACAAATCTGTCTGAACATTGTTTGAGCTTCTGGCAAGGTTATGTTCTTTCTTCACAGGAGTCTTGACGGATCCTTCAGTTCAGACAAAACATCAAACACTGTTCGTAAATGTTGAACCAACTCTACTGAGGTCAGAACATGCCTCAGACTAGAAAATGTATGGAAAATGGTTTGAGGAAAAAGGAAAATTCCTAACACCGTTTCTTTTGTAGCTGTGACCACAGAAGAAAGATTTCCCTCATTCCTTGGCACCACCTGACCACATACCAGCCCTAGACTTACTGCACATTTTTGTAACCTTCCCTGCTTTTTGGTCTGGCTCTCGTGCCAAGTTATAAGTGAGTTTAAATTAAAAGTAAGATATAAGGTTAAAAATGTCCTATAGTTATAATTGTGATGTAGCTGGGGATCAGGGCTGTACTTAATGTACACCCAGTGCACTTCCGTGCACTTTTCCTGGATGGCCAGAAACAGTCCAATCAGTCTCTGTATAAATGATTTGAAACAATGGACTGACCTGAGGCAAGGTGATCTCTTGATCTGGTACCTACCTTCATATGTACATATTTGGTTAATTTGTGCAGGGGCCTTCCAGGATGGAAATTTGGACTGTCCTAGGGGTTCCTCCATGAAGCTTCTCCTGTGCCTAGATCAATTCTTGTGCTTCAGTGTGTTGATTAAACTCCTGGGTGGGGCCTGGGCATTCCAGGGACTCCCTCTGACATTTCTCCTGCAGAACCAACCAAACTGTACATAGCATAAATAATCAGGGAAAAATGTCTATGCAGATGCAAAATTAGTCATGAGGGACAATCTTTTGTGCATAGTTAAGACAGCTAGGAAGTGTTCTATAAGTAGTTTAGGATAATCAGTAGCAGTGGTCCATGCATGTGCAGCAGTGCTCATGTAGGACCACAAACCAACTGGGTGTTCAACAGAAAAGCATTTCAGGGTAGCTCACTGGCTCAAGATGAAAATCCCGTTGCCAGCATCCTTGTAAGGGAGACTTCCATCACCACCCAGACAACAATCAGCCATTCTTTTTGAGATATTTGATTGCCCATGCGAGTATTACCCAATGCAAAAATACCAGTAAATTACAGGGATTTTTAATAATAATAATAATAATAATAATAATAATAACAATAATAGTAAATCTGTCTGCAGGTGTCTGCACAACAATCCTAGAACCCATCTTTTTTGTTTGGCTGGTTGGTTTGGTTGGGGTTTTTTTGGGCCCTTTATTCAGCCAACTTAAAGAAGACATACTTGTTTTCTCAACTCTTCCTCTGCTTTAGCTAGATGCCTGCTGATCAAGTATCTGCTGCCACTTCTGCACTTGGATCTTTTTGTTAGTTTAGGGTAGTATTACTGTTTCCTTCTCCTGAACCAAATGAAAATGGTTGGCAAGTCTGTCTCACTTATAATTCCTCCTTTATAAGGAAAAAGTCAGTTGTTGACTCACCTGTACTGGCCTGTCTGCCTCCTTCCACCAACTCATCCAAAATCTTACATCCATTTTCAGACAGTGGTACTGTAGTTATCTGGTTTCTTTTCTTGGTGGGCCTGTCTGTCATTACTATGAGCTGCTACCAGCATGTCTTTAATATTATATGAAGCTAAATAGTTTACCAATCAACTAATTATAGGTAATTGGAATTACAGGTAATTGGAATGATATCAGAGACATTTTTTTTTTTTTTTCTGAGACAGTTACATCCAGAGTATTCATGTGTTTTCTGATTCTACTGCTTACCCCTGGAAATAATTAAATACATTATTTACAACACTCAGGTTTACAAGTTATCAAAGCAAATGGAATTTTTTTAGACACCAACATCTATGTTTAATTTGAGAGACCAATGAACCATCTTGTAACCCATCCATCAGCAAAAGATTACAATTTTCTAAAAGTCCATAGTTCTTACAGGCCATCCAGAATAAACATAAACATTTTCTAATTTATTTTGAAAGCTCAAGTATTGAAGTCTGTTGAGAATATATATTTTCTTCTACCCTTGACATCTGTTTCACGATTTTTGTTGTCCCAAAAGAAACAACAACAACAAAACCACTCAATTTACCCATATAGGAGAAAATTTAATTGCCTAGATTTTCAGTGCTAATCATTTCACTTTGGGGCATGTGGAATAATTTGTTGCTTGTTCATCAGCATGAGCTACTGTGATTTAAATTGTTTTGAAAAGCAACGTAAAACTGTTCATTAAACAAAACTGGTGGATTACTTGCACAAGAATTGCAGTACTTCTGTTGCTTGTTGACAACTAAGTTAACCAAATACCAAGTAGATCAGGATGACAACTTAGGCTGTGAAAAATACACACTTTTCTAAATGTAGCATTTTAATCGATATATCTACAGACACAAATATAAAGAATGTGTAGAGAATTATAATACAATGTGTTTCCATATGTGCTGTAGAGGATTTGCCCCATTCTAACAGAAAAGCGTCCCCAGAAGGGTTTGCCCTGCATGACGCTGATCTCTAACTTCCAGTTATCAATAGCAGTATTGGCTGATCGGTGCCATTTAGATAAACAACAAGCTGGAATAAAGCATGCATCTTTTCTTGCCAGTAGTTGAGCTTATGAAAGCCAAAGTGTAGAGATAATCTATCCCTTTAGCTGCATGTATGTGTTCCTCAGTATCTGAAAGAAGGTATTTTAAATATTATTTCTACTCTACTTTCTGTAATCATTCTCTTTCCTTCTGTTTCCTGTTCTTCCTCCTGCATGCAGTATTTTGTCTTTCATTGTCATCAACAAAAACCCACCCCCTGGTCTGTCCATGTCCTCAGGTGTGCCAATGTCAGAACTAAAACTTTCCTATGAGATTTTTTTGAGTGCTTTTAAGCACATACATGATTGTTTTGAAAAGCTGAATCTGAAGTGCATCATGGTGTTGTAGAAGCTTTGCATGGTAAAGAGATTAATGATAGCACAGTTTCTGAAGCATTTACTGGTTTCATTGCAAAATTAGGAGAAGTTCAAATATTATATTATTACTGAACGGAAACTGTGTAAGTTATGGAAGAACAGATAAGCAGTCTCCAGTCAAAACCTGTGACCAAAAGTCACCACTGTTCCAGTGAAGAACACTGTAACAGAAAGAGAGTGATAATTTCATTTGAGAAAATGAGCCTTGAACAGATGGGTTAGTGAAGGGTTTCATAATTTTTACCCTGGCAAAACCCCTAAAGCACAAATAGAGCTTATAAAATACAAATAAACAAATAAATAAAGCCTTACAAATAAAGCCTAGTGCAATGCACTGTTTAAACAAATACAGATCAGACAGTTGCTTCAGCTGAGGATAAAGAAAAAATAATAGCAGGAGGTATATAAAGCAAGATAAACCTGTTGTGCATTTTTACCACCTAATTCGTATACTTGCTATGCTTACAGCACTATTTATGGTACAATAAAGAAATAGAAAAGAAATAGAAAAATGGAAGAAAATGCTAGAAAAACCATCAGACGTCACAAGTGCCACCTTTCAAACTACATTAGACAAAAGAGGAAGAGAGAACAGTTGTGTTATAAGAAGATAGGTCATGCTAGATCCAACAGGACTGGGAAGGTGAGGCTGCTCCAGATCCCACCAGTAGTAATGCTGAAGATGTATTCCCAGCAGGCACACACACACACGCACACACAAAGCATACATATATAGCACGTATATGCACATATAACACATACACATATATGCATATATACATAACAAGCCACACAGATCACAGACACACTCAGAGCACTCTTATGAACACAGGCAGCCCCTATGGGCTTGTCCTGCTCCCCTCTCTGCCTGGACAGGATGGAAGTCCACTGGTGAGAAGATCTGTAGGCACTTGTTTAAGGTGGATCCCTCCAGTGGCTGGGCTGAAGCACTCAGGCTTCCCAGTAGCTGCCCCAGTCTCTGGCTGCCAGCCCGTGGATGTCCAAGCCCTTGAGGCTGCAGCTCTGCCACAGCTGCTGGTCAGGCGATGGCTTAGACACACGCGGTTGGCCAGGAACCCCCCCGGTCCCACAGCTGATCCCTCTGCTCTCACACCCAGAGCTGCCCCATGGACCTGCTCACCCCGTGGCCCCCAGGCCCCCACCTGCCCAACAGCCACTCCTGCTTGACCTTGGCTGGGGATCGTGCCCTCATTCATTCACCTGTGCCCAGGCAGGGGGTTGTTCCTCAGGAGGTCTGCAATGGGGGTTCCCATGAGCCCCAGTGGGTCCTGTGCTCCTCTGGGCTTGTGGAGGTGGGACGCTAATGGGCTGATGGCCCCTGGGGTCGAGCTGGGAGCATCCGGGATGGAGATTATCTGGGATTTCACCTGCTGCCATTGTCTCTTTGAGTTCCTTTCTGTGTGTGTGGATGGGCTTTGTCACATAACCTAAAGCATGGTATCATGCAAATATTCATTCAAGCAGCAGGGCACATGAAAAGAACACTTTTTTGTTTGCTTTCTTTTGGAGTGCAACACCAAAGAAGACTCCTGGGGGAACAGAAAATGCATAAGGCTTAGAAGTGGGAAAAAAAAAAAAAAACTGTTAAAAATAAAGTTTAAAAGAACAGCAAAAAATTGAGACCCCCAGTTAAAATAAAATGTGCAAAATGTATCTCTGTGTTAAAATAGTTTATGCAAATCTGGGCCAGTTATCATGTTCCTGACAGGTTTTTAATGTGAGATTAGTTCAACAACAGTGCTTTGTATTGTTACAATTCTTTTGCTATTTGTTCAGTTCTTTTTCTAAACCTGGAGGTAAAAAGCATGTCAGTTCCAATTGCTTAGTATTTATCACTTTTAATTAGCTCTTAGAAATCAGTGGTTTGTTTCAATAATGCGTTTTCCTTAGAGTCTTCAATAAGAAGACTGTCGTTTGACTTATAAGATTCAAAACCATACCCAATTATACAACTCGAACTTTAAACCATAAATTCTTCTCCAAGTCAGTAAAACTTTGATTTAGTCATTCCTGCTCTATATCACCCTTGATTATCTGGGCTATTAAATTACTATAGAAAACTCAAGAGAAGACATTATGTGGGTTGTAGCTTTTCCTTTCACCTTGATAAGATAGCCTTTTTCTGAACGTTCACACGTCCATTAACTGCGGCATTCCTAAGAGGCAAAAGGAATCTGACATCTGATTTATGTCAGATAGAGATTCAGCAGCAGCACAGAAGTAAATTTTGCAGGATCATTGTCTTCATCTCATTGTTTTCTTAGAAATTCACGTTTTCCATAGATGAATATGTATTCATTATAATATAGAATAAATCCTCATAATTTGCTTCTCATTAATTAAAGGTTTATTTTCTTAATTGGGCTTGAGTTACACACACACACATTATATATATATATATATATATATATATATATATGTTTAAGTTGTGCTGAACATCCCAGAGCAATCATTTGCATTTATTTTATCTTATGTGCTGTATGTGGTCCTAAAAAGATAGAGGAACTTCATGCATTTCACTCACACTTTGGGCCAGGTAAGAGGCATTTTGTCAAATAAAATACAAGCATGTGCATTAAGGTTCATGTGATCGAAATGTCCCAGGCACACTGGAATGTTCAGCAGGGACTACTAAGGACTTTGATTCCTCAGGGTGGATCTTCCACCTCAAGATTTGTAGCTCCTAGCTACGATGTGTCAGAAAGTCTGAAAAACAAACTGTCAAAAGACTAGTAAATTTTATTTTTGGGGGGGCTACATGTATAACTGAGGTTTATTTCTTTATCAAACTTTTAGTCAAAAAGTTTCATTCTTTCCAGAGAACAATACTAAGGTAAATCAGAACAAATGACACTGATTTGACCAGATTACTAATTTTTAGATTTTTTTTTTTTTTTGAGAAGTCTATATCTCTTCATGTTAAAAATCACAGCCTCAGTAAACACAAGGAGGACCCCTGAAACTAGAAAGCTAAATTTTGCTCTCAGTATTGGGCCAACTCCTACTCAGAGCCTGGGATTTATGTATGTATGTATGTATGTATGTATTTATTTATTTTAATGTCATTGCAAACTGTTTCACAGTGTTTCCAGGATGCTGATCTGAGAGTAGGAATCTGTTTCTCCTGTACTGCTAATGACAACTTTGGGGACTCAAGCAGAACAAGTACAGTATTAGAGAGTAAAAAAGCAGAGAAATAAAACCCAAGTTTGGATGAGAGTAGGGGTTTGAAGGGCAAGGAAGGGTGTTTCATGGGGACTTTATACAACAATATCCGTAAAACACTCTTTCTCTAGCTCAGGAAATCCCTGAAGAACTAACTGCAAGACATACTGAAAGTAAGAAGGGTCGTCATAACACACCTTTTTGTTGTACTCTTTCTACATATCTAGTACCGGCTATTCTTCAACAGCTCCGGGATTGAGATAAGTATTGGTCAGGCAGGGCTTTGTTAGGTGGTCTCTAGCCCTGGCCCCAGTCCTGCTTGGCTCATTGCAGTGTAGTGGGAAAGGGAGAGCATGTTCCCACCACCAGTGGCCGTCTGCTGCTCCTGCACAGCTCTTAGGACAAAATGTGATTTTAATTTAAGAGATGAGGAAGAAGGATTTGTGACCACAAAAGCATAGTACTGGCCAGAAAATATCCTGCTCCAAATTCTGCTCTCCTGATTGAATTCTGTGAGACTCACCAGCAAAGCATTGGTTTTGGTTCTGCTCTTGTTCTGATTTCCATAAAAGCTAACTGCTTACTTCTGTTGTCAGGTACCTTATTAGGCTAAGTGGCAAGTGTCTGAATGGAACAAAATGTTCTAGCATTGGTAATAGTGTCAATATAATACAAAATTAAAATTAATACAAAATTAAATTTGTCCTCTCATTGTGTGTTTTTAGAAAAAGCCTAAATAATTGCACACAAAATGTTAATACTGTAACGGTGGGCACTCAGAATTTAAGAAATGCAAGGTTTGATTTCCTATGTAATCTTAATTCAGATGCTTAGTATGTATGCATCTTGAGTCAGTCTTTAATTATAAGATTGCAGTAGTCTGTTCCCCTGTGTTTAATTCAGTGCACTGGCAGGATGATGTTTAGTTAGCAAACAGCTGTTCAATATTCTCTTTCAGCCTTGTGCAGTATGTGTTTCCATACTATATTTACTGCACACTCTTCAATCCTTCTATGAACTCAGAGTTATTCATTCGTTTCTGTTTTTTTTCTTTTTTTTTTTTTGTGTGTGTTTGTGTGTGTGCTCATTATTGCATAGTATTTAAGTACTTCACATTTACTAAGAATTTTCACAACATCCCTGTGAGATTAAAGAATAGTATTTATTGCCTCATTGTTACAGAGGGGGACAGATAAATTTAAGATAAAAATATCTACTTGTTCATGGAGACCTGTCACTTTGCATATGATCTCCCAAAATACTATTCTTTTTTATAGCACTTTACACATTCAGAGCAAAACCCCACTCACTTCTAAGCATTTTTGAGAAATTCAAGCTAGGTATTAAAAATGAAGAACCTTTTCTTTATCCACCTGTGATTAAAAAAAAAAACTATTTTAAGTATTTTAAGGAATCCTTTGCAGTGCTAGAAAAAGAATATACTTTCCTAGGGCAAGGTACTTCAACAAAGTTTTCTTGCAATAAGCTGTCTCTCTCTTCTTGCACCAGCTCACCTTCTAAAAATGCCTGCCCTTTCATTATACAGATTCATATTTGCCCTCACCCCCACCCCCAATTTGATTCTGTACAGTAACTAAAGCATTTGCCCTCATTTTCAAAAAAAAACAAAAAAAAAAAAAAGAGAAAGAGAGAAAATATCTATATATTTGTATAGATAAGTGTATGTTTAAGGCCAAACTAGCTGTAGGAGCAATCTTAATTCCTTAATTCAATATTCAGGTGCCAATTCAGGTGCTTAAACTATTGATTTAGGATTATTTTATTTATTTAATCTCTGTCATATGTATTCATATTTTATATATCTATAGATTTAGAAAGTTGCAAGTAGATATTTTAGGTAGAAACAAAAGAGACCAGTTTCAAGCTGGAGAAGCTGACTCATTGTATTATGGATGAGTTCATACCATCTAATCTATGAAAGATTTGAAGGTTAAAAGGCAAATTCAACTTCTTAGAAGGCACTCACAGGGGATATAGCTACATGAATTCACTACATGAATTTCAACTTATGGATTTATATATATATATAAAAGTGTTGCACAATGCAGTTGCTCACCACCTGTTGACAGATGCCCAGCTACCCTGTTCACTGGTTCCCCCTGGCCAACCCTCACGGCCAGTCCTCCCAGTTTTTGTTGCTGAGCTTTATGCCACATGGTATGGGACATCCCTTTGGCCAGTTTGAACAGTCTTGGCTGTCCCCACCTAGCTCCTTGTGCATCCTCAGGCTCCTCGCTGGCAAGGCAGCACAAGGAGCTGAAAAGACCTTGGCTCTGTGTGAGCACTGCTCTGCAACAACTTGTAACAACTAAAACATAGGTGTGTTATCAGTATTATTCTCATCCTGAATCCAAAACACAGCACTTGATATCCACTATGAAGAAAATGAACTCTGTCCCAGCTGAAACCAGGACAGCCACCCTTCATGCTAACAAAATTTTTTCAGTGATCTCAATAAATTCACAGTATATGAATAATTTGAAGCACAGTACGTTTAATACTGGTATGTGAGGTAGTTATAAGATTAAAAATGATGCTTCATTTTCTTCACTGACTATTATTAAAAATCATATAATTTGCTGTATGATCCAATGGCTGGCTAAACTACTTTGTATTGTCAGTTTACAAAACATGAAAGCTTTCACTTCCGTACACCTAAAGCTAGATACTACACACCAAGCACTCCCTGAAAGTGTTTGAATTCTGTTCCAGATTTTCTCCTCATTCGTTTAGTCAAGGCAGAGAGCATTAAGTTCACAAACCTTTTAAAGATGATTGGTTTTAGAAATTCAGAATGCAGAACATAACATTAGTTCCCAGATGGTTTAGGCTTTATTTAAGCCTATAAACTTACTGGACTGAACTAGCACCTAATCCTTAATTTGCATAGAACACTTAATGAGATGTTCTCTCTGTAGGATTATGAGTACAGCCATAAACATGATAATATAAAATATGTAAGAGGTAGAATGAGGAGAGGATTCACAAGAGGAAAATTCACCACTGCAGGAAGCAAGCTATTTCCTTCTCCAAAGCTTAAATGAATTAATTCCAGAACTACATACAGGATGCTTGTACAAGAGGGAGACACTGAGCTGTAAATTCATTTAGTCTTAAGTAATCATATTTAATAGGAAAAAGGTTAAATCCTTATTTTTGAAGGTCAGAAAATGGGGTGGAAATACGGTCCAGGAAATAATCTTTCTTATCTCTTAGGGTCTTTGACACAGTGTCTCAAGCATCTTCTTGTTTCTTTCTATCTTTCTATAGCTGGTAAGACATGCTTTGACAGATATCCCTTGTCTTTCTGAGTATGGAACGGTAAAGTTCAGGAAGTTTGGTGTCATGCTTTCATGAAAGAAAGAAAAGAAAGAAAGAAAGAAAAGAAAAAGAAAGAAAGAGAGAGAGAGAGAGAAAGAAGGAAAGAAGGAAAGAAGGAAAGAAGGAAGGAAGGAAGGAAGGAAGGAAAGAAAGAAAGAAAGAAAGAAAGAAAGAAAGAAAGAGAGAGAGAGAAGGAAGGAAGGAAGGAAGGAAGGAAGGAAGGAAGGAAGGATGGAAGAAAGGAAAAGGAAGAAAGAAACAAAGAAAGAAACAAAGAAAGAGAGAGAGAGAGAGAAAGAAAGAAAGAAAGAAAGAAAGAAAGAAAAAGAAAGAAAGAAAGAAAGAAAGAAAGAGAGAAGAAGGAAGGAAGGAAGGAAGGAAGGAAGGAAGGAAGGAAGGAAGGAAGGAAGAAGAAGGAAGGAAGGAAGGAAGGAAGAAAAAGGAAGAAAGAAAGAAAGAAAGAAAGAAAGAAAGAAAGAAAATGAAAGAAGGAAAAGGCAAATAGGTACAAGAAACCATTTAAGAGACATGAGTTTTAAAATAGTTATTACTACCACATATGTTTTACCAGCAATGAACTTTATTTGGGAAATATGTACATAGGGGCAAATCCCTCTTTTTTTTTTCCCCTTTTTTATTCCAATTATTTATGTTTCATTAATTTAAATTAATATATTTTATTCATAAATACATTATTGCTTCATTTGTAAACTACTAATTGCTATTTTTTCAGTACTTTCTTTTTTTTCTCCTTTTTAATAGAGCAACTGCATCATCAAATTAACTAAGATCAGCAATCTACAGATAATAAATAGAAACTGTTTTTATCGGTATCCAGCAATGACTGTATATTTATATCTAAGGACCCGTCTTTCAAGTGTGTTTCATATAGATTAAATGTTTCCATGAAGTCTGCAAAACTGGAAATCAGACTAGCAGAAAGTGGAGGGGTCTATCTTACCTTAGATTATATCATATTTCTTATGCTGTTATTGAGTGGTATAAGAAACACCCCTAAGAAACTCTCCTTTTCAGAATCTCTGAAATTTGACATTTGTTAGGATTTAAGACATGGAATGATATTCTTGGGGAGCATCATTCACTGTGATGCGCTCAAGGAGAATGAATTAATTGTGAAACCAAAGAACTTTGTATCTTGCTCCTAGGTTTAATCCAGCTGAGATTTGAAAAGGAGATAACCAAACAAAATAAATATTAGGGAACACAAAATACCAAGTAATTTATGGAATTCTTTATAAGAAATTGGGATACAGACTTACATTTGGAAAAGAGAATAAACTGATAATGAGCAGTTCAACCAACAACAAAAGTGGATGGGCAAAAACTCCCAAATAAGGAAAGACAAATGGGATTACCCAATAGAAAAACAACTTTACAAATGTTACCATCAGTAATTGTAGCAGAGGTTAAATGTGGGCATAACAATAAAAGAGTAATAAGAACTCAATACTGCACTGTATTCCTTCTCAGTCTAATATATAGAAGACGCAGTTGCTACATATGTGTAAATGACTATACCATGATGTTTATCTATCAAAATCATGTTATTAGGAGCTCATATTGAATATCTATATATAAATATGGTTATGGATAAAGCCCAATCTCAGAATACAGTCTCAGTTAAAGTTGTGTGCTTTGCAGAATTATCAAGTCCATTTCAGGAAAGGAAAAATAAATAAATAAACAAACAAACAAATAAATAAATAAAATTAGTAAAGATCTTCTGCTGTTGCAGCAACCAGAAAACTACAATTATCGAGAGGAAGAAAAGTAGTGGAAAATAAATGGAACCATCAGCCTTGTTCCTATTGTAACCCCCAGCAAATCAGGTGGCAGCAACTTTCCTGAAGCACAGCTTGATGCAACACCAGGGCTGAGATTCCTGCAAGGACTGATATCATCATTTCCATCATCTCATCAAGTTGCAATCCTCTCTACATATTCAGGACATGTATCGAAGTCCTCTTTTGTTGTTGCTGGATTTTTATGTTTGTTCTTCTGTTAGTATTTGCAGGTCTCATGTCTAACCCTTCCACTTTCATGTCATTTTTGTTGACCTCCTACATTTCTGCATCAGAATTCTTGAACTAAAATTTTCTAAAACCATCTGATATTACTCACGCTTACACCTACAAGGAACTGTAGTTTATTTCATGCATTCAAAACTTTCTTCAGGTATATAGGATTGAGTAGAAGATTTTTTTTCTCAACAAGGTATTATCTGAGTAAATGTATACTTAACATGTTATCTATTGTTACCCTAGATGCCTTATGATACATTCTAGACTGCCTAAACCTCCTATCCAATTTATATTTATGCTATATATTTCCATCTCCACCAAGTACACTATAAATTAAATGGTGTCAATTTTATTTTACTGCTTACTCAATACCTTTGTCAGTGCACAGTAGTCTCTGAAAACATTAAAAACATTTGATTAATCAAGTAAGGCAACCAGCCTTAAAAAGGCACAAAGTTAGATATACATTTGTCACTTGCATGAGAGAAAACAGCAACAACAATGACAGTTTTGAAGATATATGAACTATTTAAAAATGTGTATTTTACTCTGCTTACATAACATCAGCAAACTTTAGACAAATAAACTTTAATAGTTAGATATTTATAGCTGGTAAATGCTCACAATACGCCCAGCGTCCCAATTCAATCCTTAAAAGGACTGAATGTAGACTAATAATTTAATTGTATTAATAAAATTGGTAGGATATTGCTGGTAATTCAAGCTTAGCATGTGATTAAGTGTGTTTAGATTTAACTACTCCATTTCTTGATGGATTGGTGCCATGAATAACCATCCTGTCTCAAGACAAAATCCAAACAAATTTTACTATCTATCATACATATTGTGTAAGTTTGCAAATATGAAATTGTTCTAGATAGATAAAGGATAAGATGTCAGAACACTTTGAAATAATGGAGTGTTGTTTGTGAGTTCTATAGAATGTATAAAACTTGAACACAAGGTAGTTTTCTTCTGATAGTTCTTTACAGACCAGAAGAAAATTTAAATTCAAATGTTCTGTTCTCCGTAATTTACTCCTGTGTATGTCATTCACACATGTGCTAAGCGCAAAAGCCTGCCAGAAGAAAAAGATGGTGTTTTATTTGCCTTTTTATTTTACCCCTACAGAAAGTGTATTTCCTGTTGAAACAGTTCTAGTGTATTTGATGTGATGGTATGGTCCCATATGCTCTGTCTCTATATATACCCTGTAGTCACATGGATCTGTGCTTTTCACATGTCAAGAGAAGACTTTTATCTCAGTATGTACTATATGTATTATATGTACTAATTATTAAGCACATGCTTAAACAATTCCAGAATCTGAGTCTCAGTGCAGTCCTGACTTCAACAAACTAAAGAAGTCTGATATTTCTTGATAAATGGAAGACATTGCATTTTTGGAGAAATACCATCATCACATTTTGGAAAATAAATTAACTTTCAAAAAATACTTAATATTTTCCACATATATTTTACTGACCATAATTAACATAAATTTAATCACTTTAAAATGAGTCCCATTAAAAAGACTTTCAGAAAGCACCATTCCATTAGCAACTGAGAAAATAAATAGAACTGTCAGCTAGAAATAGTCTAGTTTAAAATGGAAATGAAAATAAATTCAAAAATAGTCATTTTAAATACTAATGATTTTTATTTTTATTTTTATTTTTTTTCTGTGAGAACAAGGAGTTTTACAACATTCGAGCAAATAACTGTTGCATCATCCTCCACTGGACAAGAAATACTACTACATAGTATGCATATTCGTATATATATATATATGGACCTTTTCTTTGGTAGATCCATAAGTATTTTAATAAGGAGATAAGCATTTTTATCCGTAATTTACAGATGGATAATGGATAATGAGAAATAATGACTTGCTGTTTATTTTTATGAACCCATGTCCCATCCTTTAAGAATATCTGTGAGACAAATTGTTCCACTTACAAATAAAAAACAAAACAAACAAAAACAACAACAACAACAAAGAAAACATATTCACTATGCAAATAGTCACAAAAGTAGATACGTGACTTCCAGAAATGTCTGTTTCCAATGCAGTTTTCTGTAAGAGCATTTGTATTAATGACAGCATAAGATCATTATAGTGAGTACTGAAGGCAAATATATACTTCTGACCTTTTAAGAGTACTTCAAATTCCACATCAGAAAGACTATAGTTGACATGTTAATTACCTAGCAGTATGAAAACTGGGTTATCTTCCAGCCTCTGGCATTTTTTAAGTTCATTAATTTTCTTACTTTCTCTTTCTCTTATGTCTTCCTTTTATTGGGAAACTAAAAATACAGTAGGATCTTAAAAACTAAGCCCAACAATGAGGCGAATAAGGAGGATCATTTACTGAAATGAGATTGAGAACTTTATATTGCATACATTTATTCATTTTTTTAGCCACTTGATTCTTTTCTTTTCCTTTTTGACAGCTACCTACAGCCACTTAAAGAAATGACAGACACTACTGTGACTTGATACTTCTGAACTGATAAAAAACAGGGATTATAATAATAAATTATTAAATACACATTTAATATTCCTTATGTGAAAATAACCATACTTTGAAATGTGACTATCATATTTAATAACCTAACAACCATGGATTCAGTCAACAAGTAAAACTATATAACAAAAAGCCTTATTCACCACTGCTTTGCCCTTTTTAGTAGTCTGTGTGGCTGTGCAAGTTGAGAGTGTATTAACCAGTTTTAATAAGCATCTTAAAACCATTTCACATTCATGTCAGTTATTGCATTAAAGCATAAGTCAAAAGAGCATTCACTTTGAAGCATTTTCATTCTCTAAGATTTTCTGAATAAGACAGAGACTATGTCACCCTTCAACAGTGAGGAGTTTATATGTTGATTAATAGCATCTGGGGTCTCCTACCTGGTAACTGTGATCTATCTGCAGAGTTACATATGCACAGTATGTGTACTGCTGGTCGGAATACAGGAAGGCATTTTTAGAGTAGGCAAATGCTTTGGACATGCTTCTGCATACAGGGTCCTGCATGATCTGGAAGGCACATATTGGTTGCACCCGAGGCTCTGCTGACAATCTCAAAGCTTGGATAGTTGCAAGTCTGATCTTTTGGGCAGCCTCAGGACATAAGCATGCAAACAGAGGAGGCAAGGATATGAACTTGAGCAGAGACAGTGCCTGTTCTTTGCCCCTTGACAGCAAGACAGGCACCTATGAGACGAAACTTTGTTGAAACACTTTCAGCATCTGGCATGAAACTAAAGCCCGCTCCATGGCAAAAACTTTTCTGTGATCAGTAATTCATGTCACTAATGTGTGCAGTTACCAGTGCCCTGACAAATTCTATTACCAGTGCTGACAAATGGAAAACTTACTCATCACTTTAAACATATTATAAACCATTTTTTAAGTTTGCATATTAATCAAACCATATTTAAAGTTTGCATATTAATAATGTGTACAAAATGCCAATTAAGTGTTGCTTTAACCTATGCTTTTTTTTTTTTTTTTCCCTTCCACTTTTTAACACTTTTGTTTAGATCTGGCCACACTCGTTAATAACAGCTGGTTTACAGGCTGTAGACTCAGATGCTGGAATATAAGTCCTAAACATATGTGCTTCCAAAGGAAGGTTTCAAAGTTAATAAATTAGTAAGAAGGTGAGAACAAACATCAGATGCACAAAAGACATAAACTTTAGTATTATCCCCCTAGACAACCTACCAAACAGTAACATACCCCCATTAAGCTGCCAGTATTGATTTTCAGTATTATTAAGTTTAAATCAGTTCCCTGAAAGATCTCTTAAGTGGCTTTCATAGTGATATGCATCCTGATTAAGTGGGGTGTATCTGAATTTAATTTTCTCTCACGATCCCATCATTGTATCAATTTAGCTACAACTCAGGATCAAGATAGGGCATCACAGCTGAAACTGTCATTTCTCTCTTTGTTGATGACAGAACTGACTGCTTTTACTCAGAGTTTTAATTTTTTTTTTGTTATATTTATTTGTGTGGGAACAGGTGACAATATAAACTCTAAAGCAATAGTAAATATCTAGAAAACTGTTCAATTTATACTGTCCTATACACTATACTCAAATATTTACATTAAATTGTTTGATATTGGTTTAAGCATTGGCAAAAAGTAACAGTAATTGTATCATAGAGGTACACAATAAAGGAACAGAGAATAAAATTAACTGTGTTCCATGATGATCATACCTTTTGTAGCTACCGTAAAACCTAAAGCAAGTAAGCTTAAACAGATTCTACAGCTGAAATGAAGACTCCATAGATTAGAAGTCCTATTTTAATCATACTTTAATTAGAAGGATTATTCATTTGTTGGGTTTCAGAAAGTTTAGAAAGATTAGGAACATCAGATGAAACACGAGGATTCCCTACCACAGTCAAGACAAAATTATGTAGTGGTTCAAGTGCCTAAGCTTGCAAGACTTTGCTGCACATCTCCTGGGTTGCATTAAGCAGATCCTCTAGCCTATCTGTAAAACAAACAAATAAAAACAGAAACAAAACAAAACAAAAAAAGCCTAGAAGCTATGGAGATGCTTCTCCAAAGAAAAGCTGTTTAGCAGCAGAAATTCCTACAGCTGAATCAATGAAATTTAGGGTGTGTCATTTTGGTCCAAAAAGTCATTCCTTCTCAATCTAAGAACAAACTTGTAAATTAAATTAAATAAAAGAAAATTATGAATGCTAAAGCTTATACTGAACATAAAATTACATTTCTGTTTATTTTCTTGTTTTCTGTTCAGATCATGACATTATTGGTGAAGGAGCTAAGTTGGCATTCTGTTCAAGTGGACTTGCAGTGTTTAATATTTGAACAAGTATGCTTTGTTATTAATTATTCATTTACACAGATACTTCAGATTTGAGTAATTAAAATAATCACTTTAATAGTTATTATTCACATAAAGGTGATGTGATTTTGATGTTAATTGAATTTCTACTTTATTTATGTTAAAAATGAACTTAATTTATGAGAGAACCTGGAATAGTTGCCACGGTTTCCCTATTTTTAGCATTCAATGGAAGATTTTTTTTTGACACTTTTAGAGATATATGGCATAGTTTACTGGTAACAGTATTGCTGATGTTTACAATGTATGAATGGTACATTGATGGTTATAGAAAAAGATGCATGATATTTGTCTGACAGTATGAGTCCACTTTCAGTGACACTTTTGACAAAATTGCCTTTTTAAAGCCTTTTATTCTGGTAATATCACTGGAATGTATCCAATATAATTGAAATAACACAAACATGGACTACTGCTACATGCATTCCCCAAGCCAATGAGAAATCTGCTGACAAAGTAAGACTGGCATTAACTGAATTAGGCAATGCAGTACATTGTCCTCAGAGAGTTGTAGTGATCCAAGCATAGGTAAGTGGATTGTAGATGAAACTAATTGCAGGAGTAGGCAGAGACTTCCCGAGGTCTCAAGACTGAATTAATGTTTTTGCAGTAATGTTTGCCTGCCATAAAGTTATTAGCTTCTGCTTACATTTCACACAAGGTCTGTCCACTGTATAGACATCATAGGGAACTGATCATTTCAATAGGAATATGTTTGATATAGGGCCAGTTCCCTACAGGATGATCTGCAGCTGAACAATGGTTACATCAAAAACTGATATTTTATTCCAACCAGTAGAACACATGGAGAGAGGCAAAAAGCAGTCAGAAGAATCATGATAAATACTTTTAATGATGCACTATATAGTGCCTCACTATATATACTTAATAATTGAAAACCAAGCATATGTATATTTTTGTATGTGTGTATACATCATGTACATCTTAAGAAACAGGTGCTTCAGAACAGAGGTAAACTTGACCATACCTGTCATCTCTATCCCTAATCTCCTTATTTTTAAGATAAGGATAAGTTATTGTGACAGTTAACTTTGGTTTGGTTTGGTTTGCTTTGGTTTGCTTTGCTTTGGTGGTGAATGTGACCATGTATCTGCAAGTGTTTTACAGGAAACTCTTGATGAAGAAAAATAATATATATATATATATTTAAATTCTTTTTTAACTTCTGCTTCTATCCAATATCTCTGTAGTTCTTCTGTCTTCTTTGAGAGCTTTTTTTCTCAGCAAAGGCAGGCTGCTTAGCAAGGGAAAGGGAAACGGCAGCTGAGCTTCAAAACAAAGCTGGCATGACAGGGGAAGACTTGTAGTAGCTGAGCAGGGTGAGTAGAGCAGGGTGGTAGTATCCAGGTTCATCCAAGAGTCCAGATCTCCTGGCATGTCCATCACAATGAGACAGCTTTGAGGTCAAACCAGGAAGCTGATTCAGCAAGTCAGTGTCAGGATGTGCAAATTTAAAGGAGCACAACTGTTCACATGGGTGGCAGTGAAGCATTATTGCTGCATCTCTGTCCTTCCTTTGCCTGTTCTGAATGTCATCATGACTCTCAGCTGAAAACAGAAGATACCAAGGGAAATGAAATAAAAGGCTGAAGCTTGGGTCTGCATCTATATTATATTTTGACAGACTGTTCTGGAGTGTACTTGCCAAGTCCTCTGCCCAGATACAATCTATTTTCAAGCCCCTGAGAAGCAATCTGAGAACCTTGTTGAAATGCAGGGGAAAAACCTCGTGGATACCCATCTGTTGAGATACTCTCCAGTTTACCATCTTCACAAAATCTGTTTATGCTGCAGTCTTGGTGTCGTCCTGCTCCCACGTCCACAGGATGGCAGAATCTGTCACATTTTGACAGTGGATTTTTTCCTTAAAAAAAGTGAGTACATAGGCAGGGCTCTCATCTCCCACTGTCAGCAGATGCTTGCCAGGGCAGAGTGCTTTGCCTCTGAGTGGGAATCCTGTCTTTGTCTTTTATCATTAGAGACATCTGCAACATGGACCAGCTACTGCCTTGACACCACAAAGACACGAAGGAACCTGCAGACTTCATCTGCACTTCCCATTTCTAGTATGGTCTGTAAATTGTTAACAGCATTATAAGGCAGTTACAGATTTGTCAGTAGACCCAAGTCTTCCTAGCAGCCAGCCACATCACAGCCTGGGACAACAGCATCCAGGTACGTCTACATGGTCAGTTTTGCACATATGCATATGCCTGATGTAATTCTATGCTTCAGCACACACTGCACACAGCTTTTGCTCTGCATGACTTCCTTCTACTCTTTTTTTTTTCTTTTTTTTACCATTACCAAGCAGAGGGACCATCTCAACAAACCATAACGTTTTTTTGGACAGGAAAATATACAAGCACAATCAGCATACATAAAAACAAGCAGAAAATCTAGAGAGAACTAGTATTCTCTGCCTCCAAAACATTCATCACACTGTGTGAATGTATTTTTGTTTGTTCATCTGAACAAACAACATCATATGTCAATGAGATGAAGCCTTTGACATATACCAGAGCCTGCAATTTTACAAAGTGATGGAGATGCACCCTGTTCTTCTTTCCATTTAGGTAGGTCAACTCTTTGCATCCCAGTAATGTCAGGTCCAACCTATGGGGTCTGATAAGCCTTAGAGCAAAGAGGTCTCTTAGCTGACTATTCAAAGCTTTTTTGAACTTCTGTCTCAGTCAAAATTGCCTCCTTTTTCTACCTTTTTGCTGCGGCAAAAATGTTACAATGTGAGTCACATGGTGTCCTGTATATAGCACCAAGTGTGACAGCTACAGGGTTGGGCTAAGTGGCAGGCAGACTTTGCTGCAAGAGGGAAAATATGGTGAAAGTCCATGGCCTGAAAGACTCTGGAGCATGCTGGAGACTCAAAAGCATTCAGTGGGAAGACAAAGTTCATATCTGTCCTTTAAAATATTTTCCTCAGTCCAGGACAACTTCAGTAAAACCAGGTTCAGTTATCAGATACACAAATTTAAAATCTGAAACCATTTTATTCTAAGTATGCAGGAACTGGTTATGCACTGCTCTTGGATGTTCCACTTTTAGCAATGAATCCATTGTGAACTGGTCAGCTTAGTTTTGCAGACCTCTATGACAGGGATAATTGAATAATGCACTAGCTACTTATCTGTGGAACTCAATGCTTAGAAGTTCACTAGGGTCTGATTTATGATTTGATCCGTGATTACAGATATACTTTAGCAAGTCATGGAATATTACAGTTCCAAGGACTTTGTGCTTTATAGTCTGTGATTAGGATGAAAGATTCATTAGTATTATTGACGAGAAAAAAATATGATTTAAAATACAACAGTACAAAATTTCAGAAAATAAAAACATTATTTTTTCCAAAAGTGTGTGGTTACAAGACAACTGTACCTCCAGACTGAAATGATGCAGAATTTTCTGAAATTTAATGATGTGAGAGTCCAAGCAGTAGAAGAAACACTGAGTGAGTAAATGGTCTTTATTTTGCATTCCATAGTGGTAGCCTATAATGTCTTAAATATTAGCATTCAGTGTTGGTTTGTGCACTAAAGAGGTGAAAATGGAGACAAACTTCAACAAATTTGCCTTCACTTGTGCAAGTTAACTATATAAAACTTCCATAAAATCAGCTGATTATTATGTGCAAGCAGTACTTTTCTGCCATGATTTATTTTCTTAATAAAACATAGCCACTATTCTATATACTCTGTATGGTAGATTTAAATAACATGAACTGTACAAAAGAGATGTGAAAAAATATATTAAAAAGAAGAAAAAAGACTTTTTTCTTTAAATTCCAGAGGTTCATAGGGTTTGCATTTCAATCTCCAATGGGGAGAATTGACTACCTATCCCTATGGGAAACAAGAAAATTCATTATCTTTGCTAGAAAATAGGAATTGTTTAATTTTTATTTTAATTTATATATATTTTTTAATTTTAGCCAAGTGGTTCATTCTGATTACTAAGCAGCATATTGTACATTGTTCTCCCTTGAAGTTTTCTATCGAGTGTCCACTTTTGATATTTCATACTGTCAGACTTGTGCTAGTGAATGAGCATATATTTTCTCATTTTCATCTCAAGCAGTGCAAATATTAGATAACATGGTAGTAGCCACAGTTCTGATGATATGTCTGATTAGTTGGAGCCTTGCTAATTTTAAAATCCTTGTAATTATTTAGTTATATCCCTGCAGATTATTTTATTATGACTTTGTTTCTTTCTGTATTTTTTTCTTCTGTACCTCTTTTGTTTACTACCAGCTGCTGGATCCTCCTGTTTTTTTATTATATATGGTAATATAACCCAATTTTCAAAGCTTAAAAATACAAAAACATTGTGTCTGTGGTTCCTTCTGCATTTTCTGTATAATTGGTGACATTCAACAAGTAACACAGAGACTTGGTGATACTATTGAACAAATAGATTTCTCCCACCTATCTTGTTAGTTACAGAAAGTTATCAAAGCAAGACCTTTATTCCTTCTTCTTAAAAGAAGAAATACCGTGTACATCAATCCAGATGTGTGTTAGGGAGGATCATTAATGAAATAGCCTCTAATTCTGGGTAACTACAAATGTTTATGAACATTATGAATAAATGTGAAGAAATATAACCACATATATTATATAAGTGAAGTTGTGAGAACAAGGAAACTGACTATGCCTGCTGGTTACAGTTGTAATATCATGCTTTGACTTTCCAGAGAACTCTTTTTTTTTTTTTTTTTTTTGGAACGCTGTTGTATCATTGTTAAATGTAGAAGTTGTACTTCTAGGATGAGGCTACATCCCATCTAAGAAGATGTTCTTTTCCATATACATAAACACAATGCCCATATTGACAAGAGTAACACAATCAGTCATTTGTCGGGTCTGGTAGCTTCTCAATTAAGGAAATTAAAGAATTAAAAATCTCCAAGAAAATCCAGGTCGGCAACAACAGTCCAGGAATAACAGCAGCAGTAACGGGCACAATTATGAGAGGTTTCCATCCAGTAAAATTAAGCTTTGGAAAATGCTAAATACAGGCTTTTTTCTCTGACATTCTTATTTTTAATAATTCTCTTACAGGGATTTTAGGCATGAGAAAGGAGAATGACCCTTTGCCTCTGGTATGTCTTTCAAGTGGGAATAGAAATCCGCACCAGGTTTCTACTTTTCTGCAGTTCTTTTCTTATTGGAATGGATACATCATATTATCTAGATTTATAAGAACTAGAGGAAGAACACATAATTACTAATAGACTGATGAAATAAACATTTGCCTTTGAACTCACTGGAACCACATTCTTCCACATCCTTCATTTTCTTTTTTTTTTTGAAGTTAAAAATACTTCTTGTTGTATTTTTTTTCCTGTTCTGTGGCTTAACTTCATAACAAATTTCACCCTTTTGTATAGTTTATCTTTTCTTCATCTTTTCTCTGCTTTGTATCTATCATCTAGCACTGACCTTCATTTAAAGCCTGTACTGTGTTAAGTCTTTCCCTTACTAATAGTGCTGAGATGTGGATTTTAACAAAGTAAAGGATTTCCTTTGCAGCAATCCATTAACTTTTTACAAAGGACATGAAAAGCTGCATGCACTAATGAATATCACTGAAGAGATAAAAAGGAAAAGACCTTTTTTCTTCTGATTCAGAACATATGTGTAGCTTTGTCACCTCAAGGCCACTAATCAAGTTGCTGTCAAAGATACAAAAAATATAATTGTTCCAAAATGAAAATTGACAGGAAAAGCAGACATTACCTTTTAGAAAGCTTGTATTCAAATATCTGCATGACAATGATTATGCTAATGATATGGTATCATTTAGTTTCAAAGGTAATTTATATCAACATCCAAACTTTTCAATCTTCCAAGTATGAAGGAAACACATGCAGTTGTGTTCTTTTCTCTATCCAACCTAATCTGAGGAAGATTACTAGAAGCCACGCACTTAAAATATATAGAATTCCGGTTTACTTTTTCACTTTGTTAAACCTCACTATAGGTAATAGATAACTATTAGTATAAACATTGGTATATTGAGGTATATGTGATATATGTTATGGAAGAAAATATAAAGAATATTGCTGCTTCCAGTAGGTAAACCAAATTATCTTTTCAGAATTTTAATGACTTACAAATGTAGTGAGGTTGGAGAGCAAATATCTGTACCAGAGCTGAAATTCAGTCTTCTGATTTTTGATCTTAATGACCTTCCACAGAATGAGTATGTAGATATTAAGAGAATGATCATAAGACAAAATTAAATAACTCAATAATATTTAACACAAACTTTTCTTTAAGATAGTATTTCCTAAGTTACTGAGAACATTTTGTTTTACACAACAGGCTGTAAGCAATCCAGGAAGCTCCTGGAATGCATCGGGGATAACGTCCTGGTCCAGGTATTAGACAAACTAAACAGAGAAGTGTTACTGGGCCTAGTGCTCACCGGTGTGGATGAACTCATTAAAGAGGTTAAGACTGGAGGCAATCTTGGCTGTAGCAACCATACCCTGATTGATTTTTTGATCTCAAGGAATATGGGCCTGGCAAAGTGCAAAGTCAGGACTCTGAACTTACAAAGAGTGAACTTCCATCTGGTCAAACTGAGGAGCAAGAATGAAATGCACAGGCAGTGGAAACAGGGACGTGTGGCCTGGGAAGAGTACAGGGATGCTGTCTGGATGTGCAGGGATCGGATCAGGAAAGCCAATGCACAGGTGGAACTCAACTTGGCAAGAGATGCAAAGGATAAAAAGGATTAATGGTTAACAGTTTCTAGGTTAACAGTTGGACTTGATGATCTTAGAGGTCTTTTCCAATGTAAATGATTCTATGATTCTATAATTCTAAGGGATTCTATAGGTACATTGGCCAGAAAAGAAAGGCCAAGGAGAGTGTACCCCCTCTGATAAACAAGAAGGGATAACTGGTAATGACAGACATGGAGAAAGCTGAGGTACCCAAGTTATTTGCCTCAGTCTTCACTGGCAGGCAGGCTTCCCACATCTCTTGACTCCCTGAACTTCTAGGCAGGGGCTGGGGAAGCAAAGTCCCTCTCTCTGTAAGCAAAGAGCAGGTTTCAGACCACTTGATGAAAATGAAGAGGTACAAGTTTATGAGGCCCAATAACATGCATCCCAGGGATGTGAGGGAACTGGATGATGTAGTTTCCAAGGCAATCTCCATCATAATTGAAAAGTCCTGGCAATTAGATGAAGTCCCTGGTGATTGGAAAAAGGGAAACATCACATTTTAGAAAGGGGTAGAAAGGAAGTCTCATGGAACTACAGGCCAGTGAGCCTCACCTCTGTGCCTGGGAAGATCATGGAACAGATTCTCCTGGAAGCAATGTCAAGGCACATGCAACACAAGGAGGTGATCTAAGATAGCCATCAGGCTTCACCAAGGGCAAACCATGTCTGACCGATCTGTTTGCCTTCTATGATGGTGCGACTGCATCAGCTGACAAGGGAAAACTAACCCATGTCATCTACCTGGACTTCTGCAAGGCCTTTGACATGATCCCACAGGACATCCCGATCTCTTAATTGGAGAGAGGTGTATTTGGACCACTCGGTGGATAAGAAATTGGCTTGAAGCCTGCACCCAGACAGTTGTGGTTGATGGCTCTATGTCTGGGTGGAGGCCGGTGATGAGTGGTGTCCCTAAGAGGTCTGTCTTGGGACCGGTGCTGTTTAACATCTTTATCAGTGACATAAACAGTAGGATCAAGTGCACCCTCAGTAAGTTTGCAGATGACACCAAGCTGAGTGGTACAGTTGATACACCAGAAGGAAGGGATGCCATCCAAAGGGACCTGGACAAGCTAGAAAAATGGGCCCTCATGAGCTTCATGAGGTACAACAAGTCCAAGTCCAAGGTGCTGCACATGTGTCAGGGCAATCCCAGACAAGAGGACAGACTAGGAGAATATTTTGTTGTGAGGAGCCACGCTGAGAAGGACTTTGGGTTTCTGGTGGACAAAAAGGTCGACATGAGCCAGCAGTGTGTGCTTGCAGCTCAGAAGGCACAACTGCATCAAGAGAGGAGTGGCCAGCAGGATGAGGGAGATGATTGTCTTCCTATGCTCTGCCCTTGTGAGAGCCTAGTTGGAGTGCTGCATCCAGATCTGGGTCCCCCAGCACAAGACAGATGTGGACCTATTAATAAGAGTCCAGAGGAGGTCCATAAAGATGATCAGAGGACTGGAGCACCTCTATTATGAAGAAAGGCTGAGAGAATTGGGAATGTTCAGCCTGAAGAAAAGAAGGCTCCAGCGTGATTTTGTTGCAGCTTTTCAATACTTAAAGGGGGCTTATAAAAAAGATGGAGAGTGACCTTTTCAATGGTCAGATAGTGATAGGACAAGGAAGAATGGTTTTAAACTAAAAGAGAGGAGATTTAGATTAGATGTTAGGAGGAAATTCTTCACTCATAATGGTGATGCACCGGAACAATTTGCTCAGAGAGGTTGTGGATGCCCCATCTGTAGAAGTGCTCAAGGCCAGGTTGGATGAAGCCCTGGGCAACATGATCTAGTGGATCACATCCCTGCCAATGGCAGGTGGGGTGGAACTAGTTGATCATTACGGTTCATTCCAACCCAAGCCAATCTATGATTCTGTAATTCTATGGTTCTATGATTCTATGATTCTATAATTAAGGTGATCTGATGTCTAAGTTGTCAGACAAAACTGTGTTGTCTTCCAGATCCTTCATTCCTGAGAGGGTTGAAAACAAGGATCACTTTTCAGTCTGGAGGAAATGGAAAAGTAATGATGACCACAGTGGTCACATTAAGAGAGAAAACAGAGGATGATTTTCCATAAACGGAAATCTAAGTCTGAATTCAAACCCTTCTGAGAGTTCTTACCATCATGGAAACAACAATTACGACATGCAGTGCACTTCAATTCTTTTTGATGCACTCAGCTCCTAAAATTGCCTTTGGAAAGCCTGTGTTGATGCAGAATACAGAAACCATCACATCTGTTACTCATCTATGTTTAAATGCAGAAACCATCAAATCTGCTATTCATCTATGTTTAAAGTTTAAAATAATTGTCTGAACAGGATAATGAGGACTACTATTTTGATAGCAAGAGGCGCTATAGAAGTGAAATATTTCTCCAAGGGCTACTGAATAAACTTGGTGAGAAACAACTTGTGCTCAAGGTATCTACCCAAAAGACAAATGAGGTCACTATTTGATGAGCATCTAGAATAGCAACAGAGATAACAGTTAGATTTTCTTCTCCCTGAAGAAGAAAATAGATTCACCCTATATTGTCTCTAATGTGATGAGAGTTGCTTTATTTTGGACAGCTTGGATTTCTAAGACTGGCTGTTTCTGCATTACTGACAGTTAAGCTGGCAAATGCCATGTAACTGATTGATCTAGGTACAGAATGCACACAAAGAAACATCTTTTTCTTGTTCTAGAAGTTGCCCTTCTTGAAAAGAGCAAAAACCTTAGTGTCTCTTACAACTCGTTATCCTAGGATACTGCTTGACCATTAAATTTTAAGAACGATAGCACTTTTACATTCTGGTTTAGTCATTTAGATTATTTTTTTTTTCTATGCCAGCCGTGAGATCCTTCAACTTTGCAGTCACAAAGTACAGAGAAACTCTATTCTATAACAGTCACAGGTAACAGCACTCTGAACTCTGTCCTTTTACTGTGAGCTCACTTTCTCTGATATAAGAGGTAAATTTCCATTGTTAAAGTTAACTTCTAATCAAAGTATCTCTGCATCAGGGTGAGAAAAAAAAAAAAAAAACAACTGTGAATAAAACACCTCCCTTACTAAGAAAGCTTCTCAAAAATGGGTTTAAAAAGCAACATCATCCTTTCTAAGATAAGATCTTCCTGTTTGCAGGAAGTGAGGGTAGGACTTTTACTGAGACTGACAGATCTGATTGTTTGATTGTATTGCAGTGCTAATGCTAATCACCTCTTCTCTACACTTTCTTCTTCCAGGATGTGTCCCAGCTTTTTTGTGTTCAATTGGCAGAAATAGTAACTGATGTTCTACCATCTCTGTCAGCTTCACAGGTGGTTCCTTAACTATCAGAGCTGGAAGAAAGCTAAAGATGCTGGCGCTTGTGTATCTCACTCCTTCCCTAAGTGAGATGTTTTGTGGAAACCAGTTTATGTGTCTGAGCATTCTCCAAAGAAAATTTCCACCAAAACTTTCGTGATCAGGTATGCTATATTCAAAGCCATGAGAAGCAATTCTCTCAGCAGATATTTGCTAAATTCTTTTAAACCTCCAAATGTCAACAAATTTAACAAGACTTTAAATAAATAATTTCCCCTATGGTAGGCATCTTAGACAAGATAATGAATATGTAGTTGCATCAGTGTTCCTGTACATAATTTGCACGTACAGTTCTTACACTGATAGGGCTTCTCCATTTCAAAATCCTAAGCAGTCCCATAGAAATTGTTTTTTTCTCATTTTTTCTTCCTTCTGTAGAAAGAAATTTCCCAAGATAAACAATTATCCATACAGACGTTTTACTTCCTTTGAGAGAGAAAAAGAGAGAGAGTGAGAGAACATTAATGATGTTCATTGCCCTGAAAATGTTTTTTATTCAGTTGTTTTTGTTTCTTGTCTGTTTGTATTCTCCTTGTCAATACAGCAAAACTGCATGAGTCATTCTTTTAGTCAGTAGTAAACTTTTTTATCTGGCCAAAGTATGGATCTTTTTTTTTTTTTTTTCTTTTTCTGGCATAACTTTTATTTTCTTTAATAGTATACATATTTTTGCTAAGACAAAACACCAGTCTTTGTCTTTCTCATAATTTACCCTAGAGCTAATAAGCTTATTTTCTAAGAGGAGCCAAGCTATCCATACGCTGAATTTCCTGTGCATTTCAGAAATATTTACACACTTCTGTCATTTATTAAAGGTCTAGGAGGAGTTTTCCTTATTGATCATACACCTGTCTCATGAATTTCCTTTATCTTCTTTTTGTTTTCTAAATTTTTATGTAGTAACACAACTAAGAATACCAAGAGAATGTAGCAATTAACCTATTTTTATCAAACAACAGATGTTGCAAATGCTCAACCATCTCCTACAGGGGCTGGATCTGGGAAAAGGAATCCATTGCAATGCAACTGCAGTTAGGCAGCAAAGATGCATTACAGCTTGTTAGGAAACATAAAAAAAATCTTGCTTCAATTTTGAAATTTTAATTTTAATACAACTTCTCTGTGCTGGACTTGTTTTATCACTATAAACAGGTATTTTAACTGGAATTGTAAGACCCTACTTAGACTTGATCTTGAGCTACAACAGTAGTGTTGATAATTCCTGAAAGACAAACTATTTGTCCTGTCTGGAGTAGAACTGGCATTGTTATCTTCTAAATTTTATATCATGTCATTAGTGAAATTCCAGCTCCAGTCTCAGAAAGCATACAGGAAGTTGTTCTAACTCAAAGGTACAGTTTGCCACCTTTACCAAAGAGAAATGTGCTAATGCTTCATGCCTTCAGGGTAGGGCAAATTCCTGTATAGATCTGATAACTCCAGTGTGGGCTCTCAGAGTGGAGTTAAACCACTCGTATATGTTGACCACTTACTAATTTTGTAGTGGGAAAACAGGTAAATCACTGTGAAGTCCTGCAGCAATTTCTCACAATTTTCCATGATGTTAGAAGGACAGAATTTTTCTCACACTTGGTTTGGAAAAGATACAACATAAAGTAGCTCAACTTATTGCAAGGCAAAGTATTACAGGATATAACCACACAATCCCAGCTACAGATGTATCTTAGAGCTCAGCAGTAGCATGGATTTCCATATGACTACTTGGATCCAGGCTAGATAAACATAGTTACCAGAACTGTATGTTTAGCTTTGCAGTGAAAAGACTTCTTTTGTGTACTTGTTTCATTTGAAGAACAATCTAATATAAAACAAATTCATTCATTAAAGGCCATTTGTATGAAAATGGTCAGGCTAGTAATTTTAACATTACCTTTGTTGGAGTGGTATGACACAGCCAGTTAATTTTTATGATATATTTTATAATATAAATAATATTTTTATTTTTTATTATTTTTATTATATTTTTCATAATATATTTTAAAATATATTTTTAGTACAGCTTCAATTTCCTGTTTTGGGAACCTGTCTTATCAGTGTGAACTTTGATTTAAGCAAGCATATTATACTATCAAGAAAAAATACAAAGACTTGGTACCTTCAATTTGGTACTTGGCTAACAAAATCAGCATGTATCTTTTAAAGATGTCACAAAATAATGGTATATGTAGCCAGCCAATGAGTTGTAAGTGTCTAATTCATGTTCATAAACATGGGAAAATTCTTCTGTCAGACTCTACTAGTGAACCAAACCATTGTAATGCAAAATCTGCTTACTTGTCCTTTATTTTTACTGTACTATTCACAGACTCAATTGACTTTCAGTGTAATCATCTTTCAAGATAAATAGTACATGCCTGGCTAGGGTTACATACATTGTTGCTTGGAGTGATTTTCCTTCACTGTAATTGGTTTTCCACTGCATATTTTTCCAAAGGAGTGTTCTTCAAAGGAAAATATCAGTGTCGGAATTCAGTAAAAATATTTACATACTTAACTGTTCCACACAATAAATCCCATGATTTAACAACTCAATATCTACTGGAAGAGCAATTGACACGGGGCAAGAAATAGAGGAGGTTTTTGGAGACTGTCAAGGACAATTGATGATGATTTCTGGGTCATAACTAATGATTTCTGGGTCAACTAGGGGAAGTGCCTTGTCAGACTATCAATAAATGAAGAAGAATGGATGAATGCTGCAGAGATCATTGGCATCCTTTAAAGCAGTAACCATAAGATAGTAGGGCTTAGGATCTGAGAGAATTGAGCTAGACAAATAGTAAAGTCACAGTTTTGGGCTTTAGGAGACCAGAATTGGGCTTGCTCGGGGATCTATTTGCAGGGATCTAACTGAAGAGTTCATGGAGCTCAAAAGGCCCCAGGAGAGCTGGCCTCCTCAGAATACAGGAACAGAGCATACTGATACATGGAAAAGGCTGAGATCCTCAGTGCCTTTTCTTCATCTCACTTTTTACTGGTAGAGTAGGTTCTTAGTCTTTCCATAAAATTTTACTCATGATGATCTTTTTATTTTCTATACTTACCAATCTGATTTTTCTTCAGCACTGGAACTGAACAAAATTCTGATAGTTATTGTTCTCAATGTCCTCATGATAACTCTCCTTATAAAGAACCCATTTTATTTCAGTGATAAAAAGAAGATTATGTGGTCTGCTAATGCTTTCCAAAGTATTTTTGAAGCAAATGTCTAATTTCTACCACATTTAACACAGAACTAGACGTCTTAGAGCTAGTAAGTTCCATGAAACCAGGCCTAAAACAGAGTAGTGATTATCTCTACTTCATGAAAACAGATCAGTTTCAACTCAGCAGTGTTGCCAGTGACACAGAAAAGTTTATTCAGAGGAAAAAAAAAAAAAAAAAAGTTATAGTAGGAGAAAAACTAAGGTGCTAGTAGGCAAGGTTGGAGATGAACTAATAGTAATTTGGAAAATTTGGAAAATGGCTAGCCTAAGAATTGGGAATAAATCCACATGAAACCAGTTTTAACTAACCGTGCTCCTTATACTGCTTCTTGGGGTTTGAAGTTTGAAAATTTGGAGCATAAAGTGAAGATAAGAATCAGACACAGACACAGACACAGATTTCTAGGTTGGAAGAGACCTCAAGATCATCGAGTCCAACCTCCGACCTAACACTAAGTACTCCACTAAACCATATCGCTAAGCTCTACATCTAAACATCTTTTAAAGACCTCCAGGGATGGTGACTCCACCACCTCCCTGGGCAGCCCGTTCCAATGCTTAATAACCCTTTCGGTAAAGAAGTACTTCCTAACATCCAACCTAAAACTCCCCTGACGCAACTTTCGCCCATTCCCCCTCGTCCTGTCACCAGGCACGTGGGAGAACAGACCAACCCCCACCTCACTACAGCCTCCTTTAAAGTAACTGTAGAGAACGATAAGGTCGCCCCTGAGCCTCCTCTTCTCCAGGCTGAACAAGCCCAGCTCCCTCAGCCGCTCCTCATAAGACTTGTTCTCCAGACCCCTCACCAGCTTGGTCGCCCTTCTCTGGACTTGCTCGAGCACGTCCATGTCCTTCCTGTAGCGAGGGGCCCAAAACTGAACACAGTACTCAGTGAGCAATCAACAAAGTAGAAACTTATAAGCTATCTAAGTAGTAAATAAGAAACAAAGAACTGTCTTCTATTGATAAAGAAATCAAGCAAGAATATTGTCATAAGTCCACATATGCATTCCCACACATGCCCAGTGGAAATCAAATGAAGGAATCTTGAGGTATGTGATGATTCAAGGATCACATTCTTGCTGGAAGAAGAAATCATTGACAAAATCATGGGGTCTCAGTATGATAAAACTATGGAAAACAAAGGCAGCAATGGTTATGAATGAAAAAGTATGGGAAATTATTACTGACCTTTGGATGAGCCAATATCACCTCTGTCAACCTCTTCTAATGGAAATCTTTGGGGAGAAAGATCTTGTAAGGGTATGAAATCACAATTTTTGAAAGAAGAGGGCGAGCAATGTAAAGTTCATGCCTGAATCACACCTTTTAAGATTCAGAGTCCTGAAATTACTTATTTTTCCGCCGCACTAACCTAGCTATTTTTATCCTCGACGTGCAAACAACTCTATGATTCTATGCTAATTTGGCTTTACATGTTCCAATTCTTTTCTCTGTAGAGAGCATACATTCCTTGTTAATGTCCACTAGATACTATCTAGCATCTATGAAAACCAGTTGCAATTATCAGATACATTTTCTGATTAAGTGAAAGCATTGCTTGATTCAAGAAAAGCACAGAAGTCTTTCAGCTCTGCCAGTTCCAGTATCCTTAGTACCTCTTCATTTAATTGTTATTCATGAGAAGATTCATCCACTGTTTTTCAACCTGCACTCTTGGTTCAGTGGGAAATTGTAAAGTTAAAGCTGCATCTGCAGCTTAGTACAGGCAAATGCCTACCCTTACCATACACTCATAATGAAGCATTCTTATTATTCCATATTAGAATCACTGCAGCTATCAAGACAGGAGTAACAGATGTTTTCAGATGAGCCTGGGGACCAGTAAAATGAGTAAGATGGAATTAGGGATTTTGAAGGAAGAAAGCAGAAGGGAGATCCTCTCTTCCTTAAAGTTTTATTTCCAAATAAATGCAAAGGCCATTTCTTAATTAAATACTTCAAAGATTGCCTTTCTACCCCTGTCCCAAAATATTTAATATCATCTTAGCTGATGAGACCATCTCTACTTGTAATAACATAATATTTGCAATGTGGCAACAGATAAGGATATGATCTGAGACAACAGAATATTGATTGCCTTTCATTAAAATGTTCATAGCTTCTTCAATTGCAAAACAACTTTTATGGATTTGGATTAGTTTTCATTACTAATATTTGAAGCAACCAATGTGAAGGGGTAGGAGATATATTCAGATGATGTAATGGACCACAGGATTTCATTTAAAGCTCCTCTTCACTGCAGTGGTGCAGGATTATCAATATATAAATCATCAGGGGAAATTTCCTCATATGAGGCAGCCTTACAAACAAGGTTGTCGTATTCTCAAACATTCTTTCGTTAGCCTATCAGGAATACCTCTGTGCTGAATTCAAGTCCTGTCCGCATTAGCAAATTCACAGCGGTGCAATTAACTTGTTATTGATACCCAATGAACATACACTGATAGAGTTTAAGTATGTTTACCGAAGACTTTCAGTCTTACATAACTCCTTGAGAACAGTATCAGAGCAGATTTCTTTAAAGATATTAAAACCAAATGCCAACCTAGGAACAATAAAATAACAATTAGAAAAAAAAAAAAAAGACATTTACTGAATGAAACACTAAAGCATGCTTAAAATTCTGTCTTTTTTTCTGCATTGATCCATTATCAATGGGCCATGGCAACCCTAGTATCCTGCAGAGGGATGTGCTGTCACTCTACAGCAAATGTTCTCATTTTAAACATCCTGAATACTCTCTTAGCAGAGTACATATAGTCAAGTGCTAGAGAAGTGTCAAGGACAAATGTGAATAGCCCACATGATCGATCTTATAATAGTCTGAAACCCCTTGAAAGACTGTTTAATAAGCACTGATGTAATTTTTTTTCCTTGTTTGCAATTACTGTAAAAAAATAAAATAAAAAATCAGTAAATGCATTCTAGATATCACCATATCTAGAAATGCTGCTGCATACCAGAAGAGTTCTTTCCAAACAATTCAGCATGCATTATCCTCCTGTCATCACAACCACAGATGAGATATATGCCAGTACTAACAGCAACAGTGCTGCAAATACTGCCCAGGAGTGTGAAGGTCCACCATGCAAAGCATAGAAAGATTGTCATTGAGATTTTTTTTTTCATATATCTCTACTAAGCACTGCACATTTGCAGCTATTAACTCTGTAGCAAAGGAAAGCATTTTGTCCTTTCTGGCTGAAAATAGTTATAAATGGAGCAACTTGGCCAAAATGAGAGGAGCAACAGGATATTTGGAAAAAAAAGAATCTTGGTGCTTGAACTCTGGTGCCAGAATTGCTATTACTTCCAGCTGGCTCCCGTTTTTTATCACAAAATGTTCAGTGAGAAAAATCCAGCAGTGCATAGAACCAGTGTTAAGGGAAGGACGATAAAATAACTGTCCATGAGGCTCATCAAGAGAAAATCTTGCTGTGATTTTTAGAGCAGTGTGAGCTGGCTGGCCAAGTGGTCACAGTTATGACTCATTTAGCAAACAATGAACCATCACATTATGTGATGAAGCTCCTTCTTACCATCAACTTTGCACAAAGTGGAGAAGCTTTATATGTTATGTTTCCTGTTGCTTTCTTTTCTTTTCTGAACTTTCTTTACTTGGAAACTTTACCTACTAAGCAGCACAAGCATCTTCTATGTTAAACATGATTTTACTGTTCTTATATTGAACCTTTCACATGCTGCTGCCATAGAAATCATATATTTGGATTCTACATTTTTGCAATCAGATTGCACTATGGTTTTAAATCAGACAATAAAATGAGTTTTCCTCCTACTCTTCAAAACCTCAGTTTACCACAAGAAAAACTATCTCAGTGAATCATGACAATGTTAAACACACAGGACAACTAAGATTTTGTAAATAGCACTCAGAATTTCCCTTCCAAAGCCAATTGCAGATGTTACTTTCTGTGATAGATGGTATCCCTTTTGCTCACAGTTAATCTTTTCTGTTAAAAGAGTGTAGTTGGCCATAATATCATTCCTGTGGAAAGCTTTTAGAGAACAGAGGAGAAAATGTTCCTGCAGAGTACACCTGGGCCTGCTGAAGTGGGTGAGCTTCCTAACATACAGTGGAACCTGCAGTGACTGAGAATGGACATAACAAAGAATAAGAGCATAAGAAAGATTCCTGAAAGCAGTTGAACAAGCAAGCAGAAAAATATCAGAACTAATGGAAGTAAAAAAGTGTTGGAAACCTAGAAAAAGTGTGTGGCATTTGCTGAAACACAGAAAAATACTAGAAATTGCTGAACTGAGTTTAAGACTAACAAAAATGACCTTCCTCTCAAGAAGCAGTGAGTAGACTGGATATTTATTCCCAGCTTATTCTGTAGGTAGTCTTCCCACCAATTTATCTGAGCGTGTTTCAAAAAAAATAAAATAAAAATAAAGTCATTCTAGTTTGTTTTAATAAATCATTAGCTCTAGAGATGCAGAGCCTTTTTGGTGCATTCAATTTCTGGAACTGTGTATGAACAATTTATTCAAAATTCTGACACACTTTCACAGCTATAAATTTGAACAAGTTTTAAAGATGATAAGATTAAATGATAAGACTACCAGAACTGCTTCTTCCTCAAAAGAAAGACTGGATATAAATTCTAATCTTGTTGTTATCAGGTAAGTACACCACAACACTTAATGTTTTTATGCTGGACTAGTCTCCCTGTCTGCCAGAGAAGTCAAGTACCAAATTCATTGTTCACAATTCATTATCAAAACAAGTAAGGTCTCTGACAGTAATTTGTAACAGGTGACTTCAATACTGTGGCTTTTTATTCAACTCAAGTGTAAAAATTATTTACATCAAAAGGAATGAAATAGTGTTTTATATAGACTGCTGCTGAACTTCTGTACAGTTGTAGCCTGAACAATTTCTTGTGAAGCAACTTACAGGTCACCACCAAAACTCTCCAGTTCAAACTAAGGAAAATGAATGGTAGAAATCTTGCTTAAGGTATTTTTTGCCAGCCCTTCACTACAATCACAAACAGCATGGCCAGACAGGGAAACAATATATAGGAAGGTATTTTTGTATAGTTCTTTCAAGATCATTTACCCTTCAGGATATAAAATGCAGAAACTGCTTCCGGGATTAAAAGCAAAACAAAAAACAAATAACCTTCTAAGCTATTTTAGTTCCAATTATGTTCAATATTTGAAAGTTCATGGAGTGAAGGACTGAAAATGTATGCTGACAAAGTGAATTGGAAATACAGAACCAGTTCTTTGTGTTCCTTTTTTTAATACTCTCTCCAGTGTAGAATCACTCTTGAATGATCATCTTGCTAATTTTTATGTTATTCTACACACTATGAGGAAAATGTAATGTGACACTTGAAGAAACACATATGTAGAATCTCATAGACGATATTTGAATACTATTATTTCAGTATTTCAACTGCTATTTTTTATTTTCAATATCTAGAGGTTCCATCTCCTGTCTGTATTGCTATAGGTCCCCCTCAATATTTGATCTGCAGGGAGTATAATTCAGATAAAACCCTAAAAGGAGCTTTATTTCATACTATTGCAGCTCATGATATGGGCTCTGAAGGCCTGTATTTCCATCCCCTGTACTTCAGCTATAATAATAGCTGTGGAATCAGCTTTCTATAAATACAAATAGAGAAAGTGCTTGAAAGAGGTAGGTGAAAGGTGGCTGACAGATGTCAGAGGTGAAATTGAGGGCACAAGTGGCTGTGAAACCCTAATCTCTACTTTTCATTTCCGTGCCTCATTCACTAGCCCAGACCTCTAAGTCCCCTGTTAGTAACCTTTAACAGAGAGTAGCCAAGAAGAATTATTTGTTTCTGAGGAAATTTATATATATAATATATATGTATAAAATTAGTTTTCATGTAACTTGCTTTTGCAGGGAATCAAGAGTCTTCAGCCACTTCTAGCATATGGAAAAATAGTATATATATATATATATACACACAAAAAAAAACAACTGGTGATCTTACATGTCATTAATAGTCTGTGTATCTTGAATTTCAGATGTTATCTCTGTATGTACCACTTAAAACTCAGAGCAAAACTATTTGAAAATTATACAGACTACACATTTGTAAAAATAACCAGCAAGAAGTATGCTACAATGTCCAGATAATTCAATTCTGAAAATAAAGAGAAGCTTCTCCAACACTCAAATTTTTCTGACTTACAGTCAAACAATGTTAACAGATAGTTGAATAGAGAAGATCTTTAATTGAATGACGTTACAAGAGATTTTATGTTTTCTATTGTTAAGAGCAAAGATCTTCCAAGTTATTGGCCATCATGATGACAAAATGTAATGCTATGTAAAATATGAGTTTCAGTATAACATACAATGAAATGTAATGGAATAATGAAAAGTATATATTATATGCAGGTAATAGGTTTGTAGATAAGGTCTGAACTGGTCTAAATGATGATTTGAAATGAAACATTTTACTCTGTTATTTCTTGGCTTGTACAATCATTTATGTATATTACAAAGCAGGTAGCACAGACCTCAAGACATCAGAATGGTAACTCTGCTTATCATCTCAATTACGTCTGTATCGCTGTACTTGAAGGCTTAGTTCAATGAGGATTTAGGTTTGGCAACACATCCAGCTTAAGAGTTACTCTTGCTTCCTCTGTCTGCTTATTTCTACCCTTGAAAACGACTTCCCATCATTTACCAAAACAACTGTTTGAAAGGTTCATCTGTAATTCAGACCACTGAATTGACCTTGGTTAAAAAAATGAACCCCAAAGAATGAAGTGTTGGGGAGGTTTCATACAGCTGTGATATGCATGCATAATATTTCCTAGGCATCTCTTTGGCCTCTGCCAAGAGAGGATAAAGAGAAGGCAAACTGCAATGCAGAAACAGGAGTGAGAAGTGGCAAGAATTTCTTTAGTCAGTATTACTGCCAAGGCCCATGTCCAATTGAACTGAATCTGGAGACAAGAGTCCTGGGACTCTTGTGGTGTACTTTGTGAAGTCCTCAACCAGGGCAACACTGTTGAAAATCCATACAGTTAACAGTATGGTCGTGTAAAGCACCTGTTCATCCTGTGCTGCAGTGACTGACAGCATAAAACAGAGAGAGAGAATGGGGGATTGTGCTCCAAAACATTTAGACAAATGTGATGTTTGTGGTAGGAGAAAATGCTTCACTTCATCTTAAGCAACCTTTGGCTAAGAAGCTTAGTAGTTTAAGAACATCTATTTCTCTCTGATCCATTATTTCTTTTCAGCCAAGCAGTGACACTAATAAAATAAACAAACAAACAAACAAACAATGTGAATACAGCAATGCTATGTAACCAAGATTTACAGAAAGATCTCTTTCTCTGCTTCTGTACAGAGTAAAAGCACCAGCATAAAGCTTTTCTTTATCACTGTATCCATGTAGGGTAAGGGAAGGCTATATCACTTATGTGTATTGCAGTAGTTAGAATGGTTCAACTTTATAACAAGCTGAAAGTCCTCAGGATCCCAGAGTATCCTGCTATGCTGGTAAAGTTCTTTCATCTTACTCTCAACTACTTTTTTTGCACTCTTGCTTAGCAAAGACCTACTTCATAGTGGTTTTGTTTGCCCCTCTATTATTTTCAATTCAAAGCAGTTTGGTGCTACTGCTCTTGGCTACTTGCCTTCTGTCTTTTCTGTTTCTGCAGGCAAGCCAGGCTACAGGCAGGCTCTGACAGCTGTTCCACATGGGAAGGTAAATAAATCGGCATTTTACCTGCCTTGGAAGAGGTCATGAACAGTTAATTGTTCAAGATCTCGTGCATGCAAGGCACTGTACATGTGTAAATTATTAGTCTAATTGCAGCAACAGAATGGAAAACAGCAATCAACAATGAGGAAGCTGCTGCATAGATGTTTAATTGCTTGTATGCAGCAGCTGTGGTAATTGAAATTGTGACAAGACCCTGGCATTAATGTAATGACTCTAATAACTGGACACAAAAATAAAACAAATGAACAGTTGCTGCTGGCAAGACTACATGAAACAAAAACTTAAATAGCACACTGAGCAAAAGAAAAGTATCACATATAAAAGCATCCCATAAAAAAAGTTTGTGCTATCAGCGTCCTAACAGATTAGACTTTTCTTCCATTACATCTTCTAAAATTCAGAGCTCCTTTCCATCCTCTTGAATGAGAATATATAACCGTCAGTGTTACTTTTCTGGCAGAAACCGAAAATCACAAGAAGTCTAGTTTCTGGGACTGTTCTCAGAAGATGCTGAGTCAAGCACTAATTACCTGGGTTCACCTGACCTCACCCCTCTACTTGGAGAGGTGATCCATAATACTATGCTACAAAATGTACTTTGGAGCTAACTTTCAGAACACTGTTACTTTCACTATTTATTTCCTGGATGGAATTGCTGTAATGACACTAGTTTATGTTGAATGAAAATTCAGAAAGTAGTAACTGAAATTAACTGTACACATTGCTAATAAATGTCTACTATCTGATTTTCAGATTGTGCTTCTAAATGAATAAACATCTACCACATCATCAGAAATGGGACTGTGTTTTTTAACACAAAAGAATAGAAAAATTCCATGAAATGCAAATACATGAGTGTAAGTGAAAGAGACGGAGCTTCCTTCCAAATATTACATCTTATTTGCAGTTTATTCATAAAAATGTGAAGTACTATTTGTCATGGATTTCATAAAAAGTATTTGTGATGCTCATCTGTAATTTTACTTCAGTGTTGGATTTGCTTCATTGTAAGATTTTCCTTTATTTTCAAACAACATCAATGCCACAAATAATATCTCATATGTTTAAAAGAAAAGAGCAAACAATAATATCCCAAAAGCATAATTTCTGCAGACATTTTTCAGCAACAGCTTCAATATAGTATTATATTTCTAATTGTATAGGAATTCATCTCAATTATTTCACCATTTTCTGTGCAAATGTTTTATTAATGTATAAACAATAATGCTAGGATTGCTGCTTCCTCTGGTAAGAGGGTGCATGGAGACTGCCTTGGCACAGTCAATGCCAGACATTCAGTGATGGTGTGTTAATGAAATCAGTCTACCAGCTAGCAGTATTGCTGTTGCACCTAGACAGATAGGAGCCCTAGTTTGTCCTGATTACCTCTTCAAAGTGCTGTGTCTGACATCTATTTTCTCATGACAATGCAAATCTCACTGCAGCAAATACATTTTTGATTACCTAGTCTGTTCAACTGTCAGCAAGTAATTAATATTGTTATCACCTAATCAAAAGTTGTTTAAATGGAGAATGTAAACTATGCCCTTGGCTTTGTTCTTTTCATTGTGTACACTACTAAAAACAATAGGCTCTTCAATAATGTTTCCCATAGCTTAGGTTCTTGAAGTACAAGTACACAGAGATTAAAAAGAAGAAGCTGTATTTCGAGAATTAATATCTTGCTGTAACTGGAAAGCTGAAGAACTTAGTAGTCTGTTTTAGAGCACTTCAAACTCTTTTTTTAAGACCTGCATGAGAACATTTTTGTTTCCATAAATATTTTAATTGCTGTTTAAGACTCTATGTAACGGCAAATGATTTCAGTAGACAACTCAAGTATGACTGAGTTCTCACAAGTAGACTGAATTTACTCTGACATCCCACAGTCAACTTCTAGTTTATGGTACCGTCACTGGGGTCTTCTCACTGATTTCACAGGATTTCAGCGAGGTCCTAACTGACAGGCAAGCCATTTCTGCACCTTTATTAAAACAGAGCTCAGCACCTTTTCTACACTGCACCACATTCATAAGGTCTGTAGTAACTGACTGCAGCATTGCTGGGAAAACATGCCCCAGACACCATGTTGAGCTCAGGCAGTACCCTCAAACTTTTTCATCTGCAGGCTTAAACACCAGCTGTAGGCCCTCTACTAAACTGGACATCTACTAAATTAAGCTTTTGTGTTTATTTATTTATTTACTTAATTTTTCAGAGGGAGAAAGACAATATCCCTATGACAAGGATTTCAAGGCAAAATGTGAAAGATCCTGAAGGAATATCATACCTTGAAGTTCTCCCACATTTCAGGTAAGTTTGTTTTCTAGTGGTCAATCAGAATTAGGTCATTCTCAATCTTTTCTACTATAAAAACTAAGTGATGAAAGTAATTTCTGTCATCTGAGACATTCTGTGGCAGAACGTGGGTCTTCAGCAACTGTATTGATGTCACATTAAAGGGGACTTATAAGTCAAACAGTTGCCTTGCTAAGGATTTTCACCGAGACGGTTTCACAAAGTTGAATGTATTTGTAGTATGACAGATATAACAGATTCAGAATTGCCGTTGATAAATCCACTTACTGCAGTAGCACTAATATATGGTAATAGTGCCAACAAAATGTTATCCCAGGTATTCCTCACCAAAGGGTGAAGTCACAGAGCTTACCAAGAAGGTGTCCCTGTCTTGGTGGAGGAAAAAGGAGCACAGCTCATCGACTGCCTCTTCTAGGTCTCCAATTTCTTCTTTCTCCCTGCAACATTTCTTTTTTCCACACTCCAGTACTTTTTCCTAACACCAGCTCAGGCTGGATGTCAGGAAAACATTCTTCACCAAGGGGGTGGTCGGGCACTGGAACAAGCTTCCCAGGGAAGTGGTAACAGCACCGAGCCTGCTGGAGTTCAAGAAGCATTCAGACAATGCTCTCAGCCACATGACCTGATTTTTTTTTTTTTTTTTTTTTGGCGGGTGGTCCTTTTGGGACCCAGGAGTAGGACTCAATGATCCTTGTGTGTCCCGTCCAACATGGATATTCTATGATTCCCCAACACTAACTCCTAACACTAACCAGTTTTCCCTTTTATCTTAACCTTATCTGTTCTCCCCCTTGGGGTGACATTTGGCATAATTTGAGTGCAGAGTCAAGTAGTATAGTTATATATGTTTAGCATGTATTACACGAAGATCAATATCATATTCAGGGTGTTAATTTTAATATTAATTTTACAAATAATCAAACAAAAGTTTTCACTCCAGGTACTGACGTGGTCAAGATCCTGTTCTGCTGCCAAAACAGGGCAATCCCATCAACACAAGACTCCCTTCTTCAGCAGCCTATCATACCAAGCTTGCAGACCTCCATCCCCAAAGGTTGTATAAAAGATAAGCGGGAGCAAGCTGTTCAACTCTCTTTTGCCCAAGGCCGGTGCTTATCAGTGACACTAACAAGTCTGACTATTCTCCACAATTGAACTGAATGTCTTTATGCCTAACAGATATTCCATGTGTCTCTCTGACCTTCACCAATTTCATTTTGCACATGAAACACTTTCCTAACAAAAAGTTCCATTGGACCAAATCCATATTTATTAAAAAAAAAAAAAGTTATTTTTTAATTGTTTTGTAACAGAAATGTTGACTATTTCCACCAAAGACTTTTTCAAAAGGATACAAGGCAGGTGCCATTTCATCACTGAGTGACCAGTCTGATGCTGCTTGGAACTCCGGATCAGACCTCTGTCTGGATTCCTGTGCTACAGAAAAAGAAATGAATAACACTGTTTTATAACCATCACCTATAGCTGATGTAAGAAGTTAATATTTAAAGAAGAAAAAAAAATCATGCATTCTGTAAACTTAATAAAATCCAGTAATCTTGAAAATATGTTCATTATTTTAAAGAATGGAAGATTTATTTTTTTTTTGTAAATTCTTGAAGCTTTGTCAAATATTTGGGGAAAATAGAAAATACAGTAGATAATAATGATTTTAAAACTCAGCAGTTATGCTGGAACTCAAGCCTCAATCTTTTCCAGTGATCTTTATCTTGTATTTGCAGAATACAAAGTAATAGTACTGAGGCCCTTGGACTCACGTCAGGGTGCATGAAATCAAAAGGATCCTTTACCAGGGATCAGAAAAGTGATGCTTGAAATGCTACAGCTTTAATAGAATTATACAAAATGGTATCAATCTTTTCAGCATCTTTAATCATTACTACTGTGGACTGGAATAAATAATTTCTGTTACTTTTTTTTTTTTTTTTGTCTGCATAACCTTATAAAATAATAAATAACCTTATAATAAAAGCTCTTTTTTTAATCTCTTGGAGATTTGAGATTTGGGACACCTAAGAGAAATTTTTATAATGAAGTGTACTGGAGCTGAGTGGAGCTGAGTGATTCTCAGAGTTTTATTGCCACACAGGAGGTAGTGAAATCTGCATCACAACACCTGGCCTACCAGTATAATTTACAGCCTAATCAAACTTTGGTCATGCCTTTGAAAGACTGAGTATCCTGAATACATCCTTGTTTGTCTCTCTTTATGATTTTCATCTAAGACTAACTTTTCCTTTCCAGGTTTCCACATTTTCATACTCACAAAGTTTGCTTCCAGTTGTTCTCTCATCTAACAGTCCTGTATTTTTGTATTTGTTCCAGCTAGACCAGGCCCAGTTAAACAGAATAAAACAGAAACAATAAAAGCTAAAAGAAAGGTTCTTTCTGAACCATGGAAGGTCTTTTTCTAGCACATTACTATAGTTATCACCAATTTTGAGGGCTTATCTCTGATGAGTTTCTCTCCCTGTGCAAATAAAGTGCAGCTAAACAACTGAGCCATCTGGAGTTGTTATCTTTTATGGCTAGCGTTAGTCTCAGTTTAAGGGTTCAGTCTAATTGGTCCAAAAATTTAAAAGACTTCTTGATAGCCACTTACCTGTAGGCAGGATCCCTAAATTTAGGTTGCTTTGGTACTGTTGTGAGCTGCACTGACAGAAGCTGACAGCTTCTGTTCAAGCCAGCACATGCACCGTCATAATCAGGGTGATATGGTATCACCCCATAACCAATGGGTTATTTGGCTACTTGGATAGTGTCCAGGTGAAGCTTGAGATGTATGACCTTTTGGGAGTTTCTGATTTCCAAAACTGGTTGGGGAAGAAATGAAAGTATAAATACAGGACTAAAAAAAGAAGGACTAGCTGGGGTGACATGCACAAGATGAAATGTGAAAAAACTTCAATGTTAAGGCTCTCCTTTTAACTCTTGAGAAACTTCCAGTAGGGCTATGGAACACTAGCACTTTGGTTTTGTTGCTGTAGAATAAAACTTTCTTCATTCAAAACACAGAGAGAAACAGATAATCAAAAAAATTTATGTTGCAAAAAGCAGACCTTCCTAATCTGGAGGCCACAGCTGCTGTTAGCTGTGTACTTCCCCAGTGCTAGTCAATAAATTTGCTTTTAGAAGCTCCTCTCATTAGAAATTATAATAAAATTTTAAGAAAAAATCCATCTACGTAAAAAAAATCCATGTCCATACATGTAGCATGTATTAGTACATTTTTCCTGTCCTCACTGGGCTTTGGATTCAGTCTTGCAGGCATGCATAGCAAGTTTTGTTGTTGTTGTTGTTGTTGTTTGTTTGTTTTTTTCTGGTGGTAGTATTTGGCCAAATTACTCCTAAGTAGGATCTGGCCTAATGTCAATGCTCAATTACTCAGAAAGGGTTAACAATTCTTGTAAACCACAAACTGAGGGACAAGGAGATAATTCCTTACTCTACCCTCCTGCCCCCCTTTTATTTTAATCAGGCTTAAAAAGGACATTGAGAATTCAGTGCCTGATGCTCATTAAAGGAGACTCTATAACTTCCTCATCATATATGGTTTCTTCAGAGTTGCAAAGCTATTGTAACTTTGAAGAAACTGGCATGTCATGTCAGATTTCAACATCTTGGCTTTTTTCTTTTGCTCCAGGGATGAAGCAATGTGTGCCAGACTATTATCAGGCTTGACTGTTTCCTTTAGTCAGCCTGTTGGATTGTTTTTGCTGTTGTGTTCCCTGGTGGTTATAGAAACCAGCAGCTCTACCCAAAGCAGAACTAATGAAGCCTGACTTCCTTTAGATTTACAGCTCAAAGTGTTCTCCTGCACTGAGAGCATCTCTCCTCTATAGAGTCCCTGCTGTCCATCACGACATGACCTTACACCATGGCATTACTCTTGGGTGAGAGGGGGAGGGAGCATTATTCCCAAAGTGTGGAGACCTTAGATCTGATAGGGTCCCCTCTTGAATCCAGACATCCATTTGGGTGAAGGTATTTCTAACCCAGTTAATTTTTTTGTGAAATTTGGGTAAAAGTTATCATCTCAGTTCTCCAATAGCTGGCATGAAAGTCATTGTGTGGGAGGGAAAGATGCATAAAGACATATCAAGTGCAAGGAGTATGGTCCCATTAGTCTTGCTTCCATAGGAAGCCAGGATAAGTACTTCTTGTTTTACCGGTTCTTGGTACAAAAGCTATTAACCATCTGAAGCTTGCTCCTCACTATTCTGTGCCCAGCAGTGCAGGCAGTTTTTGTGGGGATTAACAAATTCACGAGGAATACCACAGCTTTGCTTGAAACTGCTGAAACCACCTGTGTGACATATGAACAGGTGACCCTAGAGCAGGATACACACATGAATTTGAGCATGCATACAAGTATAAATTGCTTTCTCAGAGGAGAATAAATCATCTTTGTTCTGAAGAACCTTCCAAAGAATCTTTGTTTTGATATTCATCTGCATCAGTGCAGCTTCTTCTCTAATATAATTTTTCAATGTTAGATCACTGAATCTGTAGTGATGTTTGTCAAAATAAGGAAAAAGTTGATTGAAGGATCCCTCTTTGTTTGAACAACATTGGTTATCTTGTTCTTTAATCAAAAAGAAGAAAAAACACTTTAGTATTTCTTACACTACCCATTTCCTTTTGGCTTTCCTACCTTTTTTTTTTTTTTTTTTTTTTCTTCTGTTTTTAATATTCTCATTCAGCCTAAATGGTTGAGGGTTTTTCAGCCTGTTTGAATAGAATGAGATTCTGGCTTTCACTATCTAGCAGTGACAAAGTACCTAATGGGGTGCACAAATATTGCCTTTCTAGAATATTTTTCAGAGCTTCTCCTTTCCAGTAAATTCATTTTTTTTTAAATATATATATACCCTTTATCTTGCATATTTTCTTTTGAGTTCTTATCCAAAGCTTTCCTGAAGCTGAAGAAAGGAATAACAAATCCTTCAAATCTCTGAGTCAAAGATTTTTGCATTGTTAAAATGATTCAGTAATATTTCAGTAACTCAATAAGCCAGATTAATACTGTGTCAGATATAACTAAGATCTGACTTCTTTACTGTGATGTTCAGAAGGGAAACCAGTTGTATATATCCTCCTGAAGCTCATTCCTATACCTGCTATTATATTGCAAAATTGTTGTTTTCAGTTGAATTAATACAATAGAATACATAGGCACTTTTGTCAAAGTCACTCCAACCTAATTTCAAATTTAACTCGAGTTTTTGCAGTGTATGTACACTTAACAGCACTTCATCTGTAAAATGAAGAGACAGAAAAATGGATAAAGAAACACTTATAAATTCTTCAAGTGTTCATTGCTAGCAGTTGCTAGCTGTTTAGTCTGTTCCTCATTGTTAATATGCCAGATTTTGCCTGAACAGTCCAATTATCTTATGCAAAACACAGATTGTGATACACGTATGTAGAACATTGGCTTACACTGTAAGTCTCTTTCATTTCACCAGAAGAACTTGCAAGTGAGGTATTAGTTGACATAAGTGAATCAAACTCAATCCTGTATTTCCAACTTTTCGTCTTCACTAAGAAAAGCAAGCTGCAATCACATATGTTGCATCAACCATTCTGTGAAATGACTAGGCAGCACAGATTGTTATGACAGCTTCTGGTCCTAAATTATTAAATAAATAAATAAAGTTTCTAGTTTAGAGCAGGAAATTCTAGTAGTTTTGTGACAAACTTTATTTGAATGTTATCATTACTCAAGAGTTTTCTGCACGAGGGACAATCCATTTAAATCCCTGTTTCTTTGGGCTTTTTTTCTTTATATAATGTTCTTGTGCTTTGCATTTTTTAACAATATTTCAAACATGTCCATCGTTTCCATTTTAAAACATGGTAAGACTTGTTAAGATGAATGTCTGTAATTATCCTCAGTTGTTTAAATGGTTTCTTTTGTAACACAAGACATAAGAGAATTTCATATCCTCAGTTCATTTCCTTTGCAAAAGCTTCTCAGCCTTTCCATAGTGGAGAATATGCAGCCAGCTTTTCTGAAGAAATAGAATTTAATAATTTCTAAAAAATACTCCACCTGAAAAAAATAAATAAATATATATATATGTGTATATATATATATATTAATCTATTGTAGCAGAACATAATCAAAACATTAAATTGGGGAATATGAAAATCCCACTGGTACCTCTTTCAGAGACAGAATAAGAAAACACTAAGCTATTTGATCAATGAACATTTTTAGCTATACTCCTATGCTTGTACATAAAAGCTCTGCTTCCCATTCCAGCCAGCCAGCTAAGAGTGAGGCTATATAGCACGTTTACCTTTAAAATGCAGGTACCATTTCCCAACATCCTTTAACTACTTTTGTCTCGTAACAAAGGATGGTGTGAACTTTAGGAATATAGATGTACCCTGAAATGGAATAGCTGCACTCATACGGAAAAAGTCAAATTGCCAACTCCTACGGGGGAGGAAAATTTTTATGTGGGAAGAGGGAGAGATAGATAAAGTGAGGGCAAAGTTTAGATGGATTTTCCTACAACTTCTGTTTCCCTTCCCACATGATCCCCTAACGAGGCTGACTTAGTGTTTCATGGCTATTTATCTAATTGGTACCATTACTACTATTAATAATAGTAAAGCAGACTGATTTTTAGACTGCTGGAGTTTATTTTTAATTGTTTGCTTATAAAGTATCATGAAAGTTACACATCATTTTCTGGAAACATCTGAAATCCCAATTAAGAGTTACTTGATTTTTGATATCTTTTTTGATGTCTATTCTAAACTGTATTTTCTCAAGAAAGCATATAAAGCCAAATTTAACAAGATCTTAAGTAATTTTTATTTCGGCTAATAAATGTGAGCTGTTGAGTAAACATATCTCTTTGTTACACAAACAGTTACCTAAGAACTTTTGCTAAATGTTTAAATTCCATCAGTTTCATTCCAGATGCTTTGTGGCTATGTTACTAAAGCTTTCTGATTTTTGAAAATAGCTTCTTAATTGCATCTGAAAAACTTCTCTGCTTGTTTAAATGCCACCTTCTGCTGTCAGTGATATTGTAAATGTAGAATGAAAGTGCTAAAGTATAGAAAGGAGAGAACACGTATCTTTTCCCATTCTCAGAAGGTTTTTGACTTTGTGCTTACTAAGTATGCATGATGCAAGAGAAGGCATTTGGTCTCACCTGTGAAGTGGGAATGTGGCAGAGGAAAAGCTCTGCATGATCAGACCAAAAGTTGCAGCTAGCCCAGTTTTCTCTCACTGAAAATGGACAATTACAATTGATTAAGAAAAGAGCCGTATACTGATTTACCTTCCTGACTTCTATTTTAGGCTCTTCTAGAGCTTTAAATTGTACATGGATTTTTATGTGTAATACTCACTGCTTGATCTCTCCTCCTTGTATGTATTTAGTACATTTTCAAACTTATTTAGACATCACACTCCCTTAGCATGGAACAGTTACTAAAATCCCACTGCCTGGTAATGTCTTTTAATGATCTTGACTTTTGGTGTGATAATAAAACAGTTTCTGACTGATCTTCTCTATTACATTGTTGATTTTTATGAATATCTGACAAATACTATGTATCCACCTTTTACACAAAAAAATCCTAGCCAGTGTAGGCTTTCATCATAGAGACAGTTTTACATATTCTATTAATTTTGTTACCACTTTCTGAACTTTTAAAATGTAGAATTACAATGAACAAATATCAGCAGATAATTGACATGTACTTCATCTGTAGCATTTTGATTATCTAGCTGAATTTAGTCTGATTTTGTCATTATTTAGAAGGGATTCATGGTTGTTTCTTCCTCTGCCACATCATATCATGCTGCTGTGCTGCAGCTCCAGAAGGCTGTGTAGGGACCTATTTTTTTCACTGTTGTCTTCATTTATTATTGGTACAATATTTACACTTATTACATTTATTATTGGTACAGTAGATCATGGTCTACACCAGGAATGTGACGAACTTTTCTTGGAAGAAGAAGATTGTCCTTCCACAAAGAGTTGAAAAGAAAATGAAAGACAATATCTAAATAAAATGAAAATGAGGCAGTTGTGATCAACATAAAGAAATGTTAAAAGTCACAATTGCATTTTAACTCCTTTTTGAGTTGTACAAGCATTGTTTCAATAGAAAGGTATAGAAGTGAGCAACTGGAAAAAGACAAAAAGCTAGTTCATAGACAGTGTAGACACAAGGGGAGGATTTGTCTTGTCTACTGGGTGGTATGTAGGAAACTGCAATGGTGTTGTAGAAAAAAATATTTTAAAATGTTATGGTCTATCTCTAAGATACGGTTAGCCCAAGATACCCTCAAGGGTCAGAATAAGTTACAGTCATTTGTCTTGTTTCATTTTTGTATGGCATCTGTTTATAATGTATAGAATTATATCTTATGGTATCAGTTCAATTAATAGAAACATTTCATAAGAACATGCATTAAGGGATGTATCCTTTGTTTACTGAGAAATTGTTGAATGGTTGTTAAATGGTTGCTCAACTTTAAAGCTGGGCCTGCTCTGAATGTGGATTTGGAACAGAGATGGCACTTCCGAGATAAATTGTTTTGTGAGCCTGAAGGAGAAGAAATCTGTACTGCCAAACTTACATTTGCCAAAATATTTGCCAGTTGTTAGTTTAACTGAAGGTTTGCCAGAACTCCACTCTGAATAAGAGCATATAAATTTTGGAGACTACATCTGCATAGCTGTACATGAGATATAAGAGCACTATCATTTGTTCTTGTTCTACCAAAATGGTTTTCTCTTAAAACTAGCCTACTTTTATAACAAAAATTACCCAATAGATTTAGGGTATAGAATCCATGTTCAGTTGGGCTACCAAAGCATCTAAACAAATCAACAAAATATGGGAAAGATTTTTCAGATCTGATCTTTTTATGAGCAGATTAAATCATGGTTTTAATTTATTTCAGTTTAAAACTGTTTCAGGATTATATTCAGCTGTCCAAAAGAAAGGCTAAAATCCCAGACACCCATGAAGTTTTCAGCAAATTCTGCTGCTGCAACCTCTGACAAAGCCAAGGGACATACAGGATATCAGCAGGTCAACATTATCTCTAAAACCCCACAAAACTAAAGCTGTAAAAGGCTGTATACAGAGAGATAGTATGACATGGTGAGAAATATCAACTGTCACAAAGGACAGAAGTTGCCAGAGGTTTCTTCAGCTTAGACAAAACAAAGATAAAAAAATAAATCAAGAGAAACTGCCAATGTAGATTGGGAATGGAAGCGTTGATAAATGTAATGTTATCAACAAAGACTACATCTTTCAGGGTACTACAGTAAAAATATATCAATGAGCTATACTGCAGGCAACTTGAACTCTTTCTGCTCACATTCAAAATGATGGGACACAAACTATACAGATTCTGAATGTGATAAGGTACTCATGCTACCATACCTTGCCTCTCAGCAAGATTGCCTCAGATTTAATATCACCCTATGTGGCTTTTGAAACTCACACTGAGTTTGTTCAAACATTTTCATAATATAGCATTTGGACATATTTTTTAATATCCTTCTCCTGAATAAGCTGCAAAGCAAAAAGAAGAGTGACACAATTGAGTAGGCAGTGTTAGAAAGTGAAGGGCTATGGGTAAGCAATCAAAAAGGCAAGAAAAAAGTAAGGAATGTGACATTCCTGAAAATTGACAATGAAATACCAGTCATAACACAGAAGTCTCCAATGGAATTGCACAGAAGTTCTGTCTCCATCAGGGGAGAGCAGCAGATGTTCCAGAATAAAGTGGACAGCTAGACACCGTAGGTAAGCTGCTAGATGATAACTTGCTAACAGAGAGAGCCTCCTTCAACTGCTGATGGTAATGTTTCAGTGTACAAGGCTTGCATGTTTCTTTCTGCTAACGTGGAAAATTGTTAACAGTTTTATTACATCTGCTGAAGGTGTATCCTAGAAAGTGATTCCCATCATACAATCAGGCAGAGAGAAACAGAGAGGATCCACCACTGGGATGTACAAACTTGCTCCCACCCCTGGTCCTGGCACAGCCCTGTTTCAATAGTCATAGATGCAGTGCACATCTTCCACATACTTGCTCCTGCAGAAATCTTTTTCCTTTTTTTTTTCTTTTTTTTTTCTTTTTCTCAATTTTCCCCAGTGTGTTAACTGTGCAGTCTCTGTGGCACAAAGAGGAGGCCAGTTGTGTAAATATCTCTAAATGTAACTAGACATGGTTGTTTTTTTTCCCACTAAGCAGTAAGCGTGACTAGTATGTGTGTATGAATACTATGACTATGATTTTACAGTCACGTGAAAGATTGGAAGTATATTATTGATAATTATACAAAAATATTTACATAATACACATTAAATATAACATATAATAGGTAAAATACACATTATTTATTAGTGATATATAAAATACTACAAAATAATAGTAATATAAAATAATAGTAATATAAGTGCAAAAATGTATGTAGTAAATTACTATATTGTGTTGTTTAAAGCTATTATATGAAGTCTTGATGAACTTAAATCAGTAAATGTTATCTAATAATTAATCTCTTCTGATCCCAAAACCAAATTCATAAATTGGAGCCATTAGTCAAACTATTTTCATTTATAAGGTCTTTTCTTATTTAATTTTGAGGGAGAATCACCATATTTCTGTCAGAAACAGCAATAATTTGTTTTGGATGAAGTGTCTACAGTTGCTTTTTTGCAAGAGGTTACCATGACTTACATGAATGGAAAAGAGCAGATCCATTCTCCGGCATCCATTACAGTAATCGGCATGTCACTTTAAAACCCCTGGAAAAGAGTTTCAATTCTATTTCAGTTTGGCTTTTGAAAATCTGTCAAAGGTTTGGTTGTATCTCACCTATCAGAGTAGACCAAGCCAGAGACTTTTAAAGAGTTTCAGGTGAAAGAATTCAACTAGTCCTTCAAGATGTATTGTTACTGAATTTGCCTTTCAGAATTTGTATGTGCATCCTGTACTTAGCCTAATATCCAGGCAGTAATTCAAAATAGTGAGCTGAAAATGCTGTTTTGCTTAGCTCTGATTTACATTATCTTAAAGACCTTTACTTTCTATTATGTTGCAAAATAAGGTCCTTCTATTAGTATTTTAAGTTTAAACTGTTTGAAAGATTTTTCTCTCTTGCCTTTTTATGTATTCTTTGCTATACAGTGTACACCACTCGGGCATTCCCTTATTCCTTCTTACTATATTAAATCACTGCATCCAAGTCCCTCTTTAAAACTCAAGTTATAAGAAAATATATAGGTTTAGACATGAAGACAACAGAGGAGATGCCTAATTAGAACTTAATTCTTCCACTGGAGTTAGAAGTAGATTCACTTACACCTCCAAGAATAAAATATCAACTAGTTGGAAACTTCTATGACAAGTTTTAGAAAGATTATGAGGAAAAATAATGACGAGGCAGGAAAGACAGAAAACAACAGGATCATTAGGAACATCTCTGAATTCCTGTTTCCTCAGCTGGAGTAAAGAAAAACTGTTTGGCCTGAGATTCCAGTTTATGAGGGAACATAGAGACAGTTAGAAGAAATTACCTTCAGACTGAAGAACTAAGAGCTCATGACAAAAGAATAGGCAGGCTTACGATTTTGGTGCCAGTATTGGTGCCTTATTTACTCTGTTTTCTTCCCATATGTTAAATTATGAACAGCTAATCCATTCTCTAGAGGTTTTCTTCTGTATCAGATAGAGGATCAGCACAGCCACAGTTACTCTGTTCTCACTGAATCTTTCAATCACAGTTAGGGGTTTCAGTAAGACTTCTTTTGTTTGATTTAGGTCATAGGAGAGAGCTTACATCTACCATTTGGTATGTTGTATAGCTGATATTATTGTATCACCAGTATTTACCAAAGCTTTCCAAAAAGTGTTTCAACTGCACATTGCAGTTTTACCACTTAATTTGAAGTGTTTTATGCAAAGTTTTTGTGTTCATTATCATGAACACATCTATCATTATACTTCTGGCCTTAGCAATAGCAGGGTACAGCCCACTCTTTTTTGACAAAGCTGTATCTTGAAGTGGTCCAATGGATCCAATGGTCAATGAGTTACAAGAGCACAAAAAGATAACGAGGATAGCACTTTTTTTTTTCTTTTATTTTTCTTTTTTTTTTTTAACATTGCATGGATAGTACTGGCAACGTAAGCACATGAATTAATAGCAATTGCCCCTCTAAGTGATTTCACAGTTCAGATGTATTTATTAGCAATGTAAAGACATCGTTGATGTCTTGGTTTCAATAACTATGCAGAGTTTCTGGTTGTTCTTTTAGGTCACTACACTTAAAAAGAACAGCAGGTTTGATACACATACATGCAGTCCTTAGCTACACTGAGATAAGGTTTGAAAGCATTAATTGGAAGAGGAAAATTGTGATTTTCAGTGATTGTTATGTCATGTCTGAATTCAGGTTTCAAAAATCATCCCTCAAAAATGCTTAGTGAAGACAGGCAGCTTTAATGTGTTCCAGCTAGAGCAGTGGCTGCTGGGTACTCTGTGAGCCAGCTACAGTTAGAACAAACATGCTTACTCTTCTACGCCTCACTCCACAAATCACCTACCAAAACTATATGTGTTTTTTTTTGTGTGTGTGTGTGTCCCAAAACAAATGTATCTAGACTTCTCTTTTCAGAAGATACTGTAATATGTACAAAAAACATATTACAGCTGTATTCCATCTTTTCTTACACCATATCTAAGAAGGTTTGTTTGTATGTTTTATCTATCTTACCACTGTTGTATCTATTTTGAATTCAGGAGAATGATGCTGACATAAAATAAAGACACAAAATTAAGAGTACCAACCACTGTTCATCAGAATTATTTGTGGCAGAAGGATCATTCTTGATTGCATAGTTTCATTTTAAAAGAGGAATTGAGTTATCTAACATTTCCCCTAGAGACTATTTCTAGAAATATTTTATAAGCAAGATCATGTAGCTAAACAAAGCTAAAAGAGCAATTACAGATAGAGAAGTGATTTTTGAGATAAAGACATGGTCCCAGGAGGTTAATTTAAATTTGCATGAGTAACAATCAAAGATCTAGGATGAGAACCCACCTTAATTAAGCTTTTTTTTTTTTTTTTTTTTTTTAATTCCCTGCCCTACGCACTTATGGCCTTATTCATGTAATGACATAACACATCACGTACTCATAACTATTCTTTACAGCAGAGCCACTGTGCAGATAACCTACCTGGGGCTTTGGATTTGCAGTGGGAAGTGTAAAATAGTAAGCTGTCTATGCTAGACAAGATGGGAAATTAAGATTTAGACCCAGCACAGAAAAGTGAATGAGTGGGTTGTCTATACACTCATTTACTGTAGAAAGGATTTTGCTTTTCGCCTGTGGAAAACTGTATTTGCTACAGCTGACAAGAATAAGACGCAGCAACTCAAGGAAACATTACTGAATATTTTAGCATCAATTGCAAAAATAATGTCGAAAAGTAATATTGTTGGGGAATTGTTATTGCCCCCCTTGAGATCAATTAAAAAACATGTTTTGTGCTTAAATATAGAAAGTTGTAATGAACGGTGCATTGGACAGAGTCTTGGTGCTGCAAGCCATTCTGCAAGGAGTCTGCAGATACACATATCATGCAATTTGTTACATTTATTTGCCCCAGCACCAGTCCTGTGAGCATCAGCCTTGAACACCCTAGCCTGGCCTTGGCTTCATGTGCCAACACCGAGTGCCCTTGAGCACTCCTATTCCACCATTGCTACAAAACAAAGCTGTGGCTGTTTCTTATATCATCATCAAGGGAAACTTCACTGGAAGTCCTTCTGTCCCTGGTTTTCCCAATTCCAGCCAGTTTCACCCTTTCTGTAGTCAGGCCTTCTTGCCCTCCATACCAGATCATTCCTTATTCACACATTACTGTTGCTGAGCAGTTAAAATTTGAGTTTCCCTTTCAGTATCCTCTTAGTACTTTTGCTTTCCAAGATTTAAATGCATGTCTTATGGACACTTTACATTCCACCATCCCAAGTATTAGAGCTTTTATCATAGAACAGACTTCAACTTTGAGACCTTGTCAGATGCAGGATGTAAGAGACTGGCATCCTCTGTGAGCCACACAGCAATGCTCTGCTGATGAGCCACCTGTACCCCTTATAGACTGTGCAAATTGACAGGAACATTCTGAAAGATCAATAAAGTGAGATCCCAGTAGAGCAAAAAGCCACATTCATCTTAAACTGAAGATTTTTCTCTGTAGTCTGAACCTTTACTATCTTTGAAGATCCTATAAATACATAAGAATTCACCTTTCTTGGAGGAAGAAAGCTCCTTTTATAACAGAGCTATATAGCATTCTTGGTGAAGAGTAAGCAATCTGCTGCATGAAGGGTAGAATTTTTGATACATGGGATCGATAACATAATGTACTCTGATGAAAAACTTTATAAAGAATAATGCTGAAAAGAGAAGAGAAGAGAAGAGAAGAGAAGAGAAGAGAAGAGAAGAGAAGAGAAGAGAAGAGAAGAGAAGAAGAAGAGAAGAGAAGAGAAGAGAAGAGAAGAGAAGAGAAGAGAAGAGAAGAGAAGAGAAGAGAAGAGAAGAGAAGAGAAGAGGAAAGGAAAGGAAAGGAAAGGAAAGGAAAGGAAAGGAAAGGAAAGGAAAGGAAAGGAAAGGAAAGGAAAATTCATTAAGCTGTTTTTTAAGTTTGTTTACGTTGAAGATAACTGTTTCATCTCTTATGCTCTAGTTAACCTTTCCTTCTAACTATATAGGTCAGCCTAGAAAATGATGGAGAAAAAATGAAAAAGAAAAAAAAAATGAATTCTGATTGTAGGAAAAGTTTAATGGTGACAATAGGGTAGCTTAAATAAATATTACTTGCTTTAACCTACCTTTCCAACTATAATTCAACTCCTGCATTGTAATGGAGATTTTCCACTGATCTAGCTACACTAAATAAAATCACTCTAGAGTTTTCAGATCAGAGAGGAAACATTTCTTCACTTATATGCCTCCAAGTGATGTGGCAAAGCCTTTTACTCCCCTCTCTGCCCAGTTACAGTAACAAAATAAGACTGTAAGTTGCATGATTTTGCTGCTTTCTCATTCGAGGTATCATATATCCCATGGCAGTCGTATACACAGTTCTGTAAATCTACAGTTTGCAGTTTTATTTGGCTGCTATTCACAGGCTGATTTTGCTCCTTTTTTGCCTGACCATGATTCCTGCAGAGTAGCAGTCAGAATCTGGGCTGTTATTACTCAGCCACCTGAAGCTACCTAGGTGAATGGAAGAAAAACAACACTACTAGACAGAACAGAGTATTATAAATGCTTTTGATTCAAGAAGAATTCAGTGCATGGAATCAAGTATATGAGTTCAGGAAACTTAAACAATATACACCTGGGTTCGTAGGGGTTGGTTTGAGGGTCAGCTATCTTCAAGATGTCTTGTTTAAGAGTACCTGAATGCAATACCAATTCATCAGAGATAAGGTTAGAATGATGTTGTATAATATTTTTATACTTCCATTACAAATGCTAGTGATATCAAGATCTATCAAGTTATTGTCTAGACTTTTTCAGTGTTTATTCACTGGTGCAGTGAACCTGTTTCCTTTTTCTTTGTATTTTGATCTTGTTTGCCTTTTGACAGTAGTTCACCCTCCTGCACACAATAAGGGAACAAGGAAGCATAACAACCCACCCACCTAATGTGCCTAGTGACTAGTCTGTCTAGGATCTATGTGTAAATGAGAGAAAGAAAATTATCTAGCGAATGATTTGGGATATACAACTTTGGCCACTATCTGAATTTACTACCTGGAGGAATATTTACACCATTTCAGACATATATGCATACTAGCCTCCAATCTCAAAGTTGGATGATAGATGGTATGAAAGTCCGCCATGATCTAAAGCAATGCATGAAGAGGTAATCTGCATTCTTAATTCCATATTTCAATTCTAAAACTGTATTTTCTGATTTTTGATTAGTGACTTTCCAGGTTTAAGGGGGGATGTTGTTTGTGGGAGGTTTGTACAGCAAAGTACAAACCAAGTAGTATGACCTGGTGGATAAATAATGCTGTTAGGTCCATCTGTATACAAAGACTATCAGTAGCATTACCTCCATGTTCAATCTAGCACAAAATCTCCAGTAACGAACCTCATATTTCTGTTTGTAATATCTAAAGAATTAATTCTAAATGCACTTAACCTGTTTCTGTGAGGTCTCCACTCACCCACAGACATTTAACCTATCATTACTGAAGCTACTTCTAATGCTCTAAATGCCTGATGAGCTTCAGACCATGGCTATTTAATTATTGAAGAAGTGTTTTAAGAAGTGACAGAGGAACATTGTCTTCTTCGTTGATGTATTACACCCTTACTGTAGCCTGATCCAGAAAACAAGGAGGTCTGTATAAGTATTTACGTGAGTCAGGGCAAACCATTATTCAGGCTCAGTGCTGTTTGTTTTGTTTTGTTTTTAGATAGTCTCCTTCTCTTGTTTTTGCCCTCATAGTTTTCTATCTACACTTGCAGCCTGATCTGATTCTACTGAATAACTGATTGTATGGTATCATATCATTCCAAGCGCATCTTCATTTCCCACTTCTTTGTTTATATATATATATTTTTTTGTTGTTGTTGTTTTCTTGCTAAACTGCTAAAAGTCTTTTGCTTGCTTGTTTTTCCTATTGCCTTTAGTACTAACCAAAGAGTACTGAGTGTACTGTTCAGGGATGTTGGGGGTAGGAGAAAGAAGAGAAAGAGAAAGAAAAGGGGGGGGGGGGGGGGGGAGGAGTAATAAATTTTAGTTCTCTGGCTCCTGTAAAGTTTTGCTTCTACTGCTCACATTTCATGCTCTACAGGTGAACGTATTTTATTCCCAGGATCTCTACAAGTCTCTTCATAACCCTGAAGATCACTCTCCAGAGTACGGCCCTTCCAAGCCAGTATGTAAACAACTCTTTCATAAATTAAGGGTCTTCTCAGTCTAATTGCTTCTCTCGTACATATTTTGAGGAGATTATGAAAGAAAGTGCTACTCCATCTCTGCCCACGGATTATAAAATGTGTTTTGCTGTTATCAACAATAGGTGAAGAAAACGGCACAATTGTGGATCAGGTCATTTACTTCTACATGTAGTCTTATCATGTGGCAATCATTGCAGTGCTTGAATGCCTCTGGCAGTGCATTAAGCAGCACAAAAGGTCTGTCACATGTTCGTCCACTCAGCTTCAGGAGTCTGTTAAGTGAAATGTTGCATAATAGGAGAAAGTATAGCCTTGGTTGTTGTACAGGAAAGATAGTTGGATTTCTTTGTGTGTGTGTGTCTTTAATATAGCTATATAAAGCTATCTTTAAAATTAAGTTTTATAATTTCCTGGAACCTCCTGCTGGATCAGTCAGTCTAAATTTCATCTACTGCATGTTGTCTTTATCCTTGAAGAACTCCGTTATGTCAGTCAAGCAAAACTACTGGGGACAGTTTTCATCCAGTTTTTCTAGATAACATCAGGTCAGGCTACAGAGAATTTGGATAAAGCTTATGTATAGTGGTAATATTCCATAGAAAGTCCATTCAGAAAATATTAAGATTTCAGTGCCCAAGGAAATGAGACTTCATGTTGTGTTTCACTTTCTGTAGAATACAGAATATAGAATTTCACGTGAGCATCCATTTTACACATTTACCAGCAGGAGTTCAGAACATTACTAATGACACTGCAAATCAGCAAGTTCACAGATATACTAATTTCTGTTATTTACTTTTCCTATCTCTAAAGGAACATGAAATATCTTTTCAGCAACATGTCACTCTGCTCAAGTGACTCTCTTATGCATAACTAATGGAGAATTGTCTACTTGATTAGTTAGTAAACGTGTCGCAAGCTGATATTTGCAGTTCCAGCTAGGCTGGCATGAACATTTAGGTGTCTAAATACACTTTATAATCTAGCCCTCAGCTATTTAGGCGTTTGAAAGTGAGACTCAGACTTTCGTATCAGTTGCACGTTTTGTGTAAACTACCTTAAATATTTTAAAATCCTTTTCCTATAAACACTTGTGGAAGTGCATAGCTGATATTTATTTATTTATTTTAACTTTCTGACATTATATTTTAAAATATTTTTAGAGACATACTAAAAGAATACTGAATTTAATTAAAATGTAATTATTTGATAAAAGTTCTGTATATTCATTACTTTACACAGAAAGAATATGTAGTTTCATTGGTAATTACTGACACTTTCCATAATTCATATCTTGTACTGTGCTAAAATATTTTTTTTATATCATTATTTTTTTGTCGTGTCTGCTAATTAGGATAAGCATGAATGCCATTTACTCATTGAAATTAAGTAAAAATAATATAGTCTCCTATTATCCCTTATCATCATTTCATAGTTGTAATTGTGTTACAAGATGAACACATTTTTTTTCTGTTCAAGAGATCAGATTTTCCTGCTTTGTGCAAAACAATTGGATACACAGGTATGACACACATAAGCTTTTCTATAAATTGCAGGATACCAAAAGATTGCTGATAGAAACATGTAGATGCAAATTATGTGAATTTATCCAAGGGGAAAAGTGGTCACCATGAACTATCTGAAATGTTCATGTGTAATACCTTACTACTGATTTTGAAGGTGAAATGCACATGCAGACCAAAAGATCCAGCAGAGTCTGTAACTATTGAGCTTTGCAGTGTCTTAAATTAGAATCATAATTTTTCATCCATAATAGAATAAAACATTATAATTCTTCCTTTTTTCCACAAAATTCTTCACCTTCACAAGAAGTGATTGATAAATATCAATTACTAATATTATGTATATTTAATAACCCTATAAATAATTTTAATTTTATAAAGAAAGGTAAAAGTTAAAAAGGAATAATACATAAATAATTTACAGCAAATAATCTACTTGAAGCCAGGAAACAAACAAAAACACAGAAAATAATAATTATGCCTCTTACATAGCCTAAGAAATAAAGGATTTATAGTCCGCAACAGACAAAACTGCCAGAAAACAAAGAAGCAAATTAAAATTAAATTTTTATCCTTAGAAATATTCTCAAGAATCTATGTAACACATCAAGTTTCTGAGATGTAAGTGAATTGCATAGTGAAAAGTACAACTGAATTCTGGGACACAGAAACACAGGTATTCTAGCAGTAGATCTATAGATACCTTTTTAAAGGTTTATACACTGGTATTTATCCTTCTGAAGCTTCTTCACCATAAGGCTTTCCCTTACGTACATTTTTTTATTTGATCCTGTTTGATCTGTTCCTATTACTGCATTAAGGTAAAGCTGGTCATTTGATGCAGTTGCATCTGTTAAGTATTTCACAATAAGACCTTCATGTTAATTATGTCTTTGGGCCCATCCATCTAACTATGACTGGAATCAAGACACATGAGTTCCTTTTATCACTTTATCTTCTCAGTTAGAAACAGGAGTTGCAAGGCCAGGAGAGGTACCCACTAGGTACATACAATTAGCAATGGGAATGTCATCGCTGTCACCTCCAACATTTCTCCAAAGGAGGACTGCACTTTTCAACAGAAGGCTGTAGTCAAGCAGAAAGCCAGGCCAGGAGGAAAGGCAGAATAAAACTCCACTGCCAGCCAGCATGACAGTTTTGTTCACAGCTCAGTTTGAGTCCAACCTTTTGTGTGGGAGTTGAATAAAAGCTGAAACTTTTGACATACATTGTTGTTGTTGTTGTAGGTGACTAAATAACTTTCAGCATTTAAACTCAGACAGCTGAAGTTCCTCTCTTTGTGTCTCAGTAGTTTCCAGTCTGATACAGCTGTGACAACTGGGTGAGGCTAAATCTTGAGCTGCACCACTGTTCATCATTAGCAAATCTGTCCATTCATTTTGTTTATTATGGACCATGGGTTATGAGTGAGTATATTTTGGGATGTCCTCTGTCTGGAAGTAAATGTTATTCTTTGCATACAAAATCAGGTACTACTGAGCAGATGTGATAAAGATATTTAAACAGATTCCTGAATTACAGGTGTGGATCCTCCAATATTCTGTATTTATTGTACATCTTTTCTGCAGATAATTTTACTTATTTCTCTTGTAAAAATGTGTATTTTGTACTTTTATAACATAACTTACATATTCCATTTCCAAATCTGTCTTGCAGGCATCTTTGAAATATCTCTGGAAAGTTATGGCACTACGCATAAAGAAACCCCTGAGATATTCCAGCTTGAAAAACAATGGAATTTACAAAGTAAGAGGTCCACACTCCAGAAGGTGGGGTTCTTAGGAGCTGACATATAACATCAATGTAGAGAGAACCTCGGTGTATAATATTCTGCATGTATGTATGTGCATGCATGTATGCAGTAAGATAATGTACAAAAAGTAAAAGCCTATAAACACAATGTAAGACGCAAAAGTTGGAATCATTTTTAATGATGAAAACAGAGAAAGCATGGGAGACAAGAGCTTTATTTGTTCAGTGGTGCCCTAATAATATATAGAGTAGATTTATTTATTTATTTATTTATTTTAAGCAAAGAAATATAGCACAGGAAGAAAAAATAAACCATAGAAAGAGAAGAAGGAACAAAAGCAATGAGCATGAATTCTCCTGCACTTTCTAAATACCTTTAGAACCAATGCAAAAACCTCAGAACATATGTTTTTTAAATCAAAACAAAAATGAAAAACATTGCCTCAAGTACGCTATAACCCTAACGTAACATTTGTACGGAAAGCCTGAGAAGAAAATTCCCATATACTGTATGTTTCTTCAAATGAAAAATATCATTCATGTAAATATCTTCTGTGGAACATCAGAATTTGGATCTTTCTGTTAGCAAGATAGGAACAGAGAAGGCTAGAATGAGACTGTTGCATATTATTAACCCATACAGGTAAAAATCCAGGGATATTCATTGTCAGATTTGTGAAAGTTCAGGCAGTTAAGGGGGCTATAGTCAATTCTGCCAGGCAACTCGAAGAAAGTATCACACCTACTTCTCATCCTAGCCCTTTGAGTTGTTCTGGATCTTTAAGACACTAGGAAAGAGTAAGCCCCTATGCACCCTGGTGATATGTTCAGAAGTTTGTTATAAGCAAAAAGGAAACATATCTTGCATACAGAACCATGAATTTTATAGTGATGCTAGTGATATTATTATGGACGATACTGATAGAGGTTTATATCAGTAAAAATGATGCCCACACAACATAACAATAATAGGAACTGCTCAGTTGAAACAAAAAGGGCAGTAGAATCACCAAAAAACAGGCTGTTCTGTTTTACAGCTGCCCCTCTTATCTGAGCTTCTTTCTCACTGTCCTGGGCACACATTGTTTCCTGGTCCCTGCCTGTGTCACTTAGGCAAGTGCAGAAGAATGTTAGCTATGGTGATCTGTTAACTCAGTATTCATGGTGTTACCTTCTCCAGGTCCTTCTCATTTTTTGCATTTGCTTGCGGCTTTAAATGTTGACATTAATAAGTATGCTTCTTTTCTGTTTGTCTGCTGTTCTATACTTTTAAAATGGTTTTCTTATTGTTGTTTGATGGATCTTTGATATACATGGTACGGTGAAGTGCTACAGTTAGTGGTAAAAGTTAAACAAAACAATTAAGCATTAGTAAAATTTTATATATATAATTATATAAATAATTACAATTTAGTAAAACAAGTTCGAACAACTCCAAAGATTAATAGCAGTGAGCAAGGCCTGTAATTTAACAACAACCTCCATTTGATTTTGCTAGTAGACTGTAGCCATATGATTACTTCATAGCTAGTGCAAGAAACAATTTAAGATCTTGGGCTATACTAAGACCCTGCTGGAAGAACACAAGTGGAAGAAAAAAAGGTTGCTCAATGTGTTCACAACAAAGGGAAAGTGCAATGTCTGATGTCTTCTTTCCATGTCAATACTGCTACAAATTCCCAGAATGGAGTAACAGTAGCAGCTTAAACCAACTTAAAATTCTCAATTTTCCTTGAATATATTTGGCCCTTTCCCATGAGAGTGTAGATAAACACAAAGGGGAGAGGGGGGTACTTTCAATTCACTTAGGAGAGCATTACTGTTACGTTAGTAATATTTGACATTCTGCCCTCAAATTTAAAAACAACTTATTGAAAATGTGTAAAGAAACCAGGAGATACCCATTGTCTTTGGTGGAAAATAACCTTAGGGAGTAAATATTAGTGCTCTGGAAAGCTTCTGCAAGTGTTTCACTTGGGTGTGATATATTTTATCCTGATTTGTACTCCAGTAATAATACTATCAAATGAACAATTTTTTGAAAAGGCCACCACCATCTGGTGATTAATATTGGTTTGCAACACAGTGATATTTCTTGTCAAGTGAACCTTTTCTGAATCAATATCAGTTTAGAAGTCCCATCTATTAAAAGTAACAACCTTTTACTAATTCAGTGTTTTTATTCCCTTGAGTTTGTTACAACTTTACTTACCATTTCAGCAAACCTGGTCTGACCTTCCTAACATCCTAGCTAGTGCATGCATAATTAACCATAACCAAACAGTGTCAGGAAAATTAATAGTGACAGTCAAAGCAATAAGACTATTTTCTCATCTCTGTTGCCCATACACTTTCAGAAAGCATTCTTAAACTTTAACATAGTATAGTACCTGATGGTCTCATAAAATTAGATGTATTTCCAAGACAAAACAGTACTGAAAGGGCTTAATGGAAAATGTGTCTATGCCTTGGGTTTATCTACACTATAGCTGTATGTAGATATATACATATTATATCTATGTTGCAGCTCTGAAATAATTTAAAATTGAGTTTTCTAAATGTGTCTTTTCTCTACCTTTCTGGCTCTGAGATAGAAAGCAGCCATTATGAAGATACACAGTTTTAATTTGTTCCCAGAAATTTTGAAAGTTTATGGAATGTCCACAATTTATATACATTATACATGTGTTTATATATGTATTGAAGGCAGTATCTTTAGCTTATAAAGAAGTAAAAGGATAGAAGACAAAATGAAGAAAAGACAGATTCCCAAAAATATTAATCTGCTGCCTAACTGGTTTGAACATTGGTAAGGAGTTTATAACCCAAACCAGGTTGCTAACACCAGTCCATGTGACATAATGCATCTGTTTGTGGTTTTTTTTTGGAAAAGAGTTTCGCGAAATACAAGATGACAGGCCACTTATGAGCCATGAGGAAGTAGGCATCCAGGGCAGATCTTTGAGCAAGTTCAGTGGAGGCAGATAATTTGTAAAGGGATGAGTTTACCTCAGTCCTTTATGGGTCAGAAGCTAAAGTCAGTCACTATTTACACAGAAAGGGGGGGTGGGGGGGGAAAAAATGAGAGTAAAAAGTATAAAAATATAATGAATCAGCTACCACCTGAGCTTGGATGATTATCCTTTAGAAGCCTTTTCAGTTATTTTTACTTTAAAATGAGCTCCTAAGGATGGAATTGCATTGGCAATGCCAGCAGTTTAGAAACCAGCTACCTCTGTTCTTGTAACCCACAGGTTCAGGTCACACATCAGTTAATAATACTAACAGGGGCATGGTCTCATAGATTAGAACAATAATTTCTAGTGGATATATGTAAGTCATTGGGTTCCTTTATATTTTATTAAGATCACTGAGATACAGCAAAGTATTTAAGTTAATGTATTTCATGAATCAGTGTAGTCCTAGAGAAGAAAAGAGAACTGGTAGAGTCATAATTTTAAAATTACAGAATTGACTTGCATTGAGTACAAAACACAATCTTTGTGTTCAAAGATGGTGAAGGGTCCAGAGGGAAGATGTATGAGAGATAGCTGAGATCACTTTGTTTGTTCAACCCAGAGCAGAGGAGGCTGAGGGGAGGCCTCATGGCACCTGCAGCTCCCTCACAAGGGGAGCGGAGGGGCGGAGGAGCAAGTGCTGAGCTCCCAAGTTTCCAGAGGGTACGGCATGGAGCTGCCACAGGGAGGTTCAGTCTGGGTGTTAGGAAAAGTTTCTTCACCTGTGGTCGGGCACTGGAACAGACTCCCCAGGGAACTGGTCATGGCAGTGAGCCTGCCAGAGTTCTAGAAGCATTTGGACAATGCTCTCAGAAATATGGTTTGATTTTTGGGCAGTCAAAAATCACAAATTTTTGTGTGAAGCCAGAAGTTGGACTGGATGATTCTTTTGGGTCTCTTCCAACTCATGATATTCTATGATTCTATGAGAATGTTTTAGGAAAACATCTCTAGTCAATGCAGTATATCAGCCACTTGCACAGCCTCATTTGAGTCAATGCACTAAAATAATAAATTACTTTAAATAAATGCACTATGCATTTTACTTGAAACTTATTACATGATATGCATATTGCAGAATAACTTATTAATTAGGAATTAATGTAAATTTCTTGAGTTTAGAAAGGAAGGCAGGTTATAATATTGAACTGCAACTGAGAACAACTGCTCATTTCTTAACTCTGACACCCTTTCTGGTGAAGGAGTATAATGTGAGAAGATCAGCATAACACAAAAAGAGTTTGCAGTGAGTGAGTCCTGGCTATGAAAGAGATTCAGTAACTGTTGTATAATTTCTGATGAAATTACTGAAGTGCATTACCTTGGTCTAACTAGGTACGTGAAGGTAATACAGTGAAAAATACTGCAAAGAGCTGGCTTTAACTGTATTGTCATTTTGCTAGTGTTTGATGTTGTTACGTAAAAAATGTAATGTGTTGTTATAGGCATTGCTCATAAAAAATGTGCTTTTCATTACAGCTTGGGAAAATGTTCTTGTGTATTTCAAAAAGTTGAAGTGGATAAAATAAGCAAATTTGCCTAATAATATTTTAGAACTTTATGAAGAACTTCCATGACCAAAACAGCTGATACCCTTTGAGAATAGCATCTTGTTTTGCACCACTTACTATACCACACTGGTAATAAAACAACACAATGTGTTGTGAGATGTTATGTAAAATCTATTAGTAAATAATCACATTCTCACCATTTGTCTTCTGGAAGAATGTGCTCTGCAGCATGCAGATAGCATATTCACAAGGAACAGTACTTGAGACCATCCCCTGCTGATACTCCTTACTGTTTTGTCCAGTTAACTTTTGACCTTAACCACAAAGCTCCTGCAAAAATATTCCCTGTGAGTTATCTTCTCTCTCTTTTCCAGTCCTACTCCTTTCAAAATAAAATAAAATTAAACACAGAAGCAGCAGTTGTTCTATGTACTACCTTTGCATTTTAAATATTTGATTATAGGATCTCAGATTTTGACACTGCATTTATCTGCAAAATGCATGCTTTTGATGTATTAGTTATAGAGCTCTTCAGTTCTAAAAAGAGATACGATCAGGATCAATATTTCTTTTGATTTCTTCAATTTAAAGCAGATTCCAAACCTCTTTATTCAGATCATTTAATGGTAGACGCATTTTGTTTTACCTTCACAAAGATATCACCAGCATTTTTATAATAGAAGAGTCCATGATCATAAATTAGTCAAGTTTAGAGTGCAAAGAATGGTGTGAAACACTAATCATTCTGAGAGCAGCTGTAGATACACCAGGCAATAGGAATTGCCTAGTGGAATATGTAAGAATATCTCTCCATCCATTGTCCACAACTTTGTTCAGCACTCCAGGAATGCTCCTCACAAGTTTTTTCATGAATTTGGATGGAGATGTTTCATATTATCATGTACCAGTCAGTCAAGAAGGTTGCTATAGAAAATTTTATGATTAGATATTCTGCTTCCTTTCACTGATACCATATTTTCCACTAGGTTTCAAAAAAAAATTATTATGTGTTCCATCATCAGGATTATTTTCTATTCTGGAAATTTCACAGGATTTATATTAACCATGCTTTAGCCCATTGAAGAAGAATTTGCATCAGGTAGATATCACACACTTCAACCAATGTTATAAGCAAGTGGTTTTAAATAATATTCTTAAATTACTATGAAATGATTTTCATCATGTTAAAGCCAGTTTCTCTCTTGTGAGATACAACTCCAGTTTCTGATCACAAATCAGAAGGGGGGAAGGAGAATCATGCTCAAAAAGTATAGAAGCCACAAGCTGTTGATGGAAATTAAGTAGAGAATGAGAAAGATTTTTCTTATTATTCTTCATAGTGTATAGGAAATGTTTATTATGCAATGAACCCTTCAGTATTAGCCAGCCACCTAGGAGGCTGAGTGAATTAATTGTTCAACCCTAAGGAAAATGGAAGCTACCTGTACCTGTTCCCCTTTCTCTCTTCCTCCACGCTTGAATGTCTGCTTTGAGGAAGGGTAACGTCCTTCCTTTAAGGTAAGGAAGACAGGATTTTGCTGGGGCTTTGCTCTCCTGCTGGGGCTTTCATTTGATTTGTTTATGCTTGTTTTGCATAACATTGTGCAAAACATCGCTTGCATATTATTTAGCTCCTCTTTAGATGATTGTATAGAAATTAATAGGATTGCTAGGATTTATAGAGCCTCAATCCAGAGTCTAGCTGTCAGGTGGTTTTGCTTTAAGAATACCTCATGAAAGCTGAAAAGAATTGCATGCATTCTGATTATTTTTTTCTCCTGTAATACCAAATGAAAAACCAACTATCGCCACCAGCAGCAAAAAAGACATTGGCAATGAAATTTGTTTTAAAAAATAATTAAAAAAAAAAAGCATGAATGAAATACAAAAATGATGTCACTCACAAGAACTCTTTTGGTTGCACTCCAATTCTACAAAATTCAAATTAACTAGGCGCTGCTATGTAAAGTACTTCAAGAGACAAAGTCAGCACATATTGATCTTATGGGACATGTGCTTACCTATGCACTACAGTTTACTAAATATAAAACATAAATTTCTGTGAAACATCTAAATCACTTTTAAAAAACATCATTATACATTCATCCATGATTAACTGCACAAACGTCATTTTTGAATCTATCACAAAACATGACCTTTTTTTTTTTTTTTCCGTAATTAAAGGTGAATTGCCTTCCTGCATGCATAATTCAGTCCTCTGATAATAATCTGTATTATCAGAAGTATGAATGCTTTTATGGAAGATGGCTCTGTGCCATCTGCTTTGGCAACGTGTTTCTAAATAGCTGATTTTTTTTTTTTGTTCTTTTGGATTCAGACAACACAGTGATGCTGGAACTAGATTGCTCAAGTGTTTGCTGATGTTCAGTCAAGAGGTTCATAATTTTCTGAAGTTATACCACTTCCCTTAAACTGAGATACAGGTATAGCACTAGTACTTTTGATAGATTTCTGATTGTAAAATGAATTCATACAGATGCTTAAACTCATATGGGAAGGCACCCTGTAGTAGCATATTACAGTCTTTTTTTACATACTTCATTCTTTTTTTACATACCTCGTTCTTTTTTTAACAACAAAGTACTGAAACAGATTAACAAAATCAGTCATATACCAGGAATAAACCTGAAAATAAGCAAAGGTTTCAGAAATAGTTCTTGATTTTATAACTCATTGAATTACAGAATTAATAATTCTAAAATTAAATATTTGACTTATGTTAGCAGTTAGTCTGCTAACTATCTTGAACTTACCTTGGAAAAAAATAGCTTTCAGTTTTAATCGATTTTGAAGTTTGAATAATCTTCTATAATTTGTCTTGGGATCAGTCATGGTTAACATTTTCACTAATGTTTGCCTAAATTTTGTCTCCTGTATTCAGTCTCTGTGGAACTACTGACTGTGTAGAGATCAACAGTTCTGAACTTCCTCTCTATTTTTTATAAAGGAAGCTGGTACTGCAGATATAAAGTTGTCTCTTCTGGGTAATGGAAATAAGGGCAGAGACTAGCTCAGAGTTTTGAAAAAATATGGAAGAAAACCAACAAATAGCAGAGTCATCACTGAAATAATAAAATCAGAGTGGGCCGTCCTGGAACATGTATCATCCTCTTCTGATCATGTACCTTCCAAAATACCTTACATTTCAATCCTCATCTTACTAAAATTCAGTGATGAATCCCTGTTCTACTAACTCAGAGCCAAAAATCCTGCTGATATCTTTTCACATTAAAATCAGTCTCCTTTTAAAATTTTTAAATTCCATTAAAATCAGCACTCTCCTTTTAGCATGCTCTAAATGTGCTATAATGTAATATTGTAAACTCAACATTAACACAAATACTATAAGATTACATATGTATTCATTTAATTTCAACCTAACAGGTGAAATCTAAGGGGAAAAAAAAGCTTAAAAAGTCATACTCTGTCTCTCATTGCAGTAATCTGTACCAAAAAGAACAGATCTGTAGCTGTACAGTGGGATATAAGGCCATGCTCAAGATACCAGCATACAAATGGCACAACATAACATAAAATGACACATCGTGGTTTATTACTGGCTCACTGACTCAGAGAAAAGTAAAGAGAGGATAGTAACTAAAAACTGTGATGGCTCAAAGAGGGGAGAGATGAAGGAAGAAAAAAAAAAAGTAAACAGATTATGTCTGGAAGTGACATAACATTGAAATGTGTCCCTTCTGCCTCTAAAGAGAAAATGTGGTCTTTGACAAGGACACTCCATTAACTGGTATGACCTGATTAGGTTTATTAATGCTGCTGGCTGTATTATTAAAACACATGAGAGGCAGAGAAAACAGTGGTGGACTGTATAGTCAAACTGATCCCACCTGGGTGGGTGCTCTAGCTTAATTCTTTTTCCACTGAATGAATAAACCATATATCAAAGTTCAAGAAAGTCAGCTGAGCAAATGATGGGATTATAGTTCAGGATGAAAAGATGGGAGTAGGTTGGTGAGGAATAACGAACGCTTTTTCACCAGAGGAATTATAAACAAATGTAATCTTTCTTCATAAAGCATTTAATTCTCTTCCCTGTCTCAGGTCATTTAACACATACTTACATGGCAAAATGAAGAAGTATTTTTCAAAATTACAGATCTTGTAATTTAAAGTGTGCGTCAAAACAGTTACTGAGTTTATTACATTTGTCCCAATACATGGAAAATAATTTCTGATTTCAAACAAGCAACATAGTTCAGTGGAAGAAAATACAAACTATCTTGATATATCTGTGATATGAAAGAAAAATATAGTCACAATGTAGAAAAGATGTAACTGCTATTTTTTTTAATTGATAATGCCCAAATTAAAAACAAATACACTAAACATCATGTAAATACTACATGAATTCTCATAACAGTTGAATTTGTTTTTTCTGTAAAGACAGAAACTTATAAACCAGCCAAGCAAAAAAAAAAAAAAAAAAAAAGGCAAAACCTACAGTTGTTATTTTATTCATCAAAAGTAAGTTAAACATATTGTATATAGACTATAATCTCACCCCGTGGCAGCTGGTTTATTTGAATGTTTGTGTTTTTGACGGACACCTTCTGCTTTATGCAACTAGATAATTATGAAATAGATCTCATAATTAATACAAGACCTATGTAGTGAATATTGTACATGGTTAATTAAAGATAAATGCAGCTGAAATTTTTGAAGATTATCTCCTGCATATGTATATGCTGCAGACTAGAAAGACAAGTAGAAATGAAAGTATGGTGGAAATGAAATGCTTAAATAGACTGGTGTTGGCTTTTTTTGTTTGTTTGTTTTTGTCATCCAGCATTTCAAATGCAGACACTTTTAAGGCCAGCCACTAAATTTCTATTTGTATAGATAACATTAAAATTGTAGGCATGATAAAGAGAGTAATTGCACGTGAAAACAAACTACACAATGACTACATTAATTAGATAAGAGATAAGAACCTATCATTCCCAATGGAATGATATTTTAAAGGGAGCTCTAGGCACATCAAGGTACTTGCTGAGATAAGGGCTCAAGAAATATACTTTCGCCAAGGACACAATGTAGAAAATGCTATTAGGTGTATAGATAAGCATCAGATTTGATGGCATGCATATTCTGAATTAGGAGTAATATTTGGCTCCTTCACACATAAAAGCGATTTCTTTCTAGTCATATGAACGACATGAATGAAACCAGAGTTCTGGAGGCAGAAACAATGCCTGTGATTCTGTAAAGATGTATTTTCCCTGTGCAGCTGAAATGGATATATTTCTGATCTAGGTCAAAGTGGACAGTTACATCTGCATACTACAACAGAGGGTGGAAACAAAAGTTTGGTTTCTCAGAAGAACTAATTAACTGTCTCAGAAGAACTAATTAACTACCACAGTTATTCTGCTTCTGGTTCTAGTATACTTTGACTAGTAGTATTTTTGGGGGGGGGGGCGGAGTTTACAACATATTCTTTGCCCCGAGTAGGTTTAAGATGTCACATTTGCTATTCTGTAGGGAAGAGTTCTCCAGGGAACTTTATTTAGGCAAAATAACCAAAAAAGGAGCAAATATGGGCAGAATATGGAAAAAAAAAAAAAAAAAAAAAAAAAGGAAAGGTGTGGAGAGAGAGGAAAGAAAAAATTATGAGTGAATAATGAATATCACAGAAGACAAAAATCTAGCAGGTAGGGAAGGTGCCTGGAAACCTGTGGGAATCTAAACTTCCTGAGCTTTTGGGTCATGATGAACTACATCTTGAAGACCTTTGCCCATCACCTTTGCAACAGGGAAGGAAAAACTGCAAACTTGGCTTAGTGGTACAGGATTACAAAGTACAGAGCAATGTGTGAACAGAGAGGAAGTAATGGTGGCCTGGACAAAGACCATCTACAATGCAGAGTAACAAGAAGTAAAGGTAGTAAATTGGTTCACTTAACACTGTAGACACAAGCAAACATGCATTAATGTGCCACATATTGGGAAGAAAAAGAAAAGAAAAAAAATTAATCTGATACAGAAATCTGATAAAAGTTCTAATACGGAAGAAATCTGTGTATTTTAACACATTCTCAAAATTGTTATTTAAATGGTTCAGCCTTGTATCAGTTGCATGAATTACATGACTGCGTTATTATTTCCACAAACCTCTGTTTCTCAGGTAACATAGGCAAAGAAATAAGAGTCTAGTCTAGAGTGACAAAGTTTTAAAAAAAAAAAAAAAGAAAAAGAAAAAGTTTTAAAGAAATTATATCAAAAACACAGATTAAAAATCCCCATTTTGGAAGAAAGATGGGAGTTTTAATGAGGGACCAATTTGGCTGTGTCATAAGCTGATGAATACAGATGACAGAAAAAGTGGGTAGAGCTCTACTAGGAATAAATTCTGAAGTATAGCATGAGAGAGCAAAGTAGCATCTTCATTCCACTCATTCACCAGAAAATCCTGTAGAAAATTCACTGACTGTTGTGAGGACAAAACTCTTCCATGTCTAACTGTTTTTCTACCCATTAGTTATTATTTTGAAAGATAATAGAGGATATATGGCAGAAAACTAGAAATATTTTGCATGTGTTTGAAAGAAAAACTCAAGATACTGTGTAACATTCAGCTGAGCTCCAACCCTCAGAAGAAATTTAAAGCAAATAATCTTACAAACTATTTGTAGATATATTGAAAAGAATAAAATGTAGAGTATCAGCCAACATTGATTTGGTGAGGATATTTCTTTGTCTAATCAAATTTCCACCTTCACCAATTCATTCCCTCTAATGAACAAAGAATATGTGTCACATGTGTAAACATGAGTAAAACCTTGTATACTATTTTATGTGGAATTTCAGGATAAATTGGAAGAATATAGTCTGGATGAAACCTCAGTGAAATGGATGGAGAATTGGTCATGAGACTGTGTTTGATGACAAGGAGCAGATCACAATCAAAATGGAAGAAATGTGTCAAGTACTTTTCATCCAGAGTTGGACCACAGTCTTGTATTATTCTTTATTTTCATGCTTAGTAATGATGCTTAAAAAGCGGTAATGAGACTTAAAAAGCATACAAACAACATCTATTTGGGAGATTTTGCAAGCTGTGTTGGACAGTATCCATTTTATTTGGTTTACATTGTTTTTCTATGCTCAGCATAGCACTGTGCTTTTAATGTCATCAATCAACAGTTTATAGACAGTCATACTATGCCCAGCAATCTGCAGACCTTAAGTCCTCTTTTTCCCCTGTGCTTTGTTCATTGAATGTTTTTTCCTGGTAAGCACCATACAGATAACCTGCCATTCTAGTTCTGTCTTCAGGAGGGAGTGATGACACACTGCAAATCACTGTATGCACCTTCACTACATTAAATAGCTCGTCTGTTTTGTCTTTTTTTTTTCTCATATTTTTTCCTTAAGAGCTTTTAATATGGATTGTCGTTTAACTGAAATCCAGGCTCTTTCAACATTCCTTTTCACAGTCATTCCATTCCTGTATTAAAAAATGAATAATAAGTCAAGTACTAGCACATAAGTATGTAAAATATATTGAAGTACTAATATGTAATGGGAATTTAAAGGAAAAAGTAACACTAAAACCTTTTAACGGACATCAGCATTAATTCTGATTGTTTTTAGTATTTAGTTATTGAGGAAGTTGGGTAATTGCCAACAACACATAGCAAAAACAAACAAACAAACAAAAAAAAGATGACCTGCTAATAAATTCTAATAAATCCTGAAATCAATGCCAGGCAAAGGGTCACTGTCTAATCAAGCAAACTAAAGGATTTTAAAGCTTTCATCTACTTTCAAAGGCATAAGAGGCCAGCAAGTGCACAGAAAATGCAGTTTCAACTCTGTTGGCATAATGAGCTAAAACACTGCTCGTTTCTTTAGCAAACACATTAGTGAGAATGCAAGGAAATTAAGTGCAGTTTCAGCATGCAGGCATGATTGAAACAGCTGTAACTTTTCATGTATACTGTTTGTCTTGCTTATGTACAACTACTTCATAAAACCAAAGATGGATATAGAAGGACAGTTAATTTTAAAAATAATAATAATTAAATGAAGAGCTCTGCAAATCCGTATCTTTAATTATTTTTCAGCAGAAATTGAGCTATCTTTACTCTTTATATTAGTAGATTTATGAAAATGGCTTTTTTCCAGAATCTGAGATACGACTTCTGTTAGAAAAATTGTCTAAGGAATCGAGTAAGTTTCGAACTTCCGAAACAGGTTAATTAAATTTTTTTTTGGAATACAACTAGATGCATAATCAAGGCAATACATTCTGATCTATTTTTACCTTTACACCCATTTTATTTTCTGAAGTCTTTTTGAACAGAGATGGACAAAGTAGCAAAGAGCAATTAAAGTCACACAAAACTAATTACAGTGCCAAAGTACCAGTTCAGAATAATCTTACTGTCATTCAAACAGTAGGTGTACCCTCACTGCAGTCAACTTATGAGTATTATATAGGTATGGTACTTGAATGTTTAAGCAGTAAATAATTTTAGTTTTCCCAACTGGGTACACTTAGTTGTCCTACAGTCTTGCTATTGAACTGAGTTAGAAACCTATTTGCCCAGAGGTTGTTCATACATAAAGAATGAGAAAGAACAGAGTACGAGCACCTTCATTAAAAAGTCAAACTGATGTGAAATGAATGTGTACAGTTGCCAGAGTTTTTTCAAGGGAGCTAACTGAACGACCACTACCAGCGTGGACAGACCACCCATCTGAACAATTTTATTCCAGTGACAGCTGCAAGAATAGACATGACCTGATGGTATTCAAGAGCTCATTCCAATGACATGCCAATTCCTGGTTTTAGTCTTCATCTCTTCACCACTGACAGTAAGCTAAGTGAACAAGGATGAAATAGGATAAGAGCCTGCTGAATTAACTTTAGAGTTAGGGGCAGGAGAAGTGCGTGCTTGAGAAATGAATACATCCAGGTGATCTTACATTGCTGTGTCTCTCAGATACAATGTTCTGAAAGTGGTCTCCTGTTGTGGGACAACTCTATGAGTGATGATTTAAGGTACAGAGAATGAGCCTACATTTGTTTTTATCACTTTTCAGCACATCTTCATGCTAAAATTGAACAGATCCTGAGCAGAATCTTTACAAAACTAAGTATACTACATTTTTTAAATTCAAGTCAGAGAATTTATTTGAAATCTGAATTTCATAGCTTGCGGAGCCATTTTACTATGCATCGTTGAGTCTCGACAGTGTTAACATATAAAGCCTTTTCCCTTCAGTGCAATATCAAGATTTTATTCAAAGATGATATTTTTTATTTATGAATCTTTTTCAGAGGGAAAAAAATGGACTTTTAATTCAAGCTTCAAATGTGCTGCACGACTACTTATCTAACACAACACATGGGAATAGTAATCTCCATCAAGTGAAGCAAAAATGACTGAAACTATCTAAAAAGTGTTACAAGAGCTTTTTCAGAGGCTTGATCACTGCTATGGAAAATGAGAGGTACGGGAAGAAGTGTTTACAATAAAGTTGAGAAAGAATTTCTAGCTACCTCTAAAAACCATTTCTAGTTGTCTCACCCTCTGCTCAAAACTGACTGGAGTTTTACGGCGCATTCTAAGCAATTAGATTTGAAGCTACAAGAAACTTGTATCTTTTGCAATGCCTGAAATAAAAAGTGCATTGTCTTATGGCAAATACCATTGAGCATAATGATGCCCAGTAATAACTTACTCAGGAAATAGATCAAGTACTGTGCACTGACTATACGCTAAGTAGTATCCAGCATTTTTTCCTCCGTAGCTGTTTTTTCTACCTTTGCTGTCAATATTTTATTTTGCGCAGTGTTTTCTATGACCTACTCATTTTGACTGAAAGTGTTCACTGGAATTTCAGGTTGCTCCTTTTCTCTCACTGCTCTACAACCAAATCATGTGGTCCAAAACAGGCTAAATAAGATGCACACTAGGTTTGTTCAGTTCTGACTGCAGGCTGTATGACAAGCTGGAAACTACAGTACTGGACAAACATTACGGGGCCTTTTTTCACTACTTTTTCATTACAGAGGTATGCACTTTTGGTGTGTGTGGTATTTTTTGTCATTTTTGTTGCTGTAGTGTCTCTTATCGTGTTATTTTTTAGAGGATCTTCTATCTTCGATCACACTAAAAAATCAATTGCGCTTCTGTTTGTGCTTCTTCAGATTCAGTTTGAAATTTATAGGAGTGGCAAAATCTAGTGGCATGGATGGAATGCAAAACATTTTTCAACTCTGCAACCCTTGTTTCGGTACCTAGATTTTGTTACCAGACAGAAAAACAATGGATATATTATCTGAGCAAAATGTATTAAACCACATCAGCTGTCCTCAAGCTCTATCCAAAGAAGCAAAATAAAAATAATTAGGTAAACGTTGCACCATCAGAGAGAGCATAAACCACTAAACATGAGGTTTATTCTATAAACATTATGTTATGTTTAGAGAATATGGGTTGTAGGCTCAGTTTATTCAAAACTCTGTCCAAAAGACAGTAACACTCCATTTGGTTTTCATGGAGGTTTGATTAAGACAGTCAGTGAGGGCTGAGATTAGAAATAAAATAAAAATAAAATAATAAAATAAATAAAACAAAACAAAACAAAACAATACAAAAGCCTTTTGGAAATCATGCAGGATCCAGTGTAAAAGAAAAATCAGTGAGATTTATCAAAACAATGGAAGAATCACAGCTATGTATTGGGGGATAGGAGGAGGAGAGCAGGAGGGGCTCCAGGCACTGGAGCAGAGATCCCACTGTGGCCTCTGGGCAGGAGGCGGCTCTGGAGCAGGGATTTCTCTCCCTCAGCCCCTGGGCAGGCCCCATGCTGGAGCAGGGCAAGGTGTGAGGAGGAAGGGGCAGCTCTCACGGACTGACCACAGCCCTGGGCCCCAACCCCTGTGTCACTTGTTCGGGGAAGGAGGTGGATGGGTTGGAGATGGAGGGGTAAGGCTGGGCATGGGACAAAGGGGCAGGTAGTGGGAAGGCAATTTAGTATTTGTCATTGTTTCTCACTACCCAAACCTATTTCAATTGTCAGTCAGTAAGTTAATTTTCCCAAAGTTGAGTGTTTTGCCTGACAGCAACTGGTAAGTGCTGTCCCCTCTATCTTGACCCATGAGATCGTCTTTTCTTTTTTCTTTTCTTTTTTTTCTTTTCTTTTCTTTTTTCTTTTCTCTTCTCTCTTTTCTTTTCTTTTCTTTTCTTTTCTTTTCTTTTCTTTTCTTTTCTTTTCTTTTCTTTTCTTTTCTTTTCTTTTCTTTTCTTTTCTTCTTTCAGAAGGAATGTGGAGCAACCTGGTGTGCCTCTGGCAGCCAGACAAGGTCAACCCACCATAGCAGCTTATCCATAGCTATCTCTTGCAGGTATTTGCTTAAGTGCCTGTGCAGGAAACCCCATCATTACCCTAGACAGCCTCTCTGATCACTTTCATACTCTTTGTCATGGTGCAGCACAGGCCTGGGAGCTGGCTACCAGAAGCGTGGGGTGTCCCCTGGTGGGCCAGGCAGGTCCCGTCTCTGCAGCCCACCAGGAGCGGAGCACCAGGGGCACCAGGGCAGCCCCAGCCCCAGGCACCAGGCACCTCCATGGGGACGTGGCTGGGCTGAGGTCAGGCCAGGCCACGGGTCTGTGGCTGGGCCCAGCTGGGGAAGAGGCCGTGGGCAGGTAGGGCGGTGCTGTGGGGAGCTGGAGCCCAGCCCTGCTGCGGCCTCAGTGGGGCAGGGGCTGGTGGCCCCAGTGCATGGTTGACAAGTTAAATGCACAGGGTCACATGTAATATAAATTAGTATCTAATTATCTGTCCAGACTTTGTATCAAAAAGTAATCATGAGATTTTTGAAAGCATTTGAATTGTTAATGATTTCTTTCCCACTTACTGAAGAGCATAAAAGTAGAATGGTTCATAAATATATTTCCAGTTTATATGTATTACTGCCGCGCCTTAAAGTCAACTCAAATAAAATGCAGTAAGTTTAAATTTACTTACAAATAAAATTTAAATAATAAAACTAGCTGTGGAACTAGCTAGTGGAACTGCATGAGGAGCAATGGAGCCTGGACTTTTTCTCCTCAGTTTTTAGGTCAAATAAAATCAAGTCTCCTACTAGACAGAGGTCTAAGTGACAGACAATTTAAACAAATACTCCAGCTCCCAGGATTAATGATAAGTTGGAAGCTGCTGCCAGCAGAGTTCCTGACTCCCTCATGCCCGTATTGCTGCCATGAAACATGATAAGCAGTTAACAGACATGACATGCTGCAGTGGGGGACTTCTCTGTAGTTACCATACAAAAAAAACTTTCGTATTATTGCATGTTCGGAGACAGTGTGAACACACTGCAGTCAGATGTGTGACATAGAGCAAAAAATCATTTAGAAAGCCCTGCTGGGAAGTCTATCCAGCAGTATACACAAGATCATCATGCCCAGTCACACATAATATATAGGCTTCAGGGGCAGCAATATCCTGATGCAGGTCAGCCTGGCATTGTGTTTCAGCAGGACAGGGATAAAACCCATCATTCTCTCTTCTAATATCACTGTCTTGATTTATAGACAGTTACCTGCATTTTGTTCTGTTTGAAGTGGTTAGAGATGAGGAAGTTTTTGAATGAAAGACATTTGAATCTCATGCTTCAGTCATATTTTTCCTATATATAAAATTTCATAATGCTCTCTAAGGCTCTTAGGTAATGTGGAAGCATTAGTCATAGTTGGATCAAAACTACTTCTGTCCCAGGCTTTATGAAACAGAAAAAAAAAAAAAAAAAAGCCTCTAGCACAGATCACCCACTGTCATTTCAATCCTAATATGCCCCCAATATCTTGGAAAGCAAAGCAGTTTTCCCACAGGAAGTCAATCAGGGTAGCATCTTTGAACTGAGAGACAAACCGAGCCCATTTAAAATCCAATAGCAAAGCAGGGAAGCCGTCCCAAAATGAAGTGGTCCTTCAGTCATATGGTTCATGCAACAAGGGTAAAAAGCAAACACAGACACCTAAGTATAAATACAACATACAGAAATAATCTACCTCCAATGCCACCCTAACTGACTAAGAATGAATATTCCAGTCAGTATGTATAGATTCCAGATGTTGTTTCATTCTTCTAATCTCTCAATAGTTTTCCCCACCTTAATACATTCTGTGTACCATATATACCATATGTACCGTATACCGTTCTGTGTATCATATATATCATCAAGCAGAAAGATATATATTTTTTTTTCCCTGTAGGATGGATCAAAACCCCTTGGTTCTATCAAACAAACACAATACTAAAGGTGATCAATTGAAGCATTTCAGTACAAGGATAAAAGCCATCTCGTTTTGACACAAGTGTGCAGAATTTGTTGCTCTGATATGATTTTCTGCTTCTCTCTTTACAATACTCTCAGTAGATTAACCTCTTTATTCAAGCTAAGTTGTTAATTTTACCATATACTTAAAATGTTTAATATGAAACTGCATCAAGAGGGGCTCTGCAAGGTGTTGATCTGAATAAAATTATGAGTAGAACTTTCAATATAAGGATTTTATTTTTCTGGTGTTCCTAGAATATTCTAAATAAAACAGGCAAAATTAATGGTTTCTATGAGCAAGATTTTCTCTATCTCTTTGTGTAGAAGCAGCTTAAATGCCCATACCTAACTAGATTCTATGACTATTGTGACCAGCATGTTGCTGTCAGTTCAGCATAAGTAAATAAAAGTTGTTAATTGTTGGTGGTAGCTGTCACATTTGCAAATGACATTGATGGAACTATAATAAAATGCTCTAAGTACAGATAATCAATATGATTATACCAAGTTTTGTTAAATTAAATGTATGATGTTTTTCTCAGTAAGCAACATTTGCCATTTCTATATCAGTCTATTTTTATATAGACTGTATAAAACATTATCAGGTAATATACTTAACAGTAGTTCCTTTGAAAGGTTTAGGTACTGGAAACAAGAGGTGTAACTCTAATAAAACCACTCATTAATTTACAGGTAAGAAGTAAACTTGTTTCAGTTACATATGCCCTTCCTTATGCATTTTCTGTACACTTTTTTCTTACTTTAAGAATAGAACTGGAAGGTTTTGAATTTCATCAGCACCCTTCACCCCAGGTTCTCAAAGCACTTGGGAAAAATGGATTTTCATAGCTGGAAATTAAAGCTGAGTTTCTAAATCATCTAGTTTAAAGGTTCCAGATTATTAGTAAAAACTAACCTTTCAATTTAGCCTCTTCTGTTTAGTGTATACTGATATACGGAGAAAATGGATTTCAGGCAAACATTTGAATAGTTTAATTGCACACTATAAGAAGGACAAGTAACTTACTTGCTAACAGGCAGATATTAGGGTATTTGCTCAAGGATGGATAAGGAATCAATGGCAGAGACAGGAAAAGAAGATTTGCTTGTGGATCCATCAGCATTTCTCCTTCATGGTGCAAAGTTTCACTTTTACCATACTAAGCTCAAGTTTTCTTCTAATGTTACTCTTTCCACTAGTAAAATATTTGACTTTCATACTAAATACTTATGCATATAAAGTGCTTTTTTATCACTGAGTGAACTACATTTTCATGTCCATTATTACTCGTTCACATCTAGTTATTCCTCTTTCCTGTGTGTATTAAGTTATCCATTATCATGTTTCAAAAACTGAATCAAGGACTTTTGCTCACCTGTAAATTTTCTGTTTTGAATATCTAGAAAGATTAAATCACCTAGAAATATCAAGTTACCCATCCTCCTTTCTTCAGAAGTAATTAAGCCTTATCTTTCCCTCAGTTAGGCTGTCTATAGGACTTCAGTTATAAAATATCCTCAATTAACCTATATTTCTATTCCTATTGTTTCTGTCACATCAGCAGGTTGACAGCTTCCCTCAACTACGTGTAAATGTTAAGCTCTATGGGGTAACAAATCTCAGCTGTTGTTTATTCAGCACAAAGACATTAAGGTTCTGATCATCCACAGATTCAGTATTTTCCTAAAACACATTTATAATAATTCTCTATTACCAGTAATATAGAGGCCACTGAGTGGTCCTTCACTTAAAAAATATTTCTACCATTTGTTCCTTATCCCTTATGTGGCTGAAATTCTTGTAAGCATGAGAGGAGGTGAGAATTCAAGCTGTATTTTACATAAAGCAAGGCAGAAAAAACCAGAGTTACATTCTGTACCCAGACAGGATAAGTTTATTTCAGTGAATTCTGTAGAAAGATTGACTCAGATTGTGACAGCTACAGAGGCATTATGGTGATCCACTCCAATCTGGAAACACCACCAGTAATATAGCAAGGATGGAAGCTGGAGAAGGAACTCAGTGCTGAATACAGCCACAGTGCTATTATTTAAAAATTGAATACATCTGTTTACAGGGATACTTCCCAGATCCTCAAGGTCAAACAAGTAGCAGAATGTAATTAGAAGACAGGAACATGGTGATCAGTCTGAATGACTCCCTCTCCTTTGGCACTGCCAAAGATTTTCTTTAACACTGAAGTGAGATTAAAAATTTCATATAAAGAAGCAGTCATTTGGTGCCAATTATGTTTGCATTTCTCATTTCCAGTTCAAATATGAACTAGTGATCTTGAATTGAAATGCGCAACATTTCATACTGATCTTTTTAGACAAATTTATCATCATATTTTTATTAAAAAAAATCTGTCAAGAATGTGATGCTCCTCAGCAATACCAAGCACTGTACAGGATAGGCCACACAATCTACAGCAAACAGCACAAGATGCAAAGAGACAGATTGACCATCTCAGCCTCTCGCATTCTGGATGAAGCATTTCAAATTGTGATAAAGTCTGACATAAAACACCTTGCAAACAAGGAAAAGCTTTTCACTTTCAGAGGGCAAAAGTTTTCTTTTCCACAGGAACAACTCATAGCAGCATCTTCTTGGCTGTCAGAATAATGTAAAACTTCACAAGACACCAAGTATCTCTTCCACACATTTAAACTCAGATGTCACTATCTGCATTTTTTTTTTTTTCTACTCACAAGGTGTTTCTGCCTTCTAAAATATGACGTGGCAAGGAGCTGCCTGAGTTCAAGTCTAAACTGCCAAACTAAACTTCCAAAGTCACCTACTTTTCAATTGACAAGCAACATCTTTGTATGTACCACATTAAAATTATTTCATTTATTATTATGTTGTTTATATTGTATATTATATTCATTAATTTTATATTATGTTATATTTGTATATATGTATATGTGTATTCATATATACATATATGTGTATTTATATATATGTATATTTGTTTATATTGTATATTTCTTAATTTTATATCCAATTATTTCATTCATTATTTTGCATTTAGTCTATATTCTTTTCACATTTTTCACACAAGATAAATTAAGTGTGAGCAGTGAAATTATATTGAATTCACCTATTCTAAAATTTGGTTAAAATTAAAGAGTTGGAAAAGAGTCAGTAGAGGTTTTGTTACGTATAACATGGCAGAAATTTTCTCCAATGGGAAACTTCTGGTTTTATTACCTATAATAGGAATGGATATAAAACAGTGAAATATTAAATCATAAAGCTTTACAATAATAATCATAATACATTAGTGAAAAAAATATGGCCTGCATCACTAGATATTTTATGGATTGTATGGCTTATCTCTAATAATTTTACCAATAGCTGCATCTGTTCCAGATATATGATCTTTTTTCCTGTGGATGTTTTTGCAGATACGTACTGCCCATCACCTATAATATGTTATATTGCATGTAATTCCAGAATGAAAAAAATAACATTTAGAGGCAGCTAATGTAGAAAGAGTTTGTTGGATCTTCAGGACTTTCCTGTTAATTAATTAAAGGTTGAGGTGTGTTGATGGATTTGTTAGGATTTACAAAGCACTGAAGTGCCTCAGGGAGACATGAAGCCCACAGAAGCATTATACAAAACTCACATGAAAAGCTTTCTAGCTTTTGAAGAGTCTCTGTACCTAAATGTAAGTAATACATTTCGCCAAGAATAAAAGTAGAATGGATTTCAAGCAACCTGAAATTTAACAATAATATAAGAAGATAATAAGCTCTGCTGAGACAGAGAAAGAGAGAGTCTCCACTGAATCTTAGATATGCAATACAATCTAAAATCCTTATAAATATTCTGTAGAATGTTTAAACATCTCAAATGAGGACAAAAAACTTGCTTTCAGCTTCAGGCTAACAATATTTATCTTGCAGTTGAACAATCTCTCACTGTGCTAAGTTTCTCTGGGGCTTTGCTGAGGCACATGTGAGAATTGCATAGAATGGTGTGGTACATGACCTAAACTGGCCTGTGGGCAGTAACGCAGAGTGCATATGAGTCCTATAACAAAATTGTATTTCCATTTCCTGTCAACCTCAGCTTTATTTTTGAATTCTGTCAGTCTGTGAAAGAAGGTGTTACATGTAACAAGTTCCCTGTAAGCCATCGTATCACTGTTTTCTAAGATGTAATTTGTTGGTAAAGCCTGTTTAATTCATTTGAGAAAGAATGAATGATTCCTGTACACTGCTATTTCAGGTGCCTGAGATTAATCATTGGGAATGTCCTTGCCTGTTTTTTTCTCTTCTATTCTGTGTCAACTTAGGATAATAAACCTGGCTGTTACCACCAATCTGGTTTCGTAGATGTGCAATTCTCTAACTCACTCATGTGGATAATGTATTCATCCTATAATGCTGTATTTCAGTTTCAGGACAGTGATGGCTGGAGTGCAATAGTTGCCAGAAGTAAAAGTAATGAACCATTTAGCAGTTATACTGCAGTCTGTGGCAAAGTATCTCTCAGTCTCTCTCTCCCTACCCATCTGTAGCAATAATCATGTAAGACAGTCTTTGAAATAGTGACATAACTGAGTGACTATACCAGGCATTAAAGTCTATTTAAAGTTACCGCACCATTTCTGACATTGACCTCATTAATACTGCTGTATCACAGCTCATTTTTAAAGACAGAGTGCCTTTTGACACCTTTAATTCTTTGGTGAGTATAAGATACAGAAGTGAAGAAAAAATAACCTGTTCTAGTTGTGATGAGGAATACAATAACCCATCACCATAGCAAAGACCATATTTTATTTGAAAAATACGAATGAAAGTTTTCGTCCCTTTTGTTTATTAAAAGAAAATGTAACAATTTCTATCAGTAACACTTGCATAAGGAGGTATACTTTACATTACTCTTTTGTTAAAAAATATATATATATTTTTGGAGACTTTGGAAAAATAAGGATGGCCCAATACTTGCAACACACTCCTAATGTTCCTTAGAATGCACTGTGCCATTTATATATACTGCAAGTACAAGGTCTTAGCACTTTATAATCCACAAAGTTACCCTAGGCAGCATAATTGCATATTCTCCTCTGTATATAGAACATTTCCTTTGTGTGAGTCTGTAAGTTTGGTTAACTCCAGACTGGTCCAATATTTATATATATAAATATATATATTTAATTATTATTATTTTTTTTCTAAAGGATGATTTGACAAAGGATTAGAGCATAGAAATTTTGCAATTTCTTTTAAATACCAGTGAGAATATTTTCACACAGACATTTTCTTGCAGTATTTGCAACTAAAACAACCGCATCAATTAGAATTTGAAAACAAAAATGTTTACAATTATTTTGATTTTCTACAAAGAAATGCAAAAAATAAAGTGCATAAGAGTAAAATGACTTTCAACTTTTACAGTGTTCTATGTGTATGAAACATGGCAACACTCATAAATTGTTTACAATGTATTAATCCAAAACCTGTTGAATTCCAACTCTTCCTTTTCTTTAAAGTGTATTAAATTACATTTTTTACTGTTTTAGGTTGACAGCATATATTTTACATCTCATACTTATAGATAACATTTTCTCAGATGACACATCAAGATTACAGCATACTGAGTGCTCCCACCATTACAAGAAAGAGGGTTTGTTTAAAGTAAAGCGACTAATTATTTGGGTGTAAACACACAATTATTTGAATAGCTGTTGCAGAAATAAAATCTAAATCAGAAATGTCTTAAGCATCCCTTTCCATGTGCCATCTAACTTTACTCTGTATCTTCCAGCTTAAGTAAAACTGGCAGTTTTCAGCATTTAGTTGTTCAGCGGCAACAGAATTACTATTCAGGATAATTGGAACACATTTGAGAATATGGCTATACAAAAGGTCCATGAAAGCTTTAAGCAAAGTCCAGACTTATGCAACAACCAAACTTAATCATTATCTAGGAAAGATTTTCCCACAATACTTCCACTGAATTTACACGTTGTTTAAATCAGCAGTGCTACAAAATGACTGTACCTTCCATGACATGCAGTGTTAGTTTTCTTCCAGTTTAATCGATGTGAACATAGAAATTCTCAAATATAGTTTAAATTTGTTCATAGGACACCAAGTACCAAAGGAAAATTCCGTGGGATCAGGGAAAGAAATCTGCAAACCTGTTCTTTCTGCATCATGAGACCTTCTTCTGTGGCCCAGAAGATTTAATATTCTGCTATTTGTCATGCACACAACACGGCACTGTGATGTGCATTGGAGTAAAAAACAGTAAGCATAGCAAGCATGCAGACGTATCATGACAGAAAAGCACATTTGGTGATCACCATGGATAGGACATACCAAACAGGACACACCGCAGAATAACTGAAGCAGAGTCTCAATAACCCTGCAGAATTTTAAATGGTTCTGAATTCCTGGGGCTGTGGGTACAGTGCACTTGTTGTATAGCAGCAAGGGAGCACCAGAAATGGTGAAAAGTGGATTCATATTTCTCTGAGATGTGACCTCCTTCTCTCATTAACTTAATCAGAACATGAGCATTAGGAGTTGATTGTTGATGTCGCTGCATTTAGCTCCTGTTGGCTTTTAAGCCCAAATGTTCTATGATGCAAATAAAGAGAAAACAATGACTGACATACCACGTAAAGTACAAAACACAGTTGATTTTCCTTGCTTTGGTGTAAGACCAGAGGGAACAGACATAAAGATAAGTAACTCTTGGCTCTCAAAACTATAATATAACAATGAATGCAGCTTTCATGGATATGTGGTACAAGTTATTACGGCTCATGGTACTACTAGCATTCAAAGACTTTTCTTCTTAGCACTCCACTCATACAGTATAAAAACTGAGATGTTGACATAAAGCAAGTGTGATCTAAATCAAAAGGAAATATATCTTCAAAAAATCTTGCACTACTAGTTCCTTCATTTGGGATGAAACTGAAATATATCCTAACTCTATCCTCAAAAAAGAAAATACATAAATCATTCTCAGCCCAATTATAAATCTCACTGCATTAAAGCATCAGTTTAATTGTACTCTAAAATGAGAATCTCTCCAGTATTTTTATTTTTTTTAGAAGATTCTGTATTTGGTAAAAATTAAAAAACAACAACAATAATCTGAACAGAGATTAGGAAACTACTTTCAAATCATCAGCAGAACATTTCAGGGTTTGGGGCTTCCCCCCCTTCTAAACTGGTTTGTGAGTTTGGATGTTGACAGAAAAGGTATAATTTTCAAATTGCAATGAAAACAGTATAGTTAAAAAACAATTCTGGAAGTAAGAGCAAACAATATTTTTTAGAGCTTGAAAAGCTTCTTTCAAAGCTACTTGCTTATTTTTCCAGAAGGCTATGTAAACCAAAATAAATCAACAATATCTTGGGAGGGAATTTATTAAAAGGAATGACAATTATTAAAGTAGGACTGATCAAAAGTTTCAGTCATATCTATGAGCTACCCATCCATACAGTAAAGAAGGGAAGTGTTCACCTGTGTGGCCCACTGTAGGTCAGCAATACAGACCCTGCTAGGAGGAACAAGAAGATTGAATGCGTTCAGCAAAGATCAATGAAGTGGGTGAAGGTATTAGAAAACAGGGCTGAGGGAACTGAGGTTGTTTAGTCTTGAGAAAAGGAAGCTGAGGGGTGATCTCATTGCTCTCTACAACTACCTGAAAGGAAGTTGCAGAAAGGAGGATGTCGGTCCCTTTTCTCGGGTGACAGGACATGAGGAAACAGTCTCAAGTTGCATCAGGGGAGATTTAGATTAGGTGTCAAGAAGAATTGCTTCTCAGAAAGAATGGTTAAGCATTGGAGTAGGCTGCCCAGGGAAGGGGTGGAATCACCATCCCTGGAGGTATTTAAGAGACACGTGGCTGTGGCAGTAAGGGACATGGGTTAGTGGTAGACTTGGTAGTGTAGGTGGATGGTTGGACTTGATGATCTTACTGGTCTTTTCCAACCTAAGTGATTCTTTGATTTTAAGTAATCCCTCCTCTTCCAAGCTGAAGGATAAGTGGTACCTGAAATGCATAGGGAGGAATCTTGTGCAGTGTTCAGATATATGTCACTCTCCACACCAACCCACAGAGTAGAAAAATAGTACACAGCTTCTGCCCTGAACAGTTTCTCTATTAAATACATATTATAAAAGTCCACTTCCATACGCAAAGCTACAATCATCTTAAAAGCAAAAGGCTGTAATAGATAGTGAATCTTATCAGTCATAATCCTTCATAGGATATGGACTCCTGGTCCTCTCATGGTATTATCACAAGACAGACAAACAAAAGGCTGAAGTTTCAAACAAAACAAAGGGAAATATAAATCTGCTGAACTAGGTGTTAAGCAGCTTAAGGAGCAAGTTACAATTCTCAAAAAATGACTAACATGAGAGATCAATTTATTTAATCCATATGAACCCCCCAAATGACACATTTTATTTTTTTCACCCTCCACTGACTTAAAATGTTTCTGTTCCCATGATGCTTGAAACAAGGAGAAAAAAAAAAAAAAAAAAAAAAAAGGCTTGCTCTGCTTAGATTGCTTAGATAGAAAATACTGCAAGAGAAATGAAATATCCATGAATTGAACTAAAAAGAAAAAAGCATCATCATCTTAATCTCACTTTTTCAATTTTCTCCATTCCAGTGTCTTACCAGCAGCTCTATTGTGCTTTTAGTTACACACAGAAATAGACACATTAAGATTAAGAACTCTGTGTCATAAACAGACTGTTGTTGCTCCTGGATTCAGACTTCAAAAGCTTCATCTATTGATATAAGCGAAGCACAGTGAACCAAATAACTGCATACTCTAATGGTGCTGCCATTGTTTTTACTGAAAGGACCTATGCTTCATCTGCTTTGCTGCATAAAGAGTACTTCGGATCCATTCCATTTAGATGAATGGTGTTCCCATGAAAAGACAAAAAGAAAAAGCACACACGCTGGAAACAACAGTTCCTCTAGCACACAGTAACAGAGCAGCTCTGGGGTTATGGGCTAGAGCCATGTTCGTGCTGACAGCTAATGATGCCCTCCCTCTGTTAGCTGGTTAGGGATGAAAAGATTATGAAGGACATAATTAAATGACATCTCAATGCAACCTGCTAATTCAGTAAGAGTAAACTGTCAAAGGACCATTTATTTAAGAGGACAGGTGTGGCCTATCCCTTCTGTTAAAGGAAACTGACTCTTAGAACTTCTAACACTGATAGTAAACCCCACTGGCTACCTCACACTGGGATCACAAGGCCTAGAGCACAGCTAGAAATGCAACATCAAAACCACCTGCAAGAAATTCGCTCTTCCATCAGCTATCTTCCTATACAGGCATGACCATAACTTACTATAGCTTGGAGATGTTAAGCATATTGCAATGAAAGTGTCATTGCTTGGCTTTACTTTAGGTACTGTTACAGATATGGTACCACAGACTTTATTGAGCAATTAAAAAATATACACAAGGGACAATAGCTTCTTTTTTCTGTATTTTTCAAATTTGACTTTCTTCCAGTTGGAGAACCCAGTTTCAAATATGAAAAGGGCACTTGTTCTACAGTAACTGTGTACAACTTGCTCAGTTCCAAGTACTGTATTCATTTGTTGTTACTGTTGCTGTCGTTCTATCTCCAGTTGTTCTGGGAATTACAACTAAGTTGTTCTTTCTGATTCTATTTGCCCATAGAGTTCAGCTAGCTTCTTGAACTCAGGCCCCCAGTCACCAAGGTAATTATAATCCTGGTCAGAGTGTGTTGTGACTGAATCCAGAGAGCTGATAGATCCAGTTTCTGATCTATGACCCTCATAGGCATATGTCTGTAGGGAGTCGTATGGGGGCACACTGGGGTCCAAATCAGCCTCTGCCAGTCTTTGTTTAATGAACTCCTGAACATCTACACTGTCGAGGCTTGAAGAGGGATGATGCCTGGGCGCAGGCTTCACTTCAGGACGAACATCCCTCCGATATTTTAGTTCCTCAGCAGCTGATGGATTACGCAGTGCTGTGATGTCAAATGCTTCTGTGTCTTCTTCCCCACCGCCCTCATCATCGTATGTCACAACATTTTCTCGGACATCTTCTTCTGAAATGATCAAGGGCTCCTTCTTGCTACGTCTTAGGGTGATGAAAAGGACCACAATTGCTAAAGAGAAAACTGCAGATATTAGATTAGGTTTAAGGTTTACATTCAAAGTAAGTAGATATATGCTACAGAAATAGCAGATACTAAGTCATGAATACAGAAGTGTAATCCTTTCAGGCTAATATTTGCATTCTGGTATTATTATGCTGGCCTTGAACTGGAGTATCATTACATCAGGCACATGTTCAATTTGGAAAAGAGCCTACTTATAGTCCTAAGTGAGCACTACCTTTGAGGTATAATGTGTTTGTTACATGAAGATAGATTACTGCAAGCCTGGAAATGACCCATGAAATCTATACAGCTGTTTTTTAACATAGCAACCTGCCAAAGTGTAACAGGTAGACAACAGACAACCAAGGAGAAAATTAATAGTGCTATTGTAAAATTAGAAACTTCCAATACAGCCTGGTCTTCCAAAGGGACAGTAAAGAGCACTCTTCTAGTGTGCGTTTCCTCTGTGGGAATTGCTAGTGTTTTTTGAGCCAATAATGAAATCCACTGGTTAGATTATTAGGAATCTCATAAAGAACACAAAAGGGGATAACACTCTTCAGTAAATGAGAAATGAGTAACTAAGGCTGACATTTTTCAGAAGCATTGTTAAGGGCTTTCAGAGCTTCATGGAGACCAATATTCAGCATATATATCTAATTAAAATGTAAAAGCTTTATTTTTTCTCTTATGAATGTTCAATCTTGTATGATAAAATACAAGATTTAAAACTGAATATATTACTATACATTTTAAAACACTTTTTAGATAAAGAAGCTCTGAAGTAAGCTGTGATGAAAGTAGTCTTTAGAAAATGTAGAGCATTCAGAAAAAAAATCCTCAAAATCTCCTATGTGAGTCACAGTGCAATTCACATTATTTCTTGCCATCTCTATTCGAATGTAGAAAGGCACATAAATAGTACAGGAATATGTACCTAGCAAGTTGTGCCTCTGCCACAATAAATAAATAAGTAAATAAATAAATAAATAAATAAAAGAACATTAACTAATGGGTAACATTGAAATTGGCCGGGGGGGGAAAGAAAGAAAAAAAAAAAGTGGAAAGAAAATGCACTTGCAAGGACATTTATCTAATGGAGTCATCATATTGTCTCATATGTCCCTTGCCTCTGTGGATTATGCTGTGCATTGCTATCAGCTTATCCCACAAAGGTAATTAAGAAATGGCTTTTGTACAGTGCTAATGGTGCTTCTTACAGTGTAATGCATTTCAAAAAGCTTTCCTCATCTCTCTTCTATAATTTTTCACACTGTTTCAGACATGGAATTAGAGTCAGTGGCTTTTTGAAATCTTTCCAAATTACAGAAAAAATTATCTGCAGTGCTAATTACTTGATAACCTCTGAAAAACTATTTCTAGTGGATTCCAAGTATTCAATAATGTACTTTAAAGGCATTTTTCCTACAAATTTTAGCTAAACCTTTCCCCCCTAATTACAGCTATGTGTTTCTAATTACCTTCTACTACCAGGCAGCTTCAGGATCAAAAACATATCATATTAAAAATTTCTGCCCTGTCTCATTCAGACAGCCAGTGGAAGGATGGCAGTACTTAATATTGAAAATGACTTACCAAGAAGAATGACAACACAGAGCAGGATTGCAATTAAAGCTCCTGTGCTCAACCCAGCTGAGGAGAGAAAAGCTTCAGCATGGCAAGTTCTCACTCGTCCGTCTCTCTCACAAGCACAAACCCTAATTGTGAGAGTACTGCTGCTGCTGAGAGGGGGCACTCCACCATCAGAAATCAAAACCGGGAGGTAATAGATATCTTGAGTAGTTCGACTGTATTTCCTTCTCCTAGTCAGGATACTGGCTGTGTTATCTACGGTATCAAAAAAAAATCTTAATGAAGCAAAAATGAAAAATGTTATTAACTGTTTCCTATCCAGTAGAAGCATTGGGCATTTTAGAATTGCACAATCCTAATCTGTGAAAATGCATAATCTAGATTTAAATTTATTGGGAAGCATTTCTGGCCAATGGAGGACGAAGAGAAGACAGGGCAAAGTAACTGGAATTGCATAAATAAGATTTTTTATGCTCATGCCTTAGAGTCTAAGTGAACTTTGGCAAACATTTTGGGCCCAGTTTTCAAGTGTTTTAATCCTATGATATGCTGTGTATATCACCTGTAAATGTGAATACCAGGAAATTTAAGAATATCTGTTGTGGAATTCATCAACATAAAGTCCTTTTGATTGTTAAATTAAAGTTAAAATGTCTTTAGTAAAAGTTAAAATAAAACTTTCACATTTTGCTGTTTGTGATAGATTTTATAGATCACCCAAGCTTTCAGAAAATATTTGAAAGGACTCATGCTGTAGGGAGGTCAAGACGAAGATGTAGTTAAGGAGGGAGATGGAGAGGGAGATGGAGAGGGAGAGGGAGAGGGAGAAGAAAAGAGAATGGGAGAGGGAAAGGGAATGGGGGAGGGAAGGGGAATGGGGAACGGAGAGGGAGAGAGCAGATACTAGTTGTTCTAAACCAGTAAAGGTCAAAGGTAGGTAAGGAAAGGCGAGAGAAAGTGATGCAACATTTTGTCACCATTATGTTACCTACAGATCCATCTGGCATATATTACAGTCAATGAGAATACCAATGCTACTACACACACACTGCAAGAGCATTTATGGGCACTAATTGGGATGGTAAACTGCCACACGTCCCTTCAAGTCCAAGAAATTTAAGGGGCATAAAGAGAGTGCAGAGGAAGAAATGCTATGATAATATATTTACATCATAATTTCATATGTTTAAAATTTCATTTCAGTTTGTTGTTGCCACTTTAAAAGTACTGGCCCTTGAATAAGAGCCCACAGATACACCACGTAAAACTGGAGACCATTATGAAAATGTTATTTCCACAGATAAAATACTTTTGGTACACACATATTCCAAAGTAAAAGTATTTTCAATAGTCCGTAGAAGAACTCCAACACAGAGATGATGAAAAGATATATATTAAGTCAGGGTTTTCATTTGACATAGGGTTGTGGAAATGATTCCTGTATACCTAAAGCATATGATATGCAGAAATATTTATATTTTTCTTATAAACATTCTATTAAATTTTAATTCTTCTCTTGCTTAATCTGGGTCTTTATAACCTCATAAAACATACCATGGTGTTCTCAGCAATGCTTAAATTTTTCATCATATTATTGTTAAGAAATAAATTATTTCCAGATTATTCAGCACCTAGACTAGGAAGGAAATTGTTCTGTTTTATAAAGGAGTCAAATGACTGAAGAAATTAAGCCTGATAACACAGATTCAGATTGCATTTATTTTGTAAAGAAAATTCTTCCCTAAAGCAGAGTGAGTAGTAGTAGCCTTAAGGCCGCGATTACAGATTGTGCCCACCATCGAAGTCTTACTAGGCTTTCCTGATCTAATTCTAAAATATATGGAAAAGTCCTAAGTCTAACTTAAGAAAATTGAAACAGCTTGTTCTTTGATACACATATGATCTAATTAAATGCAGTACCTGAACAATCTCACTTGATGTATTTTAAATACTCCTAAAACAAACCCATAACCTTACAGACCACAGACTACAAACAGGTAGATTGTCTGCATGGCTTTTAATTTTTCGGGACATATATTGGTAAAGTTAGGGGGCAAAGTAAGCAGCTGTTTTATCTTTCTGCTACTTAATGTTGCATAAAAAAAAAAAAAACCTCTTGGCTTGCTTTTTTTATAATATCTTTCCCATTTGCCACTCACTCTATTTTTTAATGTTAGACTGTCAGTCCCAACTTCCCTAATACTGCTGGAGGACATCGATAAAAATCTTCAAGGGTTCAAACAGGGAAACCACCACAGAATACAAAATGACCTGTAGTTGGTCTGTCTGTCAGCTGCCAAAGCAGTAGCAGATTGAGCTCCAGAAACATCCCAAGAGCAGAAATAAACACATATATTTGTGATTAGTACAGAATTTCAAATGAATACATATTTTGCATAAAAAGAAATTAATGTTCTCATTATACACACTAGGTGATGACTGCTGCTTCTGTTCTTCTACATTCAGAAAGAAACTCTTCATCATCTCCCCCATATACATTAAAAACTCCAGTGACTTTCTGGTTGTTCAGCATCCAATTTATAATTCCTTCCCTCTCTTGAAATGCTCCTTGTAACAGCTTATTAGCAGAACTTCTCTCTACAATTTCTCTTTTCATCTCCTGAACTTGCAGGCTGTTAAACAAAACAAGGGCGGGGAGTGAGTGTGATCCCGGGAACAGTGATCACTCACACTGCTGAATTTTAGCACTCTCCCTGGTGTTCTGTTGGTCTGGACCAACTAGGACTCTCACATAAAACCTAGCCACAACCTGAGGTAACAGCATATACCAGCAACCCTCCCAGCAAGCAGTGTGGACAAGCATGCACAAGTTTACTCCTCCCACTTTACACAGTGCTTCAGTGTTATTCCAACAGCCTGCAGGTCCTTAAGCATCCCTAAACAGCCTTGTGCTACACTCTGTACCACATAGCTTCCTTTCATGCTATGGTAATACCACTGCTCTGTTGGGCTGCAATTACAGATTTCATAATATTTCATAAACTCCGAAAAGAAACATAATAACGAAATCTAAGGTCCATTGGGTACTGCTCGGGGTCCAGAGGAGGTACAAGGCCAACTGCTATATAATGTTCACAGCCAGCCTGTGTTATTAAGTTTCATTGCAAGATAATGGGACCAGTCCTGGTTTTCGTTTGGGGTTGTTCTTTGTTTTCTCCCTCAGCACCAATACTGCCAAAATAAGCTAAAGTCTGAGTGGTCACCTAGAAATCCCACTGAAGTCATTAGTGAGGTGCAACACTCCCACATGCACTTTTTAGGACACACTTATCAGCAAGAAAGGAAAGCAATTTCAAAGAAATGGCAGTTCTAAGGGAATTATATTTCAAGTTACAACAAACGAGAAGATGACAATCACACAACAAAGTTATCCAGAAATAACACCTCAAAAACCTACAGATATGTTCAAGGACTAAGCCTGAAATGCAATTCCCTATTGGTAATAAGTGACACCGTATCCATGAGCTAAGCATTAATATTAACATCTGTCATGTCTCTCATCCCAGAAGAAAAAAATTCTCAGATCTTATTCTGTTAACTCCAAAAGGTGACAGCAAGTGTTACTACCAATAATAAGAACAGTCCTTCATTTCTGCTTAATACTCTACATTATTTCTGTTAGTGTCTACAAGCCCCAGACACTTCAGTTCATTTACCTTGTCTGAATAAGTATGAAAATAAAGGTGGGACCAGATGATCTTGGAGGTCTTTTCCAACCTATATGACTGTGATTCTATGAAATCCTACAAAATTTTGTACATGCAAATCTTCCTGTGCCTATATCCAAAGAAGGCCCCAGTACTAAAATCTGAGCAGGAAAGCATGACCTCCTCTTTCCCTCCTTCTGGCATAAATCTGTAAAAGAGTGAAGGATCCAGTATCATCACACAGCTAGAGAAGCAATGATGAAAATGCAAGCTGAAAAGAAAAACATCACTGACCTAATATAACAAAGTAAAATTTAGGATTCCTGAGCAGGAGAAGTTTAAGTCATATATAACATTAAACAAAAATAAAAATAATAATAATAAAGAGAAATTTTAGTTTTGTTTATAATGATTTAAATTTTTAAACAGAAATTGACAAATTGCAGTACCAACTGTATCCTGTTTCCATCTTTTAATTAAGCTGTTTACATTCTGTATCAAAAACTACTGGAGGACCCGCTGAGAAGGAAGTTTTTACAAGAAGGAGCAGCTTTTACAAGAAGGGTTTCGGCATGAAACAAAAAAATCCCACGAACTGTAAAAGCTAAAGGCAGCCAAGTATGAAGACAGATGCTGATGACCTAGGAAAGAGTTTACTAAGGGAAATAATAATAATAATAATAATAATAATAATAATAATAATAATACTATGTTACAACAAGAAAGCTAGTTTGAAAGAGAGGAGAGGGGATCATGGACTGAGAAAGCCATTTGGTAACTGAAAACAGATACAGCAGACACTCAGGGAACACAAGTGCATAGGATAGCAGCAATAGCACTAGGATGCTGCAAACTGCAGATCTGATTCTTCCAAGCCTGGAAGGAAAGTCTTTTTTCTCTACAGATTTAGACTGTGAACTTCACCCCTGAGAAGTATGGTAAGAACCTGGGCTTGCTGGAGATGAAAGGGTTGGCTGCTAAGGGGAAATTAACAACAATAGGGAAAGAAAGATTCATCTGCTTCCCTGTGGTGCATATTGCTCCAGTTCATGACCACTAAACCTTCTCATATTTGGGCTGTGCTTTGCACACACAGCAAGTTAGAACATAAGAACATCCTCTCAAGTGGGTTTGAGGTTACAGATGGGAAATTCTGCATGGCTGTAATGCAGCAGCTCTTCACACTCTGAAGATGTGGCAGTTTGTTAAGCCAGACTGTGTGCTGCATGCCAGGCTGTTATCACATTCCTCTTCCTATCACCTCTGCCTTTTCACATTGAGCTTCTGAACTCAGAAGAGACAGGAAGGCAGAGTAAAATCAAAGAAGCTGAGACACAATGATAACACCAAGGAAGGTGACTACTGGAGCACTTTGGAGAATACTAATTTATTTATTATTCACAATTTGAGAATTCCTTTGACACATTATAAATTACAGGCAGGCACAAGACAAATGGGAAAAAATGAGTAAAAACCTGTTTATAGTTTAAGGCATGCTTTAATTTTCAGCTCTGATTATATAAGCAGTTCAACTTTTCTAAATTTTCTGTGAAGTCATAATTAATTAAAACCAAAAGAAAATATATTAGAATGAGTAGCATTTCTAAAGTGAGATCAGTCAATTTGTTTATGCAGTACTATATTGGTAGGCATTTCTGTTTCGTTTCTTTACTGATAACTCTTGGAAATATTTTTTTTTCTTTTGTGTTGGTTTCAAAGCTACTGCCAATGGGCTTCCTTTCTCATTCAGTGAAAGCAACTTAGCAGACATTTGGGGCCTGAAACATAGTTATTTGCTTTTGAGTTGGTTTCTGAAACACCAAGAGGTAGCAGCACTGAACCTGTACACTATGCACTAACTTATCTATCTGCTCAATCTTAGATCCAACTTAATTATTCATAAAAGGATCAAAAATGTTCACAGGTCTGAGGAAGAATTCCCTTTTCACTTTTATGTATCATTTCTGTGAAAACTCCTGTTCAGGCTGGCATTCAACCTGTTTGCAGTGACAGATGTTCTATGGTTTGTGTTTACTGATACCATGTATAATGCTAATTTTGCACTTTCTCAGACATCATTCCTCTTCCTCATAACTCTCCTACAGTTACAATTTATCTTCTTTACAGGAGTATATTTCATTGAAGGGCAGTAGGAAGTTGCAATACTGAAGAACCAGAGAGAGCATGCCACATCTTTGATGTGAACAAAGGCAGGAACTACATAGATGTTTCCCACTTAAATCGGGTTGCAAAGGGTGGGGTTCAACACGGCCTTCTTTCCTGCCACTTCAGATGCTCTAGAGAAACTAAGACATGGAGTGAAGATATGGTAACTGGCATGCTTATTTGCAACTTAACAGTCCTAAAGTCAGTTCACTGCCCTGCCACGGACTTCTTGGCTGATATGGTTGGAGATAAGAATTTTGTACATACCAGGGAAGAGAGAGAAACAGAAAATTCTGCAGGGGAATTCATGCTGGCATAGGATGAACTGCTCTCTGGATGTTGCTCTCTTCATAAATAAAAGTCATGCCAGGTAATGCTTTTTGGACTCAGTTTTGAACTTCAACATGGGAAAAATGCTAATTTGCATCACAGGCATAAGTAGATGAACACATCGGAAATTTCATTTTATACAGATGCTGTTGGGCTCATGTGCTCTAGATTTTAAACAAAAGCAGGCCTCCACATATGTAGATTTTAAAGTATCTTGTGGCCACAACATTAACAAAAAGGAATCTCCAAAAGGACAGTGTTAGAAAATCAGCCTGCCTTTTTTCAGCTCCCAAACATTCTCCATCAATGGGCAATTTTCAAAAAGCCAAATCTTTGAGAAGCAGAGGGGAAAAATAAAACTGTAAATATTTTTGTGAAATGAAACCTCTGTCCTGAAGAAATAAAAGAAAAGAAGAACAAATCCTAAGCATTCTCTAGTGAGTTGCTTTTCCCTGAAAGTAAAGGTAAACTTTGTCTGCTTTCAGAAGTCAGCAGTTGCAATTTCCAAAGATAAGAGAATGTACAAATCTTATTGGCAGTGTTGGGTGAATTTGTATAATCACTGCACAAATACTTACCGTCCAGGAAATTTACAAGACCCATTGAAGCATCCATTATAGACCATATATCTTGGGGGGGGTTGGGGGGGTGGAAAGCAAAACCAGCAAAACATTGCCATACAGTGCATAAAATTCATAAATGTTCTCTTGAACCTAAGCGATCTGTTCTCTGGGGATTCAGTCTTTTGCCAGATTCCTGAAAAGTGTGGTGTAACTTCTGCAAGAGGTCTCAAGTAGGTAACAAAATAGGCAAAGAGGAATAATATGTATTATAAATTCAGACAGTGAAAGAAACTATGCATATGCATGTGTCTATATATTAATGGTTAGGGTTATAATAACAGTTAAATATGCTCACATGCGTTTTTCCATCAAACTACTGAATTTTGACAAATATATCAACTATACCTTGACCATCTGGAAAAAATACAAATTTTCAAGGATAAAAAAAGTGTAATTTTAAAATTCAGTGCTTCAAAAGAATGCCTTCCAGAGGGACCTTGACAGGTATGAAAGGCGGCCTGTGAGAATCTCATGAAGTTCAACAAGGCAAAGTGTAAGGTCCTGCACCTGGCCTGGGGCAATCCTAAGCACAAATACAGGCTGGTTGGAGAATGGATTGAGGGCAGCCCTGAGGAGAAGGACCTAATGGTGATGGTTGATGAGAAGTTTGACATGAGTTGGCAATGTGAGCTTGCAGCCCAGAAAGCTAACTGCATCCTGGGCCGCATCAAAAGAAGTGTGGCCAGCAGCTTAAGGGAAGTGATTCTCCCCCTCTGCTCTTGTGAGACCCCACTTAGAGCCCTGCGTTCAGCTCTGGGGGCCCCAGCACAAGAAGGACATGGAAGTATTAGAACGAGTCCAGAGGAAGGCTACAAAGATGATCAAGAGGCTGGAGCACCTCTCCTATGAAGACAGGCTGAGGGAGTTGGGGTTGTTCATCCTGGAGAAGAGAAGGCTATGGGGAGACCTTAAAGCAGTCTTCCAGTACCTAAAGAGGGTCTACAGAAAAGCTGGGGAGGGACTCCTTATTAGGGAGTGGAATGATAGGACAAGGGGGAATGCCTTTAAACTAAAAGAGGGTAGATTTAGATTAGATGTTAGGAGGAAATTCTTCACTCAGAGAGTAGTGAGGCACTGGAATAGGTTACCAAGGGAAGCTGTGGATGCCCCATCCCTGGAAGTGTTCAAGGCCAGGTTGGATGGGGCTTTGAGCAACCTAGTCTGGTGGGAGGTGTCCCTGCCCATGGCTGGGGGGTTGGAATCAGGTGATCTTTAAGATCCCTTCCAACCCAAAGCATTCCATGATTCTACAAACAAGCTCTGCTCTCAAGGGGCTCTTTCATCTTTCTTCCAATTCTTCAACAGAAGTTACTTTTAGTCTCATAGTGCCCAGGCAAATTTTAAATGGGACATCCGGTAGCAGATTTTTCTGATTAGGCAAAAACTGTATATTTAAGGCATTACACACAAATTAAAAGGATCTCAAAGTTATCTGTGAGAACATCCTAGAAACCACAGTGAAAGAAGTCTAGTAGTATTTGTATACTAGCATCTTGGATACTAGTCTTGTAGTATCCAAACTGTAACAAAAGTACCTCAAAATTGAGTAAGTATTTGGCTGTTAAGGTTTTTAAACAAATTACAACACTTTCCTGGACCTAATAAATTGTAAACAGACCTGTTTTCATTAAAAAGCCATCATAAGTACAATTTGCAAACAGACAAAAAAGCATATTCCCTGGGTTTGTTTTCTAAAATTACAGACTTCAGGGAATGATTACAATCTAATGCATTTTCTTTGTATAGTAAAGAAATTTTGTTGCTGCTCTTGTCTTGTCTTGCTTACATGTGTATGGATACTGCATCATTTTGCTGTCTGTCCTCTTGTTCACACTCTTAAACTCTTACTGTCTCTGAATACTATTTTGTCAGTACATAAAAAACCTCACCCAGCATCAAAGAATGTACTGTAGCATAAGATATTCAGTAGGGAAATAGGTGTCATATTTTGTCTTTTCCTTTTTCCTTTAAAATGAAAATCATAAAGTACAACAATATCCAGAAAGTAACCCAACCAATTTTTAGGTCCAGCTAGACTGTGTATTTGTTATAGTCCTGTATTCTCCCCTAACGGTTTTAAGCTCTGTATTTTGAGGGTGCGTACTCAAGGGTTGTAGCTTTAACATTGCGTATTGTTACTGAGTAAAGGCACAAGCTCAGGCTCAAGAGATATAAGCTTAACTGGTCATACAATCAATTGTATGGACTGACAGCTTAGTATCTGTTTCATTTACTGAAGACATGGAATATTTTTGACCTGAATCATAAACATGTTGGGACTGAATATTGCTGTAGTATATGCAGGTATGTTGGGACAAATTATGAAATCTTATGCTTGCACAACACTTCTAGATTTCAGTGAAAGTGCATGGATATGTGCTAAAATTTAAGGATCCAGTTCACTATTGTAGAGTTTTTTGATCTTGCAGCTTTATTGATAATACAGTATAGGAACATTTATGAAATAGTACATGGGGGCTCAAAGTCAGTGCAGAATTCTGCTGTTCAGAATTATGAAAGCAAGGAAAGAAAATGTCTACTGAGATTTTTGTGAAATGAATCCTTTGTCCTGAAGAAATAAAAGGAGAGGGTGACTTGATCCAAAGACAACTGCAAGAGGAATATAGCTTTCCAGTGACGGATACAGCTATCACTGGCTACCACTTTCAATCTGACACTGAGCTTTCGTTTTTTTAGCATTTTGCAAAACACTAGTGAAAATTCTCTTATGGCAATTATTGATGTTTTTTTCTATTTCTATCTAAACTAAACACCATAACAAAACAAAACAAAAAACCCTACCAGAATCTCAGCCATTATTGGAATATTAAATCCAGGAATAAAAATAGCAGCTGGCATGCCTTAGGAACACTCCGATCCATTTTAACAGCTGATGCTCAACAAGATTTTTCAAAAGTGTGAACTTGTCACAGACATAAGAAATACCTCTTTTGCCCACCATCTCTCAGCCATTTCCTAGAATACAAAGTAGCAGAAATTCAATTTCTGAATAGGGATAGATGATAAATACGAAAGTTGTAAGTGGGCCATAACCAGATATTGTGAATGTACTTTGTAAGTGTTTCACTTGCATTGTACAAATAGATCGCGTCACAAAAGAAGATCCCCCTAAATAGCAGTGTCTATGCAACAGAATCAAAAGGTCATATGCTGAATAAAATTGTGCCAATGTTTTAAAGTTTTCTGGCTACTTACTCTTAAATTCCATGTTATGATTTAAGCTAAAATGTCTTTGCATTAAGTATATGGGCAAATTGGAAAACATATTTCTGGAGTTTCTGAGTTTCTGTTTGTGCAGTAGTTTTATGCAAGATGCTACAGGAAATGCATGCTTAGTTTTTTGTATCTCCTTAGGTGAAAGAAAAACATAATGAACAATAGGTCTTTATCTTAAAGACCACCTTTAGTCCACTTTCTTCCCCCACTGCACACTGCCAAAACCAAATTAGGATGCTCCACACATTGCCTTCAGCTGTTGGCGGTAAAGCTCTTGGGTAAATAAAAAGAAAGCATTGATTACTTACTCCTGCATGCTTACATCCAAAGCATAGCACTACCACATTGGAGATTTATGAAAAATTCTCACCCTTTTACAAATCTGTATAGATAAATAACCTACATTGTCATGCAGTCCTTAAAGCACAACACAGCCTTTTTCTAATGGTAATGATTACATATAATATAGATCCCAATTAAACATGTTCAAAAACATAAAATATCCACTTCATCATGAAACACAATTTTAATAGTTATTCAAATGTACAGCTTGGTGTAAGTATTTTATTTCAAATGAATGTGGTTATAGTCTTTCACATGAGATCACAGTGTAATACTCAATGAGTATATTTGAATCAGTCTCAAATGCAAAAATACAGGAATGCTCCATCATAATCTGAGTGGAAATGATGGACCAATCTGGGAAAGGGCTGGAGTCATCACTTAAGGAATATTTAAAATATATGAGTCAGTCCATCAAATGTTAGTTTTTGTTTGTTTGTTTGTTTAAATATTGACAGATATTGGCTTGATTTCTTTTAGAACTAGAATATGAGGGCCACAAATCTAGTTCGAACCAACAGCATGACTCATTTTTTTTCTACTCCAAGTATAGTTAAATATTGGAACACATTCCTGAGGAAGATTATGTCGTCACCTTTCCTGAAAGGTTTTAAAAATGGATACAAAAAATCTGTGAAAAATATTTTAAACCTCACTGTATGTGTCATATGTACAATAACGGAGTTAATGCTTCTCAGTCATTAAGGATGTGTAGTGATCTGTAAGATTTCAGAAAGTATTCCATGGTATTACTGCAAAAATGTAACTAATACAAAGCCAACCACCACACATTTCCACACGTGCGTGCAAACAAAAACACACAATATACTCACGGGCACAAGAGTCCAAGAGGAAAGAACAGACAAGCATTTAAAGCTTACTCTCATTTTCATCAGGCAGTAGAATGGAAACCATAAGGCAATATTCAAAAATAGTGAAGTCGTGGGGTTTGTTGTTGTTTTTGTTGTTGTTGCTGGAAAGGCTGGATGGTTCTTTGATTCAAGAAATGTGGCTGAGTGACTCTGAAGACTCTTTTCCTTGGGGGCACATCTGCTATATTTTTCTATTTGTACTTTTTAGGCACACTTTGTTAGGAAGGGCATGAAGAGATCACTCAGGAAGCCCTGAAAGACCTACTCTTGATATCACATCCATAAATGCAAACACATATTCAACTTTTTATGCCCTTTAAATTCTTAGTTTCTCCTTTAAGGAAGGCAATAACCTTGAAAGTGCCCACTCAGTACTATTCACCTAACAACAGACCAAAATGCCAACACCTATTTCATTAATCCACTTTCTAAAAACATTCCTGAATATATGAACTATAAATGTTAAAATAACATGGAATATAAAGAAGAAATAGAATACAATTATTCATAGTTCACAATATGTTGTATATACCATGTCCTTGTTATCAACCAGTTCAGTGAAGACAGATTAATTTTCCCCTTCTGTCAAGAAATGCATAGAAATTGTTCTGTTCACTGAGACACCCCAGAAAAAAACAGAGACCCACTTCTTAGAAGTCTGTGTTTGATTTACCTTCATTGTCCCTTAGAGTAAAGTTGGGATTCAAAGAAGGCCCTTCATCAAGAGAAAAATGGAATCTTGCACCATTTGCAGAGTTATCTTTGTCAGTTGCAGTAATAGTCTGAATTACCTGAAATAAAAATTGACAGTGAATATGCTGAAATTTGAACTTGGCACCATATATTATCTGACCTCAGCATGATGTTCAAACTTTGCTTATTTTAATTTTCTACCTGACTGCTACTAAATTCAACAGATGAAATGACTGGGTCGTTAGCTTGAGTTCTCTAGCATAAAATATTTTAGGAACCATACTTCAGAGCTAGATAAAAGTATCAAAAGCATCTATACTTTCTGACATTCAAATACAGTACAGGTACCAATCCTGGTAGAGATTTTCATCATCAGCACTGCTTCCTGGTGACCTTCAGAATTACATTTTTGCCTAAACATTTATTTTTATAGAGTGAAAATTCAGCCTGAACTGGGATGGTCTATGCAATGAACCATCTTGCTTGACAGCCTAACAATTTGATGTACTTCAATTGTAGTTAGGAAAAATAATATTTTAACCAAAATGGCAGGCATATAATATCAGCTCTCTGTTTAAAATTCCTGTTAAGAAACAGTTTTGCATTGCCACATAACAGAAGAGGAAGAACAGCAGCCATTCTTGGGTATAGTTTGGGTTGCCCAAAAGGAACAGAATTAAATGTAGCAGCCATGTACAGGAGAAGCATTTTTGAAAGGTAAAACCTTCACTTTCAAAAGCCCTGATGATTTTTAAAATTTACTTTTTAAAATTTACTTTCCACTAAAACTGAGCTAAGCTTTTGGAATGTGTGACCAAGCAATATTTCTACCTCTGCTTTCATTTTCGTGCTGGGCCTGGAAGCTGAAGTGATAAAATAGAATTTAATAAAAGTTGTTCTTGTGATATATCCAGTGAAGCCCACACAGAGTGCTGCACAGAGCTGATAGATATCCTGAGGGAAATGTAAAAAGGGAAGGGAGAGGGGCTCTTTTTGTTTTTTTTTGTTCCATGTTCAGCTGCAGTCTGTCTGGACTGTATCTGAAGCATAAACAGTGTGGGCTTGTTGTTCTGTTTTAAAACTAAAAGACAGTTCGCAGTTCTCTAGCTCCATTCACACATGAGAAGTAAAACAAATACATTTTAAAGCCAATAGACTACAATGGTTATTTTATTGTATACAAGACAGTATATTCTATAGACTACGCATGTCTTAGACAATTAACAATATTGCTGATAACTGCTAAGAATATTTTAAAAGTTTCTCACAATTTTTTTTTTGCCAAACTGTAGCATAAGATCAATCTGAATGTCTATAATCATGAAGTTTGCCAAAGGCTTGGCAATACTGGGGAAAAGTTTGGTAAAAGCCAGTTGTTCTGTATTAAATTTTGAAAAACATGGTGTATATGTAGTTGAAACAACTATCATGTCAAAATAGACATATAACATTTTCTTAGATACATATATTTAGTTACTAGTATTGAAATGGTATGAATGTTGCAAGACAAAAACAACAGTTGATGTAAGTATATTTTCAAGAGATGACATGCATTTGACAGCCTAGTAGATAAACGTTGCCCTGCTGCACTCTCTTATATAAAATGTTCCATGATATTTTTCAGAATCTGGCTTCAGGAACACACCATTTTGCAGCAAAAAATGCCACAAGTGCCACAAGATTAATATTAAATTTATTTGTGATTAAGATGCATTTTAAAACTCAACAAAACATTGTGTCTACATTCCTATCTTACATGTGAAAATTTGAGTATCCCCCGATTACACAAATGTATGTAAAAACTACAGCATCAGATGGTAGAGAAATCATACTTTTCCATGTGGAAAATAGACTTTGTATGTATAATAGTACAGGTCAGAATAGTGTTGTCAGAACTATTCTTAAAAGGAAAAGGTTCACACTCTTTCAGAACAGGTTCTTGCTTTCTTCTATTTTGAAGACATTCATTTAGAGGCAAAGAACAAAACTGTGCAAGTTTGACATCCAAACCAAAGGTACTCCTAGCCCTTTTCTAATTAATAGGCCGACTAATTGGCCTGCTAACAGACATTAACATGCACCTTACCACAGCTGATTAAAATAAAAATGTAGACACACAAACTCAGCTGCCATAAACCTTACTTAAGAGATGAAATGGAAGGGCATCCAGGATGAGGCAGTGCTTGTTGGCAATACAATATTTATACACCCTGATTCTGAAAAAGTGCTTTGTGTGTGTGTGTGTTACTTTACAGTGATGGATAGTGTCAGGGAAAATACATTTCACTACTATCACAACTTTTTCTATTATTCTTCTGAAAAAAAAAAACAGAAATAATGTTATCTTTTTAATCAGTATGACTAGTAGAGCTAGTGAGACTTTATAACTGTCTCGTACTCTGCCAGGATAAACATTGAACTTGGAAACGCTCGGAAAACTGTCAACATTTCACTCCTTCACTTTTCAGAACAAAGCATTTAAACCTTTTTTAAGCCACTATCTATTCTCATTTTCTTAAAAGTAAAAAAAAGAATCATATTTGAAGCAAAGGAAAAAATCATTTGTAATGGTACTTCATGGAAGATTGCAAAATTACATCTTCCTCCATTGGCTACATTTCACAATCATTCAGAAAATCAGTATATTTCTAGCACTCAGAATTCTCCAACACTGGTTACCATCCAAGATCAAATCACAGCTGCTTTATCTACTTTTATATGTAATATCTACTAGGCTTCATCTGGAAACTGTTGAAGATACAGAATTACCTTCTCAACAAGGTGACTGCTAAGGGAGAAAAGCTATATCACTTCAGCATGGAAATTATCTTCTCACAAACATTTTCTGATTTTCTGTGTGAGATGCCTTAGGAAGGTTCATTTAAGTACATTTTCTTATTTTTTTTTCTTCAGTTAATAAATTAAGCTGTGGAGGGAAAAAGAATCAGAAGACAAAGCTTCTGTCTCTGATTTCCCACTGTAGACGCCTCCTCTGAAAATAAACAAGCAAACACAAAAAGTCTGCCAATGATGAACTATCAGTTAGTTTATTTTGCACATAATAAACTCAAAATACATGTGCTGGGATAAATGCCCCTTTTGGGCTAGGCTGCTAATCTCCCTAGATTTCCTGAAGAAAGAAAAAAGGACTCATACATGCCTGGCAGTACCTGACAGAACTTGTTCTTTAGTGATATATTGTAAAAATAATTTTAACAAGATGATGGATAATTCAGAGTAAATACTGTCCTTTTAGTGATTCAAAACTATTCGACTGGACACACTTTTTAGCAAAAGACAAGTTGTCTTATTCTGCAATCCTTGTTTATTTGTTCCTCTTTAATATTTGTTGAACACAGTCATTTTTATTTAACTACACAATAAAATCTGAGCAAGAGACATGTACTTTCTTTTTCTTCTTTTTTTTCTTTTTTTTTCTTTTTTTTTTTTTCTGTACAGCACAAGGGTATCAGTCTTTTCTGAAGCCTTTTTATGCAATGCATATAAAATCAGCGTCTGTCACATATCTAATGCAGTTTAAAAATGCAACAGCACACTTATCTAGCCTTTCATATTAAACTACTGTCTGTGGAGTCCTTCATGGTAGCATTAGTCTTGGTTGTCAGTCTGCAGTGCTACAGAGGTCAGGAGTCATTCACACTTGGAACAGCAGTACCAGAGAGAAACATAGTGCTAGTCCAAGTCTGCAGCATATGCTGTTTAGTAAAACTTAATTTATCTTTTAAATATCTGTCTCATATATTTCCATATGCAAAGCTAAAGCTTTGTTAATAAGAAACATTAGCTACTCAATACTACCACCACCCCTGGCAAATAGGGCTTTTCTGAGCTGGCTTTGCTGCATGCTTTAACATGTTAAACATATGCATTGTTCTTATATTATATATACTTTAAAATATCCACATATCTATAAACCAATTGCAATTAATGCTTAAGATATATATATATATAATGTATATATTTAATTAGTCTTTGACAAGTTCTATTTATTTTGTATTTAGCTTTATTCGAGGTTTTCAGGTTATTTTTAGTTTAATAATAGTGATTCAGCTGATAGATAGACCTTAGATTTTTAAAGGCTTTCAGAGAGGTGTCTCAATAGCAACACTGAAGAAAACTATGCAGTCATGAGATAGGAAGGAATATCCTTGCACAAAAAATTACTCAAAAGGCAAGAAATAGGGGTCTCATGTAAATTGGAAAACAAGGAAAGGAGGTAACAGAGATGTTCCACAGAGATTTATGCTGGGCCACTTGTTCATCAGTATATTAATAAGTGTCTTATATAAAGGGTATGAATAATTAGGCCACCAAATCTACTTATGATATTGAGTTCAAGGTAGAAAAGAGAAGGGCTGACACTAAAGACCTTCCAATACTATGTAGCTAGGCAATACAAAGGCAGGTGAAATTCATTACACACACACATAAAGACTTAACTTCACAAACATAATGATGATTTCTGAGCTGACCATTACTTCTAATGGCATTATGACAAGCAGTGTTTTGCACTCAGTGCTTACTAGTGGTTTAAAAGTATGGCTGCTGTTAGAAATTACTGGGAAAGGAACAGAGAACAGAGCAGAGATCATCATCATATACTTTGAAGCATAAACCACGGTAACAGCTACAAACCACTGAATTCCCGCCTCTTGAATCTTGACTCCTCTCTCAAGGTGAATAGAGAGGAAATGGAGAAAGTTTAGAGGACAGAATGAATGATCATAAGTCTAGAATGGCTTTATCACTGCCTGTCCAAGTTAAGGAGGACTCTTCAATCTGGACAAGAGATGGCTGAGGGGAAATATACTAGAGATTTATGAATGGCAGAGAGATGATAAATAGTGACCAACTGCTCTTTCTCTTCTTCAACACAAGAACTAATAAAGAGCGATTGAAGATAGCATGGGAAGATTTGAGAAAAAAAAAAAAAAAAGAGGAAGCAGGTCTTCCTGAAACATTCAATTCATATGTAAAATTCCTTCCTGATTGATGTAGCAGATATCAAATGTTTCCGTTTGTTGAAGGAAAAGATAGAAAAATTCATATGAGATGGCTGCTAAAGGATTATTAAAAACACATAAACCACTGCAAATAATCTGAGACTAGGAAAGTACTTTGGGGAAGCATCATACATGCTTGCCATGTTCTTATACTGTTCTCTAGGTGTCAACTTTTAGAGGCCACTATTAGAGGCAAGATACCTTCGGTCAGCCTACGATCTGATGAAGTTCAGCATTTTAATTGTCTCACATTAAAATACATAAATTTGCCCCTCTGCATTTAGGTACAACGATTTTAAAGAATTGATGAGAAAATTATTATTACAAATACTAATATACCTTTCCTTAGGTAAGATATTAGTTCACAATTGCAATCTACAACCTGTGTAATAATGCATAACCAGCACAGAGTGCTGGATAAAACCTCAGCCTATGCAAAAAAAGGTAATTCTGGTAAAAAACTTGGTAAAGTCACAACTTTGGACTGCAATGAAATGCATCAGCCACAGAAGAAGTAGCTGGAATGTGACTGCTTTTCAGTCTTAGTTCCGAACTTCCCTCTGCTCACGCTTTGAAAAAAAAAATGTTTGGCATGTTTTCCATAATGATGCTGCACAGACAGGTTCGTCCTTACTGTGACTTTCCATCTGAACTCTCATGAGCAATCAGCATGCAAAGAGTGAGGATAGCAGCTATGTTAGTCAGCCATTTCATTGAATTACATTTGAAACCTTGCTCCCATGTGGCACTTCAAGATGTTAAATTTGCTTCATCCATTTTGTACAGGATAGTGGCTTTTCAAATTCTATCAGTTATTTGACATGATTAAGGTTTTGCCGGTCTTTACTGAAGATAGGTGTATTTTTTTTCAGCAACAAGAAAAATACCTTGAATAAATTCCCAAACTTCTCCCTTCCATCTAATACATTTAAAAAGTTGAGTCAAATGTGAGTTATGAAAATAAAATCAGAAAGAATTTGATCGTGTTCCCAATTTAAACTTCTAACATGTGACATTAAACAAATAAAGCAATTCTTTCTCACTGGGAGAAAGAAAACTGCCAGAGTTACCTGACCAGGCTTTGCATTCTCACAGACAACTATGTCATACTCTCTGGCGAGCTCTGGAGGGTTGTCATTGACATCCAGGATTCTAACACCAACAGGAACATGGCTCACTAGCCCAGGACTGTCTGCAAAATACATAAAGGGGTATTAAGCTTTTCGAAATATTGAATATTCAGTAACATCCTCAATTTAAACATGATTTCTTAACACAATAACTGGATGAGAACTAAATACAGCTGAAGTAAGATAATAAAAGATGCTTTTGCTGAGCTTCATTAACTGTTTTGAAAAATAATAAAACAATGAGTGGAAAGAGCAGTATGAGTTACTGTTATGTAAAAAAGTTACTTTATATCATAACGTTACTGTTATGTCATAATGAAAATTCAAGCAACTCTGAAATTGAAGTTGGAGAAAGCTGTTTGTGTTATTGCACACTGTCACACTCTATGCGAAGAAATGATTAATTTGTTTTTAATTAACATTAAAATGTCTTTACAGTATTGATCAAAATCTAACCTTTTTATTTTTCTGTCAATGAGGTTAGGAAATAAAATACCAAAATAATATGGAAATATAAATGCACTGGTATATATAAAACTTTCCCAAGCTTGATTTAAGCTTTCTCTCAAATTATAATGCTGTTACACAGCACAGTCAATGAGTCTTGCATTATCTGTGAAATCCAGGGTCAGTGACACACTCATTAGAAAATAATGTTTAAATAATGGTGTTAAATAGTATATGATCTGAACTTGTGTTAGAGCTCACCTTCAAAAAGAGCCCACACTCTAAAAGCATAATACATAGACATACTTACTGAAAATATACTATGTTAAAACAGAAAATATAATTTCTGTGTTAAAATGGGGAAAAATACAAGTCTTAATCCATCATTCACTTGTTCTTACTACTAAGTACCAAGACATTTGCATTTATTTAAAAGAATTATATATGAGAACATTTTATAATTAGCTAAAATATATATTCCAAAGTCTGTGTAAGGAAGGATCAGTCTTTTAGATAATAAATTTAATTCTACTTTCACCAATTAAATTAAACTATTAATATAAGACAGCAAAGTCAATCTTTCACATACAACAAGACAGAAGAAGAGGGTCTTATGGATTGACATTTTAAAAGTGCTTGTCCCTGTGTAATGGTCTAAACTTCATCCACCATGGTTATTTCTATCTGCATTAATCCACAGTATGTTTCTGTCAAAAAAGGGTCATTTGCAAAATGCCTCAGATTTGTCATGCCTTTGAGGGCTTCTGTTGAGAATTCTGAAAACCATTCATTAGTTTAGACATATTTGGATTCAAAGCCACCAATAATGTAGCCTCCCACTGAAAAACAGTTGAGAACACTGAAGTTTATTTTGACAAAATGAGAAATTTATTCTTCTCTATTTTCACATGGGATAGTAGTCAAAAATCTTGGGGTTTGGAAGTTCTTTTTAGTTTTTTTTATATTCTCTTTTTGATTAATATATCTCTGTTCATCTGATGATTTTCATTTACTTTTGGAGATTAGGCACTTATCCCTAAAAAATGGGAATAGAGGTGAGGTCAAAATATTAAACAGAAAAGGAAGACTTAGCTTAGATAATATAGGAATGTCCCTGTAATTCCCAACTAACATCAGCATTAGAACTTATACGAATACATTCAGAAGACAGTTACGGACTTGCAAATTCCACTTTCTTGCTGTGAATGTTCAGTTTTCCTTGAATGTTGGTATTTTCATTTTTACATCAAAACTATGAATATCTTTATAACATAGGACTAAAGTAGACTATCTCCATTGTGTTCATGCAAGACTGTGGTCTTTGATCTCTATCTAGAAAACGCTTCTAGTGGAAATCTTTGAAGAATGTTAAAATTTCGTGAATATAGGACATGACAGTGAGGAATAATGATATTTCGCTGTTCACTAAACATTTGGTTGAAAGGAACCTTCCATCTACCTTTACTCATACTACTGAAGGAAGAAAAGCAACCTTCTCTCGAGCAGACCCTTTGCACTGTGAGTATTAAGAAAAAAATGTTTGGTCCTTCTCTGAAGGTAGGTCATAAGATTGTGTAGAACAGCACAAAGCAATAAAGATTGAAGAGTTTTTATTGCTCACTAAAATATAGCTTACAATATCATTTAGATAGCTTGCTCTGTCAATGCTATCAGATAATCCAATTACAAAAATCCTAATTACAAAAATCCTAATCCTCTAATTACAATTACAGGACATGATATCTTGCAATCTAGATCTAGAGATAATCTATAACTCAAAGGAGTCTTGTTCTTGAGACTGGGAGGCTCTAGCACGTAGTCTGGTCAGTGTGTAAACTAGAAAGTATGGGAAGGACACAAAGAAAAGGAGAGCACACAAAAGCATAGTAAGGAGAGAAAAGGCAGAGATCATAGTAAAGGATTAAGGAAGAATAAACCCATTTGGGAGTGGCTTCATAAGCTACAGTGAAGGCAACACAGATTTTAACACCAGAAAAAGCCAGAAGAAGCTTTCGCCAGATGGCAAAATAATTTGTGACTACTAGGTATTCATAGCATCACTGAAAAATCTTAGTTGAAATGGACCTCTGGAGGTCACTGGTCCAGACCCCCCACTCAAAGCAGGCCCATCCTCAAACCTGTAATTGGGAATAATAATAGGAGGAACAGGGCAAGAAAGCAGGAAGAGCACAGGGCAAAAGGTTCCAGAGACAGTGAACTTTCTGTTGGTCTGGAATGTTTAGAATGGAAGGAAAGTCAAATGTTTTATTCCACTATGTGGTAAAAGACAGACAATTACCTTTCTTTTAGTAAAGTATGTCACACCCCTTTCCCCATCCTGAACAGCACCCTCTTGTATGGTTGTCACTGCTATACAGTGCAGTCCTAATCCACTCTGTTAAATTTGCATAATTTTCCCAGAGACTTCATGGAGATTCAGAGAGTTTACCTATATTTTTTTCTGCAGCTGTTCTGCAGTACAAGGAATTCATATTTTTCTTACCAATTCAAAAGAATGCAGGGAATGATTAGTATATTTCTGGAAGCAGTTACATTATAGGATCTTTGACCTTTACAGGCAAATTTCCATACTGACATTCCAAAATGCTAATAAGGGAAGTATTAATACTACTTACCAAACAGTCTTGAGGTTTGTCAGATTATGTATACTACATCAATATCTATGCAAGACGATAGCACAGTTTATAAAGGGAGAAGAGAATGAGAATGAATTAAGAGGGACCTTACAAGTATATTTTTTCAGGTTGTGTTTTGTTTTGTTTTATTGTAAAATAAATACAAACACCAGTCTATTGTAGGTGTGCAACTTACCTGCACACCCCAAAATACTCTGATAACTGGTCCTTTCAGTAGTGTATTTTTGTTAATTAGAAACATTTATTTCAATAGTTTGGCAGATTTCCAGTTTTGAGATAATCAGTGCTGACATATATTTCAGACCTGTGCATTACAAATCAGCCAGATCCATTCTGTATCCTATTAGCATTATGCCTCAAGAGTAGATTTTTTGAAGTGAATGCTCACTGTTTTAAGAAATAACTGAAGCAGAAACATTGTTCTGATTCACCTACATTAGGGCTTGCTGTCTTACGCTTGAGATTTTTCCCAGAGTAAGTATTTCCTCTGCCAGAATACTAAATCTGGCGTATGCTTCGTTAGGTTAGAAACTGGCTGGGTAGCCAGGCCCAAAGAGTCGTGGTGAATGGAGTTTTATATCCAGTTGGAGGCCGGTCACTAGTGGAGTCCCCCAGGGCTCGGTACTAGAGCCAGTTCTCTTTAACATTTTTATCTATGATCTGGATGAGGGGATTGAGTGCACCCTCAGTAAGTTTGCAGATGACACCAAGTTGGGTGCGTGTGTCGATCTGCTTGAGGGTAGGAAGGTTCTGCAGGAGGATCTGGATAGGCTGGACCGATGGGCTGAGGTCAACTGTATGAGGTTCAACAAGGCCAAGTGCCGGGTCCTGCACCTGGGGCGCAACAACCCCAAGCAGAGCTACAGGCTGGGAGATGAGTGGTTGGAAAGCTGCCTGGCCGAGAAGGACCTGGGAGTATTGGTTGATAGTCGGCTGAATATGAGCCAGCAGTGTGCTCAGCTGGCCAAGAAGGGCAACAGCATCCTGGCCTGTATAAGAAGCAGTGTGGCCAGCAGGTCTAGGGAAGTGATTGTGCCCCTGTACTCGGCTCTGGTGAGGCCGCACCTTGAGTACTGTGTTCAGTTTTGGGCCCCTCGCTACAGGAAGGACATGGAGGTGCTCGAGCGAGTCCAGAGAAGGGCGACCAAGCTGGTGAGGGGTCTGGAGAACAAGTCTTACGAGGAGCGGCTGAGGGAGCTGGGCTTGTTCAGCCTGGAGAAGAGGAGGCTCAGGGGCGACCTTATCGCTCTCTACAGTTACCTTAAAGGAGGCTGTAGAGAGGTGGGGGTTGTTCTGTTCTCCCACGTGCCTGGTGACAGGACGAGGGGGAATGGGCGAAAGTTGCGTCAGGGGAGTTTTAGGTTGGATGTTAGGAAGTACTTCTTTACCGAAAGGGTTATTAAGCATTGGAACGGGCTGCCCAGGGAGGTGGTGGAGTCACCATCCCTGGAGGTCTTTAAAAGACGTTTAGATGTAGAGCTTAGCGATATGGTTTAGTGGAGTACTTAGTGTTAGGTCGGAGGTTGGACTCGATGATCTTGAGGTCTCTTCCAACCTAGACGATTCCGTGATTCTGTGAAATATCTGTAAAGCAAATCAGTTTCATTGAGTATCAGCATCTCAACCAGCAGGTCATCTCTGAACTTGCAGAAGCTCTTATCAACAGCCAGTCTCTAAGCTTGATGCATCTCCTCAATTAATTTATGTAGGTGACCATTAAAACCTCCGTTTAAGAAGAAAGCTTCTTTTTAATACATCTTCTGCTGTTCCAGACTTCTATTTCATATTAACAAAATTCCCACAGGCTTTATGAAAACAAATTGAACCTGAGAGACATTGAGAATGACAGTCCTGATATCAACAGTCTACTATATTTTGTGTGTTTTTGTTATTACATTGCTACAGTGTAACACTTACTAAAAAAGCTGAGTGAATAATATAATCCAGAGTAAGCCTGAACTATTTTAACAGGGTGAAGGATTGAAAATGAATAATTTTACAAATTTTATGATTAGCAGAAAAATATTCACCTAGTTTAGGGTCATAATAAATGGCTATGCTTTGCCATCATTAATATTAAATACTGATCTTAATCACTGCTTTTTTTTTTTCCTCTCATTTTTACACCTTTTCAAGACCTTTTGAGGCAAATCAATATTTGGGAAGTTCAACCATCCATCTTTTCTGGTGCTTTTTCAAGAGAAGTAGAAGGCATACATCCCAATTACCTTATACAGATTAGTTTTGACATATTAGAATACAGACATAGGAAGGATAAAATATACTAGATAAATAGAAGTAAAATGATAAAAGAATGCTTTTTATGTAAGTGAGAGTAATATTCACAAAATATTGGGTTTAGTTTAGGGTGTTATTACAATAAGGTACATTTTCTGGTAATGAGAAAATTATTCAGAACCTAGTCGTAAGAGTAACATTCTATTCTGCTCTTTTAAGGTAGTGGGTACTTTTAAATACTGTTAACTGAAATTAGCTAGGCAATATTTTTTTGTTATAGCAAAATTTGACTTTTCATTGATGAACACAAACCTAAAGGCACTCATCACTTACTTCTCTTGGATCATCCTAGTAATGATAGCAGTAGAAGCAGCAACAAGAAGAGGATTATTAGTAATAATAGCACTGCAGCAGACAAAACATTTAGCACTCTCAAGTTGGTGACTCCCTCATCCTTAATGCAAGCAAAATTCCGCAGCTCATAGACAATACTGGTGCTCACCTCCTGAGTAGATCAGGGCACCATAAACTGCACTGGCTCTGTGAATGGGTCCATTTGGAAATTCTGGTACTGATTCACAAAACCTGAAGGGGAAAATGTCACGTGATCCCAAAGATGGTCTTTTGTTCGGGGACCCATCCTGATAGCTACCATCATCATTGCAAGTATCAGAGCCCAGGGGAGACGGGGAATTAACTTTGTTAAATGTACACCCAACCGGAACACCAAGGGAGTTCAGGAAGAGCCATACCCTATGAGCCATACCTTCATATGAAAACATAGGAATATCGTCATGATACCCTTCCCCAAAGAAACAGAGGAGAAGAAAATTTGTCATGCCTCGAAGGCAATGACTAAACTGAGATAAACAGGGAAATAAGCACTGAACTAGAAGCATCACTTCTTGATCAGGATGGAGAACTAGCTGCCTTAAGACAACTGTTTTTATAAGGAGTTTTGTGTTGGTTTTACTTATTGTGTAGGAATGCCATAGGAGATTTTGCTACAAATGAAATTATAATTTCATGGTCCATTAGTAGGCAACTTGTCAAGGCTGGAAATAAACTGCATCATTGGAAGAGTGTGGATAGGGTACCAATATTGTGTTTAGATCTTGCCATTAAAAAGATAATAGATATCCAGTTTGTCATTACTTCATGAATGAAGTAGTCGTAGAACACAGACTTTGCTTTTTGAAAAATCAACTTCAATTTTAAAAGTAGGAAATACTTTTGTGGCAGATTCTGTTTCTTGGAAAACATAAAGTAATTCTTATCAATACCAAAACTCCTTCTATAATTGAACTAGGAGGCAGAATGCAAGTGAAGTAAAAAAATGAAGAATGAGTGTGATTATTTTTCTTGAGGTGTGGGAGATGGGTGCTGGCCTTAAGGGAACACTATAATGTCTGCTTTTGTAATGTATCTATAGAGACAATCACAAATGTAGCAAAACAATACATAAGACAAAATTTTCCTCTGCTGATGTCAAACTGAGTTATTTTCATTATTTATGTGTACTCTGTTGTGTCAGAATAAATAAATAAATAAATTAGTTTTGAAGAAAAAATTACAGACCAGAAATCACTCTAAAAAAAATCTGTTTTCAGCGTAAGGAAAAATTCGCTTCAAGGAAACACTAAGACACAAAGCCAGCAACAAACTCACTAGCATTAAATCATCCTGCTGTCCACCACATACAGAAGGTTTAGGAGATTACAACACTCTAACAGCACTTTGTTCTTATATTACCTTCTGTTAGAACTTGAAAGGGGTTCAATTTATTTTAATTACTTTTTTTTTTTTTTGACACAAAGTACTAAAGATATTCTTGATTATGGGGAAAAGTTTGAAGTGAGAAAATAAAATGTCATCAGTTCTTGCTCTTTTCTAATTCTTTCAATGCTATATGCTAGGAAGATATTACTGCATAGACTTATTTCCTTCAGGCAATGCATATGTTGTTTTCATGTATTTCAAAACAGAAAAAAATTGAATTGTGTGTTTTTGGATTTTGATTTTGCTTCTCATAAAATCTTGTTCACTTCTTGCAAAATAAATCAGTGTACCTTTAAGTACATTAACAGGTTTATTCTGTTTATTTTACACCTTCATTCCATCTTCAGTTCTCATTCTCCGTATGACTGTCTTACATAGTGCTATCAGTAACACAGATTTTAATATCCTAACAAAAACTGAGAAACCTTTTTTGCTGTAGTCTACCATTAAACATCAAAAAAGGACTGGCAAATTTTTAGCTTATCTTGGCGTTCACTGATGGCAATATGAGGTGAAAATATCTCTCTGCACCTAAAGAAAACATCTAACTGCACCTCAGTCTAATAATCTATTTATTTTATGCAATTATAGTGCTTTCAATATTCATTCAAGATTTCATTTTTTAATATGTTCCTGCTACAAATTATTTCTCTCTGTGCTTCCTGTTTTCCTCTGTATAACATTTCTATGTTATTGTTTCTGTTTCTACCAAAACTGAGGGAAAAAAAAAAACAGTTTATATTAAAATTAGAACATTGACTTTAATGTTTTTATCATAATTCTTGCAAGGTACTGTTGCAAATTCTTATTCTTGTAAGCTGTCCTGCTTTTTCACATATTTCAATTCTGAACAGGGTTTACAGATCCTCTATGAAAATATTTCTGAATATTATTTCTTTATGTAGATTTTCTAATACCTGTATTTTTCTGGGATCCTCTCAATAACAAATCACAGGGCATAGCATGTTTTGCCAATGAGATATTGCTCTAATTCAACACTTTGATATCTTTTTTTCTAAAGCCAGTATGAGGAATGTGCATAGAGAAGCAAATATGGAAGACATGTAAACATGGACAAATATCTTTTTTTTCTTTCTTTTTTTTCCCCCCAATATCTGATTCCATTTGATTTTTGTTTTATTTGATTATATAATGATGTCTCTTAAGTATTTTCATTTGTAATACACTGTAGTATCACAGCTCTACACATGTAGTATCCTTTCACAATCTCCCTTGACAACTTGTTCCATTGTTTGACCTACCCCACAGTAAATTTTTTTCTTCTTACATTTAAGTGGTATTTTCTTTGTTTCTGTTTATGCCCATTGTCTCTTCTCATTTCACTGGGTACTAGTGAGATGAATTCTTACTCATCTTCTTTACTTCCTCCATCAGGTATTTAAACACATTGGTAAAAAACTCCCTGAGTTTTCTCTTCCCAAGGCTGAATAAATCCAGTTCTTCCACCCACTCTTTGTATGACAGATACTCCTGTCCCTTAATGATTTCATGCTTTTTCACTGGACTTGATCCAGCTGCTCCGCTTCTGTTTTGTACAGCTGAGCCCAGACCTGGACCCAGCTCTCCAGATGTGGTCTTACCAGTGCTGTGTAGAGTGAAGGATCACCTCCCTTGACTTGCCGGCTCTTCCTCATGCACTGCAGGATGTTGTTGGCTGACTCAAGAGCACACTGCTGACTTATGGTCAAGTTGTTGTCCACCAGGACCCCCAGGTCCTTTTCTGAAAAGCTGCTCCCCAGACAGTTAGCCTTCCATATGTACTGATGCATAAGGTTACTCTTCTCCAGGTTCTGGACTCCTTTTATTGAACTTCATAAAGTTCCAGTTTACTCATTTTTCTAGTCTGTTGAGATCTTTCTGGAGGGAAGCACAACCCTATGGAGTATCAGCCATTACCCCAGTTTTGTGTCATTTGTACACTTGCTGAGAGTGCACTCTGTCCCATAAACCAGGTCATTAATGAAGAGATTAAACAGTACTGCATCCAGTATTGGCTCCTGATCAGCACCCTTTGTGCCTGCCATTTTAGACAGTTTTCAATCTACCTCACTGTTCATTTATCTATCCCATAATTCAATGCCTTTTTTCTTATGTGAGCTTCTCAAAGTCTTCCTTAAATTTTAGTAGAGGCATAACTTGTGAATCTCACTTAATAACTTGTTGCTCATTTTACATATAATACAATTACAAAGACTTCTAATTGATGGATTGCACATCATTCCTCAAAATATCTCATCCTTGCTCTGTGTTTTCCTATTTCCATTACTCAAAATATCTCATCCTTGCTCTGTGTTTTCCTATTTCCATTACTCAAAAGAGTTGATCAAAAGCCTTTAACAGAGCCCAGTAAATCGTATCCCCTCCCTTTTCCAAAAACTCCTTTATAAACTCTTTCAAAGAATTCTAACAAGCTAATGAAATATGAATAATTCTAAGTGAAACTGTATTTTTAAATCCTATTACCAACAACTTTCAATCTTTCCCCACACCCCAAAGAGTCTGTAGTTCCTTCAATACAAAACACAGTATTATTTTAATATATTTCTTATTCCTTAATGCCACAAGGAGTTTTCAGGAAGTGCTAGTACTGAAACAATCAAAGGAACAGCTTCAATGGCATGCTCTGGACAACAAAATCCCACTGCTTCCATTCACTGTATGCCGCTGTTGAAGAACAGTGCATGTCAAAGAGAAAAAGGATTGTCCCATTCTCCCTGCAGTGAACACTGTTGTGCTTTAGGCAAACAGAAAAATCACTGATCATTATGTCAACATTATTCCACAGAGGAAAGTGGTGCAGCTTCCACTGATTTCACAGGGGACATTCGACCAATGCTGAGTGCATTTCACACACTGAAACTAACTGTGAAAGTAAACATTTTAGGAAGGGTTCAGAAACAATATGGGTGAAACATGTAGATATCATTAATTTGAAGCTAGAAATATGATGTTGCTTCTAAATTTCCTTTGTATAAAAGAAGCACATCTACAAGTAGAATACTAGAAGTATGATCAGCAGAAACAGAATTCTGTCACTAATGTGTGGTGCTAAGTAAAAAGAGGAAAACACTTCAAGAAACTAATTAGTATCACAGAATCACAGAATCATCTAGGTTGGAAGAGACCTCCAAGATCACCTAGTCCAATCTCTGACCTAACACTAACAAGTCCTCCACTAAACCATATCACTAAGCTCTAAATCTAAACATCTTTTAAAGACCTCCAGGGATGGTGACTCAACCACTTCCCTGGACAACCTATTCCAATGCCTAAACTTCCCTAGACAACCTATTCCAATGCCTAACGATAACTTTACTTCCACAGAACACCTCTTATTCTTGAAGCAGTACATTCTTTCTGGGCTTTGCAGATTCTGTGTTCCTGGTTAAGCAAATGGTGTCAGAATCATAGACTCATAGAATGGCTTGGGTTGGAAGGGACCATAAAAATCACCCAGTTCCATGGGCAGGGATGCCACCCACTGGCTCAGGTTGCCCAGGGCCTTGTCCAGCCTAGTCTCGAATACCTTCAGGGATGGGGTATCCAAAACTTCTCTGGGCTAAAGCTACAAATGCCTTCTTCAACACCAGGTGAATTTGAAGAATACCACTCTCACACCTAAAACACATTTTGGTCATAGTGCTCCACTTATTTTTCAGCTTCAGTCTTAGTTCCATGCCTTGTGCATGGACTTGAAAATGAATGCCATAAAAGGCTTTAGCTATGCAATAGATAGTACTTAAGGGTTCTGGCCTTCATGCTGTATGCACAAAATATAGATCCAATTATTGATTCCATAAAGGATTTGGAAAACTATAGCAGTGTTATAATTTCCAATTTAGTATATATAAGAAAATGGGCAAAGAAGCAGACACAAAGAAAAGCTGTCTGCTTTTAGGCTGCTTGTCACCTGTCTGCTGTCTATCTCTTCCTCACTGTTCTCTCTTCCATTTTTCATAAATGAATTGTTATTCAAGTTGATGTCATATACTTACTTATCTTCCCAACCCCAACTGTAACAGTAACAAATGCAACACAAGGGAAAAAGCAAGACCTGTGTATTCCTGTAGCAAATAACACCTTGAATGGAGAATTCTAAGCAGGCTGCCTTAGGAAAAAAAAAAAAAAAAAAAAAAGTATTTCATCCTCATTATTCATACAGCTTTCTTTTAGTTATAAATATAACCTTTCTCAGCATGGTATGTGAACTACCACTCACTTGACTATATGAAATAACTAGACCAGAAAGCTACATTTCAGTTTAATGCTATTGAGATTTATTTCTGCAAATAATCGTATTGAGATGTTTTCCCAAAAAGCCTAGTGACTATGCCTGTTTTTAGTATGTCCCAATGTGGCTTTTAAATCTTAATTAAAACTACCACTTACTATGCACCTACTTATGATTAGGCCTAAATTATATTTAATTTCATGCTGCACTGAAATAACAGATATACAAATACACTGTCAAGCACACTGAGGTGCAGTGGTTACCTTTTACAAAGGGCTAACCATAAAACTCTAGATATTACTATTTACTGTAGAAATTTATTTATTTCAAAATGTAAACTCAGTTGCAACAGCAAGTGCAATAATCAAAAACAATTTGTTGTCCTTATAAAATATGTACATGCTATTAATTCTGTAGTATGTGCTAGCAATGTAATGGCAGAACAGATTATGCTTCAACCTGGAGATGAAACAGATGAAAGCAGAGGGGTCTCACTTATGTCAGTGGCACTTGTTATAAGTAAAACCTGTAAAGTGTCATCTGACAATGCTGGAATAAATAAATAAATCAAAACAAAACAAACCAAACCAAAATAAAATAAAATAAAATAAAATAAAAATAAGAAGTTCACAGTTTTGATCAAAATCACTTTCCACTGAATGATGGCATCACTAAGAGTACTCAGCAAGACTGGATTTATTGATCCAACATGGGATTTTTCTTTTTTTCATCTAGTTCATTGATTTTTATTTTTTTAACCTCTAAAACTTTGCGTCAAAGTAAGGACTCTAATAGAAAGGTTACCAGAATTCTTCATTTCTTAAAAATTGTCCCTACCTCATATAAAAATGTCTGTCTGGGACTACATAGACATTTTTTGACTGTTTGAGGGGTTGTCTGAGGCAATGGAAATTCATCAGACTTTGAGGCCTTTTGAATGCATAGGGATATATTTATTGTATCTTTACTTGAAAATTTGCCTAGTAAAAAGCCAGACATTCAACTTGTCAATCAGCAACTGCTAGACACCTGACAGATATAAATAAATTAATATTGGCATATTTAACAAAAATTAATCGTAGATAAGAAAGGATGAATTTCTCAAACAGTGCTATACAGTGTTGTCTTCTAAGATATATAAAAGTATGATAAACAAATAGGACAAACTGTTCATTTTAGGCCGCTGACTGCCTGGAACTGTTCCTGGGTAAAAAGGCATCCTTCTACCACATAAAGAAAAACATGATAAATTTACATAGGTGGAATCACATAGGCTTTTTTTTTTTTTTTTTTAATACTATGTACCACATACGTTCTTTACCTATCTCAGAAGCAGCCACTGTGATGTTGTACCAAGGTGTTTCCTCTCTGTCAAAGATCTTGGCAGTCTTAATGGTCCCAGTATTAGCATCAATGGTGAAATACCTATCTTCTTCTGTGTTATGATCAATGAAATATCTAAGAAGAAATAAAATAGTAAATACATACGCATTGTAATAAGTATCATCCAAAGTCACTGGAAGCTACATAAGAATCATAGAATCATAGAATATCCTGAGTTGGAAGGGACCCACAAGTTCCAACTCCTACACACAGCACCACCCAAAAAAACAAATACTATGCCTGAGAGCATTGCCCAAATGCTTCTTGAACTCCGTCAGGCTTGGTGCTACAACCACTTCCCTGGGGAGCCTGTTCTAGTGCCTGACCACCAACTAGGTGAAGAACCTTTCCCTAACACCCAGCCTGAACCTCCCCTGTGGCAGCTCCATGCCATTCCCTCGGGTCCTGTCGCTGTCCCCAGAGAGCAGAACTCAGCACCTGCCCCTTGTGAGGAAGCTGCAGGTGCCATGAGGCCTCCCCTCAGTCTGCTCTGCTCTGGGCTGAACAAATCAAGTGATCTCAGCCACCTCTCAGACATCTTTCCCTCTAGACCCTTCACCATCTTCTTATATTGTGGCACCCAAAACTGCACACAGTGCTTGAGGTGAGGCTGTACCAGAGCAGAGCAGAGCAGGACAATCTCGACCAGCTAGCAGTGCTGTGCCTGATGCACCCTAGGACACGGGTTGCCCTTTTGGCTGCCAGGGCACTCTGTTGACTCGCTTTCCACTTGTTGTCAACCAGAACCCACAGATCCCTTTCTTGCAGGGCTGCTTTCCAGGCTCTCATCCCACAGTCTGTATGTATAGCCAGAATTGCCCCTTCCCGGGTGCAGAATCTGGCACTTGTTCTTGTTGAACTTCATGTGGCTGGTGATTGCCCATCCCCCCAATTTGTCAAGATCTCTCTGCAAGGCTTCTCTGCCCTCAAGGGAGTCAACAGCTCCTCCTAATTTAGTATCATCTACAAACTTATTCAAAACGCCTTCAAGTCCTACACCCAAGTCATTTTTGAAAACATCAAAGAGAACTGGCCCTAAAGTGGACACCTGGGGAACCCCACTAGTGATTGGCCACCAGCCTGAAATATTACTTTTGATCTTTTAAAAATCATAGATATTTTAGGAAAAAAAAAAAAGGAAAAAAGAAAAAATCTGTATTATGGAGGCAACCAAAGTAATACTGCGCTTCATTTCTTTCATAATGTTATTTGATGTTTTGATACATAACAAGATTTCCACTTCAAGTCACAAAGATATAAATTGCTAACAGGTGATATTTTAGACAGCAGTACACATTTCTGTCAAAAGTAAGATACTATACACATTTAGTTTGACTAAAACACGTAAAATGGAAAGGCAGAAAAGAAAATGGACAAATATTATTGTTCTGCTTAAGCAGTGTGCTCAGTCCCAGTACCTGTTTTGAAGCATGTCTCTTTGACATGAAGTTGATGACATAATGACATAAGCCACTTTGAACATTCACATTACAGAGACTAGAAGCAGAAATAGGTGATTCCCAAAGCTGCTGTTGTCATTAGCCTAGAAGCAGAACTAAGCAGCAACTTAACTCTCTTGGCTTCCGGGCACTTTGACAAGACTTTTTTTTTCTCAAAGCCTGAATCATTTACAATAGCTTTTAACAAATGAATCAATTGCAGACCCCTATCAAACCTTCTCTGCTAACTTTAGGCTTGAGGAAAAAAATAAGGAAGAAGACAGAACTTTTTATATACCATAATTGTTTTTCTTGAAAATGTGCCAGCCCTGCTTTCATTCTGTGACGATTTTAATATATGGAAGTTATATATGGGTGAAAATGATTTATTTGTCCCATGCAATTACTCTTATTTCTGCATCACCAATAGTGTAATTGCGAGCTAATAAATACAGTGGTGTGCATAAAGGCTGCCAAACTAAAAAAACAAACAAAAAAACAAACAAACAAAAAAAAAAACTTCACTGACCTATTCTTATGGAGTATGTAGTGTTATTCCAAAACAATTTATAATACAAGAGTCTTGTTCCTTCAAACATTTATTACTGTGGACATTGTTTACTTACTACCAACATCAGCCACAGCGACTACTCTGAGTCAGTATTGTGCTAACCATAGAACCATAAAAAATAGGGCTATTTAGTATTTGCAGACAGAAGTTTAAAAATAGACATAATTTAAAATTGGTCTTAAATGAGAAAAAAAAAAAAAAGCCATAGGAATACACAGCTTCTTTTGTGCATGTGTGATTCATAATCATAACAAATTACTACCTTTCCCTCCATGAATAAACAGAACCAAAAAGACGATTATGTTTCCAAAGTACGAAGCTTGTGTAGAAAAAATGAAGCTTGATTCTATTATGAATTGTGACTACCTAACACTTCATTTTCATAGACATATAATAAAAGATTGTCTTAGTTTTGAAATGTTAACAGTTTTTTCTAAACCATGTATTTAAATGTATTCTATAGAAGATGAAAGTTCTCTGTTTAAAGGTCTCAGTATTGGATAAATAATTTCAATTGTATTTTCTATGTCATTCATGGAAATAAAGTAATCCTGAGGTGATTCACTGTACTAACACTTTCATTTACAGTGATACTAGAAAAAAAATAGTTTCTAATTTATCCACAGTAGCACTTCCTCTTCATGTCCAAAATTTTATATATAGTTACAGCATATTAAAACATCCAGAGCTCAACAGAATTTTTCTTGTTCACGTATGTAATACAAGAGTGTCCCTGTCTTACGCTTTCCATTATTATGGTGTTTAGTTCTCCCCATTATTACAGATTCTTCCTTAAAATTGCTTTTTGCATCATATCTAAAGCAAACATTTGCACTGCTGGGGTCCCAACCTTCACGAATGTCTGAGTGAAACAAGTTACAGAAGACTTTCCTGAAGAGCAAAAGAACTAGGAATGCTAGTCTAAAGCACTGCTGCCAAATGCCCTAAAAATATTTTGTTCAAGACACTCCCTTGGTAGAGCTACTCATTCTTGTCACATGTAAGAGGACATTTAGAAGAAGTTTCATTGCATTTATGAAACACTTAACATTTTAGGCTTTCTAAATATTAGCTACTAATTTATCTAAATGATGTCCTGGATTTGGTTGGAATAGAGTTAATTTTCTTTCAAGTGTCTAGTATGGTGCTGTGTTTTGGACGTCGGATGAGAATAATGCTGATAACACTCCGATGTTTTAGTTGTTGCAGAGCAGTGGAAGGAACCAAGGCCTTTTCAACTCCTCGTGCAGCCCTGCCAGGAGGAGGCTGGGGGTGCCCCAGGAGCTGGGAGGGGACACAGCCAGGACAGCTGGCCCAGGCTGGCCAAAGGAGTGTCTCATACCCTACAGCATCACACTGAACTATAAAAGTGGGGGTGGGGGGTGGTTGGCTACTGTTTAGGGACTGACTGGGCATCGGTCAGTGGTTGGTGAGCAATTGCATTGTGCATCACTTGCTTCGTGTATTTTTTTCCCCTTTTCTTTCCTATTACGCTGTCTTTATCTTAACCCGCAAGTTTTACTTTTTTTTTTCCCCTGATTCTTTCCTCTGTTCCGCTGCTGGGGAGGGAGTAAGTGAATGGCTATGTGGTATTTTGCTGCCTTCCAGGTTAAACCACAACAAGGATGAGAATTGACACCAGACATGTCCACAAATACACCACACTCCCAAGCCAACGATTCTTTACTTAGGCTTCTGAATTTATTTGATCTAGTTAAAAAATTACTTTCAGTAATTGGCAACAAAGCCAGTCACACCTTTCCTCTCCTACCTTTCCCACCACCTCTTTCAATGTCTTTTTTTAGATTGGAAAGAGTTATAGTGCAAATTTAGAATTTCAAATAGTTACTTCAAAAGTAAATTTTCACCTTAATTCAACTGACAGTTTCTTCTTACCCATTTAGAATGCATTCATTTAAAATATGAATTTATAATATTCACTGCAGATATTTATTTACAGACATTTACTCATGACAATGCTGTATGAATTAGCATACTTTTAACTATTAACTTAGCACATCTGAGGTGTATGGCACATGTTAATAATGAGACTTAATAACAAGACATGCTTAGGTAAACAACTCTCCATAAACTGTTTACTTCCAAACCAGCTACAGAAAACAATCTTAAAGAAATTACATTAAAAAGGATTATGAATATAGAAGACCTATTAGTCACACTACCTAAAGAGAGTCTGAAGGAAATTAAATATCAAAACTCATTCCTGCTAGCACTGGGAAATGCAACATGTACCACCTTTTTATTAGCTGGAGTCACTCAATGGAAGGGCATTACTGGCTTCCATGCATGTCCTTATTCCTACTTCTGACCAAAGCCCCCAGCTCCTCCTTCACTCCTCCTGGCTTTTAGAGAAGCAGTGGTTCAGTGGTGACAGATATTACCACCATTTTTACTGAAAACTAGAAGTATTTGCACCAATTAGGAAATAAAGAGAAATTTATATGCAAGATGGGCCTTAGGCACTCTCGACATATAAAACAGTTTGCGTTATAGAAGTAGTCAGTCGCTAATAACACAGAGAGTGCTTGAACATGGAGAAGGTTTTAAAAGACGTTAAAGGAGTTTAATAACAATTATGATCTCTAAACCTTTTAGAAGGGCTTCTGAGTTAAAACTCATAAACATTTTCAGAATCTCGCTCCCTGAATTATTCAGTCTTGAAATAATATTAAAATCAGTATGGCAATGATTAACAGATAAACAAGATAAACAAGCGCTATAGTCTGTCACAATTCCAGCCTCTCTCTCTCCATTTATGTTTTATAAGTAAGCCTTGAATTTGAGATTGTAAACAGTGTTTTGAGCTTTTGACTTCTTTTTTGTTTTGTTGATTTTGTCATTAAACTAGTCTACAACATAGCCTGCCATTATGCTATTATTATTTATTATTACATTCAACAACTGCAAAAAAAGAAATCCTTTACAAATTTCCACCCTGTCTACAAAACTGTTAGTCCTAAGGAACTTCCAAAATGACATTTCAGCCAAGTCTGAATTCACAGTTCTTGGTACTTTTTTGGGCTGCTGTATCAACTTATATATGTATATGAACTGGCTATATATATATATAAAATATATAATTAGCCAGTTCTCTAATAAAAACAGAAGCTGGTTACAAAGAACCAACTACAAAAGTTCATGGAAAAACAATACTCTGCCAAACCAATCAGTCACATCATCTAAAGGCCATCTATTAGAAATAAAATACCATTATAAGGAACTCCATTTAGTTAAAAATTTTAGCAAAGTATCTTTCCTCAGAAAAAGATAGTCAGACTCAAGGGATGGAGATTTTTTTCCCCAGAAATACATCAGAAAAAACATGTAAGCAACAACGACACAGGGTGAGAAGGGTGTACCAGGAAGAAGAGTGAGGGAATTGATCAGCTGCAACTCTGTGTTTGCCCAGCTGGAGAGACATAAGAAATGCTCCACGATGGGACACATTCTGGTGCCTTCCTTTCATCTTCTGTCTCCCTCCAGACAGCAGCACTGTTCATGCTCCTTGAAGCCAAATGAGGCAGTGGGGAGACATTCTGTTGCCAGGACTGTCTCGCGCCACACCGTCTCCCTTCCAGGGATGGTCTACTTCCCCGTAGTTCAAACAAACTTCTCCGGGAGAGAAAAGCAATCATGAAGTGCGAGTCAGTAGTTGTCTGCCAAAACAGCAGGTAACCAATTTTCTCCCTGCAGCGTGTCTAGTAGATTAAGGAGACAGATGTTCCAGAGCTCCACAGAAGACTGCTACTGAGAACTGTGCTTCAACTGTGCTTTCCAGTTGTGAAAATGAAATACATTTGAAAAGAGCTCGGAGAAGGTAATGTCTCTGTTTACCATTTCTTCACTTTTTTTTCAGATAGGCATAGTTTAACTTCGAAGAGAATACTGTTCCTCTCAGAGTGCTTGCAGGAACTTGATAAGCTGCTCCCACTGAGTTAGCCCTGGTGCTGGCTGCCAGCTGACATCCATCAGCTGAACAGCAGTACCTTGTCATCTCCTGTACGGGACTCCCAGCTCACCTCTCATAACGAAATCTGTGCTCAGCACATGTGGCAGAGCCTTCCTTCCTCATCCCAGGAAAGTGAGGTAGCGGATCCCAGGAGGCGTGGGGGAGTTGCAAGCTGCAAACTGCTGCTTCCAGGCAAATCCACTTCTGGTTTGCATTTCATGCAGAAGTTGGCTTCCTGCTCCTGCTCTCATTCCCATCCCCTGAGCACTGCTGGCACACTGCTCACCTTGGACGCTGGAAACTGGCAATGCTGTTCATTTGAAGAAAATGTGATATTTCTCTACTCCCATATTTTTCTAGCTGACAATGTCTGTCTACATGTGCTAAAACCACCGATCATCTTTCCTAGCTAACTCTGCCAGCAAATGTAGGCTAAGAACATCCTACACCCTCAGAGGCATAATTCAGAAGTCAAAGCAAGATAAAGGTTTTTCTTCTTTTCCCGACTTTACAAATCTCTTCAGAGGATTACAACTATCTAACTGCATTTTTAGTAGATGTGTTGATGGCAGAACTGCTATATCGGAGTTGATTTTTATTCAGAGAGATTAACATTCACATTCCAATGCTGCTAAGAAATAAAGTGCAGTCGGCGTTATATGAGAATTCTTTTTTGTTCCCAAAGGTTTACCAGTTAAATAATGGTATTCTACAGGCATGTTGTTGTTATAATAATAATAATAATAATAATTATTATTATTATTATTTATTAGGTCATGATAAAGGCAAAAATGAATATAAACAAGATCAATAGATTTATATCTACTTACTGGAGGTTGTCCTGGTTTCAGGTAGGACAGAGTTAATTTTCCTCCTAGTAGCTGGCAGGGTGCTATGTTTTGGATTAGAATGAGAAGAGCGCTGATAACATGCTGATGTTTTAATTGTTGTAGAGCAGTGCTTACACCAAGCCAAGAACTGGCGGAGGAGCTGGCCGAGCCGCTTTCCATCATTTATCGGCAGTCCTGGCTATCAGGAGAGGTCCCAGTCGACTGGCGGCTAGCCAATGTGACGCCCATCTACAAGAAGGGCCGGAGGGCAGACCCGGGGAACTATAGGCCTGTCAGTTTGACCTCAGTGCCAGGGAAGTTCATGGAGCAGATTATCTTGAGGGTCATCACGCGGCACTTGCAGGGCAAGCAGGCGATCAGGCCCAGTCAGCATGGGTTTATGAAAGGCAGGTCCTGCTTGACGAACCTGATCTCCTTCTATGACAAAGTGACGCGCTTGGTGGATGAGGGAAAGGCTGTGGATGTGGTTTACCTTGACCTCAGTAAGGCTTTTGACACCGTTCCCCACAACATTCTCCTCAAGAAACTGGCTGCTCGGGGCTTGGACTGGCATACGCTTCGCTGGGTTAGAAACTGGCTGGATAGCCGGGCCCAGAGAGTCGTGGTGAATGGAGTCAAATCTGGTTGGAGGCTGGTCACTAGTGGTGTCCCCCAGGGCTCGGTACTGGGGCCAGTCCTCTTTAATATCTGTATCGATGATCTGGATGAGGGCGTCCAGTGCACCCTCAGTAAGTTTGCAGATGACACCAAGCTAAGTGCGTGTGTCAATCTGCTCGAGGGCAGGAAGGCTCTGCAGGAGGATCTGGATAGGCTGGAACGATGGGCTGAGGTCAACTGTATGAGGTTCAACAAGGCCAAGTGCCGGGTCCTGCACCTGGGGCGCAACAACCCCAAGCAGAGCTACAGGCTGGGAGATGAGTGGTTGGAAAGCTGCCTGGCCGAGAAGGACCTGGGAGTATTGGTTGATAGTCGGCTGAATATGAGCCAGCAGTGTGCTCAGGTGGCCAAGAAGGCCAACAGCATCCTGGCTTGTATAAGAAGCAGTGTGGCCAGCAGGTCTAGGGAAGTGATTGTGCCCCTGTACTCGGCTCTGGTGAGGCAGCACCTTGAGTACTGTGTTCAGTTTTGGGCCCCTCGCTACAGGAAGGACATGGAGGTGCTCGAGCGAGTCCAGAGAAGGGCAATGAAGCTGGTGAGGGGTCTGGAGAACAAGTCTTACGATGAGCGCCTGAGGGAGCTGGGCTTGTTCAGCCTGGAGAAGAGGAGGCTCAGGGGCGACCTTATCGCTCTCTACAGTTACCTTAAAGGAGGCTGTAGAGAGGTGGGGGTTGTTCTGTTCTCCCACGTGCCTGGTGACAGGACGAGGGGGAATGGGCGAAAGTTGCGTCAGGGGAGTTTTAGGTTGGATGTTAGGAAGTACTTCTTTACCGAAAGGGTTATTAAGCATTGGAACAGGCTGCCCAGGGAGGTGGTGGAGTCACCATCCCTGGAGGTCTTTAAAAGACGTTTAGATGTAGAGCTTAGCGATATGGTTTAGTGGAGTACTTAGTGTTAGGTCGGAGGTTGGACTCGATGATCTTGAGGTCTCTTCCAACCTAGAAATCTGTGTCTGTGTCTGTTTCTGACTTTTCAGCTTCTCGCTCTGTCCTGCTAGCGAGCAGGCTAGGGATGCAGCAGGAGCTGGGAGGGGACAGACCCAGGACAGCTGACCCAAACTGGCCAAAGGGGTATTCCATACCATCTGACCTCATGCTGAACAATATATAGGGGTGGCTAGCCGGGGTGGAGGGGGGGGCTGGCTGCTAGGGGATAGGCTGGGCATCGGTCAACGGGTGGTGAGCAATTGCATTGTGCATCACTTATTTCGTACACATTATTACTATTAATACTATTATTATTATTATTATTATTATTGTTATTATTTTCCCTGTCTTAATAAACTGTCTTTATCTCAACTCACAGACTTCACTTTCCCGTTTCTCTCCCCCATCCCGGAGAGGGGGGGGGAGGGTGAGCGAACGGCTGTATGGTGTTTGGCTGCCAGCTGGGCTAAACCACAACAGAGGTGAATGGCCCTACCAAAAGACTGCATCACAGAGACTGTTCAGACATGAAGGCCAACTCCTAAAACCATAAAAGAATTTTATGAAATACTGTAGGCACTCTGAAGTCAGTGGAAGTTATAAAAACATAGATGTCCTGGAATGAAAAATCAGGCTACGAGATTCACTGTATAAGGATGTTCTGTCAGTTTTTCTCTCACAGATTTAAGCAAGGGATGGAGGTGGTTCTGGTTGCTGGGAGATTTTGACCACCATCCTGAACTGGATGCTTCCTAGTGAGAAAAGCTGTCAGAACAACTTACCAGTTCCTTCTCAGAGAGATGGACATTTTTGTTAGGCAAATTTGTCTTGCGGATGGCAACAGCACCATTGCATGAGAAAGTAGGAGGTCTGGGACACATAGCTTGACAAGAATCAAAAATAATTTGAGGCCTCAGGGGAAAAGTTGGCAACAGATCTCCCACCTCAACACTGAACGGAAACGTTTTAAAATGGTTGCTCTCTGTGAAAACAGACAGAATCAGAGAAGAAATTGGAGAAAAAAATCTGCTCTGACTCCAGCTGTTCAAAATAGGATGTTCTTTTTCTATTTTGAATTACAGACAATCTTGTGGAAGAATAATACTGAAGGAATACAGGAAGAAAACAAATGAAGAAGGAGGTGAGATGGAGGAGGGTACATCTCCCCTCTGCTAGCTGTGAGGCATTCACATACCCTGGGAAGATATTAGTGTGTCTCTGTAGGTGTTGATCACAGGGTTATGGCAGCATGACGCACTGGGGGCCTGAGCAGAGAGGAGGACAGATGTCACAAGTGCAGGGATGGCAGGATCCGAGGCAAATGTTTCCTCTTCAGGCATGCGAGGGAGGGATGGTCTCTTTATACAATGACACCGATCTCAGCAGGCTGCCCTAAGTACAGCTAACAAAGCTTCCTGTGCACAGGATTTAAAAAAAGGAACTGACCTTATTTAACTTACAGGACATCTAAATGACAAGTAAGACACGTGAATGCAACCAGGCGAAGATGCTTTGTATATTATCCAGCAGGACATGATTCGTATCCCCTCTTCCTAGTGACAGTAAAGGGGGATTGGCATAGAAACCAATACTGATCTCAGATGACAGGAGGAAAATACATTTTAAAATGCAATTTTCACTTTAAATCTCCCCAGCCCCCTCTCACACAGCTGAGAGAGCACCTCCCTCCACTTCATAGGCTGAATCTGTACAATTAAAATTTGTGTGAATGGGTAAATCAGAATTTGAGGTTTTATTCTGCCTCCTGTAAATACAAACTTTGCATCTAAAAATAGTATATAAACAAAATCATCTGCTTTATTTCTTTACAGTTTTAAGAAATAATAAGTGGAATACACGAAACTCTGTGGGTATGTTCTTTCATTGACATTGGCGATTACTTGCAAAATACCATTTCCTGAAAATGAACAGACTTTCTAAAAGTCTGGTGCCAAATAGTATTGAACTTATGTCTGTCTTCTACTATCAGTGCAGCAAAAATTAAAATAAGTTTCTTTGCCTGCTGCAGGATTTGAAGAACAATTTCTTACATCACATTAATTGTTATAATCCTATGTACCTGTCATTCATTAATTTCTCAATATTCTCTCTGAAAGAAGGGAAGAAAAGGCTGTCAAATTAAATCAAACTAGGGTAAAGCAACTTTGAATTCACTATAGCTTCCAGATACCAAGAAGCTGGAAAGCAAACTTTTATACTCTTTAGTACATGTATTGTAGCCACTATGATTCATCATCCATTATGAGGCAATACCACAGGACCATTAGAAAAGTGAGAAGCCAGAATCGGGGATGAGGCTGTACTTCTCATCCCTGAAGTGAGGCTGTACTTCTGTTCTTTCCTAACTTAGGAGGGAGGGAGGGAGGGAGGGAGGGAGGGAGGAAGGAAGGAAGGAAGGAAGGAAGGAAGGGAGGAAGAAGAAACTTGTAAAAAAGGAAGTAAAAAAACTTGTTTTCAGTAAAAGAAAACCATGTGCACTTTTATCTTTCCTTCTTTTTTTCTTTTTTTTTTTTTTTTTCTCTCTGTGTTTTACTGCTTTTTTACGCAACAGTGTCAAGAGTGCATACAAGAAATAAGTTCATTTTTCAGGAAGTCACCAGGACTGCTTCAGTTTCCTATAGCTAATCAATTTCTGTTCCAGCTAACAGAATTCATTATAGCAAGGTAGACTACAGAGTGGTTAGGGTCTAACATGAAAATGATTTGAATTTCAATATATTAATACAGAAAGAGCTAATACAGTGCTTCTGTAATAGTATGACTTATTTCTCACAAACTACACTTACCAGGATACAATGTTAAGAAGGACTTTCAGTTGCTCATGAGAGAGGATCAGCCTGGGATCAAATTAATATGAATTTAATATTACGTTTCAGGGTCTTCAAACTATGCTTTTGGTCTTTTCTGACCCACTAACTTGGAGGGGTCTTGGGAAATATCAGCAATGTTATTTTTCTGAAAAGCTTTCCACTGAAAATAGAGCAGATGCAGTCAAAAATCTCCAAGGAACATTGTGAGCATTTGTTGTGGCTAGACATTCACCACCTGAATATCACCTATAGGAAGATGGCAGGATTTCAACAGGCACAACTGCAGCCCTGAGGCCATATTAGGAGCCTAGGGCTGCTCCCGATGCACATATGCATCCTGCCAATTAAAATCTGTTTTCACGCCTAGTGTCCACAAAAGTCTTCTGTGTACGGTTTAAGGAAGAAAAAAAGATCATATCTAAGTACGGAGAGATTTAAAATTAATGATATATAAAACAAAATGATAATTAGTGAATTTAGTCTTTATCCGTTCTTTTAAAATGGATTGGAAACATTCAACACGTGCTTGCTGGTCAGATATTATGTAAGATATAACCCTGATTTTTTCAAAACCCAAAACATTTTTGTATGGAAGTAGACTACTTTGACACAATGCAATGAAAAGGGTTTATAATCTCATAAATGTTTCAACGAGTGAGTGTTCCCTGTGGAAGAAGTACAATTTAGGATGTTTTCCATTGATTTAGAAGACAAATTTATAAGTAAATGACTGTTTTCCAAACTACTCAAAAATATTTAAAATTAATGTATTATGGAGGTTTTATATTTGCCGTTTTTATATTGTCTATGATTATGTTTACTTTTCATATTTCAATAGAATAATAATCTTATATTTCAAAACATAGCATTTTAAAAAGTTTCCCTGAAAATGCATTTCTGTGAAAAAAAAAAAATCCACTTAAAAAAAAATCCTTTAAAACTGTCAAACTGCCAACCAGATAATTATGTCTGAATAAAAGAAACCAATAATAGCTACATTTGTTATTACCGAGGTTCTTCTGCTGGGGTTGAAAAAGTTAAGCAGTAGTACAAGTATTGGCACTAAGTCAGTGCCCTCTGAAGACTGCTCAGTTCAGGAGCAAGCCAAAATTACTGAGATGAAATCGTAGTGTGGAAACAAGGAGAAAAAAGTCTTCAGTCTCTTCACAACTGATAATGAGACAGGTTGTTATTTATTTTTTGGATTTAGCTCCAATAGTTAGTTTTTAAAAAGATTTCCCTTCAACGTTGTTAATTACTGTAACTACCCCTCTCAATATTATTCCAGTTATAAGAATCATTCTGGCAATCAAAATAAAGCATTAGTTCATTGGACAGTGAATAATCATAGCATCATATCTCTTCTAGCAGCTGGACAATAAAGAAGTGATATGGTTGCAACTGTGTGTGTCTAATGCTTTATCAGTCTCACACATAGCAATGAGCGTCCTTATAAAGTGGAAAGGATGCAGAAGTGGATTAGGAAAACTGTGAAGCAAATCGTTGCTCCCTAGCCGTCCTGTAGACTCACAGCATTTGAAAATGCATCCAAGCCACTTGGTTGAGAAAACATTCCACGTGTTTCAGCTGTGCAAGTCCTATCTATAGCCATCTTCTGTGGAGATTATGTGATTTGTGCTTTCTCATATTAAATCTTCCTATTTTCATTTCTATAATCACTTTGTTTTTTCATAATGAACTTGGAATCAAGAAGAAATAAAGGAAAGACATGACCTTTCAGATTCATCAGGGCTTTAGCTTAAAAGTGAAGGAGATTCTTGCAAACCAGTACAGAAGGACATAAGTACACTGCAGGCATGCTTCTGATAGAAAACACCTCCTCCAAGCTGCTCCTTCACCCTGCCTCCAGCTGAGCACCAGCTCAGGCCAGCCAGACAGCTTGGCCCAGGGCTGGTGACATACAGTGATATGTCATGGATGTCTGAGCTGCTACGGTTTTGCAGAACCCCCCTCACACGTAACTGAAGGCTGATTCCTTTCGGAAACTCAGGATTCAGTATATTTTACTAGCAATTTTTTTCCCCATTGGAACAGAGGGAGATGGAAGGAAAGGTACAAAAATAAATGCTAATGAGGAAAAAATAGGATAGACAAAGGTAAGGGCAATTTTTCACCTCATTTATTTGAATAATGCGGATATTGAGTATACTGGCCCCAAGCATTGGTTATTGTTTGGAAAAAAAAAAAAAGGCCAAGAAGAAAAGCAAAATATTTGGAAATATTTTTCTTTCCAGTCCCCCTACATCCAAATTATTGCCTGTTACACCCAGAAAATCTATTTCTGTCCTTCCCAGGCATTGTACAAACTGCTGCAGCTTTTCTGTCACCATTATTGTCTTACATTGTACTGACAAAATTCATAAGGGCCATAGACGTGCTGAATTATGGGGGAACTAGTCAAATCTGCACTTGTTCTTTCTATTTCTAAATTACTGCGACTGCTAATCTGTCTGACAGTGTTAGCTGTTGTTTCAGAATTACACTGTTAAAACTACAGGAACTTGGCAGTTATTTTTAGTGGCATTTTCTAATTTGCGTTATGATTTGGATGTAAATAATAAAGTATCAATTTTTCAAAGCCAATAACTTGCCACTAAGAAATTGTATATATTGATTGTCTGACACTAAGCATTTTGAATCTTAGGCTATTAGCACAAGAGAACCATAAAAACCTGATGCTTTCATTGTTCTGCAAAAGCTGTTTCATCCTACCAAGACTATCACACATACCCAGCAGATTTCAGCTCAGTCGGGAGACTAAAAATGCCTAATTAGCTTCTGAAATACTGTTTTTGAAATATACCCTCATATGATTTCCACAAAGGCTATACCATTTTGTCACAAAAAGGAACAGTATCAAACATGTATTCATAAAGATTTTTGTCCTGAAACATTTTAAATCCAGTATCACCTTCAAAACGAATATTGTTCCACAAAATTCTCACACTGAATGTCAGTTTAGAAAATTACTTATCCTGCAAATAAAGCCAGTAAAAAATGTCACTGGAACCTAGTACAGCTGAAAACATGTAACTGAAAACCTTCTTCTAAACTGCTAATGAATTCAAACCTTAGTTCCAAGGCAGTCGAGGTTAAATCCCAATGCTCTTAAATTTAGAAGAAGTTAGATTAACATCCATATGCATATTTTTGGCATCAGTGCTTTTTCAAGCTTGCTGTGGGGGGTATTTCCGGTTTGATTTCAGTTCTCTAGTTCATACTATGACCTATTTCTGAGCCAGTTCTGCTATTATATGAACTATTTCAGCCAGGGCAGCAATACAGAATTCTTCCTTCTTTTTTTTTCCCCCTTAATGAGATTATTTTCTTAATAATAAATTTCATTAAAAGGATATCAAAATCCTTCCTTCCTAATATGTTACAGGTTTGTTTAGTTTCCAAATGATGCACCTGATGCTGTAAAAGCTTGCTTTTCAGCACTTCTATTTGCCCTAGACCTTGCAATTGGAGATAGCATGACATACCCTTAGCAACATCAGTGTGGTGCATAATTCTCTTCATTCATTACCCTACTAAAAATGAAGCATATTAGAAAATGACTTCCTACACAAATAAAATTTTGCAATAATTATATTGCATGACTGTGAGGAAAGGAGTACCTAAAACAGTTCCTTTCTTGCACAAGCACCTGACACATCTACAGAGTGGGAAGTGTGCAAAGGGCCAGCAGGATAGTGCATGAAGGACAGCGGGAAAACAGCATTATGATTCAGAATTGATTTACAACTAGTAGTACAATGCTGACTGGCAGCAGGCCACTGAAGTGCATCATTTTACAGGATGTGATAACATATACTGTCCTTGTTCAGTTGGTTGCTTGGAGAGGTTCTGCTAAAGGATGAAGTACATACAGACCTTTGCTGAGACTGATGGCTAAATGACAATTTTAGTGCAAACCAACAAAAGGTTGAGATTACATTATTAAATCTAATCCACACAGGCTGATTACAGCACTATTCCAACCTCTTTTTCTCTTGAATGTACTAAAATAAAAGACATCATTTCATACATCCTAGATCTCATTAAACGTTCAGCTGGTGGAATTCAATTCAATCCAGTATAACTTGGACTTACTATACCTCACTAAACTGTTGGCAGTGTCAGGATCTTGTGCAGTTACTGTGCCAACTGCAGTCCCGATCTTCGCATTTTCATAAACATCCATGACATAAGAAGGCATTGTGAAGAGTGGAGGTTCATCCACATCGCCAACTATGATCTTCAGCATTGTTACGTCTTTGAATGGTCCCAAGTGTGAAAAGCGGAAATCAAGGTGAGTATTTGCTCCTTCTATATTAAGTGTATAGGATTTCTTTTTTTCATAGTTGAGTGGCTGTTGGCAGAAAAGAAATTTATCGTTACCATTCCATGCTTCAGTTTAGCCTCGTAGCTAACTATATCTTTTCATTTTAATTTGGTAGCAAACTACATTTCTTCAGGTTGCTGTGATATTCTGGTAGTCACTGGCATACATTTTAAGTAGAAAGAGTAAGATGATTCAGGTTTTTTTCTCCAAAAGAACTGTGGGCAATTTACTACTTTTGGAAGAACTCAGGGTTGAGACTGAGTGACAGATTCTTCTTCTGTGATAATGTAATCTCTAAATTTTATCACCCTTCAAATTTTATTGGTCATTGATAAATATTTAAAAAGTTGTAGACTGGCATGTCTCAAATTAAATTAATACCTTGAATTAACACGTTTCATAGACAGTGATAAGGATGCTAAAATTCTTTTGGGCATATCTTCTCTTAAATCCCCAACTGAAAAAGGCAACTCCTTGCATGAAAACACTCATTTATCAAACAAGAAAGAAATTTAAATGTGTAAGGATAGCCTAAATGTGTGTTTTTCTAAAAAGAGTCAAATGCATGATGTATGCCTATAGTCTAGACCATTTTCTTCTAAACTCTTTACCAGCCACAACAAGAGAGACAACTCTTCAGCCTGTCTTACCATGTACTGCCTCACTGCATGTGGATTATACAGTCACAAATGGGAAGAAAGTCTGTAGCTCAGGATATGCCTTCTATGGGTCTGAATGTCCAAATAAATCCCAATAGAAAGCAAAACCCCAGCTGTACCATCCACCAGAAGTGTCATTGCAACTTTAGCCTTACCCTGTTATTAAAATAAATAGATTCCTACTAAGAATCCCATCTCTCTACTAGGTAGAAGATGGTCTGACTCTTGTATCACACAGCATGGAAACTTTCTTAGAAGTTCCATTTCTATCTTGCTGTTTACAAGTGAAAATTTTATCTCCCTTGTTTTCTACCTGTCTTCCTTCTCTGTAATGATACAGGCTCACTAAGCAAAAAATGATTTCCTTGCAGTCCATGAAAAATAAATTCCTATTTGTAGGTTCAGTTGCATCCTCTTAAATGTACGCTTTATGGCCATGAATTTGTTACTATGACCCTGCTGATTCTGACATTGAAATTACAATTAAAATCAGGAGCATAAACTGGTCAATAGCCTTAACTTTTTGTGTGAAACAGTAAGTTCTGCAAGCTCTTACTGTAGTTAGAACCAGCCTGAGCTCACAGAATATGGGACCGTAGTCCAATTGTGTGCTAATTTAGTGTCTTAATGTGTTATTTTAACCCTACACTAGGATGTTATTATACTGTCTTACATAAGATATGACAAAAACACAACACCCAACTATCAACTCTTCTCATGTCAGATAGTTATGTAGTAGATGCGACTGAAAGGATATTTAACTTAAAAGGTTGCATCAGCAGATACATAAGTAATCAATATTTTTTTTCTGTAGGCTACATTTACAGGACCACAACCATTTTGGGTTGCTTTCTTATGTGTCATTAAAAAAAAAAAAATTTACACCTTTCATAGACAGTGTATTAAGACTTTTTTGTGAGAAGTTACTTTTTCCATATACTGTATTAGCACTTCTTGTGGAAATGCCTATAAAAAATACCAGTTCCATTAGACAAATTAAACATCTTAAAACTGATCTGAAAACTAATAATCAGTGACAAAGGCTGTATTAAATGATGTGTTGTCAAACCATTTATAGCCTGATAGACTGAAAGACTAGCTTTTTTTTTTTTTTTTTTCTCCCAGAGAATGATAAACGTATAAATGAAGAACTATCTGTCTTCAGAATTCTTCTGCAATCTCAGGATGTACACTTTACATGTAGAGCCAGTCCCTCAGTCCAGAATTGTACTATACTGATGGTAGGGACTGACTGCAGCGATGAGGACAAGGCCAACAGGACAAAAGCCTGACAGAGTAGGTTTTTCATAAAACAAAGCTAAATTTGTAAATTTGGACCACAGCTGTTTAAACACAGAAGGAGAATCCCTGTTTTTTTTGTTTGTTTGTTTTTCAATGTCTGACTGCACTTGCATAAAGTTCAGAAAATTTCTGGGAAGCAATTAGTCTTGAGAGGATACAAAACCAGCTGACTGATCTTTCATCAGTTTCACAAAAATATGCCATTCCAGGAAGTGATAGAATAGATTTCAAATTTTCACATTGTTACACTTTAAATGCACCATTTTGAGGAAAAGCACTCATACGTGATAATAAACACCTCAATAAAAATTTCTGGGTTACAAATTTCTGGCTTCAGCCAATTTATAAAGGATACACAGGTTAATATTTATTACTGTGCTAGCAGAGCAGGTATTTTTTACAGATATATACTACCAGTAAGTTTCCAACAGTCTCAGAACACAGGCATAACACTAAAAGAATTTTCAAACCCATGCAATACCTATTTTAAAAATGAAATTATTGTGATATGATCTCAAAATGATATTATATGAAATAAATCTATCTTCTTCTCTGCCAGCTCCCACAACATGCATTTCTCCATGCCACAGAAGATCATGATCCACCACTGGAATCCCCACAGGAAGAAATTCTGGTATGACAGAATTCCATTAAAATCAACATTGTTCTGTGTGGACCTAACTGCCTGAGTAAACAGAACAGACAAGTGTTCAAGCCTTGAACCAAGGCTAAACTTGTATTTCCTATCACTCCAAAGAGTGGAAAAGTAGTATTTCAGGCAAGAAATATGAAGAACTCAATGTGTGATTTGTCAATGTTAGTGCATATTTTGTAGATAAAATGTACAGTAAATTTGACAGATGATGTATAAGCAATACAGTTGGTCAGGATTTATATATGCTATATATTTCTTTAATTTCTCCTTTGTGTAATGAAGGAAAACTAATTAATTCTCTTAACACTAATAGCATGAGACACTTTTGTTTCTTCTCTTTCTCTGTCTTCCTTTCATGAATATATAAATAAAAAATATTAAAGGCATGGAAATTTACTATTGCCTGAAAAATTTATTACTGTGAAAATCCAAGCTAAAAATACTACTCCTATTAAATCAATTCATACAGCAATATGCTTAGTAAATACAGTTCTATATATTCTATACAGTTCTATATTCTATGTAATTCTGTAACTCTAAGTTAAGATGTCATTCGTTTATTTATGTAGTATTTCTGCTATGAACAGGGCAAATATTTAATAGCAATTTACACTGATCTGCAGCATACATATTCTAAGATTAAACAAGTTTAAAATAGGATGGGAAATTTTAAATATGATGACTTTTTGGAAAATGAACTTAAATTTATACTGATGATGATTGGATTGGATTGTTTAGGAAGATTAATTTCTCGGAAAACACATGAAGCATAATACAGACTCTGAAGTGTTTTCAGTTGTGTAGTTACTCAACTGGACAAGACCAATATATAAATATATGTTTGTCTACAAATAAAAGAATAATCCATTCAGATAATCAGAAAAAAAAAAATTCACAGAGCCTAAGGTTTTAAAACCATAGCCAGAGCAGTTTATCTCAGTTTTCTTTCTTTTTCTTCCCATAACCTCTCCAAACTAAAGAAGCAGATACTGGGACATAGAAGAAAAAGAGCTTACTCTCCTGCACAGTGATACCCAGAGGTTAAAACAAAAACAAAAACAAAACACCACTATTTTCAGATATTTTGGAGAGAAGCTACATATGTGCTACATATTATTATTACTGGGGATCATAGTTAGTATTATTTTTTATTTTGCTTCTCTACTGAGGATAAGCAAGGAAATTTTCAAGCAAAGCAAGCCAGATGTGATATTCCACATATTAGAATAACTGTAATTTGGTAAGAGTTTTGACATAAAGATGATAATGCAAAATAATTTGCATTTAGAAAGGAATTATTTCAACCACTCCATCAGATTCACAAAAGGACTGATTTATCTCCAAATAACCAAAGTGAAAGATGTGTCTGTGTCCTTTCTGAATCCTTGCTCTCTCCAGAAGAAATAAATACTCAAATATGACTTGTAAAGACATTCACACGTGTAAAACCTCCTCCATTTAACTCACAAAGGCCTTGAGTTTCAGTCACCTCTCTCTTATATGTATAGCTATACTCTTATAGCACCACTCTGAATTATACAGAGGCACCACTCTTATCGAGAAATCTAAATAATAATTTCTGCATTTACTTAAAATTGTAACAAAACTGAAGATCATTAACTCTTTCTTGGAAAGAAAACAGAACATTTAGATTTCAGATGGGTCTAGACAGAATTTTTGTTCATGTTTCTTATTTTCCCAGAGAACAGTAGCTTTCCATGACTATTACCTGCATATCTTCAGTATGTATCCAACAGTTATTCTGATTTTTATGCACAACTGAAAATACTAAATGTAGCTTGAGTGAACTAACTGGACTATAGGACTAACTGGAAAGAACTGCTGTTCATTATACTGCAATTAGTGTTTATAATATCAGACTCCAAAGAGGAATAGGAGAATTTCATGAGAAGTGAATAGCTGTTACCTGAACATTTCCAGTCTCATTATACAAAATGGAAGAGACACAGATTGTTCAGACTATTTTTCCTAGGAACTGAAATATATTTGCTGAGTTGACGTCAGTAAAGTTCTAGCATACCTCCCTGGAAGTCACAGCATGGGGTAACATGCTGACCAGTCATTCTCTGAAGGATCCAGGGAAGTTATGGCTTTCACTGTGGTATTTTTTTCAGTTTTCCTCTAGTCTCCCAATCAAACAAGGAACTGAATTAGGCAAAGGGGAAATCCTGCATGGTAGTTTGCAGTCTATGTGTAGAAGGATCTTTATGAATGACAGGGTCGCTTCAAAGGGCTTGTGAGAAGAAAGATAGTGAAAGTACAGGGAGTTTGCAGTCAGCTCACATTGAAAATAGAAATATACCTTCAATTTGTAGACTTTGAAGGTACATTAATCAGCCTAGCATGGAGGCATTAAGAAGTTTGATTTTTGCATCAGAACCTCAAAAAGAGAAGTTTTAAAAAGGCTTCAGATAATCTTCAGAAAGACTTCAGATATTCAGACACAATAATAAGTTATTTCTGACTTCTCTGATGTGCCTACCATGCATTCTTCCAAAGAAGTAATAGAAAGAGAACAAACCATTCTTTTCTACTGTTATTGAAGGTGTTGGCATTTGATGTATGAAACAAAACCAATTCTGTTCTTAGTGTAGATTATTTGTTTTTGGGTAGGCTATTAAACTCATTCAACTTCAAAAACAATCTAAATGAAAAGCAATTGCAGCACACTGTGTAAATAATAGTTATTAAACTGTGTACAAATCTATGTAAAAATAATTTAAAAATGAGATCACCTTTCTGTACTGTACTGTACAAGGGGATAGTATAATTTCTGTGAGTTAAGAAAGGAGGTATTCCACACCAGTTTATGTATTTTTAAGTGCTGCATTTCTGTTAATCTGAAATATCACATTAGCTAAGAAAAAATTACCCCTTCTTGTCTTGATGGGAAAGTGACTCAAATGACTGTTGTGTGCATGTATAATAACAGGCAACATATGCTTTTGTCATATTCTAAAACACAGTGAAAATTTCTCTCAAGCCATTTTGTCTGCCAAGAACACTAATAAATGTGATTTTACACATTTGATGTATGGACTTCTTTGTTTTGTTGACAATTCTTCCTTTCCTCTTCATGTTCTTAATATAAGTGTACATTGTATTTAACGAACTATAGTCATGGTGAACTTTTAAACGCAGAATAATGTTCATTTTGAGGAAACAATAAGAGATTATGGCATCACCTCCATCAAGGCCACCAGGAAGTAACTTCACTGGCAGAGAAAAGACAGAGTTTATTTTAACATGGTTGAAAGAGGGGGGGATAGTAACCCACCTTTATAAAATACACATAATTAAAGTTTTTTACGATACTGGGGAGATAGGAACCACTTTTTAAATCATTATAAATTATGAAAATCACATTTCCTTCATTTACAAAATCTGTTTTAAACTTTTAAATAAAGCTTTACATACATACATATTTATTCAGATAAAAAAATAATAACATTCTTTATTATGTTTTTGTTTGCATTCTCTTGTCTCACATTCTCTCTTTCAGCAGTTCTGGTTTTCATTCCTCCTAGTTTCAGTCAGGCCCAGGATACATATTAACTAAACATGAATGTAAATTCACTTACATTTTTTAGAGCACCCAGATATGACTGATGCCTAAAAACTCAGTAACAACAAAGCCATGTGGGAATCACTAATTGATGTTTGTTAGTCCATGTAAAAACAGATCAAGAAAGGATTTCTCCTTTTGTTGGAAAGGTTTTGAAAAAAAAATATTGCTTAAATACAATAACCCAACTCTCTGGGTTATTATAAAAGTAAATTTTAATCTATCCATAGAATATTAGCATAAGTGGACAGATATTTCAGGAAACATTTGCTATGAACTCATTTCAGAAGACTTAATATAGAGATGAAATTGTCTGTGGAATTAGATTTGTGTATGGAATTCAGTTAAGAATGAACTTAAATGGCAAGAACACTTTATAATTAGTAGTTTAAATAGACTGGGATAAACATAGGGAATTCATATAAATGGTAACTGTGGTAACTGTGTAATGGCTCGAATGAGTTAAGTTTTGAGTCTTTGTAAGTTAGTGTTCATATTATACAGTGCATGATACTTGACCCTGTAGATGACAGCTGGCAAGAAATTCAAGGAATAAAAGTCTATGAAAACTTAACTATACAGTCATTCTCACAGATAAACTTTCTACTTTCTAAACTTTCTGTTGTTCATTCAGGAACAACAGTATAACTTTCAGCCAAATTTCAGTTCTTTCAAAGAAATTGAATGAGTAAAACATCAGAAAAAGAAAAGAAAAAAAAAATAATTCAGTAAGGTTTAGTTCATTATAAATATTAGATATGACCATTGAAAAAAGCACAAAAGATATGTTTCTGCCTTCTCTGCAAAGTTTTAAAGCTTCTCAGGAACCAGTGTGTGGAGAAACTTCAATAGGTTTACAAAGTAAAACAAATATGACAGCATTCATCATAACACTTTTAATGATCTACATTGGCAACTTTCAATGTCTATTGCTTACCTTCTTCAGAGAAAGAATTCCTTCCCGTGTTTCTTTGTCAGTGGATATGGAGAACACTCCAGCACCATCACCATTTATAATTGTGTACTTCATGTCTGCATTTGAGCCAGTGTCTGCATCATTTGCTTTAATTTTGCCAACTGCTGATCCAACTTGAGCTGATTCAGGAACATAGAGTTGATAATGTTCTGAGGGGGAAGGGGAGAAAAAAAACAAACGAAAAAAACAGCTTGGACATTTTCTAGCCAAACTAAATTACAGAACCGTTATGTGCTTAATACGTCTATGAAAACGGGACATTACCTATGGAAAGCTGACAAATAATCAAACCTATGAACGTATTTAGACTCCCAAGAGAACACAAAAGGAAACTGCATCTTCCATGAGATGCCTTCATTCAAAATCCAAATTACCTAATGCAGGACTTAGGTTTTCACAGCCCTTTTTGCTGCTCATCACATAACACAGAAATTAACTCTGGAGTTTACTTCACACCAGTATTTAAGGAAGTTTACCTTCTCTACAAGCAAAATATATTTATCTTCACCAACTTATCATCAAAGGAGCAGGCAAACAAATACTTTTGAACTGGAAAATCTCTGCATGTTATATTCCTTATTTTTTTTTTTTCTGAAATCTGGTCAGTTGATTTTACAACATTGGATCAACACACATTTTCTTCTAAAAAAAAAAGAGTAATTAATCCTTAATATTTTGCCATTATTGCTTTTGTTGTTGTTGTTGTTGTTGCAGCAACCCCCTTTACATGCATATTTTCCTTGGTATCCATTGTAAAGGACAATGAACATAATGTGTACATAAATGAACTACAGAACTGTGACCACAAAAGGTGTGAACTCCTTTCAGTGTTTTTTTTTAACCTGTTAGATTAATCAATAGAAAATGATTTTTTTTTTAAATAATGTTCTTAACTATCAGTTTCCTTTTTGATTAAATCTCCTAACTGGTACAACATGTCCTGGGGGATAGGAAGGTGCTACAAAGAGAAAAGAGTAGCAAACAAACATAATGTGATTATTTAAAATTCCATCTGAAACTAGGCCAGTAAGAGAGCTCAAAGACATTTTCTCCAGTAATTTTGGTGTAGAAACCTACCAGCACCATAGATGGTGTGCACATACCAAAAAAACTCCAAACATCCCTCATTCAAGACCCTCCCAAGAATCTGCATCACATCACAGTTTATATCACAGGCCAACCTCCAACACAGAAACAAAGAACAAAAACACAACATCAATTGCTATATATATCTTCTGAAACTATAGTTTCTTCTATCTTGTTCTGAAAGCATTCTGTAATAGTGAGTGCAATAGTGAAACACTGAAGTGCAGGAGAGTGGATCAGAATACGCTCCATATAAAAGATAACATGTTGTTACAGGTTGCTGGGTTTAAACCAGCTGGCATGACAGCAGACGCACGCTTGATAAGCATAGAGAAAGAGAAAGGCAAGATTTAAAAGGAATTCAGAGACTGAACATGTTACGGCAGAAAAAAAATATTTATATATATATTTGACAAGTGAATTGAAGAAACCTATGAATCTACATAAGCTGCAATTGCAGAGGGAATGCATGGTATCAATAAAATAAAACTAACTTCAGATACCTGATACAAAACTGACAATTTTACTAATAATTTGTTTAATTCCTTGTTCAATGGTTCCTAAACCTATTTAAGGTCTTCCATTGTTTTTGTGATACTAGTCTATAATACAAATAAATAAACAGTAGTGTGAGGAGGATAGATGAATGCACTAAACATTGTTTGTCCAAAAGGAAAAAAAGTCCACCTGTACTCGGCTCTGGTGAGGCAGCACCTCGAGGACTGTGTTCAGTTTTGGGCCCCTTGCTACAAGAAGGACATCGAGGTGCTCGAGTAAGTCCAGAGAAAGGCAATGAAGCTGGTGAGGGGTCTGGAGAACAAGTCTTATGAGGAGCGGCTGAGGGAGCTGGGGTTGTTCAGCCTGGAGAAGAGGAGGCTCAGGGGTGACCTTATCGCACGCCACAGGTACCTTAAAGGAGGCTGTAGCGAGGTGGGGGTTGGTCTATTCTCCCACTTGCCTGGTGACAGGATGAGGGGGAATGGGCTAAAGTTGCACCAGGGGAGGTTTAGGTTGGATAGTAGGAAGAACTTTACTGAAAGGGTTGTTAGGCATTGGAATGGGCTGCCCAGGGAAGTGGTTGAATCAGCATCCCTGGAGGTCTTTAAAAGACATTTAGATTTAGAGCTTAGTGATATGGTTTAGTGGAGGACTTGTTAGTGTTAGGTCAGAGGTTGGAGTAGGTGATCTTGGAGGTCTCTTCCAACCTAGACGACTCTGTAATTCTGTGATTCTGTGAAAGAGAGTTTTGCTTGGAAAAGAAAAAACAAGTTACCGTGTAGCAGGTAGGAAATGTCAAGGTAAACAAGAAATGTCCAGCAGAACAAGATAAAAAGTAAAATTTACCATGCAAAAAAGAAAATGCCAAGTCTGATATAATAGGAAAATTGCTTAGTAGTTGATTCAATTAAGCTGCATAGTTAGAACTTTGGTATGTATCTAAAAGCTGTCTTTACTAATTTTGAAATAAATGCACTGCCTTGAATTCTGCTGCAATGCTTCATGCTTACAAATGATATCAACTGACACTTTCACACTGATGGTTGCTTCATTTCATACATAAAATTATAATGGTGGGATGAGATTAATTTTGGAATTTACTTATTGTTAAAATAAATGTGAAATGTGGTCTTTTGACACTTTAGCTCTGACTAATGCATTTCAAAAAGGAAAAGAGTGAGGCCAAAACGATTATGTTATGTAGAGGTCATAAGGAATATGTTACATAATCAAACTCCTTTACAAATGGGAAGCGCTATAACCCATATGATAGGGTGAACTAATTAGAGACTTCCAAATAGTCAAACTACCTCAAATATATCCTCATGACACTACACTTTGCTTCATAATCACACCCCAAGTGTTAGCCATCTGTTTCAGAAAACCATGTTACTGATATCAAATTCAAACACTCTGAAATGCTAAACCTTCAAGCAAAATAAATATTTAGAATCACTCATTAGTTACCTGTCAGTATTTGAAGAACTGAAATGTTTCAATAAATAAATAATAATAATAATGGATGGGATTAAAAGCAAACTTGAAAACTAAAACTGCCAGATCACGAGGTCAGAAATGTCTTTAAACAAGAATTTAACCACTGCTTCACAAGGACAGCCTGAAGATATCTCATATTGAAATGAGCCACTTGACAATTACAAGCAATACTATCTAAAAACAACAAAGAAGAAGATAAAATTCAGCAACATGAAGGTTAGATAAAATATATTATAGATATTTTCTTACACTAGATGTAGAGATTGGAATTATTCTTTCTAAACACTAAATAGTTGTAAACTTTATTTCTGGAAAGTAGAAGAACCAACTAAAGGTTCAAATTAACATATCCTTGGTCATTAACAAACTATTTAATAGGGCATTAAAAACAAAAGGATTGTGGGATAGGTATACTACGAATTCATGGTTCTTTATCATAAGCTATGACCCTGTCTCACCCCTTAAAAGCTGTTGGGGATTTAGAAGTGCTAAGGATCCGGTACCACTCTGTACCAAAACTGTTTCATAAAATCTGCCCGAGTTGAACAGACTGTTCCCACACTCTCAGCATCACAGTCTCCCAGCAGCTGTTGTAAAGCAGGACTTTCAAAGTCTTGGAAGTGCTCTATATTGTCTTAGAGGGGCTCCTCAGTGGCTTATGGATTAAGATTCTGTAGCGATTGATTCGATTCTCAGTTTCTATATAAGCATTCACTTGGATGCATTCACTTGGCTCATGAAATGAGTAAATTAATACTCTTTTCCAGTTAATGTACTGTACAGGTTAGTAATACCACTTCACAAGGCTTTAATATATGCTAACAGAAACATTGTTTAAATTCATGTAAGTGATCTTCATCTTTCTTTCAATAAACTATGTGGCTTATCTGTCATTATAGTACAGAAACAACTTCTTGATTTGTAGAACGATTTACTTCCCATTTCAGTTAGCCTGCAGGCAACCTATAATGCTGTTTTACTCTCAGAAAAGCAATTTCTCTGTCTGAATCTCTCCAAAAATGAAGTATGACGGTATATAAAGCAACTCAACAAGCATGTTATTCACTGTATTTCTTAATATATTTTGTTGATAAATTTGAATTACTTTTCTAGGTTATAATGTTCTCTGGAACAGTAAGAATTACCTTACAAAGGAAACGAGGACTGGCGTAATACTGAATTAATAGAGAAATAAGTAAATATCTGACCTACTTTTTAGGTTTGTTGCTCTATTGGTGGTGGTGGAGTTTTGTTTGTTTGTTTGTTTGTTTTGTTTTGTTTTGTTTTTCCCTGTCATTAGTAGAGCCTGGATTCTACTCCCATAGCTTCATAAAGGGCATGAAAAGAAAGGTAGCTCTGAAGAACATCCCTTAAAATGGCAGGGTCCTACTCCAATTTCTCTACCCAGTAAACAACAACCTCCCAGCCCTTCAAACCATTACTGCCTCATTCAGAAACCTTATGGGATAAAAAAAAAATTATATCAGAATATTTCAAAATTATTTTGTTTGATTGTGGTGTATGACACATATAATGAATACTCTACCTTGTACATAAAAATCCTCTAGACAATACCCAATAAAGTGAAATAAAAAATACAGCTAGATTCCATATCCTACCCTTAGAAGTGAAGTTGATGCACATAGTTGGCATTAAAGCTCACTACACAGAACACATATTTTCCACAAATATTTAGCCAGACTTTGATGTAAACATATTTTACACCTCCCAGCTTCTCTTTATATTTGAATTCCATTAAAAAAAAAAAAAGTGTGATTAAATTTAATTTTCATGAATTCTTGTTGAGGGAAAGTTTTTAAATCCCATTCTTATATACTCATGAAAAGTATTATGCTTACTTCCTTTAAAATTTACAGTAAAAATCTGATTATGTGAATCACACTTATCCTGCTCAAGAAAGAATATCATGACACTCATTCTGTGATCAAATGCCATTTTACAACTTAACATCAGATTTGTGACAAATGAAACAATTTGTTAGCTTTAACTTCAAATGTTGTGAAAATATGTGAACATATTAATCTTCTCACAAATAAACAAAAGAAGGCAATGATGAAAATCACTTTACACAATATTTGTCCAGTCTATGAAAGCAACAAATCTGATGCATATACTTTATTTCTTAACTCTTAACTCTCTTAGGTACTTAATGAACATTAAGTAATGTTAAATTAATTAAATAATTAAATAAATAAGTGGTTGATTAAATTAAATAATGTATTCATCTCAAATATCCATCTCTTTAAGGACACCATAGATTGGTATTTAGTTTTAGTAGGTTAGAAAGATAAAACATAAGAGAAATTTTAGAAAATCGCTCATCACTGAGGTTTGTCCCTTTAAACTGTTTGGGTCCCAGGACATTTTTGGTGCTAGCTGCCTTTTAAACAGCCTGTTGCCCCTGCATCAGCAGTCTTGTTAGGCTGGTGACTTGAACACTTCTGGGAAATCAAAAAGTACCATACTTCTCTTATGTTTAAGACTAAAAGCTGTTGTCTTTTGGCCCAATACATTGAAGTCACACACCTGCAACAGGTAATACAAGCCTACAAGCTTGTTGAAAAATACAAGCATTTTTCCCCTTTACAAGGTCTACCAGCTGCCAGTCAGAAATTAATGTTCTGGAAATGGAAGCTTCCTAGTTCTTACCTATCTGCTGCACATTCAGTTGCTGATATTACAGAGCTATTTCTAAACAAAGAACAATTAAGGTCATGGGGCTTGGAGACGAATGTGATGACTCTGCAACAGCAAACATAAGGATACTAACTCCAGCCATACTCACGGTGTCCCTCACTGCTCATTCACTTTTGAACCTGAGCACACAAAAATTGTTTACTGAAATAGTTCTCCAGCTTTTAGAATATGGGAGAAGTAGTATATTCATTAGCACCACAATTACACCATGTGACTATTATGCAAATATATCCAATTTTAATACAAATGTACACTTCCCATGAACTGCATTGCCAGACTTTTGCAGCAACCTGGAACACAATCCTAAGAACATTTTAACATAAGAAAATCTTGCTACCTTTTTTCTTTATGCAAAAAAATAAAAATAAAAATAAAAACCTGATTTATGTAGATGTCATCATAATTTCAAAAGTCTACATTGAAATACTGTTTACATCTCATCAGCACTAAAAGCTAGAATTTCTAGGTTACCAGTAATTATTTCTAGTTTTTTTTTTTTTTTTATATCAAAGTTCACCTGTTATTTAAGATGTCTTAATAATATACTAAAATGTTATAGATTAATCTTTATGTCTAATGTTATCTGAGATTAGCATGTTGGACAAGAATGAATTCAGCTTTGCAGGAAAACTGTCAATATTAACAGAGACGTTAACGATGTCCCAATATTAACACAGCAAAAAGGAATTCTCTGTGAATAATCCTTATATTTTCTCATGACAGTCCATTTAAATCTCATTATGATGACTCAATTTACACAACAGAACTAAAAAGAAGCTACATTTGATTTTTAAACACTGTTTCAGACATAAAATAAAATAATATAGGTATTATGCTGCATTTCCCTATCACCTACAAATACCTCCTTTTCCCTGTAATGTAATGATATGCTACTCATTTTATCTTTTAATGAGACATTAATAATGGCCTTTTAGTCAATTGATTATGTACAACAGGCTCATTCTACCTGAGTCAACAATTTACAAAAAGAACTATTTCTGAATCTGACTCTGTTTAATTGCTAGTAAAGAAGAATAGTCCTCCCTAAACCTTGCAGCTGGAAAAAAAATAAAAATAAAAAATAAAATAATACGATTATTAGCTGAATTTCTTTAGAGAGCTTGGAACATATATATGAAAAAAAAAATGTTGGTAATGTCAAGACTTCAAACCTTCTTGCACAAAACACGTAAACTTTAGAAAAACATATCCTAGATTGTGAACCACCTGGAAACAAACACTCAATATGGTACTCAAAAACCTCATCCGTGGAACATAGGAATGAGAAAAAATGGGAATAAAATAAAATTTCTAGATTAGTAACATCAGTCTTGATGAAAGATAATACAGTATTTTGCATATGCAGGTGGAATACACCTTTTCAAGAACAGAAGTATAAGGGTTTTGTGGGAGGACCCATGGGAATGGCATGGACATGTGTCAAGGGAGGTTCAGGCTGGATGTTATGAAAAGGCTCTTCACCAAAGGGTGGTCAGGCACTGGAACAAGCTCCCCAGTGCAGTGATAACAGAATTGAGCCTGACGGCATTCAAAAAGCATTTGTACAATGCTCTCAGACATAGGGTTTGATTTTCAGGTGCTCCTGTGTGTAGCCAGGAGTTGGACTTGATGATCCTTGTGGGTCCCTTCCAACTCAGGATATTCTATGATTCTATGATCACTTTAATTTAATAGCCTTCACTAATTTGTAAGCCCTTTCCAATTTCATGCAGATCTGACACAAGGACTGAGGCCTCAAAGACATTCTGACCCTATAGGACTGTTAACAATTACTGGTTGGAGACTGCTAAGAGAAAATCAGAGAAAATTCAGCTTCAGTCATCTCATCTGGCAGCATCCAAGTGGTCAACCAGCTGCCAGACGGCTTTGGACCAGTCACCCCGGGATGGGACTGTGTTACTGTGCATGACAGTGGGGAATGAGAGAATGCCAATTGTTAAGTATGGGGATCACAGAAACTGGATGTACTACATGGGACTACAATGGAGGGTATAGAAAATAACATAGTGGAGTATAAATCTGAAATGAATTTGAGCAGTAGATACGTTTGTATTTAACTAGCCAATGGAGTTATATGAACAAAGCTGGATACTAGATGCTGTGCAGACTTTACTAGCACTTGCTTTTTCATAGTTAACTAGAGTACCTTCATACAACATTCCTACTTAAACATGGTTGTGTACTTCTCATAAAATGACATTGTAAAAAAGTGAGGTCAAACAAATTATTTATATATGTAATTTCATGTTATGCCAATGCACTGCCATGAAACAATCAAGCTTCAACAATCAAGCTTTATAAAAATGTTTAAGCCATGAATTGTATTTATTTAAATTCTGCTTTATCCTAAAGAACTGAGCTAGATGTACCAAACAACAAAATCAATAAATGGGATATCATTTTACTTGTAAAACTCCGCTCTTAACGCAGTAACTATGGATCTCCTACACACTGTCCAGACTGCAATCATTAGCCTTGATGTACAAAACGTGTCAGTGGAAGCATATGTCTAGTGTGATGATCTTGATGCAATCAGAATCTATTCATCTTAAACAAAGCAAAACTTGCAGACTCTACTTATCCCAAACAAGAACATAGAGTATTAATGGAAAAAAAGCATACAGAAAATTCTTATGTAACTCAAGCCTGATAACACTGCGCCATCAGTAGATGGAACATTTTCTATCAGATTACTGAAATAAATTTATGACTATGAAATTAGGGCCTTCAATTATCAGCCAAGTGGATCCATCAGTGGTAAAACTAACAAGATATGACAGATGCTGATTATTGAAAAGCAAAGATCTTCCCATGCAAAGCACTGTTTGTCAGCTTACATTACATGGCTAGTTCATTTCTAACTGGACTCTCTAAAGAAGGGAAACCTGCAGTGATGAAGAAAAAAACCCACAGTATCGTACAAGATGCAATAAGTAGTTGATAGGCAAAATGTATTTGATGTTTCTGGTTATGATCCTACTGAACTCACAACCTTATGCCTACTCCTGAGACATACTATTGTGTTTAGCAAGCAGACTTTTTCAGCTATGCGTCTTATCTCAGTGATTATTGTTATCACGTATTCACCTCTATTTCGGAACTGCAACCATCATACTGATACATTTATGCAGAAATGTTTCATATTCTTCTTCATAGTCTTTTTGGTGTCTTGGAACATGTAGCTCTTCTTTAATAATTTATTTGAAAGAAAGTCAGATGTATTTACAGTCAGTACAGAAAAAAATACAGTAAATTCATATGAGCAGATAGATTTATAACCTCTATTTTTATGTTCTAATTACTTTTTTGAAGTGTTTCTTTACAGGGGACAAACCTGGCATACCTTACTCCATATGCATCTCCAATGAACACTTATCTACCACAACCAGAAAGATATGACCTTTTAAATATACGCAGCAAAACATATTTGTAAATAAAATAAATAAAACAAGCACCAATCAGATGTGCTTCCCAGATTGTTCTGAAGTAAAGTATTCATACAGTTAACAGTCAGGTTCATAACTCACAAGTATGGCAACGGAGAAAAGGAAACTAACCAAAAGAGAGTCTGCAGTTTAGCTGAGGCTCAGCCTGTCCCAAGGCTTATACACTTGATATATGCAGTTTTGGTTAGTACTTCCCTTGAAGTCAGAATTCTGACTGTGACAAACCTCAGTAAGTCTCATTTAGCATCCCATCTAATAAGGAAATTGAAGAGAAATTGAAGTGAAAAGCATGACAGACAAATAAAGGAGAAGAAAAATAAGCAGTGAAATTATTAGTGCAATACTCATGTATTATTGCAATAAGTCACAATGGTAGGATGGGCTGATTTTAGATCCTCTGTGTTTTGATTCAGTATCACTAACATCATAACTACTGTAATTTTGCAAAGGGTTTCAATTACACTTCTTGAAGAGAAGTAAAAAAGTAATGTTACAGTCATAGTTGTGGTACAGTGGTCGTATCTAAGGAAAGATAAATCAAATGTTTCCAGGATTAATCTGTTAAAAATGATAACGTTAAAATACTTTTTTTTTTTAACCTTGCTTTGTCAAAAAACGAGTTCTCATTAGAAGAGAAATGATGTATTGTAATTTTCAAAGTTATTTTATGCAATTTTTAGAATCTCTTTAAATGTGAAGAAAAAAATCTGAACATTTTGTATTTCTTCCATTTCTGAGAAAATATTAATACAAATAAGAAATATATGTACTAAAGTACATTTCTAACTGTGAGTTAGTCAGCCTGCCAAAACCTTCCACACATAATAAAAGGACCAGCTCTTGAAACCTGGTATATAGGGATCCATTTGTCCCTGAGTATGCAGGAAACCTAGGACATTATTTGTACTTTAACTGCTTTAGATGTTGTATTTGTTCAAAGATATCCTGTATCTTTTGTCTTTTCAATAGTTATGAAGTATGAAATAGAGTGAGGAATGTAATGATAATTCTGTGGAACATAAAACCAAATACACACTACTTAAGGTTCTGTTTAAAAGGCTTTTCTGTGTGTGTTTGTGAGGCACAAAAAAAATATTCATTTCTACAGTACTTGTAATGAACCTTCTTACTGCTTGACCAGATTTTACATAATGCATGCTGCCAGGAAGTTTTGTTTTTCCCTGGAGCTTCGTGATCTCTACTATTGTTTATAAATCTTCTCATTCAAACAGCTTAATGTATTTCCCAGTGGACATACACATACCTACTAGTCCATTATGTTCTACAAGGGCTCCTGCAATGTCTGAGTCCAGATTACAATATTCTTACTGGCCTTGAGCGAATCTGCAGAGAGCAGTTTAGCTATGCAATTTCATTCCAGAAGACTTAAATTGTCGACTGATTTCAGAATTTCTATAGGGCTCCAGCTGTTGTGTCAGATCAATGTGCATACAATAAGCTAGATAAAAATGAACTTCCTATTAGTGGTCCCATTATGATATTCTAACAAGAGTACTCTAGCATGTACTTTTTCATATATGCATGTGAGAACATTCAGTTTGACATCAACATTGATGATTCATTTAACTAGGGTAAAGGCAGACTTCACTGCAGCTCAAAAACAGTGAACACTTCAGGTTTTGATCATCTGTAATGTAAAAAATGATCTTAAAAGTTTGCAAGGGTATAGAAGAAGAAACAGAAGAAAAAAAATGATAGATGTGTATGGAAGCAGCCAAATGCATGACAGATTTAAACTCTGAATGTGTTACCTTTTGTTATTTTGTACCATAGAACAAAATAATTCACTTGTGGGATCAAAATTGTGCAGTTACTGCAATATACACATTCTAAAGGGACTGGAGAATAACCCACACATGACAATGGTATTCCTTTGTCACCCATCTCACTCTTATTCAGTGTTTAATTGAATGAAATGTTCAATGATTTTAGTACTTCACCTATGCCATACCAGTGCTTCATCTGAAAACATAATAAAACTGAAAAATGCTGGAGAATTCAAACACTTCCTGAGCTGCATTCTCTCCATTTTGAATATTAATTGGATTTCACTAATAGCTTCTTACTTCACTGAAAATCAACACAATTCTCAAAACAATTATATGCTGAAATTGTACATACTCTGAGGAAACCTGGGTGGATTGTCGTTGACATCAGTGAGTGTGATATTTACAGTTGTTGACCCTGACAGCCCTCCAACCTGCCCAGCCATATCTTTGGCTTGAATGACAACGGAATAATGCTCTCTGGCTTCCCTGTCCATGTTGTGCAAGGCAGTCCTGATGACTCCTGTGACAGAAAGAAAATAAACAAAAGAAAGATTAGGATTAGCTTGTTCTAGCAAGGGAAAATGCTGGACATAACCATTTGTTTCAGGAAAAGTGGGGAAATGGGAGATTTTCTGGAAACATAGAGCTTTTCTATAATCCAAATAAGATGGGTTTGTTTGATATTCAAGGTTAAAAGTCAATCAGTTGCCTTCTGTGTGGTAACAAATAATAAATAATGGATTACATAACGGTATATGGAGATGCTTGAGAGTGATCCATTGCTTTTTTTTTTTTTTTTTTTTTTTTTAATATAACAATGCCAGATGCTGCTAGCCAGTCAACTTGCCTTGGGATAATAATAATAAAAAAAAAACAAAAAACCCTATATTTTACAACTATAATAGCATATTAATAAATAATGAATCCAACTTATGTAACATTCCTAAATGAAAGGCACATTGCTCAAATGCAGTGTTTTCTCATGTATTATCATTCTTTAAATATCTACTTAATAGAACTATTAATGAGAATTCATACCCCATGGAAGAAGCCACAGATTCATTTATTTTAACAAATGTTCAATTCTAAATAAAACCACTTACCTTTTAAAACTATTCCAAAACTATACCTTCTTATTCAATACATATTAATCACACACACTTGTCTTTGTAAGTGTAACGTATGTAATACTTGTATGTAAAGTAAAAGATAAGTTTTTATTGTTTTTACTATTGTAGACAGAGAAAACTTAAACTGAGTAACCCTAAAATAATATTTTCTTAACATTTAGTCAATGATATATGCACAAGCAAAGATGACAATAAGGGAGCAACAGTCAACCCTGTGGGCTCAGTTTCAATTATGGTACATTCTTCATTCATGATGATGCCTGTAAATGGGCTCCTACTAATATCGTTGATCACAGTCTGACAGAAAGCCCACAGAGTTCAGTAAAGGGAAGTGTCAAGTCCTGCACTGGAGAAAGAATAAGCCTAAGCATCAGTACATGCTGTGGACAGACCAGCCGTAAGGCAGATTTCAAGAAAAGGATCTGGGGGGTCCTCATGGACAAGCTGGTTAGTAATGTGCCCTCGCGACAAACAAAACCAACAGCATCCCAGTCTGCATTATTAAAAATGTTGCCAGAGAGGTGATCCTTCTCTGCTCAGCACTGGTGAGACCATATCTGGAGTGCTAGGTCCAGTTCCGGGCTCCCCATTACGTGAAAGACATTTATATGCTGGAGTGTTTTTATCGAAAAACATAAACAAATATATTAAATAATTTTATTAACATTAAATTTTCAAAAATCTACATTTGTAGTGTAACTTGGTTTTGGACTCTTAAATGGAGTGTATGCTATAACAAGTAAGAAAATATACCATAGTATTATCAAATATTGTTTTGGGGTACATTTTAAACATATAATAGCTATTAAACCAAGGCAATTTAACTTGCTCTTCTAGGCAATCAGCAGAACAGCATTATTTCCATGGTCTGTGATTCCCACAGTCTCAGATGATCTCAGAAGTGATTTCCAGAATATTACTTTATTGTATATAAATTTATTTTATTACATTTATTCCATAAAGCCGATTACATGGAATCACAGAATGGCCGAGGTTGGAAGGGACCTCTGAAGATCATGTAGTCCAACCCCTTTGCCGAGCAGGATCACGCAGAGCAGATTGTGCACGATGGAATCCAGGAGGGTTTTGAATAGCTCCAGAGAAGGAAACTCCACAGCCTCTCTGGGCAACCTGTTCCAATGCTCTGTCACCCTAACAGCTAATCATTGTTACATGTGAAATGGAAATTTTCATGTAGCTTATACCATCGTTTCCCTTCTATTCTGAAAATAAATCACATATAAACAAGTAGAACTATCCACAAAGAATAATATTTTAAAGTATCGATGAAGATTCAGAATGATTTTAACACACTTTTGCACCACAAGTACCTATTTATCAGAAGCTTGGATTCTGGACAAGCTAGCTAAAAGTAGTATACCAGTATGTTTTACTTCATCAATGTATTTTTCTTTTATACAGTTAGAAACAGTGTTTCTTTTTCACAAACATCATTGTAATATACTGAAATTCACCGTAACTTATACATACTATAATAGAAAGGCAAGGAGACATTTGGATAAATTGTATTGTTATAACTGAAGCATGAATTTTCATCAATATGCTTCAAAAAATCTGATCCTACTGTACTGAAATTTCATTTTGCTGGAAAAAAAAAAAAAAAGAAACATAGAAAGTTTTAAAAGTCAAAATGCTCTGCATTTTTTTCCTGACATTTTCCAAACAAATTGCTTCAACTTTTCACACTGAAATAATCTTTCTTGTTGGCACTTCTTCATTATCTGATATAATAGAAATCAGAGTTGAAACAGAAACCAAATGTATTGGAACTTTTAATATTTATGCATATGCATGGAGGAAGTATGGGATTTTGAAAAACAACAATTTCAATGTGAAACAGACCATAGTTCACATACTGGAACATCTGTCTTCCACAGAATCCTCATAATTACACTAGTCACTTAAAGTTTTAAACTACTTTAAATGAACAGAAATTCCTCTGAATTGCATTTACTTTCTTCTTCATTTTTACTCCAAGGGGTATGGCACTGAATCAGTTCTTGTAGACAGTTAATAATGACTTGTGGAGTGAAGGGATGACTTATTTTTTAGCATCATATTCTTATTTTCTGAAAATATAATATATTCAAATGGTATAGTATATTAAAGTTTTTTATTCCAAAAAAATGGATCTAAAATTTAGAATAAAAATAATTGTATTCATGTTTGGGGTATGCTGAAGGAAATGAGATAAGGGAAGATTTAGTTCTCTCTCTTTTCTTGGTTCTGTATATGTACATACACGCTAAAATTATATAAATACATGAGGTGGGTAACTAGGTGCAGATACTAACACTCTATCCTTATTACTAGCCAGTCCACCAATTGTTCTGGCAATATAGCTCTAAAATCATACAGAACTTCAATTTTCTGTAATGCATCCAAAAGATGTATGGAGAACTACCTTCCTTTTTTTTTTTTTTTTTTTTTTTTTTTCCAGTACAGTAATATGGAAAGTTCCAGCCCTTCCCTTTACAGCAGCAATTGCCCTTGAGCATGTTCAGTGTGCTTGGCAGGGGCTCCTATACATCACACAAGACAGGAAATTCATAATAAAGAGGACTATCTTTCTCTCTCTAAAACTGTGAGGAAAGATTTTGAAAAAGAAAACTATCAAAGACCTTTTAAATGTAAACACAGCCTCAACCTTGCCTCATATTTGTTAGGCAGTAGTGTGACCCTGTTAACTGATGACTTTTTACCTATGTTTTCAATATTTATTAATCTTTATTAAGAAAGGAAAGCAAGAAGGAAAAAGCAAGATGCATTCATCATTATGGGGACACCCCACCCTCTTTCGGGTATTAAGGAAAGAATTTTTTTCAGAAGTTTGACAGCTATGTTAAAAAACACATACATCATGTGGAAGTTTAGAACTATTGGAGCAGTTGCAAAGGATGCACAGCTCTGGACTTCTGGAATACAAACTTCCATCTTAAATTTATTTGGTATCTGTTTTCCCACCTGGATGGCTCCCCCAGAACACACTTTTACTTCAGATTTGTCAAAATTGATAAAATTGATTTACCTCTAAATCACAGTTGTTTTTTTTTCTCTGATAGTTTCTAGTCTTGGATTGCACCTTTTCCAATCTGAATTTATCCTTCTTGACTATAAGTGACGAGATACCTAGCTGTATTCAGGTTGAGATTTTATCACCACCTCTACTAATTACAACTTGTATTTCCCTTCCCTTCCCTTCCCTTCCCTTCCCTTCCCTTCCCTTCCCTTCCCTTCCCTTCCCTTCCCTTCCCTTCCCTTCCCTTCCCTTCCCTTCCCTTCCCTTCCCTTCCCTTCCCTTCCCTTCCCTTCCCTTCCCTTCCCTTCCCTTCCCTTCCCTTCCCTTCCCTTCCCTTCCCTTCCCTCCCCCTCCCCCTCCCCCTTCCCCTTCCCCGTTCCTTTCCTTCCCAGATTACAACACATTGGTGGTTCATCTATGATTGGCTTGCTCAGGACTTTCTCCTCCAATATTTCTAAATTAATAAAACCAGAACTGTTGTAGAAAGTCTTATAATTAGTCCTGTAATTTGTTGGCATCAGCAAATTTCCTCATGATGGTCATGCATTCATCCTAAAAACAGACAAAATTGAGCAAAGAGTACATTGTGGTGTCAAGCTCTTAAAAAATATCCATGTCTACTACTCTGGACAGCTTCTCTTCTATCCTTTCACCCAACATTTTTAGATTCGGAAAAACACTGAAAAAATGTTTATTTTGACAAATTTTACTTTTGTAAAAAGTAAAATTTACCCAGTGAAATTTTACCCAGGCTCTGCAAATACATTCCTGATACTTAACTGCAGTTAATTCCTTTTTTTTTTCTTCTTTTTTTTTTTCTCTAAGGCATCTGTCAATTTACTTTTTTTTTTTTTTTTTTTAATCTGTTCTGTGGAGAACCATTTTACTTCCATGTAAGAAGAGCTGCACAGAAGGCTTGACTGTAAAAATCAAGATATTTTTAAGTCAAGTGCGGACAATTATTTTGAAAAAGTCTGCCACAGCCAAGTTTCTAACTATGCATTTATCAAAGTATTTAACTATATTCTTACCTGACAGTGTGGTGCACTTAAGGTAATTTATCATATTGCTTATATACAAGAACTTATTTTAGATTCAGTAATCAATGCACAGTTTTAGTCAGCTTTCTCTTGCAGCCTACTCCTGCATGATGTGTGAATGGAACCTTCCCAGAATAAACCATGGATCATTTTAACATTCTTAGATCAAATGTTTTCTATCCGGGGTGTGTGTGTGCGTGTGTGTGTATGTTTCACCATCAAATGACAAACTAATCTGTCATAGACCAGTTAACTTTTTGTATGGAAAACTTCCATTCTGCTGTTGGATTACAAGCCTGGTCAGTAGGGATTTTCTAAAGGGTCAGCAGGTCTTACTAGATCTTCCATATTCTAGTTTCTTCTACGCCTGTCTTGTCATAAAAAAGACCACTAAACGGTTCAAATATAATTTTAAATATCTATTTAATGACTGATTAAATATGTGACTTTTACTAATTACTGAGGAAAGAGAACTATTACAGATGGTAATCTCATGAATATTATTTTTACTTTGTGAACAAAAGCCCTATTTTCATACTCATTTTGCTTTAGGATATGTAGTTAGCTTATTTTACTTCAAATTAATATTCTGAATATAACATATATACTAAAGTAGTTTTAAAAATCCAATATTATCCTACCTTGAGAGAATTACATACATCTCTTTTAAGAGAATGAAGTAGGGCTTTTGTGAGTTTTTGCCTTTTAGGGCCAATGCTGAGCAAGTATGAGTCAGCAGATGCATTTTGTTTTTCTTAAGATTTCAGAATCAACTTCAAATCTGGAAATTCCAATAGACTTTACCTTGGATTTATGATTTAGTCCAAACTATATTAAAAAAAAAAAAAAAAAAAGAGCTATATAGTGATTTTGGTCATACTCCACATTCTGAATGCTTCTATAACATAGATATATTTAATCTACCCCTTTGGTCAGATCTACTTTATATAGGTAACATTATACATTTTGTTCTTTTCCAGAGGCATCACTAGAGAACTACCTTCATTACCAGAAGTCAAAGCACTATAGAAATGACAGTTAGTAGTCTGTTTTCTTCTATGGTCATGATTACAGTACCGAAAGACACTACACCCTTTCTTTAGGAGAATTAGCACCGAAATAAAATACATGAATACAGTATTGAAATATTACTGCCGTAATAAAATAGAAATTGCAGAAAAATAAGTAAATTTCTAAAAGAAAATGGTAAGGGTTTTCTTAATAAGTTCGTTAGAATAGTGTTCATTTGATATAAAAATAATAATAATAATAAAAAAAAGAGGGGGTATTAACCAGATTGATTGTAATATAATGAATACCCCCAGGGAAAAAAAAAATCTATTCAGTTTATTATTAGTGATTAAAGACTTCTCAAAAATTTTGATGAGTAACAGCCTGAATTTACAAAATGAAAAAATCTTCTTCCAAAGCCTCCTGAATTAAGGAATTTGAAGAAAGCTTCACTGATTGAAATGAAAATACATCAATTTATGTGGCAATTGCATGAATGCCAAATGTAATTATAGCACCTTCCACTGTTTTCATAATGCAAAGCATAATCAAATGAATTAAATGAAGAATCAGCTGCCATGCTGCATGCCAGCAAGCAGACAGGAAACACTCAAGTGTTTCAAAGACTCTCAAAGGAGTATCTACTACAGAAATACCATAGCAACTGGCCACCCCATTTGGGCAGGAAGCTTTCATTCTTTCTCTCGCCAGTAGTTACAGCACATGTATATGGCTTCCAGGTTTGTCAATTCTGTTTCAGTTAGAATTGTTCACATGATTTTAAAGCAAATTTATCTCAGCCTCTTGTAAGCTAGTTGAATCAGGACACAGTTATCAGGGATGTTTTTCCACTGAAGTGGTGTACTTGTCCCACTGACTTCAAAGTGTGGCTACTTCCAAATCACTATGCTTTAGAAGAGACATTTGCTGGATTTAGTGGTAGTGGATTGCTAGTTTATTCCACTCCAATTGTAGTCATTCCTGTAAACATCAACTTTTCACTCTGGCCCAGAAATCTGCATTAAAATCATCAGCTAATATAGCATTTAAACAAAACCAGTATTTTGGTGCAAATCTCAGTAACTAATCACATAAATAATCATACCACAGCCTGTTGTGCTGATATTTCAATTTCTTCCACACCCAAACTCTTCACTTCTAAGTGAACTTATGCCTGGTGTGACTCTGTATGGCTATAAAGGTATGGGTGTTTTCATTTGTTCTGTTGAGCTGTATAGACACAGGTCTTTATATTCAGAGGACCCTTGTGCAGGCTGGACAGTAAACTTGACTTTATATGCGTAACTCGAGTGGTAGCTGGCACTGTATGGCGGTAACGAAGTATGGTGTACAAATACTTTTTTCTGTGCTTGAAAGTAGCAGGGAATAAATAACTGTGATGAGTAGGACAGGTGAATATTATAGTACAGACAGAATGGAAATATATTTTAATAGAAACAGTGAAGATGGAGCAGAATGAGGTGCTTCTGCCACAATAATGATACAGTAAAATACAGATTCATGAAATTAAGTTGACATGCGGCATCAACTCTGTAAATATTTCCTAGACAAAGGAAAACAGGTTATATTCATCTACACAAAATAGGAATGAGCTGGACTATAAGAAAAAAAGTGGTCTTCATCTTCCAAAAATATTTTCAGATTCTCTAAAAAAAAAAAAAAAAAAAAAGCCAGTGGTGGGCAGTCACCACTTGGGAAATCCAAATGTGGGCAGCAAAGTCACTGGAAGCCACAAACCTGGCTGTTTCTTTGTTCAAAAAAGCAACTAATATATTTTCCAAACACATTACTATCAAACTCATTACATGGGTTAACAAGTAATTACGCACAACTTTTGTAATTATTCAAAACCTCACAATTTAAACTGTTTTTAAGCAACTATACCAATGGTTCTTGGAAAGAAATCTAAGAAGAGCTTAGATTTTCGTTTAGCTTATGCAACCTGATACACCCACTGTCAAGATACATTCTTCCAAATAACTAAGCTACTCAGGTTTAATGGTAAATTCTTTATATAATGGATTCAGTGTGTTAAAAGCCAGACGAGACCACCAGACCACCCACAGAGCTCAGGCCATTAACAGAACTAGCACTGTACTGAACCTAGTAGTTTGATTTTGGCTAGAGTACATCCTCCTGAAAACATGTAATTTTGAACTGAAGTGATCAAGAAGTAGAAAATATCACCTATTTTCTCAACAGAATATCCCAATTCTTAATCATAATCTTAATTCTTAATCATAATCGCCCTTTATTTGGTAGTGTGCAATTTCAAATTCAAACTTCTGACTTCTGTTATCCTCTCTCAGACCATTAATTGGTTCCCTGTACTTCTCTTTGTAAAGATACTGCTATATTCTCATGAAGATAACCTTTCCAACAAAATAAATGGTAAAAATGTGTAAGGCTGTAAAGCCTTTTTTTCTCACTCATAATGTATAGTGTTATTTCCTCTTTTCAGCTTTCCAAAATTAAATACAGACAAATGAAATTAACATTGATATGTCAATTCTGCGTGCACACATACACACACACACCCGGTACCAATATCTGATGTAAATTTAACCTCTCTAACCATTTGAAATACATAAATATATTTAAGAATTGTATTAGGCTTTTTTTGGCTCAACACTGCCTTGGTAGCTCATTTTGAGCTGCTTTACTCTAATTTTATATAGTTATGGTTCTTCTGAATACATTTATACCTCCCTCACTACATCACTTCTATTATAAATTCCTGATCCCTAATTGCAGGACATTGCATTTATTGCACTGAGTGGCTCAGCTATCAAATATTCTGCCTGAATATGCTATTTTCATCTATATTCAGAATTATGCCATTTTTCCGTCATCCAAAAATTTTATCAGCAATAGTCTTATATTTACTTCTAAACCATACATCAGAAAGTTGATTAGAGTTGGTCTCACACCAATCCCTTTAGATCTCTGGTGGTGTCTCTTTCTTTCACGACGATTCTGCAGTGCTGACAACTTTTTGCTACCTCCCAGGTAGCCAGTTCATGTACATTTAATATGTGCTTTGTTGCTACTAGTTACTGCTATGTATTTAACTAGAATGCCATGTGGTATGGCAGTTATATTTTTTCAGTGTAACTTGTCATGAAACAAAGGAATTGGGTTTCTTTAACATGATCTATTTTACAGAAACACATACTGAAAAGTCTTATTGCTTTTTCTATTTTTACCAGATAAATTTTTCTCAACTAATTTACTTTATTTTGCCTAAATTTGCCAGCCTAATGTTACAGACTTCTTTTTGGTTGTCCTTTCAGAAAATTGACACACATTTACATTCTGCAAATGTTCAGGAATTTTTCTAGTAAATCAGAATTTAGTTAAAATTAACATTGGTGAGACCAGAATTGCATTAGCTAGATATTTTTTCCCCAAGCAGATGTGACACAGCATTCTTCACAGCTACTATGAAGATTGTATGGTGTGAAAAGCAAATAATTCTGTTTCTTTCCAAATACAGCATGGATCTAACTTTTTATTCTGTATCATTCTTAATAATTTTCTCATCTTCATCCAGTTATGACCCTATCATTGCCATTTTCCTTTTTTTTTCCACCCCTCCTACTTGAAAAAAAAAATTTAAAAAAATTGTGTCCTAAACCCATTTAACCTGGCATCCTGTCATTCAAGGATTCTCACCTTCCATTGTCTTCAGCGTTCTTTATGAATGTTATCCACTTCATATTTCTAGTTGCTGTATTTTCTTACCTACTTCATTATTCGGGGAGAAACTAAACTTTGGAACTAGATGGTCTTTAAAGGTCTCTTCCAACCCAAACCATTCTGGTTCTATCATTCTGTGATTCTATGTACATCTCTTAGTTTGAGGACTGGACAATCATTATGGTTCTCCATTAGTCTAATCTTCTTTCTAGATGATTCAATATTCCAGGGTGATATTTACAGGTAAAATGTGAAAATTCTGCCCACTTTTTGATGTGCAGATTTGCAAAAGAGTTCACAAAAGGGCTAATTCATCCATTTTCGTTATTCGTTTATCCAGTCTTATGTCCTGAAAATGTCCAAGCTGGTTCTTTAAAAAAATATTGCACAATTACTATGAATTTTCAGACAGCAAAACCATTAAATGTTCGTTTAAGCAAATCCCCTGAGTGTATTTAACCTCTCCTAAAATTGCTTCTCCATTATTGAAGATTTTTTATCGTCCACACAAAACTTTAAAAGATGAGGAATGCAGGAGTAGAAGAAAGCTTCAATGACAGACATTGACTTGAATAAAAATATTTATGTGTCTAGCAGCAAAAGGTTCTCTGCCTAGGTGTGTATGATTAAATCATTCCATTTAAAACAGAAGCTACTTTGGTGGTTTTGCACTGACTCGTGTCATTTCCTTGGAACTGAATCTGAATTAGCGGCATTTCTATAGCTCTGAAGATACAAATGGTTAGGAGAAAACAGGGCTGAATGGTCAGATTCTCCAACTTAAACAAGAGAGCAGACAAATTTTGATGTGTTCCTATTAAACAGTAGGCATGTGCCTCGAGTAAAGCAGTGTGAGATAAGCTTACAGAAGTATGATGTTCCTGCTGTGCTGAAAATTATTTTTCCTTTTCTTGACAATTCAGATAAAAATGTATTTAAAACCAAAAAAAGAAACTGTACCTTAATTGGGGGGGAGGGAGAAAAAAAAAGGAAGATGATGCTTGCGGAAAGCTGAATGCTGGCTGTATGATATAATTTACAATTCTTGCAGTATTACGCTCAAGATAACTATGAAAAATACATAGATACAGATATATAAAACTAACAGATTACTGTAATGCTGCTTAGCTAGTGAATAATTCTCCATTACAGATTACTTATGAGGTAGGCAAGCAGAGGGACCAAGTAAGTGATGTGCATGTGAAGATAAGGCAAGGGCAAAGAACATTGGAAAGGAGGAAATTACTCATTAAGGATGATTTCTTCACAATACAAAGTTCTTAGGGTTGCAGGGTTGCATTTAATCCTTGGTGAAAAGGAACAACCTTATGATACATGAGATGAACAAAACAATTAAGTAAAAAGGGGATGAATTCAGTAACCCATGAACATGGCAGATGGGAATTAAGAACAGGAATCTTCTCAAAGGAAATCCCATTTGACAAGAAAGAGCTTAGAACTATCTGAAGACTGACTGCTTATATTCACCAGCTTGGAAATACCCCTCTCTTAAAACAGAAATAATATGGACTATTTAATAAAATAGCAAATTAAATTTAATTTTTGTCTTTAATAGTCACATGAGAATGTATCTAAATAATTTGAGATAATTAACATAGTTGCCCATAATATTGTGGTTTCTTTTCAAAGCAGGTCACCTTGATAAGAGGGACAAGGAGACAGCGATTATAGGCATGACAAAAAAGCTTTAAAATAGGGTCAAAGTAATGTCCATCTAATTAAAAACTAAATGTAGCACACAGTCTTGGAAAGATTCCACATTTGAACAAAATTTCATATGCTGGCTAATTTAATTACAATTGACAGACAGTGTCTAGACGACATATAATTCAGCTTGTCTGTTAGTGAGAAGGCTTGCTTAGCCAACAAACCAAGTGTTTACATGGTTGCACCCTTTTGTCTCCATGATACATATGACATACCCATGAGCAAGCCACTTAACCTGAATGCATCACTGACCCATGTGTAACACGTTAAAGACCTTATAACAGTATAGCATAATTTATAGGTAATTGTTATAAAGCAGTTAGAGTTCAACCTTACTCAGCATTTAAGTATGCTTATTCATAAATTTCAAGTGAAAATGAAATAAAATGAGACTAGTGTCAATACAGAAATGAAAAACACTTTTTCCATGTATAACCTAGGTACTTGAATAACATTGAAAGCATTTACACTTCAAGTGTTATGACTGTGACCATGCAAGCTAATGACTGTTCAAAACAAAATCATCAGATTCAACCATTGGCAAAATAAAATCAGCACACGTTCTTCACTTTGGACAATGTTTTAGTGGCAGATTTAATACATCCAAATGTAACTACACATGTATATATATATATATATATACATGAGTGACAACGAGTCCCCTACAAATAAGATTAATTGATTTGCTTACCAACTGAATGAAAAAAATCTTAGAAACAAAGTATTACTGTAGTACTTTCTGGAAAAAAAAAAAAAAAAGCTATAAATTCACTGAAGGTTTAATACTTGTAACAAAGTTCCAGTCTGTTGGAAAAAATAAAAAAAAAATAGTTCAAACTCTACGCAGAAAAGATGTAAGAAATGCAATATGGGTAAACAGAACACTAACTAAAGAACCACGGTAGATCAAAACAGATACCTTCAAATGCTGAAAATGTGAAAATTAGGCATACCACAGTTTTCATAACCTTCTGAAGTACATTAAAAAAGATTGTGATTTCATACAGATAAAATTTAAAGACATCCTATAATAAAACTTCTGGTATGCATGTTCACAAATGTTATTTTCTTTTTTAGACCTAACACACACAAAATCTTTGTCCATTAGGTGACATAATAGGTTGTTATTGACTTCTATTGAGATTCAGTCAGGATGTATTGACTTGAGAGTTAGATATTGATCCAGTAAGAGAAAAGATAAATCTCCACCTAGAGGTATAATAAATCTTAAAGTTGGCTGAGAACTGAAGTCTGTATTGTTCCATTGCTATAGGTGCATTGCTATCAAGAAATTAACTACTGAATTAGTGAAGTGTTGTAGTTTGTTGAGAAGAGACGACCTTGCGGTACCATAAACTAAAAAGCATCACAATAAGGTCACACAAAACATAAAATACCATTGCTTCCTGAGAGCACATAGTTTTAGAAAGTTGTTTCAATTTTTGATTTGACTGAATATATTATTCTGCAAGGTGATCACCCTCTGCCTGAATATTAGTACTGAAAACCTTTTGATGTTGAAACTGAAGCTTGTCTGCATTTGAAATTATTCTGAATTTACACAAAGCACACATTTGAAAATACAAGAGCTTTCCCTTAAAAACTCTTATTGGACACAGACTTTCTTAGGAATAATGTCACATATATCTAGTCATCAGCCTTGGGAAAGCCAGGACTTTGTGACAGATCCCAAATATAGAGTGAGGAAAAATATGCAACCTTATGAACCATGTCACAAGTACCACAACTTTATATACTATGTATTACAAACTCCTAAGCTGGGTGCTGAAAAAAGATAAAATCAAAAGATCATCTTTGCTTTTCCTCTTCCTACCTACCATTCTCATTTACAATCATAGGAAAACACATGAATAGCCTTCATTTTGTACCTCCAGATTTCAATTGTTTATTTGAGACAATAATGAAATTTATCTACTTAAAACTTGATTCAGCAACTAGCTTCCTTAAATGCACTGATCTACATGACCCCTTTCTGATGAACAAAAATTTGTATAGTTCCATAACAAATGCATAAATATGCCTTTTAAAGCTCAATGTAGATAACTTAAAATGCACAAATCCAATTAAAGATTAAGTACCTTTGTAATTGGTACCTTTTAAGTGCCTCGAACTTTTATACTGTTCACTTATGCACTGGCAACATAACATACTATAATATTTCAAACCTGCACTGAATCAACATCAGCTGTTAAAATCTCCTACAACATTTCATCTTGACCCAAGATGAAGGCTCAAAATACAATTTTTTTGTACAGATAGAAACATTTGGGAGGATGTCAAAAATGAAATAAAAATACTTGCAGAATTCAACCTGCCTTTTAAAAATAAGATTTTCCTAAGAATTACACTTTCAATGAGTCTGCTTGTCTAGATAATTTGTGATCTACACAGGGCAAGAAAACAGATCAACAGCAGTGTTATAGTTTTTTCCACTTTTTCCCTTCTCTAGAATCATATCCGGTGCAAATATTTGCCTGATGTAGGCCTGGAATGAATCAAAAGAGTGGACTTTAATACCTTCTGTCTGTCCTTTTCAAAGGATATAAAATTTCCTAAAATCATATCTATTTTCTCTATTTCTTATCAAAGAACCTACAGCAGGATGACATAGATGCAAGATAATAGGACTGAATTGGTTTACCATTTGGTACAAAGTCAATGGTTGTTTACCAAATTTATGTTCTAAGTAGTGATGGGAAAGTTCTTTGAAACATATTGAAAAGAAGCTGTGAAAAGATCATTAGAAAATAAACTTTCAATAAAAGTCACTTTCAATGGCTGTGTTCCTTAACTGGTTGACCTTATGTTAGACTGTTAATGTACCTTTCAAATATTAATAACAAATAAAAAAATAATAAAAATAATAAAAATAATAAAAAGAACATGATTCCCTCTTCTGCTAACATTTAGGAGGGATAAAAATGCTTTTAAAAGTTCATATGGAAGTAGGCTGTCTATTGAAAAAGCATTCCTTCATTTTATTTAAGTACACATCCAAAGGCTAAACTATTATTCTTGACCAAACTGTGTTTGAACACTATATCATGAGCTACTTAAAAGTCCTTCATTTTTATGACAAAATAAAACAAAGATTCAGAGAACTATACTGGTTTGCACTCCGTATGTTTTTCATCATTTTTCTTTAACGAAACAAAACACAGAAACACACTATTTTCCTGGTGTTTTTTGTATATGTTGCAGAGGAAGTCTTTCCTCTAAGCTTCATCTACAATAGCAATCTATTTCTCTCTATGTGTAGCTCAGTTTTCTACCTCTCCAGAATGACCTGAGGTAACATGAAACAGTGTACCTAAAGCAATTTACATGTACCTACATACACAGTAACTCATACATATATATTATTATTATATATACATTATATATATATATATTAAGGGCATTTCACCTCATGTAACAGGCTAAAACCTATAAAAAGCCATAGTGAATCCTAATCTGAGTGGACAGGAGCTTTCCTTGTGCAACAAATACAGCAATCATGGCTTGCCATGTTTGGGACTGCAGAATGTTTTTCTTGTCCACTCTTCTTAAGATCTTCTTTAAGTATATATATATAATGAAGGTGAGCAGGAGCTCACACTGTTGATCTTGATCTGGTATAAATCCACATACTTCATATAAAGATAATGAAGCTATGTTGATTTGCGTCAGTAAATAATCTTATATTTTATTTTTAGGCAAAAAGCTTCTTACCATGATTAGGACTAAGTTGTCAATATAGTACTCTCGTTGATGAGTCTTCACTCTGCAGGTGTTTATGGCAAGGGGAGCTCACATCAGGGAAGACTGACTGCCTTTATGAGCATGGTTGCTGCTATAGCTTCTGAAAATCTGGCCAATAATAACATTTTTTATACCGTAATATTTCTAAAATCACACCTGAAGAAGAAAAATAAAACACATTTATCCATGTGTTAAGGTAAGTGTTAGGAATAGGAAATGCAGAACCGCATGCCTATTTGGGCCATTAGTTTCCTCTTTAGGAATAGTCAAATCAATTCATATTTCTTTACTTTTACTCTCACTCCTACATTTTCTTTCATGTCTATTTTAGACTGTTCTGAGTCTTTTACCATCTTGTCATATTGGAGAAAACTGAGCATGTAAGTGAACTCCAGTATCTGCTATGGACACAAAGTAGTGGTACAATACACAACAGGCGATAATTATAGAAAAAGACTTTACAAGCATTTTTATACAAAAATTTTGTACAAATAATTTGTACAATTTTATTTTTTTTTACAAGCCATTTCTGTTAACGAAAGTCTTGTTAGGACATTTAGAAATGCATCTTTTGAGAAAAAAATGTAAGTAAAACAACAGTGGGAGGGTAACTTGAAGAAAATTTTGACTCCCTAATGTTCAGCTATTATAAATTAACCTGAACGTTGGAAAACAAATAGGTATAAGATGGGAAATACCTGCGAAGTATAATGTATTTCCTGGATGCTGTATAGTTACTAGCTAAACTTAGATGTAATTCGCAGGAAAGTGAAAATTAAGATGGAGCATGTATACTTTAAGCATTTCATATTTGAATAAATATCAAAAGATAAAATAAAAATAAAAATAAAAATAAAAATAAAAAAAATAAAAATAAAAATAAAAATTGAGAAGCTCTGCTGGTTATGGTAGAAAACGTTAAGTTCTAACATATAAATTTCTAGAAAATCGCAATGGTGCATAGTACCTGCTTTAGCACTTGTAGAGGTTGACCATTTACATCCACAATATCTTCTTAATTTTAATTAGGATTTACGGCACACTTGTAAAACTCACTTTTACTGAGGAACAATTTCCTGCACATAGGACAACTGTCAGCTCGACTTGAGAGGATATAGTATCCTAAATACTTTTTAATACTTTCCAAGACTTAGTAAGAAATAGTATTCTGAATGTTAGAGTCTGAACAGTAAACATCAAAAACATATGTTGACATGCATAAAACTTTTGCATGGTGATCCATTACAGTAATACAATATCACTTAGATTTTTTATGGACTATGTTGCAGAGACCATTTACAAGAAGACTGGAGAACATACTTTTATTACCCTTTTTAGAAGATGTCATTTATCAAATGGACAATATATTCTCAGAATCTTAAGATAAGTTAATGGGATATACATATATAGTTTGCAAATGACACAGCTACATCACTGTGCTTTGAATGAGTTAATATATTTTTCAGGAACAAGTTTTTAAAAGCTGTCTCCAAGCTTTAGATCTCTTATTTTTTGTCTCACCACTCTGGAAAAAAAAATAAAATCAAAAAAAAAATTGCAAAACAGTTTCCTTTACATGATAGCGAGGCAATGTAGACGAAAACAGTACTTTTCAACTATAATGCATGAAAGCAGTCATCTGAAAGCATGGCCTCAAAGTAAGTACGCCCACTTATCCTTGAGAAATCATACCTAATACTGGGCAATGAAATTTCAAAATATTGACTTCACCATTAGTTCCTTGTATCTAAAAGACTGTTTTTCAGAAGAATATGAGGGACAAGTTTAAAGATTCTGTCTTACTGTTTGAAGCAGGGGAAAATTATTAGCCTTGACAAACCCTACAGTAGGAAATGGAAGAAATGGGGCTTCCATCATTTATTATGCCACATCCTGGATGATGTTACCAATCAGCACCAACTCTTATTCATTTCATCATTTATGACTGCATAAATAATATTGGCAAAGCTGTTATCAGTACCCTCAGTACCATAGTCCAAACAGACTCAGTGCATGACTGCTGCAGTTCATACACAGAATATGGTTACATTTGGATTTCAGGAAAGGTGCTATGCTCTAGACTTGACAGAAACATGTCTTCCCTTGCAAAATCTGTGGTTCTAGCTTTGTGCATTTTATAAGTTTTCACAGTTTATTTGAGCTTTACATACCTAACACAGAAGGAACCTCATTTACAGTCCTCCCAGTTACACGTAAGTATTCCTGGAAACATCCTTAAAAACTATTCCTAGCAAAGAACAGAAGACATGTCCGTGTATGATAGCCCCACAGAAACACTACTACACTATGAATTTTGATAAATCTGTAAAAATTGAATTTTTCTATTGTTATTATAAAGGCATATAAAAAGAGTAACTTGTCAGCACCTGGGCTTTATTAATTAAATCCATATTCTGAAATGGCAAAAAGAGCATCTTGGTAATTATAGATCTGTTTACTGAAGGTAATATTTAAAGGGACAAAAGGAGCAGAAAACAGTAAGAAAATATGTGGAGAAATGAACCTGGTTTCCAACTCCAAAAAGAGTTTAATTTTTTATCTCTTAACATATAATATTTTAAAGGCTGAATTCTAGAGCTTTATTCTAGTCCTTCTATGAACAGTGGTTCACAACCTGGAGTCTTGGTTCTCCATGTTGTACTACAGAGGACTTAAATCTGAAGTAGAAGAACATTTCGTAATTATCCTTTGGCTATCGGTATCAAAAAAAAAAAAAAAAAAAGTAACCACTTGCCCAAACTTTCCATTTTGCTTTCAGAAATGTTTCAGAGCCCTACTGAATCTCCTGACAGCTGTGTTCTGACTGTCTAGATATTTGCCAGTGTGGAACACAATAATGTGAAGATCATCTACCTCTAAAGACTTCTCTCCAGGACCCCTGCCATCTCTCACATTAAACAAAATTTCTTATGCAAAAGCATTCCAATCTTATAATTTATCAGTGTGTCCACTTGGAAGACAAGCATGATCCACAGCAGCTGGACATCAGAAGGAACCCCTCAGCATGAAATCTAATGAATAATTTAAAACACTTAACAAGGATTCTAACCCACATTTTATGTAACTTTATTTTAAATGTCTTCAGAACTAATTTCTTGAAATGGTTAGGAAAAACATTGACAACTGTGGTAGTCATGTCTGACAAGGCTTGCTATAGCAGTGCATGCATTAAATTCTAAAAATGCAAACACTGCACATTTGAAAACTGAAGGCAAGCTGAGTCCTGCTTGACAAGTCTTCCACTGGAAATGGACTTTACAAGACCTCACAGAATTGTATATTTAGTGTGTGTCAGTGACTTCCCTATTTTTTTTCAGAAATAGTTGTTTTGTTTTTTTTTTTTTTTTTTTTTTTTTAACTGGCAGCCCTGCAATTATAATCTTAAGTCTGCAAGCTATGCAACAGATTTTTTTTGTTGTTTTTTTTTTTGACTTGTGCCTCATTATTAAGGCTACACTTTCTGTGAAGGAAATCTGGTCATTTTTAATGGTGCAAAACCTTTAATGGTGCAAAACCATTTTTAATGGTGCATTATTATACTGTATGCATGTTGTAATGGGCAGTACCAACCAAATGATGCTGTCTGGTGTGCTGAAAGTGCTTAAGAAAATGCTGAAGAATTTCCACCAACTTTCAATGTCCTTCAGCTTTATTTTGAGCAATTCTAAGTAATAGAGGGTCATCTGTGAACAGCTTATTGAAGAATACAGCAAATCTCATGAAATCCACTGAAATATTCTGAAACACTTTGTTATAGGTTTTTCTTCACATAAGAACTCACATTTAGATTATTTAAACACAGTACCTTGCTAACAGCTATGAATAATTTTGAAATGTTAAAAGGACCACTGGGTATAGCATATGATGTTAACAACTACTCATCCAAAAAGAAGGACTCATCTGACAAGAAGGATACAAGAAGGATATGCCATGCTCCTTTCTTGTTGTGTGCGTACGTGTCTGTGTGCGTATGACCAAATCCCTGCTTCCTCTTATTGAATTGTGGAAAGACGGGTCATGAATGGAACAAATTTACCACATGAATATCCATCCTGTCTTTTTCCAGGTGTGTTCTGCATACCAGTTTGAAATTTTATTCAGAGAGTTTTTAATAATTCTGTGTATTTTCCAGATACACCGCAAATCTAAGCAGCTGATGCTTCCAACAGGAACGTGTGTCCCACACATTCTGCTTTGGATTTATTACAGACGTACTACACAGATGGTAAGTACCTAAACAGCATGATTAACAGTTCCAGGGAGTGATCAGACCGTCCACTGTAAACTAAGTTTTTACATGCCCCATTGTTTGGTGCATCCTGAAAGCAATGAATTTACTGACCATGCTCAGAACAATTACAGTTCGCATGCATACGTCTGAAAAATTAACATATGTTTCTCAGAAATGTCAGCTGCAAACAAGGGACCCTTTCCTCCACTGAGTGAGCTCTGTGCTTACTTCTTCCTAGTGTTCCTATGTTTCTTTCTTTACCTACTTTTCTCATCAATCCATTCATCCACTGGGAGCCCAGAAGCAAGCATGTTCATTCCAGGCTTGGCTAATCCTGCATTTCAACTGAACACTCATTCAGTCATGTCAGCAGCTCTGGGTTATTTTTTGTTTGCCATGTAACAGATTGAAAACAAAACGAAGCAGAACACAAGTTTGACTTTCACAGTTTTTAAAGAAATAGAACATGTATTCTGGCCTAAATAAATAAGTAAACAAATAAATAGATAAATTAGTTTCACCTGTCCTATGACCCAAGAAGCGAGCATTCTAGCATGAAAATCACTGTGGCAGCAACAATTATAATCTCTATCATCCCCCAAATACACATTTACCAGGTTGCATTTATCTCTTATATCTAGGTGGACAAAAACTATAAGAATCTCAGTTTCAAACATCAAGTCTTACTGATGTAAGTGGATCTGCCGAAGTACAAAGTAAAAGAATCACAAAGAAAGAGGACAGAAGGACCTATGTCTTCCTGCACTATGGAAGGATAAACTGTTTTTGAAACACTCTTGACATGTTTGTCTACCATATTTTAAAGATAACCATTAAGAAAGTTCGCATTTCTTAACTAGGCAATCTATTCCCGTCCTTTAATAACCCTATTATAATTTTCCCTTGTGTTTAGTCTTTCTGGTTATAGCACAAATTCATTGCTTTTTATTCTACTTTCCTGAAAACTGAAATTTAGGGAGATACAGATGGGCTACAACACACATCACTGATGTTTTATTTTGTTTTGTTTTGGCAGGGATTTATTTAGTTCATTTATAATCACAACCCAAGTTTAAGATAAGTACCTTAATAAAAAATTTGTATACAAACGTACTACCCAAGGATGGTACTAGCCTCTTTTTTGTCCTTCAGTTTAAATGTTTTAATGAATATAAAGGTTAATTTTTTTGTTGTTGTTGTTTTGTTGTAATTTTACACTGTGCCAGCTACAACTACATTTCATGCTTTTCACAGTGGTGTTAACTGAAAGAGTTAGCTGTACCACACACTCCATTCTAACATACAGCTGTTGTGCAACAGTGAAGTCATTTTCCAGACCATTAGGTGTATTCCCCACCTAAAAGACTGAGATGTTGAACAGAGATAATTCAAACAAGTACATGCAGGTGCAAACCTGTCAAATGGCAAAACACTACTAAGGTAATGGGTTTTCAGCCACCACTTATAATCCTCTCCTCTAATGCAATGTTTGCGTTTGGTATATATTTCTCCTGTGCAGCTGGCATATTATTACCCCACAATAACAGAGTATTTGCAGAACCAAAAGAATGAAACCAAATTCTGGGTAAGTAAACTGACTTTCACAAAGAATTCTGGAGAGAATGGAAGGAGGAGTCACAACATTTTTCAAAGCTAAATGATATGTTTCTCTGGTGTAGACAATATGACTATGTTTACATGAATAAGGAACTCTCAGCTAGAAATGACAATCACTTGTTTTATGCGCAGTTGTGGCTTTAAGCCATTATCTCTATTCATCTATGCAGTGACTCAAAACATATAAAGAATATAAAATGTCTTGACATGTACACTTACGAAAGAGGAAGCAGCAGAGCTCAACTTGGTAATGTCCAAAATGACAATTAGCAAGAAATCCCCAAAACCTTAACTCCTCTTAACTTTCAGTGGGAGGCCCTATTCAGCTATCTAAAATCTATGTTTTCCTCAAATTTCTCTAGAGTTTCATAATTCATATGCAAAACCATTGCAATTGTTATTTTGCAATAGATACTACAGCAAGTAGTCAGTATACTGACAGCAGTAGGCAAAAATTTTAGCTTGAGACTTCCAAAACAACCCCTTCAGTCTGTAAATGTTAAAAATTAAAATGTTTTGAATTATTGTAACCACAACACTCTTGTTTGATAGTACATTTTTTTTGCTCTACAACAGTTTGTGCTGTGAACTGGAAAGCTGATACTGCCCATCTTAGAAGTGAAAGTACTTCAGTTGCAAATAGTTATTACAGTTTTACATTGACTGGATTGAGAACTTGTAAAATATTGCACAAATCTTTGGAAACCAAAATAAGTGGTGAAGTTGCTCATTTTGATCAGAAAAAAAAATCCTGCTACTATGTAGTTTTTAATTTGTGGGCTCAAGTATCATTCATCAGGCATTTAATCTTTTCTGATTTTATGTAGGATATTACACAAAATCAAGAAAGAGTAAATGACTAATGAATAGATTTGGAAAAAAAAAAAAAGTATTCAAAATCTCTACCTGAGCAAAGAAGGAAAAAAGTAAGAAAAGAAGTCAGACAGGCAGTGACATTGTCTACTGAATTAGCGTTATACAGGTCCAAGGATTTCTCTAACATTCTACCCGTAAAATATTTCAAAAATAGTGACCCAGGGAATTGCATACAGCTTAAAGGAAAAAAATAAAGAAACAAAGAAACAAACAAAAAACCAAACAACAGCATGAAATTCTGAAATGTGCAGTCTTATGCTTTACACAGTGTCTGCTGCAATACATTATCTGGCAATAAATTAAAAGGAAGGGACAGCCTTAACTTCATGTTTCTTTAGATACCCCATTAAAGTTTTATGCTCATCTTTGAAACAAATGTTTATGAATTGCGAATCAAATAACTATAATATATTTGCAATCTGATGGGAAACATCTAACAAGATATATGACTTAAATAGTACGATTTTTAAGTCATATGTTTCTGTTGCTAACTGTCAGTTGCAAACCTCACTTTTTTGGCTAAAATATATCATTCTTCTGTGCCACCTAATTCCAAATTTTACTTATAAACTGTTGCTAGTTTCAGATATGACCTCATACTTATTTTGCATTTGAACAGCTCTCTGTGTGAAACATGCTATATTTCTCAGTAGTTTTTCACAACTATGACCATAGTTCTCCCTTAGGAAATGAGGAATTAATTCCTGTTCTTTAAACCATAATTGAAAAATACAAATGGAAGAGCACTCTGTTCTGTCCATTTCCATTATATTCTGTTCAGAAGAAAAACTACATAGTTTGCTTGCAGACATGGTGGAGATTCTATCTCCCTTTTTCTCAAAACCTTCAAATTTATTCTCAACTATGGAAGCATGTGTGCATTATGTTATTAGCTAGCTACTAGCATGGAAAGATGTGAAAACAGACATGCTGATAAAACATTATTTACAGTTAGTAACTTCTTAACAGTACTTTAGTTACTGATATCCTCCTTTCACGGACACTGAAGGGACATGGTAAAATAAGAGTCTGACTAAGACTCTTAACATTATCTCTGACATATATCAAGTATATTTTGAAAATGTTTTTCTTTGGAAAAAAATCGAACTAGCAAAATATTTCCCCACACAAAGTTAGGATGAAAGAAAAAGAACTTCAAGAATCTTCATTTGTATATATATATATATATAAAGATCACTAATATTGAAGTTTACTGATAAAGTTCTTTTATTTTGAGTTAAATTCTCACTTATAAATACATATAAAAAAGTCTTTCAAATACTTTTTTTTTTTAATTAAAATGTCTGATTTGTATAAAGTGTTCTAATATGACCCACCTAGGCTTATCCAACAAGAATATATTTTCTAACAGAATAATGTTTGGCTGTCATGGAAAACTGTACATATTCAAAAGCATGAAGGGGATTTTCTTAGTCACAAAAATTCTAATTTTTATAACTTGATGACTCTGTGAGAAAAACTTGCATGTGTGTAACTAAAATGCTTGAGTATTGCAATTTCCTGCCAGAGGTGATTGTTGGCAGTTTTACAGTAGTTTTTACAGCTAGTACAGAATGGCTTGAAAAACTATTCAATCATCTTGTCTGTATTTCAGGCTGGCTGCCTAGAAGGTGGTAGATTAACTTTATATTGTTAAAGTTATTTTTTGTTAAAAGCCTTGATAGCATAGCCCCTAGCTATCTGTCAAACTTCCTTCTTCAGCCTTGTACTGAGATGTGACTATGCTTATATAAATTTGCTCTTTGCAGACCATAGCTAAATCTACTTCAAAACAAGTGATTTTATCTGTGCTGCCACATTTGCATAGATTTATGAAATTCTTCCTCCTACAACTTCCACTTCTACTTACCCTTCCCATTATACAGTTATAATATTTTTTCTTACCCACCACAGTATTTGTTAGTAAGTTTTCCCTGATACTGGAGGTGTTCTGATTGCTAGTTCTACTTAGCTTTTAAACATTTTGGTAAAGCAGTAGGGGTAAGTTACAAATAAGAAGTATTTTCTCACTGAAGATGTGATAAAATAGAAGTTGCATTGGAACAGACGACGTTGGAGAAAAATCAATATATAACTACATCTTGGCTCTGCAGCTATATCCTATTACTGTCTTACAACACTTTAAAGTCAGTGGTCAAAGACAGGGTTAAAACCAAAGCTTGTGCAATACCCTTCTCAGTGATTCTACCAGGAAGTGCATAGACCTACAACTATATAAGCATGGAATGAAGGAAACAAAATAAAAATTCAAGGACTGCAGAAGCTCATTGCAGAACTAGCCATGAATTGAATTACAAATATAGAACAAGACTTTCCTGATCAACTTAACCACAGAACGTGGAAAGATGTTCTTTTAAACCACCTGGAAGCCAGCCACCACTGCTTCCACATGGACCAGGTCACAGCACTGCCCGCAGTACAGCATAGCCCGAACTGCTGAACTGTGCATTACTGTGAGAGAAAAGGAGAGAACGAAGAAGGGCTTGATGCAGCAAGTCTTTTCATTCTCCACTAGATGACAAGTTGCTGGGACTGAATTCTGAGGCTAGAAAATTTTGATATTCGTTTTGAGAATATATTCCATCCTAAAGAAATATTGAATCTTCTATGAGTTATTACATTTATCATTTGGAAAACAGTTAATAGGCAATACCAGTTAATAGTTGATAAAGAATGGTTACACCAACACTACTCAATCCAACAAACTATTTTTCATTTAAAAGTACTTAAGTGCTAGTTTCCAAATAACCCTTTATAATGAAGCACATTTTGATTTACTTTTCTTTCTCTCATCTACAGTTTGCTTTTCCTCCTCAGGCACTAATGCACTTAATCTAAAATCCAGTAGGTTAACCAAAGGCAGACACTGGCTGATACATTCATCATACTAATTATGCGCTGCATGGTATGTTTCTCCCATCAAGTGCCTCCTACATATTTGATATAAACCTTTCAAATCAAAAAGAAGAAAAATGAAAACAAGTCTCAAAGCCAAGCTGTGTGATTGAGAGCATCACTTATCCTTGTGTCACTGAACTACAAAATCAATTAATGTCTTCTATCATCTTCAGAAAGTGCTATCTAACAGGCAGCCTGCAACAAATTACACTAGATATTCCAAAAAGCAATTTCTTCTTCCATTTAGGATTAGGATGTAGGCAAATTGACCCTTTCACTACATGCTCACAGTGTAAGGAAACAGGTCACTTTTCTTCTGCAAACCTTTCAAAAAGGTTCTGAATGGTTTGCTAGGATGAACCAAGATGTAATTGAAATTCTGGCTGAGGAACTTACAAAGGAATATTTAACTGAGGTGTAATTTCTATGTAAAGTAACTTTCTCTAGATGCATTAGTACTTCCTATAATTTAAACAGTGGAATTGACCTTGCCTCTAAATGGATTAAAAAAAAATAAATCAACCCACACAGTGTTTTCTCAAGTAAACAAATCTGCACAGCTATTTCATTACCATATTCAGTATGTCTGTTTTCTCTGTTTCAGTTTTCCAAATGTGAGTAATCATCTTAGTGCCAAAAAGATGTCTGATTCCTTTTTCACAGCATTGTGCCAAAATTCACCTGACAGCATACCCAAGTTTCACAGTCCAGACCAAATTCTAACAACAAACCCTTCCCCATTCCCCTGTCAGTTTGGAAAAAAGTATTTCTCAAAGTGAGTGGGAGAGGATTTGCATTATGGCTAAAAAAACATGCCTAAAAGGCACTTTTTCCTGCTGTGTTACTGGTCTCTCTCACTGTAGGCTTCGACACACTTTCTTCTGAACATAAGGATACTTCTATATACCTTGCAATTTTGTCAGAAGTTTCGTTTTTCACCTGTTTATGAATGGAAGTCAAGCAGTTAATTTTTACCTCTAAATCTTCACAATGTAGGTACTGACAGTCATAGAGAATACTTTGCTTTCATTCACCATTTCAGATAGCTGAGTTATCTAAGATAGCATTCACTAGATTGAAAGAACATCTGGAGTTTAAAGCTGGCAATTTTCAGTGGAAGATCCTTGGCTGAAAGCTGCATGAACCACATGCAGTTTTGCCAATGCATATAAAATGTTGCAAAGCCTCTTTACATAAACTTTCCTTATGTGATAACAGATCTATGACAGCAATCTGTCATTTAAACTGTGGAGACCAGTACCATGTTGTGAGGAAGGGGAAACAAGAAAACTGAGCAGTCTTCTTTGCCTTTCTTTCTTCCTAACAGGGCCTATCCTATGCTCTTCCTTCTTGACAGAAATTGTTTTCCTGAAAGTCAGCCTATGTCATTACACTTCTAAGATTGTCATCTACAGGTTTTCTAGGTGATGTCCCTCAACCTTTACCCTATCTTAAATCAACAGAATGAAATACCACTTCTATATTTCTTATTTTGGTAATCAGGGCAAGGCATAGAACTATGATCCACTTATTGGCCACTAAGTACTTACTTGGGAGCAGCTTTAATGTATGATCCACTTATGTTTTCCATGTTTAAATTCAAAGCACAATATGATTTCATTTTTCTGTAAGGAAATAAATCAATCCACTTTTGGCTAGCTGTTTTTCAAAGGACAGTTATATCATCTACATTACCTAAATTTTGAACAAACAAGGCATTTCATGGCTAAATAACCTGACATGGCTCAAAAATACATAGCGCCCAAACAGTTACACATAAGTACAAATTTAGCAGATATAAAAGCACAGAAAAGACAGTGGATATTAGGACCTTTTATACAATATTTGTTTTGAATATGTCATTTGTGCATTTGGAGACGTTCGCCTCTGCACAGATGGTACATTACTATTCCAGAAATGGAATATTTTGAAAGCCAAAACACAAATTAAAAATTCTGGTAATATTAGATAGTCTTTAAAAAAAGTCACAGGAAAAAAAAAAAAAAAGAAAAGTACGGTATCCAAAGGAACTGTAAGTGTTCTATTTTTGGCTCAGTTCAAAATAAGCAATGGAGACTTTCATTCCTCTTTCATTCTCCTTCCTTTTATCTCAGGGGCCCCATACAACTGTGACCATCCACCTAACTGAAAGAGCTTGCATACAATTTCAAGCGTCTGCTAGAAAAGGATGCTTCTGAATGACATATAGTATTCCCAGCCTCTAAGGATACATTTGGTTTCTCTGCAGTAGTGAATATTTATATAAACAGTTTTGCTGCAGTGGAACAGGGAGGGAAATAGTGCTATGACTTTTTTGCTGAATTTTTATATTCAGTCAAAAACGATATTCATTATTCTGCAAGAAGCAATAAAACAAATAATACATTTTGATTTATACAGAAGCTCTGTTCATTCACTTTAGTACCAAACACTCTTGCATTCAAATCTTCTAATGACACTCCATTCTATTTAAAGCCCCTGTATCTAGTCTTTATATACACATATATATATACACAAGTTGCAAGATACTTTTTTTTTTTTTCCTTAGGTGCTCCTAAGAAGTACCCTCCATAAATCTTTACCTAAGCATGAAAGTGTGAACTGGCAACCATGAATTTCAAGCAAAAATTAAAATCAGATTAAAATTCTTAACTCTTTTGTGCTTTCTTTGTGAACATTTGTAGGTATGCAAAAGAAAGGGATGTGAAAAGTTTATGTGATTGATTGCTTAACTATGAAGTGGATGCCACCCACATAAACAGTTGCCAGTAACTCTATTCTTAGGACAAACACCATGCAAGTCACATTTATGTCAAGCTGTTTCTTGGGTAGACAAGTGCATCGATCTTGTTTACAGAGAACTAATGCCCCTCTGTTTTTGTATGTTTTTCTTTAATTTCCTAAACTAGGATAAGATATGAACTGACACAGTAAGAAACTTTATCTTAAGAAAACACTCTCCAATTTAGTTGAGGCTCCATCTTTTTAAGAACTGACTGCATGACATATTCATGGCCAGGAACGAATTCTTTACACACAGAGAAGTCCACTGGAAAAATCAGGCTATAAATCTGAGTCTAAATGCTTTCCTTCTATGTAAAGGAGCAACAACTCAGATATAAAAATACCAGGTTCTCCTTCTTTTTTTTTTTTTTTTTTTTTTTAAATACAAGCTGAAAAGAACATTACAACTTACTGGCCCTGTCCTTTTTGCTAATAAAGGTCTAATGGATATTCAGAAAAATGGCAGTCTTGTGGTGAAAAAAGTCTTCATGGATCTTTCATTTTTTCACCATGCTGATGACAGAAATTTATTTTATACAGTGAACATTATTTTACTACAGTAAACACACAGAAGGGGTTAGAGTGAGGTGAAACAAACATAGATTTACAAACTATTTTAAAAACACCCACTAATAGAATAAATAGATTTTTTTTAGAAGCCCTCTAATCAAATATTTATACTTCCATACCATATAACTGAAGTAAAGATGCAGTCTCCAGAGACAGAAAAAATCTTAGCATTCTCCTCCTACCCTGACTTTACTGCTACATCAACACAGTAGGGTGAGTAACACTGTAAGCTGAATGGCCTCAGAGTCTGTGTAGTAACCAACACGGGCTCTTGCAAAACTTCAAAAAACCCACTGCACAATGACATCACTCTTACTGTGGATGGTTGAAACAGTTGCTTATTCTCAGTGAACAACCCAGCCACTCCTTATGACAGCTCAGATAAGCCTGGAGAAGCTATGGTACACCATGTGGTGTACCACACTTATGAGTAGCCCATTCCTCATTTCTCCCCTTGCCATTTCCTGTAGTGCTTCATTCTTAAAAAACAAAAAACAAACAAACAAACAAAAACTTTATCAACGAGGCTTATGCAAACTGCATACAAAAAATAATGTACTCGTAGAAATAATTAAATCACTAATGTAGATGTTACTATATTCCCAGTGATTTCTTTTATAATTTTAAAATCCTATAATTATCCTGTAATTTGTTCATGAACTTTGCTCTTAGTCTTGCTTTTCTATCCATGTTGCCATTAATGTCATACTACGAGATAAATTTAAACAAGTCTATTCATATGTCATTTGAAAACATCGCCGTAAAGCACATACCCCTTTCAGCACAAGACATAGATAAATACGCTCTCTGAAGTTTTCCCATTGTGGCTCTTGTCTTTCACATGTTTTTAGTACAAGTCTCTTTTAACTATTCCATTATTCTCCAAGCACTGTCTGGCTCGATCTGCAGTTCCACACTAGCATCACTTCGAGTTTGGACCAACAGAGCAGAGGGGGATCTGCCTTCCATGCTGGAAGCAGCCCCACTGAGTGTTTGGTCTTCCCAGTTGCACACTCACAGCCCGGTGTGCCCCTCACCCCCACCACACACCTGTAGTGCCCCATGTCCCCACGTGCAAGATTGAGGACCTCACATCAAGCATTCTTACCAGCTGTTATTTAACCTGATTTTAGAACCTCCCATGGCAACTGGTTTCAAACTCTCCTGGACTCTCTATATTCCAGTATGCAACTGTTTGGTTCTCAGGAATGTTTGTTTGTTTGTTTGTGTTTGTTTGTTTTTGGTGTCTTTTTTTTTTTAAGTCCTTTTAAAAATGTAAATAAATGATGGTATTATATGAACCCTCGCAATCCAAATTAATTAACGTTTCTATCTATCTGCAACAACCACAGAAAACATTTTTTTCCAGTTTTTTTTTGGACATTTGAAGAATCTTACCACTTGTTTTCCCAGTCACTTTTTTCCTTCTGATCAAACAAGGACTTTTTTTTTTTTTTTAATATTTCTCTTCAGATCATTTTTTTCCCAAAGTTCTTATCACTCTTGTTAGCTTTTCTGGATCCTTTCAAACTCTCTACTATTTTTTGAGTGCCAAGAACCTGACATAATACTCAAGCTGAGGGTATACCAATGTCAAGTGAAGTGGAAAGCGTGCTTCATATGTCTTACGACATTCTCATAAAAGATTCCTGTATATCTCTTTCAAGTGTTTTAGCTATCTTTCAATTGCTATTATATTCTAAATTTCTACTATGTGAATGCAATTAAAGCTCTACATCATAATCAACGTTGATAAGATTTTGTTTTAAAAAATATTTTTCCATTCTTAGAATTCTATTATCAAAATGTAGTGTCTTGAAAGACCTTTATATAGATGTAGGAACAGATAACTTTTATGTTTTCATTCACTTATAGAAGTTACAGTGCCTTCTAACCAATGAAATATCCCTCTAACCCATGAAGAGAACTAGACACTCCTAGGATTCTGCAGACTTCCCAATGAGATGAGAAGTCACAGAAGTACCCCTGTCCCTCAACAAACCTCAAAAGGAGTTGAGACAGACCAGTAAAGACACAGAAGGGTTGATTTAAACAGATTCACTTATATAAGTAACAAAACTTCAGAAGACAAAAGTGTCCAGAACAGTGGGGAAAAAAAAAAAAAGTAATTCAGAGTAAAATTGTGAGCTACGCTAAAAGACTTATATGTTGAAGGAGTTGGATGTTCCACTGATGAATTCATCTGGGCATGAAAAAGAATAGATTTTAAGCTCTTAAACTTTTTTCCCTTGGCATTGCTAATGGGCATTTCCTAAAGCCTTTCCCAAGATGACACTCTCCTAAGTAAAACAAGCAAATGTTGAAAAGGTAAGAAGCTTTCATGGCTAAATTATTAAATTGGATCATTTAGTTTGGTTATCATCTAGGCCATGTTAAAATTCACAAAACTGAAGTTGAAGCTCAACAGAGTTGAGCTCTTCAGTTTCTAGAAAAGACATTAAAAAAAAAAAAAGGAATCTATTAGCTTCAATTGCAAACACACAGTTTACTAACAGCAGCAGGCTGGAGATCAATATTACTCATTTATTCCTTGAGAACCTATAAAAAGCAAACTATAAGGAAACAATACGTTTCTTCATCTCTTTTTTTTTTTTTTTTAACAAAACTAATTAAAGATTACTATAGAAAAAGAACAGGATTGAGCTACCTCCACCAGAATAAGGAAAATTAAAAAATCAAGACTTTCTTTATAAACAGGGCTTGAATTTCCTCAAGAAATTCTGAAGTGATAAATATTATTAATTTGTTATTCAAGTAAAAATACACCTATTACCCAAATACAGCATGTTTCAGTACATGTTAAAGCCAAAGAAAAATCACCTTTCCATATTAACAGTGCATTTGTGCACTCATCTGATTTAACTTTAAATATCTTCAATAGCTAAGCTTGATCTGTTTGTCTAGAATTTCTTTCTAACTAACTAAGAGAACTAGGTACTTCTAGGATGCTTTAAACATTTCAAAGAGATTAGAGATCACAGAGATGGGAAGCAGACCAAATAAAGAGATCACCATAATTATGACTGCTTGACAAAACCTCTTTTAACATTGAAGCAACAGAATGTGATTTATTTTTTTTATTACACAGAATGTGTAATTATTAAACAATTACCTAGCCAGGAGATGGATGGGTCCGTATAAGTACATGTAGGACAGGGATATTGTAGCTCACTCCAACATCTAAGGAGATCTGAAAGGTTGATAGCTGAGATCTACAGGAATACTGTAGAACAATTTATCTTCCACAGCAGTGGTGGACCAGCATTCCTTCCATAAAGGAGTACAGCAGTCTCAGCCAAGGAGGACATCTGCCTGAGAAAAAGGGATCTAACCTATTGCTTGAGAGCCACCTGCAACTGAATTTGTTTTGTTCTTTTGCAGGCTGCTCTAAGAATACTCCTGCAGCTCAGGGGAACTTCAAAGATAAAAAGAGTCAGGCAGGTAATGGCAGTTGAAAGATTTAATTATTAGACACACAAATAATGAAGTTCATGACATCTGAGAGGACACTGATTAACTTGTCTGCTAGGTATAAAAGTAATAGGTCTCCTAAGGTGTCCAGAGAGCTGGGAGGTGTAGAGGAGGGTTCAGCTGGCATAGTTCATGTTGCTATCAGTGATGTAGAAAAGTGCAGGAGCAATATTGTGGGATTTGTCTTCAGGGGCAGGGGACTGGGGTCCAGGATCTCCATGGAAATCTGCCAGGCTCATACATAAAGCCTGAGATGCACGCAGAGATTTACATTCTCACTAGGTGGACGAGGGTATGGTATAGAAAGCAGGACTTTTGGCAGAACAGGAACTAGGGACGCTTTTGGGACAAGAGAAGCCTGGACAGAACTGTCAGGCTACACTTTAATCATAATGGAACCAGCCGATTGGCACTGAAAACTAAAAAGGTCACTGAAAAGCATTTAAGATAGGAGTGGGAAGAAAGCTGACAGAGAGACAAAAGTGCCCTGTTCAGTCTGATGCAAGCCACAGGGGAGAAAGAGCTATCATTTACTGTGCCTCTGAAAAGGCCAAGAGGGAAATAAACGGTAAAGCAACAGCAAATATCAGAAAGGCAACTCAAACAACCTACAACACCATCAAGAGCAAGAAACTCTAAAATAAGCTCACAAAACAGTCCAGAAATGTGAAAGATGAGCTTCTGTGTATAGAAATGTAAGGTAATGCATTAGGAAAAAATATATAAACCATACTGGCAGTTATGACTAAGGAAAACAGAGTTTGTAGTCATTGTCATCAGTTCTAGATCACTGGCATAACAACAACTACAAAATTCAACAAAATGTTAGACACATTGGAAAAGATATTAAGAACAGGATGGAGGATGACATTCTGCCATTCTTTAAAATGTAGTGTGCCCACACCTTGAGTACTGAGAGCCATTCTGGTCTTAGACTGTAAGAACACATCTTATATTCCAGCTAGATTTACGTGCGGTACAGAGAACAAGTAAATTGAAGGTTTGGTGCAGTTGCCTTACGAAGAGGTATGTATAGGAAGATGGACATTTTTTGGTCTATTGACTAAGAACTGCAGGAAGATATGATCAAAGTCTACAGAATCAGCAAGGCAGTGGATTTTGCTGCATGAAAAGTCGGAATGCTACATGTTGCTATTTTCATAGCTTTATTTGTACACCTATTCAGTAATTCTCTCCAAGAGAAGAGTGTGAAGTGAAATCACAGAGTAAGTATGTGACAGGAAGCTCTTCTGGGTAATAAAATGAAAGATAAGATAAACTCAGAGCTATAATTCATCAAACCCAACAATACTAGAATTGAGGACAGCTGATTAAACTTGTAAGAGAGGCTGATATAAAGTAGACAGAAAGCATTTCTTTAAAAAGCAGGTAGTAAACTTCTGGAACTTCTTACCACAGGCTAGTATCAGCAGGTTCAGAAAAGGATTAAACTAATGGACAACAGATTCACAAACAGATAGTATAGAAATTAGGAAAGGTTCCATCCCTCTACGTCCCTAATGCAACAGTTGCAGATGCTGGGAAAGTATTAGGGGAGCAGACTTCAGAGAGAGTCCTGGCAAATGTGCTCTCCCTAAACAGCATTTCCACACTGACATTGTCAGAAGCAGAATACTGGCCTATATGGACCACTACTTTGACCCATCAGGCTTTTGCTATATTCTGATTTCTTAAGACCTCTTTGTTCAATACTGTTCATTAAAAGTCTTGTGGGTTTTACACTTTCCATACTTTCAATCAACATGAAATATATTACAGAAGTCAGAAAACAAATTTTAGACTAGGCTAATTTATAAAACACCAACATTACTGTCTTTATCACTTGATGGTAATCTTATCAAAGGTGTATCAAATTGATTTAGACAACATATTTGTCTATAACCCCATGCCAACTTCCTGTAATTGCATTGCTGATTCTTAATTGATTCCTTATAACAGCTCTATTATTTGAGCAGGATCAATGTCAGAATGACAGGTCTTTAAAATACTGGCACAATGTCTGTCTTCTGGTCTTCCAAAACTTTTCCATTTTCTGTAAACTTAATTAAAAAAACAGTATTAAACTCATCATCAGGCAGGGAGGTTGCCTAGATGCATGTTTCAGAAATTACTACTGTAGCTTTTGTTTAGAGTCTATATCAGCTTCTGTTGATATGCTAGTTCCTCATTATTCTTTATTCTTAAGCCTACACAAAATATCATCACAGGATACTCTTGAATGTTATGAAAAGCATTAGCAAAAAACATTCTCGGGATGTTAAGATTACAGTTTTTGCTAGTGAATCTAGTAAGGATCCATTTTGGTATCCTATCTTTTGCATAGACCACAGTTTTCCTTGCTTTCTGTACTATTTTTCTGCCATTTGCAAACATGACTCTGTATATGTGAATCTTCCATTTTATGTGAATATGTTCTGCATTATCAATATTTAATTAGCAGTTCTACATCTTACTTCTTTGATCATGCCTCATGAACACCTAGTAAAATTTCTTAAATCATCTACTAATTCTCATGTAAAGATGTAATCTCTAAGTAAGTTCTTAAGTGTTCTTGTTCTTACTAACTAGATTACTACATAAATTTGCTTTCTGAATGTACTTTTAATAAAATATTGGGAAAGTTTAATAAAATGTTGAAGAATTATTTCACTAAGTTTATTATGATTGTCCATGTTTGTCAGAATATACATAAGATTGCATTAGTAATTTCTTCTTTCAAATAAAATGAAATATTTCTAATAAAATACTGTTTCAGGTCTAAAAGTTCAGTTCCAAGAGAAGATGTCAACTTACGCTAAAGGCAAGAGTTGCAGAGATTTTGAGTTGCATTCACTCAGGAATCCAAAATACTACAATGTTTTCCAGTATTATAAATAATACTAAGATTTTACAAGATTAAGAAACACACACACAAAGACAAAAATTGAAGATCTGTATGTCAGACGTGGGAAAACAAAGGACAGATTTCTTGAAACAGAGGACAGTATCTGTAGAACTGACTTGATCTAACGATTTCCCTTGGGCAACTACAGCTGATGAAATGATATGCCAGCAAAATTGCTTTCCAGAAGCAGCAGCAGCTGGTGCAGGAGTAGTTGAGGATAAAAGTGCAGCACAAAATTACAATAAGCACAGCAGGGTTATTATACAGGACTTAAACACAGCAAAGAAGTATGGATTCTGTTAAATGGATTAGCTTAATTTGTACACTTGTATTTAAGTCTTCGTTCTGTCAATAATCAACTTGAAAGACAGCAACCATTTAGAAAGAAATGAATTTGGCTAGAGGTGAAAGTCAGGATATGACATATTTTCAAACTGGAGAAAAATAAACACATTGCACTCCCTCTTTCTATCCATTTTTATCTGTTTACATTAATTAGTGCATTAAAATCCTATTTTTAGGGACCAGATTTTCAAAATTTTGTCTTCCTAAAGACATTTTGCTTTGATTCTAGGAAAAACTAGAAGCGTAACTTGAAGCAGCACTCCATCTTTTTATGCAGCAAAATCTTTGGATTCCTCTCATTCTGCAGTGCAGAAAATGGGCTAATGACAGAAGTTAAGAAATACTGCAAATTGAATCTGTCAGTTTATGACTGTATTACAAAGAAAAAACACTAGTTTATGACAATTTCAAGTGCTGTAGTTCTTCATCAGGGTAGAAGATAGCAGCCTTTATTATGCTTTTAAAATACTGTCAATACTCCTTAAACATGTTACAGAACAGCTGTTTACTCCAGAACAGCAGGTCTCCTTACTTTCTTTCACCTCTGTGGTTCTCACAGGAAGCCTTATCAGACTAGGAGCCAGTTGATTATTCAGACATCAGCGCAACTATCCTGATTCGTATCAGCTGAGCATCTGGACATTAACAATAATTTTCTCTTCCTAAGGAAAGCAACCAACCTATTCTCTCTGGATGTATTTGCATTTTTTGGTTTTCTTTTTCTTCTTTCTTTTGCTTTTGTTTTTTTATTATTTTATTTTATTTTTGGTAACACGGCATATCGTATGACACACGCATAAAACACAATTACAGAATATTTGAATACATGAAGAAAAAGTATTGCAAGCACCAATAAATACGTCAAAAATTGCCTTCATACTGCAGGTATGTAATCATTGTAAATGCATCATTCTACACTCTCATCAAACTACACACTCATCTAACAAGTGAGTTTAATCTTTTCGCAAACTCAGAAATACTTGATTTCACAAAGCTGTGAGTGACTTACTGTATTCTTGTACCTTGCCTTTGAGTACTCTATTTAAATCAAATGAGCAATCAAACTTCAGTTTTGCAGTGGTATATGATAAAAGCATTATGAAGGTAATGAGAAGGAAAATAACCTTTGAGTGGCCTCTCCTCTGCAGTATTCTTCTTTATAGTATGTTTCTCTGACTCCTTCTTTTAACTGTCCACAACCACTCTTTTATCCTTCAGTAGATTTCATGTCCCAACTTCCCCAAATGCATGTTTTTGTTTTGCATGGTCTACCTGAGGTGGTAACTTTTCAGAAGATTTTTTTTTATGTCAGGATATATTTTCAAGAAACAGTACTCAAAGTGATGAGTGTTATCCATTGGAAAACATGGTACTTCCATTAAGGATACACTGCAAATGTAGCTCCCGAATAAAGAGAAGAATTTTTCCAGAAGGAAGGCTTTAAAAATAAGCAAATTCACAGTTCCATAACATGGCAATATATAGAGAGAGTATATAATATATATATCATAGAATCATAGAATGGCCTGGGTTGAAAAGGACCTTAAAGATCATCTAGTTTCAACCCCCCCTGCCCCGGACAGGGCTGCCAACCACTAGAGCAGACTGCCCAGAGCTGCACCAAGCCTGGCCTTGAATACCTCCAGGGATGGGGCATCCACAACCTCCCAGGACAACCCATTCCAGTGCCTCACCACCCTCTGAGTGAAAAACTTTCTCCTAATTTCCAACCTAAATCTCCCCTGTCTTAGTTTAAAACCATTCCCCCTTGTCCTATCACTACCAACACATGTAAACAGGAGTTCCCCCTCCTATTTATACGCTCCCTTCAAGTACTGGAAGGCCGCAATGAGGTCTCCCCGGAGCCTTCTCTTCTCCAAGCTAAACAAGCTCAGTTCCCTCAACCTTTCTGCACAGGAGAGGTGCTCCAGCCCTCTGATTATCTTAGTGGCCCTCCTCTGGATCCGTTCCAAGAGCTCCACATTATTCTTGTGCTGGGGGCCCCAGGCCTGCACGCAGTATTACAGGAGGGGTCTCACAAGAGCAGAGTAGAGGGGGGACAACCTCCCTCTCCCTGCTGGCCCTTTTTAAATATATAATATATAATATAATATATATTATATTATAATATATAATATAACATAATATATAAATATATATATATATATAGCGCGTTAAAAAAGTTTTTGATTTTTCTCTGTCATTATTTCAATAAATGTCAAATTAATTATTAATACTTTGCCACTTGTCTTAAAATGTTTATTTTTTTTTCAGTTATTTAAAACACTTCCATCAAACTGATCGTTTTAAGTGTAAATATTATTAATTCATAGTAGATGATTGGCTACTCCCTCTGAACATAAAATGTTATGTTGCATACCCACAGTAAAAACATCAAAAAAGTTCCAGAATGAGGAGAGGTTTCCCACCGAACTATTCTGTGTCTCACCTTCTTTTTTTGTCATGTTACACTCCACAACCCTGGTACGAACTCAGAGATAAGGAAAGTATAGAAGTATGAAAGCAAGCAATATAAAAGTAAAAAACAATCTTGAAAAAAATGCTAATAGTTGAACCTACATATTCAAAATAGCCATAAAAATTGAAAATAAAAAAGATTAATATATTAAAAATATATATCATAATTTCTCAGTTTTCAGCATGGAAATATGCCAAAGCTTGCACAATAATAAGCAACAGTGCTTACCATGTGTTTGAACAAACATATGTGCCTGCGATTGCCTTTTAGAAATGCAGGAGACATGTAGAAATAGCCTAAAATGAACACACAAAATTCTACAATATATATCATCATGGAATGTGATTATTATCTGTTCATTTATATATACATTAAATATGTTTTTATGTACACTGTATAAGTCACAAATCCTTAGAGATTTTGAATTATTCTCTCTGGTCACAGCAAGACTCACTTAGTACAGTATGAGAGATATGACTGTATGAAACACTTAATAACTCAAATTTTCATCCCAAATAGAGACTGTCTGGAAAAGGCAGAAGGCAACTATAACAGCATATGTGATTGATGGGACAGTATAAGTGCTGCAGAGCTCTTTTTTCCACAGACTGCTTATTCACAGGGGGAAAAAACAAACACATGTTTTCCTAAATATAAAATTATTTACAGATTTGTTAAATAAATTTATTAGCACTAAGATGGGAGCAGATAGAAAACCAGAGGTAGATTCACAGTAATGCCCGATGAGAATGATTACCCAAGAAGTAAAGTGCCCTGGTGAAAACAAATGCTTTGAACCAGGCAGAAAAGGAACAAGAGCTGGGGCTTCCACCTCTCGTGGTTATCTTCCTATCACTGATTACAGCATTTCTTTCCTGCTAAAACTCTTCTAGTCTGTGTAGGCTACTCCATAAGTGTGAGAATAGAAAAAAACAACAATGCATAACATTAAAACACCAAGAAAAAAGTAGATTACATTTAATTCCTGCTTCACTGAGGGTTTAAGCAAAAGAAAACAGTGTCAAAAGGACAGACTGGGACATGTGGAGGCAGAAACATTTTCTCAGGCTTGGCCAATAGCTGGTGCAAAAGAAAAACACACAATTCAAGCAAAAATACTTAAAAATATACATATAAATTGAGAAGCCTCAAAATAATAATGCCATTCCTCTTCATTCATCCTTGTCAATCAATTTTAAACATCAAATAAACTTCAGTAAATAAACTTTTTAGATAAATTAATTTCAAAGTTTTCTTTCTGGTGATATCAACATAAAGTATTTTACAATATCTAAGCCAAAATATTACATTGCAGAAAATTTTCCTTCATTTATGGCAAAAACTCTCATTTGTTCTTGCTTACTCAAATCCATTTTTTTAAACAAAAGTTAAGTTAAGCAATAATACTCTAGCCAGCATTCTTCATATAGGAAGTATAAGGTTAAACATCCCAACCAATGGAAAATATCAAACTCCATCTCCTACTTAAAATGGATAATGAAATCAGCAACTTTCCACTGGCAGCTTTGTAAACCTAGACTTCAATTTTTCTACTTCTTTATTATGGAATGTACCAAAATTACATGGTTGTTTTTCATTGGCTCTAAAGAAATGAATGAACAAAAACATATGATTTTTCTTTTTTGTTTTGTTTTTGATGAAAGATGCTTATTAAAAATGAAAAAAAAGAAAGAAAAAAGGAAAATCAAATCAGTTTGACATAATTTTTTTCCACTTCTCTGTGTGAGTGGCCTACCTAATCTGGCCAACAAAATAAACAAGTTATTCTCAGAACTTAAAATTATCAACACTGAAAGGACGAATGTTTTTCTGGATAAGTTGCAATGACTTGTGGTTTTGATGATGGCTATGCTGTCAGCTGGTATAATTTTGAAGAGCCAAATACAATCTATTCAAGTGAAAAAAGTGTTTAGTTTTTCTCCTTTAAAATTAATTGCAAGTGATATTTTTCAACATTAAGCAAAAATGTAGCTAAATCAAACACAGGGTGAATAATGTTCCAATAGCTACCGACAAGGTAGTTAGGCTGACAAGTATAACAGCACACAAACACTGTCGGCTTCTTTTTTACATTATTTTCTGCATCATTTAATACTTAAATTACAATAATTCAATTTCAAATTATTCAGATTTCAACTGAGTTCGACAAAAAGGAGAGCTTAAGAAACTGTGTACTACTACGGAACTTATTTTCCTTGATATTCATGTTATTTTTACAACAGTGAGGCTGGGAGCCAAAACTGACCTTAAAAGAAGGGAAATCTCAAGTATGTTATGCCAAAACAAAAACAAACAAACAAACAAACAAAAAAAAAAAACACAGAGATTATTTCTTAAAATAAATCTTTCCATCATAGTTTTGCTCTCTCTCTATGTATATATTGCCGGTATTTCAAAATATATTTCACAATATACATTTTATTATCTATTGAACAATAAAGTGCAAACTTCATTTAGAGCCGCATAAGTACATTTCCCACCAACATGGTAAGAAAAAAGGTAGAAAAAAAATAGTTAAGAAAAGCTGTGCATGAATCCATTCATCTAGGCAGCACAGTATGTTAACACATCTACAGGAACCTGAACTTTTATTCTGAACCACTATGGTATGATGGCCAGATGGCATCCATAAAAGATACAGAAGGATACTACTTTAAAAGTGAGGCAGTTTGACTACACATCATTAAGCACTAACATTTTTGGAAAAGAAGAAGAAGAAAAAAACATGAAACCAAAACCACAAGTCTCTTCCCAAATACAAGCAATGACGTTTTATACTCAACTCTACTTTCCCTTCAAATGAAAATTCCCAACAAAGTCAAGTACTAAATTGCAGAAATGTCTACATAAGTAATGTTTTACTTTTTTTTTCTTTTTCATGTATTTCTACAGAATATCTGAAGTTCCTTTTTAGTATACAAATGCTTGTACATACAAATGCTTCGGGCCTTCAGTTTGCAGATTATGATCATGGAATAAACATACAAGAGAGTGCTTGCCATTTTCAGAAGATCTGTGGGTTTTCCAAGCTGTAATACTGCAGTAATATTGTCTGGAATAGCAGAGTACACCTCCTGGAGGGAGGGAGGGAGGGAGGGAGGGAGGGAGGGAGGGAGGAAGGAAGGAAGGAAGGAAGGGGGGGAGGGAAGATACATGCTGTTCTGTTGTTCAACTTGCTAACATAGGAGAGAGTGCAGTTCTGTGGAACACACCTGTAGCCACCAAATTCTGTATTTGATACTTGCATGGGATTTCAAATGTGATGTGAGTTCCTGGCTGAGAGAAAAGGTCTAGTTCTGCTCCGATTTGTACTGGTATACTACTTACTGTCAATATGACTCCCCCTGTATACACATTCCAAAATAATGACATTTCTTCATCAACACACAATGAAAACAGGCAAAATCACTGAGGATCTCAGTGGTCCACAGCAGAAGGGAACATTCTCATCATGTTACCAGATATCAATACCAAACATGTTCTCTATTATGTACAGATAATTTGGCAAAAGTTCAAACACATTTGAATCTTTACGTTGGTGAGATAAGAATTAATGAAATAGTAAGTTAAAGGCACATGTATATCCATATTACTGAAAATGTACATTGCTAATTGCTTTTCATTGTTCTCATTGGATTTGTAAGACTACCAGACATCCACTAGTTTCATTAAGAAAAAGACAAAGTCTCAAGCTCAAATGACCTGCTATTAACATAAAACATGAACGATGATGGTAGATGATGCAAGGATTTATTGGAACATAAGCATCATGAAGCTAGTATTGTAAAATCAGAATAATCAGATTCTCTTTATGATATACTAGAATGATTCCACTGGCTTTATTAGCAGAGGCTTTTTTTTTCCTATTTGCCCACATAAAGAGAAAACCAAGTCAGCTATTTTTTACACAAGAACAATAATATAATTTTCCACTTGACACATAAATAAATAAATAAATAAAAACAATAAGTAGATAATAAGTGAGAATGATGATGTGCAAACACATTTTCCAATAAATCAATAATCAGTGTGTTTTTTAAATGTCAGATGAAATCTCTACCTGGCTAAGATGTCATTTATGTAATCTACTCAATCATTCAACCATATTGAAACATTTCATGAACTTTTGAGATGAAAAACTATGTAAGCATTCATCAACAAAGAGACATAGAAAAATGAATGTCATGTCCAAATAACATCAATTTTGGATGTATAAAATCTTCATTATTAATAACAGAAAAGGGAAGAATTGATTTAACTTGCTCAACAGAAAGGTACCAGAATTGTCCACAACAACACATAAGGTGAGAGACTGCTTTAAAATGATGGATAAAAAATAGTCTGAACTGTTCGAAGTGGAACTGGAAGTGAAAAGTGGACGAACCCATTTAACAAAGCCAGCATAAGAGCAGATATGATAAAGGAGGGCCTGGATTTTGGCTATGTATTAAATGTACTTCCAGTCATTAAAGAATAAGAGTCCAGTCAGAAAATACACTTCCAGAACATTTGATATTACCCACAGTCTACATTATGCTCCTAAATGAGGAAACCCAGAAACAGGGACAACAATTTTGGTTTCAGTGATCATTTTCCTTTTTACCACATCTGACAGGCAAGATTTTTGTAAGGGCAGATGTTAAAAAATAAAATATAATAATAACATGTTAAAAAATAATAAAAGAAATGAAAAAGAATATACATTTCAAAGAAACATATTGCTTGCACACAGACCTAAGGGAATGTGTCTCCAGCCTCGCAGACAATTATAGCTAGTATAATTTCAATTCCACCTCAGCTAAGATCTTCATTCATGATTTCATTTCATCTTGCCTAGGCTAATGCAGTAATTTATTTCATGGTTTCTTAAAATCCCCTCCTTTTTTTTTAATGCAGGCACCTGAAATATACACAGTTCATATCCATCCCCCAGATAATTTTTGGTCTCCTTCAACATCACATTCAAAATAATTTTTGTTCTTGCAATTCTCAAGATAACAGCTTCCTAACTTTCTCAAAAAGTACATTACTTGTTTTCTCCACCTTCCTATTTGCTCAGATCTCTTTATTTTTCAGTATGGTCATCCTGTTACACGTGATACCAGATGTTCCATCCTTTTGAAATAGCTTTTGCATGCTTCTGTACTTCGTCACTTGTTAGGTTCATAAACATATGCAAAATGTTTTATCTGCTACTTGTAATGAAGAAGACAGGAAATTCCAAGTCTAATGCACAGCAAGAAAATATGTTTCGCCTTTTCCTGGAAGGACATCAGAGCTGGGTATATGTATAGATTACTTGAGTCCACCTGTATTAGACTCCAGACTGCAAGAGTTAAGATAATCCAAGTTACATTATCTTAATTCAGTTCATATACATCAGGATATTAGAAAACATAGGCTCAGGGTCGTATTAAAGCTAAACAGTATATAACTGTTTAGAAGATGAAGGCTTCATTATGAAGTTGGAGAAACTCACATACACCAACAATAACAAAATTGTGTAAACTTATATATCTACCAGTGCAAATAGGTCTGGATTTTGGAAGTCATGATCTATGATTGTGTATTACAATCTGGTCTATTGTTCAATATATTTGTTGATGTATTCTGTCATGATGAACGTAACTGTAAACACATCATCTCATTTCAGAGAATAGGTCATTTCAGAGTGGATATTATAAATGCATTATATTTTGTTGCATGACACGACTGATGATATAAACAGCAAAGTTAACTAAAACTGGACTCCAAGATACTACAGTATAACAATAGTTCAAATCTTTATTCTCCATATATAGTGTAAATTTATTTTTTATAAACCAAAACCTTTATTATAAAGTTTTAGGATCCTAGTATAAAGGACCTTAAATCTCTATATGAGAGCATCCATTGAGCCTTTGTAAATATAGCATTCTTTCTGACATTGAAAAAAAAAAAGAAGAGTAATTGTTACGAATGCCTAAGTGCAGCTCCAGTTCAGATACACACAGGTAACTGTTATTTTCATTTAATTGCAGACAAAGTTTATCAAACCTTTCTTTTACATAGTAGAAATATTTTCAACAAAATTTCGCTATTTTGCTATTCTGCTATTTTGGAATCAGTATTATTTAGCTTGTTACGCTGATACATAATGACAATTGCGCCTCACCCTCCCAGGAACACGGAGACAGGGAAAGCAGTGTATAATGTGATTCTTAAGTTCATCATATACAAATGAAGAGCACATAATACAGACTTGTAGATGAAGTTCATAGACTTAATAAAGTACGACGTAGAAACAGTTTTTCAACAGCATCTGCTTTTGATCTATCCGTTCTATTATTAAGACGACACCAGCAAAAGCTAACATAATCACTAGACATAACAACAGATAAATGACATAACAACAGATAAATAATAGGTCATTTCAGGTTAAACAATAAAATCTAGAAAAGGGTTGTGGTTTAGCCCGGCTGGCAGCCAAACACCACACAGCCGTTTGCTCACCCTCCCCCCTCCCTCTCCGGGATGGGGAAGAGAAACGGGAAAGTGAAGCCTGTGAGTTGAGATAAAGACAGTTTATTAAGACAGGAAAATAATAACAATAATAATAATAATAATAGTATTAATAATAATAATGTGTACAAAATAAGTGATGCACAATGCAATTGCTCACCACCCGTTGACCGATGCCCAGCCTATCCCCGAGCAGCCGGCCCCCCCCCCCCGGCTAGCCACCCCTATATATTGTTCAGCATGAGGTCAGATGGTATGGAATACCCCTTTGGCCAGTTTGGGTCAGCTGTCCTGGGTCTGTCCCCTCCCAGCTCCTGCTGTACCCCTAGCCTGCTCGCTGGCAGGACAGAGCGAGAAGCTGAAAAGTCCTTGGCTTGGTGTAAGCACTGCTCTACAACAATTAAAACATCAGCATGTTATCAGCGCTCTTCTCATTCTAATCCAAAACATAGCACCCTAGCAGCTACTAGGAGGAAAATTAACTCTGTCCTACCTGAAACCAGGACAGATATCCACCCCTTATTCCATACCATTTATGTCATGCTCAGGTTACACTCTTTCCAATACCTTCTAATTAATCACCATTTTCATCTATGATATATAGCAATCATGGTAGTGATGACATACAGTATTATATGATAATTAACACACTACAATTGGCTATTCTCATGGGCTATTCTCACCCAGTATTAGGTCCCCTTGAGGTACACACCGGACCTCCCCATTCTTTTGCATTACCCACCAAGTGCATCCAGGTCCCTGAGCAAAAGCAATCCCACGAATGGGTTTGCCTTTTCCTGAGGCAGGAGTAGCCCAGACTGTCTTACCCAGCATGTTTCTTACGTGCACTACAGGAACTTTATCCCCTTCTACAGTGCGTAACAGGTTTGATTGGGCAGGTCCAGCTCGGTTGGCAGATCCCCTAGTATTGACTAACCAGGTGGCCTTTGCCAAATGTGTTTCCCAATTTTTGAATGTCCCAGCACCCATTGCTTTCAGTGTAGTCTTTAACAGTCCATTGTATCGTTCAACTTTCCCAGAGGCTGGTGCATGATAGGGGATGTGATACACCCACTCAATACCATGTTCTTTGGCCCAAGTGTCTATAAGGTTGTTTCGGAAATGAGTCCCATTGTCTGACTCAATTCTTTCTGGGGTGCCATGTCGCCATAGGACTTGCTTTTCAAGGCCCAGGATAGTGTTCCGGGCGGTGGCATGGGGCACAGGATATGTTTCCAGCCATCCGGTGGTTGCTTCCACCATTGTAAGTACGTGGCGCTTGCCGTTGCGGGTTTGGGGGAGTCTGGAGAACAAGTCTTACGATGAGCGCCTGAGGGAGCTGGGCTTGTTCAGCCTGGAGAAGAGGAGGCTCAGGGGCGACCTTATCGCTCTCTACAGTTACCTTAAAGGAGGCTGTAGAGAGGTGGGGGTTGTTCTGTTCTCCCACGTGCCTGGTGACAGGACGAGGGGGAATGGGCGAAAGTTGCGCCAGGGGAGTTTTAGGTTGGATGTTAGGAAGAACTTCTTTACCGAAAGGGTTATTAAGCATTGGAACGGGCTGCCCAGGGAGGTGGTGGAGTCGCCATCCCTGGAGGTCTTTAAAAGACGTTTAGATGTAGAGCTTAGTGATATGGTTTAGTGGAGTACTTAGTGTTAGGTCGGAGGTTGGACTCGATGATCTTGAGGTCTCTTCCAACCTAGAAATCTGTGTCTGTGTCTGTGTGAGTGTATTGTAATCAATCTGCCAGGCCTCTCCATATTTGTATTTCAGCCATCGTCCTCCATACCAGAGAGGCTTTGACCGTTTGGCTTGCTTAACTGCAGCACATGTTTCACAATCATGAATAACCTGTGCTATAGTGTCCATGGTCAGGTCCACCCCTCGGTCACGAGCCCATCTGTATGTTGCATCTCTACCTTGATGGCCTGAGGTGTCATGGGCCCATCGGGCTATAAATAATTCACCTTTATGTTGCCAGTCCAGGTCCACCTGAGCCACTTCAATCTTAGCAGCCTGATCCACCTGCTGGTTGTTTTGATGTTCTTCAGTAGCCCGATTCTTGGGCACATGAGCATCTACATGGCGCACCTTTACCACCAGGTTCTCTACCCGGGCAGCAATATCTTGCCACAATGCAGCAGCCCAGATGGGTTTGCCCCTGCGCTCCCAGTTGTTCTGCTTCCATTACTGTAACCACCCCCACAGGGCATTTGCTACCATCCATGAATCAGTATAGAGATAGAGAACTGGCCACTTTTCTCGTTCAGCAATATCTAAGGCCAGCTGAACGGCTTTCACTTCTGCAAACTGACTCGATTCACCTTCTCCCTCGGCAGCTTCTGCAACTTGTCGTGTAGGACTCCATACAGCAGCTTTCCATCTCCGATGCTTTCCCACAATACGACAGGACCCATCAGTGAACAGGGCATATTTCTTCTCATTTTCTGGTAGCTTGTTGTACAGTGGGGCTTCTTCAGCACGGACCACCTCCTCTTCTGATGATATCCCAAAGTATTTGCCTTCTGGCCAGTCCATAATCACTTCCAAGATTCCTGGGTGACTGGGGTTTCCTATTCGAGCCCGCTGAGTAATCAGTGCAACCCACTTGCTCCATGTAGCATCAGTTGCATGATGTGTAGAGGGGACCCTTCCTTTGAACATCCAACCCAGTACCGGCAGTCGGGGTGCCAGGAGGAGCTGCGCTTCAGTACCGACCACTTCCGAAGCAGATCGAACTCCTTCATATGCTGCCAATATCTCCTTTTCGGTTGGAGTATAGCGGGCCTCAGATCCTCTGTATCCCCGACTCCAAAACCCCAGGGGTCGACCTCGAGTTTCCCAGGTTCTTTCTGCCAGAGGCTCCAGGTGGGACCATTCTCCCCGGCTGCGGTGTAGAGCACATTCTTTACATCTGGTCCTGTTCGGACTGGCCCAAGGGCTACTGCATGAACTATTTCCTGCTTAATTTGTTCAAAGGCTTGTCGTTGCTCAGGGCCCCATTCAAAAGCATTCTTCTTACGGGTTACTTGGTAGAGCGGGTTTACAATCAGACTGTTATTTGGAATATGCATTCTCCAAAACCCCACGACACCTAGGAAAGTTTGTGTTTCCTTTTTGCTAGTTGGTGGAGACATAGCTGTTATTTTGTTGATCACATCCATTGGGATTTGACGACATCCATCTTGCCATTTTATTCCTAAAAACTGGATCTCTCGTGCAGGTCCTTTAACTTTGTTTTGTTTTATGGCAAAACCGGCCTTCAGAAGGATTTGGACTATTTTCTTCCCTTTCTCGAAAACTTCCTCTGCAGTGTCACCCCACACGATGCCATCGATGTACTGCAGGTGTTCAGGAGCTTCCCCTGCTCCAGCGCAGACTGGATCAGTCCATGGCAAATGGTAGGGCTATGTTTCCACCCCTGGGGCAGCCGATTCCAAGTATATTGGACTCCCCTCCAAGTGAAAGCAAACTGTGGCCTGCACTCTGCTGCTAAAGGGATGGAGAAAAATGCAGTAGCAATATCAATTGTGGCATACCACTTGGCTGCCTTTGATTCCAGTTCGTACTGGAGTTCTAGCATGTCCGGCACTGCAGCACTCAGTGGTGGCGTGACTTCGTTCAGGCCACGATAGTCCACTGTTAGTCTCCACTCACCATTAGACTTTCGCACTTGCCATATGGGACTATTAAAAGGTGAATGAGTCTTGCTGATCACTCCTTGGCTCTCCAGTTGACGAATTAGCTTATGGATGGGAATCTGGGAGTCTCGGTTGGTGCGATATTGCCGCCGGTGCACAGTTGTGGTAGCGATTGGCACTTGCTGTTCTTCAACCCTCAGCAACCCCACAACAGAAGGGTCCTCTGAGAGACCGGGCAAGGTAGACAACTGTTTAATGTCCTCTGTCTCTAAGGCAGCTATGCCAAAAGCCCAGCGGAACCCTTTTGGGTCCTTGAAATATCCTCTTCTAAGATAGTCTATGCTAAGGATGCACGGAGCATCCGGGCCAGTCACAATACGGTGCTTTTGCCACTCATTTCCGGTTAGACTCACTTCAGCCTCCAATACAGTTAACTGCTGGGATCCCCCTGTCACGCCATAAATACAGATGGGCTCTGGCCCTTTACAGCTTGATGCCATTAGAGTACATTGTGCACCGGTGTCTACTAAAGCCTTATACTTCTGTGCGTCAGACGTGCCAGGCCATCGAATCCACACAGTCCAATAAACTCGATTGTCCCTTTCCTCCCCCTGGCTGGAGGCAGGGCCCCTCTAGTCCTGGTCAGAATCTTCGTTTCTGTGTTTAAAGGACTGCCTGCTGGAAGTTGGAGCAGCAAACTTTTCAGAGAACCCCTTTTTCCTGATTGTTTTCTTTTGCAACTCACATACCCGTGCCTCTAGGGTCTCAGTAGATTTTCCATCCCATTTTCTCATGTCCTCTCCATGGTCACGTAGGTAAAACCACAGGGTGGCGCGGGGTGTGTACCCACCATATTGTCTTCTTTGCACGGATGAACGTTTACCCCTCATAGCCGAGACACTGGTTTGTACAGGTGGGGAAGAAAATAAACTCTCTTTAAGTTGGTGGACCTCTTCAGAAAGTTTCTCCAAAGTATTCTCTTTTAGTTGGTGGCCACTGGTTTGTTCAGGTGGGGGGGAAGATAAATTCTCTTTAAGTTGGTGGAACTCTTCAGAGAGTTTCTCCACAGCTGAGACGCAGGCCTGTAGGGAAGAGGAGAGACTTTCGTCGTACTGCCGGAGTTGTTTAGCCACTTCATCCACTGTGGGTTCGTCACCATCCTTCCAGGTTATTATTGCCAATGAGCTGGCATATGATGATGGTGCACTCTGTACAAACTTCTGCCACATGGGTTGGGTACACTGGACTTCATCTGGATCTGTGGATATTTGTGCATCGTCTAGGTCCTTATAAATTACTTCCCGTACGGCTAATTCCCTCAGGTACTGAATTCCCTTCTCCATGGTGGTCCACTTGCCTGGTAGACATACAAGTTCTTCCTTGAAGGGATACCTTTCCTTCACAGCTGACAGGAGACGCCTCCAGAGGCTGTGAGATCGTGCTCCATCTCCAATTGCTTTGTCAATGCCTGCGTCTCTAGCAAGGGATCCCAGCCGCCTGACTTCCTTGCCCTCTAATTCCACACCATTGGCTCCAGTGTCCCAGCACCGGAGCAGCCAGGTGACAAGCTGCTCACCTATACAGCAACCAAAATCTTTTCGCACATCTCGTAGCTCACGCTGGTATAGGGTTCGGGTAGTTACTGTTGATTTTTCAACATCCTCATCCTCATCTTCATCCTCCTGCACATTTGATGGCCCAGCCCCGTCTTCTCCATACCTAGACCTAGCAGAAGACTGTCTGCGTTCTAAACGACCTGAGTCTCTATACCATTTTTTCACCTTGTCTACACAGGCAACTTGCACTGCTACAGCTCGCTTCTCTGACCCAGCTACAGGGTCTGCCACAGGGGTTGGAATACCCTCTGCAGGGACAACTTGCACTGCTACAGTTCATTTCTCTGACACAAGAGTGGGAGCGGCTGCAGGAGCTGGAGCAGCTGCAGGGGCTGGAGTGGCTGCGGGAGCTGGAGCTGGAACGGCTGCGGGAGCTGGAGCTGGAATGGCTGCAGGAGCCGAAACCGGGACGGCTGCGGGAGCTGGAGCTGGAACGGCTGCGGGAGCTGGAACGGCTGTGGGAGCTGGAACCGGGACGGCTGCGGGAGCTGGAGCTGGAACGGCTGCGGGAGCTGTCACTAGGTTGATAGTAGCATCAATTGCAGCTCGATAGGCACAAGCCAGACCCCAGCATGCTACAGTGATTTGTGTCACTTTGGAACTGCCAGAGTCATGACACCTTTTTTTCAAGCATTCTACCAGTTTTTTAGGATTTTGCAGTTGTTCAGGGGTGAATGTCCAAAACACTGGAGGTGCCCACTGCTCTAGAAACCTGCCCATATCCTCCCACACTCCCTGCCACTCGCAACTATCCCGCCTCAAGACAGATCTCCGGATGAGATTCCTAAGTAGTTGTTTAACCTTAAACAAAACCTGAAGCGCATTCAGGAGACATAACAACAAGAACATGCTGGTCTGAGTATCCCAAGGATATTCAACATCTTGGAGAGCTACCGTAACTAGCTCGGGGGATAAGAGGGTGGTGAAGGAGGAAGGGAGAGTGAACAGGTAGGAAAAAATATCTTCCCCTGTCCCCTCCACAGATTGACTCCCTGATGAAAAAAGGCAATAGGTGTAATTGGTAATAGTTTCTGAGATATGGTTTCCGAAGTATAGAGTCGACGACAGTGCTGAGTACAAATGCCAGGTTAGAGTCATGACCAGAAATCTCATCCTTTCATAAGCCGTCGTTACACCACACAGTATCAAAACAATCTTAAACCAGGGCCCGGAAAGGATAAACAGCACGACAGGGAGCACATACAGAAAGTAACGTGCTATAAAACTCAATTTGGGAAACAGGCACAGCAGACTTGAGATTAAGGCAATCAACATTGTGACTAGCAACTATTAAGCAGGTCGAATACTTATACCAATTTTAGTTTAACACACTCTGGTCAAATCTGTCGATATCTCAACCCTTCATGCCCCACGTTGGGCGCCAAACGGACTGTTGTGGTTTAGCCCGGCTGGCAGCTAAACACCACACACAGCCGTTCGCTCACCCTCCCCCCTCCCTCTCTGGGATGGGGGAGAGAAACGGGAAAGTGAAGCCTGTGAGTTGAGATAAAGACAGTTTATTAAGACAGGAAAATAATAATAATAATAATAATAATAATAATAATAATAATAATGTGTACAAAATAAGTGATGCACAATGCAATTGCTCACCACCCGTTGACTGATGCCCAGCCTATCCCCAAGCAGCTGGCCCCCCCACCCCGGCTAGCCACCCCTATATATTGTTCAGCATGAGGTCAGATGGTATGGAATACCCCTTTGGCCAGTTTGGGTCAGCTGTCCTGGGTCTGTCCCCTCCCAGCTCCTGCTGCATCCCTAGCCTGCTCGCTAGCAGGACAGAGCGAGAAGCTGAAAAGTCCTTGGCTTGGTGTAAGCACTGCTCTACAACAACTAAAACATCAGCATGTTATCAGTGCTCTTCTCATCCTAATCCAAAACATAGCACTCTACCAGCTACTAGGAGGAAAATTAACTCTTTCCTAGCTGAAACCAGGACAAAAAGTCTATGCACTTCTCAAATCAGGAACTTACAATGGAAACTGCTAGTGAACCTTAACTATAGGTATCTGCTATCAGCTCTGTTAAGAATATATTTTAAAAACTTATGATGGCTAGTAGTTAACTTATGAAGGCTAAAACTTAGTATAATCTATGATCTACATGATTAATTCAGAAAGTTATCAGCAGTCTAACCTACCACCTCCCAACTGTAATTTCTAATTCTTAACACATTACTTCTCATGTTGTGTTCTCGGTATACAAACGTATTTCCAAATTATTATTTATGAATAATAATTTTGGAATTTTTGTAATTTCCAAAAATTATTACATACTACTTCATAAACAGTTTCCAAATCATGGAACATAAACTACCAATATGTCTAGAAATGGACTGTCTAAAACAAGAAGTAGTAAAAAAAAAAAAAAAAAAAGTATTTAAAATTCTTCCTCCTCACTACTTTTCCACCATACCAGACTTACTTACACTAGTCTACCGAAAAAACATTGTGACTATCAATCTGAACAGTGATTCTCACAAATCAGAGGTTTGATGTTGAATCAGGGGTGCATTATTTCATTGTTACCTAATTGAAACTTTAAAACCACCAAACACATTACTGACAATCTCATTCTGATTCAGAAACAACACCACTAAAAAAGGTAATTGTTTACCATTTCTCATGACGGCTATTCAAAGGACTAATCAGTTATTTTCAGTCAAAACTAAAGTAACAATAAAAAACACTCTGTAACAATCTTTTAAATAGGTAATGATGTGATATTTTGAAATAACTTGGAAAAAATAGGGATTTTTTAAAATTCCTTTCTACTTCAAATGGACTTGATTCTACCTGTTGTTTTAACATAGAAAAAAAAAAAAAGAAAAAAAAGAAAACTAACCCTCACTTTATTCACATAAAGGCAATAAATGTACAGTTCACTCCTGTGCTTTTGTCTTAATTTAAAATTCACTACTGAAAGGTTAGACTTCAGAAGCTTAATACAAATTTCATTGAATAATTTTTGTATTATCTTCTGTACCACACTGAGGTCTACCATGGTTTACTAAGCCATCCTCTCAGAACAGTAATATGGTTTTATTTTTCATATTGCTCTGCTTGTAAAACTAAATCAAATGAAACTGTTTTGGAGTGGAAGGTCAGAAGCACTTCCCATGACACCAGATGACAACACGATGTCACACAGGCACTATGATGATTACCGCCAGATAGCAGACCCCTTCTGCCATGAGAAAGAGGACTGGGGATCCTCAGACAAGCTCCCCGTCTGTTTGACATACAGGTGTTTCAGTATCCATGTTTCAAGAAAATGGCTAGCACAAGGAAATGTTAACATGCCTGTCTCCCTCCACCTCAGCTAGACAAAGTCAAAGTCTTTTTCTATTCTGTTACATAGCAGGCAGAAACTGCAAGCAGAGCACATGTGCAGCAGCCCACAGCTGAAGACAATACTCATTCAAAGGCTGTCAACTGCTCTCTTCAGAAATCTCAGCCATGCCTGAGCTGGCCCAGCTGCCTTCAGCCCCTGCTTGCTCAGGAGGATAGGAAGTACGTTTGTGGGCAGGGGACACTGGGGTGTTAGCCCACGTTGAGCAAGTACTGGAGAAGGAAGGCCCCAGGTACAAGGTGAACTGAGTTAGCCATGGTGCTACAGAGGCAGGTGCTCCAATATGCTCTTCAGGTACGGGCAGCTTTGCAGCACACCCAGCATCGGGGGCTGGCCTTCAAAAGTACCATGAAAGCTGCTGTGAGCACTGAAAAAAAAAACAGCTGGCTGTTTTCTGAGACCCAAAATTTGTAAGAAAAGAATATTTCCTTCTCTGTGTTTAGGCCAATGTATGCGACAATTCATATGTCGTACAGGGAGGAACTGTCTGTCATACAACAAGCAGTGCTAGATTTTTATATATAGATAAAAATAAGTAGTGCAATGAAAAGGTGAGGTGGATTAAAAAATCCTAACATTTATCCTTAGTTCACAAGCATTGCTCTTTGCTTACCTGTATCTTCTAACACTCTTGCTGCATGGTACAGCCATAGTAAAACTAAAATTTTCACTAAGTTCTTTTAAGTAAAATGTGTGACTTGAGAGAAAATGTAAAGGATGTGTGTTTTTGATTTGTTATTCTGCTTCTGCCTAGGAATGTGTGTCAACAGCTACATGAATCATTTTTAATTTCAAGGCCTTGAAATTCACCCTGGGGTCTCCTGTCAGAAAGAAAGGATCTTCAGAGTTAAAAGAAGAAAATATTAAAAACACAGCAACACTGTAGCTGTCATCTGGCAACAGCTGTTAGTTGTATTATTAATCTAAAATGAATCAGAAAAAAAAACTTATTGGATTTTGACAACGCAGCCTAATGCAACGCTTCGTGGATGTGGTGGAAAACCCACAATGAACCCTGGGGAGGTTAGAGCACACCAAAACTCTTGCCAGCAAGTTTCTGTTAAAAGGAGGACAAAATTCCTGCAAAGTCAGGAATTGAAAGGAACCGCATTCAAAGGAAAGGCATCTGTGAGTCCTTCATCTCTTGCATGGTTAATTGATCAAGACAAATAGTCAATACCCTATTCCATTCATTTACTGTTTATTTCAACAGAAGATACGTGATAATGGGTATCTGATGGTCAGTAAAAAAAAATTCTGTCCCTGGATGTTGCTCCTATGAGAAACAAGAAATTAATTGCCCTTCATACCTATAAACAACAACACATCCTGAGATAAACATGCAGATGGTAAATATTGTATCACCAGTCTCTTTAAATCTACACCTAAAAGTCACAGCCTAATAATTTATGTTTAAATTCACAATTATTTAAGATTTAATTTTACATAGGCCTTTCTCTGAAGACAAGCCACTCCAAAAATGTATGTTTCAAACTTTTAAAAAATTATCAGATGTTGACTTTTTGTACAGTCACTTTGTTTCAGCAGTACAGGTTTAAAAAAATCTACTTGGAAGACCTTTATCATGGAAATAATATTTGAAAGAAAAAAATAAATAAATTGTGAAGAGCAGTGGACAGACAGAATTGTACGAGAATGATGAATATTGATGTTATGTCATGAAAAAGCAATTTAAAAACAACGCCAAATCTAACTTATTACACACATACTTTGCATTATTACACACATACATTGCACTTGCTTGTATTTTTCTGACTTACTATGATGTCAGTTGAACAAGGAGATGGCATATCAAAATAAAATAAACACATATACATGCCAATTAAGAAATGAATGCTTTATGTAATTTAAAGCGTAACTTTGTTAAACAAGATTATTGCTAAGTATATTTTCGTAGCATACCACTCTTCAGTTTTTTTTTAGTTTAGAAAAAGAATATTTTTCCCATGATTTTTTTACCTCATTTCATCTTATGTGATAGTTTAGAGGTGATATTTTAATATTATAAATATATATATAACTAATAAGTCACCATGGCAGTGATTACATAAAGTAATTTGCTGATACACCTTAATGCACGATATTATTTTTACTACTTCAGTATACCTTGCAACTGTTGGTTTGCCAGAGCATTCTGAAACTCTTGCAGAACATACTGCACTACACAAATTCGAGATGATCAGCAAAATTTTGGAGTCCTTTATGACATCTATTTCAGAATCAGAAGATGCAACTGCTGACATACATTGTCTACGCCACTGAGAATCCCTTGGAGATGGTATTACATCTGATCCAAATTAAATCTATTTAACAAAACAGAGGCTTAGACAAAAATCCAGAATAGACATTATAAATGAGTATAATGTTCAGTTAAAAAAAAAAAAAAGTCTGAGTTTCTTATGCTTGTCTTAAAGTTTTCTTTTTTTTTCCAAACTACAAAGTAAGCTAGATATTTAGCATAAAGGCATCCATTTGCAAAAAGGCTTCCTCTGTAGAGAACAGAACAATACTGCATTGAAACTTAAATACAAAAGATCAGTGAAACAAACATACTGTACGCTCTTTCAGTGATCCAGTTACTTTTACAGAACATTATGGCTCAAGTGAAAAATCAATTTCACTGCCATATTAACTTTTTGTCAGAACTGATTACAAATGGATTAAAGACAAGACTTGAGAAATGCATTTAAGGGAAAGGACCTGCATTATGTTACTAGTCCTTGCCATTTCACATTGAAGGCAAGAACCTGCAGAAAATCTCATCCTAAAGAGATATACTTCAAGAAGAAATGACTTTGATAAGTCCCTCATTTTATTTTCATCTTCCATTCAAGTGAAGCCTAACTCACATCATGGTTAGATATATACGGAACTGCTGCATGTTCTGCCCAAATACTTTTAGATGCAATCTATTGATCTAAAATGTATTTCTTGAAAGAACAGTTTGTGAGAGAGCAAAACCTCCTTTAATCTACCCTCTTCCCTTAGGACTGTTCTCCTGATGACTATATCTGCTTCTGGGACTGCAGCAGTTTACTGAGTTCCAGGAAGGCTTCAACTCTTAGAGATTCCTTAATACTACAGATGGAATTGATTTCTTCCTTGTAAATATCGTAAGCTTTATCTCACAATACTATGTAACCAAAATACCAAGATTCTTATGGACCAGTTAAGGAAAAAGGAAGAGGAAAAAACATCTTCAGAATATTTTAATACATAATCATAACCGCAAACATTATTCATAATATCATGCTTTAATCCTGAAACGTGTACTAAGAGAAAAACAAGATAAAACTACATAGAAAGAAAACAAAAGATTACCTTGCGGACATAAATGGAATGTTTCTGAGATAAAATTAATGATGTACTCCTCTGTAATGTAATCCTGTACGACTTTCAATGGCAAAATCTCTACCTATTGTTTAAATTTTCTCATAAGTTATGTACTGGCTGGGAATTTGAAACCCTTTGTTTGCCTGAGGGATGTTCACAGGTTACAAAATGTGAAGTAAAACAGATCTTTGTTGACAGCAATACTTGCAACATCATGGAAACTTCAGCGGCTGGCAGCTCCCTGGGGCCAGGCATGAGGAGCGTGCGGTGTCCCCGGGTGGGCCAGGCAGGGCCCGCAGGCAGGGTCCATCCAAGCGCCCCACAAGGAACAGGGCGCTGGGAGTACCAGCATCTCCCCTGGCCTGGCCGAGGCCAGTGCCTTGCTGTGAGCCTGTGGGTGGGCCCAGCTGGGCAGAAGCCATGGCTGGGCAGGGCAGGGCTGTGGGGAGCTGGAGCCCAGCCCTGCTGCGGTCTCAATGGGGCAGGGGCTGGCGGCCCTGGGGCTGCTATGGGGTGTTAGTGCACTCCAGACCATGACAAACAGAATGGCAAGTTTATATGGAAATTTGGAAAGAGCAAATGAAGATAAAAGCTTTGATTTGGTAACATAACTGCCTTTGTCATGTCTTACCCTTAGGGGAAGAATGTCATCTTACCATGTCATTACCATGTCAGACCATGTCATCTTACCCTTAGGGGAAGGAAAAAAAAAAACAAAACACCTTCTATTATCATTTAGTGATTAAATCAAATAAAATATCTGTTAAGTAAAGATGTATAAAAAGAAAACAGTACTGAACGGTATCCTGTTCTGGAAGCAAAGATACAGAGTTTCAGGAAATGTAGTTACAGTCTATCCTAACTTTAAATTTACAAATATGATGGCAAATTATAGTGACAATTACAAAACATGAGGAAAAATTGCTGGTTATTATGTTCAGAGTCTACCTGAAATCTTAAGCTTACTGGGCTGCTTCTGTTGCTGCTGATGGGCTTGGCAAAGATGGCAAGGGATGGAGCATGGCAGGGGCTGGAAATGTACTCTGGGACAAGACAAGAAAATATGGGCACCTCATAAGGGAAACCAGGAAATCCTATTGTCAGGCTTTATGTTCCCCCTTAATACAGACACCAACCTTGTGAACAATGCCAATTAGAATACTGACAGGACAAATGCTAACATACAGCTGATAAAGGTCAAATTTCCTAGACAGATCACACTTTTGTTGATGGTCTGTGGAGGTGGTTTCTCTTTCTCTTCCTACTCAGATAAGAATCGAATTATAGATGTATCTCAAATGTCATATTTGCTGTTACCATATATTAAAATGGGGCAAAATTGCTCCATAAATATCTTTTGATTATTATTTTTTTTAAGTAGATGGACAATTGATATGGCGCTGATAAAGTTTCCGTTCATATTTTTGAGGAAGTATCTCAACTGCAGTTCAATCATTTTTGCTGGAAAATATTTCTTGAAAAGCATTGTCTTTATACATAATCTTTGGAAAAGCATCATCTCTACACTAGATTTGCTCTTCTGTAGAGTCTATTGCAAGACAAGATGTTATCAGCTACTTTTATTCAGATTGTAACTGAAAATCCATGCATTGCTCTGAAATACAAAGATTGATAGGAAAACATACATATTTATTGATCTAATGTAGATTATGCATAAATTATATTCTGAGAGTAGCTGTGGTTTTAAATCACTCCCACTTTTTAAAAAAGCAGAATGGAGGACCCAAGGAACTACAGACCGGTGAGCCTCACCTCTGTGCCTGGCAAGACCATGGAACAGATCCTCCTGGAAGCAATGTCAAGGCATATGCAAGACAACGAGGTGATCCAAGACAGCCAGAACAGCTTTACCAAGGGCAAGTCCTGCCTCACCAATCTGGTGGCATTCTACGATGGAGTGACTGCATCAGTTGGCAAAGGAAGACTGACCAATGTCATCTACCTAGACTTCTGCAAGGTCTTTGACACAGTCCCAGATGACAACCTGGTCCCCAAATTGGAGAGAGATGGATTTGACGGATGGACCATTCAGTGGATAAGGAGTTGGCTCGAAGGTCATACCCAGAGAGTGGTGGTCAATGGCTCTATGTCCAAGTGGAGGATGATGACGAGTGGTATACCATAGGGGTTTGTCCTAGGACTGGTATTGTTTAATATCTTTATCAATGACATAAACAGTGGGATGGGACCACCAAGCTGTGTGGTGCAGTTGATACAACAGAAGGAAGGGATGCCATCCAAAGGGACCTGGACAAGCTTGAGAATTGGGCCCACATGAACCTAATAAAGTTCAACAAGTCCAAGTCCAAGGTGCTGCACCTGGGCCAGGACAATCCTGGACATGAGTACAGACTGGGAGAAGAACTCACTGAGAGCAGCCCTGCAGAGAAGGACTTGGGGGTTCTGGTGGACAAAAAGCTCGACATGAACCAGCAGTACGCGCTTGCAGCCCAGAAAGCCAACTGCGTCCTGGGCTGCATCAAAAGAGGAGTAGCCAGCAGGTCAAGGGAAGTGATTGTCCCCCTCTGCTCTGCCCTTGTTAGAATGGGTCCAGAGGAGGGCCACGAAGATGATCAAGGGGCTGGAGCACCTCTCCTGTGAAGACAGGCTGAGAGAGCTGGGGATGTTCAGCCTACAGAAGAGAAAGCTCCAGGGTGACCTCTTTGCAGCCTTTCAGTACCTAAAGAGGACTTACAAAAAAGATGGAGAGTAACTATTTGCTTAATCAGATAATGTCAGGACAAGGGGGAATGGTCTTAAACTAAAAGAGGATAGATTTAGATTAGAGATTAGGAGGAAATTCTTCACTCAGAAGGTGGTGAGGCATTTGAACAGAGAGGTTGTGGATGCCCCATCCCTGGACGTATTCAAGACCAGGCTGGATGGGGCCTTGGCCAACCTGATCTACTGGGTGGCATCCCTGCCTATGGCAGAGGGATTGGATTTAGATGATCTTTGAGGTCCCTTCCAACCCAAGCCATTTTATGATTCTATGATTTGTGTGCATTATAAAAATCACCATTTATATGCAACTTCTGAAGGCAACAGTATCATCCATCAATTCTATATGCCTAGTTTCCTTTTCACAAGTGTAGCATCATTGGTCTTTCATTGCCTCCAGGTTGAATTAAATGTAATTTCTCAAAATAAGAAACATAAAAATGTGAACTTATTCAAACTAATTATAAAAGTAATAGCATTATTAACACAATATAATATTAAAAAAAAAAAGAGAGAGAGAGAAAGAGAGAGAGAGAGAGGAGAGACAAAAGAAGTTCAGCCATTTAATAAATATGTAACCACTTTGCCTCCAACCACAGATATTTTAGCATTACCAAACTGGCAGCTTCTAGAATAGTACCTCAATATTGCTCCCTCTTGTTTTCATTGCCACTGCAGAATCTCATTGCCACCCTTTAACTTAATTTCTGAAATTATCATCCTCAACAATACCAATACCCACAACAACTTGTGAAAGGGAAAATTGAATTGGAAAAGGGAGTGTGGATCATGAGCAGAGAATAAGGCATCTCAACTTAATGCTTTGTTCTAAATCTTCATTTCAGTCCTCCAGCCAAAAAAAATTAAGGAAGAGAAGAAGGAGGGGAAGAAGACTCAATGTCCCAGTAATTCTTTCTTGTAGAAATAGAGATACCACTAGGATGCCATTGTCTAGAAGAAGGACACCTATTAGCACAATTAAAGGCAGTAAAGTCATTGCTTAGTCCCACAGCATTACAGAGTGATCTGTAACGTATTGCTAGCATGTGGACTGGTCCTTGGGCATAGTCTTTAAAGAGAGTGTAATGCATTAATCTTCTGAGTCAGTCTCCTGATTCTCATCCCAGCTGAGCTAAAAATTACACTAATGTATTTGTGGTTTTAGGATGAAATCTTACTCATTCCTGTTCCCTCAAGTTGAACACAGTCTATCACACATGCAATTTCCACACTTTGTTTGGATGGGATATTAGCTTTTCCTTGTTTAAAAACAAAGGAGTAATGGTGCATATTATCTCTTCTGAAAAGTTTGAAGACATGGCGAGAAACACCTGTTCATTACAATTAATCATTTTCTGGCAAAAAAAGACATATAATAGATACTTACAATGGAACTCTTTTCTCACACCAATATCATTACCTTTTGTAATAGATACAGCATAGTATTTTAGACCTTCAGAGGAAAAAAAAAAAAAGAAAACAGCAGGCTATTATCCTCAGTATATCTAAAAAGATGTGAATGTCTAGAAATATGGAAAAGCAAGCTTAATAAACATAAACATCAGGGAACCTTTTACAATGGCCCATAGAATATAAAAGCAAAACCTAGCAATGGTGAGCAGATAGCAATTTTACATCTATAAGAAAGACTGTGAAGGATAAAGCAACAGACTCCAGAGTATATGATCGTGTATGTCTCACTGCTTTCACATCAGGACTTGAAACCTGGTCAAACAAACACAGCACTTCATCAGGCATTATATTATTATGTTGAAAGTATAAAGATATATCTGTGTATTTACAAATGAAAGGCTATAAAAAAGTAAAAAAAAAAAAAAAAAGTGTCTACCAACAAAAGGAACACAGTTGCCATACTGACAATTAGGAGTTACAGAGTTATGGAAGCATGTGTTGATTCCTCATTTTTTTCCTTTTCTTTTTGTTTGGGGGGGAAGTATAACTGGTGGTTGAGAACACATGCACATACTAGTTGTTTGGAACAGTGAATGACAAAAGTCACAAGCACAGAAACAACAGCTGAACTACCAAGGATGAGTTTCTTCCTGATTTCTGAAATAAATCTCCAATACATGGTCAGTCTCCTAGGACAGGGAAAACAAGGTTACAACATTTGGCAATCTTTTTGCCCTTGCTTTTAGGGCTCTTTTCCTTCCTTTTTAACTATGTGATTGATGTTGGAAGAGAGAGTGGTGGTAGACAGTGGTAACCCATAAAGAAAGTGCAGAGGCAGAACACTGGTACTGCTGTTATGAGCTGAAGAGGGATCAATATCCTCTGCTCCTCAAACCCTTGCTCCAGCAGGCAGACCACAAAATCTCCTTGGGGCAGATCTCTTCTTAGTACTCTTTACTTAAAATCCAAATCCAAACGACATTACAATATTTATATTACTCTCTGCTGTGAGCTGGCAGATGACACTCTCAAGCAAGTGTTCATGACAGTATTTTTAGATGGAGTATTTATTTCTGTCCCTTTGGGAATGAAGAAGTGTATTGTACAGTACCTGACAGAATTAGAAGAAAGAAGTAAGACTCCTATTTTGATCCTGAAATTCCTGTGATTTTCTTGACAACAAATGGTAGGCTTTGGCAAGAATATATGCTAGAGACGTAATTTCTATTACAATATTTCAGAAATTCCTTGGAGGAAAATAAACACATGAACACTTGAGCATGAAATACGGTTCTTCCAACTTCAAGATAAAAAGTACAGTATACATGCACAAAAACAAATTCATTTTAAAGTTAATTACACACATTTAGCAAGATATATAGCTAATAAAAGAAACTCAGATTTCAGTGATTCTCCACTGTGACCTCATCTTGATACTAAGTAGGAACCAATCACATTTAATTAAACTGGAGTCTCTACTAACAACTATAAAAAAAATGGTTTGCAATGCAAGTTCAAGTGAGATTTTGAAGTTTCTCTGTAGATATCTACTCGCCTAACAAACAGAATGTGTAGTAGCAAAATTTTATGATTAATGCAATTGCCCTTTCCGTTTTGTTATAAAATTTATTTACTGTGCAACAACACTTTAAGAGCCCATGCGTAAAAACTGTGATAGAAGAGGTTAAGTTTACTTTCAGACCACTATAGGAACTTGGGCATTAGCTGCTATCTTAGGAGTTTGTGGAGTTAGGGAAACATCATGAAATACTCCTTTACAGCATAGGCATTCAGTTTATGTAAGGTACTAATGGCCATAAGGCCATTAAAATAATATTGGAGATTCTCAGCATGAAGCAAAGAGATTGCTAAACACAGGACTCTCCAGTTTCAGTTAGCACTCTAATATGTACCAACTTGCATATCAGCAGGGCATCATTAACCCCAATAAACATGTTTATTTTAAACAGATGTCACCAAGACAGATATTTCAACCGAAAGAGGTGTTTTTTTTTTTTGTTTTTATGTCAGAAATAGGGATGCTTCTTCAAGTAAGCTGCACAATTTGATTTCTGAAACAATTTTACTACCTAATACGGTTTTCTCTGTACAGCAGAAACACTGAGTCATGAAGTGCCTTAAGATTACTCCAGTTAGCACAGTAGATTCTTAAATGGAATACCACAACAGACTATTCTACTAAAGCATAAAAAGAGCACTCTTCCTTATTGCACTAGAAAGTCTAAGGAATTCCTCCAATGTAAGATATTATCTTTAAATGAAGAAATGAGGCAGATGTTAATCCACTAAATCCAGAGTTATTACCTCAGTATTCATTTTAGCGTATTTCATCAATTAACAATGTTGTGTTCTAAGTATTTGTATTTATTTATCAGTATCAAAACTATGAATAATTTTATAGATTATCAATAGTTTTTTCTTGTTTCCCAAAATGAATGTGTGTACACTTGCACACTTTAAATTATTCTCTACAGATTATAATGCCACCAGATATTCCAGTCCCACATGAACTCTGCCAAGAACTTTACAAATGAATAAGAAGAACAGTTACAGTTGAAAATGAAAGTCCAGAATTTCAAGGTTTGCTCTGTATTTGGAGGCATCTGTCGACCCACTGACTATATTACCTGTCGTGTGCTCTCAGCCAAGAACCAAACTAGAGAAGTAGTGAATGGGTCATTTCTCATAGGCATGTTTGAAGCCATTATTCATATTATTGTGAAGACAGAAAGCAGAGGGAGGTTGACACTCTTCTCACACTTCATAATTAGTCCATAATTATTCAATTCAAAGGTAAACATGTTTCTCTCCCACCACACCAACGCCTACAAACAAAACAAATAAAAACTACAAGCCCTAGAGCCAATCACCTGAAAACCTAATGATTCTTAGGAGTTGCCACAACTGGAAGCCTGATGGAGGTAAGGCTGCTGCTACTCCCTGATTTTAATCTATGATTAAGAAGCAGCAGTGGGGCAGAGTGTGTCCTCCCAACAGGCACACACACACACACACGCCAAACATACACACAGCAGGTGGCACACAGACAGAAACACTCAACACCGAAACACAAGTGGGATGAACAACCTCATCCTGTTTCCTTCTCTGCCTACTCAGGATGAAGACCTGTTTAACTGGAAATACACACACGTGCTCAACCAGATCCCACACATATCCAGCCTCAGACACCCCATTAACCCAGTAAGTGGTACCTGGATCCCAGTCTCCCCACCCACTGGCACAGGACATACCCAGGCAAAGAGGCCCCCTCAGTCAACACGCAGACCTTACAGTCACTCTGGTAGCTGGTCTGGACCTCTTGGCCCCTCCAACAACCAACTCTTGAACCCTCTGGTCTCTCCAGCATCTGGCCCAGACTTTGGGCCACGTGGATATCTAGAACCCAAGCTACTTACCCTACTTGCTGGTCAGTCTAGCTTGATGCTCAGCAGTGACAGCACACTGACATAAACACCTATGTAATATGCACATGCTCTGCACTCTCCGCTTGCTGGCACCACGGACACATGGGCCCCTCTGACCCATCTGTCCAGCTCCCGTTGCTGGCATTTAAACCTCCACACATACATGCACAGAGACAGAAAGTCCCTTCACCCAGGAAAATTGTTAGAAAGAGAGCATAATAACATACAGGACAGACTGCACTGATCAAGCACAGAGTACAAACAGACAACGGTACTGAGCAGGAGCCTGTTTACATACGACCGGTCCCCTTTATCCCCTTATGCCATTATTTTCCCTTGCTTTTTCCTCCCTAATCTGTCTCAGCCCGTCCATTTCTCTGCCTGTGGTCCTTCTTCTAAACATTCCAGAATAAGTCTAGCGCAATACCATGATGCTCTTCCCTGCATCCCATAACATGTCCCACACCCTGTAGGTAGTAGCTCCCTCAGCCTCTCCTGTTGACTCCTCATGATGGGTTTCACCCCTGGACCATGGGGCTAAGGCTCAGCCCAGTATTGATTCCCCAGATGGGGAATTACCTGGGAGTTGCTCCCCATGTGCTGCATCTCTGCGCTCCTTTGGGTGTGCGGAAACAAGCCTTTTATCAGATAAGCCAACAATGATGTTCTTTTGCCAACAACACAGCTTTTTTACTTTAAAGTTAGTAATCTGGAGGTGGCCAAGTATTATATTTTGGATGCATGAATTCTCAAATATCCACCCTATTTAAGCCATTTTAAACCAAGCTAATAAAAATCTATAATTTTTAAGTCTTTGAATAGTAAGTTGTTCAGAACCAATCTCAAGAAGCACTAAATTAGAGGCAGAAAACTTAAGATTAGCATTTACACTACAGCTATGAACAGCTTAATGTCTGTATCTGATAGCTCCAAGAAGCTTTACTAATAGCTACAAGAGATCCTTAGACTTCTCAAAAGTTACATTCGATCACAAATGCTGAAACCTTTCCCCTTCTCTCTTTTTCCTTGCTATGGCCCTTCTTTCTTGTAAAGGAAGCTTGTGAGTGTCACTGTAAATTCAGAAAATTTTCAGAGAAAAAATAATTAAGAGGGAATTGAACAATTCAAACCATTAGAAAAATACGTCACAGAAATGCTTGCAGATTCAGAAGTGATGTTTTTAGAAAATGAGTGTTTTAAAATCCAGAAATTCAACATGAAATTTCATAGTGAAACACTCTATTATTCAAGATTTTCCAATAATTTCCAATATTCTACTTCCCATTTTTTCACACCAAATTAAATTAACTGCTATTCTGGAATTACAAAAAGACAAATCAAAAAGCTTACTCCATTTTTTTTTCACTGTTTCACCATCTACTTACCTCATAAGGTACTTATTCCTTCCCCATATAAGCATTCTAATAGAATAAAGAATCAAAAATATTTTCATATTCTGTACACATATTAAAAACAATTTAAGTTCATAGATGTTATTAAAACCCTGTCAAAGCCTAGGGCTTTGGGAGTGAAAATATACTTCCATCTGCTTTCTTTATAACAGACACAAATAGATACAGATATAACAATATTACTTTCTTTTGTTATATAGACCTGGTACTGAAAACACCCGTTATGGTTCTTCACTAACTAACAGCTCCAGACTACAAGTTCCATACCATTATCAAAATAAAAAATATAGGCCATTGCCTCAGAGTGACAAAACAGAAGTAGAAATGTAGGCCAGGGTTGTATTTCTAAATAAAACAAAGGCAGAGAGGGCTTAAGCACTGTACCACTGATTTACTCTCCCTCTTAATTGTCAACATGTACCCCAGAATGCTTTTAACCTATGCCAGCTAGCAGTCTCCCAGGCTGTACCCACACATAGCCAGGTAAGGTGTGTGCCAGTGGTCACTCCCAGTACATGGCATGATCAGGACTGCATCAGGTTTGCCTCCAAGCAGTTTATACAGTCCTTCAACACTACTTTGTCAGGCTTTGCACTCTTAGGCCTTCCTAACGTGTTCAAAAATTCGTAGAATAATTTAGGTTGATAAAGACATCTAGGGGTCATCTAGTCCAGCCTCCTATTCAAAGGAGGTGTGGTCTCAAAGCCAGCTCAGGTGGTAAAGACATTTCTCTTCTACTGAAGCAAGTGCATGCCTCCAAAATCCACAAAGATTAACTATACGCGAGCAATGACACTTAAATGTAAAAACATTACAATGAAAACTATTATACTACACTTACTTCACTTCAGCACAATTTAAAATTCATTTTCTTCCATACGGTAAGTGTAGGGACCACGACAGATACATAAGCATAAAGAATTTCATTCTTTCCCCTCAGTATTAAAGGTTTGATATGGAAAGGGAAAATAGTTCAAATGAAAAGAAAAACTTTTAAGTTTTATTTCCTCAATATTAAGGACTATAAATACATACTAAAAAAAGTGCCATCTTATTAATAATTAAGATAACGGTCTTCATAAAATCCAAAAATATTAACTACAAGTCCTAAAAGAGGTTTCTTCTCTCTTTAAAGAAACTGATTTTGATTCCTTCTACATAAGTTACACTTCTTGGAAAAGAGGAGATGGTGACGCATAGAGTTTAAGCATAAATATTTTAGCTCATTCTACTTCTTGAATCGGAGAACACAATTTCAGCAAAATGGCAAAACAGCAGTTTTATAAATATGAGAATTATATTAATTTATTATGTTGAAGCACACATTCAATAATCCTCCTAAGCCTATCCTTCAGGCAAAACAAAGCATTTAAAATCATCATGTATTAGGCACACTTGAGTCACTTCCTAAACAGAGGTTTGAAAATATGAAAAAGTGCTATTCCACTTTGGCTGAATGGCTCACATCATGGCATGATGCACAATTAATCTAGTACACAGTTGGCTCCTTTTAGTTCTCAGTAAAACAACAACTCTGAAATTTCATAGTGTTAAAGCCAAAAGAAGGACATAAAAAGGAATAATAAAAAAAAAACATCCACTCACCTGCCTATTTTGTATATTGGATTCCACCTACCAGACTCAGTTAACTGCAACATATTAACCAAATCATACTGATAGGAATATAAAATACCCACCTGTTTTAGGGTCAACAGAGAAATATGGCTGTCCCTGAAGAATACTGTATACTACTCTGGCACTGTTTCCATATGTAGGGTCATCTGCATCTGTGGCTGTCACCTGTAGAACAGACGTACCTGAATATATAGGAAAACAGAAGTTAATTGATAATATATACAATTTTATGGCAACTTTCATTTAGGCAATTCCATTTTTATAGAATATTCTCAGATGCATTTCTGAAACTTCTGTAGTCCTCCTGTTCTAAAATTGAGAGATCAATGATGTCCTCTCTGTATTATTATCCCATCATATTTTTAAGGAAAAGCATCTATAATCATCTGAAAAAAAAATAAAAAAATCTTTCTCTCTCTATACTTAAAACTAACCAAATTACATATATGTAAACATATATAGTAACTATACAGCAGACATATTTGTGCATGTTCCCACATACAGACCCCAAATATGGATATTACCTAGAATTCTGAACAACTCATATTTATAGATTTCAGGATTATCATTCACACTACAAATTACTGTTGAAGTTCATATTTAAAATAATTTCCAAAAATGCCCCCAAATCAATAAAAGATACAAAAGGAATCAAAAAATCAGAAAGTATCAAAGATCTGGAAATCAAATAACTGCATGAGTGTTGATGGATTTCCAATGATGAATCCAGTATTAAAAAAAAAAAAAAGATGAGTTCAAAATACAGGTACTTGTATGCTGCTAACAAAGATCGCTAAGTGGGATAACTTATCAACTTATCAGTTACATGTTGTAGAACATAAAATGCAGAAGTATTACAGAGATAGAATGAAGATAAGTGATTTTTAATTTGCTACACTTTTCAAGACATTAGATGATGAATCTTTCTGGCCCAACACTCTTTACTCAGAGAGTGGTGAGGCACTGGAACAAGTTGCCCAGAGAAGCAGTGGATGCCCCATCCCTGGATGTGTTCAAGACCAGGTTGGATGGGGCTCTGAGCAACCTGATCTAGTGGGAGGTGTCCCATGATGGGGGCAGAGTGGGTGGTGGTGGTGGAATGAGATGGTTTTTGAGGTTCCTTCGAACCCAAACCACTCTATGATTCCATGATTCTAACATTTCACATAAGAAACCAGTAAATGAAAGATTGGAAAGTTAATAAAGGTTCAGTATTCATCCCATGTGTTTATCCTTATACAGATACTGCTTTCAACAGACTCCTTTGGCCCAATGTTAAAACAGAAGAAAATAACAGCACAGGTTGCTCCCCTGTTATTCTGAAAGTGGCTTCTCAGCTAAATTAGCCACTGAGGAGTGTTCAATTTTGCATTTCAGTTCTGAGTAGAAGTATGCTTTGGACTTGAATTGTCTGATCTTTGCCACTCATTGTACTTTGATTTGCCTTATGGAAGAGTTTTGGAGCATCACAACTAGATTCCTTTGGATGAAACTAAACTAGATGTGCTCTAGCAGACCATCTCTTTTACTCTGACTGCAGAGGCATTTGGTTTCAGAGACCAGACCAGAGCTAGTCTTCCCAACACTAGTGTCCCAAAAGACTTCCCAGAAGACTCTCCAAACACTTACAGTAGAGATATTGGATCCAAGTTAAACAGTTCCAGCTGTTTAACTTCATAGGTCAGTTTCCATTGCACAAAACTATCTGTTTATATAACGTAAAATATTTTTTAAGTTAATTCCCAGAGCACACTGGTAAAAGAAATACTTAAAATCATTAGGTCTCACTCTGAGTATAGCAAAGCAACCACATAAATTTTTGCAGATACAGATTTTTCACTCTTTCAAAAAGTATTCATTCATTTGTGCCATACTAACTTGGGCACAGAAAGATCCTTTTTGTATTTCTGCTGTAGATCTAGTAAAAGGTACAGCAAACATGTCTGCATACTTAAATATACTGTCTTGTGGTCTCTGAAATAGCCTAAATGCACAGTCTCATAGTTATATATATTCATACAGCAATCTAAGGATACCTTGATGAATTAGAAAACTTGAATACTGTAATAAAGTCAAGCTGGCACTAGTGTGCTATTTAGAGCTATTCAGGAGTTAATGCTAAAACTGACTAAATCATCAAGTAAAACGAATACAAATTAAAGTTAGGGTAATTTTCTTATAATGTTCTTGGAAGCTATTCAGCCATATTGATTTGCTATCTCAACTTAGCACAGGAGTTCGTGCGAGCAATAACAGGTCACTTCAAATAACAGAAAATCAGTTCTTTTCACCCTATTCTACAGCTTATTTAAATACTGTGAGGATGTCTTTCTGCAGCTCAGTTGTTGTATTAAGTGGTGAATTTCTGTCCACAGTAATTTGTTGCTTTAGTGTTATTTATGGCTTGTAAAATAAAATATTATGTTGGAATCTTGTGGAATCTTTAAAGATTAACAGGTTACTGATTGATTTTATTATTTTTAATCAAAAACACCAAAAAATACCTATCCAACAGGTACAGGTACAGTCACCTATCAGTTTTTGTTACTAGAGCACCTGGCAACTTTTATACTTTTTTATAGAGAGATTTTCCTGCTTCCAGAAACAACAGTCACTGCAGCTGCCTACTCTTCCTACAGGTTGTGTTCCCATTTGTTCTTTTTCCCAGAATTCTAGAAATTCAAGGTAGGCTTTGGAATGTTTGAACAGGTTCTATTTCACAGAAAGAAAATACATGAAATAGTAAGATTTCACGGTACTATCATTCTTCAGAGACTTTATTCTCTCCTCTCCTTATTTAAAAAAAAATAGGGGATTGAATCTGAGTGCTTGCTCATTGCTGTAGGACAAAGAAACAGGGCTAAAGAATGGAAATATCTCATATAAGCAGCTGACAGGTCATTTTAGCACAAATGGAATGCCATTATACCTTAAAATCCTCCACAGTGAGTTTTTAATATATTTTGTACGTCTCTCCTAGGAAACACCTTACAATAGTAATTTGATACTGAATAGTGGAAAAGTGTTCTCTTTTCTTCTGAAAGAATACATTAGATGCACAAGTTTTAACTCACCTCCACCACTAACACCACCTCTCAAGCTCTCACATTCAGTGCAACGGAGCAAATCAGGCACTTAACATTTTCACTGTATTCTGCAAGCAGTTCACTGTATTATCACAGAATCATAGAATGGCTTGGGTTGGAAGGGACCTCAAAGATCATCTAAATCTAACCCCTCTGCCATAGGCAGGGATGCCACCCACTAGATCAGGTTGGCCAAGGCCCCATCCAGCCTGGCCTTGAACACCTCCAGAGATGAAGCATCCACAACTTCTCTGGACAACCTGTTCCTGTTCCTCACTACCCTTACAGTGAAGAATTTCCTCCTAATGTCTAGTCTAAATCTATCCTCTTTTAGTTTAAGACCATTCCCCCTTCTCTTGTCTAGTTGAGTAAAGAGTCCTTCTCCATCTTTTTTATAAGTCCCCTTTAGGTACTGAAAGGCTGCAATGGGGTCTCCCCGGAGCCTTTTCTTCTCCAGGCTGAACAACCCCAACTCCCTCTGCCTTTCTTCATAAGTGAGGTGCTCCAGGCCCCTGATCATTTTTGTAGCCCTCTTCTGGACCAGCTCTAACAGGTCCACATCTTTCTTGTGCTGGGGGCCCCAAACCTTTACACACGCACTCCGATATGCAAATATGCTCAGCATCTTGTAGGATATACCCATACTGGCCTTTTGCCTAACTGTTGTCTGGTTTGCTAAGCACAGAGAAAACCTAGCTTGTGGAAACTGGGGGTTAGAATGCCTTGCTAGAAAAAGAAAAGTATAAAGTGTATCTTTTCCTTTCAAATACTCCTTCAAAGTTAGCATCACTCCGTTCACCAAAATGACATAAAAATCATGATTCCAAATGTATTTGCCCTATTCAGATACAGTACTGATTTTTGCTGTTGAGCTCTATGTAATGAAGATTTTAGATGGAAAAGTATACAGTGCAGCTGCTATGCTATCTTTACTGTTAAACATTCAGAAGAAAATAACGTAATACTCGGCACCCGGCCTGGTGACCACAGACGGGTCCTTATCTCTAAGGGGAAAACGGATCCTAGCCCAGGAGCTGGCAGGGCTCGTTGAGAGGGCTTTAAACTAGGTAAGAAGGCGGACGGGGCTGAAATTAGGCTTGTTGGAGCTGTACCAGGGGGAACAATGGCAAAGCCGGGGAAGAAGGCAATGGCCCAACTGAAGTGCATCTACACTAATGCACGCAGCACGGGTAACAAACAAGAGGAGCTGGAAGCCATCGTGCAGCAGGAAGGCTATGACTTGGTCGCCATCACGGAAACGTGGTGGGACCACTCTCATGACTGGAGTGCTGCAATGTCTGGCTATAGGCTCTTCAGAAGGGACAGGCAGCACAGAAGGGGGGGTGGTGTGGCTCTCTATATTAGAGAGTGTTTTGATGTTGAGGAACTTGAGGCTGGGAATGATAAGGTTGAGTCTCTATGGGTTAGGATCAGAGGGAAGGCCAATAAGGCAAGCATCCTGGTGGGGGTCTGTTATAGACCACCGAACCAGGATGAGGAGATAGATGAGGAGTTCTACAGGCAGCTGGCAGAAGCTGCGAAATCGTCAGCGCTTGTTCTCGTGGGGGACTTCAACTTCCCAGACATATCCTGGAAGCACAACACAGCCCAGAGAAAGCAGTCTAGGAGGTTTCTGGAGAGCATGGAAGATAGCTTCCTGACTAAGCTGGTTAGAGAGCCTACCAGGGGAGGTGCCCCGCTAGACCTTCTGTTCACAGTGACGGACTGGTTGTCGGGAGCTGTCTTGGGCAGAGTGACCACAAAATGGTTCAGTTTTCTATTCTTGGCGAAGTCAGGAAGGGGACCAGTAAAACCGCTGTCTTGGACTTCCGGAGGGCTGACTTTGAGCTGTTCAGGACACTGGTTGGCAGAGTCCCTTGGGAGGAGGTTCTGAAGGGCAGAGGAGTCCAGGAAGGCTGGGCACTCTTCAAGAAGGAAATCTTAATGGCTCAGGAGCAGTCCGTCCCCACGTGCCCAAAGACGAGCCGGCGCGGAACTAGACCGGCCTGGCTGAACAGAGAGCTGTGGCTCGAGCTTAGGAGAAAAAGGAGGGTTTAAAATCTTTGGAAAAGAGGGCAGGCTACTCAAGAGGACTATAAGGATGTTGCGAGGCTGTGCAGGGACAAAATTAGAAAGGCCAAAGATCATCTGCAGCTCAATCTGGCTACTGCCGTTAAAGATAACAAAAAACGTTTCTACAAATACATCAACACAAAAAGGAGGACAAAGGAGAATCTCCATCCTTTACTGGATGCGGGGGGAAACTTAGTTACAAAAGATGAGGAAAAGGCTGAGGTACTCAATGCCTTCTTTGCCTCAGTCTTTAGTGGCAAGACCAGTTGTCCTCTGGATACCCGGTACCCTGAGCTGGTGGAAGGGGATAGGGAACAGGATGTGGCCCTCATAATCCACGAGGAAATGGTTGGCGACCTGCTACAGCACTTGGATGTACACAAGTCGATGGGGCCGGATGGGATCCACCCGAGGGTACTGACAGAACTGGCGGAGGAGCTGGCCAAGCCGCTTTCCATCATTTATTGGCAGTCCTGGCTATCAGGAGAGGTCCCAGTCGACTGGCAGCTAGCAAATGTGACGCCCATCTACAAGAAGGGCCGGAGGGTAGACCCGGGGAACTATAGGCCTGTTAGTTTGACGTCAGTGCCAGGGAAGCTCATGGAGCAAATTATCTTGAATGTCGTCACGCGGCACTTGAAGGGCAACCAGGCGATCAGGCCCAGTCAGCATGGGTTTATGAAAGGCAGGTCCTGCTTGACGAACCTGATCTCCTTCTGTGACCAAGTGACACACTTGGTGGATGAGGGGAAGGCTGTGGATGTGATCTACCTTGACTTCAGTAAGGCTTTTGACACCGTTTCCCACAACATTCTCCTCAAGAAACTGGCTGCTCGTGGCTTGGACTGGCGTACGCTTCGTTGGGTTAAAAACTGGCTGGATGGCCGGGCCCAAAGAGTTGTGGTGAATGAAGCCACATCCAGTTGGAGGCCGGTTACTAGTGGAGTCCCCCAGGGCTCAGTGCTGGGGCCAGTCCTCTTTAATATCTTTATCGATGACCTGGATGAGGGGATCGAGTGCACCCTCAGTAAGTTTGCAGACGACACCAAGTTAGGTGCGTGTGTCGATCTGCTCAAGGATAGGAAGGTTCTGCAGGAGGATCTGGATAGGCTGGAGCGATGGGCTGAGGTCAACTGTATGAAGTTCAACAAGGCCAAGTGCCGGGTCCTGCACCTCGGGCGCAACAACCCCAAGCAGCGCTACAGGCTGGGAGATGAGTGGTTGGAAAGCCGCCTGGCAGAAAAGGACCTGGGAGTATTGGTTGATAGTTGGCTGAATATGAGCCAGCAGTGTGCTCAGGTGGCCAAGAAGGCCAACAGCATCCTGGCTTGTATAAGAAACAGTGTGGCTAGCAGGTCTAGGGAGGTGATTGTCCCCCTGTACTCGGCTCTGGTGAGGAGGACACCTCGAGTACTGTGTTCAGTTTTGGGCCCCTTACTACAAGAAGGACATGGAGGTGCTCGAGAGAGTCCAGAGAAGGGCAACGAAGCTGGTGTGGGGTCTGGAGAACAAGTCTTACGAGGAGCAGCTGAGGGAGCTGGGGTTGTTCGGCCTGGAGAAGAGGAGGCTCAGGGGAGACCTCATCGCTCTCTACAGTTACCTTAAAGGAGGCTGTAGAGAGGTGGGGGTTGGTCTATTCTCCCACGTGCCTGGTGACAGGATAAGGGGGAATGGGCTAAAGTTGCGCCAGGGGAGGTTTAGGTTGGATAGTAGGAAGAACTTCTTTACTGAAAGGGTTGTTAGGCATTGGAATAGGCTGCCCAGGGAAGTGGTTGAGTCACCATCCCTGGAGGTCTTTAAAAGACGTTTAGATGTAGTCCTTAGTGATATGGTTTAGTGGAGGTCTTGTTTGTGTTAGGACAGAGGTTGGACTAGATGATCTTGGAGGTCTCTTCCAACCTAGACGATTCTGTGATTCTGTGATTCTGTAATACAAAAAAAAAAAAAAAAAAAAAAGCATCTAATTTCCCTGGAGAACTCAGGATAGATCCGAACATTGGACCCAGAGGCATACCTTCCACACTTTTTTCACTAACCTACTGCGAAAGTGCCTGTCAAGGAAAACTCAAAATTTTGCTATGAAAGCATTTTGACACTCCACTTAGGCAATATAAAAGACTTTTTTCCCCAAAGTGGAGGCTCTGCTTATTCAGAGTACCACTACCATTCCACATGATTTCCCTCTACAGTTTGGAGATTACATATTGGGAATTCTGTTTTCTTAGCTAATGCTTTATGCTGTAAAATATGTCTGTATGCTCTGAAAACCACTCTGTAAGTTTTGCCGTTTGTCTGTTATCAAGAATAAGGATCATTCCACCTGGGAAATCAAACTGTAGTTTTATTTCAAAATCTCTTGTTTTTATTTTTTTAATATGTTTACAATAAAAAATGTTTAAAGTCATATATCAAAGAAAAGCTGAAGGGAAATACTCCAATCCATCTCTCAGAAGACAAATTTTTAATGTTTAATGAGGCAGTTCAATAAAACATGTCTGTTGAGAATGCAAATCTGTATGCATGACTTTCTGCAGTTTGCTCTACTGTTAAAATCTCAAATGGATCAATATTGAAAAAGTAAAAGAAGTGAAAATAAGGTGAAGTTTAATGAACACGGGGATTTCCTGCCTAACTAAACTAATTCCTAAACTAGTCTTAAAGCAGAAACAAGTAAACATAACACGTTTTAGCTTCATTCTACATTAGAAAATAGAGATTTCACCAGAAAATGAACACTTGGAGTCCAGTGACTGATTCAAGACCTCACTGTAAAAAATATTTTGTCAGCTATCTTTCTTAGAAGAAAATATCAAAAAAACACAGAAAGATAAATAAGCACTTCTCATACAAATCATATTTATGAACATCATGAATAATGTCTTCCAGATTATCTGAAATTATGGCTACCTTACGTTACTTGGAATTATGGGAAGAAGTTCAGAAAAGTCCAGTGGTTTTATTAATTTTCTAAGTAGGATGCATTGGAAACACACTTCTAATGCATGACCAACACTACAAAAGCTAATATGCAATATTTCATTCATTTTTAAGCTATATAGAAATGAGCAGATATGAAAGGCTTTTACAGATTGAAATCTATTTCCTTTTACATTTAGGTAATCATTACTCTTTCAAAAACCTTAACAGAGCACAGTCATAGCTCTCAATTAGATTTTTACATGGCAGAAGAAATCATTGCAGATATAAACATTGGATCTTCAGCCAGCCTTTAAGAAAGAGGTTCAATGAAGGCAAGGAATAGGTAGCTTTTTTCAGCTCTTTCAGCATAGGATATAGAGCTTAATTATGTTCAGTCTGTGCAACTGTGAAGACTGTGATCTAATATTCGGAAACAGTTTAACAAAACTTGACTGTACTTTCTTCTCAGTGGCTTAAAAATGAAAAACCTTAAAGGTCCTACAGTTATTAGAAGTAGACCAAGAAAATAATAGAGAAATGTACAACTTGTGGGAAAAATACCAGCTAACTTCTTGAGGACAGACATGAACCTGATGCTGAAACTAAGCAGTGTAACAGAGATAAAAAATACCACCTGCCACTTGGGAAAACTGCTGTTACACAGAACGTAACATTTAAAGTTCTTTAAAAGACCCATCTTTAAGATGTAAAAAAGTGGAAGGATTTTTTTTTTAAAGCAGTGACTATTTCCAAGGCATTCATAAAATAACAAGAAGTTGAGTTATATATAGACTCTACAGCTAAATGTTAAAACCCATGCTAATTACAGAACAACAAAAAATGGCATAGGAATCTATTATTTTACATAAATAATTATTTCACAAAAATAATATATCCTATGGAAGCCCTAATAGAATTAGTCTTTCTGAGACTGCAGGCAAAAACATGCTTTCAGTATGCAACAAACACCAAAAATCAGTAAATAGAAAAGAATGATTACAAATTTGAAATGAAAATATGATGTATGCCTACAGCAGAATGCCTGTACGGCAGGATATGAAAGCTCAGTCTTATTCATACCACAAGAAAACTTTCTGGAATGGATAGTTTAATGATTTACCTCAGGTATAACCAGTAAAATATTTCATTTAAAAAACACACATTACTACACATTAATGCTCTACCTTATCATTAAAACTTCCTTGGTTTATCTTAATCCACTCTGATTTATCACCCAAAATGCCATCCCAGACTAACTATTAGAATTTTTCTTTGGAAAAAGGTAATACCAAGATTCAGACTACTACAGAAATATGACTAATGCCTATATAAGAATGCTATTTTTTGAGAAGACAGAGAGAGAGAGAGAGAGAGAGAGAGAGAGAGAGAACTATAAATAGAATGAACAAGTAGAAAAAAAATTATATTTGCTGCTCTTGACTTTGAGAATAGCATTGATTTCCTTTCCACTGTCTCTCCTCCTATCCAGGAAATAGGAAGGAAATAATTAATTAAAATGGTTTTCTTAACAGACAAGGACAAAGGAAACTTAAGAAAGGGGAAGACTACGTTACACTTTTATTGGAGACAGTTGATAAAGGAAATTAATTCTACATCATGACACTCTGTGGTGTGACAAGACACAAATGCAATAAGAGTTAATTTAGATATTACTGAAATGAACTGCAACTCTAACAGCAAAGTTTCGTGCCACAGCAAATTATCAAAGACAACAGAAAAGTCTTCCTACACGTCCCCAGTATTCTTACTAGCAGCTCTATCCCCTCACTGTACAACTTCCTGTGAAGGTAATATTGCGGAAATAACTCTGGCATTATGACATTATGCACACAAATACTGCCCTTCTGTCCTTTCATACACTTCTCTTGGAAATGGTATTTGCAATACTATATTTAGATTGTTAAAATAGGGAATTCTACATTAAAAGCATATCCTGCAATGTGCACCAGCATCACTGTGTAGATACAAATGGAGACCTACATATTTATTGCTCTGAGAAGCAAAAGACGAGATCAAGGAAGTCAGAATTAGAGAGGAAGCTATGGTTTCAGAGCACATTGACCAAATAGCTGACACAAGTAATTTAAAAGAATGAAAATATATTTGGTCAATAATCTGAAAATATTTATTATCTAGATACTGACCAAACAAGATTGTTAATAAATATCATTCTTCTGGTAAAGGCTCAGAAGAGTTTAGTGAACATATTAATGAGGGAGGAGGGGGAAATAAGAATTACAAGCAAAGACAAGGTGGCAATTCCCAGTTTGGAGCAGACAAAAAAAGTTAACTTCTACAAACTGAATGAACAAATAAAATATATTAGCTGCTCTTGACTTTGAGTATAACATTGATTTCCACAAACAGTGAAGGAAATAATTAATTAAAATGGTCTTCTTTAAAGACAAAGGAAACTTAAGAAAGGGGAAAACAGAAGGAAACACACTGGTGAAAGAAGAAAATTCATAAAAGGGAAGTTGAAATCTACTATGGGAACTATGGGAACTACTATGAAAGAAGATGAGGGAAGGAAATAAAAGGAGACCAAATAAAGCTGTTTCTCCTTTCATGCATTCTTCTTGTAAGAGGGACTGTAGGAAGAAAAAGCTTAGAATTATTCATGGCTGGAAAGAGACATCTGAAACAGCGCACACTGTGGGAGAACTCAGGAAGAGAGGAGACGACTGGAAAGGGAGAAAGGTGCTGCAAGTAACTTTGAAGAATAAAGTATTAGACTAAGAAAATTATGATGCAGAGGGAGAGATTTTTTGGAACATCATATATAGAGGACATTTTATGAAGAAAATCAAAGAATTGCTCCCACATTTCAGGGAAGTGGCAGTGACAGAAAGAGTAAAGAAGCAGTAATAAAATCAGGAAGAAAGAGAAGGGAAATTTTTAACATACTTTTAGTACATGATATTTAGTGAGCTTGAGTCCATTCAATACACTCTGATTTTACATGTTATATAGAAAAGAATATTTATTCTCTAATTTATTTTATCTCTGTCCAAAATTAATGCCACTTAGGTCAACAAAGAATCCACTAATATAAAACCCAGTCTGTTTCCAAACTGTCACAACTCTGAACTCCATGGTTTAGGAAAAAGATTTAATATATTTCGGTCTTTCCAGGAGTGGAATGTTTATTACACATTTGCAAATATTTCATATGCCACAGTTCACTTGTATATGCAAGAAAAGAACTGTAGATGAGGAATTTACTAGTTTTACTATGCATACCTGTAATGTAGGTTGTGATTTTGACCTGCTTAGTTTCTCCACACTAATTAGCTCTTTGTACACTGTGAAACTGGGCTGTTTTCATACAGAAATTAAAATCCCCTCATTACATAGCCACATATGTCTGAGCTCAGCATAATTATGTCAGGTGGTACCAGAGAAGATCAATCAAATGCAAATTCCCAATTTAAATTAATTTCACTTATATGCACTTGGAAAGTTCCACAAGGTACTCTCTCAACCAAAGTAACATTAACAAAATATTGCATATGAATCTCAAGTCTGGAACAAAACACTTCTGTTATTTTCAGATCTACTCATATGAGCCATCATTGCCATTCAGAGAGATCAAATGATTGCGAAGCATTAAGATTCAGTTGACAGTAGTCATTCATTTTCAAATGTATGACCAATATTGTTATAAGAGTTTAGTAACTACATGTATTTTGATATTTTTCGCTTTTGACTTTATAATTCTGCTCTGCAGAAGTTTATAGCCTGTTACATGCTTATTCAACAAACAGCAAGGAGAGAAGAACAAATCATCTATTATATATATATACGTATTCAGTTGCGACATTTGGACACATTTTGGACTTAGAGCTAGCTTCTTAGACGGAGTGTGTAGACATTTTGGGGGGGAGTGTGTGTTCATGAGGTAACTATCTGTACTGTCCATTCCTTAATAAATACAGTAGACTGTCTTTTTTTCAGTAGACTGCATTTTTTTTTTCACAAAGACCAGGCATAATATTTAAGCTTTCTTTAGAAGTATCTAGCACAAAAGTCGTATTTGCATCTGTCTATCCTAAATTAGTTATATATGTTTTACATTGATAGCAAAGTTATAAACTAATTTCAACAGAAGAGAAGCAAGAAAATAAAGAAAACTGATAGTATAATGCAGCACCTCAAAGAATATCTGAACTACATTTCTAACAGGGAAAAAACAAAGATCAGTACTTATTTTGCATTTCAGTTCACTTTATAGAAACTTAACAGATGTAAAGAAACATATGAGATCATCATCTAGAACAACGTAGAAAACTACTGTTCCTTTGTATTTGGTTAATTTTGTAGACATAAGTGATTGAAATAAAGAGTGTAGTTGAATGAGGATATATAAATATATCTTGATTCCAGATTGAAAATTACAGTTTGTCTAGGAGTGCTGTGGAACAACATCTCTTAAACCACCCAAGAATAAGAGTGACTCTCCTCTACAGTAAGCATGTATGTGTGTACTGTTTTCTTCATTTGAAAGTTCCCTAGTAACATACAAGGTTGCATTTGATGTCTTCTTATCATCTCTCCTCAAATGCAATATTCTTTTGCATACAGTCAATAATACAACAAAGTTGCATAACTTCGTGAAACATCATGTGGCATTTTCTCTTGTTAAAAGATTGCTGAATAGAACAATTTGTTTTCCTTACCCATTTCAGACATCTCTGGCACAGTAACAATGTATGGTCCATCTGTAAATTTCGGTGCATTGTCGTTGATATCCTGTACTTTGATAATAAATTCAGATTCAGGCTCGAGTGGCTTGTTTGTTCGTCTGTCAATAGCTTGGGCATGAAGCACATAGTGTGTCTTCTGCTCTCGATCTAGGCTTTTGGTTGAATGGATGTCTCCCGTCGTGTCATCAATAATAAATATAGTTCCCGCCCCTTCTCCAGTAAGAATGTATTTGACTGATCCATCACCTTTGTCAGAGTTGGAGTGCAGCTGTAGAATATATACACATAAAATCATATAAAATGACTTACTACATTTCATAAAAGGTTATTTCACAAAAGATACAAAAATTATGATATTACTGTTAACATTATTCTGCCTAGTTTGTAACCTTCTCAACTCTTGCTGTAATTTCTCATGCACTATTAATGTCAAGACAATCATTTTGCTCAAGGTCATTTCTGCCCCAGCATAACTCATTTTTTATTTGAAGTTCCTGGGCTTCTATATCCATTCTAGAAAACTTCCCTGAATCAAAAATATTTTGGCAAATGGAATGGGTTTTATTTATTTTGGTTTGGTTTTAGTTCTTCAAGTTGTTATCTTACAGCACTCATTGCTAGAAACTCGGCCTTGAGCACTAAGCCTAAAGCAGTCACTCTGAGGATTAAGTTTGCTCCAATGATTGTAACTCAGTCCAATCACCTATGTTATCTTCTATGGCCCCAAGGACAGCATCGCTTACTACAAACAGAAACTGTGTAATGTGGCACAGACAGATGTCCGTCCAGGATTTCTTCACCCCTCTACAAAACACAGCCATTTCTTCTCTCTCCCTCTCTCTCTCTCTTTTTTTTTCTTTTTTTAATTACAAAGTCTCCTAATTTTCTTACAATTTAAATTATTTATAATGAAATAATGAACTTCGATTGATATTTCTGCCATTTTCATTGTTCCTAATACATACTTTGTGCTACAAAATATATGTAACATATATTATACCACTTTGTGAGTAGAACAAAGCTTAAAATTTCTTGGGAAAAAGGAAAAAAAATAAAGAAAAAAGAAAAAAAAACTGGAAAAGTCCCTAAGTACCCTGGTGTATTAACAGATCATACAAAACAGCCATCCATCCAGTCTCAGTGCTCTCACTTGACTCTAATAAACTACCCACTTAGATTTAAAATGAACACATGTTCTCTAGGAGGGAAGGATGATTTTTTTGCTAGACTGAGAAGCTCTGTGCTTGTATTTAAAACTGCTTTGAGAACAGAATGCATTTATTGAGGTACACAATAAGAACAAAGTGATAGTGTGCATCTAGTTATACAGTGACGTGAAGTAAGAAGTGAAACTTTCTAAGTACTCAATCTTATTGTTATCCAATTGTCCTGACTATCTCCAAGTATCTGCAATTATTGGCATTACTAAGTTTCTGTACTCAATCAGACTAAAGCCCAGATTGTCAATTACTATTTTTAAGCAATGGAACACAAGGTGTCAGCTTCTAGATTCCTTTCCATTTAGTGTTGGGTAGAGAAAAAAATAAGACTTCTGGAGGTTCAAACTATCTTTTTTTTTTTTTTTTTTTTTCTGACATATCATAAAATACAGAGGTGCTGCTATTTTCCCACTCTTTCCTTGTACCTTTCTTATCAGGTCTTTGTCTTGAATTTAAAATGAACTTGTGTTTTCTTTTAAAGGGAATAAGCATACAGGACTTTGATGACATTTTTCATCCTGTCTGTATTAAATCTATGGAAATATGGTGACACAATTTATATCTTGTCCTATAGGGGGTTGGGCAGGGTGGGTCTGAGGTTGAAGTGTAATAAAATTAAAATAATCAGCTGATATAAACCTCAGCCTAACTTGCTGATGCACATTATATTGAGCTGAGCCACAAGAAGATCTGACTGATTAACCAACACAAAACACCACTGTTGACCTATTTTTTATTTCTGAAAAAAAAAAAAAAGGCAAGAAAGAAGCAGAGGAAGGGTCTGTTTCCTTGGCTTTGTCTTTAGAGGACAGCAGTAATCTTACATGTTTCCTTCTGAGTAGTGATGGGCAAAATTCTGGTTACATCTCTTATTAACTTCAGAGTACTACTGTATTCTATTGACAAAGAAATAATGTACAGTAAAACGCTAGGAATTCAAAATTCCTAGAAAACCAAAATGTTCTCTGAAGAGATTTATTCCTAAAAACAGGAATAGTAGATATCCTGGCATTTTAATCCAAGTCTGTTGTTATTCTAATTTTTCAGGTAATCAGAATGTTTTATGAATCAATTAAGAAAATGGTTACATAAATAACTAAGAAATTGACGGGATAAGGAACTGCTGCAGAATTTAATCAAGCTTTCTTCAAAAATCTGAAGTATTTTTATATCCAAAGAACATGTACCATTCAGCAGAATACCATACAGCAGAAACACATATTCACTGTGGTAGCATGAAATGCATGGAAGATTTGAAAAATTAACAACATCAGGTGTTTCTTATCGTGCAGAAACAAATATTTCACTTGTAATCTGTGAAGAAAATGCAGCTACATTTTGAGTCCAAGGGCTTTTATGTCTAACAAAGGTAAGAAACACAAAAGATGTTCAGCTGACTGTGTGGCCAAATTATATACTATTCCTGCTAAATATCATGTTACCCAACAAATGTCATTTGAAAAATGAAGGCAGGAATGTCATTAGAAGAAAATTATATGGATATTAATAAAAGCTAACAGCTTTAATATGCAACGAGGTCTTTTACATTGCAGTTGTAAGGCAACAACTGAAAACAAGAGAGACTTAAAAGAACTGTCTGCTCCCCTATTTCCTGATATTTTGTATATTATTTGAAATATAACACTTTGATTTATGCCTTTTAATTTCTAATGCTAAATTTAAAATTCACATAGGAGGACTCTACACAGTATTTCTACTGCGTAACAAAAGGGCCTTTCATTTGTCAGTTGCTTTATATTTCAGTTTTTCTGTAACGACTAAATAACTGTCTTCTTTAATACTTGTGTCTCAGCAAAAATTGGTCCAGGTAGAAAAATATCAAGTTTTCTCTCAAACACTTATTTGCAACGTGCGTTGTGCTGAAGAAAGCCCCTGGGAGTCCCTGGTTAAGACAATGCCTACCAGATTAATGAGAGATTCATGTCCCTGTACCTGGAGCACTTCTTTCTTTTCCCTCTGTACCTGAAATCATCTCCACAACAGGTGGTTTATTCCACAAAAGCATTTCTAGTTGCAGTAAAAGTGATTCACTGATTAGGGTACAAATCCACGGTTTGGGAGGCTGCACTTCTACAGCTATGTCTACACTGATTTATGAAAGACCCCAAGTGAGAAAATTCCTGTGGACTCTTTTTATTCAAGACTTTATTAGATCCCGTTCAGACACATTTGACAGGGAGGGGGATGCCGCTAAGCAATGCAGACTCGAGCCAACCTATCACCGGCCCTGTACCATGCTTTGTTCATCAGTGAACTTGTGTGATCTTGGGGAAGTCATCTTAACACAGATCCCTAGAAAGTATCTGGGCATTTCATTTCCATGAGATGCCACCACCTCTGCCAATGACTACTGCAGGAGCACGTACACAGGATGAGACACTAATGTGCCATAGTAATGCAAATAAATAGCATAGCTAAACACAAAATCTGGTGGTGGTTTTCCCCTGCTGTGCCCGTCAGAGCCAGAAAGCTGCAACATCGCAGGAGTCTCTTAATTTAGAAAGAAATACAAACACATTTCGAACTGAAACATGATTACTCATAATGTTGAGAGGAATAATGAATATCGTTGGAAAGAAATACAAGAAAAAGATGTCAAACAATTACAACACAGCTCCATGATGATTATATATTGACCTGTGACACTAAGTTTTTAACTGCTACTGAAAAAAGCTGTATTTTTTTTCCTTCTGAAGTTGTTTCAAGTTGCTTCCCAAAGCAATCTCACCTCAGAACCCAAACTTTACTTTAAAAGGATCTTGCAGACCAGCAATTTGTCCAGTTAACCAGTAGAGTCTAATACAGCTTGGACCCACTGACAGCCCCTCCTGTCCCTGCCCAGGCCCAGGCTCCACGGTGACCCCATGGCCACCAGCCCCTGCCCCACTGAGGCCGCAGCAGGGCCGGGCTCCAGCTCCCCACAGCCCTGCCTGGCCTGACCATGGCTCCTGCCCATGGACTGGACCAACCTTGGCCTGGTCCTAGACCCATAGAGATGCCCAGTGCCCGTGGTGCCCTGCTCCTGGTGGGGTGCTGGGACGGGCCCTGCCTGGCCCACTTGGGGACACCCCAAGCTCCTCGCCATGGGGAGCTGCCCCTCTCTGCTGCTCTGAGAACGTCATCTCCAATCCCAAAACTTCCAGTCTGTGCTGGCTCCAGAAGTCCTTGTGGAAATACAATTTCTATCCTACGCAGAGTACTGGCTTCTGAAAACATTACTTATTACTGTTTATTATGTTAAACTCTTAATGACAACATCTACACTAAATACTCTGCCCACAACCAGAACAAGTCAGAAAGTAATCAATTTTCATCCCCTGTTGGGCTTTATTCCTGTATTTATTTCTCTGAAATTTTACCTATTTAGGAAAAGAAGAAACTGAAAATACTAGCTGAAGAGCGTATCTGGAATGTCACCTTTATCAACCCATTGAGCTCCACTTCTTGACATATTTAGTAACAGGTTGGCTTCAGGATGATTTATGAAGGTTCCTCAATCTTTAACTAGCCTATATCAGCAGTGTGTGACTGATTTAGCAGAAGAGCAAGCAAGGTATCCTTGTTTTCCTAAGACTTAAACATTTTTCTTCCCTCAGTCCAATTAAATTATTAACTTTCTTTTACTATGCCTGCACAAACTGCAGAAAGGCTACATTTTTCAAATACATCATTTGAAGAGGTATAACAAACTTTTCAGTTAATGAGTTTTATTTGTTTATATTAATTTTAACACTAATCATCTTTCTCATCTTTGTATAGATGTAATTTGCTAAATCAGCATATTAACAACTTTAAAATGAATGCAGAGACTGAAGGCTTATTGTCCAGTTAATACCATATTGCCATGGCTAGCAACTGCAAAGCAATCAGATGGGTAAAGCCTAACTGCAAACCCAAATTATTTGGTGGCTATTGTTTAACTACAGGCGTTGTTCACTACCCTTAATCCTCATACATCTTTTGCTAAATAGTTTTATCTAATTCTTAGCTACGTTATATTTTCAAACATGTAGTCTTAAGTATTTGTCAGAAGTTAAATGAACACAAATAAAAAGAAACTAGTGGACAGTATAGAAGTATGGACCAATGGGAAAGAAACACAAAGATGAGCACCATAAAAAATAACCCCAAACCAACTCAAAAACTGAGAAGCAAACAGAGGAGAAACTTTCCTTCTTCTGATGGGATGTGGTATGCTAACAAATCCCAGCCATCATCAAGCTGCCCTGCACTGCGGAAACAAGTGGCAACCAGAAACAAGGTATGAACAGAATGAGAAGGAAACTTGGCTGACAGTGGCAGTAAAGTAGAAGAGCCTATTTTTTAGTGATAAAACAGCTTCCTCCTTTTTGCTTTAATTGAACAATTAGAATTCTTGATGTCTTCTGTGGGTGGCACTTTAAGTGGACTAGTAATGAATTTTGCCAAATTTTAATTGAACTACCAAAAAAATCTTGGATCTGAACATAAAATGTGTGCTGTTCTGTTTAAAAAAAAAAAAAAAAAAAGAAGAGATTCCCAAACACATGCTAAATTTAAATCTGATTTGAAAAATCAAGAAGTGTTGCACTAATGTAATGAATTTAATGAGGGTAGAAGTAGCTATGAATATATAGACTTAGATCATTTTGATGTAACTGCACAGAATTAACTTAAAACTTACTGTTGGCAAATCATAAACAATAAAAATAATATGCATGTAATTCCAAAATCAAAACCTGAGTTCTGGTAATGCCACTGACTGATCATATGGTACCTCCACTAGAAGACTGAGTCGCTTTGCCAGAGATGCCTAGATGTTTGCAAACAGGAATGTAATGATGAAACGTGACAACGCTGAGTTTAATTTTATACTCCAGAGGAGAGCATGCTCCACCGGTTACAGGTTCCTCTGTCTCCTCTTCCCTGCTCAGCTTCCAACCACCCCTCCTTAACCCAGGCCCATGCTATTTCCCAAATCAGCCAGTCTCACTATTCAGGTTGCACATAACCCAGCCTTTATCCCTCTACCATCCACACTTAAATTCTTCTTGTAACAGTCTGTTTTCAAGCTTTCTATCTGGACAGTTCTGAGTTTCTGCATAATGATTTGCATTTTTCCTGTGCTCTCATTTCTCATTCAATGTCTTTTTTTTTTTTTTTTTTTTTTTTTTTTTGCTTCTTAGCCAATTCCTATCACTTCCTCTCCAATTCTTGGCTATCTAAAATAGTTTTCAAATTTGTATTTCTTTGTTCAAATAGTGTGTAACCCTCCCACTCTGAGTTAACTTCAGGCACATTAGGCCTTTTGCAAAGAGACTCTGAAAGGTTAGTACATACAACTTAAGAGTACAAAGCAATTATTCAGTGGCTAAAATCCAAAAGATATGTATGATTTAACAAACTACTAGACTAGGTGTTAGTACACTCCACCCCAACAAAACACACAAAGCAGCAGACCACTCAGAAGAAGGTTACATAGCTGGGACATATTACAGCTTGGCTGTGGATTACAAGTATCTGAACCATGGAGGACAGAGGGAGAAGATGATAAGCGCCATTCCTTCTCCTCAAGTTGCCAGTTCTCTCTTTTGCACCAGGATTCAAACACACTCTATGTCACTTGTCTGTGTTTCATGAGTTTTACTTTTGAATCAGGAAATTTATTTAACTAAACATCCTATGTCCATTCTGTACTTCTCAAAATTACTGAATAATTTTAATTGGAAACAGGCAAAATAAACAATTGGCCTTCTCCCTAACACTCTCCTCCCACTTCCCAGCATTATAAAAATATGGAAAAAATTATGTAGAATAATAAGAAAAGGAATGGCTACCCTGGCAGTTGATTTTGCTAATAACATCTTTTCTTTACAGGGCCCTTCTTTAGTAAAGGAGTGCAGTCCTTTCAATGAGTCAGTATCTAGAGGGATGCAGATTTTTTTTTTTCCTTCCTCATTCCCCTGTGTTAAGAACTGTTGTAGAATCCCCTACCATTCTGTCTAAGCATTTATGGCTTCATTTTACCAGGGAAGCAAAGACTTAAAAAGCTATGATGAACATCAAAGTACCTGCACCATGAGTGTGGGTGCAATGGAGGGAAAGTAATTCAGCTGCCTGAAAACAGCTTAGAGACGAAGTTATTTTGAATCAAAGAAAAAGGCAGAAGATGAATTTAGCTATTCTGTGACACTTTAGAATAATGGAAATATATTGGCTTTATTTCCATAGAAATAAATATCAAGATTTTGTATTATCAAGAGGCATGTATCTTCTTAATTCCTGTTTGCCACCATCAAACAGATCTCTTGGCCAGAATCTGCTCTCACTTTTTGACTTTTGCCCTACATACATTTAACCTTGATCAGAATCCTTTGCCTCTTATTTACTGCCAAACAAGAACTTTCCCCCTACTCCCTTCCTGTTTTTCTTTTTTCAAAGGACAAATTGGTTTGGGGGATCAACCTCCCCCTGCCTTTGTTTTTGGATACAAAATGTGTCCCCCTTCCTTACAAATATGCAGGATAGTTTATCATAACAGAACTTCAACTGAATAAACAAAGACCAATTTACTCATCTGTTTAAATATATGCAGTTCTCACCATCATTAAAAATATCTATTCATGGATTATTATATGCCTCAAATACACTTTATTCCACAAGCTAGTTGTATATTCAATTTAGCATAAAATAACATTTAAATATGATAACACTGTTCCTACTTTGAATAAATTAATAATTACATTAGAAAAAGAAAACATTTCATAACACCAACTTTGATAGTATGATATTGAGGCTAATTTCTAATTTTTTTTAGCATCCATTTGGAACAAAGTGGCAAGTAAAGTACAGTGAGCAGCACTGCTGTTCAATTCCTAAGGGTTTAAATATTAATGTAAACAGGCTAATATTACTTAAGTCAAATTGGTTTTACAGCACTGAAATACATCTGTAGTAATTAAGTTCTACATACTTGCATGTTTCTGTTCTTACTGAGCAGAAACAAATGCTATGAAATACAAATCTGTAATGGAGACTAGGAAGTGAACTGAAACTAACATCAAATGACCAGAAAGAAAACATCAAAATCAGAATATTTCAAAGCAATTGCAGCATTTGCAACAAAACAAGGACAGCACCGCTAAAAGACATAGTACTTCATAAGTCAGTTAATTTAATCAATTAAATGTTTGATAGTTGTTTTTGTTTGTTTGTTTTTCCTGTTCAAACTATTATGAATTTTGAATGAATTACTGTTTTCTGTTTTGTGAACAGCACATTCTTTCAAGGAGAGCACTGGAACTTCCTCTTCTCAAATCTGTTGTCATTGCCAATCAGTTTAAACAGATAACAAGAGGGTCCTGGCACAACACTACCAGAGAGAAGTCTGCCGATGCTTGCCCAACCCAGAGGAATGACAAAATTATTCACAGAAAACACAAGTTAAGAGCTTTTAACAAAGGACACTAAAAAAATGTATGCATGTTACTTTACTTCTGTTATGCAAAACTACTTAATGCTTCACTAAAAATATTAAAATGCAGAGATGTATAAAGAATTGATGTTACAACACTAAAACACCGAATACTAAACACTTTAATCTTCTAATAAGAAGAAGAGCAATCATGTTGACTTCCTTTGATGTTTATGTAGACACAACATGTTATTTAAAAGAAATGATACAATAACATAGCAGTAGTAAAATCTGCATATAAAATTATTCTGATTGGTGCACACTGCAAAACCAGAGTCTCGCTGATGCTACTAAAATTTTCATTGAGCCTCTGTGGTAAAAGTATCTTCAGATTTGCCACAGACTTGCTTTCTTTGGTCTGAGCTATAAGATATGTTTTAATAAAATATACTGCTCTGGGCAATGTCACACCTTTTGATGGAATTCTCAGAGGGAATCATTAGCCCAAGAGATAACTGTATTATCCATAGCAGTGTCCACGAATTTAGAAGCTATTCCACACCCTTGTCAAACAGAGGAAGAAAATACAGAATTGCAATTGCCCCCATCTGCTGAATGGGTTTTCTGAGATAGAAAAAAAATAATTGAATTGCAATCATCCAGGAAAAATGCAACTGAAACAGTATTAACTTCACAGTACAACACTACAGCACACAAACATCTGTTTTTGCAAGATGTGCTTATCTGAAGTCTGCTCCTTTGCTGCTGTTTATTTTGGGGGGAGTGGGGAGGTGGGAGCTGGGTAATGGCAGAAGTATGCAGGTGCATAAGCACTCACATCTGAAATAACAGCTGGTGTAACGAAGCTGACAAAAGTGGTCAACATTAGCTTCTATTTTCTCTTTGTGCCAAAGAAGAACTCAAGTGAATGACAAGAAAAATAGACAACACAATAAGCATTTATGTATAGAACTGTTGTTTTGTTTTCAAAGAACACTATATATCTTCGGAAAAATAGAATCTGAAATTGTACTTTCAGTGTACTGTGTATCTAAATCAGTGTACATAAAAAATAATTCAATTCTGCTGAAGTTTTCACCTGAACTCTCGTCACAGCAGTAAGCTTTTATTTCAGATGTCTTTAACTTGGGTGAATGATATGATAGACATAGAAATTATTCTTTTTTTCAAGAAGTTAGACTTTACACATTGTATTTGTTTCATAGATTTTAAAGAGCTAGATGAGCACCCTGTTTGCAGAACATGCTAACCAAAGTCTTCTAAAAGTATGTTATAATTATGCAAATATACTTGCTTGCAGGTCCCAGGGCTAAATGACAACAGCTCATTGAACTACTACTCTAAAACATGTCTGAAATTGAGGTGGTCTTTTTGGGTCCTATCTGAAGAAATACATTATTTCTAAACAGATATCAAAACAAGACTCTTCATTCCTCAGTACTGCTCTAAGGCCAGGAGAATTGCTTCAGAGTGGAGATGTACTGCATTTATCCCATGGGACATGTGTTGGCAGCAGTACACAGGCACAATGGCCACTAGATATTAGTGTAAGGTAAGTGGTTGTCTTTGCCACATTACTTCTGACTAGACAATAGCCCCTTAGTTGCAGGACTTTTAATTTTTACATCTTGAAGTCTCATTGAAGGGCAAGTATCATTATCTCTGCTTCAGAGATGAGTAATCTAAGGTTCTCACACTTGAATTACCATATTAACCCAGAAATAATAAAAAATAATAAATAAATAATAAGAGATGGGCGACGAGACACAGAATCATCACAGAATCGTCTAGGTTGGAAGAGACCTCCAAGATCACCTAGTCCAGTCTCTGACCTAACACTAACAAGTCCTCCACTAAACCATATCACTAAGCTCTACATCTAAACGTCTTTTAAAGACCTCCAGGGATGGTAACTTGAGAGCAGTCCCGCAGAGAGGGATCTGGGGGTTGTGGTTGACAGCAAGCTGAATATGAGCCAGCAGTGTGCCCTGGCAGCCAGGAGGGCCAACCATATCCTGGGGTGCATCAAGCACAGCACTGCTAGTCGGTCAAGGGAAGTGATTGTCCTGCTCTACTCTGCACTGGTGTGGCCTCACCTTGAGTACTGTGTGCAGTTCTGAGCACCACAGTACAAAAAGGACATGAAACTATTGAAGAATGTCCAGAGAAGGGCTACAAAGATGGTGAAGAGCCTAGAGGGGAAGACATATGAGGAGCGGCTGACGTCACTTGGCCTGTTCAGCCTGGAAAAGAGGAGGCTGAGGGGAGACCTCATCACAGCCTACAGCTTCCTCACAAAGGGGAGTGGAAGGGCAGGCGTTGATCTATTCTCTTTAGCGACCAGTGATAGGACCCAAGGGAATGGTGTCAAGCTGCGACAGGGGAGGTTCAGCCTGGATATCAGGAAGAGGTTCTTCACTGAGAGGGTGGTTGCACACTGGAACAGGCTCCCCATGGAGGTAGTCACTGCACCAAGCCTGTCGGAGTTTAAGAAGCGTTTGGACTGTGCTCTTAGTCATATGGTCTGAATTTTTGGGTAGACCCGTGTGGAGCCAGGAGTTGGACTCGATGTTCCTTGTGGGTCCCTTCCAACTCAGGATATTCTATGATTCTATCAGATATAAAAAGTCCCAAACAAACTCCTGTTTATCCAGTTGTGATACCATTGGCAATTCTGAACTCTGTAATTCTCAGAGAAAGCAGGAGGGATGAATTCATAAAGCTATAAAAAAAACATTCCTGGAGGACTACAGAATTTCAAGACATTTAGAAACTTTTCTTTTCCATACCATCAAAAAACCACCATCAATAGAAAAAAAATGTCAATTAAACTATGAGAGATGAAAGTCAGACTTTAAATGAATGTTTCACTGTTGCATTCAGTCAAGTAATTGTCAAGATGTAGGCCAGATTTCTGCTGGGTTTGTTTGTATGGTAGCTAAAAGTCATGCTTCAATGAGTATGAACAAGTAATTAATTCCTGGGTCAATACTATATTACTTCATAGCATTCTGTTCTGGCAATACAGAGACTCTGTTTCCTTGGATGTTATATGTCACAAAGCAGAGCAGAAAACAATTTCATGCACTCTAGACAAATTTATAAAATAACTGGTCTTCACTTTTCAGCATCTCCTTGGTCCCTGTCATTAAGAACTCATTTTACAATCAATAAATAATTGTGGTAATAACTTAGATTCCTAGATCCATGTAGAAGGCCATTTGACTAGATTTGAATGAATACAAAGGCCTTGATGATTCACTGTCAGCAAAAGAAGTCCTGGCTATATTACATCACTATTGGGATAAGAATGTTTTGTTTCAGCTTGTTGTTCCTAAATTACAACAAGGAGGTATTATTATGCCAATATAGTGCCAAAGGCATTCTTGCCTTTCCTTCCTATACATGGGCACAAGTACATGATAAAAGTGCTACAGTTCATGGTACTACTGCCTTGCACACACTTTGGAAACTTCTTATTTACTTATAACATTGAAGCACTGCTATGTTTGTAAATGCCTTACTGTTTAGCTACACAGTCACAAATAAGTTAAACCTGAACAGTGAAAACATAGTCTTAGAGCAGGTGCCAAAATCATAACTGGCATTATCTGGAGAATTAAGCCCATTTTCATATGCCAGAGTGTTTGCTTAGGACATTGAAAAGGTCAAGGTTAGAAAAAATTTAAATGCACATTTTCTTTGAAAACACCACAAGATGCTAGAGTTTAGGATTTAGAACTTCACTGAGGCAACAAAAAGCTACTCTTTACTGAAAAATATTGCACATTTGAAACTATAGCATAAAAATGCAGTTTCTGTTTCCACACACTGTTTCTGCAGACTTTCTACAGATACTATTGACCTTCATTTCTGGTGCTTTCTTAGGCTGCTGTCATTGCAGTAGATTTTTTTCTTTTTATATGCAAATAGAGAGAATCAAACTGCTTTTTCTTTCCATCTGCAGTACAGAAGTAAAAAAGGGAACACATCTATTTTAAAAGGGTCTTCAAAAAAGAAAAAAAACATATATGCCCTTAGTGAACAGGAATGCCAACCTAAGAATTATTTCAGATTTTTTGAGATGAGAAAGAACCATTAATTATCACAAACCCTGATTAATTAATTTCGTATTATGTGCCATCTCCCTGCATATAGCTCCTCCTGACATTAACGGGATAGATGGAAATAGCTTACTGGAGCAGGAAGCTGTGAGTGTTAAGCGCACTAAAACTCTTATGGAAAGTATGATTGATTTGTTTGTTTGCTTCTTTATATGACAGTGCTACAGCAAACACCTCACTCTATGAATGATCTTAAGACAGCATATTCACTTTTGAACACAGGAAAAACAACTGCAGTGTCCCCATGTGATATTCTAAATTTCTTGTTACTCCTTTGTTCCTAAATAATACTGTGAAGATAAAAATAAATGTGTGATTTTCTGATGTAGTACTTGTGAGTTATATGAACTTTAACTAGAGAAAAAATTGTGTCAGCAACTTGATTATTTGCTCTATTACAGAGTTTGATTAGGAAACGAATATTATGTGGAAAAGTTCAAGGAGAGATAATTAATTTACCAGCTTCCTTTTATCCCATCCTTCCAAATATCTTTCACACATTTTTGGTTTTGATGTCTTTGAAGCTAATTTGCTGAGACATTTGTAAGACTGTGGAAAGAAAACAGGTTAGCTACTGTCCAATGGCTTCTATTTCAGGTGAAAAAAGTTGTTTCATTCTCAAAAAATGGAAAGGACTACCACTTATTATCAAGAACTGCAGAGATCATTCTTTCAAAAGGATTTCATCGCCGTATTTTTGTGAGCTTCTTATCAACTCATGTCAAAGCATTTTTCCAGGTAAAACAAAAGCATTTATTTACTATTGTTTTATTTTCTTATTTTATTTGCTAAGAGTTCTTCATTATATACTTTTTTAAATTTTAAAATGTGGTATGACAATGCAATCAGAATATCAATTCATTGGAGTATTGATTCACTGCTTCTGCAGTATTTAATACTTAAATATATATATTTGGTTCTGAATCTGAAATTCCATTTCATCTCTTTTCTGTAAGCTTGTATTCTTATTTGATGAAATTCAGGTTTGTAAAAAAAAATAAAAATGTTTTTCTATAGCGTGTCCATCACAGGTTTCACAAGTGATTGCTCTTTTACATCTCCCATAGAAGACAATACATTTTTTTCCTAAGCTTTTTTTTTTTTTTTCCCGTCACTTTTCTTCTTCCTGTAATGTAATACTCTTGCTTTTTGCTGGAAGCCCTGTATCATAATGATAAGGAAATGTTACCACAAATTTCTTTAAAAGGTCACTAGTGCCACAAAATCTGTTGATAATAGAGAATGCCAACTACACTACTTTTGACATCTTTGTTGGATAACTCAGAGGAATATCAGTGTTGACAACAGAAGTTTAACACTAGCCGTTTCCATAGATGAAAGTCATGTAATGAATGCAATGAAAGTGATGAAGCCATCACAACTGTTGCAGTGATGACGATGCTTTTAAAAGTACAAGCAGAAAACTGAGAACATACCAATCCCAGTGAACAGGAACATAAAAAACTGCCCTTAGCCATGATTTCTATGTAGTGCGGCAAAAGCTTTCTAGATCTCAAACTGATGTAAATTGGGGGATTCCCAGAATCTTTTCTGCAGATTTCCATACTTCATACAATCATTACCAAGGGGAAGTAAAGTTTCTGAGCTCACGGTTTTTTAATGAGGTAAGGTTTTTGTTTCCACAGGGTAATGTGTTACTGGTTCTGTGCTCTTCCTGGAGTCATCATGACCTCCTTCTTCCCGTAAACATCTGTACTGCCACCACTGTAAGACTTTCATTGTGACACAGAATAAAAAACTCATTATTTAGACTTGGTCCAGTACAACTTCTGGACAAGTAAAACACAAGTTCTGAAAATGTTTACAAGCCAATTGATATCATAATTTATGACTGACTGGCATTATGGCCTAAGAGCATTTGCATTGCGTAACCTGTAATCATTGGCTACTTTTTACACCCGACAACGTCATTACAAGTCCTGCATGCCATCTTTTCAGTACAGCACAGAGCACTTCCTTCCTTTCACAGAGAACAGCCATTCTTCATTGTGACTGACAATGCAGATTTTAATGATGAGGAAAAGAAATGATGATAGACTTTTGCAATAACAACCAGAAAGAAAAAGCCTTCCAAATTTCCAGAAACCCATACCCAGATTCCAAATGTGCTTAATCATTCCCGTGTTGAATCCATGATACGCCTGTTTCTAAAATCAGCTGTGGTCTTTTTGTGTATATAGGGACGTGCAAGAATAATCTACATACACAATTCAGATATCCACAGATAAAACTGTGATGCAAAATATGCAAATCCAACATTTGAAGTTCTAATATTTCTTATCAACTATCTTATATTAAAGCTCCCCCATGCATTCAAAAGGTGTGCTGAAGAATTTCTTATGTGAATATATGGATCTTTAAAAGTTAAATAAAAACATCTCCTCAAAGTTCTACACTTCTCATTGAGAATATCTGTTCTTTGCTGTCCAATGCAAAGTCACGTATATTTGATATTTGAACTTTTCTTTTTTTTTTTTTTGTCTGCAAGACAGATGTATCCTGATCATGGAAGTATCTTGAATTTAGCAGTAGAGAAAGTGAGCTAAGAATTGCTTTCTTCCACAGTTACCCTTTGACAGCATTTAACAGCAACTATTTCAAGAAATTGAGTCAGAGCTCCAACATTTTATAAAAACATATAATATATTCTGCATGTTACACTTGACAGGAAATTTATGTTTCTCATGATGCACTGTCCTATATCCATGATATCTAATTGCAGTAAGGAACACCAGAGTTCTCTTTTTGTACATGTAAGAGATCCCATATGTGTAAGAGATCCCAGACGTGCTGCTCTGTTCACTGCTATCGCTTACTAATTGTCTGTTAAAATCTGACCTTTCTCCAGCACCAATATTCCAAGTACATGAAACGCCACAAACAGACTACTCAACCTTTGAGGCAATATCTTCCTCTTCTCGGTGTTTGTTATGTCTATGCTGACATATCAATACAGATGCCATTTATCATGAACACTTCAGTGATTTTTCTTCTCAGAGACTCTCTGACACATTCTCCCTTCTCAAGAAATGCTCAGGCAGAATAGGATTACAATCTGTAGTGATACTGGCTGCCATGAAACTGGTAGGCACAAATAATACTTTAAAATAGTATGTGTAAAATGATAGGGGAATTAATATATATATAAATAGTCAATTTCAGAAGATAATTAAAATGACCATTAATATATCTATTTCTAGATATTATTGCTAGCAGTACAAGGAGGTGTCAAAACACAGTACCTGCAGTCTCTTTTTGACCTACAGCTATGTCATTAACACATTTTCATAATAGACTGTCTCTTTTACATTATAGGAGCCCAGAAGTAAGTGTCCATATGGCCTACCAGAAAAATTGTGGATCTGATCCTGACCTTCCAGTGTCTTTTTTTGAACCTAGTTTAACTAATACTACAAATATGTTTCTGGAAGTTTAAAAATATTAATTTCTTTTTGAAAAAAAAAAAAGAAAAAGATTGGTACTTCAAACACCTGCCGAGTACAAGCTTTCACTTGGTCATCCTAACTTGAGTAAACGTTACTTGTATTACTAAAATCAGATTTATCCCTTATAAGTAGTAATCCATTAGGTTGTTACATTCACCAATACAGTAGAGGCCTAACACCAGAGCTCATGACAATAAGCAGACTGCTGATTAGGCAGCAGGAATGCAAATTTCATTTTGCTAAGACCTGAACAATTTTTTTTTCCTCTCAAGTGATAATTTTTAACTTTATTCAATCAACTGAACTATCTTCCTTCCAACCTTAACAATTTTGTACCATTACAAATAACAAAGGCTGAAACAAAGGCTGGAAATGTAAATTTCACATTTTCTAATAGAGTGGTCAAGAAAACTCTACAGGAAAATTGAAATGGCCCTCACCCTCCTTTCTGTTAACATATATATAATTTTTGTTCAGGCACAAATGCAGACTGTGTAGAATTTCCTTTGTAAGCATGAGAAGCAAACTGACAAAATAAGCATTCAGCATTACAGCATACACTTGGAAAATGAAAGAAATTAAAAAGATCGTCTCAAAGCTGTTTCTCTGTAAATGTCAGTGAGATACATTTGACTTGTCATTGGAACATTACAGTTATGAGTTGGCCCAACTTCAGGGGAAAAAAAATCTACATCCTACAAAACAGGCACTGGTCCATTAGATTCCAGTAACACTAGGAATGGAAGAGTTTTGTTTGATTTTAGACTGACTTTTTATCTCACTCACCACTAATTAAAATTAAAACTATTGCAGATACTTCTTGTCACTTTTTCTGCAAAATATGTTTCAGAGCTAAATTTTATACCTGATTTGATGCCTGATTTTCCTAGTGATGCATAAAGTTAGAAAAGGGAAATGAGTGTATTTTAGCTGTGTTTATTTTTGTTTTACCATCAATTTCTATTTTTAATTATTATTATTATATATATATATTATATATATATATATAATTATTATTATAATTAAATTCATGCTAAGTACTTATCCTTAGAAGGATCCTATAGTCTGAATTGCACAGGTCCTTATGTTTTGCATAAGGGAGAAGTATTTACTTCTGTGCAGTGGTTTCATAATCACTACTTATCACTTTCATTGACACTCTTCTTTTGAGTTATGAAATGCAGAAACTGAAGCAACTCCCGTTGATGCCAGTGGACTTTGGATGCCATTAACACTCATAGGTAAAACTAACAAAAACTGATACTATTTCAATAATAAATATTAATTTAGAGATGTTTGCTTTGATTTATAATACTTATAAAGCATACTTTATAAATAATGCATAGCAAGACGTAAATACTAGATAACATTACATAGGGAGAAAATTGTAATTTCAGAAGGCCTCAGATTTCCAGGATTGTAGAGACAAAACAAAACAAAAGACCAAAAAATAAAAAAAGGGTAAATAATCTCATATATCTGCTGTTAGATGACCTTGAAAAGAGCACTAAGTTCTTCTAATTCTCTGATTATATTTTCAAGAATATGATAATTTTACTGTCTCTGAATTATTTGGTATTTCTGTGAACTGTTCACATTGATATAGTATACAACATCTTGCCATGTCAAAATAGCACCAATCAGATACTGTTAAGGTAATGGCAAGCCATCTGGATACAGATATTATAAAGAGAGAGTTGCTCTCTCTTCAGACCAAGGACTAAATTCAAACTGAATGAAAAAGGAACAAAAGGAGATAATGTGTCCCATTCTAAGGATGAAGGCCTATCGAGCTAACAAGTGGTAATCACTCAGCTGTCAGCAACATCTGCAGACATCACACAGCTGAAATACTACTTAGGCACTAAGCAGAAGTCTCTGTAGCGTTAATTCACACTAGGTCACGAACAGCAGGATAAGGTGGTTCTCAAAACGTGAGATCCCTGTTACCTTACCAATTGCTTGCTCAGCTGCCTGCATAAATGAGGTCAGGGCAGGAGCAGTGAGTGACCTGTCAGCCAAGCAGTGCTCTGAGCTGCACAGTCTCTGATGGTGCAGGAGATCAAAGAGAGAAGTTTTCTGAGTTCAGAGAGAGTTTCCACAGTGGAACTACCTTTTTTTTTCTTTCCCCAGAAACAGCAGGTTGCATTGACCCTTTGCTCCAAGGAGACAAAAGTCCCACTCCTCAGCGCAGTATAGCATGTCCTCATCTGATCAAACTCTCCCCTCATCTGATCAAACTCTCCCCTCAAGTCCTTCAGACTGTCTTACGTCCATAGGTGTTTCAAATATTGCCATCATGCCTCTTTTTCCCTCCTTTACCATGTACTCTCCTACACATCCTAGCCTGTAACAACCATCTGTTTCTATGCTCCACACATGATTCCTAAAAGCCCACCTCCAACTGCAATCACACTGAATGCGCTGATATACTGTGATGCAAAGGACATGTAAAGATTTAAACATTATCCTCTGTTGTTTTAAATTTTTGCTGAATGAGATGGTGAATTTTGGGAGCATGACAGGGTGCAGAACTGTGCAGTGAATGGAGGGTTATAGAAAGGTATATCACAAATGAAGTGCATGTTTGCAGTAATATAGATATTCATACATATATATAAAAAACAATATATGCACTTATCAATACTGTATGATTAAGTGCCTTGAAAATTTTCTCAGAGATTTTTTTTTTTTTTTTGAATTAAGGTTGCCAGCATGGAAGTCTCATTAAATTAAATCGAACTTAAGGAGGTCTCTGCCTTGGGATCATATGTGTTTCAGCCTTTACTAAAAACATCCAAAGGCTCCATAGGCAGGAAACAAAGGCATTTCCAGTTTAAACAACCCATCCCCTGCCACAATATCCATATTTAATTATTTGAAGGCAGATGCCAACTTATTTACATGTAATCTTGATCAAGTTGAGAAAGACAGCTTATAAACACAAATATTTTAGAAAACTAAGCTCCTGTTTTACCTCCTCTTTTGAACAGAGAATTAAGGCAATGTTCACAATTCTACATATATTTCTAATATAAAAACTAAAGCTTCTGGCAGGCAGCTTAAAGCATGTGATACGGCTGTGATAACAGCTTTGCAGAAAGACACCAAGGACACAGACATCCAGTATATAGGAGTTTGCATACTATTTATTTTCTCCCTGGAAGAGGTACTTTCAGTATCATGTTGTTATTCAGGAAATTAGCCTTTGAAGGGAATACTTGTTCACAAAATTTTCAAAATGCTCAAGGACAAGTGAAGCTGTATGAAAGCAGAATTCAATTTATAATAAAAATACAGAAGAAAGTTTCATAGCCCAAAGTACACTGTGATTAGCACATTTAGTTGCAGACTAATTCTTACCGTTATGAATTTGTTTTACAGTAGGAATGCTATGACTTTAACTCTCCTCATGTTATTTTACTGTTTACATTGCACATACACCTCATGCTATCTTTTGTGAGTTCAGTATTTTTCTTCTCATTTAAAATAATTATTTCTCAAGTTTTCATTTGGTCTTAGAAGATGTCCTAAAAGAAAAGCCTGTGCAATAGAAACAAAACACTACTTGACAACAAAAGAACACATTCCTTTCTAGCAAAATATGGATTTTCCATACCTATCCCTCATCAACACCAAGCATGACATGACTTATGGTATATGAATATCTGCGCCCCCCCCCCCCCCCCCCCAAAAAAAAAATAAATAAAAAAAAATCAGCTAGCTTTGCTTTCTGTTTCAGTTCTCATATATATCCAGTAACCAATGGAAGATTTTTGCCAAAGTAGTCTGGTCACAAAAGTATTCTCACCTGTACTCTGTACAGCCACCTCCAATAAATAATTATACTGACATTTTTGTTAATATTATCCATCTGCCAATAGTCAGAAATGGAAAACTTCACCTGTTCCACTGCTAAAAAAAAAAAAAAAAATCAACCTTTTATTGCAATAATCTGTAAAGGTATGTTATACAACACCTTCCTCCTCCCACCCAGCCTGAAGTGCTCCTTTTACTTGTTCACTTTTTTAGACAATAAAAAAAATATGATTCATGGTAGAGGAACAAAATATTTTCATAACTGTGCTCCCCTGCCTAATGCAAAAGAGGAGAAAAGAGGTTATATTTCAAAACCTTATCTGGTGAGGGAACTGGCTTGGTCGTTAAAGGAAGTGCTAGCCAGATATATTGTACACTTTGCTGTAGCTACATTGTCACACTCAATAATACTACCTAGTTACTAACCCAGAATTCAAAATACCTTTTTTTCTAATGGTTTATAGATGTGCTCTAAGCGTCTGCAAGAGAGAGGTAACTGCAAAAGCTGCACCGGCTCAGCAGCTCCAGAAACACTTCACTGTGCCCAAGAACATTCAGCATGGACTGGACCACACCGGGACTCTGAGGACATCTCATGTCCTATACACTTAATAACAGTGCACTTAATAATTACACTGGCTAGATGAGTATTTCTAGCTAATTAGTTCTGGATATTACTTCATTTTAGCTTGCAATGATTTTAGTTATTTCCCTACAATATCCCCAACATGTGCATGTAGTTTTGGTATTTGATATAGAAGTAACTCTGACATGTGGGGAGGTGCTACAGACTTTAAAAAAAAAAAAAAGAGAGAGAGAGAGAGAGAGAGGGAATGAATGAGATGATGCAAAAGAGTTCAGATTAAAGGAGACAGAGTAGATAAAAATCTCTCAGGGAAGGTTTAGCTGGTCCCATCATGGGTTATAGGTATGTTATAGGTATGGAATGGACGACCTCTTAAGGTTTCTTCCTGACCTATGAAACTGTGGTCTTTTGAAAAAACATTCTAGCTATTTCATGTATAAATCATCTTCTCCTAATCTGTGATCTTCCTTTGATTAAGGACAGGTAAACTAGTTCAATTTCATGAATAAATCAGACTAACATTCAAGCTAAGCATTTTTTAAGGGTTGGGAAAAGGTTTCCGTTATTTTTCAAGGAATCATTATTTCATTGTATGTCAACAACATTTAATTTATTTTACGGGCAGGAGTGCTGAAATTCTACCACAATATATTTTTCTTGAGCCAAACAAAATCTGCAAAAACCACAAGAATCTTGTAAGAAAAGTTATTCTTGCTCATATTTCTTAAGACACACAAGGTTTGTCAATTTAACAGGTTTATCCATTTTCTTATGTTTCTTAAAGCAACTATTTATATTTATCAAACCACAAAATAATATACTTACATACAAAAATAATGTGTGATCATACCAGTAACGCTTTGTTAGTATTCAAAGCATTTATCATGTGTTAATTATACTTCTTTCTTACTAATATATAAACATAACACGGTAATATTCTGCTGTATTATGCACAAATTCTATGCGCCACACAAGCTCATCAAAATAATTTCTTCACTTTTGAAAATAACAACAGAGGTTTTAATTGAAGTGAGGTTGAAAAATAGAGAAACGCTGAAAGAAAATAACATGTTTTGAACTTACAAGGGTGTGTACATATTTGTTACATGTTCCCCCTTCTCTCTCATTCACTATTTCAACAAAGAGGTAAGACCTTCCCAAAAGCTTGGAGATCCTCCCCTGAAGAGTGGTTCCATCTTTCCTCACTTTACCCTCCTCTCACAGTCCTCATGCTTCCAGTTCTAGCTGTCAACCCCATCTCACCAAGATCCCTTGCACATGCTTGCACCTCGTCCTTTCTCCATATTTTGGCTAACTTGACTCACCACTACTCCATCCTCGTTCCTGCTTGCTGTCCTGAGCTATGAGAGACTGCTTGCACTGTTCCTCACAGGAGACTGAGACCTGACCGTAAGCTGGAGCAAGCAAAAAAATCACCTCTGTAGGAGAAGGGAGTACCCTGCACACCTACGGTGCTCTCTGCTGTTCCACCACTCGGCTCTGGATGCTGTCTCTCCACGCCTTCCACCCTGCCTTCAAAATACCATCCAATTCCTCATCCAATGGCCCTATTGACCTCCTTTTTTAAAAAGAAAAAGACTGATAGTTTAACTTTTTTTTTTTAACTTGATAAGCATTTGTGAAAATGAAACACACACACAAAAAAAATTATAAGGGAGTAGCCCTAATGTAACGATATTTTCACAAAAAGTAGTTCTATAGAAGACAATATTCAGATCCAATGTAAAAAAAATTACGTATCTGGTCTATAAAAATATTCATGACACCTCTTACCAAACAGAAAATAAAATGGAAGAGTAAAGTACACAGAAGTTATGACATTGGTCTTCCTGATATTCTGATATTCTAATTAGCTCAAACAGGAAAAGAAATGCTCTTCTATTATACACATTTTACTTTCCAATCATACAGTTTGATTTTCAGTTGAACTAGGAATTCTCTCTTCTCTCTCATCTGCAGGTTCTTACATATGTACAAACAGATGTCTTTGGCTCAGTTTCCCTCCTTGTCAGTAAACTAAATTCACTATTAGAGGCCATAAATCAAAACACTCGCAACTCAATTAAGCAACAAACATGATTAATTAATTAATCAGTCTATTAATTATTCAAATTGTATTTCTTGTACATCTCACACACATGAATAATCCAGCCACACGGTTTCTCAGTGTGTCCTTTGATAGGCATCATGCTCTGGAGAAGAACTGTCCCTTTACACTCCAAAACTCCAAGTGGATAGATGATGCAGATTCTTTTTACATTATTTTAGCCAGGTCATGTCACCTCCACATAACAAAAATCTTTCAAACAAAAGACAAGTATAAATTTAGCTTCTGCTTGTCAGCTGAATCATAATAAAAACCATAAAAAAAATCACTGCGATGCTTAAGAACCTTTCTGAGGTTAGTCAGGGTCTGCAAAATTCCCTGAAAGTAGATACACTGATTATGATGAAGCCCAAGCTTCTGCAATTCATTTCATTTTTCAAAGCATCTAACATTTCAGGTTTGCAACTATTTTGCTTTAACTTGAAAGGCAACAAGAAAAATAATCTAGACAAATCTTAGTGATCTGCAGATATAGGAAGGAACTTCAAAGGAATTGCAAAAGGTGTTCTGCATAGCCATTGAATACAAATCATCCATTTTATTCTCATTTCAGTTTCATAATGCAGACACATCTCATACAACTAATGTAAAAGCCCAAGAATATTTACCCATATACCTACATACGTCAGTATATTGCAAGAGGGATAGAACTGAAAAAGCTGACCCAAATCATCTTTCAACACGGCTTTCAAGAAATAATGAAATATCCCGAGGGATGACCAAACAAGTTCACTGTAATGTTATGCCTGAACTCTGGTTCCTCTGTAATCCGTACAGGAGCCAGATGAATAGTAGACATTTGGGTACATTCTCAACACTTGCACTTTCTGCTCCACACGTGACATTTTTCTAATGACTAACAGACAAGAAAGCAAATTCTTCATGTGTCATCGCATAACCACACATACTTCCTAAAATGTCTTACTAGACAAAGCTGATTCGTGATCTCCCTTCGCTCAGGAAGAGGTTCATAAACAAAGCTTATAACCAGTTTCTGTTAGTAACTCTTCAGAAGGTGCATCAAATAAACAGCCCTTTAGGACACAGATCTCAAGATACAATTGTGTTGTATACAATTCTCCTTGATTTTCTACAGATGTGGCAAGATCTCCAAACATAATTTAGAAAACAAATCTAATGATTTGCCATTTACATAAACTGAGAAGCCAGTCTGTGAAATCAGATTATCATCTTGTTAGCACGGTTTGCTGAAGTTGTTCAGAAACTTAGTGTAACCATATAAAACTCATTAATATGTTAATAAGCTATTAGATGTTATTAATTACCATAGGAGACACTATTCCTCCTGTCTCATTGGCTGCAGATCTCCAACACTTCAGTGTTTATGTTCTGCTGAACCAAGACAGTAGAGATACATATTTCTCTCTGCACAATATCTGCACGTAGAAGAAGAAAAGGAAATGGGAGGGACAGAGCCCTCTTTTACACAGCATGACTACCTGTTAATTATGGGCTTCAGTGGAGTGATACACATTTTGGTGTACAACACTGCTTGTTAACTCCTTTGTATTGTGGTCTTGGATTATGCCTTCAGCCCTTTTCGAGTAGATACTGGTAACAAGTGTGCTTCTGTCTGACTTAAAAAGCATTTGTGTGTTGTGGTGCCGAGATCCAGGAACACTGACTGCCAAGGCACATGTATGCACGGGGGTTGTGTTTTCCACAGACCAAGCACTCTGGAAAGATGTAATTCCTCTGAATCAAAATTAAGGAGTAAACTTTTTTTTTTTTCCTTAATAAATCATGGGATGGGAAGAATAGGCTTCTTGTTACATCACCTTTGAGAGCTCAGTTTACTTCCCTATGCCTCAGTTGCACTCTTCATAAAACTAAGTTTAAGAAACATGCTGTGAAAGTCAATTAACTATATATCTCAAGAGTCTTAGGATCCTTGACCATAGGCAATAAAAGTTTAAATCATTCAGATTTTTTTTCAATCTCGTTTCCTATAAGCAGTTCACGTAGCTGTAATACGCTTGTGTTACATGTACTCTTGAAACATACCAGATCTTCCTGTTAACTTTCTCTTAATTACTATACTCTTTCAGAGCATGAAAGGTTTGAAGAAAAGTGCATCGAACAACTTTTGTTCACCTTGTGCCTATGCGCATACACTATTCTGTGCACACATTAATAAATCTTGTCATATATGTCAGCGTATGATCTTGTCATATATGCTAGCCGTCACATGGAACTAAGGTAATATGAAGATTAGATTATCTTTTAACTACCAAAAGACCTAGAGCAAGATGATCTTTCAGAATCACAGGCACCACAACACAATCCAGATTATAAACAACAAATACAGTTATGAATTTCTGGAAATTCGGAACAGCAATCCTATAGTAAAATTTCAACAAGTGAAGGGAATCCAGTTGAATATTAATTAAGAGAAGAAAGCGTTTCTACAAAATCTCAACACACTTAAAAAACAGTTTGTCCCCACTTCTTCATTGTCACCGTTGATGGGGCAGAGATGCAAGTATTGGAAAAAACAGTAACAACTCACTGACTGGAAACAACCCAGTAGAAGGGAACACCATGAGAAAAGAGAAGCATTTCATATGAAGACTACAAGGAAAAACAGAATGACTGACAAACTGGAGCACTGGTGTTCTCCCTTGTGTAAACTGACACACTGAGAAGATTCCTTTTCTGCATTTACTTGGTTTTCCAGAGACTTAAACATTGCAGGTAATTTTTCTTGGAGGGAAGGTATTGTCATTTAAAAAGTTTTCAGTTTAATAAACCATTGTTGCACCTACAGATGTACTTAAGGCATTATATTGATGAGAATAATTACTGAATAGCAGTGAGTTTTAAATTCTCTTTTTTTTTTTTTCCCTGAAGGAATATTGATTTTAGAGATCAGAAATAGTTCTAGCAATTCTGAAGAAACCTTAAGTTACAAAAGCATCAATTGAGACAGACAGAAAACTTGTGCATTCTCTCTAGGGTAGCTGTGAGTTTTGACACTTCTATGTCATACTTCCACCTAGGGATTTTTTCATTATTGTCTGCTACAAAAGGCTGTCAGAAAAAAAAATATTAAAAATTAAAAAAGAATATTCTCCCATACAAAACAAATAAATGCTAATATCATATAGGCTAGAACACTTCTGAGACATCTGAATGACTGTTTACTGTGTGAGTGGTCAATATAAGCCTTACGAACTACTTAAGTTCTGCTGAAATAGAAACTTCAGAAATAAGGATTATTATTTATATTACCATAGGAACTCATAGGTCCCACTTTCTGGGACACTGTATACAATGCACTGTAAGATCAGGTCTCTTCCTAGCTATACCCAAGTAGATCAAATGAAAAAGTAGCCATAGAACGGTTGTTGTGTATTACTCCTAGTATTGTATATTGTTACTAATTAATATATCTCTTCACGAAAGAACCAGGAACATTTCTCTAACTTTCTTATTTGAAGTCAAGTATATCCATATGTGCCACCTAGTTAGGAGATATGAATTCTTTCTGCTACTATGAACCACTGTAGTATCAACATCCTTGGCGAAGTCAGAGAAGACACTGTACTTTGAGGGACACAGAAGGCTCCCTCTAATGAAAACTGTTGCTCTCTGCTATGTATACACACACCATGGCAAAAATGATACATACTAGGTGAAAGACAGCATCATCCAAGGTGAAGGTTTATAGCGAGATTAGTAAGAAAGTGGCCACAAATGAGAACAGTTACAGAATTTTCACATCTGACTTTTTTTTTTTTAATTAAGGTATGGAGGAGGAAGGGAATTCTCTCTCTCTCTGTAGGAACTGAGGTTCCTACACAGAGGCTTCTCAGTGAGATACAAATTTCCAGAAGTACCAAATATCTACCCTCTGAAGTTAAAACTAAAAAGGAATAAATTGAAAACAAAGAAACAAGCAAATGAAAGGAATAAACTGATTTTAGAGAGTTAATCTGCAGATTTGTCTGTAAGAAAGAACAAAAGTGTGCTTGTTGATGCTCTTGAATCTTCCAGCTGCCAGCTATGAAGCAAGTCTTAGATTTTGAGGATGACGACTTTGACAAAACCCCCACTGATTTAAACTCCTGAGCAGTGCAATAAATTGCAGCCATTGAGTATCCACTAGTCACTTGCAAGATGCAAAATATATATACTTTTCTGTTCTAACACAAACCATAGTTGATGCTGTAAAAGTAGTTGATACAACTACATATGTATGTTTCAGTTTTTACCTGGAATTTACATCTGGATTTTATGTAATCCTTATGATTACTGTTTTAAATAAAAACAAACTTTGACTGAGTCACTGTAAATTGCCAGTTTCCTTTAAGTATGAAAACTATCCATGATGAATGGATTCCTTGTGCTCAGAAAGAAACATGTCTCAATGATTTCAGACAATACAGAGGAAAAATGGAGAAACTACATCCTCCATATAAAATGGAAAACTGGATTTGCTCATGCTATTACAGACATGTAGAGGAATAGTTATCTAAGAAGGGAGGATGGACTGGAAATGCCAAGTTCTTCAGTAATAGCCTCTGACACAATCAAGCTTGAAATAATATTTAATATGACAACAAATGCTTGTGATGGGCATAAGTGATTTTTGTCAATGCTTATTTGATCTAAAGCTCAGCTAGCTATATTTATGGACATGCAGCTCTGACTTTTTGAATGAATGGATTTTCTGTCAAACCGTGGCTTGCTCTTAATCTCTATGTGCATTTTACCTGCTGAATTACCTCAATTCATTATTGAGAGGCTAATTAGGAACACATACAACTTCACTATTTCATTCATAAGTTTAAGCATTAAGCATCAAAGAATCCTATCCTAAGCAGTTTTACCAATTTCACACATAACGAAGTGCATCACTGTTTTCTTTATTTGTGGTCCGCCGTGTGCCTTTTTTTTTTTTTTGGATGACTATTGCTCGTAAGAGGGAAACAAAGGATAGTGAAAAATCATTCCTGCTTCACATTCCTCACACTGTTTATGATTGTCTAGGCCACTATCAAACCCACTTTATTTCATCTCTTTTCAGTCAGAAGAGCTCTCCTTTACTCAGCTGTTCTTTGTACTGTTTCCAAGAAAGTAAAACAATCTCTTCCGATAAAATAAAATATCATATCATATTATCCTGTATTCAGAAAGAGAACAGCTGTAAATAATCCCAGAATATGAATGAAGTTGTTAATTGAAAATGTGGAGTTGCTGGAATTAAGGTGACAGTTTGGCAGTTCAAAAGTTTACTTAGTACTCCTCATACAGAAAGTGTTCTAAATATTTGATCAGTCTTGTAGCACTCAAAAACGTGTTTTTTGTAAGACTGGGGAAAGAAGAAGAAAAATGAGAAGTACACTTTGTGTTTGAGCTGCAGGTATACTCTGCATTTATAAAGACAAGATATTTGCTGATGCTATTTCTTCCCTTCCTAATAATTCCTGATATTCATTTTGCTAATTGGATTGTTTCTAAACATTGACCTGATGGAGATTTTTCTTAGAACTAATATAATATTACGATGTTGTTACTTAGTAGTTACTGTCAACTCAGTTAAAATTGTCGCTGCTCTTGTGTCCTATTCTAAATTTATCTGTATTGAATTTCACTCAGTCTTACAAGATCCTTCTGCTGCAGTTCTCTACGAGTGGTCTTTCCAATTTTCTCTTCTCAGTAGCTTTGTATAATTAATGAAATTTTTCACCTGACTAATCACTTTTTTTTTTCCAAAAGTTTTTAATGTTAAATGGCATATTTATGTGGTTTTCCCCACAAACAATTTTTTTTGTTTTGTTTGTTTGTTTTTCTCAGATATTGAAATAGCTTTAGATGTGAATTTGTATACGAAGGTTACTGGTTTGGGTATTTTCTTCTTAGATTCGTCAGGCACACATGATTAATTACTGTTCATTTGTTGATTTGCTCCATAGCCTTTTGCACTGGTGCCTCAGCTTGATACTCTTCCTTTGATACATTCTTCATAAACGGACTGTGCTGTACTCCCCAAGCTTTCCCACGGTAAAGAGATTTTTTAAGAAGTCTCTTAGCTTTTTTGTTTTGTATTTGCAACAGCCTTACTTTGCTCCCTTTACACCTTTTATACCCCAGCTGTCTTTTGGCACAACAGTCTCTGGCAAGCTTTCTTATCCTGATATTTCTAAAGAAGAATGTGGGTTTTGTTTATTTTGTTTTGTTTTAACTGCAAGCTTTTCCTCAGACTTTGACACATACTTCTGTGATTTACAATTAATGAAGTTTTTTTAGTCCTTTATGTTTCTCTCCTTTGGAAACAACCACACTTTTTAACAGACTGCCTGTATTTGCCTTCCCTACTGTGCCATTTCTTCATTCCAACTTCCTTTAGCCCTTTACATCTTTCTGGCAGGTGCTGTGCGTTTGTTTTAAGCATTACATAAGACTTAGTCTAGCCTAGAAATCTCTTTTGGAGATTTCATGACTAGTTCATTTATGAAGCAGTCATTTCTTATGGCTAAAGCCTTTTGATACTGGGGTTAAGCCTCAATGTAAAATTTATCTTGTTTTCCAGGAAATAAGTGAAGTCCTCCATTACTGCTGCATTTCTCCTGCCTCTAGAAGCCAAAACACATCATTAGAATTTTGATATTCTTGTCAGCAGCATCATAAGAATGTTCTTGGAGTTTTAACATTACATCTGAATTGTCCATAGAGATGATTTTTCATTTCCTGACATGGTTAGGTTGTTGTGATTTGACTCAAAGCTTTCAACAAGGGTGTGCAAACATCGCTTCTGTGACATTTTACCAGGTCTAAAATTATACCCCTTTAGAATACTACTGAATTTTATGATTAAATTAGTTGTCATTGATAAAAGGCAATGTCTTTTAATATTAAATGATGAAATAAAAGTAGCAATATAAACACATTAAAAAAAAACACACATAAGTAGACTATACATCCCAAAAGACTACCTGCTAATGCTTAACTCTAAGCATTTTTGTTTGTTTTGTAAGCATAGCCAATTTAATACGTAATTTCTGTATTTCTCATTTAGTAACTGGAGTAAAACAAGAGTCTTGTTTGTGGATAGTACCTGGCTGATTACGAACACATTATCACAAGAATGGCTCAAGTAGGTCTTTGGACTAACATGAAAAGATATCTTCAGTAGAACTTAATTATTAGTATGTTTCCTATATGGGACTTTGAAAAGCTGCATTATTTATAGTGATACCTTAAGTATCAAATATGCTAATTCATTGGATGATAATAAACCAACCAAACAAATACACTTTGGCAACAGTTCAGGCTTACACATATCTGAAAACAGAACAGACAAGGGCATACCAATATGCCATGGCACATATTAATTACACATAAAAACAAGTAAATCACAAGTGTAAATTTAGATGACTGGGACTTCTGCTTGTTTGTAACCTAATGGAAAATTTCAAACTGATGTAAGAGGGAAAAAAAAGATTTGATACAAACGTACACCACATTGGACAGCACACTACTACTCAAGTGGCAGTCTTAAATAAACTCATCTGGCCAATTTACTCCCCAAGTCCATTAAAAATACCTTTCACCAGAGAAACATTTTTGTATCCATTCTATCTGCCATCTTGAACAACTGACTTTTAAAAAATCTTATCTAAATTCTGGAGGGAATCGACTCTTTAGCAAATGGACCCAAGATCATAGGAATACAAAGACAACTTTAAAGGCATACCGTCCTAGCTCCAATCTACCTCTGCTCAGGTTTCTGGCTCTAAGTAGTTGAACATAATCTGAATATTACCTCATCATTTTCTTTCCAGACAAAGATGTTTGTGTTCTTTTTACTTTAAAAAAAAAAAAAGTTGCAGATGATAAGCTTGTGGGAAGAACTACTTAAATTAAAACTAATTGCTTGTCAAGAACCACCCAGAGCTAATCTTTGGAAGAAAAAAAAAAAAGAAAAAGAAAAAAGAAAAGTAATGTTTACAGACTGGCAATCTCCACTATAATTATAAAATACCCTATGTATTTTAGAAAAGAAATGTTTACAGAGGTAATTCATTTGGAAATTCATGACTGTGATTTCAGTTTCACAGACTGTAAATGTTATATAATTAGAAACAAAAGGGAAGCTTAAACCTTAGATATCCTCCTTTACTTCTTATTGTCTGACAAATTTTAATTTTATTTAAAAAATGTGTGTGGTCTAGACCAAAAAAAATAATTAAGCATTTTACATAATCTTGATACATCAGCTGAAAGAAGATGTGGGCAAAGTAATAAATCATAAATCGAAGAAGTAACTGCTGCGAATGGAATATGTTCCAAATCAACCATTGCCTTTAGTGCCATATACAATACATGACACAAATAACCCTTTTTAATCTCCACTATGAGTTCAAGAACACTACAGGCTCAGACAAACTTTTTTTTTTTTTTTTACCCAGCCATTTTGAGAGGAACTATCAATAAATTGCTGGACCTGAAATCCCTGTTCTTTTACAGCCATCTTCATCTTAGGAAAAAATAGGATATCTTCCTGGTAAATAACGTTCTGTATGGCTTCTGAATGGCTTCATACTTCTAAATAAAAAGTGAGAAGATACAAAACTTTCATGATGTTCTTTCTATTTGTTTCACTAATTATGATTGCCTTCCTGCATTTTTTTTATTCTTTGTAGCTTTACACAAAATAAATAGGATTATTTAACCTAGAGTTTCAATCATTACACAGAAGCATTTCTGTCACTGTCCAAAGTAAAAGTCCAGCTAACATTTCATTTTATGAATACATCTTGAATAAGCTGATAAATTAGGGAAGTCATGCAGCAGCATCTTCAACAAGACAAAGCACCTGTGAGAAAAGTTAGAGAAGAAACTGAACATGAATAAATACCTCTCTAAAATAAGGTTGAGAAGGTACTTGAGAAGTAACTGAGATGTTTATTCATATTTGAGTTTACCAGTATACCATCAGCTTCATCACCTATTGATTTAAGATTAGCTGGTAAATACCCTTAAAAATGAAGTTACCAAAATCAAGATGAATATAAAAGAATGTAAAATTGTCTTCATTTCCTCACTGCCATATCTCATGGATGCAATTTACACCTTTTTTTTTTTTTTAACATAGAAATTATGCATTTGAGATTTTACATAATTTTGGTATAATGCTCTAGAACTTAAGAGGAGCAGCTGAGGTAGCTGGGATTGTTCAGCCTGGAGAAGAGGAGGCTCAGGGGCGACCTTATCACTCTCTATAGGTGCCTTAAAGGAGGCTGTAGCGAGGTGGGGGTTGGTCTATTCTCCCATGTGCTTGGTGACAGGATGAGGGGGAATGCGCTAAAGTTGCGCCAAGGGAGGTTTAGGTTGGATATTAGGAAGAACTTCTTTACTGAAAGGGTTGTTAGGCATTGGAATGGGCTGCCCAGGGAGGTGGTTGAGTCACCATAACTGAAGGTCTTTAAAAGACTCTCAGATTTAGAGCTTAGTGATATGGTTTAGTGGGGGACTTGTTAGTGTTAGGTCAGAGGTTGGACTAGGTGATCTTGGAGGTCTCTTCCAACCTAGATGATTCTGTGATAAACAGAAAAGGGAAATCGTACCACAACTTTGTGCATCTTTACTGGGGCAGGGTGATCTTGGATGGCTGACAGATGCCCACCCACACACTTTCTCACTCCCCTTCTTTAATAGGACATGGACAGAAAATAAGATGGACAAGCTCTGGCTGCCGGGCAGCGCTGTGCCCTCCTTTGTACCCCAGGCTGTCCCTGAAACAAGGTGCCGCCATCTTGGCTGCTGGGCCCAGCCGTGCCCTGCGGTGGGGCCATTGGGGCCGGGATGGGGCAGCCCCAGCATTGCCCCGCACTGTGGCAACAACATAGCCACGCACACACAGGTGCCCACTTACTGCCATACACGACCTGGTTTGTGGCACGGTGATGAGGACACTGTAATACTAAAATTGCACTTAAAACAACACAGAGATCAAGTCCTTGGTCATTTATTTTCCACAAACAGGAAGGAACCTGTGATGTGACGAGTTACCCCAACACTCACTCCAAAAGAGCTCCATAGAAAGGCCACAACTTGGTATGTTTTGTAAAGGTCATTAGGGCAGTCAGGAAAAGTAATACGAAAACAATAAATTATCTGGCTTCCAAAAATCTGCATGGCAGTCACACAATTGGGTGATCCATAAATAACTTCTGAATTCCACAGCAAAACACATTTCTCTAAGGAAATAGGAACTGTTTTGGAAGCAATGTCTGGGCAGTCAAGCCTTTGTATGTCCATCAGTACAGATGTGTCTGTGCATACACACATCTGCTTGTGCCCCTGGTGCCTGTGGCTTTTGGAGCACTGGGTGATACCCGTGAAATATGACAGAAGGTTAGTGGTCATAGCGATAATAATTACTCATTACAACTTTGAAAAAAAAATAGCTAAAGGAGAGAAAATTATTTATCATTAGCATCTACCCTCACTGTAAATGGTCTAAGCAAGGGAAACTCAGCACATTAATAAACACTGCAAAATGTGCAAATGAAACCAAATGATAGCAGGGAAAGCTTTCACTTAAGTTCTTAAATTCACCAACTGACCACACTACACATACCTACGACTGTGTGTGCTCATGGTCCTTTCAGCTTTAAGACATTTTACATTTCTTTTTTAATACAAACTAGTACTAGTACATTTTACATAGTCCATAGTGCAAATTAACCTAAATTTTGTACAGAAGCACAATTTAAAACACCTCTCTAGTATTCACTTCAGATGCAAACTCAGTCACTTTGTCTTCCAGCCCCTGAAGGAACTCATCTTCCTTTGACTGCACGCAACATTATTACCTCATTTTAAAACTAAAAGGTGTTTGTCAAAAAATCACTCATATATACAGCAGCTGCAATGGACTAATTGTTTTAAAAGGTGAAATTAAACTCATACCATTCACAACCTATATACTTTTATGATTTTTTGACATGCACAAAGTCCGTGTGTTCCACAAGGACTTTTGTGTTAAGATTGTCCAGACTGTGGGTATTTCTTAATCTTAGGACACTTCAAGTATCTAATTTAAAGAAAGCACATGGCAATCTCTAGAACTACTTCAACTGTTACAGAATGTCGATAAAGAAATTAGCATAGTTGAGGCTTTGTATCACAAACCAGTATTACTGGAGATACTGATTTTTCAGGTCTGTTTAAAATGATCATTCCAATCTTTTAGATTCTCTCAGTCCTCCTCTTGAACCTTTCCAGTGATTTAATTAACATAAGAATATAGACAATTAAAATCTAAACATCATACTCCTCACTACCACTAGCCTAGATTATTTTAATTTTGCCCGTGACATAGCTTTTCTTATTGTCTTCACTGACCTTTTAGTAAAAAAACACCTTCTTGGTTACACAAAAAGGTAGAAAAGAATTTTTCTAACATATAAAGGAATACCCACCCTAAAAACAGCAGGCAACCCCAGTAATGTCCAGCTTCTGCTCTAGTTTTAAAAGATATACCATTAAATGAACCAAAAATTTAAATTGCTTAACCAGGAACAAGTCTTGTTTTCCTGCTAAAAACTACTGCTAAATTCTTTAATTAATTTATCCAAGAAGACATAACCACCTATTTTCAACTTAGAAGTTAAATAATTTAAACTGTCACACAAAAGAACAAATATTATAAATTTTGATAAGCTAAAACCTGTTGAACGGTTTTTACCACTAACTCGATATCCTGCTCTGCCCTGACATACCCCTTGCTCTTTTCCTCTCTAACTTGGGCAATTCTCTAACAATGCATCTGCCCCTTTAGAAAGGGATGAGAACCCTAGAGCACTCTTAACTCATACTCCAAGGAGAGTTGTCCTGGAATGAAACACCATTAATTATTTCCCAAGTTTTCACTTTTGCTTCCCAGAAAACTTATTTTCATGAAGTAAAATAATAAATAAACAATGAAGAAAAAGATCTAAGACGACTTACTTGGGAGTAATGTGAATGCTAACTAATTTAGAATTTTCAGAAGGAAGTTAATGTCACACCTATACATGGACAGAGCTAACTACATTTCCACTTTCAGAATGGAATTTCAATTCATCAAAAAACTTCCACTGACATATCATCGTGTCAATCTACAACTCAAAAACTATCATCATTCTATTGAAGTTGAAAGCTCATCAGAAATTTGACAAAAGAATCTAAATGTATAGAAAACAAAGCATAAAAACATTATATATTGAATTTGTACTACAAACTAACTTTTCTTAGACTGCAGCAATCAGTCTCTACAGTTATGAAGAAAAGTGGATTGGCTCTACATATCAAATAACTTTAGCCATCTGTTTTAGGCAAATAGAAATGGAGAAATAAAGAAAGCTGTCAGAACTCCTTATTCAAAAAAAGTACTTTAAAAAAAAAAAAACTAATGCAGGATGTAACAGTCTCAGTCATCTAAAGAGTGGTCCATGAGGACCTTTATGTATACTGAGGACCTTTATGTATATGTATAGTCCTTTGGACCTTTATGCATACATGAAGACATTTATGTATATGTATGGTCCATGAGGTTCTTTATATACAGGTATGTAAGGAATTAGTCACAACTAGTCACAATAAGTGTATTCTGATGTTATTAGACATGCTCAGTTTTCATTACTTTGAACCATTAATTGAAGTAAAAGTTTCCACATAGCAAACTGATGTTTTGCAGTACAAAACTGATGGACGGTATAAAGCTTCCTCACAAAACCAGTATTACTTTGACATACAAGACTCGGTGTTGCTGTTTTGACATAAAAGACCAAGTTTCTTCTCGGTGCAATTCCACATCAACTTAAATGAAGTTAAACAAGGTAAACACTTTACCTCATGTCTTTGGTCTGAGAATGAACTTCATTGTGTTCATGCCTTTTTTTTTTTTTCTCCAGTTTGTCAAGTCAAAATGCCCTTGTCAGGCTGTATATAGCCATTTTCTGTCACAGGACTGCAATGCAAACACTATGCTTCAGGAAACCTCAGATATGGCTGAACTCCCTGGAAGAAAGTCATATTGATCAGGCTGATGAAAGCACTCCCTTCTCTTGAGTTTGATTTTCCCCCAGATAACCTTTGAATGTTTAGAGATTCTAATGTAAAACTAATAAATCCAAAGTAAATGTCCACAGCATTCTATGACAGGTAGAATTTGAGTAATGTGCTCTTGTCCTCTCAAAAACAAAGTAGATAATATTTGGTGAATAAACGTAGGGTTACTATCAGCAAGGAGGCAATACAGGGTGCTGTCTGTCATCAGAACTCAAGAAAAATAAAGTGCACATGTGCATTTTTGTTATGAAAAGCTTTGGGGTAGCAAAGCTTGAGTTAGCTTTTTACAAAAAATAGAAAATGAAGTGGCTAACATGATATAGGACCATATAATGCTGCGTAATACTGACCTCAGATTAGACGATAGCAGTAAGATGGAGAGGGGACATATCCTCTGTTTCTTGTTAAGCCTGCTCCCTGAGCGAGTGGGAGACAGAGATGAGAATAAAGAAATAGACACTGTCCTATACAACTAGTATCAGCTTCCCATCAACTTAAATGGCACCAAATCAAGATGTTATTTAGCAATAGTGACTGCAACAAGAACGAGGAGCTGAGTAATCAGAGAGCAGAAAGCCATAATGATAAAAATGGATGCAAAGTATTGTAAAATCTGAGGTTAGTGACCTACACACAATGGAGAAACTGTAACAGGAAATATATATATATATATGTATATATTATATATATGTCCATTAAAAAGGCTCTACCAAAAATACATAACTCTGCTTTTCCAGTGCAAATATCTATAATCTCAGTCTTTCACAGATGAGTTGAGAGGTCCTTTGGAAGAATATGGAGACATCTCTTAGCCTTAAATTTAATTAAAATAGTTAAAATTTTGCTCAAATATTAACTGTATTAATTCAATGCTGATCTTCCCCATTTCTAAGACCCCTAGAAAAATTAAAAAATAACAATAAAATCTCTTTCATACAAAACACATTAAATCTGTGATTTCAAAGTTTGCTCAGCCTAAACTCCACTCCTTTTCATTATACTTGTTTTATTACATAGCTAAATTCTACTGTAAAAATTTTAAGAAGCTACCAAGTCCATAAAAACAACAACAAAAATAGAAAAATCTGCATTTTTATGTTTATTATTTGTGGAACTAGCAACTTAAACAGTAGAAAATGAGATGCACGTTATTCTAGATGCTGCTTATCCCTCTCATTTTACAAAGGCATGAAGATGGCTAACAAACCAAGTGAAAAATCTTTAGACTATACCATCTACTATTTCCTTTTCATTTTCTTTAACTTAAAAGAAAAACACTTTTTATTAGAATAGTTTTGGAATGGTTTGCTAATGTTTGAAGTGCTGAAACATCTCATATGCTTTATTTTATGTAAACCTCTAACACTATGTGAAGGCATTTTAACTATAAAATTCAACTTCTGTTTCTTCTTTAGCATTTATTCTGAAGTATACATTTTTCTCTTCCTGTCATTAAAATTGAGATGTGAAATTGTCTTGATATGATCAGAGAAGATTAGATTCACTCTCCTGTTTTAGAACTAATTTCTTGCAATGACATCACCATATTATGTTGAAAAGGAATTTTGAATTTCAAGTTTGTTATTCTGTTTTCAAGAGTAAAATAACAAATTAACGAGCCATTAACTTGAAAATGCAGTACCTGGGATTTCTTTCCTTATCTAACTTTTAGTACATTGATTTCATGACTTTTTAAACAGCTGTTCTATTCCTCTTCCCTTTCCCATATTCACACACATTTTCAGCTGTTTCTTAATTCCTTAAATCCACTATCAACACAAATCTGAAAGTGTTCTTGTATTACTGGTAAAAATCTAAGAACTGAGTAACGAGTCACTACATCTGCCCACCAAATTTGGGAAGAGCAATTATTGAAAAACTATACACAGTTGAATACCTGAAAAGCCATTCTTACTTGCCCTACAGGGGACATTTGAAGTGGATTAAGAGGTATATATTTGATATTGCAGAGATCCAGAGGGTCCATGGAGAAATCAAGTGTCAATCTTGTTCATTATATTCCTTTGCTATTCCCTCTAATAGCATGACTCACTCAGACACAAACCAATATTGATCTTACTGTTTCCACTGCACATTTACTTCTCTCCCCAAAGTAAAAAAGATAGTGAATTTGTAGTTATGACCTGCTCCCAGTGCAACTCACTTTTAAGAAATATCACAGGGACTAGACTTACTGTTCTGGAGACAAAGAGACTCAAAATGAAAAAGAATGTTATGGACTGAAACATGTACTCTTCTGTCTCCTAAAATTCTACAGCGCAAGTTATTCTAGGTTTCCTCAGGAGAGTCTTCATTCCCCTGAGCTGCTGCAGAGAACAGAAGGGCCTATCCTTGACTGCCCATCACCTCGTGGTGCATTTACTAGCCCTGCCTCTTTCAGTACTTATGTTTTCATTAGCATAGTTTTCATCTGGGAGATGCAAAAGACACATTTTCTCTTGTGGCTGAAAGTTCAGTTCTGAGGATTCAACTGCTTGCTTGAGACCAGGGTGTTTCATCCTGCTTAATCAACTTTCCTCAGTTTCTCCATTGCACGCACACACACACACACACACACACACACACACAGAGCTGAGCATTTGTCTGAATACAGTTAGACACTACAGAGATATTCAGGAAGTTTTCAAGAACACCTCCTCAGATAATTCATAATTTTTGAAAAAGAAGTCACTATGGTCTTAAGTTCTACAAAAATATTCTTTTCAATACCAACCTGTTTCTGCAGTTCTCTTTTCAGGGAAACGTACCATGAAACATTGAAGACTGATCCCAAGTTCAACAACAGAGAACACGTTAAATAATCCCAGTACCCCAGAAAATACTCTAACAACTACAAAAGGTTTGTTTCTCATTTTTACCCCAACCTCGTTTTTCCAAGATCTGTGCTTTGCCATGTTCCTATAAATTACCAATACAGATTAATTTTACACAGATTTCCAGTCTTCAAACAGAGAAGTTAATGACTGAAGAATAGAGATATGTTTGACATTAAAATATAATGATGACTTGTTGTCCTAACTCTTGCTCTATAACAGATGATGGAAGTAAATTAATCCATCTTCTTGACAGTCATTTCATAAGAATGAGAAACCTTACCATTTTCATTGCAGGCCTATCCTATTCTTGTCCTCAGTGTGCATTTCCATGACAATGACTGTAATCATTATAACAGCATTGTACATAATGACTCTGCTTTCTGTGATGTTACTCCCAAATTGGGTGTGAAAAATGTAAAAAAACAGATATCAAATGGCAAAACTCTCACCAGTGCAGCAGAGCAGCCTACAAAATTAATAACTGACAGAACTGATAGGGTGCTGCTGCTGAACAGAAGCCTGGAATTAAAGGGCGATGCTCACATCCCCTTCTTTCATAATGTGAGGGGATTTGCATGAAAACGTCTTGCCAAATGAGTCAGGTCAAATGAGGCCTTGTGAGGTGTGTATAATTAAATGCAACATCAATAAAACATTGATTTTTCAAAATGAAAAGCAACTCATGCACAATGACCACTACTGAAATTTTGTTAATTACTAATATTATGTCAGTCTCACCCAGTTGTTCCTTTTTTCTGAATTAAAAATAAATGCATGAGCAAAATGATAGAACTGTGCTGTAAATCAGAACCATCACAACACCATTTACCAAATATAAAACAGAGTCCTCTTTTAAGTCCTACAAAGCTTCTGGGAAGATGAACTTACAAGTGTTGTGAAGTGCTCAGAGTAGAAAATGAAGAACCCCACAGGGAATTTTTACAGGAAAAGGCAGGGGGGAGTATTGGTAAGTACAGAGGAAGAAGTATCCTCTGACAAGGCATGTGGTCACATTCTGACCACAAAGGATTAAAAGAAATCCTATTCATTGATCTCCGTAAATGTAGCATTAATTTAGAGGTCTGAGGATGAAAGAAAATATATAACATTCTCATAGGAACATAAATTTGAAGAAGCCATCCTTTTGCATACTGTATCCAGGTCTCTAGTCTTACATGCAATCATGATTGTAACTGCTTTCATAAAGACAAGCATGATTTACTTTGAAAGCTGCTTAGAATCATATTTGCCTTTTTTAAGGTATGACAGCAAAGCCTGTAATTGATCTGATGACCAGATCTTCCTCTTCCTCTGTCACTTACACCTGACAAATCAATAGTGTGTAACAAAAATTCATGATATTATTCTGTATGAGCCTTATCACACTGTGGTCCCGAGGTTTACTCTGTATCTCCATTTAACAGTCTTCTTCATGGCATCTATCTCTTTCCAGATAATGTTTTGATTCTCCTACATAGCTCTGTATCAGTAACAGGTTTATAGAACATTTCTTCTATTCCAAAATCATACATGAAAATATTAATCAGTCTAAGATAAGTCTAGAGCAATATGCCCTCATCACCTCACCTATTTTAAAAGCTTGTCTATCAATGCAACCCATTATCTTGATTTATAAAAGTCCCTCCCCAGCCTAAATTTTCTATACAAATCCTACCAATGTTCAGCACGCCAAGTACTTGGTATTTTACTAAGGTTGGCCTAACAAAATAGTCGTATTTTTTTTTGTTGTTGTTTGTTTTTATCTTTGTGTTAACAGTATCGTAAACAAAAATGCTCCAGTTGCTATTTTTAGTTCAAATGATATTGTTCATATTTGAAAGCCCTTGCTACCAGGCATCTGTGATTTCAGGAGCTACTAGTTTCCTCAGATATTCTGCATATTCTAAGAAATGATTTTCAAGATTCCCATCTTGCATGCAAACTGAAGGCAAAATGAATAAGTTCCTTTTCCATGCTTTATCCCTATTAATCGTATTTCCTCACCCCTCTTATTCAACCTCTTTCTCCAATTTCATTGATGATAATAAGAAATTTTATGCTGAAAGACAGCATGCAGGGGGAGAAAAGCTTCATCTGTCCTATGTCTTGCAATAAACCTATACATACACTTTCTGTTATTTTAATGCAAATTTAAAACACAAATTATGTAGATAACATTACACATGATAAACTAGAATTCAGTTGGCCAGCCTACAACTGCATCAGGATGAACCTTACACCTGACACTCGCTCACTCACTATGTAATTCAAAATATAAATGCAGGGTCTGTTGGTCCTACAGACTCCTGATGAATTGTAACAAGTAGTATATACTCCTGCCTCTCATTATACGAAAGGCACAGAGAGATTTCCTTTTGGAAGAGCACTTTTCCACCCTGCCCTTTATGTGGAATGAATACATTGTTGAACCAAGACTGTATTTATCATATTCCCTGAAGTAGAACTGAATCCTACTCTGAAATAGTCTGGAAAAGCCTTTACTGCTTACATATTTAAGCATTATGTATTTGAGGTTCTACAGAATCTGATATGAGCACCAGCTGCATTCACTCCATGTTCAGTTGAACTCAGAAGAAACACTGTTATCATACTTTAATATCTTCATCCTGTTTACTTTTGTTAATATTTCTGCTTATAATAAACAGAGAAAGTATACATAGGGAACAGGCAAGCTCACTGTGCATATATAAAGCAATCTGAGTGGTGTTAACCTTAAAAAGGTGACATATAAGGAGATACTTGGTTTTACTCTATCTGTGCCACATTTCAGGGGATGGAAAAATAAAAACAAAAAGGCAATGACCTTACCTTTCCTACATACTGAGGATCTGGTCCCATGTGTTCTTCTAAAACAAAGAACTGATTCCATACCCATCCACGCTTGGGACGATGATGCACTTCTGTTTCACCTTCTATGTGTTTGGTTTGATTTCTAGTCACCTTGATGGAGCCATGGTGAGCAGCTCCATAACACCTCTGCACAAAACAGAGACAAAATAGGACTGGGCAGATACAAGATGTACTTGCAATTCTCATTGTAGGATAAGGTTCCTGGTCAAAGTTTTCTTTCTCTTGTCTTTTTCAGCTGTAATCCTTTAATAAGTTCCCGAGATGGAAGGTGAAGCCTCGTTCAGAAATACAGTCCAAAATGGGTTTTTCTGCGTGTTCATGGTTTAGCTGCCCATTGGGGTAAGCTCAAACTATATTTACATTATGAAAAGCTGACTGGAAAAATTGATATTTCTTCTGAGGTCTTCACAATAGAGCTCCACAGCCGACCATTTTCTATCTAATAGGGAAAGAAAAGAAAGCCACTTACTCATCACTAAAACCAGCAATTTTCAGCTTTTTGACCTTAGATTATATTCACAGCTGTACTAGCCAGTCTCTCAAAGACTCTCACTTTAACTAAAATTTCTTTTCATCCCTTTCTGTAAAAATGTTTTGTGATTGTTTTTATTAAAATACCTTAAGAATTAGCATGGCTCTTCCAAGCTATGGGTAACATAGCTTAGTAAAAACTGGATGATCCAGGATAGTTCTATTGGCTCTTAACTACAAATCATTGATCTGGTTTTGCAGTAAAATAAAATCACTACTACAGTGTCATTAGACATATAGCAATTGGTAGTTCATTTCAGATGAGTTTTTGATCTTGCATATACTGCACAGAGATCCAGCATGGTGAAAAACACCAAGGCTATGACGGCTTTCAAAGAAAAGTGTCAAAAATGGGCTTTGAGGATTCTGAGTCAGTAGGAGAGCAGGGTCATAATGTGCATTTTCACCTCCTGTTCTTTACTTAAACTCCAACCAATATCATACTAGAATTTCTCAAAGTTATTCTATATTGACAGAAAATTCAGATACTGATGTTTAGATGATTTATATTATTTTTATAAAAACATCTACGTTCCCAGTGACAATATTTTCTCAACTTCAAAAGGAAAATATGACTTGTTTTATGCTACAATAGTAACATATGAAAATGTACATGGAAGTTGATGTAGCATAAAATAATTTTTTAACCTCAGAGAAATAGTTATCCCGAGCAAATGTTTTGATCACATATCTGAATATATCAAGTATCGATCAATTAGGAGACTCTAAACATGCAAATAAATATAAAAAAATATAGAATTGCCCTCTACCATTGGTTTTGTTTAGGTACCATAAAGCCATTACAAATTAGTGAACAGAAACACAATAAATTCATGAACAGAAACACGAAGAAGTAAGAAAGTTTCTCATCAGAATAATAGAAGAGTAGTTCAAGAGTGTGTTGTACATCAGAAATACCCATTAAGGACATACTTTCTACTGCTGTTACCCAGTTTAGGACAGTGTGTTATGCTGAAGTAAAGGAATACCACCAGCCTTCTGTGTCCAGGGAGGAATTTAAAAAGAAACTCCATATGGTATTTTCCACTGAAGAATGGATTTTTTTTTTTTTTTAGCATTACGTTTTACCCTACTTTTTATTTCTATATCAAAGTAATCTCCCCTCAAACTCTACAAAACCACTGATCTCTTAGAAGTCTCACATCCCATCTCTGAACAGATTCATAGAACCCAATGCATTATTATCTTCTTAAGTACAAATGTGATGCAATAGGAATTTTTCAGAGCTAAATGTTTTAAGTCATACCAGGGAGAGAAACCAGACATTCTGAGCCACATTTGTTTCTAACCATATCTTCTTCCTTGGTTTCCTTGCCCTTCTGCATTCTCTCCTTATTCTTGCTAGAAACCAGTTTTGCCTTGAGGCATACAATTTCCCCCTAAAGATTCCTATATTTACAGATGAGCTACTTAAATAGATAAGTCAATGTTATATTTCAGAGGTACATTAAAAATAAGCAGTACCTTACAAAATGGTAAGGCTGCAATTTTATCCATTCCAGTATTATTTTTCTTCCCTTTGTTTCCATCTTGGGAAATGTCTGGGAGCAGTTCATAAGACTATAAGCAGTGCATAATAAGTTAAAAAATTGTATATAAGGTGCATTGAGATTCCTTAGAATGGCACATTTAAAATCTATTTGAAATCATTACTACTGAACTTTCCTTTATAAAAATTGTGGGGATGGTGGTGTTGGAAAACTCATATCTTATAAAAGAGTAAATATAAACAAATGCATTAGATATCCACAAATCAAGATTTACTATACAGAACTTTGTTTCTCACCTCTCTCAGAAGTCATCCACAGAGCAAATTCAAAAATACCATGATGGATTCTGTAAACCGTGTTATTTACACAGCCTGGCTCATGTATGAATTAGAACAAATAAAAGAAATACAAAGGGCTTCTTCACCTCAGAAGTGTCTGCTCTTCTTAGGATTAACATAAAGTAGAAGAAATTGAATTTACATTGTGCCAGAACCACTATGTAATTCAATTCAGTTTAGAGATTACCTGTTACACAACCCAACCCGTTTTATTTTTTATTATTATTATGCATATTTTATAAATAAATTAAAAATAGAGAGAGATGACAATGGAGTCTACTTCCTGTTATAATCATGCTTAGAAATCCATGGTTCAATAATACTGAATTGCGTGTGAAGCCTGGAGAACAGTTTCCACATGACGAGCTTGACAATTAAAAAAGGAAGGATATTTAGTGAAGATACTTTGAAGTGTTTTCGCTCTTATAATCTTATTTTAAAACCAAATCCTAATTAATGCTCAGTATAAAGGTCCTCATTCTTAGTTACTCAGCACACGTTTTCAAAAGGTCTACTAGAAACATTCATTTTTTAAAAATCCTGGCCCCCACAAAAAATAACAAAAGAAAAATCTCTGCCATGAAGACAACAAAGTTTGTCTACAGGGAGTAAGTACAGATGGAAAGACCTGGAATGGTTAACAAAGAGACAGGAAAGCAAAGAACAGACAAACCAGAACTGTGAGCAACTGAAGTAGGACTGAACTTTCTGAAATGCCTTTAATTGTTGCCTTACGCTAATATACTGAGATGTTGACTGCTCAGTGCTCTCATCTGCAGCTTCAAATGAAGTGTCCTGCTTTATGGGTTTTGTTATAATGATGCAGGCAGCTGCAGAGTAGACTTGTGTTATTGCTGTCTCCTGGGAGCCCTCATGAAAATGAGTTGTGTATCTCAAGAGACTGTCAGAGTAAGTTAAAATTAAAATAAATAATTAAATAAGATGAGGTGGGAAAGTCCTACCAGTAATGCTGAAAATCATTACAGCAGAGTAGTTACTGCTTAGCATGGCAGCAAGTCTCTATAATGAACTCCCAGGAAACCAGTATAAGCACAGCAATGCAAAATGCACCACCGCAAGAGAGACATCATTAACAGCAGAGACTTGTCCTGAATCTCAGTGTCTCTCATCTCCCATAACCAAATTGACCACATATTTGAGTTCATATGAATGATTCATTTTTGCAGATGCACATTCGACGCAGCTGCACACTTTTTTTTTTTTTTTTAAATCCCTCAGGAACCCTTTTCAGTCCCATTGCGATGGAGCTACAATTAGTTACGGAACTTGCAATAAATTGCATTTCTCATTTGCTTTCTGAATTCCAGTTCTGCACACCGCCCTCTAGACTTCTACCCTATCAGAAAATTCTGATGTTATCAAAATCTGACCAACTTCAATGTCATTACTTAGGTATGAATAATCAGACAGGAAAATATTTCCTTCTTTCTGCACTTCCTGTGCATAGTCTATTGCCAGTGTTACATCCTTCAGCACTGCAGAAATAACATTGTATTGACCTGGAGACCAAAGACAGAATAATGGGCTAGTATCAGAATGAAAAATTAGGATATTATTTTTTGTTTTATCCTTATGAAGCAGAGGTTGATGGTCAACAGAATATATACAATATTTCCGTGGAACTTTTTTTTTTTTTTCTCTCCTGCCAGTTAGCAAAGGCAAGAAATTTGTAGGTAGATGAAGGGAAATGGTTCATGTAGCCCATCTATAGTTGATCTCTGCTGTCTTTCCCCAAACTCTGGGACTTCGCATGAGAAGATGAAGCACAAAATCTTTCTTAGGCTATGTGATACAGAGACTATATATAATCATCAGTGTTTTCTAAGGAACAATGCCTTCTGCACATGCTAGTCTGACAGAACTAGTGTTCAAACAGTTTTGGAGAGCATTTAAAAACTGTATTACATGTTGTTATCTTGTCCCTTTGTTGCATTTATGTTGTAGTTATGTATATGAGCATAAAACCCAGAAAAAATATGTAATGAAATGTTCTTAAAGTAGTTTAATAGCAATTTCAATAACTACAAATGTTTAGACATTGTAGCTCTATATTGTCACTTCTTTTAGAAATGGGAAGGTGAACTACTTTTTCACTGTGATAGCATACAGACATTCTCTTTTATCTGTGAGATAAGTGCATGAGATATTGAATTCCCAAATAATTGTTGAATTTATGTGCAAAGATATATTGGTTCTGAAAGCTAATCTTTATCAGCCTGAAACTGTATCAGTTTCATGAAGAACCAGGGAGAAACTCATCTCTTTAAGCCAACAACACCAGCTCATGGGTGTGCAGTGTCAAAGGTGCGATTTCTTGTACCTTTTTCACACTTACACACAGTCTTTTGGTAAAGACCACTTCTAACAATCAAAACACAAGAAGTGCTAAGCTATAACTGAGAAGTGCTAAGCCAAAAACTGCTAAGCTATAACTGACTTTTTTTCATTTAATAAATTATTTTACATAAAATCCCTTTTGCAAAATAAATAGAAATAGACACAAAAAAAGCTTCCATGGAATACAAATATTTTTTTCTTTCCCATAAGGAAACAGAAATCCTGTTGTGGGGCTAAAGGTGTGGATAAAAATAAGTGAGAAAATAAAAAAGGGATCCAAGAAAGACAAGCAATCAGATATTATAAAAAGATAAGTAACAGAAGAAATTTAAGAGTAAGATAAAACAAAGCCACTGAAAATTTCACTTAGAAAAATAAATCAAGATAAAGAAGCAAATTGGAAAGTTCAAGTGGAAACAGCTGCAGCTGTGAAAGCTTCTATGTGAAGCTATCAGAGATGATTTTTATCTCAGACCTGAAACTGTGTATAAAAAAAGAAAACAAGCAGTACGATTCCTGTGGAATGTAAGAAATCCAGTTTATACAGTTTAACAGAAAGTCAGTTAAGGAAAACATTAACTGAAAATACAAATCACAAAATAAAATTCAACACCAAATATATGGATCTGTGAATTGGTATGCCAAGATTGTCAAGAGAGTGCAAAACCCAGTATTTATTTCCCTATGCTTTTTTACTTTCCATACCAGAAAAGCTTTTTAATTTCCACATTCTCCTGCACACCTCAGAAACCAAGTCAATTGATGAGACATTTGTTTCAGAAAATAAAAGGCAATATAAAGCAATATAACAATATAAAATAATATAGCAATATAAGGATAACTGCATAAGCTTAATGATTGCAGGTTGTTATGTGGTATGAGTAATAAACTGTGAGATTCTTAGGTTCAATTTAAAACCAGAGAAACACATTATGCAAAATTAATTACTTAGATGAGTACAACACTCTTGCTGACAGTGCCCAAATAAAAGCCAAAGAAAAGAAATGCCCTCCTTTTTTGTTTCTTCTCCCTCCTTACCTCCTACCCCTCAAAAGAAAAAAAAAAAAAAAAAGGAACAGTCATACTAAAAGCTGTAAAACAAAACAATAACAAAAACAACAGCTGTATCCTAGGATATTATTAAGCAAAGGGAAATCACATATTTTGAGACATTCTAAAATAGGAAAAGCAATACTCCAGACACAAGTCCTTCTTTTGGCCTGGTCCTCTGGAAAGTAAATCATTATACTATATAACACAAAAATAATTTGACAGCACAGATATGGGTTACAACATGCCCTAATGTTGTGATTAGATGTCCAAAATCATACACTGCCCAGAAATTAATAAATTACTCTTACTCTTCCCACTTGATTTTTTTAAAGTTAACAGTAGTTTTATTTTGTTTCAGAGTTAGCATTAAAATATTTTAAATTCATCAAATTATCTCAGATGGTAATGTGTGATGATTTTTTAAATAGTATTCTGACTGACAGACATCCATCAAACAATTCCTACGTATGAGACTCCATTCTTCCTGCTGGCTCAGACACCCCCAGAGACAATGTCAGAAGCCTCAATTAAATTTCCAGTTTATATCACAGATTTCTTCTAAACGCTCATAATCCAGGCTACTTTTTAAATCTAAGAATGTCTATTTTTCTCTCTCCAGTTCTTTGTCCATTCAAGGTAGGTATTATTCCCCAATATTCATTTTATCTTCCCTTTACTACCTACTTCATTAGGCTTATTACTAGATTCTTATTAAAATTTCTTGATTTATTGACTCTGCAAAATTTCAGTAGCTTCTAAATCAAGGGAACCAATATACTATTAATATTCCATAAAAATCACACAAAAAAATAAAGCTTAGCCATCTCTTTGGGCTTACAGCTGCCAAATACGATCTTAGATTTGAAATAATTTAGATTTCAGAGGCCTAACTGAAACAACTTGTGGTTTTGTTCTTATTTCCATTATATGTTTGATTTTAGACAGTTCATACCTAGGACTTCAACACAGTACAAGTATGGACTCATCTTTATTTCTAGAACAACAGATTGGTCTGATATTTTCCTTTGTAAATGTACTTTACCGTACTAATTATATCTTGAGACTGAAAAGGAAAATGATACAGGCCAGAGAAAACTTCTCATCCAGCATTAACACACTGACATTTCCAGCTTTCCTTTAAAGTTCTCACTGTTTTGTGAAGATGGAATAAAGAAATTCAAAACATTGATTTAAAATTCTGGCTGCAGCCCTAACTATTAGCCATCATTGTTTCAAATGGAGTTTTAAATTAAAGATTGTCTTCATTTTTCCTTGGCTTTCACTGCCAGTTTTAAATTAGTTCAGAGTACATACTCCCTGTTAGCTTAGGCCTTAATAAAGTTACCTCACTGGCTAGAATAGGTGGCATCATTTTAACTATCTGGGTCATAAAGCAGAATAGGCATAGTATGAATAAAAGCTTTTGTGATTATTCATAGAAATCACCACACATTCCTTACAGAATGAAGTATGTGAACTGGAATTCCGATTTTGTTATGCAAAAAGTTGGAAGTAAAGCCTAACAGCAATTAAAACAGAACAGAAATGCTGAGCTAGCACAAGCAGCTCTGTGCAGAGCTACTTCCTGCTAACACCTCTGTTAAACTGCATTAATCACGTTATACATAGATGGGCTTCCCCAGGGGACAAAACCCCACTCGTGCTACCTAACAACAGCATGAGGATGAATCGAGAACATGGAAAGCAGGAACAGTCTTAGGAGATGTACAGTCAAAAGAGCTATTAAAAAGGTTTTAATGTTGCTTATGGCAATAGAAATTCCTGAATAATAATTGAGATGACACTTTTTTTAATAAACATAAATTCAAGACTGTCTTATACCAAGGCATTTGTTGTGGTTTAACCCGGCCAGCAGCTAAATACCACACAGCCATTCACTCACCCTCCCCCCTCCCTCTCTGGGATGGGGGAGAGAACGGGAAAGTGAAGCCTGTGAGTTGAGATAAAGACAGTTTATTAAGACAGGAAAATAATAAAAACAATAATAATAATAATAGTAATAGTATTACTAATAATAATGTGTACTAAACAAGTGATGCACAATGCAATTGCTCACCACCTGCTGACCGATGCCCAGCCTATCCCCAAGCAGCCGGCCCCCCCCACCCCAGCTAGCCACCCCTATATATTGTTTAGCATGACATCAGATGGTATGGAATACCCCTTTGGCCAGTTTGGGTCAGCTGTCCTGGGTCTGTCCCCTCCCAGCTCCTGCTGCACCCCCAGCCTGCTCGCTAGCAGGACAGAGCGAGAAGCTGAAAAGTCCTTGGCTTGGTGTAAGCACTGCTCTACAACAATTAAAAACATCAGCATGTTATCAGCGCCCTTCTCATCCTAATCCAAAACATAGCACCCTGCCAGCTACTAGGAGGAAAATTAACTCTGTCCTACCTGAAACCAGGACAGCATTAAAGTAGCAGCTTTAGTTCCAGTTTTATAGACAGCAATACATACTTATGATCAAAGTACTCTCTTCTCGTCGTGTGTGTAGCTAAACACCAAATACAAGCTTCAATTAACTCCTGAATGGATAGCATCAACTGAGGCACTGATTATAAAGAGTACAACTCTGGCATATCATAGCTGGGCAACTAATCCAGTCCCAGTATATGGCAAAGGAGATGGCTTCCACATGGCCCCAAAAAAGGATTCTAGGTACCATAAGGCCCAATGTGATACATACACACAAAAACGCTTTTTGAAGAGGAACTGTTTCTCTTTTAACAAGAAAACAAGAACAAGAAGCACTACACAAACACACACAAAAGGGTTTAGTGTATAGTCCTTTCATTTTTACTCTGCCACAATCAAAATTCTTTTTTACTTATAAACCACCCAAAAATCCATAACAGCACAAGAAATCCATTAGAACCAGCATGGAATTCAAGTTTTATTATCATAACAGGATTTTTTAAAGTGCGTCCAATTGACACGTTGATTAGATGATGCACAAGATGAGATGTGATCTCTATGCTGCCTTTAACAATGAATGGCTACAGTGAGTGGTAGCTGTAGAGATGATTTGAAAGATTCATTCATTTTTGAAAATACACTGAAAAGGGTTAGTAAAAGGCATTTTATATGACTGGGTACAGGAAAGCATTATACACTACCAACCAATGGATTTGTTACCCTGTTGAGCAAATGCCTTGTATGAAAGAGAGTACAAATGGGTAGAGAAACATATCTTTCCTGAACAAAGGAATATATGCAAAGTTTGCAAACAAAACAGGAATAGAACTTAGCTTGCAAAACAGTATTGCATATAGACAGGCAATTATTAACTATGATGAATAGTTAGTGGAAATTTGACATTAAACCATGATTGAGAGATTCAAAGCCTGTCCTCAGTTGGCATACAAAACTTTATATATATATATATATATATATATATATATATATATATATAATATATATAATATATATATATATATATATACACTATTATATAATATATATAATAAGCAGGCACATAGCAACTTCAAGATAACAGTGCTCTGCCACAATCAACGACTGTAGAAATTTTGTTTCCAACTATATACAGAGAGCAATTGGCAAAACCACAACCACAGTAACAACACAATTAGTCAGATAAAACCCAGCCACTGTTTCTATAAGCTATAATTGCTGACAAAGTCATGCTAGCCATTACCTGCTGTGAAAGGAACAACTGTTAAACAAAGAAAGATGAATCATGTATCTGACTCATGCCTTTCTCTTTGCCTCAACCAGAGACAAATCCACCTACATTTATATCTAGAGTCCATGCTTCTAGCCAAGTACAATACAGATACGTAAGACAGCACAAAGATACTTTTGTGTTCCCAAAGCAGCAGAGCCTTTTCTTATTTTCTGTTTCCCTTCCCAAGGAACTTGCTAAGAAAATAAAGATGTCGGTGATTTCTTGAGTCATTCCTCCCATTTATAAAGGTCAGGTCAACCAGTCTGGGAGGAAAGCACATACATGAGACTCTGATGAGCAATTACCCAAAAAAAAACTTGCAACTGACTTCTTGTGCATAGTCCACAGGTACTATTTGTACTAAAAAATTATTTCTCATAAATGAATAGCAGGAGCTCCTCTGGGAAGTATAACACCCCAAATGAATGGTAAAATAAACAAACAAACAAAAACAAAGAAAGGGAAAGGTGGCCCAATGTAGACATCAAAGGCTGAAGAAAGAATTGAAGACATTTACCTCCCATCCTTTGCTACTAGTTCAGCATTCTGTGCTTGAAACTCAAAGTCATGTAAACTATTCATTATATTTTTGTTATCAAAATTTTAGAGTATTTCAAATGCAATGTATTTATGTTTCTTAGATTATAAGAATGATAAATATGTTACTGGTTACTTAAACCCATATCTCAGCGTCTTAGAGAAAAATATTAAATGACCTATCGTTTTAAATAAATCTTACTGTATATGCTTGAAGTTTGAAAATATTCCTTTTCCAGTGTGCCAAGAGGGGTGACTGTTCTGTGAGAAAGCATGCCTAAAATGTGATATATTTTAATACAGAAAATAACTAAAATATATTTTTACTGGCTGATTTTTCCCTTTCTTTTGAACCAAAACATAAATTGCCACCACTGTTTCTGAAATAATCTACGCTTTTTTGGTACATAACAAGACAGGAAGAAAAACAGAACTTTTGTTCCATTTTTTAATGTAGCAACATTATTGAAATAATGAAGGAAAATAAAGCTGAGTCAAGGCAAATAAGCCACTTCTATTTAACAGACAAAATATTTTGTTTAAATTGAATATTTTAACATTTAGAATCAACTAACTTTCAAAGCAAAGGTCATTTTCTTTTTAAAACATTTAAGTGGCATAAGTAAATTTGAGCCTTCATATAAACAGTTGTATGCAACCTTCTATAAACATTTTTGCTTTTCACAAACTGAAACATTGCAATTAAATAACTTCCTGACTGAAAATTCCCAATATGCTCTTCATTTAATGCATGCTACTTGCAAATTTTTTTCCTTGGTTAGTAATTATGCTGAACTTGTATTTCCAACTGTCCATCACAGTTATGACCAACTTAGCCCATTTTTCTTATGCTGGATTCAAATGACGAAACTCTGATTCCCCCTAGGCAAACTGCAAAATTCCCATTAAGTTAACAAAGAAAAACTTTTACTTGAAGTTCAGTAGCACTCAGCATCAGCTGCATTCTTTGGTTACACAAGAGAGCATCTTGTGTACTTTTGGATTTTTTTACCTATATTAATGTATTATAAGTTATAAACATTATAAGGCACAGAAGCCCACAGTAAGTATATAAAGAACCCCTTAATTACAGCAATACATGGAAGGAAGAATTTGAGTGGCTGACAAAACATTTCAGTTTTCAGAATATCCTGCTATTTTGCACAAATAATAAAGATTTTGAGAAACCAGCATTAAGAGGTCAAGCAGTGCCCAACTTTTGACAGATAACACCATCTACTTGGGCCAGTTACTGGCAAAATAATCAAAAATGCCAAGATCATTCTTCTTGTTCCTTGCAAAGAAGAAATAGTAACCTGAATTCTATTTAAAGTTTGAATTTTTGAGTGTCACACAATACCAAAGCAAATTTCTGCTGGCTTCATTGAAAGTGCCATGAAGTCTTTACCAATTTGACAACATCCTGACATCACATGTATAATCATACAAAACTGAGGTCAGGAAGAGCCTTTGGGCATCACCTGATCCAACCTGTGGCTCAGAGCAGGGTCAGCTTCTGGGTTGGACATGCCTGCTTAGCTGCAGGAAAGCTTGTGGAAAAGAGGAACGTGTACTGGCCTGGGGTTAAGCTAGCTGAACAGAAGACCAGAAACCACTGGATATGGCAAAACTATCCGGACACATGAGATGATAACAATATAAGAAGTTACAGACAGAGCCACAAGGAATGGCTGGATCCCACAGAGAGACCTATGTGGAAGGCAGCTGAACTCTACGCACCATTCAAGAAGAGTATGGGGCCCTTTTGGAGAGTAAAACCTTGCAAGGTCCACACTGCCTAGGTAACCATCTTAGTACTGCTTTATAAAGTTGAGACTATCTACGAAACACTATCAGAAATACTGAACTTGGGTGCAATTCAAATAAATTATAATAATAATAAAGAATTATGGAAGTCAAAAAAGAACAAATAAAAGAAAATCCTCCTCAGAAGTAAAGCATTGATGACAATCAATGACAATCCACACAAGAGAGTGGAGAGCAGCCCTGCAGAAAGGGATCTCAGGGTTCTTGTTGATGGCAAGCTGAACATGAGCCAGCAGTGTGCCCTGGCAGACAAAAGGGCCAGCCGTGCCCTGGGGTGCATCAGCACAGCACTACTAGCCATTTGAGGGAAGGGATTGTCCCACTCTGCTCTGGTGTGGCCTCACCTCGAGCACTTTGCACAGTTTCAGGTGAGACAGTATAAAAAGGACCTGACACTATTACAGAGCATCCAAAGAAGGGCTATAAAGATGGTGAAGGGTCTAGAGAGGAAGATGTCTGAGGAGCAGCTGAGGTCCCTTGGTTTGTTCAGCCCAGAGCAGAGCAGGCTGAGGGGAGGCCTCATGGCGGCCTGCAGCTCCCTCATGAGGGGAGCGGAGGGGCAGGTGCTGAGCTCTGCTCTCTGGGGACAGCGACAGGACCTGAGGGAATGGCATGGAGCTGGAACAGGGGAAGGTCAGGCTGGCTCTTAGGAAAAGGGGGTGCCCCCACCATCAAGAGGGTGGTGGGGCACCGGAACAGACTCCCCAGAGCAGCGGCCATGGCGCCAAGCCTGCTGAAGTTCAAGAAGTGTTTGAGCAATGCTCTCAGACATAGGGTATCATTTTTTGGTGGTTCTGAGTGGAGCCAGGAGTTGGACTTGATGATCCTTGTTGGTCCCTTCCAGATCAGGGTATTCTATGATTCTGTGATTCTATGATTCTATCAGCCAGGAAACCAACACTGTAGAAAAGGAGTAATTTCAAAAGAAAGCTCTGTTAAACAGTCATCGGCAGTTCCGGGATTTCTCTTGTGCAAATATAGTAATAAATACCATAAATAAAGAGAAAGAAGAGCTAAGGGGATATCCATGTACGTCAAGTCTAAATTTAGAGTCTGTATTTAAAAACATGTCTTTTCACATCACACTGTAACTGAGATGTCTTTTAGTCACTGATTTCTCCCATTACATTACTTCTACTAACCATCCTATAATCACTTTCAGCCACACAGCATTGCTGCAAGTATGTTGATTTCTTCCCATCTCCCTAAAAATGTTTTCTTTTTACATGGTACAACTAGATTGTTCTCTGGCAGAACTGATCCTTTCATTATGAGCAGCTTTCTCTACTGTCTTGACAAGTACATAATGTGCATTTCTTTTATTATTATTATTATCTTCCTGTCTTTTTTTCTCACTCTTCCAGCACAGCCAGTATTAAACCATTGTTTCTCGATTTATCACCTTATTCATTAAATGTATACATTTCCGTTTCAGACTGACTTACTCAAATACTGAATTCTACAATTGGCATGTCACAGCTTTCTCACAGATATTTATAGTAAAATAAGTTATCTGTTAAATGCAAACAATATAACCCAGCAACTCATTTTGCAAAGTATTCAAAAGTCAGAATCAATATACAAAGCAATTGCATAAATTGCAAAGGCAGCTTTGCCCTGATGGATGAAAGAAGGGGATACAGATAAAAGTGCATATGCTGAGTACAAAAATAAGAAGTGTCTGCCTAAAAGGAAAAAAAAAAAAAAGAACATCAGTGTAATTTGGCATTGGAACTTTCTATGTGTAATTACTGTTTCAAATACAGAAATATCTTTGTTACCTACTTTTGTTATCTTGGCAAGAAAATAATCTTTAATAATCAGAAAAACAGCAAATGTTTTCCAGAAGGCGGTCTCACCAGATGAGCAAATGCAAACCCACAAGTCAGATTTATTTTTTTTTTTCTTTGAAAGAAATTAGAGCTACATTTGTAGCAGTAAGTATTTTTACTGCCACTTTGTAGTAGAAATGAACACAAGCATCAAACACTTACTTAAACTTTTCACCCTAGGGTGAAGGTTGACTAGAAGAATGGATTTTTGCTAACTGTCTTATTTTTGAAGATCTTTCTTATGTTGGATGATTCCCCAAGCCCAGATAACTAAATTTTCTATCACGGAGCATTAACAAGAAAATCCAGTCATTTGTACTTTATAAGAAACAACTTCTTTATAGTAGTGCAGTCAATATAGTGTAGTCATGGCAGATACTGAAAATTTCCAGAATATCCCAAGAAAACATTTTCTTAAGTTATCTAACTTGTTGTATTGAAAATTCAGAAAGAAATGCTGTACTAAATTTCAGGTGAAATCCAAATAGAAGAGTTAAAAGAAAAATATCTCAGCGTGAGTTTTGAAAAGATATATATATAAATGACTGAAGTACTGTACATGATTTAACTGAAGTTAAATACATTATGAAAACCCTACTAATCTTAAGATAAATTTTAAAGTCTTAAGATAAATTCAGGTTTCATACAGCAGACAATTTTCATGTACTCATTTGTAATAAGCTTTAAATCTCCAAATGTGCTAAATATACTAATCCTACTGAATTGCCATAGGCTTTGTATATATAACTTCGCTATATTCTTTTGAAAATTTTAGCTTCCATTCTTGTCCAACCAACTTTCCAGGAACAGGTAAGCAGGTAGGTAAATTGAGATTCAATGTCAAAATCATAACACCAACAAGTCCTCTGGAACGGAATGGCGAGGAGAAACAAGGTTAATCAGTAGAATCACGTCTTAAGTTCTGATTGTGCAAACAAAAAAAGACCTACTTAACTTTAAGCCTAGTAACGAAAAGCTCATTGACATTAATGGGATTAATTGTTTGCTTAGAACTCAGCTTAAAACTGAACTTTTTAAAGATCAGGTCACTGGCATTTCAGTGGGGGACCTGGAGAACAGTTACCATAGACAAACAACATTACATATTGAAAAGCACCAGGAAAATTTAAGAACATAACATTCAGTTTCAAAACATGTTTTTCCTCCATTAATACATGAATAATAGTCTAACAGCAAGTGAAACACACTAAGCTCACTTTCATATTGCTCGTAAATAAGAGACATGGCATGTAACACTAGGTTTTCTAGTGTGAGTTGAAGGTCTTCCAGAAATCACTCACAGTATGCTTAACAGTTTTAAGTTTAAAACAGAAAATGTTTTATATTGGATTCTTTGCACCCAGCGCAAACCATAACTTACAGACTTTCTGTACAGAACTTACATATTCAACCTATAACTTACATACTTTCTGGAGCTCAGCTTTGTTTCTGTAAGCGAGCAGGATAAGGGTTTAGCATGATCCCCTGATTTAATAATCATCTGGCATCATTAAAAGAGCACCACAGTCAGGGCTGAACACCCAGAAACACTACCCTCTCATTTTAAGAAACAGTGCATTTTACAGGAAAGATCAGTGTCCCAGAAAAATCTCAATTCAGTCTCATTTTGAGCCTTATAGTAACATTGCTTACAACTACACTGTTTCCAGAGTACCCTGTTCAAGCAAGTGGTGAAAAGGTCCCTAAATGCAACATGTAAACTCTCCATGGGTGGAGGAGAACAAGTTGTAATAAACTATATCCCACTTATGAAAGGACTCATCTAAATATTATAAAATTTAATTTTTAAATTGTTAATTTTTAAATTGTTAATTTTTAAAATTAAAATTATAAAAATTAAATAACATTATTTAATGAGGAATACAACAATGAAAAAATAAATGTAGAAGGATAACACCTCACAAAATCTTTAATGAGGCCTGGAATATCTACTATGAAAACAGTCAAAAAAATCAAAAAAATGTATTGATTATATTATCTCTAACCAGCCAAAGTGATATTCAAGCCTTTTACCAGCTATTTTGTTGTCTCGCATTTCAGTGTTTTTCACAAAACACTGAAACTACTATTCTTTTTTTTTCACTTTTTTTTTTTGAACTACTTTTCATAAATTTCACTGATAAGAATACATACATTTCTACATACTCTAGCATAGATCTAACATTACTAGAATAGGCTTGCACTGTTGACTAGATTACTAGCAAACCTTCAGCACCCTTCCAGAATTAAAAGAAGTGCACAGTTATCACAACAAGCCACCATAAGCTCCACAACAGAACAGCAGTATAAAGAAAATAACGCACCATGATAAGAGCTTAAAAACCTAATAAAAAGTTTGTGATCTTTGTCTGATGCAGATGGAAGAGTTTTAGGGCAGCTTCAGGCCTATTTTATCTTGACAGAGATACTGTTTGTACAGCAGGCTGAAGTAACTGATCAAACATGAGACTGAAGAACATAGGCTTGCCATGAGCATCTATAACACCCAAGCAATAACTGATGGAATAAGAGCTAGTGTAGCAACGATGCTCCATCCCACACTTCACCTTAGCCTGGAGAAACAACAGTGAAATATCTGGGGACACTATCCAAGTCTTAGAACAAAACCTTTTGTTTTTTTCCTAAACATCATCATGCATTTTACTGTAATTTTAAAATATGAATATTAGTTTCCTTTTTAAAGTCTGGATTGTGATGTGCAGAGATTTCTAGAATTATACATTTCTTGAGACTCAGCAGACTCTGTAAGAGACACTTATGCTAGATTTAAGCAACACTGACTTGTGTTTAGCACTTGTGTATGCCCTTTGCAGGATGGTGAAGGGCTCTTATGTGATTATTGCAATAACAAAGATTTCTGATGCAGTGAAAGGTAAACGGGCACATGAAAAGATATATATACACATACCAATGTAAGTATCCAGTAAAGAATGACACATTCGGTGCTTAATGCATAGCTAATGACAATAAATATGAAGATTCAGTAAGAAATTAACAGTTCTGAATCAAACCCAATAACTTTATAGATTAATTCTATTTTATAGTATTTTACCTAAATAACTGAGAGTAAAAACTGACACTCATCTGTTCTACTTTTCTGAAGAGTCTAATACACTTTTTCCCCTTTACAGAGCATTCTAATCGTAAGGCACAAAGTTTAGAAGATAGTAAGTTATAAGTTTTAAAGTGTCATATTAGTTTTTGTAGCAAGTTACCTAATAGTTTCTACATTTTATGAATACAGAGTTCTTTGGCTCAGTTAATTAAATCAATAGAGAGGAAATACTAAAAAGTTCAGAATTAGATTACACTTCAAACATTGCTTTTGGATAGCACCTGGGAAAAGGATTTAAATGAGAATTATTCATTTAACTGTAGTTAACTCCTACAACTGTTTTCATAAGTTAATTGCATTTTCAGTACAGAATCCAAGTTTTCACCTAATAAAAGGTGTGTTGCTTGGTTATTTTTGAGATCTTATCTTTCAAAAATCTAAATTTCTATTTACTATAAAAACTTACAATAAACAGTTTAATTGAATAAGGTGTACATAATAAAGAAGAGAAAAAAAAGGAAAAATGTGAATAGGAACTCAAGATGTTTCTAACTTAGCTGCTTCCTCGATGCTTACATTTTCAGGAGTTCTTCAGTCTGTAAGTGGGGAATACATATAAGAGCAGTTACTTCTTGTAAACAGCAGCTCTCCAGCTCTGACAGCAAAGCACTCAGTTTGGGCTGCAAAACATATCCAAGAAACTGGAAATGGATGCCCGTACTGTGCTCAGAACACTACTCTATGCTGACATGCACATAAGCTCATTTTCTCAAAGCTCATTTAAATGTATCTGCACTATACCATTAATGTTGCCAATCAGTGACATCTTCCTCTGACAAAAAGGTCAAGAACAGACCAACGTATTATTAAATGACAGAGTTCGACCCTGTTTTTTCTGCAGGTATTGAACAAATGCCTGAGAAATCTGGCCTGCTGTAAGGACACGAGAGTTTTAATGCATGAACAAGGGCATTTGCTAGGTAAATTTCCTATTTTAAATTTCTTGGTTATTAAAGGATGGACATATACTACATATAACAGGAACTAAAGATATGTATGGATAGTAAACCACTCAAATATGCAATCTGCATATTCTACCAAAAGCAGAAATTCATTCACTTTAGGTGTTAGATAAAAACGTGAATGCAAAGCACTGATCCATCTCAGTAATGTTAAGTCCACAACACTGTCCAGATGTACTTTCTTACAGCATACATCTTATTTGGTTTTGGTGTGCCTTTTACATTTCCTGTCATACACATGAGAGAAAACTAATCCACTTCTGTCAATATGTATATTTTGCCCCCCACCAAAAAAAAAAAAAAAAGGCTGTACAGAAAAAAAAAGTTTTTTTTTTTTCTCTTTTCATCCCTTACCCTTCACTGGTTTTATTTGGACTGTAATTATTCAGAATCACACAATTTTTTATATAATTGGGTTATATACTCTTATTATAAACAAGCCATTCTTCTAAACAAAGGGAAATATCTACATTTCTGTGTTTCTAAAAGCCACTTGCTACTGGATGTCTGTCTTCTACTGATAACAAAGATAAAAAAAACACTTCATAGGCATGGTCAGATCCAATAATTTAGAATAAGGAAGTCGTAGACATATGCAGCTCCATCTCATCTACTATTGCTGCTTTAAAAATAGTATTATGAAAGTAACATGCACCAGAGACCACACTTTTTTCTTATTTATCTTCTACTGCACTTTCACCAGGGAGATAGGAAATGGCACTCCTAAGGAGCTGACTACATACAGTAGCATTAAGACACAGCCCAGAAGGCATCGATCCTTTGATATGCACCAAAATAAATGATGGAAAGCAAACACTTTATGAGACAGTTGTACCTCTATCTATTTCTACACACAAATACAAAATCTCATGTGTCAAAAATGTTCACACCAGAATAATATCAACCGCCAACTGCACACAATCACAACAGCTCTTCTTCATTTATCAGTATTTCTTAAATAAGCACACTGACAGTTGTGTACTAGTGGTGTCAATATAGTCCCACTTTGCACAAATATACAGACCATCAGGACAACCATTCACCTTTTCTTTTTTTTTTTCCCCCAGTGATTTAACACACTCAGAAACCATGAACCTTCTCATAGACAATGCCCTGAATAGCCAATGTCAAGGTAATCTTGCTTTATCCTTGACAAAAGCTCACTCAAATGCATTGTGGTTCTGCTCTGAAAAAATATTTTTTTTCTGAAAATACAGGAGAAAATATCCTAGAGACCCACAGCACAGGGACTCCCTCCCATTTCTTCTGTTAAAATCTTTAACAAGAGAATAATTACTGTCAAATGTGTAAAAAAATTATTGGGCAGCAACTCTTATGATCCTGCTGGACTAGAGAGGATTTGTACTGGTAACCTAAGATCAGAATCTCTATTTCTGACTATAAGGTCATCGGCTATCTTATTGCCCCTAAAATTCAGCCAAAGGGTTTAGAAGTCATATCTTCTTTATCTTTCTTTCCAATATTGTATTAAAAGCTTTATTTTCACTTCTATTGTTCTTACAGCTCAATGACTAGTGTTTACAACACACCAGATTGCATAGATTTTTAATACATTAATGCAACTATATCCACATGGCAACTTGTTTTCAGGTAACTTCTCAAGCAATACAGCTACCAGCCACAGGAGATGGCCAACATTAATACAGTAATTCATAAAATATGTAATACTTATTCCAAAAATCTCATGGTCCATTATCAACCTACAACCCTTGCAATTTGTGTGATGTATCATTTCCCACTCTTCCTCTGTTCCTTCCTTGCCTTCTGTTACAGCAGTATTCATTATTCAGCAGTTCAAGTCAGCTTCCACCCAAAGCCCAAGGAGGTGGCAGGAAGGAGATGTGCAGTACCTCAGAGACAAAGGTATCGATTCTAAGTTGGAGAGATGGAGGAAGGTTGTGGGTAGACAAAAGAAATGATTTCCTCCAACAGTCCAGAGTTATTGAAATACGCAGTCCACTTCCTCTGGTTTTCGTCTTTCTCTGGTTATTGTGCTGAACTGGCTACCCAAGGGTATGAATAAGCATTAGACATGGTGTCTCAAAGGAGAGAGGAAGACAGCTGGGAGGCGTGCATCTGGTAACAATGAGCAAGCAGATTGGCTTATCTCATTCCAATCCGCATCCTGGTTACAGCCTTCTCCCTCCCCCCCCCCAAAAAAAAAAAAAAACTACGCTAAAACGCAACACTTCCCAAGCCTGCTGTTTGCTCCTCTAAATGCCCCACGATTGTGTTCAAAAAGCTGCAGAGAACATCTTGTCCCACAGTCAAGCAGATCTTACTTCATTTGCCTTACCTGTGCTTACTTATAAACAATAAGGCATTAAAACATATTAAAGCAATGTCCATAATTCCTAAGCTAATGTAACTCCTACAACCTAATACTATGAACTTCCGCCTCAGCTGCTTTCATACTTTCAATTCTAAGAAAAAGCAAAAATTCACTCTCTAAACTAATTTACTGACATAGTGAGGGTTTTAAAAATACAGATTTCTTGTTGCAGAGTTTAAAGATTTTTCTTATGCGATTGTGCTCAAAAACAGCTTAAGTGCTTAATACCATTGCAAATATTTCTAAACCTTTCTGAGTTAAAGCTACACACACATTAGTGTTCCAGTTTAATTGCTCGCATCCTGTTTCTAAATCTACCCTGATTTGCTTTCTTATATTTGATTAGATTTGCTTTCTTATATTCCTTTCTTCTGCAGTGATATTTTCTCTTGGAGAAAAACACAAAGCAGTTAACACCTGCATTTTGAAAAAGGAATTTTAATCTGGCACGATGCAAAAAAAAAAAAAAAAAGCATTTAAATTAATAGATAAACATGCTACAAATAAAGCTGATAGTCATTTAGAGTACAAAACAGAGTGGCATTTTTAGTAGCATGGAAGTGCAGCTGACAGGCATATCTTTATTCAATTAGTTCCTAGTTTCCAAGGGCAGAGTTGTATGTACACATCCAAACTGCTTCTCTAATTTTAGCAACTTTTTATACTGAATATTTAAAACCACTTAGTATCCAAATCAATTTAACAGAATGCCACTTAAATTCTCAATTTTAGTTTTCAATAATTTACTCTGTGCACCTCAATACTGTTTATGACCTGATCTCTAAATAAAGATCTCTTAGCCTTTTTAAAAAATATTTCAGTTTCAAAATAATCAGACTTACATGTGTACAAGTTGCAGAGAATGAAACAACAGCATCATTTTTATGTGCTTCTCAGTATTATAAAAGTTTCATACCAATCTATCTGTGTATCCTACTTACTTCTGCAGCTAAAATAGCAGGTAAAATAGGCACTTACTGTTTAGTGGTTACAGGGCACTTCTCCACTCCTTTTCCAAACAACTTGCCAAATCAAACTTACTGCCTCTTTAGCTGCTGGCAGACAAAAACAAACAAACAAACAAAAAAACTATGTCAGATTTCAAGAAACTGTGGGAGATGGTATTTTACTAAAAAAAAAAAATCTCTTTCAGCTGAAGTAAAAAGCCGTACAACAGTGCTATCAACACTTAAATCTTTTCATCATAAAAGCTATTAATAATCTATGAACATGAAATCCCTTCATAAGAGTACCATGGTGGGGCATACAGTTAAAATCTTTAAACAATAAAGAAAGGGAGAAAAACAAACCAAAACAAAAACAGAAGCAATCAGATGACAAATACAGAAATAAATATTTTTAAAAAGGGAAATCCATTGCTTTTGTATCAGCTCAGTTTTCCAGCCTTTTATGACAGGGTGAACCATGAATATTTCAACAGTGATTTAATTTTTTCTAATGTGTTCTCCACTGGTCTGCTGTAGTAAAGGATTGGCTAGGGTTTGTGCCTAAGTCCATATTAGTATCACTCTCTCCTCTTTTTCATTTGCAAGTCCAAATATGTTTCATGCTCAGTATGAAATTAAACTTCTTTGAAGAATCTTTATATATATATATATATATATATATATATAAAAGTATAAAAGCTGGAAATCTCCATTGGAGAAAATGCAGTTGAAAAAAGGCACGTGTAAGAAAATTCAGTTTTCCAAAGTACATGATGGCTGCCGATTACTTAACATTCCCCAAAGGTATCAGTAAGCAATGCAGTGCTAACACCAGCCATTCAACAGAACTATTAATAATTACAATTCTAGCACAAATCAAATGTGCTAGAATTATTCCTATAAAAGTAGCACAAACAAGCATCTAAAATTTACAGCAAGCCTCATTTACAAGACATGAGATAACATCTTAGAAAAATGAAGTATAAACAGTCATTTCAGACCTTGTATGTTAGAGATGTCACCGTGTTAAACTCAGTTCTTTTTCTTGAAGGATGTAAAACTCTTCATGACTGAAAAGTGAAATAAGAACCATCTGTTTTCAAAAAGTGGTCAATAGTACTTGATTTTAAGTGCCCACCACCATTTACTATGTTCCTGCCTATCCATTGCAGTAAGCGATGATGGGAGAGACTACACGAGGACCCCTGCCATGCTGCATGTGCCCACTCCTTACACGTGCCTAGGAGACAACCCCTGCACTGCATGGGTGGAAATACATTAAAAATAGTTTTGAAGATTAATGTTCTCTGAATGAAAATAGCTGTTACCTCCATCTCACAAGTAGAAAAACAAGGCATGCTAAGTGTCATGGGATATAACGTACTTGAAAGTACAGGTCAGGTGAAATGAGGTCTCAAACACATCCACCCACTCTGCTTCTCCTGATGGGAGAAGCACAGATGAACTGCTGACGAATTTACAGCCCTGCCGCACCTTCAGGGCAGGAGACCATCAGGCAACAGCACGGGGGCTAACAACTGCTCATTGGCTTCCAACACGGAGGAAGTCAGAGAGATCAGCCCTGGGAGAGGGGTCAGAGGCCCCTGCCAACCTCTGGGCTGTAAAGCCAGGCACAAAGTGGCAGGAGGAGCCTGAGATGAAGCGCTGACCATCACTGGGATGAACGTCGTTCCGCAAGTGCGAGGGTATCATCATCCGCCCCCCAGCACAGCCCTTGCCCCTGCTGCCTGAGGGCTTCTCCCAGCCAACACAGACATTAAAACCCATGCTAGCGGGTGGAGCAGTCCTCCTCTTGTGGATTCCACGTGGCCATCAATCCCCAGTTCCCCATGACATCGATCAGCTTGCACAAGTTGATGTAAGACATAAGACAACGTAAGACATCTGTAAGAGAATGAGGAATCTTTTCTTCCAGTACCCCAATCTTAGATACCAACTTCTTTCCCAAAGGTCTTTTCTTTATTTTCACAGGAAAAAAATAAAAATAATAAAAAAATCTTAGCACTGTTTTTAAACTTACCAACACTAATATTGAAATTTTATCAAGAAAATCTGATTTAAACTATTTCTTCAGTTGTAATATTTTGAAATTCATATTACTTGTAGTCTTGTGCTGCAGAAAACCTCCAGTTAGCACTAAAAGATCCCATAATAAAAAAAGTGTTCCCTTTCTGAAGGAAAAATACTGGATTGTTTAACTAATCTCCCTTCCTCACATATTTCAATTTAGTTTCATCTTTCTGATCTGTGGAATGATATCTGCCAGCACACCTGCTGAGCTAAGCATTTCTGGGTGTGCACATCTCCTGTAGGAAGAAAACAGAAGGAATCAGGAGAGAGTGGAGAGGGAGCACAAGCCAGGACACCAGTGTGATGGCTCAGCTCCTCTGGTTCTGAGACCAACACATTAGAAATAAAATATTACCACTAGAAACCTCACAGAAGACAGCCAGGAAGAAAGGTCGGAGAGCAGAAAGGACAAAACACTCTTCTACCCTCTTTTTTAGAGCTCATGAAGAGATAAAGGGGAAGGAGATTGCAACCACCAACAGAAAAGCTGAAGAGACACAACAAGGGCACAGCGCCAGCATGTGAGAGATGCTCTAGGGAGTCCTCTCTTCCACAGAAACATCAAGCAGTACCTGCCCCAATAGCTGCCTGTATCAAATGCTTACCTTCCTCACTTTCCCCTCCAGATGATTTCATGTAAACTCTTGAATACAGTATGCATTTACATTTTCTTATGTGAAAAGTACGGAAATATGCAAGGTGACGTAAAAGGGCTGGAGTGAGTTATAAATTAAGCTGCTAATAATTGAAACATATTTTTAAAAGACCTTAAATTTAGTTTACTTTTCCTTTGCATCTCGCAAAAACAATTGTGCCAGTGATTTTTCATCTAAGGATGCATAATAAAGGGAAATGAGTATATCTGAAAATATTTATTGAAATAATGATTTTAAATAATTTTCAGTGCATGAAAAATAATTTTTGTCCTTTCTGTATTGCAGTATAATCACCAAACAAAAGCCATAGTCATATATAAAAATCAGTGTTATAAAAACAGTAAAAAACTGTTTATTAACAATGCTCTTGTTTTATTTCTCCTTGAATTATAAGTGGGATTGATGTTATAAAGACCTATTTTATTATGGGTATCCCATGGAGATTTTAGAAGAACCACAGCTGATGTATTGCTATGCAAATTTTGTAGTGAAGGTTTCTAAATCTCCTCAAACCTATAACTTGAAGCAATACAGTTACAGCAACTAAAGCAGTGGTATTACACATATTCAACAGTGTTTGGTATTTTATTGAACAAAATCTTCTTACAGGAAAATGTTTGGCTGCAAGTATCGTTGGGGACAGTTCAGTATGACAGTTCAGATCACTGTGGGAGTGACTGCTTAAACCAAGGAAACAGTTTGCTTAGAAAGCAGTCAGGGAAAAAAAAAAGTTATCAAGAAATCAAGGAGACAGGTAGCATCTGGAGCACTAAGAAGTTAGGCCAGCTCAATGGATTTAGGAACCCAGGATATACTGGCTGTATATTAACATGTCATGTGACAATTTGAAAAGTCTCTCCTAAGCATTTCGGTATTTTCTTCCTTTTTTTCTGTCACTAAATGATGAAAAGAGGGAGCTAAACAGTATACCAAAATCAGCACTGGGCTCTTAACACTCAATCAGTAGTGGCTGGACCTCCTTTATCTAGATGCCTGCTGCCTTCTACATTCCAAATACTGTTGTGCATCTTTTGCATTAAAGGTGCCTTAATTAATAGTTTTTAAACATCCTTAAAATCAGTAACCTGCTCTTCCTTCAGCAGTTCAGTACAATGTACAATGAGGTGCATTTGGAAATTCGTTTTTAACTGATCTAGCGTTGGTAAAGAATGTTAAAAAAACAGAAAGAATGAATTTATTTTCTTAAGCTCTAGTAAAATAAACCATGACAATTCTATCAGAGTTACTGAAACTACACCCATTTAAATCAAATGCAGGAACCTTCAACTACTCACAGTTATTGCAAGAGATACAAGTTCATAACTGTTTATGAAAATTAGGGTAATTCCAGCATGTTTTCTATGTTGAGGTCTGGGATTTACCTATTCTCTCTGAGATGAAAACATGCTCCATAATTTCTAGTAGACACTACAGTAACACCAAATGTAGTATGTCTATTTATTCTACTAATCCTTCAGTATATAACACTAATACTATAATACTAATAATACTGTTGCTTATTCCCATCAGTTCTCAAGCTTGCCTTCCTCACCCTGCATCCTTTCTTCATTCTGTAAGAGTTTTACTGATATTATTATAATTAAGAGTAGACAGAGATGGCTTAACTTCACCAATGTCAAATTTATTCTCAGACAGAAATAAACAGCCTGTTAAGTGATTTCAGAAATCAATTACTTTACTTCAAACCATCAATGTATAGTATCCCTCGGAAACTGCTGAATGCTCTGGATTCCTACAGATGTCCTTCATAAATGCCAAAAATTTATATAATCCTTAATGAATAACATAGTATGAACTAACCGTCTGCTTTATGTTGCGATTCATATTTTCCCATTTTTTTTTCCTGTGGAAAATTACAGTATAACATCACACACCCAATTACAGTGCACATAATAATCATCCCTGCTGACAGAATGACCCTAGATAATCCTCTGGAAATCTGAAAAATTTACAAAACATGGGCATAGTAAAAATAATAATAATAATATAAACAAAACAAACAAAAAGAATATATTTTGATTAACAGAAGTGTTGTCTTTACTTGCTAAGGAAAGACTACTTATATATTCATCAGTCCTGACTGTGAATGGTAAGAGGGAACCTTTAAAAAACAGCTTATGGAAACCAAATTGAAGTGATGAAAATGCTTGTTTTGAAATGGTAATTTAAAATATATTTAAAGTCACCTCTGTTATTGCATGGTAGTTAGTGTTACTAGGGAGGAACAAACTGATTTTTGTTATTTCTTTTTACTGGAAATTAAAATGAAAAAAAAAAAATCTGATCTAGTACATCATTTGACCAAACATCAGAACAGAGAGCGTGGAATCAAAGCCTTTACTTGAGCTGTGTGTGGTGTCACCCCTTGGGTGGCTCCAGTTATTGCAGCAGGCTTACATAGGAACAGACCAAAGCTCTGTGTACAGAGCAGAACACATGGAGCTAGTTTTTGTAAACTGCAGCACATTTCTGATCCAAGCAAGTGGTTATGTTTCAACTCATGTTCCAACTGTGTCAACAGAAAAGCTCATGGCAGATTAAGTAAAGCAGCAAAGTTCAGCACTGCCTTCTATGTCTTCAAGCAAATATAACAGAGATAGCAATTTAAAATAATAGGACAGCCATTATCAATTAAGCATAAAGTGAGCAAGGCCTTTTTTTGATTTTTTTCTAATTCTTGCATGAGATGCAGCAGAGTAAGATCATTTACCATTATCAAAGTTTGAGGATGCAAGCTTTCAGGTCTCTGTTAGGTGCATGCATTCCCCAGCGTGCTGTTCTTGTTTCTATACTTAGATGGAATCCTACTGAGCAAATGGATTTCATGAAAGAAAAGAAAGAAATTGGGTTTTTAGTGCTACAACTTTTCTCCCCACACTGGCTGGGGAGAAAGAACATTTAATGTATAAAAGAATAAATATAAACCATTTCAGGGAATCTGTTTACTAAGAAAATGTGTAACAGTGTTTTTAAAATAAAAAAAAAAAAACACAACTGAGGTTTAGATGTAATCAATGTTAGCTAAATACTTATGCCACAACATATAATCTAGAAAGTTCAAGAAGTGGGGAAAATAAATTAGCTGATAAGCCACTTAACTCTATTTTCAGCAGTGTTTAGTCAGCATGAAAACAGACCAAACAAGATTAGCTCAATAATGTGAACTAGCTCCAACCTGAAAACAGTATTTCTAAACTCTCAAAGCCAGATCCAGGGAAAGTATCTGATAACTTCCAGGCCCAGGGTTTGCAATCTACATACAGAAGTGCAGAAATCCTGAAATTCTCTGGGACTTAGGCATTTCCCACTATGACACTGAGGCATGAGCACATGTTGTAATCAGAATCCCAACTCTGTGGATATGAAGTCCACGGTCAGGAAAAACTTTGTCTACAATGCCGTATATGAATTCAGGTAAATGTGATACAAAAGAAAATAATAAAGATTAAAATATATAGGAAATCTTGCTGGGTTGTAGATAGCATCTTCTTATGCATTTGAAGTACAAGACATGCTAATGAATGGGAAAAAAAAACAACAGATGAGTTAGGTGATGACTTAGGCAGAACTCTTTCTACTGCCAGACATGAAATATGATAGCCTTAACAAATCCTCATAATTGTGCTATTACTGATTCTTTCTAGAAACTAGAAAAAAGTTCAGATTCATTATAAATTTACCTAAGTGTGTGTTGCTGAAGTGATAAGGTTATTAACCAATTCCCCGTGATGGATTTTAATACAATAGGTTAGATTTCTTAAAAACACAAGTATGGGCAAAGATTTTCAAATGGTATTAACATTTATTCATCCATTTGATCCTAAGAGCTAGACTACATCACAAAAGCACGCTGCTTTATTAACAGCTCGGTGTCATCTTCTTGTTTTTGGCATCTGACATCAATAGCATTTTGTCATTTTGTGTTAGCAAGACGTTACTGGTGGTGTTCCACACCGATGGCACATCCTTCAAGGAAGTAAGTGCATGGGACTTAACTCACTGAGGCAGGTGCAGACATATGCATTGCAACTAACTCCATCTCAGCTAACTCTGAACCAAGTATAGTCTACTGCTATCTTGCATGATTTCAAAGACAGGCAGATGATCTTTGTTCCTGCTGTTCTTTGGGTTTCTGTCATATCTTGAAAGTTTTCAAGTGACCATAACCCCTCTGGCAATGAATGCTAATTTACATAATAATTCATGTAAACCCAACACCACCACCTTAGCTTTATCCTTCAAGAATCAGTGCTCAGCTTGGGACTAAATGCATGCACTCTCTCAATACAGAAATTGTAAACTAAATGTGCAGCCTATCTTCATGGGAAAAATCTTCTACTCAGGTATGATGATGCACGTAGACCCTTGGAGGAAAACAGTCTACATGGTTGAACTGAGTGACTTCCTCAGATTACAGAAATTAGAGACTAAAGAAAATCTTATGCCAATAAAGGGGTAGGTTAAAAGATTCAATACTTAATAGTACACTTAGTCAGTAATCCAACCAAAATGCTAAAGTGTCTGTGTAAATTCTTCATAATCAAACATACTAATGTTATGCAGTACACAAATTAGTAAGTTTTTACAGGGTAACATGTATCATCAACACTTGCTACTGTTTGTTTCTCTCTCTCTCTCTCTGTGTTACTGTTACTGTATTTTCATGTTATGCTCTGAGAGGAAAAAAATATAAATAGGTCACCACAGCCTGGTATATGTCTGGTCTCAATCAAATGTTGTAAGTTATCATTCAGTTATCCTACAGATATTTTTGTACCAAAGACAATTTTAAAGTGCACATTGCTATAGGATGTGTACATCTAACGAAAGGTATCCTAAAATTAAACGTGAAATGCCGCCACGGTTAGTTCCTAACTTCTCAGGCAAAAGCTTCCAAGCTTTACTGATAAAGTGTAATTGGAGGTTTAAGGCAAGCAGGGAGAAAGAGTAAAACTCTGACTGCCACCTTGACAGCATGGACATTAAGTCAACTTGACAAGGAAGAAACAGATAATTGACACAAAGCAAAGTTAACTGCAACTTTTTTCCTGTCATCTATGTAGCTTATAAACAACTGGATAACAAAGTATCCCTTAGCTAAGTGCGTCTAAACTCTACAAACTGCACCCCAGAGTAGCCTAACCAAGACTCAGCACTCCTCCTCCTGCCTATCTGGGGCTGCAGTGGATATTATAGGGCCAGTGGAAGCAGGAGTAACTTCTGGTGTTTGCTGGTGACTGTGAGGGATCCCTGGAGAGGTCCAAATGCTCTGAGGAGCACAATTAACCCTCTAGGGTTATAGAAGTATAGCAGTGAGTATTTTCCTATTTAATATCGTGGTTTGATGTTTGGATGATTTATAGTATATAATTGAATGACACAGTACAACTCCACATTATTTGGACTGAGCACAAACCACAAACTGTGGGTTTTCTAGTGTATGTGATTCATGGATGCTTGCAAATTCCTTTTTTGGGTATACATTTTTTTAAAAAGCTCCAACATACTTCTCCAGGAGTTATTCAGTGTACTTGCATGGCAAGTTTGCTATCATCAGATCCACAAAGTAAGTACAAACATCCCTTAGAACCTTTATAAATCTTTGAAGTTTCATTTCCCATATATGCAAATATTTTGTTTGGTTGTGAACACATCTAAATTGAAAACTCAAAGTGAAAACATAGATCTTCACTTGAAACAGAACATGTAGACCTCAGTGTTGTACAGAGATAGCCGAACTAGGTGATATCCTGAAATGATCCCAACAGATAGGTTTATGACTCTAGGCTACCTAACCTGCCCTGCTTTTGCAAGTGAATGGTGAATGTGCACACAGCACTAAAACTCTTAAAAATGTTAATATTGTCCCAGAATATGATTCATTGTAATACAATAATGTAAGGAGTTAGTAAAGACTTATTCTATCATTTTTGCCTTGCCTATAAGTGTCTGATTTTTCTGATGCTGATTCCTACATTTACTACTACAAAACAAAACTAATTTGTTCCATTATATCATTTATAGATTATAAAGTGGATCAAACCATTTTCCCTTTTATATTCCTTACAAAGCATCTTTCATCAATAATTTTGAAACACTACTGAAAAAAAGAGAATCATTATCTCAGTAAGACTTCTTTAGTATATATTCAGAAAATGTCTACTGCCAACAAGGTTTAGGGATGTGCTATGCCTTCAGACACTATTCTGAACAAGCAATCACTCTGCTAACAGTATCACAGAGACATGCTAGCTCAAAAACATCACCCAAAACAATCGTCCTCTTTCTCCAGTGTTGCTTCAGTGGATTAGTTCTGATCAAGGAATGTACAAAGAAAATATAATTAAATCCCTTCCATTCTCCTCCTCCACCCAGTTTCTCAGGCATATGCAGAGTCTGAATAAGCCCAAAGAATGACAAAGTGGGGCAGATCTACAAATAATGTGAGAGTCTAACAGTCACGTAAGGTTATGAGGGACCTGCATATACATGTAATGTTATAGCTTGAATTTGTCACTATTCTTCTGATCAGCGTTTTAATAAAACATCCACAAGTGAGGGGTAATCAACAGCAGGAAAAGAAAAAAGGTATGCTTTAAAACGTTAAGATGAAAATTAAAATAAGTCTCTAAAAATTGCTTCAAACATTTTCAATGGATCTTCAGAAATTTTTAACAGAAACATGTATTATTTCCCTTCTACTTTCTCCTCTTACATTGAAGATACTTGATATGCTATTAGTTGATAACTTCCCAGAATATTTTTGTGTTCACAAATTCACCAGAGGAGCCAAATGCTACATTGCCAAACATAATGTTTGCAAAGGTGCAGGTCTCTACTGCAGATACAATTAGCACTGAACAAAGTTAAGAATATTTTTTTTTAAAAAATAGCTCTCATTCTGAAATCAGTTTATTCACTTTACAGGGATATTTGCTGAGGCATGAAAGATACTTTTCTTTAAATGGAACAGCCACCACAATCAGGCAGTTTGGACTTTCCAGTACTTCAGAAAAACTTAAGATTATCCTGCATATCAAGAAATATCCAAGACAATTAAACTGAATGATGAAAAAAAAAAGTCAAGGATGCAGCGTAAAGCTAAACCAAAAAGCTTTGAATGCAGGAGATGAAGATAATTTAGAAATAATTTAGATGCAGGGAAACTATTCTGTTCATAAATGGAGCTTCTTTCAAAATATATCTGTTATATACTGGCTGGTTTTGTTTCCCCCCCCCAAAATCACTCCCCAGCTGGAAAACTAGCTCCGATTTTGTTTTGGTTAGTTTTAGACAGAGAGAGAAATTGAGTTGGAAAAACTATTCTATGGCCTTCAAAGTGTGAACACAAAGTCAGGCACGTGTCTTCATCTTTGGAGTGATGGAAGGTGGCAAGATATTTCATGAACTTTAACTTCTAGAAAATTTAATTTCTCAGATTTTGTTTGGTTTTCAGCTGTATAGATAATGCTCATTGAAACAGTAATCACTGAATTTTTGATTCCCTTTCATTTCACTCAGAAAGGTCAATAAAAGTAGGTAGACAATGAATAAACCAATTTTCATGGATGGCCACTTATTGGAAGAACCTAATCCTCTTAAGAACACTTCACTAAGGTTCTATTTATTTATGTAAAAATGTAGCTTCTCAAGACTGTGCTTTGATAACTAAACCCCTGGTTTGACTTTCAGATGTTATGCACACAGCAGTTCTCAGTGAAATATCAAGACCCACTCAAAAAAATGCATAAATATTTACCATAAACATTCACTGCCTTCTCTTAAAAGAAGTTTGTTCTCTCACTATGAACTCTAAAATCTTTTTTCCTTTTTTTTTTTAAAGATATTTTTGAGTAACATTTGGATAAAGTCTCTAAATAAAAAATGAGTGGATATTGGAGACAAAATCCTGGGATTTGGAAAATATCTGTCTCCTTCCTACCTCAGGAACAGACATTTGTGAGTTTTGTTCCCACCTGTAACAGCTCCTGCCTCCCTCAAAGAGCTACATACACAATAACAATAACAGACCGAGAGGAATGTTGATACTAAATGGGTATAATCTTATTAACGGGTAATAAATACACAAAATATTAGCAACAGAATAACATATATTATTTTCAAGTAAAAGTCAAAAAAATAAGGATTCACACCAAAATACATTTACAGTTGCTCTTTTGTAATACTAATCCAAGAGACATTTACAAATATTTTGTAAATATAAAAACAAACAAAACATGGACTGAATAAGGAATTCATAAGATAACTTTTTAAATGGAAACAGATTTGATTAAGCTGGACAGATTTTTTTTTTTTGTATAACTTTAATTTCTACTTTCCTTAAAACAAGATCCTCTTTACTTCACAGAATTCAGAAACAGGTGAGCAAAGACTGATTAACAGACACAGTCAAAGCAGTTTTTTTTAAATACCTCCAACCTGAAATGCACAAAGGTTCTACTGATAGAAGTATTTTGCAGGAAAAGGTTGATCTGATACACGAAAATGAAATATTATCATTTTTGCCTATACAGGAAGGGGAAATCTTTTTTTAAAAAAAAGTTTCTTCAAGTATCTGTAGTTTTCAAAGAACTGTTTTGTGTAAATGTACAAATTGTACAACTAAAATCTCAAAATTCTTGTATTCAAATTTCATACACAAAATTTGTATTGCATAAAGAAAGGACTATTCATATAAATTCAGGAATGAAAAAATAGGAGACAAACTCTGAAATAGTTTAAGATTGTTAACAAATATTACTTAGACAATCACTGAAATGTTTCTTAGGCTAAGGCTAAACATGTTCTTGGCTGCTTTACTAGAAAAGAACCGCTGCTAGCATAGTTAACTGTCAAATATCACTAATTTGTCATTAAAGATGTAAAGTTCTCTAAGTGCTGCATTTTTTTCTTGTTACTGTATACTGTTGAGCAAGTTTTCTATAAAACTGTAGTTTCCATTCATCGTTTACTGTTTTCCAGGTGGTTCTAAACTCCTTTACATGACAAATAAGGATCATCAAGGCAAGCTGGTTCAGTACCTTGACATCGCATTCTTCAATGACTACTAATATTCTACTCCCACTGATCTGAACATTTATCAGCTCTCATTTTAGATTTAGTGAACTGCTATTTCATAGCACAAAGGAGATTCCACATAAACTCACTGTATTGTCTCCCTTTCCTTTGTGCTGGACATGCCACATCCTGTTCCTATTTAAACAGCGTACAAGTTAGGAGGAGGAAACATGACAATGTGTTTTCTTTTTAGCTGAACATACAGTTGATATACAGGGACACAATGGCATTTCGGTTTGAATCAGCATCCGTGGAAGTTAGCTTATCCTCCCTTTCAATACATGTTCTAAGGCAGTAGCAGCTTTCAGAAAGAGCACATGAGCATACTGCCTGTGCTTAAGAGGTTTCACAAATAATGGTCTTAAGTTACTGCACAGATAATAATTGGTCACAAAGAGCAGACTAAACGTTAAACAAAGGCCTGAATAGCTAGTAAGGAGATGTGTTGGAAAAAATATAGAAAAAAAAGTTGTTTTTTCCCAATGTAAATTTATAGTGTTTAGAAGACATAATTACACGGGTATCCCTAATAGTTACTAAAAAAGAGGATTTAGAAGACATGCAAAATCTACATCAAATGTGATCAGTGTAAAAACCTTCTTAATTATGTGGCAATCCACAATTGGTTTGTTGATTTGTAGGTTATAGTCAGGAATTGATACTCTTTTTCAAAGCCTTTAAACTCTACAAATAGTCTACTCCCAAGACTGAGCAAAATGAAACACACAAAGCTCGATCCAGCTTCTCTTTTTAGTCTGTGTGAGTCTCTTTGTAAGGATCGCTGAAAACCATCATATATGCTATGTCAAGTCTAAGTCTTTTTATAGCTCAATGTAATAAACAAAACTTTAATCTACATTTCTCACATGGAGAAGATTCTAAAAGTATTTGTGATTTCTACTGGAAATGTAACCCTCTCTGATCCAGAAAAACTTTCCATTCCCCCAGATTACATCCATGTCAGAGCCAGCTGAACCCACCTCTCAGTGTAACTCAAAGATAACTGCCCTGAATTCATACAGCAGGATTTTTGCATTTGTGACTAAAATTGCTCAGCAAAAGAACTTCATATTCTTCTTGAAAAAGTCTGAAAGGCTGCCAGATCACACAGAATGTAATGGACTTAGCATGATAAGAGAATCACCTGCCAAGCTCAAAATCCTCCCATCGACTAACTCCCCCCTAGATGATTACTGCAAAATAGCTGAGTCAATCAATCACTTTGTGATTTGTGAAATAACCACTTTATAAGAAGTTATTAGAGGATTCTCAGGTACACCACACCCGACTGCTATGTCTGGAAGTCATTCACTTTCAAATGCTTTAAGCAAACTATTGCAACTGAACACTGCAGAATTCTGAAGAATAAAGGTGTAAAAAATAATTATTACAAGGTGTTTAATTTTAGACTAGTTCTTTAATATGTATAATTATAAAAATATTTCTTATTCATCTATGTTTAAACTATACTCACCCCACAGAGAGAATGTTATAAGAAAAATTTCCTTCACTCATATTGAAGCCCATGAAACTTAGTTACAAAGTATTTATTTCCCCTCCAACATGTCATTATTTTCATGTGAAGCAAAGCACAGGCTGTCAGCTGAACATGCTCAAATACGTAATTTTAGGTCCTTTTATAAAGAAATCTGTGAATAGGACATCTTTCCATCAGATTTCCAACTGACAGCTAATGGGAAGTAAAATTATATCTACAGGCTGATCCTCTGTCTTGCAACAAAGTCTTCCAATGAATCCCACAGATGGGTCACCTCCTTCAGTCCATCCCTAAGTAGAAAGCAACAACAACACATCTATCAACATGCCCCTGACTATAATTTTAACAGTCTTGATAGTAAAGCCCCATACAGTTTATCGGGATGCTGTTGATGTTGCAGTTAACAGCATGTAAAAATTTATGTCTCCACCACTTTAGTATGAAGAATTATCAGTGAAGTTCTATAAATGAGTCTTTTTCTTAGTTGGCATAAATGCAGTTTATACTCCTTTACTGATACAATGTAAGTAGATATCATTGCTCATGTACTTCAGGTACATTAGAAAAAAAAATCAGTTTAATTTGCATAGCTATGTGAAGGGCTGGAGACTAAGTACAGTATAATTGCTGAAGTTGAACAGATATATGCGCAAATCTTATGGAAAGTATTTTGCTCTTCATAGTCATATAAGCCTTTGTTTTGTGTTTGTTATATCACTGGCGCTCAGAATTCTTGGCAAATGAACAGATTGGAGTATTTTGCCCAGATGAGACAGCTCAACGGATTTAAGAAGTAAAATAACAAACAAACAGATCCTCCTTTAAAACCCAGATCAGTCTTAATTACCATTACAAGTATATTTATTTATGTCTTCAGATATTCATAAATTTCTAGTAGGAGCAGAATATGCCTACTGCTACAAATATTAATGACTATGAATGCTTAGTGCAGGCTCACTATGAGGTTAACCAAGCATATGCTTTTGGTGTTTTTGTTTGTTTGTTTGTTTGTTTTGAAAAACAGTATAGTGAAATGACAAAGCTATATTAAGGTCCTGGCTCTGCTTCCAATAAAGGCATGAATTCTTTTAATAAAAATGCAGAACATGGTTTCCACTGAACAATGTTCTTATGTAACAAAAATACTTGTCATACAAAAAGCTCTACTGATATTGTAGCAATTGTTAAAAAAAAAAAGTGCCCACAAATGCAGTAGTGTGTGGTTGGTCTTGCTTCCATTTATTTTGAGACTCTTCATAACTGATGAATAAATCCCCTTTTTTTTTTTTGACAGTGTAACTCAATTCAGATAAACTGAAAACAGGAACATCTGCAATGCTTATCCATAATACTTTGAATACAGCCCATTTCTAGAAGCCAGAAAAGAAAACTCAGGAGCTCCTAACAGGAGTTTTCCTATATGCTTTTCCTCATTTCTGCCAGAAATACACTGGTAATGCTGCATTTCAGAATTCCTATCTAGTTGCTCAGAAATACAACAAAAGCTCTAAGTTCAATAAATAAAGGAGATTTTAAGAAAAAAAACTCTGAATATTTGTTTTATATTAATGCCACTTTTTATCATTTAACTTACCTTAAGCACTGGTTATAGAACTGTAGAATTAATTATGAAGGATGGGACTTCTGCTCAAATCAGGGACAATAAGATCAGGTTATTCAGGGACTTGTCTAGTCAAATTTAATGTATCTTCAAGAGTGCAGATTACACACCACCCTGGGAAACCTGTTCCAGGTATTTGATTGCTCTCATTAGATTTGCTTTCCTGACCAAAACTTCTCATGTTCCAGCTTGTTCCCATTACATTTTGCTGAGGAAAATCCAGCTCCACCTTCTCCATACTCTCTCATTAAGTAGCTTAAGACAGCAGTAAGAACTCCACATGGCCTTACCTTCTTAGGGGTAAAAAAACTCCACATTTCTCTTAACCTTCCCTCATACGTCATATACTCCCATACCCTGAAAATCTCAGTAGCTCCTCCAAGATTCCCTCCCATATGTCAGTGTCTTCCCTGTCTTGTGGTGCTCAAACTGGACACAATATTCCAGATGCAATCTCACAAGTGCTTACTAGAAGGAAAAATTTACTCCACTCAACCTGTTGGCTACTTTTCTGTAACACAATGCAGAATATGGTTGTTTTTCTTTGTATGGCTTGCTTTACCAGGACGACTATGACCTTTTCTGCAAATATGCTTTCTGTCCTGATAGCACCAAGCCTGTACTGCTGCATGGTACATTATTCCACCCCAGATGCCAAGACTTAGAATGTGGCTTTGCTGAGTTTCTCTCAGCTAATTTGTCCTGTCTGTAAATGTTCCTCTGCAATCTTCCTGAGTGCAGTCCCCCCCATTTTCCAGGTCATTACTATAGACATTAACACAGTACTTCCTCTTGCTGCAGTCTTTGAGGGACATCAGTAGTCCCTGGACCCCAACTAGACCTTGTACCACTGATCATGACCCTTTGACCCTCATGGTTCAGTCAACCTTTTCAGTTCATATCTCACAAATCTGGCTATAGGAATAATAGAGGAAACACTGTTGAAAGTCTTGCTAAAATCAAGTTAAACAGCATCCATTTCCACTACCTTCAGAGCCAGCCATCACAAAGTACAGTTAGTCAGCCGTGGTTTGCCCTCATTAAATCAATGCCGATTGCTTCCAATCATTATCTTACCTTTCATGTGTTTAGAAATGGCTTCTAAAAGGATTTGCTCTGTAACTTTCTCAGGAACAGAAGTTAGGCTGACCAGCCCCAAGATACCTACGTCCTCCTTGAAGATGGGTGTGACTTTTGCCTTTCTCCAGTCATCAAGCATCTTCCCTGATCACCACAACCTTTCAAAGATGTGGTGGTTTTACTCAGCTGGGCAGCTGAGCTCCACCACAACCACTCTCTCACTCCTCCTCCTCAAAGGAAAAGGGGCAAATGATGAAAAGGGCTCAAGGGTTGAGATAAGGACAGGGAGATCACTCAGCAATTAGCATCACAGGTAAAACAGACTCAGCAGAAGGAGATTAATGTAATTTATTGCCTATCACCAGCAGACTAAAGTAGTGAGAAACTAAAAACAAACTAAAAATACCTTCCCCCCCCCCATCCACATTCTTCTGTGTCCTTCCCCCAAGCAGCACAGGGGAATGGATGCTGTGGTCAGTCCCTAACACCTTGTCTCCACTGCTCCTTCATGGTCACACTCTGCTACTTATGCATCGTATTCACAGAGGTAATGAGCTACATACAGAAGCAAACATAAATGTGTCACTTGTGTATAACTAAAAGATCTGTGTTTTGAAGAGACATTCATTTCACGTAAACTGGTTTGTTTAATCCAGTAATCTTCTGAATGAACTGGCTTTTTTTTTTTTTTTTACAGTTATTCCATTTTCTTTTCATTTATTCACTTGCTATTTTTGAGTGGCATGCAGAAGACCTGCTATAGAAAAGACTATGTTGGTTTGTGTTTTTTTTTTTTTAAGAAAATATTTTTTAACATTTATATACAAGTAGGAAGACTGCTGTGTATTACTATATTACAAGGAAGGAAGTTAAAAAGAAACATAGCAGCAATAAATAAATGCACTAGTTTATCTTCATTTTGTCTCATACACTTCATGTCTAGATATGCATTCTCCTGTGAGAAGTGCACGTAGAAGGGAATAGGAGTTCTTCCTAACTTCACTTTTACTTCATTTTACACATAACTAAAAATTGCTGGTATATTTTGTCACAGAAATATGAATTATCAAAAGTAACTTTTGTTTTGGCAACTCAAATTTTAGTAATTCTTATAGAAGTTTAGTACTGAAAGCCCTGAACACTAAATTACCAGAGGTCAGTTTCCAATATTTTTTTTTTTAATAGTGACTTCTTTTAATTTGCTTTCTGAGCCTAGAGGGTACAGAGAGATAATATTTTATATCTTTCGCACATGCCAAAGGAAACAGAATCCTGCTGATTTTCTTTTTAAATTAAAGCTGGAATTCTAAAATAAATTGCTTGGTTCCAGAAACTGCAGCTTAAGAAAACCCGTATAAAAGAAGAAAAAGGCATTGATGGAATGCTGTTCTCACGCATACTTTCAGGAGGAGCTGACTAGCCTACAGGCCAGACAATTTAAAAAAAAAAAAATGTCTTTTAAAATAATCCTAAGAGGTACTGAGTGACAGCATGGAAAAAGGCTGTCAGAGAGAAAAAAGCTTATACGAAGTGTATAAACATATTGCTCCCTTTTGTTCTCGCAATTGTTCCACACTTAATTTGCTGTTCGTTCATCTGTTCAGGATGGAACATTTAGTCTCCATCTTTGTTATTTGTTTGTATTCTGCCTCGGACAACCAAGACCCCAGCCTATATATGGATCTGCAATTTACTGCCATACAAACTGTTACTCTGCAACAGGACTTCACAACTGACAGTGAACATAGCCAAAGTTTTGACTGTGCCCAAAATACATGTTGACAACAGAAATCTACTCTGAATTCCAAATACACAACAGGTGAACTGTATAGAGATCCTCTCAGGGAATCTGCAGTACCTTCAAGGGCATTTTTAAAGGGTGAGAAGGATGAAGTTCATAGCTAAGGAAGCCAGATTGTTTGAGTGGAAAGTGTGAACTTGGGGGAGAAGTGTCTACAAGTTGGCTCCAATAAAGCTGGCATTATAACAGACTAAAAGAGAACTGTCTTTCCATGTTCATCAATGGCTTTTTTTTTTCTTGAACTTTTTAAAGACATAGCCACAACCCAAATACCTCAGTATCTCCATAGTCTTAAGGGAGTCCAAAGAACATTCTGCTCATTTATAATGAACATAACTCATATGATTTACATGTACAGTAGAAAGTAATATGTAATAATAAACTCACAGTAAGATATAAAATTATCTAACATACACATTCTTTGATAAAACATGTTTATTATTCAAGTAATAAGGAAGCTTCCCAAAAATAAGACAAAGTCTAACAAGTATGAAAAGTATTCAAATTATGTAGACTTAAACCTCTGTTTCTTTGCTTCTTTGGATTCACTGTTATAGAAATAAAAAATGAATATTGTATTGTACCTATATAAGAATACAACTTCCCAGTCACCAAATTACTACACATTTATTTATGCATTTCTAAATATGGTTTACTTTATTTTAAAGATATTTATAAAATATTAATGGACATATCAAAATAGAATGTAAAAATACTAACTTTATTTTTAAGTCTCTTATGTACTTAATGAAACACTCAACAGTAAATGAAGATGAGTAACACTAGCCATGTTTTACCTAGTTAGGTAAGTTTGCATCCCAGTGGAAAAATTTGGAGCATCTAGTAGCGGAGACCTATTAGTACAAAAAAAATTATCTTCCTAGGGCTCATCACCAGAAGTTTAGGAACAGCAGTGTTTAAGACTTCTTTAAGAAGAAATAAAGTTCTAAATCTGCTGCTGTCCTAATTCAAGAAATAAGATGCATCTTTGTAAAATGAGAGAATTCTTTCAAGAGTTAGTTTTTTAGTTTTTTGTTTGTTTTTGTTTGGTTGTGTCCTGGTTTCAGTTAGGACAGAGTTAATTTTCCTCCTAGTAGCTGGCAGGGTGCTATGTTTTGGATTAGGATGAGAAGAGCGCTGATAACATGCTGATGTTTTAATTGTTGCAGAGCAGTGCTTACACCAAGCCAAGGACTTTTCAGCTTCTCGCTCTGTCCTGCTAGCGAGCAGGCTAGGGATGCAGCAGGAGCTGGGAGGGAACAGACCCAGGACAGTTGACCCAAACTGGCCAAAGGGGTATTCCATACCATCTGACCTCATGCTGAACAATATATAGGGGTGGCTAGCCGGGGTGGGGGGCGGGGGCAGCTGCTTGGGGATAGGCTGGGCATCAGTCAACGGGTGGTGAGCAATTGCATTGTGCATCACTTATTTCATACACATTGTTATTAATAATACTATTATTATTATTATTATTATTATTATTATTATTATTCCTGTCTTAATAAACTGTCTTTATCTCAACTCACAGGCTTCACTTTCCCGTTTCTCTCCCCCATCCCGGAGAGGGAGGGGGGAGGGCGAGCGAACGGCTGTGTGGTGTTTGGCTGCCAGCCGGGCTAAACCACAACAGGTGTTTTTTTTTTAGCTTTAGCTTTCCTTTTTTCCTCCCCACAACTGTCCTCCTTGCCCAGAAATAAGTATTATTTTATCAAAATTCTCTTTGCTATCTAAGTCTACATAACAGCGAAGCAAGACCATACCCAAGAATATAACAATGCAAATGAATTTTATCCACCTACCAAACCTAGCTCACAAAACTTTGCTCAAAAGAAAAATATCCTCCGTCAGATATTCCATCTCCACTCTACAGTTTTTCTTATGTGCATTCAGTATCTATGCCTTTAATTTTGTTGATAGCTGTTGTGAAATAAGGTTAATACGGAAATATATTTAGAAGTGATGTAACTGAAAAAGTGATTGTGGGGGAGCACTTATTTGGACAAACCAAGGTATCATCTTGTGTGTGAAATAGTATTTCAAAGTTACAACACAAATATATATTAAAAAAAGGAAACAGGGAAACAGGGAAACAGGGAAAACTATTTGCTTGACTTAATGTTCATTACTTGAATAGGCTGAAAGAGTCCTTCAGATTTGGCTAAGTAGAACAGAGACTTAATTTGAACATTAGGACAAAATAAAATTGTAACCTCTCTACAAACAACTGTACCTGTCTCCTTATTGTACAAATACACAATTGCAGAACACAAAGAATGGGGAAAATGTCACATGAGAAGGAAAGAGCTTACTTTTCTAATAAGCCAGTTTTTAATATATGAATATGGTTGAGTTTCCATCTAAACATATACATGATACATATATTCTACATTAATTTTCTTCACTTTTTATTTTCAGATTATATTTACATTCCTGCACATAGTATGCTTTTCTACACCTTAAAATATTATCCTTAGTGGTTCTCTAACAGGAAACAGATTTTGTCTGTATTGCAGGGAATTATCTTCCTAAACACTGTGTACTCTCTTCCTTCTCCATTAATACAAAATAATTTCAGCTGTTTTCGTATCAGTTTGAAAATGTAAAGACTTTTTTTAAACACTATTATTATTACATGATTACTTTTTTTTTTTTTTTTTGGGGGGGGGGAGGTACAACGATATTTTAAGATAATTAAAACCTTAGGAGCTCTTTTATACTAGTGTAAATCAAAGTCCAGCACAACAGATCTTCCATACGCAAACCATTCAAACAAACCTTTCACATGTGAAATGTAAAAGAAGTAAACAAATTCAAGCGCAGGATCAGTCGGTATCTGACACTCCTATAAGGACATCTCTGATGACTTTCTATGCTGAAGGTTTTTGTTTGTTTTGCATGCTTCTTTAAATACCCGATCAAAAATAAAATAAGATAATCACACATGAAAAAGATTTCTTGTTACTAGTTCTTTGGCTTTCATTGTATACAAATGCACACAATAGTATTTGCATACAGTCACATAAATAGTAGCATGGGAAGAAAGAAGAAAACAGTAATAAATAAGGATCTGACTGTGAGATGCAGGCTCCTACACAAAATCAATAAGACTCTTCATGCCTCAATACATCATTATTTCTGCAGGGTCTCGGATACAAGTGTGGAACTGCAAACTCTGAACAATCAATTAAGTCAAAATGTGGTAGGTATAATTCCTGTGATGGTCCTGCCAAAAGAGAGAAGCACCTCTTTACTTAAGAGGAAGAGCAGTCACAGAGACACCAAGGAAACAACTGGAGTTTTGATGGCTGCCATACAAGGGAAAACCTTTGTGGAAGATTACTTTTAAGGGTATGTGTCTACTTAAGCCTTACAATTAGTATGATTTAGGAAGCAACCCTTTTTTATTTTTCTATCCTGAGAATTCCAAGGCACTCAAGATGTTACTGTGAATATTATAATAAACAAGACTATGTTATAAAAAGGAAAAAAAAAAGAGTTAATTTGAGTTTTATGAGTTGTTGAAGAAAATCAGGAGTAAAAGGTTGTCCCACTGCAATCTGTTTGATTTGGGTGATTGACTTCAATAACATTAGGTTTACATTTGTGCAAGTTTATTTATTTCTCTTCCCTATAATTTCTAAACAAATAGCTCACAGCTTTTTAAAACAAGAAGCAGAAAATATACTTGATATGACAAGTCTGTAACTTAGTTCATAAAGTCTTTGATTCTTCAGAGAAAAAGGGCAGAGTTCCATAGGACTCAGTTATGTGTACAGTCTAAGAAAATTCTGTGAAACTTAGAAAACACATGGTAACAGCAGATAGCCATTGAAGTCCTACACAGTCCCTGGCTATAGCAGTGAAAAGTTCTGAGCTTTGGCACAGGCAAAATCCCCCCCATTCACTGCCAGCCACCCCCTCATCCAAGGAGCCTAGGAGGGTGTAGGGATGAGAGGGAGGAAAAACAGGGGGGAAAGCTTCTTATCTATAAAAACTGTCATGCCCCTTGAGGTTGTAGGCTAAAGGTAGCTGCACCTGTGATGCCAGGAATCAAAGCTGACTGCCCATTGCTCCCAGCAAATTTGCAAATTATTCTTGATAACAGACAAAAGGAAGCCATTCTATAAGTAACACTCAATAGCTGTTATGTTGAAATGTTCTCTGTCTACTAAGGCCTCCTTCCTCATTGTGTCTCCTCAAAAATAGGTCCTGCAACTGCTTTATCACACTATGTCTGGCTTTAAAGACATTCAATCAAGCTAACAAACTCAGAGTTCTTGCATGAAACTGAGCTGAGAAGACAAAATTTCAGTTCTTCATGTAAGATGACATTTGGATTCATCTGTCTTGCTATTGGCAAATTGTAGCCCCTAATATTTACTGTTTTGGTCACCTGAATTGCAAAGAATGTAACTCAAACATAACTCTCCAAAATATATATACAACTTTTGCACACGCACAAACAATATAACAACAGCTTGGAGGAGGGGTTATTGTTTAACACCTTCTTCTCTCTCAATCTTATTTGCCTTCCAGTATTTCTGATTTGATTTTAATTATAAGGTATTAGAAGATCCTTAAAAAAAGCCCAAAGCACCTCTACTGCATTTCAACTACAAAATGGAGAACATGAGTACCTTACTAGGTAATGAACCGTTTCAATTTTTGTAACCACTCTGAATTTTGTGAGCTTAACATTGATATTTTGTAATTATTAAGCATTCACATGGAATTCCATCAACCTGATTTTTTTAAATTTCATTTATTTAAATAAACTAGTGACTTTAAAACTATTGTACTAATTACGTTTTATCCCATTTTATAATTCAGGATGTTGAGGACAAACAGCTCAAATAACCAGGAAGAATCATTGCCAAGAAAGTAAATTCATATGCCTTTTGCCAAGGATAAGGGTCCCACCATCTTCCAAGTAAAACTACCCTAGAGAACTGGTCCCAGGTCAAAAAACTGTTTTCTACTCACATAACCACTCACATAAACATAACTCTTGCTACAACTCAATCACATTAGGAATTTTGTCACAGAATGCCTAAATTCCACAGTAACTTGCCTTTGATTACACCTATATTTAAAAACAATGTTATTTTAAAAATGTTTCAAAATATTTGAAAATGTATTTTATTACTTATATTCTAAAAATTAAAATATGAAAAAGTGTTTCTAATGATTTATATCTGTATTTTCTATAAATTTTTATTTTATTGTAAAACCATCTTTTCCAAACTTTTGACCACAGAAAGCTAGGAAGTTAAAAAAAAGACAGTTTATGTATTTATGTATGTACATATGGCATACATAAAGAAATCGTGTTCAAATATTTTATGTTCAACAATACTATTTAACATTTTACTCTTCTGCTAAGAGAGAAAATTGGCTATAAAGATTTGATGTGCCTGTAGTTTTCAGGCAGGTAATATGAAAACACTGCTTTTTCTATGTGTGACTAACATTAATGTTAAGTACCTCTGCTATAGCTTGGGATTTCAATAATAATCGGCGCGCCCTACCAGAACCCACACTGCTCAGTGCTCCAAAATGAATGGCTGAACTGGATAAATGCCAAGAGCTTAAGGTATCTGTTTTCAATCTTCATAATTAGTGACAAGGCATGAATTGAATACTTAAAGGAGTGAAAATGTTCTTAGACTGAACCTTAGTATGCAAAAATCATCCTACTGAATTATCTTCTTGGCTGGCATGATGAAATGTGTGATCTGGCAAGAGGTACAGCTCCAGCTCGGCCTAACTGAATGCATTAACTCCTGCAATGTTATAGGAATGGGATTATAATATTCTGCAATGGCTCTGAAGATAAAGCATCTCAGTGTCACAATGAATTATTTTCTGCATATGATGCAGAAAAGAACAAGCTGTTTGTTCAAGGTACTAAGTTAATTGCAGAAAAAAAAAAACACTCTCCAAAATAGAATAGACTATAATGCATTCATTGAGGAGGCAGATTGATTTTACTACTGTGATGTAGTAAAATTTTCTAAAATAATAATTATATATGGCACTCTTTACTCACTCCATTCTGATCTGAAAAGAAACATGTTCACAAACAAACCCTGCACTTCCTATGGTATAGTACTATACAACTTGGTTTGATAATCAAATCAGCTATGGGCAAAAATGTGTTGTACCACAAAGAGTTTATTTATAGTACTAAATGGTAAAGTCCTGGTAAAAAGTCTGTGAGAATGTTGGTTAAAGGCAATAGCGAAAAGCTATCCCTTCATATTTATGAGAAGGTGCGAAGAATTACATCAAAAAAATCCGTATAAAAAATACCACCTTCCCAAAACCTGCTCTCCACTTCCCAGTTTCCACTGCCACTACAAGACACACCCCGTAATTTCTGCTTTTGCCTTAGCATTAACCTAGCTAGTCTGTCTTTCAGAAGTCTTTTCAAAACTTGTTAAAAGTGTTACATAGGCAGAGAATCTGATTGTTTTTAGGAAGTATCTACAACAACACTCCTTATATTTCATTCCCCTTGTTTTGTGACATTTGGTACCACGTTTCATGTAAACCAGAGCCTATACCATAAACTTGCACTTGAACGATCTTTTCTCACACCTTCAGAATCAAGAAAAATAATTCATCATACAAGTGGGAATTATTTTCCTTCTACAATGCCAATACAAGAAGTGTTCAAGAAACAAAAAAGGATCTATTTTGGAACACAAATATAATATTTTAAATATTTTAAATATTTATGCATTGTATGTGAAGAAGTGTTTTTAACTTGTATTTAGAATACCAAGATTTCTCTCATTGTTCTCCTAAACTGAAAATACTGAATTTGACCTTCCATTCAAGTTAAACCACACAGGTTGCAATTGTCTATCTTGAAGATGATATGCTGCAGTCAAACATTTGTTTTTATTGGTTTCCATGGAAATGAAGTGGAAGGTTCATTCCATAGTCCTTTCTGTTTGTCCTCTTCATTCTACTTCAATAGGAAAATTGGTTATCACAAGCATGTTGAAAGCTATTTTTCTTTCAGATGGTTACAGCAAGTAACTGACAGAGAGCTTTTCTATTTCCCTGTTTCAGTATGTCTCATCTACTTATCTTAGACAATGCAGATGGCATATCCAGGTCTATTCTTAAATACATTTGTTAGAATACTAATTATTTTCATGTCCCAGATATAAGTATCAAACCACCCGAATGACCACATACATCCTCATATTATGTTCCCTTGCTAATTCAGAAGCTTCTATTTATCCCCTTCTTCTTGCTCATTGAAACTTCCAAATAGCTCTCACCATTCTGCCTTTAACACAGCGTACAACATCCTTTTCTGACTTCCTGTAAAGGAACCAACAACTGCTAGTCAATCTGGTCAAGTATATCTATGGATTCTTTAATAATGGCAAGGAGAGAAAATTGAGAGCTTCATGATGGAGAAGAAAAAACAGACCAGCATAACTGGTCATAACTGCATAACTGACTTTGTTTTCTGAAGCACACAGAATAGTCTCATAAGAGCTATGATGGTAACAGACACATAAATGACTTTTGTGAGCTGGGCAAGAACTTGAACGGAATTCCTTTCCTATAGCACTTCACAGTCTACTGCAAATGTGCAGGGTACACAAGACAGTTGTCAAAATAACAGGAGGTAAAACCTTGGGAAGCAGTCAGTTTGACACTGTAAGCTCATAAAGGTATTCCACAAACAGCTTCCAATGAAAGAATATTATGACTAATGAGAGATGGACATCTCTGAAATATTTGGGAGACACACAAAAATCTCACCCTCAAAAAACACATACATGAAAAGAGGAGGCATCAAAACTTTTGTTTCTGGGGTCTTAAGAAAGCAAACCTACAATGAGATTTACATAAATTCATGTTCTTTTCTAACTGAGTAACAGTATAAGGACATTGAAAGCATGCCAAGTATGTTACATGCAAATTCTTTGCAAATGCCTTAAATGCATATATTAAACACACTAGCAGAGTAATAATATAACATGCATGATCACGTTTCACCCTTGGGCACAATTTTAGCCCCATGAGGATGGGATCTCCCTTCTTATGGAGAAACCTGAGGCAATGTGAACTGCAGAAATACAGCATAATCCTTGAGTTGAACTTCAAGCTGGGATTTAGACAAACTTTCTGTGGTTGAGCAGGTACCAACCCTACACAGGACAACTCAGGTGTCCATCCCTGCAGTGTTGTTGCTTCCCTTGAAGCAGGTGTGTAAGACAAGAGTGAATGATTTGGTTACTGATTCCAATTCCTTTCTATTGCAGACTAAATTTTTATCTTAGTTACTTGTGTGGTCTCCATCTTCACAACATCAGAGTACCTTTTGGATCAGGGAACTGAATATGAAATTCATAGGGCCTCATCTTATTAGAGCATCCTTCCCCTTGTCAAGCAGGCTTGAAACAATACAGAGTGAATAACTACATGAGTCCTTCTCCACTCACTGTATCAGCAAGTAAATATACAGAGAACAGCAAAGAAAATAAGCTGAATTATTAACTGAGCTGGAATAAATTACTTGCTCCGTATAGCAAAACAAGGGCAGGTGCTCTTTTTGGAGCAGAGCAGCATGCTCTGTTGTGAGCTTAATAAATCAAGAAAATTCTACTGAGACAGATTTAAGATTTCAGTTTTAATGTACCTACTACCAAGAACTCTGTTTATCTTATATTCTCCAAATAGTTGCATCATATTTGTCAAGGTTATTTAATTTAAATCAACTCTTCAGGAACCAGAACCACAACCAGCAAAAATCTATAACTACATGGGCAGCAACAGAGTTGCACAGCTATCAGCTTGGTATTTGTATATGAAAGTCATAAAAAAAGGCTTAAAAATGGATTTGAACATAACACTGTTGCTACTTCTTTAGAAAGAAGAAAAATGTGGAGCAATACAGAGATTTGCTGAACAAACAGACCCATGGAAAACCATGTTACTAAGGTAAACTCAATAGAAAATGAATAAATTTTGCCCAACACTTTCTATAGAAAACTCTATTTCCTATGTAGCAGATGATCCCCACTACAGAGGCTATTCCAGCTTATACAGTACAGTAAGCTCTTACTGCATAATGAGTAGCATTAATAGGCAACTGTAAAAAGTTATGAACCGAAGTATCTTTATCCAACTATTTATTCCAGAAAAAGCTGAAAAATCTTCACCATTTATATTCTGATATAACACCAATAAAATACCTTGTTTGCATAAATTTGAATATTTTTGTTAATCTATCATTTTTAATGTACTTTTTAAAAATCATGTGAGAAGTAGATATTTACCCTTCTTCATAAATGTGTGTATTTTAGTTCATTGAACATTTATGCAGTCATTCCAAATTCCACTGTTCAAGGCTCAAACCCTTACAGATGTAAATACTGCTTTTCCCAGAAAATAGTCCTGTTGACTTTGACAACACTACTCATAGAACTAAAACTTCAAACAGAACTTTCACGGACAGATTTAATATGCCTATTACCAGATTTTGAATTAAATTTTCTCCTCTCTCAAATCCAATGGGAAAAAAATAATCATCTTTTTCATGATAATCTTTATCAAAATAATGTCTGGTCTACAAGTACATATTCATTCAAAATACAGAGGAAATTATTCTAGCTTCCATACTGGGGGTGCTGGTCATATCCTCATCTTAAGAGATCAATTACATTTCTCACTGCAAACAGATGTAGCTATGAAACAAATAGCACCATATCAAACCTGTTAACTGCCTTTCATGTTTACCAGTTTATTTCAGATTTTTAAAGATCTCTTCAGAAATATGTTAAAGCAATTATTTTCCTATTTCTATTTTTAGAATAATAAAAATGTTTCAAGTGCTATCATCTATCCTTCTGTCTTATAAAAAATGTTGTTGAGTTGCAAATGGTAAACATATTGTGAACAGTATGAACTTGAGTTAACACAACTGTAAGTGGTCCCTGATGACATTAACCTTGATTATAAATGTTCATTACAGTATACACAATAGCCTAGCACCTTCTAACAATGCATCATTTCCTTTACTAAGAGACAAAAGAGCATTTGGAGAATGTCTTACTAACAAGCTCATTTCATATTTGTTTCAGTGGGAACAAGAAAGGGAATTAACACTTACACAGTGTGTGCCTAGTGTGGACATTTTCAGTGCAGTACAAATGTAACAGTGATGGAAGAACAGATGATTAGAAATTCATATATTTTATGACATACTCTCAAGATATTTTAAGACTTCATCATAACATATATGTCCTTGACATACCAGTAGTGAAACATACTTCCCGTCAGATACAGAAGTCACTATAAAATACTGTTTTTACACTACTACATGTTCTCAGTGCTATCCAAGTCACAAAATGTTGTCAGAGATCAGAAGAGACAAGATGCCATGATAGCATACCAGCTGATACCTCTGTTCTACCTGTGCAAAATTTGGAAAACAATCATGGAGAAGTCCGGATGAATTTAACAGAAATGAAACCGATGGTTTCTTAAGTAAATACATCTCTAAAAACATATAGTGCCTTTTCTAAAATGTGTTATGTAGTTGATAAACACATGTTCTCAAGACCTTAGTTGTGTTTTTTTTTTTTTCTAGGTACATTTTTTACTAAATACTTTTGAGAAGAGTATATTTCACACAGGTAGGAAGCAAGATATTTTCATGTGGCATTAACTTTCCGTTACAGCTAGAAACTACTTAATAAAAACCTTCTATTTATTATTTATTAAACAAATAGTAGGGGAGCAAAGAACATGCATAGCTATCTTCATGTATTTCATTTAAAGAGAATATTAAGAAATATGTATTCTTTAAGTGATGGCAAATAGTATTTCCAAAATGCAGGCTGAAAAAGAGGCCTTTAACATTTCAATATACTTGAAACCCATTTTATAATCTGAGAGTTTATTTTTACAAAATAAAGTTTGTAATTTTTAGTTTTTATAAGTACCCAGTTTTAGACAGTATATGGAACACAGCAGGTCAAATTAAATCCCACAAAGTACACTACTTTTTGTCTCTGTTTGCTCAAGACACATCCATCTATTTATAAAGCAGTAGCTTTGCTCTCAGAAGTCTGGCAAAACAAAATATTTTTACTGTTGAGCTACATAATTCATTGTCATTTTGCACATTAACAAACACCATAATACTCAAATATGTACAAGCAATACATTTAGTAGGGTGCCTGCAAAGAAGCTTATTCTGCACTCCTGAGGGAATGAAGAAAAATCAGCTCATCAGTTCATCAGCTATACAAGGTATTGGAATCAACACTATTACTCCTTGATGAAATACACAGTTCATTATCCCTTCATTCATTTTTTGCTTTACGTTGATGATAGAGTACAGCTGATCAGTCAAAGGAAACTTTTATGCATTTACTGTAAAAATAATCTTTTTTAAAAAATATTTATTTATTTAGACCTCCTGAATAACCAAGGTTGACATGTTTGGTTAGACTGGGTTATCCAACAACAGCTGTTGAAGCAATATTCTCTAATGCTAAAATGTTTTACCAGATGATTTACGGGGGCTTTTTTCTTTTTTTTTTCCCCCCCGTTTCTGTTGTTGTTTTAAGTAAACTAGCACATACGGTTCAGGGTTAGAAAAGAAAGCAGACAACTGTTCCTTTTCCATTAAAGCTGAAAATTGATGTGATTGTATCATTTTGCAGAGGTCTAGTTGGAGGTACTCCATTAACAACTTCCAAAACGCAGAAGTAAAATATACAGTCACAAGGACATTTCTTTTTTTATTCACAGGGTTTCTGTTCCCTTGAAAAAATAGACCACTTATGAACAAAGAAAGAAGTAACTGTTGTCAAGTATAGTGAAATCCAAAATGGATAAATTTATACATACTTAAATACAGAACATGCATCACTCTCTCCTTTGTCCTTATTCCAAATACTGGCTTATTCGAAGTAGTTGCATTAGAATCCCCACCAATGGGTTATTCAATTAAAAACTTAAGTTTTCGCCATAGAGTTTCCTCTAAACAGCAAACTTCTAAACTCGGCCACTAGCAAGGAAGACAGAAAGAAAACAGCATTAATGTTGTGTAGGTCACATAAATGAAATGACATGATGTGAGTTGTGGAAAGTGTTTTTTTTTTGTTGTTTGTTTGTTCGTTCTTTTGATCTTAGACCTTAAAATACTGTTTTCAAAAAACAAGTAGCAAGAGATTGCTTGAAATTATCATTTGAAAACTTCAAAGTTTTTCAAAAACCAATATTCCTATCTATAAGAACAAGTTCAGATTAGTCTTGCCAGTATTTATTCACTGAAAAAATCCTAAACTGATGTCCTAAAAAAGACAAAATTCCAGCTCTTTGATTTTCACGAATACTTGTGTTCAGACCTTAACAAATACATAAATCCATTCCCTGTACACACGCACAAAATCTATCACACTAGTTTATTTTTCATCCTGTATCCACAATGAGTTTGTTGTCAGAGGTTGATTCTGAGAACTGAGTCTTTCCTTCCTTGATAGTCAGCTCATGAACTGTAGTTTCCTGGCGTGAACAGTCCTCCACCTTCTACTCAAACACAGTTTATCACTCCCACACTGAACAAACTAGTACTTAAACCAAACTACCTTTAAGCTTTAGGTTGCACTCATTTGGTCTTCGGTAAGAGACTATGAGACAAAGTCTTTCATTAGTGCATTCTGGTGAGAGCTCTATGTTTTGCCTGTTATCGGGACATCGTGAAGTGACTCTTGGCTATGTGAAGATGGAATATTTGTACATAACTGTATTGAACAACAGCTGTGGAAACATCAACTTTTGTTTTTAGCTAAGAAAAAAACCTAAAATTGTTGCAGTAATACCTCCAAAAAGAATGCAATGGTTTGAGAGCAAACTGGCATTCCAAGTGATGAAAATCATGTTAGGAGAACATGATTTTCCATAAGATCCTAGTATTCTTATTTTGAGTGTCCACAAATTCTTATCCTTCTGACAGTTTCCTTCTCCTACATCCACATTCCCAACTATCACTCCCTTCGCCTGTCAGGCAAAGATTACAGCAATTCTACTCCCGTTAAATGCTGAGATTCTTGAGATTCTTTCTGCAGTTAAAGAACGTGTTCTTACCATGTTCTCACATTGTGAGGTTCTACATGTGGATAAGGAATTATTTCCCGATTATCAGTATTTCCTGCAGAACAGGATTTTACTTAGGTTTCTTGATAATATATTCTCTCTAATTCTGCTTTGCAAATTACATTTTAAAAGTTGCTACATACCAGCTATTTCTCATATGTATGCATACTGTAACAGAACAACAAAATAATCATAATAATCCCCCAAAAGTTTCAAAAATGACCAAAAAGCAAATAACAAAATCTGCTTTCAGATGTACTAACAATTCAGAAATAGCTTCACTATTTTGTTGATGCACACTGGTATAGCATTAAATAGCATATAGTCCAGGAAAGAGTCAGAAAATAATTTCCTAGCACAATTTTTTCCACTGGTGTATTAGAAGGTCTGCAAAAAAATGAATCACCTAGTATACCAAATTTTACCCAATCATATATTTACACTAAATAAGACAAAAAATGCATCAGTTAGAAGTCATATCCTTTGCAAGCCATTTTAACTTTGAAGACTGTCTCTGATATTACTTGTGATACAATTAGCACCTTCTTTCTCAACAGCCCTAAAAAGAAACTCACGTCATAACACCGTAAGCTCAGAAATGTACAGCTTTATCATAAAAACAAAGTGAAAATAACTCAAGTAGTTTCCTGATTGTGGGACAGTTAGTAGAAGGTGTTATCACACAGCAGTCTTTCCCCCTAGAAACAGTACTTATTTTTGTAAAATTTATAGAAAACTTTACATCTTTGAGACTTCTAACCATCTGTGGAAATTGGCAAGAACTGGCCAATGGTTTAAAAAGTTGTTACCAGTGGAGGAGTACAGGATAACACATATACATACATACACAGACAGTATCTATTATTAGATTGAGTTCCTTTTCCTTTACATGCTGCAGCAGTGTACTAATGTCAGAGATATTTAAATAGACATCCCAGACCGTCTTTACTGTCTAAAATTTAAGATTTATCTTAGCAGGACAGAACCCAGAATATGGTATACATCATGTATGAATATTAAACACATAACTAAACTTTAGAATATTATATCTAAAAAAATGGTAAAAGTATCCTCCTGGTCACAACCTGTAAAGGAAGCATTTACAAGTGAGACGCCTTTTTCTATTTTGGAACTTACAGAAACAATATCTATTAAAACATGCACACAAAGATTTCTGAAGAAAATATGAAATCATTCAATACTCAGAATTTCCACTGTGAAGAATATGTCAAGAATTTTATATCTGTTTATTCTAAATGGCAATGTGTCCAAATTCAACCTTAAGATGCATCAACTCTTTCTAAAATGAGACTAGAAATATACATACAATGACACTAGGAAGATGCAAAAGATACAACCTGCACTGCAATTAAAATAACTTTATATTGGCATAAGGAAATAATTATTAACAAGTAAAATACAAAGGTTACAAGAAACAAAACCACTGCTAACACGAGAGCTAGTTCAGGTGTGTTGTCCTCTCCTTAAAGAAGCTGAAAATAAAGGCCATTGTAATTTATCTCAGCTCAGGTATCACCTGAACACTGATACAAGGTTTTTATGGCAGAATGATGCATACTGTGAGTAAGGTATCCATAATCACATTGGCTGAATCAGAATTGAGGTCAGGTTTGTTGGATTCATTCCCTTTACTAATAAAACACCCCTCCTGTCTACAGTAAATACTACCTGAAGGTTATATGTGCAAAGTGATCAGAGTATCCTAAACAAGGCCAAACTCAATGAAGATCGAGAAAGATTAGTACTTAAAACAGCCTGTTACCTACCCAGTAATTAAGACCTGATCATGATCTTTACTATGCACAAACTGCTTCTAATAAACAACATTTGGAACTGGGACATCCAGAAAATGTATATTCAAGTCCTTGCCAAGAAGTTGTACAATCCTGCAAGTTCCACTGGTAGAAGAAATGCTATATGAAATTGTATTTCAGCTACTGCGAAAAGAGTTAAACAGCTGTTATTATCTAAATTACTTTCTTTATTAGACAATGCATACCCCATAAATTTTATACAGCGATGTGAGCAAACAGTACATGCTACTTCAAGTGATAATTACGCCTGAGATATTAGAAGTTTCTCCATTCCAGACTATTTGATTGATTGCCTCCTTTAATAGTGTCTCCGGTGTCTCCTTTAATAGAGGGGAATCACACAAAATTCAACACTAACATATATATATATATATATATATATATATATATATACACACATACAGTGTGCACGTATAATATTAGCATATCTATAAAAATAACAAACTTTGTTGTTCTTTAATTGCCAGGACAAATGTAAGATCACAGTGTAAAGGGATTGCCATTTTCCTGTTTCTTGGCAGTAATGTATAGAAACAGAAACAAATTATATGTACATGGCATTATATTATTGACAGCACCCTTTATAAATATATAAACAGAGCAAACATCATTAGAATGGAATAATTTAAAATTTGTGAAGAACTACAGGATTTGAAGTATGTAACTTACTCCTCATAATTCAAATGTAGATAATGATGTGCAATAGTACGTCTAAGATAAATTAGCATTCATAGAGTAAAAAAAAAAAAAAAAAAAAAAGAAAAGCAACTAATTCTATATAGGTTCATCAGTCATAGACTAACAGCTCAGGTTCATAACCACAATACAGACTTTTCCCAAACTGCTTTAGTCATTAGTCACTGCTTACCTCATTTTTTAAGAGATATGGAAAAAGGAAAGCAGTATCTTCAAATAAAATAATTTTATAAAAGGTGTTTTGATATGCCTAGCCTTTAAAATAAAACAAACTAAAGGTTTGTTGGATCCCCAGATTCTGTAGGAGTTTAGTTAGGAGTTGGATCCCCAGATTCTGTAGGAGTTTAGTTAGCACTAACTTTAGTTAGCACAACTCGGGGGGGGGGGGGGGGGCGTGGAAAGGATATTTAATGTGAAAGATCTTCTGAAAAATCACTTCCTTCCCAGACTGGACACAACACAAAGCTCTTTTCCCAAGCGTAATGGATGGAGAGAATGGAGAAAAGTGACTTTGAAAAGTTATAAATTAAGCATTTTCATTACAATGTACTCCACTGTCTCATCCCCAGTAGTAATGCCGTACTATACAGTATCATAGCCCTAAGCATATCATTCAATACAAACTCAGTATTTTTTCATAATTCACTGACCTTTCAAGCTTGTCCCTCAATTGTTACATGCACAATCCATGACCAGAGGCAATAAAACAATGAAACATTTTCTATTAATTAATAAAAACCCAAACAATTAACTTTGCACCATCATCTCAGCTATTTCTCTGAGTATTACAAAGATCTGCAGTCTCTTCCCTGAAGTTACCATCTCTCTAGGAGGACAATTTTCCTCACGCTCCCAGCCCTCGCTAGACCACAGAAAGAAAGCTGAATTCTCCCTCTTCCATTCTTCTCACTTACAATTTCACTCTTCTCTACGTTTTCTCTTCCATTGAGCAGCATTACATTCAACTTCTATCTTAGTATCTATCTAAAGCCAACCTCCGCTATCTAGTTGATAAATTTCCAAACAGATCTCCAAATTTTCTCTCATGCCATACCTCACATTCACAATTTCTCCATAAACATTCATTCTCCGGTGTAAATCTCTCTTTTACCACCATGATAAAGATGTAATCCTTAAGTACCATACTGACAAACACGTTTTATTTTCTGTTAGTCCTGTTTCTATCAGCAATCATTTGCTGTTCACACAACCTTGCCAGTGATTTGGTCTCACTCAAATTTTAATTTTAAATTCAAGAGAATTAGAATTTTAATTTTTTAGAACTATGTGCTGGAATTATGACAATAATATCAAAACAAAATGAAAGCATCCACAAGACCCAAATTATTTTTTTTAGATTGCATTTTATCTTCATTGCAAAATAAAAGCTAATAAATGAGTCAATGTAGCACACAGAAATGAAAGCATCAAGAAATCCCATGCAAGGCATAATTCATTTTACAAAGTTTCAAGTTTTCAAAAATCTTATGGTGTCACTATCCGTAAACAGTAGTGCTAATAAGTCATATTTCAGTAATTTTACCATAATTCAGTAATTTTAATACTAAGAGGGTGTGAGGCCAAATTTGCTGTAAACTTACTCAGACTGCAAAATTCAGCTAGCATTTTTTTTTATGAAGTCATTATGAGCTGTGTCTTTCCCAAACTTTATAAAAATATCTTTTTAGTAACCCCGTGAAAGAATATTTACTGAGTGATGGACTCCACAGCATGAAAAACTTAACCAACTGAATGAGTTTAAAATCCTAAATATTGATTTCTCCTGATTTTGAAAACATGGTAACATATGTATGCAGACATTTCTAACCTTATAACTTCCCAAGTAGACCTACTGGAAAAGGAAGGATAGAAACCTGTAACACATCCCCATCATTGCAACGTGAAAGCACAGCTCAAAGGTACTGACAGACTCCTTGGAAGACATTATTTGGATTCTCTTTAGATGGCCAGTAGCATCCTGGGTTACATTAGGAAAAGCATCTCTGTCAGGTTTAACCTCAGCACTTCTGAACTTTAGAGGTCCCTTCGACACAGACCACTCTACAAATCTACGATGATTCTATTTCTAGGCAGCCACACACACAACAACACACAAGTAATTATATTTAAATAGCAAATGCAGTAACATTAGACTATAATGAACAATGACACAAAGCAATTCCAACAAAAACTAACAAAAAATTCTATCAGCGCAATACCCAGCCTCATGCATTACCCTTACTATGGCCTGTAGGTGGTATCATAATGCCAATAATATATGAAAGAATAATAAAGGCCATAAAGCAAGACAACAAAAAGTTCATTTTTTCTGGGTCAGTTGACTGTCTGTGAGAGTGCAGATGCAAGAGTGTATGAATGCAATTTTTCACACTGTATTTGAGATTTCTTCTATCCCTACTACACCTCTACAAGGTTCCAAGTAATAATGAGTCAATGTTTATGAATATGCAATACAGTAAGAGAAAGAGGAAAAACAAAGTTTCTTCAGTTTTATCAGAATCCAGGTAATATTTCTCTGAGCTTTGTTGGTACATGTCAGAAGTCTTTCAAGCCTCACAGATAAGGTTTTAGAAGTGTACATCTGCACAATACTTAATTAATTAGCTCATGCCTTTAGTATAATTCGCCTGTTAAACATTATGGAGCACTTGCACTGAGACTGATGAACACTACCCCAGCCTAAAAGGAAAAGAACAATCATTCTAATCAGCCTGACTCTTCAGAAGAGAAACATTGCTAAGGAAAAATACAACCTACAGCCTCAAGAAACCTGACTAGCTGATAGCCTGACTTATGAATTCTCCTCTATGTTCTACCAGCTCTTACATTTCAAACTCACCCTTGTAGCTCTTCCCCTACCTCTCTAGAAGACATAGATTGCATTTTTATCAGGTGAATATAAAGTCTGATTTACAGTTCAGTCAGCAAGGGTAAGTGATATAACAAAGACAGTATGTCAAATAAAGTGGGCAAGCAGTGAAGATGGCCAGAATTGTAGCTGGATATGTCTAACATTTTTTGTGACTAAACATTCTTTTTAGCATAAATAAGCCTATAAATCAACATTTCCATATATGAAATTCCATGCAGTTGTTGACATAATTTAATACTACCTCTTATTACTGTACCAAGCAAAAACAGCCAATAGGTTCAGAAGTTGCTTTAAGATTCCATGCAAATTCTAGACTGTTAAACTGCATAAAATCTACACATTTCTGACTTTTCTGATCATGAACATACTCATTTTCAACTAGTTTTACTAGTCAGGATGGACAAGAAAATTCCATATATTTCCATGGCTAACATTTTTAAGCATGTGAATCTACAATAATAGCTTTATGTTCTTACAGTTTTATTATAAAGCCACTTCAAAGCCAACTTGTTTTCCCTTTCCCTCTCAGGGAAAAAAAAAAAGTTAAAAAAGACAACTTGCTTAGGTTATCACTTACAGGCATTCTTGAACAAGTGGACACTTTGAGTTATCACAGCAGTGCAAGTTACGTACTTATTTTCTGTCCTCATGTATCTACAGAAACACTGCATCTCATACACCATTTTGTGGTAAGAACAGATGAGGAATGACATGTAATGCCAACACCTTTCCATACGGTATTTGCCAGAAAAAGACATGCTTTATATATGTGGAAAATATACACAGACTAGACTATTTTCAGCACTGGCGATCAATGGGGCTGAGAAAAGCTACATTCTTTACAGGGTAAATCATAATTAGTAGAAGACCTTGCTGACAATATGTAAGATAATTAGGCAATGAGAAGAATAAAAACTATATTAAAAAAATACAAATTAAGGCATACCAAAAATGAGCTTCAGAAGCAAGAGTCACAAACATACAGTGGTTAACAGAGATGAGTCTCAATGTTGGACACATGACTATAATTTTGCACAAGGTGGCCTCAAAGGACAAAATTCAGATCTTACTTTAAAATGTAGGAGATATCTTTTTAATACAGGATGATGTAAAAATGTAAAAACACCTAGCAGTTCAAGTACACGTGAAATAAAACTGAAAAATTATTCTTTGCAACAAGTTTTAAACATATGAACGCATCATCACATTTCTGAGAAGATATAAACCAGTACATGTTTTACAGGTTAGGTAACAATATACTAGCAAACCAGATAACTGGTTAAAAGGCAACAAACTGAATCCTTTCCAAACTTCAACTAGTAAATCATCTTGGGATATAAAATGTTTCTCACTCTTCAAAAATGAAGGCAAGGTGCAACTTGAAATGTGTTTCTGTGGCTGTACAGTATGAACCAGTTCGCTGTAATTCCGAAGAGCTTTATTTCTGACATACATTCAAGCAGAGAGATAGGAAACATCATAAACCATGGCAATTTACAGTAGTATATGTTGAACATCTGAATAACTTCATTACATATGTGTTGACTGCATTTCTTTCCATATTTAAGTTTGTTTACCTGATGGAGTAAAACTATACAATGAACAAACAGTGCATAAAATTACAGAAGTGTCAACATATGCTACTAGATTGCATCACAGCAGCATGACACCAACAGCTGAGTGCTCAGCTAGGTGCCTGCTGCCTGTCACTCAGGCTCAACTGAAATACACTCAGCTTTGTACACATCAGCTGTTTCCTTCCTTTCATAAAATTAAAATGACCAATAGGAACATTCACAGCTGACATCACTCATAAATAAACCTGAATAAACCATAAGCTATGATCTTTTAATGGAATATTTAAATACTTAGAAAATGAAAGCACAAACAAGTAAGAATCTGCTCTACAGAGGATCATAAAGCTATAACACTGCAGTAACCATCTCTTACTTTTGTTATCAGTTAGTTACAAAGTGAAGACTATCAGGACTCACCAAAATTCCTTTAATGATATCAGAAAACAATATACAATTTGTCATAGTGGACTTTGAGTAGACTAAGTAAAAGAGCTCCTTTTAAAAATAATGTTAATACACTGGCTCTAGATTTGATTATTTTTTTTTCTGTATGAAGGTGGATAAAGCTATGGACTTTCCATGTACTTCCAGTTCAAATTTCAACCAGCTGAAGTACTCAAAACAGGCAACACTTCAGAGTGGCAATGGGTCAGTGAAAGAAAGTCATTAGATCTACATCCGTGTTTGTATCAGAGAGCATTTTGAGTAAAGCCAGTCATGCAAACCAGAAGCAACACATGGTTAACCAATGTAAATACCTGCTGATTTAACTGTATTTTGCAATGAAGATTTTTTCTCCTCAATGTGATTATGGAACTAGGAAATAAAAATACAGCTCTGACTTGCAAATCAAGATGTTGCATTCCACAGTATTAGTTCAAATTCCTTGTTTAGAAATATCTAACCAATTTACAATGAAAATAGCCCTTATTTAGTTCCTTAATGAGAACTTATGTAAATCTTAAAGTTAGTGCTAGGTGCTAATTACTTGAAAATACAGCTTGAAGACCTCTGAAAAACTAATCACACAACTGGGCTCAATCTCCCAGGCCCAGATTCTCTCTACATTTGTCACCATGCACTGGTCTTTGACTAAACACTTTACAGTGGAGATTACATCTCCTCTTTAAAGGAGATTTGTAAATGGAAAATTATCCTTGTAATACTTAAATATTTAATATCACTTATTAATATACAGTAGGAATCCCACTCGTTTCTTCTGAAATCACCAAGAGGTTGTGCTTAAAAAAAATGCTTATAACACAAGAAGCGTTTCATACAGTTACCAAGAAATAAGTTGTGTACTGATCTTTTCTTTGGAAAAGATTTGCATAGCAGGTCCTAAGGCCTACTCAAAAATGCTAACTAAAATACTAGAATGTCATGCCAAAGCTTTATTCCTTACGAAATTGGTTATTCTCTCAGTTGTGACTAAAACAATTTAAAACATAACCAGATAAATATTGTAGCCAGTTCCTAAGATAATTACCGAGTATAATGTACTACGAAAAGAATTCTATGTCTGCATAAAATTGCTTCTTTGCAGCAGTGAGCATGCACACTGAGAACAGTTCGTTTTCCTTCTTTACTTCCTTTGAATCCCTACTTGCTGTTACAGATACAGTATATAATGACATAAACTAATAACCTAGGGAATATTTACCAATTAAGATTGAGATATTTCTCTTTTTTTATTCTTCATACAGCATCAAATTTCAAGAATTTGGGGAATTTGATTTTCCTCCAGTGCTAGCCTTAATCAATATTTTTTTTTCTTTAAAATATACTGCACCCCTAGAATATTGAAATGTACCAAGTACAAACTAAGTCCTAGTTCAAGTGCTGGTAAAATGAGTTACATTTCTCCTTTATGAACACTTTGACCTAGCAATGATGTCAAAGGAATTTGGTATTTGTTTAAGCTCTGGAAGCTTCTACAGAAACGTAAAAACCTCTCTCTCAGCTCCAAATATTCAGGCATGCTTTGCCACATGCCTTTACATCCTCCTAATGGTCACTGGAAAGCATTTTTTTTTCCACTGCTAATATTTGTATTTAAGTTCTTAAACCAACCTATGTGAAGTCTGTTACCTTTGAAAACTCTAGAAAGCATGCTGGAAATCCCTACTTGTGGTAACCTCTAGTTGCTTCAAACCCAAGCCAGGGCAACATACTCAGCAAATCAAGGACTTTTTTTGTTTTGTTTTGTTTATGCTTTTTTAATTAAAAAAAAAAAAAAAACACCTTACATTAAAAGTGATTTGAGTGTCCTTGTAAAATAAGGAAATAAATAAATGCTTAACCTGCTTTGACACAGCTAAATCTGAACTAGAGCCAGCTGAGTTGCTTTAGGTTCTTGCTATACGCTTGGTTGCACTCTCCAGAGAAAACTCTGTCATGGTGGAGCACTGCTAGTTTTCACAGCCAAATTCCACTTTGGAGTTAGACCCAACAGACCTAATTTCTTTCCCTTAATGCACTCTTGAAAATAGCTTTTAACCTATCCAGAAGACATTTTTGACATCTTGAAATTTTTCACTGTTTTATTTTTTTCACAATGCATTACTTTAAGCATTGTTTCCCCTCTTCAGATGTTACCTTCTCAGACAAGGTTAGCCTACAATAGCAATCAGCCACCTCAGGACCTGGGATAATAGAAAGCGGGAAAAACCTTCTGAAGATATAATGACAAAAAGATGTCCCAGGGGAAAAAAAAAAAAAAAAAAAAATTCGTATTATTTTTCCAAGAGTTTTAGTTGCTAAACCACCTATACCTCAAAAACCATCCATTTGAGAAGAAAATATGATCTTACACTCTGTGTGCCTTTTATCTTGGTCATGCTTTGTGGATACTTTTATTAGATTTAACAACTGAACCTTCCCATTTCATGTCAAATATGTCACATATATTGTAAGGAAAGAAGCAACAGTATCAAGACTTAGATTCTCTTTCAGCCTTTGCCGCCTATGTGCCAGCAGGTTACCCCATTCTGATTCTCTGCACGTTCATTTGGATGCCCAGCTTTACAGACCCAGCTTTCCCTCCACTGAAATGGAATTAGTCACAGTATAGGAAATTAAGTATCTGTGAAAGAGATCAGAGCCTAAATCTTCCTCCCTTTGGAATTTTCAGTAAGGCTCTAGCACTAGACAAACACACTCAGTAACCACTTCGAGATTTTCTTTATAAATATTTCCCTGTTAGGAAACTTAATGTGATGTGTATATTAAACTTTCAGTGATTACAGTGACTGCAAAATATTTGTGTTGTGAAAAACTAAACTAAGTAAAAACAAGAAGTGCTGGAGCTAACTAAGGTGAGGAATTGGCCTGATCCAGTAAAGAATTCTCCTACGATTTCATCAGTTCCAAGTAATTATCAGCATCTACTCACAAAATGAAAGAAACCAGAACAGTCTCTCTAAACAGTCTAATATGTAGGTCATAACCCTTGTTTTTCCTTAAATAATTTGACTGCTACATCGAGCTACAAAACCACGTTGATTACATTGTTTAATGAGTTGGTTCCAGGCCTATTAGAACGTGGGAACCATGTATAGGATCTTTTTACTCCTCTTTGGATCTATAGCAAATCATTAGATATATGAAGAATGTAAATAAAAGGGCTCTTATTAAAAATTAAAAAAAAAAAAAAAAGGAATCTAGTGAGATATGAACAGTACAGAGCCTATGTCTTTTCACGTGGTTGCTTTTCTGGGAGTTTACCAGAAAGTACTTATATGAGCACATATAACCCCACAGACGCATGCAAACATACATCCACCTAAATTTACACTCTTGACTTCCAAAGCAAGTTTGCATTTCAGAGAGGTATGCCAAAGAACATTTAGCCATATTGCCACTACAACAGTATTGGAAACAACTGTGATCAATGCCTCAAAACATCCACTGTAACGTTTGGCTGAAAGACTTTTGAGAAGAAAAATAAATAAATCCTTAGACACAATGGACATTTCAACAACTGTACTACCTGCAGACCTAATCATGACTTTTGACAGTAACAACATGAGCCTTCAGGTACTAGGAAATATTTGAAAGAATTCCAAAAATTGCCAGGAGAAAGATTTCTGCTCATGTTCACAACTTATTTCTGGGTTATACTCTGTACAATAGTTTTGCCTTCACTCATGCTGCATCAGGCAGTAATCAGCAAAATTTCTGGCTCATTATCTTCAGAGTTAATTTCAGTCGGTACTGCTTAATGAGCAGTGTTCATTCCCCCCATTCTTTACGTTAAAGTTGAGCATTTAAAATAAAAACTAATCTCACACTGAGACATCCCTGCCAGCTCTCTCAAAGGATAAAAATCTATTGTTATGATTTGGAAAACTTGCATTTCAGGCCAATCACAACAAGTAAAGAGGGAAGAAAAAAGAAAGTCTAGAAAAAAATAAAAATAAAAATATAATAAAATCAGTGGCATATCTTGATAGTTTTCCATCCATCTTTTCACACTTGTAACACTACAGAGTTCTTACTAGGTATCTTTTTGGCTGACAGGGAGTTAAGTGAAAAAGTTACCATCCATGGTCTGTCCCAGTTGCTCATTAACATCATCTTTCTTTGCATGTTGCTGCCTCCACAGATCCATTACCTTACTGCATGCATACCTATTCCTGGTGCCAGCCAAAATGTCTAGTATCACATTGAACTTGGTTTTTAAATGCAGGTTATTAATATTAAATAATAATATTAAATCAGGTTAAGGAGAGGCAACAGGTGCAACTCTACTGTCAGACAGGAGGACATTGTAACTTATTGCAAGATGTGGTAAAAAGCAGCTGAGGTAGGCTTGCAGCTGTAAGCTTTTCAACATGCTCAGAGGCAACCAAGATGGCACCTATGGTCACAGCCTTAAAGTTTTGCAAGATGAGAGGAAGAAGGGGCATAATACCACAAACACAACAGTGATCTTTATTAGAGACTGACTATGGCTTTAAGACAAAACTTTGTCTCTCAGAACTTAAGAAAAGAACAAAACTCGGTAGTTTTCTATGTTATCTGACATTTATGGAATACCCAAGACATTAAAAATACTAAACCAGAAGAATTCTCACAGGACAGGTGTGGGCACTTAATGAAACTATATCCTTACAAGGCAAGATGTATTCTGTGAGTGGTCAGATTCATACAAGGAAGTAGATGAAACAAAGCTCTTACCAAACCCAGTAGTATTTAGAATTTGCTACACAACCAAGAGAAGAGAGGGTTCCTTAAGGAGACGGTCCAGGCAATTTTACCTTGGGGCTTCCAAATTCTTCCCCTTCTTTGGCCATCTTACAGCTACAACAGCCTACTCCAGTGCTGCTGAGCTAGACACATGGTAAAGCCTGTGTCTAAGAGTCCATTTGTTGCCAACTCCCACAAAACCAGTGGTGAAAATCAGGTAGTGGTTTAGCCCCTTTGGATGAGTACCTAACCAAGACCAACTAGTCAATTCAAGTAAATATCGCCACAAGAAGCAGATAAATACAAATAAAGCAAATAAATAGCCATACAAGAAGCAAAAAATGTTCTGCTGCATTGAGTAAAGAAACACTGAATTCACCTTGTTTTCTCAACTCCAGACCATCGCTCTACCCAGCAGATTGTATCTCTCCTCTCCGCTTATTTCAAATAAAATTCATGTTCTGCTCATTTCACAACACCTACAAATAAAAAAAAAAAGAGGATTTTACAGAGATACCACAGGATGTAATTGTTTAATAAAGTTCCTTTTCAGTAACTGGATTAGGAGGTGTTTGCAGGCCTGGTTCTATATAGGAGATCATAAATTTCAGAAGGGAGCATCAAAGGCATTTACCAAACCACATCACTGCAATGCTAACTCTGCATCTTTAACCCTTCAAATTATAAAAAACACAGGTAGTCACTAATAAAAAACAGAGACATGCTACTTTTTCTTTCTCCACTGTCAGTAATCAGTATTAAATTCAAATATATGACCCATTGTTTTCATGGAAAAGAAAGAAAAAGAGTGAAGTATTTACTTCCATAATTTCTGTCAGGACAGAACTCTCTCTAATTTGATTTGTATGCCAGAAGAAAAATCCAAGTTACCCTCCCAATAAAAAAATAAAAATTAATAAAATAAAATAAAATAAAATGAGGGGTGAAGGGGGTCTAGAAGACACTGAAATAACAAATGATACAGTATTCTTGCTGCTTTTAAGAAAAAGAAACATTTGACTATTTTCAAGCAGCTGGCCAGAGCTGGCAGTTGACCTCAGTTATGACTCCATCAGGCGCCATGGGATATATTCAACACTGTTTGAGAGAAGATGAAAAACAGTAGTCCATGCAAATCATAAAAGAAATTAATCTCACTAAACTGATACCAAGCCTTTCCCGGCTAAGAATACATCTCACATTCCTGATATAGAAAATTTAAAACATTAAAACTCAATGAAGAAGTCGACTTAGCACAACAATTAAAAAGTACCGTGGTTTTAAAAACACACTCCTGCAGAACTGAAAGCAGACAAACAAATAATATGGTATTATCCTTCCCAAAAAGGATCACAAGCAATCAAAAAGATGGTGTCTTTGTTAACGTAATGTCCACATTGTTTTCTGTGTACATCTGCAAGAGACCTATTTTTCCACACTACTTAGCACAAACTATGGGGAGATAATATTAAGGTTGTTTGAGATTTCTCCCAAGGTTACACATTGCACTATGCATGTAGCATTTACTTAGGATTATCAAATGCAGCTGCATCAGATATTAGGAAAACATTAAACATACCCAGAAGTGAAGCAGCAGACAGTCCTTCAGGGTGGCTGCCTCTTCCTTTTGCTTAATGCCAGCTAGGCCCCAACTCACTGAGAAAATTACTACAGAATAATATTTACTTATAGGCCATGCTGTAAGTTAATGTCCTCAAGTGTCCTGGCACACAGCGTGATTTCTTTTAAACTCAGGGAAATCAGAAGGAGGACTTTAAATTCTCTTCTACTAATTAAGAGGGTTATCTTTAATTAAGGTATTTTGTTAAGCACATAAATAAGCGTTTTCTCATCGTTACTTTCTAGAATGTTCTGTTTTGTTCATCTGAATTATTTCACTGCCTGGGGCTTCTCGTTCCTTCCTTCAGATACTGCTACTGCCAAACAGATCTTTGGTCTTCTTGGTAAACAGACTCCATTTTCTGTATCTTACCCCAAAACACATAAACATTTTGTTTCACCCTCATAGGTTCATCATCTCCTTCGGCTTTAAGGACTTCAAACGCTATAAATCAATTGTGCTTTTGACATGAGGATAAGCAAGCACTACTTATTCTTCTTATGCCTCAAATTCTTGAAATTTCTGTCGAATAATGCTCTCACCTCCCCACAAATGCTCCTAACTCTCTACAAAAATATGTATCTCTGGAAAAAGAGGACTTGATTTCATAGTCAGTGCAAGAAAAAAAATGTATCCTCCAAGACCAAAGCATTTAACCTGTTTTAGGAACTTCAGGAGGACAGTTTTCTGTTCTGACAATTTCTCTTCCCCTGCGAAAACAGCAAAGGGAGCCTGTTTGACTGTCTCATTCTAATTTGGTTTGAACAATTACTAAAGTTTGGATAGGACATTCACATCCAAGATGACTAGAAATGAGCACAACCCAAATTATATTGTCACACCAAGTACTTTTTGTTTTGTGAAGTGACAAAAAATTGAAGGGTGTAAAACAACTTCAATCATTTTGTCCACCTCATTGTCCAAATGATTCTGTGAATTTACTCACATATTTTTTGAGATTGTTCTTTTCCTATTTTTTCTTCATACCTCATTACTGCTATTTCAGAATAAAATTTGTGGGTACTTTCTAATATGAACAAAACTTCATATTGTATCTTACTGTCCCTATTATAGAAATTTTCCTTTGAAAATAGCTTTATTGTACATGTACAGCTTTCAAATCAGAAAAAAGAATATTTATTAGATTCTGTGCCTTCCCATGTCAAGACTACTAATGAAGCATATTGTTAAAGATTTAGACTTAGATTTTATACCTGTGAAATTACTACATAACTCCACAGAACTCATCACATCGTTATTTTTGAAAACAGCAAATGATAAAGTAAAAACTTACTGTAAATAGGATTGCTGACCAGAAAAAAAAAATAATAATAACAGAGGCAAAACTTAGGTTGAAAGGAACTTTCATGATCCTCCTCTTGTTTTGGGGGACTGTAAAATGGGCCAATTTCAGGTGCTCAAACAGAAGAGGGATATAGCTTGTCCTGCCCTGACAGCTGTGCCAGGCCAGCAGGAAGGGAGCTATCAGTGCTGCCAGGGCAGCTCTGCTGCCTCGTCTGTAATTCACTGCCCTCCAGATCTCCACGTCCTTTTCCGCAGGACTGCCAGCATCTAGGGTCATGCCAAAGCAGGTGCAGGACTTGGATTGAGCTGTGTATGGGTGAACAGTATTCAAATGGAGTTTTAAGACAGACGGTCCTGTCCTAAGAAACTTAAACCTAAAACAGATGAGACAAGTAGATGCGACAGGATGAAAAATAACTGTTCAAAAAAGGTGAGTAATTAAAAATGAGGACAGCTAGAAATTTTGAACAGGTTTCTGAAGGAGTATTAAGCCAAATGCAAATTTGAGAACTCCTTCTCAAGGTGTGGGAAAGATAACTGACAGACACTAATCCAGGAATGGGTGATAGAGATAAATAAAGCAATAGCATTAGAGGGATACCTGGCCATAAGGCATAAGGATAGAAGAAAGATTAAAACAGAATAAAGTTATGTACAACCTTAGTCATGTAGCTCACCTCTTCATTCAGTTTTTTTTTTTTTTAACCTTCATTTCTGAGATATCAATTAGGCAACATCAAAGATACCACAAGCCTCATAAAGTATAAAAAGGTCTTCAAAAGGAAAAGCAGTACTGCAGCCTGTCGGAGCTACCTGACAAAGAAGAGTTCGATAATCGTCTACTGCACTTCAGCAACAAGGAATGAGAAGTATAACCTTAAAATATAAGTAATGGAAAGAAATAGGTATGTGCCTGAAAGGAAATCATAAATTCATCACGCTACGCTTTCAAAGACAAACTTTAAACAAAATGGAGGTAGCTGAAAATACCTATTCATTTTGCTTGTGAGAAAAACGAATTTCTCATGCCTTCAGGCAGTAGAGAATTATGTGGTCTTTTGAACTGAAAAAGTGCAAACTGTAGAGGATCAGACTGAATAAATGTTAAGATGCCAGTCTGACAGGGCCTTTGGGAATCTACTCAATAACAATATTTTTGAGATGTCTCACACAGGAATGGTGTATTTGTTATAGTTATTTACACCTCACAGAGTAAGCTAATAAAAATGAAAGACTGTGTTTATGCATGAAGGAACTGAGATGGACACAAAGGAAATACCTGCATGAGAACACATAACAGGTATGAAAGTCACTTTAAGGTAAGATGAAAAAGAAAAAGAAAAAAATAAAAAAAATGGTAACTGAACCATTTGTAAAAAAGATCAGTATTTTCCACTTAGTATCTTTCAAGTGTTGAAAAATTAGTCTGGTTAGTAGGGCTCTTTCCCTCAATTTATGCAAAAAACTTGAAATGCAAGACTCATTGAGTCCTCATTGCAAGAAGCCACCTCCTTATCATGAAAAGACAGAGACAAGTAATTGGATGAAGGACTGGTTTCCTACATCTGTAAAGATAATTCCATTTATGGAATTATTATGGCTGTTGCAGATCAGACAAGGGTGGAATCCAACATCCGCAAATGAGATTTACACATTTGAAAAAGACTTCTTGAGGAAGCTCTGGTGTCAGCCCTGCTGCAAAGACCCCTGCTTACTGGAGTAGGATAATAATGGTAGCTGTGGAAAAGTCATAAAAAAGGTCAGTGTGATAGAAAATAGAAAAACAGAATATCCCAGGTTGAAAGGGACCCACAAGGATCATTGAGTCCAACTCCTGGCTCCACCCAGCACCACCCAATGGTATGGTGCTGTCACCACTTCCCTGTGGAGCCTGTTCCCATGCCCAACCTCCCTCTCAGGCAAGAACCTTTACCTAACACCCAGCCTGAACCTCCACTGACATAGCTTCATGCCATTAGTGATGAGAAGGTTAATATCAACAAACCTCATCTCCATTGCAAAACTTCTTCCTGCTTTATTGGCAGAGTGCCAATAGAAAATGGAGGCCCTTGGCCTAAACAGAGTACCTCTCAGGGTGTGTTTCACTTTGGTATGCAAATGTGTTTTGCCCTGGTAAGCCAAAACTAAATGTACGATAGCTACAATTTGCAAGATCTAGTGTATTGCTCATAACATCCTAAAATGATTTATAAACACTGATTATTGGGTCTAAACCTGTAATCCATTTCAGGAGTAAGATACCCACTGCATAAATAGCTTACAGTATATAAAATAAAGCTGCTTACAGCATATACTGATTGATAAAACATGTACAAAAGGCCAACATAAGACCATATAACCTCTAAGGTCAAATTAAGTTCCACATTAACTTCCACTCCTTTCTAACTCAAACCAGGGAGAAGAAAAGAAATCAATTTCATTATGTGGCCAACTATAAAACTAACTATACATTCTTATAAAAAGAAAAAGACAAGGAGGCATAAAGCAGCTGACTAATTGACACCTTTTCTACAATAACCTGCAATAATACTTCAAGAGCGAGAAAAAAATCAGGCCTAAGCATGTTCATTTCTCGTATCACACCCAAAAGAAAGCTTAAATCTCTTTCTTAAATGACACACTTTAACTTCTTTATTGAATTCTTTATTTCATATCTTTCATCCATTTGTCTGCTTTTTTTTAAGCAATTGCTAAAATTACTCAGCCAAATGGTAACTCAGGTATACAAAACTTCTTTTCATTGGCATGAGATATATGGGAGAGAGAAGCTTAAAAGGACTATCATTATATGGAGTCCATAAGCTAAGTTTTTCTGCAGACAAAATATGTTCAGCACAGTTATAGCAAGGATGGAGCAAAACTGGATTTAAACTATCAATTTAAAGTTTGTTTCTGCAACTAATCAAAGGCTATCTTCGTTTCAAATATAATGTTCTCTAATGCCTGGTATATTAGGGGCTTCACCAAAATGGAACAAAGAACTTGGACCTCTAATGCACCTACAGCTAAAACAGAGACAGAAGTGAAAATGTAGAGTGCACAGTAGTTGATAATCATTGAAAAGTATAAAAACGTGAGACAAAACCATAGAGGGCTTGAAGACAAAAACTCAGCAAGACCAATGATTGCCGCATCGTAGGCAGCATTGAAGGCCAAGGCTTCCCCACCTGAGTGGTAACTGTTGAGTGTGCAGGGTCTCAGCAGGACTCCACATCCCCATTGCATCCCCCATTGCAATGCTCTGCCTAGGAGCAGGTAAGCCTTACCTATGTACTGCTTGTATCAGCCAATAAATAACTGCTGAGTACTTATAAATCCACTAAAATCCTCTTTGCAAGTCTCTGTTGATGGTAAAGTATTCAAATAAAAGTGACACGGTAGAAGAAGGGTTATAGAAAGTAAAAATACAGTTTGATTAACTATCTATCAGTTTCAATTTACTAATACTGCAGTTTTTAAAATAAGAAGGTGAAGATGGCCTTTGGGTTTCATAAAGGATAAACAACTTTGCCACACAGGAAAAATCAGTTCATATTTTAAGTCTGAATGTTGATAAAATATTTTTCAAAAACATTTAGCCTTGTTTTGAAGCTGCTTGCATGGCAACATCAGGAGACCATAGAGAAGAGCAAAGTGTTTACTTTTAGGGCTAATGCTGTATGTGGACATTCCAGGAACCTCATTATCAAAGGCTTTGGTGTCACATCAAGATCACCAGCAATCAACAAAGATTCTCCAGGCTGACCACCTAAAGACAACATCGACAAATCAAACCTTATGGCATTCAATTGCTAGTTCTGTTTTTCCTGAACAAGGTGATGCCACAATGTCCAGGATCCTCCATAGACAAAAGCTGGTTTTATTTAAGAGTTCTTCTATTTATTTTATAGATATCATAAACATTCTTAAATGCTTATTAATATTTTTCAAAAGACATAAACCTGATTGTTGAAGCTGCAGATCTGGAGGGAGTCACATACCAAATTACATTAATTTATGAGCTTTAATTTTAATGAATAAATTAAAGTCCTGAACAAAATAGTTGCAAGATGTTCTTTAATACAAGGGTAGTTTAATAAATGCACTCCTCTTTCACCTGGCTTGCAATACAAATACAAAGCACTAGAAACATCCATGTTTGGGGGCTTTTACAGAGTTAAAAAAAATACTATCCTGTTTATAAAAACAAATTTACAGCTATATATTGCAAGTAAGTATGTTCTCACACGTCCTAGAGTGTGTAACACATCCATTAAAATGAGCCATGTGAACAGGAACAATCTTGAGTTTTGCTCTGCAGGGGAGTCACAACACTCATTAAAATATAATAAGCTCCACAATGAATAGAGCAAGTGCTCATTATAACGTAATGAGTACTAATTATCACACAATGGTCCTGTGGAGTAAACTCGTTGCATTTCAAGAACATGATACCTTTTTTGTTTAAACATAAATGGGAGCCTCTTCAGTCTTAGTTCAGAACTAGGAAACAGAGAGGCTCTTCACGTGACATAGTATATCCAACCAAACACACTACAGTAATGTAGCAACACAAGCCAAACCAACTTCAGTACCACAGCAGGCATTAATAGCTTTTGGAAATCAGTCCTCACCCAACTTTATATAGTCTGAAACAGCTCAGGCTCATTAGTCTTCAAGTCACAATGCAAGGCTTATGAAGACAACAAAGCTCTTCCTGCTGGGATTTCTTGAGAGGTATTTACAAACCTCCTGAATAAGCTTCTGTCTAGAAGGCTACTTTTCAAAGGCATGTAAAAATGAACATCCCTCCGGTCAGCTTTTCCATTCATCTGCCACATGGTCAAAGAAAATTTACCTAAATAAAGAGGCCCTGTCTGTCTTTCCCCACATCCAGCTTGCTGCTCCCCCCGTTTTCACTGCATTAGATATGGAATTTGTCAAACTGTCATATAAAATGATTCAGTTGTCTAATCTGGCAGAAAATGAACACAGAAAAAAATATACATATACAAAATTCAGCAACTTGTTGGCTGAGTCATCTCACATAAATTCTCCTTTATGTCCTCCATGCCCTTGGGGGCCTACTTCTTCCATAACACACATCCATCTACTGGCCCATCCTCAAGAGGCCAAGAGGTCTTACACATTGTGTTCTTCACTCCCAGCATAAGCATGGTTGGTATTAGAACGCTGCAGTCATTTGAGCTTGATTTCAGAAAATGGGAGGCCTTCTCCAGGCCTATATTCATAAAACAGGATTGTTCCCTCTCAACCCAGAACACTTCTGTCCCAGCTGCAAGCCAAGACCCACAGCACCCTGGCAGTCTTGGGACCCGCTCCCCACACACAACCCACACCCTTAGCCCCCTCAGCCAACACCCAGGAAGAGGCCACTGCTGCTCGATGGCCGCCTCACCTGCCCACGGAAGGCCAACCTCCTACCACACGCACTGCCTCCTGGAGCAGCCCTGGGGCACGCTGTGAACCTTACCTGTACGATAGCTGGTTTGAGAATATGCAGGATAACAAATAAATCCAGTTTGTGTAGCAAACTCTGCATCTAGTATGAATCAACTATAGTACTGTGAATACTTTATGGACTTCACTTGACGCTGAAAGAAACTCAGCGGGTTAGAAATGTTGAGCACCACTTGAAAATATATATTTGCTTGTGGATTGTCTTACTGCTTCCCAAAACCACTTAGAAGGGTTTCTAATGAAAAGCTACACTGGGTTTCAAAGTGTTCATTGAAAACAAATGAGTATAAGAACAAACCCTGTATTTCTTTAGCAGTTTTCTAAAAGCTAGAAGGTGGCTCACAGTTTAATTTATGTGGATGACAATTTAAAACAGAGGAAAAAAAAAGAAAAAGACAACTGATGCCAATGCAGAAGATACAGTGTTAAATGAATTGGTTATTTTACACCTTCTGCCATGCAATTACAAAAATATTTAAAATCTCTCTAGGCTGAATAGGCAAGATAGTAACTCTAAGCTCAAATTCCCTAATATGAATGCAAGAAATCGTGCTTAAATGAATGGCAAATATGTAACAAATCTTCTTCATCAGCAAAGTGTGCGAAAATTGCATATAATAAATGATGTTTAGCTTTTTTATGACTCCAGTAAGAAGGCTTATTATTTATTAGAAAGAACAAAATGTGAAACATAAAAGAAATAGTGATTGAGGACTGTAATCCACATGTAAATTAGCTTCCTTTTTATTTTTAAATATTGGCAGTTCCCATAGGCAGTTAATAGCTGCCATGCTACGATGCTGCTCATATGCCCTAGTTTTATTTCACCTCTCCTGAACGCCAAGATTTTACACTTAGACGAGTCAGCAGTTCCCTGGTGCTAATACTATATATCAGCGTTAAAAATACCTTCTTACAGTCAAATGAAATCTTTTTCAACAGTGAGCAAACTAAAGGAACTACTTCCCTTTTAGCCTTTTTTATTTCAAATATACACAAACACCCTTAGCATTAATAGCAATGGTATTCCTGTCCTGTCACTATTAAAGTTGTTGCTAATTGTAGGAAGGTTCTCTGCTAAAGGAACACTTGTAATTTACAAATACTATAGGATTCAGTAAGAAAGGGTCTCAGAGATGGTTTTGAATATATCAAATGCATGCCAGACTACTATGGAGATGGTCTCTTATGTCACTAATTTATTTTTTTTAGATATCTATCACTGAGTACCACTCACAGAACAACATGACAAAGCTTGACCAAATCCTAGCCACAAATACAAGCCTGAGAAACCCACTACCCCAATTCCAAATGTCAACTTAAGCCTCATTCAACAACTGCCCTAGAAACTATACTTACAAAGAAAAGACAGAACAAAAATATTTCATCTGGGCAAGGTATAATTATTGATAGCAAAAGGCACTTGATAGTTTCTTGGACTAAAAGATTTTCATTCACAGCTCTCCCACCCAATAGGAGTAAGATGTGAATTAAACATAATTCAAATCCAAATGTATAATTAACTTTTATAGAAAATATATTAGTCACTAGGTTAAATGATCTAATCAGAGAATATTATTCAAAATAAATCATTTAATGTAATTACGGAAACGTACAGTCCCATCTGTGAAAATAAGCAGACAGGTCAATTAATAGCTACATGATGTGATCAGTAACTTTTACGTGTTTTTAACAGTATCAAGGTTTTTTTTTTTTCTTCTCTTTTTCAAGAATAAAATAAAATAAAATTATTTCCATTCCTTTGTATCCTCCCAAAAAGTATGTTTGTGTGCACATCCATACATGAACCTGTAACTGCGTCTGTAAGGTCTCAATGAATACTAATTATGAAACAGCACAATGCATAACGCACCATGAAATACCAAAAAAGAGACTCAACAAAACAGGAGCTGGCTGTTTCCAACTGGAATACCACAAGAGGAGAAGACATGCTGGGCAGCATTTACACCATCTACATCTAGGTACCTACTTGAGCTCAAGCTACCTATATCAGCAGGGAGAGGCAAGCTTCTCCACAGAAAGTTCGAACATCCAAGCAGAAGACCCCACCACAGACCATGAAGAACCTGAAGGTGGACAATTTGTGATGTCCAGTTCACAGCCGCTCAGCAAAGGGGGAACAGGATGGGGACGTGGCAGATCCAAGTCCCGCTGCTGGCAGGCTTCCTAGGGAACTGCGTGCCCTTCTGTCGGTCTCACTTCTCCCATTTGCTACATCAAGGCAATGTGACTCCAGGAAAGCACCTTAAGGGTCTGGTCTTACTGACTGCGCAGTACTTCACATTCAGATAACTTTGCTGTATGTGACTGTGTATGTATATGCCAATTTTTACGAGTGCCAAACAATACTCTGTTCCATATTACAAACTGCCCAGCATTGAAGTTTCCAAATAAAACTGGCCAACTAGTCCCTTATTACTTAAACTACCATCATAAAACACTGTCTTGACTCTCACTTCTTCTAATCGCCTCACAAGTTTACAGGTTCTACACCAACAACAGTGGGTTTTAAAAGGAGACTATCTCAACACAGACCAAAAAATCTCACCGACCACTACAGTCCTATACTCAAAACACAGCCAGAACCTGAGCTAGCCTGAGTATTTTTAGATGAGACTGCACAAACATCCTTTAAAAACTGAGCATGTAAGCACTGACCAAATTATATTGATACCTAGGCAAGGTGGAGTTGGGATGGAAAATATGTCTGTGACCTAAATATATTCTACCTTGCAAGAATATTTATTTCAAAGAAGCAAGCAGGTTAAAAAAGAGTGAGTAGTCAAGCTTTTAATTTTAAAATAACACACTGTCTTTTATATGATAATAAACCCAGCCTTAACTCTGCCCAGGTCTGAAGTAATTCCACAGGAAAAAATAAATATATAATATATAAATGGTAAATCTCAATAATGCGAAATAGCCATTTTTACAAACCTCAGGCAACAGTTAAATATATTTTCAGTATACAAGAACTGCAGATGTGAAAACACCATTAAATTGCTTATCTGTTACTTACAGAGAGAAAAGAAAAAAAAAACAAACAGTGGCACATTGTTTAAAGCATCTCAGCATCAGTAGCTTGTCTCCTGTTCTTGGAGAAAATAAATAAATAAATAAATAAATAAAAATCTTGTTCTGCTAGCCTTCCTTCTCCCTTAAGGGAGACATGACTTTTTGGCTCCCACTTGAGGAACTTCTTAAAAATTCTACTTCAACATCTGCATTGAATTTTCAAATTCTGTGCAACTTCTTTTGCTGGAAATGGAGAGCAAAACTGTGTTTATAATGGAAACTACCTTACAGAATAATGGACACACTAGCACTTCAGCATTAGGCTCTGCAATATTTTTTTGAAACAATACCGCACAATATTCAACTTGTAGTTATTGTGCCAGTGTTCCTTTTATACCTTACAATGTGCTTCAGGGACTTATCTAAGATTGCCTATCAAGTAAATCATGAAATTAGCAGCACATCCTGATTTATCACTGGAGTATACTCTCTTTAAACTAGCACACTGTTGACCAAGGAAAAGGTTTTCGATCATAATCTCAGAACAAATACTAGTAAAACTTACATGCTGGATTACATAAACCTTTGTAGACAATTTTGGGTTTTTCATATTGTTTATGTTTATGACCTTCACATATACACCTTATTCTTCCGGAAGAAGATGAATAGAATCTATTTACATTGATTTTTTCCCCTCTACATTTTCCTCCCCGTTCTGTCATGTCAGCTGCCACCTTTATTTTACACTGCCTACAAACAAACAGTGCCACAATGGGTCATGACGGCTGATTTAGCTTAGGCCCCTGGTAGGGCAGGTCTGCCAGAGCTAACTAGCAGTTAACTGTCTGAGCAGGAGCTCCTGTTCATCTGCATGGAAAAGATGACTCACTGGTATTTAACTGGTTTGATTCAATCTGATAGCATTGATAATTTTCAGCACTACTTGCATTAACAGAAGTGTAGCTCTTAACCAGAGCAGAAGCTTCCTGCCATGGAACAGGATCTTTCATACCCTTTGAATTGCATTTATTAGACTGAGATGTCATTTGAAGTCTTCCACACAACCATCTTTAGAACTAACAACTCAATTACTTACATCTTAAATGTGTTTACTTCTAGATGTTGGTAAATTCCAAGTCCTTTTCCAAGACAGTGAATAAAGTGAAGCAGAGTTCAGAGGGAAAAAATAAAAAAAACTACAATTGCTTTCAAATAAAGATTGTTTCCTGAAGGGTATCATGTACATGTTATGCACCACAGGAACGTCAGTACTGGTCCATGATCAACTGTAACTCTATCCAGCACCCAGACACTTACGCACACATATTTTGGATGTTGATGACATTTATCCCAAATGTTTTATAACATTGCTTATGTTCACCAGTAGTGGTTACTACAAGCTAGCACAGCATGCACCAACAAAGTGGTTGAGTTAGAGTCTCTGCATTGCAGGACAAAACTGCTACACGACAACGTTTATTAATCTAAGAATTAAACTGCCTGGGGAATTAAACTGGCTGAAGTATAGAAACTTCAGCTGACATTTTGTCTTACTAGCACTCCTATCCTGGCGAAGCTTTATGGGAGCCTCAGTACCTACAAGTGGGCCCAATTTAATTTTGCACCTCATCTGTAAGTGGTTCGGTGAGCAACACAGTGCCCCCTAAGCCACGCTTATGTACTGGATCTGCTCCTGTTTAAAGGAAAGACTGCTGTCTGACACGCTATTTCTTCTGCCTACTTTTTTAGAGAGAGCACATAAGAGAGAGTGGGTTGGTGGCTGTTTTTGTTTTGTTTTGTTTTGGTTTTTTTCCTGCTTGTTTGTTTTTTACGTAGAAATGGAACAGAGTTATCTATGGGAGTCCTTAAGTAGGATGTAGGATGACTGGTAGTTTTAACTAGTTACAAAAGAAAAGTATTATGTTGTTTCCCAAGGTCCACATCTAAGAAAAGAGCCACACCTTAATTTGCATTAGGTAGCTATAAAGTACCATGTCTTCCTTTGAAGGGTCTGAAATGAAATCAAATGAAATCTGTCAAAGGCAGTAGAGTAGTTAGGGAAGCCTATGGGTTATTTCCATAAATCATCTTACCTTTAAAGCTGAGCAAAATACCAAACATATGCCAAACTTTAAATTAATATTTCCCCTGAAGATAAATGTTTACTGGCGTCCAGGAGGAGGACAATTATTGCAGAAGGAAGGCTTCAGTGTTTTCTCACGACTGTGTATGATTGACTGCAGCACAGAAGTAAAGCTCTAGAAATGCAGGATCTATGGTTAGTGTCTTGGAATGAAAAATAAAATCTGATTTTATCACCTGTGCTAACTGAAGTCATAATTTTACTTGTGTTCTCCATCATATTTCTTCTGATCATGAAAAACTAATGGGGCATCGATGCTCATGAAATTGGATTTCTCTCAAGCCCTAATTCAAATGATAAACTATATTATAATGTAAGAAATGCTCATACTGCTTTACGAAGATGAACTCAGAAGAAAAACATGCAGGGGTATACGTTTGCTACATGTCACTGGCTTCTGTACCCTGTCCTCTTTGTATCTTGTCACTCCTGTAGGCAAAACAGAGTGTCTCACATGCACACACACACACACATACAGAGAGGTACAGGACTACGTGAAGGCACACTGGGGAGCTCGTTGCTTGCAAAAACACTCACTTCCAGACCACTGGCAATGCAATTGGGGAAAATGGGGTGTGAACCGAAGGCACATAGTGCATTTTGGTCATTAATAAGGATACTATGGGGGTGGACGAGGAGGCAATGGAGAGAGGATTTATTTCTGCCTGTGCATTATTTACAGTGCCCTTTACACAAAGTAAAGTTGGGTCACTGCTGAAGCTGTGAAAAGCAGTTAAAGGTAAATCTCCCAGTCCTTTTTTTTTTTTTTCCTGTAATTTCAGCCCTCAGTTATCACATAATATTAGAGATAAGGGGGGAAAAACAGAAAAAAGCACCCCTGAAATTGCTCCTGATACATCAGGCTTAAAGTTCCTCACCCCCAACTCCACCCGCCGTGCGATTTGCACGGCCGGGCACACGCGTGGGAGCCGGGCTCCCAAACCTGCCCGCCCGCGGTCACCGTGCATCCGCAGCCGCACGCCAGCCCCCAAGTTACACGGCACGACCGCAGCCACCGCGCACGGACGGACGGACGGACGGAGCGCAGACCTCCCCGTACCTGGATGTCGCGGGTCCCCCCGCAGCAGCGCGGCTCCCCGGCACCGCAGGGGCGCGGCGAGCGCACCGCCGGCAACTTTGGGCTCGGCGCGGCTCGGCTCGGCTCCGGAGCCTCACCCGGCCCGCCCGGCGCCGGCAGCCAGCGGCGACTTGTGCCGGTGGTGCCGTCCTCGGAGAGCGCCCGGCTCCGGCCCCGGGTTCCCCGGAGCCGCCCCCCGGCGCCGCCCCCGTTCCCCGCTCCCGCTGCTCGCCGGGGCCGCGCAGCGCGGGCACGGAGCGCGCCCGCCTCTGCCCGGCGGCTGCGGGCAGCGCCCAGGGGCCGGGGATGCTGCCGGCCGCCTGATGCCGCTCGGCTCGGCTCGGTTCGGTTCGGCTCGGCGCGCTTCCAGGTGTCCTGCCCCCGATGGAGGCCGGCTGGAGGATGCCCACCCGGGATCAGCATCCTGCCTCCAAGGGGTAACCGGGTGCCGGCCGCGTCCCGGGGGCGATGGGCACGCAGCAGGCTCGCTCCCAGCCCCCTGCCCCGGCAGGGAGCAGTCGGCTGGAAGAGGAGGAAGGCCGCCGGCAGCGGCCGCGTCCCGAGCGAAAAGGTGCCGTGCACAATGTATGCAATCCAGCTGGAGTGGGAAAGGAGAGGCGAGGACAGCCATTCCGGCGCGTACAGTAACGGGAAGGGAAGCTGCTACACCAGATCTCATGGATGGGAAGAGCAACGCCGGGCACTGAGATGGCCTAAACCAAAGATGGGATAAAATCCAGGGCTAGATTCTGAGAACTTCTTGAACAGAAACGCTCTTGGCTGCTGCAAAATACACGTTACGTTACAAACGGTTTTGCGATCAGGGCAGGGGGCTGAAGGAAAGAGGGGAGAGGTAAGCTCCTAGAAGGAATGGAGTAGCGACCGCTTCCATTTGCTATGTTCATGTCCCCCGGCCTGCAACTACAGCGCGCAGGAATCGAGGCTTCCATGTGGAGTCTCCACAATGCTCTCACCTAACTCCTGGTGGGCTCCACTCAGCTCCCTGCCAGATCTCCTGACCCAGCGATGGGCTGCTTTTATCCAGATGATTTTACTGTTTTACCTCACTTTCAAATCCACTTGTCAAGGTGGTAGTTAGTTTACTAATATTGAGGGGGAAAAGGGAGAAAAAAGACAACCTCTCCCCTTCACTCTGTGAAGGTCCATACAGTTTAACTTAACAAACAATTCACGCCAAGCCACCTCCTCACTGCTTAAAGTGAGTGAGACTAAATGAGTCTTGCAGCTTACCAACCACTGGGTGAAGTGCAGTTTACCTAGAACAATCCATGGACAGAGCTAAAAGCAAAACATTTTATTTTAGGTCTTTTTTTTCAGCAATTTTCCGTGAATAAGGCAGAACTATGAATATTCACCAGATACTCAGAGCATAAGTCATCACTCATTCGCTTCTGCAATGAGCGGTATGACAAGCAGAGGGAAGTCTTGATGCTCCAGAAAAGCCTTTAAAAGGTGAGAATATACACAGTTCTTTCTTCTCATATGTGTGTGTGTATATAATAAATATACACATATATATTCATATTTAAATATTTCAAATACTCCTCTCAGGCAGGAGTGGAGAACGTTAGCATAAAGAGATTATGAGCAGTATTGCAGGCTAATTTGGTATAAAATAGTCAAAGATATTCTTAACAACTCAAAAATTTTACGCCATTTCAAGGAAGAAGCTGACAAGTTGGAAAAAAAAAAAAAAAAAACAGCCTCAGTGAACTCTGACATTTCTTTTAAGCCAACGTTTTAAGACTAAACATTGAGATTTGGTTATACTGATGCTAGGCCAATCCTTTTATCAGTTTGAATTTTAAAAGACTCTAAATTTGTCATGGGAAAATAAAAAAGCCTTATGAAAAGAGCTACAAAATGAAATTATTGTCTGGGACTGCAGCAGTAATGACAAAGGAATTCCAGGGAAATCTGGTTGTAACACACGAAGCACCACTGTGCAAGTAGGTTCACCTCAGGAGCCCCATGGACTTGCACAGTTCCATCAGTGTATCAAAACACAGAACTTTGCAGATTGCATTCAGAAAGTTCCTTTCCCAGAATTGAGAGCTTGTGACAAAGATTATGTAGGAAAAAGAAAAAGGAAAAAAAAAAAAAAAGAAAGGGGTGGGATTTGTACCTTTGAGGGCGTGGACTTATGCTTTTAGGAGCAATACTGAAATGTAGGTGAACTAGTGATGAAGTAGAACACAGCTGTACTGTATGCTAGCAAAGCTTCTACAGATTCAAAAAAAAAAAAGTGAGCTTTTGCTGATGTTGAAATTCTTTTTTAGATAACACGCTCCAGTTAATCATTTATAGGATATGCCTGCAAAACCAGTCTCTCTTTGTTGGTGACTTAATATGCTAAACAAGTATTGATCATCTTGCAGGTAACTGCTAGAAACTGATAATTCAGCTAACATTCAACCACTTATAAAAGACAAAGTAGTTCCTTAATATATCAGGTACTGAGAAAATTCAGGTCAATTTTAGATTACAAATTTCCCGTACCCTGGATAAATTAGGAACGTTCAGATCATATTGTGACGATGTTGCTAAGTTCAGTCCAACTCTTCCTCTTTCTTAGGTGCGTGTACTCAAATGGTTGCAGTCAAGGAAAATTAACCTAGTTGCTGCCAAGAACCTCCCTTCACACACTGACAACAACTGTACCAGGATTTTTCACATTCTTGTTCTAAAGCATTGGGAATATCCCTGTTACCACCACCCCCAGCAGCAACTTTCCAGTCTTAAAAATGCAGTTACTCCTTCCCTTTTTGCTAGAGTGAAAGTGTTAAAAAAATAAAATTCTTCCAGTGCATGACGTCATTTCACAATACAAGCAAAGGAATAACACAACGTCTGAAAACAAGTAACAGTTAACACTGGCTGTGTAATTGGTTCATTTCTTTTTGACTAAATTCAATCATTATTTTTGTTCTCAGTTGCAGTGCATAAGAACCAGCCACAGCAATACATCTGAGAACAATGACACTTCCTCTCATCGTTTTTTCTCTTATTTCATAAACTCTTTTTTATCTAAACAGAGCTACTAATAAATATTCTTACAAGTACTACTACATGAAGAGATACATTTTTTTGAAAGTTTGTATGTGATCTACTATGACAGATCTCTAGAAACTATCATCTGAAAATATTTCAATGACTGCAATTAACAATTGGTCCTAAAGAGAATAAAATTAAAAAATGTCGAGGAGGATATAAAAAATAATATTTATCCTTTGAAGATGCATCACAATCTAACAACCTTTGACTCACCATATCACTGTTATTTCTACATAAAGGAGTAATAAAATATAAAAAGAGTAATAAAATATAAAAAATGCAAAACTAAGTTCGAAATCAAATACATTCAAATTATTGCTGCTTTTCTAGATTTCTATCAGAAAATAAAGTCTAAATAGATCACAGCAGTCTTTTTTTTTTTTTTTCATTTTTATACCAAACATTTTCTGATATAAAATGGTGGAACTGAAACGTTTAACCTTGTTTAGTGGATGAACACAAAACTGAGCTGTCTTCATGTTCCTGTAGGGATCTCGGATCGTGACTATTGTATATTACAGTTTAATGTTTTAATTTGGTAATGTGCACAAATGTTCAGAGGGAACAGGACTGAAACAATTCAATTTGCATATGGTCTCTGAATATTCCTTAAGCCATGCATTTCCTATGAAATATTAAAATGGTCGATTAAGAAAAATAATTTTATTTTATTTTTTAATACAGATCAGCAAATGCTACACAATACTAATCCCAGAGGGAATAGGAATGCTGCTGATACTGCCTTGGCTCCTTCTACACTAAGCATCACTGGAGTATTTTCTAATAAAACAACAACAGCTGTTCCTAGATATATGATGCCAATAACAGTTGCCAGTCACAGAAAACTCATGATAATACAGTCATTTGCCTTTAGTATTGCATGAAATGACAGGTAAAACATACTGACAGAACACAACATAACACCTGGCATTTTGCTACCCGTTACCATAAAACTCCGAGTGAATCAGTCCCTCTCCAAATGTGGGAAAGCACAGATAACCCATAAAGGGCACCAGGAACAGGGCGGTGTTTCAGCCCCTGAGTCCCTGCCTCATAACACCATGGGAAATAGAAGAAAGAAGACTCAGCTAAAGGCAATGAAGTGATTGACTCAGACATCAGTAGATCTTTCTGCCCATCCTGTGGAATTTCACATTAATGTATATATAACAGACACAATTCAGTCAAGAAACTTGCTTAATTGGGATGTTTCTCAGGAAAACGGTATAACCCTATAACAGTATATAACACAGTGACCACTGTAAAATGGGGTGATCCCTGGTAACTATATAAGGTTTATATGCAACAGGCAGCGTTCTTGTAAATTTGAACCTGGTAAGAAAAATATCCTTGTGTTTTTGAAATTAATACAGGCAAAAATAATATTTTTTCATTCACCAACCAATATTAAATCCTCAAGGGTCAAGGTTCCTTCTGGATTGTTGCAAATGGTTACTTAGATACTCTATTTTTATGTAATGTATCAGCTGATTACAAGCATGTCTGATTTCATGCATGTCTGAATTATGAATATTATATTGGGTTTGATTTGATGGCTCTTACAAGTAGTAATGAGATGCACCATTCTTCCCCACTGTAACAGGAGCTTTAATAAATTTTTATTTAAAGGTAGGTAAACACTTACCAGCAAAAGCTCTTGGGACAGCCTAAGACAGATTTCCATAATATTATTCTAAAGAACGTTATTTCTGGGACATATTATGTACTTCTTATCTTTAACAAGATAAAGAAATTGCTTCTCTTAGAGTCCACATTCAGTAGGCTAACAGCAGATCAAAAATGAGAATTCTAAAATGTTGCAAGAAGATGACGAGATTACTATTGAAGTAAGAACATCCTTTCCACTAAAACCGTAATGCTGAAACACACCGAAGCTGGGATAATGAAAAAGTCAGTAATTTTTAATGTGGAATCTTCATTGGGACATCAGAGTCTCCCATGCCTTCCCTGTAGTATTTCTGCATGACCTAACACTTTCTCCTTTTCTTTTCTTTTCTTTTCTTCTTTTCTTTTCTTTTCTTTTCTTTTCTTTTCTTTTCTTTTCTTTTCTTTTCTTTTCTTTTCTTTTCTTTTCTTTTCTTTTCTTTTCTTTTCTTTTCTTTTCTTTTCTTTTCTTTTCTTCTTTTCTTTTCTTTTCTTTTCTTTTCTTTTCTTTTCTTTTCTTTTCTTTTCTTTTCTTTTCTTTTCTTTTCTTTTTTTCTTTTCTTTTCTTTTCTCTTTTCTCCTTTCCTTTCCTTTCCTTTCTTTTCTTTTTTCTCTTCTCTTCTCTTCTCTTCTCTTCTCTTCTCTTCTCTTCTCTTCTCTTCTCTTCTCTTCTCTTTTCTCTTTTCTTTTCTTTTTTTCCTTTCCTTTTCTTTTTTCCTTTTCTTTCCTTTCCTTTCCTTTCCTTTCCTTTCCTTTCCTTTCCTTTTCTTTTTCTTTTTCTTTTTCTTTTTCTTTTTCTTTTTCTTTTTCTTTTTCTTTTTCTTTACTTTTCTTTTCAACCACTTTTTGCCAATATGAGGATGCAACCCTGATGTTGTTTTGCTCAACATATCACCGTTCCTTACAAAAATGTACAGGATCAACAACTCTAAAATATAAATCACCTTTCACAGAATCACTGAGATCAGAAGGAACCTCTGGAGATCATTCAGTCCAACCACCCCCTGCTCACAGCAGGGTCAACTAGCACAGGTAGCTTACAGTCATGTCCAGTCCGACTCTGAATGTCTCCAAGGATGGAAACTCCACAACCTCTCTAAGTAACGTGTTCCAGTATTTGATTACTTTCACACTGGCAAAGTTTTAATTATGTATAAACATATCAGTTGGTGCTTACTGCTTCATGTCTTGACAGTGGGCACCACTAAGACTATGTATTCCTTTTCTTTAACCCCCTTCATCAGGTATTTATATGTATTGGCAACACACCCGCCCCCCCAAGAGTTTTCTCCTCTCATGGCCAAACAGTGTCATTTCTCTGCTTGGCCTGATGTGATGGATGTTCTGATCCCTTGATCACCTTCATGGCCCTTCACTGGACTTGCTCCAGCACACCTATGTGTGGCTGGGGAGCCCAGAACTGGACTCAGCACTCCAGATAACTCGCACCAGAGCTGAAGCAATGGATGACCTCCCTTGACCTGCTTGTGATGCTCTTCCTAGCAACCCGGGATGCTCTTGGCTTTCTTTGCCTCAAGGGAACAAATTTGCACTATATTCGTAGTAATTCTGTTTTGTAATTATACTGAGCAGCAATACAGGACCAAAGTTGAACTTTGAAAATTACTGAACTATTTAGCAGAGCTCTTAGTTGCCAAATCACCCACAGCTTGTGGGACAACTGTATTTAGTACAGGGTTGTAGAGTCAATTAGTATCTAATCCCAGCGCTTCCATTAACTAGATTAACCTAGTTTCTGATTAGAGCAGGAAAATAGATAAATCCAAGCAGATTTCTGAAAGAGGAAGAAACTGGAGAGGAAGAGAAACAAAACAGACACTTCTTGGATGCTTCCAAAGTCTAAAGCTGAGATTGGCAGCCTTCTCATTTACAAGTGTCAAATGAGAAGACTAGGTTGAAGCATATTCTTCAGGCATAGTGTTACCACATTGTAGCTGATGAGGATTCTCCCAGCTGTGTAGGCACAGAATACTCAAACATACTTCCTGTTCTGAGATTCTAGATGGGGTGCTAGTGTGCCCCCCTTCAGTACACCTAGACAAAGAAGGAAATCATAAGATTTCACTGAGTGTTCTCACATTCCAGTGGTGATAAATCTGTGACATCACCAAGGGAGGAGCCCCCCCGCCTTGTTTTCCAGACAATGAGACAACTAAAGAAATAGAAACAACACTCAAGAAACAAACTGATTATTATTCTCCTTGTTTTCACTTGAATAAGCACTCCAGTTCTGCCAGCCAACTATAGGCTTCCTTTTAGGAAATGTCACTGACTGCCATTTATTTAGTTTTAAAAAACATAAACAACAAGATCCTCCTGGAATGCTTTTCAGGATGTGCTTTTTCTGTACCATTTACTTACTATTGCTCACTAGAATTCTTTAGAATTAATAAAAATGATAAATATCACTAGTATGTTTTGTTCTATAGGCCAAATAAGCAACAAGAAATAACCTCATGCTAAATGGTGACAAACAATGAAGCAGACACGTTTGCTTTTTTCCCCAAGCATAAACAGAACACAGAATTTCCCTGACTAATAAATTTACTTTCATTTTAATTAAAACAGAACATTTAGTTTGATTTCCTCTGTGCTGTCAAAGAATTAAATAGAAAAATGGCTAGCAGGGGAAAAAATGACAACATTTTCTTTAGTGCCCCAATTGTAAACATAATCGATTGCTACCCATCTGTTCACTGAAGGTGTAGGAAAGACACATCGGGTAAAGCCTTATTTCCTGTAAGAAGGCTTGCTGAAGTACTTTGCTTTTGATCTCGTATCTCCCAAAATGAAAGGAGTTTTTTCAAAAGTGGAACCTGCCAGTTCTCTTTCTATATAACATTAGATAAACTGCCGTTACTGTTTTACTCTTCTCATTCTTTCTATCATTAAATCGAAACTACTGAAGAGTGGCTCCCTCTGAGGAAACTTTCACAATGGCAAGTCCACAGATCCTATCCAAGAATGAAACAATATATAACAGCATCACAGAATGGTTTGGGTTGGAAAGGACCCCTCTAAAGATCACCTAGTTCCACCCCCCTGCCTTAGACAGGGGCATCTTTCACCAGACCAGGTTGATCAAAGCCTTGGGCAACCTGACTTTGAACACTTCCAGGGATGAGGCATCCACAGCTTCTCTGGGTGAACTGTTACAGTCTCACCAACCCCATCATAAATAACTAAACAAATAAACAAATAAATAAATAAATAAATAAAAATCTCCTTATATGCAATCCAGAGACAAGACAAAAGACTTGACTCACTTTGTGCGGTACTAAGCCTAACTACTGAGGTCTGATCAATGCATGTAGTCCAGGAAGGAAGTAATTTTGCTTTAAGGAATTCAAGAAATTAATGATCAGCCAATTCTTTTGGTAGTTTATTCCAATTATTATTTGCTCCTGTATTTGGGAATCTTCACTTACTGACAAAATGTCCCATCCTTCCCATCTCTCATTCTTTCATGCTTATTAGGGTTATGTAGCTATGCGAAATACAAAATGGGACAGGTTGCATCCAGCAGTGCTGAGTAGGATGACTGCCATCACTTGGGAGCTGTTATCTATTATATAGTCACAGGAATTCCCCAACAACTGAAAAATGGCAAACTACATCAATCTTCCAAAAAAAGTAAGAAGGAAGAGCCACAGAGCAATATAATGTGGTCAGCCTTACCTCAAGTCCTACCAAATTTATAGAGCAAATCCTCCTAGGAACAACTTCTAGGCTCAGAGACAGAAAAAAAGCTGAAGGAGTAGTAAGTATGGATATACCAAGGGCAAATCCTTCCTGACCAACTTGTCTTCTATGATGAAATGACTGGATATAGACAAACAGAGCCATGATGACCACCTGCCTTGAATTTAGTAAGGCTTTTATCACAGTCTCCCACAGTATCCTTGTAGTCAAACTATGGAGTTATGGATTGGCTAGACCACAAGGTAGTGGAAGTCTATCTGGAGTGTAAGTCTCCAGGAACCATGTTCCTCAAGGGTTGATACTGGCCCAGATACTTTTTACATCAACAGTGGGAACAGAATGTGAGTTGAGAGATGGCATCACAGTGGAGGGAGTGGTTAGTGCATCGGAGGGATGAGAGACGCTCAGGGACACAAGCTGGGGGGTGGCCACTGAGAAGGTTTGGGTGCTGATGGGTCTGATGTACACAGAGAAGCTGTGGACGCTGGGTCTGTTTTGCCTGGAGAAGAGAGAAGAAGGTGCAGCAGGGAGCTAGTTGCAGGAGCAGTAGGGAAGACACAGCCAGGTTCTCCTCAGAGACACAGCAACAGGACAGATGACAGTGGTCACAAGTGGCAAAAGTGCAAAATTTCCACTGGGTATAGGGAGGCAGCTTTTCACAGTGAGCAAGGTTAAGCACTGGGACAGGCTGCACAGAGAGGTACGACAGTCTTTTGAAGAGCCCTGATGAGGGCTTTTGATCTAAATTTTTTTTGAATCTTTGAAACTAAACTAGATGTCTCAAAAACAGACTAATCCTTTCTTTTACTTTTCCTGTATAGATGATAATATAATAATCTTCAAATTAGGCAAATGCATCCCCAAGAGTTGCACAAGGAACCAGTCAGTCTCCTATTTCTTTTATGGTAAGAAGATCTATTTTCAGTTGGCTCTCCTGAAGACAATAAAGTCAACTTCTTGGCTTTACAGGATTAGCAATGAGAAAAGACAAAATAGCAAGAGGTGGCATTTATTAATAAAAGGGCCAGATACAGCAGAGAACCGATCTACTTGGTAAGAAAAGTACCATTTTTAAAACATTACATTTTTGTGTAGCAGAAAAACATGATCTAAACCCATAAAAATATTTAAAATGCTGAGGAATGAAACAGTTGATCTTTAAACAAATTTTAAAATAGAATTATCTACAGTACATTTTTCAAAGCTAAAAGCTTATTATTTCCTTCCAGTCCTTTATATTATAAAGGTTATAAATTACTGATCCTGTTTTGTTCTTCCAAATGATTCAGTAATAGTACTATTTAATTGCTGTAAATGAAAACTCACTGTATAATATGCATATATTCATGCATCTAACATTACACTGCTTGAAAATGATTATTTTAACACTTACAATATGTAGACTGTTTCATGTTCGTATGATTCAAGTTAATACTAGTTAGTACTATTTTCATTTAATATCATTTGATTTTGACCTTACTTGCATGCCACACTGTACCACATCTAAAAATATTTGCATCATTGGCATTTAATGGAATCACTACATCATCATAACCCAAATGAATAGGCAAAAAATTGATCTCCAGCATTGTTCTGTTCTGTCTCAATGCATTATCTGTTTTAATAAACAGGCATTATTAAATTCTACCACAGACATTATTAAATCTAGGGTTTTATTTCCATGGCCAAGACCTATGTCCTTCAATATGCCATTTAACTAATAACGTATTTTCTAATTTCATGTCTTGTACTGTTGTGCATGTTTTTTAAACCAACCCTATCCATTTTAGAAGTTTCATAAGTATCACCACAGTTGAAAGTCAACCCGCTCTTCAGCTAGTGTTACAGTTATTAACAAGCTGCTGCTACTTTTACAGAAATGTAAGCCTAAAGAGCCCATTACAGAATAGAAATTTTCAAAACCAGGGCGCGACTCAGACTTCTCTGGAAACAGCGGAAAGGTTCTCTAAAATCCTCATGCTGCTGGGAAAAAGGAGGGTAGAAATGCTGCCGGAGAGCAGCTGCCCCCCAAGGCAGCCCAAACCCTTCCCGATCATGGGGCAGGAAGCCGGAGGAGACGCGAGGTGCAGAGCCTTGCTGTGCAGGGCCACCACTGCTGGCAAAGCTGGTGGCAGCAGGCAGAACTGGTGGGAGCCTGGTGGAGCAACCTGCTCCAGCCGCAGCCAGTATGCCAGACACCGAGGCTAGCCCAGGGTGGGTGCACACAAGCGAAGGAAGCTTCAGGACAACCTTAACTGTTTCTATAACGTGTGGCAGGGGCTCAAATTTGCCACATCATCACCTGATATACGAAACCTAGCGTCTTGGGGCGCAGGGCTGTGTTTTGGTCTTCGTGTTTTTTTCTGGCCACACCTCTACCTTCTGTGGGTAGCGTTGGCTTCAAGATTCATCTGTTAACATATGCAAAAAATTTGAAGAAATCCTTGCTGGCTTAGATTTACTCAGTGAGCCCAGCAGCCCAACAGGACAGAGGAATGCACAGTCCTCGGAATCTCAGCGGGTCAAGCAGCATGTGCAAGGAGGCAAATGCCCTCTGTGAGGCCAGCTGAGGCAGGCTTCAGAATTAACAGAGATTCTGGCTTTAAACTGCTGCTGGGGGTGGTAAGCATTCATAGGAACGTGTTTAAAAATCATCCATTGACATGTAAGGTGCACAGTATTTCCTGATGCTGGGGAAATATCAATAAGCAAGTAGCAGCTGTGACAATGATTGTTTTTAGAGATTGAAATCTCATGAATGCCTTTCAGAGATACCATCAATTTTTGAGTACATCCAGGTGACATCTCATGTGGCTCTTAGGTAAACCCAAAACCTTTGAAAGTAATTTTTGTCTTACACTAAAATCAAAAAATGCCTTTATAACACATTGTAGGTTTCAGTGCATTTTAAACGCTAGTCTGTCTTTTCAGGCAGAACATTTTGTATTAAGAGTATCATGTTGAACTAATGTTTTGAGTAAGAGGCTCTAGAGACAGCATGATTAAAATGCTCTTAATTGACAAAGTTTGAAAGAACAAAAACGTATTGGAATGATTACAGAGATTACACTCCCAGTTTGCCTGATAAGTTGAATATAACTGCCAACGTACAAGTTGTGAAATGAAATGTTTAGTCAGTGTCAAACTCATCATCCTCAAAATCTATGACACCCTCCCTCTTGCTTCATAGTTGGCAGCTAAAAGATGCAAGAACATCAACATATACACTTCTGTTCTTTCTTATAGAGACAAACTGCAGATAAACTCTCTAAAATCAGTTTTCTCCTTTCCTGTGATTAAGGAAGAAGGCTAAAAAACCTGTAAAAACTCTAATGATAGAATTACTATTTCTATGGTGTCTATAGCAACATTACCACTGCTTCCTTATTTCCTTGCTACCATTTTGCTGTAATTCTTCAGTCTCTCAGAGTCTACGTACTCCACTGCTTAATATCAAATGCAAGCTTCATATTCAAATTATTTAATGGAGCACATGATCATTACTTTTATCACTTTCCAAGGTTTTACATTTTGTTTTAGCAATAAAACCAATTTCTTGATGTTCCCACTGACTTCAACATCGTTATGCAGAAGAAAGGAGGCACATACTTTTAGAAGACTGATGCTTTATGCAATTTTAGCTTTTGTCACCATTAGGATAGGATAGAAATGTTCAGTTGGAAGGGACCTACAAAGGTCATCAAAAATTCAACTGCCTGACCTCTTCAGGGCTAATCACAGAATCACAGAATCATCTAGGTTGGAAGAGACCTCCAAGATCACCTAGTCCAACCTCTGACCTAACACTAACAGGTCCTCCACTAAACCATATCACTAAGCTCTACATCTAAACTTCTTTATCAAAAGTTAAAGTATGTTATTGAGGGCGTTGTCCAAATACCTCTTGAACACTGATAGGCACAGGGCATCAACCACCTCACCAGGAAGCCTGTGCCAGTGTTTGACCATCCTCATGGTAAAGGTATTTTTCCTACATCCAGCCTGACCCTCCTCTGGCATCTTTGTGCCGATCCCACCTGTCCCGCCATCAGTGACAAGAAGCAGAGACCAGCACCTCCCCCTGTTCTTCCCTCCTCAGGGAGTTGCAGAGAGCCACAGGGTCACCTCTCAGCCTCCTCTTCTCCAAACCAGGTTAATATTAAGTGAGTCCCTGGATTCTACAAAGATTTGTGTGCAGGGCATAATTGCTATAAAGTGAGCAGCTTCCAGTGGACAAAACTGGATCCCCTTGTGCTTGCAGGATCTTTAAAATGTCACTGCCAACCTGCTTGCAATTGTACATTTTTAGGACATTTATAGTTTAGATTGTACAAATGTCACCATCTACTTGAACCATCAGAAACATGCCACTATTTCTTAATTAATTAAAATACCATTTTCATATTTAGTAGGACTTAGCTGTGACAGAAATAACATTTTTGTTGGCATATGTGTATTTCCAACAATGTTAAGGGAATAAGTAATACCTTCTACAGCAGCAATCTGAAAAATCATTTAGTGGAGAAGACTGGAGTACAGTAAAATAATTTGTTAGATGCTTAACAAACTCAAGATCAGGTCAAATAAGGTATTCACAGAAGAACCCCACAGTATATTTAATTCTCCATTAACTTCACTGAAACTCCAGTAAGCTCAGAAAGAGTTCACCAACTCTTTACTTCACAACCAAGATTTTAGTCATGTGCTTTGAACTATGTCAACATGATTAATTACACAAAGAACTCATTAGTGGGATCTCTTTACAATGCAGAGGTAAGTGGAAGGAGAATTGGGAATTAAATCCTGCTACTGTTAACAAATTTCACTATTGTTTCTACGTACTATTTACATGTTTACATTACAACTAGCAGTTGGATCACTAAGATGGCAATTCAGCGTGCTAGCAGATTATAGAAAGACAAAACAACACTGATGTTTTCAGTATACTATTTGTGTATGAAATCCTCCTGCAATTAATGAGTATTTTCTGCATGTGAAATATATTACAGTGTTCTGCATGTTCTATGAGTAAACAACTATGAGTTAATGTAGCTCTACAAGGTTGTGTGTATGTACATATTTATATATATGACTGCCAAATCAGGAAAAAGACACCTTGGGGACCAGAAGAAGATATTTAGATATTCTTGCACAAGTGTTTCATTGAAAGAATTAAAGGTAACTCTGTTTCTCTGTCAAAGGATCTTATACCATATATATATATATATATATATAATTTTTTTTTTTTACCATTCTAAAATTTAAGTTCAAAGTGCTGGTTTGAGCTTCTTACTACCTTCTCTGATTTTCTTTCATATAACTATGGAAGATATTTTTAGATTTCTCCCTCTGCAATTTCTCTGTCTTTTAAGTCCCCCATATTGTGAGATTGTCCATAATATACAAAAAAAGTGCCTGTTGGGGAAATCACAGAAGTATCAGACCTTTCTATTTCTCAGGATTTGTTGTTGTTTTTTATTTTTTTCATTCCCATCTCATTCCTAGGGTTGAAACAGAGATCCTGTGATATATTGGTATATTATTCCCTTGAAAAATTATCTCTTTCAATTCCCTAGCCTTTTTTATAATAGCTTCTTTTTGATAGAAACAGTGAAACTTCATTAAGTCTTTTTGTCTGCCACTAGCTCTTGGAGTACAGTAGTGTACTCCATGCACCCTTATCATTAAAATTTCACCTATATCTTTCAGATTTGATGCTTTTAACCAATGCTAAATAAAGTTTGGGTCAGAGTTTTCAGATACTATTTGTATTCATACATCTCCCTCCTTGTCTATTTTCAGTGTCATTTAAATATGATATTTTTTCCTGTATCTTTATTTTTCATTCTTTCCTGTTTCCATTTTTTTTCTTTTGTTCTCAGTAAATATTTGGAAATTTGCATTTCCCATACTGTTTTGACTGTAGCCATTCCTTTTGTATTGATTGATATTTGCTCTTGTATTTGTAAATTCATACAGTAATTTCTTACAACTTATTTGCATTACTGTTTTTTTTTTTTTTTTCCTACCTGAGTAAGACTGCTACAACATTATTTTATTCCTTGGAGATCAAGAAAACACCTCTTTGTGCTATGGGAGCAGTCTCAGAATAACATTTATGTTTTGAGGTTCATATTTAAGCTCTTCCTTTTCAAAGGAATGGATAGATTAAAAGAAAAGGGTTCTGTCCCTTTTCCCTTTGTAATTCGTGCTTCAAACAATTACTGCTGAGTACCAAAACTCTAAAGATGCATATATTGAAAGGGGGAAAACTGTGACTTGACAACTTTATTCTCAAATACAACATCCCTTTCTACTGTTGGAGTAGAGCAGATTCTCTGTGTTCTGTTCAGAGCTTTCTTGAGAATTGATGGGGGACCATAAAGTGAACTACTACTTTCATTACATTGCACTTCAAATGCAAGATGTATTTCTTCAGACTCATCTTCTCTAACATAAAGCTAAATTTACTTGTGCATTTCTACACAAAGTAGTACATCAGGTGCACGCTTGCAAGATAATGAATGACTGAACAGCAAGAAAGACTGCTCTTTTTGGCATAAGTGCAAGCTAATGCAAATATAAACGCTTGTGAAATTGGTTTAGGGCTTACTGGTCTCTGGAAAATGTTCCCACCATTTCACTATTGGAAGATCACAGAAAAATTTCAATGAATTCAAACATCAAATAAATTGTTTTAAGGGAAATAATTGACTGATGAGTCAGGAATTATATATATTCATTTTAGAAGGAAGGAAGAGAATTTGTTTAGGATGATTTAAAAAGATACAAATGGAATAGTAAGTCCCATATGAAACATTCTCTAGGGAAAGAGAGAAAGAGAGAAAAAGAGAGAAAGAGAGAAAGAAAGAGAAAGAAAGAAAGAGAAAGAAAGAAAAAGAAAGAAAGAAAGAAAGAAAGAAAGAAAGAAAGAAAAAGAAAGAAAGAAAGAAAGAAAGAAAGAAAGAGAAAGAAAGAAAAAGAAAGAAAGAAAGAAAGAAAGAAAGAAAGAAAGAAAGAAAGAAAGAAAGAAAGAAAAAGAAAGAAAGAAAGAAAGAAAGAAAGAAACGGACCCCGATCTCCCCAAACATTTTACTGTTTCCTTTGCAACTGAACACTCAGGTTTGGCTATCAGTTGTACATTTTACACAGACATAATAAAAAAGATACAAATTTTAGCATGTAGCAAAATACTCCTATTTAAATGGAATAACTGAGGAGCACAACCTGCAACCCTGTAGCTTACCCTGTTCTTCAAAGAACACATGCAAATCAAATGGTATGGAGTACCTATTTCCCCTTCTCTCCTGAGTATAATACTTCTGCTCATTGCTTGAAATACAGAGGATTTAAGTATTTCTTTAAATTCTTTGCTTAACAAGGTGTTTTGTTTTGTTTTGCTAACGTGAAAGAGCAAAAACAAGCAGTAAAGGAAAAGAGATCTACATGAAGTTGCTTTGACAAAATTAACCTTCATTCACAGCTACATATATGTAATAGAAGCTAGATGAAACTACTAAATGATGCAGTGATCAATTAGATGGTACAGTTGTACCAGATCCCATACGCCAGGTGAAATGTCACTACAGAAGTTATTTTACAGCGTGCATCTGTCAACGTTTCTTACATGCACTATTAATTACTGTAGTATTTACTGCACTGGGACAAGGAGGGCACAGACAATTAAAGCACCGTGTAGTTACAATCATCAAGGCATTTCTTTAAAGCCAGGGTAAATAAAAAAGCGTAAGCTTGAACCTGAACATTATGAGCTTATTCTCCATACTCTCCCCTCTGCCTTACTGACATAATATTAAGAAATTCAATAAAAGGTTCTGAGAAATAGAGATGCTCTCACAAGCAGCTGCAGTTTTGTTTCAATATGCTGATTATTTTCAGTCTCTCTCCTCAGGACCGCTGACTCCCATTTACCTAGCTGTCAGTGAAATTGTCGGTTACCTTTTACTCTTTGAATATAATTCAGATTGAGGAGATGTGATCTTTTTTTCATACTTTTTTTCATAATTTCTGTATGCAATTTTACTAATTTTATGTATTTTAAATGGAGTTCTATGCCTATTACACTGTGTCAGAACAAGAACGGTATACAAAGACTAAACCCAATCAAGACATAGAAGGTTAAAAAAGGGTTGCTTATTTGCAAAATCTCCAATAGCAAGCATTCTTTTTCACCCAGGCCATGAACAAAATCATTTAATGTAAAATCCACCTCCTCCCACGATGCAAATTTCACATGATCTGCAAGAAAACCTGAAATACAGCATTGTTTCTTTAGGAAAGCTATTCTGTTTTCTAACAGACTGTTAGAACACTTTAACAAGAAAAAAGCCCTCACAGTAGAGAAAGCACAGAAAAGCAAAAAGAACACAGATTTTTAGCACTAGAGAAGTCGACTATATTTTAGTGATGCTGCTGTAATGAATACAGCTGGAAAACCCACGCACTTCGGCTAGTAAACAGAAAAGCACAACAGGAAACAATAAAGCAATGGTAACTAGTGCAACCGACAATAAAATGCACACTGAAACGTTTACTCTGAGCATGTTATGGCTGCTCTGTACATCTGCATTGTCACAGTCCAGCAGGACCTTTTAGATCACCTAACATGACCTGCTGTAAATTGCAGGACAGTGAATGCATGATGAAGTATGCGAGGCTGACCTGTACAACACAGCAGAACCCTGGGCTCTACCAGGAGCTTGAGAAGTTCACGGTGGAGGCAATTGATTAGATATGCTTGGGCAACCCATAAGGGCAATCCATATCCTGAGCTGAAGAACACAACTATTTATCACTCCCTCAAGGCCCCTAACACAAGATGAGATGAAATAAAATTATCTTCACTTTCCAACTGTACATCTGCTTATTAGTGTGATCCTGGCTGTGTGAGAAAGATACATTAGTCAGATATGTAAATAGAGAATCTCCCATACTACTTCAGAGTACAGGACCAACCCTATTCCACCTCCCATATTCAGAAAAAGATAAATCAGAAAAAGGCTTGGGGACAACATGTATACACACTCAGAAAAAAAAAAAAATGTTTCAGTGGTTATGCTTAGGAAACTAGTCCTCCATGAACCCAGCAAATAACTGGCAAAAGCCCTGGAGCCTCAAAATGCAATGATTGTGTTCTTATCTAATGAAAACTGGAAGTATTATGACAAGCATGTGGATGCTGAGTAGAGTGATCCTGTTTTCCCCCGGGCTTTTGAAGAATGATTAGGGTAACTCAGATGTTAACAAGCTCTAAGGCTAGAAGGATAAACAGCACTACCCAACCCAACCATTCGAACCATTCAATCTGAAAAGCCTTGTCAGAAAAAAAGCCAAACTAAAACCAAAAGAAACCACAACCCTTCATCTTATGCTTTACTTTTCCTTTGTTCATTAATTAAGCTCTATTAATTATCCTTACAGCTGGAATGTAGATGTTAGTAAAATGGTAATTTTTGACTACTTTTCAAAGTATATCATTATACTTCTGACATGAGGGCAGAAGGAAAGAAAGAAAGAAAAAAAAAATCATCTGTCTTGTCTATAGGTCTCCATATATGTATACCTAAAGATCAGGCTGGAATAACTGAACTCTTAAACTTGCATTTCAGAAGACTTATTTTTTTTCATCTTGGATAATTCTTTTGCCTTCTTTTTAACAGTACTGAGTATGCTCTTCCATCTTTTACTTCCAAGTATTCATCTTTGTTCAAAAAATTAACAGCATTGGTTCAACAACATTCGAAATATTCCTGAAGAATATGTCATCTCAAGTTTCTCACAGGCTTCTCTTCCAGGTATCTTTAATATTAACTGGTGTTAAATAAGAAGTCATATGAGAAACAGGAAGCCTGTGCTTCTTTTCAAATATGTTTCTGTCTAAAAACATAAAGAAGGGAAAAAATCTTCAAATGACTACTCTCTACAGAACAATTACAGAATCAGAGTAAACTCTGAGCTTCACTTAGTGTGTCTAATGTCAGTGTAGTAAGGCAAAATTCAATCTTGACATTAAGGCAGGGAGCAAAATCAGCCATCAGTACAGAGATTAAATAAGCATTTTTAAGCGGGAGTCAATTCCTCTACTCCTGTTCAAAGACAGCTGCTATAAAACATACTCTAGTCCAATAGATTTCTGGGTTTCAAAAATACATAGCAGAATTTTTAAAAAGAACCATCATATGAAGTTGTAAGCCTAGTTTTATGCTAATTCTAAGTAGATAAGGAAAAAAGGCAATTATCATATAGTTATGATAAATGTTATGAATGGCACACCTGTTTTCAAAATTTATCACTTGAATGTAGAAATTACAAAATTGAACTTTCCATATGTATAAATGCTACATTCAGATAAAACATGGTTAGATCAGGGATTCACTTTGTAGCCTTTCTTCCATTTGCTCATGAAGTTACTGAAAAATGTTCAAGAGGAGATGTAAGAAGCCAAAATAAACATCACTGAAATAAAGAGGTGGTCCCCATACTATTAAAAGAAAAATATCCTGAATGCAAAGAGTTGTCATCTTTTCCAGCAAAAATCAATTCAGTCTTCCTGGATACAAAAAGCAGACTGCTTCGAAATGGAAGGTCTAAGTAACCTATTTCAGACAGTCTATAAGAAACAATGCACATATTTTCTTTTGGGGGATTCTGTACATGGGGATCAGCTGAAAGGGTGAGACTGTAGCTATTCAGCAAGAGGAACTGAAAACCTGTGATATCTGAAAGTTAAACACAAAACTGTCTCTAAATGTTTGTTCCACAGAAAATATTTTTGATTGTTTTTTACACAAACATTGCTATATAATTGAGTTTTGAGCTCTGAGACAGCAACTTGTGTGCATCAACCATAAACATATCAATGGTATGATCAATATAAAACAGAAAATTAAAATTTTCTTCTAGACTTCTTTGCTAGCGTGCCAATCACAGAAGCAAGTCGCTCATTAAGATGCGAAACTATTGTAAATACTGTGAGTTTATACCCCAGTGCAGTCGTATTAGTAAACAGTACCTATGTTTCTATCTGGGATTCATTTTCAAGACTCTTTCATCCAGTGGTTCCTAAAATTAATGCAAAAGGTCTAAGAAGAGGTGTAAGAGATGTTTAGAACACGAAATGAAATTTACTGAAGTCAAAAGACTGTGCCCTGTGCTAGTGAGAGAAAAGAATCTCTTTTACCTTTCATAACTTCGTGCCTTATTTTTTTCTTTTTTTTTTTTTTTAAAACAGCAAAAGCCAGGAAAAAATGTGACTTTTAGGGCCCTTCAAACCCTCTAGTTTCATTGTACCAATCTAGTGGCTGATTTTTTTTATTACCATTAATGTGAAAAAAGTAATAGAGGGCAGACTAATTGCCTCTCAGCACAGGTACAGGGTGGTTGTTATATATTGCTAAGTACCAGATGGTAGCTGGCTTTTATGTTTGTAGACAAGTGAGAAGCTATTAGGAGCTCTGGTTCCCTAGACAGCACACGGGCTGGCTAACACTGCAGTGTCTAGTTTCTTACAAGCAGTGACACTAGGATTCAAATGTTCCCATTCAGGTGGAAGAGAGAGAAGATGTGATGAAATTTCCATAACCCCTGAACAATGCTTTGACTGAACTCTTCTAACCCAGGCAGGAAGAGACATCCTAAAGTCTGCTGTCACTTTCTCCTTTTCCTCAAATGTGCCAAAGAGAATTACATTGCTAAAGGATGAGGGTCCAAATATCATAATATTGCACAACTTGCAGGTGTGTTATGTTATAACACTAATGGGTCTTTGTCATATCTCAGTTGTGAATCTGTATGCTGCAAGATTCCTAACATTTCTAACAATTTTACTCCTTCTCTTCCTCTCCCAAATTCCTGTACATTCTCCCTTCTGCTATCTTGGAAATGCAGGAATTGGGTGAGGAAAAAGTATAATGTGTCATCTCAAAGCAAAAATTCCAGCTACTACAACAGCAGTAAACACACGATTGTTCAGAAAAAGACTGAGTGTGACGTTTTTAATTACAGTACTGTGGATTGATTTGGATTGTGTTTTATGTCAAAACACAACTAAAAAATGGAACGCAGGGTCTTCATTTTTGATCCATTTGTTACTAACATGCCAAAACAAGGGTTGTGTTTAAGAAGGATTTTGATAGCATGTTATAATTGCTATTTCCACTTCCCTCTTATGAGGTAAGATTTTTCTAATTTCTAACAGCTCAGCAGATAATCCCTTTGAAAAAATTGAAAGCACAGGGTAGCCAAAGTAAATATTAGTTTAGAAATAAATCCAAACTGAATAATGACCATCTTTTATGCATTAATTTGGTCAAAGAGCAATGGATTATCTAATGGTCATAATACTTGAATGGAGGCACATTTGAAGTGCTTCTACACAAATGCACGCAGTATGAGGAATAAAATGGATGAGCTAGAAGTCTTGGGCCAGTCCTGCAGCTACGACATCATCAGCATAAGCGAAACCTGGTGGGATGAGTCCTGTGGCTGGTGTGTTGCAATAGACGGTTACAGGCTCTTCAAGAGGAACAGGCAGGGTAGGCGAGGTGGCGGGGTGGCGATGTATGTGAAGCATGGGCTGGACTGTGTGGAACTTCAAGCTGGCAATGGCAAAGTTGAGAGCCTCTGGGTAAGGATTAAAGGACAAACAAATAAAGGGGATGTCGTTGTGGGAGTCTATTACAGACCACCTGGCCAGGAAGACAACGCTGATGAATTATTCTTTGAGGAACTAAGAGATGCCTCAAGATCAACTCCCCTTGTCCTAATGGGGGATTTCAACTTGCCAGATATCAACTGGGATCACCACACGGCTGACATGAGCAAGTCCAGGAGGTTCATAAAGCACCTAGATGATAACTTCTTGGTGCAGGTGCTAAGGGAGCCAACTAGGAAAGGTGCCCTCCCAGATCTGTTGCTGAACAGATAGGGTCCTGTGGGAGACGTGGCAATTGGTGGCCGTCTCGGTCATAGTGACCATGAAGTGGTTGAGTTTAGAATTTATGGTGACAGAAGGAAAACTGCCACCAAAACTTCAGCCCTGGATATGGGGAAAGCAGACTTCAGGCTGCTCAGGGAACTAGTCAGCAAGGTCCCCTGGGAAACTGCTTTTGAAGGCAGTGGTGTCCATTGGTGCTGGTCAGTCTTTAAGCACTGCCTCCTAAAAGCACAAGATCAGGCAATTCCAAAATATCAGAAGTCAGGCAAGCGGGGCAGAAGGCCGGCCTGGCTGACCAGGGAACTTCTACTGGAGCTTAGGCGAAAAAAGGAAGTGTACGGCTGCTGGAAGGAGGGTCAGGCGACAAGGAAGGAATACAGGGATGCTGTTCGTGTTTGTAGGGAGAAAATTCGTGTGGCCAAAGCCCAACTAGAGTTGAAGCTGGCCATGTCTGTGGGAGACAATAAAAAAGGTTTTTTTAGATATGTGAACAGAAAAAGGAGAACCAAAGAAAACATAGGTCTGCTACTAGATGGGGAGGGTCTCCTCACAGACAATGACATAGGCAAAGCAGAGACATTTAACGCCTTCTTCAACACTGATGATGGGCTTCGGGACCCACGGTACCCTGAGCTGGAGGACCATGACGGTGGGAATGACAAACTCCCAACCGACCCTGAACGTGTGCGGGATTTGCTGCTCCACCTGGATCCATACAATACAAGTCCATGGGTCCGGATGGGATTCATCCCAGGGTGCTTAAAGAGCTGGCTCACGTCATCGCGGGACCTCTCTCAATTATTTTTCAACGATCTTGGGAATCTGGAGAGGTCCTATTGGACTGGAAGCTGGCAAATGTTGTGCCAATTTTCAAGAAGGGTAAGAAAGAAGACCCTAGCAATTACAGGCCTGTCAGTCTCACGTCAGTGCCTGGTAAAATTATGGAGAGGATGATCCTTGAAGTTATTGAAGCGCACCTGGGGGACAATGCAGTCATTGGTCCCAGCCAACATGGGTTCATGAGGGGTAGGTCCTGCCTAACAAATTTGATTTCTTTTTATGATAAGATCACCCATCTAGTCGATCAAGGGAAACCAGCTGATGTGATCTTTTTGGACTTCAGCAAAGCTTTTGACACGGTTTCCCATAGGATCCTACTGGACAAAATGTCCAGCATACGGCTAAACAAAAACATCATGCGATGGGTGAGCAATTGGCTGACGGGCAGGGCTCAAAGGGTTGTGGTAAATGGGGCCACATCTGGCTGGCGGGTGGTCACTAGTGGGGTCCCTCAAGGCTCCATTTTAGGGCCAGTCCTCTTCAATGTTTTTATAAATGATTTGGATGTAGGTCTAGAAGGTGTTTTGAGCAAATTTGCCGACGACACCAAACTTGGAGGAGTTGTGGACTCAGATGAGGGTGGAAAGGCCTTGCAGAGATACCTGGACAGATTGGAGAGCTGGGCGATCACCAACCACATGAAGTTTAACAAAAGCAAGTGCCGGGTCCTGCACCTGGGACGGGGCAACCTTGGCTATATGTACAGACTGGGCGACGAGACGCTGGAGAGCAGCCCCACAGAGAGGGATCTGGGGGTTGTGGTTGACAGCAAGCTGAATATGAGCCAGCAGTGTGCCCTGGCAGCCAGGAGGGCCAACCGTATCCTGGGATGCATCAAGCACGGCATCGCTAGTCGGTCGAGGGAAGTGATTGTCCCGCTCTACTCTGCGCTGGTGCGGCCTCACCTCGAGTACTGTGTGCAGTTCTGGGCACCACAGTACAAAAACAAAAAGGACATTAAACTGTTGGAGAGTGTCCAGAGGAGGGCGAAGAAGATGGTGAAGGGCCTAGAGGGGAAGACATATGAGGAGCGGCTGAGGTCACTGGGCCTGTTCAGCATGGAGAAGAGGAGGCTGAGGGGGGACCTCATCGCAGTCTACAACTTCCTTGCGAGGGGGAGTGGAGAGGCAGGTGACCTATTCTCCGTTATCACCAGTGATAGGACCTGCGGGAACAGTGTTAAGCTGAGGCAGGGGAAGTTTAGGCTGGACATCAGGAAGAGGTTCTTCACCGAGAGGGTGGTCGCACACTGGAACAGGCTCCGCAGTGAAGTACTCACTGCACCAAGCCTGTCTGAATTTAAGAAGAGATTGGACTGTGCACTTAGTCACATGGTCTAAACTTTTCGGTAGACCTGTGCGGTGCCAGGAGTTGGACTTGATGATCTTTAGGGGTCCCCTCCAACTCAGGATACTCTATGATTCTATTCTATGATTCTACTTCTAAGCACAGAAACTGTAAAATCTGCCTAAGTTGTGAGTAAACATTGCAGTGGTGGAAACATCAGGAAAAAAAAAAAAAAAAGGCCAAAGACTATCAAAGTGCTGAAGCTCAGCTATACAGAACTAGTTCAAAAATAGAGAAAACAATACAGGATATAACCCCAATTATCCAGAGGTCTAGAGGGACACAAGAAAACTTCAGATAATTGGAAAAGCCAGCTGGCAGGCCTCTAAGTCCCTTCCACCCAAAGACAGAGTGCACAATTACTAACAGCCTCTCCTTCTCCTCAGTGAAAGGAGCTGCACTCAGCTCCAGAGTGTGCATCTTGAAATAAGGATCAGACTCAGACATCATGACATGAGCACATAAACATGTCTGTGCTCATGTCTGACTAGTCTAACCTTACATTCTGGAGAAAGCCATGAAGAACAGACTTGCCTCCTACAGATTTTCAACAACCTGAAGATTAGGAATTCAACAAAGTGAACAATGAGAGAGTTTGGGAAAGAGAGAGTGTGCCAAGGAATTACAACTGGAATTACAGCATTGTTTTTAAGTTGATGTTATTTCTGACTCAAACTTCAGTGGAATTGAAATTCCATTCCTGGGTATCATGGCCAAAACTGATTAACTACAATTAAATATTTACACAAGTATCTCAGTTTTCAGAAATGCTAAATAGGTATTTACAGGATCCCTAGTTCCACGTGGTCTCACTTTTACAGTCTACTATGTACCTGCATTTGAACAACACTCCTCCAACCTGTGAAGCTTTTCCTGTTTGAAAGAAATGAGAAGAGAAGAGGAACACAGGAAGGTGAAGTGAGTGCCCAAAGGTCAAAAAGAAAACCTAAAGAAGTCCGTTCTGTCAATCCCTCAGCTAGCTCACTAGCTGCTAATGATCTATTTTTCAGCAGAAAATGCTCAGAGCCTCTAAAGACAGACAAACACATCCACTAAGCAGAAAGGCATTAAACAGCTGCGGAAATATTGGCTTAGATAAAAACAAACAAACAAACAAAAAAACACTTTTCTTTAAAACGTAACCAGTTCCCGGTATTAACTTTCTGCTACCTTGGGTAAATGGCCTATGTATCTATAATGAGAGTTTACCAGATTCTGTGTTTCAGGGGTGTCAGGCTTCTGCTTTACTGAATTCTGAAGGCAAATGTTTTTTTCCCTCCTGAAGGAAAGCCAGGGCTTTAGTGTTCCTCAGGTATCATCCAGAATCAATTTAACCTTAAGCTTCTTCTACTCTGACTGATAACTTTTGATTATTAGCTGAGGAAAAAAAAAAGAATCAAACATTAAACATGAACGATAACCATGCAGGTTATTTCATGTCACTAGATTAGGAAGAGTTTTTTAATCCTTATGAATTTATTGTACAAAAATACAAGGATGCCTATCAAAGTTGCTACATGCACACTCAGTAAATGAAATATCAATGCACACTGATCTATGCCACTCAGTTATGCTGTAAAGTGTTGAGCAAAAAATTCTCCCCTTTGCATGACAAAGATGCAAGCCCTACACTTTCACACAGTTATGATGCAGCTGAGGAGACAGGTTGCATATGGCAGCTGGGACTGAGGATTTAGGGAAGGACGCAGAACTGTGCAGGCAATAAATGGGCTGCTAATGTTCAGCTCAGGGTTAGAAGTTGGAGGTAAAATCCCTATAGCTCCTTCCCAAATTATCTTGCCCAGTAAGTGTACATCTGCATACAAAACCTCAAGCTTGAGGAAATTAAAAATAAAGTTTTTATGAAGGTTTGCTTCCAAAAACTCCTGGGATCAACACCAGAAAACTGTCCCATTCCTTCCGAAGAGGATAAGAGACTTAAGCAAGTTTATCATATACAATTTAAAACTCTGCTTCACTTCCCACAATTTCTTTCTCAAAGGTACTGAAAACTTCAATTATGCCTGAATAATGTGATTCTGGAAAGAGTTCAAAGAAATTAGTAGAACTTGCTAAGAATCTTAGTCTGAAACAACACAATAAAGTAACAAGAGGATGTAAGGAAGACTGCACTATATCACTATAAAGCCATACATATATTTAAAAAGGACTGACACTAGGCTTTTATTTTTCTAGTCCTTAATCTCCTGTCACTTAGACACAACTAACCCTTGGAAGTACCACTGTCAGGAGGTAAGGCTTGGAGGGTAAAAACAGCAGGTGGAAGTTGTGATGCCTCTGCCTGTACAGAAACTTCACTGCACTGCCTCTGTTTCTGCTATCTTTGGGAACAGCTAAAACTTAACTATGCTAAAAACTGGAGAAGAATCCTTTTTTAATGTGCACATCAAATACATTTTAAGATGCAAATCATCTGAATCAAACTAGAAGCAACAATCTTTTTCTTACTGCTTGACCAGGTCACTGTCAATGTTAAGTGAATTAAATCCATAATTTATTAAATGGTCTTTCTGAGCACTACAATCTGTCAGAATTTAAACAGGTTCAGTTTGCCATCATTATTTTGGAGAGATGACAGAGGTTAATTTTAGTTCTTTCTTCCCTCTTCCTGTTCAACACTTTTCACAGTATCATTTTTATAGCCATCATTCACCTGCTCTTTTATATGGGAAACTGAAGAGGTTTTTATTCTCAGGATGCCAAATCCTGGTTTTGTAAGTCCTACCTCCTAAGTATTTTACGAAAGAACTCCCAAAATATTTTGTGGGTGTCCTGTTTTGACTGCCACACTGACAAGCAGCTACTTGCTGAAGACTGAAGTTCAGACTTTATCCCTCACTTCATCCAATGCTCAAAAGCAAAAGATAGTCCTCACTCTGACAAGTCAAAGAAGCTAGCTCCAGTGGAACAACTCTTGCAAGCACTGAACCCTACTGACACTGACAGCAGTAAACATTCAAATAAATGTAAAGACAGAGCAACACACAGAGCCACAAATTGTTTTGATGCAAACAACTCTTACAGGAGGCAAATAGTAATCTCACTGCTAGGAAGAAAATTAAGAAAAATGCTTATTACTGGTTTTAACTTCTCTGAAATTACTTTGGTCTTGCTGTCACATAGGTAGACCCTTGCTGATGCTTGCCCCTGTGAAAGGGCCTGCTCTCCCAGAGAGGGCTCCCTGCAGAGCTAGCATTCTGGGGTCAGCAGCTGGCAAGAGAAAAGAAAGAAGGGAAACACACTGATTGAATGCATTTCTCAGTCTCCCTTCAGGGGCCACGCCAGAGGTCTGGCATTACCTCTCCTTGTTGAAATCCCAGTCTTTCTACTTGTTGCCCTTTGCCACCTTATCTGTTAGAAAGCAAAAATATTAGCTCACATCACTGATCTGTTTTCAAATGTCTCAAAGAAAGCAATAGAGTTTTGACATTTAATACAGATGATAACAGGCACATGGCCTGACCTTAACTCTTAAGAGTCTTAGCACAAGCTCTAGCTTTAAAGGATATGTATACATCCAAATACCATTCCGTCTGAAGAACAACGGAATCCCATTCACATTTTAAGACTATGCTATATTACTAGAAAGCTATGCAGAGAGGAAGCTCAAATACAAGGTCCATATTGGGTGTAAAACTAAACGATTACAGAGCTCGAAGTTTTCCTCAGCAATTTTTAAAGAAAAGGAACAAACCCTGAGCAGAAAAAGGAGGACCAAGAGCTGAGGAAGCTGCCTTCAGGTTCTGTTTCTTTCTTTCCCTTTCAAGAGTCCTAACCATGCTTATTAAGGGGATAGAGTCAGCCCTGCAGACTCGGTCAAAATCTGTGTAGAGAGTACTGATGCTTGCAACAACTGCACACTCTTCTGCAGTTCTAGGAATCCCTCCCAGGCAAGCCCTCAGCCTTACCAGGTCATGAAGTGAGTCCTGGATGTGAGCAGGCGTTATGACTGAGGCCAAGTTAACTTCCTTTACCAATCAGAAGAACCACATATTCTGTTCCCCTTGCAAAAAGGTTACATTTAACATTTTGCTCTTCCTAATATGATGAGAGCAAAATTTGAAATTTCTTACCACATTGTTTTCATATTCAAAAAAGTATTACAAGCACTAATGATTAAGAGGAGCTGAAAGAATCTCCTTTTTATTTTTATTTTTTTTCCCTGAAGAGATGCAAAGACACTGGAATTTATACATGATTTGACAGTGTATTTTAAGGTCAGAAATAAAGAAAAGTTCACATCTACCCACTGACAGCCCAAGGCAGCATTAAAAACGTGCCAGTCAAGCAGAATAATGCCAATGTTCTTATTACACCAAAATAAGACAAAACTACCTTCTGTAGCCACTACATATATCATTTCTCCACCCTTCACCCCCTCATCAACACCATGACATTATCTGGCATTTTTCTGGGAAGGAGTTTTTCTTTCTTACAAGGGTGGTAGGAAAGTAGGGTGGTAGGATTTCTTCTTTTCTTGTTAAAAAGTGAAATATACAGATCTTTAAAAGGACATTCTGACAAAAACAAAGAAACAACAACAGTAACAAAAACAAAACAAACAGACATCAACAAAAAAACCCTTTCACATCTGAAGATGAAAGCACCTTAATTTTATCACATCTTGTCAATTACATAGAAACTGTAAAACTGTTTCCCTGGGTTTTATTCAGTTGGCTAACATGTGCATATATGTCTTTATTACATAAAATATTTTTTTTTATAAAGTGATTTTTCATTTAGGCAAATTGTAGCTATTTACTTCTTCAGTCCCTCTGAAGTGATCCCATCATCGTAACCTCTGACTCCTGCAGATCAAATTAAAGCAAGTTTTTCTTTTTTTTTTGGTAGTGACCAGAATAAACAACACAAGACCAAAAAATATATAAATATATGTATCAGACATATATATACACCTATATATCTGTAAAGATTCATGTATACAAAATCAAGCAACCTCCTCTTTCTCCTCCAAAATGTAAAAAGTTTTCACAGAGCCCAATCTCAACAAGAGCCAACAACATGCTTCCCTGTTTTGTTTTTTTTTTTCTGACAAGTGATTTTATGTGGCTAAGCATACAACTTTTTATCACTATTTCCACGTTTATGCTCTGGATGCGGGAAAACACTGTTAAAGCGTTTAAATAAAACCTTAGTGGTAAAGGGATGAGGTATCCAAAAGTACTATTACTTTTACAGCTGGGGGCTGCTAAACTTCATTAAATTTGTACCCAGATACCGTAGCTTTCAAATGAAGCTACTGATTCCCTTACTCTCTTTGTGTTTGACTACTGACTGCAGCAGTAGTCATGTCTTTGCATCTCTCTCCGGTTCATTCATGCTATTCCACCATTACTTTCTTCTGCCTCTTCTTCCCCATAAGTGTAGTCTAGGCTTCTAAAATCTATCAACCTATCAAGAAGAAAGCCATTTTTCACAACATTTTCCAAGTTACTTTAACAGTCTTTTGGCACTCAGTGGAATACTTACAGTATTATGAAAATTCAAATGGTATTAGTCATAACTACAAAGAACTTCTTCCTGAAATAGAATAAAATTTAACACATATTTTCCAGTTTGAAAAAGGAATGCTGATTAACAATAGACTTTAGATATTAGTGGTCTACTCCCAAAATGAATGGGAATATCAAATTGAGAATGAAGCCTGCCTGACAGTTTAATTCTGCCAATCACACCTGATGACTTTGCTCTCCATCCAGCACAGACCTCACTTGCTTCATTTCACTACTAGCAGCTGTCCTTACGTATCCTGAATACTACATCAGTAATATTGTCCCCAGCGTTATGATCTGACACTAGCCCTATCAAACAACTCCAAGCAGTAAAACCCAATTCAATTACATTTACTCATTCTGTGATAATTCCAGATGGGGGGGACATGGGCAAAACCAGTCCATCTATTACCAAGCGCTGTGCACATGCCTGCCATCTCCCCTTTAGATGTACAGCCCCGCATTGCCAATTTATAAAAGGCATGCTCTACTGATGCTTCCAATGGCATGCTTTCGTTAGGTGACAGATCTAGTGCAGTGCTGCTGAAAATAATGAGAAAGGAGAACCATGACTGCAGTTGCCTTTGAGTAAGACTTTTTGCATTTATAAATATTTTGTGCCACTCTTTAATAGAAAGATTTTGTTATTATTAGCTCCCTGTCCATCCACAGGACACAGCCTTCACTCTCCACTTACATAGCACAGGTGTGTCAACTTTAATTATTTAGCTGGAAAAACTACCTATGTTTAGTATCTCTTAGTGCAAAGAAGCAGTTGGAAACAAGAAAAAACCCCACTTCAGCTCTGTGCAAGTCATGTGTGTTAGTGGCCCCAAAATGTTTTTAAGAAAATGCCTGAAATGAGATCTTTCCTTTGCCAGAAGGAACATTCTTGTATGTAGGATGGACCTAATTAGTCCTAATTATCCAATTCCCTATGCAGACCGCCTGATTCTTCCCATTATCTTTCTGTTTATTTAAAATATTGACTAGCAGTAGTCTTCTTGTGGATATTTCCTGTACCAAAGACATTGATTAAAAATAAGGGAAGAAATCACAGAACATATACTCCAGGCTCAGAAGGTACCTACAGAAGGAAGAAATGTGGTTGCATGTGGCAACCTTTATTTGGAAAGTTTTGAGATTTTAACAGAACCCTGTACCAAACACAGGGCCTTTAAAAGCAGTCTGCCAGTATTATTTCCCAGAGATCATAACTCACAAGTCACGCTGCTGTTTCATACATACGTTGCAAAGCTATACATTATTAACCATGATTATATAGAGAACAAAATTTAGTATTAATCATGGCAGACATCTGTAGGAAATTAAATTTGAAAACCCAAGTATTAGCCTAAGAAATTTGCTCAAAAAGCTCTCCAAACAAAGAACAGCCATTTACTGCGTGATTTATACAACGGATAAAATAATATTAATAATAATGAGCCACTGTAAAATAGCAGAAACTCCAGCAAATTGGCCATCAGCAACTGGAAGCAAAGGAATAATTAGCAAAAACAATTAATATCGTCTCCCAAAATTATCCCCTAAGCACCATGTAGGATTACCAGTATATGTACACTGAGAGCCTGAAAAATCATATTAAATAAATACCCAGATGTTGGCATGTTAAATGATAAAATTGGACTAACTGGATCTCCATTCAATGGACCAATTTAGCTGATTTAATCTCATTTGAATAAATTCATGTGAATTTGATCATTGGTCACTGTTTATATTAAAAAAAAAAAAGATAGAATAATGAGAAACAATAAAATACAATTATGTATGTTAAAATCAGAGTAAATTTTGAAAAACATCTATTTTTAGAGCGTATAGCAGTATCTTCCACATCATATGAATTCCATAGTGGCTTGTGAAGATATTACAAATTAATTTTCCTTTGCATTTTCCCCCCAGTGTATTTTTTTTTAACCAAATGACAACATTTTTAATATATAAAAACTGTATAGTTTAAAAAAACGGCATATACCCTTTGAGACACATCAACAGTTTCCTATATCAAGTAAAGCAATAATACTAGCATGAATTTTAATAGATGTTGATTCAATAAACGGCAGCATCCCAAATTGTGGATGCAATGCCACAACTGCAAAATTAAACACTAGATGCGAAATTCTCTTTTGAATTTCCACATATTAAACCTATGGAATGCTCTTCAGAGATATCAGAATGGTGAAACTGTGCCCAGTGAAATCTGAACTTCAAATAAGAGTTGAGCCATTTCATTTGCTTAGAGCTCTAAGGCATCCCCACAGTCTATCCACTTTCAGCTCAGAAAAATAAATGCCTGCCCCAATGTGAGAAAAGACTGAAATGAAATACAAAGCAATAATTTCGTATTCTAGATCAAATACACTGATTATTACTCTTAGCTGTCATTTGACAGCTTAATGTAGACGCTCAAGATTTAGAAAAGCCTTTTCCTGGGGGTCCACAGTCACATACAGAATTTTTCCCGTCAAGGAAACTCATTTTTTGGCTTTTTCTGCTGCTGTCGGGCACTTCCTGCCCTACAATTTTCTCTCTTTTCTTGTATAACAGACGTTATCTGAACCATGGTGACCTAGTTTGCAGAAACAATCCAGAAAAAAAAATAATAAAAAGAACCATTTGGGGAGGTGATAGGGCTTAATTTATTTTCAGTGTAGCTTTTTAAACCATTCCCTTGTGGTGCCAGAGGAATGCCAGTGGCAGCAATGGGGAAAGCAATGCAAGAATGAGTGTGAAGGAAGGAGAACAGTAAGCTACACATGAAGCCAGTGGATAAGCTGAATGCACAACTGTTATTCCTCAAATTCTGACAAAGCAGAAGGAGGTGTTGCCTGACAAACTGGTAGGAGATAGCTTAGACCAGACAAAAGAACATACTTCCTCACATAGCAGATGCTAAATGGCTGAAATTTGTTGCCATGGTAGGTTGTGGTGGCAAGTAGTATCAGCAATCTCCAAAAAGAACCCGTCCAACAGAACTGGCAGGTCAGCCCAACAGTCCTAGTGATGTTGGTGATAGTCCGTAGTCCTAGTCCAACTGGTGATGCTGGGAAGGCACTGGACCACAGAGGGTGGCCAGGTTCACCTGCCTTCTCGTCCTGCCTCCTGAACTCCTTCTCCTACTGACACCATCAGGAGAGCATTTTGGCACTTCCTGCTGGTCACAGGCCCATCATCAGGAGGCAGAGCTCTGGGCACCAAGGGGCACCAGGTGTCCAACACAGCAATCCCACCTCCTCATCCTGCCTTGCAGTGCTTGTTACGGGACTGAATTACTCTTTAACATTGCCAATTCTGACAGAATGCTTGAATTCTTTGAGATGTGAAGAAACTGAGAGAAAACAAAGATGACTACTTTTTTTTGTTTTGTTTTTAAAGTCAAAAATAAAACTAAAGCTGGCTTTTTTTTTCCCCTCAAAGTTGAGAGGCTAGCATGACTGTGTGATTCAGTAAGTAAATGGGTTGCACTTGCTTTCTGGGAGCAGCATATGCTGTTACGTTCCAGAGGGTAAGTTTTAAATGATACATTTCTATTCACTACTAAATTGAAGCTGCCTTTGAAACAACTGATCTGCTAAATCTCTCATTTGAACTTGACAACTCGTGACACTTTCACATATTACAGATTTTTAATATCATCTTAAAGCCAAGGCTAATAAAGACCATACAGTCAGTATAAACGTTTATTCCAGAACAAAATAAACTTAATTCAATCAAAAACACCAATTTCATAAAATTTACCAGAAACTGAAGGAGAAGGGAGAATACAGACATGAGAGTTCAAGTCAGAGGTCACTGTGCTTTCTACAAATACTCCCAAGACCCACTGTGGTTCTTCATGCACCTTCATGGAAGAGAGTGTTGGGATCAATTTTTTGAAGACACTTGCTTCAGCTTCCCAAGATGATTTCTCAGTGCAATCAGACCCAAAGTGATCAATCTGCAGCCCTGTCTATGGACAACACCTCACAGTAAAAGTAAAAATTCTGTATCCACAGGAAAGATCAAGGGTTAACAAAACAAAGGGAACGTCATACAAAGGATTTATGTATATACTGTAATTGCTTACATTTTGGGGGAGGAAAGAACTGAAGCATCTTCCCCATTTCTATTCACTGATGAAGGAATACATATAAGATTCTAGGAAAAGTTGTTTTTACAGTCTACTGATGTTGCCACAGATGTTGTGAAAACCTTAGAACTTTCTTTACAAACAGGCTTATCTAGGATGCCAGGGACTGCAAAAATTTTATAAGATTTAATGGGCATTTAAAAGCAGTCATTTAAATCATACTTTGTGGCAATGGTGAGAGGCATGTCCGAGGCACAACCAGAAACTAGATATTTAGTTGTCCTTTATTGCCTTTGTAAGTGTGAAGAGTGTTCTAAAGGACTGAGGAAGGACATCACCCTACTAAGCTGTAATAATTGCACTGATATCTATTACCATTTTTAAAAGCTCATATAGCTTTATTTCCCTTCAATTCAATCAGAGTTTCAGTAAAAATTGTTTGAATCTCAGTCAGAACTGAGAAACACAGAGACGGTAGAAAGTGCCTGAATTGAGACAATATACTTTCTCAGGTCATGCAATACTTCCTTGCTTGTTGCTTAAAACCCCAGGCCACAATAATGAATCAATCTACATGCCACAGTTCCCATCATAGGAACCAAATCTTGTAGATCTGAAATGGCAGGAGTATTAAGTCTCCTGCATTTAAGGAAGGAAGCATGAATCCCTTCTAATCCTCTCTTCTACTTTGGTACTGGCAGTGTTCTGTTGTAGGAAAGAAGTTAAGGCTGTGGATGTTGTCTACCTAGACTTCAGAAAAGCCCTTGACACACTTTCCCATAGCATTCTCTCAGAGAAACTGACTGCTTATGACTTGGATGGGCACTTAGCTGGGTAAAAAACTGTCTGGAGGGCCAGGCCCAAATTATTGTGGTGAATGGAGTTAAATCCAGTTTGTGACCGGTCACAAATAGTGTCCCCCAGGGCACAATATGCGGGGCAGTTCTTTTCATTATCTTTATCAATGATCTGGACAAGGGGATTGAGTGCACCCTCAGTAAGTTCGCCGATGACACCAAATTGGGTGCTAGTGTTGATCTGCTCAAGGGTAAGAAAGCTCTGCATAGGGATCTGGATAGGCTGGATTGATAGACTGAGGCCAACTGTATGAAGTTCAACAAGGGTAAGTGCCAGGCCCTGCACTTGGGGCACAACAACCCCATGCAACACTACAGGCTGGAGAAAGAGCGGCTAGAAAGCTGCCAGGAAAAGGAGCTGGGGGTGCTGGCAAACAACTGGCTGAACCTGAGCCAGCAGCATGCCCAGGTGGCCACAAAGACCAATGCCAGCCTAGCTTGTATCAGAAATAGTGTGACCTGCAGGACTAGGGAAGTGACTGTCCCCCATACTCAGCTCTGGTGAGGCCGCACCTTGAGGACTGTGCTCAGTTGTGGGCCTGTCACTACAAAGACATCAAGGCACTAGAGCCTGTCCAAAAGTGCCCTAAGAACAAGTCTTAGAGGAGCAGTTGAGGGAACCGGAGTTATTTAGCCCTCACTACACCTCCTCAAAGGAGGTTGTAGAGAGGTGGGGGGGTCAATCTCTTCTTCCAAGCAACAAGTGATAGGCCTCAAGATGCATGAGGAGAGGTTTAGGTTGGATATTAGGAAATATTTCCTCACTGAAAAGGGCATTGGAACAAGCTGCTCAGGGAAATGGTTGAATCACCATTCCTGTAACTATTCAAAAGATGGGTAGATGTGGTGCTTTAATGCTGGAAGGGTAGCTAGAAGTGCTAGGTTAACAGATGGAATTGATGATCTTGGAAGTCTTTTTGAACCTAAATGATTTTATGATTCTCAGTGCAAGAAGTGTCAGTATGACTGGAAGGAAGCAGAACAAAGTGGAAAGAAGTCCTGTTAGTCACCCTTTCCTTCCACCTCCAATTTCTTCTTCCTTTAAATCCATACTTTCCTTTTGTCTTAAGAATCGAGAAATTTCTCCGATTGCTCCTGAAGCAAAAGTGACAAGAAAAGCCTGGTTTTTGCTGCAAAGTTGTCCTGAATTTGATACAAAGTAGACTTAGTGACAGCATCACAAGACAATGGGATTTTTTCAATTTATAGCCTATATATCTTTAAACATACCACAATGACACTGTACTGCAGCAGTGAACAGTGAGCAGAAAACATCTGACATTCTAGGGCTACTAAGATGGTGAAGGGCCTAGAGGGGAAGACGTATGAGGAGTGGCTGAGGTCACTTGGCCTATTCAGCCTGGAAAAGAGGAGGCTGAGGGGAGACCTCATTGTGGTCTTCAGCATCCTCACGAAGGGGACTGGAGAGGCAGGCGCCAATATGTTCTCTTTAGTGACTAATGATAGGACCCGAGGGAATGGTGTCAAGCTGCTACAGGGGAGGTTCAGGCTAGATATCAGGAAAAGGTTCTTCATGGACAGGGTTGTCATGCACTAGAACAGGCTCCCCAGGGACACAGTCACAGCACCAAGCCTGTCAGAGTCTAAGAAGCATTTGAACTGTACTCTTAGTCATATGGTCTGAATTTTTGGGTAGACCTGCGTGGAGCCAGGAGTTGGACTTGATGATCCTTCTGTGTCCCTTGGAACTCAGGATATTCTATGATTCCAAAGCCAAGCTGATCAGTAACTGTGAGGGAAAATCATGGTAGTCATTACAGCAAGCAATATCCTCAACAACCCATTAATGGAAAAATTACGGAATAAACTACTTTCAGATATCTAACAGTCTGGAAGGCGGGACACAGTTTTCACACAACCACTAGATGCAGAACATCATAAAAATGCAGGTTGGAAAGAACCTCATGAAGTCTAACCCCCCAACTCAGACCAACAAAAACCAACCATAATTAATAGAAGAAATTGAGAAAACACAGCATTTAGAATCGGGTTTAGAAAATGCTCTATTCCACAGAACTAAATTAGTAAAAGAAATGTAAAATTTACCTTGCTAATTGAATCAGGAACTAATACTTCCACCCTACTTTCATGCTATACCAGGCAAATACATCTTTATCTCAGTAACCAGTTAATGGTGAGCATGCATAAAAGCAGTGCGCACTGCACTGTGCATCTTCAGCAGAAGCAAAAAAGAAAAGTAGATCTGATTCTTCCTTGAAGTGCCTGAGCCAGCTAAGCAGAAGGCAGCAACCCTACTGGAAATAAGATTTCTGCTGTTTGGTATTTACTCATGGATTTCTAGACGAGACTGCTTCTGAATTCAGACATAGTACCTATTGGTTAACTGAAATTAAATTAGAGCAATCCAATGATTAAGGGAAAAATTATTTTTAAAAACAAAAGCGTAAATCAAGAAGATCCACCTTTAGACAACAGCACTTAAAACACACTCCAAGCTTAACTGAATGTGTTGAGGCAGTTAGCGCTTCAGTTTCTTCATTATGTTTCTATTCATTTGAGTTCTGAAATATGGTAAGTGTTAATACACTGGCTTTACTGCTGGTATCCTTCCAAAAGCTTAACTCATTCATTGAAGGATTCCCTACTGCTACTTGACAATGCCCTTTAAAGCCAGATCAAAAGTAAATGTAAATTCTGTTATTTTTTAATGCAAACTCTTGATAAAGTTGAGGAAAAACACTCAAGGTTTAAAATATAAACGTCTGTCAAGCACCTTTTCTACTCCTCAAAATAATGAAACTGGAAACACAAACATTTTGGAAATTTGTTTCTTTAAAGTATGTCCAATCTCAGCTGGATGCAACATCATAGCAAAATTAGAATGCTTATTTTACAGTGTCCAAAACAGTTATTGAGAAAGTAAAAGGTTAAGAAAAAAACAAAAAAAGCCCACAAAAAAATCCACACACTTGAAATTTTTATTGAATTCCCAAAGGATATTAAGTTCAAGGTAGTATCAGTAGAAACTCACAATAGAAAATTTAAAGTGTTTTTACTTTCTACTAAATGAATGATTATTACAGTATACACTAGAATTGCCAGTTTAAACATGAAAGCATAATTTTGGCATAAAGCCAGCAAAATACAACCAATGTTTACAAACAAAATAAAATGCACAAAACCTGTAATCTTTATTTGAAATGAGGATCTAAACAATGTGTCTATATAGAAATGACTAAGGGTTTATCTGCCATTTTATTCTGAAGACTAGGCAGAGAGATTTGTTATTTGTTGTTGTTCTTGATAAAAAATCTCCAGTGAATGATAACATTGAAGAGGGTCAACCTCTACTGTAGCACAGCCATATGCATCCACAGTTGAAGAACTTAGCTGCTTTGTTATCTAGCAGTAATACAAAATAAATTTCATCGCTGAAAAAAGGTCAACAAGAAGAATATAAGCCTTCTAGATATTCGTATTAAATGGATAAATACATAACTGAACCCCAGAAAAACTCCATCCTAACATTTTATTACAATGCACTTATAGAACGTTCCTTATGATCAGTACTTAGTCAAGGTCTACAAAAATAATGTTACGACAAGTGGTCCTTTCACTAAACCCAGTGAACCCAAGAACCATTTCAATAGTAATGTAGCAATAGCATGATTATGGTAGAGAAAGTGTGAATACTCAGACTAATGCAAAAAGTGTTATAAAAATGAAATAAACAGCTTTCAATAGTTATGCAACTTCATTTACAGACTGCATGTGAGATTCTTAATCAAGGTCTAAGTTCTCTGTTCAGAGAATACAAAGACCATCTATGTTAGAAAAGGAAATATAAGCAGACCACAGAGTGAAACTATAAGCACTGTGGTCCCTACAACTACAAGACACCTTTCAGGTGATTTACTTCTAACCTGGTCCTGCCAATGAAGTACCATACAGCAGCTGAAAAATACAGAAAAATGTGCTTCCAGAGCACATCTTCCACATTATTCTTCCCTGAGAGGAAATGATGTTGTAACTGTTCAATGATGCAAAACAAAAAAAGTCATAGCTGTTAAAGACAGATCTGCTTCAAACACATTCCCACCATATTTTGTTGATGACTAATATGTGAAATTTCAGAATGAACATACTGAAACCTTATGAAAACTACAAGCAAGTAAGAATGGTGCCTTTATTTATTGACTTCTGCAGGCCTTTAAATGGAACTCATCTGTGAGAAATGAGCTGATACATACCTTGACAAAATTTATCTAAAATTACAGGGACTGAATCCTGACATTTTCTTAAGAACAAAAACTTCATCCATAAACTAGGAGTGACAAGTTAATAATAAACAACAGTTAATAATAAACAAAAAATAAAACTACAAGTCTTTCTATGGTCCTTTCTCATACTATGTTTTCTTATACTTTTTTTTAATAAAATTTTGAAGTTTGGAATTTTGATACAATGATGTGAAAGTTACACATCTTTCTTTATCTAAACACCTAAGCAAACCAGATCACTGAGAACCAAATTATCAATACATACATACAAATTCAGACATCTGAGGCTGAAAATGCTGAAATGCCACTGCACTGACTGCATTTAACCTAGTCCATGGCCTGCAGGTTTTCTAACCCATATTTGAGAAGAATAGATATAATACGTAAGCACTGTCAGTTTACTTAACAGACCAGATATCGGTAAAATATTAAAAAATGTTTCAAGTTAGCTTCCTAAATCATAGTTTATCACATTTATAAATGTAGCTGAGCATATGAATATTACCTAAGGTCTGAAATGTTTACAATTGAAAAAAACATTTAGAAAACATGCTGTATAATTTATGATTTTTTTTTTCAATTACAAGTTAAAACCTGTTCTAAACTTTAAGACAATCAAAAATTGAAGTCTCCTATACTAGGAAATTCCTATCCACTTCACCACATAACAACTTTTGCTCTTAACAAGCTAACCTTAAACACACAGTAGAAAACTGGACAGTACAATTATAATATGCCTGTCAGAGTAGCTCTGAAAAGATTCAGTTTAAAACTACCATACAAAAGCTAAATTCCCAAATCCTGAATTCTTAAGAGCAAGAGAGTAATTCAAACAGAAATTTAGCTGAGAACTAGCTTTCAGTTCCCAATCCATTCAATTTTGCCAAAAGTGACTTTAGACAATTTCCTTCAGTTATGTAGTCTTGCCTCTATACATAGTTATACCTCGGTTTGTTCATAATAAAGAAAAATACTCAACTACATACATATTTGATTTTCAATCATACAAACATATAAAATCTACTGTAATCTCATAACAATTTTCACTGTTATCTGTGAAAATAAGATTTTTCACAAGTGAAACAGTGCCATCTTGTGTATTATGGACTTTCTCTCTTGTCAAAATAAGAATATTTTTTACCAGGGATATTCATAGGATTTTTTTTTGTATTTATTTTTATTCTTTCCTAAGAATGATACAAAGTGTTGTACATAACGTTTGAATTTTACTGAGCAAAACAGTAACTCAAGTCATTCACAAAGCTCTGTTAAAATAACTTAATATCTTCTATTACAACAAGCAAAATGAAAGCCAATTTTCAAACAAAAAGCTACAGAAAGTTAGATTCAGTTTTCCACAAACATGTTTTACTCATATCATCTTAGACTGCAGTCTCTCTGTACAGTGGTTTCAACCAAGTTTTAAATAAGTTTTAAAAATATAATTTATATAGGCTTAATCTACATCTGTCCAATGTCCCTGTGCACCTCTGTCTTCATCAAATACCTCTATGAATATTGATGGCCATCATTAAAATGAACAACATAGCTTACAAAGTTTTCTTTATAGCTCACGGATACTATAAGCAATTATTGTTTTAGGCAACCAGAAATAACAGGTACTATAGCATTCTATTACCATATAAGAAAGAGAGTAACAAGTTTAATAAACAGTGCACAGCTGCATTAATTTGAATGCTAAGAGAAAACTAAAACAACCCTATACCAAAACTAGAATACTCTGTTTAACACACACCAGTAAGGATACAGAGTAATTAATAACTGTAGAGCAGCTCTTGCTCTTCTTTTTGTAATTTAAAAACTGTGACGATACATACTGCCTATAATTTGATAGACATGAACAAAACAGTTGTTTAATCAGTTAATGCAAAGCTTTCTGCATTCATAAAATTATTTCCTGATGATTATCTCTAGATTTGCTCAGAAAAGAAGACTGAAGGACATTGCTGCTTATAGTACAACAAAATCAGTACCAATAATAATAAAAAAAAGAATATTCCTTGTCCATTTCTGAAGTAATCTCCTCTATTGCTATAATTTTTAAAAATTTCAGTATGTCCCAGCCTTTTCCTAAGTTGACACAAATATTACAAAGCTTTTAAAACATAAATAGATACTTCTTGAAATCACAGATGAACACAATCAATTATACAGCCTCATACTTAAAGAAAAAAGAAAAGAGTAGCAGCTGAAAGGAAGATTTCTTGGGAATAAAACATGAGATAAACGGCAAGACTGAATGTCAGGATTTGATATGTACCAGAAAGGCAATTATGAACTGAATGATGTTTACATTAGGAAATAAAAACTCTATCACAGACATCTCCAGAGTACTTCATGTCACTCTTAACTTGCTGTGCTGAAATTAATGGAAAGGCAACTCTAAGATAATACTTATAAAATCTGTATTTCAGAGATGTATCATTTGACATTACAAAGTAAGGAGCTGTGCACAGATAGAACAGATAGGAAAATAAAAAGATAGATACATAAATACTCTCTATGTCGACTCACTCAACCTTGCGCACACAATAAATACTTCCAGAAGTCAAGTTGCCTGCACTTTTTGACAACTAAGAACCGTTTTGGGCAAGTTAAGTCATGAGTCAAATCACTTCAACTATGATCCTAATTTACTATTTGACTCTAAGAATTAACAAATACTGTTACTGTGAAATATTGTGAGCAATATCACAATCTGCACGCCTACTTGCTAACAACGAGAGCAAGTAGAATCTAGAAATGCTTGTGGTATACACATTTTTAACATGCAATAGGAAAAAAATCACTACAAACATTTTGATTTATAGTCTCCCAATGTTATCAAATGCTCTTCTTATGTAAATAAGTTCGATATGAAATTGCATTTTAAATACATTTAAAATTTTTTAAGTACATTGCAAAGCACTTACTTTGAATGCTACTGTTTGGAAGGTACAGAAGTAAGAGTAAATCAATTATTTGACATCTTCAGTGATTGACTTGACAAACATCAGTCATAAATTACAAAGAAAATAGGCGCTACTCTGCTAGAATATACTGACTGTATAGAGATTTCAGTTCAGCTAACAAGAGAGTTCCATGTTATGATTCTAATGTGCAATGTTTTCTGTATCGGCTGCAAAATAAGACACCATCACAATAACAAGAATATTTTAAGCTTAAAGAAGTATGTACATGCAACAAGGTACTCAAAACACAACATTCTAATACTTGCCAACCCATTCTTTGACAGAGGTTTTTGACCTTGCTATCTGTTATGATTTTACTAATCATTTATTTACTCATAATTAAAGAACAATGAAATGTTTGCTAGTTACCTGCTTTTCATATTTTATTATTTATTATTTTTATAATAGTCATGTACAAGTGGACAAACTCCAAGGGCAGGTCACATTCAAACCCAGTAATCCTGAACCTGGAATACTTGCTACTTAAATTGCTACACTATTATTAACCAAATAGTATCAGCCATCCTCTTGAAATAAATCAAAAGTATTAAAACAGATGCACAAGGCCTCAAGAGCTGTTTGCATCTATTTTATTAAATAATTTCCTTTCTTGTTTGTCTGTCATGCAGTAAAGTCTGCTGGCAGTGTAACTTAACTTTGCTGTAAAAGAAATTGTCGTAGTCTTACATTTTCCATGATATTTTGCTAGTAATTCTTATTTAAATCATTCACATCAGTCAAATAGTTACATAAAAATCAGTTTTCACCAGGATGTCATTTATTTTATTTATTTTTTTAAGATCAGCTTTTTTTGACAATTGTGTTTCTTTATTTTGTTTTACATCTTCCAAAATATAACAGGGAATTTACATCCTGAAAACTTAGGCAATTTGAAAATAATTTGTATCATACCAAAGTAACATAGGACGAACTGCACCCATTTAAAATGAGGGCATGGCATTTGACTCCTCTGTATTTTAGCTACTGTAGATCTTTGTGTTATCTCATACATCTTACGAGAAGAGCTGACAGAAACTGGAAAGATGTGATAGCAAAGACGTAAACGAGGCTACACCAACTAACAGAATATATCCTTTACCTTAATTTAAGTGGCAAATTATTGGTAGAATGACTTTTCAATACAATTTAAGTATTTGAATGATCAAGAGAAATTCTATGCCTCCAACCAATTTACTACCTACACATATCGACTGTGCTCATTGCTAAGGAAGGCAGCTATTCTTTCACACATTTTCTAGGTCTAATCTTCAGTAAAAACAATTTTTCAAAAAGAGGGTTTGGGGCAGGAGGTTAGTAGGAGGGAATGGTAAAATATTTTCTTCCATGTAATGGAAATGTAATCTTCTTTTAGCCACAGCATGTAAGTGCTGGGTTAACAAAATAGCACCACAGACATTCTGAAAACAGATTTCAGTGCAGACTGTCAATGAGCCACACATTTCAGTTGAAAAGGTACAGTAACATTGAAACCCATTAGATCTAGAAGAGAATAATATTGACTGTAACCCCACCTGGCAATAGAAAGAGAACTGGGCTATGTCCTGGGGTTACTGATTAAAAAGATTCAGTTTTAACTTTCAGATTTGGTTAATTATTTGCTAATAACATTACTAATTATATTATCTACCAATATTATTTATAAACCAAGTCCTAAGGTTATTTTGAAGAATGTGAAATGTTCTGTTTATTTCATATTCTTACAAATCACATACTTTCAATAATGTGCGTGCCTAAGGATGCATTGCTGATTAATTGCTGAAATGTTTTATTAGATACAATATCCATTAAGAAGACTCCTAAAATTACAATAGGAATGGTATCCAGTTTCTCATATACCTTTTTCCAGTGGTTTTGTTTTTGCTCTTATAGAGTTCAAAACACCAAGAAAGACAGACAATCTGGCAAGAAATCCTTAAATGAAACAATACTGATGATTCTGCCATGCCAATTTACATCAACCATTATCTACCCTTAAGATGTGTTACCATTCTAAATACCACATAAAATCAGCTCATTAACTCCTTTAAGTTTAGATCAGTCAGCCAGAATTAAACTTTTTTTTTCTTTTAAGATCAGCAACAGTTCCTGATATTCCTTGGTATAACAGGTAGAGAACGTGGATCATGCCTTAGATGGAAAGAGTTATAGTCTGTTGTTAACAGATAGAGCATAGTTAGAATGGAAGTTCAGTACTAAAATTTACTATTCTTTCGTATTATATTTTACTACAATAAAACTGATCAAGTTTTTATCTTAACTTTAGTATATTCCCTTTTGTAATCAAAAATATAATAATATATGTCCTCGCTATATTACACATCAACCAAGATTAAGTGTGTGAAAATCCAGTGAACAAATAACTACAAATGACTTGCTTCAAGAGTAATCAGTCATTGTGATTATTGGACTGTGAGAAGGAAATGTCTGGTAGTAGTTGAAGCGCTCTGCTTGTGCAAGAATGTGACCTGGCCTTTTCAGCGCTCCTAGAGAAAGCTGACCTCAACACAAGTCCACTACATATTGTTGAAAAGCATGGCACTGAGTATATGAAAAATTGCAAAGGCCTCCTATTCCTATTATCTACTTTTCTACATATATACCTTTCAAAATGATGAAGAATTTGTATATAACAGATAGAGAAAATAAGGCTTATTTGCTAACACAATCATCTGCCAATATTATGGTACATTTGAACTGGCATTTTAAGGAGATTTTCTTGAGATTCAGTAGAGCTTATGCACTGCAGCCAAACATAACTGAGCCAGCATTTCCAATCATCTATCATTTGCTATCATGTGATGCTAATATCGCACAGTATTAAACACACATATGGTGAAATATTTAAGACCAAATTAATTCTTAGGAAAAAGAAAAAGAACATATTAGAAACAATGATAATTAGAATGATTGTTTGCAGAATATCTGAAACAAAAACATTAAATACAACTCTAAATTACTACATACTTTAAATGGATTTGGTGGAATGAATTGGAGCCATAAGCACAATAAGCCCTAGACCACTATTGCTGTTGACCTGAAGTATCTTGTGCTCCAACCAAGGCTGGTGGGTTATGTCACTGAAGAATATATTACACTAAGTATCTTTTCATTATAATGAAGATAGGGACATACTTGTTTGGGCCTAGGATGAAGGAGTCACAAATCTTGTTAACACAAAATCTACTTTGTCTTGAATGAACTTGAACTAAAACTGGAGCATTTCTACTCTTACTGCCCAATTTGAGTAAGATCAGTCTGATTTTTAGAACCATCATTCACAACCGTTCTCAGAACACGTAGATTTTGGGGGTGCTTAGTGGAAAGGAAAAGTCATCCCTCTGATATTTCAAAGTGTAATAATTATTTTTAATCATACACCTCAAAATCAACAGTAGTATACTGATCCATCTTACAAGATTTTTTGAAAGAAAGGATTAATTTTAAGGATTTAGTATGTATTACTTCTTGGACTCAACTGGCTCTACAGTGAAGAAGATTTAGCCAGGCTCTTCTCAGCAGTGCTCAGTGCCAGGACAACAAGTAATGGGTACAAATTGAAGTAACCAGAAGTCACATTTAAAGGCAAGAAAAAAAAAATTGTTTTTCTGTAGGGGTGAGTGAACATTGGTACAGGTTGCAGCACCTGCCTAGACACAGCCCTGGGCAATCTGTTCTTGCTGACCCTGCTCTACTCTTCCCATTAGACTCTCTCTTTCTTATCCTCATCACAGGTCCTTTATTTTATTGTAACCAGTAATGAGATCTGAACACTAGCAGATGTGGAAAAAATACAGAAGGGGAATTCCTTGCATAGTGGAACTCCTGAAAAAGTATGCAAACTGTAGCTAGCTTAACTTCATTACTAAAAGAGCTGGTCAAACCAGTGAAAGAATGTTTTATCACTTCTCCAACATGAATTCCCTCAGCACGTTTACCACAACATCTTTCAGAGTGAAGAGTTGTCAGCTGAAGCCTTAATGGCATAATTCTTAGAAAAATATGACAAAGGCTTGTCAGTTAAGATTTGATTTTAATCTTTCTTACCTCCTTAATGCAAGAAATAGAATGTCAGTGTTTCAAATCTGAGTTACAAGACAGTACCTTTTGGTAGATTATGAACAAGCCTTTTGCCCAAAGAGAAGCAAAATCTAATTCTGCTATTTTTCTTACACTGAACCCTTTATTTATTTATTTATTTTAAGATTCAAAGAATTCTTCCCAATAAAGTGGTATCACACCTCTGCTCACCACTGCTTTGAAAACTGTCTAGTATTAAAACCATAGATCAGTGAAAAACAGCAATGTGTTGAGTCAAAAGGACATGTCTGGTGAATGCTGCTGGAGTGAGTGCTAGGTCGTGCTTTAATTAAATTCCTCATTACTGTTCTGAAAAAGAGCATAAAGAGCATGCTAATGAGATTCACATACCTAAATCGGAAGGTGTCATACAATCCAAACAACACAGAGAAATTTGGAATGAATGGGAGGAAAATCTCCTCTCCTTCATTTAGAAAATTTTTCATTATCTGGCAGTTGTTTTGTTTGTGTTTAAATCGAGTGGAGAAAAAAATTGAACTCTAGCATTTTTTGATGAGAAACTGAAAGCTGTTCTAATGCAAGATATCTTGGAGAAAGTGGTGGTGACCAGCAAGTTACACAACATTTTTCAGTGCTGTTATATTCAGAGGCAGATGCAGCCTAGATCACAGTAGGGTGAGAAGGGTTCTTAGCATCGTATAACTGAGACCCTGCATGTCCTAACAGAGCGCTAGTCTGCAGAGATTAACCTCCACCAAATCACAGAACCATTTAGACTGTAAAGGACCTCCAGAGGTCCACCTAGTCCAACCTCCACTGCCCTCTACTCCCTACTCCACTGAAATTAAAAGAAGTCTGCATCATAGTAGCCAAAGGGAAAAGAGTATGGGTATCAACAAAGGAACAGTATTGTACTACAGGTCATCTCTGACAATTCAGTGGAGCTCTAAATCCGCACCCATTAGTACCACACACTCGACAATAATTTTGTGTTAAAGAAAAACTGAACTAAGGTTAAAATGACTAAGAAAATGGTTAACCTAAGGGTTAGAGTAATTGAGATGTAAGGACAATATTAAAAAAAAAAAAAGCCTAGATTTAGAATGACAATACCAAACTGTTCAAGTGGAATACAGATTTTCAACATCCTTTTTCACCCTACAGAGGAAGCATGAGATACTTTTAGGAATGAATTGTTTGTCAAAATGAAAATGAACTCAATCATGAGAAATGCTATGGAAATTATAAGAAAGTATTTTCAAGGGTTGGGTAAAAAAAAAATCACATTATTTCCACACAGCTTATCTAAGTATATGTTTAAAGTTACAGGATCAAGACAAAACCAAACATGAGCATCTTTAACTATCAGAGAATAAACAGAGCCTCTATATTTCTTTATCAGACCATTATGTTATCTATTTATCACTAAAATTGATGGTGAACTTTTAGCTCCACTAAAGTCAGAGGTAAAACATGCTGTCCCTTTCCTTTTTATAACTTTCTGAAAGTGTTAATTAGGATGAAATACCAAATCAGGCACGAGAAACAGTCAAAGGATGCCTGTTTTTTCCAAAGATATTAAGCAAAGATCTTAATTCAGTTTACTTTAGGAATTCCCACTTGAAAAAAATTAAATCTGAAATACCCTAAAGCGCATGACAGTTTCACCAGTATTCACAATAATATATACCTTTATCCTTAATTTGATGGAAAAATAATTTTTGAAGGAATTAAATATGCATTTTTTTAATCAATTATACTGATTTAATAGATGTATGTTTACTTTTTCTGTACACAAATAACGAAAAGAATTTTTGAAATTTCTTACCAGCTACAGTTTAAGCAATTTCCTTCACGTTACAGGAATGTGATTTGTGTTTAATTTACCTTAAGCAGTAACTAAATCTCTATAACCTTTGCAATTCTGTTAATGCTTTTTCCTAATCAGGAATCTTAATGAATTTCTCTTTCTACTACTAAATTACATAGATCTGCACCTGATTATGAAAGAACTTATTAAATGAAATAGAGTGTAAATGAACATTCATTTAACCTTAACACTACTTGGAAACCATAGATGTCACAGATGAATAACGAGTGTTCAAAGCTTCAACCTTCTTTGTCTAAAACTGCTGAAGTCACTATTAAGAAGAAACACAATGAAATAGTGATAGGATTTGCAAGACTATGGAACTGTGACCAAATTATTTGTTCTTCTCTGAGAAGCTACAGACCACTGATCATGTAACATACCAAAATTTAACAGATGCAGACAATTAAAAAGTATTGTGTTGCGGAATTTTCAGATCACCCAAGGAAGACCATGTTGAAGGATAAAGTTACCTTTTCCCAAAATATTCCATGAAAATGGAAGCCTGGGCATTAAATGTTAATCAGACATCAATCAAAAAGGCTCTCCAATAACAGGGTAATACAGAATATTTAAGAAGTGATTTCACTAAGCTGGTTTAACTTTTAGGGGTATGCCTTAGTATAGATATACTTTCTCTTTTATGCTTTTAAAGTAATTGTTATAACAAAACAGTAAAGTTTCAGCAACCTAAACTACCTCAGAATAAGCAGAATGAAACAATGCAGTGGAGTGCGGGGTCTTCATTTGACTTTTGTACTTCGTAAGGTAATGATTTAACTCTGTAAACACTTGCTCACTGCAACTTAAAGGTGTTCCTGTCTTTTATACATATATATACTGTTGTGGTTTAACCTGGCCGGCAGCTAAGCACCACACAGCCATTCACTCACCCTCCCACCCTCATCCCTCTCTGGGATGGGGGAGAGAAACTGGAAAATGAAACCTGTGAGTTGAGATAAAGACAGTTTATTAAGACAGGAAAATAATAATGTGTACAAAACAAGCACAATGCGACTGCTCACCACCCACTGACCAATGCCCAGCCTACACCTGAGCAGCCAGCCCCCCAACCCCAGCCAGCCACCCCTATATATTGTTCAGCATGACGTCAGATGGTATGGAATACCCCTTTGGCCAGTTTGGGTCAGCTGTCCTGGGTCTGTCCCCTCCCAGCTCCTGCTGCATCCCTAGCCTGCTCGCTAGCAGGACAGAGCGAGAAGCTGAAAAGTCCTTGGCTTGGTGTAAGCACTGCTCTACAACAATTAAAACATCAGCATGTTATCAGCACTCTTCTCATCCTAATCCAAAACATAGCACCCTAGCAGCTACTAGGAGGAAAATTAACTCTGTCCTAACTGAAACCAGGACATATATGTATATATGGTTTAGTGCAGGACTTGCTAGTGTTAGGTCAGAGGCTGGACTAGGTGATCTTGGAGGTCTCTTCCAACCTAGATGATTCTGTGATATATATATTTTTTTCATATATATATATATATATATGAAAAAAGACAGTCATGGCATTTTACACAAAAAAAATGCCATATCCAGTTGACTGGAACACCACAGTAACTGTTGTGTTACAACATCAACACATTTACAAGGAAAAACTCACTAAAACATACAAATACTAACACTAACAAGAATTTTCCAGTGTAATAAATCAGTTGTTTTTCTAACTTGGAAGTTATCTTTATAAATAACATTCCATAAACACCTGAATTAATATAACCAAACATACCACAACACGTTTCCTTCTGGTCCCTACTGAACTGAACACCAACCTTTTACAATTTGTAGGGTGGGGAAAGTGGGTACTGAGAAGGACTGTGTTGTGCCTGGAAAACAAACCAAGCTCCTCAATTTGTAACTTAAGGAAAAAAAATAGCAACAACAAAAAAGGGTATGTAAATTACCCCCTTTCTCAACCATAAAAGATGATTATAAATCACTTGTTAGGAACCTTACCTGCAATACATAATCACTTTTTAAAAACATAATTTCAGTGTTACTTGAAAACAGTAGTAAATACATTATAGAAGGATTTTTGAGATGGATGGATTTTTTCTTCCCTTAAAACACTTCAGTTGTAATGTTCAGGCAGCTGTCAATTATTGGTGAGAACATAAGCCAGTTGGGTTACAGAAGCAGTGAAGTTATGTTTCTACAGCAAAAATGCATGTATCTAAAGCCTTGAGTAGTTGCTAGCTCAGAGGTGTTTACATTCTACCCTCATCTGCATCGCTGACCTTCTGTTTCTCCACTAAATCCCGTGCATCTGTTCTTAAAGCAATATATTATCCATGCTTTTTGCTTTATCTGTATAAACCCACTCCCTTACTGCCTTTGAAAATAAAACTAGACAGTCTCCCTCAAAATGTGGTGTCTCAACCCTCACCTCCATAACAGCCACAATTGTAAGATGTATAAAGATGTCTTGGATCACAGAATCGTCTAGGTTGGAAGACACCTCCAAGATCACCTAGTCCAACCTCTGACCTAACACTAACAAGTCCTCCACTAAACCATATCACTAAGCTCTACATCTAAACGTCTTTTACAGACCTCAGACACAGACACAGATTTCTAGGTTGGAAGAGACCTCAAGATCATCGAGTCCAACCTCCGACCTAACACTAAGTACTCCACTAAACCATATCGCTAAGCTCTACATCTAAACGTCTTTTAAAGATCTCCAGGGATGGTGACTCCACCACCTCCCTGGGCAGCCCGTTCCAATGCTTAATAACCCTTTCGGTAAAGAAGTACTTCCTAACATCCAACCTAAAACTCCCCTGACGCAACTTTCGCCCATTCCCCCTCGTCCTGTCACCAGGCACATGGGAGAACAGACCAACCCCCACCTCTCTACAGCCTCCTTTAAGGTAACTGTAGAGTGCGATAAGGTCGCCCCTGAGCCTCCTCTTCTCCAGGCTAAACAACCCCAGCTCCCTCAGCCGCTCCTCATAAGACTTGTTCTCCAGACCCCTCACCAGCTTCATTGCCCTTCTCTGGACTCTCTCGAGCACGTCCATGTCCTTCCTGTAGCGAGGGGCCCAAAACTGAACACAGTACTCAAGGTGTGGCCTCACCAGAGCCGAGTACAGGGGGACAATCACCTCCCTAGACCTGCTGGCCACACTGCTTCTTATACAGGCCAGGATGCTGTTGGCCTTCTTGGCCAGCTGAGCACACTGCTGGCACACCTCCAGGGATGGTGACTCATCATACATATGGGTAAAATGTATTTAAGTTTTATTATAGCTCTAGAAATCCAAAGAAAGAACGATTTTGTATCGCACTAGGAATGATCCCAAGAATAACTGTTTATTATGAAACTTAGCAATTCAGATTTACACTACAGGACCTTATCAGCTGCCAATATTCAGCATAAATCTTTTAAATATGGATTACACACGCCTGTCAATGGCAGAACAGAATATTAAACCCTTTATGCAAATGCATTTTTTTTTCCAAATTTGGATGATATATGAGCCTGCCTTTGAAAACAATTACTTTTATGTATCTGCTTGCTTCTCTTGAAAGATGAGGTGCAGTTGAATTCAGAAGGACTAAAGAGAGGAATAAGAATTTATGCAATTGGGCTACTGGCTTCTACTTTGCAAATAGCAACAACTATTTCACTGGTGCCACACAGAATAGAGAAGGGCTGAACACTGAGTGTTCCAGCTAAGGCCCCAGGAGGAGTTTTAGGAACTAAAACATGAACTAAAATCCCCTGCATACTCTGAAATCAAAGTATGACATGAGTGAAAAAAAGTTCCTCACTGCAACTATCTTCACAAAAACGTAAAACTGCTTATGCATAGATCATTGGTTTAATTCAATTTAAAAAAGGTAATAAAAGGTAAGTGAGCATTTTGGCATGCATTTTTTTCAACTTATATATATATATATATATATAAATTTTTCAACAACAAATGAAAAAATCAGACATAGTATAGGATCTTAATGGAAGAGCAGTTTGTGGGATTGTATGATCACTCTTTACAAGGGAATCTACCCTTACAAGAAAAAAAGAATCCAAACTCAGTATGAAGAAACAATTCCACCAGGGCAAAGTGTGCTGTCGGTCACAGCAAGTTAAGAAAAGCTAAGAGCCACTATGGTGCTAAAACACTGTGCTAGCACTTGCACTCTGGAGAACTGCACTGATGTTGGCCAAAGTGAGCAACAAAGGTATGATGAAGAAATGTCAGCAGCAGTGGGTGAGGGTGGGGTATGAATGAGTCCTCACAGGGTGATGGGAAGGAAGAGAAACTGAGGAGGAGACTAGAGTTCACGAAGGGAGCAGAGAAGTTTCCTTTAAGAAAGGTTGGGAATCATTGCTGCAGAAGGCAGTTAAAGTGACAAACGTACATATAAGAAACACCTGTCTGAGCCTGCAGCAAGCCTAAAAGGAACAGACTGCCACATTTATTTCTGGAATAGTAGCACAAGGTCTCCAGAATAAAAAAGAAGTTTTGTAGAAAAAGAAGAAACATGAAAAAAGAAAAGTTTTTGTAGAGAAGAAAAAAACATGCCTGAGCAGACGAGCAGATATTTATAGACTGTTGTTAAAGATCGGTGATTCTCCTATTAGCCCACACGTGCTTCAAGTGTGAAGAAAGGTGAGAAGAAAGAGTGAGACATCTCCCTGTCCACAATTTAAACATGTGAGGAAAAACATTAGGGTTTATCTTTTTGTAAAAATAATCCCGTATACTCCTGAAAGACACAGGAACACAACAGTAACCCCTATCTAGCCCTTCTTTTGAAGATGACATATTATTTAAACAGACAGCCTAAAATAAAAATGTCTAAATCTTTATATTCGTTTCACTACACTGTATGAAACTTGAAGCTTATCTCAGTTTCACCCCTTCAAAGTGCTGCGTGGCTGGAAATTCTGGGCAGCAGCTGTCTTCTCACTTACAACTCAATTCTGTTCCCAATTTGAACTCCGGAAGAAATTAGGATAAAACTTCTGGCTACTGACCAGAAAGATGATTTGTCAAGGGTTGTTAGTATCCACTATTTTTTTTCCCCTAATACCAACAATTTCTAGACAAATAGATTGCTCAGAAATGCCTACGGTTTTAGAAGAAGCTATTTTAGCTAACATGTTTTATTTGAATTAATTTCTGCTGTCTCTCCCTCTGCTTGAGGAAAACTATAACTCACAAGATTCAATACATTCAGATCTATTATTGAGCTACTCATTAATACAGATTTCAGTCTTGGCTTAAAGATGAGTACAAAAACAGAGACATAGGGAAAGAAAAAATATGAACTGATGACTCCAGCCTTAACCATCAAATGGATGCAGCCACTTCTTTTAAATCCCTGTGACACACTTTGTGCCTAGTTTCTGCTTCTTCCCCGTCAGATCAGGTGCCAAGAAGCCATTCATTTTGTTCATTACAGCTTCTGTATCACTTCAGATTAGAGTTTGCAGGTTTTGATTAAGCCTATTCTTAGTGCTTCTAAATCAAACCTGTGTGTTTGATTTTCATTTTGTTCAGAGGAGCACAGTAGCAGGATTTTATAGGACATCCCTACTACCTCCTACAATAAACCTGACACTAAGACCTCTCCACAGAAATAATTTGAAAACCAACACAATTGTTAAAACACAATCATGTCCATGCATTTCTTTCATTGCAGCTCAGAAATAAATGTCAAAGATACACTAGATGAAAACCACCAGTATGAAACAATATCAAAATGTTATTTCCACCTTCTTAATGCATTTGAAAGCATATATGCAATAGTCAACTGCTACTTATTGCACGAGGATTCTTCCTCTCTGCATTAACGAACAGCAAAGAAATGACAAACTTCTTACATGTCACATATGTGAATTAAGCTGTAACTCTACATTTTAGCAGATATCTCTGAGGCTAGACTCTTACACCAGTGTCATCCACCACACAACTCATTTTTTTTTTTCTGTTCTCACAGACAGGCGTTCATTGTACTGCTGCAGCCTACTCATGTCATTCTTACAGCCACATCTGACCCAGCCCTCCCAGCCCACTCTTTAGCAAAAATCAGCTTAAAGGCACCATCAGCTTCTTTCAACCACAAATATACCTAAACATGCTAGACATGAGAAGCTGAACAGTTTATTTTCCTTTTAGCCACAAATAATCCTAACATCCTGAAGGCCATGTTCTGAGGATGAGGTCTATGTATCACAATATCTCAGCTTTCTGGAAAAGCTCTTTTTTTTTTTTTCTTTCAAGTATTACATCTTTTAAATTAAAATCAGTGTTGTGCAAATAATATCTCCAAAAAGTAAAATAAGGTGTGAAAAATAGTCTAAAAAAAGGGGAAGGGCTCCCTGAGAACAAAGTAATAAAAAGTAATAACAGCATCAAGCTGATTCAATCGCATACTACAGCAACTGACTTGTAATACATTTTATAAAGCTGAGTCAAAGGTTACTGCTGGGTTGTACAGTTTTCCTCTGAAATAACCTTGTTGTTCAGTCTGAAACATGACAGCTGTTTCTGAATGAATAAGCACCATTCTAAGCTGTGTCCTTTGCTGCATTTATGGGCTTTCTATGTATAGAAATATGTATAATGCACTCTTCTCATCTTCTCTTCCCATCTGATAATCTCTTTGAAAGGTATGATCTTTAGGCTCTCACTGCTCTCCTCACATGCCAAGATCTCTGTGCATTTGGCCAGGCATTATAATAGTCTCCTTACTTCATCTTGAGTTTTTGTTTGCTCCCCCCAAGTATTTCACATAAATTTTTCTTCCTGAGAATTTGAAATGCACCATCATTTCACTTATGGCTGTTCCCACCTCAGCCTTATACTGTTATTGCTGCTTTAAACCAAACTCTTTCACACACGTGGGTTACAAGGATATCTGTTCTTTCTACATGCACCCTGTGCTGCTCCTTCCTGTTATCTCCATTTAATTGCTGTATTGGTAAATAATTCAGCCAGTGTCAAGTCTAGAACTGGTTTAATTAGTTATTTTTCCTCTGTTCAGGAAGCAAAATTTTCTGTGTGAATAACTTAATCCCTGTTAGGGAATGAAGGAAAGGGTGATGTCACCTAAGAAGCCAAGTGCTGATATCAATCAATCCTGCGACCTAATTACAGGCCCATTAAAACTGACACAGAATACAGAAAATAGAGATGCGGTCTGTGTATTGCATGTGTTTCCTTCCTGGTTTTCCCCTTTTCCCCTCAAGTTAATTGTGTGCTATCTATAGATGGGCGGAATGTTATCTGAAGAGCTGGGACTGATCTTCTTCAGCATTTGAAAATGGATCCATTAAAAATAAGCAGAAAAATTCCACTGAGTGTGGGCCAGACCCAGGCACTGTAAATTTAGAGTATTTGGAAGAAATAAAATTCCCTATTTCCATTCAGACAGCCTTGCAGGTTAATTTAAGCACTATTCCATTTGAACTTGACCATCTTTTTAAAAGAATCTCATTTCACTGTGAGAAAAATAACCATTTTCTCTCCTTCTGAAAAGGCATTCTTTCTTCATGAATGTTTTGAAAGAGTTACACTGCACTATTTATCTGTTTCATAAATATTGTGCGAAAATAAAAAACAGGAAGAAGCAGGAATAAAAGATCAAAGATAATCCAATACTTACTTGGAAAAATAATTCATATTGATAGCAAACTAACAGGATTAGCAGAACACAAGTAATAAAATATTGGGTGAAAGCTAGCACTTGTGCATTTGTAAGTCCTATTTTTCAAGTGCTGTGTTAGTGAAATGTGTTAAGCTGCATCTCCATGTGTTCCAACAGGGGAAAAAAAAAAAAAGTATTTTTGTTCTCTTCCTGGAATTCCACAGGAGAGGTTAAAAAACTGACAACATTGAATGATACAGACCCAGTGAAAACTGGCAACAAACATCTGAATTGCAGTGTCCTTCTGGATCTGTTAGATTTTGAATATTCATATAAAGAAAATCAAACGCCATGCAAATACAAATAGCAGTTTAGCAGACCCTGGAATTAGCCAATTGTAATCAAACTCCAAGGTAAGAGGTGACTGACCCCCGCTGATTGGATCACATCGAATGCATGTTTTGCATGCAAGAAGCAAAACCACCTTTCCCTCAGCTGCTGCTCAAAACAGGATGGCTTCTGCAGCTGAACACGCACCATGGCCTGCGCCACATCGCTGAGCATCGGGGGCCCCACGCTGGGCCATGTGCACATGGGGCTCCTCAGTGGGACCTTCCCTCATAGCCTGGAGCCACCTTGGCCCCAGTGTGGGGCACCCCTGCTGCCCCTGCATGAGGAGATGCCTCCCAGCCACTGCATCGCGAGGCTGGCAGCTCAGCCACTTCCGTCATGAGACTGAGGTGACAGTTTCCACTGAAGTAATAAACTCAATGCTTTTAAAACTTCTGGATCCTCCGACTGCTACATTTCACATGCAACTCTGTCATTCTATTGCTGCAGCCTCAGACTAGGAAACATGAGCCACCAAATTCATACAGAAAAATCTGACGAGCAGTCAGAAGTTTTCCTTATCACCCTAAAAGTGATCATACAGTTTATGTGGAAAGAAACAGGAAGATGTATACAAAATACCTATGTTTTGTGCTAAAAAAAAAAAAAAAAAAAAAACACTGGTTGCATAAGAGAGAGAGAGAGAGGAAGAGAGAGAGAGGAAGAGAGAGAGAGGAAGAGAGAGAGAGGAAGAGAGAGAGAGGAAGAGAGAGAGAGGAAGAGAGAGAGAGGAAGAGAGAGAGAGGAAGAGAGAGAGAGGAAGAGAGAGAGAGGAAGAGAGAGAGAGGAAGAGAGAGAGAACGACGGATTTCAACTAAATCAGCTTCTAGTCAAAATGGGGCACAACAATGACTGATGTTTTGATCTCATGTTTAGAAATTTATCTCAAAATCCTCCTAACATATTTGCATTACATACTTGAATATCTGCTGTTTTCCAACACGAGTGATCCCCAAATAATTTTTGTTCTTTAAGTCATACAGGGTGATAATTTCTCATCATCTGCTTCTGCCTTTTACATCATTAGCTCTAACGTAATCTAATCCTTTCATAACTAAGCAAACTGTTCATCTGTTTACACTTGTTTTTTAAGCCACAAATGTGAATTTTGAAAATAGTTTTTTCAACTATTATTTCGATTCTTAGAAATTACTATAACAGTCATTTTTCTGCTTTATCAATTGTCAGTATATCAAAAATCATCTCACAAAAGGGAGCCTAAGCGTTCAGACAGTCTCTGAACTCCAGTTTTCAGAGAACATGTTATGTTCTATGAAACAGACACCTGTTTCAGAGTGTCTGGGACACGGAAACATGTTTTATTGTTTTACACATGGAATAAACGTATTAGCTACACGAAAATGTTTCAGTCAACAGCCAGTACAGAGCTTCTGTAAGGCAACAGTAATATGCTTCAGGTTGATTAAGAATAAGAAATGCTTAACTGCATTTGAAAGTTTCCATTTATTTCAATAAGGTGTATCAAATGATTAGAGAAGACTGTTCTAAGAGCATCAGTATGAACTACTTTAGTTCTTTGCACTGTTTGCTAAAGAAGGCCTATGCAATCTCTATTAAATGAGAACTTCAAATAACTATGAAAATCTTTTTTAAAAGTCTAGTACAAAGACTCTGAAGAAGGACACGCATACCAACAGAAAGAACAATTTTTAACTACAAAACTACAGTCTCTCTTACCACAATTACTATATAACACAAAGGCTCTTACATGGGAAAGCCATAGTCCTCTCTGAGGACAAAAGGACTATCTTCACCATGGAAATTACCATTATCAAGCAATTCAGACTCACTTGGGTAACCTGACCGTAACACAGTACTTTCAAGGGTCTAGAACGTTGAACTGCAGATTAAATATACCACTCAAAGTCCACTTGAAATCACAAGGTAACCTGGCCATCGCATAACTCTACAAAATGACAGAAATGTTGAACTGAACATGATTGAGTACTCCAGCATGTTGAATGAGAAAAGGCAGATGTGTTTTGTTTTCGTTCTCCCTCAAATTATATATCATTTGTCTAGTGCTTTACAATTAATTCTCTGTCCACAACTGAAAATGAAGATTTGTATAAAGGCTTAAAAACTAATAGCCCAGACTGTATGGGGATGTTGAGGAACAAAGCTAGACAGAAATACATCAACTTCAAATATATAGATACTAAACATTGTTAAATATTTTACTTACTGTCTCGCTTCAGCAGACCAAGTAGAACAGAGTTTATTTAAAATATTTAAAATATTTAAATGATGATATTTAAAATATTTAAATGATTTAATATAAAAATATTGCCTTACTATGCTTCTGAAAGCTACATATATTTAACACTGATACTATGAGCTTCCATACTTAAACTACAAATCAAACAATCTGTGAGACAAATTGTGCCCTGAGGAACAAGTATATATCTCAATGGGAGTCACGAAAAGACAATACAGATTTTTCACTTATCAAAAAGCATTGTTCTGAAGTGTCACTGGCATATATGTAGAGACTCATCTAAAGTTCAAAACCAATTTAATTTTTTTTTTTCCTGATATAAAGTTTAGATGCGCTTCCAAATAAGAGAATATTAGAATATTAGAGAATGTTACACATGTGAAAATACATTTGCTGATTTCTCTTTCTCAGTGTTACAGCTCAGTGCTCAGTGTTACAGTTGTGGAAAAATGCCTCCTTTAAGAGAGAAAGTTGTCCTTTGAAACTAAATGTATTGAAGCAAAGCAAAAACTACAGTTGAAAAGGGTTCCAGAAAAGTTAATCTAGATATAAATATTTCCTGAATGTAATCAAAATAATGCTTTCTGGGCAACAGTATTTTTGACTGTATGAAGAATGTTATTTCTTCTGTCTTTTTTTAGGTTAAAGCTCCTGAACAAGGTAAGTGATAACAAGACCTAAAATGAAATTAGCATCAGATCCATTTATTTAGTACTCCCCAGACTTTAGTGGTACATTTACAAATGTGGAATCCAACTTACTGACTTCAAACAATTCTTGTAATTGATGAATAGTGTTAAATCAGATGGTTTTGAACTTGCAGAAAGACAATGATGAATTTTCTTAGTATATCCTCCATTACTCAGTCTATGTACTGATGACTTCGTTGTCTCCCCTATTGAGTTATTTGTAATTTATTTCGATACCACACTTTTCATTGCATCTAGCTGACAGAAGCATTTCTTGTACCTACTTAGAACACAGCTATCCATATTGCATACAAAATGGAAAGAGCTTATAGCTTTTTCCAGAACACTCTTATTTGGAGATTTTTCACAGTAACTACGGCACAGGGAGAAAGCTGTTAACTGTGAAATCAGAAAGAATATAGTCAGATGCAAACCAAATAACCTGCACGTTCTATCTCATTTCCTAGATAGAAAGATAGCATCTGATAAAAGAAAAATTTGCAACTAAATATTTCCCCATATTTATCAAAAATAGTGTACTTTGGAGTTTTCTTTCAGATCATGCTACATCTGGAGGTGTGAGAAAGTCACTAATGTTCAAATTACTTACCAGTACTCTTATACACAGAAGCAAGATGAGTAAGCAATTAAGAGCATTTCTAAAACAAACATACCTCAAAGACATCGGTGTCTTAATTTTTCCAGAGAATGACTACATCCACTGCCTTTTTGTCTTCTGGTCTTGAATTTGTTGTGTAGCCTAGGAAAAATAAATCTCAGCTTACTTTCAAACTGAAAGCATAAGGCTACACACAAGGAAGAAAAAACGTAATAGCATTTCTGTTAATTCCTTTGTAATCCTACCTCATTATCTTAAGCAAATAAATCTCAGAAAAGGATTGCCTTATTAAAAGAGAATTAGAAAACTGAATGTCATCTGTGCAGGGAGACATTCTCTTAAAATGCAATCCACAAGCAAGCTCATAAATAGGGCACTATATAAAAAAACCTTCCTATCAGGCAATCCTTAGCAGATTTTCAACGGATGTGCATACAACCATGATTTCACAAACTCCTAAAATAAAATGTGTCAACATAATTTACCACAAACTTTCAAGAGTCTAAAAAAAAAAGTCTACTCATTTAGATGCTACTGAAAGAACAATATTATAACGATATGTGAAGTGTATGAAGAGTGGCTATTGAATGACAATTCCTTCCACCCTATGTATAATCATGTTTGATTTCCCTAGGAGAATTAAGAAAAAAAAGACTCATGTTTTTCTTTAATAAATTACCTAAAAATTCAAGAGGCGTAGTCCCAAGGTGCATCTTAACACTCATTAGGCATTTTTAGAAGTGCACATGGAGTGTATAAGCAGTGTAGCAGTGCATGCTGTAAAGAGAATTTAGGGACAACCCGCTACAGTTAATGTTATTATTGTTAGAACATCATAAGTTTTTCTACAAAAATGCTTATTACTTGTGAGCATCATTTTTTCAATATATTAATTGGAAATAGAAAACATGGTTTATCTGATCTCTTAAAAAAAACATTAAAAAGATCCTTTTATTAAGAAGTGACCGCTTTATCAAATTGTCTTAAAGGAAAATAACAGACATGTAGAAACCAATTGCCCTTTTCATTTTTAGCTTCGGTGGTATTGAACTTCTCTGTTTCACTTTACAAAGCAATTCGTAACCTCTGCTAAGGACTTACTTCCTTAAATTACTTTAAACATATGTACCAATGCAATCAAATTATTTTAAAGGATAAAAATAAATGAACCCAGTTCTGGGAGATGTTTATGTCTTATGGAACCTTTATAGAATATAGAAATAAAAAATGAAGTTGGTATTCAAATCAAAGTAATAAAAAGTTGACAAATCTAAAACAGAAAAGAAAAACAACTGAAGAGTTAATTGGAGCTTATTTTCATACCCACCAGCCAGCAATGTAGCAAGTCAGAAAGAAGTCACCCTCATTTCTAACAATACCGAGTTCTAAAGTCCCTATTTCTTTTTTCCCCTAGAAAAATACAAACACAAATGCACACAATCTCTCACACACTAGTTTGAACGCACAAAAGCCCACATATGCTTTACAAAAAAAGAAAAAAACAGCATCCAGCACAACATGCAAGAAATGGCATGATTACATTATCACATATGGCTGAGCTAGGAGGCTGCGTATTTCAGGTTTAGTGAATTAAAGTAACCACACTGCTACCATTAAGGTCAAATCTTTATTTATAACAACACAGAAAAAAACATGAAGTCAAAGTGGCTTTTACTTAAGGGTTTTGTGTTATTTTAACTGATAATATAACAGAGTCTCGTACAATTTGTCAGATTGCTTCTTTGCATAGCAATTTTTGAGACTTAAAAGGCCAAAGCAGAAGAAAAAGCTTCTCTTCATCCAATAGCTATTTCAATCTGGGTGCCACAAAATTTTCATGGTACTTTGAAAATATGATAACTGAACAACAGTGAGAAAAACTCTTACTTGAATGACAGGTGTTTTTATCAACATTTAGCTGGAAAGTGTCCACAAGAGTTCCTTTCTTTCATATTAATATCTTTCTTATTGAGATACATTAAGTAGAAGCCTTGCTCCATGAAACAACATTTAAGTTATTTGTAGCCTCTCACACAGGTTACTACACCTTTATATTAATAGATTAAGTGGAGCAGTTAATCAGATTTGTTGATTTTATGGTGCTTTCAGAGACTTGAGAAGACATCTGATTCTATCAGTCAGACAATTTGGATGCTTTCGTCTCTTACTGTGTCTTAAGAGTCACAATTTCAGTACCATATGTATCCGTATTTGTCAAGCATGTAATAAATGACTTCATTCTTATGATATCAGATTGGGGGAAAAAAATCACAGATTTGGTCTAGATACTTAAAGGTCCACACTTGCTACTAGAAAGATTTTGGTCTTGCAGACTGACAGTTTTCTTTCCTCAGTTGTTTTTTCCTGTAGTGCACAATTGCACTACAGAAATACACTACAGTGGTTGTGAAGAACCACTGATCAGTTTGTACCCTGTTATTCACATAACCTGAATTTTAGTGGTATCTAGAAACCTAGCTTCTTTAAGGAAAATTCCTGCCACAAATCCTGTACCAAGGAACATTTCAAAAAAAAAAAAAAAAGTTTATTCATGAAGCGTAGAACTGGGTCGGCAATGTTGTGTTATGAAGTATGGAAACACGAGTTCAAATCTTATCACTAAGGTAATGACTGAATTCTCAGAAATCATATTTGCAGAAGGTTTCAGGAAAAAAAAAAAAAAAAACAGCCAGAAAATGAGAATATTTTCCTTACAAATTTTCCACTGTGTCTTGTTAATGCCAACTGACGGCTCCTAAGGTAAAAACATTACTACAAACAAAGGTACATTGATTAAACTTACACATTTATCTCTAGAAAAAAAAAAAGACAAAGTTTATCAGACTGGGGGAGCACATTTTACTAATACTTTCATTATCTTGGCATTTTAAGGACTTACTCATGTCACCCACTTCTTCACTAAAGTTCAATTTGTTTAAAAACATGAATGTGGGCTACTAGCACACATCTATGTTTGTGTCAGAGTAACTGAATGAAAGTTTCTTGCTGTTCTTATAGTAGGGAAAAGAGAAGATAGAGCTCTAAAACACGGATTTTTCTCTTGGTATTCCTAAATAAACCAATACTTAAAAACAAACAGAAAACACCACAAACATCTCAGTATACCCTTACTTATAGGAAAAAAATTTGCAGCCAACAGTGACAATGACTGAAGTTTTCAGTTTACATTTGATTTACCTATAATCTATTATTTAGTCTCAATGCAAAATATAACTGAAAAAGTTCACTTTCTGGAGACAAACTAAATAATTCTGCTCCTAAATTCTTGATTTTCAACCACTGGCAAAGAATAAAGAAAAAGCTTCAGCAGCAATGTAGAGACTGTTATATAAATGTCTTGAGCATCATTTGTCTAAATAATCAAGCAAAAAATAATGCATCTTAAAAGTAAAAAATCTGGTTTGATTAAAAACAAGACAAGAATAAAAGTGAATGAAAACCCACTTAAACACCTGTTTCAAATAAAAAAATAAAAAAAAATAAAAACCGTGTGCTAACCATGGCAAGGAAAGGCAGAGTTCTTAGGCACACTTACTGAGCCTAAATAAATTTATGGGATTATCTCCCAAACTATATCCTATCTAAACTCAGGAATCTGTAGAAGATTTTAAGCTGAAGCAGTGTGAAGAAAACACTATGTAAATATAGCTGCGCAAAGCTGCCATATATATGTGCTTTTTCTTACCTGCCATGGTTTTTTGCCCCCCCTGCCCCCCTCCCCTTTTTTTTTTGCATTGTTTATATGAAGTAGATAACAAACATGAATATTAATCAACTCATAGAAAAATTAATGTGTTTGGGTTAATGTCATAGAGTGCAAAATTAATATTAAAATATATCAAGTAAAGATGAGATTCAGGTTGCTTCAGCCTACCAGCATCATTTTTTCCTCATTTTCCATTATAAGTAGTTCATTGTTAAGTAGACATGAACTAGACATTAAGGAGTATGATGCCACTCAAAATCCTTCAATTTCAAAAGCTCCAGGACGTTGCAATTGATTCCTACCCTTTGTTTCTAGAAGAAAGAGTATATCAATATTGCTTGCAGAAGAACTTGGGCTCTTTTAAAATAGCTTAAAGAACATTTCATTTTGACATTTGTAAATATTTCCAACAAACAACAAATACTTCCTCACACCCAAATACACTGCAAGGCATCAGGCAACTGATATCTAAAACAGGCATGCTGTCAAGATTTAACTTTGCTGGACACTTTTTACCCAATACTTTTAATTAAGTCCATTATAATTCTCTGGGAAAGACACGACATTACAACATTTCTAGGATAAGAACCACCACACTTGAAATTAATTTCACTAATTTACTTGACAATAGCAAAACTAATGACACAGTTAAAACTTAGGGACACATTTCTTACAGTGCTAGTTTCAGAGCATGGGTGACTAAAAGTTGTAGTACGACTTGATACCTATCATTCCTGAGGAAGAGTCCTGCAAGTTAAATGACCTGTGACTTCTTTTTTTACTTACTTTGGACTGCTTAATTAAGGACATTTACTACACTGGACAAATCCCACTTGCATATCATTTGATCTTCGTAAGGCATTAACATCTGTATGGGCATAGACCTCTAATGATAGAGAACTGCCATTATTCCTGTTTCTACACTGAAAACTGATGCAGTGTTCAAGTTCTGGCCTGTACCTATTACTGAACCCTTGAATGTTTATAACAGCCTCTCTTCAGTTTGAGGAAAAACATGAAATAAAAATAAATCAAAAATCAAGCAAAGAAGTGCTCCTATGTCGTCAAATACACTATTTCTACCCACTTCTGAACAGGTATTCTTAAGTTTATTTTAATACATTTGCTTCTGGAAGCACTAGGAACATTCATAAAGATACTCAGAAAATATTGAAGTTACCTACACCAATTAAGCTTTAAATACATCAGGTTACAGCCAAAAGGTTGGTTGGTGATTACAAGCACCGCTATGTCACTGAAGTATACATGTGCTTCGAATCACTGTAAGAGGTTCTTGAAGACCAGGTATACAGAAGTTGAGGAGAAGAGACATCTGGAAATAAAGGGGACCAATAGGGTAAAAAACATTTTGAACAGTAATAAGTTATTAAACTAAAAAAACAATACTCTACAGCCATACATAGTCAAAATATCACTCTTTCATAGAGCTAAGAAACTACTGATTATTTTTTTCCTGGGATGTTCTTTTCTTCTTGAATTAGGTCTGTTATAATTATTTTTTGTTGTTGTTGCCGAACACATAGCCTTGTTTTCTTCAAGTTTCTGATTCTTTTCCTTATACTGGACTAAAATAAGACCTACATTATTAGGAATCAGTGTACCACCAGACAATCTTCCTTGACTAAAGAGTAATGCAGTTACTCAATGACAGAAGAACAAATCCAAGCCTCCATTTTAACTCAATTTTGGCACCAGTTCTGTCTCTGGTACCATTTCTATTTGTGGAGAAAGAAACTGTATTGATTTTTCTCCTGATGCAATCTTTAAGAGGAGTGTAGATTTAGATTAGATATAAGGAAGAAATTCTTTACTCAGAGGGTGGTGAGGCCCTGGAACAGGTTGCCCAGAGAAGCTGCAGATGCCCCATCCCTGGAGGTGTCCAAGGCCAGGTTGGATGGAGCCATAAACAACTTGGTCTAATGGGAGGTGCCCCTACCCATGGCAGGGGGTTGGAATCAGATGTCTTTAAGCTCCCTTCCAACCTCCCATGATTCTTCGATTCTTTTCACTGCTCTATACTGGCTACGTTGAGTAAGAAGTAGCAAGATTTTGCTTAGTCCATACATGCAGAAGTACACGAGATCCATATCTAAGTCCATGAGTCTCCAAACCATTGAGAATGTAAATACTCTTTTCTCCCCATACACAGCCTCAAATCCATATTCAGAGTACGCAAAACAAACAGACAAAAAGGACTAGGAGGACAAAGAAAAATAAATTCTTAATAAAATAGTGATAAAACAGTATAATGGTCATGTTTATTCTTAGAAAAGTAGGCAAAGCATGACAGAAGTCTTAGAAATCTTTACTTAAGTGCTTAATAGTTTTAATTCACTGCTGAGATTTCATGTGTAAACAATAAAATGCTAGGTTATCACTAGTTTTACAGATATCTGAACTTTATGCATTATTTAAATTGTTCATGATTTCAAGAACAGAGTGAAGTACGCTAAGTCCTATTCTCATTTAAATGCTTTACTTAAAAGAAATTCCACAACTGCTTACGTCCATATTATCAAAGCAATTTTTTTAATGGTCTATACAAGCATCTATCTGGAGTGAAGATGAAGCATACCTTGAGCACAGACAATAGGCTTCAGGTATCTGTAACAACTACAGACTTTACTAGAACAGTCAAAAGGTCATTTGCACTAGTAGTTACTCATGTATATACATGAGCACACAACATTTAGAGATCACATTAGAATTCCACTAGAAAAAGTGACCCTTCACTTACTAAAGCATCACATATAATTTATGAGGAAGCCGTAATAAATTAGGTAGCTAAATCTCTGGCTGAAAGAGATCATAGCTGTGTGTTACCAATTAACCTTTCAATGCACAAAACCCCAAACAGCTTCTAGTGATTTGGTTTTTAATTCATTGTCAATGGAAAGCATTCACATTATACAACTCAATAACTGATCTCATTTCACACACACACACAGAGTTCTTCGTATAAAGAGATGGAAGAAAATATATTTAATATTTTAAGTAGAATTATATTCCTATTATTTACTTTCAATTAACAAGTCTAAAGTGGGAGTTCCAGGTTAAAAAAAATGGAGGGAGAAGGAGGTGATAATCAAAACTATTAGTGAAAGTTCTGAATAAATGTGACGTATATCGGAATGCCTCATTTCAATTTACACGTTGTATATGTTATAGATATATACACACACACATCTACTATATATTACATAATGCATTTAGTAATTCAAAAGAAGAATAAATATTATATACTATCAGAATGTGTTACGTCTTCCAGTAACTAATTTTTCAAATTCGATATAGCTTGCTTTAAACAAACATGCATTTCCTGGCACAAAAATATTTTGTTGTTAAAATTCCAGGCAAGTCTAACAGTGCTTACTCTCAATTCAGACAGTCTCAGATTTCTGACTGCAGTGCCATTTTAATTTATATTACCAGAAGGACAAAACCAAACATCTAGAAATGAGAAAACTAGACTTACTAAAGAGCAAATACTCAAGAAAGAGGAATACAGTTGTATTAAACAGAAACAGGACAAAACATAAACCAAAGGTATGATAAGTTTTCTTCAGAGAATGACAGTGAAAGCAAAAAATGGTATGAGCTTATTTTCCTGTAAAACAATCAGAAGTGATTGTTGAGAGCTCCCTTTGGATATACAGAAGTAAAGGCTTTGCTTTCCTTCAGCCTGCTTGAAGTCTGATCTTCACATGAAAGAGACATCCCAGGATAAAGGGAGCATAATATTTATAAGCCACCACTTAAAAGAATATTTTCAGACTCACAGAAGTTCCCACAGCATATTCTAAATTGCACACTGGTACACAATCTTTTCTTCATAGACTATAATCGGGTCTCAGGCTGTTCAGGGAGGTTACAGAACAATTTTCTGCTTCCCCAAAACTGACTCTGTTGAAAGTAATCTGTGACTTCAGGATGAGGAAAGGATTTGAAATGACCAAAGGATTTGTGTTTATGGTGCTGACTGGAGCAATCTGTGTTGCTGAAGGCGAGCAAAGATGCCAGCTAGCCTGGGCTAGGAGCAAAAAGGAAAAAATGATGATGCAATAATGCTTGCATTAGGAGAAACATTAGAGAAATGCTTAGTTTTCATTAGACAGTTGAGTTTCAGCTGCAACTATAGTGTTTAAATTAAAAAAAAAGTAAAAAACAAATGAAAATACTACTTCATTAATTGGAGTACAATTTTGATGTTAGAGAACAAGTGAGTTAGCAAATTCTTATCACTGCACAATCCAGGCAGTTTAGGCAGATGTTGCTTCAGTTTTCTTACCTATCAGGTGCAAACAACAACATTTTATTAGCTTGCCTTTTTTAGCTTTGTGAATATCCTGAACTGGCTCGTGACTTGGTCAGATAATTGCTGGGGCCTGCATAAAAGCAGCAGCAGGAACACTTCCAGGTAAAGGAAAATCTTAACCTGCTTTCAGGAACCTCTCAGAATCCCTGAGCTGACATGTGAAATGTCACTATAAGATTACTGTAAGGACTGTGTCTCCAGGATGGCTTGCTCATAAGTGCTGTTTTAATAATACATTCCTCTACACTACTTTGAGACAATACTAGAATCTATATTTAATATGGACACACAAGGTCTTATTTCCTCTTTATCTAGTTAAAGTGCTACATATGTTTGAACTTAATATAGGCCTCCTGGCATTTTTGCCTAACCTCCTCCTGGTCACTGGGACAGACAGACAGCAGTAAACTATAAAATTGCTCAAGTAACTTCTCAGAAATGAAAGCAGGCAGAAGATTCTACACTGGTAGTACTGTTGTCATTTTATTTTAAACTCACTGGAAAATCAGCACAGCTGCTTAACAAATTAGGGGAAACATAACAAAGGTGTGAAATGCTGTAGAAGTGTTGTCTCTTCCATACTGCAAAGGCCTTTCTTAGGGCACTTTTGTGAGTCACTAATTTCTAAGGTAGCATTAGGAAAAAGATCTGAGGAATCATATGATTCTCCTGAAATTTACCATGGTAATATCAAAAAATAATAAAAAAAAATCTGCAGTAACACCCTTCCATCCACACAGCTGAAAGCTTTCAGACAACACACAGAGGAAGACAACTTTTGCTCTTATTAGTAATTCACCTTTGTTTAAATGCCCAACTTATTGCTTTTCAGACTACAGGTAGTTAGTTCAATTCCCAATAAAGCAAGGCTTTATGTACATTCAAGAAGTACTTAAACTAAAGCAGCTGATTTAATGCTGCTGTCTGGATCATTAGTGTGCTAGCAGGGGACTCCCAAATAATTAGTTTAAGAACTGCTACTCAGTTGTTGCTTAAACAATTTTTGAAAGTGCTGCACCAGCATTCAGAGAACTTCAAAACATCAAGAACTTGTTCTGTACCTTGACAGTTACTTATATTTCTCAATTATTGTGACATTTTACACTCATTTTGAAGTGCAAGAACTGCACAACTTGATGAAGAAGTAAAACATCAAGCCTTCAGTACTCATTAAGTACTTTAATTGCAACACTTGCAGTTACCCAGATTGTTCTGTTATGGGCCGATTATGTGACAGCTCCTGAGGGATACACAATATTGCAGTAAAGTAATGAATTAGCACCTCAACCAGACTACTAAATCCATTTTGTGAAGGACAAAAAGCACCTACAAGACGGGCACAGAGCACAGCTAGTGACTGTCTTCTAAAAGACAGTATTTTTCCCATTTTAAGATTTTCTTTCTTGTTACTCATGTGAATGTAAGTAATCCACACAAGCTGTTGTTCGTGTGAACACATCCACATGGATTCTGTACCACGAACTTCCACATGTACATAGACAGCGCTGCAGTAATCCTGAATGAAACTCTTGTGCTCTCAGCACGAGAGAAAAAAACTTGACTCATTTAGGCAGGTAACATAGTTTCAGCAGCCAGTTTTACTAAAAATCTTATGTAAAATGAGAAAGATAAAGTATTGAAGAAAAAGCATGGCAACAAAAGTCATCACCACCATCTCCTACAATAGACAGTGCCTCTCCCCCAGTTCCAGACCCTGGACTCTCATTTGGGACCCTACTGCTGATTCTCAGTAGGCTTCTGGGGAAGAGTTTCTCTTTCCCTTGATTTTCTACACTTTGCCATTAGACTTGATATGTCATCAACTTGGACCTAGGTAATAAATATTCCTGCATGTGAACATGTCTTACATCTTTTGTCCAAAAACAAACAAAAAAAAAGCCACCACCTAAGTTTTGGATGTTTCAATTGAATATGCTAGTGGTATGTAGGATCACTTCACTCTTCCTCACAAAAATAAATAAATAAATAAATAAATAAAGGCAGTGACAAAGGTTTTTTTTTTTTTTGCCTGCAAAAAAAATGAGTCTCTCGTTTTCTCTGTTGGGATGTATAGTATAGAACAGACTTAAACACCATTTCACTTCATGTCACAACTTATCAAAATTTATAGAAAAGCTGTATATGTAGTCTTTATGCAGGTATTCACAAAAATTAACTATATTTTCAAAAAGCGATTGCTTAAAATAGGTATTTAAGTTGATATTTAAGTTAAATAACTTACACATTCTCCTACTAGATCCAAATTGATCTGCCACTGCTGATATCTAAAATTCTCCATAAAAATTTTCGTGCTAACTGGAAGTAGGTCTTATATTTCCCAGAATAAAAAAAAAAAAAAAAAAAAAAAAGCTGTGTATATTCCACAGCTTCCACTCACAATAATTCCAAATAATTCTGCAAGGATGATGACTGCAGAGAAATAACATTTGGTTTTCCCTTTCAATTAGCAGTGTGAGTTGTCATAAGATGCTGCTGCTTAAGATAGCTCCTGTCTTTCTCCTGCTGTGCTCCTGGTACAACACTAGCCAATAGGAACAGAAATTAGCCTAAGTATCGAGCACAACTTTCTTACTTGAGTACCTCTTCATTTTCTATTGAAGCATAGAGAAAGAATAGGCTAAGTTGTTGCTACTGTTTTACTCTTTCATTTTTAATAACAAAGTGAGAAATTAATGGTGAATAATACAGCAATATGAAGTAACTTTCATCTGAGGGAAGATGAGATGCTTTTTATGTTAAAAATTGAATAGAGAGTGAAGAACATACGAAAAACAGCCAAACTAGAACTCTCTCCACCTAAGAATCTGAAATGGAACTAAAAGTAAAGTTCCCAGTGGTTTTATAGATGTAAAATACATATATATATGAAGTCTCACTAAAGTATTTTGCAGCTCTTAAAAAAAGATGAAAATAGATTTGTTAAAGTTTCACTAATGATTTAGATATCTTAGACTACATTAGAGTATGTCCTGTCTAGGGATTCACACTGTCCTTCACATACTCAGCACAACAAAGACGGAGGCAGCTGATTTATCTAAATATTTCCTTTGGTACTGAAGCAACACAAAAGTTCTATACAGATCTGAAAGACAAATAACTTAAGTTGTATTTGTCAGGTTCTTCTAATAACTTGTTTCCTTGTCATTGTAATACCTACATTTTGCAGTGTTTATCTTAGTAAAACACTTCTTAAATATAATCATTTTAAGTACCTCAATTTGCTCATAATATTATTAGCATTAGCACATTGAAAGGATTTTGAAAACAGAGCCTGAGAAGGGTTACGTTTATACATACACTTTCAGTCTCCATAAAGCATCTTAACAGACTAGGGGGGGGGGTTCAATCTGCCCACATTTCGACTTTGAAAATGTCTACATCAGCTAGTCATTTAGACTCTTTACGGTCGGTGGAGGGAAACATTTTCTCACTGCAGTTCATCTTATCCTGATCTAAATATCTGTAACAGGGCAGACATATTGTCTATTTCTTTCCAACAATCATAAACCTATGACCAGCCTTGTTATCAAAAAAAATTCTTGGGTAAGTATTCTGTCATGCAAGATCCTGAAGGCCTTTTTGAGTTCTAGATTTTGATATGGGGCTCTGCCTCCAGGAGCTTCGGAACAATATTACACCTGAAGTCCTGGTACTCTCACAACAGATTAAAAATTTCCAGAACTGAGTAGCTAAGAGGTATTCTCTTGCACATGCTTTCTTCCAGCTGAAGTCAGTCGTGTTGTCTACATGTGGTTTGGCTTCCTTTCTCCACCAATATCACACACCCTGCCTCTAAATAGCACAAATTCCTAGAGGTTTTCACAAGTGCTGATTTCCCCCCGCATCCCATCTGTGTCTCTCTAGCATTGTGCTCTATTTTTTCTGTTATTTGGAATATACTTAGAATAAGATGCATTCTGAATGGTTTTAAGAGTCTTATATGCATATTTAGAAGGTCTTTCAGAAGAAAATGTAGCTTAACAGTCAGCTATTTTTAGATGGCCATACAAACCTTGCCTGACCTGCAAACCTTGCTACAGAATTGGCAAACCAATTCTATAGGTCTGATTTCTTCAAAAATTACTTGATGTGCCTGATGAAAACACAGTATGCTTTGATACCTGTACATTACCAATCACTAAAAACACACTATGAACAAATTGTTCCACAAACAGAGAAAAAAGTTATTCTTTCTACAGATTTGTGTTTGTTCCTATTTTTATGACAATGACATCAGCTCCCTAACACCCCTATCACACCCCTGCTAAACAAAAGATTACACATGCTGCGCCTGCAGCTATTTGCGCACTGCAAGGATAGTTAGAACAAACAGGATGACTTGCTGATTAGCTGCTGCAAACAGCAGGTGGGATGCTCAAATTCTGTCCTGTCTGTCCTCCCCTCAAGGGAACACTAATGCAGTAATCCCATTCAAGCTGTTAACCAGTTGTCACACAATGTACAAACACAATGCCCCTTTAGACTTCCTTACTTATATCTTTGGTAGACAATTGTAAACCAGTTGAGAAGGAGGGACTGGCAGACATGGCCAGTCAGCTTCATTATACCACATATAAAAAGTAGAACAGGCCAAAAACAACCTAAGCATGAAATGGAAGTACAAATTCTTTTTTTTAAAAAACAAACAAACAAACATACCTTTACATAAAATAAGTTCTCAAATTAAGTTGTAAGACAATACATACTGATGGACTATATTAGCTATACAGATTCTGTTCTACTTCTCCTCCAAGACTGTCTGGATTGACTATACTCAGCACAGCACTGTGCGCAAGAACTACCTACAAATTTGTTAGCACTATGCTTGCCATATGTGTAGGACTTTTTGCTTAAAGAAGTGATATGAGGTGTCAATACCATTTTAGCACATTTGAAAACTGAATGAAAATTTAAGGACTGACTGCATGCATATGACCATATGGTCATAACTGTGGAATACAGAAGGGCTACATGGAATATGTTCAATTTTTTTCCAGAACCTTAGTATTAACTTGAAAATACAAGCTTTATCCCCTCAAATTTTCATCATTTAGTATTATTTTTATGAATTTGCACAAGCATAACATAAGAAACCAATACAATATCAAATATAACGGAAAGAACAAGTACAACTCAAAATCTCTTTTTTTTTTTTTAAAAAAGCCTATTTTTCTAATTTAGAACTCATCATGATTATTTCTGTCATTTGTTAAGTCTTCAGTTTAAACTTGTTTTTCCCCACCTCCAACTTTAGCTGAATTTAATTCCTTTGTAAACATCCGCAGAAAAAATAAATCTCTTAAATAATGGAAGATGAATGTTGTGGAATGGCTTTCTCATTTTATACTCCAATGCACAAAGTAAGAAATATATTCATTAGAAACTGAAAAGGAAAGATGGAATTGTTCTTTCACTTGACTATTCTCAAAGTAATTGTCTTTATTTAAACCAACATCGCATGCACAGTCTTAAGAAACTGCAGTTGTACTTGGTCTATAATCTTCAAGGAAGAAAATATCACCTTTTATTGATTTTCTTCTCTAGCAGCGTAGAGAAAGATGGATCAAACATAAAATTAGAGTTGCAAGCTTAGGTTTCTTATTAGAAATGATCAAATAAAATAGTATTGTAATACTATTGTATTAGTACTACTGTATTGTTACTTACTAACAACTGCATTACTGATACTATTGGATTACCTTATTATTGCAATACTACGATAGTTAAAATCTGAGAGACCATTAACCTGAGAATCTCACTTCAAATAACAAGTGAAACTAAAGAGTTGACTGAGCAAAAGTTATGACTGAATTAAAACAGAAGTATAGCAAGAAAATTCTTGAATGAATGAAAATCATGTGGGAATGGAACGTGTATAAATACAAAAAAAATATCTATTTTCAAGACTTGTTAGAAAGTTTCCCCAAAAAACTTCTTTCAATTTAAAAAAATAATTAAAAAAAAAAACTTTTGAGATTAACGCAAATGTTTCCAAAAGTAGTTTCCAATTTCACTTGTAGAATGTGTGCAAAGAACATCTCAATAAACTGTTATTTTAAAAGTGGCACAAAGTTATCAATATACACATTTCCCCAAAGATGTAACATTATGAGTAAGAAGCAATGAACACTGCACTTCAAACCACCAAACAGCCCACCCATTTCAGAAACTGGTAATATTTACTAGATGTCATTTCTCTAAGGCATAAGTCCTACACGGGGAAAAAATGAAGGCAGCTCTGCATTTTCCTGTTCCTGCTATCTTCTTCTGAAAGAAAATCTGCTCACTAAGCATTTCACAACTTCTTGTCATTAAAACAAATATGAAATACTGGCTTATTTTCTTCTCCGTCAAGTTCACAGCTCTTCTAAACAATACTGAAAGCTGTTTCCTCTCTCTGGGCTGATTAGGCGATTCACCGAAAACAAACAGGACAGCCTAGGTACCATTCCGATGCCATCATAAATAAGTACAGCTTGTCAAAAAGATCTTGATCTGCTTGATTACATCAGTTAAGCAAATTTTCTCTTCCAGTTCTAAACACACCAATGTCAACTTGTTTAATGTCCGTATTATAGCATCCCTCACAATACTTTGCTGCTACACAATACCTCACAATCTTTAGCTGCTTCTCAGTTAGTCAATACTAATAAACTACCTTCTCTGTCGAAAGGGATATCTCCTATGCAGTTATCTCACAAGCTTAAAAATAAACATTACAAAAAGCATTGAAATTTGTGCTAAAGTTTGAGGGTTTAGGGCAGTTCATAATAAATACACAACAGATAAGTTAGATAGAAGGTAGACCCTTTAGACAACACTCTTCACTCAAGAAGTATCTAGCAAGCAATCTTATTTTCATATGATACCATTAAGCATGGAAAAGCAAGCTTGCTAATGAGAAACACATGGATAATTTCCAGGGGAGAAATGAGGAAAAAAGTAAAATGAGAAGCACCACTGAATGACTGAAGTTTAAAAATGAAACAAACCAAACAAACAAACAAAAAATTTAAAAGAGAAAACATAACCTCAGTTATGTCTTGAAACCAATACAGAAAATTTAGAAGAGCTTTTCCCCCCAGAGATAGATTACGAGAAGGATAATGAATGTAATTACACCACCTTATCATCTAACCAAGTACTCCATTTTCTAAGATGCAATACAGAGTTGTGCATATTGAAGGATAGCTCTAAATTTCAAATCTGTGGTGCAGGTAAGTAAAAGTACACAAGGTGTGAAGAATATACCCTCAATTAAGCTACAAATGATACACAGTTGGCAAATTAACAGCTGCAGCTGAAATGGTACAGAACATGATTTTACTTAGTCTTCCAGATGAATCATACTTGTAATAAAACCAGCTGCAGCGATTGTTGAGCTTTGTCAGCAGAGTTTTTATTTTGTAGTACACATGACTATAAACCCAAGTTTATAGTGCTTTCAGCAAGGAGTGTGTGTTCATATATGCTTGGCTGACATTAACAAGAGTAAAATACAAGTACTAATTAACTAATTGAATAAAGTCACTGCCACATAAAATTCAGAAGTGTTAACCCCAGTAGTTCTACATTCTGAAGTCTCACGAAGGAAGCATTAATGTCTGCAATATATAATGGACTGAAATTCAAGTAACAACGTGACTTTTAAAAAAAAGATATGCAAAATATTCTCAAGAATTAGTATAACTTATCTGATTAAATGTATGGCTGAGTCAGAGCAGAACTGATGGATTGCCTTCCCTAGATCATTACACAGAGGGAAAAATAAAGGAAAAAAAAAGTAGTCTTCCAGGCAAGAAACTTTTTAGAAACATCCTCTGCTAGAAAACATCACTTAAAAAAAACACGCAAATAAACTCATAACTTATTTTTTAATGGAGTGCCATTGCTTCTCATAGGCAGCAGCAGACTGCACCCACATAGCAGCCTTCCTTCCCCACACAACAACGCTAATGTGGAGCATTACTCAAATAATAGTAAAAATTGTCATTATGTTTAGTGCTGCTGCTTTGCACAGTTTGGATCACTGAAATTTTGTAACCTACCACTGAAGAACACTTCTTGAGAAACTGTTGAGAATTAATGCTTTATCATTTCATTCCCAATTTTGAGACGAAAGAAAGAAAATGCTAAAGCCTACTTTTGGAAAATATGTCTACTTTTCATTTCCAATTAAAACCAGGCTTCAATGGTAGATCCCAGCTCTTTACCTGCTTAAACAGAAACAGAATTATTTCCACACTGCGGTGAACATTGCTATGCCAAAGCCCATTAGATACAATACAAGAACACAAGATTCATATATGTAAAAACTCTTCATACAGTCTCGTGTAAGAGATACTGGCTATATTTTATTTCTATTGAACAATGAAGTTAATTTCTAATTTCAGTTTTGAATAATTTATTTATCTTTTTAGGGAAAAGAAAAAAACATATAGTTTACTGAAATTCTTAGATAGTAAGATTGATTTAAAGTGCAACCTCAAAACGATTTTCAGAACTGGTATCACCACTTATTAAAATAGCTGTTGCAGTTTTCTGTTTGAAGCTTTATTTAGTGTGTTTTCCACACACTTAAGAAGTTTCTTACTCTTCTAGCCAAAAATCTCGAGGTTGAAAGAAATAACATGTCCATTGTGCCAGGGGAGCTTTAAGAAAAATTTCTTCACTGAAAGGGTTGTGAGGCATTGGGACAGGCTGCCCGCGGAAGTGGTTTAGTCACTATCCTTAGAGGCCTTCCAAAAACATGTAGATATGGTGCTTAGTGACATGGTTTAGTGGTGGACTTGGCAGTGGTAGGTTAAAGGTTGGACCAGATGATCTTAGAGGTCTTTTCCAACCTAAACGATTCTATGATTCTATAAATTACAACTGATAGCATTATTGTAACTGAATTAATAGTAATTTGCTTATTAGACTAAAATTAGACTAAAAAATAAATTTTTGGTTTTGCATATAAGCTATCTGCTTTCTGCTATAGCTCAACAAGATTTTGACTGAAACTAATTGATGGGAATTCAAGCAAGACAATTTGTAACATGGATGCAACAAATTAGTAATGATTTTACACTTATCATTTTCACTTCCCACTCCATTGTCTTCTTTCAGAGATAATAAGAATAATTAAACTACGTAATAACATGACAATACTGAAATGCTTTATCTGTATCTGATAATTTGTCCTTTTGTCTTACGTTACTTGCCTATATCAATGCTCTTCTAATGAAGACCCTTTTCTTCTGGTAAACAAAGGACATATTTGATTCGTGGTTGCTTGAAATAAGCAAATTAATTTAAATACTTTTTAAATTTTGATCATTACTAACTGTCTTATTATACAGTCCCTCTTTTACATATTTGTTCCAAAGCTTTTCCAACTGCTTAGGGAACAAATATGTGCTTAAACTGGGAGGTTGGAATTTGGTTTGAAAACTGACAGGAACTCATGACTTACACATGGGAGGAATGCTGCTAAGCTGAATGGCAGTATCTTGAAAACTGGTAGAGGCATCCAAACGTTGTTGAGTTCAGAAATCATCAGACGTTCAGCAAGGAACCTCTGCCTGATAGCAGCAAGAAATTGTCAGTGAGGTGACTGGAACACTGCTGAGGACAGCTGTGGTCAGCTGGAGTTGCTGCACATCCAAAGGGTCTTTCAGAAGAAAGTTAATAAACTTTCAGAAAAGACAGATTGTGGTCCAGGAGTTCCCCCTCCCTCTTCACCATTAGCATCCGAAACACCATTTTAACAAAACTACATTTTTCACTGGGGGAGAATCCTGTCTCCTCACACTAATTAAAACAAAACAACAACAACAAAAAAACAAACAAAACCAAAACACACACACAAAAACAAACAAACAAACAAACAAACAAGCCTTGGTAATGTCTAACAGCCACAAGAAACAATCCAAAACATACCGCTCAAATGAAATTATGAAAACACTCATGAACATTCTTTCAGGCATATTTCAGTGTCAAGGGAAAAAAGTTCATAAAATTTCACAGCCTGAAGAAATGATTAATGTTTAGAAATCATTCCACTTTACTAAGACACAAATTGTGAATTCTGTGCTACATAATGAAGAGTTTTCATGTGAGAACTGGGCTGTTCAAATTATAGGACTGTACCCCTCTGAGATCTCAGAAGCAACAGCCAAAGGATGTGTCATTTCACTAGCCAATTCTTCAACAATGGCAATTGTTGGCCGTACTGAGGATACAGAATATCCAGCCTCACTCCCCCATCACCACGGAGAGAATCACAGAAACCCAGACGTTTAGCAGGTGTTCATCTACATTCCTCTGAAACTGCATTTACAGTTAAACAGCAAAAATATTTAAGCCACATCAAGTCATCATGCTAAAGCAAAAAACTCTGCTTTACATTTGCAAGGCCTTATTACAATTTATCTTCTTCAAATAGAGTGAAGCAGCATTGAAATAGGTGCATAATAAAGTAGCTGTGATCTGTTATTTATAGCACACCAATACTGCAGTCCCTTGAAATCATAAGATAAAAACTTTCTTTAAAGCAGAAAATCAGACTTTAATTATAGAATGAAATTACTGATGAACGATGAATTAAATAAAAGCGGGGGACGGATGATGGGAGTGCAAAACAACTAACACTTTGCTTATATATTCAACTTAATTAAACTCCATTATCCCATAATCTAAGCACCTTCTAAATTGCTGACTCATAATCGAAATGGTTCCTTTTTTTTTTTTTTGAGATTGGCCTGTTTTAGAAACTTCAATAAACTTGCATCTAAAGGAAATTTAAGTTGCAAACATATCTGCAACTAAAGAACCACTGCCCCTCAGAAGTTAAGGCTCTTTCAGTTATGTTGAACTGGGCAGCTAATTTTATTATATGTACATGTAGTAGGCTGGAGATCTAAAAGCAGTTTGGCCTGCAACTTTGTTCTCCATTGTCCAAATATAAATATATTTTTCCCTTTAGATAGCATTTGATTTCTTTCCTTCATGGAGGTATTTCTTTCTTCCTCAGCTATTCCTTTCATAGCTTTAAAAAGCTGGGTCCTAAAGTTTACATTTCTCCTCTGCCTTTTTTAGTTTGTGTTGGCAATGTGCACACCTAAATTAAGCATGCCCAAAACCAGACAAATTCTCTTTTAATTTCTACTTTTCAAGTATATATTATAGAAAAGGAGACTGTACTATTGACTGCACCAGATGGCAGTCTATCCTGTCCTCTTAATATATTAATATTTATTACAATTAAAAATGAAGACATTCTCAGTAATTCTTTGGATTTTACACATTGCAACAAGAACAGGTCATCATTTGCCATTATTTTCACAAACAAACATAGCTTTTAGAAAATAAAATGCAAACTTTTAATTTAGAGAAGTTATCTTCAGTATAAATCATAAAACAAAACAAAACAAAACAAAACACTTTGTGATTGTTTTTAACTGTGGTATGCCACAACAGTTTTAGTTTAGTTTTAATTCCATATTCAGAACTCTCAAGAATATGGAGGTAGTTAGAAAGGAAAGCTTGCAGGTTTGCAAGTCCATCTTTAAGATACCTTATCCTACCTGAAATGTCATAAGTAATAGGATGCTTTTATGACTAACAATATTCTCATTATTCTTCATTTATGGTTCCACTGAAATAGTCATCTTCATTTTTTTTCTTTAATGGAAACAATAGTGCTTATCACATTTTCTCTGCTCCAGTGAATAGCCCTTTGATGTCAGTTAGTTCAGATGAAAGTTCTTCTTTTTAGTGGCTTGACTTTAGGATAATTTATTTTTACAATTATTACTTTTATTGAAGAATATTCAACCAGCAACTCTTTCATGCTGAAGTGTAACTGCAGGAGTAAAAAGTAATATATAAAAAGCACATGGAAGGGAAAAAACAAACTTAACTGATGAAAATAGTGTCTCCTGAACTGGCATTCCGGCCATTCAGTGGTACATGTAAGATGTTTCAATAAAATGTAAGGTGAAGGACAGCTCAGTTGTGCTGCTGTGTTTGCAATAAGCTACTCTTTCCTACATGCAGACTCATGTTCAACAGGAATTCTGATCCAGTATGTCCTACCATCACATACTACATGTGATCACAAATCATGCTGAGATCTCATTGAGCTTAAACTTTCTTTTGAACCTGTACCAAAATAATTCTAATCCTAAATTAACTGGAAGCCAAAGAAACTGATAAGGTAGACAAAATATATCCATTTTACAACTTAACAGTTAAGTGACTACATCCTATAACAGTATTTATTTGCTTTATTTGACTAAATCTTTTCAATACCTTTTGAACTTGAACATTAGTTTAAATAGATCTTGTCTTGACTCAGGAAACCCCTAAATATACTGTGGTAAAACTATTTTTACCTTTATTTGAACCACTAAGTCTTCTATGCAGATCTCCACTTTAAATACAATATCTGTCCTCTGAGCAATACAATCAGGAATTATTCCAATGCTTTTCTGCTTTTGTTGCAATCTTTTAACTAGAACCACAATCTAATTGTAATAAAAATTATGAAGATACATACCAGGAACATAAGGGTCTCAAGACCCAGTCTTCACATGTGAAACACTCAGAGAAGGATAGATTAACTTAGGCACAAGCCAGAAGTCCCAAACGTATTTGATTGCTCTTCCCTTCGATGACTAAACAAATTTTTATGCTTTCACTGTGTGTGTCTTGGCCCTTTACAAAAAGCTCTCAGAACTCACATATTTTTATTTGTCTGTTATGATTTAGTGTTCAAGAACGATATTTGGAAGAAAACCCATAAATTTTAATAGAAAAGTAGGTAGCAAAGTTAAGTTGTTTTCATATGCTTTGCTTGAAATTCACAGGAGAGTATTGTTACGCACACATACACTCATGTTGACCTCTTATGAAAATGTTTACTTATGCAGAGTCCACATAGCCACACAGAACAGGCTAAACTGCTCTTCCGCTGGTAACACTGGCAGCAGGAATTTCAGTAAGTAGGGTACTCTGCTACCCAGTGAAACTCACTATGAAATAAAATTAACCACATCATCAGTAGAGAGAATTTAATGTCAAATACATGTGCCAGATACTTACAGACGTGTATACATGCTCTGGATTTATTTACTCCCTATGACAGTGAGTATACAGCGTACAAGAGAAAAACACAACTATTCACACCTGAGGAAATGCTATGATACAAATTTCTACTTAAGAGTTAATGAAAAAAAAATCTTGCTTTTTCTCTTAAATAAAAATACGGAATGAAAGAAAACATCCATTCACTTTTATCTGGGTTACTCGCTTCTCTCCCTGCCAATGCTCACTTTAAGACACAAGACCTTTCCAGCAGATTTATTTTCATTCAGTAACACCTTTCCAAATACGTTGCGTGGGAGTTCTGCAAAACTATACAGATCTTTCTTCCTTGATTTATACTTACTGAATGTTCATTCCTTAGAAATATTTATCTCAAAGCAAAAAAGGAAGTGTATACAAATTTGATAAAGTACTCATACAACACACATTTACGTCAAGAACTAGAAACTGCATTTTATGAGAAGCTGGAGTCCTAACTACTACATCTGTTATAAATATTTCATTTTACCTTTTAAAATATTTATCAACTTCATAAAATTGTTTATTTATGCCTCTATTCTATTAATGATACTAAAGTTAGATCATCCTAAATAACTGCAACATGCTGAACCATATGCATCAAACCCTGGAATCTATAAAATGGGTTTCACAATCTCACAAGAGCAGGTCAGTTTCATACTGGTTTTATCCCAGTTTTATGAAGTGGCAATTGAAATAACTGAAACAATGAAGCCACTCCAGCAAACAAAAAATAATCTTGGTACCACTAATAAAATTTTCAGTGCCACAAGATGTTTTGGCAGCCGAAAGTAGGCATGGGTTCAAATTCATCAAGGCAAAGCTGGCAGTGACTATTAACATGACAATCCTTTTTTTTTTTTCTTAAAAACCCAACAATGTGTGGAGTTCAGAAGTTAGGAGGATGTGTGAGGAATAACCCCCTGTTCATACTCTTTTCCATAACCATTACCTACTTGTCATTGCTAGAGATACATTCATTACCTATACATAACATTACTTTGAGAGTGGTTTGCCTGTCTTATGCTGTAATCCTTCCCCTGTGTTTATGTCCTCTTACTTTCTTACAGATGTTATTCAGCAAAACTTTTCTTCTCTGTGCTCAATTCATAGTGATAAAACCTGGCATTGCAATAACACATTTTAATTTGAGTTTCGAAGGGTATTTCCACGTCAAAGGAAGAGAGGCAGCTCTGCTACATTTTAACCCCACAAACTGAAGTCCAGTGTAGCGCTACTTAATTGTATATAAAACCCAGGTTAATATAAGTCATATTTGCATAACTACAGTTCCCATTACACAAGATAGACATGCTGAAACTGTAGTTTAACCTTAAACAGACCTTAGATGCATATTTGTATATGCATTCACAGGTCTACAAGTAAATAAATCATATTTTTTTAAAGGAAAAAAAAACAGCTTTTGATGACTTAAATCACAAACGTCTTTTTCCTCAGTGCAAAGTTAAAACTAATTACAAAAAATGGTTTTATCTAAGATTAAACCAATACTTATTATTTAAGAATATCTTCTCCGATTTTCAATATCCAGTTTTTCAATTATTTTCAGGGACTTCCTCCTCTGTCCTATCCCCTTTTCTGAAGTAAAAGGGGGAGAGGGGGGAGAGGTCATACACTGATGAATACAAGAAAAAAAAAATAAAAATCTTTAGCTGGACAAAAATAATCCCATATTTGCAAGTGAAAAGCTGTGCTGTCTGAAAGAAAGAAAAAACAAGCAAACAAACAAACAAACTCCTTTTCTCTTAGGCAAAAAACTTACTTACAAATAGTTTCAGAACAGCCATCTCCCTTCAGACCCCTGAAACTCTGTGGACACAACCACCAACACTGAAGTCATGTATTCCCACCCTTTGTGATAGAATAAACAACCTTATTAATCAAAGTAACTAATTATACCGATCAAATTTAAGTTCAGTCTCACAGGTAATTCCATTTTACTGCTTTGGTTTCATAGCTGTTAAACATGGGCTGTGGTTTGAATGGAATTTTTCCACTGGAAGATAAACAGAAAATAAATTCATCCATTAAGCTGAAATTCCTTATGAGAGGTTTTCCTTCTCAGTCATGATCTTTCCCTTATTTTACAGTTTTAAGACTAAGAACACGACAGGTAAACCTCTCCTTTTTAAACTTCTGAAGGATAGACAGTATGATTTCAGGAGATCGCTTCCACCTTTTCATTCTTGTCATTAATCAGTCGTCAGCCATGCTTAAGCAAAGGAAAGGAGAGACACTTGCACTTTTGTACAGATTATTCACAACAACAGAGCCTTACGGAGGACAGACCAGTTACTATCCAAGCTGCCAACATCTCATCCTACAGCAAAGTGGAAAACCAGCTTCATCCTACTCTACCAGAGATGTTGCAAAGAGGAACATGTTCACAAAGAATCAGCCTGTGACTCAGTCAAGGGATATATCTTTTTTTTTTCTTTTTTTTTTCTTTTTTTTTCTATTTTTTTCTTTTTTTTCTTTTTTTTTTTTTTTCTGAGAAACATCTTTTAATGCTTCTCGAGAACATTGAGAAGTTAGTTACAATCCAGCTCTATAAAACCAGGATTACTAGTCCATAGAAACTGTCAACCTCAGATGCCCTGTCATAGGCAGGCATTCTCATTATTAAAGTTAGCCAAAGTTTCCAGAAAAAAAAAAATCCACAGATTTTGGAAGAAACACAGAACAGTTAATATTGCTGCTGAAATAATCTATATACTTTAGAATAGACATTCAGTGATGCTGTTAAAATGTCCCATTTTAGACAGGAAGTACCAACATTATTTGCATTTGCCAGACTAAATTGTCAGAGCTGTCATCTATTAAAATCAAATTAGATCAGACAACCAGGATTTCAACTGCAAACTGATCTTTTGTACTTAATGTTACTAAGAACCTGAGACATGAAGAACTATGTACTAGCACCATGAACATAGTTTGCTCAGATGAATCATTTTCACATTGCTGTTTAATTGATGTAACTTTTGCTTCAGCTACACTGCAATTACCATGTCATGTTCCTGATAGAATAGATAGAAGAAAAAAAAATGGCTAAATTACTGTCATGTTTTTTTAAGGATAAAAGTTTAATTAATAGTTATAAAAACTCCCAGCACAATAATGTGAAAAGCTATGTACATGCATAGGAGTCTCAAATTTCAATATGGAAATACCAAAACTTGATTACTGATGCCAAAAAATATGCAACATGCACAGAATACTGCCACGAGCCCACAAGTAGAGACTAAAACCATTGTATTGTGATGGTAGTGACAATAACAGAACTGGCAATGCCAACCATTTGCTGTGGTTTAGCCCCAGAAGGCAGCTCAGCACCACACAGCCACTTGCTCACTCCTCTCCAATGGGATGAGGTGGAGAATCAGAAAGTAACGGTGAGGTAACTCATGGGTCGAGATAAAGACAGCTTACAAAGTAAAGTAAAAGCTGTGCGTGTGAGCAATGCAAAATAAGGAATTAATTCGCTACTTCCCATTAGCAAGCAGACGTTCAGCCACAAGGTGTGGAACATCCCTCGAGCCAGCCTGGGCCAGCTGTCCTGGCTGCGTCCCCTCCCAACTCCTGGGGCACCCCCAGCCTACTCCTGGGAGAGCTGCATAAGGAGCTGAAAAGGCCTTGGCTCTGTGTGAGCTCTGCTCTGCAACAACTAAAACATTGATGTGTTATCACCACTATTTTCATCAAAAATCCAAAACAGAGCACCATACGAGCTTCCATGAAGAAAATTAACTCTGTCCCAGACAAAACCAGTCCACCATCTTACTGAAGAAAAATTGTCATCTAAGATGAATTTTATTTCAGCAACACTTATGGTGCTGTAGAATGGAAGCAGAAATCTATTTTATTTATATAAGCCTGATTATCAGGGAAGGGTAAAAGTAGATTACACCTCTTTGGTAATCAACACCAACTCCCTGTCAGTGGTGTCCTAACTTACAAATTTTTCAGAACATCTACAAACAGTTTTGTTTCCTCAAGAAAAGAATACCACAATGTGCAGCCTAAATCATATAAGGAACGTAAGATGTACCTCTACAAGCATCTTTAGCAAATTACTTTCAAATACGCCACCTGCAATCACAAAAACATTTACTCCACAAACCATCAAAGGCGATAAGTTGGTCACTGCCACAAAGCACTAAAATACTACGGTTCAAACTGAAAGAGACCCAGAATTTTATCATTAATGAAGGCAATACAATCAAACTAAATTAATCAGTTCTAACTAAGATGGAGGTTTTTTGCTAGATAAAGGTCATCCACAAGACTTGGAAGTCTGTATGAAATTCAAACTCCATCAAAGTGTCATTTTGTTATGGGTCTGTTGGCACATCCATATGCATCATCCCCATCTGCTCTAACCCGTGAACCATTCCAAAAGTTGTTAGAAGTAGTAGGCTCTTACTTTCAGCACTGTGGGGAGACATAAGCATTAACTCTGAATATCACCTACGATATTTTAGCTCTGGGGCTGTGAGGAGTACACCTTAACTGAGTCTCTCTTAACGCACGTTGAAAGCTTTTATGCAGAGCTCCAACCTGATTCCTCCACTCTAATCCGTCAAAGTCATCTGCAGCTTTTGCGGTATGAACTCTGGGATCTCATCAGGGATCTCATTGGGACAATTCAGCTGGCTGGAAGGGTGTTCAGTTGTGCATACAGTACCTTGTTAACGATCAAGGTTAGGACTTCAAATAAGGCACTTTTTTTTGTTGTTTGTTTGTTTGTTTTGGGGGGGAGGTGGAAGTAGCAATGGCAGAAACCTACCAACCAAAAAAAACCTGCTCCTCCATGTATTTTGCTTGTTGGGAAAAAAAAAAGTGTAAAACAGAACAGAACATTCACTTGAAAGAATGTACTCTCCAGTGCCACTGTTCCAGTGATTCCTGAAGAACATAAATCCTTTCACAAGACATGGATAAAAATCAATATTTATGTTAAAGAAGTTCCTTTTTTTCTTCTCTACCATACTTCTCTCTCTCCTCCTCCCCTCCCTTTTAGTTACTTGGGAAAGTTAAGAAAACATAGATGTTAGCAAAAAGCCAGCAAATCAAATCCAATAAGCAAATATGTACTTCTCTTGACTATGGATACTCTACGGATTTATCATCAACTTTCAGAGAATATAGAACTTTTTAATCTAAACCTAAATACACTACGGAAAGTAAGAGTATCTTCAATCTCAGATATACACAGATTTTTCAGAAATTCAGGGTTTCGTGTTGCTTTGGAAGGCTACCAATGTGTGCTTGAGAGCCTGAATAGGTACTGAACTGTGTCAATACTGACCCAAGAGAACATCAACATTTTAAAATAGGATGGAATTAATTTCACGAAGCGTTAAGTTCCACAGTACTTCCATTGTTTGACATATTTAACCTTTATCCTGCATACTACTACAGCATACTATCGCGCTGCATGGTCATTTTAGGTGGCCTTCATTGCCTTCAATTTCTATTACTATTTATATCAGCAGCTACTTTCTTACAGCTATACATTTTTGAGCGACACTGTCACCACAGACAGCCCATCCCCTGGTGCCCCTCACAGAAACTGATGGCTCAGTCCCCAGCATCATAACGATCTGTCCTCTTTTCCTGCAGCAGGAGCCCATGCTTTGATGGCAGCTGCTCTGGAGCAAATTATACATGAATCTCAATTGCCCTGCAACAGCCTTTCCTTATTACAGCCCTCCATGCTACTAACTTGTACAACTCAGTGCAGAGACCATTTTTGTGTGCCCTGCTAGTTTCATGTATTGGCAATGATAAGTTTAACTGGTCAAGGATCCCTCCTCAGTCTCAACTCTGATGATGGATTTCATTTAGAGATGAAACACATTGGTGGTCTGAAAATGTAAGAAAAAAGCACTTTAAAGTTATTTTGAATTAATTAATTAAAAAAAAAAACAAGGAACAGGTTAGGTGAGGCAGGGTAACCGACCATGATGGCATAAGATGGTTGATTAGCTGGGAGACAATTTAGTAAGCCCAGTCCGACTAAACATTTGAGAAAGCAAAAGTTAAAATAATTTTAAAAGAATTTTAAATTAAGTAGCTTTAAAGCAACAACTGATGTATTTTTAATTTACCAGAAAGACTGGGGTTTAGTAGCAATAGCAATATGAAACACCCTACAGGACTTGGAGAGCCAAAATACTAAATTGGTTTTCCTCAGTGATGTCAGAAGCTGATTTTCATCTCTTCATTTTGCTGATAAAAAAAGGTTAGAAATGTCTATTGTTTTCCATCCACAGCCTAGGAAACAAGGCAATTTGAGACTCTGAACTCAGTGATTTTTCTTCCTATCACAAATGATCTATAAGTTTCATTACTCTATGATCTTTGATTCCTCAGGCAGGAGTCATGTCATATAAAATAAGCCTCCTAGAAACTGAAACAAAACCAGACATGCACAGAATTCCAAACAAACAAACAAACAAACCTCAACACAAAGCCTTGTTTCAGTTTATCTTCTTAGCTGTGTTCTGCCTGTAGAGCTACTACCCATTATCAATTTGCCAGCAGGTGATGTATTCACTTGGTTCATTCTTAAGAGCAAGTACTTTTCCTGAACAAACAAAAACTCACAATGAAGAACCAAGCAATCCAAACACCTGCATCTACCAACTTAAGTCAATTTCTATCCACTGCTTTCCATGCTGAAAGCTCATTTTCATGTTCCTCATTTGTCCCTTAGACATTCGTCCCTGTAAGACAGGCATGACAACATAAAGGAACTTCAAATTTTTTCCACAAAGAAAAGCTGCAAAATAATACTTCCGGATTACAGCTCTTCCCAGAGATCTGATGAAGAAGAGATCTCATTGCTCCTTTTAACAGATTATACTCAACTTGAAAGTATTTGCTGTCCTCATTACTGAAGTGTCATCATGAAAAAAATTGGAAATAGTTAACAATTCCAGATGTTTATTACCTTTTAATTCACTATGGCCACACTGACAAGTTGCTGTGATAGTTAGTGAAGTAGTTAATTTGATATTCTTTATAATCATGGCTCTCTGGGGTTTAATAAAAGAATTCAGTCACTATAAATGTGTTCATGGTTAAGTATAAAAACAGCAGCAGAGGTAAGCAGTGTTTGCTTCTAAGCTGGTTTTGATTTCACAGCCTTTGTCAGGTATCCTAACAAAGTCAATAGCTGTTTTCAAAGATGGGTACAAGAAAATAAAAATATTGAGGAAAGCTTTCTAAGTATTTTAATGATAATTTTAGACATATTTCCATTACACAACAAAATAGCTATGCAGAATTAGCAGTTTTGCTAGAACAGGAAGACAGTTTGAAGTAGGCCCACTACAGTTACTTTTTGTTTCATTTGTTAAAGTACAATACGTTGTGATATAAAACAATCTATGACACAACAGGAACTGACTAGTACATCTCCAGACTAAGAATCCCACTGTCTGGTTACTGAAGTGACTTCAGTACCCAAGAATTCTGTTTCAATGGGGAAAAAGAAATATAAAAGAAAGAAAAAAATATTCAAGATTGTGACCTTTTGGAATGAGTACAAAAATGAAACAACTTCAGAAACTAACAATAGGGTTTGAGATAGTAATTAGTCCTGTAAAAGCCTCTGATTTCAAACAGCTGTCTGCCTGTTTTGGTATGCCAATTTGAACCAGCATTTCTCTACCTATATTAATTATCTTAATCAGTAGAATATTACGCTACATCTTTTTCCCTCAGTCTTGCTTAGGAGAATTATTAGAAATGCTATAAAAAAAGTAAAAAGCCAGAAAAAACAGTTTGATGGAAAGGCCGCACAATACAAGAATATGAACAGTGAAATTGATGAAATGCTGAAAAGACCAGGTTTTAATCCTCATTCTTTGTGACTCAGAGTAGCAATCTTGAAACTCTGCCTTCCAGATTCCTGTCTTGATTACTGACTCACTGTGTGTGCACACTTTCCATCTGCAACCTAAAAAACCTTTCCAACAAAACAAAATTTTTCATCTGTCTTTTCATCTTTTCATATTTCTGAAAAACTTTCTTACTTTTTTTTTTTTTAGTCTCCCTTTTGCTGCCTGTTTCTCCATCAAAAACAGGGGAAAGGGGAGATGAAAAAAAGTTAGGCATAACCTAAAATACCAAAAGGTGTTATTGTTTAAGACGATCAGTATTTGACTGAATTTGATATGTTTCCTATTATAAATGCTTATGGATATATTCTATCAGAAACAACAACAACAAAAACAAACAAACAAACACATGAAACAGCACATGCAATTTGAAACATTAATTAGGCTGTTCTGTTACTTCAATGCTTTGTCATATAAGTGATTCAGTGTGTCTATGTTATTTCCAGTATATTTTCAAGACAGAAAAATACTTAACACACCTTGATGCATCCCTTCACATAGCACCGCCTGCAATAATGGAGCTGGCAGAGAAATTCAGGCCTAGTCCCACAGCCCTGGGGGCACCTGCCCAGGCCCAGACCTCCATGCCAGCCCCAGAGCCAATCAGCCCATCCTGGCAAGGCCTCAGGAAGCCCTGGTCCCATCTCCTGCTGTCCTGGCTCACAGACTGCATTTCCCAGAAAGAGCCTGGACCTCCACTGAGGGCAGCTCCGCCTTCAGCCCTGTCTCCAGCCCTTCCTCCTGCTGCTCCTGCCACCCCCAGATGGATCCTGGTCCTCTCCTGCCTGGTACTCTGGACAGGTCCTGTCACCACCCCAGCCTGGCCCTTTGGTGATGGCCCCCAGCACCCAGGTCCTTCACCCCTGTGCAGCAGTGCACAGGATTATTATTACATTTCCAGGAGGCAGTAAAAATGCCAATAGTCAGTCAGAACAATATATGGTTATGACTCCAATTCCAACACTAATTAAAAAAAAAAGAAATTGTTCTTGCTGTCTATCAGAAGCTTCATGTTCACTTTACCCAGGCTTGACATGTTCACTGTGAATATACTGTTTCCTTTGTTTTTACACAATAAGAACGGCCAGCAAAATCTCTTCATAATTGTATTTAAATGCTATCATCACAAAATGCTTTTAAATGCTTGCTTCCATTTTTCACATTATAATTATTTGAGGATCAGAATAAAATCCTTATAAAGTATAATGAAGTAAATTCTCCCGGTGTTACTTTTATTGAACAAAAGTATAGATTAATAGATATTTTACTTTTTTGTTGTTCTGTTTAATAAAATGTACTTACACAAAGGAGATTCTGGAAAAATACTTCATTGCTATTATGTGAAGCATATGCATTATTCAGCTAACATTCTGGAAAATTAATTTAAAAAATAGGACACTCTCTGAGATGCATCATAAAACAATAAAGGTAGCATTTCCAAAGGACAGATTCTCATGTTACATGGACATTTTTCTCATGAAAGTTGATTATATACTCACACAAGGTTTGCTCACACAAATTCAATTGCTCTTGCAGAGAATTCAAAAATATGCCTGCTTCAAAACTTTACTCAGAGAAATGCAACAATACTTCATGTTTTCTCTCAAACTACAAAGCAGAGGCTCAGTGGATTTCCTGAACACAAAGCTAACCAGGCAAGACACTTCAGCATCCAACCATCCCCTTACACAAAAGAAATGCAGGTACAGCTAGAAGCAGGGGGCCCCCCTGTTTATTTAACCAATGATCATAGATACGAACACCTTTCCCATGAGCAAACTGCATGCATTCTAAATGAAGGATGAAGCAGAAACAGGCTCAACTGCAGAGAAGCAGGCCAGTGCTGGTGAAGGAGAGAAACAGATAGAGAAGTTCATTAAGAGACAATACAAAGCTGGCCTATCTAGTACTTTGGAGGAGGAAGATCTTATGGCAGTGGGAATTGTGCTGTTGCTTGAACTGTGCCACCGGAAGACAGTCAGGTACATGTTGAATACCAAGGATAAACCCTGAGATGTTACCTGTCTTCCATCTTTTAATATAATTTGTCTACCACTCTTTTACTTAGTGAAAGGGACGGATGAGACAAAAACACAAAACCATAAACAAAGCAATGTCAAACACAGTCACTGGTAAAAGTGGAAAAATTGAGACTCTACTACCTTTCAACTCAAATATTAATAGGTATTGAAACATAACATTTCCATCCAAAAGCTGATGGTCTCTATTAAACTCTCCATTCCATAACTCTAAAGGAAATTCAAGAGAATTCTGTTTCCCGGTTTCCAAACCTTTTGGATCCATTTCTGACAGATGGCCCCTACATTTTATGCATGTGCATTGCTGCACCCTCTCTTCTGTCTCATGGCCCAGCATGAAGGATAGTGCTGGATGGTCTGACTGCAGCCTACGAACCCAGTGCTCCTACCAAGGCACAGGCCGGTGACCACAGTGCTGTGCTACAGCTACCAGCAGGTCAATGAGGTGAGTTGCAGACTGAGTAGCCCCATGAAAGGAGTATTTCTCAACTACACACTTGTGATCTGGCTTCTTACATGTCTCATGAGGTCCTGCAAATTAACATATGAACACACAGTGACCCAGAGCTCTTGCTACCCCATGGGTCAGATGCTCATCTGGCATGTGGCTGTTGGGGCAGAAGAAGATATATGGTCTGTGCTTACTGCATATGCTCTGGTTTCTTTTTTTTCCAAAGCAGTAAGAACTTAAACTCCAAACTAAATTCTGGATGCCAGGACCAAAAAGAGAGAGAGATGCCTCACAAATTGGATGGTGCAAAATTTTATCCATTACACTATTCATGTCCTTTTCAGTGCCACTTTGATACAATCAGACTTTCAGACGCTCAAAACCTGATGGTAATAACCAGCATTCAACTGAGCAGTACTCAGTACAACTCTGCATCTGTAAGTAAGCAAGTGCAGTTCAGAAATGGTATTAAATGTATGAAAAGCTTAAAATAGACAGTATCTATAGTCTGGATTTGGTGGCTATAGATACACTGAAGATTACCATACAAAGGCAGATATCCAAGGATACGGTCTTTCAACTGCTGTTGCTGAAGCCCTCTCTTCCACCCTTCACAATCTACACTCTTATTTGCATGTTAGGAAAAGGCACTACTCTAACAAAATGCAATGGTTGATGTTTGTTCTTCTTTACAGCTAATACACAATATTGATCTTCTTATAAAATGAGATTTATGAACGTTAGTACATTTTTATTAGTTATGTCTAGTTCATGTTAAGTTAAAATACTAGAAAAGTTCAATAAATTGTAGCTTAAACTGTTTTAATTTCAGAAATACAGTACTCTACATGGCTTTCATAATCACATTCTATTTCATCTGTATCCATCTGCAGCTCCACGAAACGTCATTAAATCCCAACTTTTTCCAATTTCAAGCCATAAGAATGTCTTGGGAATATCAAATATCTGAAAAGGAGCTTAAAATATACTAGGCATAGTTATTGGTTATTTTTTAATGTTCCTTGTGACCTGAAGAACTTTATTCCACAGAAGGTGCAGTAGGCTGTCCTTTGCATTACCTAAACATTTGACTGCAGAGAAGAACCTCCTGAAGGAATAAAGTCTACCTCTGCTTCTCTGAAAGGAAAGGAGTTTCTTCCTACAGAATTGTAGGGGGTTGGAAGGGACCTCAAGAGATCTTCGTGTCCAAGCCCCCTGCCAAAGCAGATTCCCTAGAGCAGGTTGCACAGCTACGCTTGCTCTAGGGAACCTGCTTTGTTTGCTTTGAGTTCTTTTTGTTTTCAGGGACATGTCCCTGCAAACAACGTATAAAATTGACATCACTTCAGCCTCTTTCTTTTTCAGTAGAGTTTTGGGATTTCTTAGTTTTTCTGCAAATCCACTCTTTCGCTGAAAAAAGTTCTACAGCTACTTGATTCCTCTCCCCAGCATTACCTACTTGATTCTTCTCCCCAGCATTACCACTTGTGGCTTTGGGCTTTTCAATTTTTATTATTCATTTAATTCTTCCTTCATGCTTCCATGGTGGGCAGCAACAGCCATGTCCCCCTGATGCCGCACTGAGCAACCCTGGGCACCAGCAATGGCAATGTCCCAGCTATGTCCCAGCGGATGCAGAGCTGGCCGTGGCAGTGCCGACGAGGTGTCACTGTCACAGGTGGCACAGGATGGGGGACACAAGGGTGCGCCAGCCCGGTGTGCACACAGCGGGGAGCACGGGCTGAGAGGGGAAGGCAGCGGCAGGGGTACTGCGCGGCGATGGGGGGCAGCTGAGGGGCTTCTCTCTGCCTGTCTCTCCTCTTCCAGCCGCACGCACAGGCAGTGACGTGACCGAACTGGGGCATGCTCCTGGCCTCTCCACCGTCGGCTGGGAGCTCTCAGAGCTCTGCAGGGCAGGCAGCACAGCCCCACCCGGACCCCAGCACGCTCCCACAGCCTGCTGGCACGTCCCCACAGCCCTGCTCACATACTTGGGCACCTTTTCCACTGCCCAGCCGAGGCCTGGGCTCCGCATCACCTGCTGCCACCCCCCAGTGATGCACAGCCCATGTCACAGTGGGCACGGACGGGGTGCCCGATGTCACAATGGGGCGGGGAGGGGCTTGGCCCAGGAATGCTGGGCCCTGACAGCCACACAGGCCTGTGATGGCTGTGTGTGCTGACGGGGAGGCTGCTTAGCTGCCTGCTTCTGCTGCTCCAGCCTCAGCTCTGGATACAAACTCAACCAGAGGAATTCAGCTCCTGTCTCCTCCCTCATTAGGCCCTCACCTCAAACAGCTCCTGTATTTGAAAAAAATTTTATTTGAAGGAATTACTGGGTTGAAGGTATGAGCTTATAAATGTATTAGAGGATATAAGTGTACTTCTGAATAAGATGGGAATATATATTTAACATCTTATTTATACACTATTTCATTTTCATGTTTCAGTAGCTTTCCAATAAATGCAAACAATTTTCCTAGGAAAACAGAAAGCAAGAGAAGATTTCACAAGCTCAGTCCATAGCTGTCAATTTCTTGAAGGTCAAATTTCATATGTAAATTTTAGAAGTTGCTTCATTCACAAATGCGCAATTTTGAAGAATGAGATTTCATCACCACCCCCCCACCCACCCCCCCGGAAAAGACGTATTTCTATAAAAATGAAAACACTGCACAACATAAAACAGATTGTTATGAAATATGATTGGATGCCTGCTGTGCTACCTTCTAAAATAACCTATTCTGAGTTATTGCTATTGGAATTGCATGTAAAAGCAAACAAGATGGTGCCTAGTGCTTAAGGTACTCTGAGCCCTGGGATGACCTTTCAGTTCTTACACCAGTACAATGTCTGGCAATCAATATGGCCTCCATACTCTTAGTTCTTAACTTTCCTCTTTCTGAAAGAAAATGTGACTTTCTTTCCATAATACTTGCTCTGTTTTTACTGTTAATTCTTCAGGCAATTACTGTCACTTACTGGTTGCAGCAGGATGGCCTTTACCTTTAAACAAGATTAAACTGATCAGATGCCCTTTGTACTAAGTTAAAGAAATTAATGATGGGCAGGGATCAAACCTTTCAGAAACTGATTAATTACAGAGACATATTTGGTAAATTTATCTGTTTGGCATTTAATAAACTGTAAATCTCAAATTCACTAAACTGCAACGTAGTGTCCATGAGGCCATCCATTTTAGTAATCTACAATCATGTCACAAAGTAAATGCTGGATCTTTTTGAATTTAGACATCTGACTGAAACTACAAAACAAGAACAATGACTGATAATAAGATGTATTCTTAAAATAGAAAATATTCCAATATTCCAATATTTCTTCCATCTTTAAAGCCTCATTCATAGACTTAGACACTCTTAGACTTCTGCCATGATGATCAACTTGTCAGCTCCCAAGCAAAAAATACAGTTAAACAAATATCCACTGAAAACTGTCAACATCCTGTGCATCTGTGTAAGACTACAGTAAAGAATAACTACCTATCAGATGTGCCAGGTCTGTTTTACTGGGAATTTTTAATTCTGTTTATTAAAACATCAATCTATTAAAAAGCAACAAAGCAAAGACCCATTTCGTACACGATACTATCTGGTAACACTAAATCTACTACTCGTTTACACAATTTCCATAAAACACGGGATGTGAGACATGACATACAGAAAAAAATAAGTAACACCTAATAGTGTTTTTCTCTCTATATGAATAACACAGGATGGTTTCAGAAAGTAATGGTGAGGAGGAGCCTTTAATGCATCCAACAACCACACACAGTTCTACAGCTGAAATCTCCTCCAGATAGAACCGATGCATGAATTTATCAATTTCTACACAAACACTGGCTAAGCTTCTTTATTTTACCTCATGTACATCTTCTCATATAAACAAGTCATCTACTTAGAAATTTATTAGGTGTTATTAACTGTGATGGTGACTTACACAGACTATTTTACAACATGCCTAAAGAAATATTTATTTTAATTTGCTTGAAATGTGATATATTTGTTGAAAAGTACCCTATTCAAAAAGTGTAAAGATGGGAGAGGTTTGTTGTTTTGTTTTGTTGTTGGTAGTGGGTTTTGTTTGTTTGTTTGGGGAGGGTTTTCTAATATATTAACTTCCAAAACATGGATACAGCCTCTACTGATTCTCACAGTATTTAACATTTCAATCATTGCTGAGGTAAAATTTTCCTAATTTTAAAAGTCTGCATTTAAAAATTGACAGGAAAAAGATAACTGATACTCCATTGCCAAAACTGTCTCTGGGCACATTTCTTCTAATGAACTAATGTAGCTTCTGATATCTGGAACATATTTTAAGTTTTTTTGAACTGCAAAGTAATATGATTTTGTGGGGGCATGCCTCATTTCCTGGCATTCAGTGCTGACAAAGCGAATTATCTTCTGCAATTATAAAACTGTGTTGGCAGATGGGGAAAGACGACTGAAAACTTTAGTTATACAACCTTTGAGATCAAGTGATGAGTTATCTTTATTGTACTTCTCTGTATTGTACAGTACAGAAACTGAGCAATTAACTGTAAACAAATACTCATTCTAAGTCTCGAGTTATTAATAAATGGAATAATTTCTCACAAAGTTAAATACATCTCTTTGATAATTTGATTGCAATTTTTTTTTCATGTATTCACATAGTCTCTATGCTTTTCCGGCTGTCTTGAAATTTTCAGCTATATTCCAAAAGAAACTAGTCTCTAATATTTTAAAACTTTTGTTGGAAGCATCAGCGATATGAAAGAAAAATATGCTCTTCTCAACCAAATCTGTCATAATTTCTGTCACTAAAAGAGGAGCTCACATGCTGTTGGTAACACACAAAGCTGTTCCTCCCCACATCTACCATCACCAGAAAGAATCTTCATAGGTGAATGTCAGAAAACAACACTAGTTGTTTTGCCATCTTATTCAAACAATAGGTTTCAGTGACTGTGAATCTTACTATAGTACAGTTTTATTGCTTCTGAAAAAGATAATTTAGCATTTTCCACGTTTTCATGTTTTAGAAATAGTTACAGCTGTCACCATTTACTATCTTAAAATATATGCCAGAATTATTTTTATTATCTATTCTTGTCTTTAGAGTCCATAAAGTAGACTTTTTCTGGATAAAGCATGGAAAAAGCCTTATATAGAAGTTACTGCTTTTTCAGCTGATCCATACAAAGTCTTTTTTCCACTCATTTCAGAAAATACAAAGTTTCTTATTGTTACATTTTATGGGACAAAAGGAGAAGGAAGAGAGAGAAGTCAGATGGAAATGAAAAGACAGAGGAATGTTTCACCTTGGAATGCAACTCAACCAACTACAATTAAATACATTTTGGACTCAGCTTTAGTTCAGATCACAGTGTTTAGCATCTGTTATGTGACATTACAACATAAAACATACTGTATGTATTTATCACACATGCTTAGCTTTCCAAAACGTGCAATATCAAATAAAAAGGCTGATCATAAAAATCAGTCCTAATTACCCTTATTATACTGGAAAACACATTTGAAATTATTTTTTCATGTAATTTAATGGTTGAATACACTTCAGCTTGAGGTTTCTGATGACAAAAAAGGAATCTTTTTGGCTCTACTTTGTAAGCACTGTTTGAGCTCTGGAACACAAGATGATCTAAACATCAATAAGTGATTCTTGGGAAACAGCAAAGGCAGCTCAGAAGTCCTCAAAAGTCCTTCAGAACAGGAAAAAAATTACATTATCTTCCTCCCCTACTTCTAGTTCTTTGCATGACTAGCTATCTTTTTCATTTTATAAGTAATGTGACCAGTTTAGGATATGCATCAATCTCTACCCAATTTTGGAGAGAGTCTTTCACTCACACCTTCTTTGAAACTTTCACCAAGTCCCAGTCTTAAGCTCCATGGAGCTCGCTTCTTTTTTAATTCTACCGCATGGCTTTAACTCCCTCCTACTACATTCTCCTCAGTACCTGGAAAACATTCTGATCACATAGCAGTGATACAGGATAGCATCACTGATATGCTGCTGAGCATAAAAGAAAAATTTGCAAAGAATTCTGATAAGACCTTCACCTAGAAACTTTCAGGGTCTTGTGGGAAGAGCTGACTTGCTACCCACATTTCAAATTCCAATCATGCACACACTATTCACTGAGCTTGGTGTCCTTATATAGGAAGTTATTTGTTGGCTACGTAAGTATTAATCTTCCAGAAGTTATTTTCCTGGTATGCCATGTCCTTCCAAGGGAAAAATAGCAAAAGAGGCACTCAGAGAAAAAAAATAAAAATTAGGAGGCAAAGATTCCAAGATGAAGTAACTGCCACAATTTTATTTCAGATGTTAAAATTGGAGTGTGGGATTTTATTTTATTTTTTTGCTGTTTTTTTTTGTTGTTGTTGTTGTTTGGAAATGCAAAATAAGAACATTCTTTCTCTCTCTCTCTTTTTCACTTTATGAATTGCACATTCTGTTAAAAAGTAAGTTACTTTATGCAGAAAACCTGGCTCAGTCAACAATTACACTGTTTACTGTTGCTCTTCAGAAGATTTGATTAATCAATATTGTTTTCCCTTATTTGTGTAACAAATGAATTAAGTAAGGATTGTCTTCAAAATTAAAGGACACCTAGTAGAAAAGGGCTTAATGACCATCTCAGGTACCATGGAAAGAAGTAATTTCTCAGCAGATTCTAGGGTTGGGATGAAAGGAAGAAGTGAGAATGGATAACTTGATTCACTAATAGAAGAAAACACAAAATCATCCAGCACTTGAATCCTTTCATCTTCTCATATATAAAATCTTACCCTGATGTTCTCATTAAAAAAACTTTCCAGTTTCCCAATTTTCCTTCTTTCCAACTTCACCTATCCTATTGACTGTATTTAGAGAGTTCTGTATCATTTCCCAATTATGTCTGATACTCACAGCTCCTTTTCTGCTATCAATCTTGGCCAATACAAATGATTTCTTCCTTTACAAAGGCCAGCAGACTAGATATGCTCACCTTACTACGCCCTATCTCATTTATGTCCAGGTTTTGTTACTATTGATGTTGTATTCTTCTATGTCAGCTGGGATTGTAACAGCTCCTTGCTGAATATTCCTGCTTCTCACAACAAAAACTGACAGCTAGAAGATATGTAACTCTTGCAGGACTGAAATTATAGCAAGAGACTATTTTATGCTGGAAGAAACATGAATACAAAAGGAAAAGCTGGCCCTTTAAGTAAGTATTTACATTCATTATAATGTCAAAAATATCTCAAAAACAGCCTTATTACATTATGTTGGTACTGAGACAGATTCAGTTGTATATGATATTAGTACACAGCATGTGTATGGTGCAATTCTGTTACAGTTCCCTCTTAGTATGCAAATTATTTCTTTTCAAATACAGTAGAGTAGAACACTTGTCACATTAACAAAACTAATGTTCTGTAACAGATGAGTAGCTAATAAGATCAGGTTACTAGGCAAGTATCCATATACTAGTCACATTAACATTTAAAGCAATAGATTTTTTTTTTAATTATTGTTATTTTTTTAAAGACTTTGCATGTTAAGATACGTACCAAATACCATTGAAAGTAATGGTAGGTTATAATGCATCTCAGTCAATGTGGACATCTTGTTTATAAAATTCTTCTTTCAGCCATTGACTAAAATCTTTCAACAGACAGGAGTAAAGACACAAAGAAAATCATTATTATTACTGCATTACTTCTGCTTATTTGAAGTAGGAATGGTATCAACATGAGCCAGCAGTGTGCACTTGCAGTCCAGAAAGCCAACCATATCCTGGGCTGCATCAAGCAAAGCATGGCCAGCAGGGTGAGGGAGGTGATTCTCCACCTCTGCTCTGCTCTCATGAGACCCCACCTGAAGCCCTGTGTTCACCTCTGGGGCCCCCAGCACAAAAAGGACATGGACCTGTTGGAGCCAGTCCAGAGGAGAGCCACAAGGCTGATCAGAGGGCTGGAGTACCTCTCTATGAAGATAGGTTGAGGGAGTTGGGGTTGTTCAGCCCAGAGAAGAGAAGGCTCTAGGGAGATCTTTTAGCAGCCTTCCATTACTTAAAGGGGGCCTACAGAAAAGCTGGGGAGGGACTCTTTGTCAGGGAGTGTAGTGACAGGACAAGGCGTAATGGCTTTAAACTAAAAGAGGATAGGTTTAGATTAGATATTAGGAAGAAATTCTTCACTCAGAGAGTGGTGAGGCACTGGACAGGCTGCCCAGAGAAGCTGTGGATGCCCCATCCCTGGAGGTGTTCAAGGCCAGGTTGGATGGGACTTTGGGCAACCTGGTCTCATGGGAGGTGTCCCTGCCCATGGCAGTGGGTTAGAACACGATGGTCTTTAAGGTCCCTTCCAATCCTAAACATTCTGTGATTCTGTGATCTTTTTTCTCAGTTGTCACCAGTGATGAAAAGTAATCACTTACAGAACTAGCTTCTGTGCTCAGTGAAAGTTATTTTGAATTCATTTCTATTAAAGAAGTATTAGGTTAGCCATTTTTCAGGTAATATTTATTTATACATACTTGTTGATTCTCATGTGAATGGTCCTTTCTTATTACTAATAGTATATCCCCATGTACTTTCTTTCTCAAGTGGAAGGCTGGATATCACATTCAGGTAAATTGGGAGAGCCTATGGAGGCCAGTAGAAAATTAAAGAACCCTTTATTTACAAAAATATGATAACAGTTTTGGTGTAAAGGTAGCTTCCTTCATGCACATAAAGCTTGAAAGGAAATCTTATGTTCCTCTATGAAACTGTTTCAGGTTTATTCTATTAAGGTGAAATCCTTTAAAGCCAAATGAGCTACATTTTATGTTTTTAGAGGTAAGAATATGATGATGTATGCAATTGCATTAAGATGTACACTATTTTGAGAGAGAAGCAAAGTTACATCATTCTGTTTCATGATTTTGAAAGCTGAATCAGACACAGGTAGTTCCTCTTTTCAGAAAAATCAGTAAGGTATCAGAAGTCAGCAGGATGTTCTCAGATTTAAAATATCCCAAAAGCTCTCAATTTACTAATCTAAAATGAAGTGCTCTAGCATCTTCTTGTTCTTCTCCAAATATTTGTCAGTACTTTCCTCCCAACAAGCCTTAAACATTCTATTGAAATCAGTAACTTTTACTTCCAAAGTTTTTAATGTATTTTTAAGGTACAAAAGGAAAGAAAGTTCAAGTTCTACTTACCTTCTCAGATACGTATAGAATTCCTATTACTACATCTCAAGACCTCATTTTTAAATAGTTTGCATGTGCCTTAACATGAATAAAGAAATTAAATGTGTTTTCAAAAGCAACAGCTCAGGTGATCGACTCAGACAAGGCAAAAAAATAAATAAAAATTGGAAGCAGACGGAAAACTTCTGAAATCCATGGTGTCCATTCATATCTTCGGAAAATGTATCTGAACATGTAGTTAGTCCATGGCTAACTCCTGAAAACCAAACCCTACACACCTCTATAATACTCAGATGGTCAAAGAACCACTGAAAAACAGCTTTTTGAATTTTTTTTGGTTTGGATTATTTCTATATATGTACCACTACTCATAAATCTATATACAGGGTCATACCTACTGTTTCTATAGATTTAAATGTTAAAATTCCCTATACAAAATAGACCCACTTCAGTGGATCTATTCCAATGCAAACTGCACATAACTTGACTCTCTAAGACCTTTACAACACAAATAATCGTTACATTTCAGCCAGTATGACATTCTGCATCCAAAATGACAACTTGAAATTCTTTAAGTCTATAATATCAGATATCCACTTCTTCTATATTGGTACTGAGAGATTAATTTCCTAATTATATTGGAAGAAATATTTAACAAACTTAAATACTGACTGTAGGAATAAAATAGGATAAAGCCAAAGCCACATTAATTCATTAAGACAGAGGACATGAAAAGCAGGATTTATTTAGCAGCATGGAAGGAAAACAAACCTCTTTGGTCTGCTCTATTGATTACAAACCTTAGTCTTCAAACTAATTGAACTATTTTCCTTTATTTCTCCTATTTAAAGCTGCTTTAGAATGTTACTCTTAATTTAAAACTTTCTTTTTCTTTTTCTTTTTTTTTTCATTCTTGTCCAATTCAGGATTTTAGCTGCATTTCTTCTTACACTCACGATATGAAAGAAGAGCAATTAGTTTTCCCCTTTGCCATCATTTTTATAGGGTTTAGTAACTGAAGTATCAGTTGAAAAGAATTTCTATTCATCTGATTATCACATTTAAAACTTCAACTCTCCTAAATACAGGCCCATTAACACCTTACTTGGATAGGTAAATAATGTCTTTCTCCACCTTTACCTGCTGATAAAACTTTTTTTTTTTATGTGATTGTTTAGAAGGCAGGACTTGTATTTTGTTCTATTTCATTACATATCAATTGCTTCAAGTCTGAAAGTCCATTTTCACATGATATCTCAAGACACGTTTCTAGCTAAAATGCCTCAAAATTTAGTGTCAGCATTTGTTCATACCTTGTTTTGGAGACAAGGTCAGTAAATAAAATATTAATGAACTCCTAAATAAGGAACAACACTATTAACTTCTCTCCAGCCAAGTATTTCTTCTTTAAACTTAAAATTTTGCCTCACATTTAGCCACTTCTTTCTAACACTAAGCCATAACCCATTTTTTTCATTAATTATTTCCTATGGTGCATTTTATGAAGTGCACTGCTGAAGTAGACAAGTCTTTGGAATTTCCTTTCTCTAGATAATCGGTCGTCGGAGAGGAAGTCAACCTTCTGTACATCCTTGCTGCATTTAAGCTGAAATAGAACTTATGTCAAGCTGCCCATTAATAATTCATTTTCTTGCTACCAATTATATCTGATTTTTTTTGTTTATATTCATATGTAGGGACATTTAAAAAATCTTAAACATTAAGAACAGGTATTTCTGAACAGTTTACAACTAGCATTTTGTTCTCAGAGCCTTGCTAACTTTGTCACACAAAGACACTATACTATTAACCATAAAATAAAGTTCAATACTGAATATCTGCTACATCTACTAAGAAATTTCTAGAAAAGAGCTGAAGTTACTTCCCAGTCTGTTGTAGTTGGATATAAATATCTTGTAAGGCTTTAAAAAAAAAAAATTTCCTCATCATTGTTGCAGTTATGTAAATGAGAATCAAATTCAAGTTCAACTTAAAAGTAAAATGCTTAATGACATACATTTGTTTCAATCTACAAGCTAACTTTTTAAGTGTCACATAAAGCACATTTGGGCTTGCGTAGGGACCATTCGATAGTGATTATCAGGCAGTAATTCAATACTGCATTAAAACTTGGCACAGCCACAGGGGACACAGAAAGAGTAAAAATTCTGCAGAGATAATAGATAATTTCTAGGAATATGTATCCATTTGAATTCCCTTAGAAGTTTCCCACTTGACGGTCAACCCACCGAGTTCAAAAACAACACAACTTAAATTGGAAAATGAAAGCAAACAAATAGAAGCTGATAGATCAAAGTAAAGTGTTGTCTTCACTCAATTTTGCTTTTCATCCTTGTTATACTTTATAGATCTTGCTGAACAGCAAAAAGTGTGCTTTTTTTTTTTTTTTGTAAAAGACAGTATTAAAATACCTTCCACTAAATTTAGAGCTAAATAAAGCTTTTTCAAACAAAACAATATAAGATAAATTAACCTGTGTCCAAAAGTAATTACATTCTAAAATATGCATGAATTTTGCTGATTTTTTCTCAATTTGGGGCAAAGGCCTGAATAAGTTTTGGCATAGCACTGAGTCAAGAGAAATTAATTCATTGGTCTATGAAAAAAAAAAAAAAAAAAGATATTAACAAGGAACAAGTATGTTAAAATACTTTCTTTATATGTATCACACCATTACTAGAGAAGCCCACAAAATAATGTTAGTTCTTTAAATTAGAAAAAAAAAATCACTCCATTACACAGGACTGGCTTTCCCATTCATTATTTTAAACATTTCAACTTAACTGCCAAAATGTCTGATTTCAGTTGTGAAGTGGCCTAGCAAAATGTCTACAGTAGAAAGCATTAACCTAATCAACTTGGCAAAAGACAACTTGTAAAGCACTTGAAACAGCATTTTCAGTTTCAAAACTGCTACCTTTCACAGCATATACAGTGGTTTTACATCAAGAGACACACTTGCTTGTTTTCATGCCATAGTCACAAGTGTTTGGAATTCAAAAAGTTAAGAAATTGCCTGCAAGGACCAGAATCAGCAGGCACACAGTACTGCCACTCAAAGAAAGTAACACTGACAGGACAGATTTATTTCAATACAAAAATGGACTAAAAATTAAAACCAACCACCAAACAAAAGCTAATGAATAACCATCTAGAAAAACAGGCACTAAATCTCTATCTGTCAGTTTTGGGAAGTGGTTCAAGTAAGACCAAAATCTAATTTACTTGATTTTGCCAAAAAAAAAACCCACAACCAACAAAAGATTTAGAAAAACTGAAGTGCCTTCTATCAATAATGAAGAAGTATAGCTAACCCCTTCCAGTGAAGTGCCAACCTGTAAAATGATGAGAAGGCTAAAACAACATAAATTTCTTGTATACAATTCAAGCGCTTACGTTATTATTATTTTGAGTCACAAGTCATTACAAAATAACATAAAAAGCATGAATGTTGATATGTGAAGACAAATAAATACTTGACAAATAAAATGATATATGATATTCACCACCACTGAGTGCAAGAAGCTTGAAAGTATGTAATTATTTCTTTATCATAATAAATTACCTTTCTAGCAGATAATCACAGGCTTTTTCATATACATGAAACAGCAAACAAAAAAAGCTGTAGTGAACAGAAATTCCATAAACTGAAGAAATGGAGACTATTACAATAACACAAAGTTCATCTGTCTTAACCAGTTAACTGTACAGTTTGCAAAATATCACCTTCATGACAGAGACATTTAAATACAAAACAGATTCTAACGACACTTTTTTTCTGTCATGGACTTACTATATCAACGGAATATATAGATCGCAGGCAGCTTCCAGGTATCTGCCTCACCTTTAAAATAGAACTGAATGTCTACCACAAACGCCTTGCCTGGAATCTTCCTGCTGTAAGGACTGCAAAGGCTCATGTTGTTTCAAGTATTTATTTAATGTGGTCATGAAAACCTTCTTTAATACTCCCAATGCATATTTAACCAATAACTAGTCCCAGTCACTTTGTCCTTAATGTAGAGTCTACTACTGCTTCTATATAACAATGTCTTTTCAAAGCTGTTTGAAAAACCTATGAAATTGGTTTTAGGACTCTGACACTTATAAATCATTTTTACAGCTTTTATAAAGCCACTGACTCGTTGCAGCCAACTCTACTCTGTATGTTGCAATCTCATATTGAAATAACATGTTGTATGTCAAGATGACCGTCTCCAGTCTCACTGTATAAACTGAATCAGTTTCTGATCTTTTTTTTATATGATAAAACCAATCTCAATAATTCAATACTCATAAAAAGATAAATTGATGTGGATGGGAACGTGTTTACTAATGAAAGAATATTACCACTAGTCTTTGTTTTAAAGTCAAAGTAGGTTTTAGTGGTGATTTTTTTTTTTTCGGCTACACACCTGCAATCTCTACATATCCAGTAATAGTGAGTGCATGCATATGAGGACAGATAACACCAAATACTTAGGATTCATTGTGTGGTTGATTTTTGTTTGTAATAAGCCTGACATTTCAGAATCATATTGAAAGATACACATTTGCCATAAATAAAGGGCATAACTCAGATCTAGCAATGAACTAAAAGCAGAAATTATAAAAGAATACAACATTAAATGCAAAGAAGAAAGCAGAGATGTACCAAACGCCTATTTTCTTACTTTCTTCATTTTTCTCATTACTAGTCTTTACAGACAACTTCTGAATAACAACAACAACAACAAAAAACATGCACACACACACAGAAAAAACCACCAACACCCTGCCCTTTTCTTTCCTTCCCTCCCTTTCCTCCCTTCCCCCAGAAAATTCATAAATCTTATGTAATTTTGAGACTAATTGTCTAAATTTAGTTGAGCTGGCATTTTTTCACTCCATCCACCTGTTTTTCATCTACCATCCTTCCACACCACACTGGTATTTTTGGCTAATAGTATGCAACAAAGAAACTGTGAAATATGACTAAAAACAGAATTTCGCAATGGAAAAAAAAAAATGACTAGAGCCATTTGCTTCAAATTCACAAAATAAACTCTCAGCCAAAGTTATGTACTAAAGATACCCTCAACTCTTTTGAATTTTAAAAAGTAGTGAATATTCAGCACTTCACAGGATTGAGTAATCTGAAATGAACTGAAGTTTTTGACATTTTATTGGTGTATATACCTAGAGGCTTAAAAGGAAGAAAAGGAACCAATTCTAAAAAATGGCATGTTAAGAGTTCCAAATGTATGCAATAAAAAAAAAAGATGCCATTTAAAACTGATGCAAAGCAAATCACCTCACAAAAGAACAATGGCGCATCCCAAATTAAGAGCTGAGACGTAAAACTAAGAATGAAACTAAATTTGCCTCAGAACATGTCACACATTTCAGTGACAAAAAGTCAACAAATAATAAATGTGTTCATATGCCAAAGATCTTTCTGAGAACACAATTTTGTGATATTCTGACTATAGAGAGTTTGTAAACATTCAGTAAAAAGAGGAAAGGCAAAATAAAATCTCTCCCCACCCACATCCCATAGGAAGGTTTTTGACTATTTCAGAATATGCATAAAAGATATCACAGCATCAAAGAACCTTGGTTGCACCATAGCATTTTTCAAGAAGTGTCACTATCAGGAATAACATTAATATTTATGAAAGGGAACAAATAGTTAGATAAATAATTAAAAGAGAGAACTTTTAAGGAATATAAGTACTTTTTCAAGCCACACAGTGCTCACTGTCCTAGAGAACAACCTTAATAAAAAAGAAAACAATGTGACATGAATTTTGACTTCTTTTATTTTTTTATTATTATTTTTTTAAGAATAACTTAAGACTAAAAAGCTACCTTGTGGTGTTGATGCAAGCTTCTGATGCAACCTTTATTTAGGAGTGTCTGCCACTATAGCTATAAAAATCCGCTGATTTAAAGAGTGACAACATTCAGTTCACAAATTTGTTTTTTATGTGCTTCAACTATTTTTAACTATCACAAGCAAGAATGTAAGCAACCCATAAACTGGATTTCACTGATACAGTCGAAGCGACCCATAAACTGGATTTCACTGATACAGTAGTAGTCTGATTTAGAAGGGGAAGATACTGACATCTTTTACAGTTTATTTCATTACTCGATTTTTTCACAGAGTTTAGCTAACCCACTCTATTTATGTTAAGTTCATTTCTATAATCTGCTTGTCTGGTAACTGCACAAACTTCTTTGATAGTATGAATCAGTGTGATGAGTCACTAGACGTTTTTATGCAAAACAGAAACATTTTCAAAGTATCAGAATAAGTTCTTTCTGTCCACATTAATAATACTAATGTAATTTTATTGCATCATTGAATGAGACCTACTGAATGCTAGTGGTATATATATATTATGTGCCACTGTTGTACCTCCTTTTGGTCTTATTTTAAAATGTCTACTTTTAAATGAACACATCAGATGTTTTATGTCTCATCGTGCCTTTCAAGCCTATATAAATTACACAAAAACATCTACGTTAAACAAAATGTCTACAAAGTTGTATTGAATTTTGTCAGCAGAAGAAAAAAAAAAACCCTAACAGAAATAGAAAATGTAAAAACTGACTGAGAAGCCAAAGCAAGTTCTAGGGAGAAGTATTTGTGGTCAGAGTGAAGCTGAAATGTCCTACCATGAACAATTACCACAGTTCATTACATAGCTCTGCAGTTTATCACCTGATAGTTGATAAATTATGTGATGAATTATACGGCTGTGTAAATAAACTGCATGGATGCTTTGAGAAGCTTAGTACCAACAGAAAATCATTGATTAGATTGCCAGCTTCAGGAGTGAACTGAAGGACATTTTGAAAACTCTCTGAGTTAATTAACTATTTCAGACAGAGTGACTTAATTTGTGATTTAGAATCAACATTACCAACGGTAAAAAAAGATGAAGGAACATTTTCTGTCTCTCTCTTTTATTTTATTTTATTTTATTTTATTTTATTTTATTTTATTTTATTTATTTTATTATTTTTTTCCCCCTCAGCTAAACAGCTTGGAACCCTGGATCACTCTAGAAAGAATATGTCTCAAGACAGCACTGCCTGTGGTTTCACGTTGCCTTAGTTCATGGCAGGTTTGTAAGTTAAGGACAGAAATTAGATTTTGAAGTTTTACAGATATGCAAAAGACAAGCATGGTAACAATACAACAGATATGCTCTGGTACAAGAAGTATATCATCAAATAACAATAAAAAAATTGATTGATTACATAAATGCAGATTGAAGTTGAAGCTTTTTACATTTCACTGCCTATAAGACAAAGTAGTGTCTTTAAAAGAAGCTTCTTCAGGGTTTAAAAAAGAAAAAATAAATTATTTTAAATCCTGTTTAAAAAGAAAATGCCCAAATAAGACTGACAACACTTGCAATCAATTACAAAAGTCGTTGAAATGGTGAGAAGGAAGATGCATTCACTAAATCCCAAAAATACATGACTGGAAAATAATTTAATAAGCCTTACAACCAATGTCCCTTGCTGGGTAAGGCAAAGCAGGACAAATAAGCCTACTTGATACACTTTGGTCTCCAGCAAAGAGGATTCCAGCCAGTTTCCAGATAATGTGGTTTAATGTTCATTATTATCACACTTAGCTTTCCCTACTGTCAAATCTTACTGTTTTCCCTTGAAAATTGAGTTCATTGTTTTTCATTCTGTTTCCCGTAGACATAGAAAATAACTGATCATTATTAATTTTACAGAAGCAGTTCACAGAGGGTTGCTATGTACCAACATGCTGTGACTGTGAGCACATGTACAGGCAGTCAGTTGTGCCAAGAGCAGAAATACTAATTCTGTACCCACATCTCAAAGAATCCTTATGATGTCCTTCATTCCATGTCTCTTCCTTAAAATGCAGCTTCACTGATCATTTTCTTAGCAGTTGATAGTTTGTAAACGTCATTCTCACTGTGTTCAACTGTTTGCTCTCCAATTTGCTTCCAACCATTTTAAGTATAATGCTCTGTTTCATATAAATGTTATCAGCCTATGTTGCCTATATTCCCACCAACTTTCTACACTCAAACCTACGCAGTTAATGTGGGCCAAAGAAATCCCCAACCCAAAAAGTGTGTGTGATTGCCACATTTCTTTCCTCCTGAAGTTAAAATATACAATCTGCAGTGCAAGATCATAGTTCTAACAGGTACACTCATGATGTCTGCAGCCCTTGATGCTTCCTTTCTATAGCACATAATACCTATTACTTCTGCTTTTTTACTACTGGTCTTAAGTTTGTTACAGAAACTTCAAAATACCATTGTTGGAGAGCCTTTTATGTTCTCTGATGGTGTTTCAATGACCTGGCAACTTTGTTAAATTGAACTTTTAATACGTCTGCTGACAATTGCACTGAAGTCCATTCTGTTACTAACTTCATTATTATTTACAGCTACTTAGTGCCTGATTTATATTTACTCCAGATCATTGCTTTCACTTTACTGGCCAGCATCCTTAAGGTGACTTAGATGCCACTTTAAGCCCGCATGTGCTGCCACATCAGTACAAGTGAGCTTTAATGTAAATATTCTTTCATGATTATTTAAATGTATTCATTTAAAAAAAAAACCACACATAAATAAATTTGATAAAAGCCAGATACACTTTGAAAACAAATGTAAGCCTTTTATGTTCTGTGAAACTGTTCCTACAAATCATTTCAGAACAACTGAAAGGGGAAGTATCTCTGCACTTATTTATATTTATGGCTGTTTATGCTACTAATGCTCATCTTGCTTTAGAGAAGTTCTGCAAGACTGTGCAAAGTCCAGATGCAAACTAAAGTGCATCAATGAGTAACTGCACCCAAAGACCAAGTTATGTTTAGCCATACTAGTAAGTAAATAAACATAACCTGTCATTGTTTTATTACTGAAAATAGTTTGCTAACTTAAATACAGGAAAAAAGGTAAAAAGAAAAGGTTGCCCTTTTGATAACATGCTTTTCTTGTATGTTATCGTACATTTTACCTCAAATTACAATCAACGAGTACCCAACTGCAATAATCTGCACTCCCAGACAAACTTTTATCCTATCCATAGAGACATTTTCTACATACTCAGCAAAATTGTTTTTCTTTGATATCTTCCAAAACCAAATGTTCCTTCATCGTTTTGAAAGGAGTTCTAGGTGGCTTCGTATATTTAAGATCCTAGTGCTTTACACTGAGCACATTTTAATTATATTAAGTAAATATGTAACTTTTGTAATTGCTTTTTTTTTAAACAATGGCACATTATGGGTCAAATCTAATTTACAGACTCTGTAGAAATACTAGAATCTTTAATATTGTAAATACAGAGGTCTGGTTATGCAACTCTACTAGGCTGAAATGTAAGCTTAAGTTCAACAAACTAGTAGCGCTTTGGCACACCTCTTATGAGAGTCCATATAACTAGACCGGCTAATCAAGCAAGACTACTGTGTATAGAACAAGAGTCTGAATTCAAGAGCAGCTTTACAAGATAATGAGAAAATGGTTAACTGAAAGGGAAACTGTAATGGGTAAGGTGCTATTCTTACCCCCCAAAAAACATAAACAGCATGAAGAAAAATGTATAATCAGAAACTACTTTTCAGGGTGCATGGGAGTGGGGCAAACTGACTAATTACCAAAATGCAGAAGAGTCATCCTTTCCCAAGTAATGAGGGCTTTGTGGAGCCATGAATATTACAGCTTATGATGCAAATCCCAATAAATATATGCCTTTGGGACTTAGTGCAGTTAGTTTAAGAGTCAAATAGGACTAGAAATGGTGGGACAAAGAACTTTTGGAAAGCAGAATGAGAACCACAGCTCAGAAGGTATGCTGCTACATGTGACTGTTCATCACATGATGCCAGCAAACTCTTTTCAAACTGATGAAATTAAAATTACACTGTATGCAAACATTTTCTCATCTTCTGTAAATAATGGAAGACAAGAACATACATCAAATGCAAAAATACTTTGCATGTACGTATCCTTTATTTAAAAGTAAACTAATAAAAAAAATCTGAAAGATAGTAGACCTTTTTTGTAGTAGACTTTATATTCCTCCTACAACCCTTAACATCCACAGACTACATCAATGACTAAATTTTGTTCCAGAAAATTACAACTGGATGATCACTTGATCTATGGACTTTGAAAAGTCCTGCATCTTTCTAGCAATATTTTGTTCAAAAACTTGGGATTTTATGAAACATGCATTGTACAAGAAAAAGTTAAGAAAACCATGCCTATTAAAAAGTAATCCATAAAACAATTTGCAAAATAAACCAATATAAGTAATTAAAAGTATTCTAGTTGTTGTCCTTTGTAACAGAATACTAAAATTACACCAAAAGGGATGTAATTAAACTCCACAGTTAACTAAAATCATGACTGCAATTTCATGACATCAAGAATGTTGTCTTGAAAATACTAGAGGTTCTCTGTAGAAACAACATTCAAAACTGTGAAGAAAGAGTCAAAGAAGCAAGAGGAGAAAGTTCCGAATTTTAAGCTAATAAGATTTGTGAACTCACAGAAGAACCTACTGATTTGAAATTGCTTAAAAAAAAAAAAAAAAAAAAAAAAAAGAAAGAAAGAAAAAGAAATATTCAATAGCAAAAGTAAGGGGTACTTAGATAAGAAGCGTATAAATAATGCTACAAAAAACATTACCTTTGACCCTGGCAGCTGATTTTTCTACCCACCATATAGTCTGTTTTGTCAGTCTATGTCTCAACGATTTGGTTGTAAGTATACCGTGGGAGAGCACCCTGAAAGCCTTGTTGAAGTCAAGGAACAAAACACAGCTCTTGCCTTGCCCAAAGAGCCAACCATCTCACTGTGGAAGGCAGCTGGGTGGGTAAGGCCTGCTAGCTGTTTTCAGCCACAAGCTGTTCCTTCGTGAAAATGTTTCTGAGATGGTTTCTTTTGTAACCTTCCCAGGTACTGAGGGAAGGCTGACTAGCTGGAACACCTCCTCCTTGGCCTTTTTGAAGGGAAGTGTAATGCTCGCCTTTCTCTAGGCTTCAGGAACTTCTGATGATTACCATGACCCTTCCAAGATCATGACCTTTTCAAAGCAAGAGGCCCTGCAATGACATAGCTCAGCTCCTTCAACACCTTCAAAGCATCCTGACTGGGCCCACGGACTTGGGTAAATCCAATTAGTTTAAATTGTCCCTAGGATGAACTTTCTCTGCTACAGATACTACTACACTCCTCCAGACTAAGCTGCCACCATCACCAATAACCTTGAAGGCCAGAGGGAAGACTGTATCGGTAAGAATTGAAACAAAGGCAGCACTGACTAGCTCAGACTTTTCCCTATCATACTGCAAAAACTTACTGCAGAAATTATTTTCATGTTCTATTGTTGAAAAAAGAAACATCCAAGGCAATGGTATCCTGATGAAAATGGGTATAACACCAATCTCATCACTGCAGATTTGCTTAGTCTAAATTTTTCCCTATCAACTAGCTTCTCCTGTCTGCAGAGAGTATTTTGAAGAGCTATAAAAACCCTAAAGTAATCCATAATTAGCATCTAAATGGGAAGCCATAAGCAAAATTTGCAGACTAATGCTAACATGATCAATGCTTCTGTTTCATACATTTGATCCTGTAAATTAATTAAAAATAACTAATGTAAAGAAAGCATATGACACTTCCAATGAAGACTTTCAGCTATATACAAAGAATTCTTTTATTAGAGCTAATTATGTTGCTTTAATTATTTTTCTCCAACACTTTTCAGAATTTGCATGTCAACTGACTACCTCTGAATTGCACTTTTTGCCCTCTGCATTAATTTTTCTAATTTTCAATGATTTACAAAATATGTTTATTAAAATTGTCTAATGTTACTGTGTAGACAATGTAACCTGTTTACCTTCTCAGAAAATTAACTGAATTGCAGTGTCTGAATCACTGAAAATAATTACCATTCTCAACAGAGGCAAAACATGCAGAAAATACAAAATGATGAATGGAGCATATTTGTGATACAACCCTGTAATTACTTTAGTTAGCAAAACATTACACAAAGATTTACTTTTCCTCCTGAATTAAATGTACAAATGAAGTTGTTTTACTTTAACCACTTCATTAATTTTGGTAATTATACCCTTTTTCAAATTCCTTCAATATTCTTATTTGATTCTGATTGTTCAGTAGTGCTTGCTACCTAAGCATTACATTAGCAACCTAACTTAAAGGCCAACTGTGAACTAGAAACCGTTAAGACCCGTGAGTGCATTAAGCTTCTCCCAGACCTCAACATTATTTTATGTTAGTTATGCTCAGCTAATCATACCGACATTTTGACTGTGTTACTTTGATAGTTCCCAACAAGACTAATCCAGATAATTAAAAAAGCACCACAAAAAACAAGCCCTTAGCTTCATCCTCTAGTATAGCAGATGCTTGTGGAAAAAATCTGTCATTGTTCTCAAATAATATTGCTGATGAAGCATGGAAACAGAGAAAGTCATATAAAAACTATTCAGAATTCTATGTTTAATAGAGTTGGCGGAGAAGAAAAAAGGATAGGGAAGGCTGTTTTATTATTTATATTTGAGATTACCCCCAGCAGCACACTTTTCAATTGTAGAAAACTGCACAAGCAACATGCTATTAAAACATGAACGACCAATTTGGTGCTAAATACTGCAAATAATACTAAGTTTTCCTTTGGGTAGACAACATGACAAAGTCTGTAATTCTGGAGTTCTGATATATCATTTTTAATAATGTTTTTGCTGTGTTTCTCATACAAATTAAGCATTAATGTTTCCAAATTCCATTGCTAGAAGACAAGAGATTATGAATATTCACACATTATTCTCATATAACCATGAATATACAACATTAAATCATGAATGGTGAACAGTATCATTCAGCCATGAATATTTATGGTCTGTGTGGAATTAACCATGAAAATCAATGCTATATCAACCCACCCACCTTGATGATTCTAGCATTGCCATATGCTGAAGAAGTATCCACATTTTATTACAGATTTTAGCAGTAAAGTACTTACTCTTTTAGACTGGAATGGGAGATATTTCCCATTCCAGCAAAGAGATGGCATACTTTTTCAGGTGTTAAGACAGGTCAGACCGTTCCCTCCTCCTCCAGTCCTCTTCTCATCACATTTGATGGTTGCACCAGATGATCTTGGAGGTCTTTTCGAACCTTAATGATCCTATGATTCTATGATTTTTCTCCATTTCCAGAAACTAAAAACATGTTCATCTTTCTTTCAGGTAGGAAAATGGACAAAAATCCACTAACCTGTCTCAAGGGAAAAATCAATCCAATGTACCACCCAAAGCCATATTCTAGGTTTCTTGACTGTCCTATTTTTCTATTTGTACAGCTCAGGGTTAGTGCTGCATTCTGTTTCCATTTGTAGTGGCTTAACCTTGTGCAAGGACCAAAAATCCCACCCAACAACTCACTCATTGCCCCCTCCTCAGCAAGATGGGGAGAAAATATGATGAGGATGCCCATAGGTCAAGACCCTGAGATCACAAATCGATTACCATCATGGTCAAAACAGACTCCACTTGGGGAAAATTTATTTAATTTACCATGGATTAGATTTGATTTATGTAGTAAGAACCAAAGACAAATACTAAAACAACACCTTTCCTCTCCCGTCTACCAAACAAGCACAATTTCTCTTCCAACTCCTGTATGTACCTGTGAGCAGTGCAAGAGCCTGATGGGAGATACGGTTGGTACATACTGGTCTCTGGGCTGCTTCATCCCTCTGCCACTTTTCGCTACTCTGACATTGACTCTCACTTTTAGAAAAAAATAAAATGTGCTCCAGCACAGGCTCTCCACAGTCTGCATTTTCTTCCATCTGGTCCAGCATGGCCTCCTGCCCAGGGGCTGCAGGGGGATCTTTGCTCCAGTGCCTGGAGCCCCTCCTGCCCTCCTCCTCCTCTCCCCCGGGTGCCGGCAGGGCTGTTTCTCCCCCTTTCTTCCTTTCTTTCTGCCAGCTGCAGCTGCTGGGCAGCGCTGTGCCCTCCCTTCCCCAGGCTGTCCCTGAGGCAAGGCGCCGCCATCCTTGGCTGCTGGGCCCAGCCATGCCTTGCCATGGGGCCGTTGGAGCCAGCACGGGGCAGCCCCGGCATCGCCACACGCAGCAACAACACAGACATGCACCCACACCCACGGGTGCCCATACCCCATATAATAATATGGCAGTAACATTAAAGGATATGAAAAAATCAATAAAAAGTACAATTTTTGTGTTCAAATTTTCACAAAAACTGAATGAAGACTGAACCAAAAATACTATCACAAAAAAAAAAAAAAGATTAATGAATTCATATTTGATGTTCTGCATTTCTGTCTAAAGAAATTTAAGAGGTCAACTTGAGATGGAAAGCCCTGCAAATCATGAAACTGTCAAAGACATTCTTAGCTTGCACGTAAGAGCTGTCTTTTCTTACACCGAAGATAAATGTTTCTAGTTTTTATCCTCTTGGTTAAATCATAGTTTTAAAAGGTTAACTAAGTAAGACTTTAAGCTCCTATGAGAAAAACTGCTGACTACAATCCCTAGTGAAATTAATGTACGTTTGTTTCACTCCTTTAACACTGAGACGTTTTTGGACATTTATGCACATTCTAGATCTTTGCTGGAGGCTTCAGGAATAGAAAGGGATAGGAACACATCGGGGCAGTATGGGGTAATCATTCAAAGTCCATAACCAAAGCGCAATTTTCCAATGTAATCAATTCAAATCTGAATGATCCACTGCAGATTCTTATAAAACACAGGAAGAGAACATCAAACATCACATAAAAACACAGAAAGTATTAAAAAGAGAGAAAACATAATACTTGCACACTGTCCAAAATCAAACATCTTCACAATTCTGACTCCAGTGCCCTCTGTAGCCCATGGTGCGGGTGGTTATGTATCCGTTCTGCTTCGGTGATTTAAATGGTCTGTAACTCTTTCACAGCAACTGGACTGACAGTAGTCAGTTACCAGCAACATTTATACAAGGTGCCTATCTCTTGTTGAGACAACCTTAATAAAATAGGTGTAATTCTGCAGCCTCAATTTCTAAACAACAGTTACAAAGAACTCCAGTGTTAATAATAGTGCCAGCGTACAAAACTGAAAATTCTCTACAGTAAAGCACAAGAAAAAAAGATAATGAAAAAATAGAAGAAGAAAACAGAAATCTAGACAATTAACTATCAACATATCCATCAACACTTTGGAGTACTGTATTTTTCTGAAGAAGCAGAATGGATATGCAGGTACTGCTGATACGCACAGTTAATATTTGAGGCTATGTATCACAGAAAGAATGCACAGCCTCTGCTAAAAAGGTGTGTCCATCTTACACTGTTATGTATTCCCACTTACACTGATCTACAACCCAATCTAATAATGTTTGATTTATACATTTAAAAAAAATTAAATAAATCTAAGTTTACAGACTGCTGTTTTTCAGATGCTACTCTGAATTTAGCTAGGTAAATAAAGACAAAATAATTAAGAAAGGCACTACTAGGCCAGACCAGACTTCTGTCTACACTAACACTGTCTTCCATAGGCATTCCATAGAACAGCTATATTTTGCAGTCATTTTACTATGCACCTCTGTTGTTACAGGCATGTCAATGGGTAGCTCTCACATCTACCTCTGCCAGTATTCATTCACGGAACCACTGTCCAGCAACTTATCTACCCCAGATGATGGGTTAGAGCTATCTAGAACCTTCTGCAGAAACCAAAGTCCTGTTCACCACTCTCAGCACCCCTTTTCTCAAGTGCCCCACTGATGTAGTATTGTGGTATTTTGTGACTAACAGTTCCTCTTTCACCTTATCCATAGCTTTCATGACTTTGCAAATGATGATCATATCCTCCTTCTACCTTACCTTTTCCAAACAGCATCACTCCCTACTGAAAAGTCACTTCATAAGGCAATTTGATCCCCTTGATCATACTAGTGCTCAAACTCCACCACACAGATGCAGACCAGAACTGCACACAGTAGTTTTGACATCAGATTACCAAAATCTAAAATAGAGGCATGTTGTAGTTTAGCCCCAGCAAGCAGCTAAGTGCCACCACACCTATTAGCTTACTCTTCCCAGGAGGGATGGAGGAGAGAATCGGAAAGGTGAAAGTGCAAGAACTCGTGGTTTGAGGTAAGGACAGTTGACTAAGTAAAGCAAAACTCGCGTAAGCAAGCAAAGCAAAACCAACAATCCATTTGCTACTTCCCATTGGCAGGCAGGTGCTCAGCCACTTCCAGGAAAGCAGGGCTCACCAGTTTACAGGTCCCAGTTTACAGATTTACCAGAGCCTTTGGTGACTTGTTACTGTTCATTTACTTTCAACCCCAGTTGTTTAGAGACAGCCTTTGCATAAAATCTATAAAAGCCTCTTAATAGCTACCCAAATTTGACTCAGGTGTAAATCCTCAGAAAAATGATTTCTCACTGAAGGTCAGGAGATCAAACCAGCATTCCACCCTTACCGGGCACATGCACACCTTTTGGATAACATGATATTAACCACACTAAGTATGAGCCATGCCCATAATAAATCATGGCTGTAAACATCCACGTGCTCCAAATCCTCCACACTCTCAATCATCTAGCCTTGATCCAGCAGCAGGCTGGAAAACAATTAGCTGTGTTAGTGAAGATCTGAACCTAAGCTAACAGAGCCTTCCCAAAACCTAAAGCCTGTTGAAGATCCCTTGCAAAAGCTGCACTGGGATTTATTTAGTGGAGCTTCATAATAAAACTAAGTCCAGGAAGATTTGCTTTCCAGTGGTATTAATGATCTGCTGCTGTTTTCTGTATATTGTGGAGGAGAAGAATCCATGTTAATTGAATACAGTGGTGGGACGAAACACTGGACTTGGAAGACAGGAAAATAATCAAACAAGACTAGAGACAATAAGATGAGGAAAAGAAATATAGCAGAAAGCTGAAGGGAAAGACTGGAATTCACTAGAAGAATAACATGGGAGCTCAGAACACCAAATTTTTTGGAAGAAGGTGTGTGGCACCTCTGAGAAAGCATCTTTATGAAAAGCCAAAATGCTGCACAGCAGTAAGGAATGAAAAGGAAAAAAAAAAAAAAAAAGTGTGAGAAATAGCCCTGAAAGCACCAAGGAGAGAGCGGGAGGGGAAGAAGGTGCTCCAGGCACTGACACACAAATTCCACTGCAACCAATGGAGAGACCATGGTGCACAGCAGAGCAGATAACCACGCTGCAGCCCCTGGAGGGCCCCATGCTGGAGCAGATATCCACAATGAAACCCATGCGAAACATCTATGCAGGATCAGGGACAAAGTGTACGAAGGAAGGAGCAAAGTGTGAGGCAGAGAGGAGCTGTTATGGACTGGCCCATCCCTCATCATCCATTCCCCAGTGCTGCTTATGGGACAGAGAGGAGATAGAAGAGTCAAGAGTGAAGGAGTGAAGTTGAGCCTAGGAAAACAGGGAGTGGGTGAGTAGAATGTGTTAATTTGTCATTGTCTCTCACCATACACCTCTATTTTAATTGGCAATAAACTAAATTATTTTTTCCCAACTCAAATCTGTTTTGCCCATGACAGTAACTGGTAAGTGATCTTCCTGTCTTTATCTCAGCCCATGAGATTTTCCACCTTATCTCCTCCCTCTCTCCTGTTGAGGAGGGGCAGTGAGAGTGCAGCTGGGTGAGTGTCTGGCAGCCAGCCGAGGTCAACCCACCATGTTGATGAATGACTGTAACTGGCAAACAGTGGAGACTGGTGACAGCAACAGGATATTCTTAACTACCTGGCCTGCAGGATAGAAGCATACAATTTATATTTCAGTACACAAATGTGAGAATTTATACTGTGAAAATATTCAGAAGACTGGAACACAATTCTGAAAAGCACTGCCTTGTAGTCCCAGGCTCATATGAAGCATTATTCAGAAGATACAGTGTGACTGTTGGACCCGTGAACAAGGGGTGTTTTGTAGGAATGGTTGTCCAGCCACTGTAAGTGGTGCCACTGCAACTGCTATGATAATAAATTCTAGTGTCTAATAAATAATCACTCCAGACAAAAAATAAAAAAATAAAATAAATAAATAAATCACTAAAGGGCTGAAAAATGTACCTTAAGGAGAGAGAGGTTTAGGAAATACAGTCAGGTTCTCTTGTGGCACTATTTAGTGGCCATCTCTGATGAAAGTATATATTGGGAGAAAGTCAAGCAGAGGTCATGTTCAGGCTTTCTAAAATAAATCTTATCTGTAGTTCAAACAAGATTTATAAAACGAGTGTCAAGTTAATATTCCAATCAAAGTACATTTAAAGTCAGTGATTTAGACATTCAGAGATGATACTAATACCAGCTTAATTATTAAACTGAGTATTGAGTAATAAATATTTAAGACTTTATAAAAGAAATACATATTTGCTTCCTTCATATTTTAGATTTTTGGAAAGCATCACAGAATCATCTGATAGATCTCTCAGTCTTCACTGAAAAGAACAAGGCCCAGAGAACAATGTAGCTGGAGAAGCACATCTCTCACAGAGTTCAACAGAACTCACAGTCTGATAGTAACAGTACTTTTATCTGTACTTAAATATAGTGGCCTTCCAGATGAAAGAAAAAGAGCACAAAGATCTCACCTCTTTGCCCTCCACCTTGTCAGCTGAGGGAGGGAGCTGCATGCACACACTTGTGCATATCTTCTCTAAATGAAACTTAACACAGCAAAGTTTGTGAGCATATTCAGTCTTACAGAAGCACCAAGTTCTTGACAGCAGTCTCCTACCCAATCCATAGGGACAAGATTGAAGTACATTTTAAAAAGAAAGAAGGCAGAAGAGAGGAAATAAAAGAGTGCAATTGGGCTTGATGGTGAAAGTGATGCATTGTACAGAGTCTCAGTTATTGGAGTGTTAACTCTGCTGTGCAGAAAGCTATTTCTGCTTACCGCCAGAAATGCGTTCTACATTTAAAGCTTTCACTTTTTGAATATTATTATTCTGTTATGTTATTTAAAAAGAAATTTTAGAAAATGGAAGCAAAACCTGGACAACCAGTCATCTCATTCTGCAGATATATAGTGATGGCACTGGCAGTCTGTTCCATGTATCCTAGTTTTTGATTTATCTTGATTTGAGTAATTCCAGTTATTGAATATGCTTATTGGTGCTGATTTGAGCACAAATACCCATTCCCTTCTTCCTTCAGAACCAAACTTTTTTTCCAGTTTCACTGGTTACTCAAACACTACATCTGTCAGACATCAATATTCCCTTTCTTTGCAGCTGCTACAAGCCAGGTGCAAATTGTCAATGCAACACTCAACTGCACAATACAAATTGCAAAGAAAACCAGCTAAAAAATAAAAAATTAAAATAATAAAATAAAAGAAATAGCAGAGTATTCTTGGAATAATTCTTTCAGCAAACAAGTAAAGCCTAGTTCTTAATAAGTCATACAAGCTATTTCAGCTTTTTGCAAGACAATTCATGCAGTTACACCTAGCTCCTCAGGTGATGCAAATCAGCATTAGCATCACATTTTCACTGTACATTATTATACTATGCAAGGCACTAAAATATTACGCTGGTGCAAAAGATAACAAACTTCAAGTGAAAGTTAATACATTATTTCTCTCTGCCCTCTTCACACCCTGTTGTTCTTATAGCAGAAGGTTGAAAACAGTAATGAAATGAGCCATTTTATCTTTAAAAAAATCATTATTACTGTAGAAAATTTCTGATACTTACATGAAGGAAGGTTTTTATATGTGTATGTGTAGCTCTGTATCATAATTCCAACAGTATTAACTGATCAGAAATCAGAAATGAAACAGTATTTAATAATAGCATAACCAGCATTTTTTTTATTTTTATTTTTTCCCCCACATATAAATTTCAGAGATTCCTCCAATAAATTACCATCAATAAACACATGAATAGCCTCTGTACAGTCCTTTCAGATTCTTCACCACATGTACAATGCCAACTGTGGTTTGTCACAGTGACTTGTACCTGGCATGAGGGTTACTAAAGGAAGCAGGGGCAGTGCTCTGTAGCTGGTGACTGTTTGCTTCTAGGTTAAAATCTTGTATCACTGCCCTGTCTCTGTCATGAGACCTCAAAGGAGGGTGCCATTACGCTTTGTGGGTAGAGACACCTGTTTGAGGAGAGGCTATACACTTCAGCATCACATATGAGCTCACAGCTAAGAAAGCCTACTCGCTCATCTGTTTCCACAGAGGATCAGTGCCTCCCACTGATCAGGTTAACTTAAAAAAAAAAAAAAAAAAAATCTAGGTTGCTGCCATTTGCAGTTTGTGCATCTTCAGGCCCTAAACTTTGACCAGTTATTCACAGCATATTGTGAGATAAAGATAGTGCTCATTTTGAACTTTTATCATAGCACGATTTTTAAAATTATAATAAGGATACAAAGAAACCAGCATTTCAAGCAACAAATAAACTAAGACGATTCTGAGGTTAAACACTTCTTTCAATGTACAGACAGAGGGCAGAATTAGTCACTGGTGGCTTCCTTTAAACAAAAGGAATTATACCTGGAATGACCACATACTTCATCTCTGCTTTCACATCTTTTATTGATTTTTGTTTTAAGGTTTTCTTTACATTTTTGGAATAATGTTTGTGAGCAGACCCCAGAACACTGTTGGAATCTTTATGGAAAAATCTCTGACCTCCCCACCCCACCCCCACCCCCCTCCTCCCCCCCACCCCCCCCCCCAAAAAAAAAAAAAAAGCCAAGGCAAAAGATACCAAGTAGATTCTTAATCACAGCTGACTGTTTTACTGCATGCAGCATAAAATAGCATAATGCTTTCTTCCCAATAGTTAATGTACTGGAAATGAACTTAAAGAAATGAATTGGATTGACCAAATGAAGAGTTTTATTATTACAATGTGGACAATAATAAGGATCATAACAGCAATCATGATAATCTATGATCTGACTGGAATTATTATTTGGAAGAAAAAGGTCTAACAAATATTTCTTAACAATAGAAAATAAGACACACAAAATGAATTTTCATTCTTGGGCAAACTATTTGCAACTGCAAACAGTATACCAAGGGAGTGGTTCTTTTATTCTAAATAAGGCGGTTATAATATAAAAGATAGTAACTAATCTGACTCTGAAAAGATGCCTTGGATTTTATCTTTTACAGGTGACCCTTAATACTCTGTGTATTAACAGAGACACCAGAAAAAAAGGCCCACCAAATAGTCCAATAATTTGCAGAGATTAAAAGAAATGCATCAAAGTCTACTATTCTCCATTTAGCAAAACATATTAAAGGATGGAGAGGATTGGAGAAAACTAGCCATAAAAATAAATAAATAGGAACATACGTACTCAAGTGTAGGAGTTCATGAGATATGAGAGAGTATAGCAGTATTGACAGATAATGAAATTTAGGTTACCCATAGTGATTAAGACTTGTTATTTGTCAAGATAACAGTTAAAATGACAAGAAAATTTTTGAAAAATAAAATCTTACATACAGGTGCCTGAAGCAAGGCATATTAAAGCCAAGCACATTAACTGATTGGCATTGTTATAGTGATTGCCAAAGACTTTGTAAATTAAATTACAAGTGATTATGAAATAATTAGTTCCATTAAAACTCTGAAAAAAAAGGTAAAAAAAATTATAAAACTTCTCTTTTGTTAAAACCAAACCACCACCACCAACAAAAAACTACATGTCTTTTTACTAGGCAAAGGAATAACAAATGTATTACAGCCTCAATAAAAGCTACATTCTGTATTATCAGACCAAACTATAATTCAATTTTAGTTTTATTTTCTATAAAAATACATTTTCTGACACTATGAGAAAAACCTACATATTAATTACACACACTCATTACTTCAATTTTTGTCTTCGATTTCTACCTTCCTCATACACTCCAACTGCATGTCTTCCAATTAAGTACATGGAGCTTATATACATAAGAAAGTTGTGCAAGAAAGATTTTACATAAACTGTAATTAATTTATATAAAACATACTATTACTCATATATTCATCTCAGCATATGCTACCATGCTTAAATACTGACAAAAAAATTACTTTAGTTAGTTTTATTTTGTTACTGAGACGTCTATCATACTGAAGCCCCAATGTAACTGGTAAGATACTAAGCACAACCAAAAATAAATGCATTTGCTATCATACAATGAGGTAAATAGAGCATTTATCAAAATAGTGACATGCTACCCTATTTTTTAAAAATATTAATCCACTACTGAAGATTATAATCTTCACTGGTAAATGCCTTTATAGGAAAAGTATGAAATGTATGATGGTCTTTTATATCACCTCTACTTTCAGAAGAACAGAAGGTATCTCATTTTTCACAGTTAACAGTTTCACAGGTAACAGTTTTTGGTAACTGAAAATATATTAATTGCCATAATTTAATTCTGTTTTCCACATCTGTCTGTATAACTAGCACCATTCTCCACCATGCTCCACCATTCGCCACCATTCCTCCACCAAGAAAGCTAGAAGGGTAATTGTTGTAGGCAACTCCCTTCTCAGGGGGACAGAGGGCCCTATTTGTCAGCCTGACCCTACCTGTAGGGAAGTCTGCTGCCTCCCTGGGGCCAGGGTCAGGGATGTTGCCAGAAAGCTTCCCAACCTGGTTCACCCCTCTGACTACTATCCTCTTTTGATAGTCCATGCTGGCAGTGATGATATTGAAGAGAGAAGCCTGAAGGCTATCAAACGGGACTTTAGGGGACTGGGACGGTTAGTGGATGGAGCGGGGTGGTGTTTTCATCCATCCCTACAGTGGCAGGGAGAGGTACAGAGAGGACACGGAAAGCCCACCTGATAAACAGAGTTGGCTCAGAGGCTGGTGCCAACATAGAAATTTTGTTTTTTTTGACCATGGGGCGCTTTACTCAGCACCCGGCCTGATGGCCGCAGACGGGTCCCACCTATCTCTAAGGGGAAAATGGATCCTAGCCCAGGAGCTGGCAGGCTTATTGAGAGGGCTTTAAACTAGGTAAGAAGGGGGACGGGGAGGGAATAAGGCTTGTTAGAGGTGTGCCAGGGGGATCAATGGCAAGGCCGGGGGAGAAGGCAATGGCCCAACTGAAGTGCATCTACACTAATGCACGCAGCATGGGTAACAAACAAGAGGAGCTGGAAGCCATCGTGCAGCAGGAAGGCTATGACTTGGTCGCCATCACGGAAACGTGGTGGGACCACTCTCATGACTGGAGTGCTGCAATGTCTGGCTATAGGCTCTTCAGAAGGGACAGGCAGCACAGAAGGGGGGGTGGTGTGGCTCTCTATATTAGAGAGTGTTTTGATGTTGTGGAGCTTGAGGCTGGGAATGATAAGGTTGAGTCCCTATGGGTTAGGATCAGCAGGAAGGCCAACAAGGCAAGCATCCTGGTGGGGGTCTGTTATAGACCGCCGAACCAGGATGAGGAGACAGATGAGGAATTCTACAGGCAACTGACAGAAGTTGCGAAATCGTCAGTGCTTGTTCTTGTGGGGGACTTCAACTTCCCAGACATATCCTGGAAGCACAACACAGCCCAGAGAAAGCAGTCTAGGAGGTTTCTGGAGAGCGTGGAAGATAGCTTCCTGACTAAGCTGGTAAGAGAGCCTACCAGGGGAGGTACCTCGCTAGACCTTCTGTTCACAAACAGAGAAGGACTGGTGGGAGATGTGGTCGGGAGCTGTCTTGGGCAGAGTGACCATGAAATGGTAGAGTTCTCTATTCTTGGAGAAGTCAGGAAGGGGACCAGTAAAACTGCTGTCTTGGACTTCCAGAGGGCTGACTTTGAGCTGTTCAGGACACTGGTTGGCAGAGTCCCTTGGGAGGTGGTTCTGAAGGGCAGAAGAGTCCAGCAAGGCTGGGCACTCTTCAAGAAGGAAATCTTAATGGCTCAGGAGCGGTCTGTCCCCACGTGCCCAAAGACGAGCCAGCGTGGAAGAAGACTGGCCTGGCTGAACAGAGAGTTGTGGCTTGAGCTTAGGAGAAAAAAGAGGGTTTATAATCGTTGGAAAAGAGGGCAGGCCACTCAGGAGGACTATAAGGATGTTGCGAGGCTGTGCAGGGACAAAATTAGAAAGGCCAAAGCTCATCTGGAGCTCAATCTGGCTACTGCCGTTAAAGATAACAAAAAATGTTTTTATAAATACATAACACCAAAAGGAGGACTAAGGAGAATCTCCATCCTTTACTGGATGCGAGGGGAAACCTAGTTACAAAAGATGAGGAAAAGGCTGAGGTGCTTAATGCCTTCTTTGCCTCAGTCTTTAGCAGCAAAACCAGTTGTTCTCTGGATACCCAGTACCCTGAGCTGGAAGGGGATGGGGAGCAGGATGTGGCCCTCACTATCCACGAGGAAATGGTTGGCGACCTGCTACAGCACTTGGATGTACGCAAGTTGATGGGGCCGGATGGGATCCACCCGAGGGTACTGAGAGAACTGGTAGAGGAGCTGGCCAAGCTGCTTTCCATCATTTATCGGCAGTCCTGGCTATCAGGGGAGGTCCCAGTCTGACTAGACTGGCAGCTAGCAAACGTGACGCCCATCTACAAGAAGGGCCGGAAGGTAGACCCGGGAAACTATAGGCCTGTTAGTTTGACCTCAGTGGCAGGGAAGCTCATGGAGCAGATTATCTTGAGTGTCATCACGCGGCACTTGCAGGGCAACCAGGCGATCAGGCCCAGTCAGCATGGGTTTATGAAAGGCAGGTCCTGCTTGACAAACCTGATCTCCTTCAATGACAAAGTGACACACTTAATGGACGAGGGAAAGGCTGTGGATGTGGTCTACCTTGACTTCAGTAAGGCTTTTGACACTGTTTCCCACAGCATTCTCCTCAAGAAACTGGCTGCTCATGGCTTGGACTGGCATACGCTTCGTTGGGTTAAAAACTGGCTGGATAGCTGGGCCCAAAGAGTTGTGGTGAATGTGGTCCTCTTTAATATCTTTATCGATGACCTGGATGAGGGGATCGAGTGCACCCTCAGTAAGTTTGCAGATGACACCAAGTTAGGTGCGTGTGTCGATCTGCTCGAGGGAAGGAAGGCTCTGCAGGAGGATCTGGATAGGCTGGACCGATGGGCTGAGGTCAACTGTATGAAGTTCAACAAGACCAAGTGCCGGGTCCTGCACCTGGGGCGCAACAACCCCAAGCAGCGCTACAGGCTGGGAGATGAGTGGTTGGAAAGCTGCCTGGCCGAGAAGGACCTGGGAGTATTGGTTGATAGTCGGCTGAATATGAGCCAGCAGTGTGCTCAGGTGGCCAAGAAGGCCAACAGCATCCTGGCTTGTATAAGAAAGTGTGGCCAGCAGGTCTAGTGGAGTGATTGTCCCCCTGTACTCGGCTCTGGTGAGACCGCACCTCGAGTACTGTGTTCAGTTTTGGGCCCCTCGCTACAAGAAGGACATGGAGGTGCTCGAGAGAGTCCAGAGAAGGGCAACGAAGCTGGTGTGGGGTCTGGAGAACAAGTCTTACGAGGAGTGGCTGAGGGAGCTGGGATTGTTCAGCCTGGAGAAGAGGAGGCTCAGGGGCAACCTTATCGCACTCTACAGATACCTTAAAGGAGGCTGTAGAGAGGTGGGGGTTGGTCTATTCTCCCACGTGCCTGGTGACAGGATGAGGAGGAATGGGCTAAAGTTGCGCCAGGGGAGGTTTAGGTTGGATATTAGGAAGAACTTCTTTACTGAAAGGGTTGTTAGGCATTGGAATGGGCTGCCCAGGGAAGTGGATGAGTCACCATCCCTGGAGGTCTTTAAAAGACATTTAGATGTAGAGCTTAGTGATATGGTTTAGTGGAGGACTTGTTAGTGTTAGGTCAGAGGTTGGACTAGGTGATCTTGGAGGTGTCTTCCAACCTAGACGATTCTGTGACTCTGTGATTCCGGAACTTGTTCAGAATTCAACCTCAGAAAACCTTTCATTTTAATGCTTTACACAATAATGTTAGAACTTCACTGTTTTTTTGTTTGTTTTTTTTTTTTTTTTTTTTGTTCACCACTCTTATTGTGTCACTTAAGAGAAGTTTCTTACTTTCTAAATTTCTGCATCCAGGATTTCACAATAGCTACTGGGGCCATAGTCTTTATAGCTGTAAGAAATAGGAAAAATGGTAATCTATTTCTTCAGCAATTTTCACTCTTAATCATGTGAATCGAAATAGCTCTAAAGAAAAGTTAATGTACTATGTTCCAGTTACTACTTACACAGTAACTCAAAATAAATACTACTTTATATATTTAATACTTTACTTTTATTCTTCCACGTTGTTGTCTGGCCTACATCCATTCTTTCAAATTGATATTTCAGCAGCTATATGCTCTGTCCAAACACTAACAAGTTTGCTGACTTGAGCTCTTCATCATTGCATTATATTAAACAGAAAATACCATTTTGAAATACAAACTAATAAAAACAAATCAGCACATCTTAAAAACAAACAAACAAACAAACCACCTTCAGTTGCTGTAAGCTATAAAAGATTCAGACTGACAATTCATGGTATTTCTAAAATAAGAGGTTGGAAGGGACCTCTAGATGCCATCTGGTCCAACCCTCCACTCAAGCAGGGATACCTAGAGCAGGTTACCCAGGACCATGTCCAGATGGCTTTTGAAGATCTCCAAGGAGGGAGTCTCCACAACCTCTCTGGGCAACCAGTGCTAGTGCTCCAAGTGTTTTCTCATATTCAGGTGGAACCTGCCATGTTCCAGTTTGTGCCCATTGCGTCTTGTCCTGGCACAGGGCACCACTGAAAAGAGCCTGGTTCTGTGCTCTGTCCACCCAGTCCTGGTGCCTGGAGTTGTTCCTTCCCATATACAGGACTCTGCACTCCTCCTTGTTGAACTTCATGAGGTTCTTGTCAGGCCAGCTCTCCAGCCTGTCAAGGTCCCTCTGGAGGGCAGCATGGCCCTCTGGTGAGTCAGCCGCTGCACCCAAATTTGGTGTCATCTGTGAATTTACTGGGGGTGCACTCTACTCCACTTACCAGATCATTAATGAAAATGTTAAACAGGGCTGAACCTAGTATTGACCCTTAGGGTACTCCACTTGTTAGTGGCCTCCAAAATGTGTAAAAATACCTGAGGGAAGGGTATGGGAAGGATGGGAAAGAAGATGGAACCAGACTCATGCCAGTAGTGTCCATTGACACTCCAAAAGGTAGCAGGCCCAAACTGAAACACAGGAAGATCCATTTAAATATAAGTAAGAAAAAAAAAAAGTCTACGCATTTAGTCTACAAAATACTACACATTTGTCAAAAACTACTATTATCAATTCCATAAAAATTCACCAAAAATATAAACAAACATTTTATGCATACAACATAAACTTTTGAGCAATATTTCTCTCCATATATGTGGTATACCTGAATTTGTATGTGTGAAAAATCATTACGATTTGGGGGATGTCAGTTTAAGAAGCTGATACTCTAACACTGAAGCACAGTTTTAGACCCACCACCACTAACCTACATAACTCTCAGGCCAATAGGTGAGTGGATTATATTACTGCAGTAAAAGTTTTAATGAAAATGCTTCTGAAAGCAGACTGATCCATATTTAAGGTTATTAAACTGACAACAGTAAAACTTCAGGTTTATTGCAACATTATCTGCTAATATTTCCTTCAACACAAAAGAAAACTGGAATGCCTGCTGAAGGCTGCTGGTATTTCCTGACTGCCAATATAATGAAGACCACAGGGACATGAATGCAGTTTTGCAATCATTTTTTATTTTTTTCTGGGAAACAAAAGAATGGGAGCTCTGCCTATTAGTAACAGCAGGAAAATTTAACTCTGTCCTACTGATGTCAAAGATGTCACTGGCTCTCCACCAGGAAAACTGCCTTTGCCTTCTCTCTCTCTCCTGCGTGAAGTTGGGTTTTCGGTTTGTTTGTTTGTTTTCTAACTGCCAGATCGGTGGGAGACTATTAGATGAACTCTGACTACTTCCCTGTATCTTCCGGTCCAGCAAGATCTTTACTTCTTTAGTTTGTAGATATGTGCAGCGTGGAGGACACTTTGCCATCAGAGACAAATAAAAGCTTCTGAAGATTAAAAACATATGAAAATATAAGTGTAATGAATAAAAACAATAAACATACACTTTAAAAGATTTGAGAAAAATGCTACTGCCTCATGAAAATCTATCTGCTAGGGAAGACAGACAATGTTAATGAAGATCTCAAGCACATAGTCCCTCTCCACCACACATATTTTTTTCCATGTATTGGATATATGGGTGCACTATTGGTGCACTTTGCAATTTTGTCTCCAAAATTCTCAGGAAGACCAGCAACTACAGTAGGTTCAGACAGCATAACCCATGGCCACCAGTAACCAGAATTAGGACACTTACTGTCACCTGGCTATTTGCATGTTGATGTTTTAGGAAACCACAGCTCCTGGGAACAGCATGATTACTCTGAGCTAAGTGCAGGATGCCATGTAACTAGTCTCCTCTCCACCTCGTTCCACAGACACTGCTGAAATAAAAGATCAGCACTCAAGAATGGCAGCCTCTTAGCTGTACAGTAGCAGTACTGCTGGTCAGAAAGGAGATGGAAAAATACAGCTGAGAGCACAGAACACCCCCCTCAGCAGCAGCCTGTAGTTATCTTGGGTTAAAGGGAAAATAGACTTAGAAACAAACTGAACATTATTTACCTGTAGACAGTATTCAATTTTATATGTAGACACTATTCAATTTTCTGTTTTATCTAGGACATCATTACTGAGTGTTCATTGCTATTACACTGGGTCATGAAAGAAAGATGTGGGAAACCATAATTTTAACAGCTTTTGAAACAGCTGACTGACATCAAATGTTGTGTTGTGCAGAAATTTGTCACAGAAAGATCAGGAAATTGAATAAAGGAAACATTTAGACTAATGCTATTCACTGATCCTAGTTAATTAATGAGAAATGCATGCACTTCAGAAAGGATTTGAACTGATGTTAGAAGTTTGCAAGACAATCCACAATCCATTTGCAGTTCCTCAGCAGTTACTTTGATTTTTTGAAACTGTCATGATTTTATAGAAAAAATAAAAAAAAATACAAATAACTTGTTAAATAACTTGCTCTTATTGTCTGCTATTGTTTAATTGCAGCATTCAATACTGATGGCCACAAGCACTTGAAAAAATGAAAAGCTTCAATTTAAAACATACGTTTTTAAATAAAGCCTGCCTCTTTAACTTTTTTTTTTTAAACTACTATTAGTTCATACATTCAGGCAACTAGAAACCCAGAGTTTTTTTTTTTTTATGTACAAGTGAGATGACCCTAGGATCTGGAATTTTTAAAATGTCAGGTTGAGTGAGTCGATTATTTCTTGAAAGTTGATAGAAATCCCAGAACAGCAGTGCTAATACTAAGTGCTAATACTAAGACAAGTATTTACTTTGCAATGAACAGCAGATATAATTCCAAATGATTTCACAAGCAAAATCTGGTTTGTTTTGTGTAACACCTTGGAATTATACAAAGCAATACTCTGTATACATACTGTGTATGTACATATGTATAAAGAATCAAAGCAAATCTTTTAAAATTAATTGTATAGAAACACAAACAATCTATATAGCAATTATTACCAAGTTCACCAGTTCACTCTGCAGATGGCACATAACAAGGCCAAAGATTACTTTCCATTCTCTGGAAAGCAAGAACCAGCAAAATTTATCCACTATTCCATAACTACCGCATGTTAATGAGACAACCAGGCAGTTACACAGCAATTACATTGCTGACAATCATATTCACAAATAATTAACATTAATGTACAAGTAATTTAATGTATTTTAAGGCTAGCAAAGGAAATTCCATGAAGCCTGTTAAATGGCAAATATTTTGCCCTGGAACTGGCATAATGTCAAAAGATTTTTAATTTTTTATTTTATTATTCAAAGATGTCTTTACAACTGGAATGTAAAGGAAAAAATGCCAATTGATGACAAATGATGTAACAAAGAAATGGTATCATATATTATAAAATGTTATCATACATTATAGAATTAGAGGTTGACTAAGAGAAACGAAATACACGTTGCAGCATGGTGCACAACCAGAATCACAAAACATGGTATGTTTAAGTAATCTTCTCTGGCTGGTACTAGGAATAGCCATTTGCAATAACAAAATTAATTTCTTAGCTTTTTTACAGCTGTGCAAAACAACAGATTTTAAGTATTGGGAACCACGGCGTCTAAATTCCTGCTAGCATAGATTTGATAAAGAGAAATGTGAAAAAAGTTTTTGTTTGTTTTTTCATTGTAGAAGGATTTATTTTTATTCACTTCTGTTTTGATATATTTATTGGCAATAATTGTATATCATTTTAGCACTGAATTTGGGAATGCAAGGTCTGTTTGGGATTTATTTTACTTCAGAGATCACTTAGCATTTGCTTTTTAGAAAAGCAGGAAACTTTTCCAACATACATCATTCTATGATACTGAAAAGTTAACAGTATCATCAAATTCCATAAATTAATAAACAAACCATATAAGAAAATGCATACCAAAGTATGAAAATCTGCTGACAACGCTGGGTCAGTTACCCAAGGTAATTATGACATGCTCTGACTGCAGAGAAGTGCAGACAGATCATACAAAACTCTATGACAAGCAATAAAATATCAAATGAAACTGAATGCAGATAGATGTAAAAACGCAGGCAGAAAAAAAAATGCAGTTAAAAAAAAAAATTTGCAAATAAAATGTTGGATTGCAAGGTGCCGATTAACCATTTAGAACCAAGATCTTAAGCTGATATTGACTTTTTTATGAAATAGCCAGTTTTCAGTCTAAGAATAATCCCACAAGTGAATCAAATATTACGACATACTAGCATGATTTAGAGAAAAAAGCATTATTTTTGTGGTGTCACAATATAAATGCAGGGTTCATGGGAATTTTTAATACTGTGGGCAGTTCTGGTCCCCTCTCTTCCAAGAAATGTAGAAGAATAACACAGAAAAATGACAGATTGTCAAGGTTATATACAAATTTACACAGAGAGAGTGATCAGCCTGGAGAAAAGTGAAATGAGTAGAGACAGATACACCATACTATGTGATTCATCCATGGCATGAAGAGGATGGACAAGGACTGATTACTCACCATCTCCTAAGTATGACATGAGGTTCCCAACAAATAAAAGCAGGTGCCACTTGATGTTGGCGTACAAAATGCTGCAGATGTGTAAAATTTGCATAGATTCAGAAGGGAAAATAGACAAGATGATGGAAGAGAGATCCACTAATGGTTACAAAGTACACGGATGCTGCATCCAGCACCTGAAAGCTGCTAAAGATTAAGAAAATATTAGGAAAAGTATCATTAGACCTGTCCCGTTCATATACTTCTCTAAGCATTTGCTTATGGGAAGTTCTGGATGCGGGACACTGAGCTGCTGGAACCTCATGGTGTACATAGATGTTAAATCACAAGAAAGCATCATTTTTTCAAGCTAAACAAGTAACATCTGATGATTTGTAAGCAAACTTACATTTTTGATCATCTTTAGCATATGCCAAAGACTAAGCTTTGGAAATAAGGCATTCCACTTTCAGTCCACCTAATTCATAAATCACTTTACAAAGCTGATAATCTCTTTCTCATGTCTCTTCTCTTCATCATTTACTCAAACACTATTGCTCACTTTTGTATGCTTATAATTTATTGTTAATATGTGAAATATCCTGTATACTCAGAATTCCTTGTATTACTGTAATCTCCTTCTACAGGAAATATAGCAGCATAACATAATCCTATGCATTTTACTGTTTATCCAAGGTTTAAAATAATAACTGATGGACTGATGTGCATCTCCTGATGTTTCACAGGATGTATTCAGTAACAATTAGACACATAGAGGTCAGTAATTTTTCCCCCTCTTTCGTGCAGCAAAACAAATGCTTTACTATTCACTGTGCCTACATGCACATGTATTCATGATGTTGTTGAAACTGTTTAATCTAACTTCAGACTTCAATAAATCTGATGTAACTATACATATGTCTACAACTTAAATTTCCTGGAATAAAATATTAAATATTTCCATGGTACTATTATGATCTTTTTTCATTAAAATCTAAGAACTTCAAAGTCAATTGTAGACTGGAAGTGGAGTATATAACAATACACAAAAAAGCTTCCCTCCGTGAAGCTTTAAAATGGTGCAATAAATGGTCACACAATTTTTAAATTATAGTAAATGACAAGATACAGACAGTTTAAACAGAGATATTAGTAGGTATACTTGTGTAAAACAACACTGATTTTCATAGTCTGCATTCTGGGGCTAAGCATAAATATTAATTCAAAACAAAGAGTTATTTACAGACAAACTTTCTTTGCCACAGATAAAAATTTTAGTAGTTTTCATAGGCAAATATGTTTTTACTGAATGAATGTACCAGGTCTGAAAACCTGAATAGAAACTCAAGCTATATTATTGTAAATTATTTATGAATCTTAGTTATTTAAAAAACAGAAGAAAATTTGCATGCTTGGCAGTTATAGTTCATGCAAGAGGGACAAACAAAACTAACTTCCTTAATTTTTTGATCAACTCAAACCCCATTTATCTTCAACGCACATTTCTCTCTCCTTGTACCACTTTATTACAAGAGCTTCAAACTAGATTAGGCAGCTAAGTCTCTAGATGCAAAGGCCTATTTCAACACTGAATACTATGTCACAATGTACTTTGGTAGAGAACAGAGGTTAATTCATGAGCAGCAGAATTAATGAGGCTTACTTTTTTACAGATCTGTGTTCCACGTTTCCACAGTTCTCTCCCCTTTGCAGCTCTCTCCGGCACCCTAATGCCTGCCCCCAGGCCCCTTCAGCCATGCCTTTTGCCCCTACTGGGGCTCCCAGCAGGAGGCAATTTGGTGGCCCTGCCTGCTGGCTGTCTGCACAGGTGTCAGGACGAGCAGGATCAGTAGCAGCTATGTTCATGCTGCACATCCCAGGGACATGGATTTGTCTCACTCATCTGTTCCCACAGATTTGCCACAAAATGCTTATTAATGTTTATTAATGCTTATTAATGCTTATTAATGTAAAAGGTCCCCTGACGTACTCATCTGAATAAGCCAACAGGCTTCTCAGCTATTTGTGGGTGCTGTTTCTCATGGTTGGGTTTTCCATTTTTTGCTGAAAGGTATGTGAGTGGGGAGAACAGTCTAAAAAAGCAGTATCATTACAATCACATGGGTATTTTCAGACAATTCAGGTAAAATGAGACAGAACTATGGACTTCAGAAAGAAAATAATTAAAGCAATCATCACAAATACTTTTATGAAACCAGAACAGTGAATTTTGTACCAGCAATTTTTGTTAAGTGTATAAGTCATCTCATACATGAAAAAACATTTATCGGGAAATAAATACATATGGGCAGCCATCTGAAATAATCGGCTATCAATTTGGGTATCCAATGTACATCAAATCGGTAGGTGTTAGGATTAAAAGGAAACACTGAAAGCCTGGCCATGCTTAATTTAATCATACAATAATTCACCTCTGTTTGCAGAGTAGATGAGTGAATGACTTCAAGTAACTGGACTACTCGTCCATGTTAATGGACACTATATCAAATGCCAGCTATGATACTTAAAATGTCAACATCATTAACCTTGTTAATTCTTCCACTGGAAAAGAGAAGGTAGAAGAAAGTACGGATCATATTAAAAAGATACCACATGAGCTACTCACAGACTACTTCTTAAGGACTGCTTTTATAGTATATGGTGAGACGGAAGCAGGGAAAACATTCCAATCAACCTAGTGCTCTATTTTCAAGCTATAAAATACTACTACATCACTGAAAGTTAAAATAAATTTGTGTCCAGAATGCTCTCATATCTAATTACAAACCTTAACAATTAATGTGTCCATTATGGGGGTTGGGGTAGGGTGGTGGAATGAAAGCTTTAAGGAGAGATAAAGACAGGAAGACACAGTCAATAAAAATTCTATTCATCACGAAGAAGAGTTCAAGATTTCTCCTTGAGTGAATTACCTTTGTGCTTTCATCAACACCATCTCACTATACACATGCACAGACACAGTCTTGCTTACACGACAATATACAACATGTGCTTTTCTGAACTCACTTGTACATAAGAATATCATGTTCCTAATATGCGATAACAGATAGCAGCAGAGTGAAACTGTAGTAGCTTTTCTTGTTATAAAGGTGCTTACATGAAAACGTATTTTAAAATATGATTAAGCTCATTGGTGAGAAGGATTAGCAATAGTATGCAGACCAAACTAAGCCAGAGAAAATCAGCACCTTGACACAACAGACTTATCAATTGTTTTCTCACAGTTAAAAATGTTCTAGTATTTCTACTACAATTTAATTCAGCAGTAATCTTAATTCAATTTCATTTTAGTTGAATGTTTTATTTGGCAGTATTGACAACAGTCCCTTGTATTACTGTATCATGGCTGTATATGCTGTACCATAAGCAAACATCCAGCTTTTGGCGTTCCTTAAGTATTTTTGTCTTCAATTATTTACCGTTCCCTTTGATGCGACTTTATGCTGTTTGTAACTTAGACTTCAATCTTCAGTTATAAAGTGTGGTTTCAAATTATATCAGTATTGTTTTAGTTTTAATAGGTGCTTTACCTATTAATTAGTTTGAGGCTTAACACATAAGAAGTAATGTAACCCCATTTTATGTTCCATGTAACATAATGAAGAATAATATAAGAATTACAAAATTACAAAACAAATTATTTCTAGATGAAAAGCATGCTCAGTTGATCACCCTCTCCATAGATTACTTGGCCACTACTCTTTGTTCTGTAATAGATAAAATGAAGCAATAACATTTACATTAGAGTTTTGCCTAGTAAAACTGATACAAAGACATATCAGTCTTACATGAAATGTAAAAATACATGCTGAACTACTCTGTTATGAAATAGTCAGCTTTTTAAATAGCATTCAAATAACAGATTATGAATAAAGCAAATAAATACTTTAATACTATCCACATTTTTTCTTTTTTTTACTGATGTTGTCTGAAGGGATATGTGGAAGGAGAGAGAATCTGCTCCCTTAAGGGTATCTGATCAAGGACCGTTTCAATATAAAAGGGGATGATAAGAAAGCAATAAACAAGAATATACAGATAAACATGTGACCAAAAAACAGTAAGAGAGGCAGTACAGAGGACTAAACCTGGCCAGTCACACTAATGGATGGGCTAGCATGAAACTGCAGGCAAACCAGGGTTTTGCAAGCAGTAAGCACACAAACCCAAGGGTGCAGGATGCTGGCGGGGCTTGGTGGCTCTATGCCAGCTGATGCCAAGCACACAGCCCCTGTGCCTGGGGCTGGCTGCTGCAGGAGGGGGCACAGGATGGCTGTACCTTCGCCGGACTGTGTGTGGGGTTGGGGGGTATTTGCCGTCCAACTTCAAGCTGGATGAGCCAGTGAGCAGAGATCTGGAGTCCAGACAGGGCTATCAGGTGTGCAGGAGGCCTGTGCTGGTATGCAGGGGGCTCCAGCGGTGTGCAGGAGGAGCCTGGGTTTCCAGCTGCTGGAGGAGGTGGCCACAGCTAGCACCAGCTAACATCGCCAATTAGCCTTTAGCTACTGTGATGTCTCTCTTGAATTCAATCTGCTTCTCTGCTAGTATTTTTCAGGTTTTTGTTCTTTTCTTTTCTATTTTTTTCCTGTGCTCACATTTGCTGTCATGTCATCTGCAAAGCATCTGATTGTGGTGACCCATAACATAACATCAGAAAGCCAGTCTTCATTAAATTTGTTTCAAATCCACACTGATGGTCAAGCAATTCCTCATGAGATACATTTCCTATGAGAATAAACAGTAAATACCTGCTATGTGTGTTCATTTTACAAGATCTATGAAAAGATGTTTGTAGGAAACAAAATGAAATGAAAATTTAAAACATGCTGTGACTACGGTAACAGTCTAAAAAAAGGCATAGGGCTGTGAGCAATGACATCTTTAGTACAGGTCCCTAACAAACTTACAAATGAAGAGAATTACAAATAAAAATCAGAAAAAGCCCATACTGCAGCTGAGGATGCTTTTGTCCTTTCTCAGAAACGAATGTCAAAAGAGTGCAATTAAATTTTATGATACTGTGAGAGCACTGCAAGAAGAGTACACATATTTGTTTGAAGGAAGATTTGAAGTCTCTCATTCTACTGAAAGAGATTTACTAATAAGGACCCTCTGAAATTCTCAAATTATACATGCTGTTACACTATTTTCACAGTTAATTTTTCCACAGCTTGTCAGCTTCAAATGGTTTTGCAAGTGTAAATATATTTTGCTATGATAATACTTTCTTTTGTCCCTTATAACAGCCTTTAACAAGGACCCTTCTGTTTGCCGGGGTGTCTGCATGGTGCAGATAACCCAGAAGTTACCTGGAACCTGCAGTGTCACCCAGTACATTTCTTGCTAACTGAACTTATTGGGGATACTTAAGATCCATAAAAATCTGCTCAATTACAAGCATCTGCTAAGCTGGCAAGAATTGCAAATATTTTCCAATTTAAACTGTACAGCTTAAGGAGTCAAAAATGTTTAAAGATATATACTCAATTAAGATCATATTTCCTAATCAAATGCTCACAAACAAAATTACTAATGTGCCAACATATTTAAGATTGCTGGAAAATGAGATCAAAATATGAATAGAATAAGCTTCATTCTGACATGAACAATTTCTTCTCCAAAACCAAACAGAACACAAACAGTAATTTTGAACTGAATGTATTTCACTCATGCCAAATAAAATATTTATTTCATACTGATTATTTTTTATTTTTCAATAAGTTTAATCTCAAAATATGATTTTAGAAGCTACATCTTGTAATTCTGAAGGTGAAGTAATGGAATGCTACGACTTGACAAGAATTTTTTGCTCAGTACTTTTTAAAAAACTCAGCCCAAATCTTGACTTTTTTATCAATCTGAAACCACATTTTTGGCATATAAACTAATCATCTAAAATGTTCTGCCCTATTTTGCCTGCAACCCCTGCAATCATAAGAGTTTAATAAGTACAGACACTAAAGGAAACAGAATAAAGTCCTAAACCAGGTTCAGGGCAACAAGATTTGTGAGTTTACAGATATCTGTAACTTTGTTACACTGGCATGTCATTGTTCTCTCTGCTACCATAAACTTGATTGTAACATTTGTGTATTTATGGTCAAATTTAGTTAAGTGGAAGATATTGAACCACATCAGCTACAAAATGGGTTGTGAAAGGAACTGGGTATACTGGAGCGAGGCCTGCAAAAGAGCACGACGATGACGAAGGGACTGGAGCACCCGACATACACGGAAAGGCTGAGCTAGCTGGGATTGTTCAGCTTGGAGAAGGTTCAGAGGAATCATATCAATGTGTGTAAATACATGATGGGTGGGGGGAGGAGGTAAAGAAGATGGAGCCACACTCTTCTGGCTAGTGCCCAACGAATAGACAAGAGGCAATGGGCATACACTGACACACTGAAAATTCCTTTTAAACATAAGAAAACATTTTTTTTTTTCCCAGTGAGGGGGTTCAAACGCTGGAAGAGGTTGCCTGAAGAGTCCATGGAGTCTGCATCATCGGAGATATGCAAAACCCAAGTGGTCCCGGTCCTGGGCAACCTGCTTTACCTGACCCTGTTTGAGCAGGAAGGGGTTGCACTAGGCAATCTCCTGCGGTCCCCTCCAACTCCAGTCACTCTGTGATTCTGTGAAATGTAGTAAAAGAAGAGAACATAGCACAGGTCACCTCTTACTAGAATGGAATGAGCTTCAGAGCTAATTAAATGAATTAATAATGATCATTCTCTCTATAAGGAATCCAGACGTGGTAAACATGAGATTAAGACAAATGTAGAGAAGACTTTCAGACAAGTAATTGGCCAAACTGAATGTAAAAATGGAAAAAAAGATGGTGAAAAACAAACAAACAACAACAAAAAACAATACCAGCATAAACAGTGAAAGGAGGCAGTGTTATTTTTGTATATTATTTTTTGTATAAAATGTTATATTTTGTATGAGAATATCCAGACTACTATTGTACCTTATACTAAACTGAAGTCAACAAAAAGATACCTGCTGAAGCTAATGATGAATTTGTCCTGAATCTAAAAGACAACTTGCAAGAACATCTACAAAATTTTTTTAAAGAGAAGATGAAAGTTTTTAACTGGATCCTGAAAGTAACTGGAACTAGAACTGTTTGAGAGTACAGATGAAAATAGCACTTCTCTGCAACACACACGGAAAAACAGAGCTCTGCATGTGTTTGCATCTAGAACAGTGGAACTCAGAAGGATACGACAATGACATAGTAGAAACTGGAAAGTCTTAAAAAACTGCAAAAGACCAGTCTAAAAGACTGAAATGATTTGTAGCCTCTCCATGGACAGCATAGATGCTGAACACATAGGCTCCCCATCAATATCGAAATTCAAGTCTGAAACCCCTGAATCTCAGGTAATGCCTTTCTCTGGATGGCTGTCCTGGGATAAGCATGCAATGCTCCAGGTTATCAGCAGACAGGAATCAGCTAGCAGAAGTAATGTTGCAATGCTAGCCTCTATCAAGTGCACAACAAAACTCAGAGACAATGTCTGTTAATATACTACTGCAGTTCCAAATAAAAGTTGCTTTCAAGTTTGAAAGTGACATAGCCTGGCAAGAGATCTCTTTTACTTCTGTGAGGAAAAAAGAATGAGAATGCACATATTTTAGAAGGGAAAGACAGAAATTCACTGTTCTTTTTCAAAAAATAAAAATAAAAAATGAATTATCACAAAGTTGCTAATACACAATACGTATCTATCACCTTTATACTCCGAGCCCACTCATAGTCACTCGTTTTCCCAACAGTAAGAAAGTAAAGACCATATCATTAATCTCTCAGGATGCTCAAACCCAAATTATTCAATACAAGATCAACAAACAAACAAACAAACAAAAAACAACAACAAAAAACAAGCAAACAACAACAACAAAAAAACACAGGCAACTGCAAATACTCTGGCACAGTGCAACTTATCTATCAAGTGTTCACATACAGGATTAATCTTAAGGTCATATTTATTACAGTTAGCTATAGCTATAAAAGTTCTGAAGAGTGCTACAATAAATAAGAAAATAAATAAATGAATAGATGTTTATCTATGACCACATTGTGCTTGATTCTGTGTCACTGTGCAGAACTTTTCATCCATGAGTAATCTAAAGTGCCAAGAAGAATCAACGATTAGGTCTATCTATCTCAGAGGAAAAAAAAATAAAAAAAATCTCATGTGAATTCCAGAATTTCTAGCCAGCAATATCCTATCCAAGAAAAATCATGAAATGTAACCTGCCAGTTCTGAGCAGATGCAGAAAATATCTAGGAGTCCTACTAATTCATAATTATTTTAATTCACCAACTAACAAACAATCTTTATCTGCATTATTGATATTTCTCAAACTAATGGTGCATCACACTGTGAGAATCCTGCATTTTGCCTGACACAGTGACAATAACCAGTAGGAGGTTTTCAAAACTACAGTTAGCGCTGCATATACTGTTTATTAAAATGGTGTAATAATTAAAGCTTTTATTTCTTATTAATACTGTGGTGCAATTCAATTTCATTTTTCGCTGCATGCTACTTCCAGATTTGTTAAAATAATCTTGTATCATTACAAATGAAAAAAAGTCAAGAGTTTTTTAATGAAAACATTTAAAAATCACAAGTCCTGAAATGTCCTTCTAGACTTTTTATCTGGAAAATCAATGTTCTCATCTGAAACTCAGTGTGTGTTGCATTTAAGATGATCCAAGCAGCTTGCAAACAAAGCAGTCCTTCAAACATGATCTTAAAGTTATTTTCCACATACAGTAAGAACTTCTGAGAATAATTTAACTCTAATCCAATAATCTATTTATATAGAAAAAAAAAACACCCACAGTTTTTATACTGTGCCCGTCACTAATATGTGGGATCATCAGAACTTAAAAATATGAAGACAGAAATTTGAATATATGAATATTAACTGGATGGAAGTGGACAAAGGTTGGTAGAAACCCATGCTGCGCATCTAAGAGAATGATGCACACCACTGAAATCTTACAGATTTTGAACAGTTTCCACTGTTTTGAACAATTTTCCATCCTGCTAAAGAAAGAAAAAAAAAAATAAAGAAAAGAATAACCCACAAACCAAAAATGTCAGGCAGACTATCCTTCCCTGAACTTTTCACCAGACTACCAAAAAAAAAATGCTGACATATTTCGTAAACTGAATTTCACACTTAAGCATTCTTATAATAAATAGTATTAATTTGCTCGTGTACACAAGATTTAACTGTCAGATGCTGAATTTTATTTAGTTCCTTTTCAACACACATATGACCATTAACTCCTAATGGCATGTCATCAAAAGTCTTTAGGTGTATGAAGTGAAGGACGTATAACTGGAATGACCAGAACAAAACATTTGAAGACACCTTTATAACTGGGCTTCATGGATTTTGTTGTTGGTGGTGGTGGTTTTGCATATTTGAATACAAAAATGGCTCTCTGAAAGCAGAATTTGAAACACAACCCAAGGACATTGACTTGAGTGAGTCTGGGAGTAGTTCCTTAACGCCTTGCTTGTTTTGCAACTAATATGCATAGAAAATGGAAAGAAAAACAAAACCTAAGGATTTGCCCTTACCAAAAAGAACTGATTTTTTTTTTAATCTGAAAGTTGCAATCAGTGAAGTTTAGATCAGGTGTCAGAAGGATTATGAACATGCTAAAATGCTCATTTAAAGAGACACTGAAAAAACTGTGTTTGTTTTTTTTTTCTTTTGAAAGAGATGAATAAAAATAAGCTTGGCAGTTACATAAATTAGTGAACAGTGAATAGAAGACAGTTCTGTTGATTAAAATGGTGTAATAGTTCCGTTCTTTTCTCACAGTTCAAGGGAAAACAGACATTTGGTTCAAATTCATAAAAATGTAATTGTTGTATGTTTTGTTTTGTTTGTTTGTTCTTTTTGCATATGCATGTATATATTTGCTCTGCCTTGATTACTACAAAACAAAGGAATTCACATGCAGGAGTATTCTGCATTTCTATATTTTAAGTCATTAAATGTAGTACCACCAGTTTTAGTGGTGGTACAGATTCTGTGCTGTAATTGTCATATACGTACTTTCCAGAAAGCATGAGTAAAGTCTCTCTCTATATACATATATATTTAATAAAAGATTTGGCTGAATATTTCTGCTACATCACTGAAATTAAAAACATCCTCTACTTAAAGTCGTGCCTGACTTCAAATGTCGAGGAAATTAGATAAGCTATTAACACTTAATACCTGTTCCAACTTACAGATTTTACTTAGCTGCATGAACGATTTAATTGGGATTATAATCAATAGAAAGCTAACTCTGATTTCTCTCTACTTCTCTGTTTACCATACAGTTTGTTAACTACCACTGGATCATTTTATATGCAGATATCATAATGCTGGAATGTCCAGTGCCATCAAAATCAGCTATGATTAAAAGAAAAAGGTACAGTTATTATGGAATGAGAACATTGTGTGTGGAGTTAATTGGAGAGGTTTAATCAGTAAAAATTCCGTATGTAATCAAGCCCTTAAAATTTGATTATCTGGTCTATTATAATTGATTTGATCATAGTCTAATCCTGCTTCTAATATATTTAAATTTTATTTCATTTACATTGTTTCTTTTAGGTTTGGTAATAAATAATCTTAGTTTTCATGTTTGTTTACACAATTGCTATTTACCAGCTTTTATTCCAGCATTCAGATCTATCTTGATGATTTTCAGGTGGTTAAATTACTTGCTCTTTCCTATACCAACACCTATTTATAATGGAAAGATTTTGCAGTTAGGCAATTCAAACTCTGCCACCATATACACATTTTGTTACTTCTACAACTTTCTAACCAAGTAACTATTGTTAAAATAGCTTGGTTATAAAGATCTTGACAGTGAAAGATAGTTCTAATAGGGAATGAAAAAGCTAAATCAAGAAATTTATTGTTTAGAGATGTTACAAGTAACAAATCTCTTCCACTGAGGAACCAAAATTATTCAAATATTAAAAACATTCCCTGTTTTCCACAGATCTGGTATCACAGAATCACAGAAGGGTTGAGGTTGGAAAAGACCTCTGGAGGTCATCTTGTTCAAGCCCCCTACTCAAGCAGGGTCACCTGGGTCAGGTTGCTCAGCACCACATCCAGATGACTTTTGAAGATCTCCAGTTAGGGGGACTCCACAACCTCTCTGGGCAACCTGTGCCAGTGCTCTGTTACCCGCACACTAAAAAAGTTTTTCCTTGAGTTCATATAGAACCTCTTGTGAACAGGAAAATAATGATGCGTCAATATATTGCTTAGACTGGATTACTTATTTGTTCCAAAACCAAAATAGACAGTAGAAGTTAAATTAGTTTACAAATTACCAAACTATGGGGAATTTTCCCCAGGAGGTCCAAGCATGATGACCACAGCAGATGACAATCTATGCTTATTCTATTCACAACAGCTTTATAGTCAATCTTCTACAACTTGGGAAGTCTAATTAACTATTCAAAATGTAAACTTAAACAATGTAAACACTTATCTGAAACAAAATTAATCCTTCTACTAGTATTTTTTTTTCCTGAGAGAATTCCCAAACCAAGCTCAGACTACTCTAGTCACAGATACTTCAGACTGTAACAGCTCATAATAAAATGGCTTGCAACGGTTCCCTTGTCATATGAACAGGTGAAGACTGATCACAAACAACAGCAGCAAGCAAAATTCAGAAGCACAAGAATTGTTTTAGCAGTCATCAAGCTTCTATTCTGTGATAAACAGAACTGTGCAGGATAAACCACTCTGTCCCAGGAAGGATCTTCCTATCATTTGTTATACAACCACAGTTGTTCTTTATTTTTGCTTAAGTCCAATAATAAAGTATCTGCATCCTTTGTAAAGCTATTTCTTTCAATGCCTTAGTGCCACAAATCCAACAGAACAATGCACTCTTTATGGTTGGAAACAGTGTAAGTCACTTCATTCTTTTAATTCTACAAGCAATGCATCCTACAGAAGAAAAGCAATCTTGTTCATTTCTTTTTCTTAAAAAAAGAAAAAGATAGATGTGTAGATGAAGGTTCTTGAGATACTAAGATCATCACTCCCATTTAAGAAAAAGGAAAGGAAATGGGAAGGAAATGGGAAGGAGAGGAGAGGAGAGGAGAGGAGAGGAGAGGAGAGGAGAGGAGAGGAGAGGAGAGGAGAGGAGAGGAGAGGAGAGGAGAGGAGAGGAGAGGAGAGGAGAGGAGAGGAGAGGAGAGGAGAGGAGAGGAGAGAGAGAAGAGAAGAGAAGAGAAGAGAAGAGAAGAGAAGAGAAGAGAAGAGAAGAGAAGAGAAGAGAAGAGAAGAGAAGAGAAGAGAAGAGAAGAGAAAAGAGAAGAGAAGAGAAGTATTGCTTAACCAATCTAAAAGCCTTCTGTGATGGAATGACTAGCTGGGTAGATGAGGGGGGAGAGCAGTGGATGTAGCCTACCTTGACTTCACCAAGGCTTCCAACACTGTTTTCCATAACATCCTCACAGCAAGCTCAGGAAGTGTGGGATGGATGAGTTGACAGTGAGGTAGATTGAGAAACGGCTGGATGACAGAGCTCAGAGGGCTGTGATCAGTCTATTTGGCGACCTGTAGCTAGCAGTGTCCCCCAGAGGACAGTACTAGGTCCAGTCCTGTTCAACTTACTCATCAATTACCTGGATGATGGAACAGCGTGCACCCTTGGTGAGTTTGCTAATGTGGCTAATACTCCAGAGGGTTGTGCTGCCATTCAGAGGGACCTCAACAGGCTGGAGAGGTGGGAGAAAATGAACCTCATGAAATTCAATGAAGGCAAGGGCAGAATCCTGCACCTAGGGTGGAATAACCCCAAGCACCAGTACAGGTTGGGGCTGACCTGCTGGAAGATAGCCCTGTGGAGAAGGACCTGGGAGTCCTGGTGGACAGCAGGTTAACCATGAGCCAGCAATGCACTCTCGTGGCCAGGAAGGCCGATGGTATCCTGGGTGCATTAGGAAGAGCACTGCAGGTTGAGGGAGGTGATCCTGCCCTTCTATGCAGCCCTGGTGAGGCCACGCCTGGAGTACTGTGTCCAGTTCTGGGCTCCCCAGTAAAAGAGGGACATGGAGCTCCTGAAGTGAGTCCAGCGGAGGGCTACAAAGGTTATTAGGGGGTTGGAGCATCTTTCACACAAGGAAAGGCTGAGAGAGCTGGGCCTGGAGAAGAGAGGCAGTCCCTTCCAGCCTCAACCATTCTGTGATTCTGTGGAAGTTGCCTGCTTCTACGCCTTTTACAGTCAGGGCAAAACAAAGCACCATTAACAAAGTGTAGCACAAGTATGCCTGGCAAAGCTGTAGGACGGTGACTAGTAAGTGTGAGATAAAATGTAATTTACCTGTGAATAGTGATGTCTGGCAGTTCTGAAGACTGAAATATTTAACTCAATGATAGCAGTGAGAGTTTTCCCATTTACTCTACCAAAGAAGGCTTCACTAATATCAGTAATGTGAATAAACACTTTGAAATTTGTGCTACTTGCTAAAGAGTCAATATGTCTCCAAGATAAATGTTATCTACTAAAATATTCACATTGAGAAGGAGATATCAGCCTACACTTAATATCTGCATGACTGGATTTCATAGGATAATTTGCATGTTTCAAGGACACCCACTCCATATCCAATAATCCTGATTAGGAGAATTAAAGGTATTTGAAACTCTGGTACAAAAGAAATTCCAACCTATTAATTATATAAAAATGACCTTGTTATTACAGATATATTCACTGTCCTCTGTGACATTCAGATAAAGCTTGCTGAACTGTGTATTAAGCACAAAAGTTTTCCAAACCATAGTCATAAATCTGTACCTGTTTATGTATTTACTGATTCCTATGCTAGATGAAACAAAGTGCTTATTACTTCCAAAAGTGCTATGTGTAAATACACTCAGATGAGAATGCATTAATGGAGGACCACATCTAGTTTGTGAAAATGAACAAGGGAGAAACGAAACGTTGTTTTTAAAATGCTATGAAAATGTTGTCAGTCCCAACTGAATTCTTCAAAAATAGAAGGAGAAGCACCTCGAAACAAGGAAGACAAGACCAAAGCATACCACTGGTAGGACAGTAAAGGAAAATAAGGCTATGACCTTACACAGACAAATCGGAGTACAAAGTTTTGAAGAGGTATAGCAATGCCCACAATACAGAAAAAGGTTTACTTATTGGGGGAGAATATTTTAATTATAATATCTATTTTAAGATGGCACATTTGCAGTGGATGCTTCAGAGAAGGTGACTAGCATTAACACACTCAACAGAAAACCCATGTACAAGAAATAAGATATTTGAAAGGTATCTCACACACCTGCATGGCTGAGGTATTTATTTATTTCAATTTATAATAGGGGACCAAGAGGCAGAATAAAAATTTAAATATTCCACTAGTCTCAAAATCAATCTTTGTTGATACAACTTCTTATTGAAGCATCCCATGTTCAGTGAATATTACTAATCTCCCTGTCTGATTCTCTTTAGCATGCAGAACAGAAGGATTGCTTTTAGAAATGTCACCATTTCCTAACAATGTACAGTAGATAGGGACATATATATAACTATACAAGGGCTTTAAGTTCTAATGAAATTAGTGGAGATACTTTCTGATGCAGCAAAGCTCCATCAAGCATTAAAAGTTGTTGACATTAGTTTCGTTAATCATTTCAGTAATGGTCTATTTGTAAAAGTTGCATTCCTATGTCTAGATTATAGATCTTAGACTAAAACTAACAGTTTCATGCATGTATGTTGGGTTACCTTTTTAAGAGAAGAGTAGGAATATTGTGCCTACATTTCTGCCAGTTTTATGTTACAAAGCAGACAGCTGGAAGCAACTGACCCTTATGATGGAATTTAACACCTATGACTGGAAAGAGCTCTTTGGTCTTCTAGCCTGTGTCTTTGTTTCCGAATTATTTTGCATAGTCTCTTCAACGACCTGATTAAACTTTACCTTAAAGTGCTCAGGTTTTCTTTCTCTCATTACTCTAAAAATACAATCACACTAAAGACACAGAAGGGAGTAACAACATAAATGAATTTAATAAAACCAAAGCAAATAGATGTGCACAATAAAAATAATTTATATATATATATATGAAAATGAACATCTGCAGCAGATTTAGATCCCTAGACAACTCTCCACACATGCATACAGACACGTGTACATTAGTGCACATATACATATTTGTATATTTGTGTACATATATACAGAATCATACAAATGCATACATGTAGTGTTAATGTGGAGCTACCCTTTTCCACAATCTGAAGCAACATAAAAGGTCTGTATTCTCCCACAGCCTGCTTCTCAAATATAATCCATATGTCTGTTTTCTGGCTATGCTCTGCTAACATTTGTTTCAAGAAAAAGGCTTTGGCTACATAAATTTGTACCTTTTCTCACATACGTGTAAGCAATTTGTACTGTGCTCAGCTTTCTCTTTTGCCTGAAGCTCTTTCTTCTCTATTGCTGTATACTAGAGAGTCGCCTATCTTTCCCTTATGGTCCCTCTTCTCTCTCTAAGTTCTTCCCTTCTGTGTATGTTCTTGGGCAACATTAAGGAATAACACATTTTTTGCAATCATTTTCATTTACTTCTTCATTTTTTTTCCAGTCAATACCCATATTTTCTTATTGTCTATCTATAAAAGCTGTACAATGTCTCTATGTATCTTTGTCTTGCCCTTCCTCTTCTTACAGGCTCAAATGCAAATTCCTCTTTGTTCTTTTGTTTTTCTACCTGTTAGTATTTGCCTATTTGCCTAGGTGAGGTCTAACATTTCTAACTGATAACGGTAAACATAATCAGTAAATACTTCTTATGTCTTCAGCAGTACGCCTTCTGTCCATTTAGATCACAGAATCCCTGCAATACACTGTCTAAGCTACAACCAAATTGTTCATTATCAATGTCATTTACGGAGAGAGGGCTCACTGCTACTTCCTCAAGGGCAAAATCCAACACAAGGAGTTCAGAAAATGCTGGGCTAATTAAATAAAGACTTTCTGCATATACATGGCCACCAATATTTTGGCAGTCAGTATATTTATAAATAAAATTCAAAATAAAAAAATGAAATAAAATTAAATTAAATAAAACAGAACAACAACAACAACAAAAAATGATCACTGCATGCTGGCTTGTAATACCATCCCAACACAAAGTAGAGCTCCTGCACTAGCATGGATAAGGATATTTTCACTGACCAGCCTTGCTTTCTGGGTTTGTTCTAAATAGAACCTCACATCTGATCAACTCTGTATCAGGGGGTCCAAAGCTTAAATCCACATCAGAGTTTTACTGATTTTATTAAGCTCTGGTACAAGATTATTTATATTTTTAGCAATCCATTCTTACAGCTCACTTTGTTCTGCCTTATACAGAAAATATACTAAAATAAAAACAATCAAACTTTGTTCTCCGATTCTTGCTGTGTTTGTAAGATATACGCCTGGTAACTGTTAGGTAATTTTGTTCCTTGCCTTAGAGTAAATTATAATCTCCTTCTGCTGCTGAGCTGCCTGGTCCCTGCAGCGTGGATGATGATTCTCTATTTGCTATTATAATATACAATGTGGGGAAGCATTCAGAAAACTCTTAGGAAATGCAATTTCTTTTTCAACAAAGTTTGTTGCTTTTGTTAGTGTGGCTGAAAACAGACAGAAATGTGATTTCGCCATTGTTGAAAAGACTGATGTAGGATGTCTGTGATGTGCCAACAATAACAAAAATTCCAACTTACAGGAAACACACATGAGGAGGTAGACTGGGATTCTGGACCACTTCAAGAATGCAATTTTTACACCCCGTTGGAAGAGCAGTCAATTTAATAGTTAGTAACAGGAACTTTACTCTTTCTTAACAGCCACAAGACAATATCACACACTTGTTCACATATGCAACCCTGGAAAGATAATGCAGCAGAAAGATCAGGTTATTTCCCATGATACCATCATTCGTCTGTAAAAGAAAAGAGAAGCAAAAGCTCCACTCTTAAATGTTCCTTTTCATTACAACAAACATGTACCCTTCCCCAAACATGGAAGACATCTTCTCTACATATGTTCTGTTTCCTATTGTCATGAATGCAATAGAAATGCATACATAATACTATATAAATACACATTTTTGAAAATAAATCAAACATGAGACAAAGGATATTATGGCTTTAAAGTATCTCTGAAAGGATTATCCTGGAGAACTGTTGACACTTTAGTGTAAATACTGGTAGTTCAATTATTATGTTAAAATTTGCATGTGTACACAGAAAATTCATTTAAATGAGATAATGTTTACATTGACTAAATTTAAGTATTTAAAAGAAAACTGTACCAGAAGGTTTTCTTATCTTTATTAGATAGCTCTGATACAAGTCTTATGTGTCAGAACAGTAGACAAAATATACTTTAGAAGATAAAAAGGGGGTGACATATTTGTTTTCGCACTGTAATGCATCACAGCAGCTGAAATGGTAGATTAACTAAAGCTGAACTTTTAAACCACATCATAATTGAAGAGAAATTATTAAAAAAGTTGAAGGAATATAAAAGATTATTTTTCTTCAGGCAAATAAATGTGATAGACATTTTTATCAGTCTATATAGTACAGAAATGCCTTCTTTTCCCATATATATCGTATATATTACCATATATATTGTATATATTTTACTACTTTTCCTCAAGGTTTCTTGATTGAATTTAAGTGTGCTATTTTGGCAGATGTTCTAATTTTCTGTCTGGTTGGAATTGTCTTTTCACAGTTTGTAACTATTTTTTTTTGTCAGGTATTTGCATGTGAAGGTTTCATAATATCTACAACGTCACTATGGCAGATGACCTAATTTGCATCTTCTCCCAACCAAATATTTTACTATGATCATTTCTAATCACAACCAAATTCAAAGAAAAGAAAGTGAAAAATGAGCAGATTGAAACTTGAATCCCTTGGAATAAAACTCTCAATGTTTTCAATGAAAAGAAGAATTATTCTTTCAATTCTGCCCTCTGCAGTTCTTCTTGCTCTGAACTGCCTAAAGGCTATTTCTCCTCTGAGTACATAGATCTCATTTTAAGCTGCCATCTTAAACACAACGTTTTGTGCACTTGAGTGCACTTATCATTTGCTTTTTGCTGCAGATATAAATAATGTTAAGAGAATGTCAGTGTCTAGATGTCTTATCCACACACATGCAGTAGGATCAGTAGGTTTACACGAGACATTTACCAACATAACATTTGGAGTTTTCACTCTGCCTTCTTTTGGAAAAGCAAGTGCTGCTGCAAATGGTTTTTTCTAGACAAAGTGGCATTCAATTATTCAAATTACTTTAGGTTGTAAACTTTAGGTTAGCTGTGCTAAACGTTCATTTTATTAAAATAATATTGAATGCTGTTAACATCTTAAATATTTGGTAAATAGGGATATTTTTATTTATTGCATAGACTAGAATTCGTGAGTAAATACAACAAAGGAAATAAAATGAAACTACTGTTAGGAAAACCAAGCAAAAATATATATAGCTTGCTAAACTGACAAAGATTTAATTGAATCTAAGTAATTCTGTAGTAGCCCAGATTACATACTGTATAGTGTACTCAGGTGTTAATGAGTAATGTACGAAGAAGAGGGAGCCCTGCTATTGCTTCTGTTAGTATGACAACCATAAAATGTAAAAACAAAGAACAAGTTGTTATGAGCAACTGAACACAGTATCATTTGTAAGACCCTTTCAGAACACCTTCTGCAGGGAAGAGGATGGAATCAGTTCACAATGTGTATACACTACAAGCAGTAGAAGGAAAAGAAATTTGAAAAATATGTCTGAAATCCTTGGCTCTACATCATGTCTCAAATTGAAATGCTTTGAGCCTACAACCACGTCCCTGCGACCTCTCTAGCTACCATGCACTATCCTGCAAAATTGAAATTATAAGTTTGCTTTTCAGAGCTGAACGTCAAACAATGTTATGGAAAACCCTATCTTAAAGCAAATCATGCATTTCCTAAGTTACTCTAACTTATTTAGGGAAAAGGTTTGTTTCATCTTTACTCAGAGAGTAGTATCTTACAGGTATGGAACTGCCTACTGAAGTCAATGTCTGCTAACCCTCTAGAAGGCAGACAGAAAATAAAAAGGTAACAGTTGGAATATACGTTCTGCCCAATGGAATGTTTGCAGATGTTCCTGTACTCCAAAATAAATCTAGTCTGTGGGCTGCATGGGGTTTTGGAAGAAAACCTCCCCTACATTACCTTTGTTTACACAATACAGTTATCTCTTCCTGGCGGGAACCAAGCCTTTCTGGATTCGAAGTATTGCTACTTGGCTATTCTGCAACAAATACAAGAACTGCAGAAGCAATGAGATTTCCATTCTCCCAAATGCTGACATTCTCACCAGCATAAAGAACAGTGAAGATCAATAATATTGAATATATAAGAAAATAGCAGACACTGCTTCATCTCTCCAAAGGAATAAAGGAACACCATATTTTCAAGTTTTTTTTTTTCCTCCAGAATTCAATCTATCAGAGAGTTTCATCCTTAGATATCTTATCTTTTGAATAACAGTAATAAAGATATTTTAAATACATTTTAAAATCGCAGCAGCCCAAGTTGAAAAAGTTCTAAAATACAGAAGAATTGCAAGCAAAACACGTTTTAAAGTATTATTTCTATTACATTGAAATTAAAGGTAAAAAATAATGTTTTAAACAATGTTGTTATTTATATAGGATGAGTCTGACCTCAATAATCATCTGATAAGAAATATCAATTAATCATCCTAGTCCTACTTCTCATGTAGTTTCAAATATAGGGACATTACTTCTACATATATATATATTTTAAAAGTTTGTACTCAAACACTGTAGTCAGTTTTCATTATTTTTATGATTTTTAGATCACCTGTTATTTCATTTGACCAGGACTGCAAAATAGATTTAATACTTTTGTTTCTTTCAAATTATACATTCATGGGTAGCTGATAAGAAAAATGTGATTCAGGAACAAAGACTAGAACAGATTCTCCTGGAACTGGTTGTTGATTTTATTGACAGACACACAGCATTTTGAAATAAATGAGTATGATGAAAGTTTCTCCTGAAAGAAGCAAAAGAACAGACTCATATGAAGGAAACCAATAGTGGTATTCCACAAATGTTTACATATGAGCAAGTAACTTAATGATACAGATAAGCGCTGTAGGATCTGATTATAAAATGGTCCTTTATCAGAATAAATAAAATAAAAAGCTGGGGAACCAGTGAATCTCACTTTCATTTATTAACTATGACAATTTAGGCACAAATAGCTATGTTAAATTTATGTAATGGCCCACCTTCTGTTAGCTGATAATACATTTACCTCTTTTTATTACTATTTAAATGTCCCATGTAAGAACTGGAAACAAATAAGAATAATAATCCTTGTTCATCCCATATGCAATAAAGTCAACACAAAAAAAGTTTTTTTTATTATTATTTTGATGGAAGACTTTATGCAAATGAGAAAAATGTTAAAAAGCCAGACTTTTTTAGAAGATGAGTAATAGTCGCATATTCTCTTATTCATTGGCACAGAAATTGCAGATACATGAAATTCTAGCCTGGGAAATCTGCCCTCAGTAAACACATTTAATGCATGGACATGGTCTTCTGTATGGTTATACTCATAGCCATCTGCTGTGTGGGCACTGTTCCCATCCACAAGTTGACTGGAAATTTTCCTTACAGTATTCATGCCAAGCTACAGGAACAATACGCTAAGACTTTCCCCTTTTGTAAGAATCCCCTTTTTGCTGTTTATAAAGCACTGACAAAAATACTTCAGTTAGTACACTAAGAAAGTATATTTCAGAAAACAATATCTGAAAAGTAGAAAAACACGAAATGAATCATAGAATCACAGAATGGTTTGGGTTGGAAGGGACCTTAAAGACCAACCAGTTCCAACTCCCTGCTATGGGCAGGGACACCTCCCACCAGACCAGGTTGTCCAAAGCCCCATCCAGCCTGGTCTTGAACACTTCCAGGGATGGGGCAGCCACAGCTTCTCTGGACAGCCTGTGCCAGTGCCTCACCACCCTCTGAGTGAAGAATGTCTTCCTTATGCCTAATCTAAATCTACCCTCTTTTACTTTAAAGGCATTTCCCCTTGTCCTATCACTACACTCCTTAACAAAGAGTCCCTCCCCACCTTTCCTGTAGGCCTCCTTTAGGTACGGGAAGGCCGTTCTAAGATTTCCCCAGAGCCTTCTCTTCTCCAGGCTGAACAACCCCAACTCCCTCAGCCTGTCTTTGTAGGAGAGGTGCTCCAGCCCTCTGATCAGCCTCATGGCCCTCCTGCTCCCAGTAAGTTTTGTTGGATTGAGCACTGTAAGGAGTAGCAATAACTGTTCTGGTGGAGAACAGATATAAATAAGAAAGTATCAACATGAGAAGGTACATTCTGCAGGTAAAATCCTATGGCAGAAAATAGCATTATAAAATAAAGTTTTTTTCTAGAGACTAGGGATATTCTCCAGAGACGACATCTGAGTATCAATTATAAATGGATTTGTTACTCTGAATTCTTTCATATCTATGTAATCAATCTGAGATCAGCAAATTCCTGAAGATTTTAGAAGAAAGGGATCTCAAAAAAAGACAAAACAAAACACAACAACAATGAAAAAACCTAACATCTGAATAAACTAAAACCAAGGAAATCAAAATTAGCTGGAAACCACTTGTGAACTTCTTGGTTAAGATTTCTATGAATAGAATCAGCCTGAATTCATCACTGAACTTACATAAAGAAAAGTTGCATTTATAATGTATATGGGAGTATATGGTAAAAATTAAAATGTTTGCAAGTTAAGCTAAAAACACATTTCTTCCTTACATATAAAATTCATATTTGCACCAGTGGGAATTGTTACATTTTGTAATGGTATGATGTTGTGAAAAGTCCTGAACTATTTCCACTGTTTCTGTCTTTACATCTTCCAAAACCAGGCAATGAACCACAGCAGTGTAACTGCAGTTAACTAATGAGAGAAAAAAAGGCGTCTTCACTTTCTAGAAAGAATACAAAGATAAGTCAAGCTACCTGTCAATAATTAACACATGCACAATGAAGGAAGACTAAATTATAAGGGCATAATGATGTCTAGGAAAATCCCACTAGAACGGCTTGGAGGAAATCAGCTCTCTGACCACTGACACACTTTTTTTCATAACCTAAAACTTCATATTGCCTTTCAATAAAGTTCCTATTTTGTTGCACTTTATATTCAAAGGACAAGCAACTTAATTCTCAGAGTGCTGAGGGAGAAATTGTTATTAATACTATGACAGCTCATATAAATCACTTTTCTGCTCCTGAGAGCTAAGACAGGGTCTCAGACATGCTGGAGTACATCAGTATTTACTAAATGCCTCCACTCCACACTGTGCTTTACGAAGTGAAATACATCCATGCAAATGGAAAACAAAAGGCTATAATTCTGATTTAGCACAGCTTTGCTCTAGTTGATTTTGGCATAAATGATCAAATAAGACTAAGGTAGTACAAATCTAGGCCTTTCTTGAAAATCCATATTTGCATTTTGGCTGGTAGCAAAATTAGAAGCACACATAAGGATTCCATGTAGAGTGAGGATTGCTTGTCTTACATGGCCTGCACAGGAAAACTAAAAGAACCACTGACTTTATATGGTAATCTTTTTAAATAATTCCTTATAAATATTGTCAAAGAGATGAGTACTCGTATTTATGACTGTCTGAAGTCCTACTGCACAGGGTCGACATACTACCACGGTTTATCTCTTCAAGTACACTGCTAAGAACACATGCACACACACATACACACACACTAGGTCACAGACTTAAAGATGTGTGCTGTCTTCAAGAGGCAATCTGTGCAGAGAAAAAGAACCTGGATTTTGAAGAAAACTACATGTCCCATGGATTGTCCAAGAGGACTCTGGTTAGGAAACCTTCACACTCTGGCTTGTATTTGCGGGCTTGATTGAGTCTCTCTCTTAGTAAATCTTCTGTTCAAAAACATTTTGCATAGGGTATACATCTGTAAATAAAGAGCACATCAACGCAGTAAGTACTCCTGGTACTGCTGTTCATTTGTTGTGTGCCCCATAATTAAAACCTCACCGTGAGATCCATAGTGCTTCCTACTTAAAATCCAAGCAGAAAGTACACTTGACACATGCTGAAATTACTGTCCGCAGAGCAAAGGAAGATTATTTCTTCAAATTTGCAGACAGTACTTTAACACTGGATGGTGACACTTTATGAAAACATCATATCTGTTAATATGTATATATATGTGACCAAGCATGAAGTTATTTCCTTTTTCAGAACATTTGAACACAGTGAGCATATATCACGTTAAGTGTCAGGAAGCACAATCTCTCAAAATTATTTTCAGCAATTATCCTAGATAGGTACTGTTCAGGAGTCCCTCAAGGGATGCTTCATTGTTTTTAAATAATGAGTTAATTATAAAGTCTGCATATAATAATGAACAAAATCTTCAAGTACTCAGCTGTCTCCTATTACTCTGTCTTGTGTGTACTTAATCTTTATTATCTGGTTATGTGAAAATGGTGTGGAAAGCTTAGAAAGTTACATCATTTTACAACGATTCCTTGTGCTATATGCTCTTTTAGAAGCAAAAACACTGCAAAAATGTACAGAAAAGTCTGTTTCACTTTTTCTTTCTCTGCTCAATTCTGGCCAAAAAAAAGAAAAAGAAAACAGTAGGAAAATACTAAAACACGATTAAAGCACAGTTAAGACTTAGCATGTCCATCACACGAAGTTACACACACACACACAAAAAAAAAATAGAAGCCAGCAGTTAAGCATTTTAAGATGTGGTGGTAATAGGGTATCCCCATTCAATAATAACATAACGATTTGAGCGGTCAATTAAAATGAGAGCAATGTGGCTCAGTCCCACCCTTCAAGGCTGAATTCTGCTCATGTCTCAAGAGACTCAGACCTGGAGCAGCAGCTGCACCTTGTGCCAGGAGGGGAAAATCTCACCCCCTCTCTGTTTGAGATTCTGCAAAATTCTGCCTCAAACACAAAAACTCACCTGGTCAGAGTGAGCAAGAACATAATAAAAATATACTGACTTATTCTCAGCAGTAACAAACTGAAGCTCATCTTTCTGTGAGTTTTCCAAAAAAATGCTTCTCAATTTATTAAGAAGTGGAAGCAAAAGAGACGGATATTCTTTAGAAACTTAAAAACAAACAAACAAAAACCCTCATAGATTAACATATTGTTACTATCCACGTACTTTTTTGCTCTAACTTTCTAGCTGCTGCAATTTCTCTGATTATTGAAATTCACTCAGTCTTTGTATGGGCTTCCATGGCAAACAAAAGGAATGACTTGTTTTAAGTAGATTTCACACACACTAACCAGAGATTGATTTAAAATAAATAAATAAATAAATAAAAATCTTCTCTTGAATATGCATTCTGGCAGAAGCATTCAAATTTTATTTTCAGACAAAATAAATAAATAAGACTACAGAAATGTGTCTGCTGCTCGTACTGAAAAGAACCTACAGTTATCATTCTCTAGTAAGCACACAAATTCCTGCTAATCCATTTCTAACAATTGTTTTAAAATATAGAGGACTTTTCACAATCCTGTAGGAATACACAATTCTACAGATTTTTTGTCAGTAAAAACAGAAGGAATATGTTAAATAATCAAAGCCAAAATTCCTGAAATGGATCATTCTCCCACTCCCAGCACACATTACAAATTAATATTCATTCCGTGTGTATTTCCCAGCACATCCTCTGCACAGTGTTGAAACAGCTTTTAATGAGACCTGTACTCTACACTGATTCACTATAGCTTTATTTTTATTTCCAGAAAGGGCTATAAGAAAGAAAATTACAGCAGACAAAAATACAAGGTGTGTTAGGATGAGATAAGTTACTTTCAGAAAAGTAATTTCAATTATTACTAACAGTCTGTGCCAATGCTGCTCTGTAGACTTCAAAGAGTACTTATAAGAGCAAAGACAATGTTTTTCCCACTGTCAGCAACTGTAGGTGTGCAGGAATTAGCTGATATGAACTACCAGAGAGACGAAAATAGTGTTTGTATAGGGACTGCAAAAGAAAATGAGATGCTGTTACCTGAGTTAGTTGAATTAAATTTTCATTGGCCTCCCTGAATATTAATCACCCACACAGCTTGTCTTCATATTGTAACCAAAAGTTTCTCCAATTCTCAGCGCACGTCTACCTCAAATTCCTTTCCTTATACAACTACTTAAAATTGTACACCCTGAATCAAGCTGTTTAATTCTAAACTTACAATTCATTCCAAAGGAAAAAGGAATGATTTGCCAACAGTGAAAGTATATTTTATCCCTGTAATTTACCATTCAAAGAACTCCTTGCATATTAGATTTCAAGATGGAAAGCTCAAAACATTAAAGCTTCTTCCTAAATACAAAGGTTTTTTTTTGTTTATTTGTTTTAATTAAAAAACAGGAAGGAAAAAAAAAAAAAGGCAAGCCAAACTTTAAAACAAATGGCTCATCCTGAGTGGTCAAACTAATCTGCTGCACTTGAATGGTGCAACTACTTAGGACAGGTAAATTCAAGTGCATTCATAAATTATTTTTTTTAGTCATGTACAAATGGTGAAATAATTTCACTGTAGTTTTTTTTTTCTTCTTTTTTCTATAGATTCATAAATTGTACAAGTTAGCACTGTTAGTACAAGTTATGCTTGTTATGGAACAAAATCCAAAACTGTACTTAATTATTTCTCAGTATGATTCTTAGGAGAGTTGAAAAGCTTCATAGACTGCAAGCATAATAAATACTATCTACCAAAAACCTCAGTATTCAAAAAGCAGAGCAGTGCTCCAAATGCTGACCAGAAACTCTGTTCTGCTGAGATTATGTATTTTTAAACAGACTGAAAAAGAGGTTAACGAGGTGTATTTCTTCAAAGTTGAAATACATTTTTACTAGCTACCTTTCTCTATAAACTTATTTGCTGAATATGCTTTGTAAAATAAACTTAGCAGGTTTGAAATGTGCCCTGTAGTGTATCATTAGAAAGTAACAGAACAGAAAATCTCTGCATCACTTTAAAGCTAGCTGGTTTTCCAGTCCTGGTAGGAATTAATTGTCTTCTATCATTGTTACATTTAGATGATGGATATTTATGCTTTCCTAATCTTTAATCATAATTTAGTCAATTAAGTCTTAGCACACCATGTTTCTTTGAAGGTCTTACATTCATAAAGATACATATTAATTTCTAGACACATGCCTCTTCATTACATTTGTTTTCACATACAACAAGGTGCCATTTTCTAATCTTGCTCTCCATTATGCTCCTTTGACATAAATTTAATTGAAAACACATTACAACAAGTGCTTCAACCTTATTCACAATTCACACATGCATTTTTTTAATGCATCTTGTGTTTTAGACTTAACATTTCTTCAGGATGCAGCAGAGCTGCCTGGTTACACCCTAGTTCGCATCTTAGGTAATCTTAAAACTGTCCTGCATCAGAAGTTGATTAGTCCCTGCCATGGGGAAATCTTCCTATACCATAAAGCCAACGTAGTTGTGTCTGGACCAACTCATCCTTCCTGTTCAGTAGAGGTTCTTCAAAGAAAGGTGATATAACATTCCTTAACACCGTAACAACTCTTCTGATGTTATTGGAAACCAACAACATAGAAACGTGTCTTCAGTTCTCCCATGATCCAGTTTGCCTTCAAATCAAATGACTGAATGATGGCTAAAAGCTGTTTTTCCTTTTAACTCTGGAGCTTGAAGGTCTGCTGTAGTATAGCTGACGGTTTATTCTCTCACATTTTACTAAAAAACAATAGTTTTTCTCTGTATAATCCTTTAGTTAAAATGTAAGGAGTGCTTTCACTAAAATAGCAAATATTTGTGAGAGATAGATTTTATTTTTTCTTTCCAAAAAGCACAGATGATGGGTATTTACCAAGCATGTGAATCCCACATTCAGTTCACAGGTCAGTACCAGGTCCATAGAATTAAATCCTAAAACTAATAATATCAATACAAATTTTAACATCAACACATACAAAAGTGGATCTGTTCCCTTCATAACTAGTAATCCAAGGTCGTGAAACCATTTTTTTCCTTTCTTCTAAGTAAAAGAAGGAAATATGAAACAATGATAAAATCGTAATGTCAATGAAACATTGAAAAAACTGTTCTTGAATGTTCAGGGAATTATATTACATTAAGACCATAAGTGAAAATGAAACTACTAAGACAAAATGAAAACTTACAATTTGCTTCATTACTTAATCTTTGTTTAAACATACTTTTAAAATTCATAGCATGCCATAATAAAAGTGATCAAGGTCTGATTTGCTCAGTAACAAAATATGTGAGATAAAATCAGCCAAATCTTATCACAGCAAAGTATGTCTCTTACTGACATGAAAGGGAGCTGCACAACTAAAGCTCTTCAAAGGCTTTGAAAATGTACAGCATTGTAATAGCCCTTAAAAAGATCATGAATTTTTGTGTCATCTGATGAGTCCTTTATAAATGCGTGCCTTTATCCCACCTTTCCACATTACACTTTCACTTGTTCAACGATATCAGGCAAAGTGTCACACTACTCAAGCAGCAATGTCTTTAGTTCTGTCTCACTAACATCAATCATACTCTTGCTTTTTTTAGGACACCAGATAAAAATCTGGCTTTGTTCCCCATAAGAGTTTTTTTCACTTTTATGTTAATATGATAAAAGAAAATACAGAAGCAAAGCAAAATTATTCAACAGTTAAGTGTGTTGAAAAAACTCACGACATTCAATGACTTTGAAAACTGCTTTCATCATCCCCACATTTAAAATATGCTTCTTCTGTAACTCAGTAGTACTTACCTGACACAGTGCACACTGCAGTTAATCCAGGTGTAGTTCCAACAAATACACTCATGATTTATGTTAACTTTCTCAGGTTATGAGTAGGTGTATGACTGAGTATGCTGCCTTCATGCATATGTTTGAAGACAGGACAGATGTAACCATTTAGACTAACCTTTTGAATGACACAGAAGTGCACTCTCAAATGGTATAACTTAGTACAGAAAGTACTACAATACCAGTGGGAAGAACAAAGTATGTAAAATAAAATAAAAATAATCTGAAAATCAAGGAGGTGGATAATAACAGAACCTAACTGTTCAGGTACCATTTAATGGGAGTCATCAACTCTAGTAACTGATTGCTAGATACCATTCTGAACCAACTCTATCAGACTAATGGAGCAATGTGTTTGTTACAGATGATCCACCGTATTCTTATTCCTACTTACGTTTTATATGTCAAGAGTAATACAGGTCACTGAACAGCACTCTGATAGGTGCTGAACAGGCATACTAAAAAAAAAATAATGCTCCTAAAGCACTTGTTAATGCTGTCTTAAATGTGTTACAAGCTTTAAAGGAGCACCAGACATTAAAGAAAAATGCTTTTATATAAGAGAAAGGGAAAATAGAGGTAAAGCAATTTTATCAATTGTTATTCACCTAAGGCAGCCCAAACACTTAATTGGAGGTGATGAAAATTATGAAAATATGAGAATCTACTTACGAGTTGATGAGTAGCCGAGGTTAGAAATGCGTTCTGTCAAACAGTCTTGCCACTCTGCACTGAAAATACCAGAAGTCTGATGATTCAGCAACTTTCACTGAAACAGAACAACAGTTTTGAATATTCTCAGATGATAATGTTTTTCTTTGCATGATACTTAAATAAACAGACAACAGCATTAGACTGTCCTTTGCAAGGCAACGTGAACAGATTAAGATGTTCATCCTGGCAAATTTGTGAAGTCAGCACTTCACGCATGGATTTTTATTTTTAGGCAGCTGTTCAAAGTTGGAATTCTGGTAGAATAATGGAATAATAAAATGTATAGCAATGGTATTTTCAAGGCTTGTACCTAGTATGGGAGTAATAAATGATTTCACGCCTCATGCTAAAATTAGGAAAATGAGCTAATCTGAAAATATTTTAGTTTTAAAACAGTGATGAGTTAGTGCTATAGAGAAATAAGTATTACTTATTATTATAGAGAATAAGTATTACTGCTAAGAAATAAGTATTGATTGGGAAAGAATCTATTCAGAACACATGAAAAAATAATTAAACACAAATATATTTCTGATCTCGTACATATAAAGAACTAAATCTGTTTTACATAATACTTCTCTATTTCTTCATTTATATGCATTAACCACCAACTTTTCTCAAATATGCAATATGTTGATATAACCTCATTAAATATTTTGACTCTTTTCAGGTATTACCACCTAACAAATCTGGCAGATGATGATACTAATAAATGTGAATAACAGTCAACCACTGAAAAGTTAAATACAGATATCAGACCACTAGGAAATATTTTTGTCATTGTTCCCGTAAGACCCTGTATGCATTAGAATATCTAATGACAGATACACAGATACTTAATAAAAAAGCACAAACAAAATTTAGTAAAAAAACAACCAACCAGCCAAACAAACAAACAAATAAAACCACACTTATCTATTTGATCCTATCTTTTTACTTCATCAGCTTTGGTCTTTCTCAATCTATGGCAGCGCAAGGGTCTATGGAAGGGTATGCTGTATATGGAAGTTAAAAAAAATATGTGAGAAGGAGCATCACTTACTGTAGTGTGAATTCTGCCAGCAAAATATAGTTGTGTTTTAACTTCATTTACAGAGAAGCTTTGTTAGCTTTCTTAAAAGTTACTGTTCACTATAAACTACTTGTGAATCATTCATGGTAACAAAGATAAAAACCACAAGCAAACTAGTGCTTTGTTCCACATCCAGTTGTTTTCTTTTTCCTCACAACACCACATCATCTCACAAGTCAAGAAACCTTCCTGTTTATAATAGAAATGTCTTCAAATATACCCTGAAGTCCTTGAACAACTGTTTGGGTCAAGGTAATAGCAGGAGTTGCAGAAATTTCTCCACAATTATATCATTTTTACTGCTCCCCATTTGCCTCTCTATAATATAACTGGTAAACAACTGAGATCTCTAGTCGCCCCAGAGGAACTACAAACAGCAACAGCTAGATTTTACTTAAAACAAGAAAAAAGGACTACAAATGTTGCACAGTGTAAGCCAATTACAGATGAAATGTCAACTGTCTCAGAACTATGCTACTGATTCTTTACTAACATCTGGCAAGATATTTTGCATATGTTTTGCACACAAACACGTAACTCTCTTCCATACAACAGAACAGAATCATTTGTGTTGAGTTTAGTCCTTAAAAGCATTATAAATATCACAGTCCTATCTGTGCTGTTTTCACATGCTTTTCTTCAGAATTAGGAATTTTCTTCATTGTTAAATTCTCGTTTCACATAGAATCATAGAATCATTCATAGAATGGTTTGGGTTGGAAGGCACCTTAAACCCCATCCAGTTCCAAACCCCCTGCCATGGGCAGGGACACCTCCCATCAGACCAGGTTGCCCAAAGCCCCATCCAGCCTGGCCTTGAACACCTCCAGGGATGGGGCATCCACAGCTTCTCTGGGCAACCAGGTAGTTAGAAACATTTGCTAACTTATTCTGGGTCACTTTCACTGCCTTAGCTTTTAACAGTTCTCCTGCAGTCACAGAGAAAGAGGATAGATTAGCTTCAATCATCTCATTGGAATAATTGTTCTTTGGCTACGAAAATGACATTGATAGATTTATGAGTTATACTTCAAGTAAGAATGACAGCAGTGTTGTTGACATTGATAGATTTATGAGTTATACTTCAAGTAAGAATGTTGTGTTGTTCAACACAAGAACAGTGTTGTTCTTTGTGTAATGATCCTGATGTGTTTCTTCCTAACATTAAGGTTCTGGTGATATACTGAGATATGTACAAGTCTGTTGGTGGTGGTGGTATTTCCATACTAATCCTCAATTGCTGTTCATTATTAATTCATTCTGTCACTTTTTCTACTTCTGGTTTCAGTCCGTGTTTCCTCTCAGCCACTGAAGTCAAATTTAGTGAGACAAAAAATGCAACATTAAGGCATTGTCTTTTCTTCTTTATTTCTGTTGGCCTATTTTCTTAAGATCTCATATTTGCCCATGAGTTTTTTTGTAGTTCTATATACTATTTCTTGGCAATCCAAGATCCAACTTTTCTGCTGGGTGTGATTTGTAACCATCTGGTATTAGGCTGGTTGTGATTTGTGAGAAGCTCAACTTCCTTCTGGCCTTGCAAGTGTTCAGTTCAACAGCATAAAAAATAAATCCAACATGGATGATAAATTCTGATAAGTGACATAATAAAAACAGTCAGTACATGAGAAATTAGAGTTTTGTTTAAAACAGTAAATGGACATCAATGGTCAGCCACCACCTTCTTCTAAACTGATATACAAAGCCAGGGAGTTTATGGGTAAGATTAGGTAAATGTAAGGATCTAATGACATCCAAATGGGACATTCAGATATAAAACAGGATCCTATGGTAGACCTTCTGAACAGTCTTCTGGAACTGAGCAAATATCACAGGCCATCTAACATGACATTAGGCTGCTAAATCCCACTCAGCTAAACTGTGATGACTTCAATCTACATTTATGTACAGGCAGCTAAAATATGAAAACCTTTCAGTAGCATACATCAGTTAAGATCAGGCCTGAGCATGTTAAGAATAGTGAAATAAAATCATTAGAAGATAATCTGTCCTTGTCAGAGGTTGGAATATGGAGTGCTACCAGATGGCCTAGAGTGGATTCAGACATGGCAGTGAAATTCCTGAATGAAAGAACTTCATGAGAAAACGTGAGCCACCAGCACAGCAAACCTGCTTTTCCAGGTTGATTCTCCCTTAATCTCTCAAATTAATAATATGCTCAGCCCTCCAACTTTAGGGTGAGCTGCATTTGTCCCTTAGAGACTATGGCACACAACATAATTAACTTTAATAAATCAGAGTTCACAAAATACACACAGTGGCTTGAGAGGACCATCACAGACTTTGTAAGTACTTTCTCTTCATTTGCTTTAAAGTTATACAACATATTTCTGTTCCTGGAGTTCTTCACCTTACAGGGGATACCTAACTTGGGAGAAGACATCTTAATTACAGAGAACTCACGTTCCATGATTGTTTAATATTATTCAGAAGGTAACTGAGACTAATAGTACAGGACACAGTCTATTATTTTTTTTCCTGCAAAAAACCTACCAGCCTTTCAAAAGAAAAAAAATCCCTCAATCGTATGTCTCACAACCTGTGGTGGTTTTACCCAGGTGGGCAGCTGAGCACAATCAATCTCTAATTACCCCTTCCCAAAGCGAAAGGGGGAGAAAAAATACAATGAAAAGGGCTCAAGGGTTGAGATAGGGACAGGGAGATCACTCAGCAATTATCATCACAGGCAAAATAGACTCAGCATAGGGAGATTTATACAATTTATTACCTATGGCTAACAAGCTAGAGCAGTGACAAACAAACAAACTAAAAAAACAAACAAACAAACAAACAAAAACCACACAGACACACACAAAAAACAAACACTAAAACAACCTTCTCCCCATGCACCCTCTTCTACATCCTCCCCCTGAGCAGCACAGGGGAACAGGGAATGGGGGTTGTGGTCAGTCCCTAATGCTTCATCTCCATTCCTTCACGGTCGCTCTCTGTCCCTGCTCCACCGGGGGCTCCTCCACGGGCTGCAGCATGGAGATCTGCTCCATGGGGGACCCATGGGCTGCAGGGGGACAGCCTGCTCCACCGGGGGCCTCTCCACAGGCCTCAGGGGAACTGCTGCTGCGTGCCTGGAGCACCTCTTGCCCTCCTTCTGCATTGACCTTGGGGGCTGCAGGGATGGATCTCACTCCTCTCTCCCAGCTGCAGTTTGTTGTTTTTGTTTTTGTTTTTCACCTTCCTTAAATCTGCTCTCCCAGAGGCCCACCCAGCGTCACTCCCTGGCTTGGCTCTGGCCAGCAGCGGGTCCCTTTTGGAGCTGGCTGGAGCTGGCTCTGATCTGACATGGGGCAGCTTTTGGGATCTGCTCACAGAGGCCACCCCTACAGCTCCCCTGCTCCAAAACCTTGCCACATAAAGCCAGTACATGACCACACCCAGCAAGGAATCCAAGGCAAAGTATACCAAAACTGCTAAAAAGCCAAGGTCAAAAGCAAATGGTGCTATTTGCAGTAGCAAATTGCAATTACACATCTCAGTTTGTGGCCTTCATTTACCTTTTCATGTCTCATGACATAGCCCTGTAATGCAGCACTACCATTGCCAATAACACACCACAAGGTCTTTACTCAATCTGCAAGATCTCAGGACAGTGATTTGTCAGTCTGAACTTTTCCTGACCTGCCCATAGCTTTGTTTTATATGGTTTAGTTGTGACAACAATTTCTCTAACTGCTGATTTGTTTTATTTTGGCTTATCTTTGTGTAATACCGCCATACCTTCATAGAGATAGCAGTAACAAGCAGCTATTCTATGCAGAACGAGATATTTATAACTAACATAACATTGCAATGTATAGAAATACAGGCTTGGTACAATAGAAAAGGCCTTGAATACTGGAGACACTAGATGGGGTGTGGAGGGTAAAATGATGGGATTATAGGAGACAGGGCATGGGGTCAGCTGTGGGGATCCTGTGGCTATAAACAACTACCCAGTGTTCAGCTAAAGTAAAGCAGAGCTGGACAAAACTGGGTTTACAGATAATAAAGAAAACTAAGACATAGTATCTAACATGCAATAAAAGCAACCAGATACAATAACTAAGGATATAAGATACCTGTAAATCAGTGAAGATTGAGAAAGAGAATGAAACCCCTGATGTGAGGACCCAAAAGAGCAATGGAAAGGTGAGCATAACACTGGGGAAAAGGGTGGAAATTATGAAGTGTGTATATAACAATTTTAATGGCATTACTATTTTTTTTTTTCCTGTAACAAAGGGAGGGGAGGGGATCATTCAGGTTGGAAAAGACCTCCAAGATCATCTGGTCCAACCATCACCCTACTACCAATGTCACCCGCTAAACCATACCATGTCCCTAAGCATGACTATGCAAAGCAAAAAGGGGAAAAAGTCCACAGAATCTTTTCTGGCACAGAAAAATTAGTAACAGAATTTAGTTGCTTTACTGAATATGCAAATGACAACTGAATTTCTTCATCAGATCTCTTCCAGAAATTGTAACATCCTCGCTGAAAGTCAGAATAGGTCTGGTAAAAACTATGCTTCAGTTTTCACTGTCACTGCTAACTTTCACTTTCTTACAAAAACACAAATGCTGCTGCACTTCAGAAGTGTGCATGTACAATGCCAAACATAGGCTGAACATATGTGAAACAGAGTAAGAATCAATCCCAAGAGAACAGAGTATTTTATTAATACAAATTACTCTGCTCCAGATAGAAATTCAAATCCCTGAGAGAGTCCATTAAAAATTATCTTTCATCAACTTCTTCAAAATATGTCTGGGGACTCAAATTCCTCAGAATGTTCTTTTATAAACCTGTAGTAATTTCACATATAAATTGGGAAGCACAAAAAAAAAAAAAAAAGTTGTATGTTTTGATTTTTCATTTTTGGAACAAGAATTAAACAGGGCCTAACTTATTGATACAGCTATTTTCTTTTTTCCTGTGTTGAGGTCTTATACCTTTCAGTACTCCCTTGCATTGAAAGAAAATTTCTTGCTAAACATTTAAGTATTTATACAACCTTCTTCTTTACTCTCAAATAACACTGGTGATCAAGCACATTGTGTCAGCTGGGCAAATATCTTATTAAGAGTCATTCTTTGGATAAGATTCACTCACTATTTCATAGAAACGTTCCGAATAATGCATCAGCAAAGACAGATCAGTAGCCTTCCTCTAAAACTCCCTGTTGCTTTTCAGTGTGATTCATTGTTGCCAGTGTCTAAGAAAAAACCTGGTAAACGCACTCCAGTACTTCTTTAAAATTCAGTACTGTTTTAAACAACAATTTAAACATTTCCAGAGAAAACCCCGAGTGCTCTGGATATGACTTCTTTATCTCACAACTTTAGGAATCATAGAAACATAAAGATTGGAAAAAACCTCCACGATCATCTGGTCCAACCATCACCCTACTACCAATGTCACCCACTAAACCATGTCCCTAAGCACCAAATCCAACACCCTCAGGGATGGTGACTCCACCAGAGATCTCTGATTCATGCTGTCTGAAGTCCCTCCTAGAACTTCAAACATCATTTCTTCCTGAAAACACATTAATTTTCTTTACCAACCAGGTGCATACTTGCAAGGTCATGAACAACATCTTGCAGAGCCAGCTGACAGTGTAGGGTTTGTCTGATCACAACTCAGAGAATTCATCCCCACTCGTTCTCTCAAACATTTTAAGCAATGCTCCAACAGCTGTTCACTCTTCTCAAAACTTGTGAAAATCTACATATATCTTTTTTTGGAGAAGACACACGTCTTTGCTCAATCTTCCAGTGTTCAGCAACTGGTTAACGCCCACTCTCAAGCCCATAGTTTGATACTAAATTCTTTTTTATCACTTGGAGTCTGAGTGACTGTACTCTGTGTCTTTAAGTCTCCAAACTGTTTAATGACCCAATGGTAAAAAATTGTATTCTAGGTTTTAATGGGGACAGGGCTGTTAAATGCTTAAATGATCCACTTACTGTTTGTGCACAGGCTGATGAACACTATGCATAGTTAAGCAAACACACACACACACAAAAGAAAATCTTGATATAATTCAAGCTCTTTGTGGGTGAGATCTCTCTGTAAATGACCCATTTTATCGCAGTATAATGTCTGCTACACAAATATACATGAAATACTGTTAAGTTTCTACTATCATCTCTTATGTAACAGAAGGGTATTCTAAACAGTTGTCTGATTCATAAAAAGAATAATAAGAAATGATTGCATTACAGTGGGTTTGGCAGATGATATCCAAACTACTGCTTTTATGCATTTTTAAATAAAAGCAGTAGTATAAGAGATATAACTGACATTGTGGTATCCGAGTTCAATTCAATGACATTTTTAGAAAAGCTCCTCATATAGAACAGTTATCACATCCAAAAGGATTTCATTATATCATACAAATAAAACTGCCTGACTCTGATTTTGGCATTATATAAACAGAAATGCCAAACTTTACATGGTACCACTCATACACTATTCCATGAAGTGAACCTTAAAAAATCTAGAATTCACACTTGCACTAAGACATTTTAAGTGTCCCTTGCATGGTAGAAATATTAACTAGTTTATGGTTTTATATCTGACACTATATTATACATCATCATGAAACTATGTAATCAAGAAGCCATGCATAGTACAAGCAAAAATGTTTAATTGTCCTACAAATGTCAGATTCTACTGTATTCTTGAGCCTCTTCTACTACAAGTTGTAACTGAGTATTTTTAATGATTAATTTTTCAAATGGAATAGTAACCCTCTTGTAGCTGAATGTCTAAATGATTACAATAAGTATTTCAGATGGGGAGCTGACAACTGAGAAAAAGAAAGATAAAGAAACATCCCAAAAAGATGGAGAAAGAAGAATCTAATGCAGGACAATATGGATGATATCCAAAACACTGTAAAAATCAGCCCACAGGATCATGTACACACATTCAGAAGGGGGACATTCTCAGACTCACAGCAGCTCCAGGGAAAGCAAGTCTTGTTTAAAAAGTAGCAGTGGAACAATCTACAGAATAAATCCAGACAGCAGAAGTGTATGTACTCTACTAGGACCATGTAAATAAAATTAAAACACACACACACACACACAAAAAAAAAAAAAAAAACAGAGGTCTGTGACTCCTATAAACTACAAATAAATTAAGAAGGGGAGAATTCAAATGAGCGCCTTAAACTGGAATAAGCATAGTAAAATGGTACAACCACCAATGATATATTAAGATTTTGTAACACTGTGATAGCACAAAATCACAAAATGTACAAACATTTTGTATAATTGAGTAATGTAACCCACAAGGGAAATAAAAGTTAAGTGTAGTTGCATGTGAGCCAGCCAAGTGACAGAATTTGCAAGACGGAGATCAAAGAATGAGGTAAGCACATAAGAGTGCAAACAGGCAAGACATCCTTCCAAACACTTACAAATAATGAATGGCAAAATCAAAACCAGGATAAGTAGCATAAGGAGTAGGTAAGGTCTTTTGGACATGGGGGAAAGTAGCAATACAACACCAGGCATATAAAGAAAAGAACGAGAAGACTGATGAGAAATTGACATAAATTCTGACTTCTCCAAGACCTCTCAGGCCACTTCATCTTGACTAACATCATCTACCACTGTAGCCACCAGGGCTAATTACACAGCATCAGTTCTGTGGTATTCTGTACTCACAGCTAATTTACATTATGCCTGTTAAAGATCAATTATTTAGTGTGTGCAATATTAATGATTAATAACATGCAAGAACTAACCATTGGCACAAAGACTGTCATCATTGAATGAATTCAATATAAGTTTTAAACTTGAAAACTGACTTGAACTGTCAGTCTTCTAAACACTCCTCACGCAGCAAACTCCCTTTACCTGATACATTTGCATATGTAACTATGTACATATATTCAGTTAAAAGAAATGACACAAGTTCCTGAGTCATAAGAAAGTGGATTCTTAAACTGGCAGAGAAAAGTCCACCACATTTCCTAGCAACACACTGAGACATCAATGACACTGACCTAAAACACACTGACCTAAAACAGTAGCTAAAATAAATGAAAGACGATCTTTTGTGAAATTCTAGTACTCTATAGGAGGGAAAAAAAAAAAAAAAAAAAAAAAAAAAAGCAGTCAATATAATAAGCAAAGAACTCAAGCATCATCTATGGAAGAATATCTAAAATCTGTCAATGAATGGAAAAAAAATCACCAAAAGAGTATTTTTCCAGACACAGAGATTCCACCTGAGATTGAGACCAGTATGACTAGTAAGAACATTAAATCAAGAAATAAGGATAAAAAATCATCAGACAGTGAAATGATATGAATAGAATCATAGAACCACAGAATGGTTTGGGTTGGAGGAGACCTTTAACACCATCTTGTTCCAACTCCCTGCCATGGGCAGGGACACCTCTAACCAGACCAGGTTGCCAAAAGCCCCATCCAACCTGGCTTTGAATACCTCCAGGGATGGGGCATCCACAGCTTCTCTGGACAGCCTGTGCCAGTGCCTCACCACCCTCTGAGTGAAGAATGTCTTCCTAACATCTAATCTAAACCTACTCTCTTTTAGTTTTAAGCCATTCCCCATTGTCCTTTCAATATACTCCTTGACCAAGACTCCCTCCCCAGCTTTTCTGTAGGCCCCCTTTCGGTACGGGAAGGCCGTTCTAAGATTTCCCCAGAGCCTTCTCTTCTCCAGGCTGAACAACCCCAACTCCCTCAGCCTGTCTTTGTAGGAGAGGTGCTCCAGTCCTCTGATCAGCCTCGTGATCAGCCTGTCTCTCCAATTTAGAGACAAGGATATCATGGGGGATGGTGTCAAATGCTTCATATAATTCCAGGTAGATGTTGTCAGTTACTCTTCCCCTATCCATCAGTGCCGTAGCCCCAGTTTTACCTCGTGTTAATAGATTAGAAAGAAAAGGCAAGTAAACAAGCCTAACAGAAAACAAGTAATGGACAAGGATACAGAAATGGATTAATCGGCAGCAATAAGGAAGAAAGTACTCATCTCACAGAAGAAATTAGGTAACTGGTACAGTTAGGGAAAGCTTGGAAGTAAACCTCTCTAAGAAAAAGGTATTGCCAAGAAAAATAACTCGAAGGCTTTTTACACCAGGAGCCCGGATAGTATAACGTAGGGGCTTGAAAAACTGCTGTAGGAGACAGGCACATACACCAAAGGCAAACAGAATGGGAACAAAACACCTCAAAAAATAAATTAATTTAAAAAAAATAAATATCCAAACCTATATTGAAATGGTTATATTACTACAGCATTATACATAATATACATATATACAACTGTCTTGAATGATAAATATGTTGAGAAAAGAAAGAATAACCAATGATTATCAGAGCTTCCAAAAAAATAAAAAGAGATCAGGTAGGCAGAACAGTCAAAGTGAACTGAAAAAAAATGAAGAAAAGAAAAGAAGAAATGTTACTGGCAGCTGAGGTGTTGAAACCGTCCCTGGCAAAGATCTGCATTGGCTCCGTGGCTGCTCTCCCCCCATGCGCAGGAGGCAGCATATCCCACCCAGTCGCAGCCGCCCGCTCCACTGCCTGCCAAAAGAAGCGGGGCCCATGAACAGGCCCCAGCACTAATTAGCTTACTAAGATGGGTTTAGACTTGACTGTAGGCTTTCATGATTATACTAAAAATCAATGGAGGTATTTGTAATGTTTCTAGTAATTGCCCAGAAACAGCGTTTTCTGAAGTACGTCCAAAAAAAAAAAAAAGTCTTAAGATTTCAATGATTCATGTGATACAATGTGGCATGAGAAATTGTTACACATATAGGAGAATACCTGAATTTTAAGAGTAAGGAAATGGTAAAAGTAGAGAATAATAGGGTAGTTGTGAAAATTAAGGTTAGAGAAAAATTACTGCTAGAGAACTGCAAGGACTTCTATTGGGATTTGTATTTTTCATTAACCTTGGCTCAAATTCAGGACTGTTTTAATGAAAAGTGCAAATGACATATTTAGAGTTATTGTCAAAGGGCTGGAATATCATACCTGGAGAACTATATCACCTTGAAATAGGTATTGAACTGCTGTCAACCACAGATTTTCAAGTTCCTTACATAGTTTTTTACTTGGAACTTGAGATTTTTGCATGAGAACAAACAAACAAAAACATGTTTTACAACCACTCTATAAATCCTACCTCTATTTTTGCCATATATGCCCAAGAGGCATATGTTACATATGTTACATATGTTACATTATCTATGTAACAGAACTCTAATACTGTTCTTTATTCATGAAACATCTCCAAAACTATGACACCTGATCCACAATGCTGGAGGCTGCATGGATACCCAGATAGTTAATGTGATGGGTATTTTCTTTGGGAGATTTTTCAACAACAATTTTCGCTTCATTTGTAATGTTCTTAAAATACAGAACGAACTTCAAAAAAACTTCAAACGGGATGCTAGAGCATGACAAACATGACATCACTTATGTGTAATAAATATATTTTAGCTGTTGCAGGATTAAGCTGCTTGGCATAACCAAACATTTGGTCATTCTTGGTGTTTTTATCTCAGTATAGTAGTGAAATATCTCTGCTGAAACTGCCAGTTATGAATAACAGTAAAGCAAACTCCTGATTAATTCTCATTACCAGATTATTTAACTGCATGCTGCAGAAAATTGTCCTTAATTTTATATCGAAAATCAATATTCATCTCACCTAGAAAGGAACAGCAATAAGCACCTGCAACATATGCTCAAGGACAAATGAGGCAAATGTTGAAAATGATGAATATTTGTCTATCAACCTTAATTCTTTTTATGTTTCATATTATAAGTTATATCAGAAAGCAATATCAGCGTATCAGCAAAGACATTCCCTGAGCAAGTACAGAAGTGCCTTCTTAAAAATCTAACATCATGGGTATTGTATATTTGTTTTGATCATACTCACTAAAACTGCAACACATAAAATGAACATTGACTGTTTTCTCTACTAAGGCAGCTTTCAGTAGCCAACAAACGTACATGATGCACACTACAAAACATATTTTCTTTATATGTATTTAAATAGACTGAATCTATTTTCACATACACACTCATATAAAACTTTCAGTTTTTAGAAATTACAAAGAATTATATTCTAGAAAAAAATACAGATCTAGCCTCCTTAAAAAAAAAAAAGGCAGCGCATTTTGTGAACAATTCATTCTTTTTATTAATATTGTTGTTGTTGTTTGTTTTTTTTGCTTTCTAATATGAATCTTAGAAAAAATTTCCCTATGAAAAGCTCTTGATGGCAAAAGAAAATAATTTTAAGGATCTGAGATTAAACAAAGAGGAAGAAATAGCTGAACACGTCATGAGGATTGGTGCAAATAGCACTGATGCATTTATCCAAAAGCAAAAACATAGTTCTCCAAGATTTTTTTTTATTTGGTTTATATTTATATTTATATTTATATTTATATTTATATTTATATTCATATTTATATTTATATTTATTTTTATTTATATTTAGCTGGTTTATAAAGACAAGTGTTAATATTGACCCCTATATGTGAGACTTAATGCACAGAGACAGGGAATTGGTTCTCTCTACATCTCCCTCTATGCCCATGTTTCCACTTCCGCTCCTTCTCTGTGTCACGAACGTTAGTTTATGCAAAAAGAATGGCGACAGAGTTGATCTAGATATCAGAAAATTCTCCTTTTGAAACGCCCTATCTGGTTACGTCTGTACACGTGAAATACAGAGGGACAGTGCCCACGGCTGGGCAATGCTACACAACTGTTGGCAGAGGTGCTGACACCCTCCCCAGCATGCATTTATTTCATGCCCATTCAGACCCTCCTTGACACTGACTGCACGCAGTTTGATGAGAGTGGACGTTCTCAGTAGGCAGGCTAGCTCAAGCAGCACCCTGTCCTCACAGGACACAAACTGTGCCATGCCGTTTGCATGCTAGCCAGTACAGCCAAGGAAGCTGACCCCAGAACTCAAACAGACCAGCAATCCCTGGCCAGGCTAGCCTTTTACCATCAGCAAGGGGAAGTACAAGCAGTTCTCCCCTAGCACAACTACGAAACAAAGAAACAAAACACCTGATTTGTCCCCTGACATAAGCTGCGTTCATTCATTGTTGATAAAAGGACGATAGCAACACACTGACATCAAATCACTTCCATGGTCTTCAGGAGACTCTGAGGCTACGTTTTCCTTAATACACAAAATGGATGAAGGTCCACGAAACAGCCTTGTCCCTATCCGTAAAGCAAAACTTACCCCTTCTCCCACAAAGATAGAGATGCCTTGTTCAAACTGCCTACTGGGAATGGTCGTTGGTCTATATAACCCCTTGGTCATCCTCAAGCACTCTCTTGGCAAAAGCATGTCAGAAACATGCAAGTTATTAAATAATGTGAAAACTGTATGCCAGTGATTTAGCCCAGACTCTGCTTAGGTAAGTATTATAGACGTATTTTGAGATACTAAAAATGCATGTTTTCTGGTAGTGTTTCAGCTAACTTTCTGAATTTGCTACCTTCCATCTTTAGCATTCACTAAAAATCATTTCCAGTATGACTGAAAGAGTGAAAAGACACCTGATGGTTAGTTGTTAAGATCATTTATTGAGTAAACCACAGCATCCACAGATTGTTTTCTGACCTGAGAATATAATAATAACAATAAAATTATAAATAAAGAAATAAACAAACAAAAAGATTAACACAGGCTGCAGGACACTTTGGGTGGAACTTGCTAAAAATAACATTTCTGTTCACTGGAAACAAGAGAGGAGCAGTCACTGAAATGGACAGCTGAAAGAAACAACAGCCATCAATGACTCACAATGGTCAAAAGATACAAGTACCCACAAAACATATTTACTAGTGATTTCAAATATTGTATTTTCTGAGTTTATATAACTACTTCTTGATGCAAAGAAACAACGCTGCATTCATTTTGTGAGGGGAAAACTGAAGTAATGGAAGTCTGACCAAACACCCTTTGTTCACATAAAGTTGGCACCAATGTTAATGACAGCAGGCCACCAAAAATTGATTCAACTGAGTAGTCAGGTGACTTCAGTCATTCATGAATAAACTTCTTATATAATTCATCCATATAGGTAGGAAACTAAATTAACCTGAATTGCTATTAAAGCCTAGGAAGTTCGTAATAATGGAAAAGGATTTTCATTTTGCCCGGAAAAAAAAATTAAATGAATAAATAAATAAATAAATAAAAATATGTATATAGTCTGTGATTTGAAAGTGAAGCAACTTGTTCCCCTTTACATTTTACCATACAGCATGCAAAGCAATTTTTGACTGAACATTTATAAATTATTTTTTTTAAATACCTCTAAAACAAGCAACATATATCTGTGCCAACTGTTAAGAAAAACAATTTTATTTTCAAAACAACTTCATGTTTGTTTCCTTATGTCACACTTATATGGTTTAATTTTCAATTCTTTTTATGGTAAACAGCAACCTTTGGGTTTAATCTTTATACTTACCAGCTTTTTTTTTGCTGTACCATAACATAATTTTCATCAATTTATTAAAAAGAGATAAAACAAATTATTATAAATACATATGTATATGTATAAACAAGATTTGGAAGAGCTAATATTGTAATGGCTCCTATGGGAAAAAAAAAAAAGGCTTCACGTTGTCAGTATGGGTTGAAGTTCAGTTCCTTAATAAGGTCTGCTTTCTTTAAGTTTAATGAAATTCTTAATGCTGATTTCAGTACCAAGATCATGCCAAAAGTGAACACTGTAGCTTCAGGGATTGCACTATACAGTAGGAATATTTTTCTATACTAAGAATCAATGCTTTTCCACATTGTTACTATCCTGTGTAAAATACTTTTTAATGAGAAAGTATATTATCCTTTTATTTGGATTCCATAACATATTAGTAACTGCAAAAAGGTCCTGTAATTTTAGGTAATGTAACACTCTTTAGATAAAATAGTGTTTGCAAAACCACTTTCAGCAGTAACATAGCTGAAAGACTACAGTCCTACTGTCTATATTATACACATACAGACATGTATACTCCTCTAAGAAGAAAATGAAGAAATATTCCCTTTTTAAATGCCAATCCATAACCATTCAAGTTACAATTTGCAAACCTGATTAGCTAAATCAAAAGAGGTATTGACTATTAGTCAAGATTCAATAAACTAAAATGACAAGTTTAAATATTATTGACTAGCAACTCACAGTGCAGAAAGCAACTTAAGTGATCCCACACTAAAGTTATGTAAGACGTAAAGGAGTGAAACACATTTACTGTTTTTTCAACTTGCCTCCTCCCTTCTGTCCTGGGGGGAGACCCAGTTACCTTGATTTTCACCAAATAAAGCAGGCTGGTAGCTGTGTCAGTAAGTGGAGCCACATACCCAGTCCTTTTCTGCCTTTGAAAACTCAGGTTTAAAACGAAACAAAGCAACTACTTTTCTGTTAGGCTTGTCATTTTTTGTGTGTGTGTTTTTTTTTTGTTTTTTTTTTTTGTATCTTTGTAAAAGTATATAACAAAACAGTGTATGCTTTCAATATAGAAGTTTATATGACATATCTAGTATGTCTTGCTAGTCCCACTCCACCCCTCCCCCAAAGAAAATAGAGAGCAAAAGCTATTTGTTGGTCTATACACATATAGGGGTTATGTGTTAATCGTAGAATCATTCGAGTTGGAAGAGACCCCTAAGATCATCTAGTCCAACCTTTAACCTAGTACTGAAGTCCACCACTAAACTATGCTACAAGTTCTACATCTACATGTTTCTTGAAGACCTCGAGGGGTGGTGACCCAACCACTTCCTTGGGCAGCCTGTTCCAATGCCACACAACCATTTCAGTAAAGAGATTTCTCCTAATATCCAACCTAAACCTCCCCTGGTGCAACTTGAAGCCATTTCCCCTCGTCTTTACAGTTGGTACTTTGGAGAAGAGCCCAATTCCCACCTTGCTACAACCTCCTTTAAGGCAGTTGTACAGCGCAGTAAGGTCTCCCCCTCATCCTCCTTTTCTCTAGGCTAAACAACCCCAGCTCCTTCAGCCTCTCCTCACTCTTCAAGAAATCCTAAAGGTACAGAAGCAGGCTGTCCCCACATGCTGGAAGATGAGCTGGCACAGAAGAAGAACGACCTAGCTGAACAGATAGCTGTGGCTACAGCTCAGGAAGAAAGAGAAGGTTTATGACCTTTGGAAGAAGGGGCAGGCTACTCAGGAGGTCTACAAAGATGTTGTGAGGCTGTGTAGGGACAAAATTAAAAGGCCAAAGCCCAGATTGAGCTTAATCTGGCTATTGCTGTTAAAGATGATAAAAATGGTTTTATAAATAAAATACAAGAAAAGGAGGATGAAGAAGAACCTCAAACCTTTTTGAATGTGGAGGGAAATGTACACATGTACACATTTTTTTTTTTTTAATGCAAGCTTCGTTTCCTACACATTGTACCACAACTGGAAACACTTGTCATAGAATAACAGAAAGGTTTGGGTTGGAAGGGACCTTAAAGACCATCTCATTCCAACCCCCTGCCTTGGGCAGGGACACCTTCTATCAAACCAGGTTGCCCAAAGCCCCATCCAGCCTGGCCTTGAACATCTCCAGGGAGTCAGGCCTCTCTGGGCAACCTGTTCCAGGGCCTCACCCCCTCTGAGCAAAGAATTTCCTCCTAACCTCTAATCTAAATCTCCCCTCTTTTAGTTTAAAACCTTCCCCCCTTATCCTATCACTGTTTTCCCATCTAAAAAGCTGTTCTCCATCTTTTTTATAAGCCCCTTTAAATACTGCAAGGCCACTATAAGGTCTCCCCAGAGCCTTCTCTTTTCCAGGCTGAACAACCCCAACTCCCTCAGCCTGTCTTCACAGGAGAGGTGCTCCAGCCTTCTGATCAGCCTTGTGGCCCTCCTCTGGACTCACTCCAACAGGTCCATGTCCTTCTTGTACTGGGGGCCCCAGAGCTGAACGCAGTGCTCCAGGTAGGGTCTCACAAGAGCAGAGGAGAGAGGGGAGAATCACCTCCCTCACCCTGCTGGCCATGCTTCTCTTGATGCATCCCAGGATACAGCTGGCTTTCTAGGATGCAAGCATACGTTACCATCTCTCTGCCCAGCCCGTATTTGTGCTTGGGATCACCCCAGACCAGTGCAGGACCTTACACTTGGCCTTGTTGAACCTCATGAGGTTCTCACAGGCCCACCTCTCAGGCCTGTCCAGGTCCCCCTGTATCGCATCCCTTCGCTCCATCCCGTGTGTCAACTGCACCACACAGCTTGGTGTCCTCAGCAAACTTGCTGAGGGTGTTCTCAATCCCACTCTCTATGTCACCAACAAAGATGTTAAATAGAGCCAGTCCAGACATGCTTTCAGTTTATTCCCTACAAAGTTCACATGTGATATTCCTGACAGTCGCTGCTAGTTATGTGGTCCAGGTTGGAGAAGAAGGACAACTGAACTGAAGTTGCATAAAATATACTGCGAAATGCCAGGATGCTCCCTGGTAAGCCATCTACTCCCAGTGTTAGCAATTTCACTTGCTCAAACACTGTATTAAATCAACAAAACCCAGTAGTGTGGGCATCTATAGTAACTTTTATTAGTTTTCTTTTCCAGAACTGAATGTAAAGAAGCGTGTTACAAAATAACACTTGTTCTTCAATGAAGGAAATATTGCAACAGCTACAAAACCTATTTTTATAATGACTAACTTATTTCCAACACGTGAAATATCCAATATCCTTTTGACTCCTTTTCCTCAGAACAACCTTTCTCACTCTTTCTTGCTTGTGAAGCTTCATACAGATCAAGTGAAAATATATACTGACTTTTTCAAAAACTGCTGAGGTGAATCTCTGTATTTACTGCTGTGATTTCTGTAACTATCAGATTAATGTGACATCAAACAAAGCCTATGTTTGCACGAAGGACCTGTTTCTAAACTAGATACTGAAGGGTCTGTGTCCACACAATGCAATTCCTTACTCCGTAGCAGTTGTGGAGCTGATGCATTTTCTCCTCTTCTAAATAGCTGTCATCACACCTCACAGTAAGCTACTGAATACCAATACCAACACCATTATTCACATTCAAATCTCTTCAGAATGACAGCATTCTTCTTAAACTTTTAACTGGACATGAAAATCTTAATAAACTTACGGAGTATGTACTATTAGTATATATCACTGATTAGTTTAACAAATTGCATGGTATTTTTCCTCTGCTTTACTGCATTTTATTACAGAAATATGTTAAATAACACATTTCTGTGACTGTTTCTCTATCCTTTGATATGAAAGGTGTTGCTTAAAGATATGCAATATCCTGAAATCAATTTATTTCAATGGATTTTACCCAGTTTTATACATCATAAGTATAACTGCCCTTCCCTCCTCCTGTCTCAGTCTGAACTTTTCACCCTTATTATGATCCCTCATTTCAGGTGATGTAAGCATGTGTGATTAATATGATAAACCAGAGTGGTCAGATTTTAGGTAGAACTTGATCTAAAATTCATCTAGCAACCTTTTCTCTAATCTCTCTATCAATGAGAAAAAAAAAAAAAAAGTCAGTTTTAACTCCCATCAGTCAATCCCCAATTTAGTTTACTGAAGAGTCTTGTGAATGCTTAGACACTGGCTCAAGACAGAAAAAAGAAAGAAACCACCAAGAGAGGCTAGAGAATAGGGACGTTTCATGGCATCATCACTGGATTAAAGTGAGTGGGATAATGGCATTAGAATGACAGTGTAGTCTTGAATATAAAATTGAAAATTTCTAAGATTCATAATGAGCAGGATTATTGAAAGTTTCCCCTGGAAAGACACAGAATGAATCATGAATTGAAATGTCAGATCCATTTCTAGATTTAATACTCTTAAACCTGACTTGACTTAAATATATATATATATTTAAAACTTTTAAAGCTTAGGTGAGTCATTAATATATAAAGGAGAAACGTGAACCCTGATCACAAATAAAAAGAGATAATTAGTGATTTTAAAAACTAATTATAAATAAGTTAAATTTTCAACATAAGAAAAAATGCATAAAACTGCATTAATTTAGTGAAACGGAGAAAAATGTATCTAGAGAAAAATTAGATTTTATTTGATAATTAGAATTTGAAGAGGTACATAACAGAGACTGCTTTCTATTGATATTAAAACACCAAGAAAATTTTAAAGCTCGAAACATGAGCACTGAGGCCCTAATTCTTACAAAAGTTTCTCAGATGCCACTGAAGCTTGATAATATCCTAATACCAATAGAGTTTTGAGGAACATCAACATCAAGTAAAACATTTTGATCACTTACTAGAGAGCTTTCAAAAATTTATTGTATCTGCAATCTTCTTGACCTTACAGTCTATTGATGAGTCATTAGAAACAAGTTGCAAATATGTCATGAAAGACTACAGTACTACTTGCCAATTCAAATAAACATAGTTTCACCGTTTAATTTACTACTTTCCTCATGCTTGTTTACTTACAAAGGTCTATCTTTGCACTGTTGACTTGGTCTTGTATAAACACACTGCTGTGGTTTAACCCAGCCGGCAGCTCAGCACCTCCCCTCCTTAGGTGGGAAAGGGAATCAGAAAGGTACAAGTGTGAGAACTCGTGGCATGAGATAAGGACAGTTCACTAGCTAAAGCAAAAGTCACACACAAAAGCAAAACCAGGAATTCATTTGCTACTTCCAATCAGCATGCAGGTGCTCAGCCATGTCCAGGACAGCAGGGCTCATCACGTGTAATGCTTTCTTGGGAAGACAAATGCCATTGCTTCCGATGTCCCCCCTTCCTCCTTCTTTCCCCCAGCTGTTATTGCTGAACATGACACCACAAGGTGTGGGGCATCCCTTTGCCCAGCCTGGGCCAGCTGTCCTGGCTGTGTCCCCTCCCAGCTCCTGGTGCACTCCCAGCCTCCTCACTGGCAGGGCAGCACGAGGAGCTGAAAAGGCCTTGGCTCTGTGTGAGCTCTGCTCTGCAACAACCAAAAAGACAAAACAACCAGTGTGTTATCAGCACTCTTTTCATCAAAAATCCAAACTGCAGCATCATACAAGCTTCTATAAAGAAAATTAACTCTATCCCAGTCTAGACCATCACATATGCTTTCAATAAAAATAACAGCAAAGATGTAAATTTTCACAATCCATTAACTTTTCAAAAATATATTCTCCTCTCCATCTGTTTTTCATTAGAGTTGTAACTGACATAGCTAAGCTAAAATTGTTGCATATTTATTTTTCACATTCAATTTCCTCTTGTCAAAAAAAGGCCACATCCTTACCCCCACCTCCTGAAAATGTAAGCAGCGGCCAGGTATGGGTAAGTGGGTAAACAGGCAGGAAATACAGAAAATGTACCTAGAAATGGGATAAACCCACATCCTCCAAACTTCCATACTACTGTAATTGGGTTTTAGATTATTCAATGTACAATTAATGCCTCTGTACAAAGACTAGACTAAAATTTAAATAAGCTGCTAAAATATACTAAACAGTATTTTAAAGTCTTGCAAACCAGATTTAAAAAATCACATTGCCTTGATAAACAATGCATCTTTCCTCCCTCCATGCTTGTGTGTATATATATATACACATACACAATCTGTATATACATATATACACACACAAGCCTTTTTTTTTTTTTTTTTTTTACTTAAGAGCTCCAAGAAAAATATAGCTACACCAGAAAAAGCCTATTCTTTCTTATACACACAGAACCCAGCTTATTTTGGAACTTCTTACACAATGAGGAGAGATGTCTTCACTGTGCAGAAGCAGAGAAAACTGAAAATACACCTGCAATTACAGATGATGTGGTGGGCAGGTCTTTTAAAACAGACTATCTTTCTCAGTGATCCCTGGTGCTCCCAAATGTGAAAATATTTCCCATCAACAAAACCAGAGTCCACAGAGGATATCAGCAATTCACCTTGGTAATCTGTGACTCTTTCAGCTGCCGTTGACATGGCGTGAAATCCACAACGAAGATAATGAGAAACTATTTCTGAAGCAAACTGCAGCTATATCTGGTGGACAGCTATTCTGACACCAAATGCAACAAATTTCAGAGCAATATTCAAGACTCCACTCACTATAGTTTGCAAAAGGAAGGAAGGCAATTCTATCAGTTAAAATTCTTAACTGCTTCAGTGAAAACCAGCAGCAGCTTGCCTGGCTCCAGCCTCCCCATTAGACCTACATTACTAGGGGCATGCTAGGAGATTATTCCATTAAAAAAAAAAAAAATTTACAGCATAACAAGCAACAAAAAACTGTGGTATCAACAACAGCCTCCTTTCTCTTTTTTGCAGCCTTCATCCTTTTTCCTGCAAAGGCAATTTCCAGTTCCACCTCATTGCCAAGGAGACCTGCATGGCAAGCACTGTGGCTGTTGGAAAGACCACTTCTTTAACTGCTCTTGGCTTTCTGATGGCATGAATTGGTCCCACTCACTATCTTTTTTCCTTTTATTATCTTTTGTTCTGAAGCAGGTGGAAAATCCTGATGTGATCATTCTTGTAGAGATTTCATATAAGGGATAAGATTCAAAAAGGGCCCATTTAATTGCATAAGCAGTGAACACAAAACATTTAAACCATGAGATCGTGTGTGGGAACAGAAAAGGAGCATCACGTATCTCTGGATGAATAAGGAGGACCAAAGAGACTAGAAAAGAAGAAAAAGTCCATAAAAGCAGTTGAAGCACTAAAATAAATGATAGGACAAATAAAATTTTTGGGAGGAATAGTTAGCTTAGAGACAATTCTCTCTTGCTGTGAACCATTTACAAGAAAGTCAAAACTAGGCAAGGTGACGTAAAAGGCAGAAGATCAATCTCATTTCACTTCCTGAAAATGAAGCAACATTTCAACCTGTCATAAAGCACCTGTTGTTAATTGCCATTATTGATCACTTCAGTTCTGTGGTTGCATTCCAGATCTCCTCTGATACTCAGCTGCTCTGTAAAATGAGACATGCTGTGATTCATGCATTCTAACACTGAAACTACAGCCCAGATTTCCAGCATTTAAATACTGTCTACCTGACAATTCAGGTCTTCTTAGCCCAGCTATTTAGCTTCCCTTCACCAGCCTTGAACAAATGCTGCTATTTCTATTTCGAATAACCTGCCAGTGAAAACAAAAGGAACACATTCTGTTCTCCCTTTCTCCTTTTCACTGGGATGCTCTATCCTGAAGATTGATGCCTACAGCAAAACAAGTTGACAGTCAGTAATGACATTCATTTAAGAATATTATTCTTCACAGCAAAATTGCTTTGATTTTTTTTGAATGATTTCACTTATTCCTAAACAGTGAGTGAACTGGAAAGACTGAAATGCATTTTCCCTACTTGATTTCTAGAAACAAGAGAGACTCAGAGATGCCAGAATTATTGCACACTCAGGGACTTTCTGAATATTTTAACACACAGCTGAGGCACAGCCTGAGTTTCAACATATTTAGGAGATCATTCTGACAAACAAGAAGTTTCTGAGTTGAAATTTAGATATGGAGCCAAAGCCAAAGCCCCCAACAGATACACAGCAAACAGAACTTACTGCCTTCTTACAGATGAATTAAAATTCACACAAAATTTGTTACCATTATATAGAACACGTTTGTACAAACAGGGCACACTAGTGTCAGTTTTGAAGGCACTTAAGTACATGATAAACTACCTGAATAGAAATGCTTTCTTGAATTGCAGACAAAAAAAAAATATACACAATAAAGCCTAAAAACTGGTTACTGTTCACTGTATAAAACCATTAACCTTTCTTAGTTACACAAAAATAACCTAACCTTCATATCCAATTGTTCCAATAATATCCAATAGTATCCACGTTTTCCATCTAGCTCATAGCTCATATCCAAGCTAGTACTCAAGACTGCAAACACTGAATGTTGCCGGGGGGGGGGGGCACTATTTGCTTTATAAATCTTATAAAAATACTTGGAATTATTCCAAAGTATGACAAGCAAAATACAAATATACCGATGCACATATTGGTTTGGGAACTCATAGCCATTCTTAACAGTGGAAAAACTTGTGTTTACTTTTCAAATATTTGAGTACAGGTTTTTCACATTTCTCTAAAGTACAAAAAATGCATGCACCTGTCAGAAATTGATGTGTATATTGATGTGTAACTAACCTTTCTTAGTTTAAGGCAGGTCAATTTAAGTTCAGAGTTAGGTATGTTTTGGTAGATCTTTCCAGAACAGTTACAAACATTAATAGCAACACCTTCTCTTAAATGCTGTCATTGACTCAGTGCTGGTATTGCCATGTCATATGACTATTTCACACTTACATCTTTCTCCATTACCAGGTTAAGAAAGGCTCCAGGTTTGCACTGAAGTGCTGGGATACAAATGCAGCTTCTATTTCCTGGCTCCGCTGGACGAAAGATAACCCACTGAGATGAAGCCATAATAAATTTAAATTGGATGCTTCATGGTTAAATCACAAAAGTTGCTTTTCTTGTGAGTGTCCATATGTAACCTAAAAGCGCTAAGTCTCTTCTCCAGCTTCATCTTAAATACATCAGAATCAGAGAATTTCAGTTCATGGTTCCAAAAGTAACAAATGCTTGAAATGCAATGCTTGGTGAAAAAAAGGGGAATAAGAGCATGACACCTGACACAATGATACGGCATATTTTCAGTAAAGCTAGGATTTTACACAGAGGATTTTAGTAGAGCTAGATTAGCCTACACATTTTTTGTTAAATTAGCACAGTGTCATGTGTGTAAAGTATTCTGTTCTATTAAGTTTATTCAATTTAGGCAATTTTAACTCTTTTTTAATAAAAATATGAGTTTTAAACTTCAAATGTAAATGAATAATGTTGCATACATGAATCCCAATTTAAATAATTCTACTCAAATCATATAGTGAAGCATTTCTTTTTTACTTTTCCTCCTTTGACATCAAAGATAGCATGAGCATGTTGAGGTTCTTGTTGCCTTCATCAGCAATCAGAATATGCAGATGAACTTTCTTCAACCACTGTTCTTGTACAGATTATGAACCTCAACACTTATTAAATAACTTGACCTGAGGCTAGCATTTCCAGTTCTGCTTTCAGTGTCACACACAATGCAGTATATGCAGTGAACAGATATGCATCAAATTCAGCATCATTCAACCAAGCCAGTATTTCAGTGTAGAAGCACATTCCGTAGACAGAAGGACTGCAGATGTCCCCTGAATGTCTTCACTTTTCATTGCTGTCTAATGCACAAACATCAATTTTTAATTTTTCCCCACTAAGAATAAAATGTCATCTCCACACCTGCAATTTCAGAGTAAAGGGAAATGTTGCCATACTACCAGTAAAACTGAGTAGATACACTCAAGATTTCCAATTAGCTACAATCAGAGGACTGTTCTGATATCTATGAGGACACGATTTGTGTGCAAGAGAAAATGTAGTTTTCAGCTAGTCAGTGCCAACGTGACTTCTAATACAGTCACCTAAAAGCAGTGTTCCATAAATGTGTGGATATGTATTAAATGTATGTTTTGCTAGTAGCAATGAATTTCAGAGCTTGTGTTTTGAAGTGTATTTCTTATGTACATCAGAAAAACCACCTCTCTCCTTTTTAAGATGAAATGAATTTTCATTCATGCATCATGAACAAGAATAAGTCACTTTACGAATAAATAAAGTGGTTTATTTTTAATGGAGACCTATCAATTATCATTGTAATCCATGTACTGAACTTCTCCCTAGCACTTCAGATGAATGAGAAATATCAAGTTTTCCTGCTATACTGCAAGTTCTCTTAAGAGCTGTTCTGTAACACAGAAGAACAAGGTTAAATTTCTCATTAAACATTAATGTAAGATTTAGCTCCTGAATAAAATAATTCTTGATTCTTTAGCAGATTTATTCTGTACCCCTGAGGTACAACAGTACACTTAAACTAAAATTAGCACTAATAGTTTTATGCACATGTCTGCATATCTATATTAATACATTCAGATTCTTTCAAATTAAAGTATATCAAGTGCTACTAGTAAACCAACTGTAGTTCTGATCCAGCTCCCACTGAAGTAAATGCAATGTTTTGATAATCAGGAAGTGGACAGGATATTTAGTTTCGAATAGATGTGCATCAAGATTGCAAAATAAGAACAATTGTGACTAAAAATTTGTAGTATGTATTTATTTGTAGTATGTATTTATTCCAGTAAGTGAGGATAAGATGGAAAAAATATTAACAAATGATAGACTGAAGAGAATAAAAGCCTTTAGCGAAAAGGTGCAGAAAATACTCGCTTGTTATGTTTTTCTCTTTTATCCTTCTTATGATATCTTATCTTCTAAGACAACAGGGAAAAATAAAGATACCCTGTTCTCATAAGATAATTTAATATTCTATTGTTCAACATACATACCAAGACAATTTCTCACCTATTACACCCTAAAAAAGTCACACTAAATTCCATCAATAGTTTCCATAAATATCACTGTTGTTCTTGCAGTCTTGATTTCTAACATCTAGCAAACTACCCGTTACAGAATGTTATATATTCACAGCCTCTGGGTGTAATAAATGCAGTAGGTGTGATTTAAATGTACTAATCACTGTTTCAGTAAATCACAAATAATAGCAGACAAGCATGAACCAGCCTAGCAGCAGTTCTGTCCTTTTATCATGTATCAACAACTCCTACCTTTGTTCTGACTGTCATTATGATGGTAAGTTAAACCAATGCCTGAAGCCAACATCCAGGCACATTGTAAAATTAATATTGGTGTCCATTCAATGACATTTTTCCACAATTGCACTTCCTACCCATCCTGTTTTTATATCTCTGAGAACAGAATACCATTGAAGTACAAAAAGAGGTGGATCACGCTGTGCAGCCCTATAGCCATCATAGAAAAAGAACTTAGCACAACTTGCCTTTTAATTCAGAGGTAGAAATCAACTGTGTCACAAGTCTTTGGTTACATGAAAGGAATTAGACCTCAGTAAGAATTACAAGACTGTGCACTTTATTTTCACACTGACCAACTATTTCCAATAGCTCCATATTCCCACAAAAGGAAAAGCCTCTTGTTCTTGATATGGGAAACTCTCAAGCTCAGTTAATAATTTCAGTGAAGTTTTATTAAAAATAGTTTACTGTGATGTCATTCTGAGAGCTATGGGGAAAACAGAGGAAATCAAATTTCTAATCCAAAGCCCTATTTCCAGCAGAGTTTAATATTTCTGTGATTCACTCAGGTTTAAAAAGTGGCAGACAAAAGTCAATAGCACTAACAGTTGCATCACAGCTCACTTGCCATACAATGGTCATTACAACTACACCTTGTTACTAGCAAAGAATCAGACAAACTTCCTCATGCCCTTGAAGAGATCTGAATTAACACCAAGAGTTAACTACAAGTCATTTTATTGACAGATTAAAAGATTTCATATGGACTCATCTCTTGCTTAGTGTTGTAACTATATATGCCATAAGGAAAGAGCACAGATGTGTGTGTAAATACAAAAATGTATATGTAGTATATATATAATGACTGAATCTTGGCTTAACTACTGGTGGGCGGTGGTTAGGTGAAGATCTGTGATTCCAATCCCTCATCTTGGTTCTAAAGCTGCAAGACAAAACAATCAGTTACAGCATCTAAACAGGGGAGTCCATCCAGGAGAGGGAATAAATTACAGCTTCTACAGTTTACTGAGATTCTAAATCCTAAAATTAAATAAAAAGTAAAAGCAAAATACCTTAATTCCCAGTTCCACAAGTAGTGTACAAACATAACTCTGTTTTATTTCCTTTCAATAATATTTGGAAATGGAAATTTTTACTTCAGTTTGCTTTAGTTTCAATTTAGTGAACAAGACAAACAACAAGAGCAACTGGCTTACACTCAGCTGAAAGTGTTTTAGTTCTTAAAATAGACCAAGTTATTACTCCTATTGAGTAAAGTATAATTAAGCTCATGTTAATGTAAGAGAGTGAAAATTAATTCATTACATTTTATGAAATATTTTTTTCTTTTTATCTGCTTGCAACTTGGCTACAGACATGATTTTTGTTATTGTCTTCTCTCTGCAAAGGATTCCTTTACTAATACTTATTTCTGAGTACTGAGTTTTTAATTCGAGGATTTTTTTTTTTTGGTCTGGATATAACAGCCACAAGGGAAGTCTGTTCTTTGAATGAATGACAGTAACTCTGAGAATCACAATCCCAGCGTGACTACTCCAATTTAAAAATGAGAAATTCATTCATAAGAAAAGTCTGAATCATTTTTCTGTATCGTTTCTTAAAAAGCATTTAAATGCACATGGCATACCATTCAGGGCAAGGAAAGGTTATTCAGTATTCATTTGCAGAGAACAGCAAGCTGGGCAGGATTGTTGATCTGCCTGAGGGTAGGAAGGCTGGGCAGATGGATCTGGATAGGCTGGACAGATGAGCCAAGGCCACTATCATGGCATTCAACAAGGCTGGTGCTGGGTCCTGTATTTGGGGCACAACCACCCCATACAGCGCTACAGGCTGGGGGAAGAGTGACTGGAAAGCTGCCGGCAGAAAAGGAGCTGGGAGTGCTGATCAACAGCTGGCTGAATATGAGCGAGTAGTGTGCACAGGTGGCCAAGAAGGCCAACAGCATCCTGGCTTGGATCAGAAACAGTGTGGCCAGCAGGGCTAGGGAAGTGATTGTCCCCCTGTACTCAGCTCTGGTGAGGCCACACCTCGAGTACTGTGTTCAGTTTTGGGCCCCTCAGTACAAGAAAGATGTCGAGGTGCTCGAGTGTGTGCAGAGAAGAGCAGTGGCTAAAGGACCAGAAAACAAGATGCATGAGGAGTAGCTGAGGGAACTGGGGCTGTTTAGTCTGGAGAAACAGTGGCTGAGACAGATTCCACAGATTTTCCTAAACATTTCTCAGTATTAAGGGGGGGATTACTGACTCTGCTCAGCTGTGTTATCATCATTGCAGTCGGTTGCTTTCTAAGAGATCTTTATCCAAAACACAAAACAAAAAACACTGAGTAAATTAGAATTCTTCTAGGTGCTACATATGCAAACCTTTATTTTACTACAAGGTAGAAAATGGAAACACAATGGATTTGTGCTGAATCAAATGAAGAACTACATTTACACTTCCTTCTTAGATCATTGTGTCTTAGTTCTCCAAAATGCTGAAAAAACATCTGAATGCCTGAGCATAAAATGAGAAGATTATTTGATTCTCATCTTGCATGCCTTTCCTCTGTCAAGAAAAATAATCAGACATAATCCTTTTGATTGCTCTTGTATTGCAGAACTTCTTTTTACTCCACTTTGCTATGATCGGCAGGTGATGGTGTGACTGTCCTACCCATACATTAATCTCAGCTTCAGTAACTACTGACCAAATTCATAACATCAGATACTTTACCTCAGGGCACTGCTCATGGAAAATTAAAAGAAAACATGGCCAGCGATAACGCTAGCTAAACTTTTTTTCATAATCAGATTTGAAACTTGTTTATGCTGTACAACATGCTGCTGTAGATGCTCTTACTAACAAAGGAGTAATCGTGCACTCTGGAAAAAAAAATCTTATCTCAATTTCTAAGAGGACATGCTTGAACAAATTAAGGAAATATATATATATGTATATATATGTATATATATTTGCTGATCTACTAGATCTACTAAATGCACCAATATCTTTATGCAGGCAAAGGTAAGACACAGGCATCTCCTGAAAATAATTAATGTACAAATAGATATATTACTATAATGAAGAAAGGATATTTAAGCTCCTGGATTAAAGAGCTCATAAATGACTAAAGCATTGATGATGATCCCTGCACACTAATACCAACTTTGGCAGTGACACAGATTTGGGCTGGCACAAAAAGCACTACATTACTGTGCTCCTTAAGTAACTTTGGCAACAGTGACCAAAAAGATTAGCCATTGCTGGCTTTAGGACAGAGGAGATGAATATGGGCCTGTTTTGATACTGCACAGATCTGTTTATTCTGAAATAAAATGTTGTTTCCAGGTCATTCTGTAACATACAAAGCAGCTACAGTCATTGAATTTAGTAAAATAATTCTTGTAAAATGCCATTTTATGTTTAAATGCATTGTTTTGCAATGTTATGTGAAATCTAGGATGGTATACTTTCTGTTACAAAAAGAAAACAACAACAAATGGTGTTGATTTTGGTATCTTAGAAAAAAATCTGGGAATGTTTGTTTAAAAAAAATAACATCTTACTTTGCAAGCAGCATTGCTTAGACGAGACTTTTAAGACACATCAAGTCATCAACATGTAACACTGAGAGCTGCAGGTGAATGCTTTGATAATCATCATCATATATTTCCTTTGCCAGTAATAACCAGGAACAGCACTACATGCGCCTGGGCTAAATTAGATGAGATGACACTGATATCATGGTATCTAACAATAAATTAAGATGTACTTGTGTAAAAGAATGGGAGGTCTATTGTATGTATAATCTTATGTATGTTAATATAGGAAAGAACATACTGGCTAATAGAAGAATTACATGAAGACACAGAAACATCTCACCACTATTAAAGTTTCATGAGGACACACTTGGGATACATTTTTAAGGAATGGAACCCTAAGGGAAATTTTACTCTGTATCTCTTATACCACCTTGTGGCATTTTAAATTGCATTTGTATGTATTATTCCATTAATCATCATAATCACAGTCATAATGTAGCAAAGATGCTTATGCTTACAAGTAAAATGTAATGATTTTAGAGCTAATAAAATGCTAGTGATCATGTAAATTGACAATACTGTAAAGTGAACTTTGACAAAGATGAGCAGATTGGTGATACCAAAAAGCATCTTTGGTGTGAGTTTTCATGTGAAGGGGTTCCTGTACATTTGAATGGAAAAACCGTTCTAGGAAACAACAGACTGAAGAGAAGAGAAATACATTCTGGTAAGTTACTGTATGGAGGTTTGTCAAAGGGTGATGAATTCTGCACTTACTGATAACTTGAAGACACCAAGAACCTGCCGAAACCACAGAGGGCCACAGCATACTCCGTATTAACAGCAGATTGTGTAGCTCAGACTGCAAAGACTGTTCAAGAGGGTGGTGGCTTCTTGTATACATATAAAGACTACAGGGTTATACACACATTTGATGAAATGGACTGTTTTTAGGGATTTCATGAGAACCTACCCAGAAGCCACTGGTAGCTTCTAGATGCAACCTGGCCTGCCCACATCCAGCTCTTTGCTTCAGAAGGTGCAGTTGGCATTGGTCCCCCAGCTGCTGCCCCATCAGTTAAAATGTGAGTAAACATTTTGAATGACTGCTTTGTGACTAGCTGTGTTATGAATAATAACTGTTTGATTCCACTGATAACAGCTTTAAGAATAAAAGGTGTTCATAGAAATATCAGCTGTAATCTTGACTCCCCCAAATACCTACTCCCTACCCTTATTAAGGAAAATAAATTTAGAAAAAGAATATATACATATCATATATGCATACATACGTATATATTTATATATCTAGGTTTAAATTCTACAATGAACTACATACGTGTATCCCACCTCACGACTGATTTCAATCACACTCATTGCATGCATGTAGTCCACAACACACACTACTCCTGCTATGAAAGCTCACGTTTGGAACAGTTTTGCTCCCCATGGCTGCTATTAGCATCATTAAGTAGTTTTACAGAACAAGAGATGTTGTGTTTAACTCCACCCAGGGACTGAACTGTCTGCCACAAGAATTAACAACTCCTACCTATTTGAGAAGGAATTATTCATTGACTGTGGTTTAGGGAATAGAGTCTAAATTAATCTCTGGAACACTAAATTGATAATGTCATTATTTTTACTCATAGCTTCAGGTACTATCTTTCTCTTTACATTTCTATTACATTTGAATTACCTTTTAATTTTAATAATATCCTAACAGTTCCAAATACAACCTGCAACTGGTCTACTTAAAATTCTTTTTTTTTTTTTTTATCATGCAAAAGTGGAAAAAGAAAATTAATCCTCAGACTAGGTTAAATCATGGGAAGGAAGCTGACTTGCTGATGGGAACAAGCAAGGCAAGGAGGTGGGAGAAAATCATATAGTCACAGCATGATTAGGCTGGAAGGGGTCTTAAAGATCACACAGTTCCAACTCCCCTGCCATAGGCAGGGACACCTTCCACTAGATCAGGTTGCCCAGGGCCTCATCTAACCTGGTCTTGAACAACTCCAGGGATGGGGCATCCACAGCTTCTCTGGGCAGGGAGAAAAAGATGCAGGGAAAGAAGAAAAGAATAGCTTTGGTACATTTTCCAGCTATAGACACAGATTAAACAAAGTGCTGAGGAGCAGTATGTTCCACAAGAAAAGCTGAAGGGATATCTCCCTTCCCTATATCAAGGCACAGAGTAGAGGTGGATTGGGATCAACTCCATTTGTTCTCTAGATCATTTCTGACCTTTGATCAGGACCATCTGGTCTTTTAGCCATTTACATGACCTCTTCTGCTTCAGTACTTCAGATCTCAGAGTAACAAATTGTCCTGGTTTCAGCTAGGACAGAGTTAATTTTCCTCCTAGTAGCTGGCAGGGTGCTATGTTTTGGATTAGGATGAGAAGAGCGCTGATAACATGCTGATGTTTTAATTGTTGTAGAGCAGCGCTTACACCAAGCCAAGGACTTTTCAGCTTCTCGCTCTGTCCTGCTAGCGAGCAGGCTAGGGATGCAGCAGGAGCTGGGAGGGGACAGACCCAGGACAGCTGACCCAAACTGGCCAAAGGGGTATTCCATACCATCTGACCTCATGCTGAACAATATATAGGGGTGGCTAGCCGGGGTGGGGGGCCGGCTGCTCGGGGATAGGCTGGGCATCGGTCAACGGGTGGTGAGCAATTGCATTGTGCATCACTTATTTCGTACACATTATTACTATTAATACTATTATTATTATTATTATTATTATTATTATTATTTTTCCTGTCTTAATAAACTGTCTTTATCTCAACTCACAGGCTTCACTTTCCCGTTTCTCTCCCTCATCCCAGAGAGGGAGGTGGGAGGGTGAGCGAACGGCTGTGTGGTGTTTAGCTGCCAGCCGGGCTAAACCACAACACAAATATATCCCTGAAAAAGTGATCCAAAATGCAGCAGCACTATTAACAACATTTTACAGTCTGGAAATGGTGTTTGTACAAATTCCTACAGACTGCATGCAGGCAGAACAGAGAACCAAATCGTTCAAAAAGCCAGATAACAAACTAATTAGTAGGCCATCCTTCCTCTGTATATTGTCATATTAAATTGACACATCTCCAAATGGATAAATATTTAAAGACTAGCCTAAAGTACCACTCAACTGTATCCACTATTAATCTGATTACACTCTTCTCTCCAAGCTGAAAAGGCCTTAACTCAGCCCAATCCCCTTGAGAAACTCCAAGTCTTTAGTGAATGTATTGCATCTGGTAGAGGTTAAAAATGGATATATACTTTTACTGGGCATAAGCAGTGTAAGCCTCCAAATGTGGAACAATGGGATGTGCATTTTACCTGCAGCCAATTTAATCATATTACCTGCCTTTAAACATCTGTTTCCCCTCCGATTAGAAGCAAATTGTGTCAAGAATGAAACTATCTACAAAACTTGATTAGATTTGAAAGGGTTGCTAACCCCCATCAAGCACGTCAAAGATGCTTTCCTTTTATCTTCTTTTCTATGTAAAATGACTTGCAGGTAATTGCACTCTCTTCAGCCAATATGCACATATTTTCACTAGAACTACCCATTGTGCCAAGGGTGTCACTCTGACAAATTATGCTTAGCAGCAATCCAACATCACGCTGAGAAACCAAATTTAAAATAATCCAGAGCTACTGGTAGAATGGTGCAGTTAGATACACACGGTATGAAGTAGCCTGGATTTCAGCTATGATGCTTCTGCTCAGGAGAGCTAAAGGTGAAAGAAAGGTTTATTCTGTTTAAAGTTAGTGACAATTTCTCACTGACATCAAAGAAAGAAAAGCTAGACTGAAACGAAGCACTCTGCAGTACCAATACATTTGTGCAAGAAGGAATCCTGCGTAACCAGAGGCTGTCACATAATCAAGAGGAAGGAAACATCTCAAGCACTGCTGAGAAGAGGGTGTAATGTTCTGTTCACGAGCCAACAGGTTCCGATATCCACACTCGGGTTCCTTACTTGAGGGTGCTTCCAGCAGGACCCCTTGGGTACAAGAGGTTCTCAAGATGAGGATCAGCGCTCACTATGAGGCTGGGATCGTTGTGGAAGCGGGCTCTGCACTCACTGCTCTCTGCTGCCCTGGTTTTAGCACCATGTTATCACGCTGCACACTCCTGTTACGCCACCCTCAAGTGTACTACCCCACAGGTTTATAACAATTTATAAAATAGAAACATCTACAGCTTAGCTGTTTTGATACTTAATGCCACACCAGAATGACAAATACATTTGTAGCAGGAATCCAAACAGTTCAAATGAAAGCCACTGTTAAAGTATCATGTGCTAAAGAGCCCTTATTACACAGGCTCTGTAAAATCCTGATTCTGTAACATTTTTCTTAAACCTTCTTGGTCTCCTCATAAACATGTAAATCTTTAATAGAAGTCTAATAAACAGAAAAGTTAACACTACTCTTCCTAAAGGCTGCCTTTACAAATATTTATTAGCCCAGTTAAGTAACACTAAAAGCCAGCTGAGGTCAGCAGAGATTCCTATTGATCTCAATGGCCTTTGGTTCCGATTCACAGCACTGTTTTCTTGGTTTTGCACTACATATCATTTCCTGATAAAACAATCTGAGGGGAAAATAGCCTATTTTTCCCCTTTTTATGCAAAGCAAAGCAAAGGTTTTTGTTTGTTTGTTTGTTTGTTTTCTCCTTTCAGTTTCACTGAAAGGCCCCATCCACCTAAAAATAATCAATATTATTGACAGCTTAAAAGAAGCCACCAAGCACATCCATTTATGATGTAATGGAGCTCTTGCAGACAAAGAATTAGTATTTTCTTACACTCACTGTAAAGAAATGGAGCAAAATAAATATGTATTGAGAAAATATTTTTTCTATTGAACTATGAAGGCATAGGGACTGAATGCCTTTAAATCAGCTCTCGTGTCTCACCTGAAGGCTTCCTAAGAGTTTTTATATCATGACACTTTGACATTCTGTATGATCATCAACAACCTCATGAAAGGAGAAGCAACAGTGCTTCTGTTTTGCTCAATTGCTCCCTCAACAGACTTCTATTCCATTTATTTTAAGTCTAACAGGGATTTTTAATGTGAACTTCACAACAGTTTTCTGCTTTTCTCTCAGCATCATACAGTACATAGGAATACATCTAGATAAACATATTACAGATTTTTAAAAAGCCATTCCTCAAAAAAGGAAGCTGGGACAAAACCCTACACTGAATTATGTGAATTTTTAGCACTGGGAATATGCATAGCCCTTCCTTAGCATATTGCAGTCTTTTCTGAGCATAGGTCCTGTGTGCATCTCCAAACAGAGTCCTATTTCTTGTCAATTCTTCAAATTCTAGATTAGGAGTAGAGAATGCATTTGAAGCTATAGGTAAAAACCTTTTGCATCTTGTACACTTGGCCTTCCCTCTCCCAAACAAGAATATGCTTGCTTGCCTAAGAAATCCCAGGTCAGTATTAAAACAGAGTATAAAATCTGGCAAAACACTAACACTAAGCAATTTACTTTTGGAGTTGATGAGAACAGCCACAATCTATCTTCAACATGAAATGCAGTGTTAAATATGAAAACATAGTAAAAGAAAACAGCTTTAAAAAAAAAGACAGAGGGAAGAAGAGAACTCTGCCAGCACAGCGAACAGTAGAATCATCCACTAGCCTTTTACTGCAAAAGAAGAAATACAGCCCACTTTTCAGAGCCTACTTGGATTTCTGTTTCCTGTCAAGTACTAAATTCAAGACCCGAGATACACTTGAATAGGAGGGGACAAGAATAACAATTTTTTGTCTTTGGTATGAAGATTCTCTTCTGTCCCGTCCATAAAATAAGACCAGTTAAAAATACTCTTATATTGGTATATTGAGGCAGCATACATTAATATTAGTTGCCAAAGGGAAATGATCTTCATTTTTGCTCAAAATCACAGGTGTTCCTAGACTTTAGATTTAAAATATGCTGTGAGACTGGAAGTTAGCTCTGTACCTATTTTTTGCACTCCTCTCTAATGCATTGTAGTGATATAAAGCTTGCATTTACTACAATCCAACAGCACTAGATCTTAAAAGATTTCTTTCCTAAGAAAGGTTCTTTTCTTTTAGTAAAGGAAGAGGTGATCCATAAAAATTTTCTGCAGGCTTTCTATGTTCAAGGTAAAAATGCCATTTGGCTTCAATTCCAGCAACACTGTACATGTTTTTTGTCTTATGGATATACCACAGACAGATGTGCTGCCTTTTTAAAATTTCCAACCTTTTAACTGGTGAACCATTATCAAGAATTTTTTGCGAGCTGTTAGCATGAATGATGCTTAAAAAAAGTTACAAATGGACTACACTGCAATATTTTACATAACTTTATAATGTGCTTTCTGTTATTCCTAAATAGCCCACATGAACAGGCTGAATCCTACAATTAAAAGCTCCATTTTTATTCTCTGACCTTTTGCAGACCTTTTTTTAATCGACAGAATCAGGATTTGCACTAGAAAGTAGTACTGCTAGTTTTAAAATGTGGTTTGGAAAAATAAAATTCTAATCTATTTTCATTTCTTCCTCTTCAATAAGTAATAACAACAACAAAGAAATAAAAATCAGTCAAAAAGAACAAAAGCTTCTTTACAAAAATAACTGCTTAATGCTTAATTCTGTGATCGCTATCTTGCCGATAATGGTCGTATCTAAGCCTAAAAAATTCTTTTCATTCATATATAACATTTTCTTCCTATCCAAAAAAAATGCTAACTTTGAGAATCCCCTTCACATGTTGCTCATAAATTAGTGTTGCTTATAAGTTATCTGGACATGGTCAGTCTAGTACTAATTCAAATAAAGTTCAACTTTTGAATCCTGCTGAATTCATATCTTTATCTTGGACTTCTTCCACTGAGTCAGCAGAAGTCTGTAATCACAATAATTAACAAGCTGTGACCTTCTAGCTCACAGCACAGATTGCTGCTGGGTCTCCAGAGAAGTTAAGGAATAAGGAAAAAAAATACAGATAACTATCAGACTGACCTTACATTACTGAGTATTACCCTGGATCAGAAATTACTATTTAGTCCTGGAGTACCATCTTAATGGTAACAATGAATTCCAAGCACTAATAATACTTTCTTCCCCCAGCAAGCACAAATATCTTCTGAATATGTGATATAAAATCAACAGCTATTATCTCAAAGTCTAGTTCATTGCTGATTTATATTCCCCTCCCCATATTTAAACAGCAGCAAAATAACAAAATAATTCAGCATAATATTCAAGACAGCATCAACCTAGCACTGTATTTATTCACAAAGTCCATTATAGACATAGCGCAAATCCAGCACAATACACAGGATCAGGCACAAACAACAGCTCTATTATTTACTGCATCATACACGGTGTACAAATGGGATCAGATGGTGGTATACAGGAGGGGAAAGGAGGGCTAGCAGTCCTTTTTATTCCTTCCCAACCACTTTTGCAAAAAAAACTCTACATGTAATAGCTTCAAGCATGGGCCAGTTCCTTCCTATTTTTGGAGGCATCTGCAACAAGCTATCACATGAAAAGACTAGGCAATTTTCAGATGTGACCTGTAAAAAATTTACTCATACCAATGGTATAATGTGGCATAAAAACAAAAGAAAGAAGTCAAGAAGTCAGGTGTTGCTGTCAAATTACTGATCACTCAGAATGGGATGGTGAAGCCAAATGTGATAGCAGTGTCAGGCTCTTTAATAATAACAGCAGTAGAAAAAAACTTTGAAATAGAAGATCCATCTTGTCAGCAAAATTCCCATTACTGTTCTTATCACACAAACTCGCTTGCTCCCCCTAGGCACACAGTATCCTATTTCCTCTCAGTCTAAGTCTTCTCATTACCATTTGTCAAGCAGAAAACTCACTCTCTGGGATTTGGACCAATGCTGCTCCTTTTTCAGCAATGTGTCGGGACATCATGCTGTTGCAGTCAGGCCTTAGGAGTGCTGGCCCTTGACCCCAAGCTTTCACTGTGTAAATCAAGCTGTTAAGATTTGACTTTTAACAATTAACATCATATCAGAGTTGATGGTGTTAATGACGAATCTCAACATTGCATTGCATACACATAATGTGAAATTTGGGTTAAAACACAAAACAAAAACAATAAGCAAACATGAACACCTACTAAAAATTGTTCCTGACAGGCCTGTGGTGTGTATTTTCAACATTAGTGTTCCCAGGGATTTTCTGCCTATTATATTGCCTAGAAAACACCCAGATAACTTGCAGAGAAACTTCTCAAGGAATTTCCTTATTAATCATCCTGTAAAGAACCAGCAGAGTTAAATCTAGGCCCATGAGACAGAACAAAAGTTATTGTGCTCATGTTCAGAATTTGTATTTATCTAAAAATAATAAAAATATTCATGTTTTGTACTTAGAAATACAAAACATAAATTATTCATGCCTTTTCTCTGCCATTTGAAGTGGGTAACATTTTAACAGCAGTTTTGATCAACTACATACACTTTTTGTTTTTTTTTAGAAAACCCAACAAACACTTAAAAATAAGGTATTTGCAAGCAAAAAGTCTCCAATGAAATTATTTGTATTCAAAAATTTAAGTAACTAAACGGCTATTCCAAAGATTTTTAAATGTAAGATGACTACAAATACTTGCACTGAAGCCTGTTTAGCAGTACACACACTTTCACCTCACAAGCACATTGATATTCATAGATCCCTTATGTACTATCACGGATTTCAAGTTCAAGATCAAATATCCCTGCCTGCATCCTACACTCCTTACACAGTAACCAGCTCAGATCTTGGGTCTTTGAAGGTGTTGTCCCCTTCCTACTTGCCAGATAGTCCAGCTTGAATTTTGTTAGTGAATCGCGTTGCCAAAATGACACAGGGTGGGCAGCAAGGTCACACAGAAAATAGGTAGGACTGAGTTAGCACAAAGGCAGGGCAGGCCACAGTCATCAGGCACTAGGCTGGGCCAGACAAGCATGCTGACCAGTTGCTCACCGTGATGGGGTGCTTTCACCCAGTCCTCGCCTTTGGTCTGGCTGCTGCCTTGCTCAAACACTGGCCATTGCACCTGAGGCCTTGCTCAAGCAGATAGAGACCACAGTAACAGCTCAAGATGGGTGCTGGAGGAACTTACGGACAGGTGCCTTGCTCAGCAGCTTAGCACCAATGGAGCATGTGCCAAAACCCAACCCCACAATATGACTATTACTCCATCATCTTCACCCATACATAGTGAGCAGGCCAAGGGCCCTTTGAGCTCTTCCTTGAGCATGGCAGCCAGCCACATCTCTCCTTGAGCAGGGACACCTCCTAAGGTCATGCCTGCTGCAGAGATCCCTTACTCCTTGACAAGAGATTCCTTGCTGCAACAGATCCTCAGTAAATGATAAATAGCCTGCTAAATTCTGTAAGCTTCATTCACATTATATCTTTGATTGACTATGCACATATAATCCTTAGACATAAATTGCTGACCAAGTTTGGGACTAGGAGTGGATTTCAGCCACAAGCAGGCTCCTTACCTCTTCAGTTCTTGGAGTTGAGAAAGCAAGTGGGGTCTGCTCTGAACCTCGTGACTCAATGGGAGGGTGTCCCTGATGCATCTGACTTACCCTGTCTTCTATGCAGGAAATGATCAAGTGTACCTTGCTGTCTCAAATCTTGTTAAGTTACTGTCTTATGTATAATTAAGCTTTGTTAGATCACTACATCATATCAATAAATATATTGCTGCTTTTCTCTTATGAATGAAGTAGGTAATTTCATCTGCGACACTTACATGCAACCTGCACTTTTTATCTCATTTCCATTCTTGCATGCTTGCTCCTCTCCAACCCATCTTGATTTCTACCTTTCCCTGCACATAGCCTTCCTCCTAAACATCCCTTAGTAAGCTTTGCGCTTTTACACAATCCCCTCAGGACATCCCTTGAGGTTTTACACAATCCCAAAAGCCCATTCAAAACATCTTATAAGAAGCTCTCTCTTTCCCATGAGGCCCAATAAGAATCTAATTCCCCCCTAACCACAAAATTCTGGTTGAACTTCAAGGCTCTAAGTGGTTCCTTTCATTGATCAATGACCAGAGAGATATCTGGGTATCCAATTTACTACTTATTTTGTCTCTTGCCGTTGCTTCCTATGCTGAAAAGCCATCAACTAATACACCCTGTCAAACCCCATATCCTTACATTCTAGGTATCCACATACCAGCAGAGGTCTAGCTTTAATGACTGAGTTAGTCAGCTTCAAGGAGTCACACTTGCACTATGAATACCACTATAAAATTAAAGGTGTATTATCAGATTTCTCTGATTTAAAATAAAATAAAATAAAAATCATTGCATATACATTAGTAAAGTACAAATCTGTGAGAATCTATTATGTTTCAATTGGGGGAATATAATATAGTCCTTTTGCTTCAGGCATAAGCATGCAAGCGAAAGTTGCAGTCCATTGCTGGACTAAACTTTCTGGATATGATAAATTATTGTGTCAAGACAGGTATAAAGAGAAAAAACTAGATCTGATCATTAATATTTTTGCACTATGGTGCAAGAAGGAAGTGTGTTCTCTTGCTGTTAGCCTAGATTCCCAAGTAAAGGAAATGTATAGGATTGTGTTATTGATGTTAAATTATTCAATAACTTCTGATCCTCTAGGTGATTATTGCTCAACATTAAAGGTGTACAGATAATTAAGATCCCATGATTTGTTTGGAAAAAAAAAAAAAAGAAAAAAAAAACACTAGTAGCCATATATTGGAGAGAGTTACAAATCAATGTCCTTACCAAGGAAAGGTAGGAAAACCATAATCGTTTTGTTGCCTTAGTAGTATCAGGCTGAGGAATTAGACTACAGCTAGAACTCAGACTATCGAAGTACATGCTTGGCTCCAAAAAGGCATTAGTTTTGTATCTTTTCCCCAGTAAGAACATGACAAGACACATGGGTGAAATTTGAGTTATTGCAGCACAGGATGGGAGAAACAGAGATGAAATTGAACCAATCTGTACAATAATAATAGTAAATAAAAAGTAAAGTTTCATTAGTTTTAAAGATCACAGAATTTATCTTCACAATAGTCATACTGAGATAAAGTCCAAGGTAATATTAAAAATAAAGCAAAAGAGTAAACCAAAGTACTTTTTGTCCTTTACAGATTTATGGAGAATGTTTGTTTGGTTTGTGTGGTTTTGTTTGTAAACATGATAAAATCACTGCAGTGAAAGTTACTGAAAAGCATATCAACCATGAATTAATAAAAACAATGTAACCTCAATTTCTGTCCATTTCATTATCGCTCTGCATCCAGCATTCCCATACACAAAATCTATCACATGACTCGCAACATCTGTATACACCTACACAGGCATTTTTTCTATGGTGACGTCATTGCCTCTTTAGAGTTCATTACAAAAAGCAGAAAGAATAATACAACAACAATGCTTTTTCACCATGACAAAAACAGTTGCTTTTCCCCTGTACTTATACTGAGATATGGAACAGGTGACACAGAAATTCACTTATTACATAGCTGGCACAATAAAGAATGATTTGTCTGGAATCTCTAAACACTAAAAGAATCAAACTTTAATTTTCCTTTCATCACTTGGAACAAGAACAAGGGCCCACTGTCATAAAGTATAAAATTCATTGTCTGATATGATATAGGTTTAAAAACAAAACCAAACAAAACCACATTTCACAGCAATAGCTCTTGATTTATTCAGGAAAATCAGGGCTATAATATATAATATTTGTTTAGGTACACGTCCTGTCTCTTCTGACTTACAAGGTGAATGATGAAATGGGATACAGATCTCTTCAGCAGAGAAGCAGCTTCCTTTTCCTGTTTAAACTGCAGGGCTATAATGAAATGTAGAGGGCTTGACCACAAAAGGCAAAGTAAGAAAAGTTTGCTGTGAAGAGACAAAGCAGCATAATTTCTGTAAGTGTACCCACTGGAGATACTCAAGGGTAAAATCTGGTTGCACACTGAAATTGTCAATAAAACAAAGACATTTGAGATAACACAATTTATTATATTTCTTCAGTCACATGTCCTGAAGCTGTAGGAGACTAAGCTGTGTTTTTAAATGTGCTGGCTTACGGCAACACTTATGGGGATGCCAAGAAAACTCCTATAAAAGATGATTTATGAAGTACCTGATAACGCACCTTCCTGTAGCTAATGACGATTCTTTGGTAGTGCTCCAATACTTTGGGCTTAGGACTTAAAAACATTCATTTGCATTGTATCAAAGATATGCATATACACTGGGTCTGGCTGGGCTGATGCTAATTTGCTTTACAGCAACTCATACAGTGTTGTGTTTTAGACTTGTGACCAAAAGAACGCTGATAACACACCAATGTTTTAACTATGATTGACCGGTGCTCGTTCAGCATCCAGGCCACCACTGTGAACAGCTTGAGGGTGTGCAAGAGGTTAGAAGGGGACACAGCCAGGCAGATGAGCCGAAGTGGCCAAAGAGATGTCCCACGTTGTATAATGTTGGGGAGCAGGGGTCACATAGGGAACTTTGCCATCTTTTGCTCAGGAACTGGCTGGGCTCTACCCGCGGGAGGTGTGTGATGCCTTTGCATCACTTGTTTTGTTTTCTTTCTGTCTCCTTCCACTTCTCTTTCACTCACCATTTATTTTTATTTTTTTTTTTTAAACCTTGACCCACCAGTTTTCTTGCTTTTATTCTTCCTTTTCCCTTCTGTCTCACTGGGTGTGGGTGTGAGGGGGAGGAGTAAGTGAGCAGCTGCGAGGTGCTTAGCAGTCTACCACCGTTAAACCACAACAACATACTTCATTTACTTCTGTAGAGAAATAAAAATACTAAACATTTGCTGAAAAAGTGATTAAGTGGTTGTAACTGTTGTACAGAGTCCAGCAGCCCAAAAAGAACTCCAGATAAACTCTGTTCTGCCCTGTGCTGACTTATACCACAGTCAGTTATACTGGCAGTTAATAACAACCCAGGTTGTATATAGTTTTGTGGCATTTCTCTCACCATGCTTACTTTGCTCTGAGTTGACTGAGACATCACCCACACTGTGGGTGGTCTAGCTGGCCTCTTCTAGACGGGCCGTTTATAATATCAGACAGAACCACTCCTATAGATTCCCTCTCCAATTTCTGCACAAACCTTATTGATCAGCCTCCTTTGGTTCTTCACTTGCACACTCCTTCTGGACAAAACCAGGAAATTCCACTACAAAGGGAAAGGCAAAGTGTGGGTGTATATCCTCAGATGAGCTTCTACTTCAATAGCTTTAAATATATATTAGAATAATTGCAAATCATGAATAGCTTTTTCAGTAGCAATTATTGAGAATTCAGCTTGTGGCTGTATTTCCCCGCAATATAACTCTAGAAGCTGCAGTGTCTGAGCTCTCCTCTGTGGAACTACAGCTCACAAAACCAAGGAAAAACCTGTTGTCATATAGCGTTGTTCTCTGCTTTTCAGAGTCAGTCAACAATAAAAAGTTGTTGATACAACTACTGACTCCGAAATGATGGGTTTTGCTGAGTAGTTTCCTATTTTTTAAAGCAGTTTCATAACACAGAACAAAATCCTCTTTAAATAACAGAAAATCTCTTTACATATTGATAACAATAATATATCTATAATATATATAAATAATAAATAATAATAATATAATAATAATATATTAAATAATATATCTATAATATATATAGTCTACCTACAGAGCAAGACCTTGTTCAGAAGGTTGGGATCAGATGATTTGTAGATACACGTAGGTTTAAAATACTAAGTTTTTTTAGTGAAAGAGGTAAATAGCTGGCTTTAAAGGATCAAATTACTGGAATAAATCATGTTAATCTGTAATTGCGTATAGAGGGCTTCCACCAAGAAGACTGCTTGACAGAATTTATACATGCTAGACCAACAATTTGCAACCTGTGCTTCAGAGGCTTCTGCTGATTGGTGAAAGGTCAACTCTGCAAAACATTGTGCATCCCGCAGGGAAAAAACTACACACAGAAACACTCCCACACAGAGTGGGCGTCAAATATTGCTGTCCCACAGAATGGGATAGCATTAAAATACAAACACAACCTTCACAAACTCCACTTACATCATAGTCAAAATAACATCAACACAGCAGTGACAAAGGTGGACAATTTACACACACTCCACCCCTCATCCCTTCACAACATTACAACAGAAATTCCCCACAATTATTACACTCTCTGGCAATATCCAGCCCATGTTTTGCCCATTGCCTCCCCCAGTGGGCAACCATCACAGAATGGGTAACCAAAAAGGGAGAAACAGCAACACAAATATATATTTAAGGTGCAGCTTACTTGTTTTACTACATGGAAAACGTGAATCACAAATCACACAAGAGATCGTTATGAAAATCTGACAGCATATACCAAATAATTTTAATTCATTGCTAAATGCAATATGGTGATAAAGACTTTAAAAAGCACCTTTTTTTTTTTTCCTAAAAGGTTTTGAGTCCCTTCAGCTACAAGAGGTTGAGAAGTACTATTTTAGGCTGGTGTGGAATAAACACCATATAGCCTGCATTCCTTTCAGCTCTCCTCCGCTGCTCCTTGAGGCAAGACCACAAGTCTCAAATCCCTTTCGTTACCACATCAGTGCCAAAAGCACAGGTACACCATATCCCCCTCCCTTGAAATATGGATGCCAGCTATGACTCCATCACAACCCAGTGGTAGATGTCCTGTTTTTCTTGACACAAACCTAACTCTGTTAAAGTCTTTCCTAACTCAAGGCCGCCATCTCTGCATGAAGTTGAAATGAAGGTGCACAACAGGAGAAAGACAGTTGATGAAAATTGCTTAACAGTTTTCAGTATCAAAAAGGAAAGCTAACCAGGCAGTTCAGAAAAGTTTAAATAAAAGCCTTGTGTTATAAGCCTGAGAAAAAATGGCACAAATTGGCCGCACACAGCTGGCAATTTGTAAGTTCATCTTACCATCATTCAATCTTTCATCTTATCAAGTGAGCAGCTTCTGACAATACATAATCAATAAAACATAAAAAGATATTTGGTAGAATGTGTTCGAGAAGTAGAACTGAATTACTTAAGTTGGGGTAGCTCCCATCAGGTCTTGCAAATAAGCCTTCTTTATTTATCTTTAATTTAACAGGGGTTCAGTTTACACTTGCTTTCTGATGAGGACCTCAGTCCCTCACAGCCTCTTTGTAACCCAACATAGCTTTAAGACCACACAGCAGAGCGTGAAACCTCTGAAACAGAGCAGTGCAGCAAACGTCCAAGAGAAAAAGTTTCAGTAGTGCACACCTAGGCTTGGCAAAAGGAAGAGGCGTGTGCTGTGCCTCACAGGGACACGCAAGCAGGGCACCTGCCAGGTGGCACGCCGCGCTCAAGTGAGCCCAGGAAGCAGCAGGCTCTGCTCACCAATGGGCTCAGCCCTGCTGTCCCTGCAGCTCTTCCAAGAGAGCCCAGCTCGATGTGCAGACACGGCATTGCTTGCTGTTTCACTTAGCTGGAAAGCATAAAAATGGCATATTCTCACTGGAGAAATCGAGGGGGGATTTTATAATTCTCTCTCTCATCAACCCCTGTTACCACTAAGAAGGTTACCTTCTTGATGGCTATTTATTTCGTATTTGACTGATGAAAAATAATAGGATTACGCAAATGTGCAAACAGAAATGTTCCAGTTGATCAATTTGAACACTAAGAACTATGTCTGGAGATCTGAGGATGTCTGGAATAAATCCCAAATATTATAAATAAATCCCAACATACAAAACCATGGGTAAAATCCTCTCGCTATTAAGAGTCTATTGTATCTAAAGCATTCTGCTATACTCCCAGGTGCCACTGTCTTTATGTAATATTATATGCTTTTTGTCCCTCCATATCGCTATCTGGCATTAGAAGAAGTAAATTGCATTCTATATACTACATTTCACTCTGTTTGGCAGTTTTCTTCTGCAAATCTTAGTGTTTTGAAATTCTCTTGCATAATAATATGTACTATAATTTTTACCCCAAATACTCAGAACTCACAAATCCAGCCATCTGCAGTCTGTGTTTCAAAGTACTGCAAATATTTTTAAATAGATGTGCCAGTAATTCTGTATTTATAAAACAGATGAATCTAATGCATTCAAAATAAAAATACAAAAAGACCCCCCAGTGCTTCCTTTCTGGTCCTATACACCATCTGTAGGATGCAATCTAATAATTTCTGCTTTTATTTTCTTTTATAACAGCAATAAAAAAAAAACACACCAATAAGTTACTTTGCAGTTAGCAATTAAAATGAGTATACATTTTTATGAAATATATATACTTATATATTAAATGCATTATATAGAAAAGTATATTGATATTCAAACTTCATTTAAACATGCATTGCCATAAGAATAGAATTCCTTAGCTCCTGAAAAGACAAAAAGGATGCAAAGAGCTATCAGAACCCAAAAAATTCGCCTCACAGTGCTACCATATCCTAGAGTTAGGATTGCATAGTTATATTTATTTTTAACCCAGGAAAGGCTACCTCTTGCACGTCACAATCAATTTTTTAGGCTATCACCAGCAAAGTTTCAAGGATATTCCATATTCTTTATATAACAAGTAAGGGTGTAAAATTAGTTTAAGATTTTTATTAAAAAAAAAAAAAAGTAGATGCCACTGATTTTAGTTTGAATGTAATGAGCAACATTTTACTTACTGTAAAATCATTTCAAAACCAGTAAACTTCAGCTAACCAGTCTGTCCCAAGTGCGGATACCTTTCTAGCCATGCAGAGACAACTATGTGAAGGACAGCAAAGAACCCTCTGCTTTAGTCACTTCAGTCCCCCAGAGTAGTGTGATTTTTGCAAGGGTGAGACATCATATTGCACAGACTAAATAGCAATAGTGAGGCTGACTTTCTAGATCATTTCAGTACAGAAGTGGATATGGATTAGCAAAACAAAACCTCCTGGTGTTGGGTGGCAAATCCTCTCTTTTTTTTTAAACCAATTTAGAACATTTTGTTAGGGCCATCAAAGAGATGCCACAGATGCGCTGTCACTGAATAATAGTATGCCAAACCAATGAAGTCAGAACTATTGATGTACATGCTATTGATAAGGTATGAATAACATACACATTTTACACTTTTAATGTTTCATTACCAAGTTACTCCTGTAATATTTTAAGACTGCTGAAGCAGTGGGGTTGGATGGGTTACCAAATATTCCTGAAAGTAACACTAGTCAAGTAGCACATGCATGGTATTCATCTACGACACATACACCTTATCAGAAGTGGTATGAGCATTATAAGTGATATGCTTGCTCTGTGCTCAGTATACTGAAGTTCCTGTACAATAAGTTGTAAGAAGAAATGCACACAGTTCTAAAATTACACTGACAATTTTCACTTTGGCCTTGCTGCTCATCTGAGTAATTTCCTTCTTGGTTGGAACTGTTATAAATAACTACAGTATATTTTCAAACTGCTCTCCTGCCCTTGTTAAAGATATGGGAACAAAAGCATTATTGCTAGGTCATGGAGAAATATTGTCTATTGTCATTTAATAACATGATACAGAATAAATTGGGAAATAAACGCGTTAGTTCAGAAGCATAAGGAATAATATTTTAAGTAGTTTGTGCTTACTCATATAATTTTTGGTTGAAAGTGGTAGAATTAAGTGTTAGGAATAAATTATTTCAGTTAAAATTATGGCAAAGTCATGTGACAGACACAAGAGTCTGAAATTTTGAAATGATAAACCCAACAAGGATTTAAAAACTTTCAGTGGTAAGCTGAAAATGCCCAGGACTAAACACCAAGATGGTACGCAGTATCTGAAGTTGAGAGATGTATCAAGTTTGAAATACATCAAGATAAAATTAGGTTAAAACATAACGGCTTGGAATTCTTTACCAGCTGGATGAGATTTGAGCAGAGAAAAGTGCTCTGTTTTGGGAGGTACAATTTTTCCTCTATTATTACTGAGATGTAACAGCTATTCATTCTGATGAACACTCCATGAAATATGAGTCCTCCAGAAATTATGGCTAATTTTCAGAAGAGGTCTCCTACTATGTCCATATCAGAATAATAATAAAAAAATGTTGTGAAATGCTTTTTTCCCTGTTCACAGACATCTTAAAAAGCATACACTAGAAAGTTGAGAAGTCAGAAGCGGGAGGCGGGGGGGGGGGGGGGGGCACAAAATCAAACAGATGAGTGAGGTGAAGTCCTTTTATACTTCACACTGCCTTTAAAAAGGCATACCGAATAGTCCCCACCTGCTCCACAAGACTCTTTTTCAACTCTTCATCTGACAGAACTCCTTGCTCACTCAACTAGAGGCTTCTATCAATCGCTCCTGGGAGCCAACTGGTAATTGCTGAGGTGTTCACAAAAGGCTAAACTGTTTGCAGGGAAGATGATTATAGCCAAACAAGTACTTTTCCAAACTTAACGTGTTAAGGAAGTCCAATACTTCTGTCTGCTTCAACCCCCTACATCAAAAGATGTGGCTTAAAGAAATTACACGGTATAATCAATTAAAAATGAAGTCAGACTTGTAAAGCTGAATGTTTCAAATTCCAGAATCAATGAAAGGAAGAATCCTGAAAACACAACTCTGCCCTTTATTGATTTTGCTGAACACTATTTAAATACCTGGAATGTAATCGAAGTACGGATCCATGGGTTTCAACCCTGAAGTAAACAATTATCTTGATACAAATAATCTATTATTCTTTATTCCAGATGAGTGCAAAAAAGATTTTGACAATGCTACATTGTATTCAGAGTTTTCTTTTGATCAAACATGCCTTTCCTGATTCTGTGTTGGAAAATTCCTCTCAAGTCATGTCTTATCAACAAAGCACAGTCTGCACAACCAAAGGCATTTCATAATTCTACAGATAACCAAATGTGGAGAGAAAAAATAAGTAGAGAGAATGGGAACAAATTTTAAGACTGTGCCTTTTTTCAACATAGTATATTTAAGCACATGAAGAGCAAACTATGTTAAGGAAACTACAGTCATTACAAAATAAAGAGCTGATCTGCCTAACAAACACCTTGGATAATGAATAGCTCTTTGTGAAGATAATCATTAGATAAAACAAGGCATCAGGATGAGTAACGAGTACTTCCTGAAAAGCGGAAGTGCCACTCTTGGGATAAAAGTTGACTGGTTTTCTTTTGCTATTGAAATGTTCCTTCTGTCTTTAGGACACATTTGTCTTGGAAGAGACCAGGAAAACGGTATGGGCCCTTACAAAAAGATAATTCATGACAATGAATTATAGGTGTCAGGTATTGTTGATTATTAGTACATGATGCTGTAGGATGCTGTACATGATGTAGGATTAGTACATGATGATGTAGATGCTGTATGAGCATCCTTATTTTGAGATTCATTCTTGTTTAATTCTGGGAAATCTATCTGCTTTTATTCTTACAGTAATATTTTACTTTGATAGATTAATATTGCAGGATATTACAGAATGTTGTGGCATTAAATATTTTACGGCAAAGTAGGCTGATTAAAAAAAAATAAATAAAATACAGGTGATAATTTTATTTTGTTTCCTTAGGTACCATAACTACTTCAAAGACAAGACATCGCTGAATTGATTTGCACCTCAATTCATTAGTTTCAAAGGCTAAGAGCTTAGAACTTTCCTTGATTAAAGAAGGAATGCTAGTAATTGATGCTAGTAATTTCCATTTTAATATGTATAATTTACATCTACGCTGACTGTTCTAGCTCAAATGTCTAGTCAGTGGACATCCGGATCCCACTAAAATTGCAGCTCTGAACTTATGTATGTGAAAGTTTCTCTTCGAGTAGATGATATTAAAGCAGCTTTCTTTCCTAATCACCTTTGTTCTGAAAACTTTAACATTTATCTTTTTCTGTCTTAATTAAAACATACACTGCAAAGATCCTTAATTTTGCCAGGTCCAAAGCCTACCCATGTTTTCAAATACTTGGCACTTAGCTGAACTGGAAATAAAGATGCATTGGATTTTGTTTACCAGATCAGTATATATATCACTACAGGTTTTGTAAAGTTTTTTTTTGTACAGGTTTTTTAAAGAACAAACAGGGTCCCATTCTTGTTCTTTTCAGCTGTCATTATCCCTTTAAATCCTACTCTACATTTATTCATCACCATAGCTTGGAAATAATTGCAGCCAACTAAGCATATAAAGGTTTACAATATAATTTCAGCCAAAATTACAAACAAACTAATTTTAATAAAAAATGAAAGAGCCTTACATTTTGTGGCTCCATCTTTAGTTTGCAGATAGGCATGAAACACAGACATGGTGATTCCCAAAGAAGGCTTATTTTCATTTATTGAGCCTTTGTATTTTATTACCTTATATGCCAGTGAAAACTGTTCATGAAATATGACATAGCAAAGAAGACACTGCATTGACCAGCTATATTACAATTAGGTGCCCCCAAGAACACACATCCTAAAGACCCAGTATTGATCCCTGCTGTTCCATGATGCCCCTCCAGTTTTCACATTCAGAATTTTTCCCAGGAAAGGTGGTGAGAAGCAGGGGAGGGAGGTTGGTGGTGCTGGTCAGCTCTTCTACCAACTTGCTAGCCAATGCAGCAACTGGAAAGTAATCCTCAGCCTCAGAGTCTGGATATAGCCACACCATCTGGGAACACAGCACCCACAGTTCCCATGCTTTCTAGAAAACTATCACATGACCTTTTTCAACAAACTTTTCTGAAAACTAAGTGTCACTTGTTATCTTACTACAATAAGATTGGCAAGCCATTCAAGAAGAGTATTATTAAATAAGACTATTAATAATAATAATAGTATTATTAAAAATATTAAATAAACACAAGGAAAAGACATAAGATCAAAAATGTCTAAAAGACTGACAGCATACCTAAATCTGTGAAGATGTTGTTGTTGTTGTTTTGATGGAGATTTAGTAAGTATGTAGGTCACGGAAATACATTCCTGATAATTTTACTGAAGTTTCCAAATGCTATAATTATTATCTGTATCCACAGGTCACTTTTTCTAAGTATCTTTCACTGGACAATGAACCAAAGGCGAATTCATCCAGACAGTGCCAAAGTGCACAAGGTCTACTGCACTTGTGAGAAGTATAACCATCTTTCATTTACAAGTAGCACAAATATTCCCTCCCTAGTCATGTAGCATTCATTTGTTTTGTGCGCTTCCATCACTCAGCTGTAATAGAGGGACCAGCAACAATAATTATTTTATTTTCTTCCACTGTCGCAGAATGCATATTTTCTTGGTGGTGTTATATTTCTTCACTATCTCAAAATATTTCAGACATAATATTTTTGACAGACAAGCCAAATATTTAAAACAGCAGCCATGACATTTTTTTACACTTGGCACACCGAGTCACATGGCACTAGCTCTCTGTCCTAATTCATCAGGGAACTTCACAGAGTTTTCACTTCAGTGACAGGACTCACTGTCATTAACTGCCAAATCTCATACTTTCCCTGTGACATAGAGTAAGACTTCATACTTAAGTGTGCTTTTTTATATAAGTATCATACTAACACGTATAAAAGGAAGATTCCAAAAACTGTGGCCCTGCTACTGAAAGAGACCAGTAACCTAGTGACAGACAGCATGGAAAAGGCTGACATATTCAATGGCTTTGCCTTGGTTATCAATGCCAGAGTTTTCCCTGGGTCCCCAGATTTCTCAGCCAAGAGGCTGAGCTACAGGGGAAGAAATGCTTTGGCAGTATGGGAACAGCAATTTAGGAACCAATGTATAAAATCCATGAGGCCGGATGGGATGCATCCACTGGTGCTGAGGGACCTTGCTGCTGTCAATGGGAGGTCATTCTCTACCAGCTTCAATAGGGCGTAACAATCAGGGGGATCCTTGTGTTACTTGAAAAAAGGCACACATCAGCCCATTGTCAGAAGAAAAAAAAAAAGTGGAGGTGAATCCAGGGAACTTGAAACCAGTCAGGTTTTTCTCAATCCCTTTGAACATTATGGGAAGCCATTTACAGGCACTTGAATTTGAAGGTGACTGGGAACACAGCTACACAAATTTACCCCAGCAAGTCTTGCTTGACTGACCCGACTGCCTTCTTTTTGAAATCACTGTGGGCAAAGGGAGAGCACTTAAGTGTAACTTAAGTCTAAGAATGTCTTCAACATTAATTCCTATTAAATTTGGGGAAAATGGACCGTATACAAGTTTGGATAGCAAACTGTCTAGACTGCTGAGCTCAAAGAATAATGAACAGTGGCTGGAAGTTCAACTGGCAGCCAGTTCCTAGTGGCATTCCTCAGATGCTGATACTGAAGCCAAAATTCTGTAACATCTTTCTTAAAACCTAGACAATGGGACAGAGTACACTCTTAACAAGTTGCTACTGACATGAAACGTGGGGAAGCAGTCAGTATGTTTCAGGGTTTATAGGGACCTCAGAAAGCTGGAGGAAAAGGCAGACAAAGCCCATGTGCCAATTAAAATAAAGACAGAATTCTGTACCCTGAACAAAAACAAACAGACAAAAAAAAAAAAAAAGGACAAATAAAACATGAAGTAGTGTAGGCAAAAGGACAACTAGCAACCCTGCAGAAAAGAATTTGGAGTTCCAGTGGACCATGAATTCAACATGGGTTACCAATGAACCTTGCATCAATGAAGACTACCCACTTGCTGGGCTGAATTAACAAAAGCACAGTCAGCTGGCAAGGACAGTGATACCTCTGTATCAGAAACAGATGAAGGCACATGTGGAGTATTATCTTCAGTTTTCAGTCCTCCAGTGCAAGAGAGAGATTGAACCGGATAAAATCTCATAGAGGGCTAAGATGCTGAGAGAGCTGGAGCACATGGCACAAAAGGAGAGGCTGAGGGAACTCTGTTTTGCCTCAAGAATAGAAGGCAACTTAGGGATCTAACTACAGTCTTCCTCTTCCTAAAGGTGGTTTAAGAACATGACTTAGCCAAACTCTACTCATAGGTGTTTCTCCTTTGTTGTTGTTGCATGTTTACTATGTACTGAAACAGCTTGTCTAGGAAGTCTGGGGACTCCATCACTGGCAACTGTGAAACTTTGATTTAGATGGCCCTGAGCAACCTGACCGAACTTTGCTGTTGGCCCCCTTTGAGTAGACTACCTGAGCTTGAGGTATCTTCCAACCTAGACTGTTCTGTGATTCTAAACTTCTTCTGTCATTATAGTGCAGAGGCTTCTAAAGGATATACCTGAACTGTGAAACCAAGTCCATAATAAAGACTGCAAGAGCACTTTATCTTTTCTGTTCTAAACTGTAATAGTATAAGACACTGTAATATTTATTATGAATTAGGAGAGTGTCCTTAGTTGAGGATGAACAGAGCTTTCATTCACGTCAGTCTGACATTTGCAAAATTGATTTCTTTTGACATTTAGAGCACTACTGTTGTAATTTGGACTCATGTCTGACATTACGCAAACTAAATTACAGTGGTTTTGCTTAAAAGCTTCCCATAGAACACACTTACTTTACTATGCAAACAACTGTTCTAGCAGAAACAGGCAAGTTTTTTTTAAAAAAGGGCAGGTATACTGACTTTTCTGAAAACAAAATCCTAAAATGAGTGCTATCTAAAGCATTAAAAGCTGGTCACCGACAATAAATTCATGTTCAAACGTTTGAAGGGTTTGTCATTAAACTTAGACTACAGTTAGAAGTTTGTGATAATGCATCAAGAACTTTATCTATATATTTTTTTTATCCTAGGAGAAAAAAAAATAAAATAAAAAGATGATTTACTCCTTAAAAAGAAATTGGAGTAACATTTGAATGAGAGAGTGCGAGGGAGAATGCAGGAGGACAAGAGCGCAGGGAGGCAAGAGACTAGCTCAAGAACCTGAATTTATGTTTTAACAGTACTAACGGTCTTTTATTCATCTTGGTTTACATTTGAAATGCATAAATTGATCACATACGCAAAATAGATCAAGTTAAGTTAAAAAGAGATGGCTAACTTCCCTCTGGGTGAATCTTATTTCTGGATTTTCATCTAATGTCAAATTTCATAGCTTTCTTTAGATGTATTATGGAGACCCAAATGTTATTTTATATTCAATTCTTTATTACTTAATTGCCATTTAAACAGATCACAGGGTTATTCTGGGGTTTATATCTGCAAAGTATACTATACACAATCCAAGATCATAATGCAAAAAATTTACTCTTTTTCCTTACATATCACAACTGCAGGAGCTAACTTAAAGAGAGCTTTATGGTTAATCACACAGGCACTCGATATCCCAGGAAAGGACTTTGCCAACATTTCTTCCTTTTTCCCTGTTTTTTCCCTCCCAGTGTAAAGCTGGATAATGGTATAGAAGAACTACTGCACGCGGTTTTAACCACTTGAGAAAGTCCCATACTTTGTGGGGTCCTCAGTTAATACCATAGGTTTCTTCTCACTGGACACCTTGTCAAGCCAAGCACTCTATCTTTTATATTGAGCAATGTGCTCCCTCCTACTTTTCTGTCAGTTCAGCAGTGACAGAAGAGCCAGATGGAGCCTTTCATCGCTTTTGCTTTCTGTATTCTCTTCTGTATTACCATACCTTGGCTTATTTGCCAGTTTCCTGGGATTTCCAGATGGTCTCCCATTACTTTGCTAGACAGATCCAAACTGCTTAATTTCCAAGATCAGTTGAAATCAAACCAATGTGGCCAGCATGTAGAGTACACATGCAGATGTTCAATGTCTTCACATATTCCATTCCCAAACTTTAGCTCAATAAGATTAATACCAAAGAAGAACTCCATGAAGAATTATTCAAAGCTGGAAGAACATTTTGCTTTTCTTTCCCAAACTAAACAGTATTTTCTTGTGCTCTGTGGTATTCACAGAATCATCTATGTTGGAAAAGACCTTCAAGATATCCAGAGCCAAACATCAACCTGACCTGACACTAAACCCATGTCCCCAGGCACCACATCCACCATCCTCCAATGCTTACCCACCCTTCCTGGGAATAAATTCTTCCTTATATCCAAACCTAAAACTCCCCTGGTGCAACTTGAGGCCATTGCCTTGCATCCTACCACTTGTCACCTGAGAAAAAAGATGAGCACCCTTCTTGCTGCAGCCTCCTTTCAGGTAGTCGTAGAGAGCAATAAGGTCTCCCCTCAGCCTCCATTTCTCCAGACTAAACAGCCCCAGTTCCATCACCTGGTCCTGTTCTTTTACATAATAATCTTTTCCGTATTTCATAATGTACAACTCTTAAAAAAATGATTCTGATCTTAACATAAACATGGAATTCAAGATGCAGTCTGGCCATCAGTTCCATAACATTCATTTATTTTCACAGCTTCTTTCAAAACTATTCTGTATCCATCCTAATGTTTTTCTGCCCTTTCATTAAACTGTTTTGATGTATAGATATTTTGCATAATAATTACAATTAAATTTAACTTACAATTCAGAAATATATAAAATCACCCAAAATTATTTGTTCTGAAGCAAACTGCACTCCATTTGTCAACACCACAGACAATCACCACCCTCTTAATTTTCCCAGATCATTCTGCCCCCAGATGTTTCCAGACACTTCCCCCAGTGTTTTCCAGACTTGATCAAACTAATGATTTTGTGAGAGCTATCACTTTCTATCTTAGGATCTTCTCATTTTTTGTTTGTTTGTTTGTTATCATCAAGGAAAATGCCACATCAAGTTGGTGAGAATTGAAATATCAAAGATTTAATTCTGAAGGATGGCTCTAGAACTCACACTGTCTACCGTATTTCAGCTTTTCTTATAATGCAAAATGCAACATAAACATCATAACACTATACCCTATTCTAAGGTATTTTCTTTAAGAGTTAATTTACTGGACTGTACACATTTTTAAAATGTACACACAATCCTGGTGGAAAATAAAAAGACCTTTCCTATTAAAAATCGAATTTAAACTAACAATTAACTTGTAGTTTTCCCATTAACTTTACATAGGTTCTGCATTAAATAAACTAGGTTTTAAGCATTCTTAATTTGAAAATATAATAAGCTCAATCTGAGTGGAGTATACTTAGATACACAATTATTAGTTTTTAATACCTCGTTAATAAGATTATTTTGAAGGATGGAATGAAACAGCTCAATAGCTGAAATACTTGAATTTGCATTTTAATACGTTTTTGCAGATTGATATATCAAGCCAAGGACATCGTAATGTGTTTACTTTGGAAGGGAGAACTAACATTTATTTATGAAATTTCAGTGTAAGGGAGAAAGCACTACCAAAGCTATTTTAAATATTTCTTCTGGTTGATATTTTTCCCTACCAGTACCATGATGGTAACAGAATTTCAGGGACAGATGAAACCTTAAAGCAGTATTATTTAATCTTAGTAGATAACTATATTAAAATGATAATTAACTGTGCAAAGAGGAACTTAATAAAAAGAAAAAACACCCAATTAAGATTTTTTTTAACCTGATGTTTTCATTGTCCACTAATGAAGATGTAAGAAATCAGTAGGCTCAGTATCCCTTTCAAGTGTTAAATCACTGTCCTTGAGAAAGCAGTTATTATGGTTCTTAATGTGTGCCCACATTGATCCAAAAGAAGAGAACCATTTTTTTTCTAATCATGTTAAGAAATCAGTAAACATTAAAAAATGAACCAAATTATGTACTATTGCTTTTCTTGCCATTTTCATTTCCAGTGACTAATGAACATCAAAAGCTAGGGAATAATTTAAAAGTCCATAGGTAATTACTGGAAAGTAAACTGGATTATTAGTCTATGATTTATAACAGACTGAGTAAAATGCTCGGTACATGATTGCCATTGTTATTCAACACTTGTAGTTGCTTTATCACAGAATCAATAGGAGTTTGCAATCTACCAAGACAAGAAAATTTGGGTAACAAAGTACATATAAATATACATATTACAATACAATATGTATATACAATACATTGTACAATATGTATTGTATATACATATACAATATGTATATGTATATACAATACAATTGTACAATACAATTTGTATATACAATATACAAAAATACATATAAAATACATATTAGCATTCATGCAATTACATATAATATTGTCTTCAGTTTAGTAGAACTTTTACACAACATTTAATAAATAGATGATAGCTTCAGATTTGTTAAAATAATGCGCTGGACTGTAGCGCTTGATTTGTGTCTAATGGCTGCAGCTGCCATTGCACTTTGTTCTTTAAATTTATTTTAAAAGGTCAAACATTAATGCTTTTAAATCTTAAAGTTTGCTGGCCTTCTACAATGGACTTAGAGCTCTGATGGATGGGGAAGAGCAACTGGCATCATCTACCTGGAATTGTGCAAAGCATTTGACACTGTCCCCCATGATATCCTTGTCTCTAGATTGGAGAGACGTGGATTTGATGGGTGGACTACTCGGTGGGTAAGAAATTGGCTGGATGGTCACACTCAAAGAGTTGAAGTCAAAGGGCTCAATGTCCAGGTGTAGGCCAGTGTCCTCAGGGGTCAGTATTGGGTCCAGCGCTGTTTAACACCTTTGTCGGTGACACGGACAGTGGGATTAAGCGCAACCTCAGCAAGTTTGCTGATGACACCAAGCTGTGTGGTGTGCTCAACACACTGGAGGGAAGGGATGCCGTTCAGAGGGACCTGGACAAGTTTGAGAGGTGGGCCTGTGAAAAGCTGATGAGGTTCAACAAGGCCAAGTGCAAGGTCCTGCACCTGGTCCGGGGCAATCCCAAACACAAATACAGGTTGGGCAGAGAATGGATCGAGAGCAGCCCTGAAGAGAAGGACCTCAGGGTGGTGTTTGATGAGAAGCTCAACATGACCTAGCAATGTGCGCTTGCAGCCCAGAAAGCCAACCGTATCCTGGGATGCATCAAGAGAAGCATGGCCAGCAGGGTGAGGGAGGTGATTCTCCCCACTCTGCTCTGCTCTCGTGAGACCCCACCTGGAGCCCTGCATGCAGTTCTGGGGCCCCCAGCACAAGAAGAACAGCGACCTGTTGGAGCCAGTCCAGAGGAGGGCCACAAGGCTGATCAGAGGGCTGGAGCACCTCTCCTATGAAGAAAGGCTGAGAGAGCTGGGGCTGTTCAGCCTGAAGAAGAGAAGACTCTGGGAAGAACTCATTGCAGCCATCCAGTCAGGGGCCTACAGGAGAGCAAGAAAGGGACTTTTTGTCAGGCAGTATTGTGATAGGGCAAGGAATAATGATTTTAAACTAAAAGTGGGGAGATTTAGTTTAAGTATTAGGAAGAAACTCTTCACTCAGAGGTTGGTGAGACACTGGAACAGGTGTCCGTGCCCATGGCAAGGGGGTTGGAACAAGATGGTCTTTAAGGTCCTTCCTTTCCAACACAAACCGTTCTGTGATTGTATGATTCTATGATGAAAAGGCCATTTTTATTGTTTTGTTGTTTTCTTCTTAAGTGTATTTGCCACACCCTACACTAATATTTTAGAAAGTGTCTCAAATCTAAACAACAATGCAAATACTTCTAAAGTGAGCTTCACATTAGCAGACTTGATGGCAAACAGCTTATCATAAATGCACATCTGGGATACTTGCAGGAAATAAATAACGAGGCTGTATTCATCTTTAGTTTAGTACATTTGTCATCAAACTGATGCTGCTTCCCAAAGAAACCATCTAAAACCCAAAGCCTGAAATATTTTGATTTCAAGTATGCATATACACATTTCTAGACCAAAAAGCCATCATTTTAGGCTTATATGCACTATATCCATATGTAATAAATGTCAGAAGGAGATGCAAGGTTTACAGTGTATACCAGCCTCTCCACATCTACTCTGCAAGCAGTTACATGGCTGCAGATTGAACATGTTTATTGCATTTGCTGCAGAAGGCTCTGTAGAGTAGTGATTAAAGGCTGATTTCCACACATACACAGGAGCACAGCAGAACAGAGACGGGCAGAGGAATGCCAGTAACCCAGTGTCAGAGCAGAACACAGTGCCTGACAGGGCTCCCTCCAGGGCTGCCAAAGGAGAAGGGTCAATGGGCTCACTGTCCCGGCACGACACCCCTCCTGGTGAATCGATGGGATGGGCTCCCGGGCTGCCTGACAGACCGAGAGCTTCCTGCCCACAGTTTGCCAAATCGAGGACAGCTTTGCTAGAATCAATCCTTTCTTGCACATTTTAAAAATGCCAATATTATTTAGCTAATGAAAAAATCAACTGACAGAAAACTAAACTTATGAAAAGTTTATACTGGAAAAATATTACATTGTTGAAAAGTGAAAGTTTGGCAAAAGAAATCTAACAAATCCAGAATTTGGGGAGTTTTCAATCAGCTTTGACAAACAGAAAATTATGTATTCATTCCACACCATACAAGCATAATAAATACATAATGTGGTATTTCTTTACCAAAAGGTATGCTTGGCCATAACGCAAGAATTTCTAAATCAATAAAAATAGTTAATTTTCAGCTAAGCAACAAGCTCTGTAGCCAGATGCCATAATAAATGCTATATCAGATGGATTGGCATGAACATGCAATCTCTCTCATGAGCATGCATACAGACAGATACACGTACACCCCGACATAGATGCACTATCAGTTTCTGAACTTCTTCTCAATGTATCTAGAGAAAAGTGAAGGTGCACTGAAGTCTCTTCAGGTGCAAAATTCTGATTAGAAAACAATCCCCCTAAATCACTACCAAAGCTACTAGTTGCATTGTTATCTCTGAAAATGCTAATAGGTCTCTGAGGTCTCCATATCCACTGGCAGAATTCATACTAAATTCCTGCTTACCAAACATTAACCTATTCATAAAATGATTACTTGGTATCTACAGGTTCATATGATAAATACAACTAATTTAGGATCATTTGGAAGAGCCAAAATTTTTATTATGTGATAGACTCCCCACATACAAATAAAGTGAAATGAAAGACAAGTCTCATTGTCACCACATGAGCAGGTCATCCAAAGCATAAAGGAACACTTCCAGTGCTACTCAGGCTGAATACGAGTGATGATACAATTCAGAAAGGTAAACTCTCTTTTTACACAGTTTCCAAAATATCAGTTATTCTTAATGCTTCTTCTGAATGCGTAAGCTGTAACCTCTTAAGTATCACAGAAGTGTTTAACTCCAAAAAAATAGCATTAGAGTAAGAGGAGATATAATGAATCAGGAACCAGCTGTATTCCACAATGACCTAGCTTGCTCTGTAGTAGAAAATCTAGTCATGAGCTCCTAACATTCCAACGGAAAAATAAAAATTAAAAAAATCTTTATTAAAAACACTTCTTAAACAAACAAACAAAAACATTCTATTTCTTTGTGATTATTTCTTACTGCAAACACAGGCAATGTGTTTTTCGTGCAGCAAAAGATGGAGTACAACCATAAGCCTTGATTTTCACATACTTTCCTCTGACTGCCATGTGAACCACTATAACTGGCATTCAAAAGCTAGCAACAACAACCTACCAATTCTGATTATTGTGCTTTATACTGGTCACATATAAATGGAGTTGTATAGCATAAGAAAGCAGACAGGAAAGTCTCCTAGCTTGTCCAATTAAAAGCAGAAGGAACAGCTATTCCTGAGAGGACAGTTAGTACAAAATACAGCAAATTGTTCAATAAAAGGAAAAGGAAAGATGTGGTAGGCATTGTTCTGACAGCTAAAGGTTTGAGTTCAACCTAGACTTTGCAGAATGCACAGCTGTAAGAGTGCAGGTACAGCTCCTTACCACCAACAACTTAACAGTTTACTTTCTTTCCATCGATGGACTTAAAGACAAAACGCAAACACACCTTCCAGAATAATGATCCCCAGATATTATGCTACAGTTACAGTCCTAGAACAAGATAAAATGATTCTTTTTCATTTTGACACCATGAGTTCATTTCTTTTTCCTCTTTGAGACAGTTTTAGTGACAAGTGATTTTCAGAATATAACTGTGAATGGCACAGGAATGACAATTTAGGCCAAATAATCCTATGTCCTCCATCCAACCAAACTCTTCTTACACTGATGCTGAAAATCAACATCAGCAAAAACAGTGCAGCAAAAAAATCAGTGCCTGATCCATTTTAGGCTTATCCTCTTGCTTGAAAATACCTACTAGGTGCCAACTACAGAGAATCTCATTTTGAATTTTATCATGAGGACACCTTTGTTCTAGAGGGTGGTTTATGATAACATTTTTTACTTGATGTATTCATACTTCAAAGTCAATTCTTCACTTCTATCTAGAAAAAGATTATAAGAAAACTGAATATTTTAATAGATAATGATATTATGATGAATTATAAAATTTGAATGCTTTATCTTTGTTGACTCAGCATTGGAACTGACAGAATGAAATACTTCAGTGAAAAGAAGGATATAATGATATTTATGATATTTATGATATGATATGATGCACTGGGGTAGAATCTTGGCCTACATTAAAAATTTGCACATCTAGTTTGTAGGAATCTGGAAAACTAGGTGAAGTAGAAGGTTTCCATGTGACTGTGTACATGCAGAATTAAGACATTTTGAGTACAGAGATCTGGTTTAAACCTGTGGGGGTTTTCCTCCTGTCTTAAAACAAGTCATACAAATGCATTTTATTTAATAGTTTTAATGCACGATACTCAAAGACTACCAAAAATACAGACAAGTAGTCTATCAGAAAATGTTGCCTGAAATGTAGCTAAGATGACAAGTCCCACAAGTTTATGTACTGATACTGAAACACAAGGAACCAGTGAAGGGGACAAGCATAATATGTACACACAACACTTATCGGAAGTGTGGGACTGGTTCAAAATACATCAAAATAGAGATATTTTTATTATGGGAAATCTTATTAGCCCCATAAGAAATCCACTCTAAGTACTTTTATTCTAGCACATTTCCTGAATAAATCAGCCTTCTGAAAATCAGCTTTGGCCTACTGCCACCTACTTGCTCCATTTGCTGACTTTTCATATTCAGCACTTCAGCAGTCTGTAATGACTATTAACAAGACAGGAATTTAAAAGGATGAACAGATATTAATGAAGTCACTCAAGAACAGTATAGTCCTTAACCAAAATAAGGTTACTCTGGAGTCAGTGTAATATGACAGACATTAGGGGCCAGATTCAAGCCTGATTACTCCAAAGCCAAGATAACATCTTGCTTTTATCTCTCTATACCTCCAAATACAGATGTTTCGTATTATCTGACTGGATACATCTGATTATAAACCACTTAGCAAAATTAAAGAGAAACACTGTAATGAACAGAAAAAAAAAAAAAAAACACCTTTTTAACTTTTTGAATCTATATGGTTTTAAAGTTATTGATATTACGGGCTGAAGAATGGAATTTTAGATACAGAAGAATGGTACACAGAGCCAAAAGGAGCTCTTGACTTGTCCCATTGTAGCAAGAGAAAGTTTGAGTGACCACTGAGTTGGATAATCACAAAGAAGGGACCCCAAGTCCAGCATCCCTTCCAGACCTTTCAGGGAAGAGTACAGGGCTGTCTTCTCAGACACTTTCAGGAAGATTTCTTCATTTTGCTCTGTGCACTTTTTCAGTTAGCATGAAGGAAGCCAGCCAACCCTACTCTAAAGAACTTGTACGCAAAACTACTGAGATATCATGGCCCAGAAAACACAGTTGCACTTCTAAACTCAGTGGCATAGCACCGAGTCATCGTTCAGACCAGATAATGTAAACCAAGCATGATACCTGCTTCCATTAAGCCAGTGATAACACTGATCAGTGGGCACAGATGCAAAGTTGATATGAACGGAGGTTGTGACCCTGCTGGTATCTCAGCAGGGAGTCCTTCCCTAAGGCTCTCTATTTATTTATATTTAGCAATGTAAAATTATCTGACAGACTGACTGGGATTTTGAAAACACAATTGATTATAAAGTAAAAATCCCTCAACACAGAAGACAAGGACAACTCTCAAAAAAAGAAACTCCATGCTCTACTAATAAGTAAACACAAATTCTGCAAAACTTTTGATCACATGAGAAAGTCTTACACTGTTTCTGAAGCTCATTGAATTGAAACTCCTACAGAGAACAAGTGCCGGGTATGCTGGCTTATCTGCAGAGACTTTAACTGTGGACCTTCCTGAAGGCTCCAAAGTAACTTGTGAAACACCTTTATTGTTTCAAAAAACAAACCAAAGCAAAGCAAAACAAACAAACAAACAAACAAAAAACACAAAACAAACAAACAAACAAAAAACAAGCAAGCGAAAACCAAACGGAAACCAAACACACAAACCAGAAAGGCACTGCAGCCTCAGCAGAACAGCTGATTTTCTTTGCCTTCCCTGCATGCCTCCTGCATTCTCATAGAGTAGTGAATGCACTCAGAGCTGTTAACCACTGCCAATTATCTCCATTTCCACCAGAGGGAATGGGAGTTGAAAGCAGCTGCCACTGAAAGAGACTGGAACTTTAAATTGGGCATAAATTGCAATGCAGTAGACCCGCTCCTTTCCACAAATTGCTGTCCTAACAGTCTTAATAAACACTGGCGTTTGTCGAAGTGCCACCACCCACCGCCTTCTGCGTGCAAACAGTTTGGCACCCCAGTTGCCACAGAAACCGGAGGACAGCCCTGCATCACGCTCCGCTCTGATTTTCAATTCCACTGCAGTGCTGAAGCATCACCTACACTGCACAATGCAGCGCACTCATTTCTGAAGAACTCCATGACTGTGTCGCATTTGCAAGGTCACAAAAATAAAGAAATTGACAACGCAAAAACTCTGTTCAGTTTTAAAGCATCTGCTGCACCAATATCAACATTAGAAATAGAGTCCTATGAATTGAAAATGTCACCACAGCTCTACCAGAAAAAACACACATCACACCTGCTGTCCTTTACCATGGGGATAGGAGAATGATTCTCAGCTGTTCACTACATGAGGTTTTATGAATCCCAATGTTAGAGATTACCTGTCCTGTGTTATTCTTGTATGCTTAGAAAACATGCTGGAGCACAGAAAACATTGTGATAAGCTATTCAAAATGGTATCTCACACACACACACACAAACACACACACAAAACAAACAAACAAATAAAAAAAAACATAGGCTTCCCATACGTGACCCAGGAAGCCTAGACAGAACCAGGCTCTCCTGTATTCTGTGGGGCATGAACTGTTGTGCTTGTAAGCAGCTGGATGTTTGAGCAGCAAGCACAACCACACCACAGTAAAGAGAAGAGCTACAGCCTGCACAGCCTGCATGCACTTTCTTGCTATGCTTTCATCAGCCATCTCAGATTTTGCATGATTTGTTACAGAAAAGTTCAGGTCACATCTAATTGCACTAATGCTTTTAAATGAAACAAAGATGCCCTTCTCTAGAAGCATGTCTAATATGCTGTCCATTGCTATTTGTATTCTTACATAACTGCAAAATCCAGCTTTGCTATTAAGGGTTAAAACTTCCCTTGGAATTTTCAACAAAATTATATGTATGTGTGAAGAAGTTACTATAGCTGGTACAGGGCTTTAATTGCTTGAATGAGTAAACTGCAAAAAGTGGCATGAATACAAGCTTGGATACCAAAAGCACTGCAGCTATTTTAAGACTTCCTTAACACTTTCACTGCTGTAACAACTTAGCATTTCCATGCACATCCTGTACATGCGTACTGCTTATTTACTAACTCTTCTCCAGCATGTCCCTCTAATCCTAGCTGGACTTTAAGCCACAAAAACAGCTAATTGTGTGCAGAATTTCAGGCCATATAGTCTCATCAACATTACAAATCGTTATGTATTTGAGATTGATACAATCCCTGTGGGCTCCTGAATACCTTCTGTGTTTGCCTCTTCTCTTGAATTGCAGCAATGTCCAAAGTTAGAAGCCACTATGTATTAGAAGTGTTTTATGACATGCCGCAGAGCTTTGGACAAAATCCCCAGATATTGTCTGCGTAAACCACTTCACTGAAAAAATATTGTCTGATTTTTTCTCAGTGTTACAGCATAACAACAACAAAATAAAGAAATCAAGAAATAAATTGTCTAACTTGGTTCCCCTTCATGGGGCATGAAGAGAAATATTTCTCAGAATGGCAGTCCAACAAATTTAAAAATAAATAAATGGTTAAATAAATAGAGATGCCTTCCACCTTCAGCCTTCTATTAAAGTATGAAGCAAAAAAAGATGTGCATTCTAAAATAGCACCCATTTTTGGTCTCAAAACACACTGTTAAATCCTCCATTTGGAATAATTTTGCTATTCTAAAAAAAAAAAAAAAGTTTTAAAGGATAGCCAGAAGCTGTTATACAGAGGTTCACATGATTACTCAGATGGTAAAAATTCTGGATTCAAAAATTCGCCCTTTAAGCAGAGGCACATACTCTCTCTCACATCTGAAGGAAGAGCTTTAATTTGAATATGAAATTTGTTATGGTGAGAAATCCTTTCCACCACTCTTGCTGTTTTTTGTTGTTCTTGTTTTTCAGTCACTATTTTTTCCCCTGACTGCACATCACCAAAACAGTTCTAAGTGTTTCTTCCTGATAATTCTACTGCCCAATGATGATTATATTCAGTTGGGAGATGGGAAATGATAAATGGGAAGTAAACTAGATAGAATGCAGAACATGAATTGAACCAATAGTTTCTACTTCCTGGTCACATTTCCCAATCAACAAGTCATTAAATAAATGTGAAGGTCCTTCCGACATCCATCCCCATTTTTTGTCACTTTATAAAAGTGCTTTGTATTTTATCTACATTCCTAAAGGACATTCCTTAAGGGCAAATGTTTTGATCCTTCTCTCTACAGGCAAGGTTTAGATGTCAACATGCTCAGACAAGGCCGTACTTACAGAAAAATAATTCCCAGTACATGGAAAAAAATGAAGTCAAATAATGAGACACCCTATCGAAATACATGGTATTTGGCTGAAAAAGATTCTATCACAGCTTTTCCATTGTGGCGAGATTTGCATCAACCTAAACCAGAAATTAGAATTTCTTAATTAATCACAGAATCCCAGAATGGACATGGTTGGAAGGGACCTCTGGAGGCCACCTGGTCCAAACCCACTGCTCAAGCATGCCTAGAGCAGGTTGCTCAGGAGCTACGTTGCCTAAAACCTTTACTGATCATTTTAGTAAATTGGTTAAAATGAAGTCTTATAGTACCAGGTATGTGGTACAGCTACAAAGCCTTTCCAGTACTGATTCAGTGCAGTGCTCCTTGTCTGCACTTCCTACTTTCATCCCATACCTCTAGAGATGGCAGAAATGGTCTAAGTCCCATGCCAATATTTCCCTATCCATCCCCATATTTTCCCATAAATACATTCTTCATAAATGCCAATGGCTCTTTGTGAGAGACAGTTCTGAACTGTACTCACTTAAAAGAAGCATTTGCTTTTCTAGTATTATTACTGTTCATTTGCTCAACACTAGCTGAAAATCATGGAATAATACAAAGATAACCACCTGTAAACCACCAGGAAATCAAGAGTTATATAAAGCGTTAGGCTTTCCCTATCCAGCTTCTGAAAATTGTAAATGCAAAAGTGAAATTACTGCAGAAATTAAAAAAAAATAGTGGGGAAAAAAAAATCTCCCATTTCCTGAGGAGATGGCTGGTATGATACAGCCTTCTTAAGACCAAATACTGGACTTGCTGTTATTCTCCACAATCAACAAGGGCTGGTCAAGATAAAGCAAACACAATTTGAAATGTCATTGAAACTTTGCTTTTCCATCAGATAATGGCTCACCAGATGCAAGACTCTGAAAACCTATCTGCAATCAGCAAAAGGTTATATATAAAGATTCTCTCTCCTGTCACAGAAGGGTCTTCCTGATGAACAGCCCCATTTCTCTTTGCTATCCTCTTCCTGACAGACTCCCCTGCTCAAAAGCACTCTGGTCATTTGTCACTCAAGTGTTAGGAAAAGGTGTTTTTTCAGCACAGAAAAGCCCCACCCTTTTTTTTTTTTTCCTCCAGTGTAGAAGACAATGACAATCTTGTTGAAAAATACTCCATTCCTAGCATCATGAGACCAAATACAGAAAAACAAGGAAAATGTATAGTTAGAAGTAGCAAATTCAAAAATGGAACAGCAGGTATTAGCCTTCTAACTCTCTGCAGCATCCTCTCTTAGATGAATGGTAATATTTTTAGTCTGCTACAGTACTTACACATTAAGAAATGTGCTGGAACTTGAAAGTGTTTTTAACACTTTTCCCAATTACAGTTGTGACCTGATACCACTCCAAGACAGTATTTTCCCAGTCATGCTCTAGAGAGCAACCAGTAACAGCGACTTCATTGTCACTGCTCATGGGATAATTTCTGTAAGGCAAATGCTAAAAGACGATGCTGTTCTATGACTGTAAATATAGATGCTTTGGTTAATTACAGTAAATAATTACAGTAAATAAACTTACTATTTAAAAAACACTGCACAGAAAAGGGGTATTTACAACTTTAAATAAGAAAAAAAAAAGGAGAAAAAAGTTATGATGATACATACATTAAGTACTGGCATTAAATACTGGCATACATTAATTACATTCATTAAGTACTGTCTGTCCACTAAAAACAAACAGCTGTCCACGTTTATCCCAAATTTCAAGAGTCAAAACTTCCTGAACACTCTTTGGCATTTTATGCAAAACATTCAGTGGTGCAAATCTGACATCTGAATTTATGACTCAATCGATCATGATTTTTATTGTGAGATTTCAATTGTAAATAACCTATTTCATTCCAAACTACACATTGACTTTTTCTACGTTTGCATCTGCAAGATGAAAACAGAAGCAAGTTGAAATCAGAGCACATTCTGGATCACTGATTAATTTTGCCATTATTTTTAATAACCAAATAGTAATGCAGAAGACAAAAACGGGCATCTATGTGCAAGTGAAAACATCCAACTACTCTTCAAATGTATGTAAGGTACCAAGAATTAGAGACCAGTTACCTAATCAGGTATTCACTGGTGCAGAAGCTTGTTCTACTGTGTGTGAACTTAAAGACAATAATAATATCAATAAGAACTATTATGAATGTGTTTCAGCCTACATGAGAAACAGAACAGTTATATCAAAATTTGAGGAATAGTAGAATATATATTTATAAATTTTGCATAAGGCAGTAGGTATATCAAAAGTTTGAAGGCTTTTTTCCTTTCTGAAATCCTCATCCTCATAGCACATTTTCAAGAGCAGACATCATCATCACCACCATCACCACATAATAAAGAACAACTGTTGTCTGCTCCCTCAAATCATTCCTCCAGGTAACATCAAATGTACCTTCTCAGAACATTCTTCTGTGAAAGACAGAAGGAAGTAGGAAAACTGAGCAGCTGTTCATGTTACCCCCAGCTTCTCTCAAAAGAAAAGCATGTTTCTGTAAGAGTGCTAGCTCCACAGCACAAATGTTGTACAGCAACAACCCCACTACGAACATGGGTCACTGTGGAAGAAGTGAAGCAGAATGGACTAAAGAGTGATTTTACTTATCCTGGCTGACAGCCTTCAGAGCTACAACACTACTTGGCAGGTATGTTGCCACAGAAAGAGTTGATCGGAACGACACATTAAGACCCTACCTATATCCCGGCTTCTCTATTCAGACTCACCTGGCTGCTCAGCAGAGCCCGACACGCCCCATCAGAACCCAGAGCACAAAGCTGGCCCACGGCCGGTCAGTCTCGGATCTCTCTTCTGCCTCTGGAACCTATGCACACCCTTCAGCTCCACGTACAACTTGTGAGCTGCAACACCCATATACCACTTCTGCCTTCTTCACCTATGCTCTTCTATCCAGAAAAACAGAGAAATTCTAACAGTCTCCAAACCAAATCCTAGAAGGCCTTCACCTCACAGAAGGACAGCACAACACAGAAATCCAGATGTGAGCTATAAGCTGTGATGACTGTGACAGTGGAACTCTGCACACAACTACTAATGCTTCACAGGAGCAGTGCACAAATTCTCCCCAAGTTTTCCTCTCACAAGTAAAGCAGAGATTGTTTAGTATCTCTTGTAATCTAGACAAAAGATTTCTTCCTTTAAATGACTATGTCTCCTCATAGTTGACAACATATGCCATATAGTGCCGTAAGGTCTCAACAGCACAGCAAAACTACCTCGCACTTGAACTACATTAATTTATCCAGCAGAACAAAATTAAGTAATCAATTTTCAAATGAGACTTAAAGATGACCTACATATAAGGTACATTAATCAGTATTAGCATGCCCTAGATAGATATATAAACAGATTACACTGAATATTAGTGAATGGAATCAATGGTATATCATACCCTATCGAAGGAGTTAATACCTTAATTTTCCTACTTCAGCTCTTAAATCATCTGCAACCACAAGTGGAAAATCTTTTTCAGATTGTGGCTAGTGTCAATCTGTATTACTCAAGCATAAGTATGACAAAAAATAAAATAATCCATCTCTGATCTTCTTCTTCATACAACGGTAGTTATTGCGTTAAGTGTAACAAGATTTACACACAAATACCATTTGGTAACTACATACTTAAGTGTTTCACATTCTTTACTAAAAATTGCTGTAAAGTAAAACATTGTCTGAAAGACTTTAACAACTTAAATCCTATAAATAAAACACATTTTAAGATAAATCTCTTTACTGAATTATATGTAATAAGTAACAGTAGGCAATTTTTTTTCTATTATGTATGTACAATGTTTGAATAATCCCACAAAACAATCAGGTAGGTTAATTTGGATAACAACAAAAGTTCCATTATTCATAAGAAGAATAATCACTAAAGATCATAAACACTAAAGGCATTACAGATGACTTTCAAGCAAAAATAAACAATGTAATGTAACATTACAGTAGTATATAGTATAATATGTTTTAATACTATAGCTTAAGATCTGCCTTGAAACTGTAACAAGTTTTTTTTTGTTTTGTTTTGTTTTGTTTTGGAATTAAGTCTTCAAAATCATTGGGAGTAAAAAGCTTCAAAATATACAATGGGGTCTATAACTGCAAACTGCAGACTGTGTAAGAGTCTAGTTTTGGGTACTCTCAAAAAACTGCATTTCTGTCAGAAAATTCCTTCCATGCTGCATTGTATGCTGCACAGCAATGGGCTGAGCTGCAGGTGAGAATGGAGAGATGCAGAGAGAGCTTCAAGTTCTATTCCTGACCAAAGAAATTCTGAATACTAGCACTAAGAAAGAACAAGAAGTGACAGAATTCAACATTTCTCAGCATCAAAAGGTGTGTTGTTCTGTAAAGCAATATGGTATTCATTCATTCTTATATAGCTGTTGTCAGAATATTTTAAACTACAGATGCTTAAGAAGAAACTTGAACACTTGATGTTTTTATGACCCTAGTCCTATCCTGTTGCATTCCAACTCAGTGAAATCAGAGAGAAGGGCTGTCTTGCAATTCCATGTAGGAACCATTTTGACCAAAACTTTAGGAAGGAAATGATGATAGCATCCATTGGGATGGTTCTAAACATACCAAATGTTCCAGGTCTGTATTTATGGCAGTCCCACTAATACAGATGCTCAGCTGCTTTTCCCCTGACACTATAAAGCATGCACTACAACCATTTCATTCAGAGAAAATGTATGTAATCAAAAATCACCACTGTACTTAAAATTTAATTTAGTATCATTAAATCAACACTGTTTAAATGCACCCCTTCATTTAAAATTAGATATCTATACTTGTATTTGCAATCTTACAAACTTACTGGAAATTTAATACCAGAGTTGAATTATAACATTTCAGTACCTGCTTCCCAAACATGTTATGTAGTGTTTCAGCATTGTTTCGTTTGCATAAAACACAGCTAAATTCATGTTCTGATCTAGATGGACCAAAGAAATTTTCAAACAGCCATCTCAGACATTTGAAAGACAGTTCATCTTCCAAAAACACATGGACTTCCATATATTATAATAAAAGCTTTTCAATTCAGATACTGTCCTGTACCTCACATAAGTCAGCACAAGAAAGATTTCTCAGTTGTCCATCTTTTCTCTTTTTACCTAAATAATGTCTAAGTACAATGCCAGTGCACTTGTGTGTGACTGGAAAATCAGTCTCTGTTTAATGATACCAGAAGTTGCAAGACAACCTATATTTACTAGAAGTATTTAAATTCAATAATTTTGTTCTTTTTTTTTTTTTCTCACTACAAAATCTGCAAGCATCATTAAAAACATTAATATTTAAAATAATCATTAAATTGTGGACACTCAAGTACACAAAAATGTATTTTTGAAGTCACAACTGTAAAGATGGGCCTACTGATAACACCAATTATTCAGTTTTCATATAAACATTTCCAAACATGTGCTTACATAAATACTTATTTGGCCAATTGTGAATGCATGAGGTTTTATCTTCTTTCTATAAGATTATGTCTTCTTTTATAAGATTACTATTTTTCTGACATTCAGGTACTCTCAGTATCACAGGTCTGCTTCAGTGATTTGCAGATTTCCTTCTTAGCCTTGCTCTGTGTATTAAAGCTCTTGTAAAAACAGAGCACATTAAGCTGACAGAAGCATGCACAAGTAGAACTAGTGAATAAGCTTATTTTGCGCTTGGTGGTTGCTTGCAATTTTGCATTTCAGGGTCAGAGTTAATGACTGTGTGCTAGGAAAAATGGTTTTTACATGTGACTTGAAATTTGATGGTTAGGATTCAGTCTACTGCAAAAGCATTAGTAAACAAATGTATGTATAAAGACAGATTCTTAACTGCACTTTACAACTTCAAAAGGTTTTAGTTGCAGCCATTATTTTAAAAGAACCAGGAGACTGTCAAGACACGGTCATGAGTTCCTCTCACTGCGCCTCAGGGCAAGCTACTCATGGAGCCCCACTCACAACTTCGAGGGGTTCACCACCCACACAGTGCCAACTTTTGCCCTTGCAAAGTACAGTTTGCAAGGAACTCATAATTAGGTGAAGGCAAAACCAGTCCATTTCTTCCTTTTAAATGTTATTTACAGCAGTGCCATGAGAGCTGGATGGGTCTTGATTCTCCATTAGAAAACTTCTATAAATCCTTTCATCTCAACATTTAAGCCATTAAAAGAAGCAAAATGAAAGTGGCGTTTCCACAAGAAAGCATACATGGCAGGTTGTTCTTGAACATGAAACAGCAGCTGTTCAAGAAGGGTGAATTACCTGGATTAAAAACTGTTTTTCCAAATATCTATGTTTACACAAACAGTAATATAAAATCCCTTATTAGTGTATTGTTAAAGAAAAATAAAATGTTCTGCATAACAAAAAGGCAGGCATTGTATGTAAAAACACACTGGCAAGAGTTCAGAGCTAACAACCCAGCATAAGGATCCTGTTGCTCTTTGAAAATACTCCTCAATTCTAAGGTATTAATTTTTTTATATGGTGGCAAGAAACGTAGTTCAGTTCTTGTTACAATTTATCCTCCCCCCCTCCTGCTGCTGTCTCCTCTCATATGCTTCTCTCCCGTCTCCTTTCCAACTGTTCCTCCTTTCCCCCCACCCTGCTTATTTCCAGCTATGCCACTGGAGCATCCTACTCATCTTTTATCACTACCGACAGTTCTCCTTGTACAATATTCAATTACTACAAAAAAGCTCTCTGAAACAGTTTAACAAGAATTTGGATTTTCTTGTTTTAATTATTTAGCTGTGATAAAAGCCAAAATATTGTACAACACAATGCTTCAAGAATATAAAAAGCTTCTTGTCAACAGACCACATTGCCTATTTGCAGTTTATCTTAAGTTCTAACTGTCCTCAAGCAGCCTTTTTCACTTTACTTTAGGTCTACACGGACTTCAAAATCACTAGAGATATGACTTCTGAAATCAGTAAAAACAACTGAAAACAACTGCTGAACACATCCAGCACCAGTGGAAGCCCAAAACCTGGAAGCCATTCTCATCCAGCCCAGGGCCAGCTCCTGCCATCACTTTGTCTCAGAGGGCAGTAAAGCAATCAACATGCTGTAAGCAAATCAACATGGCTGCTAAAGAGCTTTCAATGCTGCAACACAAGATTTTAGTTTCACTCAAGACTGACTTGTCATTTTAGGCACATCCAGATGTGCTGTAAAGAGAGTGGTCATAAAGAAGCAAGAAAAAGATATTTATTACATTAGTCCAGAAAAGCAAGCTAAGGACAAGTCTTGACCCAATCTTCAAGCACCTCATTACCTACTAAAGCTCTCAGCTGATCTCAGCAAAATATTTAGCATGAGTTTGCTCTTTGGTCCCTGCCCCTGATCCAGCACTGTTAAAGCAGCAAGGATGTCAAGGATGTTAGCCATCCTTGTAGTTAGAAGGAAATCCTAAGTGTGAAATTTTCAAGACATTTCAAGCATCATCTGATATGAAAGAAAACAAGTTGCTGTAAAGCCTTAAATCTGCTGTGTCTCCTAAGGCTAATTAAGTAAAAGTTACATGAACCTGTATTCCTGGATGAAATGATGAGCTAGCATTACATTAGCATGATATAATAGGGATAGAAAAAAAGTCTTTAAAATTCTGCTTGGTACAATTTTGTACAACTGAACGCCTTTTGAACTGCAGAAAATAATTTGCAGTTTCCATTTTAATTTCAGTTTTTCCCTTTTTAACCAATATTCTTTCCTCTTGAATGCTGTCCCATTATTCTGTGTCCTTTTTTTCATCTTCCAAAGTTTATGTACAATGATGAGACTGGCAGTACAACTACCTAACTCACATAAGAAAGGGAATGAAATGAGAATGATGGCTCATTCTGCATCACCATTCCCATGCATCATCTGTGATTGCTGATGTAGGCTGAGGTACTCCTGCAGGATTAAGCAGTCTTCTCCTCTTTACCAGACTGACAGTATCACTGTTTTTGCATATTCTGCAGACAGAGTTGCTTTACCCTAAAAGTCACATACAACATTTAATACATACCAAATATAAAATTAAGAAATGTAAATCTACTGAATTCAATAAACAATGACCCTATGCTTTTGTAGCTATTTTTTAGCCTTTTTGTAGCCTTACCCCTGTAGCCCTACACAAAAACAGGCCTTTTGCTGTTCATTTTTACTAGCTCTGCAAAGTTCCAAGTACATTTTTTTCCTTTTTTAAAAAAGGATGCTAGTTCATATGATTTATCAGCCTCTTGTAACAGACAATGACATATTGATAAACTGCATCATTTTTTATAATAACATGGGGAAAAGTGGTTGATCCTTTTGGGAACCATTCACAATCAAACAATACAAAAGAGACAGGCTTATTGAAGTAAAACAGTGGCGTATATCATAATGTAGTTCATTCTTTATCTTAATAAAGATTCTCTGGAATTGATTTGGGCTACGAAAACATTCCCATGTTCAAAAGCAAGCATCTCTGAACATACCCGAAATAAATTAGTACATGACAGTCATAAAGCATCTTCCATCTAAGGTTCTCATTATTAATGCCCACGCGAAGCAGATAATTTTATTATGCCTGCCCCGTTACTTGATATATACAGAATCCAAGTTCACAGAGCAGCTGGCTGATGGAAGACAACCCAAAACGTTCTGACCACCAGTTCTGGGAGCTGATCAAACAACATTCTATTATCAAAGCCAACTACACTTCAGGTGATTTCTCTCATTCTTAATATATCAGTTTAGGATTTTTTTCAATTCACAGATGGATAAATGCAGAAAAAAAAAGTAAGTGGAAAAGAAGAACTTTCTTTTTTTTTTCTTTTTTTTTTGACCCATAAATTCAGATTTCAAGCTATTTTCTTTTCTTTTTTTTACAAAAAAAAAAAAAAAGAAAATAACAATTTGGATGTAATTACATCACAGATATCCAGAAGAAATAGTAATAATAAATAAATTAAAATACATTTTATTGTTGATTAGGAAAAAAAAGAAAAAAAAACACCAACAAAAACAACCTCAGTACCCATTAAACTACTAAACGTTTAACAATGTACTGACTGACTCAATGTCACACCGCAATGACTGAAGACTAGGATTCTACTGTAGCTTCAGAGTCACTCAGCTGCAACAGCCAAGCTGAATTCTTATTCTCTTGAAATTCTTTTTATCTTATTTGTGAAATCCTGCTCAGAGACAATGTAAGAGAAAGGAAGAAGAAAATACTGCCTCCATCCTAAGTCTGTTAAGCATTGCAGATATGATTTACTAGAAATTTGAGTTCTATTATAGGGTTATGAACTGCCCAAATGGTTCTTTTGCAACACAAACCCTTATTTATAGGAATGGTGGTGGCCTGGTATTTTATCTAAACAGCTACTTCAATAATGTAATAGAACAACTGAAAAATGAAAGCACATGATTTATCTAAAAACACTTCCAAAACTAATTCATAAAAAAAGACTGCAGTCACCTTCAAATAACTACTGAGAGCAGTGATTTTTCAAACTGTGCAACCTCCTCAGAAGAATGGATGTCTCTCTGAGGTCGCTGGTCAGCACAGTCCAGCTCATTCTCACTCGGGTTAATGCAAGATACATCCAAGTAAAATACATTTAATTCCTGAATACACAAAATCTGCACAATATAGTATTTCTTAGGGAAGTCAGATACAATCACATTGTTTTCTTCTGAAAAATGGTTTTGTCAACAGGAAAGCTTCTGAATTTTAAGATATCCTCTATTTGTCTTTCATTTCAGTGTTTCAATCTGTTGGACAGGCCCTATACAAATCTCAAGTTTTATCTGGAGTTGCCTCCAGCTGTAACACAGCTAAAAAATTGTCTTTTGGTTACAACTTTCTAGTAGTCATTTGTATATGAAAAAATATACAATTGTGTATTTCAGAGATAAAAGATTTATGGTAATAAACGTGTTAGCACACAAGCTTCACAGTTATATGCCATTATTGCATAAAGGCTTGGTTTAATACGGGTCACTTCTGTCTAGAATCCTAGCTATATTATTTGCCATTGAAACTTCAGTTTTAAAAAACGATTTCAGTGGTTAATGATGTATCTATGCACATAAATGTTCAACTTTGCTTCTACAGTGCATACAAGTAAAACCAATCCTTTACAGACCTTTTGCCCTTCAGCTGAATCTTCCAGCTTTAGAATTGATTTACATAATCCATTCCTTCTTAGTTAGGTGGATTCTTTCCTTGAAAATATTCAGGGAAAAAAAGTCAATGATGAATCATTGCATCTAAACTTTGTTTTCTGCCCAGGGAATCCATACTTGACAGCAGTAGTGAAACTTTTGTGCTAAGTCTTTGGCTGCCAATAGCTTCCAAACCCTTTAGAAAACATTATATTTCGGTCCTCACAACATTAAAATAAGTCACCCCTGAATTTGTTTCACTGTACAATATTACACGACCTCTGGCGTGCTATCATACCTAACTTATATTTTTATTCTATTGAGGTTTACAGAGTGCCTTTTACTGTTTGCATTATTAGAACTGCTTAACGTTAAAATTCTTTTATAGTGGACTCGGGCATTTATCCTTCCTGCTCATTAAAATGCACACATTCTTAATGCACACATGCATATATGCAAGCAATCATACTTTTTTCATACTCTGGTTTTAGTGCTTTAGGAAGCACCTGAAGAAGTGGAGAAAACCTGTTTATTATGAGCAAATTTACAATGCACATCAAATTGTATAAAACAGTAGTTTTTGTTGTTATTGTTTGTTTTGTTTTGTTTTGTTTTTCACATTTGGCATGTCACTAATGAATATCCACTTTAAATAGCTCTAGACGCGAGCCAAGGCTATTAGTGCTAGGGTGTTCCATCTATCGACAAAACACGGAAGGACAGAAAAAAATGAGGTTCAAATCCAACCCAGACTGGAAGCAGTTGGAGCCACTTAACCTACTGTTATTTGTGCACACCTATTGTGATTTGGCCACATCAGTAAGCAACCATAACTGTGGATTTCAATTAATACTAAAAATGTGTGTATATGTCCAGTAACAAACACCTAACAAATTTACCTTCTGCTATTTACATAATTGAACTTTTTGTGGTTTGAAATATCAATCTAAAACCATTTTATAGTATAAAAAGTATGAAAGTGTGCATAGCAGCTGGGAAGAACTTGGGGATTATACAGCTTGCATGATTAAAAAGCTGTGCGAGTCAAACACTTCTGATCTTTATTCCAAGTTCTGATAAGGAGAACATTCAAGTATGAGAAGAACAGAGGGTTCTGAGTAATATTTGAGAGAAATAGGTTTCCACTACACATACTGCTTTAAGCATCTGTGTATATGTTTTTCACTCATATCTTCCTACATACCCCTTCATATATAACTGTGCCTTGACTGACATGCAAGGCATTCAAACAGTACTCTTTACTAAAAGACAAGTTCAACTGAAGAATTACTTTAGAGACTCCCAAAGACTAACATCATTTCAGGAGTTATACTACAGTCTGACTAATGTCTCTCAGAGATTTTCTACCTTTTCAACAACAGATAATACCGCTTTCCCTGACACCACACAGGAATTCTTTTCTTTCCCAATATCATGTTTATTAAACTGAAGTTACATAAAACTTTCCACTCTCATGCTTCACTCTTATGCTGCAGTCAGATACCTTTCCAGAATAATTATAAGAACCTCAAGAATAAGGAGATGTTACAGTATCTGGAGCACAATGAACGCCAAATACAAGTACGTTATCCTCGACATTTCTTTAATTCAGTGAGAAATGTTAACGAGAAGTATATAAAAATTACGTACTGAATATTACTTGAAGGCAGCACATGTAATAAGTACTATTTTTCACTAGCAGGAGATCACTAGTGAACAAAAATTTACACCGGCTTTTCATTTCCCTGACAGGGAGGTAACTGAGGGGGAAAAAGACTGTGTTCAGAGAGAGGGAAAAATCACTCAGAGGAACAGCTACAAAACAAGAACAAAGTTCAGGTTTGCTGCCTATCTCTACTTAATGCAACATTGCTGTAAAGATCTTTCTTACAAAGACTAAAATGTAGGAAAAGGGGGAACAATTTTGCTGGACTATTCCCACCAGTTTGCTCTTTCTCTACCAGACAAAATAAAAACAGGATCTGAATCACAAAAAGGGCATCCTAGGACTGGGGCTTTGCTCCAGTTCGTACAGTAAGCTAGTTGCTCAGTTTGTAACTATTCAAGTCCTGGGAAATCACTCATACCGATTCCAAATTACCAAAAACTGGCAGAAGTATGGGAGAAGTATGGTTTTGTCATCTTTTTTTCCTCTGTACAAGAAAATAAAATAATGGACACTTTCATCAGGATATGGACTATATTCACTTCTCATCTATTAATACTAGCTGCAATTTATGATGAATACAACTGTAAATGGGAAGCTGCCTGGAAACTGAATGATGCATTGGCAATGGCAATCAGTTGAAGTCAAGGTTTTTACAACTTTGCTTTGTCCAAGTTAATATTGTTATTATAGTTTTTAAAGCGAATAGGGTAGGGGGAATGGAAGAAAAAGATGTGAAGGAGTAGAATGAAAACAAAAGATGAATTAATTCAATAAATTAGTTATTGATAACTCACAATAATCACAGCTGTTCTTTGCCTTAGTAGAATGTTACTTTTCTATTATTTGCAATTGTTAGTATGACCACTAACATTTAAAGAAATAGAAAAGCATCTGTAAGCAGAACAATTGTGCATGAAACTATTATTATTATTTAAGTGCAGTGTTACTGCATATGCCCAGAGAAGCTGTGGATGCCCCATCCCTGGAGGCGTTCAAGACCAGGCTGGATGGGGCTTTGGGTAACCTGGCCTGGTGGGAAGTGTCCCTGCAGGGGGTTGGATTGAGATGGTCTTTAAGGTCCCTTCCAAACCAAACCACCCTGTGATTCTATGATTCTGCTAGATGGCATTGGCTAGTGTATGAAAACACCTTAGATACATGACAGTCGTACTGTTAAGCCTTAAATCAGCTGGAGTAATATGAGTGGAGATAATACTGGACAATACTCTTAACACTAACCTGGTCAAACTATCCTTGAGATGTTAGCTGATAAGTTTCAGTGAAAAAGGTTCTCCTGAAAATGCCAGTTGCATATGTATACTGTCCATCTCCACTGGATTAACAACACAACCTGTGATTTACCAGTGCACAGGATTTATCTCTTTCCAGGGTGTGGGGTTGTGTTGTTGTTTGGTGGGCTTGGGGTTGTTGCTCTTGTTTTATTTTTTTTTCTTTTCTGATTAAACACAGCACAAGATAATTTTATTCTTTACCAGTGTATTTAAAGACATATGCATATTTAATGGCCTATAATTTTTCCCTCAAATATACAAGAAATTGTTTCTTATAAAACTCTTCTGCTATTCACTTATCCAAGTCCCAAATAGCAAAATAACCCTTCGGTCAAAACTTGAATCAGTTATATAAAACAAAATAAAATATTAAGAGCCATAGTCTTTCCAAATGAATGGATAACAAGAGCAGAATGGCTTCTGTCATCTGGTGAAAAATAAAAAATTCTATTATACCTTCAAACTTGCATATTACATACAAAGAATAATTTAAGCAACTTAATAATTTACAGCGTAATAATGATTTGTAAAACTGAATTATTGATGAAAAATTCTATTCTTTAAGGGAATAATAAATGAGAACCTACCCTCCTGCATGGAATAGTTTCACCTCATTTACAGAATTCATATCATATTCAAACCTCCTCCTTAGGATAGCAGTTACCCCAGCATCACTTCGTAGGGGTTACTGCCTGCAAAACAACATTTACAACAGAATATATGATACACTATCCACGTTTTATTTATGAAATAATATTTTTCCTGCTCCCAACTGTTCACATCCTTGCAGTGTTATCACTGATGTTTCTTTTTGGTGTTTACTCTTTACACTTTAGTTCATGCATTAAGAGGGTTTTGTAACAGGCTTTCATGGCAAGGGTTTGGTAGCAAGGCAGCTGCAGGGGTGGCTTCTGTGAGCCACTGAGCGATGCTGGTTGGGCCTCTGGGAGGGCAGATTTAAGGGAGGTAAAAAAAATATATCCTGCTGCAACTCTAGCTCTACACTGATCTATGCTCAGAGTAAGCTCTCTGTCCCATCTCCAGCCTCAGAGCAGTATCAAAGTCCTGATTTGAACAATAACTTCTCTGTTGCATGGGGTCATTTACTTAATACAGTCTTCTCCGTGCTGGGCCTTATCTTCCTCACAAGTTTAGTAGCAATATTACCATCATCTCCAGCATCTCTAAGTTTTTGGAGTGCCCAAAAGCAGAACACGTTGGGAACTACATGGAAAAGAAAGGTAAACGTTGCAGGGAGTGAATACTCCAGGTACTGTTAAAAATAGCAAGAAAGTAAACATTAAGCACACCTAGGAGGGGACAATATTCTAGAAATCTAACTGCCTTCGTATGGTAAGCTGTTGCAAATCATCTTAATGCCTTCTCCCATCAATGTTAAGAACAATGGGCAACCAGCCCAATCTCTGGTAAATAGCCTTAGCTTTAGTAGCGGGCTATTCTAGGATTGTGGGATTCATTGTATATGGGTAGCAACAACACATGAGAGGCAGCATTAGCAAGTAAATCAGCTACACTTTCCACATTTGGAAGGATCTCAGTCTTTTTTGAACCAATAGATCAATACAGAATTGTTTGAATACATGCCGGCAGCCTGTGCCCTTGTTAAATTTAACATCAAACTCCAATGTTTTTTATGCTAAATATTTGACATTTATGCAAAAATATAATCCCAGCTGTAAGCTTTACACCAAAATCGTGTAAATTCTTCATCACTTCACAGCTGAAAGTAAATAAAAACATGAAATTCATGTAAGAACTGCTTTTATGTAAGTTTAAACTGATGTTTCAAATGAAGGTAAATCTGTGCATATCAAAAACAGAATACTGCCAAAGCCAATGCAACATCATAAACAGACATTATTTGCACAGTTTTAGCAATAATTAAATTTAGTTTAAGTTATGGTTAGAACATTATCAACACAAATGTGTTTTTTTCCTTATAAACAATCATAATCTGAAATATTCTGCACTAAATGAACAGAATTATTCTGAGATTACGGGAAATGTTGCAATTGAAAGGGGTGTTTTTATGTTGTTCTAAAAACAAACAACAAAGAAATTTCAATTTGCATTGCATACTTAATAGTATTAATACAGTAACTTGAAATGTCCAATGTATTTTTTAATCTAAATATTTTAACACCCTCCACAATTGTAAAGTAGCCCAGGAAAATGAAAATTCTGGATCTAACTGGCTCTATTATTAGGTTTATCTTAAGCAACTCAGTCCATGGATAGATAAATATTAACTCCTATTAGAGGTATACTCACACACACCAACATCACAGTAGTTTATTCACTTTTTAAGTTCTCCACTTTTCAGACTCTCTCTTCTAAAATCATACAGTCTTAAGGGGAATATGTTGCCAATTCCATAATATACTGTAAAATGACACCTGAAATAATTGCTCTTTTGTTGGAGAAACAACTAAGGGGACAAGGAAATCAATTTTGTAAAGATGTGATTAATTAAAAATAGTGCCTGCTTCTCAGTTATCAGTGAACTTGTCATCAGGAGTCTCACATACTCTAACATTTTATAGGGCTGGACAATCTGCTGTAGTAAGTTTAATTGGTCTAGTGGACCTAGTCCTAAAACACGGATTACCAGAAGACCACAAAAACATACATCATTTTCCTTTTAGCATTCACCCCCTACCTAAACATTTGCTCACCTTAAGCAGTGTTTGGAATAGCAATGCTAAATTCCCTGCTTCTCCCTAACATACCTGAAGCCTGGGTGTACCACTGGCATGGCACCAGCACACTCCTTCCTCTAGCCACAACAAGTGTGTAGGGGCACTACAGCTCACACGTGTGCCTCCTCCTGACCATAGCAGTAAATTTATAAACACTCGAGGGAGAAGAGACATGACAAAGCACAAGAAGCAGCACTGCATTCTGCCAAATAAATATGTGAGTTTTGCATCCCCCATTCAAATTCAATTTAACTTGGCCCCTAAACACTGAATATACTTTTTTGTTAGTTCTTCCCTCTACTATTTTCTCTGGACTAACAGACCACTAGTCATCTTTAGAAAAATGTATTATTTAAAATTTTAAATCTATAGGAAACCTATGGCACACACTGGCATTCTGAAAATTTATAATCTTCCACCATATGACTACTCCTATTAGTGACCTTTAATCCACTCTCTACTATGACACAAGCAAATGAATTAAAGGCAGTTAAGCGTATGAATTAAATAAGGTTTTATGAATAAATAGGGATTTGATCTTTTTTGTTTGTTTTCTAGCCCATCTTGCAAACTGATACAATGGCATGAGCCGTGGGGAGATTGCTATGAGCAATTTCACAGCTAGAACACAACAGTATCTGTACGTAGCATCCCTGCACTTGTTAGCAGCTGCAATTATTCTTGAACTCAACATCTACAACAAAACTATTAAGATGGTAAAATGCAATCTCAATACTTTCAAAATACCACCACTTTATAGTACAGAACATTTGTTCTTCTTATCATTTACCCTCAAAGGATTTGAGGATAAATAATAATTTTATAAATTTTTCAAAACAAGATTTTTTTTTCAAAGAAACAGAAGGCGTTTTCAAGAGCAAAACCCAACAAAACACGGTACCAAAGAAAACCATACAAAAAATGGTTTTCTTTAATACAGAAAGCCAGAAATCAAAATGTAACTACTATGCTGCTTGAAGATCTTAGCCTGTTGTTCTGCATTTGCAAAAAAAAAAAAAAGCAGACATGAGAGAAAAAATGTTAATAAATTCATATGATTTTGTCAGCTAAAACTGAATCAGCCCATAAAAACAAAACAAAAAAAACAAAACAAACAAAACAAAACAAAACAAAACAGCTACATACAACATAGCTTTCTCCTGAAGTTGAAAACAATTTTTTAACTGTAATTTGTATCTGGCTTCCAGATAATAAATATTTTCTATTAAACTTGTTCACTGAAAGCAGGAACCCTCAATCAGTTGTGATGCTGGACGTAACTATAAAAAGCATCAGAAGAAGCTTCTGCTGTTTTATGATAGAAATTGACACCAGCGAGCCCAAACTCTAGGAGAGTGAGCCTGTTCCATCTCAATCACCTGAAAGGTAAAGTTTACCATATTTATTATTGAATGGTCCTCACATAATCAATCTGTAAATCAAAAGCTGTTCTAGCAACATTACTGAACTGACGTATTACTGAGAGTTAAAAGATGTGTTATTTGTAAAAATTAGTTGTGCAGTCGAGAGCTAAAAAGCACAGTTTAAAATTTCTAGTGTAATTTTGGGAAAAGGTTAAATGATCCTTCATTTTTAGTGGCAGCAATCAATGTCAAGCTTTAGTATGCAGCTGATAGCACTAGTTCTTTTTCTTTTTCTTTTTTTTTTTTTTTCAAATATAGCCTCATATTGAAAACAAACAAACTTAATCCTATTTCCAGGGAAAACTTGGAAAAACTGGACTCTCTCAAATTTACTAATTTTTCATAGTATCAGCTGACACAATGAATCTCACCTTTATAATGCAGCCAGTTGCACCAGGCCATTTATCCACTTAAACAGTAAAATTTGTACAGAAGGTCTGTAAACTTTCTGCTACTTCCAATAAAAAAGTTACTTTAGTGAATAAGCAGCTAAACAATTCTAGTAAAATAAGAGGGCAAAAAAGCTGATCTGGACAACCTACAGGCACCTTCATTAAGTAAGAACAATCTTGATGAATTTCAGGGAAAATTAACTTAGTGCTATATTACAAAAAAAAAAAAAAAAAAAAAAGTCAAATTTCAGTACTCCATGCAGAATAGAGTATAAAAATAATGATAACTTAGCACTACTACAGCTCATACTTACTAAACAATTTACCTTTATTTTCAAAGGCTCAACAGTGATAAAACATGAAACTATTTCAACAGTTAAACTTCTAATCTTTTAATAATTTCTTTCCTGCTTCTAGAAACATCACATGGAGAATAGCAAAAATCACCTGATGATTAGGTATTTTTAAGGAAAACCAAAACTGAAACTACATAATTAAAACAAGGATGAGCAATATTCTGCTGGGTAAGTGCCACAACACATAGCAAGCACCATCCTCTCACTTGCACTGCTTCGGGCATCCACCTATAAGGGTGAAATATTTCTGATTTAGCATTAGCACAAGAGACATTTCAAAAGTGTTGTTTCCAAGCAGCTGTAAATATGTTTTAAGAATAATATCTCCTTACTAAACATAACTGTTTACTAAAATATTTTCCATGTATAATCATTATGTTTTTGTTTAGTTTTAGACCACCTGCCACGTCAAAAGAGGGTTTACAAGATTAAAAGTAGCTTTCTCTCAGTCTGTGTCTTATTTTTGTCATGATGCATACTTGTGACTCTCTGCCTCTCCTACAAGAAGGTGTAAGGAGGCAGACAACACAGTGTTTCTTGGTTTAATGAGTTTTTAATATCCTAAGGAGTGGTGTCAACTGCCATGTGAGAAAACCAGCCCCTCTCTCCCCTTCCATCCCACCTTCCATTCTCCTGGAAGATGTAAGGCTGCCAGTATCTCCTCTCAGTTCCCAGTCTCACAATGCAGGCTGCGTTAGCTGACTGCTCAAATCCAACTTGTCCGTTTGGTCTGAGAGGGGCCTTCCTTGGCATAGTATTATGAGAACCTCAAAATCAGCAGAATCCAGAGATGAATCTTACTGGACCATATTTGAGTAATTCATACTAGATCTCAAGAGGTTTTTTTCCGACTTCCTGAAAGTTATAACACACTGCTTTGGTTATACTCAATGCAAAAGCTTTATCTGCAGTGCATGTTGCAGGCTCAGTTCTCACTCATTCATGTAAATTTTACAGATTTTAGTTAAATGTATGTCATTTAATAGATGTTTATATTTTACAAAGGCATATTTCTAATTATTTTCATTTCACAGGGAAAGACGCATCTCCTTTTTTGCCTGGTCAAATTGCTTGTATTTAACATTTGGTTTAGGAATCTCTTGAAGAGGAAGCAAGACACAGAAATATCCAAGGGTTCCCCAACCACACCCCAGAAGCTTCTTCCCTTCATTCCTTCTGTAGGCCTCTCATATTGCTATGTATTACTATGGGCCTCTTAGTACATGGCAAACTTTGAGTCCAGAGAAGGGCAACGAAGCTGGTGAGGGGTCTGGAGAACAAGTCTTACGAGGAGCAGCTGAGGGAGCTGGGATTGTTCAGCCTGGAGAAGAGGAGGCTCAGGGGCGACCTTATCACACTCTACAGCTACGTTAAAGGAGGCTGTAGCGAGGTGGGGGTTGGTCTGTTCTCCCACTTGCCTGGTGACAGGACGAGGGGGAATGGGCTAAAGTTGCGCCAGGGGAGATTTAGGTTGGATATTAGGAAGAATTTCTTTACTGAGAGGGTTGTTAGGCATTGGAATGGGCTGCCCAGGGAAGTGGATGAGTCACCATCCCTGGAGGTCTTTAAAAGACATTTAGATTTAGAGCTTAGTGATATGGTTTAGTGGAGGACTTGTTAGTGTTAGGTCAGAGGTTGGACTCGGTGATGTTGGAGGTCTCTTTCAACCTAGATGATTCTGTGATTCTGTGAAACTTACCGATGAAGTCATGGATTACCTAGTCATGGATTACCTAGTGAAACAAGGGCACTGGGAACACGACCAAGTTCATTCAGTGCCCAAGGTGACCCACTGGATTAGCAATCTCTCTCAGTTCATAGCATGCACACATCAATACGGACATGGAAACAGAAAATTGATATGAAGTCTCACAGCATTAAGCAAAACCATTTTTTAGAACTTTCAGTTTAAAATATTCACATTCTTCAAATAAGCTTCAATGTACAGTTCCCTATTTTTAGACTAGAAAATAAACCACTTTAAAAATATCAAATCAGAAACTAAAGAAAGATTTTATGCCCTGCTTTGACACACACTAATTGATTTTCTTCCTGACACCTGAAATGGGACTTCTGACATCATCTCAAGGGAGTTTTTGATGCTCTTCATGTTATCTTCATAATTTTCTGAAATTCCATTAAATCTATATTTTCTGTATGAGAAATGGTGCTTTGATATGCAAAAAATATGTTTTCATGTTAGCTTAATATTTTGCATTAGAATGATTATATTTGTTTCATTGGCCTTTAAAATTATTTTACAGATCTAATTCCAATTTATCTAATGTTCAGCATGTGCATATAATGCTTATACAATTTTAAAAAAGATACAATTTTCACAGGAAAATTGGGGGATGGCACAAGGGAGCCTGTGTTTTTTGTTTATTCTATATATCTTTGGTTAATTTCTTTGGATTAGGGAAGAAAAAACAACAGCTCAGTATTACAGACGTATAGAGTGAGGTTGAGTTGATGTATTTGTGAATACAGTCTTATTGTAGCCATTAACCTTGAGAAAAGATGATGTCATTTTGTAACTAATGTTAAACCAAAAGCTTCCACCCCTGCAGTAGACAAAAAAGGTTCTCCTAATGCTTCAAAAATCATTCTCTAAATTTATTACTTTCACATTTCATGCCTTTACTTTACCATTTGAAATGGAAAAACAATCATATGTAGTATGTAATTTATATAACTTATTTGCCATGCTTTTAATAGACACTGTATGTTCCTGCAGTTCTCTTTAAAAAAAAAAAAAAGCCATACGCTCTTCCTATACAGGCCTCCACTCCCAAGCAGACCCCTTTGCAATTCAGGACATACTTGGGAAAATTCCACTCTGTCCAAGTACCCCAAATCTCAGTAGCCCAGAGCTGCCATGAAAACCAATATTTATAATCACTTTTTCTGTATTTTTCCCCTCATGGAACCACGTAACTATGTCAGTCACTGCGTAGTCTTTGATCACAGGCTAACAGAAACTACATATTTTGCAAAGAAAATGCATCAAAAAGCACCAGCGTGCTATTTCCTCTAGCTCTTTGATCATTTTGATAGACTTCAGAATCAGAAAGTAAGTGCCTGGAAAAAGTCATTAGCAACTCCAAACACACTTAACTAACTTCATTAGTCAAATAATGATTGTTTAATGAAATACATTAGAAACATTAACAACAATGAACAAGAAAGAAAAACTCAAAATAAACAAAATTTTCAGAACTTGGAAAATCAAACACAAAGTCAGCTTCGCTTGTGTTTTTTGTTGTTGTTGTTGCTTGATTGATTGTTGTTGCTGTTGTTTTGTGTTAATTCAGACCATGATTTAACAGCTTTATCCTCTAAGGATATTTCAATGCATTTTCCCTGTTCCAGGTACAAATTAGTGAATAAAGCATATTTCTGCACAGGAATGATGAGAAGAGGGCAGTGGATGTCATTCACCTCCACTTTACCAAGGGGTTCACCACTGTCACCCACAATATTCCTATTCCCAACTAGGATATTGCAGTTTGGGCAAACACAAGCTGAACATTCACCAGCAAGTGTATAACAGCTGTACAATATTTGGATCTACCTGCTTTTTATATAAATAAGGCAGTGTGTTTTCAATGCACGCATTTTCAATCTGCCCAAATATAAAATGGGGGGCATGGGTTGCTCTGAGTCATTTAACCAAAAAAATTGGGTCATGCCATCAATTTAGTCATTTAGCTATCAGGCCAAGACTAGAACATGGCCATGCTGTGTAGGAAACCTCACAGTGACAAAGGAGCATGAATACACACAACACAGCTCAAAGACTTAATAAGATGACATAATTAGAACATGTGGTTTTCGTTTTCTTCCCTTCCTTTCAAAGTGAACTCATAGTTCAGAAACTTTCACTGATTTCTGGCAGTTACCAGACTCTAGGAGGGTCATAAAAGTAAGTTCAAAAATGGCAGATCATCTGGAGATAAAAGTGCAAAGCAGAATGTGTCAAAAGAAATATGAAGTTAATTTTATATTCAGGGTGGTGGTGAATCCATTAGAAAAATGCGGAAAAAAACAAACCAACACTAACATTTGGGAGTCTGGGAGGAAATTCAGTATGATAGAGGCCATCATGAGAAAACAGAAACAAATCTAAACCAATGCTTTTATGAGTTAACTCAGAACAGAAATAATTCAGTGGGCCCCAAAGAGTGTATTTTCATGAAGCTGAAGAACAAGTTGTACAGTCTGTGTGTAATCAAGGAGGAAACAGAAAACCAGTCAGCTGGGAAATCATTAGAGAGCTCAAGTAATAGAATGAGCATGAAACATTTCACAGAAAAAATGTGAATAAGAATGAATAGTACATCACAGAAGAAATGTGCTTTGACACCATATACCTTTTGACCTCACTAAAATGCTTATTGCATTTAAGCTGCATGTGATCAGAGTATGCAATGATCACAATTCTCAGGCAAATGCCTACCACAGACAAGACACCATTTTACTTTGACAAACCACTCAACTAAAGCCATGGAAGAAACAGTTGCAAAATCTATCACAAAATCTTTGGAATGGAGCAAAATGTGCTTCAAACACATTGGCATAGAAGAATGCCAGAAGAATAGAAGCCTACTGCAATAATTATCAGATGTCAAAATCAAGGATGGATGTCTGCTGCCTTACTACAGGATTGACTGAGCATCTTTTGGTACAATAGCTACCAGAGAAACTACCTGAAAAACATAATTTAGTATGAATTTACATTTCCATTCACATGGACTAAGTCAACCAATTTTCACCCACACTAATACCTGCCCCTCAATCATGAATGAAGTGCATTCTTCCTAGTCACCTGCACGGATTATTCTCTCCACCTCAGAAATTACAGGACTGGGTTTCAGACACTTCACTCCAGACAAAGAGAAGAATTTGTGGAATGAAAGGGGGTGAGGGGGTTAGAAAAAGAAGTGGAGAGGACAAGGGGAAGGATGGAGAAATAAGGTTATGCTACCTTGCAGACTTACATATTTTATAAAAAAGGGGTAGGTAGGATGGATGGATTTGCTTCTTCCAGCATGGTAGTAAATAAAATAATCTGGTGCAAGACTTTATTTTATTTTGTTTGATTTTGCTGGTGGTGGTATTTTTTTGGCACAGTATACTGGTTTGAGTGAAATTTTCACTATGACTAATGAAATTCCAAAAGAAAAAAAAAAGAAAAGCAGGAGGAATAACACAGCAAACAGCCACTCACGACATAGCCAGAGTATTCACACAGCTGACAGAAGCAGTGCTTTATGTCTCTAGTTAAAATTAGAAGAGGAAAGGCTCTCTAATCCCAATGGGTAATTGTAAGACAGCAGTCTCAGTCATCTCACACTTTTATGTTTCCTCCCTGGAAACATGACGAGTTGAATCATTCTGGTTATTTGCAAAATGTCTCAAAATCCACAAAATCTTTAAAATGGAAGAAACATTTTCCATCTTGATATATTCCTGTTGATCAAGAACACCTCAGAATGAAGTATGCCAAAGAGACGCAAATGGAACTCGGAAAGTAAAGCCCTGGCTTAATGACCACTTCCCTTTGCTGTCATGTTAACTGATATTCACTACATCTTTCCTAGTGAGTTACCAATCACAAACAAATCTGGAGGAAAGGAAAGGAAAGGAAAGGAAAGGAAAGGAAAGGAAAGGAAAGGAAAGGAAAGGAAAGGAAAGGAAAGGAAAGGAAAGGAAAGGAAAGGAAAGGAAAGGAAAGGAAAGGAAAGGAAAGGAAAGGAAAGGAAAGGAAAGGAAAGGAAAGGAAAGGAAAGGAAAGGAAAGGAAAGGAAAGGAAAGGAAAGGAAAGGAAAGGAGTTGTGAACCAAATATCACCTTCATTGATAGCCATTGATTTCTAACTAGGAGCTTAGAGTAGTGCAAATAATAGCAGCATTTAATTTTATTTTCCAGAGTAACAGCAGACTGAGAGCATTCTAATACAATCCTGGAATATTCTACAGTATCTTTTTTTTTTCCTCATACAGAACACTTCATCTTCCCTGCCATACTTAATATGTGGGGTGTTCCAAATATGAAACCTTTCCCAGTCATCACTGGAAACCCTGGCTCGTCTGCTTTTTTTGTCATAAATAATGAGCCAGTTTGCATGATTAATACAGGAAGATGACTTTGTACAAGCTGCATAGTTTAATTGAAGCATAAATCATGCAGCTGGTTATAACTTAGAACTATTATAATAATAAATGATTATATTTTCTCTACTTGCTTTGCATGCTTAATATAAAACTAAATTAAAGCTCATCTGGTAGCCACTGCATACCAGTGGTTGTAATCTGCTGCCAAGAAGCTATTAATCTAGCTGGCTGCCAGGTGGTTTAGAAAGTTGAAGTACCTATGCTTGTTAGAAATAATTATTAATGAAAAGCCACAAAGAATCCCCTGCTCAGTGAATAATTTCAAGTCTGTGGTTAATTCTAAACACAAAGGTAGTCTGAGCATTTCAGCAAAGGATCTGGACACACAATTCAATTCCTCCTTCCATATGCTTAGAACTTAATTGTATTTTAATGATTTGGCAATTCTCCAGGACAAAAAATCAGTTACTTGGGATAGGTTTTGATAAGCAAGTTTTGGAATCAGCTATTTCAGATTACCATCTTGATCCAGCAACCACCACAAGGACAGTACATTTTAAAATGGGCTCTACTCTCCAACACACGTTCAATGTTTTTTTTTCAATTATGAAAAATCTTACCTCATTGTACACTCTGGGAACTACTGAAGGAGGAAGGTTCCTGAAGTCTACCTGTAATTTGAACCTCCAAATCAGTGCCCAGTTATTTTGAAACTTCTCCTCTAAATGCAGCCATCACGTACAGAAAAGAAATGTCTACCTTTATAGAATGGGACCAGTTTGCTTTCTGCCACAGAAAAGCCAATCCATTTTGAACAAAGCCAGGCTTTTTGATAACCCTTTTCTGCAGTTGATAATGACAGTAATACCACAACATAATACTGTGAGACACTTTGTCGATCTGTGCAGTGTTCTGGTAGCATTACACTGTAGATGAAACTCAAAGAAAGCAAACCAGGTTGTTCCATATCTATTTCAATTTAAACTACATCATATCTTCATAAAGCTAAATCCAAAGATAAAGTTAGTTAAACCAAAATCAATAGCTAAATATGATCCCAATGTTTGGCTCAGTTCAAGATAAAAACGAGTCCCAGATCTGAAAGTGTTTTTTTCTTATTATTCTTAGCAAAGCCTGCCTAAGCACGAAGAACCTCAGCAACTTTCACCAGTGTGAACATTAGTATCTTGGCTCAGTTTTAAAAGTTACATTCAACCAAACTACAGAGTTTTTCAGAGCAGATCAGTACAAATTTACTGAGCAAACACATATTTGTCACCTGTGCTAATTAAAAGAATAAAGGGGGATTTTATTTTGTTTCACGTAACCTTTTAATCCACATGTATTCGAGAGGACAATACCAGAGGATTTCTGTTAACATAAAAATTATTGCACCATAAAACACCACAGGAAAGCAACTGGTTGCAGACAAATTATGTATGCAAAAGAGCCTGTGGCAGAATTATACTAAAATTGCCCTTGCAAAAGCTTTAACACTGAACTTTTATTTTAATAACTGTATTCACGTCTCACAGCAAACGTTTTTCTCCAAAGCCTTTCAAATTTTCATGTGCACTTACTACTGGGTGCTGACTAATACAAGCTTATCTGTCCATAAGACTCCTGCAGTCTTTTTTTTTTTTTTTTTCCTCCTAAGTAACAGCAGTGATCATGGACTGGGAATATCCAAGACTTTTGGTAGAATTCCTTAAAGCCAGTAACTGCACTGACTGCAGTTTTTCCTCCTGCAAGGGAAGAGGAGAACAAAAGAATGATACGCATCTGTGCTAGTCACCACACTCACTGGAATTAAAGAAGGATGTGAAATTCTACTGAAAGAGCAGCACAAGAAGCAATTCTAAATCATACAACTACTAACACAAAGAAGCACGCACTGCATTATTTTTGAGGAATTGCTGCGATGGTGACCTTTGTTAAGATTCAAGTTAGGCTGAACTCCAAAGGTTAAGTAAGATCAATCCATGCTGAAACATCAGGAGTTATTAACTGCATCATCTGACCACAGCAAATGACATCTATCTTGATCAGCTTGGCAATACTTTGTATCATTTTTATTCAGTTCCTTCCTGCCCAGTGCCAAGAGAAATAAACTGATGGAGAGTGGGTGGTGCCTCCTACTTCTCAGCTTTTTGATGGAGGCATTTCAGACCAGACTTGTGCTCCTTCAGAGAGAATAGCTGTCTGTTTCAAGAAGCAGGAGGAAATGTTGGGAGTTCACCTCAGGATGACGCTCAAGAATATCACTGCTTAACTAAACTGAGGTGTCAAACAAAGCAATGCATATGCTTCTCCTTTCAAGGAAAAAAATCTCCAGAAATGTTAAAAACCCTGAATATATCCACTTCATCACACCAATCTTATTAAGCTGGAGAAAGGACTTTCCTTCCAACATTTTTAGCATAAAATCTAAGCTGCCTATTGAGATCTCAGACTTCTGTCTCAGGGGTAAGATCCTCTGTGACCATCCCCTTCACAGGACATGAACACTAAGGTTCATCCATCAGGTAACTGCCCAGAAGCATCTGAGCTCTCACCCAAGATGTTAATTTGGAGTTTGAGAGGAAAAGATAGTAAGAGAGAGGCACTGTAATCCATAAAGAAGGCTTTGAAGATTATTACTTCCTGAAACGTCTACCCATTACATTTGTGAATGTTTCAGCTTATTTGTCATTACGTGATTAACTTCAGATGTTTCTCTTAAGTCTCTTTGATTTGAGTGTGTTCACCTGAAAAAATGTACAAATCTACCAATAATAAAATGTTCATATATGTATATTTTCCTTATACAAAAGTGCTATCGAGTAAAAGAACAACCTAATTTGAGTTTACTGGTTCAGACCTACTTTAAAACAACAACAACTTGTTTTTCCAGACACTCCTATGTCTAAAGTACCTTTTCACAAAGCATCTTCAGGTGAATTGTAAGGAATGCATTCCACTGCAACTTTTTTTTTTTTTTTTTTTTTTTACTTAGGTAAAACAACAGTCACATGAAACTGCTAAAATTAAATAAGAATCAAACACTGAGCAAATAGCAGCCTACCTACAGGTCAAAAACATCTATTAACTGGTCACTCAACCATTGGGTAGAACTAAAATTATTCTGTTAATGTCACATCCTGCAGATATCAAGAACACCATATTGCCTAAAATTCACTTTCCAAGGTTTTAGTTTTTTTACAGTATGAAAGATGTAAAGGAATATTTTAAGAGTGGACAGCTGCAGTAATAGAAAGACTATAGACTGTTTATTCTCGCTCACATTTCATCCTTCATCAGCATCGATCACAAAGAACCTGCCAACATTTCAATAGCCTAGTGTCTATTATCTGATCAACCTCTTCATGTACTACAGACGGTAAGACTACTCTGAACTACTGATCAAGTTTACGAGCTGTAGCTTATCTGAGGAATTCTGTTAGAAAATCATTCAACTCAATTTTACTATTTCCAGGGCAGACCATTTACTGTAAGTTGCTCCATAATTCTTTAACTCAAATAGTACAGATGAACTCCAGGGGCACTGCATACGACACTATGACCTACCAGTGTATTAAGCAGAACAAAGACGAGTTCAGCACAGCTTGTACAATATTCTCATCCTCACAGTAACGTGAAACACACATTAATTATGGCACGTGGCACAAGTTCTATTGATTATCTAATCACTTTGCACTGTAAAACTCTGTCAAATTTATGTTAACAAATTATCTTTAAAAAGGTCAATATCATACAGCAAATTAGGTGATTAGGTGATTTTCCCCATAAGTGGCACTACTTAACCAAATTCACTTGGATAGATATATATTTACAGGCTTCTGTATTAGGCAACTAAGTGATCTAATTTTTACTGAGAGTGCCTGCAAGAGGACAAGTTCTGCAATCAGACTGCTTCTTCATGCAGTTAAACTTGGGCCTGAATACTGACTTTTGGAGTGTCACTTTGGAACATCTTGGTATATCTGCGGAGGGTGGGCTCCCTCAAATCCACAGCTCATTGGCTACGGTGAGAAGAAAGGGAATTTAGAAATAGACTACTGCCATCATACATTTCAAAGTTTAACAATACTCATGGATCTGTTTTTGACAACACCAGCATTAGAAATGAGTTCTTTTTCTTAAAATCTAACAGATGTATAACAAAAGAGAAATAGGTACATACCATGTAAGAACGAATGGTCTTCCTAGCTGCCAAGCAGGTAAAAGGGGAGCCAAAAGTGCTTAAAATGTATCTGCAAGATCTTGCAGGAGATATTCTGCACTCTCCTGGGCTTCTGGACTGCTAAATTCATCTGTTCCACATTTATTCCTATACAGAACATTTGTTTACACAGTACTTTTATTTTCCTGATATCTTAGCACAACATGGTAGAACTTACCAACCAAATGGCAGACCATTCTAGGGAGAGGGAAGGGAGAGAAAGAAAAGGAAAAAAGGGTTTGTATTATACTACAGAGAAAGACAAATCAATAATATAGGTCAATACAATTAAAAAAAAAAAAAAAGTTTTCACTTTCTTACAAAAATTTATTTATGTTCCTCTGGAGCATCTTACATACAATAATGCTGATTAACTAAAGCTTTGAAGCTCTAATGACAGGACATTTTTCAATAACAAGTTTCCACTAGAGAATTAAAACTGGATTCACTGTTACAATATACATTATAAAATGTCTTATAAAATTCTGTGAGCATATTAAACAAAATAAAAGTCAGGATTATCATAGTAACTCTACAGCTGGGAAATACAATTGTTAAAACTGAAAAAAAAATCAATACTATATGAAGAGCAGTATCATTTCCAATGGGTTGCCGCCTTCAGTTTCAGAGAGATGGCTATAACCGAAAACCAAACAAACACCATTATCTTCTTGCAAATGCCGGTTAGAGTATGTTAGAAATAAAGCGAATGTACCATATCCTGGCAGAGCTTGATAACCCGATTAACGGCATATGAAACCATCTTTCTGCTGTGCATTTAGAGAGCATTCAGAGAACAATTTACTTTTCCAGGAAAAATCTGCTTCATTGTAAACCAAAATTTTTGTGGAGAACCAGATGAAATAGAGAATTTCTTTGCTATGGAACTGTGAATTGTTTGTTCATCCTGTCTAACCCTCCTGCTCAGGCAGGGACACCTAGAACCAGTTGCACAGGACCATGCCCAGATGGCTTCTGAATATTTCCAAGGAAGAAGACTCCACCACCTCTCTGGGCAACCAGTGCCAGTGTTCATTCACCCATACAGTAAAGAAGTGCTTCTTGATGTTCAGAAGAAACCTCCTCTGTTCCAGCTGGTGCCCATCATCTCTTCTCCTTTTATTGGGTACCACTTTCAAAAAGCCTGGCTCCATCCTCTCTACAGCCTCTCTTCAGGTATTTATACACATTGATTAGATTCCCCCTGAACCTTCCCTTTTCTCAGATGAAGAGCTCCAGCTCCCTCAGCATCTCCTCATAGAAGAGATGCCCCAGTTCCTCCATCAACTTCGTGGTCTTTGGCTGGACTCCCCCCAGTATGCCCATATCTCTCTTGTACTGGGGAGCCCAGAACTGGAGCCAGCACTCCAAGTGTGTCCTCACCAGTGCTGAGGGGAAAGATCACCTCCCTTTACCTGCTGGAAACACTACTCCTGGTGCATCCCAAGACACTATTAGCCTGCTTCGCTGCAAGGACACATCTCTACCTCATGTTCAACTTGGTGTCCACCAGAACCTCCAGGTCCTTTTCTGTAACCTCCTTTTCAGCTGAGCATAATGGGGAAGGAGAATTGCAGTCAGTGTGCCGTGCCTGCCCCCTCACACTTTCCGCTGCTCCACTGTGGGTCTTTCCCACACATAATTAATGGCAATTTACATATCACCTAAGTTCTCAAAATAGAACTTGTACAGTGATACAATCCTGTTACTGTTAGACGGTAAGATACAAATCAGCTTTCCGTGGAGTTGCCCAACCTTAATTATTTTGGTTACAGCAGGTAAGGCATTTCTGTATCAGCTGCTTCCTTATGAAGTAATAGGAAGAAGCCTGAATCACCTCAGCAACACCCACAGTCAGTGACACAGGACCAAGGATATCCTATGCATCTGATGGAGCATGTAGTAAATGTGTAATTTATAAAGGGCGTGAAATTAAAAGTTCTGTATTTTTGGTACTAAAGTAAGGCAAACATCTCACAGGTTTCAACTGGTATTAAATCATTCGACTACAGAATTTCTTTGTGCTATTGATGCTAAACAAACATTGCATTAATATTACTCTGAAACAACAAGACAGCACCCGCGAATGTAGTCTGGGGCATTTAATTGCATGGTTATTTCTTTTTTACTATCACCTAATTCCCTACTTTCATATTGAATTAGTATTTTTAAATAAAGCTAATTCAGCTCTTATACATTACCATCTTGGGTAATTCAGAAGAATAAACCACAAGTTACGGGTTCAGCATTACAAATACACTAATGAAAAATAAAAACCTAAGCTTAACCTTCAGGTTTTTATCAAGCTATATGGATGAAGGCATATGTGCTTAATGTAGTATCTTATCCAGAATAAGGGCAGAAGAATCACTGGGGAATGAAGCCACAATCTACAGGGAGTTAATCACAATCATTAATCACTGCATCACATTCTTTTTATCGATGTCGTTCTTTCGAGGGTTGAAGTGCTGACAAAAATAGACTTCATTTTTGTTTAATGTACAAGTTAAGTTCAAAACAGCATCACACCTTGCTGGTGAGCTGGAAAGAAAAGTTAAGGAGATGGCTTGGTCTAGAAACTGATTGGCTCAAGAACCTGGACAATTCATAAGACAAAAGATCTCACCTCAAGGTTACTGGTTCGCAACCAGATTAGACCAGCCAAAAACCAAATATGGTACTTCTAAAGTAAGACTGGTGATGAATGTCCAGGTCATAACAGGGATGTCCTACTCAACAAATACAGACTTTACTCTACCTTCCTAGATATTTTGACAACAAGAAGCAGAAGACAAGGAAGAAGAAAGATGGAGTACACCACATTCTCATTGACAGGGATGAACTGTATGTACAGAGAAGTCTAAACTGTCATTGCTCTTGCTATCCCTTTTTGTGAAAACCAAAAGAAACAAGCTACGTTATCTTCTAATACAAAGCAAACAAACAAAAATGCAATTTATCAACCCTGCCAATCACCCTCCTTTCTGCAACTTATGCAAAGCCAAGAACACAAAATTTAAATTAAAAAATCATTCTAAAGTTTAGGAAAATTTAACTTTGCATTAATGAAAACAGATTTGGACAATATACCAGTACTGCCAGTTTTAAGAAGGCATTTTCTTTTGAACCTTTAAAGGTTTTATTTTATGCATTGTGGCATGGAAAAGAGGATAAGTGGGAGGAAAAAAAACGTTTTTGTTTGAATGATTGAAGATGACAATTAAACACATTGCACCCACAAATATGACAATCACAAGCTTCAGATGTAACTTGCAGCTGTGTATAGTTTTAGAAAAGATTTGGAAGTGTGTTTTCTTTTTCTTTTTTTTTTTTTTTAAACCAATGCATACTGCAAAACATCTAGTCAAACATTTCATATGACAGAAAAAGAATTTTGAATACTATATTTGTCTAGAAGCATGTCTTCACAGGTGTGCCCACGTTCCAGGCAAACTGATGAACTTCAGTTCAGGCCTAGGAATCAGTAACACTCTTGTTTAAGTGAAAAACAAGCTGTTCAAATCCCCATTAATACATTTTTTTCCTCTCAGAACATCACAAGCGTTTCATTCTCCAAAATTTCACTTGCCTTAACAGGAACTTCCACAGTAATGTTCCCACAGTTACAGCAGTTTTTAATGGATCACGTTGGTAGGACTATTTTCTTAATAAGCAGAGCCCTTAAGACAGCAGCCAAAGACTGATTCAAAATAATCTTCAGGGCCAAAGTTAAGCATTACTGCTTCTTACTACCAGCTAGAAAGAAAAACTCCAGCATTTAGATGTGCAAAGGATGTCCTAAAGGTGGTTTTTGTTTTTTTTTTTTTACTTTCACTAAAAGAGATTTTTTCTGACTTCTGGCTTCAGAGACCCATCACTACTTCCGACAAAAATTTAATTTTTTAAAAAAAAAAAAAAAAAGGTTTAGCAGCCATTTAACACAACAATTCTGGGAAACAGGTGTTATTCATGAACTGGCTAAAGATGCTGCAAGACAAAGAAGATTGCAGTTCTCTTCTCTTTGGTTGACCTTTCAAGGGGAAAATTTAAAACAGAAGAAGAAAAATACAAGACACTTCTTGGAATTACACTTGTTATGGAATTTAAGCCATTATATATATCAACAAAGTTTTACCCCACTGAGTATCCAAAGGCATGCCTTAGTTATGACATGTTAAATATATTCATTTTTTTGCAATATTTAGATCAGGTCTAAAAAGAAATGACAATCTTATAAACCTACTATATCTACATCTAATTTCTCCTTAACTATTTAGAAGTCAGATGACTTGTAACAGTTTCCTCAAATTCATCCACTATTCCTTTAATTCCTACAATTTTTTCATCTTTTTTTTCATCATTTCATTAAAAAAAAAAAAAAGATTTAACATCTCTTTGTTACCACCAACATTTACTGCTCTGCTTTGATACTTGGTAGGAGTTAGGGAGAGTATTTTACTCAACACTGTTTTTTTAAGCATTTTTACTTTTTGTGTGTACCGTAAGATTCCTGTGATTACCAGTAATTTTATCTAAGATAGGGACAAATTATGTTTGATCTCTGTTAGAGTACTAGAGCTGTCCTCCACAGTCTCTTTATTTTTATTATTACTTTGCTACATGGTGTTCAGAAGCATGGTCCATTCACTGGTCTTTTCTTAACCCTGCTAGGCTGAGCACCTACTGCATTACTTCTTGTGGTATCAGAGGACAGAGTAAGATGGCCAGGCCCACATGACAGCAAAGACAATGTGATCACAAACTCAAGAGGGCTATTTGATGTCAGCTGAAATACCCTATCTGAGGGTCTCCCATGCTTTGTTCTCTGCACCCTCTTTCTGTTAAGTATGACTAGCTCTAAATGATATAGTGGGTGAGAGATACTAAAATAGCATCTTGTAATTAATCACATTTCTACCATAGTTAAGACAGAAGTGTGATCAGGCAAGAAATTTCCACAGAACTTGTCAATCTAGAGTACTACTAACTTTAGACTCTCTAGTAATACTGCACTTGATTCACAACAGCCACTTTTTATCCTTCAGTCACTACCAAGAAGGTTCACCTTGCTCACTCTGTGAAACAGCACCCCACCATGTCAATATGGATTTTGCAGCAGAAGAATTAGTGTCAGCAAAATCACTAATAAAACACAAGCAGGTAATTTTACTCAATAGCAGGGAGACACATTTCTGATTTGCCTTCTGCTTCCCTTAAGATGCAAAGTAAGAGGAACTGACTACACAAGGTCTAAAAGTGAAAGCAGAAAAAGTAGGTTGCAAGACGCAGGTCTAAGCACTCTCCACACCTCCTCCCTTTCATTCTCATCTCCTGACCACACTATCCCTCTGACATCACAAGAGACATCTTTTCTACATGCACAAGAAGCATTTATCAAGCTCTTCCTAGACAAAAATATACAAAAAAATAAAAAATCTATCTTAAACAAGAAAGCCCAAGATTAAAAAAAAAAAAACAAAAAAAAAACAGAAAAAACTATAGGGGAAGAAAAGATGGAGGAGACAACTCTCTGCTACTCCTCTGCAGGAATAGCAATCTATTTTTTCTTCTCATATTTTCCAATTTCCCTTTGTCACCTGGGGCTACCTCCCTTCTAATAACTTTCTGTGTTTCCAAAATTTCAGTACGTCAAGACTTGTCCCTACAAAAAGCAAGCTGACGTGGGAGTATCTAACCCCAGACTTGTAAATCCTGGAATTGCTCTTGACATTGCAGATACTATTTGCTGTACAAAAGAAGTAAAACGTGTTTGAAATGTAAGAAAACAAAACTTGTGGAACGAGTCTAAGGATCCTAAAAGCAGAGACCGTTATACTTATCCACCCTTGCTGAGTCACTTTCATGAGTGCTGGCAATATATCAAAAAAGAAACCTTGCTCCTTGTAACAGTTGCTGTAGCATACTTGTTATATTCCTAAAATATGCAGATGCCCAGCTGGACAGTCACAACTTACTTTTAAGCTTGTGTTTCACTGTATGGCTCTTTAGCTTGTTCTTTATTACTCCTGATTGTGCAAGTGTCCACAGCAAAAGCTAAGCATGAAACACCAAAAGTCAAACTAACATGAACAAGCTGATGTTTCTGAATGCACCTCCAAAGTGCTCTTCCCACACGTTGTCTTGTACGGTAATACCTCTGCACCTGGAAGGGCCAAGTGCTTCAGGACTACACTGCAAACTCACTGAGCCCAGCCATCCCCAGAACACACCTGGCACACCGGTGTTTATCTCCCTTCATAATAAATGCCTTAATAAAAGGCATCACACCCTGTTCCTTCCACATAACTATAAAGACGTTTTCCTGCCTACCTCCCGATGACCACCTTTAAACCTACCACGAATTCCCGCTAGCATTCACATCCAGCCTAGCAATAGAATAAACATATTTTTCTTACTGAAATCTCATATAAACAGCTAGCACAATGATCCATGTGTTATGAACACAAAAATAATTTTACCAAGAATTCTTAGAAGTTCTTTAGATTTTAAGAACTTCAGATCTGAAAGAAATCAGGTCAAAATATATTTTTTTCCTGGCAAACACATGATGTCTGCTAATGCTAAACTGTACAGAAATAACTATAAAAATTATATTTTATACAAGAAGTCCCTCAACAGCCAAAAGACAATATTGCAGACCACACTAAATAATTATTATAAGACAGAGACAAGTAAAAGAGTATTTTTGGGGAGGTATATGTTAGCTTTGTATAGGTCTTTAATTGTAGTCTACCATCCTGAAAGATCATGGTATGAGATACTGTAAGTAAATTGGATTGCCTACCTTCTAAGAAAATATAACTCTCAGGCACCTGCCGAGTAACAATTGTGCTCCTCCTGCCTTACAAAGATGCGCATGTACATTCTAGATGTACATTCTAGAAAAGTGTTTTAGGGTTCCACTGAACTTGTTAGCTAGGGCACTGATCTTCGCCTCCTTTTCCCCCAAAATTTTGAATTGTTCAACATACAGTGTAGACACTTATGTTCTCCTCACTAGGAAAACAGACATGATAAAATAAAAAAAATAAAATAAAAAAATCAATGCTTAACAAATAGCCACAGCTACTTATCAATCTGGAATTTCCCACCCAAATATAAAAGAATCAGATCTACAAAGAAATTAACCTTTTCTTGAAAAATATGTTAGGTGAGAGGAAGACAGAGGAGATAATGATTATATGGACTGACGCTCTTCCATAGGAAGTCAGCGGACTTTATGCTGTTCCACATGAAAAATCGCAATATTAACTTAAACTGTACTATAACCCTTGAAAGATACTCAGTCTTTAAAATTGTCAAGTGATGAATAATCCATCACTTCCCTTAGGAAGTAGCTTAATTATAATTAATAGTAATTAATGTTATAGTTTCAGTATCAATCCATGTTTCCGTCTTTGTATACCATACGTAACTCAAACAAAATTTCTACCCAAGGAATAATGTGGCTACGTCACTAACACTGATACTACTGCCCCAACAGTTTGTGATTTCTCTTTCCTCCCTAAGAATCAATGTTAATTTGAAAAATTTACAACCCTCTCTGATATGTAAAGCGGCAAATGATAAAAGTTCACAGTAGCAATTTTAATTAAAATTGAGTGGATATTCAACTTCACCTAATCCAAATAGCATACTTCATGGATTATAGCATACTTTCATACAGATTAGATTAGAATTTAAATACATAGTCTGCACCAAGTTTAAGTTGACTATATCAGAGTAACTCTATTAGCTATAGGAAATTGTAGGCTGTTATCTAGTGGATGTGTAATAGAAGAGAATATTCTACAGACATAGAGCCAAAACACTTTATTTTGAGAGCACGTAAAAGCCAGAGAACTAGAAATGTTGAGAAAATTACTTATAAATAACCGTAAATGCACTGCTCTTTTTTATACCCATTCATCTTTCCTACTGATTTGCAAAGAAAGCCTTTGCTCATCTTCCCCACAGATTTTTCTATGAATACAATGCAGGATTCTCTCTTGTCAGTTGCAGATGTATTCCTGACAGGAGAGCAACAACTGGTATGCAATGTCACCAAAATATACCACAGCCGGAACAGAAAAAGCATTCTATCAGAAGTCAAAAATATGGCCAAGATGTTATTTATTATGGGTAGAAGAACATTAAAACACCAGGTAGCCTTATAAAATAAGTAATACGGTCCCATACTGACCATGTTTCACTGGTAATTTTAAAAGAACAGATGGCACAGAGCTCTGGGTATTTCATCAGCCTTTGGTAATAATTTGCAAGGTGATTTTGAAAATTATAATTTGAGTGCCTGGCTATTATATTAAAATTCAACAGGGAATGGAAATGCTCTTAAGAATAAGGTCCTTTATCATTTGCCTTCCAGAAACTTCCTAGGCTACGTACAATTTGGATTCAGTGAATGGATATATATAATAGCATCTGTTAGTGGAAAAATACCTGACCCATTTGGGTATTTCGAAAACCTGCAAAGAACACCACAATGCAGTAGAATCCCAACTCTCCCTTGTCAAATAACTACATAACAGTCACAATGTTTTTTTAATGTTATGGACCCTTTATAGGAGTTGAACTGAAGAAGAATCTTCAGATTGCAGACTTTTCATTTGACCCAGGGTAAGAGATGAAAAAAGATCTGAAAATTCAATAATTATTTTGACCTCAGAACAAAATAAGTAGTTTATCTTCTTTGTTTTCATCTAAATGATGCTTCCTTCCACTAATGATGCTTCCTTCCACTAATCTGCAGGAACAATCCCAAAAAGTTATACATCTTGAAGTGTAATTGAGAGAAACACTCACAAACTGTATTTGTCAACAGCAGCCTGTGTGAACAGATTGAGCTTTTTATTTTCACAAATGGCCCAAGAAATACAGTTTCTTTTTCATTTTCTAAACTGCAGAGCCATTTCAATATCCACCAAAAGACCTCCAGAGATCACCTGTCTCCTCTCTTACAGTCCCATCAAAAAAATCAAGATACACGTTTTTCACAGATCACCTTCTACAGACTTTCTGAAAACCATAGAGAGCGCCAGTGATACAGAAGAAATAGTTTGGAGGCTAATAGTGGTTAAGTCTTATATGCTTTTGTGGGTGACTCAGTAAAGAGGAGCAAGGAGAACAATAGTGCATTTTAATGTTTAAAGTGACTATCAAAAGTCTTCAAGCCTTCAAGAAAAGGTAAACTGCTTTTTTACAGAACATCAGGACTTTATTTTTCCTGCCAAAATATTCATCATAATCCCAGATTCCACTGAGAACCACCCCCAGCTAATCTTTTTTTCCAGTTTAACATTTGATAAGCTTTCACTCATAGCACCAAATTCTGTGCAATTCTTTATGTCTCATATAAGTTTTGTTTTTTCCACTTATCACACACATAAAAAAGCACTAGACCTAAGCTGATTTCCCTCAGTAAAACTAAGCAAACATATTTCAACAAACCCTTGAAGTTAACTCATGAACTAAGTTTGAGTTTTGGGCACTACACCTAGGGAGGGAGGATAGAAAGACGGTTGTTTTCACTCCCAGGATATGTTTTTGCAAACAATATTTTCACAACAGCAGTCCAAATGGAATCAGTTATGAGTCCATTATTTCAGAAGTATCTTTGCTGGTGAACTTGTGACTTGCAGAAAACACTTATTTTGAGATCAGCATGATGTATATTGCATTTGAGAGAGGGGCAAAATTAACCTCTGAAACGGAACCTACACCGTTGAGAGATTACTGTCATCACCTGCCTATCATTTTTCTACTTTTTTTGCAACAGATTGACAGCTTGAATAAAAAAACTATTTTGAAGAAAACAAAGATTTTTGCAACAAGGACATCACAGACAGGTAATGGAGTGCCATGGGACTTGTAACAGGTCTGGCAGCAATGAGTAACAACAGCTTGTTCAAGGGCTACTCTGGCCACTGTCATTGGGCTGGCAAGATTAAGGCAAACAGCCAGAGACTCCCTCCACCTGCCAGTTTGATTCCTAAACCACAGATGCATGTTAACTGAATGCAATGGCAAGAAAATGAGCCACATATCAAGGTGAAACAGCCCAAGTGTTATGTAAATCTTAAACCCTAGTGCCCGAATAAGCACAAAAAGAAAAGCACACATTTTACACAAACTGCCACTCCTGGAAAGTGATTAGGAAGATGCCAATGCTATCGGGTCTGGAACAGGCACCAATACGATGGCACTAGGGTGCTTAATCTGTCAGTCTCACACATGCCCCTGCTAGGCAAACAAAATGCACACAACACCATACCCATATTCAATTTTATACCAAAAATCCAGGTTTTATGCCTGTAGTATGGTCCTACTTTCTTTTGTCTCACTGAGGCTTTTCCTGTGCCCTGTCCAGTAGTTTCTCATGTTCTGTTCATTTTAACCTCGGGCCAAGGGGTACTCACCTGTTTAGTCATTTGCCTGCAGCTCTAACAACAAAGTATACGGATTTGCTATTTCTTCTGTATATTGCAATCTACATCTTTCCCCTATGGACCTCACCGTTTAGAGCAGACAGCTTACAAACCTCAAGGAGGATTACATATGCCATACCTCGAGCATGACCATGCCCCTGAGATACCACTTCAGAAAATGTCTCTATGCCTGTCTGGAAAGCCCTTCCTAAAACCTGGCAGCACAGTCCCTCACCATAGCTCTTTGCAGTCTTACAGAATTAATTCCCTCATACAAATCCCTGCATTGTCCATCACTTTCATGTCTCTCTTGATGTTGCTTCACTTGGATTTGTACACAGAACAGAGATAAAGCACCCAAAGTTTCAATCACCAGGCTCTGATTAGACCATATCAACAGCCATGTCAGGAAATAGTCATTCAGTAATTGTTGTGACATGACCACACGAATGCCACGGTTTCTTTTAGGATCAATAACTTTAACTACTCTCTTTATTGAGGACAGGCTCCCTTCTTATACCATCTTATACCAAGCGGTACTTTCCCACTAGCTATTAATTGGTTAACAACTTTGCCCAGCAACAGCAAACACCCAGCAACTTCCATGTTTTAAAGCTGGAGAACAAGCAGTTTGAGACAGCAAGAATCACCGTTCTTTGTTCCTTCTAACTTGTTTACATTCCTCATGGCTTCATCGTCACCAGTCCGATGTTATCACCAACCAACCACGGGGCTTGTTGACCCCCATGGCGATCCTCCCACAAGTAATACTTAGGATGAAGGTAAAAGGAGGAAAAGAAAACTAAATGCAATCCCAGTCAGAGACGAATACATCTTTTACTTCCTTATCTTCACTCAGAAACATCCACAATATAATGCAGCCCTAGAGCTGGGGGTCAGTAGCATTCCCCTATTTTACAAGTTGTATGGTTGATTACAGCTCTAAACACCACAGGACTTACCCTAGCTCCTTGCAGTGCAGGTCCCCAGTGCTTCTCCCGCGTCCCCGCTGAGCCCTGCAGCCTGCAGCCTGCAGACATGGCAGGTCCGGCCCTCCGGGGCTGTAACACCTGCCATTATGCTGCAGCCCCCCAGCAGGGCACAGGTACAGGCCCCTGCTCCCACTCCTGAAGGTTCCAGGAGGGCAGGAGGCCTCACCACCTTCCCCAAGCAGGTGCCTAGAAGGCAAAGATAAAGGGCAGCCACAACCAGTGGGGCTGCTCTGCAGCAGTGCGCTGCTTTGTCCCTGTGGGCCTGCTGCAGGTGTGACATGGCACCAGGCCTGATGTTGCATCACAGACGATTTTACTGCTTGTGTAATCATAATAACCAGTTTGCACATCAGGTTTTGCCACATCTAAGAGAAGTCATTTTCCCTGACTTGAAGTCACCCTAAAATCAACTCCTGTTGTCAATGTGTCACATATTGATGAATATACCTATCAGATTCACATAGATTAAAAATAAATACTCGTTGATGTTATGCTGGATTCAAGAGCAACATACAAGTTTTGGACACATCATCCAATTTCTCTGTTAAGTGTAAAAGTTTGTTATAGAGGCTAGTAAATTTTCTGTGCCTTTTTTTTTTTTTTTTTAGCAAATATTAGTCAAGAGGAGAACAGATTTTTCTCTACTAGAAGAAAACAGTAAAGACTGGTTCATGACACGGTCTGCCCAGAAGGTTGATCATTATAAATTACTTTATTGACCCATGGCTCTGCTCAGCATCCTGCGCTTCAGTGAACTGAGCAATCAACACATGATAAATGCAGGTAAGGGGGACATTCACAGCAAAATATTACTGCTGAACAAGCATGCTGTTTCTTCACTGTGCACAGTTTGTTTCCATTTCGATTTCTTTGGTGGATAAATTTTATTTTTGAAAGTCCTTGACCAAAGGGACTTTGCACTTTTTAAACAGAAGCGTCTCAATTGTGTTTATATGGACACTGGTCGTAGGTATCTGGATACATTTATTTGTATGTATTTACAGATAACCGAATTGTAGCTGTAATTTCCATGGAAGTTATATTCTGCTATGTCAAATGTGATTTTCAGTCTGGGTAATGCATAGGGAAATACGTTGCTCCCTTGTTCATGACTGGATATAAATCATGCAGTATAATTTATTATGGGTCACTGAGCCCACATCCAGTTTAATTTAAAAACAAAAAGAAAAACAAACAAAAAAAGAAACTATGAGAACAACTTTGTGCTCTAGCACTACAAATGTAGAGGCAAAAGTCGCCTTAAATATATTTGTGTCATCTTTGCAACTTCTACAGAGCAGAAATAGATTAGTTTTTGCTTCGGATTGATATTTTCAGTGTAGAGTTTAAATTCAAGAAGGCACACAACAAATTAGTTTGATTCTGTTAAGCATTTTTTGTCACGGCACTTGAAGGAGGATACTCTTAGATAACTCTAGTAATATCCTTGAATTGTTCATTCTATATTTACCAAAATCACCAATATTCAAATGAAATTCCAAGTAAGGAGAGGAATCTTTTGGTTTCATTGACAGTAATTTTTAATTTCAGTCACTAACTTAAGAATTAAGTATTGTATGGTGGAAGAGGAGTATATCCATCTCCACATGATTCCAGTGGATCAGGTTTAGATTTGGATATATTGTGGGCAATATTAGAAGGTTGCTTTAATCTGAACTTGTATGAAGTAAATCCAGCATCCTGGATGACATATGTACATTAAAAGCCGTTTTACATCATGAAAATTTTAAGCTACTGTAAAAAATGTTTTGAACTGTGATCCTCGACTTTCTGAGTTTTATGAATTATATCAACAAGAAAGATGTTTACAGTCATTCTCCAGAAGCATAATGCCCCTAGAACCATCCTCTTTGTAAGAACAGAAGGGGAGAAAGAGGAGATAGGTATGGTAGTTTGAAGTTAAACACTAGAAATCTGTAACCTCGTTTTGGAAATCTTGATGTATTTACTCCTGTTGAAGAAATAATGAATCGGATTGTGCTAGCAGTTTAGCTTTCCTGTGGAAAAAAAAAATGGTTTTAATGATTATGTATATTAAAGGCTAAAACTATTTTTAATTTGGATAGAAATATACTCAGATCAACATGTGATGTAAATAATGAGCAAATAAGAGCTAAATGCTAATGCATTTAGCATTTTTAAACCTCATATTTTTGTTTCTTTGTTTTAATTAGATCAATGCCTCTAAAATTGCATTTAATCATGAAGCTATCATCAGGCATGTCTGGATTTTAGAGCTTTCTCTTTCTTATTGCAATTTTTGCATGGTGGTGATTGTCAGTTCTTGCAGTATTGCCATAAATCTCTCAAATACTTGATATTTTACTTAATTCTGCAGTTTCTTATAAAAAGTCATTACGTGGAAGACAACCTGCACCACTCTCAATAAAATAGCTTGGAGCCATAATTCAAATGTACTCTAAAAACTTTATGAGAGGCTAAGCAAGATTCCTCATGACAGGGAACAGTGCGGGCTGCCTGTTCCCTGAAGGACAGGGAGCTGAGCATGGTGACTTTTTCAGGCAGGGCTGGAGCCGTCAGCAAGGGCCTAGACAAACAAAGCAAGATGGACCTCGAGTCTGTGGCCAGGTTCAGCCAAGAGTCCATATCATAGCTAAGCTTGAGATGATGAGGCAGGTTCAAAGTCAATCCACAGATCAAGATCAGGTCCTGTAATTGCTGGGCAAGCCCACAGTGACAAGGCAGGTGCAAGGTCAAGCTAAGAAGTCAACTTGCAGGTCTCAGACTAGGTCAGCAGGGTCTTTGAGCAGGCAGTACATGGCTGCATGTTGACTGGTGACAAGCACTCCTTTGACAGCTCAGGCCAGGGGCTCAAGGCTCAGGACTGACCTGAAACACAGCTCCTGAATATATGGGTAAAGGGTAAGAGAGAAGGTCCAAGGTGAGGTGATCAAGGCCATCAAGGGCTATTTAGTGCCTTCAGGGCCCTGACACATGAATTTAATAAATGCTCTTTTCTAAGGAAACACATGTGCTTTTGAGGTTCTTCTCAGTCTTTTGCCTATTTGGAGTTCATGGTACTAATATATGGATCTTATTTCGTGTTGCTTTGCGTGTACAGCCACGATACTCAAGTTGCCAGGAAAAAGAATGAATGCTTTGCCCTTTACAGAAAAATCTATTAATGTTTATTTTATATATTAACTTGGATAAAAATTAAAGTAAGCAAGGGTACTTATTTTTTTACACAGAAGAAAAGCAGTAACTTGCCTAAATTAGGCAGTAAAGCGGTGGTTAAGACATTTTTTTGTGTATGGGAAACCCAGCAATTTTAAATGCTTTGAGATAAAATACTTATGTCTGGACCTCCTATTATATACTCGAGTTACTGTATTACTTTGCTCATCCAGGGTGCTCTATTACTATGGAAAATGGTGGGGGGAAAAAAAAAAAGAAAAAGAAATAGAATGAAGGAAAATGGAAAAGAACCATTTAAATCTGTACTAGCCCATGAGAAATATTGGGACACTTTATAAACACACATTTGGAGGCAATGTGAAAATGCTTAAACTGTCTAGCTGGATACTGTTTGTTTACAGAGAATTTGCATCTCCCCCTGTGTCAATGACTAGAAGGCATACTAATACTTGCATATTGATCTCACTCTGGACTACATTCAAGAAATCTCTGAATCCTCACTTTTTTTTTCTTTTTTTTTTTTTTTGGTCCAAGTGGACAAATTTCTCTTAAAATTTATATGCTGCTTTATGCCTGAACAGTTTTTCTGGTTCAGAGGAAATGATCCTGGTTCTTACCAGAGTAAAATGATAATATTGGAGGTAAATGATGTTTAGGATCTGATTTCAAAAGAAGTAGGCTGTGGATTAGAATCAGTGACATAAGCTGTGTGAGTGTTCCTAATGGGGGGAGGGAGGAGGGTAATTTCCAGCACATATTGCGCTTTATCTCAAATAAAAGTAACAGTTATGGGTGTAACATTTTTTGGCTGATTAAGATCTCAAAAGAAAAGTCTACAGTAGATTTATTTGTGCATACACATGCAACTGTAGCAGAACAGAGATCGAAGAGAACGTCATACAGAACAACAACTGTGTAACATATTTATTATCGAGATAATATTACCAAAACAAGACCATTTGTTATGTATGTTCTTGTTTTGTACACTGCTGTTCTCTTAAACCTCCATAACATGGCATGACTACATGTCCATATTAAGACAGGATGACAAGCTAATATTTAAGATAGCTTAACAAAGTGATGGCAGGGATCTGTTCCACTGTCCCCAAGGTAAGAGCTGACTGGTAAGTCCTGCTAGACTCTTACATCTCTTTTACATTAGTACACTAACACACAAACGCACACACAGACACACACACACACACAAAAAAAAAAAAGTTATTTCCTGAAAGAAATACAAAAATAAGCTATTTTTTTTAAAGTAGAATATTTTAAACTCTTCTAGTTGAGCCATTAGTTGTAGTTTTGAACACTGTTTTGTTTTGTTTTGTTTTGTTTTGAAGTTTCTGCTTTAAAGTAAGATGTGTTGTATTTTCATATATATATTCTTACTGAGAGTAAGGCATCTTGTGTAAATTCCGAATTTTTCTAGATGATATATTTTTATATTGAGAAAGCACAGAACTGCCTCTAGATCCAAAAAGATGAAACCTTCATCTACAGTGAAAGCCTTCAGAAGAGTGACCATGTAGATATAATTTAATACCTAAATTCAGAATTTATGTAAGGATGCTGCAACTGAACAAATTTATACCTAAAAGTAAACTGTTTTTACAAAAGACACAAGAATCAGGAAGATAAACAGATCAGAGCATTTTCTGTCCACATGAAATATTTACCTAATCGATATATAGAGTATTTACCGCTGTAGTGTCTCATGACATCTTAAAAAATAAAAATTCAAAAGACAACTATATAAAAAACTCAAAACAATTCAACAATTTTTTTTTTAAAGGGAAAAAAAAGGAAAAATGAAGGAAGGATTCCATATTACTATATACAGGAGTGGCAGACCTTATCTTCTTATTTTCTTAATCAAACATTGTCTTTTCATACCATATGATGAAAACACACAAACTGACAGCAATTCTTGCAGCTGGGATTCTCCAACATTTGCCAGAAACACTTGCTTATGAAAATTGGTGAATGTTTCCTCGAAGATGTTTATCCATTTCATATATATTCATATTTTTATGAACAAAGTGAATTGGTAGAAATCTAAATACCTTGGAGAATTATATAACCATCAAACTAAGGACTTAAATGTTTTTCGTGTGTTATATGTTGATATGTAATATAGTTAGATAGGTTTTGCAGATGTTGTTTCCTCTCTGCCTAGTACCATTTGATCTAATTATTCAAGCTATTAGGAAGTTTGACATGTCCCAGGCATGTTGCATTTGCTGCACTTGGGCAGAACATTTGTGCAACAAAAGCCCAACAAAGTCAACACATGCACAGAGATCTTGTTAGAAGTTTCTGGAGGCCCCCAGCCTGTCCCAAACTTACACGCTTTTTGATATCCAGGATATTTTCTGGCAGGATAAGACTGCATACCTAAGTGTATCCAAACATACAATACTTTAAACCCTGCTAAGGCTAGGAAACATTATAAGCAGAAAAGAAGTGTGCATCCCTTCTCCTCTATTTGATTGTCAAAAGTAGAAGATACAGAAAAGAAAAGATGAGCTAGATTTCAGAAGAAGGTTGCACCTTATGTTGAAAAAAAAAAAAATAGGGTGGGGGAATAATTGTCCAGTTGCTCCCCAGAAAAGTGAAGATTTTTCACTTCGTCATCTTAGAATAAGATAGAACTTTGGTTTGGACAATTTCCCCAGTGGTATGTAAAATATCTCACAGTAAGCTACTAATTGTATCCTTCCACCACTTCATCTCTGATGCCATCTACCTGGTTCCATGGATGTGCAAGTTACTCTGGTTGGATTAACTACTAAGCAGTTGTCCAAGCTGTCTTAGGTATGTTGTGACAGTTGAAGAACATATGATGGAAAAGAAACCTGCCCATCCCCAGAGTATTCTCTCTGCCCCCCAAAGTGCTGTCTGCACAGCACATCCTGCCTGGAGAGGCTTCTGGCCGTGCGATGTACAAGAGTGGTTTTCCGTTTTTTAATGGGCACTGTAGAGCTTTCAGGCTTTGCTCCAGCTTTGCCAGTGATAAGCAGCATCATAACAACGACAACACTGGGCACTGATACTTGTTTTACTGGCATAAGGTAATAAAGAGTACACACTAATCTCATAGCAGCAATTTTACTAATTAAATTCTATACTTCCTTACAAGGTGTTTTTTGAAAATCTTCAAGGAAGTGCTTGATGTACAATGGTGCATAGTGATAATGGGCAAACGTCCAAGACTGGGTGCCTTAGAACATAGAAGCGTACCTGAAGCTGTTTCAAATTTGCTGTCTCAAAATAGCCCAAGGATCTTTAAAAGAGAAGGTTTCTCTGCAAAATGTTTACTTTTGATCTCAGTATTGAGAAAGTATTGTATGTTATAAGTGAAAAGACAAAATAAGATATGTTTATATTACTTAATTAAACTCAAGAAAATGCACCAGATACAGGAATTGTGCCTGATGCCAAAAAAAAAAAAAAAAAAAAAAAAGCCCATTCATTTTCACTTCAGTTACATGTATTCCTGTGCTTGTGTCCAAGCCAAAGAGTTTCTTCTTATTTTCTTATTTCCAGTTAAAAATTACAACACTGGTTTCAGAAATGTCCCTACATAACTATCAGTACTGCTGTGTTACTTAGAACTAACAACTACTGTTGGCTCCTAAGAAGTATGGAAGAACAAAGCACTGCAAAATATTTTCAAAAGATCTTGGAATTCAGAAAAGTCTATGTATCCCCATGAAAAACTGATTTATAAAACTACTAAATGCAAGATATTGGATGTCTTTTTTCCTTTCTGGCATAGACAATTTCCATGTACTGCATGGACCTGTGTTTCTCTTTCAGTGAAATATTTGCCCATGCTTTGTTTCAGAGACAAACATATTCAATGTTTTGCAAGACAGCAACACTTCTGCTTCAGTTCTAAATACTCTGAAATTCAAGTAAACCCCCAAATTTTAAGAGCTTGTCTCCAAACTGTACTGCATGCTTCAATGGTACTTTGTTCCATGATGCACAGCAAAGCCTTTCCACTATCTCACTAAAGCAGATGACATTATCCAAATACTTTATGTGTCAAGGGAAGATAACGCTTTGTTATAGAATCTTGGCATCTGATGATCTGCTGATATGCCTGTCTTGGTGGCAGCTTTCTCATAACTTTTACCCTCAAATGGCTTCAAATCATCCTTTTGACAGACATCAGGAAGAGGTTCTTCACTGAGAGGGTGGTCACACACTGGAACAAGCTCCCCAGGGAAGTATTCACTGAACCAAGCCTGTCTGAATTTAAGAAGCGGTTGGACTGTGCACTTAGTCACATGGTCTAAAATTTTTGGGTAGACCTGTGTGATGCCAGAAGTTGGACTCAGTGATCCTAATGGGTCCCTTCCAACTCAGAATATTTTATGATTCTATGATTTTCTTCTACATAACACAGAAAACACAGGTTCTATATGGCGATATTGTTAAAAATTTCAAATTCAATATAAAGGTTGTACAAGTATATGTATGTAGAATACAGACAATAACGGACATGTTTAAATGTAGGTAGGGATAGAGATATTATTTGTATATACACTCAGGAATTGTATGCAAATAGGAGGAAGCTGCAGCATGCCCTTTCAATGCAAGTTACATGGTTAGATAGGAGTTGGGAAAGACCCCCATTTTCTCTGTTATGTTATTTTTTCCCAGTAAAATGATTAAAAGCAAGAACTCTTGCTTTTTATGCCACAATTTATGTTTTAGCCTGTACAGTTGTTATTTGTCATTAGAATGTTTTGATAATACATACATTAATTGTTTTTATAAAATTCTTGCCTACTTCAAACATTGAGACATATGAATGATTCCCCACATATATTTTAAGAAAGCTTGAAGCAGGAAAAAAATCTTAAGTGTTTTTTATTTGAATAAATGACTGAAGAATAGGTTTTTTTATCAATCTTTAAACATTCATTAGAGAAAAATGATTTATTCATGCTTAATAGAGCATCCCAGACTGTTGCAGGTTTCATTAGATGAAATTTGAGTGATTTCTGTTTACAATCATAATACTTTACATGTATACAACAATTTTCATTCAAAGGTATTTCGAAGTGCTTTGCATTCTGTGTGTGCATATAAAGGATAAATTAACCAACCAGTAAATTAGAGTCACCTCTGGAGTGAAACTCCATGGAAGTTCTGTGGCAAGCATCCTGTATGAGTTTAATATTTTTTTTAATGAAATTTCATTGATTTCAAGGAAGCAGAGCACGCGATTAGATTAAACTTCATTTTATAGAGAAGACAATAGTCTTCTGGCTAGGGCACCCAGCTCCAACCAAGAAGCCATTCTCTGTTACTTGGTTCTGCCACAGACCTCTGTTCATCTTCAGCCAATTCATTTAATCTGATTTGGGCCTTAAATAAAGTGAGGGCAAATTGTACCAGTTCAGCTTTGCAGACTGATTGTGTACATACTGTTAATTACTTCAAATGCAAGCTAGTCACTGTTACACCTCTTTTAGCAGTGGAGAAACCCTTTTCCAGTGATGGTAAACTAACTTGTGTGGTACTATATTTGCCACGTGCTAGTATGGTAGTTACTGGAGATCATCTGCCATGAGTCTGAACTGTCAGTTATATTTCTCAGAATAATACTTAATGTATTCGAGTTATTGACAACTTTAATTATACCACATGAACTTTGAACTAGGAATGTTTCCCTGTCTATGCAGCAGTAAGCACTGTATCTTTAGATCCTGGTTGGAATTTCTAGGTGCTGTTTAACAGAATAAAGTTCTTCCCTTGCATATGAATAAAAAAAAAAAAAAAAAAAGTTGGTATACTTGTATGTATACACTGAGAGACTATTGAGACCTGTAGTAGATCCAAGAAATAACTTTTTTTGGTTTTGGTGTTCTGGTTTGTTGTGGGTGGTTTGGGTGTTTTTTTGGAGGCAGCAGATGGAGACAGTGTAACAAGCTGGTTGGGAAGGGGAGTCATTCAACAACATGAAATTTTCTCCTTCAGGGTTGGCAGGAATAAGAAAATTCTTCAAAACTACTAGAACAGGTGGTCAACTATTTCACATGTATTTTGACACCTATATGTCTTCTGTCCTCCCCTCATATTGTCATTTTATCATTCCTTGAACCTGCAATGTCATCTTAAGTCTCAATTTCAACAGAAGATAGATTAATACTGAGTTTGAAATGGATTTTATTGCAGCAGCTATAAAGTTTAGAAAATCATTTCTATGTATTTCTTACTATTTTTAAATGGAAATATGTTTTCTTGTGAGCCAAATACAAAGACTTTTTGGTAATCAGATTTATGAATATATTTTTTGAAATCCTTGGGATTATTCAGCTCTTAGAACTGTATCTCTGATACTGCACTGGGGCAAGTGTTTCAAAGGGTAAGGAAAATCACCTATGTGGGATGACAGAATTTAAAGTTCAATATTGTCAAATTGTTTGCAGCTGTCTGCAGGAGTTGAACTGACATCAGGCAGTATTTGCAGCCAACTTGTCGTTTTGTAACAGATCTACTAATTTTTATTTAATCTGCATTTGACCATTGATTAGTTATTTCTGTCTCCTACAACAAATAATACAAAGGGCTAATTTTGCAACTAATTCTGGGTACACTGCTTTACTCTCTTGAAATAGAACAGTGGTTCATGATATTAGAGAAACTACTAAAGAAATAATGGGCAGAAGAAGGGCTACTAGAATCTGGTCCACAGTAACTTCAGTGCTGCTATTCCCAGGTACGTATGTTTGCATAATCATTCTGTTGCACTTCGTGCAACTAACAGTCATCCAAAACTCCCAGTCATACATTCTGCTCTTCTGAAAGAAAGCTATATAAGTGACAAGTATGTCTGTTCTGCATACTTAAGGTTCCCGTCAGTACAATATATCAGTACTCAGCAGGGTAATATTTTTCAGTGGTAGCTGCACTGTTGTTTGCAGTTACTCAGATAAGTAAATGTAAGCCCTTTGGAGCTAGTGGTGCTTCATATTCAGTCTGATCGGACTGTTATCTTTACTTATTAACCCCAGAGATCCCTTCAAAGTACTGTATTCTTGCTGAATGTATTCCCTGCTTCCCCTATGCAGGAGACAAGGTAACTTCAAAACATAACCATCTAATTGGCGGTGGAAGAATTATCCTCTTTTAATTATCTGCATATAAAAAAAAAATCAATAAAGATTTCTAGTTGCTCTATAACATTAAAATTATCTACACCGAGAATAAATTCATTCGAGCAGGCTTTTTTGGTAATGAGACTAGTAACCAGCTGTATCTGTTTAAAGCTGCTTACTGTGTGATACCATAGGAGGAAAGAGCCCCCTAATGGCTTCAAGTTATCTAGGAAAATAAAAAGAAATTTCACTTTCTGTGAGTTCAAGCTGGAAAGCAAAGAAAAATGAGTTTCAGAAAGACCAAATTAGTTTTCTTGATACAAATTAATCAGTTTGAAGTGTTGCAAAAGATCTGGATTAACAAAATTCTAGACTCAAAAGAAAACGCACAATTAGTAGTATATAACCTCTTAATCTTTTTGATTTTAGATTTTTTCAGTTATTTTTACCTGAAACTGACAACTGACCAAAGAAGATGTTTACACAATAAATCTTTAATGTGGAAACCAAAAATATATTTCATGAGCTTAAGCTTAACTAGTTGTTTGGGCTTCTGATTTGCGTTTTCATTAAAAGAAAAGTTCAAATGGAATACTCTCTTTACAAAAATAAATACCTTTTAGTATGAATTTCATGTTAGGATGTACTGAATACAGACATACTAATCTGGAGAGAATTGTATCACCACCTTTGGAAATAAAATCATGCTAATTCTGTTATTTCAATCACAAAATTTTGTGAGTTCTTAAGGTATATTTAAAGAGAACAGGCACAGTAAATGGCTTTTTGGAGAGAAGAGTGATGAATAAGGGCTATAGGAAAGCTTTTGAATGTGTGTAAGGGATTATTTTTGCAAGTTAAACTGCATATTAAATATTTTGAGAAAGGCCTTAAATTTTGCAAGGTGGCAAGGTGAATTTGGCATTCAATTAGCTTAGTTCCTTACAAAATTCTGTCCATATTTGGTAGATCTAACTCTTTTGATATCAAAGTCTCTGTCTTCCTGTTAAAACTTTTGGTCAGTTAATTAAAACATAAAGGGAGATTCTCACCATTATTTATGGACAGATTATGACACTTCTATTCAACATATGCAGTCCTCACCTCTTGATAGTACTTTCACTAATTTTGAAAGCCCTGCTTATGGAGTAAAATACCAATGGATGAAAGCTAAGGAGGGAAAATTTACCTCCAAAAGACTTTCTTGCTACCTGGAAAGAATTTCAAAGGTTGCATCGTGTCTATAAAAAAAGACATAGACATTATTCACAGAGAAAATATAAAGAAATAATACAGTACAGATTCTTTATTTTAAGTAAGCCTTTGGTTTGGGTTAATCAGTTTACTTTTTGCTTTTGCTAATATTTATTCATCACAGATACTGAAGCTGGCTCTTAAGCCTTGTATACTTTGTTCATGAGGTCACTTAGGCACCCCTTTCCTTCAAATTATTGTTCGCCCCAAAAATTCTACATATGCCTATAGTTCCCAGCATTTTTCATGCCTTTCGCAAATTACAAATAATTATTTTGGTAACTGTAGGAATTTCACTTCACATCTGGGATTTTGTGATATCTTTAAGTATTTGAGTGTGGTGCTCTATAGAAATTTATAGAAAAGTATCTGGGTAGAGGAAGAAAAGAAAGTGATTTTCCTGTGTTTGTGATATGTTTGCCATCAGATAAAATTGATTACAGTTAGGTGTTTAGTCTAGCAGCAATAACCTGCTATAGACAGTTTCTTATTTGGACAACCCATTGGAAAGTTGTACTTGGCTGTGTGACAATCTGTTTAAATGCTTGGGTTAATAGACTGATGACTCTACTTCACTCAGATGGAGTAATCACAGTAGATGCTATACCAAAAATTCCTTGCTGTTTGGATCAAGGAGCAGAGGTTGCAAACTGATGGGGAAGGTGGTACCGATTATCACCAGTTGGAAGGAATATGTTATTAATGAAGTCATGGTGCTGGCTTCTTAGCTTTATGCTCCCATAGCCTGTCAACCCCAAGTCAATCAACTTCCTGGCTTGCTGTGTAACCAAAAGCTGGATTATTTTTGTTTTAACCTATCAGCTTCCACAGAGGCAGCAAAAACATTTCTGTCACAGACAGAGGAAAAGATGTGTAGAAAGTTTATGTAGAGCATTGGCTGTTAGCAGACAGTGGTGTCAATGTCACATGAAAACAAGCACTGTGCCCATGTGATGTCTACTTTGAACATGCAGTACAGCATAACTGAACATCCTAGGATACATATTTCAGGTCATAAGCCTTGATCTTTGCTTTGCAGGCAGAATGTTAGCAATAACTACAGTATCTATAAAAAGATGGCAGTCTAATGCCGTATTATTTAAGGCAGGTCATGTTTGTGCAGCAGAGGTAAGCTTGCAGTCAAAAAACATTCTGTTTCAAACTACTGACAAGCACTGAGAAATCCTCTAGTTAAATGTTCTCCCTGCCTGGTTTGACAACAGGAAAAATAAGGAATTAATAATATGAGGGAGCTTGTGTGCTATTACAGCTCCAGACTGCTTAGCATGTGTGGGACAGGTTAGATTAAAACATCACACAAGTAGTTAGAAATCGTCTTTGCTGGCTGCTTCACTCCCATTTGCTCAAACGGTTAAGTACAAGAAATTCAATGCATAAATGATGTCTTGCTCTTAATTCTCTTTGAGTATACATAGTATTTGATATATTCCATCTGTGAATTAAAGAAATCTAAGTGCATTCTATACACAAATGCTAAAGCCTGTATTTAACATGCAAAATACAAAAAGAATAATTCCTTCTTTTTGCTGCTCAGAAAAGCAAAGGATAATTTCCTTACCTGGAAGATCAAACTCTGTATATCGTCAGTACTACGTGAGCTAAGGGGACAGGATGAATTTTTGTCTTCTGTAATAAGCCTCTTCTTCAGACATGCAGAGCATTAAGAGATGCAATTATAAATAAAATGAACTATTCCAAGGTCCAGTCTGTTATCAGTTGTACCGGCTTAGAGCTGGCATCCTCTTGCAAATGCAAAAAGGTAGCTCAGCGAGTTGTCCACTGAAGGAGCTAGGTATCACTGTTATCAGGCACCAGCAGTCACATACTGATGCTATAGTACATACAGTCTCCCTCTCTTATGCGCGCTCTCTCTTCTCTCTCTCTCTCACCCTGACATTCACTCAGCTCTGAATCTGAGCTCCTTCTGCTGCTGTATAATCAATCCAGCCTGTCTGAATCTAATAGGCCTCTATTTAACCAGCCAATCAATAGCACAGATTCCACTGCTGCTCCCCAGGGTCTTTTCCAGGAGTGGTACAGACAATAGGAGTTTGGCCAGCAGTTTAACCAAGTATTTTTCATTATTTCATCTCCCTGAAAGAAAAATTGTTTAGGAGGGCTCAGGTTCAAAGCTCTTTCTCTCTTTTTTTTACAAATGATAGTTATATAAACATGCACATCATGCTGCAGTAGCATTCTGAACATTTTAAAATTTTTATGCAATTTAGAAGAAAGGAAGAAGGAAGGAAAGGAAGGAAGGAAGGAAGGAAGGAAGGAAGGAAGGAAGGAAGGAAGGAAGGAAGGAAGGAAAGAAGGAAGGAAGGAAGGAAGGAAGGAAGGAAGGAAGGAAGGAAGGAAGAAAAAGAAAGAAAGAAAGAAAGAGAAGCTGTGTCCCCCCCAAACTAGAAATGAACTTGCACAGCAAGCAAGCCTCAGACTTCAGGTTCTGAAAAATCAAGAGGCAAGTTTTGCAACTTAGACCTGTTTATAGCAAGTGTGTAAACTGAGTATAAACCAAGAAGCAGAAGAAATGTGCTTCACAGACTGCTTATACCCCCTGTCTCTTGAACTGCCTTCTTTCCTATATTATGTTTCATCTCATATGATTTTTTTAAACTTGTCTGTATTGAAACAATTTAGATTAAAATATTCAAGGAATCAGAGGCACAATATTTACTCAGAATCAGATTTACATGGGAGAGCATTTTTTCCTAAAACAGTGGTCAGAACTAACTCAAACATGGAGTTAGCAGCAAATAACTATTGTAATTTAACAGCATGCCATATCTTGTACTGCACTGTGTTCCCCATGTATGCAAGTGATAAAGACTATCCTAGAGCAGCTAAAAACAAAACTTCACAATGGACATTGTGCAAGGAGAGTATTATTATTGAGGCAGCCTGGCTTTTGCTGGTGGTGGTGATGGTTGTTTGGTTTGGATTGGTTTGGTTTTTGGTATAGGGGGAGTAAATTGTAAGAACGTATTTGCAGCCTGATTATCCTTGTCATTCTCACTACAGTTCAAAATTATGAACTAACTTCCATGCCGAAGCAAATTGTGAACAGTACCTACCATACTCCTGACTCCAGTGGGCATGTTTCCTCAATCTTGGGTACTTCCACATCACAGCATATCAATTGTAGTGAATTGCTACTCCATCACTTGAAAAAATTACAGTTTCCAGTGACTGTAACTGAAGAATGCTGTGAGTACAGTGGTATTCACTGGCCCTCTAGAGAATGTAGTGTCCCATTCTTGGTGGTGCCCTCATGTATGATTCTTGCGGAAATTCATTAAATTGCTGCCAAAGAATCCAGAAACAAAAAGAAAGCATCAGTTTTCTGTTTCTTCAGTGCCTGGACTCTCCATCAGTCTGAGGATGTCTCAGCATGCTCATTGCATTAAGACCTTGTGCCTGGGATCCTGTCCTGAGAACTGGAACTTGCAGTCGAACTGCTTACTCCATGGCTAATATTGCTTCCTTAGTGTGTTAGCATAGCTGAAACCTCTTACTGAAGTGTAATCACTCTAATCTAATGTCCAAATATGACATAAGTACATAAGCAAGTAGATTTATTGATAATGAAACTAAATTATTATTATTATTATTTATGACAACCTAGCTAGTAGGGACTTCTGGTTGGCTCGGAGGATTTCCTGTGTAACTCTGGGGAGTGGACAAAAAAGGTTGTTCCTTTCCAGGCCTTTTATCTTTAAATCCCTCATTAAATAGATTTACAGAGCCCTATCATATGGTTTATAGTCTATGTAACCTATGTGGCAACATGGTCTTCGTGGACAAACACAATCTAACTACTATAGCTAGTGCTATGAAGTCATCGATTTCATGTTATTAGTCTCTTGAAAATTCTAGTCCAAGACTGAAGGAGAAAGACAACAGGAAGAAAAAAAAAGAACCATTATTAAACTGGAGTTTGCAACATGGGAAAGAAATATATGGTGTTCGTAAACAATATGGGATACCTCTAAGCCTAGTCAGAAGTAGAGCTATCAGGAAAACATTTCTGTTTAGTCTCAGTGTTTACACAACAGTATGCATAAGGTCATACAAAAGCAGAAAATAGCAGGACATTTAGGCCCTTGCCCTTTCTTCAAAGTGCATAAAAATACAATTGCGAAACAACTGTTGAAGTCACAGTATCCACAGCAAGTTCACCTCATCCATTCGTAATGTGAAATATCACAGTATCAGCTAACAACCTTTGATTCCTCAGTTGCAGGTGGAATACCTCTTTAATTGCAGGCTACAAAGTGTGCATAACAGACATCATGAGTGCTTTGAGTGGTCTGCATCAGCTAAGTGAAAATAAATGACTTCTGTTCATGGATACAGAAGATTAAAATGCATAAATAAAAATGAACATGTCTAGAATTACAGTTGCACAATTGTATGAGTGAAGATCTATCAGTATACAAGTATAAGGCCTATATAATCCTATATATTAGAAAAAGGGCACTTAAAATGGATTGTGTTCTGCATTGGGCCAGGGTAGTGAAGTGTAAAGTCGTAACTTTGTTCTGCATCCTATATAATCTAGCTCATTTGAGGGAGCAAACCAAATAGTATATACATGTGAAATACTGTTACAAAATCAGATGTTGTGCATTTTTATATTTTAGATTTTGATTTCTGCTTTCTGGCTTTTTAGCAAAACTGTCAGGGTCACATTTTTAAAAAGTCAGTATGAGTGTGTAAATCTCAAGAACTGACCTTTTATGCACACACTGTTCTTCAGATAATACTTTCTGAAATTTTAGATTTGCTTTGGAAATACAGATGGTGACATGCATGAACACATTCATATTGAATATACGGTGAAAATACCTCCATGTTCAATATCACAGAATCACAGAATCACAGAATCGTCTAGATTGGAAGAGACCTCCAAGATCATCTAGTCCAACCTCTGACCTAACACTAACAAGACCTCCACTAAACCATGTCACTAAGGACTACATCTAAACGTCTTTTAAAGACCTCCAGGGATGGTGACTCAACCACCTCCCTGGGCAGCCCATTCCAATGCCTAACAACCCTCTCAGTAAAGAAGTTCTTCCTAATATCCAACCTAAACCTCCCCTGGCGCAACTTTAGCCCATTCCCCCTCGTCCTGTCACCAGGCAAGTGGGAGAATAGACCAACCCCCACCTCTCTACAGCCTCCTTTAAGGTACCTGTAGAGAGCGATGAGGTCTCCCCTGAGCCTCCTCTTCTCCAGGCTAAACAACCCCAGCTCCCTCAGCCGCTCCTCGTAAGACTTGTTCTCCAGACCCCACACCAGCCTCGTCGCCCTTCTCTGGACTCTCTCGAGCACCTCCATGTCCTTCTTGTAGCGAGGGGCCCAAAACTGAACACAGTACTCGAGGTGCGGCCTCACCAGAGCCGAGTACAGGGGGACAATCACCTCCCTAGACCTGCTGGCCACACTGCTTCTTATACAAGCCAGGATGCTGTTGGCCTTCTTGGCCACCAGAGCACACTGCTGGCTCATAGTCAGTCGACTATCAACCAGTATTCCCAGGTCCTTCTCTGCCAGGCAGCTTTCCAACCACTCATCTCCCAGCCTGTAGCTCTGCTTGGGGTTGTTGCGCCCCAGGTGCAGGACCCGGCACTTGGTCTTGTTGAACTTCATACAGTTGACCTCAGCCCATCGCTCCAGCCTATCCAGATCCTCCTGCAGAGCCTTCCTTCCCTCGGGCAGATTGACACACGCACCTAACTTGGTGTCATCTGCAAACTTACTGAGGGTGCACTCGATCCCCTCATCCAGGTCATCGATAAAGATATTAAAGAGGACCGGCCCCAGCACTGAGCCCTGGGGGACTCCACTAGTAACCAGCCTCCAACTGGATTTGACTCCATTCACCACAACTCTTTGGGCCCGGCCATCCAGCCAGTTTATAACCCAACGAAGCGTACGCCAGTCCAAGCCGCGAGCAGCCAGTTTTTTGAGGAGAATGTTGTGGGAAACGGTGTCAAAAGCCTTACTGAAGTCAAGGTAGATCACATCCACAGCCTTCCCCTCATCCAGCAAGTGCGTCACTTGGTCACAGAAGGAGATCAGGTTCATCAAGCAGGACCTGCCTTTCATAAACCCATGCTGACTGGGCCTGATCGTCTGGTTGCCCTTCAAGTGCCGCGTGACGACATTCAAGATAATCTGCTCCATGAGCTTCCCTGGCACTGAGGTCAAACTAACAGGCCTATAGTTCCCCGGGTCTACCCTCTGGCCCTTCTTGTAGATGGGCGTCACGTTTGCTAGCCACCGGTCGACTGGGACCTCTCCTGATAGCCAGGACTGCCAATAAATGATGGAAAGTGGCTTGGCCAGCTCCTCCGCCAGTTCTGTCAGTACCCTCGGGTGGATCCCATCCGGCCCCATCGACTTGCGTGCACCCAAGTGCTGTAGCAGGTCGCCAACCATTTCCTCGTGGATAGTGAGGGCCACATCCTGCTCCCCATCCCCTTCCACCAGCTCAGGGTACTGGGTATCTAGAGAACAACTGGTCTTGCCGCTAAAGACTGAGGCAAAGAAGGCATTGAGTACCTCAGCCTTTTCCTCATCTTTTGTAACTAAGTTTCCCCCTGCATCCAGTAAAGGATGGAGATTCTCCTTAGTCCTCCTTTTTGTGTTGAAGTATTTGTAGAAACTTTTTTTGTTATCTTTAACGGCAGTAGCCAGATTGAGCTCCAGATGAGCTTTGGCCTTTCTAATTTTATCCCTGCACAGCCTCGCAACATCCTTATAGTCCTCTTGAGTAGCCCGCCCTCTTTTCCAAAGATTATAATATGTCTGCAGTGAAATACAATATTATTTTAAGAATAAATAGATGCAATGTATCGCAGCAAGATGCTTTGGGACTGCACATATCTACTTAGTGGATAATATAAACAGTTACTATCAAGATAAATAGATGTTTAATATTGAAATATTAAATACTGAGATGGGTATTCAAACTTGAAACATTGACCTAAGCAATGTCAAAGTGGTTTAGAATATAGAGCATAGTGTACATATTCCAGTAAGAAAGCTTGGCCAACCACCTGTTCTGTTCCAGGATGGAACCAAGCATCTACTTGCATATACTGTATGTGTGCTTGTGGCTGTGAATTAGAATCTCAATCAACCATTTAAACCATTGTATCCACTGTATACAGAAGAGCCATCTTCCTTTCTTATCATTCTGTCTGTAGTTTTCATTAGAAAACTGCTAATCTACAACTTGGTCTTTCCTGTCCAAAAGCTTGGACCGTGAACAATAGAAAGGTAAGGTTTTCTTGTATTTCACATGCTTACAATATGAGAAAAGTTTTTTAATGAACACCTTTTTCCTGATTTTTTTAGCTGTTGCAGAGAAAAAAGAACCCTAAGGATACACAAATGCTGCATATACTCAGTACATACAAGTATATAATATATAGGATTATTTTAATATTTAAAGTCCAATCAGACTCTTAACAGCTGAAAAGGAAGATATAACAGAATCTTCTAGGTAAAAATAAAAAAAAAAAGTGTATTTTTAAGGGAAGAGTTATTTCTCTCAAATGTAAAGACTCAGTACTTTAACAACTTGTTTGAAAAAAAAAAAGAACATTTCAAATTTAAAGAACAGTTTTAGATTCTGCTTATGAAATGTTAGAATAGCCTTTTTTAGTTTTATTTTGGTCATTTTGGGGAAAAACAAGGTGTAGTGATGTCACAGAACACTTCTGCTTGTGAGTGCTGTGTTTAGAATGTATTAAGAGTGCTTCTCCATAAGAAAATCTTTTTCAGTGTTTCAGATTGGATTAAGAAGGTGAATATACATTTGCTTCCTTCCTCATGATTCTAGCAATAATCTAGTTATAGTTCTTCTGTAAGTGAGCAATCAAAGGAAAGCAGCTCTCTAAGATTAAATCTTGTGAGCATCTAATGATGGAAATAGCAGATGTTGCCTATTCATAGAAGTGCCTTTGATGGATTCCCTCATGACAAAAATGAAAATAAAAGTCAGGGATGTACATTTCACACATCTTTCTCTGGAAAGAATGAATTAAATGGGCTTTCTACATTGAACCTAAACACTGTGTTTGATTTTTTTTTTTTTTTGTACCGGTGCTGGGTGGTATTTTAGCAATATAGATATTAATCAAGTTTCAAGTCCTGCCAAGTCTTAACACATTCTTAAAATGTTCAGGCTGTTCACAGGCTTAACAATGAGTAGTGCTTATGCAGATGTTCAATACAGAAACTTAAACCATTATTTATATTTGAACTGAAATATAGAAAAAGTCTTTTTTTTTTTTTTTTTTTTTTTTTTACTGCATGAATATAAATACAAGGATACTGAATGTAGATTTCATCAATTTTATTTCATTCTTCCTATAAGAAATCTCCATGTAGATCCTGAAAGGCATGCTTAGGAAAGAAGTCAATATACTGTCTATGAGCTACAAATAACACAGAAATAAACAGCTATTTTTTTTATTTCAGTCTACAGAAGGGTAGTGTGTTGTTTTGTTTTGTTTTGTTTTTAATTTTATTTTGTTGTTGTTGTTGTTTCAGTTTCTGTAAACATTCTAGAGAATAAGAGAAGGTAAATATCTATTTATTAAAGGCTTTGAGTTCAGCCATCAAAGTTGTGTATATGAACCTGATAGAATGGAATATGTGTCCATAAAACATAAGATACCTTATTTTCTATCTGAATGCTTTAGTGAGCTTCAGGATGAACATGCTATAAAAATACACACTAATATAATTGAAATTATTTATCACACAATATTTACTGTACTATGATAAGACGTTTCTAGGTCACAATTACTCTAGAAAAGGAAGGATATGATACTCTGTTGGTGTGGGCAGATAAGGTTACAAAATAAATTTTAAGATATTATTGCATTTACAGTACAATACAGTAATTACAGGAGTATTTCTAGGGCTACGTTTATTTCCTGCTTCATGCAAAGATTAGGATTGTCCATTGCAAGTTTAGAAAACCTGTTTCTTCTGGAATTTATCAGATCTCCTTTAAATTTGTGTCTTCCCATAGCACATTTAACAGAACAGCAATTGGTCTTTTTCACAGGCTTTAGAACCCAGAAAAGCTGCTAGCAAATGAAAGAGGCTGTGCTAGCCTCAAGGCCAGCTGAGTAGAAAAGCTGATGTCCATATAGCTGAATCATTCTGTTCCCCAAAACACCATGGCCACATCCAGGCTACCTCTTGGAAATGTCATTGTCCATGATAATTTATAAGTTTTGTCTAAGCCTTGTTTAGAAGAGTTGGCCTAGGCCAAAACTCTTTTGAACTGGTAAAAATACAGGCAATTACTGAATCCATTCTTGAATCCCAGTACAAAAGAGTTAAACTTCTCTGGCTGTTTTCAGTAAAAGTAATGACTGTATTCAAACAGAACGGGATCTTCATGAAAATTCCCAGTTGATGTAGGGACTCTAGCTTCACAACATAAATATTTGTATCGGGAGCCAATTCTTATTGAAAGTAGTTTACGTTCCTTGAAAGCCTGGCAGCAGCAAAATCTGAAAGTGACTTCAGTAACGTATGCACACAGCTGAAATAGCTATGTCTATGTGTATGGGTATAGATAGCAGTATGACCTTCAGCCCCCGACTGCACATCCCAGCATTGTAGATCCTTTGTTTTGTTTCTTGTTACAGGCAGAAAGGAAATACTCTTTCCCCCATGCCAGTCTTTGCCCCAGCCTGTGTCATCCCATGCCTTTACTCTGCAGCCTCGTAGATATGCAGCCTCTACTTCTCAAGGCTCTGCTGTCATACCATCCTTGCATTTCTCTATCCTACATCATTATGATATGGTCATAAATATCTCATTCTAAACAGACTATTTGTTGCTACTGTCTTTATAAAACTAAAGTTGCATGATACAAAGATAAGCAAAACAATTTAGCCATAGCCACCTGGTAAAAAGAAAAATTGCTTCTGTAGTCAAACAAGCTAAAACAAATCACAGGTTCAGACAGGGCAACCCTGACAAACCTCAGTTCTGCAAATTTGATGAAAAGTCTGAGACCTGTCATTAGCAATGACAATGCTGTATAACAGGGCTGCAGTTCATAGATTTTTCTTTTCTCACAGCCCATACTTCTGCAGTTTCATTGTTCTTGATACTGAAGTAATGCAAAATAAAGGTAAATGAATTGTGCTCTCATTGTGTTATTGCAGCTCCAAAGTGTGAGAAGCGCATACTGAAAGATTGTTTTCTGAGACAAAATGTAATGCAACTGCCTCAGAAAACTCTGCTTCTGATCAGGTGAAAAATCTGTTCTCATTAAGGATCAAAAGATGGAGGCTCTACTGATAGGGTGATACTAGGCACCACCACCTTACGAGGCTTAGAAGCTCCAATGTGGTAAAAACATTTTGCAGGGAAAGCAGTTAGTTTTTCTGCAGTAGCAGTTACTAGTAGGCTGTGTCCTATGTCATGTCATGAGGTTGGTGCTGTTCACCTGCAGACTCTTAACCCTTGCTTGTCATGATGGGATTACATTGTCCAAGAAGGCTTATGTGTTGTGATTTAAATTGCATTATTTTGTGCTCAGTAAGAATTATGAGTTTGTTGTGAGCAGTTTATTTTATTCTTTTCCATCCTTTCCACAAAAAAAAAAAAAAAGTTTCAATAACAGTCTATTTGTAGATTATGTCACTGCCAGTTTACAAATTGTTCTGTTGTTTAAATTGCTGTCATTGTTTCTTCTGGGGTGTGTGTAAAGTATACATTTCAGAAGAAAATGTATGAAAAGGCAAGTGTTGCTCTAATTTTCTTTTTTGTTGTTGTTATTGCTAGTGGTACTGCAGTAACCTTCAGAAGTCTAGACACTATGCACAATATCATGCTTAGTTACAACTCAAGAACTTAAAATATAAATACATTTTTTACCTGAAAATGTGCTTACTGTACAAGGAGGAGCAAAAAGTAAATAAAGTTATAGCACAAATATCTCTTCCTATGCTTCTGTAAAATACGTATTACAATTTGTGATTGAATTAGGACTGCAGAATTTGGCCTATATGTATTTAAAAACAGATCTCCTATGAGTTTTTTTATGGAATTTCAAATTCTGGCAAACAGACCCATCAGCGAGAATTAGCTGTAGCCTGTGAGCATCCTGCTATCCAATATATGGTTTCTCAATATTCATATATTTTTATATTGACAATAGAAAATGCCCAAATGCTCCAGTCACAGAAGATAGAGCAGCTGATAAAACATAGCTATTATTCAGAATGGAGCTCTGCATTGTGTCATCAATGTGAATGTGATATATGGTTTGTCTGGTGCATGCATGAGGAAAAAAAAAAAAAAGAAAGAAAAAAAAAAGTAAATACAAACTCTAAAACAATGTAGTACTTTAAAATAGATTTTATTTCTCTAGTTTGCACATAGAAAGTCTAGGAAAACATTAACCTGAATTGCTGAGAAGTGGTAGATTTACAGAACTATTGAAAATAGGGTTTAAATTATATGAATGTCACCTTTATAAAGAAGTGGAAATAACACACACAGTGGCACTTCCTACTGCAGGAAATGACGTGCTGTGCAGCAGAGAAGGCTATGCATATATGTATATGTATATATATATGTATATATGTATATATATATATAAAAATATATATGTATATAAGAACCTAATGTCACAGGAGAAACTGATAACTGTTCTTCAATGCAAGTATTCATTGACTTTCATTTCTTGGGCTCATTTTCAATATTATCATTCTGATTTAAGCTGTTAGCTGTTATTTTCCTTGGAAGTTTAATTAAAAACAAACCAAAACAAGCCAGTCTTATTTTAAACAGAACCACCTGCCAAATGGAATAGAATTTACTTGCCAAATACATGAGGTGATAGTATATTTCAATATAGATATAACTTCTTATTTAAAATTTATTTAATACTGAGAAACTTGTAAATACAATGTTGCAAATATTTCTGAACAACGCATCTTGTGACTTCTGTCACCATACATAAAATACAATTACTAGCACTGAAAATAACATTCACAGGTTTCTGTCAAATGGACTACATTTGAATTTTAATTAATTGTTGTGTATGCCTATTGTCAAAAAGACCTATTTTTACATAATCAGGAACATGTAGCAGAAGACTGACACTTCTCCATCAGGAAAAGTGATGGAATTTTAGTAGTGTTTGTAAGCTGCCTAGAAATATATATATATATAATCTTATTTTATTTTATTTTATTTATTTAATCAGAAACAGAAATATCTCTTCTTCTGCAGTGGAAGGTAGAAGAGTAATGACTAGCTCAGAATGGTAGTAGGGATAAGGCAGAAAAGTAAGCGTAATGCTTAATATAGAAGTCTTTCTGTTTCCTCTTTGGAGACAAAGCAAATAAGTTACTTTCATGTGATGTCTTTGTGAACTGAGTTTGGCCAAATGAATGCAGTCTGGCTGGTTGCATCTCTGCTTCCAGCAGGTCATGATACATTTCCTAGGAGAGTTCTGTCCTCCTCTGAAGAAGCATTTATCTTAATGGGAATTCTTAAGTTATGTGTCAGGACCTGGACTTGTAAGCTTGACTTCCCAGTTTGATCTTGGCCCTGTCTTATCACTGCAGACTTACCGGGTGATAGCTGACCCTGGATGCTGTCACAGAACCATTATACACAATGTACATCAGCATCGCTTGGGCACTGTGGCATTGCACCCTTGTCAGTGAGTCAGTGGCCTGCCCCTGGCTCGCCTTCCTTTGCAGACCAGCCCCTCTCTTAAGGCTGTTTGACAGGTAGATCGGGTGGGAGCCAAGTGTAAGATCCTCAGCCTAAAAGCAGCTCCTAAGCAATGGAGGAGGGAGCCTCCATTGAGGTTTCTTCCAGTTCTTCAAAATAGTTCTTACCAGCAAGTTGACCTTAAGTACAAAAAGATAATCCTGAGGAAGAGGAAAATGTACTTCTGTCCCTGACAATATATGCCTCATCTACATTTCCCCAGAGCTGGTAACAGTAGCAAAAATACACATTTGCTAAAATTTGTTTACATTTTCATTTCTTCTTCCAGTTTGCCTTACAATTTCAAAAGGTCCAAAATGTCTTTTGGAGTTTAGTTTCTTCAAAGAGATTAATGAAAGATTTCTTCTGTTCTCCCAGATAAGATCACCATAAGATCACCTTGAAGGTATTACAGTAGAGGTTTTTTGTTGTGGTTGTTGTTTTCACTAAAGTGAGGAGGGAAAAAAAATAAAGGAAATCACTGCAACAGTTTTATCAACTCCTAAATTCAGTATGAAGATTTTCTAACATCCACTTTATCTCAGTCAGCTTCTAGAGAGAGTTCAGTGGCAGGGACTATTGAGAGTGGCCCCACTGAATGGTGGAGAGTGTTAAAAAAGATCTAATCAGTGCTGTTTCCCAGCTAGATTGCCAAAGGTCTGGATGCAGTTGACTTGAATAGAGAAGACTACTGAGTCTTAACAAGCCTCCACATGTACCAGATCTTCCAGGTCCTGGGTAACAAGGACCACATCATCAATGTACATCAGCGAGGACCACCAGCTACAAAACAGAGGATTGGCTTGTCAGCAATAGGATAGATTTGTCATACAAGCGCCAGCTGGGGTGCATTCCTCAAACAGAGCAGAGAGGTTTAATAAGGATTAAGCTGTCCTTGGTGAAACATTCTGCAGGAGCACCCAGAGACATCCACAAAGGATGAAACTGAATTTCACCAGGTTGCCCATGAGCTGTCATCCCAAATTCTTCAAGGCTTCCTCCAGGTTGAAGAGCAGAATTGACAGACAAAGTAGAAGAAGTCTTAGACACGATGCAAGCTGTCACATACACTTTGGGTTACAACTACACAGGTTGGAAGTGGCAGAAGTTTATTTGCTGTTTTGTCATCAGGAAAGGGGAGTGTCAAAACCACATTCCAAAGTTTTCCCCAAATAAAGGAGACTGAAGACTTCAAAAAATATCAGGGAATCAGCGGGTCTTGGGACTAAAGCTAATTTGCTGAAGTTTCACACTGCTACTATAGGTGTTGGCGATTAGGTGCAGATTTAGGAAAAAAAGCCAAGATGGATCTTGTGCCAGTGCCAGGATCTTGCATAATGGCAAACTCAGCACCTACATTCTTGTAAATTTTAATTGTCTATGGCCCCCTCTGGTTGTCTCAAGAATGGTGGTCCCTCATTCGACTAGAGCCATAGAATCACAGTTTGCCAAAATGGTTGAGGCAGAAAGAGACTTCTGGTGATTGTCTAGTCCAGCCTTCTGTTCATAGCAGGGCCAACCACAGCAGGTTGTTCAGAGCCATGCCCAGTTGGGTTTGGACTCTTTCCAAGAATGGAGACTCCACAGTCTCTCTAGGAAATCTATTCCACTATTGAATCATCCTTACAGTAAAAAATATTTTTCTTATGTTTAGGTGGAATTTCTTGTACTTTAGTTTGTCCCCTTTGTCTCTTGTCCTGCCACAGAGATACTACTGAAAAAGTCTGATGCCCTGTTCCTTACTTCTTTCCTCCCCTCTTCCCCGTGATTCCTCTGCCTCAGGCTGAACAGTTTCACTTCTCTCAGCTTCTTGTCATGTGGCAGGTGCTGCAGATCCTTAATTATTTTTTATGGTCCTTTTCTGAATGTACTCCAGTATATCTATGTCTTTTTTGTACTGTAAAGTCCAGAGGTGGACCCAGCACTCCAGTTATGACCTCCAGTTATGGAGTAGAGGGAAAGGACCATGTCCCTTGACCTGTTGAGAATGCTCTTTCCCATGTAGTTGTTGATCTTCTGTGCTGTGAGGACACAGAGCTGGATCATGTTCAATTTGTTGTCTTTGAGGACCCTGAAGTCCTTTTCTTCAAGGCTGCTTTCCTTTTTCTTCAAGGCTACTGCCCCCCAGTGTGTACTGGTGCAAATGGTCCCTCTAAATGGCAGCACAACCATCTGGTGTATGAACAACTCCCTTCATTTTTGTATCATCTGCAAACTTGATGAAATTGCACTCTGACCCCTCATCCAGGTCTTTAATGAAGATGTTGAACTGCGTCATCCCCTGTATTAGCTCCTGAAGTAGTGACTGGCTTCCAGCCACTTAACGCTGCTGACCACAATCCTTTGAGCACAGCAGTTCCACCAGGCTTCAGTCCACTTCACTGTCCACTTACCTAGTTTGTACTTGGTTTATTAGTCTACAAGGATGTTCTAGGAGACAGTTTCAAAGACCTTCCTAATGTTCAGGTCAACAATATCCAGTGCTCTACCCTCATCCATTAAGGCAGGTCATCTCCTCACAGCAAGCTATCATACTGGTTAAGCATGATTTCCACCTCATAAATCTATGGTGACTACTCCCAGTCACCTTCTTGATCTTCAGGTGTTTCCAGAAGTATAACCTCCATCACCTTCACAGGAACTGAGGTGAGGCTGACTGGCCTGTGGCCTGCTTTCTTCCAGCCCTCAGGAGCTTCCCCCAGTTGTTGTGACTATTCGAAGATAACTAACTGTGGCTTTGCAGGGATATTGATCAGCTCCCTCAGCACCTGTGAGCGCATCCCACCAGGTCCCATGGTCCTGCATGTGTTCGAGCTGTTTATTCCTTCCCTAAACTGATCCTCCTCTACTAAGGGTAAGTTTTCCTTGCTCCAGACTTTGCTCCAGGTCTCAGGGGCCTGGGATTCCTGGAGGCTGATACTATTGGTAAAGACCAGGGCACAGAAGGCAGTGAGAGCTTTCTCCTTCTCCATATCATTTGTCATTAGGTTCCCTGTTCCATTCAGCAGCAGGCCTATATTTCCCTTAGTGTTCCTTTTGCTGCTGATGTACTGAGAGAAACCTTTCTTACTGCGTTTCACATCCACTGCCAGATTCACCTCCAGGTGAGCTTTGGTTCCTGAGCTTGGAGGGGTTCTTTGAAAATCTGCCAGCCCTTCTGGATCCCTCTTTTCCCCAGTGCTGTATCCCATGGGGTTCTTCCATGCAGGTGCCTAAAAAAAAACACATGAAGTCTGCTCTCCTGAAGTCCAAGGTTGTTCTGCTTTTTGTGTCACTCCCTCCTTGCTGCCTGTAGAACTGTAGCTGCATACCTCAACTGATTTTCTCCAGTGCATTTCCACAACCCTAACAGCAGCCACCTCAGATGATATGGAGGAAACTCCAAATCCTTGTGAGGAAGAGAGATCTGTGATTTGTATCTTATTGCATTTATCCTCCAAAATCACAGTCACATTCAGAGCATCTGCTGTGCCTTGGTCAGTGGGATGGGCTCAAGGCTCTGGACACCAATTTGAGGGGAAGGGGAAGAAAGCAGTTCAAGGGAAGAAAAAACTCTGCAAATCCTCTCCAGTGCTAAATGACAGTGCTACTTGTGTAACTGATGTAAAATTAAGATTCGGTTTAAAGGAATATCCTTTAAACAAAACAAAACAAAACAAAAACAATAATTGAATGATAAATACCTACCAATAAATGTTGCCCTTTATTCATAGAATTACTGTACTGTCCTTGCTTTTGTGTTTTATAAATCATGTATGTGACATGTTAAACCATTTTTTACCTGACAGAAATTGTTGCAAATTTGAACTGAAATATCTAATGAGAAAACTTTCACAAATAATCTTATATTCTGATCCTCTGGTTTCATTTGGGTAATACTTCCACTGAAATTAATCAAAGTTTTGTCTGGGTAGATAACAGGATTGGATATGTGATGTGTACCATGTTTCAGGTTTGCCTCATTGCACAAGAACATTGTGTCTGCAACATGGAAATTGCACACACTAAAAGCAGAAGTCTTTCAATGCTCTCTGTAGCAGAGGGAAATTTGTAGTGAAAGCAGAGGAAGCAAGTTCACACATCCATGGGACTTTGTCATTTCCCAGGGGTCACCATACACTGAATATTATGGACAGTGCTGAGCGATCTTGGGAAAAGCTTTTTTTTCTTTCTTTCTTTTTTCTTTTTTTCTTTTTTCTTTTTTCTTTTTTCTTTTTTTTCTTTTTTCTTTTTTCTTTTTTTTCTTTTTTTCTTTTTTTTTCTTTTTTCCTTTTTTCCTTTTTTCGTTTTTTTCTTTCTTTCTTTCTTTTCTTTCTTTTATATTTACAATAATTAAGAGAGCAAAATTTTATGTAAGTCTTCCATAGCAACTACCTGAAAAACAGTTTCATTCACCTCCAGTGTCCCACAGGTATGTCTGATGGTCATCCTTGAGCTGTTCCTTCATTGCATAGTAATTGTGGAGACAGAACCACAGAACAGACATCTCCAGCTGAATTCAAACCTCACAAATGCAGAAGTAGAAAAATATTTACATAACAGATGAGGGAGAAGTGACCTGAATACAACCAGAGAGTAAAGAGAAATTGGCATATATCGGTGTAGGTTTTCATTATAGCAGAAGCAGTACAGCACACCTACTCCATAATTTTTCCTGTACTTCAAGGTTGTGTGAGATGTTTTGGTGTGCTAACCAGTAACTCTTAACTGAATTCAATTATTGTTGGTGTGGACCAGCCCTAAAATAAGTGGGACTTTGTCGATTTTTTTCTTAGGTCTTGCATCAATTTTTCTTAGGTGGAACTACAAGAAGCCATTTCAGGGTGTCATTATTTCACATCTGTGAGTGAAAGATAGGAATGTTACTTGTTATTCTGCTTTGGAAAATCTTGTGTTGCGACCTAGCTATACATGAGTATATAGTCAAATACATGAGCATCCAGTCAAAATAACTTTGGTTCTTGCAAAGAGGGGGTTAGGTACAAAAATAAAAATACTTCCCAACTAAGATGTACTATAGATATTGCTCAGGTGAAATCGTGGCCTGCCAATTGTGTTTTGTGTTTACTCTCCCTGTCTTTTCTGATGGCCATGCTGTTGCTAAGAAAGGGGCATTTGACAGTGCTGAAATGCAGTGTTTAACTTATGGTGAGGCAGTTGATCCCTGTGCAAGAGGCAGTATAGTCTCTTTGAATTCATTGAGGAGGATACTGTGAAAACCTGAATTTACTGTTTTGCCTGAAGGTTGGAGATAAAAAGCCAGTTAGTACCTTGAGAGTAAAACAGGCTTAGCATGCTTCAGGGAGGAAAAGAGAGCTTGGGATTCTATTGCAAAAGCATCTGCTTCTGCTAAATTTTGAGTTTGCGGGATCCTTTCAAATGGGCTATTAAACCCCTCTGACTCATATCCTAGTCCATTAGGGAGGGAAAGGGCCAGTCTTTGTCTGATATACTCTCAGCCTCTTAGGATAGTCCTTTTTCCTTACTGCCAATGGGTACTTTATATTTCCCCTTTTTCTCCTCTCACTGTAAAAAAGCAAACAACTAATCTCTTGACCTTCTACCAGTCCTCTACCTTGATTTCAAAATGATACACAGAAGCAGGGTTAAATGTCTCCTGTGTGACCTTCGTGACAGCACCTTTTTGTATCAAAAGGAGCATCTTTCTTGATAGTCTTACAATAAAATATAAACTGCTGCTAAAAATAAAAAATAGTTCAAAAAGAATTCAGTTTTGATTTTAGCTAAAGCAGTGCTAATTTGCAGTGGCTAGTCCAGCTTTAATGCAGATACGTTATGAAGTTGGAACAATCAAGGGTGTTTCTGCACTGTGAAAGAATTCTCAGCTCCTTATTGCTATGCTCTACACTTGCTACCCATCTCTATGGCAGAGAAACCAATTCCTTCAGACATGAAGTCTGTGTGAAGTTCTGGGAAGGATTCCCTCCTGAACTGCTCCAGATGCTCTTGTTTGGCTCCTTATGCACTATATACTTCCCTAACCCTTTCTTGGAGTTCCTTGGGTTATTTCTCTCAAACACTCCCCATGTTATATTAGGTCATATAATACAGAACCTCAATGTCTTACCATGAAAATGCTAGCCTTATGGGCTTCGATGGACTCTTTCTTCCCTTGTTTTTGAAAGTTTGGGCTGACTCACAGGGGGATGGATCAAAAAAGATGATGGTTATTTCTTAGAGATGCTGACCTCAATATCATACAGTGGCCATGCAGCCAGTATGCCATAGAGGGAGCTAACTGTAAGCCATGTGGTAACAAGGCATTTGGCAGCATATGCCTGAGAGACAGGAACTATTCCCTTATGTAAAATACTTCGGCAAACTTTTTCTCTACATTCTTTTCTACAAAGATGTATGGATGTACTGATTATGTGCTCATGCACTCTTGGGTGGACTTACTGAAATTAGCAACCTTTCACATAGTAAATAAAGTTGGCACTTGTGTCATTCATGTAGAATGATGACATTTGTATGCACAGTATGCACATAACTGAAGTAATAGTTTTCCAGAAATATGTATAACTATATGTAGCTGCTGTAATTAATTCCCAGAGTAGTGAGAAAAGCACTATAAAATAAAAATATCAACCTTCAGTAGCATGTTGTGCCTGTAAGTCAATCTATTATTTCACATTAAAAGTCATTTAGTTTATACCTGAATGCATTTTTATTCAGATGAGCCCATCTCATTTTGCATGATGCTAGTAATACCCACGCATCTGCAGATGTCAGTGGCTTTTGACTGTTGAACTGAAATATCTAGAACAGGATTGGAAAGTTTTTTACATAAACTTTCAGTGCTGAAAATGAACTAGTATGTATGAAGAAAGACGATTAAGGCATATGAATAGCTCAGCCTTCACCTTAAGTTTACAAAGTTGTCTGGCTGAGATCAGGGGCTGTATTCTTCAATACCTACTTACACTAGTGACTTATAAGTCTGTCAATGCTAAATAATCTCCAAAATTAACAGTCAGACTGCCAGTGTTACACAGGTATTTGATTACTGGGAAGGCAAGTTTTAGTTATACAGCAGTGTGTACCTAATGGTTGATGGTATCCATCATACCATAGAAAAAGTGGCAGGTTTCCAAAGCTATGTCAGCTTACAGTAAATTGTCACGATGAAAACAATAGTTCATTAGAACAAGACTAGAAGACAAAGTACATTCTTCAGAAGTCCAGCTGAGTGACTTATGGAGACTATGGTCTGTAGTTTGGTCATCTAGAGGCTTACATCAACACCTGTTCTTGTTAGAGCAGTCACTGGCTTGTGCATTGGCTTCTGGGGGATAAAGTTATATTCATGCAAGAACTGCACAGAAATACAGATTTTATTATTATTATTAATTTATTTTTCTGACAGTCCCGTTGCAATTCACATAGTGGTGTAGGATTGAAAAATATTTAGTGCCTTTTATAGGATGTACTATACATCATACGTATACCATCATAAATACATGATACATGTATGATTATTATCATACATAATCATTATGTACATTATGTATGATCGCTATGTACGTTATGTATGATCATTATGATACATTATGTACATTATTTATGATCATTATGATAAATAATCGTCATAAATACATGATACTATACATCATAAATACATGATATTGTACCATGTATTGATACAGGGTGTATACTAATATGACATACATGAAAAGAATTATTACAGTAGAAGCTATTAACCTATACTATGGCACAGCTAATGTTGGCAAAGGTTCTGCCCTACTCATCGGGAATATAGTAACCATCTGGGTGTGATAAGTCATTTCTCATATTTTACAAATAATTTTATCTGCCTTGCCTTGTGTCTTCTCGTTGTAAAATAAGATAGATCTATGCTAATTTTATAGAAACTATTAATAATTATTGACTTTTACTGTACTCATTTGTGATATTTTTATAGGCTGTACAAGCTGCAGTGTTACCATCATTGCATACAGGGACACCAAAACTAAACAGTAAAAATGAACATTCACTTTTCACTGGTAGATATTTATCAGAGATCAGTTCCTTTGTTGAAATTGTGATGTTTTGTGCAATCATACTGATTTTGACAAGCTTTTCATTAACAAAACTGATTACAGAAGTTGAATGCCTGATTTGCCACATTTCTGTCATTACAGAAATTCTGTTCTATCTTTGTCATTATAGAAAAATGGCATTTAGACATTAAAGACAATCCTAGCTTTGATGATTCAAGAGTGTCACAGGAGGGAATCCCTTTGAACCAGGACTTCTCCAGCTTTTAGGCTCCTTCCGCAGACATAGGAATTCAAGATGAAAGTTTATTTCTTTATTTTTAACATACTTATTTTAAATCCTTCTGTATTTCCTTTAATTGGAAAATAGAATGCCTATTTTTTCTTTTGGAAAACAAAAGTATTGCAAAAAAGTAAATGAAATTCTGACCTTTATTGGGCTCTACGGTCTTCAATTTGAGTGCAGGTAGAAGCAAAGTGAAGTCAACCAAGTAGGATTAGTGAACATTTCACACCCATTGTTGTAATATATAAATTAACTTTTACCAATACTGTAGTTATTTACTGAAATATTTGCTAGGTCTGTAGGTGCACACAGGATTATTTTACAATGTGAAGCCAAGGGTTCTGACATCCACAGTGAGAATCCCCAAACAATGAAACAAAATATGTGAGGATAAATTGTTCCTCTCTCATTTTATTTTGAAGTTAATTTGTTGTGAAGTATATCTATTATGTTTTGCTTTTTTGGGGGGGGGGGGAAGACTTAAGCTTTTTTTCCTTTTTTATATTTAAAAAATTTTGGCGTGTGTTTTATTGTGGATGTGCTTTAGGTAAAGGAATTCTACTTGCAGTTTCTTACAGTGTAAGTACTGGAGATGATGTGTCTTTTTTCTAATTTTCAGAATTCCCTCCAGAATCTTGAGAATTACTGAAGTAAAATGGGAACTTCTTGATCTCTATGAAAATGTGTATTTTCTTGAGACCCTGCCTGGGCAAGGGTTGAATAATATATTATATACATATATTACATTGTATACTGTTACAAACTTGAAAGGATCCAACAGAGATTTCCTTCTCAGAAATGTGATTATAGGATTTTCATACACACTCATACATAAAAAGAGGAAATTAACATTGGAGTAGAAGGAAAAGTTTTCTGTTACACTCCCCAAGCAAAGGTCTTTCTTTAAACTACCATCATCAGCATTATGCACCTATTATTTTGTTTGGTTTATTTTCATGACAAAAACAAACAAACAAAAAAAACATCAGCTTCAATGACGTTTTTGTCTATGTAAAATTCATTTTTACACCATCATTTCACTGAGGTATTCCTCTTGAAAAAGAGCTGCATCTTTCAAGATAATTTCTCAAAGCGTTTTCACTGTTTTAACTGCTTTAAGGAAGCTCGGTAGAGAAAGGACTCTGTTGATGTTTATCAGGAGTACCGAAGTAGGAGATACACTTGTACTAATCACAATTCATGGTATTAAATCTTTATGGATTTGGAAAAAAAGTAGCATCTCAGAACCATTGAAATTGTTATACTGGCTTTCACGGTCCAGATTCATACAATCACTTTTATGCTAGTGTCTCTTGATTGGCTTTTTCTCTGTTCAGTTTAGGTTAATCAAAGATGCTCTTCGTTGTCCTTCACTGCAAGAATTATTTCTTTCCTTTGGTCATTTGATTTAGACACATCATATCCCTAATGATATAAAGCACACAAACACAACAAAATTCATCATGGGATTTTTGTTTTGTTTGCTTGTTGGTTTTTTGTTTGTTTGTTTTGCTTGTTTTAATATTATTTCCTTTAATATCCCTCTGCCATTCTCTGAGAGAATGAAAAACACTAAAGACAGTGGGTTATTCTGGCCTGGAAAGGGAAGGGCACTTGATCTGCGAAAGAAGCTTGTATCAAGAACAATGCAGAATTTCCCCTTCACTCTTCCAAGACAAAAAAGGAAAAATAACAGATTCTCAGAACAAAGTTATTGTTGATAAGAATTTCTGTATAGGCTTGTTAAAGACATTGATGTAAACTCTTATTCTGTATGTCTGGTGATTCTGGACTAAATTCAACTTCTTTCTCAGGAACACGTAAAGGATCAGCAGTAACAGCTGCCTGAAAACTACGAGATACATAGGTCCAGAATGCTGAATCTAAGTCAGCAAATGGAGTGTCTTTTTATTTATCTTCTCTGGAACATTTCTTGGACTACTATAATGAGGTTTCTTTGTCCAGCTTTTCTTGGACACCAGATAAGCCATCAGAAAAGGTCCAGTTACACTTCTGATAGAACCTCTTCATGTTGCTGAATGGTGGAAGTCATGGTCTAATTCCATTAGTCATTACATCATGGAACACAAGAGCACAATGACCTTGACAAAGCACATAAACTCATTTCCCAAACAAACATTTCCTTACCAAAAGTATGTAAGTTAAATTTCTCCATTCTGAAAGTTCTTGTGGTTAAATCTGTTTAGCTTTCTGTCTCTACAGCTATTTTTTCACCTCATTGCTAATTCCAAATATGAAATATGAGGGACTTGTGTAACAAAATATCATTTTCTTTTCCTTTCTCCTGGTAGATTTCATTATCAATGTGAGTTTCTCTGTTGAGTATGTAAGGCTTTGTACATTCCTGGGATGAGCCTTTGAACTTTTTTAATTTGCTCTTGGTTCTTCAAACAATAACCATCAACAAAGATTGGAGAAGCCCTTGTTAAAAAGATAAAACCATCACATTGCTCTGTCCTTACCAGATGAAATCTGTTTTGTGTTCATAAAGTTTCATGTCTGATACATTTGAATGTGGAGATCCTGCCTTCATTCTCAGTAACCTCAACTCAGGAATGCAATGAGAAATAAAGGGAAAAACAGTCTTAGATGTACGTAGAAAAACAATCCACAACGTCAATCAGTAATTTGAGAGTAACAAACAGCCACATTTGTCCACTTACTGAACATTACATTTGATACTGTTAACTTACATCTTGTACTTTTCAGCAAGTTAAAATTACCACAGTTATAAGAGTAAGTTTGGTACACAGTGTGTAGCAAAGCCCATTCGTTAAAAATCTGACATATATTAGATTAACACAGTGTAACGTGTTCTAGGAGTAGATTTCTACATATTTAATGTAGAAGTCTCTGAACTCTACAGAACAAATTGCTTCAGTGTGTCAATGAAACATTCCCTTTCTCTAAATTGAATTAAAGATTGAACATTTTTACTTTTGTGTTTGTTTTTGAGACTGTGCACACAGGACACATCTTGCACTTAATACTCTCCCATACAACTGAATGCTTACTTCAGGAGCTTAGCAAAATAGAGGAATGTCCAAAGCAAGCTAATAGCAGTTGTGATTCTTTGAAAATGTGCTTTTAGTTGTTTGTATGCATGCATCATTTTCAGTAAACTAAAGAAATTTTCAAAACCTTGTGAATATGTTACGTGGTTTCTGAATATACTCTAAAATACTGTTTCCTTCTCTTGTTTCACTTAATTTGCATCAAACTTTTCACAAAATGTCTCTTCTTTGGTGGGACAATACTGGCACCAGAATTGATTGACAAATACATTGATTGATAAATACAGTGGAGCTGGAACCAGAAGCAGTAACGTATTTTCCCAAACACATACCGAAATAGTTGTTCACATTCTTTGCTCGAGAGTTGCAGAAAAAGAATATGAATTAGAAACTGGAGGCAAGACAAGTTTTAAGCATTCATAATACCCTAGGAAAGGAAGCAGGCAGAGGTTCAGCAATATAAAGCTGGCTGAACCCCAGGGTACAGTGGCTGCACTGCAGACACAGAGAGGCATGGAGTGCAGCAATAGCAGAGTCTGAAAAATAAATACATGAAAAACCTAAACTGCTGAGTGCTCCAGAGGTGACAGCAAGTTTGATGTGGCAGATATAACCTTCGCCTTGCAGCTGTTCAGAAGAGGAATGTCTAGTAGAATCACATACCTTTGCAAGCAAGTTGAGAAAGCTGGAGTTGGAAGTACAAGTAGCTATTTAGCTAAATTCTCACCTAACTCCAATGGATGGTAGTGAAAAGAATAATTACTATGAATAATCCCAGTAATTAGTAAGAATAATCTTGCTGAGACAAAATGTGATCAGAAGCCATTCAAAGGTCTGAAAACTCTCTTCTCTCAAATCAAAAGCAGTGACTTTGTTTACAATTGCTATTATCATATTAGTGTGTCAAGACATTAGCACTATCTACTCAGGGTTTTTTTCATACCTTCTCTTGTCTGGACTCCCAGGCACTGGACTTTTGTCTGGACTCCCAGGCACTGGAATGAAAGAATGGCTGTGGGATCATTCTGTCCCAGCAAAACTGTTGAGCTCTGGCTGCTGGGTGTGCTCCTTTGATCTGCTGTGTGACAGGAATTTCTGACAGAATGGTGGAAAGACATTTGAAAGAAGATACTATTTAGACATTTACAAAATCTCACTTTTTTTCCAAATATATATATATATATATATTTATGGTAACCTGTGGAATCCATGCAGATTTAGTTTATTACTTATCAGGTTGTTCTAGAAGAGCAGTATGTGAAAGTAGAAAATTAGTTTTTCTGTATATCAGCAGTACTTCACTATTATTTTCTCTTCTTGGTCATTACTAAAATTGTATCAATCTAATTTATAAGGTTGATCAGTACTTAACTTTCTAGCTATCTGGATTTCAACTTAGTAGAAGATACAAATCAGACAAATATATTAAGTATGTGAAAAACACAACAGTATATATTTTAAATCAGATGCCTTCAAGCCAGCAGTTAATTTGCACATCAGTATGCATTTTAAAATACTAATACAAATATACTAATACTAGTATATTTGGGGGGTGGGGGTGGGGGTGAGGTTATTTGTTTGTTTTTGTTTTTACTGTGAAACATTTTTAAAATTGAGCATAATTTTTCATTTAAATCTGAAAAAAGTTGCAGGTGTTTGGCAACTGCGTAGCATGAATATAATCTTTCAGCTCACTTAATCATTGAAGTCTTGCAGGAATAGGAACAAAGGCATTTAGTTGTATGGGTAGAATTCCTGAATAGTCTTTCTGTCTTCTTGAGGAACAAGGCTGAAATATTGGTGATAATATACTCGTCAAACATGATATGACTGAGAAAGACATGGCTTGAGAGGAAAAAGAGGAGAAAAAAGTAGTCACATATTTATTGTGAGGAACTGACAAGGAGGTTCTTACAAAATATGGATCAAAATAGAAGGATGTCTAATTCAAATAATTCTTTTAGAGTATTCTGGAAAAAATAAAATTCACATGATACAGCTCAGTCTGTTTAGAGGTGGGATCAGGCCAGATCGATCAAGGATGTTTCTTTGGGCTCAATACTTGGATCATAATGACTTTCTCGAAAATGTTGAGTTTCCTGTCTTCTGTAGCGATGCAAATCTAGCCAGATTATCTACCTCTATCTGGTTTCCAGCTCAAAGCAAAATCTTCCAATGCTGTTAACATCATTCTCAATATGAACCTTTTCTGCTCTACACCGAGCATTTGTTTGAATGACAACCTAAATTTAATCTGAATTTTATCTCAGTTTCTGGTAATTTGTGAAACACTTTGTGAATTTTAATGATAAGCAGAATATCATTGCAGTCCCCAGAATGATTAACAAATACAAGTTTTCAAAAAAAAATTGTGCACAAGAAGTACTTTGACCATATATATGACTATAAAGTATGGGGATTTCCATGGGAAAAAAATGCTAAAGGATTTAATAAATGATGATCATACCTTCTCAGAGATGATCATACTTTTTCACAGTTTCTTTTGGAGGATGTGTCCTGCTTTCAGCCCCCTGACACTTTTCTTTCTATGCTTATTATATTGGAAGGCAAGTTTCATTCATGACCTATGATACCATTTCTTTAGTTGCACACCTCATTAAATTTACTTCCTTCTAATCTCTACAGGTCTCTTTCTTTCTGCCTACTACTGAGTTTCTCTTGGGTAAAAGCCAGTTGATGTACATTAAATATTGGCAAGACAAGAACTGTTTTCTTACCATCTCTGTCTCTTCTGCTGGTTTACTTTTCAATTGCTGACAGCTGAATGTAGCCCCACATCTTCACAGCACCAAGGAAGCCTTACTCTGTTCAAGAGCACTCAGCCATCTTTCATTCTTCAGATCACTGAGTGAAAGACTCTCTCCATTAAAAGCTGTGGTACATCTCTCTACATTGTTCAATGGGGCAAGATTTTATTCATATGCTGTAGAAGTATGTGCATTGTCAAATGCCACTGCTTTATCCTAGTATAACATTACTCAAGGTTTCATCTGTTCCTTAGCTGTACTGCAGTCTCTTAAGTTATTTTCCCAAGTAGGATTGCTTCAGTAAGAAATGAAGAATGTTATAGGATTTTTTTATACATAATTATGATATTTAATAGTTTTATTTTAAGTCAAGATCAAGTGTTGAAGCCAATCATGATTTACAGTTGGTGTGTGTTTCCTGCTTGGTATCTTTTGAAATTCAAGATGCTTCATATTTGTACTCATGTTCACATTCTTCCTGACTGCAGATATGTGTTTTCTGTAGAACTAATGGGAGTTACACATACACATCAAAGACAGAATATGTCTCACAAGCCCAATTTGAAATAGAAATATCTGGAAGACATATTTGCTAGATCTGGTTGTCCTCATACATTATTCTTGCAGGTGACACTATCACTACTGGTTTGGTACCAGATAGGAAATCATTAACAGCTTATTTTCTAATTCATTTCCTGATTTGGATAATTTCTTTCATTTTCATCCACCTCCTGTTTATCTCCTTTCTACTCAGAATGTTAATTTCCCTTTCACATTAAGTTCTGCTGAAGTCAGCACAGATGTAAACAAATGGACTTTTTTTAACCAATATGCTTCTCTTGGAATCAACTCCCATTTTCCTGAAATACCACAATACTTCATTTCTTATCTATGGCTTTTTTAATGCATTTTTCATCTAAGACCTTTGTTTCAGTATATTGGCAGTACACTAAGGTCATAACTAGGCATGAACAAGAGAATTTTTTATCTGTAACTACTGACACATGTTGCCCCTTTTTGGTTTTCAAGGTTATTCAAAATAATCTAAAGTAGTACATTTTTTTTCAATTTGTATTTATTTTCTTTGTAATAAATAAGGTTGCTAGTGTAACACACTTCTTTCCACTAAACAAAAAGTCATCAATAAAGTTCTCTTCGCAATGAAGAGAGGAAACATGTCTGCATGCATTTCATATTGATTTGGCAGAACTTTTTTCATTAAATTGTTAAATGATATTTTTAGCCTGATGCAAAGAAAAAACAGAAGCCTGCAAACCAGCCTTTCTTAAATGTATTGGTCAGGAAAGACCAAATTAATACATGTATTAAACCTGTATTATGATACAATTAAATTACATTTAGTGGATGGTACAGATTCCAGATGTCACTCCAATTCTTTTCTTTCCCATCATTAATAATGACATCTGTAACCCTATTAAACCCATTCAAGGTTTAATTCCAGCCATATCTGGTGGTTTTTCTCCCTGTTCACTTTTTGGTGCTTGTTTAAAATGCCCAGTACATTACAGATGAGCTGTAAAAAGAAATGTCTGTTCATCAAAGCTTTATGCTTCACTATAAAGTAAATGGAATCTGCAGTTTATTTCCAGTATTCTGCTAATAGCCTCATTGAAGGAAAATTTGTGCAAAAGGATTGCTTAAGATTAATCCTTACAGATCTGCAGGGTTGGAGTGCCATACTCTACAGTCTTACTCCTTAAAATGAAACGTTCTGCCCTTGGCAAATTTAGGCCTGTGCTTTGTCAATTTTGGCCTACTGACATCTGACATAACATTCCAGAATAAGGTCTGTATATACATAAATTTTGTCTGTATTTGTGTTCAGCTGCCAACAGCTAGTGCTCCTCTAATTGACTTTCTCACCATTTTTGGCATACTGTTCATTTTGTAGTCTGTAAGATGCTTAACATATGTTATTTTAAAAAGTCATTTTAGTGCCTGTAACTAAGTATGCATAGCTCAAATTGGTTTTTCTTTGCCAGCTGTTTCTGTTTCTATTAATGATGTATGTATACTCACATACTGCATTCTAGTTTGTATAAACAGAACTGGCATTTACAGAATCTCTCAACACTTTCTCACAATCTTGGTTTCCTACTCAGTATTCACCTTGTGTCTTTTGTCTGGAGGACCTTGCAACATTTCAGAAGGCAAGTGTATACTTACTGGCATTCCTGAAAATTATATGAATCTGTAGAACAGGCTTTTTTTTTTTTTTTTTTTTTTCCTGATAGAAAGGTAGTTCATGTTTGTTAGAAATTAGGTATCCTTTATTCCTCTGTAATAAGGCAATATATCCCTGATCTGATCTTTTTTTTGGTCTTTCTGTCTTCATCCTCAGTCAGCTTATGATAAAAGCAAAACACTCCTAGTATTTTAAAAGAAACATATGGTTAATGTGACTGTAGCATGTTTTAAATTAATACAAAGAAATCTCAAATATTTATATATGCTATTCCTTTTTGGCATTACCAAAATACATTTCAACTTTAGCATGAGAATTGCCTTCTGTTGGACGTTCTGTGCTTCCAACAGTTCAGTGCTTTCTGTTTTCTTGGCTCATTCAGGCAATTCTTTTTTTATTTTTTTTTTTGTTAGTTTGGATATTTAATAAATCCAGGTAAAATTCTGCATTCTTGAGCAAGTGTTACAACAACAACTATGGGTGAAAATCAATATTGGGGTTTTGTTCATGTTCAAAGAAAAAGCACAGAAAAACAGACGTGGCAACAAAACTGGTTGAAAGCGTATGCACAAAGGAGTGCATCAGACATAAGCTTGAACTGCACTGCTCAGATCCACATTTGAATTTCACCAGAGTTCAAGGTTACACCAATATGACTTATTACAGATACAAGGAATAAAGCCTAAGGCTGGCTCTGCACTAGTACATAATCTTCTGTTTTTATCTTGCATTTTGCTTGGAGATGTCCCCTTGGTTATTTAAGCATTCAAATTACTTGAACAACAACAAAAAGTTGATGTCTGCTTCTACAGAGACTTCTCTTTCTTATTTCGTTCAGGACTTCTCAAAGCCTGCTGTTGATTTCCAATGAATTAGTGGGCTTTCTCAAGCTTCATAAAGAAAAATTTAAGATACTTTGTAAAGGCAGCTACTCACCAGATATGTAAGTCCACTTTCTCTGCTTGAATTTTAAGGAAAAAAAATATATGACACATAATTCAGTCTTGCTCACTCACTGCATATAGTGCCTGTCACTAAAGACATTTAGCAAAGGAAGACAGTTTCCAGCTTTTCTCCTGAACCCACAGAACTGACAAAACCAATCATATACATATAGGATTGTACTGCACTATTTCGAGGCACTATTTTTTTTATTGTAACCCAGCATTGATTTTTAAGACATATGATATTATTACTTAAAGCAGTGACAGTAATGAGCTAGCAACCGAGGTAACACCAGTTTAAGCACAGAAATAACTTGACCACGATTCATTAATGAGGTTGTACCAGTCTCTAATCCTGTTAGGTATTTATACTGCTTTCATTTCATTGTACTGCAATATTTTGTAGTACTTATGAAATAATCCTCACAATATCCAGAAAGTCAGGAAATATTTACAATGCTACATAGAGAAAAAGGACACAAGATACAAAAAAAAAATAAGACTTCTAAAAGTCTTTCCAGCATAAAGAAACAGATGAATCTTTATTGTATTTTGTTCAATTCATCTGATCTGGTGAGGGACCTAACTGTCCTTCAGATGACTGCCTCCCCTAAGGTCATGTCTGTAGTAGAACTGGGAAGAGAATATCAGATCCTGACTCAGAATTCAGTAATTTGTTCAGTAAATCACCTTTACCAGGGGTATTCATTTGTGTTTTGGTTTTTTTTTAATCTATTTTTTCCAAATGAATCAGTGCCATTTAGTGAAATTAGCCATTTTATCAGTTTTTTTATACATAACATTTGTGGCAAAGTAGTTTTGCAGTACATATCCATCAAGTGGAGATGCTTACTTCTGCTAGGACATTTCCATGTCAAATCAAATTTACACAGAGATCTACTGTATTTTTGAAGGGCACTAGTCATGGGCATATATAGTAGAATCAGTGTGTCTGTTATAAAAGTTAATGAAAGCCCCAAAGACTGCAAAGACATACTAGCTTGAAAATACATTCTGTAAGAACTTTCTTGTCAAGGAAAGCTTTTGAGACAGAAGGAACTGCAGTGGAGCTGCCTAATGAAAAATTGATGCTGGTTTAACACATAATGTTGTGGTAATCCACAGGTAAAGCCAGCCTCTTACTGTTGGACTTTGTGAATATACCTTTAACCCCTACATCTGATATCCCCAATTAAACATTTTTAAGCCAGTGAAGAATTTGCCTGTGCTTGCATTACTTGTATGGTACTTCCTAGCTAGTCCTTACATTCAGATTACCACACATAAAGAATAGTCTGACTAGTTCATGTTTATGGATAACGCAAAGCAAGCTTTAACTATTTGCTTAAAGTTATTAGACAAGATAATTATTCAGCAAACAGTCTCCAAACATGTGACTTGTGAATATTTGCTGCTTGATGTTTTAACTTTTTTTTTTTTTTTGTAATAATTACACTCTGGCTTTACACTTCTCACTAACCATGTTTTTGGAATATTGGATAAAAGGTGTTTGAAATTTCTGCCCTATTAATTTTAAAAATTATGAATAGGTAGGAAAAAGTAAGAACAGATTTCATAGTTCAAAAATACTGGCTATCAAAATATTCCACTCATATAAGCATGGGAGGGGGTCTCAGAACAAGACAGAGGACAGCACAGCACTGCTAACACTATGACACAGCAAGGATGCGCTGCAGTCCCTGAACAGTTGACTCAGTCAGACCAGTGAGATGATTACCTGGAGCATAGTAAAGGGAATGTAGAAGAAAATATGCCTTTTATTTATGACTAAAATAGTATTAGTCTACAGCAATGGTTGGCTTTCAGTAGATTTATTTGGTGGATAATAAAGACAAGGTCCTTGGAAACATTCTGAAATGCTAATATTTGGAACCTTTTTTGTCTAGGACATCTGCTTGCCACACTACATAAATTATTCACTTCTTCTCACACCTTCTGCCTGTGATGTTTAAGCTTCACTGCACAGCAGAACACTGTGAATTGAGAAAGCTTTGTATGATGCTGTGGGTACAGTTATGCTGCCAAAAAGCTGTGGCATGGTATTGAAGTAAGATCTGAGGCCATGTAAGTAACCATTTTCAAGAAAGTGATTCATCATACAACAATTTCAAGAAATAAGCCTCCAGTGTAGATCTTATTGATAAATGCTAATACAGTGCTTGCTCCTATAGCTGTCTTTTTACTACTTCCCTCTGTCTATGTCTGTGTGGTATGTTTTTTCCTATGCATTTTCTTCTATTTACTGCCCAATTCAAAATATCAGTCATAATAATAATAATAATAGTGTCAACATACACTGTTCGTAGTTGTGTGAGCCACATATTCAAATGGTGTACACTGTTAAAGCTCCGCTATCAGTAATAGCAATACGTAAGTTTAAGCTATTTCAATGATTAACTGTATCAGTTAGTATTTCATATTTCTCTTTTCATATAATGGCAGATTTTGTTTTGTATAGACCTATGACATAAAAATCCATTAAGACCAACAGGTAAGTGTGGCGTGTGAATGAAAAGTGGTGATATTGTACTGACATGTGGAATAGCTGTCAAGTTTATATATACCTCATTGTGCATTAGTTGTTATGCCAATCATCCTCAAACATAAACACAGGATCTAACAGCCTAAAGCAAGAATACAAAGGATGCCTGTACAGCTATTTGTCTGTGTCAGGTCATTGGGAATCTATAAAGTATTTTTAAATTTGTTAGAAAAATTATGTAATATTGTGTATTCATGTTGCCAGCTTGTTGAGATATACTTGAGATGTACTTTATTGTCTCTGATAACCCATTGCCTATTATCCATGGTCCCTGTTTTGAAAGCCACTGGCTATTTTAGTACTTCTGTCCCCATAGTTCAGCAAACCTATTAGGAGCTACTTTTCTGTCATATGGCAAATACCCCAGGAAGTGCTGCCTAACATTGCTTCAGGAGAAATATTAATCAGTTCAAGTATTTTTTAAAAGAAGAAATCACATGGAAGTATTCCTACATGTTGAGTGAAAAACCTTCACTCTATTAAACATGCGTGCATGACTCCCATTTTTCCTAACTAGAATGTAAGCATATACCTTGGATTAAGCACCCTTTTTAAATACAAGTATCTTTCTAAATCAGATTTCAAGTGTTCAGTCACAATAGACTGAATTTCAGATACTAAGCAGTCAAAACAAACTGCTCATTAACAAGCACCTGTCAAATAATTATTCATACAAAATATTTGACGTTTTTGAAAAACAAATTCAAGAAAAACATAATACATTGGCAGCCATATTCCAAGAAGACAGAGATGACACTCAGTGACTAAACTGTATTCTGAATTACTTGATTCAATCTTTTAGTTATTCTTTATTGACATGCTGTACTATTCCAAATGAGGTATTAGTGCTGTTCTTAGAAGCATGAGTTGTTTATCTAATAAGATAAATAAGATAAGGAGGAAAAGGCATAAGAGATTGGAGAGATGTGTATGTTTGGAATGTTTGAGAGCCTTCCCTTTTTATAAATTAATAAACCTTCTAATTCAGGAGAAAAACATTTGTTACAATACAAATTCACAAAAGTGAATATTACAATATTATAAACAAGGTTAGTTTGAATAGTCTTTGGGGGTAATTTATGGAACATACTGTTGTTGTGCTGTACTTTTCTAATGCCGTGGCCTCAGTTGGGAGTTCCAACCCTCAAACATAATACTGTAATTCTGTGAAAATTCCATTCCTTGGAGTTATAGGTGACAAGGAGGTTGCGAAGGGAAAGGGAAAGGGAAAGGGAAAGGGAAAGGGAAAGGGAAAGGGAAAGGGAAAGGGAAAGGGAAAGGGAAAGGGAAAGGGAAAGGGAAAGGGAAAGGGAAGGGAAGGGAAGGGAAGGGAAGGGAAGGGAAGGGAAGGGAAGGGAAGGGAAGGGAAGGGAAGGGAAGGGAAGGGAAGGGAAGGGAAGGGAAGGGAAGGGAAGGGAAGGGAAGGGAAGGGAAGGGAAGGGAAGGGAAGGGAAGGGAAGGGAAGGGAAGGGAAGGGAAGGGAAGGGAAGGGAAGGGAAGGGAAGGGAAGGGAAGGGAAGGGAAGGGAAAAACACTTCAGATGCCAACTTAAATTGAACTTGGCTGTAAGTAAATAACAGATCTGATGTAACATTTGTTGGCAGACTGTTGAAGAAATCATGATGAAGCCAAAGAATTATTCTCTTGGAAACACTTCTTTAACTTTCAACTGTCTCTGCGTTCAGACAGACTTGTCTAACACTGAACACAAAGAAATGCTGATTGCAACTTTGATAGAGTTAAAAAGGAATCTATTGTACAATGAATAACTGAGATGATGATGATACTTAGTGGATGGTGGCTTTGCATGCTGTGCCTGCCATTTACACCAAATTGTTATTAAGCAGATGGAAACTTTACACTTAGGATCTCATAAAAGTACATATCAGAGCTTTTGATCAAGGCTAATTGAAACTCTACCTATTTGTTGCACATGTGCAGCAGCTTTCTCCCTTTCTCGCTGCTGACATGCAAGATGATTATTTGAAAGAACTTGCTCCTCCCTAGATTATAAGCAGAAAAGAGATATATATCCAGGGGGGGAAATCTGTCAACAAAAACATTTAAAATTGCTGTAGATGCATTCTTTCTCTGTGCCTAGGCAAAATCAAAAAATGCAAATGAATATTAGGTACAGGCCACTTGCTGGGAAAAGTCAATGACTGTGGGCAAATTTCAGAGAGGGCCCGTGACGTATTTGTGCTGCGTGTAGGCTTTATGTTTCAGTGAGCAGTGCTGGTCAGGGTTGTTCATAGCTCTCTAACAAATAAGGTGGGGCATACTGGTCACAGAAACTACACGATACATGGTTACATACAGTGATACTGCTTAATGCGTTACTAATTCGACTCATGCATTGTGAAGACAGTTGCCTGGTCTTTGCAGGCAGAGAGTGTTATCAGCAGGCCAGGAAAAATGATCTCATTCTGGCACCAGGCTATCAAACAATAGTGATGCTCACAGCCTGTATCATAGAGGGCAGATCTGGTACACCTGCCATCTTCTGAGCAAAGCATGGAGAAAACCCATTTACCAGGTCTTTGTTCTTTAGGGAAACATATTCTGTACTGCTCCAGGGGATGCCGCCATTTTAGAAAGCTAAGGCATAACACATTCAGCTATGCAATCTTCAAAAAATAATCTTCACAAAGTGGCTACATGAAAAATATACAAGTTTGAGAACCTTTTTTTCAAGGCTAAATTGGCAGCAGCTCTTGCCATCTTCATTTTTTACTGGTCACTAATAAATACTGGCTAAGCCTCTCATTCACAAATCTACAAAATGTAACTAGGCACTGTACTCCTATCTCACATATAATTAATCAAACAGCTCAACAAAACAACTTTATTGAAAGTAGTAAAGAAAAAAATAACAAGGGAGATGAACAGACCAATATATAGTTAGTCATTCTCCAACATATAACAGCAAAAAGTATTTAAATCTCATTAAAAACTATTTCGGTACTCACTGTGTGTTCTCATTGCGGCACCTGCTATGGCAGCTTGCACCATCCAACTCCTGCGGTGACACCTCACTGTTTGTGATATGTTCCCTGCTCTGCCCTGGATCCCACACAGATGCAAAACCTTGCCGTGCTGCTGCAAGAGCTGCCCCTCCTGCTCCACTAGCTGCTGTGCCTGGTCTCCCCCAGTCACCAGGTGCTCTTGTGAGAGTTTGCTTCTTAGCAACACTAAGAAGGACAGAAAACACAGTCCCCCGCCTTTTTTTTTTTTTTTTTTTTTTAATGACTGTTCTTCCTTGAAGGTATACCTTTACTTCGTGCCTGACAGGAGTCGCCTTCAGATGGTGAGGGCTTGTGCCTTGTGTAGGGGCGACTGATACTGGCGCAAGTGGGTTCCGTGGCTCAGTTGCAGTGCCTGTCACAGGGGTTGGAGTGACTGCAGTGCCTGTCATTTTGTCATCAGATCCAGAGACCTTCTCTTCCCCTTGAGGGTGCTGAATAGCATTGAACAGGGCTCAGGAGGTATGGGCCAGGCCCCAGCACATTGCAGTGATTCCTGTCTCTCTGGATTTGTCAGGGTGACAGCATACTTTTTCCAAGTATATCACTAGTTTTTCAGGATTCTGCACTTGTTCAGGGGAGAAGTTCCAACACACGGGAGGTGCCCACTGTCCTAGGTGCCCGCCCATATCCTCCCAAACACCCTGCCACTCATAGCTATTCTGCCTTGGTGCAGGCCTCTGGGTGGTATTCTTGAATAGTTGTTTAGCCTTAAACAAAACCTGAAACACATTTAGGAGACATAGCAATAGGAACATGCTGGTTTGAGAATGCCAAGGATATTCAAAGTTCTCACAAGCTATTGTAACTTGCTTGGAGGAGAAGGGGGAGGTGAAGGAGAAAGAGAAGGCGAAGAAGCAGGGGAAAGTGTCCCCCCCTTGTATCCCTCATAGATTGGCTCTCTGAGGAGAAAAGGAAAAGAGTGTAATTATTAATAGTTTCTGAGAGATGGTTCCTGACGCATGGAGATGGGGGCAATGCTGAGTACAAATATCAGATTAGTCTTATGACTAGTAATAGTATTATATCATAAGCCAGTGTTACACAGTACAGCAAAACAATAATTGTAATCCAGCCCCCAGAGGTGACAAACAGCACAACAGAGAGCACAGACAGTGAGTAAGGTGATACACAACACAATGCTGAGAACAAGCACAACTCCAAGAGCAAAAAGGTCAACACTGTGACCAACAACTATTAAACTAATATAATGATTATAGCAAATTTGGTTTAAAATGCTCTGGTCAGATCTATTGCTATCTCAACCCTTCACGCTCCATGTTGGGTGCCAAAAGGACTGCTCTGGTTTAACCCAGCCGGCAGCTCAGCACCACACAGCTGTTCGCTCGCTCCCTCTCCGGCAACAGTTTGATGGGGGAGAGAATTGGGAAAAAAAGGTAAAACACCTGGGTTGAAATAAAGACAGTTTAATAGGACAGAAAGGGAAGGAAAATAATAATAATAATAATTATTTTATATATATATATATATATACACACACAAAACAAATGATATACAATGCAGTTGCTCACCACCCACCAACTGATGCCCAGCCAGTCATGGTAGCCCCCAAACCAACTCCCCCAGCTGTTATTGTTCAGCATGATGCCACACAGCGTGGGATATCCTTTGGGCCAGCCTGGGCCATCTGTCCTGGCTGTGTCCCCTCCCAGCTCCTGGGGCACCCCCAGCCTACTCCTGGCAGGGCAGCACAAGGAGCTGAAAAGGCCTTGGCTCTGTGTGAGCTCTGCTTTGCAACAACTAAAACATCAGTGAGTTATCAGCCTTATTCTCAGCCTAAACCCGAAAGACATCACCATACCAGCTGCTAGGAAGAAAATTACTTCTATCCAAGACAAAAAGCAGGACAAGGACTTACCTGTTCTCTTTCAGTCTATGATTTTAGCTTCCTTTTTCATACTGAGGCCTCAGATTTGAGTGCTTTTCACCTCAGGTTTGCTTAGGTATAGTTATTTCCTCAGACTTTTACATGTTGTCTGAACTAGATATTTTCCTGTACTTTGTGGCAGACATACATATTAAACATGAGTTTCTAATAAATAAATAGGGATGTTCAGTGCATAATGAACATGTTTAAGGCCTGCCCACTGCTCCCTTTCACATATTCCCCTATTTTCTCAGCCAGGTAAGAAGAAAGCGCTTCTCTCCTTAGCAGCCATCACTCTGAAGCTCTTAGGTAGGGCTTGTTCTTTGTTTTTCAAGACTCCACCACCAAGCTAATAAATAAAAACAAATATGCACCATGAGATTGCAGTGAGCATTCAATTCAGTGATGCATTTTTAGCTGGGTTGTGGTCCTGAAAGAGGTTAAAGTGCTAATCAGAGCTTTATGACTTTTTCTTTCTTATTTCTAAGTCTCAGGATCAACTTGCAGAGCAGATCTGGTGGACAGCACATTCCACGAGTTGTTACTTGCTTATACAGCAGTTCTAATCTAGTATCTTACAAACTTGAAATATCCTGATATAGGGAGCACTTCATTTTTTCGTAGAAATATACCTTGGAACTGTAAGTCACTAGGGAGGCAAAAAGAAATAGAAAAACATATTCTGTGATCAACCTGTACAAAATAATGAATGAAAGGGGAAGTTGAATAATAACCTCTTTACGGGCTGTGTGGTATGAAGGTGAGGATTCAACTATGGCTAAAGCTACTGTTTTACAACTATGAAAAACACTCATTCCACTCAAGTCAGCAGGATGTTATCAAGCTTATTCGTGCAACAGAACTTATAAAAGCTGGAATAATGTTGAAAATTATGAAAAACAACTTAGGGAATTATTTAACTATTTCACAATATTTACTCTTCAAATTATGTCCAGATTTTGATTATGTAAGAAAATCTGTCTGTTCTTGATCTTGATCCTAGAAACCAATTCTAACATTTGCTGATTGTTCACTGGTCTCTGATAATGCAGTATTTGTACTGATGTGATGGTACTTGTGGTGCCACCTTGACTTGTGGTTTTCTGCACAAGCACATCAGTAAGCATGTCCTCTGTAAAATATTTTTTCTTCTTCTCCCTCTTTAAAGATAAGAACATTTGTATTGCCACCCTCACTGCCATAAATATCAGACTAACAGAAGCACTTTTTGCTTTTATATCCATCCTGCAATGTGTGGAATTGCTTCTTGTGGTTTTCTGAGACGTGACGTATTACTTCAACAATTGCAGGAAAATCGTCAGTCTCACATCATTCTGACACCATTGACGTGAATTTAGAGAAGAGGGAGAAGAATAGGTTTTCAGGCTTTAAAAGGCATGCAGACACTGAAGGTGTACATTCAAAGAAGAAAAATTCTGATTTTGACTAAATATAAAGTTCTTTGGCTACACAGCTAATCTTTTGAAGTGCTTAGGCCAAATACCAGTAATATTCAAAGTATTATTTTCAAATAAGTTCTTCAGTATGTTGTTCATCTCCATTGAGCTGTGGTGCTGAAAGAATCCAAAATAGCTAAAAAATAAACTGTAGAGAGATTCTGCCCAAACAGAGTATAAAAGCCTATTTTTAGATATTATAAGAGTTAGATGAAGCCCCTGAAAGGGAGAGTATGTAGGTCAAACTCTCTGGACTGTGCACAGCATGTGTACACAGTAGTTTTCAGATGGATGAGCTCATCAGAACGCTGTGGACATTAGCACCACCTGATACGGAGTACAGCAGCTTGAGGTAGCGAAGCTGGCAGCAAAAACAGCTAGCAAAACTGCCACCCTAGCTGTAAGCACATCCTCAGTGTGACATAGAGAGGGACAAACGGCAGCCTTAAGGATTAGTCTGATGTCTGCACTGTTATATACTTCAAATTTAAACTTCAAAGTATGCATTTAGGTGGATGTGAAAGGAAAAGATTAGTGATATTTCCAGTTCTGTTTTGTTGATAGTCTGACTGTCCTAAATTTCTTATCTGGAGATGCAGAAGCAGTCTTGAAGAGGAGATTTTAGCAGGGATCCTAGTCAGTGAATCAAAGCTCAGGGGCCACAAGACACTAGTAGTATTCAGGGCTTCACTGAAGTATCTCTTACCTCTGTCAGCCCCTTTAAGGTATGCTCAGGATGGTTAAAACCAGCTTGCTATATTAGATTTTTCCTTCTTTTAAGCAAATCCTGAAAACAGCGAACATTTTGAACAAATGTTTCCTGATATCTAACTCAATTTTTTCCTCTAAGGCTTTCTTTCTAAATAACATTTTAGAGTCATCTATATCTCACACTGTCACAAGCCAAACCTACATTTTGGGTGCCAATGTTTTATTCCTGTTCTTCCTACTAAGAGCAGGTTTTTTTTTGTTTTTCTTTTTCTTAAGAGGATGTTATGTTAAAATGATATATACAGTAATAATGTCATAGCCAGCTTAGAAGTGAAAACATTCAAGTAAAATGCAAAGCTGTCTGTATATTCAAAACATTGACAATATTAGCATATTTTTATAAGAATGCCAGTATTCTAACATAGCAAAACTAGAAAGTCTAAGAGCTTGTATCTTCTTGTTTTATCATCAAGCCTATGAAAATTCATTAAAAAGCAATATGTACTTTTTGTCAGTGTGCTGTTTTTGCTAAGTTAATAAAAATATATCAATACTGGAAATACTAGTGATTTACTAAAACATTATGCAATAATTATTATGTAATGAGCTCTAAACTTCTAGAAAATTTTCAGACTGAACACAGCTGGAAATGTTTGTACATGTATTGCAGCCACATCTTTATATTTCTCAGGGCTGTAGACAGAGGTGACATCTAGTTCTAGAAAGATGAATGCACTTGAAATTAATCTAAGTAAATACCTGTAGGCATTTTATACTGCAAACATGATTGAATAAACACATTTTTTAATGACCTTGATACTGCAACGTTCCTGGGGTTGCAGAGTCATTGTAATCTCAGTGAAAAAGTATTACTCTACTTAAATGTGTGAGGAGTGTTTTGCAGGCTAAAAGTAGAGCAGCACCTTATGAACATTATCCTGTAATTATTAATATAGAGAAGAAAACTGTCAAGAAAGACTGATAGAAGTAGTAGTTTAACATGATAGTACAGAAAAATAGAACTGAACCATTCATTTTTTTCAGCACAGAGACTCAAGGCTTCCCTTGCATTATCCTCAGAATAGTCTTCAAAAAATTATTTCCTGAGAAAGAACATATCTTATCCTAACATATCCTATGCTAGCATATCCTATAACATATCTTCATCCTTGTGAACAGCCCAGATCTCTTCCAGGAATAGTAAAACACTTCCTTCCTCTGCCAGTCCAGTTGCTGTTACAGCACAGGCTCTCATTTTAGTAACAAGTTTCATTTTAGTAACAAGTTTCAAGGTAAGAGAGAAGGAAAAAAAAAAAAGATAAAGGAAAATAATTCTGATATATTATGCTGGTGCCTAGGCAGACCTTAGGATAAATATCTGGTTGCTTATGTTATAATCAATTGGTAACATTGTCAGATTTTTCCAAATATGAAATTCCAGTGTGAGTTCTTCTTTACTTATTTACTTGTTTTCTCCACTTTGATGCATTTCCATTTTGAGACTATGGTCATTAAAATAAAAACTGCTTCCACTTAAAACTACTTCTCAAAACAAAACTAGAAAAAGTGTTGGTGAAGAAATAAGTTGAGCACACAAGAAAAGCATGTTTGCCATGTGATCTATTTCAAAGATCTGTAGATTTGTAGATAAATCATCAGACTATGCTTTAGAAAACTACTTCAATTTAGAAAACTACTAGTTCAATTTTCACATCTTCCTTTTGCGTCTTTAAAGGAATGGGGTATTTTGCAGCCCTGAGCTTTTTAATCTTTTCCTGTTGCATTTTCCCGTATGCTTCCACAGGCATAGTAATACAGGTTTTTTGCCACCCATTGCCATGTGTATTTCTGTAGTTACTCCTTAATGCCTAATCATTTAGCAATTGATTAATACCTTCATGCAATGCAATAAGCATTTGATACAGATTTTTCTTGTATTTGCCTATTCGTGGCATGGCCACTGACATAAATTTTAAACATGTAAGCTGCCTCCTAAAACCTCTAGTTGACATAACTGAAGTACTGATGAGACTTCAAATTTAATTGTTTGTTATTTAATATAAACACTTTGTTATATCAGTTTTAATTGAGTTAAGTGTCAGATGTCATTCTGTCTACTACTCACTATTTTATCTGTCTCAGTCTTGCTTCTTGTTGCTTCTGCAATTTATTTAGCCACACATTCTAAATATTTTCCTAACACCTATCATGTTAATGCTTCTCTGACTTCCAGTGGACAGTTTTGTTCTTTATTTTTCTGTTCTTAAAGACTTTAGAGGTACAGTGTTCGTGTCAGGACTTAAGATGGACCTGCAAAACATTCCATTTTCTTTTCGACTATTTTTATAACTTTTGTTGTTATGAAAGTCTCCTTTGAGCAAGTTCATGTTTAACTGGGTATTTTTGAGCTATACACGCTGATTCCCCATCATTTTTTTCCTATTGCATTATTAAAAACACCAACTGACAAATGCATAGGCCTCTCTGATGTATGAGTAGTTGACACTATTTATTCTACTGCACTTTCCAGTTCAATGTTACAAAATAAGAATTAGGTGTCTGTATTGATCCATTGCCAGGATTCAGAAATTGCTCTAGGTTTCATTTTGTTCTTAATCCTGACTAACGTAATTTATTTTTTTATCATTTTCATATTTTGACAGTTTCCTTTATCCCATTTCTTAACAATACATTATATCAAACTCCCTTAGCATTTTCTTTTAGTATCATCTTGAAGCATATTTGAACATGATATAAATGAGCCCCTGATCCATTGTTTTGATCCAGTTCTGTTGAATGTGTTTTTATATGACCACCCCAGCACATGTATGATGATGGACATCTATCTTGATTGTTTTGCTGTTTTGTTCTCATTCCTCCAGGCTTCTCTCCTGCCTTTTTTACATCCTTCATCCTTATCTTGCATATTTCATTGTTTACACTGTTTTCTTATACTCTGTCTAGGCAACTGTGCCTTAAGTCCCGGTTCGCTTCTTCATGGTTAGCTATTATTCTTCTCCTTAGCAGTGTTAGAAAGTGCTTCTTGCTGGTTATGCTATTAGCAGTGTTACAGCAGTAAAGATTTTTCCAGCAATTCTAGTAGATTGGAAAAGCATGATTTTCCTCTGCATAATCCAGCTTTTTTTCTGTGATGAATAATTTTACACTGTAATTTCAGTTACTTTTAAAAGTATCAGTGGGACTACAATACTTGGTATTTCTCTGAACTGCTTCAAGCCGTGAGCTAGATTTGATTTGTGAAGGTTAATTAAAAATTATCAAAATATATTAAACAATTAAGAGGTAATCTTTGAAATTATTCCAGTATATGAATGTCAACTGGCAGCTACTTGAAGTATTGTGAGCTTATCTGTGATAAACCTGGCAGTCAGTTCCCAGAACCCAAAGCATTAGAGCAGCCCCCAGCTGACTTGTGGTAAGTTGGACCACGGTTGTTGTCACAGAACTTGATTTCCAAGGTAACCAGACCTGACAGACTCTCAGACCTGGAACTCATGGCTCTGCAGGTCCCTGGTGCTGTTCTGTAACTTGTTCCCAAACCTCTTTGTTAGTACATACCTTTTAAACCGGTGATGGATTAGGTTTTGAGGCCACATTAATTAAATGGCTGCTAAGTGCTAATTAGTCTAAGTAAGTTTCTTTTCCACAGTGCTAGAGATTAGTTTATGTTTTTTCCACCTTTCTGTCTTGTATATGAATAATTTCTAGAGCAAATATGCTTGTACTACTGGTGTTTGAAGAGCAACTTACTGAATACTAATTGCTAATTCTGGTACATAACTAAAATATCCCTGAAAAGCTTCAACAGCAAAGAAGCTTTCTGAACATCTGGCTTCCTCTCAACTGGCAAATAATTTACTATACCACTAAGACCCTGTGCTTCCCTTGGTGGAAGATACTATACTAGAAATCAAATAGCTTTTAAAATGCTGGGTATTTCAAAAACATTTGTAACAAATTGCTTCCAGAAAGAATATTTATTTTAACTAACTTAACTGAAAATTAGAAATGTTCAATTCTGCCTTTTCTGCATGTATATAAATGAAAGAGTCACTCGGGAAGTAAAAATTAAACTTCATTAATTTTCTCCTGGTTTTACTTTTTGTATATTTTGTTATAAAATTTTATCAATAAAATGAGCTTAATGGCAAAATACACTTTAAAGGACAAAAAAGTAATTGCAAATTGCCCACCTTTATAACTTTTCCAAGTATCAGCAGAGAAATAAATTTTAGTTATTATTCATAGTGTCACATAAATATCCCAAATGAAATTAAACTGTCCCTGTAACAGATGTATACAATCATAACAAAAGAAAGTCTTGCTCAGGAAAAGATTTTCAACTTAAATAAACAGAATAGAGAGTTTCTTGTGTAGCTCAGAAGGAGGAAAGACAACCTGTTCTGACAAATGCCATGTCTGTCTGTACACAATTCTAACCCTATATAGAGTTGTAATGTAGGCAACAATTTTGGTTGAACATACTCAGTCAGAAGTATTTTGTTGTCTTGGAACTGCTGAGGAAAAAAGTGTAATACACAGTACAAAAGAATGAACGAGGCCAGATCTCCAAGTGTTCACCTTTTCATCATTTTAATTATTTTTCTCCAAATGCATAACTTCTGTTTTCATAAACTCTCAAGTTCCCATTTTTCCAGTCTTTATCTACTTGGAGCATTATGTGTTCACAGAAATAGTCCCTCACACCTGTATTTGGGCTGCTTAGATGAAAATAGTGGTATGCACAAGCATCACAGATCTGGCTTGGTATTAATGCCAATGTAGCTTGTATAGCAATGAGTAGGTAAGTATTAATTATGCTGGTATTGAATAGCAAATGCTCCATACTTTGCTGGATTGTTTTATTAGAAGTTTGTAAATTAATTCAACATTATTGGACATAAAGACCATCCAGTTTCAACCCCCCTGCCATGGGCAGGGACACCTCCCACCAGACCAGGTTGCTCAAAGTCCCATCCAACCTGGCCTTGAACACTTCCAGGGCTGGGGCATCCACAGCTTCTCTGGAAAACCTGTTCCAGTGCCTAACCACCCTCATGGCGAAGAATTTCCTCCTAACACGTAATCTAAATCTCTCTTCTTTTAGTTTAAAATACCTTGATAGTCAGAAAAACAGATCATGCTTCCCTAAACACTCAATTCTGTTCCAGTTCCTTTCTTCCACTGTAGTAAAACACTACAATTTTCTGTGGGAATTTTGAAGTCATGCTTCTGTTGACCACAATTGCTTTGTTCTAATTGAAATTTGAATAAAAATATTTCATTTCAAATTGACAACTTTATATCTTTAAGTATCATTTTAAAGTGACATGTCAAATCAAAGTGCATATCTTAATTGCATGGTGATGTTCACATCTTTAATATCATCTTTTTTATATACAAATGTGTAACCCCCCTTTTTCCCCTGAATAAAAAAAGAAAAAGAATTTAAAGAAAAAAAAGTGTTTGATGGTGTTTGATCCTGATTAATGGTGGAAACAGATGCTGAAATTCCCGAATATTTCTGAGAACATAGATATCATTTCACAGACTTTTTTTTTTTTTTTTAATATTTTAGGCAGTAATAATCAGGTATGATGTACACAAATGCAGAAAATAGAGGTTACCTAAACAAAAAGAGTCACCAGTTCAAACTTGATTTTAATTATTATAGTGGCAAGAAAAGTCAATGATGGAGCTAAGTATTTTCCCTCATGTTACCAAAGAGTCAGCTACAAACAGCTGTTGTGAAAGTCTACAGTCTAGAATGGGGAAATAGAGGAAACTGCATGGTTACCTTGGAAAGAGACGAAACCCAAAGCTAAAACTGTATTTTCCTACATTCCTTTTTCCTGCAAAAATAGAAATGAGAACTCTGCATAGAAAAGATTAAGGACTTTGGGGAAAGGCTCCCTAATAGCATATGTCCTTCTAAACCTTGGGCTTAGACTTGAGCTCTGTTATCCATGAAGTCAGAGACTTAAACTGACTGCAGTAGCGAAAAATGGGCAAGGATGAAAGAATGTAAAGCCTGATCACAAGTGGTCAGAGGGACTACTGTTTAGTGCCAGAATAAACAGGGAAGGAAAAAGAAATCCCTTGTAGGTGCTTATGTCTTCCTGTGCCTGGAGACTGCAGAGCATCCATACACCAAAGCAGCAGTCCACTGTTCTTCAAAGTACCTTACATGGAAAAAAAAAATTACCTGCACAAGAGAGGGAAACTTAAGACAACTGGCTGGAGTAGCATTTCCACAGAAAGTACATGTCAACTATAAAATGCACCACTAGTTTAAAATGAAAGACTGTTAATTGTTCTATATCAATAAATTGATATGTATGTCAGGGACTCCATCACAGATAAGGTAAAAATGATACAGCGTCTTTCAAACTGTTAAAACTTAGGGCTAGAACAAAAGTGTATACAAAAGGTAATGACAGAAGAGGTGTAAAGAATAGAAAACTCAGAAAAGGAGCTTTAAAATGACTCAGAGAACAGAAAAAAAAAAAAGAAAAGAAAAAATAAGAAAATATAGCAAAAAGAACACTGGATAAGACTGATGGAAGTTAAAAAAGAAAGCTAGTAGATACCAATTAATGGTTAAAGCATGTGTAATCAGAACACTGTAAGAAAAAAATAGTAATTCCTCTGACCACTGATGAAACTACTTGGTTTTGCTAATAAGAAGTAGGAAAAACATATGAAGTAGGAAGGGGATTGAGTTAAGGCAGCCTGAGAGAGAAGGTATTATATTTCAATCTTTTAAATGTTGATCAAATTCATTAATCCAACTGCTTATACATTCACACTACATGTATTATTTCTCATACGTTTTAAGGATTTTTCATTATTTTTAACAAATAATATAGATATATAGGACAAATAAGTACATAATTAAAATTTATCAGAGGAGAAAGGTAAAAGTTAATGAAAATTGTAATAAAATATAGTAAAACTTAAAAAAATAAGGGTGTTTTGATTTTTAAAATGTAAGATTTTTATTTTATTTTATTTTTTTTATGGAAAGGAAGGAAAGACAAAGACCTTAGACTATGTAATATCATAGTAGAACACTTACACTTAGAATATCAATTAGAACACTTACGAAGGATCTGAAAAATGCAGGTTTAATCAAGAAACTTGAAGCAAGGTCTTAATATTGTCTTTTCCATTTCTACAAGTTAAACAACAGAATAATGACTGTGAAGGAAAAAATATCTACTTTTTTCTCTATTTCAGGAGAAAATAACTTGCAAGATTCCAAATAGGTGCAATGGAACTTTTGTCATACTTAAGAATTTTATAAAAAGGGAGTAATTAGCTGATACACTCCATATACTGCAGAATGAAAATATGTATTTCACCTTAAGAAGCTTTACTCATTTTAAGAAAACAGCAAGTGGGAGAGCAGCCTGAGACTGATAGGACAGTAGGAGATGACAGGGCAAAAAGCATTATGTTCTGGTAACACAAATGATCAATTTAAAGTTGCTTATTCCTCCTACACACACACTTTGGATTGTGTTTCCTTTCATATGTTGCTTTACTAAGTCTCTTAAATTTATCCGGTTATCAGTTGTGAAAGTAATAAAACATGTTGTCATGAGTCCTCTATATTTTATCCAGGCAAAATGAAAAGCTAAAATTTGTGAGCAATTTGTTCATGTCTTTGGGGAAATAAAAGAAATGAATGTAAATAGGCATTTTAAATGAGTTCATGTCATACCTGACTTTTGCAAAAACATACACATTTACTAATACCAACAGAGATGATTATCAAATGAATTAGATTTTTCCAAACACAGTTGCATAGTTTTCAGTTCCATATAATCATGAATATCAGATTCATTGTTAGTAGTGACTCGTAGAAGTAATGCTTATTCTAAATCAAATCCCCTGTTTTGGGCAAATGCACACCTTATCAAGAGATCATTCTTGCCTTGAGCTGTTTGCAGTTTAAGACCTACATCCCGCAAACACTTGTACAGGAGATTAACTTCAAGCAACTAAGTAGTCCCAATGTTTGTCTGATTATGTGCTTGGTGTCAATATAATCAAATACCTTTACATTTAAAAGATAAGGGTGTAGATAGAAAAGACACACAAAGATCAAGGGGAAAAATGGTATTTTCCTTCTTATATAAACAGGGAGCTGAGCAGCTACTCAAAGCATTAGGTTGGGGTTTGGGGGGAATCATATTTCTGGTTTATTCTTGGAAATCAGAATTAGAATCCTGGTGAAATTAGAAGATGTAGTGGTCTGCATATGGTTTGTGTACTCAGGTTTTGCTTTCAAGCAGAAGGCAGTAAAAATGCTCTGTTCTGGCCCTAATACAGAGCTGGGACACCACACCAGCAAACACCTGAAATCCAAGGCACTCAAAAGACTTCTGGGTATTGCACTACAGCTTTGTGTATGTGAAATTAGATGTAGGATGCTTCCTATTTTTATCATGTTTTAAACACATAAAATCTTCACAAATTTTTCAATTTTTTCCAAAAAAGTACCAACTTAATAATGATAAACCCTGGAGTTGAGAGAAATATGACAGTTCGTATTCAGCCAGGAGAAATCAAATGCTAAAAGTTTTAGAAAGCAATTGATTTTTTACCTAAAGACAAACTTTATTCTCAGAGAAGATTAAATATACTTTTCATCCTACCACAAACAGGGGGGAATAGCAGGAAGTAAAATACATAGATATATTTATCTCCTCATGGCTGTTTTAATTGTCTCTGGTGAAGGTAGGAGGAAGACTGCTGCACATTGGAAAGAGTTTGTCCTTGGAACAAAAACCAGAGTGCTTCTGGAAGCTCATTTTAAAGTAAGAACTGTGCTTCTGGTGGGTTCAGGCCACTTGACATGACTTTGAAGCAACTGCGGATGCAATGCCATAAGTTAAAACAGCTCTCAACAAAATCAAGTAGCAGTCAAATCTCTAAGCAGAAGTGCACTGAGGTCTAGATTCAAGCCCAGTTGCAGTGCCCTAGTATTGACTTGCTTCAGACTTTTAGAAGCGCTCATGAAGCAGGAGAGTGCTCATAGAAGCCTTAGGTGGAAGTGAAGCCTCCGGAGCCTGCACCATGGACTGTATGACTGCATCACAGCTGGTGATTAACTCTCTGTCAAAACCCAGTGGCAAACAGACAAAAAGCAGATGCTTCCTGCCAAAGGAGAAAGAGAATAGAAAGAGTACAAAAGAAGCAGTATTTTCTTTCTTCATGTGTCTGGAAGGAATATCACTTGCTGGAGGAAACATCAGTGGGGACATTATTTTGTGGCAGTATGTCCATAAGCAGGCTTGTTAACTTCTGCATCATTGCAGATGATATCCTATATAGTCTTTCTGTCTCCATCTGAAGAAGCACAAACTCAGTGACAGGTTAGAGGAAACAAAGGGAAATATTTATGCCTTGTTTCCTGTATGTTTGGTAACTCTTATGGTCAAGTCATTATGTGATCTGAGGAACATGTAATACTAAGGAGTAAAATAAGCTTTTAATAAACCTTAACTGTTACCAGTTACAACCAGTTCAGATAACATAATTTGCCCATAATGAAATCTAACCATTATTTTTACCTTTTTCATTTTTCTTCCTTTTCCAGAGTTTTTCTTCATTCTTTGAAAGAATAGAAATTACTTTTGAAATGTTATAGAAAAGACTTATGAAATCATACCTCATACAAGATTGGAAGAGACCAAGGTCATCTGGTCCAACTCAGTGTTCAAAGCTCAGCCTAAACTGAGAGGTTTTCTCCGGGCCAGCTGAGATTTTGTTGTTGTTGTTGTTGTTGTTGTTGTTGTTGTTGTTTTCAGAAATGTTTTCTGGAGGAAAAACAAAAACAAACAAACAAAAAACACTATGTGCATTTCCCTGTTTCCTTGTGTCAGAGGGTTTATGCTCTTGATGTATAAGGAGAAATGTCATCTGGATTGTTGTCATCAGGACAGAGTAAGAGACTGGCTTAGCCTAAATGGGATACAAAGCTATGCGTCATCTGTATACAAAGAATTATTGTGATTATTGTCAGTGTTTCTGAGGCTTGAACAGAACCTCTAACCTTTCTTAGATGAAATATGGGAGAGGTAGAGTGGAATATACAAAGGTTTAAAGAAACAGTACAAGAGACCTATTGGATCATCCTACTGATTTTCTTGTCACTGTGGGATTACTCATTATTTTTTCTATTTTTGTGCTTTAAGTTTAAGAGACTGAAAGACTTATTTCAATAAGCTTAACCCATCTACCTCCTTGAAGATTTTTTTCTTTCTTCATATCATATTATCTTAAATTGATCATTATTTGCCCCTTTCTTCCCGTGTCTCTCTGATGTAGTCAACTGACCAAACACAGGATCATGCATCACACAGTAAAAGCAGGAAATTATTCATAATGTACTGGGGAAAGAGATTTGGGGAAGTAATTTTGTTTCACTCTTAGTCACACCACTGACTCATATCTTTAAAAATCTTTTGCTTTGTGTGGAATATTCAAATCTGATGCCTATTTCTTCAGATGGATTGAAACCTTCAACATGATGAAGTTCAGTGTTTGAATGTAGCAGTACTGTGTCATGTGCTGATTGCCTGATATTTATGCATGTGGTAAATGAAATGTTGCAATAGTTTAAAATACATTCAGACAAAATGTTCATTTTAAATGGTAGGTAGCAAGATGCATCACTGCTGAAATACTCTATATTGTCCTGTTGTCACCCACATATCTCAGTTCCAGCAATGAGGAGGGTGCAACAGAGAAGCTATCCTTCTTTGCTGTGGAGGAGCAGCAGATAATATAAGTGTTCAAGAGGATATAGATGAATAAGCTTTACAGGCTACCTGTAGGACCGATCCCTTATGTAAATCATGGCAATTGCCAGGAAGTTTCATGTGATCCCAGTGAGCCATCATGGTAGCTGGGAGAGATATGACATTGTTTGTGCCAGTTTTCCATGCCCAACCACTCACAGGGAGGAGAATAAGCAGTATATCCTAATCTCCCATAGTCCATTGCCAGCCATACTGGAAACGTTGTGGTGGTGCTGCACAGTACTTTGGTCCCCCTTGGCACTGTTTTTCTTCATTTTACTCTTCTTTGGCTCTTGAGAGCAGCTTGTTGGTCAGGAAGATGCCATTGTTTCCCTTTTGCTGCTAGGTTTGTTGAACTGGAGTTTAGTATCTGTGGTCAGCTATGCCTGCTTGTGGGCTGCTGTGTGGTAGTGTTGTGGTGCTAAATTGCAGCTCACAGTCAAATAATAATGACAAATATTAAGCTGTGTCTAAATTCTAAAAGATTAATCAGTGGAAAAAAAGTAAGGTTTGTTGTCAGCTTTGGTACACATTTGTTTTTGTCCCCTGTTAACATCTCTTTATACTGTTCTCTGAAAAAAAAAAAAAAAAAAAAAAAACACAGAGGACACACATACTAGTGATACATCAGTACATTGGCAGATTCTCTATTTGTAAACTGTAGGAAGGATGTAAACAGGCCTTTATGCAAAGAGAAGGCCCCAGGGAGGACTTAGCGCAGCCTTCCAGTATCTGAAGGGGGCCTACAGGAAAGCTGGGGAGGGACTCTTTGTCAGGGAGTGGAGTTATAGGACAAGGGGGAATGCTTTAAACTAAAAGAGTTTGATCAGATATAAGGAAGAAATTCTTCACCATGAGGGTGATGAGGCACTGGAGCAGGTTGCCCAGAGAAGCTGTGGATGCCCCATCCCTGGAGGTGTTCAAGGCCAGGCTGGATGGAGCTTGGAGCAACCTGGTCTGGTGGGAGGTGTCCCTGCCCATGGCAGGGGTTTGGAACAAGAAGGTCTTTAAGGTCTCCTCTAAACCAAACCATTATATATATTTAAAAATATATACATAGCTCTTCAAGTATTGCCTTGAATGATTACATGTACAGTGTAGCAGTAAATAACTGCTGTATTTATTTCAAAACCCATTTCAGATTAAGAAACAACATTAACCATCCACCAAACTACAGTAATATTTTATCTCTCTCAAATATCAGAAATCATTATAATCAAATGGGATTTTAGCATTATCCTACATAAGTCTTCTAAGAAGACTTGTTGACCTTGGTTTCTTGGTGTTTTAAAGAATCCCTCTGGTAGCCCTTTATATGGCCAGATAAGTAACATATAATGTAACTGAGAAGCAGGTATAAAATCAGATCTTTACCCACAGTAAAGACTCTTTCATAGTATTTCTCACTCCTGTCACTGTCAGCTGGCTTTCACTTAAGGCAGCGGCACTGGGAAAATCCACGCAGGTATTTCCTTGCCAGAGAGGATGGAGTGGAGTTTCCTTGCAAAAAAGTGGGTTTCCAGCCTGTGGGGCAAGGCTGAGTATGAATGACAGTTGTTATTGCAATCTCTTGTACATTCCCTTTTCACCTTCAGGAGAGAAAAAGGTCTTCACTTTCTTCTGAACACTGGTATTACATTGGCCCTTGTGCACATCTAGCAAAACTGAGGTTTAAGTCCAAATCTGTCTGGCTTCTGTGTTTGCTGCAAGGTCATATTTAGTGATAGGGAATAGCTGAACTCCTGTGTATCTTGGAAAGAAACATAAACCTATGTAACTGTTTAGTATAGGCTGTTAGCAACACAACACTCAATTTAGCCTTTCATTTTCTAACTATTTTTCAGGTGTAGATATGAGGCCAAAGCTCAGGTGGCACTTTATTCACATGCCTAGAGAACAGCTGATGCTAAGTGCTGATTCTTAGTTAACATCCATCAGCTTGGAAGTCACCTTTGATGTCTTCAAGTTTCTTCCTGAATACTTCCTGCTGGAGAGAGTCTGGTGTAGAGGACACGGATATCTTGTAATCTAAACTATTTTTCTCACCATCAGGCGCTGATAATTCTTTCAGCTTTGGGATGACAGTTGTTTTCAGGTTTCTAACCCAAGATAATTATTTCAGAATTTTTTATGTCAGCTTTTAAAAAATATTCTATTTATTTCATATCCTTCCCTTTGTGTTTGGTAGTTTTGCAACTGTGTTTTGCAGTTGTAGCAGCTTCTTAATTAATATAAGTCAAGCCATTAAAAGCTTGCATAAACCTACATGTTTTCTGAAAAGCTACAGCTATTGCATAGAACGAGACTGGCTCTTCAGTTTTTTTTTACCAAATGGTTCAACTTTTATCTCTGAAGCTACTGCAAAGCTTTGTGTCTGATTACTGTTCTATGTTAAAATGAAATAAAACATCAATAAATGCAGAGCTCCACAGCACAGCTGCTTGATTTCCTAAAGCAGAAATCTGGAGTCCAGATGTAAGCTGAATGAAAGACAAATGAAAGTCTAGCATTACTCTGTTTGGAATAGAAAATGATGACTCATCTTGTACCCATCTGATTAAATTCTTGCAAATTCTGTTGTAAAAAGAATTTTGAAGTGTTCATACATACGCCTTTAACAGTGGATCTCTACATGACAATACACTTACAATGAATTGTTAATAATATCCCACGCTCAGAATAAAGAAGTCTCACTGGAGTATTTTGAAACACTATCAGAAAACAAAACCTTGAGATATTTTCCAACAGTTGGGATGAAGACTTGAAAATCAACTGAGAAATGCTTAAATTCAGATAATAAAAATTCAATTAGAATGAAAATGTCTGTAGTAGGATAAGCAGTCTTTTGTCTATATCCATGCAAATGACACTGCAATCTATTTCCATGTTTTGTATTTGGGAGCCCTTATTTTTTTTCTAGTTTTATTGTACCTGATTATATTACAGTCATTAATACACTGACACAGTAACTTATAACCTGCTCTTGCAGTAAAAAGGAGACTTTCTGATTCCTTTAGAAGTAGGAACTGGTTAAAAAGAGTGCATAACTCATATATACCTTTCTTTCTTCTTCTTTTTAAATTATATTCATGCTTAGAGTTTTGAAATGGCAAATTGAAAATTGTTTCAGTACAGGTAGAAATTTTGAGATACTTGTGTTTAAAACGAATCACTTGTTATGCTTCACTTAAGAGAATAGACACCCTTTCATGAAATAATATTTTTATTGAACAACAGTTTTATATTTTATATAAGCTATCTAAAGAACTTTTCCTCACATTTTCAGATTTTTCTTATAGCAGTAGTCAGACAAAATTTCAACTAAAGATGTTTAGGTTTCAGTTACTCTTGAGCAAAGATAGAGCATTCTCATTGCTCTGATTTACTTGGAAACAAAAAGCGTGTAAAACTTCACTGAAAGTGTTAGGATTTTCAAGTGACTTAATTTAGAGAAGCTCTATTACAATAATGTTTCATTATGTTTTCTTACATTTATATGCTGCTATTTATAAATGGCTAAACTGCGGCAACACTTAGTGGAATTCAGTTTTTATTGCTGAGCTGTTTGTTAAGTCGACTCATGTAAACACTCACAAATGAAAGTGATGAAGGCTGTGGTAGGTAAGTACATTTTCACAAAGACAAACACAGAATCTATAGACTAATGTGGCTGGGGCCCAGGGTTGGCCCCATGCCGGAGATGCCCAGGCAAGTCAGTGGCAGCAGGGCAGATGCTGGCTTGGGCCAGGTGGTGGGAATGGTGGGGACTGGGCAGGTCTGAGGCTGAGGGCATTTTTCTCAGCATTCACAAACAAAGTTTAAGTTTCATCTGCTTCTGCCTTAGAGACCACATCTGGTGATCCAATGTTGCAGCAGTGTGAGTTCTTTCTGTGCTCTGATCCAAAGCCATCCAGTTTGGCCTAAGCAACCTCTCAGAAATTGCAATGGAATAATATTGTGCCTCACATTCTTATACAGAGTTTAAAATTTTAACTAGAATCACCTTTATATATTTCTGTGTGCTCTATACTTCCCATGGGGCAAAAACATGTAAGGTATATATATGAGTCACATTAAGCCTAGTTCAAATTCAATGAAAGCAAACTTGGAGAGTTACCTGTTCCACTTAATTCAGTGTGCTGAATGACAAGAAAAATTGAACGGCAAGCTTGAAGAGTAATTGCAGAGCAGAGAAGCTTTAAACAACATAGTAGTAGCTGCAGCCCATGATTTAGTCTTTTAATGAACAGCCTACAACTTTGCACCTGAGTAGCTGTGGTTCATATGCATTATCTTTTCTTAAAACCAGACTGCAAAAAAGCACAGATTGTGCTTTTCTAGGAGCAGATCTAGGTTTTCTAATTTGGAGGTCTGGAGGCATCTGTCACTTTTGGGAGCTCCATAAAGGATTAAAAGCAACATCACCACAGGGCTGTTTCCTCTTGAGTAATTTACCTGAATTGGAACTACTTGGCTGTTCTTCCTGGCACCAACCGCACCTTTCACATTTGCATTCAAGTTGTATAATATCTAACATAGAAGCTGAAAACCTGTGTGTGCTTCCATGTGAAACACAAATCAGGTGAGAAACCCTGCAAAGCAGTTAGCCCTACAAAACCTGTAAACCAGTTAATACTACTGAAAACTATATTAATGTATACAATCAGTGCAAGGAGGCTTATCATTTTTACTATAGTTAGTAGAATTTTCGAATTGTAAGAGCAGATTCCCCAGGTAGATGAAGGCACTGAAAATACTGCAAATGAATGTAGTGCATGTATTGTGAGCAAAACAGTTGATAAAGGACTTTTCTAATTTCTACCAGGCTTTTAAGGACAGTGCATTTCTTTTCTGGCTTTCAGTAAGAGATTCAGAATCATAATATAATCCTAGGTCGCCTGAGCTGCCCTCCAGACATCACGTCTGTCCTGGTTTCAGGTAGGACAGAGTTAATTTTCCTCCTAGTAGCTGGCAGGGTGCTGTGTTTTGGATTAGGATGAGAAGAGCGCTGATAACATGCTGATGTTTTAATTGTTGTAGAGCAGTGCTTACACCAAGCCAAGGACTTTTCAGCTTCTCGCTCTGTCCTGCTAGCGAGCAGGCTGGGGGTGCAGCAGGAGCTGGGAGGGGACAGACCCAGGACAGCTGACCCAAACTGGCCAAAGGGGTATTCCATACCATCTGACGTCATGCTGAACAATATATAGGGGTGGCTAGCCGGGGGGGGGGGGGGGGGGGCCGGCTGCTCGGGGATAGGCTGGGCATCGGTCAACGGGTGGTGAGCAATTGCATTGTGCATCACTTATTTCGTACACATTATTACTATTAATACTATTATTATTATTATTATTATTATTATTTTCCTGTCTTAATAAACTGTCTTTATCTCAACTCACAGGCTTCACTTTCCCGTTTCTCTCCCCCATCCCAGAGAGGGAGGGGGGAGGGTGAGCGAACGGCTGTGTGGTGTTTAGCTGCCAGCCGGGCTAAACCACAACAACGTCTATGGGCTAAGCATTTCCTAGAGCTACAGTTCAGCCCTGTGAAATAAACTAATGTGAAATACTGAAATTCCTTCTGACTTACTGGAATTAAAAATCTCATTTTAAGAAGTGTTTGGACTGTGCACTTAGTCACATGGTCTAAAATTTTGGGTAGACCTATGTGGTGCCAGGAGTTGGACTCAATGATCCTTATGGGTCCCTTCCGAATTGGGATATTCTATGATTCTATGATTCTATACATATTTGCCTAAATGTTATCTGTAAAAAATAATCTAATCTCATTCTTATTAAGGAATTTTTTATTTTTTAAGCTTGCTTTTTTTTTTTTTTTATTGTTACCCACTATTCATAGTTTAAGCAAGCTTTGGCTATCACTACACATTCCCAAATGAGGGTTTCTGTTGTTGCTCTTGAATTGGTGCCTGAGTTCTTAGAGGATTGCTGACTTGAGACCCTAAGATTTACACAGAATAAACAATACACTTCATATTGAAAAGTGTAGTCATCGCTAAAATGATAAAGCAGAATAAATGGTATTACAAATATTTCAAAGTAATTTCTTTCTTGGTTCATATTCATGGTATCAAAATAAAAAACACATCACAGTTTTTAAAAACTGACAATGAATAACTGCATTCTTTTGAAGATTTTGTTTCAAAAAAAAGCTAAATATACATGTTACTTTTATGCAGTAAGAATTCTAATCTTTTTTTCTATTCTGAAGGGATGCAACAATATTCTGAAAACATCCCCAGATATGTAATAGTGCATTTGAACCTGGGAAATGGTATCAGCTACTAGTCAATGAATACATTGACATCAGTGTATTCATTGCTATATGTGAATTTATTATATTAAGCTACCAGTGAATGAATTATAATAGTTATATATGGAACCATAGATTTATATATATGTTTTGAGTAAATGCAAACAAACACACCAACCCTATGGAGTATTGGGAATTAAAAATAACTCACATAAACATACATAGGCAAATTGACTTTTTAATTGTCTAAATTCTTGAAATGAAATGTGACATCTCTGCTTCTTCACCCAAAACCTAATTCAGAACATCACTGGTATTTCAGCTATGATTGTATTGTTAAAGACTTTTATCTAAGGGCAGTTTGTATCTCTTGATGTTCAGAGTGATTTAAACACGGACTAGAAGATAAATAACAAGTACGTGCTTGTATGAAATCACAAATTAGGATCAAGATATGTAATAAAAGTTTACACTTACTCTGTTAGAAGACAGAAAAAAAAATATTTGTTGCCTATCCAAATTTTTATGCAAGAGCTAAAGGACTCTAAAAAGCTTAAAATTTACAGCATGCTTAGGAGTCCTTCATTACTGGAGGAGTGGCAGAGCATACTCCTGAAACAGCACTGGAAAGTCTACCTTATTTCTGATTATGTGGTGATATCTACCTCAAACTACTTTGTTGCATTGCTTCCATCAGTTTGTATTTATAGTATAAAAAGTCTGAAATTCAAAAAGAATACAAGGTATCTTTTTTATGGGCTAATTATGGTACCAAAAATGGTTAAGTGCATTCAACTTTTTTTATTTTTTTTTGATCACACACAGTGCTTTATTATATCATGCTAATATTGTTCTTTTGTAGAAGCTATTGTGCTGTTGCATAACATTAAACTGCTTATGCTTAATGTAGATTTACCCGTCTGCATCCTCACTTCGAAATTATTACCAGAAAACTGCTAGTTGCTTCAGAGGATAAGCACTGCAATAAAGAGTTGTTGAACTGCAAATGAGTACAGATATTTCCCATTTTTTCTTTCTTAAATACAAAAATCAAACATATTTTCAACTTTCTGTGAATATTTTGTTGTTGTTGTTGTTTTAAACAGGTTGCTGCTCTTTGCTAACGGTACTTAGATTGTTCTTAATGATGGTCCCATGCTTAAACAGCAGATGTTTGCCATAGTAAATGTTTTATGTTGAAAAAATACCTCTATATGAAATTATTTTGGATTGTGGGCACAGTAGAAGTCTGCAGAACTTGCCAGTACAGCAGAACTTATTGCAAGACATTTTGCAAATTTAATCATTTGGATTTTCTGCAAAGTTGATGAAGAGAGGTTTCTGTCCCTGGAAAGCCATTCCCTTTGATATTTGTCAATTAATAGTGAGTGAACTAATTGAGTTTTTGGACATTCTATGTTTGTTACAAATCTAAACTGATTTAGTAACACTGACATAAAAGTTAACTTTCAAATTCATAACACGGAGGAAGGGTAATGTTTGCAGCATATTCAGTGGGGAAACATTGGCCATATACTTTATCACAGCAGCATTATAGATTTTGTTCCCCTTTGGGTCTGACAGAATATTGTTCTTAAGCATGGCCTTATCAAAGTCAATAAGGAAGAATTTCTCATATATTTCAACAAAATTATATTAGTTTCTTTTTCTGTCCTTCCTATGCTACAATAGTAGAGATTTTCTCTAGTTTTATTGATAGGAAGAATTTTGTAGCTGTCGTGAAGGATTGAAAGGATGAAATTTGCAGTCACTACAGTTTACAATCTGACATTTTGACACCATCGTATAGTCATTTTCCAGTACAATTTGATTTAATTCAAGGCAATACATTTTAACTATTTGTGGTTATGTTTTTTGTTTTGTTTTGTTTTGTTTTAATTTCCCTCTGCCAGTCTTTGATGTGACATGCTAAACATTCTGAACTTGCTAGTACATTAAACATAAACTTTGAATTTAATTCTTCACTGTTGTTTGATTATGTAATTGTAACATGCACTGAAAAAATACTCCTGTATTTCCTGTATTGTATGTACAAATTAAAATCGTTTTCATGCTCTTCCAGTGAGGAAAATTCCTTCATTTCATTCAACTAACAAGGATTTTCATGTGCAGTATGAATTATATTTCATGCAGAATAATGTCCAAAATGGCTTCTTTGTAGAAGGGATTCTAATTTCTGCACACCATGGCTACAGTTTCTGCAGTTCTGCTGTTGCCCCTCACCAGTATATGCTTATCTAAATCTCTTGAGGTTCTGCTGAAATCTCTGTGGACTGCAGTCATTGCAACACCTGAATTTGCTTTCAGTCCCTGTTCGATATTGGATTATTTCTCTATTCTACTGTTCTCAGTTTTAAAAATCTGGTAGCATCAAATAGAGATGTATCTGTATACAAGCTTATGAACATTTTTATACTTTCTATTTCAAAGCTTTTTTTCTTAGGTTCTTTGATCTTTTTCCAAGTTATGCAAACAGGAGACGTCTATATTGAAAGCAGGTTTGGAATGTGTAGAAATATTTTATTACTATTGTTCATCTCTCAATACATGCTACATTTTTAATCATTGCATGTCTTCTATTTACATTCACTACTGTGTGCTGAGGCTTTATTCAATATAACAGAGAGTATTTGTATTCCTAATATGTTTCAGGCTTACAAATTTATGCCATGGAATGGAAGACTGGAAATTTGGATTTTTTCTCTGAATGACTGAAGTGCTGTTTGAGTTTTCAGAGATGGGGATAAGTGATCTTAAGGATACGGTCAAGGAGTGATGAGAAATATATATAAGTTTTCCTCTTCTGCAGTGCCTATTCTCTGAATGTATATATATATATATATATATACACGTGTATATATATATATATAAACTGTGCTGAAAAACACAATAACTCTTTCTTCTTGAAGAATTAGAACATTAAGTCTGAAGAGTTTTGTAACATTATCACCACTCCAATGATGCTTTGTATTTTCTTTGAAGGTCTAGCTTTTGGACTCTTTTAAGGACATGTGAATATTAGCCTTTGTTGAAGAAAAATGCAATTTATTTTATTTTATTTTATTTTTATTGTTTTGCTAGCAGACAAAAGCTTCCCAAATATAACCCAAAGGCAACCTTATGTTCCAAAATTTCTCCAGGAGAGAAAGCTTCTACTAAAAGAACAAATTATTAGACAGGAAACCTTCGTGATACTAAGTTAGGTAAATTTGAATTAATGGATATTTAAAAGGCTATGGATCATCTTTTGGTCCAGAGGTGAAATGTAGTGCCTCATAATGAAAAGCAAAAAGCAGGATTAAAGCTTTGATTTCTGACAGCCATCAGGAACCATTTGTTCTAACAACCCTATTTTTGTGGTACTCAGGCACTGAATGAAAACCTCATATTCTTTCCTGAGGATACTCACAATGTTAGTATAGAGCAAGGATAATTAACTTGGTTTGTTGGCTGCACTTTCATTAGTCAGAGAGAAGATAAATGGAACTGAAGAGTGAAGTCTGAAGAATGTTATATTTATTCAGGTAACAAATACATCCAAGTAATGAGTGCACTACACAGAGTCTTCTGAAACACACTTTAGGTCATCTCTGCTTATCTGTAGAGACTTATTTAATTAGCTTGTGGATTTAGCTTCCTTTTGATGTGTTTCTTGACAGTCTGTGAATCCTCTCCCTCTTTTGAGATCAATAGGTTATTGCTTCTCAGTTTAGCAATCAGCCTTTTGTGACTCCTAAGAAAAATTGGAACGGTCATTCTCTAGCATGAATAAATAAAAAAATACAAAACTCTGCTTTATATGTGTTATTTATTAAAAAAACTATGCTACTTCTCAGTACAAAATCTCAGAACTAAAGTAATCAGGAAAAAAAGCCAGCAGTTCTTTAAGGACTTCTCTCCAGCTTTTTAGTATGCTCTTGTACATGCAGCCTAATGGCTTTTTCCTTGAGTAACCTGTGAAGACATCATGTGTTCTAACATGGTCCCCCTTTCACTGCATATTGATAGTTGCTGTAGAACAAACAGACATCTTTAGATTTGGCCAGACACTCTCCCTTCCTTCATTTTCCTCAATCATAAAGTACTTTTCTGAACACTGAAATTTTACTGTATTGAAGAATACTACCACTTCCTAATGAAGTACTCATCCTGGCTACACTAAGAACAATATATCTTAATGTGTCAGGAAGTAATTGTAAATATAGAAAAATAATACTTATTTTGTTGTTGAACAGTAAGGCACAGGGGAGGCAGGAGTAAAGGGGAAGGGGCAGAAAAGATCAGTACATACCTGCATGCAGAGGAAGTTCACCTTCACCATCTAATTTACCAATCCACAAATGCATAAAATAAGAAGAGACATGGAAGAAAGAGACATACAACAAGGTCCTGTTCCAGATCATCACTTTGAGAAATAAAAAAATGCGTAAAACTCCATACATTCATTTATAGAGCAATTTATTATTATTTTACTGGTACCCAGATTTCCGTATGCTTTAGGAACATAATGCAGTTGGATCTATTTTGGTTAATACCACAACTTCTAATACTAATACTAAACCTCAGAAGGAATTTAAAGTCAGGCTGGTGCTAATAATTACCTAGTGAGACCACAGCAAGGTGCTTTTGTCAGAGCTGTTACCCTCAGTAACCTTACTTTTAAATTTATGGGTTGTATTAAAATTTTCATATTCACGTAAAAGCCTCCATTAGGGCAACCTTGATCATTTCAATGAACTAGACTGGTCTTTGAAAATAACTGAAATTATCATCAATATTACTAGCTTTTTGGAACAAATTTGTTGGAACAAATGTAGGCATATGAAAGCAATAAACTAAATTCCAGGGATCATTTTGCTGTATGAGGACTTTTGGTACCTTTTAGTTAAGAATCTCTGAGAGAAGCTATATAGTACATGCTTTTATTACCTGGTGACATTAGATCTAGAAGTAGAATCATATCTGTGATCCACACTTCTGCACTGAAATTACTTTCTTGTAGCATAAAACCTAAGAGTATCAGAAAGTTAAGGAAACTCTTCTGTTTCCTTCACATTCTGAGATATCAGTATATTACTTAGTGGCTATAAACATTTTAGACAGAGTGAAGCTTCAATCGAGGAAACTTGAAGGATATTTTAGAAGCAGTAGCTTTTTAAAATAAACAAAAAAGGGATCTTCAAATGTTTCTTCAGCAGCAGAATGTTTATTGCTGTTGTTGAAGCTAGTAATGTGTTTGAGCTCTGTGCTCATGTGAAGAATAATTGGGTTTGCATGTATGTATGTTTGTGTATGGATATTATCCAGTATGACATAGCATTCCAACCATATATTAACAGAAGAAAAAGAGGAAAAAAAAATCTCTCTTATCAAGGGGTAGTACATTGGGAAATGAAGTTTCTCCTCGTTTGTTTGTTTAATTTTTGATTCTGCATTTTCATAAGATCTTTGCAAGGCGTAGTTTTTTTATTGTCTTGTAGCTTCAGGGAGGAAGAAAGTGATTAGGGCATACAAGTCTTGTGGGAGGTAATGGCATGCTCTGGTAGATCAGAGGGAATTCCTTTCTGCACATAACAGGTGCATCCTTTCTCTGTGGAATATCTTTACCCTTACTTTGTTTTGTGTTTTCTGAGTTTTTGTTTTGTTTTGGTTTGGTTTTGTATGAGCCAGTGGGAACAAGGGGAAAAAATGCTTTAGTTAGTGGTTTTGTTTTTACATTTGCCTACTTTATTTTATTTTATTTTATTTTGTTTTGTTTTGTTTTAAATACTGAATTAAAGTAAATCATTTCTTCTAAACCACTGTCAGACAAACCCAAAGCATATATGTATTTCATGAAATTGGCAAAGGACGCTAGACATTGTCCTCTAGAGGACATGTTAGAACATACTGTTGATGTAGAGGGCACCTGATCAGAGAGAAATTTTAAAGAAAAAAAAAATCCCAGAAGAGAGAACAGTGTTTTGGAAGGAAAACACAAACAAAATATTTCTTCCTACTCTACCTTGTATGTACTCTTCTGAAGAGTATATGGGAGGAAAAAAAAAAAAAAAAAAGTAACAACTTCAGCCATAAATATGCAGATTAGTCCAACTTTTCACCTTATTACAGTTTTCTGCATTAATGTGACTTGCTAAATGCAAACACGAAAAGTCCAAGTAAGCAATGTTAAAAACCTTGGAGTGAAACTGGACAGAACTCATACTAGATAGTATACAGGGAAGAATCTGGTTTTTCTGGGAGTGAAGACATTACCGTGTTGTGTCGTGCTCCCCCCCACCCAGCACCCCGCCCAACCCCCTTCAAAATTCTTTCAGAAGTGTAGTGGGTTTACATGGCAAGGTTTTAGTAGCAGGGGGCCATAAGGGTGGCTTCTCAGAGAAGAACCCAGAAGCTGCCCCATGTAAGATAAGGGCCCCACTGCTGACCAGAGCCAAGCCAATAAGTGATGTTGTTTTGCGCCTCTGTGAGAGCATATTTAAGGGAAAAAAAAACGCTGCGCCACACAGCAGCTGGGAGAGTGAGAGGAGTGAGAAACAGCCTTGCAGATGCCAAGGTCAGTGAAGAAGGAGGGGGAGAGGTGCTCCAGGTGCTGGAGCAGAAGTCCCCTGCGGCCTGTGGTGAGGACCATGGTGAAGCAGGCTGTCCCCCTGCTGCCCATGGAGTACCACGGTGGAGCAGGGTTCCACGCTGCAGCCCGTGGAGGAGACCACGGTGGAGCAGGTGGACCTGCACCAACGGAGACTGCGGCCTGTGGAAGACCCCTGCCGGAGCAGATTCCAGACCAGACCTGTAGCCCGTGGAGAGGAGCCCACGCAGGAGCAGGTGACCTGGCAGGAGCTGCTGCCCGTGGGGGATCCAGGTTGGAGCAGTTTGCTCCTGAGGGATGGACCCCGTGGTACGGACCCATATCTGGAGCAGTTCTTGAAGAGCTGCTGCCTGTGGGCAGCTCATGCCATATCAGTTCAGCAAGGACTGCATCCCGTGGGAGGGACCCCACAGCACAGGGGACGAGAGTGACTGAGAAGGAGCGGAGAAATGCTATAGACTGACCATAATCCCCATTCCCCCGTTCCCCTGCGCCGCTCGGGGGGAGGAGGTAGAAGAGCGTGGATGGGGGGGGAAGGTGCTTTTGGTTTCTTTCCTTTGTTTCTCACTTCTCTAGCTTGTTAGTAATAGGTAATAAATCTTACTATCTCCCTATGCTGAGCTTGTTTTGCCCATCACGATAATTACTGTGCGATCTCCCTGTCCTTATCTCAACCCTTGAGCCCTTTTCATCGTATTTTCTCCCCGTTCCTCTTTGAGGAGGGGGAGTGAGAGAGCAGTTGTGGTGGAGCTCGGCCGCCCACCCGAGTAAAACCACCACAAGAAGATACAGCAGTTGTAAAAAAAAAATGGTTCTGCAAAGCAACCTACCTCTGAAAATAAGAATAATATTAATTTACTTGCCTTATACAAGCAAAGAACTGATGTCTCAAGCAGCCATACAATTGCACAGGAATCCATTTTACTCGTCATTGAAACCATTTATAGCTAAATCACTTTTCCATTTTCCATGGGTATGATCTAAAAAGTTACACAATAGATAAAATTGCTTCTCTATAGCTGGTGTGAAGACACAGTATCATTAAGTTTCAAGATTTCAAACAAGATAGAGAGATATTTTGGGTTCTTACTTTGTTCCAGACGTCTTCTTAGCTCATTTTCATTGCCTTAATCTTCAAGTAGCTTTAAACTGTATGTTAAATGCTAACACTTAATATTTGCCATGTGGTTTGATCTCTCGTTATTTATTACATATTAAAAAAGTGATTGTTTAATATATTCTACTGATATTAAGTGGATGATAACCATCTCCACTTTTTCAGGCTTTTATTTGCCAAGACTTCATAGAAATATATCAGTTCTTTTGTTGTTGTTGTTGTTATTGTTCTTTTGTTTAGTTTCTTTTGTTTTGCTTTGTTAATTTCACAATAGTATTTTGGATCAGAATTTGATCTCTTTTCTATTTGTCTAAACAAATAACTTCAGAGGAATGTCTTTATTTCACTATGTAGCAGACATCAGAAACCGGACAGCAACAACACTAATTTTATTTTTTTATTTTTTGTACACGTTGCATCTTTACAAAGGGTCCTAATGCTGATGTTGTTTAAAGAGGAAAAAAATAACTTTCTAAAGCTATAGTTGAAAATAGTAGTCACAATAAAATATTAAAATAAACTCTGTGGGATTAGGTCAATCCAAGAAATATGGAATCTTGGCAAATGAATTTAAAAAAAAAAAAAAAGTTTAACCAGGGACCTTAAAAATTTGTAGTCACAGTTTCCTCATATATTTTGTCTTACCATCAAGGTACAATAGTCAAGTCTCTGAAAATACAAGAATTAAACTATTTTCCTAAGAGATCAGAGGCTGTTATAGTACTCTGTGAAAGATGGGATGAGGATGATCTATACAATTTAACAGTCTGAAAATCTGTTCAGGTGGGAGAAAGGAGAATAAATAAAAAAGAGAAGAGCTGGATCTAACAGAGGAGTCTTTGACAAGGTAAGGTAATATAACTAGCACAATCTTTAAATATCTACAAATTTAATGAAAAGCAACTTCCAATATTTACCTATCACATACATCATGAGACAGCCTATCACATTTACTTTTTTTTAGAAATTAATGTAGTAATGTAGTATTTCCTGAAAGCAATAACTATTTAATTTTAATATGTTGTATTCTAATATATTCAAATATAGTGTAAGAGGGCTATAATACTTTATATGCAGTATAGTCAGATGGTTGATGTTTTGAGCTGTGGTTAAGTATGATAAATGAAATACAGTTCTATTATTGTAACATTTCCATGCTTTGCCCCTTGGAGACACATAATAGTATGAGTTGACTTTTTTTTATTATTATTTAGTAAGTGTGAATTTGTTTTCCATTGACTGACAAAGCAGTTCAAATGTCAAGCAAGTGGAACTGCACTTCAGAGATGCAAATTTAGATGGATGTGCTAGCAGCTGAAATGAAACTATTCATGACATTTTGCAGCCCAGTAAGCTTAATAACTACCATTAAATATCGTCAAGATTTTTTATTATTTTTTTTCTGATACAGTAAGTTAGAATTTGCACAACAGGAATACTTTCAAGGTAGTTGTGACTAATGCTAAAACTCCATTAGTGAGACATCAGTAATTCTTAACACCTTAGTGTGAAAGAAATGGATACTAAAAATGACAAGTTTTAACAATTTTCTTTTGTAACTCATAAATGACATGGATTCAGAAAAGTTAATTCTTCTCTGTTAGAAAGAGGTTTTCTAATTTGAATTTACTCATCTAAATAAAATTTCAAGTACATTTTAGCAAACATTTTATCAGCTGCTGTAGAATACATGGACATTTCTTCCATAGAACTAGGAAAATTGCACATCATTTCCCTGTGAGAATCAGAGAGATATGACCTATTTTTCTGTAACCTGAAATCACTGAGATTTCACAGATTTGACACACCAACTTAACAGTAAAAGACAGGAAAGCTAAGCAGAAAAAAATATATTAACATAGGAAAAATGTGGAAGAAATTGTGAAGTGAAAATCTAACAGACGTTGTAGGACTAGGGAAGGAGAAATGAAAAGAGGGTTATTTTGTTATTGCTCACTTTTTTTTTTTTTTTTTTGGACTGTTTCTCCAGTACATATAATCTCTTTGCTTTAAAAAATGTCCTGAAAGTCACTTTTGGAGGTGTCTTTCCCTTTCATAGACTTTCTGAGTCAATAAAGCTTTGTAAAGGTTCTTCTGTATTCCTTTTATCCAACAAAGTGTGTGAATTACATTCTTTTGAGGATGAAGGTGAAAGGAAAGGGAAACATAGGATGGATTCAGAGTCCTTCATTCAATTTCAGTTTGTTAGAGACTTGTATCTAGTGCTAAGCATCTTAATGTTGACAGTTGAATTAAACAATCTCTTTGTAACATGCCCGTTTTAACTCTGCTTTCTTAGCCATATGAATTGAATTTCTTTTACATGGCTAGTCATATAGCACCTAAGAGCTTATTACCATCTGCAGAATCTTTGAGAAAATAGTAGAAGAGTGAATTGGAAATGCTGGCTTCCTGAAACCTGTGATTTTTCCTTGAATACTCTTGGGTAACCTTATTAGTCAAGTATCTTTTATAAATATATAAAAGTAATGGACATATTTTTAACAGTTCAGCTGGGAAAACCTTGGCTTTCATTTCATACATTCCTTTTCCATTCATTCATTTTATTTCATTTCGCTCCTAGTATCTTATCTGTTAAATTGCTTTTTTTCCAGTGTGGTTGGCAACCACCTTTGAGATTTCCCGCCATCTTCTTAGAAATGAGAATTGTGATCACTTGATTGTCTTGTATTTCTTGTTTCTCTGTGCAAAATTATACTGATCCACGTAACGATCCTCTGTTTAAATTATCATTAGGCATGCAGTAGTTAGTCATCTCAGCAGGAGTCACTGAAATGTGATGTGTGGGCTGAATCAGGATTCTAGGTTTTATATAGAGGTTAATACTGGAAGTACAGCTGCTGAATATACTCAAGCCTATCACCTGACTGTACTTTCATATTCTTGAAGGTGTTTGCATTGGCTGATGACTTGAGAAATAGGCCTTTTGGATCAGGAAAGTGCATTCATGACATTTGCAGCCCTGTAAGCTTAATAACAGCCATTAAGCATCCTTAAGATTTTTGTTTTCTGATAAAATAAGCTAGAATTTGCAAAACAGGAATACTTTCAAGATGCAACAATTAGCATAAATGTCTTAACAGAAAAAAAATAAAATAAACTGTCTTCTAGGACAGGTGTTCGTATGTTCATTTGCTTTTTTTCCCTCTGATGTTTGTTTCCCATATGTCTGGTGGCAGGAGCTGCCTTCAGCACGACAGCCAGGCTGATACCAATGTTTTGTGGAAGGCCTGAAAGAGGAGTTATGGGATCAACATACCAGAATCTGAGCGAAAACTTCGTACTAGAAATAAATGAGTTCCTGAGCAATGGAGATGAGTGCTCCTGCTGTGCTCCTGAGGTCAGTTTGTTCTCTGTCCTGCTTCAGTTGTGTATGTGAAATAGCCCTTTCCTGTTCAATGGAAATAATCATTTCCTGCGCCCTTGTGCTGAGAGGGTCAATTACTGTATACACTGGCATATGGCTGAAATATGAGGAGGATACAGAAATTTGCAGACTTCATACTCAATATAACACAGCAAAAGGAACAGATAGTGAGAGGGGAACATTTCTAGTTAGAACAATTCTAATGATTTATGTTCATATTTTAATGACATTCCTTTCAATAATATTGTTTTAATTTTAATAAAACAAAGGAAGCATTTCTCCCTAAAGCAAATAATTGACTACTCATCAGTCTGCAAATCTATGGATGGCAAATACAGGAGGGTCATTAACTAGCCTAGCCTTGACCACTAGATAAGACTCCTCCAACATGATAATTCTGTGGGATGAAAAATTTTGAGTAAGAACTTTTCTAGTCTGTATTCTAGGAATTAATAACTTTGGCACTAAATAGAGTTTATTGTTGAGGCTGGTCCTACCTGAGAACATACTCTCACACTAGCCTGCTCTGAATTCCTCACAACAGGTCTGAATGAAGTCTCTGCCTCCATCCTGCATGCTCAGTAAGCTATCATCTCTCCAAAGTGTCTTGTGAAATCGACCTTCTCCTTCAGAGCCAATGTTTGTCTCCAGGACAGTGCTTGTGAATGTTTGAGATATTATTTTGATCTATTTTGAATCATCCCATTGATCCACTGTATACTAATGACTGAGAAACAGACTGCACAGTTTAGGGTGCTCTTTATGCTACACTGAGTTATTGTCAGAGAAAATGAATTTTAAATTTGATAGAAATAATTAGATCATTAACCTGTTTTCACAGTATATCGCAAGCATTATATCTCACCTACTTACCCCCTAACAGATTCCTAGGATTAAACATTGCTAAAAGGCAATGATTTTTCTGGAGGAAGCCCACTGTTCCAGTTGTAAAGATCTTTTTTAATATAGATAGCCTCTGTGTGGTCCTATTCAGCTTTTTAGCTAGTGAGACTATTTTTCACACCAACTATTGGAAGTTCTAGTCCACGCTAAGCACACAGCCATAGATGCTGATTCAAAACTGAAAGGGCATTAATAGGTTGACATACTTATCTTCTTTAAAATATCACTCTTTTTGTTGAAAACAATATATTCTAATGCAATTGAAAGATACTTAAAGTATTACTAGATGAAAACTTTCTTAGGTGAAATAGGCTGTTAAATTGTCCTAGTAATTGCTTTGGCTCTTTAAGCATCTGGAACTTGTTATTGTTACAAAATAAATAAATAAATAAATAAATAAATAAATAAATAGATTATGTGGCTTCTGCTCATTCTCTACTGGAACAATTTAAATACAGGCTAAATAAATCTTAATCTTTATTTTTGCCTCTGGCCACTTCAGTAACAAGTGAGTAATGTTTAACCCTATGTTCATAGTTAGGGCATTCAGGAAGGGAGCTGTCTCTATCAGCAGTTTGTACTTCATCTGCACTTATGCCATGTTTGTCACCTTGCTGGGTGAAAACAATAAATGTAAAGTCATCTAAAAGTAGTAAACAGATGATTAAACATTAAGTTTAATGACAGCATTGACAGCTGCCAGGAGCTGTAGAAAGAGGAAAGCAGCACAGATGAACCCAGCCACTACCTCCACACTATTTGCAACAGTAAATCAGAAACAAAGTTAGGAAATGGCTGGGCCAAATACCTTGAAAGAGAAGCAGTAAGGAAGTGACTGAATGATTTAGTCTAAGAACCTGACAGCTAAGGTGGCTGGCTTTTCTTTCCCTGTGTCTTTACCAGAGGAGAAAATCATGATATTGGTAAAGGTGAATTCTTAATTTGTAGTTATAAGTATAATAACTTTCATTTTAAAAGTACTAGACTAAGTCTAGAATCCTAATGCTGTCATTTTTTAACACAGTCTTTAAAAAGGAGACAGTTTCCATTTGGCTGTTCCTCCCAACTTTCTTTTCCCTGTCTTGTCTGAAAACTCCCTCATGTGGAACCTTACTGCTGAGCCACCAGGAGTAACTGTGCAGGCTGCTGCCATTTGAGTTAGTAAAGTTAGAGGTCTTCGGGGGAATGAATTCTATTTTTTTTTTTTTTTTTTGGCTGTAAGTTTCTTCCTATCTTACCTTCACATGCTATTTTTCTAATCAGTTTCCATCCTGTCTCTTTTCATCTATAGTTCTTATCCCAGGCTCATTCTCCTTGTCTCTGTAATTTCCAGGCTGTAGATATTTCACTCCACCACCTCTAGCTTCTTTTCCTTTTTCCTGCTTACTTGCATGGCTTAATTTGAACGTTAGTATTTGGCACATTTTTCTCCCCTGTTCCATGTGGGCTTTCCCTAAAATTTCTTTTCTATTTGTTCCCTGGAGTCCTTGTTCTTTACTTTCTATGCTCATTTTTCTGGTCTCATTAAGCAGATTTATTTACTTCCCTGCTCATTGTAAGAGCCAGATTATTTGAGTATCCACTCCAGTCCAGCTCTCAGCACAGCCTCCCTTTCCCACCAGTAGGTTCTGTTATATTCTACAGACTTTGTATCAATATGTTTTTGCCCTCTATTTTCCCAATAATTAATCCAGGTAGCTTTGAGGGGCAAATTCCTTAGGCCTTATTTGCTGAGGTATTTGAACAATTCACAAAATGTACCATCTCAGTGCTGCAGGGAAATTCTGCATGGGTCTGTCCTTGAACACATATTTCTTTGTGGAAAGTATGCAGGGGGACAATGAGAAAAAGTGGATAAATGCTATATAGCATCCCAACAGTCTTTTGCTTTTGCTTTACTGTCCTCCATGCTGTCTGACACTGACAGTGCTGAGCTGGGGGTGGGGAATATCATATTCTTGTCTGCCATTACAATACAGAAGAATAGACATATTGCAATTTCTGTGTAAAACATTTAATTTCAGTCCTATTATGTAGATGTAAGAATTTATTTGTTTCAAATATATTTATAAGAATGAAATTATTCTGTGGTGAAGTCTTTTTATGGTGACTACATTCTGTAGCACTTTCTGAGTTTCATGTTCCTTGAGGCTTGCTTTTTCTTTTCTCCATTCCTTTTGAATTTTAGTATTATAATCTATAATAGGCTTTTTTTTTTAAATAAATAAATAGTAGCATATGCCAACTTGTAAGAAGTAAGAGTTGAGAAAAACCCTCACTACATTCTTTTCAACTAAGTGCATAGCATACATTGTAACGTAATACCTTCTTGTATTTTATTTATTATGTTTAATTTCATGAAAAAAAAAAGAAAGAAAGAAAGGTCTTTATTAAGGATTAGAAATAACGAGCACTAGAAATGATTACCAAAGATGACTATCTTAAAAATGGCTGAGATATGCCAGATGGAGAGTAACAAGGGGCACAAATAATCACAAATAATCCCTTAGAGTCAGTTATGCAAATCAGATCAGAGAAGAGACCCACTCCAGCTGTGTACCACATGTGAGAGTGTGTTAAAACTGACTACAGGGGAGTCCAAGAAGACATGAAGTTTGCCTATTTTGCCATGGGTCATCTTTCTTTAATATCGTGCTTCCATTCCAGGTTTTCTCTTCTGAGTTAGTTCTGAGAGCACAACACAGACTGGGGGGGGAGAGGAAAGGAGGAGGGGGAGGGCATGTTTTTTGGGGGAAATGCTATTATGAGAAAATGTTTATATATATATTTTTAGGAAAAAGGAGGAGCCCTGAGACAGGCAGTAACAACACTTTAAATAAAACCAGTGTATTCAACCAGTTCCTAATCAAATAGTTATCTATTTTGCAAGAGAAACTGTTGGCAAACAGTATCTATTGCTCTCGAACATCACTGTTTAAATTTTTTTACTTTTTTTTTTGCTTATTTCAATTGTCACAAACTCAAATGTAATGAATTTAATTTGAAAATGTTCTAAGCAACCTGATTTTCATGCAATAAAATAAAAATATTTTTTCTTCTTTTTTTTTTCACCCACTGACAACAGCAGCTTAGTTCAGCCATGTTAGTGAATTCCAGAAGAAGGCTTTCTAGAAAATACAAGGGCTGTTTTTCATCTGATACTGCTTTGCGTGATTGATAAATGACTTGCTGTTGCTATAAGACAGAAAGACGTACTTGAAGATGAAGACAAATAGTTAAGGCAGCTTTAAGTTAACTCGTAGATTTCTCTAATCCAGAGCTACTCTGCTACCTGTGACATAGCAGCAAATCCTGGAAACTTGTTCTGTAACACTTGTCTTATGTACCAATATGCTGTGTAAAAGCTCTGAAGTCCTGCAGTACCCTTATTTCACCCCTAGCCATCATAGGAACTCACCGTCTCTGCCTCTAACCAGATTTTAAGATGCTCATTAGTGGGCTGCCTTGTGGCTGTTTTTCTCAGTGCTTGAACCAAGGGAATCCTCCCACAGCTAGAAATAAGACTTTGAGAGGTGCTCTGCCCCATGGGTCTTTGGTACAACACTTTGGTTGAGCTCCTGAAAGTAGAAACCCATACACGTAGCTATTTTTCAAATATTATATGTTTATTTATTGTGAGAGGCAATAAAACTCTCGTAATTCAATTAGCGTTCACCTGCCACAGATATCAATCAATACCAAATAATATTGTGGATATGGCTTTTAAATTATGATTTACTGCTAATTAAGAGCTGTCCAAAAGGCATGATTTATTTTTTCAAAAGAGAAACAATGAAGACTTGAATGAATAATAGAAACATGAAGTCTAAATTCCAAATTTCTACAGCCTTTCGGCTGTGTGCAGTACATCTCAGTGCAGCCAAGTATTCATGATTAGTATAGCTGAAAACTGAGTTTGAGGTTAATGTGGGTACACAACTGTTAGCAACTCAGCCAAATACACTATAGCTAATTTATTAGTATATTGAGTGTAGAACTTATATCTATATCTATATAGATATATAAACATATATTTAAAATCTCAGAAGTGATCAAGAGCCCTCAACGTAACCAGCTGGGGGGAGAGATTGCTCTGAAAAGCAGAGGCCTGGCTATGGAAGCTAAGGAAAGAAGGGAGGTTATTCTGGAAATCCAGTGGTCTGCAGGGCTGAAAGATAGGATGTACCTCATGAGGTTACAGCAGGGTCATTTCCAAACCCATTTATTTTTTCTGTCTTGCTGATAAGTTTGAAGACATTTTAAAGTGAGTCTTCTTCCAATTTCTTGTAAGAGCTGAGCCTAGTTCCCTGAACCCTCCCATGATTTTGTGGTGTGTTGGCTTTGAGGAGAAGATCCAGGCAGATCAATTACAAATCTCCACTTCATTGTTTGTTATTAAACATAATGTTTTGTAAATTTTTTTCTGCTGCATCTTTTTTTTTTTTCTTTTAAGTTTCTGTCTTGTATTGCCTGATCCCTAGTATGGCATTGCATTGTTTCTTGTTATTCCTCTCCTGTGAATGGCAAAATCATTATCTTGAGTGAAACAGTGTTTTTCAAGATGAGTTTGACTTGTAGCTATAAACAGGAGACCATTTCCCTCTTTCCCCCCTTTGCTTCCAAAAGGAATGGTGGTGGTGGAAAGTTGAAAGCTTTGCAATCTATAAATAGGAAGGGACTGATAATACCTTTTGAATTTACCAACAGCAGTGGTGCAGCTTCTCAGCCTTGTATTACTGTGCTTTTGTTCCCTATGGCAGAAAGAGGGGACTTGAACTCTGCATGTGTTGCAGGGTTGAGCTTCATCTCTTTCAGTGGGTCTTTATTTAGTAGTAGCCTTCATAAAAAATATGTCACAGAACTGAAGTTTTAAGCAGCATACAAATCTAAGTGAAAGAGCCAAGTGGAAGCACCCATGTAGCACACTTTCCAGGGATGCTGTTACTGCTATTAGCTAACATCCTGCCATCTTTGGTAGGAATTCAAGGTCCTGTCAGTAATTATAACTAAAAATTTTGTTTCCGTTTAATCTGTTGGTGGACTCAGATTGTAAAGAATGCTAAGGGTAATAAAGAAGGCCGGCTATAATGTGCTTGATTGTGCCAAGAATTGTCCCATTCAGAAGATGGACACCTCTAAAGGATTGTTGTCTCTATGTCTTCTGTGGTGGATTTATCTTGTGCCATAGTACAGAACTGCAGAATAAGTTAACAGACATCCATAAGTCAGTTAACAATGGAAGAGTGAAAACAATCTATGAACAATTTATTACTACAAAACAGCAAGAAAATTGCAGATGTTCTTATGAATATTCATGACACATAAAACTTATCTCTCCATTTATTTAAATTCTCCAAAAGCCAAAGCTATGAATTCATCTATTTATGGATAAAGATCAAAACTTAAAAAAATTGCAGTACAGGTATTTGAATGTTTTTTGTTTGTTTGTTTGTTTTAGGGAATAAAAAAAAATAATAAAAATCAATGATAATTAAAGAAACTCCATTAAAAGGCTCCTTTTCACTTCAGGCCATGGAGCCCAGACATGAGGGGAGGATTCTACCCTATTTAATGAGTTTGGGGTTAGTTTAGTTTCATTAATTTGCTTGAAAAATTGGGACACAATTTTAGGACAGGATGATAGGTCAATGGCAAAGAGTATATTAAAACACTCCTGCATTTTTTAGTAACAGTAACATGCAATAAGAACAAACCGTATCCCATAAGGTTCAAATACTATATTTTTCTTTGAGAAACAGCTTTATCTGTCTCCAAGTTCCTTATAATTTTGCAATAACTAAATTTATTCTTTGGTTCTTATAGTATAAGAAGTTTTAGTTTTGCATAAAATGATTTTAATTTCTCCATAAAGAAATTGTGCTGATAGATAGGTCTTTCTTACAGCCTTATAATCTGAGCATCATGATGAAAGGAAACAATTTAGTATCAGCTACATGGATAAAGATGGCTATATAAATTAAATAATTTGCTACAAATATAAATACTCTTTTGATCATGTAATGTACTCTATTTGTAATTTGCATTGTATCAAATGTGGTTACCAGGAAATACTTCGTTTTACTATCATGAGCGTTTGTAATTTCTATAGGAACCAAAGCACAGATACAACATTTCAATGAACAAATTGCTAAATGAGCGATCTTAAGAATTTTGTCTCTAAGTTCTATACAACATTTTCATAACAATACTAGGAATTAAAGGAGCAGTCACTTGCTTGGGAGGTAAAGTGGAGAATAGACAAAACATTAAACATATACCAGCTTTTACACAATTATCTCTGCTGTAATGTCCTAAATTGTTTCATTATTTCAAGTGCAGTGATTTGCTAAACAAATATTTACAGTCTTTTTCTATCTCTTTGCTAATGACAACTTATTCAGTTCTGATTAACTTCTTTATTGTAACAGTTGAGAGATGTTCTACTATCAAGTTTTTCATGTTTGAATAAGAAGGAATACTTTAAGTGATGTAAGACTTTTTGGTGTGTGGAGCTTTTTTGTTTTGGTTTTGTTTTGTTTTGTTTTGTTTTCTATGTGTGTGAGAGAGAGAGGGAATAGAATGTTCAGTTTATGAGTCTGCATTTTTTCCTGAAGAAAGCTTCAGACACCTTTTATAAAGTTTTTACAGTTTTTAGTTTTGAAAGCTGCATAAGAACAAATTGTTCAGGTAGATGTTCAAAACAGAGTTTCAATACAGTTGATATTTGTACAGTTGTATCTCATTTGGAATCATGACTTCTGTACTTAAGGCTTCCAATGCCTTGCCTCAGAATCTCACCTACCAAGACTGTGAGGTATGGCAGAATATACTAAATGAAATGTTGTTACTTCTCAGTTACTGAATGCCATCATAGACAGGCAGAGACTTTAAAAATCTAATTTCAGCCTTCAGTCTAGCTCTGAAGGCACTGTCTCCAAAGATTTCTGAAGAATAGATTTGTTAAAGTATTGGCATGTTTGTTTTTTTTTTTTCTTTTTTTTTTTAACAATCTCCTTCTTGTATTTCTCTCAGAATTAACTATTGTAGGTACCAGAGAGGGAAATTAAACTGCTTTGTCAGTCTATCAGTGGAGCTCTACTCTACTTAAGCAATATAGCTACAAGTTGTACAGTCTGAAGTGCCAAATATTTCTCAGGAAGAACCCTACATATAATAATATGAACCTTGTGACAGACATAAGCACAGTCCTCTAATTCCCTATCATCACGAGAATAACTATGTACAGATGTTCATGCAAGCACGAGCTGAGCTCTCTATGCTGATATAGATTAGAAGAGTACCTCAATCTGTATGAAAGTAATCTAATTATTTAAAATTGAAAACTCAGGGGTTTTTAACAATACTTGATTGAAACCTCAAGAACTTAAATAAGCATTAGTTTTTGCTATGGCATTTTTCTGAAAACCACAAATTATTTTTTAGTCAATTGCCAGCTATCATGGGTTTTCTGTGGCTACAAATATAGATAGACAATATGATTATTTGAGAACCACTGAGTTATGCTCCTTCACGAGATTATCCTGGATGTTTGAACAAAAGAAGGTGAGATAAATATTATTTTTTAAATAGACTGTATGAAGGACTGAGCATGATTTGGGTGCAACCCATTTAAAAGTTGTTTTCATGTATGGAGGCTAAAGATGGGGTAGAAAACAAAGATATAAATCCTGCTTACCAAGTCTAAATATGCTCCAGAAACAGTGTTGGCAAGGGCTTAATACTGCTGTTACCACTCTGCGATCCAATTTAGAGGCTAGGTTGCTTGAATGCTCATTCAGTTTACAGCACTACAATTTTTGCAATCTGTGGGCCGAAGTGACACACCCTACCTACAGTATAGCCAAGAATTTAGTGTTAGCATAATGTTTTAAAGATCTAATCAAAGAATTACTGTTACTCTAGTTGCAGTGATACAAACATCATTCAAATTGTATACCATCAAAACAGAACGCACTCCATTTTTTCTACCCCTTTCTATGGAGTTCTGCTTCCATGTCCACTGTTCCTGTGGATATTAAGGTCAGTGGCTGCAGTCTGACGATGGGGTTAGAGTGAGCCATTAGTATCCCGAGTTCTTTACTGGGATAAATGTGATAATGTGATGTTGATGGTTTCTCCTTCCACAATCCTTTGGTTGTGTTCATTTTTTTTTTTTTTCCTAACTCTTTCTTCTTTGGTTTACAATTACACATTATGTCCATACCCATTTGTCCATAGTGTGTTATGGATATACCCATTATGTCCATAGTGTGTTATGAAGATATTAGGTACTTTTTGTTCTTACGTTACTCTTTAGACTCTTTTGGCCAGCTCCCATGATTGCACTCCTGTAATGACCGGTAAAGGACCAGTGATGATTTGTTCATAGCCTTTGGACCTCCTTTGCTTTTACTTCTCCATCCTGTGTTTGGTTCTAGGGTCATAGATCGTTCCTTCTACACGGATTTACTTATGTTACTATTGATATTGTTAATGAGAAATCTTTTCCCTACGGCTTCTGATGTATTCTGTCATATCTTTTATTTTTTGAAGGATTAATTCTAAAAGTCAGAAATCCAAGGAAACATGTTGGCTTCAGGGGACTGATTCTCTTTTATGCTGATTTGTGCTATATTATTTTCCTTAGGAGTGCTCTCTAAACAACAACAATGGGAAAGGAACAGTACTTAATTTTGACATCTTAATTCCATACATTTTTTAGTGCTTTAAGGTCTTGCAGAAGATGAGCAGATACTCTGACCTACTGAAAAGTTAGGTAAGTGAGCAAGAATCCTAGCAACTGAGCAGCTAAATGGATTTGGGAATACTGTACATTACAAGTATAGCTTTTTTCAGCATAATTACAGATGAATGATTCAGATGGGCTATGACATTCTGTGGGCTGGCCACATGCATTTTTTAAAGACTATTCTGCATTGTTGTGTTGTCACATGCTGTGAAAATCACATTTAACAACATATTGTCAACTACTAAAAGTATTCTGCTAAAAAGCTTATCAAATCTTTATCTTCTTAGTACACTTGGTATCTGTTTTTTCCCTCTCCTCTCTTAAGCAGCCTTTCACCCTGTTGAATATTATGATCACAAATCTGTTGCACATACACTAGTGTCTTCACCCATATTACCTCACTCAGTCTTTTCTTTAGTTACAGTTCTGTGAAACAAAAACCTATTTGAGAACCATCAATTGAATGACCTTACTCTGTTTACTGTTCAGAACTATTTTTATAGTTTTACACAGTTTTATACCTGAGTATTTAATGAGTTATAGTCCTGTTTATTTTCCCAGTGTATATCTCTATTGTTTAGAACTCTAAGGCAAAGTTGACTTCAGTTGATAATATGCCTTGCTATCATTCACAGCTTCTTTTTCCTGAACAGTTGCAGGCTAGGGTATTGTTCCTTATCCTATAATTATGCAAATTATGATTTCTGCTTGAATTTAGTATTTTGCTGTTGGTCCTGATGATTTCCATCCAGTTTCTTTTTCTCTTCAGAAATCTGAATAGAAATCCAAGGCTGATTTTGTGGTCATATGTGGACTGAACAAAGTTGGTTTTGGTGGTGGTGTTTTGTTTTTTTTTCTTCCTTAGTGTGATCCCAGTTTGACACATCTTGATTTCCAAGACTATTGAGTACTTTGCAGCAAGTTGTGTTCTCTTGGTGCTGCCTGTTCATATCACAATTTGAGAAGCGTTCCATAACAATGAGGTTACCTGCTTTATATCTGTAAACCCTATACACCTGAAATTGTAATGATGTTTTATATACTTCTTTGCCTTGACTGAAAAATATGACATTCTATATGCTTTATACATGCCCAAGTTGTACAAAACACGGGACAGTGTTGCAGTCAGCTGAAAGGAGCTGCTCCTTCTCTGTTTTCAGAATGACATTAGGAATACCATGTTACATGAATGTGATTTCTTCTTTTTTGTGTCATTTTTGTGCCTCTTTTCTGTAAATACAGTTTCTCAGTCTTCAGGGAGTTTCTCAGAGATCATATTATTTTTTTTTTTAATTTTTTTTTACATTTTAGGTTTTTAGGTAGATGTACAGGAAGACTCTGCTTACACACAACAGTAGTTTCCAAAGATCTAATGTGATAATTTTTTCCTCATCCCAGCCAAGTAGCTGTCAGTTTCACATACAAACAAATAAGGTGCTTTCACCACATATCTGCTAAATTGCACTTGCCAACCAAGTCTTTGCTATGTGAGAAATTTTCAGATGTTTGGTTGTACCATGATTTCTTCCAGTTATACAGTGTTTATGCTTAAAAAAGGATATTGCTTTTTGTTTGATGGCTTAAACTAATTTATGTTCAGTAGGTACTGTAGATAGCCAGAGGCCATAGCACTTCATTAAAAAAGGCTTGCTATTATACAGCCTACTAAAATAACATGTTTTTTTTTTTTTTTTTTTAGTAGTAATGTTATTCAATATCCTTCCCAAGCTTCATGCTCCTTTCTGAGCAGACTTTTAGAAAGACACATACACATGCACTTAGATTTCTCTAATAACCATCTGTTAATTACTGGATATGTTGTAATTTCATTCATAAAGCCAAGTCGTTTCAGAGAGACTTGAGGCATTCCAAATACAATACAAGCACCCAAGTGTAGTCAAGTGTATCTACAAATCTGCTCTATATCTGCTATATCTTCTTCGCTATGGTTATTATACAGTTCTCTCAAAACTGTTCATGTTTATTCTCTTTCTGCAGTGAATTATTTTCTTCCTAAAACTATCAGCAACTATCTACCTATATATCTCATGGTACCGTCAGCTTAGCTGAGCTTATTGCTTTATTTATTGCTCAGCTTTATTCATGTAAGGCTTTGTCAAGTCTCTTAATCTTGGGACTGACCATCTGTATTTCACAGAGAATATTGAACTGTGGTTATTTCAGGCCTGGTTAGCTGTAATTTTTCAGGAAAGTTGCATAGTATTTTTTCTATTCCTTGACTGAACTTTCAATGTTCATAACATTCAGAAGACTCAAAAGCATTTGGTCTCTGAATCTCTGAAGGAGTAATGTGAACCAAACTGGGAATTTCATGTACTTTCAAAGTTTTTTCTTTCTGAGCCGAACAGAAGTTGATGTGTTGCTCTTGGAGGAAAACAAAGGAGAGCCTCAAAAAGGAAGTTTTCAAAATCAAAAGTGTAGCTTTCTACCACTTTACCTACAGGTCATCTCCCTTACTTCCATCAATAGGTCACTAGGGCTGCTTCAACCAGCCACGAGAGGGAGGCATAATAGCATGTACTGGATCAAAGTACGTGAAGAAGTAGGAATATGGCTTTTACTCTCACATTTCACACTTGTCTACTCAGCCTGGTTCGGAGGAGAGCAGTTGGTTTTGGTCCAAGCTGTGGGTTGCACATCTGGAGCTTCAGCTTTTGTAACCAGATTGCTGTGGCAAGCTTGCCAAGTAATGTCAGAACCTTGGTCATGCAGCTATGTCACTTGGTATCCTACCCCTTGCTCCATTTGTGGAGAAATACAAGAGCATGAGGTTTCACTTCAACTGAGCAAATTTCTGGTTGTAATAGCTTATGAAGAGGTAATTCAGTAATACATTCCTGACAGTGGTCAGAATAAATATTGCCTTGAACAACAAGTCCTTCAAATGAACTTCACTGAGTGCTTCATGTCTGGGACAAAAAAAGTATTTCAGCTTTACTGAAAGACTGACCTGTCTTTAAGTAATTTGTTTTTCCTTTTGCTATGAAGATAAAGGTATTGATTTTAGTGGAAGACAATAAAATCCATTGCAGATACGCTAAATATAATAAACAGCCTCTGGAGATATTCTACTCATTAAGTAGCAAGAAAAAACATGTTAGGTAAACTAGTTATACTTTTTTTTTTTCTTCTTCTTTTTTTTTTTTTTTTCTTGTAAGGCTTGGGTGTGGTTTTACTGACTTCGAACAGAAGAACAGAAGACGCTTGGCTGGCTTTGGCTTTCACAGGCCAGCAAGATACTGCATGTACTTTTTGTGTCTAGAAATCACGGTGGTGTGCTGGAACCACACCATGTTTTTGGGGGAGGGAAGAAAAAAAAAAAAAAAGGAGAATAATGGGAAATGAAGGATCACTTATTGGAATGGAGTTGTTTTCATCAGCCATTGATGGACCCATGCAAAACTCCTTCCCTCTCAGGACCAGAATTTGATGCAGCATTTGCATAGTGTTGTGTTAGATTTAAACATCCTCTGAATAAAGAGAAGCTAAAATTAACCCCAGTCATTTTGGAGGAAGGGATTTGTTTTTTGCAAATAATTTACTACATGTATTGTTGAACTGCACATACAAGTTGCAATGAAATTTAGCAAATGTTTGAGAATATTTCTCAGCATATTTGATGTGAGGATTAGTTGTAGACACAATAGTAGTAGTACTAATAGCAGTTACTGCAATTTGAGCAAATGGCAAAAAGTATTCCTAAGGCTGTGTTGTGTTAGGAAACAGAGCCATGTGTTGTGATACCTGAGCAGTGCCTTGAAATTAAGGAAGTCAGAATTTTATCTACTTTGCTTGGTATGCACATGGTGTCTAATGCAAAGAGATTTAGGTGTTGTTTCAGCTATAAGATCCCCTAAAGATGCATTTTGGGGTCTGGGGAAACAAATTAATTCTGTCTTTCCCATCTCCACCTCCAAGGTGTAATCTCCTTCTCCCTGGCAACTTCTTTGCCCATTTCTTGCACTTCAGCATGCATATTTCCCTGTGCGTAAGCAGACAGTGGTAGAAGCTCCTTCATTTTGGAGCTAGCTGGAAGGCATTGTGGCAGTGTTGCCCCTGAGCAGTAATCCTTTATGTAACTAAACACAAAGCACCTGCCTGACTACTAACTACTTTTAGTGGGTTAATTACTGTCACAATACTACAATATGTCTGGAATAGCATAGGTCTGACTCCATATTGTTTTCTTTTATTATTGAATATATGCAAACTGACAGATGTTGATTTAAAAAAAAAAAATCCATCACAGCTTCTGTGATAAGGAATTAAAATGCTAAACTTGAATTACAGGCCACAGCTCTAGTCTGCAGCTGTGGTTTCTCCAATCCATAGTTGCTGTCAGTCACATGCCCCAAGTGAATGTACCTTGTCAGGCAGTTAGTGCACCATCACACCAAAATCTGTGCTTGTCTGAAGACCAAAGCCCCCCTAGAAAGGGGAAGAGAAGGTAACTGGGCAAGGTAATGCTAGCAAGAAACCATTTCATTTTTCACTATCTGCAATATAGGCTTCAGGACTTTGGTCTAACCCAAATACAGTCTTTTATTTAAGTTTCTTCTCAGTTTGTAGTTCCTGCAGAACTCCTTCTTTCGCTTGCAACAGATTATCTACTATTGAAGATTTATGAGTGAGCAAATGCTTGTACAGGGAGGGAAAGAAAAACATAAAAGAAAACAAAACAACAACAAAAACAAACAAAAAAAACCACCAGTATTAAGTCTGTAGAACTGCCATGAGATAGCATACTAGGATGATTTGAGCAATCTGAATTCTGCATATTTAATGTAAATGAGTAGATAAATAAACACGGGTTTAAATACATTATTTTGCCTACTTTAGAAAACTACAGATTGTAACAGATAAATGTTGCATGAAGTTGCATGTAAATGTTGCATAGTAAAAATTTGCTGGTTTTCTAAATTAACTGCTAAAACAATTTCTGCGGCCTCTATTTGAGGAACGATACTTCATCATCTTTCTACAGAAAAAGTGTAAAAAAGCATTAATAACAAAATTTAAAAAGTTAATAGATGAAATATCTCCACCATTTATGTGAAAGTAAGCAAACATAACAACGGCTGCATGCTGTCCCTTTCCCTTCTGGGTAATGCTGCCATTTGGGAGAAGGAGGAATGTGGTTGAAAACCATAGGAAAAACTTTGTAATGAGAATAAAGAAAATCTTTGTTAGAAAATTAATTTACTTATGCTGTAATTGTTTTGTTGGTTGGTTGGTGTTTTTGCTTATTTATTTGTTTGTTGTTTGGGGATTTTTTTGAGGGGAAGAGAGGGTGTTCATAGAATTGTATGGTATGTCTTACTCATTATTTATGCATTTTGGATAGGGGTAATCTTATCTTGGGTTCATTAAGCATACAGGTACACATACTTGTATTTTTGCCTACAAAAGGAATTCATCCATGTGAGGAAAGTAAATTAAAATAAATAAATAAATCACTAATCCTGCAATAGGTGCATTTTTCTTTGTCTTGAAGGATTAAATGTCAAAATCTTTAATGAGTAATTTTAAAAAATAGTGAGCAAGGTATATCCATTACTAAGCAGAAGCCTATATACAGAGAAATATATAAGAAAAATACAGAGAAATTGTAATTGGTATTAGATTGAACATCCTCTATTTAACTTCTTTTTTATGCACACACAAAGAAGTTCTGTAAATAATGGAGGATGAGTTTTATGTGTTATATTTCATGTTAAAAAAAAAGCATGAATACAGGGAGTTTAAAGGAAATACGTTCATCATGAAGAACAAAACTTCATGGTATACAGTAGCTAATAACTATATAAGAACAATATAATATCAATAGACAACACTTTTAATTAGAAGGTTTTTTAAAGGTCTTAGGATTCCAGTTTGAGGTAATCACTAAAGCCTACTGGGATATGTTTACCTGCAATTTAGATCTTGAGAATTAAACGTTACATTCTTGATTTACAATAGATTTCTCTTGCTTATTCAGCAGAGCAAATGCAGTAGTGATTTACTGGGGAGAATATGTAAATATTTTCCTGTGCTGCAAAGGAAGTATTGGTAAATTTAGAGGCTTGGAGAGATTTTGTCTAGTAGCTGAAAGACTGAACACAAGCAAATAGTAAATGTTTCAAAGTGACTTAAAATGGAAAATCTAGATTCTTGTAAAATAAAAAATATGGTAATTTTGAGAGTTTTTCAACTCCAAGGAAGTCATGATCTCTTTTCAAGAATGTGCAGAAGGATGGGAGCACGATAGAAAAATTACTGACAGTCGGATACAGAAACTAATCTACTGAATTCAGAAGGTACTGTAATTTTATGGACGTTGGATCAGGCTTTACGACTTTTCTTATAGAGTGGTAAATGTACATGTATGTATGTAGACTAATACACTTCCTAAGGGTAATCATAAACTACTTTATGAAGGAAATGTGAAAGCACTGGGGTGGTTGTACAAAATCATGGATTGTTATTTCACAGCTGCAAGAACTGAAATGATTAATAGTTTAGTTGAGATGAAGACACCACCGTGGCTATACGTGAGACTTTTGTAGTGCTTCATTAAATAGCCTGCACATGGTCTTACTAATTTGATGTTGTAAAGACTGGATTATTATAAACATATTACCTTTAGATGAGAAAGTCTTTAGAGCTCCTTCTTCCATTAACTTTCAGTGCAAATGTGGGCCTGAGAGCCTGGAATGTCTCTCATGAATAAGTTCTTAAAAAATACACTGACTGGCTTTCCCATCCCAATTCCTAGTCTTTCTCATCTGAAACTCCTAGCTGAAGAAGATGGGAGCATTAGGCTATCAAGCTCCTTTAACAGAAGAAGCAAGAGGGACAGCCTTCATCTGATCTATAGTAAATTAGAAAATAGATTTGCCCTCTCACTGGCTCTACTGTAATGCTTCTGTTAGTGCTGAGCATCTAAGAAAGGATCAAAAAGGTGCTTCTGCTTTTGTTTTACCAAGTAGCAGCATTGTTCCTGGTCGTTCTGCAAAGATCATGGTCTGATGATTTCTGTGCATCGTCTCTGATGGTCCATTTAACAGACAACATGTTCTCTTCTGCATCCTCCATCTGTTGCTCAGTAGATTGAGGTTACTAGATGTCTGTCTGTATTTTGAACCTCATAGATGTCTTCCTCACACTAGCTTTTTTTCTGTATGTTTTATGCTTTTGCATGATTTACATATAAAATCTCTGACATTTTCAGACTTTAACAGTAGGAAAGCAATGTTACAATAATAATAATAAAAAATCCCCACATGCTGAATGTTGGTTTAAGCATTCTTTATCAATTCTCACAAACCACTGACATGCTGATTTGGTGCATCAGGGTGCTTATATATTCAAAACACACAGAAAAGGACATGGAGGAGAGGGGAGAAACTATTTTATCTTGTAACGCAGTGTGATAGTCATAAATTGTTTGATATTCTTTGAGTGCACTGCTGACATGGTTGGTCACTGAAAACTGAGCCTGAATCCAAATAATAAAGGCTTTGACTTTGAAAGACCTTAGCATGCAAATAACTTTTATTTCGTAAATAGTCCTATCAATTCTGATGAGACTGTAAAAGTTCATAAAGTTCTGTGGGTATTTAAGCTTTAGGATCCAAGCCTGAGGCCAGAGATGTTCACAGTGTTTTAGTGTCTGAAATTCGGTAAGACATCAAAGAACATACATCACAATTCAGATCGCATCCACCAAAGGTATTTTCTTTTTATTTCTTATTCTTTCCAAGATTACTATTTCAATTTCAGCACAGGTAGTCTGAAAACTGACAGGTGTTAGAATTCAGTTTGTTTCCATGTGTTTGAATTAGCTTGTTAGACCTGAGTTTCAAAGGACAGGAGTTCTGTAATAGTTCCTACATACAGGCCATGGTGGAAAGGAGTTCTCAGAGCATCCACTTTTTCTGATGTGGTTTCAGAGGCTGCAAGGTTATGTAGTTTGAGGGGGCTTAGGCTGCCAGTCTTCCTCTCATGAACTGCAGGCCTCTGAGCTGCCATCTCTTCCAACAGAGCCCTTAGAGCTCCTAGGTGCCAGAACACTGTCTGCAAAACCTGCTCTCCCACACTGCTGTGGGGAGGTGGAACAGGAAAGTAGAAATATTTCCCGGAGTCATACCTTTCTCCAGTTCAGCAGTTCTGAGTTTCACTCAGTTCTGCTCAAGTTGAAAATTGTGCATTGCAAACATTAACTTTACAAGAAGCTGCTTAATCTGTCACTTCAAAGCATAACAGAAGATACAAAGTGCATCTTTGTATCTTCGTTTGTTCCTACTTAATTTCCTAAGCTTGTCTATTTCAGCCACTGGACACCTTAACATCTTGCTGACAGACAAATGACTGTCTGTGTGAGTATCTGTGTATCTTCCTCTCACAGGCCATGTAACCCAAGTCCTGTGCCTTTTTTTCCCTCAGAGTTCTGACATTTTCCTATGTGTAATATTCCTGATTCTGAGGTTATTGCTGTAAAATATCATTCACATAGTTCAAGCTGAATAAAATAACCCCCTTTCTGAGTGAATGACTCACAATCCTTATAATGGGAAATTAGGTTATTTCAGTATTCTAATCAGATTGTTTGAAACTCTGCCTGAAAATCAAAACCACCTGAGAAAACTACTCCCTAATTACTTCTAATTCCTTGAGAATACAGAATTCCTTCATGAATGAAATAATAAGAGAAATTAAAAAGAAAAATGTCCTGACGGTTGTGGTACTGCCATCTCCCTTTTCTTTCTATTTTTATTTTCAGAAGTTAATGTTGTTGTCTTCAACAGAATTTAACTGAGATCAATTTATAAAGTCAATGAAAATTGAACTGAATTAACATTTTATAACTCTCCTTTTACACAAGGTATTTGAGATACATATGTAATTATATATGGAAGAGGAGAAGCATCAGAATTCCACAGTGACATCAGAGTACCCTCACATATGTCCTGCATTTCCCCTTACATAAGAGATCGTTCCAATACAAATAGTTTTGTTTGACTTTAAAATAGAATACCTAACTGTCTTTTATGCTTTTGGGGGGTAAAAATGCTATCTCTCTGTAATGTGACCAACATTCATTTCTGAAAGTCTTCTGATATTGACATGCCAACTAAAACTGGACAAAAATTAAGATAATAAATTACTTTTTTTTTTTTTTTTTTTAAGGAAGGTAAGTTTGAACTATCCAAGGTCATGTTTGTTTGTTTATTTATTTATTTATTTTATTTATTTATTCTGCCTATGATTTTACATGCAGGTTCTTCCAGTGTTTTTTTTATTTTTGTTTTTTGTTTTGTTTTGTTTTGTTTTCTATTGTTGGTAGTCTGTTGAACATATGGAGGACATATCAACAGATGGAATGCTCCTTTATGCCATGCCACCTCCAGAATTTCAAGTCCCTGTCCACATGCCCCAGAAAAGCTTTACCTGAGATGTGAGTTTAATAAATAAATACATAAATAAATAAATGAGGGTTGTAAACAAAAATGGGAGACAATTACTAGTGCATGGAGAGTCTCCTGCTGTCCTCTTTGGGTATTTATATCAAGCAGTATTAAACACAGATTCATAAAAGCAATTATCATGTCCATACAAAATAAAACTATGCTATGTTGGGTCCCTTTATTTTGGTGTGTCCCATCTTTAGCTTTCTTTAAAACACTGTACCTTGCTTATATCTACAGATCATTTGGGAAGCCCATAGACATATTTAATGATTTGCACAACTTTAAGGCCAAAACTATTGAGTTTTTACTTGGTCACTGTATGCAGTGACACTGACATGGAAAGGAATCAGTCAGATCACAAAATGAGTACAAAATTCTGGATAGCTTTCAAAAGCTTTGGGCAAGAAGACTGAAAGAAAGAAATAACTTTCTGAAATATGTAAGTTATTGAGGTTGGGGCCAAAACATGTAGTAAGACGATTTTTTTTTTCTTTTTAATAGGTGAGAAGAAGTGTGAATAAAAGAGAATAAGGGAATTTTGTCCTTGGCAGAGAAATAGGTAATAAAGAAAGCCAAACTGCTCTTAGTAGTATCTATACGAATGATGAATGTGTTAGAAAACATTATTTCTGCACTATCTAAAGAACTGATAACATCATTACTAATTCTATGAGCACCTATTGTGGAAGAAAAGGTGGGAAAGCCTCTAAGTACTAGGCATTTCTGAAGTTGAACTAAGCAGCGTTAGGCTATTTCTGAATAATTTGAGTGTCTGCAGAGGCAATTGCTCCAAAGTCTAGGTGAGCTAGAACACTTTTTGTCCCTGCTAATTCATGATCTGTAACATATGTCTTCTGTGTTTCTCAGAAGTAGCCATCTAGAGGGCCTCATCCTACTCTTGAAGCATAAAATGTAAATGAGAGATGGATAGCACAGGACTCCTTGACCTTTGTCAACCTTGGAAACCAAGGGACTGTGTACAAGTAACAGCCTTATGTTACGGTCTCTATATTGGGTTGAAAGGCTGCCAGGTCATATTTTGTTTATGATACCTAAAAGTGACAGTAGACATAAAGGTACAGTACCAAAGCATACCTCAAATACAGGGTTCCTGTGACTGAGCTTAATTTTTTTCCTTATTTTTAGCTTTGCTGTATCAATAGTGTAGTAGTCCATGCATTTAAATTCTAGAATATGGAAATAGAAAATAGATTATCTTGCTTATTTTGTGTGGCTTCCTTTAGTAGTTCTTTGTGTCTGTTCCTAGTGTACAATCATATAACTTGGAATTTAATGTGTATTTGGAGAACACAGTGGGAGAAGAATGCCAGCTGACTTAAAACATATGCGCCAATTTAGACTGGCCTTGGCAATATCTGGGTGAGGGTGTTGGGGTTTGTTTCTACTCCATGGAGCTAAGAAATATTTGAGTTGTCTATTACAAAAAGAGATATCTCACATCCAATAGTTTATCATCATTTATGGCAATCAGAAGAGATGTTTTAGTTTGAACTCAGCTACTAGAAAGGTCTTTTCCTAAGAGCCACTCCAATTCTGGTTTGCTTACTTTTTTGACTAACCCACCTGGCTGTGCTGATCTAAAAGCTCTTTTTTTTTTTTTTTTTTTTTTTTAATTTCGCCTTATGAACATTTTTTTAGTAAAAAGGGAGCACTGTAAGAGTTGGTGAAATTATGTAATGGAGGGTCAAGAGTTTCTATTTTCTAAAAATCTGTTTTTTCCATGTAACTGTCCAGTAGGTAAAAATAGATCCATGCCATTCCTAACAGATGGTATTTATAACTCAGAATATGAATTCCTTCCATTTCTTTTATAATGTAAATTCAAAGTTTTGAAGAAGCAGTTAGCAAACTCATCTCTTTATTCTTCCCATACTGAAACCTTGGATTGTTGGGTATCCTTGTTTTCTTTAGTTCCAGTGATGAGAAGAGTTTTCAAGCAGCACAGTGGATATTTTTAGTGAACTATTTTTACCTCCTCTTTTTCTACATTGCTTCAATTTTGAAAACACTATTAGCTATTTTATTTAGTGTGAATTCCTTTGCCAGTTTGACCTTAAACAAAATCCATATGCACACTTCAAAGTGATGATTAAAAATTAATATTTTCATCCCATAATTTATATATAAATTAAAATAATACAACATAGTTGAAGGGATACCTCATGTTTGGATTGAAAAACTTTTTTTTTTTTTTTTTCATCTGGGATTGGGAATTTGGGTTTATAGGTATTTTCTCTTTGCTTTCAAGCACTTTGTGTAGATCTTTACAGTAATAGAAACTGATTTCAAATCTGATCGGTATCTTTTTTTTTTTTTTTCAGACTTCTTGTTACTACAAAACCTAGCTGTGCATTTCAGTGGAGACCTTGCCCTTTTGCCATATGTTCCAATAATGTTACTTCCAGACTTATTTTTGAGTCCATGCAGCCAGTAGGCATTCAGTGAAGACTGAGATAATTTTTCTTAGTCAAGATACAGAGCAATCCTGAGAAACTAACTTGTCTGTGTCACAGGTCACAAGAAATGAGCACCGCACTCCTTGATTTTAATGGTTCAGGCAATCAGAAGTGCCTGAAGAGTCCATGGTGAATGTGTGTTTGTCATGGGGGCTAGGAAAGAAACCAGAAGCAGAAACTAACTTCTTTTAAGAGTGGAAAAAAAATATCAAAACAAAGATACCAGTGTTTGGTTGTAGGCATTGTAAATCCTAAAAAGTAATCACTAGAACTATTTCCATGCAATTTCAAAAAATGCATTTCAAAAGGAAATCCATTAGTAGGCAAAGACGTGTGTATCTGCATTAATTAACCACCTCTTTCTGCTGAAGTAGTATCAGGCAATTAAAAGATTAATTACAACGGTGAGAGGTGTAATGTATTCAGAAGTCCTATAATAAGAACTCTACACCAATGCTGAATTCTTTGGATACAAATTGTTAAGCACCATAAAGGAATGGTCACAATAAGTAGAAGGCAAACTGCTGACCTTGTTGAAGATTAAAAATATATAACATTTGACAACGGCCTTATTGTAACATTAAAAAGAGTGCACATGAATTAGTTAGACTCCACAAAACTATTTTTTTACCATATTTCAGTGTGTCCTCCTCACCTACTGTATCCCTTCCTTAATATGGTCTTATGAACCATACTTTTTATTAGTTCTAATTTGGTACTTCAGCTTAATGTACCTTATTAAGAAATATTCAGCACCTGGGGAACATCATGAATTTGTCAGTGTGGTCAGATGTTCAGATTAGAGTTGGCCATCTATATAGTTTGCTTTCCTTTCTGCATTATTTGTAACTCTTTTCAAAACAGAAGTTTTTATCTTCTCTCATACTCAAATTATTGGCATTTTAAAATATTTATTATTATTAATGCAGCAGAGCTGGAAAGATCTAAAAATGTTGTACTGATGTATTGTTTTTAAAGCTATGCATAAGCTAAATCATTTGTTATTTGCTAGGTTTGCCTTTCACCCTAGGATATTTAAAATGGCTTAGAGCAGGTGTGCCACTATATTTTTATGAAATTAGTGAGTCACATTTTGATCTCTGTATGTGAATCAAAGTCTTATTTATAGTGAATTTCTAAATAAGGGATGAACATTTCAGATTTTGACTTTAGTCAGGAAGAAAGTGGATAAGGCTAAGAACAAATTTGATATTCTGTTTTAATTTATGTTGGTTAGCAAATTGCTAGTGCTTCTAATTTTAGGTAGCATGAGTAGTTACTGAAAAAAGTTGGATGAAATAACTTATTCTTGTGTCTACTATGTCTGTTTATACTATCTAGATATATCAACTCAGAATTTTACTCTAGAAGCAAACATAGCAAATACGTTTTGAATAAACTAGTAATTTTTCAATAGGATGCTTTTCTCATATCTTACAAATACAGAAGGTATGATATGAGAACAACTATAGGTTTTTTCCTACCTCTATTAATTATGGATCAAGAGCTTTAGAAGGAATCCAGTCTTTACAACTTTAAATGAAGTGTCATCAAATGAAGAAGTACTGATGTCCTCTCTTTAAATGTCAGCGGAAGTCATTAAGTTCACGAACTATGCCTAAATGTCCTTGGACCTATTTAGGAAATTACTGTCACTGAATTGTGCAGATTTCATTCACTTCATAACACACCAGCAAACAGTTGTTCATGCCAGTTTCGTGGGAATAAAACAAACATCAGTAGCTTTGCAGACAAACAAAACATTCATTCCTTAGCCTGGTTTTCACATAGCTGCATTACATGAAGCTATTCTTTTTAAGCTGCCAGAAACTAAATACTAGGTAATGTTTGTTTCAGATCATGGCAACTTTCAAATTACTTGAAAAATTAAAACAGGAACCTGCATTTAAAGGTCTGCATAGCCACTTCTCAAAGAAAGCAGAGTAAGCCTGACTAAGGTTTTCCCTTAGATTCAGTCCTTCTTTTGTCTCCATAACATACACGTCAAGCACATGTGATGACCACATACTGACTTTCAGGTCCCTTGAAAAGTAAAAATTACAGATATATGTACAGATTCAGTACATGTGTTTGCACCACAATGGAATTAATTCAATTGAAAGTTATTAAAAAACAAACAAACAAACAACAACAACAAAAAACTAGTTTATCAGTAAATAATATCTAGATCAGTGTTGCCAACTGCATGAAGCAAATGTGTGGGTATCAGGTAAAACTCCTTCCCTTCAGTGTGCTAAGCAGCATTGCCACTGCCCTCTGCTGATTATTGGTGGGCAAAACTAGAACAACTAATATTTAGCTAGTAGTAACAACTATGTTAGAACTCAGATGGTGTAAGTAGTCTCAAAAAATATATACATGACCACTGCATCTTTTGGCTGTGATCACATGAGCTTCTGTCAAGTCACTGAATTGTTGCAAGAAACGTTTTGTATCTCCATGAAGATGTAGTTGGTGAGCTTGTGCTTCTGACCTTTTTTCTTTCAAGTCTAGATGGACTTAATTGTTATTCCTTCTTTTCTGCCTGTGATTCCAGCAAATCGACTTTTTTATTTTATTTTATTTTATATATATAAATCAATCTGTTTTAAAGTTCTTTGTTTCTGGAAGACAGACTCACAGGTCCTTTGAATGGAAAGCATTTGCTTGTTTTCTATAATTGGATTTTTCTTTAACATTCTGGTTTGCTTCCAGCTTGGTTGTACCCTGGTCTAGACTTTTTCTGGCAGCATGTTCTGGAATTCTGTACAATACAACTTAAAGCTTAGGGTAAATGTAAATTCCCTATAGTGGCACACTGTACTGAGGCATACTGGTCTGTCTGTATAGCATTGCTACGTTTTGTTCTGTCTCTGTATCAGGTGTCAGAGGTCCAAGCAAGACCTGGAGTCCAAACCAGCACCCCAAAAAAAACTTTCCATACACTATCTAAGATGCTAAAATATAGCCATCGTGTCATCTGGAAACCTGTTAATGACCTATACACCATACACATTACTAAAAAACAAGATACTCTGTTTTTTATCTTATTATGTTAAGCAAGTTAACAATTCTTTTCTATCTTTTATATTTAAAGGAACCTGTAATAATTCTTTGTGCACTACAGTTAAGCTCCTTGCTACAGCCTGTCTGTGTGGTTAGTCATTTTAACAAAATGCCTGACTAGCTGATTCAAGCCTGCCTGGGAACCGATTAGTCTGCTGTAGGTTGTGTTTAATCTCACCAAGTGACCTGGCTTGCTGACAGACTCACAGCCTATGCATTTCTTAGCAGAATCAGCACAGCCACTGAAGAAATGTTTGGAGGAGTCAGAGTAACTAGAGATTTGATTCTATGCTCTTTCACTATCTCTGTTTTGGGAACTGCGGGTGTGCATCAGTTTTCAGAAGGGTGAATGAAGTATGTCTTCACATTTGGCATGAAATAATTGTTTCCAGTCTTCAAAATAAACTATTCAAGAGGTTCTCAAGGCAATATATCTTCCTTTGAGCCTACATAAAATGCTGAAATAACTGTAAGTAAAATGTCTTGTCCCATACTCCCTTGTGTTGCTGAAATGGCTGTCAGAAAGTGAAGACTCTAATATACTTAGGCTGATAAAAGAAACTGCATGAAAATAGACTACCATAATATTTTTTATTTTTAAGCTCCTTATGTACTAAAGAATAATAAAAAGAAGCTCCAGCCTTTATCAAAATCATGTATTGTCTCAATTTAAAACAATCAGAGAGAATTTACTTTTAATGATTAGGGATGAAAAATCTGAGGATTTCATTCTCTGAGAATGTAGCATGTCTGACAGGCATAATGCAAGAAAAAATGTTACAGGGATAAGAGGAACTTGACATAACCTTGTGAATTTGCCAGCGTAGACTCCTAGATGGCCAACATAGACACTTATGTAGATCTAAGTAATTATGAAAATTTGTGTAACATATGAAATAGTACTTAAATCAAGAATTTAACAAGTCTCTAGATTCTTGAAGTACCCTTACTTTTTTTTTTTTCTGCCCAAATTGCTACTTGAAATTGAAAAGTAACACTTCTCTTGGTATATCAGTTTCAGTAATTATAGTTAAATGTTTCTCTATTTTAAAGTTTTGCTAAAAATATTTTTACTTATGGTAGAGGAAAAAATGTGGTGTAGAAAAAGCATTCTTAAAACTTTAAGAAGTATGAGTTTCAAAATTACACCTGATTTCTCTCCATGAGTTTGCAAAAGCAAAAATCCACTTCACTTGGGGCAATATTACTTCTGTTTCAAGTCATTCTTCTTCTTCTTTATTGTTCATGATTTATAGGAAGACAATGTGAGATGGGGTAAGATAATAGAATTTTCTGTGTGTTCTGGACATACACGCTTAAATAGAGGTGTATCTTGTCCCAGTTTTCCAACAGCTTTGCTAGGATCTATAGCTTCAATGAAACTGTATGGAGGGGAGGATGGAGATCAAAATATCTGGAAGGAAGAAGAAATTGAACACAACATCTCTACATCAAATCCCTTCTGTTTCCAAATGGTAGTTATCTGCTGCTAGTCAGGACTACACAGTGGTGTTTTGGATATCAGTTATTAGGGTTAAAGTATACGTGTTTTATGGCAAACAGCCAGATATTGATTTTGCTTGTGTGAACGGTTGATTGCTTTGGTAGTTGAAATTTAGAGGAAAAAAAATAAAACAAAACAAAACTTTTTTTTTTTTTCCCAAGTCCCAGAAAATGTCTTATTTGACACAAGGGAAATGGGTAAATTGGCAGGTCTATTTATTTTTTTTTGTGTGTGTGAATAAACTATTCAGAAAGAGTTCAGATGACTTTCACTTGCACTTTGGGCAAATAAATTATTCATCTGAAAATTTTCTCCCAATCCTGATTAGTACTGCACAATATTAGACTCCTGAAGTCCAAACATACTAGGCTTGATTGCTTTAGTTCGTACCGTTCCAATGATATACATTCCCTGAGAAACTCTGCTGAGTACAAAGCACAGCAGCCCCATTGTTTAGCAAGTCAGGTTACTGTGAACACACAGCTGAAGCTCTTTGTACTCTGCTTTGGTTTCCCACTGGAACCCCAGTGAGGATTTTTGTTTTAATATTCAAAGCCCTTTAAATAAGACTAGACTCTGCTATTTCAGACACCTGGATAACATTTTCTCTTCCTCATGTTAACACTGATTATCACTGTGGCCTGATAATAGAAGGGTAGAAAATTGCAGCAGTACTGTGATGAATGTCAATTTTGGTTGCTTCTCTACTGTAATATCCTTTCTATTTTATTAAGCAGGGCTTCTGAAGATTGAATTGTTGTTTGTTTATGATATCCAGGTATTGTGCACAGTATCCCTGATAAGCATTAGATTATGAAGAAAGTTAGTCACAAAATTGGGCAAAAATGTGTTTGTAATTTGACTGCTTTGATATCCTGATATGTTGTCTGGAAGGAATTTAACAGTTTTGTCTTTCATTGAGTTATCGGATCTATTAGAAAACAAAGGAGTCAGATGCATTCCCGGAGGCTTCTTATGCTTAAGATTTCCCCCTCAGTAACCTTTCAAAGTCAGTCACAAATTGTCTTATTCTAGATCATACTGGCACCTGACCTTTGTAAACCTGGACACTGGAGAGAATTTAAAAAAAAAAAAAAAAAAAAGCAAAGTGTAAAAAGAGATACAATCTTCTATTTCAAAATGCTACCATTTCTGAAAGCAGCAACGATTTCATGACATATAAAGTTCAAAGTTGTGCTAGTTTATTTTTCCCTTCACTTTCCTTATCTTTTAACCTTGGTAATTGCTTATGCCTGTCCAAATCAGCTGTTAATTTGTCACACTTCATATGGTTTAAAAAACACTGAATAAATGTTTATATGGTAATTTGATAGGTTATGCCTTCATGGATAGAGAATTCCATAATGTTGGTTAAGGATATAAAGTGCTGGGTGCTGGCTTGCATTATGAGTTCCTGCGGAAGAGGGTTTCTTCTGAAATACTCTGAGCTACTCTAACATACTACTGTGGGCTACATTGTGTAGCTTGAACCTGCTGGATCTGGTCACAGTAATTGAGTTTAACCTCTGTGGTTCTTCAAAACCCTGGCTTCCTTGAGCAAAGGGACATAAAGAAAAAAATATATATATAGTGGGAAAACTTTTGTTGTGTTCTTGGAGATTTTGCAGTTAAATATGTGTGGATTCTGCTTAGTTTTTCTAGTAACACCTAAGATAATTTGGGTAGAAGTCACTGGGGTGGCATGGGGTAAGATCCCCATGGGGTAAGAGTAAGACTCTCTTTAATAGGTTCTGAATCACCTTCTTCTACTGGGGAGAAGTGGAGTGGAGTACTCTTATGGTGCTTTTTGACTTGGTGGTGACTTTAAACCATGCAGACTCCTTGCCTCCAGAGGAGTTTTCAGTGGAGAAGAGTCTGACCTTAGGCATACCAGTGTGAGAGCAGAGATAATAAACTACCTGCCCTAGAGAGCCTTATAGCTCACCACTCCCATCAGCAACAGACTGTGACTGTAAATTTAACTTCATAGTAAGTGCATCGCAGCATTGACAGGCTGATAGAATGGCACAGCACCCAAACAACTTCCAAAAACCATCATGCTACAACATGGAAAGGAAAACTAATGCAATGAGATAACAGACAGGAAAAATGTGCCTGGATGAAATAAGCATGTATTTCCCTGTTTATCTGGCTTCCACCTTTGATTAAATTGATTGAAGTGGCTATCATGCAGCTCAGAAATGAAGGAACAAAACCAATATGCATGTACTCCTGTATTTTTGAAACATTTCCTTACGTGCAGACGCTTTCAAAATACTTTTGGACTGACTCTAGTTTGGACATTAGTCAACAATACAAGCCAGAGTTGCTATCAAACCCACTGGAAAACTAGCGTGACCACAATATTAATCTATCTATCTAAATATGAATCTGCCATATTGATCTGCTTAATTCTTACCTACTAATCTCCTAGCATCTCCAAGAAAAATATGTACGAGGGACAAAAAAAAAGAAAAGCATTCAGACTTCAGAAGAATTTTTATTTTTTCTGATATCCAAAACTACCACTTCTGTTTAATATTTTGATTGGGAAATATGGGAGGAACAGAGGATGGATGGAGAAAATTGTCCTTGTCTTCTGGTTTGATATTTCCATTTTAAATAGATTCATCATCCTTCTGCCTGGGTGATGTGGTCAGCACAACTAGAAATTGTGCCATTGAAAATAGCTCACATCAGATTGAGATAAATTCCTTGTAAGAGACTTCCTAACTTTTACAGTTTCTTGTTGCAATGTGGCACCTGTCTTTAAAGGTCTCTCTATAGCCTTTCAGCCATAGTGCTGTTAAATTCTATTTCATCAAAGAGTAAAATGGGGGAAGAATATGACTGAATAGGTAGCTAATACTGCTTTAAGGGCACTAAGTTTTGGCTGAAGTCACACCTTTATTGCAGTGTTTGTACCAAGGAGAGGATGCATTTTTTTATCATGTTCAAATATTGTTTTATCAAATTCCCATTATGAAGAATCAAGGCTACGCAGTGGTCCAAGATCTACCATGTAGTCATCTTTTCTTTCTGAATGTTTTCTTTCTCCTTCATGTGGGATTTCTGTAGTTTTCATTCCAAGGTATAATCCCTGAGGGGAGGCATTGTATGGATCACAATGATGAGAAGTAGAAAGAACTGGTGAAAGGTAATCTTATACATGTATCCTGCACTCCATGCTACTATGAAATTTTCACTTTGGAATTCATTCGTAGAATCTTCTGCAGTTCCTATAGAAGTGGTAAATGATGTATGAAATGAAACATTTGTGTTGACTGATTGTACCAAGAATTCAGAGAATAATGTTATTGTCACTGCTGAGGCATATTTATCTTACTTGCCATAATATTTGATATTAAGACAAGCTGTCAGAAGTTTACTTGGATCAAAAGAGAGAATGAAGGCAGGGGATTTTTAAAGCAAATAGACTATACTAAGGAAAAGAAAAAGGAAAAGAAAAGAAGTATTGTCACTGTACAACCCAATTGTTAGACCGCATCTCAGAAATAGGTCACTTTTTCTGAGGAAGGATGAGATTGCCCTGGAGATGGAGCAATGTAAGGTTAATGTAATGATGCAGGTGTTAAAAATATTCACTAGAAATAAAGTTTGTGCCTATTCTATGAGAAGTAGAGGTTAGGATGTATAATGGCAAGTAACTATAGTCCCTCTACAAGAGGAAACTGAAAATTCCAATGACATGAAGACCTTAATGTTTATTTTGTTTTATTTTCTTAATGTTTGTTTAAATATATATAGATAGATAGATAAATATGTATAATATATTTATTAGGATATGTGAGATTTGTGATTTACCTGTCTGTTTCTCTGGTTTTAGAACCTTAAAAGCTTTTCATTTGAAGTCCAGACATCTGTAAGCATAAAGAAGCCTACTGACAATATGTTTGCTTTTCTTCAACAGATCTTGTGAAACACAAGGACTTAAAGACTTTATGAGCAATAGGTTTAAAATCATTGTTTTGGATATGGTGTCTTATTGTTTTAAATGGCAACTTATGAATGGCAAGGTGCTTTCTTTTAAAGGTGAGTGAACACACACATGCACAAATACTGATATCTGTTTGAGTTTTGTGATACAATCTGTTCACTTGTTTTACTCAGGTTTATTTTCATTTTCACAGCTATTGCAACTTGTATTTAGTGCTACTGCTATTGAGGTCCTTAACTTACTGGTCTTACTTCTCTTCTCTGTTGTTGCTCTTTCGACCTTCACACTCAAAACTGCCAGCATAGAGAACTGATAGACTTTTGGAGAACCAGTTGAAAACATTTTTCTATGTTTCCTTGATCACTACAATTACTTGTTTTTCCCTTAAATCAAAGATTAGAAAAATAGGCAAAACAAAGTATGCATCAGTGCAATACATAACTTATGGTGCAGCTATAATTTTGTTGTTGCTGCCTTCCTGCAGCACTGCAAACTGCTTCCCTGCAGCTTTTTTATTTTATTTTATTTTATTTTATTTTATTTTATTTTATTTTAATTTTATTTTATTTTATTTTATTTTATTTTATTTTATTTTATTTATTTTTTATGGGGGAAAATGCATCTGTATTTAAATCAGAATTGGAAGCACTGACCCTTGAGTTCTCTTTCTCCCTCTTCTTCAGACTCAGTACAACTTGAGTCACTTTGTTGTTTTGTCTTGAAATCAGTCATAATATCTTACCACGTTTTAACAATACTCAGAATGCAACACTTTCTATGAAAATTGTCTACATTGTTACTTGAGCACATGACTGATGTTTTTATATAGAAACAATCTAACTATAAGTAAGCAAATATAATGAAAAAATCTGGGAATGTTCCCACTGTTCTTCAGAGAGATCATTTTTAGTGGACTAGGCATTCTGCAAAAAAAATACATATCTTCTATCCCACATATCTTCTGAAGTTTCGGAAGGTAGGCTATGGAAGACAGGTGGTTCTGGAAAATAATTTCTCTGTATTTATTTATTTGCTTTCCAAAAGAAAGTGAAAAAAAAAATGTGTGGACTCTCGCCCTTGACAGTTTTTAACCATAGTAATCTGAACTTAAAAAAAAAAAAAACAAAAAAACTTTATGAAAATCTTAGCTGATGGATGGATGGACTTCTGGACTTTTTTTTTTCCTGTAAATACAAGAATATGGCAGAAATATTTAAACATTGAACCATTTCAGGTAACTAAGCAATAATATGCAAATTTTTACAATTTTTCAATTCAGTTGCTTGTGTGATGAAGACACAGTTACTTAGCATCTGAAAAGAAAGTATAATTAAAATGATTTTTGTTTAATTCTTCTTCTTTTGTAGTTTTTTTTTTCCCCATTTCATTTTAAAGTGTATTGTTCCTGTTCTTCACTTAGTAATAGCTGATGCTGTACTCTGATAAACTTTCTCTCATTAAGTGTTAGTGTCTGGTACAGCCCCAGTAGCCCTCAACAGGACTCATTGGAGGCACTGAGCAGATCGAAAAGCAATTAGCATTCTGGCTTGTGATAATTACCCACAGTATGGAAGGCTTATCCAAGATGTAGTTTCCACTGTGTCTAATAATAGGATTCTTTAAACACTGATATATTTTCATGGACACACCAGTGTTCTCATTTCAACTCTGTCACTTATCTCAGATAGGGGAAATAAACATCCCTCACACATTATTTTTTTTTTCTTCATAAAGTACACTGCTGTTCTGACTACTTATAGTGTCACCTAAAAGTCACCTTGAATCATGTTTTAATCAGTTGGAACAAGGCAACATCTCATTTATTTCTACAGTTTCCTTGCTCTGCAATGCACTGATTGCCGAGACATAGAAATCCAAATTGAGCTCTGATTAAAATGGAATGAGGATGCAGATGCTGCTGTTGGTTCAGAGGGGCACTCCGCTCTGTGCTAGGAAAGGTCAAGGTGATTCAAGTTCCAATTAAGACAGAAAGATTTGCTATCATTCTGGAATGTGCTGCTTTGTAACAAGTTTATGCTGTGACAGGTTGAATAATTTCTGAATCATTTGTCTCTGATCTATTAATTTTTATTAGCATAGGAGTGCACTTAAAAACAAAGTCAGTAATTTTCACATACTGCAGCAGGACCTAATCCTATGTCCATTAAAGTATTTTTTCAGAAGCTTGGAAATCATGTGTCAGCTTCCAAATGCAGCCAGCACTGTGAAGAGATTTTAGGTTTTGATGAATTTTGGTTTACTGGTAATTTTGAACATCTGGAGAAATAAATTTTGAGTTCAAACTCGCTTTTGTTTTGAACTAAGTCTAAGACAATGCATAAATCAACGGGGTGGTTTTCTAGGTGTGCTAGAGATGAGACATCCATGTTGACTTGAACTCCCAGCTAAATATAGCTAGAGAAGAAAAGATTACAATAATAAGACACACCACACAGATTTTAAAAATAGACACTGATGGTTGAGCTGCAGTATACAGAAATCATACATCATTTACATACTTCAGAAAATGTCTGTTACAAGACTGTCTGAATATTGGTAACGTTTTACTGCAGACTCCTATTAAACAACCCTATGGCTACAAATTACAAAAGAAACAACGTGAGACTGTTCTTAGCTGCAGAAATCATGTTTGGAGTTCTGGTAAAGCAGTTATCTCATATAATTGAGAAAAAAAGAAAAAAAAAGTGTAATAATACCAGGTGTTTTTTAAGTCCCACCAGTATATTATCTGGAACCTTCAAGGAAGTAGTAACAGAAAAAGTAGTTACTAAGGGGTGGGCTAAAATAAACTTTAATTCACGTTGGACAATAAAAATAGGTAACGTGATCACAGTGGAAGAACATGGTAGTTATTTTTATTTTCTAATTTTTTATTTTTTTTTCTGAGAGTATTGCCAATACTGACAGTATAGTTCTGTGACTTTTTCTAAATTAGTACTGTACAGCATTTTACAACTGATATGAAATATAATACAGTCTCAGTTCAGTGCCTCACCCTTACACTGGAGGAGGCAATCAGAAAGGGAAGAAAAATAAACCTGAAATTGCTCCATAAACTGCTCATGAGATTGAGAGTTTGATGATATAGTGATGAATAAAATGTGAGAGCATGTCTCCATTTGTGAACACAAACAACAAAAAAATACCAAGCAGGAGATTTTCAGAAGGAAAAAACAAAAAAAAGGGGGGGGGGGGCTTGTTTAATGTTCCCGTGGGAATGGATTTCTGAACATTATTCCCTGCTAGCAATGCAACAGAGCACCAATTACAGCCAGTGATTTCTGAAGGAAGGGAAGTTTGTGTGCAGGGCCATGCAGAACCACAGCATGTTCCCTCAGGCTCTTTGCTCAGGGCAGCTGGCTCATCGTGGCTTTGTGGCAACCTGGCTATGTTCCTGCAAAGAATCATGTGCTCTTCTGTCTTTGAGGAGTTTGGGAGGACTTCTGAAGAGCAAATGGAAATTCACGCTAACTTTACATACTGTAAGGATACATCACAAGGGGGGTTGTTTTTGTTTTTCCACTTTTTCAGGTCATTTGCAGTTTTCTTTCAGAGAAGTTGGAAGTTCAAAGGTTCAGCCTTTTTGTGTGACTTTGCTTGGTAGAGCATCTTAGCTTTTATGGTGCAGTGAGGCTGACTTGGCTCACCTGTATATTCTGTCCTTGACAGAGACCATTACGCAGTGAAACCAATACTTAAGCTGTGTTAGAGAATTAAGCTGATCCATCAAACATTTATTGGGTGGTCTGCACTTTTCTGTGGCTTCAGTCATCAGCACAAACCACAGATCCAAAATAACAAAAATGGGCTCTGATCTGGGTAAGCTTGGAAAGACAGGTTAGTAGTGAGTGACCAATGCCAGGCCTTAGGGCTGGGACCTGGCCAAGTGCAGGCTGCTAGAATAAGTAGAGCCTGAGAATATGAAAATTCTATTATTGTTTTTATCACCCAAGAAAAATCATAGTGTTAACATGAAAACTGAAAAATCTTGTGATGTTTGTTTGTTTCCTATTAAACACCTTTTTTCCTTAAAAGGATTTCTGCTATTCTGATTTGGATTTACCACAGCCTGAAACAAAACCTGTTACCACAGCCTGAAACAAAACCTGTTACCCCTCAAATCCTACCACGATCATCGCCTATAATCAGGGAGGGATTATGTGGACCAATGACACACTGAATTTCTTCTAGATATTTGTGACCAATTTTTTGTTGCTTTTGTTTTTGTTTTGTTTTGTTTTGTTTTAAAAGTTTAACTGTGTTAAATATTTTGTACTTTATTAGGTAGTGAAGTGTGTGAGGGAGATGAGAAAGCTGTCTTCAATTTTACTTGTATTTATTATAATTTGTAAGTCTGGATAATCAACTTTAATGTTTGTTGTACTAGCAATTAGTGTCAAGCTTACACACAGATGGTGCATTGTTCCTCTGCTACAGAAAGGACCTGTCTCTGAAGAATTAAAAGCAATACTGATTGCTTATATGCTGAATAGTTAAAAAATTCTGGTTGCTTAAAAACACTTATATTAAAATACTTTTACATAAAAAATTGCCCTCATCTACCACTCTACTCTTGCTGATGATATTTCACTCACAAAAGCTGAATTGCAGCTTATAAATTAAGGTGCACATTTTGCTTGCTGAACAAAAAGGATATAGTCTTGTTTGTAAGGTGCTGGAATCAAAGCTAGGTTAAACTGCCTGCTCTGTTATTTATTTCTTACACAGTTTGGGTGCAGGTAGTGCTTCAGTCCACATCCTCAAAGGTGATTTTGTGGTGAGTCTCCACCGATGTGAATTAAGTATCTTACATGTGTTTTACTATAGGCCTTAGCCTCATCAGTTATTATTGAACTGTTGCTTGAAATGTGTGTGCCAAAACTGAAGAATCTCATAGGAAATGAAGCTCTGAGATCCGCGGGAGTTTTGTTTGTCTTTCTACCTGGCTGGCTATTAGCCATGATGCATTTTGGCTCTGAGGGCCTGTAAAGTACAGAGGCCCGGATAAGTTTTTGGTATGTGTTTCGGTTGGCGTGTGTTTGTTTCACTTTTGGCCATTTAGTTCAGCCTCCAGGAAGGCCCCTTCCAGCAAGCTGAGGATGGTCAGGCTTTTCTGCAGTGACGAGGCCTGGCTTGCGACCCCCCAGAGCTGTAAGCACATACTTATATGTAAACAGATGCTGAGCACTTGTCTCCTCTTGAGGTCTTCATCTTTTGATTTTGCCAGAGATTCAGGCTCAGGGTCTGCACTTAAGAGTGAGCTTCTATCTCCTTCTCTCATACATTAAGGGCTATCTCATCTGAGGGGAAGAAATAGCCTTTCAAAAACTGTGCCATGTAAATGCTGTATTTTCTCTCTATGGAAAAGAAAACAATGTCATTCTGTTTTGGATGCTATGAACTGATGATTATTAATAAATGTGATAGCTATTGTAATTTTTCCTATTCTGACACTACTCGTAAGATAGAAAAGGCTAAATGCCTGGTTCTTTTATATGTGTATCTCTTTTTGGCTGTCAGTTGCTTTCAGCTATAGCTTCAGTAATTTAGAAGGATCAGACTGATACGAAGTAAATCTTACCAAGATTACTTCATCTTTGCGGACTTCCATAATAATTGCATATTTCCATCTTGCCTTTGAATTGTGGGCGAAGCATAGAGGATTTAAGACAAATTCCTACTTACAAAGATGCTTGCTGACTTATTCAGTGTGTAAATAATATGATGACTGGAATATTTCAGGAAGATGTTTTGGAATAAATGAACAAAAAGCTGTAAATCATCTCATACTTTGGTGATCTGCTCTTCTTTATTCTTGGGAAGATTCAGAAGGAAGGAAGAAGTACTACTGATCACAGAATCACAGAATCATCTAGGTTGGAAGAGACCTCCAAGATCACCTAGTCCAACCTCTGACCTAACACTAACAAGTCCCCCACTAAACCATATCACTAAGGACTACATCTAAACGTCTTTTAAAGACCTCCAGGGATGGTGACTCAACCACCTCCCTGGGCAGCCCATTCCAATGCCTAACAACCCTTTCAGTAAAGAAGTTCTTCCTAATATCCAACCTAAACCTTCCCTGGCGCAACTTTCGCCCATTCCCCCTTGTCCTGTCACCAAGCACGTGGGAGAATAGACCAACCCCCACCTCTCTACAGCCTCCTTTAAGGTACCTACAGAGAGCGATAAGGTCTGAGCCTCCTCTTCTCCAGGCTGAACAATCCCAGCTCCCTCAGCCGCTCCTTGTAAGACTTGTTCTCCAGACCCCTCACCATCTTCGTTGCCCTTCTCTGGACTCCCTGATGTGGATAAACATTGAAAAGAAAGCTTTAGGTCATCAGCTGCTGTAAAGAAATACAGACCTTTTTACTTCAAGATCTGCTGAGACTCCATCCCTGTATGATGTACTTTGCTAAAGAAAATCTATTCCTTTTTAATACTCTTCAGCTCCTCAAAAAGAGGATGACTGTTACTTACATGTAGGCCTGTTTTTTGTTGTTGGTGGTTGTTGTTGTTGGAAGAGCACTCAGTTATGTCATAAGCTTACTCATATTGTTAGTGGAAACAGAACTAGCTTAGTGTTAAATGCTTTAGTGAAGTTGTTTTGCATATCTGGTTACATTTTTATTACTGCAAAGACTTTTCTAAAATTCTTAACCTTTTAAAAAGGACCTTTAACTGATAGACATTTTTGCCTGTTAATATATCTTCATTTCTATTACTTTAGCATAGAAAACAGACTTACCCCGGGTCAAAAGGCAACGTGGGAGTTCTACGAATTTTCCTGGTTCCCAGTGTAATTCTTTGGCAATTATTTTAATGATTTTGTTCGCATAGTCTATGCTAGGAAACTAATATAGGAACCTCTGCTATCTGTATTGTCAGTGAAGTGGTCTCTTTGGAAGAGTGATTCAGGGTCACACCTCTCTTCATTTTCATAATAGGTTTAGGAGGTCTTGATTCCTAGCTTAGATTAGGTACTTCAAGCTAATAGATTGATAGACACATAGGTTTTAATGCTGACTTAATGAAGAATTGCAAAATGTAGACAATAATGTGCAATCAATCATAGTAGATGTCTGTGTAAGAAGTGCCTTTACTTGGTGTTTTTAGGAACTTAAATGGCTGACATTATGTTTGTACTTTCATGATTATTAGATTAAAAAGTGGAAGAGATCTCTATAAGTACGTTAACTCTATTTTGATTTTTATTTGCATTTTTAAAACATTAAGATGGATGTATAAACAGGAATATATATTCTGTAGTGGCAGATGATGTTCCATTTGGGTCAGTATGAAGCCAGTGTATCTTTACAACTGTGTTTTAAACTTTTCACATATTCTGTGTTTTGTATGCATGGGAAGCTTTGAAGAAAAAAACACAGGAGCCATAGTGAATAATTCAATAAATATGTGTAGTGCACAGTAATTGTCAAAATACAGAAGATACTTAGCTGTTCAGTAATGTACCTAATTAGTCCCCAACTTTTAAGAAGGATTAGTTGGAAAATGTGACATGTCTCGGAGCAGGAAAATGGAAGTAATTTTGTGTCCAAAGTTGGACAGAATTTAGGATCACTCAGTAGCATAAAAATAAAAAATCAAGCTGAGATAACTTAGATGGGCAGAATTACTATATTTATATTGATTATTTTTGGTACATCTTTTATGTTCTACTGCGGCATAAAAGAACAAATGATGCTTAAATGAATGGGCAGTAGTTTCAGGGGAAATAAGGAAAAAAAAAAAAAGAGAGATTTACCTCCTGTAGTGTAAAAATCAGTCTATGAATGACTAATTCATTCTTCAAGAGATTGTTGAGTTCAATAGGATGGGTAGACTTGAAATGTGTCTAACATCAGAGTTGTGCAAATTAAATAAGGGCTAATGAAAATTCATGCTTCAAATCACAAGATGATCACTTTCTAGGGCAAGAAAGATTTTTCCCTTGTGTAGCCTTGTACACATTGGCCAGTTGGATTACTCAGAAGAGTTTAATCACCAATTATTCTTCAAGTAGAAAAAGATTAATTTGCTTCTCATTATGCTGTTCAAGCAGACTGAATACACTGAATTGTTTAACAGTTCATGGAGATGTACAATGTGTGAGCTTACTGGGTCTAAGAGAACGAGGAGGTATGCAGGACATAGACTCTGTAGCTCTAAAAATGTCTTTCTCCATCTAAAAATGTCTTTCTCTGCAGATCTTGTGTGTCTCATGGGACAACTCTCTTTGTTCTTTTTGATTTACAGGGGGAAGGATCCAGGCTCTCAAACATATGACTTCTCCTCTGAAATTAATAGTTTGCAGAAACTCCCATTCCTCAGTTGGACATACTGTGAACATTTCATATGTCCATTAACCAGACAGAGATACTGTGGAGGGGCGGTTATTTGAAATTCTTCAGTATTGACAAGTTTGGAAGGGAGGATTATTCTATTAACATGATTTGTTGGTAATTATAACAGACAGCTAATTTTATGCTTGTTTTGAAAGCATTAATATTTTCTGACAAAACAAAATAAAGGTTATAAAATGCATTAATGAAGGATTCATTAGTTTTTTTTTTTTTTTAAAGAAAGAAAAAAAGAAGAAAACCCCTTTATTTCTAAGAACGGTGTTGATCCAGTCATCCCAAAGAAAGTCCTCTAATGTCTGTGTTTCAAAGATTCATTAAACATTTAGCAAGACTGACTCTGCTTTTGGTCAGGTACAACTGAAAGAAACTTACTGACGAACACCAGTGCTGAACATTAAAATGAAAACCTTTATCAGAAATATATTTCTGACTAAAAATGAATCTTTGTGACAATGAAGTATTTCATTACTGGGTGCCTTTAAACAATGGTATTGTCTTTGAAATATAAATTAGTAATGCAAAGAAAATGTGTAAGTTGTTTAGTAAAATATCTGTCCAAGTCCTCTGTACTTCCCTGGGAAAAGAGGTTTTACTGAACAGACATCTTTTCTTACTAGTAACATCTCTTCAGAGTTATTTCCACAAATTCTAATTATGCAGTTTTTCTCTTAATGTATTTTAAGTCATTCATAAACATAAGCTGACTGAAGAGATTTGCAATTAGAAAAAACATGAATAGATTCTTCTAAAAAGCATGCTTCACACAGAATACTTATTAAAATAATGCCATAGGCCAAAGCTAGGTTAGTTTATTTTCTTGTTTTGGGTTTTAACCATGATATGGACAAAGAACTCTATCTTAACATCTCTGTTTATAAATGGCAGATGTCACATTCCATTTTTGGCTATATTGCCTCTTTAGTTTCTGGCAACACAGAAATCTGTTTTAAAATATCTTCAAGCAGTGATATGGGAATTTAGAGTGACACTTCAAAAATAACCTTTCTGAGAAGAAAACTAGGTTTTAAACCAAAGCACTGCATAGAAATCATTCTGGTCTCCAAACCATTTGATAAGTTGTTGCTGTACATTTGGTGAGACAGTCAATAAATATCAATGCATTGTTGAGAACAGTCACATTTTCTATGTCATGTCACTCTGCAGCTTAATTTTTTTTTGCTGCCTTTGTCTCTTGAAGCTCATTGTATGCATCTGAAAAAACAGTCATCTGGTTATCAGCTGGAAACAGGGAAACTGCCATATATCTTTACATAGGCTTTACTATCAGCACCTTAATCTCCCAATAGAAACAATTCCACCTGTTTATTCTAGGCAAGAGTATGAAAACTAGAAAATGAACAGCACAAACAGTATTATTTTCCATGTTCCTGTTAGGTCTACAGTTGGGATGTGCATTTATATATGTAGATGTATAGACATGCATATATGTATATATGTGTTTGTGTTCTTGTTTTCCTTAGGAGAGAAATTCTTTCCAAACTGCTTAGTATCTGGTTTGTTTTCCTCCAAAATTTTCAGTGTTGACTCACGCCATCCTTAGATACACAGAACTACCATTGCTTTCTATTAGTAAAGCCATAATTGGAGAGAGAATGCAAGGTATTTTTATATGAAAATAGAAATCTTTACAATTTTTCAGATCGTATCATATGGAAATATCATGATAATTTACACCTGAATTAAGGTATTTACCTGAGTACCTAGTTACTCTGACTCACTAACATGGTATCGCTTTCTGAAAAAGCCATCACTGAAAACACCTTTCTGATTCACAGACACTAGAAAACCACATTAAACACTGGAGAATCATTATTTATTTATTTATTTATTTTATTTTTTGGACTAGTGATGGCATATTCAAATGATGTTCTTTTAGTTTAAAACTGAAAGTTCTCTCTTTCCTCAGTGTCAGCATTTTCAACACTGAAATACAAATTTAGTACACATATGAGCAAAACAATACAATGCTCCTTAAATTGAATGGATGTAATCCCACTGAGTTTAGAAGAAAGCACTGAACCTAAAACTCATAGGAAAGTCAATTTACAGGAGGAAAAATATAAGGTCACTGATTTCAATGAATGTAACTGGTCAATACTTGAACTGATGATAGTTTTCCAACAGTGGAAAATTCATTTCACTTTACCTTCTCTTATTGTGGCCAACTCAGCAGTACATGAGTAAGAGAAAGATGTTTAAGAAGAACACTCCAAGAGTAACTAGCACATAACTCCTGAACCATTTGTCTAACAATTGCCTAGTCTCAATGCACATTTTTTTCGTCAAGGAAGGGTGTAAATTTCTGTTTGTTCCCGTTAGCCACCCCTGCATAGGTTGCTCTGTGTGAGTTGCAGGTGATAGAATTTTCGTGGTTCCAGTTGGGAAAGAGACGTTGTAAAAGGGCAACTGATCTGAAGAGCTGCTGATTACTTAGGTTATTTGTCTTCCAGACTGAATGCAACTGAGACCAGAAATCAATACAGACAACAAAGCCGTGTGAAAAGATTTTAGTATAGTCTATATAGTTCCAGAGGGAGCCTCTGGTCCTTCCCTCAGTGATATATTAAGGCTCCTGGTGTAAATAGTTTTAAAGAAGCTTTTATAAATGCTCCCCCTGCCAAAGAAAAATGGAAGATTGAAATGCCAGTATACTCAGTTTGTTTCTTCCTGGAGACATCTTTTTGGTTGTTGTTTTTCCCTTCATGAGAATCATGACCAGCCAAAACAGCAGATAGCTGTGGTGAGTGGCAGAAGCTGAACAGCAAATGGGATTGGCTTCAAATGGTATTTTTTAAATAGAAGAGAATACAAAGTTGTACAAAAGACAAAGCTTTGTTCATTTGTTTGTTTCCCTCCATGAAAATAGGACGGCATTGGGGTAAACGGGAGAAGAAAGGACCCAATCAACTCCTCTTTTCCAATCTGCAGAAAGTGAGCTCTGAAATACAGTGTTGCTATTATTGCGAGAAAATGTATATGCATAATGTGGTAATTATTCTTTACTATCTCAAACATTTATTTTTAAGTGAATAATGTCAGGGCCTTGATATTTATATATGGAAGTAAATGGAAGTTCTGCCTGTGGCTTTGATCCCTGTTCCAGATGTTTACAGGATTTTTTCAATTTGTACTCTAGTGCATTTCAAAAGCAACAGTTCAGTTTTTTGCTTCACAGTAAAGCAGTATTAAAAATGGCTCTTGTGTTAATACGTATGTGTATCAGCACATTTTTTTTCCCTACACAGACTGTTTTTTACTGATACTTTCAACTTGGCTGAATGGAAGGAAAATATTTGGGTGTAAACAGATGGTGTTAGCTGAGTGAGAATTACTTTCAAAGACACTGTAATGTTAACAAACTGAACATGATGTGCTTTAGTACATTTATATTGTAAGAAGGAAATTGGATTAAAATTTTGAATAAAATATTTTTTGGGGTAAGTAACACTTTATACTGAAGTGGCTGAAATTTGTGTCCATCCTATTCATGCCAATAAAGTATTGATTCTTCATTTCTGTGGGTATGCATGCATAATTACTCAAGGCAATGACTGAAGGCCTGAACTAATTAGGAAAATTCAGTTTCATTTTGTACCTAATTATACTCAGAAACATACCTTGCCCTGAGTTTACAGCTTTAATGAGACTAAGAGTTTCCTAGACTGCAGAAGAAACACAAGGTGAAAAGGACACTTCATTTTCAGATATTTACAGATACAAAGTTATTCTGTAAAATGGATTATATTTCAGTTGTGAAAGGCACATAAGCATCAGGCATTCCAGCAGCATCTTTATTATTATACTTCCCTGTGACAGCTCCCATAAAGTCCTTTCAAACAAAATGAGATTAGGATTTACTGTGGGTCTGCTGTAATAGACCTTTGCCAAATAGTCTTGTATCAGATTTGGATGAACAATTAGGAAGGTCAGAGCTCAACTCAGGCCTCCGGCAATGTTAGATATCTCGGCATTAGTGGACAGAAGACATTTCTGTGAATGTAGGATATCTTCCCAAACTCTTCTGGAGAAAGTAGGTCAAACAGGAAATAGTTAGCTAAAGGTGCTTGAAAACTCCATTGGATTATAACTCAGTCCAAGTACAGAGCCAAAGAAAGGCTGGCAACTGTTTTTGGAAATGGAAATTGAAGGGATAAACTCAGATTCTGTTGCAGTAGATACTGACTCTGTAATAGCAGCAGTAAGAAAACAGCATTAACAGCAACTTTTGTAAGAACCTGTTACTAAACAAGGATAGCAATGTCATGTCAACAAACACCAACTTTCTGTATTTCTGTATTTTTTAGTGTTAGACTGAATCATAATTTCAAAACTGAATTTATCAGTTTGCTTGATATTAGTCCTATCCTGCTTAACCTTCTGCAAATGAGTAATTAAATATAACCTATCCTGGTTAAATGTCTGAAATGAGTGACTAAGTGAAATTCCAACTCATGGTGGCTAGTTCTACTTTGGAAGAGGAAAGAAAGCCATTGTCGAACTTTTGAGCATTCATATGTATATATAGAATTGTGATTTACAAAAAAAAAAAAAGAAAGAAAAAAAATTTTTTTAAGGTCTCTGGAAGTTAACACAGGTTCATGTATAAAAATATTACAAACAACCAGTTCCATATTTTGTATCATAACACCTAATCTTACAAAAGAAATGACAAAAATAGAAAAATTGAAATAAAAATGTTACTTACAATGCAAATGAATATCTGCACCAGAGGAAAAGTTTTTGTATTTTAACAATTGTTTCTGTGTCAAAATAAGCCAGACAGTTTGGGTTGCTTTATTTCATTTTTTTTCCCATGTACGTCAGAGAAAGGTCCAATTTTGAGAAAGCAAAACAGAAGCTAAAAATCCATCATATTCTCTGCTTACTGCAACTACCAAGTTTTTCCCTGCTGTAGCTCAGATAAGCGATTCAAATTATGTCAGAATTAGCTTTTCAATTATGCAGTTGTCTTAATATTATAGACAACTATAAAATGGTACAATTTCGCTGTGATTGGCAATTACTCTGCAATGCTGTCTAGACAGTAAGCAGTATTTCATTACAAATTATTTCAATGTGAGAGTTTGTCTTGAATATTTTTATCCCAGAGGAAATTGAAAGAGTACATATGTCTTCACAGACTACTGCAGACTTTGATCCAGATAAATTTCATGGTAAAATGCAGCAAGAATTTTCAACCTTGAGTAATTGCCTAAGTTGAAAATATGAGACTAAAGTCAGTGCAGGTTCAAGTGTGAATATAAAAAATGGACTACTGTTTAATCTGATCTGCGGAAAAAATGTGGCACATGCTTGGCTTGTTCACAGCAGGTCATTAAATACCGGGATTTTTGCCTTTCATATTTAAAATCTGTTTGAAGAACAATTAGTAATAATGTTGCTTCAAGTCAGCTTTAGGAAAATTACAGAGAAAAATAAAAAATTAGTTGCATTAAGTACCAACCCATGAGCTCAGAAAATGTGACTAATTTCTACCAAAATCTTCTTATCACCATAGAAACCTTTAAAATTACAGGAAAGACACCAAACTGCATGAGGTAAAGACAAACACAAGCTAAATGACACAATGTCGACGAGCACTTTAACCCAATTAGATCAGTGCTGTTATTATCTGAAGAGGCTACTCTAACCGGAGTCAACTAAAACTCATTAAACGAGCACCAGATCGCCGTGGGGCTAAGTTCAAAATGAGCAGCTACGCTGGGTGTGCTTGGGATCACTGCAGAAATCGGGGATCAGGGGCCAGGCTGAGCCTGGGCCTGGCCTGGCCGAGCTCTGCCTGCCACAGGTAACAGCTCTCTTGGGCTGGGTTGGGATGAGGCTGGGGGGTGCTGCTGGGCGTGTGTGTTTATTTAATTGTTTTTAAGGCTTTCCTCACTTTTTTTCTCCCCCTGTTGTTTGGCCATTTGTGTTTTATTTATTTATTTATTTATTTATTTAACCAGCTGGGGGGAGGGGCTTGGTTTTTCTGTGTGTACGTTTCATTTATTTGAGCAGACATTTAAATGATTATGATTATTTTATTTTCCGTTTATTCCTCCCCTGTCCACACAGGTGCCTCAGAGCAGGCGGCTAGGCCCGGTAAGACCGAGCAGCTTGCAGTCTCGGCTGCTGGCATTACTAACGGCCTGGCGCCTGCCGGACCCTTCCAGAAGTTTCCACAAGGTGCAGCCTCTGTTAGCTCCCGCCTGGCTGACGGGTCCTCCATTGTTAGCCGCGCCCTGACTGGTGGGCTGCAGTATAAAAGAGGCGCTCAGGGGCAGTGCCACCCAGTCACCGTGGTGGCAGCATGTTGGCAGTGAGGCTGCTCCAGCCCCTCAGCAGTGCTCGGTGGTGGTGATGCCCCACATGGGCCAAGGCTCCATGACAGGACAGCCTACGTGAAGGTGTCAGAGGCTGTCAGAGGTTTTTGATGATGGGAGAAAGGCAGATGTTGCGCCCCTCTTAAGAGGTAAGTGTTAAGATCTGTAGAGCTGAGGCTGGACAGCCTCACCTTATTCCTGGCAGCACCGAGGAGCGAGAGGAGCATGTGGGGCATGAGGCTGCGGTGGGGAATGACCAGCATGGGTTTCCCAGGAGTAAATCAAGCTTGACTAACCTGTCTGCTGCGATAAGCCTATCGCTTGCTGCTGCTTTTGGGGGTGCAGGGAGAGCAGTGCGTGCTGTCTGACGTGATTAAGAAGGCTTTTGGCCTTGCTTACCAGAGCATCGCTGTACTCAGGGTAGGATGTTGTGGTGTGGATGAGTGCACTAATGGCTTGGTAGAGTGGTGCCTGGGTTACTGGGCCAGAAGGAGGGAGTGAATAGCTTGCTGCACTACTACCTGGAGGTCAGTAGCAAGTGGTGTTCCTCGGGGTTTTATCCAGAGGCCTGTCCTGTTGCTAGTTTTGGCCAACCTGGATGAGGTGACAGAAGGTGCTTTCATCAAGTTTATAGGTGATTCCAGGCTCTGGTTTATGGTCAATATTCTCACAGATAGAGCTCTGCATGGTATTTCCATGTGGATGCACGATGCTCATATTAAAGGTGACATCTGATTGGCTTGGCATGGGGACCAAAACCATGCTTTGTTCTACTCTAAAACTTGTTGAGATGAATTTCACAAAGGTAACAAACCCTTTAGCAGGAATTCTGAAATGATTTTTAAGATCACTTCAGATAACAAGCCTTTATGATCATGAGTTTTGCATTGCCAATACAACTTATTTTGCTTCAATATGTATTTTTTCACCCTACATGCATGCACATACATAAAAATATGTTGCCACATGCTACTGGTTCGGTAAACACATTGTGTAGTTAGTTGTCTTTTTTGACCTGATGGAGCAACTCAGTTCTCATTGTCATGATAATCATTTATGTCTTTTCTGCTTAAATAAGGCATGGTGGAACACTTGCTCTGCTCTTAAAACTCATGTGAAGCATTTTTAACTTTTAAGGAAATGTTCCCTGTGTGTCTGTTAGGTGTATCAGTCAATGTTTCTAGTTAACCAGGACGTGTTGGTCAGTGGTGGTTGGATAATATGGGCTTGTTATCTAATGACTATAGTATGATGTAAAGCTCTTTGAAGTAGCATTTGGTGTCTTGGTATGTTTGCATAGTACAGTGTAGCAGTATAGATATTAAATTCCAGGAAAAATACAAATATGCCAACACGGGTGAATATTCCTGATCATTAGTTTGTGCTTTTTTTTATTGTGCTAAAGTGTCTGCATTGCATTCCCTTCCCAAGTTAGTGCAGTCAGTTACTGTTGTGCTTACAGAATCAGTTTTCCATTGTATAGTTATGATGAGCTAAGCATAAGAATGTAAAGCTGCTAATCCTGTAAGGAGTTCCACAATGATGTGATTTACATCAGAGCACTGCAAAAATCTGGTTGCAGATCTGTGAGTTGGCTTTCTATCATATCAGTACTTGTCAAAATAACTGTATAATTATCTGCACAACAGAAGCTTTCTGCACAATTAAAAATCGAAGCTAATGGCTATTATGAGATATTTAAAACTCCTGCATCAAGCTGGATGAGTTATTTTATGTGACATTTTTAACGTCATTGTTTACACAAATGCTTTCAAAAGTAAAACCCCTTGCAAAAAAATATCAGTCCAAAGTTAATGCTGTTTTAACCAAGGAGTAAAATATATGTAGTTACTTTTTCACAAAGTGTTCCATTTAAGCTTCCAGTCTGGCCAAAGGCGGTCCCAGTTGTAGAATGAGGCTTGCCTTGGTATTGCCAACTGCTTATCCCAGGTGTGTGTTCTGTGGTTCTGAAGAATCAGCTTCTGGACAGGATAAAGTTGTGCTGTGAACTGCAGGGATTAAGAGCCTGCAGCAAATCTGTCGTCTGATAATGGATGTTTGATGTGATATGAGATGCCAAGGGTATCCTGCCAGGCTGCTTGGGAGTGTTCCAGCAGAGGAACAGGTCCTGTAAAATATCAGCCACATCACTGGATGCTTATGGTTTTGCATTTTGAATTAAGCATGAATGCCCGTGCACCATAAAACAGGTGGATGGGAGAAGTCATCTGATAAATAATCCCAAGCAAAAATTCCCTATCTCCATTGAGACCCTGGAGAATATTGAAAGTTCGCAGGCCAGGTTATATCCTTCTTGATGGATGGTTCTTAAAATTAACAAGAGTACAAATTTAAAATCCAAAACACTTAGCTTTAATTACAGATATGAGGCATCTAATCAAATTTGATAAATAAGTATTAATTTTCCTTATTGACTGCATATGAATTGTAAATTACAAGAAATAATTTATATTGCTTTACTGGGATTTTTATGCTGCATTCTACCATGCTTTGGTTAATGTTCCAGTGCAGTTGAGAAACATGAGGAATACACACAACTCCATAAAAATCATTCTGTACAGAAACAGGATTTATTATAGTATCAGTATATTTCAAAAAAAGGCAATTTAAGGAAATAAACCCCATGGACTTCAAGTACTCTCCTCCTGAAAACAACTCCTTTGTGTTAGATTCTGTGGTACTTTACCAGTCCTAGAATATTAATGAAATTGTTTCTTACTATTGTGTGGCAAACTGAGTAAGAGACAGTCTGATTAATTTCAAAGGTCTTCATACACAAATGCATGAAAACAGATATAGCCTTGGCATAGTATGTAAATAACTGAAAAGGTGTTTTGGTTTTTTTTTGTTTGTTTGTTTTTTACTTGAGGGAAGATGTATTAATAGCATTTAAATCTGCACAGGCCAGAAGGATAACAGTGGAAGGCTTGATTTCAATTGGTTTAAATGGTTTTAACCCATTTATCTTTTAGACAAAAGAAGACACGGAGGCAAGAGTATAGATGGCATTGTCATACCTGATTTTTAAATTCCATATTTACATATAGCTGGATGTCATTCCGGAGCAGGGTAGGCAGTTATTTGTGTGAAGAAACTAGTTTTCAACCATAGTATGATGGCCCCTATCAAAATGGAACTAGATGGATTTATGACCTTGTTCTATCTGATTGCTCTGTAAAATGGTTCCTGCAGGGTCTAATTGTGTTACTACATTCTTAGTCTTCAGAAAGCACAGCAGCCAACTTCCTTGTGTACAGTCTGCCCCGCAAAAGGAGCCTGGGTAATGCTGCAGCTAGAAGGTGTGAAGAACAATGCTCTCCTGCAAGTCTAGAAATGCCCCCAGCCTCCTGACCTCACACTAGATGCCTGCTTTGTTACTACCTGAACTCTGATGGCAGAGCTGAGTAAAAGGTTTATACAGTGGGAACCAAAGTGTTGGGGCTTGGCTTCTGGCACAGGGGTTCCTTCAGTGTTGATCTCCAGAACTTCCTCTGGGTGGGAAAAAAAAAAAGATACTGAGAATGAGAGGTCTGTGGCATGGTAACATGGCTATCAAAAAAAGTTTGAAGTGTTTGAAAAAGGATTAACTATGTACTTTAAATGCATAATCACTTCTAACTGGGGTGGTACAGGGTTAACTTTGCAAGTCAGAAGGTTGTATAGCTTAGTAGTTAGTGATGCTTTCCTGTATTAAAGGCCAGGCTATTAGACTGAATGCATCAATTGCACTAGCAGTATGCTCTTAGTGCCAGAGAACGGGTGAGATGCTTTCCCCACACCAGAGCTCTGTACTTCTGGAAATTCAGGAATAATAAAGAATAATTTGACCAGTATTTACAACCATAAGCGATCGTAATGTCAGTCTATTGCAGTTCTTTGCCAACAAGATAGAGAAACTATATTGCTGGCATCCTGTTCTCCTCAATCAAATTTATTTCAAATATTAGATTTTCTTGTGGACATGAGATTTATTAGAAGGCTGGCATTGCAGTGCTTCCTATCCAGGTAGATGGCTAAACTTCAATTACTTGTAACATAGACACTTGCATTTCAAGTGTCTAGATTCCTTTTGTTGGATATGCCTTTACAGAAAAATCTAGGGTGGTTTATCGGGGTGTGGGGAAGGAACACTTACTTGATGTGTCTTGTTCACTGAACGTATGTACTTGTTTCTCTCCATTGCCTGTCAGGCAGTCTGGGCAGCTGTCTGCAATACAGACATCTGCACCATTGACACGAGAACATCAGACCAACTCCTTTTGTCTTTGCGTGTTACCTGGGGTTATCGTGTTTAACAGGGATATGATCTCTCAGGTTGTATGATCATTTTAGACCATTTGTGGTATTGGAAGTGGGAACTCGAAATCTTAAAGTCTGGAGGTATATCTTTTCACTGTGGATGGGAAATACTGGCATTCTGCTTGAAAGCACTGCAGACTTTCCTATGGCTTTCTAAAAGCCAGACAGCATGCATCCAGGACTTCCTGCTCTCTTTATTATTGATAGGTTATAACTTCCCCTGTATTTCATTTATAGTCTTGTGTAAATTGTAGCAATTCAATTTAAATCAGATATCTATTCTTGCTATTAATGACACCTCATCATTCATTTAAAAGAAAGTTTGGGATGAAAACAGCAGGGTTGTTCTATAAGGCGATTTCTTGAAATGGGTATGATTGAAAATTCAAGTAATACTTGATCTGTTTTTAAACGAAGGAACTTGTTAAGGTTTATTGTACTCCTAAAAGAAATAGATAATGACATGTCCCTAAAAACTGCACAGAAGTCCCAGTCTAAGTCTAGCACTGCAGCCTCATTCAATGCTGTGCAAATTGTTGAAATGACAGTAAGAGAAATGTGATAGAAATTTCTGGATTTGCTTTAGTCCAGTTCTGAGCCAGACAAAGCTCATTTTCCTGGTGGAGCCCAGCTTGAAGTTCTTCACCATTGCAGACCATTGAATATATTCCTTTGAAGGCATATGAAAGGAAAGGCTGTAACAAGTTGTGGGTGGAAAGCCCTGTGATATAAGCTGTCAAATGACAAGTATGTAGGGAACAGTAGGGCAGGAGGAGGAAAGGGTTGTCTTCATGTTGGATAGCTTTTACCTGTGACTGCGTGATTCTGATGTAGTAGTTATAAATGTATATTGGAACTTCAAGATACCCAATTTTTATTTCATTAAGAATGACTGTATTACTGCCCAAGATTAATTTGATACAGCCTGGTATCTATTTTAACATCTAATAAGGAAAAAATAATATTAAATGTACGTGGGTGAAGGATAGTGGAAGTGAAATTTTAATACTTAGGCTCCATATGGAGGAGTTTTTGGCACCCAAGTCAGAAGGTACAATTTTCAGGAAGTGCGGTTTTCATTCTTCTCTGATAAAGCTTTGAAACATGGAAAATCAGATTAGGAAATTTAAGAATTTTACTGAGCAAGATTAAATTTGTGTCAGAAACACTTCTATGTATGTGCAGTTGAACAGGTGAAAAGCCCTAATGAGAAACAATTAAAATATGTCTTCCATAGGTTACATAGGAAATGCTTTTAAAGTTATTTAGTGTTAGTGTAATTTCTAGTTGTAATGCTTTGTTACTCTTTTAATATTTTTGATCACTTTCATTCTTTTGTGAAGTTTGAGGGTTAAACTTATGTTTGGAATTCGCTCATTCAAGATGTTTGAGTAAGTCCTCAGGAGTCTTTAGCATCAGCTTTCACTGAAGCTAGTCAAAATCAGACTTAGGACCCAACGTACTTCATGAATTAGCAACTCCTAATAGTCTGCCAAAATATGCTTGCAAGAAATGACAATTCTTACTGCTACAGTTTCAGTAGATGCCCACCTACTTACACTGTCTTCATTGTTATGTCTACCAATGGTGGTAATTTATATTAATAAAGCTGAAGTGAAAATCTTCATAAATGAAGTTCTCAATTTAATATGTCTTTCTCAATGGTTGTACTTATTCATAGGCTTATTGCAGAGAAAGTAAACTAATGTAAAACCTTTCCAGTTTCATCTTGGAAGATGACAGGAACGATTAATAGCTATTCTTTATTTAAGTAGCTCTAGGAGGATATAAGGACCCTGTACAGTCCCCAGGAATACAGCAGAACTGATAGCAAGTGTTGTGTGAGGGCAGAGTACAATAGGAACTGTGCAGGCCCTTGGACCTCTGCTTAGGAAGGAAGGCTGGAGGTGTTTTTGCCACAGATGTTTCTGTATTCCTACTCTATATGGATCAGTTAGCAAGCTTTTCATACATCACGTGGATTTCCCTTACCCATTGAAGCAGAAGTTATTTGCATGTTGAAGTACACATAGTTAAAGTCCATGATGAAGTTGTGGTGGTTTTACTCAGGTGAGCAGTTAAGCTCCACCTCAGCTGCTCTCTCACTCCCCCCTCCACAAAGGGAAAGGGGGAGAAAATACAATGTAAAGGGCTCAAGGGTTGAGATAAGGATGGGGAGATCACTCAGCAATTATTGTGATGGGCAAAACAGACAGAGTAGGGAGATAGTAAGATTTATTGCCTAAATAAACGGGGGAATGGGGGCTGTGGTCAGTCCCTAATGCTTTATCTCCACCGCTCCTTCTCGGTCACTCTCGTCCCCTGCTCCACATGGGGTCCCTCCCACAGGATGCCGTCCTTCCCAAACTGATCCTGTGGGGGCTGCCCACAGGCAGCAGCTCCTCAAGAACTGCTCCCACATGGCTCTGTACCATGGGGTCCATCCGTCAGGAGCAAACTGCTCCAACCTGGGTCCCCCATGGGCAGCAGCTCCTGCCAGGTCACCTGCTCCTGCGTGGTCTCCTCTCCACGGGCTACAGCTCCTGCCCAGGGCGTGCTCCAACAGGGTGCTCCGACAGGGTGCACCTCCGTGCTCCACAGGCTGCAGCCTCTGTCAGCCTCTGTCGGCGCAGGTCCACCTGCTCCACCGTGGTCTCCTCCACGGGCTGCAGCGTGGAACCCTGCTCCACCGTGGTACTCCATGGGCTGCAGGGGGACAGCCTGCTTCACCATGGTCCTCACCACAGGCCGCAGGGGACTTCTGCTCCAGCACCTGGAGCACCTCTCCCCCTCCTTCTTCACTGACCTTGGCACCTGCAAGGCTGTTTCTCACTCCTCTCACTCTCTCTCCCAGCTGCTGTTCCGCTGCAGTTTTTTTCCTTTCTTAAATCTGCTCTCACAGAGGCACAAACAACATCACTTATTGGCCCAGCTCTGGCCAGCGGTGGGGCCCTTATCTTACATGGGGCAGCTTCTGGGTTCTTCTCTGAGAAGCCACCCTTATGGCCCCCTGCTACTAAAACCTTGCCACGTAAACCCACTACAGAAGTACAAAAATGGTCATCACACTTAGGAAATTCTGTTGCCTTTAACTTAAGGTACCATTCACTAATCTGCATTATATTGTGTACTTCATCTCTGCCTAGGGTGCCTTCAAATATGCCCTCTCTACCTCCATTTCCTTTGCGTTGCTTTTCCCATTCTGTGTAATTGATTGCATTTGTCTCTGAGGAACTGATAAGCTTCTCTGTAGGGCTGTTTCTGGGAGGGCTGATCTGTAGGACGTCCTTTGTCTAGGCTTGTATAACCTTGTGTGTTTGGAGCTGACCTTGCTGGCCAAGATATAAGTTAATCCTGCAATACCATGAGTCCTGATGCAAGAGCTGTATTTGGTATATATCTTAGAAGTTAGTATTACTGTGCTGGTTTTCCTTCTAAAAAGAACAGCTGGTGGCAGTGACCTGTGCCCTTGTCTCTTATTTTTAAAGGCTTCTCCGAACTTCACTGTAGTTTAAAGCCTTAGCATGTTATGATCTTTCAAATCTGACTCTTGTGAAATCTGCCTCTCTTGAAAGAAAAAATGTGGTCTAATATGATCTACCTACAAGTAGTACCGGAGTACCTACATGAGTAGTACTGGGGACAAGCACTCATTTCATGATCATTAGGGTTCTTCTAATCTATTTTATCAGCTCATGGGGTTACATGTGGAACATTGCTGTCAGTAGTATGACTATATCACCCTTTGTCTGGGATAGCTGGAGGATCTCCTAAAGAAATGTGGAATAGGAGTGGCAGGGTAGATTCTGTGGTACATTTGGGTCTAAAGCTATCCTCGATTTGTTAGGAAGTTTTGTCAAATTAGTATAGTGTTCGTATTCCACAGTGAAAGTGGATCTCTGGGCCACTGTTTGTAGTCTTGGCTTAGGTAGTTACTTCTCCTGTCTAAAGCCTACCTGTGCTAGAATATAGGACTCACTTTGGAGTCTAATGCATTAATAACATGTCTATTATTACTACAGCAGGAGTTCTGGTCCCTGATGCACAACAGAGCCCAGCTGCGAACTGTGAGACAGGCTTCAGTGGTAGCAAACTTACCCGTGCTTCCTGAAATCTGCTTGCATTGTGATTCAGAAGAGTCGATTTTTTCATTGAACATCTGCTCTACACTTGGAGACAATGTTTCCTTGTGTATACCCTGTTAAAAACACAATCAACCCCATTGTCTTTTTGAATACAAGAATTAGGGAGCATGAGTGAAATCAGGAGACACATGCATACGAAATCAGAGAGCATTTCTTTACATACAGTAAGCTTAATTATACTGTGCAGCTCCTTTCTGCAGACTTCCTGACCTCACTTTCAGTAACCAGAATATTAAGAATATGGCCAAAATCATGGAAGCAAAAAGCATCTAAGGCTACTACACATGGAGATTTTCAACATCTGACATACTTCAGAGGTGTTTTTTTTTAATGTCGGGAGACAGTATAATGAAGCCTATTTCACAGGATACCCTGAATCTTGAAGAGATGACTTGCAGAAATCCATGAGTGCTTCAAACTAAGAAAATCTGGTCCCAGTGGTCTCATCCAGTAAACCACTATATCATCTGAATTGTATTTTATGCCTTCTATACCATGTATTGTGTAAGATACATTGTCATTCAAGTTATCATAGATACAGAATCATAGGTCTTTTCCAACCTAAATGATTCTCTAAGGTAATCTAGTCCACCCTAGCGCTGCCAAGTCTACCATTAAACCATGTCACTAACCTTATAATTATTCCCCTTCCAATTAACAGAACAGTTAAGAGTACTGGTTTAAACATGTTATTTATATCACCGACTATTCATGTACAGCTCTTAAGTGTTCAGTGTGTAGTTTAAGAATTTCAAGACAAAAAAAAAAAAAAAAGAGTTTGGCCTGGCAGCACTTGATCTTATCCTGGCTGAATTCTTCAGGACCCTGTGTGGAGTCCAGATTCCTTATTCAAATGTTCTGTAGTTCTGTCTGAAACACAGGAGGAGCCAGCTGTGGGCTTCTCCATGTCCTAAAGTACTTCGAAGCTGTTTTGTGATGGGTCCATCTCCTTGCTAATACCTCCTGTCTTCATCACCATGTGTCTTAGCAAGATATCAAACTTGCTCCCTAAAGTGCTCTTATCTGATGAAACTCAACTTCTGATGTAGTCCTGCAAAATATAATGCTAAAATGTCACATCTTCAGTTGATGAAAGCTGGTACATCCTCTTTAATTCAGTAGGGCAATGCATCACCAGAGATCCTGTCCTTCAGTTTGTTGTAGTCCTTTAGATGTCCTTAAGACATGGGAAGGTGAAGTTTAAATAGGCAGTCTTGTCAGAGTGAATGTAAGCCTTAAGTTTTCTTCATTTCAAATGTCTGTCTTGGTCAGAAAAAAAAAATCAAGTTCTCTACAGCTCAGTTGCATATTTGTGTTTGTGGTTGAACAATCTTGTGATGTTGTCTTAATGCTGGCATTATTAAAATTAATCTTTGACCTATTTTTGTTAGTAATTTAATGTCTCAATCTCCTACTTAAATTCCTTTTAGATCATCTTTTTACAAATGGCCATATAGCATCAAGCCATGTTCTCATTTGGTCTGGTATCTCTAACAGCTTGAACAGGTACCAAGAAAAGAGTGAAAGAACACTGACAACTCAATCTCTTGATTCAGGAAATGGGAGAGCACAGTAGCTTTTAACATGGTGAAAATGGTAACACTTTAATACAATCAGTAGTGCATAACTTCCAGATTATTTCTCAGTGAGATCAAGTTAGGAGGAAAACTTACTTAAATATTGCTTTTACCTCCTAAAAGGGAGATTTTTGGAAGTGCTTGTGGAAATGGGAATCTGAAGATGATAATATTGAGTTGTTCTGAAAAACCTTAAGCTTTCAAATAGAATTGTTGTATTTTCATCCTTTTTTGTCCATTTTAGTTTAAATGCTTGGTTTTGTTTCAGCTGGGGAATTGTTTGCATGTAGTACATTTGAAGGAGCCATGTGGTAATGTTTGCACAGCTGCGATATCTAATGATCAAAGATGGTTCTTCCTCTTCAAATCCTTTATAGTCCAGCTAGAAGTGATATAAATTGATGTACATGATGTTGTTGTTTTGACATGTGGCTGGAAATACTAGAAACAATATCCTATAAAATGTGTACTGGGTTTACATGGCAAGGGCTTGGTACTGGGGGGTTGTAGGAGTAGCCTCTGAGCAGAGCGCAGCAGCTGCCCCATGTCAGATCAGAGCCAGCTCCCAAAGGGACCATGATACAGTAGCACACTGCTGTTTTAGTTGTTGCTGAGCAGTGCTTACAGAGTAAGAATATTTTTCTGTTTCTCAAGCTGTTTGTCAACCAGAGGGCTAGAGGTACACAAGAAGCTGGGAAAGGAACACAGCCAGGACAGCTGACTTGAACTAACTAAAGGGCTGCACCGTCCCTATGAAATCATGCCCAGCAGTAGAAGCTGGGGGGAAAGGTGGGGATGGGCATTAGTGTTTGGAGTGATGGCACGCGTCTTCCAAACTAGTTAAGCATTATGAGTCCTGCTTTCATAGAAGTGGCTAAACATCCGCTGCTGATGAAAAGTAATGAATAAATTCCTTGCTTTGCTTGTGTATACAGATTTGCTTTACCTATTAAACTTTATCTTAACCAACAAGTTTTTTCACTGTTACCTTTCATGTTTTCTGCCCCGTACCACTACAGGGGATTGAGTGAGCAACTGTGTGGTACTTAGCTGCCTACTGGGGGTAATCTACAGCATCTGTAAAGTGATACATTAGCATGGATTTACCATCTGCTATTTATTGTCAAAATGACATTGTACAGAAAACCAGTCTTTGGATCTCAGTTAACTGTAGCAGATCACTCATTTTAATGTCTTTTGGAGTGCAGTCCCTTGGTGACTGTAATACTGTGGAAATGAGAACTGTCTCTACTTTTCTTGAACAGTTACTTAAAAGAAATGGAGTTCAGTCTGTATGTGTACCTTAAGCCTTAGTTTGCATTTCTTGCAGGCAGCCTGCTTGGGAGCCTCAGAGGTTTTCTGAAAAAAAAAGTATTTGTATGAGACACTTTCAGTCACAATCCTTAGAATTTACCACCCATTGACTCCTGTGACTTCCCTGACTGGCTCAAATTGTTCTTACTCAATGAAATGTGTTAGTTCATACTACCTGTCTCCCTGTGAAGTCTGTCAGAAGTTTAGAACATTTCCTTTGGATGCTTATTCTTTTCTGCCTTACTTCAAAAGGTAGCCCAGTTATTCTGAAATTTTCTTACACGTGCAGGTACATCTTTGTTAAACTAGGAGTCAGCTTCTGTGTTTACTTCACTAACAGCTTCTGTTTTGGAAAAGATTTTCTTTGCTATTGGGACAGCATCCCTCAGCGGGAAATGTCATAAATTTACATGAGGACTTTGTCTTGACCAGTCTCTGGTAAGTTTACTTAGGTTATAAATGGGCTAAATACATGTACCTTATTACTAGATTTTGACAGAACATAGATGTGGTTATAATTAATCACTCTGTGGTGATGGTGGATTAAGAAATACTCATCCCTAACATCCTTCTGAGAAGGATGTTACACATGAATGGGCATTACCTTGCTGTCTCAAACTAAGTTGTATAGTTTTAGGATTATAAATTAAGATTACACTTGGTTAATATCAGAAAAAAAAAAAAAAAAGAATGATATGTATGGAATGTTTTCCTCAAAGGGAACAATACAAGATCTGTTGTTTGAGATATTTTAAAATAAACAGGGCAACTGACCTTTTACATCTCTAATTCCTGTGTTTCAAGCTTTGATTTCCAACAGCCTCATCAAGCATTTGTCATTGATATTTCTATTTTGAGCAATGAGGTTTTGATGTTTGGTAGAAATAACTTCGGGAGGAATACACAAGAGGTGTTGTTAGGCTAATTTTCATCATAATGCCCTCTGGTTGAAAGCATAGCAAGTCTGATGCTTGCATCCTAACTGAGAAAAGGCAGTTAATTGCAAACAAGGATAAGCTTAATGACAAAGAGTCCTTGTATGTTACATTAATTACGTGTTTTTTTTTTTAATACTGCACTTATTTTCACTTATGGTAAATTTAAAACCACAGTTTCTGTTGGGAAGCAGTTCTATAGTATATAATTGCTTCCAGCTGCAAGCTTTATCACAGAAACTCATTGCAAAAGTATGAGACAGGAGGAAAGTATATACTGGAGAATGGCTTCTAAAAAACGTGCTTCTGAGTAATTTCTAAACAGCATGAATGTTTCTTTCTAGTTCAGCTGAATTCAAGTGTGTATGTTATTAAAAGTCTCAAATTCCAGTGTTGTGGAATGCATTCTTACAGATGTCATTCTTCTGCAAACCAATACTAGTGGCTTAAGTAAGGTATTCTGAATACCTTAGTAACAAGAGGATATGTTGTGTGAAAGGTGAGAGTTTCCTAAACAGTGAATTACAGTTGTTTTTCAAACTATAGAAACCACATTAGAAAACACATAATGACTGGTCACAATCTGTAGGAAGAGTAAAGTAACTGAAGCATCACCAGAAACAATATATTCAATTTCTCCAATTGCAGTCCTTCCTGTCACCTGTGCTAGAGAGGATCCACTCAATTAGCTCCATATTTCAATGACTAATAACACCAAGGATATAAGAAGTATCAAAGTTCATATTAAATGTGCAGATTAAGAAGGCTCGTGAACTTGGATCAGAAAAAGAGTAGCTGCCCACAGAATCTGTCAAGAAACAAGTGTGAGAGTGCAGAATAGCTCAAGAGTCATTTTATGCATGCAACAAAGAGGATTTGTGATTGTAAAGTGTAAGGACAGATTAGGGACAGGTTTTTCTGTGAGTAAACTTTAAGCAGAAAGCAGCTGTATTCCAGCATGCCAAGTGCAATCAAACTACAGTTGGTTGTAGCCACAAACTGCAGGATAAGATGGGGAGTCATCTCTTCCATGAAAGAGAAGACTACAGCTACAGAAAACATGAGTAGCTGAATATACGGGCTGTGCATACATGTCTGAATTCAAATCAACGAGCTGAGTAAGAAAGTAGCTGTGTTTCCACAACTTGAACTTTTTCTTGTAATGTAGACATGAAACGTGTCTGGTTGTGTTAGTCTTCATGAGAGATCCTGTTCTGGAAGGCTGGTGGAAGTGAACCTTGGTGAGAGAGATTGCACATCTGAAAATCTTCAGCTAGAGGTGACATGAGTTTGGTGTTAGATGTGGTGGGCTGGCCATGGGCTGCTGCTCTCTTCCTCGCCCTCTTCAACAGTACAGGACAGAAAGTAAGATGGAAAAATGTAGGTTGAGATTAACACAGGGAGATCACATTACTGTCACAGACAAAGCAAGTGCCTTTAGGGAAAGCTGATTTCATTTATTGTCAGTTGAAATAGTTGGATAGTGGGAAAACAAATGAAAACACCATACCCCCCCCCCCCCCCCCCCCATTCTTCCCAGCTGCAGCATTAGAGCGTGGGCTGTATCTTCCTCTGGTTGCTCTTTTTTCTTTTTTTTTTTTTTTTTTTTTGACCAGAGACTACCCATAAGAAGCTTCCTTGTTAAGGCGAGCTTCTTCTAGGCCCAGAGATAAAACTCATAGTACTTTTTACCTACAGTAGCGCTGAAGTGTACAAATGAGTGCATCCAAAAAGTGGCTAGCGTGGAGTACTATTCTCTTACTGGAGCTACTCCTGTAGACAGGAAAGGAGAAAAATTGTAGGGTCTAAACAGCCTATAGTGAAAACTTGCAAGGCCAATACCAACTTGCAAAGAGGAAAAGAGTCCAGTGGCAAGAGGAATATAAAGCTAGTGGGAAGAAAGATGATGAAAATCGATTATAGCGTGCTGAGAATAGGAAATGTAATTGATCTACGCCCAGGGGCCTAGTCCTTGCAAGAAATCAAAGCTGAGAGAATTGTGACACTTAGTGAACATTAAGCATGCTTATGTCACTTTCAATGAGTTCCTCTGTGGTGTGTGTGTGTACCACAAGTGAGGGAGAGAAATAGAGCAAACAACTGCCACTACAGTGTTGGAGAACATATGTTGAATTATGAGATTAAGGCTGAGGGATTATAGACTTCAGAAAGAATAATTAAGTGTATGTTTCAAGAAAATTTTGGTAGGCTTAAATCAGACAAAACATCTAAAACAATTTTATTTCACTTTTGGCTGTTGGGTGCTTGAGCAGTGAAGAATACAACTGTGTATCTTTTATCTAGATGGAGAAGTACTGTCTTACCACTGTGTGGCTGGGAGAATGTGTAGGAGGAACTGGCAAAAGGACTTCTTTCGTAACTTTTAGTAATGTCAAATCTCAGTAGAGAAATGTATGTAATAACTGTAAAACAAGATCCATTCACGTTTCCTGTTATATTTCATAGAATATCCCGAGTTGGAAGGGACCCATAAGGATCACCAAGTCCAACTCCTGGCACCGCACAGGTCTACTGAAAAGTTTAGACCATGTGACTAAGTGCACAGTCCAATCTCTTCTTAAATTCAGACAGGCTTGGTGCAGTGACTACTTCACTGGGCAGCCTGTTCCAGTGTGCAGCCACCCTCTCGGTGAAGAACCTCTTCCTGATGTCCAGCCTAAACTTCCCCTGCCTCAGCTTCACACCGTTCCCACGGGTCCTATCAGTGGTGATAACGGAGAATAGGTCACCTGCCTCTCCACTCCCCCTCGCAAGGAAGTTGTAGACTGCGATGAGGTCCCCCCTCAGCCTCCTCTTCTCCAGGCTGAACAGGCCCAGTGACCTCGGCCGCTCCTCATACGTCTTCCCCTCTAGGCCCTTCACCATCTTCTTTGCCCTCCTCTGGACACTCTCCAACAGTTTAATGTCCTTTTTGTTTTTGTACTGTGGTGCCCAGAACTGCACACAGTACTCGAGGTGAGGCCGCACCAGCGCAGAGTAGAGCGGGACAATCACTTCCCTCGACCGACTAGCGATGCCGTGCTTGATGCACCCCAGGATACGGTTGGCCCTCCTGGCTGCCAGGGCACACTGCTGGCTCATATTCAGCTTGCTGTCAACCACAACCCCCAGATCCCTCTCTGTGGGGCTGCTCTCCAGCGTCTCGTCGCCCAGTCTGTACGCATAGCCAGGGTTGCCCCGTCCCAGGTGCAGGACCCGGCACTTGCTTTTGTTAAACTTCATGTGGTTGGTGTTCCCCCAGCTCTCCAATCTGTCCAGGTATCTCTGCAAGGCCTTTCCACCCTCAGCCGAGTCCACAACTCCTCCAAGTTTGGTGTCGTCGGCAAATTTGCTCAAAACATCTTCTAGACCTACATCCAAATCATTTATAAAAACATTGAAGAGGACTGGCCCTAAAATGGAGCCTCCAGGGACCCCACTAGTGACCATCCGCCAGCCTGATGTGGCCCCATTTACCACAACCCTTTGAGCCCTGCCCGTCAGCCAATTGCTCACCCATCGCATGATGTTTTTGTTAAGTTGTATGCTGGACATTTTGTCCAGTAGGATCCTAAGGGAAACCATGTCAAAAGCTTTGCTGAAGTCCAAAAAGATCACATCAGCTGGTTTCCCTTGATCGACTAGATGGGTGATCTTATCATAAAAAGAAATCAAATTTGTTAGGCAGGACCTACCCCTCATGAACCCATGTTGGCTGGGACCAATGACTGCATTGTCCCCCAGGTGCGCTTCAATAACTTCAAGGATCATCCTCTCCATAATTTTACCAGGCACTGACGTGAGACTGACAGGCCTGTAATTGCTGGGGTCTTCTTTCTTACCCTTCTTGAAAATTGGCACAACATTTGCCAGCTTCCAGTCCAATGGGACCTCTCCAAATTCCCAAGATCGTTGAAAAATAATTGAGAGAGGTCCCGCGATGACGTGAGCCAGCTCTTTAAGCACCCTGGAATGAATCCCATCCAGACCCATGGACTTGTAGGGATCCAGGTGATCCATACACGGAACTATTTGCCCCTTTAACACTGTGCAAAACTGAGCATAGTCACTGAAGTTAATTTTCCAAAGCTGATCAGAAAATGGCACTGTATGAATGAAAATCCTCACTATACTGATCACAAAAGGAGCTTCTATCAAAGTAACTTGAACAGATGCACAGAAAGATGACATCTGCAACCTTACAAGTTTTCATAGTCCCCCTGTTTTTTCCTCCAGTTGTCATTTTCAATGCCAAATCATACCAAGGAATATGTAAGATCTTAGTACTGCTGAATGAATTTTGCTTTCTAGTAGCTGAAGTTACTTTACAACTGTCATTAAGTCAACACGTTTCTACCTGCTGAAGAAAAGTCTCCTGTGAATATGTTTTTGTCTGAGTACACACTCCTCACAGAATACACAGTAAACGTTTTACATATACGACAGCAATAAATTAAGAAACTCAGTTACATCTCAAATTAGCTTAATTTCAACCACCATACAGTGTTACTAGATACAGAAAAGTATTTTGTACCAAAAATATAGTATTACCTCCAGTAAAAAACACTGTTGAAACCTCACCTGGAAAATACAGAAAGGTCAAGTGCATTAAACCTGTTTTTATTTTGAAGCACACATTTTTAGCTTCTCTATCACATAAACATCTGCTTTAGTACACATATGTATGTAACATGGATATATACACACGTGCACACAGATAAAGACACACCCCATACGGCAATACAGGTAACTTGTAAAATGGACCAGACCCTGTCTGATCCGCATCTACTGGCCTCAGAAACACTTCAGTAAGCACCTAATTTTTCCAGTGTTCTGACTTGTAATTTTAATGCTGCCACCTTGTAACTCATGTTACATTTTAAAATATACTGTTTTGCATTCATTTGTGCAGACTAGTACCTGAAATCTGCTGTTTGCCAGAGGCAGCCAAGGCAACATCATAAACTGAAACTAATCCCACACAGTTTAGAGAAAGCACAGCTCTTTCATCTAAAGTGGTATGGTTCTCATGGTAACAGGAATCAATATTGTTAGTCATGTCCCATTGCTACGTATCAAGTTAGGCCTTTGAGGTACATAATGAAACACACTTGCACTGAAAATTAATATCCTGCGAGGTATCATTTTAATGGAATGAATAACTAAATTCACAAACTTAATAAGAAAGCCCTATTCCTATTCACCTCATCCTGCTTCTCCCCCAAATCTCAAAACTTTTTTGCAATTTCAAGACTATCCTGAAAATGGAGCAACTACAAAAAAGAGCTTTAAAAATCTCTGATCAGTCTTCTTGGCACATCTTGTTATATGTAATAGGGAGAAGTTATCTGCATTTCAGATGGAATCCTTCAGAAACTCTACTCTTCAAAATACTTTAAGAGCGAAATACATCAGTAAGATAACATTATCCAGAAAAGGGACTGGGACTAAAATCCAATAGTATGTAAGACAATGATTCAGCTCTCCTTTTGAAACCTAAGCTAGGTAGTACTGAACAAACTATTGCTGAGAAGCTACTTCACCAGGATTTAACCTTTTAAAAGTATAATTTAGTTTGCGTATTGCACACCTTGCCTTTACTCAACTCTTTGACCCCACCTACATGCCTCAATCCATTTTTACTTCGGTTATCCATTCCATATAGTTTTTGATTCCTCTGATCTCTTGCTTTTATCCCAACACAGCAAAGAATCACTTTTTATATTGGATTCTTTATTCAAACACTCTTCCCTGTTTGCTCCAGGTCTTTCACTTACTCCCTGTATTCACCTTGTCTTAGAACTCCGCTATTTGAAGTCCCATTTGAAATTTCATCCTTCCGTTCTTAACACTCATTTCCCACAGCATAAAGGTCATCTTAGCGTATCAGAATTTAAGGTGAAATTAATAACTTTACCTGAGAACAGGCATGGAAAAGCAAAAGAACCCATTAACTGTGTTAATGTTGTCAGATACAGAAAAGCTTACTACAAATCCAGTGTATACTCAAACTTCTGCATCAGTCACATCCTGCGTAACCCATTTCCTTTCCCCTGTATTTCCATGTGACCAGGCCACCTCATAAAACAAGGTAGATTTATGAACAAAGAAGACCCTCTCTTCTCACAGATAGCTTGAGGTACATAGCAGAAAGGCTCACGAGAGATGTGGCTCTATGTGAACGCTTCAAGGGCCTGACATTTTTAAGGGACTTTCAAGAAGCACACCAAAATGATAAAGCTTACTAGCAATTTGGCATGTATGTTGCTTCTATAGTACGATGCTGAAAGCGTAACTGTCTCAATTAGTGGTGGAAGGCTGCAGCAGGCAGAAAGAATGAGATCTGGTATGGTCCTACCTATGAAAATAACTCCTAGACAGACTGAATCACCTTAGGTTTGGGGGAAGAATGGGTGTGCAGAGAACAGACCCTGCTACCAGACTCCAGAAAGAATCCCAGGAAAAAAAAACTCATACCCCATAATCACCAAAATAAAGCGTGATCCCAATGGAAAATGAAGATACAATAGAAGAGTCAAAGAAAGACAAGGGGAGAAAAACAAGTGGAGAAAACACTTTCCAGGCCTTTATAACCACCCATTTTGCAGGCAGAAGAGTACTCTTTTCAGTGGGCACAACAAATATTATTTCTGTTTAAAAAATGTTCTTGATGTATTATTGATATAGCTGAGGTGTTGAGCTCCGAGAAGTGTTGATTGCTATGCGGATCAGCGCCAAAAAACACTTTGTGTTCGCAGAAAGTACAGTTTGTGGCTTTGAAATTTAGAAACAGTTAATGTATTAATCGGTAAATCAAGAAAACTCCAAGTAGCACCTTGTAGCCTACATTCCCACACCCTGCTAGTACAGGACTGGGGCAAAGAGGCAACTTCTGTGCATGACAGAACCCCCCACTTGTATAGTTAGGCAATCAGAAATTTAAGGCATATCACAGAGACCACCTGTTTTGAAATGCAGACATAGCCCTTATGACAGGAGGAGCCCCATGGTATCGTTTGTTTGACAGTTCCTACATCTGACAGATCTTCTCTCCTGTCTTTTCCTGGAAGAACTCCTTTAAAATAGCAGATTGACGCTGCAACAGTATAAACCCCTGGATAAATATTTAAGAGTTTTAACAACCTATACAGAAAAATATGTTCTGTGCTCTGTAACCTGTGTTTGTGTGTTTTTTTTTAAACAAACAAATGAAAAACAGAAAGCATGAAATGCAATAGTGTTGTGTCAACTGTTGTGGTTTAACCTGGCTGGCAGTTAAGCACCACAAAGTTGTTCATTCACCCTCCCCCCTCCCTCTCTGGGATGATGGGAAGAGGGAGCGAATCAGGAAAAAAAAAATGAAGCCTGGGGATTGAGATAAAGGCAGTTTATTAAGACAGGAAAGAAAGAAAAATAATAACAATGATAATTGTACTACTACTACTGTGTACAAAACAAGTGATGCACCATGCAATTGCTCACCACCCGCTGACCAATGCCCAGCCTATCCCTGAGCAGCTGGCCCCCCACCCCGGCTAGCCACCCCTATATATTGTTCAGCATGAGGTCAGATGGTATGGAATACCCCTTTGGCCAGTTTGGGTCAGCTGTCCTGGGTCTGTCCCCTCCCAGCTCCTGCTGCATCCCTAGCCTGCTCGCTAGCAGGACAGAGCGAGAAGCTGAAAAGTCCTTGGCTTGGTGTAAGCACTGCTCTACAACAATTAAAACATCAGCATGTTATCAGCGCTCTTCTCATCCTAATCCAAAACATAGCACCCTGCCAGCTACTAGGAGGAAAATTAACTCTATCCTAGCTGAAACCAGGACACCAATCAACCTACTGTATCTCAGGTGACCAAAAGCCCAACTTTGCATTTCAGAGGAATTTTCATCAAAATATTTTTGCTGGTAGCATTTTTCATAAACAGCATCCTTTGCATTTTATTATTTCCTGTAACTTCCTAGTCAGTTCAAAATGCTTGTTTTGCATTTTCATGATTATAGACATGCAATATCAAAAGACCCAATCACTGTGAAGCACTGGTAACTAAATCCATCCCTGGCTTCCCCCTCAGCACAGCAGTTCTGGTTCCAGGGCATCTAAATTAATCTGTTATAGATTTGATAATTAGAAAATGGGGTTCAGTGAGCATTCAAAGCTCACTAAGAGGTTGTCACAACAAAAACACTAACAACCAGAAAAAGCAGACTTCCCCCTGCCCAGTCTTCACACATTTCCTTCTTGAAAGAACGAAACTTGGAAAAAAAAAAAAAAAGCAGTCTGCAAAGTGTTAATAGTAGCCCTCCTCTTAGAAATAAAAGATACAATGCTATTCATTCAGGACATTTTGAAAGACTTTGGTTCAATACCTTGTTTTCTACAATGGACAGTCTATTCAGCGCTATCACTTAATTCCAATGTCTCTTCAAATCTTTCTTCCTCAAAACAAGCTGGTTTCTAGGTCACAGTCATCCTGTAGGAGATTGCAATGTCCCACCTGAATTGCAGTTTTCTCTTCCAAAAAAAAGTACACTCCTCAGCTCCTATTTTGTAGGCCAAAACTCAGTTTTCCTAGATATCCATTACAGAATAATTATACAAGCAGCTTAAAGGATAAACCTGAGATTCCTGAAGCTTACTAGTTTATACAAAGTCCTACCAAATTTTGGAAAAGTTTGTAGGTAAATGTTTGGCTACAGAACCCACACACCATGGAAAACATGCTGTTCCCAGGAAAGGGAGATGAAAAACATATACATATTGAAGTTCCAGGTTAGTGCAGAACATCTGAGAAACAACAGGTGCAAGAGCTGCAAGTGTTAAACTTGTTCTAGAATCTCTCTTGCATCTAATTCCATCACACTTATAAACAATACAGAGTTTCTCTATACAAGTAGGTATGTCTTCAGCCACCCTAAGGTGAAAAACCAGAGCTAGGCTTTTTTTTTTTTTCAGCTTAAAATATAAACTGCTTTAAGATGTCATAGGTAGAAAACAGAACCAGTAGCAAGTAAGTCACACTTAAGAGCCACTTGTAGAAGTGGCATGTTTTCAGACTACAGTGTATTTCAAAGGAAGACAGTACAAGCAATAACTTCAGAGCACTCAAACATTTAGCCTATACTAAAGGAACATAGGCAATTCCCCTAGCTCCTCCTGTTTTCATCTCTAAGTTAAATTCAGCATGGAATAAAAGATCAAAGATGACAGCCCAAAAGTCATGGTCCTGTTCAGTCTGTTTTATGCTACAGAAAATGCTCATGCTATATTTTACAGATACGAGACTTCCACCTAAATATGCTACAATGCAAAAGTTGATTTTTTTTTTAAAGTGTTTAAAGAGATTTAGCTTAAGTAGTAAACATCTAAACTTACCCTTCTAACCCTCACCAGATTCAACTCCAGACTGCCTTGGCTCTCTTAAACGCCACCCATGCATGCTAGCAGTGTCTCTACTACTGGACGCCCAAACCCCTGCTTCTACCTTTTTACAACAAAGTTCTATCAGGAGTTCCTCATTTACATATGCAAACCTCCAGCTTTTGTCTGTTTTCCTGCACACAGGCATAGAATATTCTTGGGTTTGGAGCACATAATCCTTGAAAATCCACTTTTTTTCTTGGACCACCCTTCTCCAGGCTTGTATTCCATGACATTCTTCCAAGCAAATTCCTGAACCCAAAGTCTGCTCTCTTGCAAGCCAGGGTTGCAATCCTGCTATTGGCCTTGTTTCCTTCTCTCAGGATCCTGATATCCACCACCTTACATCAATCAGGGCTGGCAGCCAAGGCTACTCCTCTCAACATTCCTGACCAGTTCTTCACGATTTTCAAGTTTTAGGTCCATCAGAGCATCCTCCCCTGTGTCAGACACAGACACACAGACACAGACACAGGCACAGACACAGATTTCTAGGTTGGAAGAGACCTCAAGATCATCGAGTCCAACCTCCAACCTAACACTAACTACTCCACTAAACCATATCGCTAAGCTCTACATCTAAACGTCTTTTAAAGACCTCCAGGGATGGTGACTCCACCACCTCCCTGGGCAGCCCGTTCCAGTGCTTAATAACCCTTTCGGTAAAGAAGTACTTCCTAACATCCAACCTAAAACTCCCCTGTCGCAACTTTCGCCCATTCCCCCTCGTCCTGTCACCAGGCACGTGGGAGAACAGACCAACCCCCACCTCTCTACAGCCTCCTTTAAGGTACCTGTAGAGTGCGATAAGGTCGCCCCTGAGCCTCCTCTTCTCCAGGCTGAACAAGCCCAGCTCCCTCAGCCGCTCCTCATAAGACTTGTTCTCCAGACCCCTCACCAGCTTGGTCGCCCTTCTCTGGACTCGCTCGAGCACCTCCATGTCCTTCCTGTAGCGAGGGGCCCAAAACTGAACACAGTACTCGAGGTGCGGCCTCACCAGAGCCGAGTACAGGGGCACAATCACTTCCCTAGACCTGCTGGCCACGCTGCTTCTTATACAGGCCAGGATGCTGTTGGCCTTCTTGGCCACCTGAGCACACTGCTGGCTCATATTCAGCCGACTATCAACCAATACTCCCAGGTCCTTCTCGGCCAGGCAGCTTTCCAGCCACTCATCTCCCAGCCTGTAGCTCTGCTTGGGGTTGTTGCGCCCCAGGTGCAGGACCCGGCACTTGGCCTTGTTGAACTTCATACAGTTGACCTCAGCCCATCGCTCCAGCCTATCCAGATCCTCCTGCAGAGCCTTCCTGCCCTCGAGCAGATCGACACACGCACCTAACTTGGTGTTGTCTGCAAACTTACTGAGGGTGCACTGGACGCCCTCGTCCAGATCATCGATAAAGATATTAAAGAGGACTGGCCCCAGTACCGAGCCCTGGGGGACACCACTTGTGACCAGCCTCCAACCAGATTTGACTCCATTCACCACAACTCTCTGGGCCCAGCTATCCAGCCAGTTTCTAACCCAGCGAAGCATACGCCAGTCCAAGCCCCGAGCAGCCAGTTTCTTGAGGAGAATGTTGTGGGGAACGGTGTCAAAAGCCTTACTGAGGTCAAGGTAAACCACATCCACAGCCCTTCCCTCATCCACCAAGCGCGTCACTTTGTCATAGAAGGAGATCAGGTTCGTCAAGCAGGACCTGCCTTTCATAAACCCATGCTGACTGGGCCTGATCGCCTGCTTGCCCTGCAAGTGCCGCGTGATGACCCTCAAGATAATCTGCTCCATGAGCTTTCCTGGCACTGAGGTCAAACTGACAGGCCTATAGTTCCCCGGGTCTGCCCTCCGGCCCTTCTTATAGATGGGCGTCACATTGGCTAGCCGCCAGTCAACTGGGACCTCCCCCGATAGCCAGGACTGCCGATAAATGATGGAAGGCGGCTCGGCCAGCTCCTCCGCCAGTTCTTTCAGTACCCTAAGCTAGTCCCCTTATTAGATCAAGGCTTCCAAACACATGGTGTCTTTCAACTGTTGGAAAGAGACCTTATATAGCACTACCCAACTCCTAACTTCACACCTCACTCTGAACTGCAATTCTGACCTGTCAGCTCTCTCCTGGCTCAGCACCCCTCCCCAGACAGCACTCCATGCATTCCACTGGCTCACACAAACCACAAAGGCACTTCACTCACTTCACTCACTAAAAAGCTATGCACACACACAACACCTGTCTGTATTATTCTGCAAAAACAAATACATTAATAAATTCACTGATTTCAATAGGTAAAAAAAAAGTTCATTGCATATCCTATGAAGTGGTATTTTTGCATTCAACATGCTTTCATCATGGATCATTCCTGAAGTGAAATATCCAAGCCTTCCAACTGAACGTTTGTAACAACTACGCAATATAATCGGCAAGCCAAAATCCCACTATTCTAGCTAACACTGAATACCATCTATTTCAAAAATAGATCCACTGGTTTCTATAGTGCTGCACAAATGAGTCAATACTGAGAACTTTTATACCTAAAACAGGTAGAATAAGTTATCTTCCTGTACCCCAGGAACACTAGTCAAAGTTAGTTTTACTGCTTTGCCAGTTTTGGCAAGTAGACTCAAACAGATTTACAAGGTAATATACAAAATAAGAGAACTGTAAAGTTACTTCAGTATCCCTAATTACAAAGCAGAACTGAAAATGTAAAGACTACAGACACTTTTTTTTGCAGAGCTCAACTATCTATCAGCTGGAAAAAGCCTTGTTACAGCAAAAAGTCAACTGGATAATTACAAGTACCTGCAACATCGCATAGTAATATCTCATGTATATTTCATATGAAAATCTACTTAATTATACTATTATTCTCAGTAAATCTACATGAGAAAATGAGATTTAAATTTCAAATCAAGACTGACTGATCAAAAGGATGAAAACATGTTGAAAATGATTTACTATGTGAGAACTTGGTGAGGTCCAATGAGGAGACTATAGACTGAAAAGCAGTTTGTCATGCGATTCTCAGATGAAATAGGAAAAGGCTGTTCAATTAATTGTACTGTCTTAACAGTCAAACACATCTTCCCATTGTACCTGCTTATAACAGCATCACCATGAGCTTCCAAGTTTAGCTATTGCTTTAGGTGGCACTATGGACATCCCGAGAGATGGTACATTCTCCATGGCTACTCTGAGTAGATTGTTATAAAATTTGCAGCTGTCATAGCACAAGCCTGGCTGTCCGTGTCAGAGCTTTATCAGACCAAGTCTACCAAGCATTTAAAGTCTCCCTCATCATTGACTACTCCTTTACCATAAATTTGGGAGTGAGGCAGAGCACAGCAGCAGAAATTCAAAATCAAAGTGGTTGAACAGAAAAAATGAAAATGCTACAGTACAGTGTAAGGCATACAGCACAATAAACTACAGCTGCTAAAAAGGAGTGAAAGCCCTCAGCCAGGGCCAGTAACCAAATCACAATTCTACACAAGAAAAAATTGTGAAGGCAATGCTCTCATTTCACAGAGTGTCTGAATATTCTGAATCTATCCGTATTTAAAGTGGGCAAGCCTTAAAGAAAAACGTCAACATTACTGAGTTTGTAAGTCAAATTATGAGCTACAATTCAGTTTTCCCATTGTCAGTAAAAATTATCAAGAACTGACCTCCAAGAAATGCCTGGCACAGCAGAAGGCTGTCACATGGCTACTACTACTACAAACTCCTTTAAGAGATCCAAGAGGCAAAATTGGTGCTCCTTGGTGGCTTTCAGACACCATATTTTAATCGCAGCTAGGTATTCAATGAATCAATACTTGGCATGGAAAGAGCATCTTCACTGAAAACACCAGCATAAACCCTTTTGGTAAATAACAGTGAGGCAACGTGGAAGATTTAACTCAGATGTAAAAGCATTCCTTAAGAATGTTCTGCTTTCCTCTGGATTTATTGACATCTGGTGATTATTTCCAAGAGGAAACTTGTTTTATCTCCGGAAAGATTCTGTTCATTAGTATACAAATTAGTGCCCAAATGTTATGCTAACATCCACTTTTTTTTTTTTTTTTTTTAAGAACCGCTATCATCCTATTTGCCTGTTTCCAACCTTAACAAGGCCAGTTATTTCATCTCCTCCCCTCCAATTGCAGAGTGGATCGTTCCTGAAGACAAATTATGAGTTTTGGTGCTCATTTTAAAAGCTGGTTCTGTTGCCCTTATTTTCACACCATCAGTGAACAGCAAGGAAGACAGTAATGGTGAATGCAGACAGGTGGACCTATGTAAAGTTCAATCTCTCCCACAGGTCAAATCCTTAATTAAAAAAAAAAGTTGTGACTATCTTCCTAAACCTGCCTTCTGTAGGAAAGATAATATTGAGCTTTCTATCAATAGAAAGTGATCTTTATCTCCAAACTTTGCAATGGTTTTCTTTGTGCCTTCTTTGGTAATGTCATTAGTTGAGAATAAACAGGAAACTACAAGAAAGCATCAAAACATTAACCTCACATTAACATTTTCCTATTTCTTAGAACACTTAATTGGTACTTCTGCTTTCATCAGAAGAGAATCCTATAGTTACAGTTCTTTACACACACAAAAAAAACCATGGTATTGTCTCTTAGTTTTCTTCTGCTGGGTCCTTCCAAATGTCAGTAGAGGAGGGCTGAAACCATCAGAATACCGAATTTTTAAAGACATAGAAAAGCCCAGTCACTGGCTACCATACAGTTTATCCGGGACACAAGCCATGCTTCTATTGTGTTCACCTCAGAGATAGATCAACCCCCTTATGCAGGAAGAAAGCAGTAAGACCTCAATGCTCTATTTCTCAAAACAGCTCAAGCAACTGTCACCCACCTTTCATCTGAAATGCTTACTACCTTTAGTCCGAAATAAACGGAAGCTGGCCAATTTTGTTTTCTAATACCTTGCTGGAGAGAAAAATGAAGAGCTTCACGCAGCCCTTGAGTTGTCCTCTCTAACCACTCAAAATGTTACACTTGAAGTCATCTTTCAAGGGTACATCAACCACAGCATTTATTTTTTAATACTGTGGAAACAACATCAGAGTGGATAACAATGTTTTCACACCTTGTTATCAATTTCTGGGAATCCTGTGGTCAAACCTGTGAATTTGGCCCAGGCTCTGGTTTGCATGCTTTTTTGTCCATGAGGGATGTTTTCGGTTGATGATCAGGCTAGGAAGAATTATCACAAAGGAGCTTTAATTCTGAACACCTTACTTTACATCTGAAATAATTAGTTAGCATGGATCAGGTGACACTTTTTAATCCTACAAAATGCAGTAACTTAGCATGTACTTGAGCCCTTTAAGACTAAACAAGTTAATCCATATTTGGGCGTTTTTCCTTGTTTTTCAAGGAAAGGCTGGAGAAATGGAAGTGTTAGAGGCCATTTCCACTCTTGTTTGAAGTCACTTAAATAAAACATTTGTTTGGAGCAATAATATTAAAAATTAAAGTGCTAGCTTTGACGAGGTCACAAAACTTACAGAAAATTTTCAAAAAGGGTAAAGCTAAACTAAGATATGTATTGGAAATGGCTATCCCTCTTTCCTTTTTGTTCCTTCAAATCTGGTTTGAAGAAGCTCTGTTTAATAATCTCAGATTAAGTGTGCACCAAGCTACGACCGCTGCTGTCAGTTTATGCACACTACAGCAGCAACTCTGCTTCACTCTAGTGCAATATTCATGACATGACTGCTCCAGCTGCTGAGACACTGAGGATGAATGGCCTCTAGCAGGATTTAGTTCTTCTACACCAGTAAACTGAAGACTGAAGGAAGAACTATTCCTTGCTTTGGAAAACTGACATGACACACAGGCTGGGCTAACATTCTCTTTATTGGTCTGCATATCAAAAGTATACTCCTCCTTCTCCGTTTTTCCTTCTAAAGAAAAGGGAGAACACCCGTCTATTTATTAATGGATTCATCCCTTGTGCCACTGTTTTGGTGCTATTTCCTATGACAGTCAGTCTTAACTCTGAAGAGGTTTGGTTTTCTTTTGGTTCAACTGCAATTGTTAGTTAAAAGCCATTTCTTTAAGTCATCCCAGAGGCTGAATGAACACTCACTCCTAATTTAGTCCAGTCTGTTTTGGTTTACCTTAAGTCAATTAGGAATCATTTTCAGTTGAATCAAAAGACTCAATTGAATGGATTCAAAAGCTACTTGTACTACTCAAGGTCTAAGTTTAAACCTAAAATTTTAAATGTAAAATATATATAAAGCAAGACTTTAAAGATAGTAAGCACTAACACCACAGTTTTAGACTTTTAACAATTTCACATAATGAACTCAGTGTTCAAAATCTGAGCGAGAAATACAGAATATTTACATTACTCCTAAGAACAGCTACAAGAGTACAACTGTTTATAGATGCCTCTTTCAAAATTGTCATGTCCATATTCGCCTCCTGAAACAGCTGAAAATAACTGAACTCTGTATAAAACTGAAACAGTCTTTTCTCTCTTCCTTCATCCTTACATCACTTTCATTGTAATTATCTGAAGTTCAACTAAAAATACAATGTAAGTGTACACACAAGGGCACTTACAAGGTGAATTACAGAATACACCAATTAACAATGGCATTTGAAATGACTTATTTTTTTCTCCTAAAATAGTATGCACCATTGACAGCTCATGCACAAGTCTTCAGATTATTTTTATCTTCCCTTCCCAAAGAAAATTAAAGAAATAGATATGTCCAGAAGTCTGTTAACAGCCTAAGACTTTTCTCCCTTTTTCTCCATGGTTCGTACTGTAACCAGAAGCATTAACTATGACCAAAAAAAATGAAAATCCTGTGAAAACAGACTCTGTAACATAGCACAGAATAAAATAAGTAACTGCTTAATATGAAGCATCACTTCAGACACTTTGGTGAGAAAAGCACCAGGATTTTTGTTAGCCTCAGTAAATTCCATTTATGACCCAAAAATAAGCATTCAGATTAAAACATACTTCACTTAAACAAGACAGTGCCAGTTACTCAATGTAATCTATTATGCTGATATTCTCATTCGTTGCAGTCTGCTTCCATATCTTTTGGTACAACTGTGAATTTTAACATACTTGGAAACGTGATATGGAAACAATGGACAGAACTCTTAGAAATGCACTCAAGCCATTGCTCAGGGGACAGACTTCATAAATTTTAAAGCATGAACTTTATTACCTTAAAGTGTATTAGTGGGCATACTTCCAAACAACTCCATAAAAATTAAAAAAGTAGTAGCGTTAGAATACCAAGTTCAAACTTCTAGCCAGTGTAAACATCAGCAGCCTTTACACCACAGTAACTATCTGTGTTTTCCAACTGTATCTACAAGCTAGAGCAAGAGAGACAGAAGAACTTGTTTTTTGAAACATCAACTGTGGAAAGTCATCTCTTGACTTTTCCTACAGACTTAGTGTGTGATGCAAACAGATCTCCCAGCTTTTTCATCCTCACATACCTCTCCTGTTGTCTAGGTGTTCAATTATTTATGAAGCCTCTAACATTTGTGCAGCATACCACAGCAGGTGGTCAAGAGAGTCACTGTAATAGTATCAAGGAATATTAACAGCTATTAGTACTATTTTCTTCTGTACTCGCATACTCTTTAGAGAATTTAACTCCCAACTTCCATCTGTCTGAAATACCGCAATCACATCTCAACATTTTTCAAGCAGTTCTAAGAACACAGCATTTAAGTTTTCAAAATAAACCATCCATTTTGCATCTCTAGAGTACTCATCTAACAAGTCAGTTCAAAAAAAAAAAAAAAAAAGTACACAATTCAAATGCTATGGTAAAGGAACTGAAAATGGTTTAGATAAAATCTTCCTTCTTGGAAAACGTGCATATTCATTAGTCTAGAACACATTCAAGTCAAAATATATTGTTTCTCAGGGGTTTCCTATAAAGATTTTAATTATAGGATGACAATAATTTTAAGTGACAGTAGAAATTTGACAGAGGACTTGATTGTGGCTGCCATTTTTGATCCATCTTTCAGAAGGAGCAAATCCCCATGAGCCTTCTTAAAGAATCATTTTCTCTAGTTGCAAAGTAGTATTTGAACATCAGTAATAGAGCTCAAGTCTGTCACTCCAGCTGAGAACAAAGCTTTTCAAGCTTCAGAACTGCCACAGGGACACACTTCTTTTGAGGAGCAAATCTGAAGTGGCGCTCAGGATTTTATGGCTCCTGTGGAACAGTGGTGATTGCTGGGTCTATTTTTCCCCCTCCTCTCCCATCAGGAGGGGGTAAACTTTATAAAAGTTTACTTTTTGTTTAAGTCTCATTGGAAACAGAAAATTATGGCCATGCATCTCCTCCTACCTCCCCCCCTCCCTATTTTCCCCCAATTTCCAGCTAACCCCCACAGGGTTTTGTGTGCACACATTTGAAGAGGTTTTTACTGTAACTCAAAAAAAGCATAGCTAGTGTGTCTGATGCCCGGGGGGACACGGAATTTTTTTTTTATTAAGACAAGCAAGTTTGTCTATTTGAGGGACCAGTATTGTATAAAGAGTTAGAATAACAAATGCAGAAAAGTAAACATGAAGACTGCACTTTCACTCTGAAAGAAAGCCTAGAAATAGCCAAATACTGAGTTTAGAAATTATCTGTTCTTTAGCCAGACAGCAAAACACAACAAGCAATAAAAGAAACATAGCAACACTGGGCAAAGTTAGCCTCTTACTCAGTTCAGTTGGCTTGAGCCAAGTTATAGCAGGATAAGGTTGTCTGCCTAGCTGGCAATCGCTAATGGCAATTCACCTTGATTTCTTCTTTAAGTACTAGTTAGGATATAAAATCAGACAGGTCTTGCTGCATACAAGATGCATAATACATTAATACTTAACCTGCTCAGAAAGCATTACTGTAAGTCAGACATTTTGTCAATTTCAAGTCCCAGCTGCTCATCAGCAGTTTTTGTTTTTCTTTTTGTTTTTGTTTTAAGGAATAAAAAGTTAGGAAAACACTACACAGTAGACACTTCCCAGGCTGCTTATTTAGATCTAACACAGCTCTGCCTGCACCTCACAGGCCCTAGTTCCCAGCCTTGACAGCCATTCCCAATTCAGCCTAAGTCTCCTGGTTTACGTTAGCCAGAACTCCTCTGTTCACTTGCTTCTCTTTATTTCATGAGGATACACACTCTTCTACCCTCAGCTGAAAGCAGCTGACAAAGCATTATTTTGCCATTGAAGAATTTCTAGAGCAAGAAATAATTTCAGCTGCAATTGCTCAGTCAGAATCAGTGCAAGTTTTTATATACATATAAATATATGTATATATATTTATATGCCAAGGTGATCGGCTCCGGGGCAGATGCGTTCTGCAGCGGAGCAGGGGATCGAGACAGGCAGGGCTTTTTTTCGGCATTGAGGGCTTTTTTTTGGCATCGAGGCCACTCGAAGCAGCCAAAGGAGCCACCAGGACCTGGCAGCCCTCACGAGGGAGGCTGACGAGGCGTAGGCGGAGCCAGCAGCGCTCCCTCCCCGGCTGTTCAAAAGCAGCCCTTAGGGAGCTTGAGCGACCAGGAGCGCGGGGACCAGGACGGGCAAACAGGGCGTGGCGCGTCAGGAAGGCGGGGCGCGGCAGTTTGCGCGGTAGGGCAAGCAGGGAGGGCTCCTTGCCGCTCTTTTGCAGCGGTCTTTCCCATCGGTACTTGTAACCTGCTTGCAAGGAACCTGGCCATAGTATCAACCAGGCAGAAAACCATGGCCTCTGCATCTCTTGCAGCCTCTCCAGCCACAGTCACCGATGTGGCTACTCAGACCGAGGGCTCGGGGAAACACACTGCTGTCCAGGTCGTGGGCTGCAGGGTGTGCCCGAGTCTTCTGTCGGTATCCAACAGCAGCAGCGAGGGGTATGCCTGTGGCAGGTGTGCCCAGGTCGAAGAGCTGCTCAACCAGGTAGCAGAGCTTCGGGAGGAGGTGAGCAGGCTCAGGAGCATCAGGGAGTCAGAGAGGAAAATTGACTGGTGGAGGTGTACTCTACCCTCTCTGAGACAGACTCACGAGCCTGCCACAGCACAAGTGTCTCCTGCTATGCAGAAGACAAAAGTTCCCTCATCCCACCAGGCAGTAGGAGGAGACCTAGGCCAAGGGGGGGAATGGAGGCAGGTTCCTGCTCGGCGTGATAGGTGAGCCCTCTCCCTGCCCACCTCACCTTCCCATCTACCCTTACATAACAGGTATGAGGCTCTAGAACACAACAGTCAGAACAACAAAATAGACAAAAACCTGTCCCAGTTGGAGAGTGCCTAAGGCAAGGCAACCTACCCCCTGCATTGCTACATCTTCTGTCAAAAAAGAAAGAAGGGTTATTGTCATGGGGGACTCCCTTCTGCAAGGGACAGAGGGCCCAATATGCCGAGCGGACCCAACCCACAGGGAAGTCTGTTGTCTCCCTGGGGCTCAGGTGAGAGACTTCGCTAAGAAAGTCAAGCGCCTCGTAAGGCCCACCGACTACTACCCACTACTGATCTGAAAGTCTGAAAGGCTGGTAATGACGAGGTAGCAACGAGGAGTCCGAGAGCGATCAAAAGGGACTTCAGGGCTTTGGGGCGACTACTTAAAGGATCAGGGGCACAGGTTGTGTTTGCCTCTGTCCTTCCACTAGGGGGGATCGATGCTGACAAGCAGACTCATCACATTAACACGTGGCTTTGGGACTGGTGCAACCGGCAGAACTTTGGGTTTTTCGATCACGGGAAGGTCTACGCGACCCCGGGCCTGCTGGTACCAGATGGGATGTGCCTCTCTCAGAGAGGGGTAAGGATTTTTGCTCAGGAGTTGGCAGGGCTGATAGATAGGGCTTTAAACTAGAGTCAAAGGGGGAACGGGATAAAACCAGGCACGCTGGTGATGAGCTAACGGATGGTGTGCTAGAATCAGAGGGACTGTGTGCTAGTGAGGTCCTTCGGTCGGATACACAAGGTGCTGTGTACAGGGAGGTGCATTTGAAGTGCTCCTACACAAACGCACGCAGTATGAGGAATAAAATGGATGAGCTAGAAGTCTTGGCCCAGTCCTGCAGCTACGACATCATCAGCGTAAGTGAAACCTGGTGGGATGAGTCCTGTGGCTGGTGTGTTGCAATAGACGGTTACAGGCTCTTCAAGAGGAACAGGCAGGGTAGGCGAGGTGGCGGGGTGGCGATGTATGTGAAGCATGGGCTGGACTGTGTGGAACTTCAAGCTGGCAATGGCAAAGTTGAGAGCCTCTGGGTAAGGATTAAAGGACAAACAAATAAAGGGGATGTCGTTGTGGGAGTCTATTACAGACCACCTGGCCAGGAAGACAACGCCGATAAATTATTCTTTGAGGAACTAAGAGATGCCTCAAGATCAACTCCCCTTGTCCTTATGGGGGATTTCAACTTGCCAGATATCAACTGGGATCACCACACGGCTGACATGAGCAAGTCCAGGAGGTTCATAAAGCACCTAGATGATAATTTCTTCGTGCAGGTGCTAAGGGAGCCAACTAGGAAAGGTGCCCTCCCAGATCTGTTGCTGAACAGAGAGGGTCCTGTGGGAGACGTGGCAATTGGTGGCCGTCTCGGTCATAGTGACCATGAAGTGGTTGAGTTTAGAATTTATGGTGACAGAAGGAAAACTGCCACCAAAACTTCAGCCCTGGATATGGGGAAAGCAGACTTCAGGCTGCTCAGGGAACTAGTCAGCAAGGTCCCCTGGGAAACTGCTTTTGAAGGCAGTGGCATCCATCAGTGCTGGTCAATCTTTAAGCACTGGCTCCTAAAAGCACAAGATCAGGCAATTCCAAAATATCGGAAGTCAAGCAGGCGGGGCAGAAGGCCGGCCTGGCTGACCAGGGAACTTCTGCTGGAGCTTAGGCGAAAAAAGAAAGTGTACGGCTGCTGGAAGGAGGGTCGGGCAACAAAGAAGGAATACAGGGATGCTGTTCGTGTTTGTAGGGAGAAAATTTGTGTGGCCAAAGCCCAACTAGAGTTGAAGCTGGCCATGACTGTGGGAGACAATAAAAAAGGTTTTTTTAGATATGTGAACAGAAAAAGGAGAACCAAAGAAAACATAGGTCCGCTACTAGATGGGGAGGGTCTCCTCACAGACAATGACGTAGGCAAAGCAGAGATGTTTAATGCCTTCTTCGCCTCTGTCTTCAACACTGATGATGGGCTTTGGGACCCAGGGTGCCCTGAGCTGGAGGACCATCACAGTGGGAATGACAGACTCCCAACTGACCCCGAACATATGCGGGAATTGCTCTCCACCTGGATCCATACAAGTCCATGGGTCTGGATGGGATTCATCCCAGGGTGCTTAAAGAGCTGGCTCACGTCATCGCGGGACCTCTCTCAATTATTTTTCAACGATCTTGGGAATTTGGAGAGGTCCCATTGAACTGGAAGCTGGCAAATGTTGTGCCAATTTTCAAGAAGGGTAAGAAAGAAGACCCCAGCAATTACAGGCCTGTCAGTCTCACGTCAGTGCCTGGTAAAATTATGGAGAGGATGATCCTTGAAATTATTGAAGCGCACCTGGGGGACAATGCAGTCATTGGTCCCAGCCAACATGGGTTCATGAGGGGTAGGTCCTGCCTAACAAATTTGATTTCTCTTTATGATAAGATCACCCATCTAGTCGATCAAGGGAAACCAGCTGATGTGATCTTTTTGGACTTCAGCGAAGCTTTTGACATGGTTTCCCTTAGGATCCTACTGGACAAAATATCCAGCATACAGCTAAACAAAAACATCATGCGATGGGTGAGCAATTGGCTGACGGGCAGGGCTCAAAGGGTTGTGGTAAATGGGGCCACATCAGGCTGGCGGGTGGTCACTAGTGGGGTCCCTGGAGGCTCCATTTTAGGGCCAGTCCTCTTCAGTGTTTTTATAAATGATTTGGATGTAGGTCTAGAAGATGTTTTGAGCAAATTTGCCGACGACACCAAACTTGGAGGAGTTGTGGACTCGGCTGAGGGTGGAAAGGCCTTGCAGAGATACCTGGACAGATTGGAGAGCTGGGCGATCACCAACCACATGAAGTTTAACAAAAGCAAGTGCCGGGTCCTGCACCTGGGACGGGGCAACCCTGGCTATGCGTACAGACTGGGCGACGAGACGCTGGAGAGCAGCCCCACAGAGAGGGATCTGGGGGTTGTGGTTGACAGCAAGCTGAATATGAGCCAGCAGTGTGCCCTGGCAGCCAGGAGGGCCAACCGTATCCTGGGGTGCATCAAGCACGGCATCGCTAGTCGGTCGAGGGAAGTGATTGTCCCGCTCTACTCTGCGCTGGTGCGGCCTCACCTCGAGTACTGTGTGCAGTTCTGGGCACCACAGTACAAAAACAAAAAGGACATTAAACTGTTGGAGAGTGTCCAGAGGAGGGCAAAGAAGATGGTGAAGGGCCTAGAGGGGAAGACGTATGAGGAGCGGCCGAGGTCACTGGGCCTGTTCAGCCTGGAGAAGAGGAGGCTGAGGGGGGACCTCATCACAGTCTACAACTTCCTTGCGAGGGGGAGTGGAGAGGCAGGTGACCTATTCTCCGTTATCACTAGTGATAGGACCCGTGGGAACGGTGTGAAGCTGAGGCAGGGGAAGTTTAGGCTGGACATCAGGAAGAGGTTCTTCACCGAGAGGGTGGTCACACACTGGAACAGGCTGCCCAGTGAAGTAGTCACTGCACCAAGCCTGTCTGAATTTAAGAAGAGATTGGACTGTGCACTTAGTCACATGGTCTAAACTTTTGGGCAGACCTGTGTGGTGCCAGGAGTTGGACTTGGTGATCCTTACGGGTCCCTTCCAACTCGGGATATCCCATTCTCTCCCAATTTGTGTTTTTGTGCTTACAGATACAAGCTGTCCACATTGGGATTATGTTTTTTCCTTGAATCTCTGGCAGTTTTGGAGAAGAATGCATCTTCGCATTGAGATGCACTATATTATTTCTTAGGCAATCTACGGGCTGAACCATGTATTAAAAAACAGGTATCTAGAGGTTTTATTTTCTGAATTCTTTTGTAGAATATCATGTATGTTGTGATGCTAAACTGCTGAGCTTACTCAGCTAGGAGTGACTTCCTCAGTGTTCTACAATCTGTACTAAACCTGAAAAAAAAAATGTTGTCTCCATCTTTTGGATTTAAGTGAGTTCATGACAAAACAGATCTGTTAGAATAAGATCTACTGCAATTGTGCAGTAAAACAAAACTATAGGGAAACTTCTAATCTCTTTTAATACCCAACTGTCTGTTACCTTAGTTATTGGAAGGTGAGGATGAAGAGAGAGAAAATCTGTAGAATGGAAGGCAACATGATCCACAACCTGAATGAAATCTTAGGTTTCGCCTGGAGAAGCTGTGGATGTCCCATCGCTGAGGGTGTTCAAGGGTGGGTTGGATGAGACCCTGGGCAACCTGATCTAGTGGAAGGTGTCCCTGCCTATGGCGGGGGGTTGGAACTGGGTGATCTTTAAGGTCCCTTCCAACCCAAGCCATTCTATGAAATAAGGTCAAGATTTTCTTACAGCTCTCTGTATGAGACTGGTAGAATCCTGAGCTAGCACAGACTTTGTAGCATTTCTACAAAAACTTGTAGTTTGGTGTCTGTAACATGTAGGTTCTTTTAATCTGGGAGTCAGTCTAGGAATATCCAACAGAAAATAAATGCTGCAATTATAGGTCACACTAGCATTTAAACTGGAGACTTAAATTCTGATTATCAATTTTTTACACTGTAATTTTTCTTAAACATGTTGAAATTTGACTTGTGTTAACAGAATAAGCAACTTTCAGTATAGTTTCTTGCACATGCTTAAAACATGCAAGATACTTATTAAGAAGATTTGAAATACCCTTTTTTAAAGCTGATGATTTTTTTTTTGAATTAAGTTCTGAAGTACTCCATCATGAAAGTCCTTTGAAAACAGTAGCAGATGATGAGATGTGTTGTTAAGTTAATGTCTCTTGTACATGATTAAAGTCCATTAAAGCAAGAACTCCGCTCACAAAATGCAGTCATCTTACTTGCAGCTCAAGTGTAGAACTTGAAAGCTGACAAAGTATGAAGGACAGTTTTTCCCATGCTTGAGTCAAGCAGATGGCAGTTTTAAAAAGAGGTCTATCCCTGTGTCTTCAGCTCTAGCCTGCCTTCCTCACTGGGTGAGTCACCCAGTCTGAGTAAACACAGATAAAAAAGGGTGTTACAGGCTTTTTCAAAAGATTTTTGTAACAGTTGCAAGTCGCTAACTGTTCCTACAAAAACTCTGAAAATACCAAATGCACCTTTTTTTGAAGTTAGGTGTGGATGATCTGTTTCATGATACTCCTCATCCATAGCATTCACATGGTAAAAAGCAGGTTAGAAGAACAATGCCAGTGTTACTTGAAATCTGCAGAACACCAAGTATTGGAAAACCTGCTTTTGTCACCTTTCTGGAATACAAGCCTGTGAGAAAATCAGGAAAAAAGCCAGATGGGGGGATTATCAAAATAAATACCAACTCCGAGGCAAAAGTAAAATAAAACACCAAACAGACTACCTAGAATATATTCAGTCTTCAGTGGGAATATTCAGTAGGTGACAGTTTGATTATTTGTGAAGCTGCAGCATGTTTGTGTTCTTATTGTTACTGGGTTTGAAGAACACTGTCTTTTTTTGCCCTTTTTTTTTTTTTTTTTTTTTTTTTTTTGTGGTGTGAGCTTCCAGACATCTTTTATCTGGGGGCTGGGGGAGGAGGAGAAAGGATGTGAAAAACGGAAGTACAGATACAATTCTCTCAGCTTCTCAGTGGCTGTAAATAACAGATTGAAAAGCTTCTGTTAACTATCAAAATACACATAGATTGTTGTTGTTGTTGTTTATACTTCTGGACACAAATCTTATTTTGTCCTTTTTTTTTTGTAACTGCAGAACTTAATTTTTTTTTCCTCTGGCTCTCAAGTTCAAGAACTAAGCTGTGCTGCTTTTCTAATATCCTTTGTGAATATGCTTTGAATGAAATTACAAAAGAAGGAAAATGGTGAAGGAAATAACCCATGCAGTTAGTTACTGAGGAAGGGTATGAACAGTAATACAAAGCGTAACAAGATTCTAATAGATGCTTTGAAATCTGTATTTTCAAAGAAATTGCTTATAATAAACACTGTTACAGGCAGTGCTAATAGACTGTGTTTGGCACAGAAGGGTTATTCACAGCAATTTGTACACAGTAATAGTTATACTTCTGTAGTTCAATACAGAATACAAAATGAGTCCCAGCCAACCTGCATTCCAGCAATACAGTATTTAATGGCGCTGTTCATTATTTTGCTTCAGTGTTTTCTGTGATGTGCTGCCTACCTAAATTGTAGGTGTTTCATCATTCAAGTCTTTAGGGGAGGGGTCAAGAATCTTGAAATACACACAACAGCAGATGTTACAGCAAGAGACTGATAACTTCCTGATTTGTGTAGTAGCAGAAGCTATTTGAGCAGCAGAACCCCTTAGCCTTTTGGAGATAAGTGTTCATGCTGTTAACAAATGGCAATGAAATCTAATAGTTCAATACACTGAAATATTTTTTTATTGCTATTCCGATGAATCATTCAAAGCAAATATGCGCAGCATCCTTGTACTTGCGGCTTCTGTGTTTTACACAGTAGAATGAGTGATAGAGTATTAAAGACTGTGTAGGTGCCAAGTACGTGGATCAGCCCTGGCCAAAATTTGATGTCTTGCTTCCCCAAGTCATTTAACTACACGGTAGCTGCACAGATCCTTGTGCTGGCCTCATCAAACCCGCAGAAAGTGTTTGTACGTATTTCCCCCAGTTCCTTGAAAGATGCAAGGGCCAGCCCTGATGTAGTTTATCAGTAATGTCATTAGCCCAGTAGCCCATGGAAATGAAATTCATGTTTCTGTTTTGAGAAAATTCTTTTTTTTTTTTTATGACCTTCAATATTACAAATATAGTGGGATGCATCAAATAAGGTTTTGGAATTTATGCAAACCATGCTTAGTTTACCTTTTTTTTTTTTTAATGTCAATTCAGTCACTTATTTTCATACATTCTGTGTAATAAAGTAATTCCATTTCTAGCTTGAATAATAGCAGAATTTCATTTAACTTATGTCAGTCTATATAATCTGGCTGGTACTGCTGACCTTTTTTGATGGTATATTTTTATGATCCTATTAAGAATCTACATTGTCTAATTGAATTTAATCTTTTAATGAGTGTCTAGAACTGTCTGTAATAGGTATGAGCTTTTTATACTTAAAACTGATTTAAAGCCATTAGAAAACAAAAATATATATATATATTTAAAAGTTGCAAGTAGTTCAGAAATAGCAGTTCAGGCAACCAACTGGACAGAACACAATTCTGGGATCACCCACATTTCTAAGCAAGGCTTTGAGCAACTGTTAAAATCATGTGAAATTTAATTTTGTGGTAGCTAGGGCTCTGGTAAGCATACTGCAGTTCTAAAATGTCAGATGTCTGTTTTATGTAGAGATTTCTAATAGTGACGTTAGGATTGACATCAATGGAGAAAGAAGGTGAATGTCTAGTGGTGGGATTACCAGAATGCAGAAGATTTGAAAACAGCTGGATTTTAATGGCAATCATCAGAATAGCAGCACACCTCCTTGTAGCTTCTTTTCACAATTACCCAGATCAGGAAAGCAAGGTACAGCCTGAAATAAAAGGCTCCAGCCAGATTAAAACAAAGAATTAGATAGTGGCTGGAAAATAAAAACTAGGATTGGAGGTTGTAGACACCCAGATGAAGAGATGGACTGTGAAAATTCTGATGACACACGGGTGAGACAGGGTGGAAAGGTAAAAGATTATTAATCACTGTCAGGTCCTAAGGGTTAACAAAGGCACATCTGAAGGCAGGACATAATCACCAACCTGGGAAGAACCTAGCAGACTTTAGGAGGCCTGAATAGCTCTTGTCAGTTGTCCTTAGTGTCATTGTCAAGCCTGACTCTACCACTGGATACATGCCTTGGTGCTTCAGTACTGGTCAGAGTGCTTGGGTGCATCAATCTTGGAGCCAGACTCCTTGGAAACATGGTGGTGGAGTTGCTGGTATGTACGAGAGTATGAACGTGAGTGAAGGAACCTGGTTTTGCTTTGAAATAAACTCTTCTTCATTTCCTGTAAGATCTTACACTTCACAGTTACTTCTTTGCTAGCATTAGAGTATTTCTATGTATGTAAAATAGTTTATTTTTTGTGGCTAAATGCACTGTCTGCATTTCATTTTCCTAAGTCAGACCTCCATGTCTGTAGGCTCGTTTGAACAACTGGATGCTGGTGTAAATGTATTAAATCACTTTTCTAGGTAGTGTTAAATGACTATTGTTCTAAATTTTCAAACATCAGAGATGAGGCTAAATTTTGTATAATTCTAAATTGTCAGTGGGGTAGTTTACAACAGTTCTGCTTTTGTTATACTTGGGTATGGACTTCACACATGATACTTAAGCTTCACACAGAAACTGGGTTTATGCATGTCTCTATATGCATCTGTCTGCTAGACCTCTCTGTATGCTTGCTTACCAGGTGGTAAGTAAGCAATTCAGAGTGTTACCCTGTGTTCCAGAAGAACCCCTTGATTGCAAGCAGTCCTAAATTAGGAGCATGCTTGTGACTAATGAAGACCTTCTACTTCGAAATGCTTGTTGTCACTACCAGGTGAAACGCTCTCACTGGTGTATCATTCCTGCGTAAGAGGGCCATAAAGAATGTATGAGAGAACATACATTTGAAGGAACTTGAAGACTTAACTGTGTTTTGAGGCTTTGTACTTTTAATTTAAAATTTTCTTGCGTCCTTTTCATACATATCCTGTTTTTTTCTTCCTTTTTTTTCCCTCTATCTACAGCTTCCTTAGCAAATCTTTTTAAAGGTAAATCTTTTTAAAGGTTCAACTCAGATTAAATCACAAGGCCTTTCCACACTGATCTGATCAGTAATTTTAAGTACTCGTTTCTGTTAACTGTATACTTACGTTAATCAGTTAATGTGCATGTGGAGAGTTGAGAGTGCATGTTAGGTGTGGAAGAAAATAGTTTTTTGTAATTTGGATCAAACGTTACTAATGGTCATGGAGAAGCATGCTATTTTATAGGCTGTTTTCATGTTACAAATGGCATCTTTCTAAGGAAGATAACAACAAATCTACATTAAAAATGGCAGAAATTGACCTGTTTTTACTGAATATTTGAAATAATTGAGTTGTAACTGACTCACAGTGATTCATCAGTTACGATGTAATACCATGGTTTCCTTTATTTCATTTGTCCTTCCATCTTCCTTTCTGCTTGGTGAGCATGTCCTATCTTGTTGTTGAACTGATACCTACACAAGACTGCATATTTGAGCCACTGGTCTGAAAAACAGCAGCAAAAACTGCTTATTTAAGTTAATGAGGCAAGGTCTTCTTGGGAGAGAAGGTTGGGAGGAAGCATTAGGCAGCAAGAGACTGACTACTAGTCAGTCACAGAAGGGTGGTGGTGGTGGTGTGACTGTCAGGTGTGTTGTCCCATTCTTCCTTTCCTGAATGCATGACAGACGGGGTCAGTTCAGTGATGCTTTAAGGAATGCAACGCTAATTGAAAGTAATACAATTATTACTGTCTCTAAATCAGTCTTTGCCTCATTTTTGAAGTATTATGCTTTCAAACTTCCCCTTTCCAAAATACAGAGTGACTATGCCTTTGCGTACACAAGAATAAAAAAGTCTGTCTAGTTTCTCTAGTATTTACTTTAAATTGCGCAGCTGAGGGAAGGAAATGGTCTTGAAAAACTTGGTCTTTGTTTAGACAGTGCAGTAGGCAAAGGCTATATACTTCCAAATATTAGATGATCTCTTTGGAAAAAGCATTGACAAGGTGCATTATCCATTTCAACACATACATAGAAATTATGACTACACATGGCAGGGAAGCTGTGGAGACACATAAACACCTGCTTGGTGGTCTAATCTCTGTCACCTGATATCTAGAGTAATTTGGAGGGTTGGTAATCAAAATACTTGTTTACACTGCTTCTATTCAGAAGTTATTACTCGGATAAATACTGGATAAAAGTTGTAGATGAACAGACCTATAAGTAAAATTATAGTCAAATTAGGTGATAAATACTTCTTGTAGATACTTTTAAAATGTTAACTTCTAAAGTTTGTTGGCTGGGATTATTTATATCAGGGAATGCTTTAGAAGTGATGCAAAAGCTAACTACGTGTGAAACGATTGGTGAATGAGATCAAAAATCATATACTTGTATACTTTTTTTCATTTCTTTCTATGCTTATATTTTTAAAACTTAGCTCAGAAGTCCAAGATTTAATTAAGATTCTTCTTAATTCTTCTGGACTTCTGGGAGAGACTGTGGAACTCGTTCATTTCTTTGACTTGTCTGGAACTGTCAGTGTAGCTTATTTCCTGTACCTCATTGTGCCCATGATGTTCCCATATTGTGCTTTTGTGTATCTGACTTGTGAGGGTGTTGGTTGAGATGGGGTCACCCATGGGTCCCACCTTGTCCTCCCACATTGAAAAGGGCTACTGAAAAATAAATACCATTTTGAGCTCTAATAAATGTTTGACATTTTGAGTATATGGCTTTCTTAATAAAAATTTGACCATTTACCACACACCAATTAGTTGTTTTCCTTTGCTTGTTTGTTTGTTTTCAACCAATGAGGAGATGTATCTTTAGAAAAAAGGTGAAAAAAGTGTTAAAGCAAGGATTATGTTCATTTCATTTATGGGCTGGGAACTACAGTATGAGGTGGTTAATAATCCACAGTAAGGGATATAAACACCAACTGTTAGAAAATGAATTGAGAATGAGAATCAATTGCTATCATGGGTTTACGAAGAATGGGTATCGTCAAAGTATCTGATGGGTTTTTTGAAAGGTTTTCTAAAATTAATCTCAGACAGCAATGTAGTCCAGATTTTACTAAAGACTTGTTAAAGTGTCACTCAGCCTAACCTAAAAGATCAAAAGTATATGTATTAATTTTGGGACGAGACTGGTCAAAAGCTGACTAGAGAGGAATAATCTAGAGAATATTATAATTAGCCATATTGGTTTGGGTTTTGCAAAGCTGGGTACTGGATGTAGTTCTATTGAACACGTTTATTCAGAGAAGGATTTTTGAACCTGGTGCAAGCTGTCACACCTCAAAAAAAAATGTACAAGCATGTACAGGCTACAGAAGAGCATACATGAATGTTCTGTAAAGGATTCAGAATGAAACTACTTCAAAATATAAAGCCACTTGTGTTGGCACAGTCAAGAACAAGTGAAACAGAAGGAAGAAAAAAAAAACTTTCTGGGAAATTAGTTCTATACTCTATTTTGTGCTTCATGAAAAGCTTGTTTTTTTTGTCAACTGCAGGAACTACAACTGCACTGAACTTGAGTCAATTTTAGTGTTTAAGACTGCTGTTTATGGATTCTCTTGCTCAACTAGGTATCTGGCCTATAGGATAAGAGGCAAAGGAAGTGGGACAAGTGTGGGTTCAGAGGAGCTAGAGCTACAGTAACTTACTTTGGAGGGAAAAACCTTCAGTAATTAACAGTAATTGCCTGTCCTTTATCAGCTCTATAAAATGATGCTCCAAAGATTTAGTTTGCGCTGAACTTCAAGGATAGTAGACTACGAGCTACCTTATGCTTTAACCAGGATTATAGAGGGGAATGAGTTGAGGTGAGAAGGAGATTGCAGACTGTTTTGTCTGTGTGCTGTTCACAGTGCTAACAGTTCTATGCAAATGTGAGGAGGTGAGTGATGGAGATTTTTTTCCAGAGAAAACTGAAGTACTTAGCACGTACTACTGTATTTAACCTCTCACTAAGGTAGATGAAGAGTTTACTGATACTCAGACTCTTTCTATTTAGATCACACTGTTTGCCTGCATCTCAAACATACAATGAGATTTTTGTATGGGTAACTCCTGTATTTGTTTGTGACTGTAGAATTCCTACTGATGGAAAGAGTGAACTTGAAGAATCAACAGATGTTTTCACCAAGTTGAATGAATAGAATAATTTTATATCCTGGGAAAAACAGCATTGACAATGATTAAGTTTATGTATACGTACTTCTTCCTTGCTGGACTAAGCTGCAACATGATACATGGAAAGTTAGTCTGTATCTTCAGGCTGTGCCTACTGAAGTAAGTAAATAAATCATAAGCATTTTGTTGGCCTGTATTACTACTGATAATAACATAGGAAAGAAATTGTATTATATTATCTCAGAAGTTCAGTCAGTGAAATGACTTTGCGTGCTTAGGTCAATTACACAACAGTAAGAAGACATTAAAATGGAGAAGCTGGCAAAGGGTAACCAAACTCATTCAATGGACTATTTTAAAAGGTTAAATCAAGTAAAATGGATTTTTTAATTGGAAAGGGAGAAGATTAATGCTCTAAGGTTATTTTTTTAAGTCAGTATTAAACATAGGATCAAAGCTAGGTTCACATTGAAGTAGGACAGGACATGAATGCGTTTTAGAGCACATTTCGTCACTGTTTGGGTCTTACTAGGTTGGCTTGAACATAAAAGCTCAACTTCAAATCTTAAAGTATATGGAAATAAATGGGTACTGAGCAAATATACCAGGAAAATGATACCAGATTTCCCTCCTCTACTTGTTTCTTTTGTTTTTGACCATGCCAAGTTTAGCAGATGCAGTCTGGTCATCCATAAAACATCTGGAGTAGTGTCAAATGTGAAGTGATGACTCAAAGTGAAAAAATCAGCACTTAGGCAGTTTTGTGTCTGTCTCAGTTTGGAAAAACTGGCTCTATGAGCCAAGGGGCTGTACCCAAGAGGAAGCTACAGGGGGTAAGATTCCTAATGGTTATCATTAAATAAATAACTCTTTGGGAAGTATATTTTTAGTCAATCTTCACAGAAAGAAAAGTAGAAATGGGCTGAAGATACCTGCAGACACAAAGGTTAGAAGTTCTGCCAAAATAGAGCCTAGTAATAACAGCTAGTAAAAACTGGATGGCCTGAAGAACTCTGCTACTGCAAGTGCTATAATACTGAGTACTATAGCACCTACAGAGGAATAACAAGAGTATTGACTATGGACTGGGACTGTGAGGTGTTTAATAATGAAGAAAAGTTAAGATTCTTGTATACCACCTAAATCTAGGTCACTGATGTGATGCTGCCATGGAAAGAATGAGGAAGCAGTTTTAGTTTATATAAAAGACTTCAGTAGATACAAGGAAGTATTAACACATTGAAGAAGACACTGCAAAAGTTCTGTATGGAGTACCATTTCATTGTGATTGAATCTGTCACTCTAAATGGGTTTGTAGGACATAAGTGTATACGTCTATATTTATGTATAAAAATTCTACTGGATAAAGCTAGTGATCTTGTTGCCAGCATTCTGGCTTCTTTCAGCAGAATGAGACTAAAAGTGTCTTAACATATCATACTGGTAACATTGGCTATAAGGAAACTTCTGTTATATCAGTGGTGAAGGGTAAGGGGAGTACAATACCAGAGTGAAAAAGCTATTCAAAGAAAAAGATTGTTACTGAAACAAAAAAAAAAAGTGCGTGGGTATGTAGAACTGGCTATGAATGTTATAGAGAAATCAAGAAAGTAATCGATTAACTTCACACCAAGTTTTTGACTGGACTTTTTTTTTTGCTAGCAGTGTTGGGGGAGATATCCAAACACAGTATGTGTATAAGAGGAAATGTGCAATAAATGCCTTTGATAGCGGTGGATGGAGATGATTCATGATGTTTTCTTTTGCCATGGTGTTAATACATGTGCATTTGTCTAGAGAAGAGCAGGCAGAATTTAAATGGAGTCTTAGATTAGAAAAAGTCTTGCTTACACAGCTATCTAATCACTTCGTGGACAGAACTGAGGAGCAGGGAGTGTCTGAAAATTGTCTTAATTTGTCTGGACAAAGAAAAGCAAGAAGATGGTTAAAATAGCTCCGAGATGGATTGTGTTGGAATAGGAACATTTTGAAAAGCAGCGGGACAACACTTGATTTGTAGGTGAGGAAAAGAGAATATATGGAAATGTAAATTGTGCCAGAAAATGGAATCCGATCATAAAAATAATAGTTGTTCATTTCCATATAAACAAGAGTGATTGCATCCAGTATAGCATGAACCATGGTTTTTGTATTAAACGATGGGTTTATTCACCATATGAATCTCACTTCTACACTCTTTAAATAGCGAAAGTTCTGGATTCAGAGAATTGTTACAGTAATTTTCAATGGCTTATGCTAAAGGCAAAATTGTCTTGTTTTTGGTGAAGGGAAAGCTTAAACCCACTTCTGCATAAATCATACATATTTCAAGTAACTTTGTTTCTGTGAACAAATTCCCTGGTGCCTTCACTCAATGATATCATAATATTGTAAAGTTATATGGAAGTGCAATTTTTGACAGAGGAAGGAATTTGAGGTAGTTACTTCTTCAAGTCCTTCCTTTATCAATAACTTGAAGATCAATAATATCCCAAATCAGTTTCCTGCAGAAAGTATAGAAGGTATTTTTAGTTAGAATATCCATCATGAACAGTACAAATTTTGTATAATCAATTACGAGATAGCTATAATGGAAGGATTACATGAACAGAGTGAAGATTCATGTCCTTAAAAACTGAGAGAGAAAAAAAGATGGCAGATGGTTTGTGTAGTCCTTGCTAATGTTATGTCCAGAAGGTAGGAGGGAGGTTTCTGTAGATGCGATTTTTTTTTTTACACATAACTAGCGTGGAAGGAGGACAGAAAGAGGAACACAACTCCATTTAAACCACTTTAAGCCCAGATGGCTAGAAAAATAAAATCTGACATTCTCAGGTAGTTGGTGGGGATGAGGGAGTAGAACTGTTCCTGTTTCCACAAGGCCAATACTTCCAAGACCCAATGCTTCAATTTTCACATCTTCTCTCATGACAAATGTTCGCTTTGTTTTGGATTCCTACCTTATAATAGCTTCCTAAATAATTCAGGTGTTCTATGTGTATTGTAAAAGTTTCTTCACAAAATAGTCATACCTTTCAGCACATTCCTTCGGTTATGCTGCCTGGGCCCATGCAGAGGGTAGTGCAGGTGGTAGCCTTGAGGAGAGAGCCCTTCAGAAAGCTGCACTAGAAGCTGTGGTAAAAGCTTTCCCCTCCTCTCTTGGCAGCTGGTGTATAAGGTGTGGTTCTTGCCCTTGGTCTTCACCTGATCTACCATTGTAGCTCCCACAGGTGTGCTAGGCCGTCTACTGTGTTGATACAGACCTTGGCTTGCTGACATGACTTCCTTGCTTTACTTGACTCGTCACTGGACTTGTCTGCTGATCTGTGCTTTACTCCCAGCTTCATTACTGTCACTGGTCCTGCTGTGATCACCCTGAGCTGGTACTGTAGGACTGTACTTCTTGCCATGAGGCCTCTGCCTGCCTTGTTCTTGGCTCCTGGCTCCCTGTCCCTTACAGAGCAGTCTGCCCTTGCTGTTCCCTGCTAACATCTTGATACTTTTTTTTTTTTTTTAGAGGAACAGTGACTTTATTCAGAACAGTGCCTTTATGAGCAAAAGAAGGAAATAATTTATCTTGAATGGCTAGCTAGTCTGAAGTAGGACAAAGGAAGTTACTGGTAATTACAAAACATCTGAACTTGGTAAACACCTGAATAATGCAGGCACAAGAAGCTCTGAGCTCACATAATACGGCAATGCAAGGAGATGGTTTCAGAAAACGGGATATTACCAGAGCTGACTTACCACCATAAAACTGGTCATGCAACCTGGAAATCAAGAGAGGACTAGGGCCTTCTGCAGGGATTCTGTAATGAGCCCTATGTAGGATCTGGTTTTCTCTTACATCAGCAGATCTACATCAGCAGATTTTCAAGGTTAAGTATAGGATAGTGTCACAGTCCCTTCAAAAAAAAAAAAGTCTCCTTAGTTTTTTAGTTCTTAAGTTGTTGCTTTACAGCTTTAAACAAAAGATGGGAAAATAGCAGACAGATGAGAGTAAGTCTCCAATGTGACATTCACAGATGTTGGAGGGAAAATGGAAGAGCCGAGTGACATCTCAGAGGCTTAGGGGAGTTAAGGGGATAGCCTTTCACAAGCTAATCAGGAGAAATACAGCAAGATAAAGTGGCCTGACATAAGTGGGGAATTAAACTAATCATAAATAAAAAAGAAATGCACAAAACCAAACCTAAAGCCATGAATTCAGTTACCTATCTTTAATAATAATAATAATAATAATAATTAAAAAAAAAACCTGAATAATTAGAATGTAATAAAATTTTCTAATAGCTATGAAAAGAAAAATAGGGAATATTTGAAGATGCTGAGAATGTAAAAGTTTAGTTTCAGTGATATAAGGAGTGTTAAGGGAAATAAGGAAAAAATGTACAGATGTCAATTGTGAGGTTAAGTGTTTAGATCACTAATTTTAATGTCAGCATGATTTGAACAAGATAAACTCTGGAAAATTACTTTTGGAACCTTGCACTGAATAAAAGAAATATAGCAAGACTGGAGAAATATAAAAGATGATGGGGAAAAAAAAAAGGGGGTTACTAGCATAAGTCCTAATAGGCCAAAGTAAAGAAAAAGAGTAAAGGCTTCACATATATAGGTTAGGGGTGCATACAGAGAAATATTACAGCCCAGGAGCTAGATTAACTTACTGCATTGTTTGTAACATCATCTCTCTTGCAATCACTTGAATTGCATGAAAGGATGATAGTAGATTTTCGTAATTCGAAGAGATGGATTTGTCATTTGGCTTCTGCAATAGCTCTTTAGTAGAATGAGTGATAACTATATGGGTTCAATTATAATTTTTATTGACGTTATATTCTATATACTTTATATATATATATATAATATATTATATATATATAATATAATATATATAATGTATTATATTTTATATTATTATATTATGTATATATATATATATACGCTAAGAACAGTAACTAAGTTTGCCACTACCACACTTTTTGAAGAATAAATTACCTCTGGCTTACAGGCAGGCTAAAACATTCTGAAGTCAACAAAGTAAGTTTTCAATCACCAGATTATTCGGAAATTTGTTCAGTTGGGGGCTACGAAATGTTGCTATCAAAATAGTGTCATTTAATATATTAGTGATTCCATGGGTACGAATAAATATTGTTAATGAAATTCAGAGATGCTAGATTTCTGTTGAAATGATGGTGATAAAAACTTTGGTTTTAAGGATATGATGAGAATTCACGGAACAGGATTCTATTAGAAAGGCTAGTAAATCATACAAAAAATGTAGAATGAAACTATAGACTTCAAAAAGTATAAGAATGTAACATGTTGCATTATGTTATATCATTCAGTTGTTTGAATCATTAATGTACATTATTTAGAAAATGCAGAATTAGCATCTACTCAGGATTTCTTGTAAATTAAGCTTGCCTTTTCATGTTCTGTATGTGCTGCAGTTGCTTGAATTATGATCAGAACCCTCATGAGACAAATTAGATTATAAATCTCAAGAAATACAGTATTCATAATGCCCAAGTGGTTAAACATGGGAATAATTTGAGGGAGAACTTTAATTGAAAAACTTAAAATAAGTTGTGGCATGATCATTTAATAGGATGTTTGTCTCATCTGAGGAAACACTGACTGTTCTAGAAACATTGCTGCTGCTGCTCCCTTTTTTTAAAGATTCTAGTATCAACAATGTCCTTTTTAATGAATTCCCAGGGTTTTAAAAATCTGTTTACGGAAAAGAAAATGTGATGAAAAATCTGTGTATTCTAAATTTCGCTCACTGCTCTGTTCCATGCCTTCTGTATTTGTGTGAAGGCAAATAGCACCTTGCAAGAATCATTCTTCCAGTAGAAGTTGTATTGCGTGTACAGTGTATTCTGTAGCTACTAAAACTAGCAGAAGGACTACTTCTTGCTAGATCTAATGGCTTCCTTTATGCGTAGCTTTTCATAAGTAAGCAAACACCAAAGTAGCTTTTTTTAAGTAAGACCAGCAATGCTCGCCTGAATTGGACAAACTGAATTAGTTTCATGTCTAATCAATATAATGATAATATTAATATCATGAAAATGTGCCTGATGTAGGCTACATGGGACCTAAATAGCAGAGGTATGGCGTAGTCACAGCTTCCACTGAGAATGGGAGCTGTGAATGACCAATAATTCTGAAAAAATTACGTACCTCTTGAATTTGGAGTTTGGTCCTTACAGCATTCAAATAACATTTTCAGTTAAGGGCAGAAAGTCCCCATCTGAAGTGGGAGCAGTAACCCCTTCTTGCTTCATGGGTGTGTTTTGAATCTTAAACTCTTTAAGTGACTGACTATATGCAACAACAAGCAGTACTATAGAAAAGCCTAACAGGAAATGACTAATTCTATTCTTGGTTAGTATTAGAAATAACAAGGACTAGTTGTCCATATTGATAATGCAAATACAAAATAATATTGAAGTCCTGTCTTACTACCTAAGCAGTATTTAGCTTGTAGATGAAATCAGGTAGAGGACAAGAAATAGGAACACACTGTTTGAAAGACAGTATGGTACACTTGCATAACAGACTACCTAATATGACACTTTTAAAATCTGAATTCTTAGGTAGATGCTTTTAAACATAATGTGAGCATAGAAGTTTTCCTATGTAACACGTATTTCTGGAAATTCAAATGAAGATGCTACTGCTAATAGTATGTATGGGTGGTTAAAGACTAAAAGAAAAAAAAACTGACTGTTATGCACACGCCAGAACTAAGCAAGATGAACTCTATATATAAACTAACAAGTGATAAAAGAATCATGCAAATTTAAGAAAAATAATGTGGGTAGGCAGCCATCCAGTCTCAACACTCTTTCAGTGAGGCTGTCAAATTAAGAAATGTTGGTACTTTCAACTCGTTTTGATTTGAGTTTACAGGTATCAAACGCCTTCTGGGGGACCAACACTTGAAGCAAAATTAAAGTTGCTACAGGTATTTTTACCAAATACTGGAATTCTGATCACTTATTACGGACTCTATATCCTGTGATAAGCCTTTGTTATCTTCCAAAGATGGGGTGGTACAAAGACTGACAGAAGGTATATACTACTGAAGAATTGCAAGCCACAAATGTTTCTAGGTCCTCAGGCCGAGCAAGACAGAATACTCCAAAGTTACATTAGTTGTGCTCTTTTAACATCCAAAACGGAGAGGCTGCGTGGAAGCTATCTTGGCTGCCTTTTCTGGAACAGTCTCACTCCAAAGCAGTATCCAGGAGCTGTTTTGCAGAATGCTGGTTGACATGGGCCAGAATCATACTAGGGAGTGCTCTGGTCATTTAATTAGTCTAGACAGTTGCATTCCTGTTTAATTTGCCTTTTAGGGTCATAACCTAACTGTCCAAAAGGTATGGATTTTACCTGGTGTAAACAAACATTGATTTAATTCAGCAAATAAAGCATATGGTTATGTTGCCCAGTAGAGAGCTGTATCAAAAATAGCTTGCTTGGAGCTGGCTTTGATGGTAAAAGCAGTTTAACCCCTTTTTAGTGTGCTACTCAAGTCTGGTTAAGGGCTCCTGGATTTCAATGTGCTAATCAGTCTAGAAAAGTTGTTTCCTTTGTTCAACCCTGCATTATGCCCTGACGTGAACAGAAACGCTGCTTCTTGAAGTACTCTGCGATGTATTTACATATACAGTACTGCAAACATGGAATAGGTGTTTTCTTTGGACTGGCCAGTCTGGGTTTGCTATTATTTTATGTAAAGAGAGATGAAACACTTGTTTTATACACTTTACCAGAGCCTTGAAGATCATAACACTTGATACCTCAAGGCCAGGATGGGGCGTTGAGCAACCTGGTCTAGTGGAAGGGTATCCCTGTCCACGGCAGTGTGGGAGTGTTGGAACGAGATGATATTAAGGTCCCTTCCAACCCAAACCATTCTATGATTATAAGAAATTAAACAGAATGGCATGAAGTGAAGAATCTTCCTGATTTTAACTGCATCTTACGGACAGTGTAGGTGGTTGTAGGTACAGACCCAGTCACTGATCTGCATTGGCTTTCAGTCTGATACAGAGAATAAAGGTGCCGTGGTGGAAAGAAAACCTTCAGAAACCAGAAATACAAACATGATCAGCAATTTTGCATTTTTGAGGAAAACGTATTTTTATAATAACAGGTATTAGAACAGGTGAGCCCCGGAACGGATTTATTGCTGGGTGTATGGGCATATGTCACAGTACATGGAGAGAAATTTACTGCGGCACAAATTTGCCGCTCATTTCCAACTTGCAGATTTGTGAGTGGGCAAATCATTTCACACCTCTACTCTTCTGCTTTATTTTGCTGTCTTTACTTACATAATGATGTCTTTAAGGTAAGGACTTTCTCTCAGTGTGTACAATCCTAGTATAAATCTTAAAGCATTTCGAGGCATCTACAAGCTAAAAAAAAAAAAAAAAAGATGAAGCTTACATGGCACATATAAAAGTGGTGGGCTGCATTTGTCACAACAAATCACATTCTGTGTTCAGGTATGCTACATATACTCACATATGTACTCAGTGTATTCTTACATACTACATTCTGAAGTGAGTAAAAATGCTGAAATGTCCATAATCTTTTTTGTAGTTTCAAGGTGTTTATCTTGACAAATTTATTTTTATTGACAAATACTTATATAAAAAACGTCCATTGATAATCGTGGTTAGTTTTTCAGAAGACAAGTCTTAGAATTAGAATGCCTATCATTTTCAGTTAATTTCAATTTCACTACTTAATGGTGAAATGATTTTGTTTTGTTCTTAAATAGGTATAGTAATGTAGCAATTCACTGTAGTGATGTTGCTTTTGTTTCTTGGTTTGGTTTTCAGTTTGGGTGCAAATATATGACATGGGATAAATGCTTTTGTAGAATTCCACTCTGATTCAGATTGAAATCTCTTTACTTCTAGTAATCAACAGTTAGCTGAATCTGCAGTTCTACATTTTCCTTCTTTTCTTTGCATATTGTTATCTAGTCTTACATGAATTGATTCAAAATCTTCTGAATTTCACAACAAATATTTTACATAGCTCAATATATGTGGATGCATTTTAAATGTTAATATGACCATTCTGAAGGTCAAAACTGTATATTCCTATCTCCAAAGATACTAGTGCAATTAAATAAATCTCCCTGACATTTTAAAATGTTTACCAGTGTACAATATTTTTTAGGGTAATAAATTAACGTGCCAAGAAATGTAAGTAGATTTTATTTTGTTTACTTAAGTGTGAATAGGGCTTCATGAATGATGGCATTTCAGTAAAATTTACAATGTTGAAGACTGCTAAGCAAAGAGATTTTCCAATATTAAAACTTAAAAACAAGAAGGCCACAGCATTAAAAATTTAATTAAGAAATACAGGAGCATTAAAGGGAAGAGATGTGGGTTTATTTGCCTTTTAATGCAATGCATTTTTTTATCTAGGTAGGAAATGGTGAAACGTAGTTTCAGGTGACTTTTGGAATTTCTGGAGTTTTTAGGAAGCTTATCTTTTAGGTCAATGTTTCCATTGCAAATTACATAATTTCTAGTGTATACCTCTTTTACTGGTGCTGTTCTCACCCCTCCACTACACCTGTGTTCCTGATGTTGATGGCTTCAGGTCTTTAGGAACTGGGTTCATGGGATTATGGCAAGTGCTTAAAAAAAGATGGAGAGTGACTTTTTACATGGGCAGATAATGACAGGACAAGGGGGAATGGTTTTAAACTGAAAGAGGGGAGATCTGGATTAGATAAAAGGAAAAAATTCTTCACTCAGAGGGTGGTGAGGCACTGGCACAGGTTGCCCAAAGTAGCTGTGGATGCCCCATCCCTGGAAGTGTATCACACATCACCCTAGAGTATTTGGTAGATAGGACTTACAAGATCACTGAAGTGTACAGTTAATTGCTTGCATTTCACCTATCTGATATGATTAATATTTCTTCTCTAAAGAGGAATGTTATTATTAAATAATTATTATCCATTAATAGAAATCACATTACAGAGAATAGCTTTTAAGGACATTAGCTTCTGCAAACAGACTTTGCAAGAGATTAGAATGTTTGGCTGAGTAACCATGCTAACATTCATACCATAAATTGTACATTAACCCTTAAAAGACAGTCAATCTTATTACATTGTCTTATATTGCCTCTTCTGTATGAACTAGAAAAAAATTACTTAATTTCTTGTAGAACCAAAACTGCAGTCACTGCCACTAAAATAGTTTTTCTTTTACAAAATCCATGTAACCATTTCCATCACAGTAGAATGCATTGATATTTTTTTTTAAATTTTTTTTTAGTCAACACTTCATAGTGTGGAAAACCTTACAACAGCTTTATTTATCAGTGAATGTTGGTGGGAAATACCAGAGCTGACCACATTGTCAGAAATAGTTTGTGTCTATTTTGCATTTTAGAAGTATTTTTTTTTCCCAGTTTTCAATTGCCCCTTGTCTGTCTTCACCATTCTCCCTCAGTAGGTGGTCTGATTGCATCCATTTACTTACGATGAAGAATCATACAGTTATACTGAGGTGGAACCCAACGCCAGGGAAGACTCCAACAGCCTTTGCCTGTGTAACAACAGAGTGTTGTCAGTGGTCCATGTAATATCTCTGCACAGCAGCTTAGTTAGGACTTTTCTAGTGTTGTTTCTAGGATCTTCCTGCTGAACATCAATCATGTTAACATTCTTCTTTTTGCACATTGCAGAAAGCTAGCTCTCTGCCTTATTCTCCTAAATTTCAGTGTTTTTTTTGGTATACTTTGACCTCACCACCTGTTCTTCTTTTTCTTATTTTATAAGTTTATTGGACTAAATTTTGTAACACCTTGGGATGTTAGTTTTCAGCTGAAGAAGCTGCTTCCAAAATCAGTATCTACTGGATCTCCATTATGTCTGTATTTCCATTTCTATTTCCCCAGCAGTCTTTTCTTAAACAGTTGGTAGTGTATCTTCTCAGTGTTTATTATTTTTCCCAGTGCTTGCTTTTTTTGCCTCCTATTTAATTTATTGAATCTACATGCTTCTTTACTATTGTCTGCTTTTGTGTTTTGCCTTGGTTGTAGATTATCTCTTCAATCGCCATGTCATACGAATTTCACTTTCTCCTAATTCCTCTAGTATCAACTCTCCTAATTCCTCTAGTATCAACTCTGTGTCCTGTCTCTTTTCAACCTAAGAGGTCTAATGTATGCCTTCTTTCTTTATTCCTTCATCAGCGTTTCATATCTGACTTTGTGCACTATGCTCAGTAGTTTTTCAGTATCTCAGTATGTTCAGTATCAGTTAGTATGAGTAGAAGTTAAAATTAAAGGCTTTAAAATACATATAGATGTTGGCCCCAAAGGCGGCTGCCCTCCTAAGGACTATAGCTGCAGACTTGAAAAATCCTACTTAAAGAGTCTTTTTTGAGTAGGAGCACGGGAACTAATTGGGAGAAGTCACTACTTTTGCTGGCTGATGGTGATTTTCAGAAGGGTTATATGAGTTGCATGCCTCCTTTTGTTGTTTTGTTCTTTTTTTGTTTTCACCCATATGGGTTTTTTAACTAAGTTTTTGAAAGAAATGGGTTGTTGGTGTAGTACATACAGGCATTTTATTCAGAAATGCAGTTGCTTTAGTAATGATGTAATGAATTGAAGTAAACCTTTCTGTCAGTGGAACAGATTTTATAACTCCTGTGTTAGCCCTTTGCTATAATTATCAGTTTTTGTATGTGTGTTACGTATTTTTTTGCAGATTTTGATGTAGGGCATCATTTGTGGTTGGACTTGATCCTAAGGGCCTATTCTAATCTAAATGACTGTATGGTCTTATAAGAAACTTGTTTTCATGTGGACAATATTTCTGGTCCTGTAAATCATTTTTTCTTTCTAAAGGCCTGAACGTAATTTCAGCTAGCATATCATATAACTAAAGGTTCAATTTTTCTTAAAGAGCGAAGATACATAAACTTAGGTATATTATGCCATCACCTTTGATATATTATATAACAATATCCCTGTATGTCCCTATTAAAACCAGGGAAGACTGAATTCTTTGTTTTGCATACCCTCCTGGACAGCGAAGACAATAAATTATGTTCCGTCTCTTAACATTTCCACATCTCTTATTTTGTTCCCAACTGTCAAGCTAAATGAAATTTATGATAAATGTTTTATCTTCTTTCTTCATAAGTCAGTCCCAAATCTCTGACCAGTTTCCTTATTGAGCCCTGGAGACTTATAACAATTATTGCTATCATACTTTTTTCTGTCAGTTTGATCTATCCTCCCAGTTTGGGCAAAGTCTGTCTTTCTGATCATTTTACACAACAGATAGCTAATATAGTTCCTCAATTCAGAGATGTTTTTTCTGTCTCTTGTTCTTTCCATCCAAGCCCTACTTTGGGCTAAACTGTATCTTTTACAAACAACTCGCTGTTGAGAGGGGCTTCTAGAAACACCTCACAGAGAAACATCCACAAAAATGTTAAAAGCATCTCTGAGGCACCATGCCTCCTGGAGTTCATACACACAGCACCCACTGTAACATACTGAAAACATGGGGACGGTCCTACTGGGTCAGTCTGGAAAAACATTTTCCCTAGGATTTTCTCTCTACTGGTTCTGTAGGGAACAGAAGAAGGAGCTTCATCTGTAAACTTTGCATTCAGGGTGATCACTGTCACTTCACCCCCACCATGCTGCCATCATCTTAGGAAAACTAAAGCCTGAATGGAGTTGAATTTGTCAAGGGATGCAAAGGGGGGGGTGGGGAAAAAGGCTTCTGCAAGTCCATGAAAAAGACTATGGAAAACACAGGCTTGCTGCTGAATGGGCAGGGACCAGGATGACAAAGGCTGGAGAAACAAGTCAACAGTAGTCTCAGAAAATTCAATAAAGAGAGTGACCAAGTCTTGCATCTGGGGACAAAAACCCAACCAACCAACCAAACAAACAAAAAAACCAGCCACCACTACCTGCTGGGGACTGACTGAAAATCAATTGTGCAAAGAAGGACATTGTGATCCTTCTGTATACCAAAATGTCCATGAGCTAATAACATGCCCTCACAGCAAAAAAAAGAACTGTTATTTTTTTCCAGTGACTAGGTGGCTATCTGTGCATGATTTATTTATTTTTGCTTAGCTATCATGTTATAGCCATAGTGTTTATATAGATCAGTGAGGAGTTTATCTGTGTGAAATTAAATATTCACAATGTAGTGATGTAGAGGAGTATCAGCTTGATATGACAGTAGAGGCCTGAAAGCTGTGGGCATGCTGTGGAATCCTGCAGATGTGGGATAAGAAAAGGGATCCATTGCACCCTTACATTGGAGAATCCAGGGCTGTAACAAGTTCAGAAAAGATCAAAGTCACATGGGGAAGCTGGAGTGAACTAGTTATGGGGGTAAGAAGAGCAAGTATTTAACACACATGTTGTGCATCTGGTAGACTTGTATATTACATGCTTTAGCAGAAAGTGAAGAAAACAAAGTGAACACTGCTAGCAACCATATAGAAATGACCACAAACAGATCCTAGAGTGAGGGGGAGGAAACCATCAATATCGTAGAAATATCTATCACCCAGCAAAGGTCTAAGAACATACATGAGTGATTTCCTGCTCTCCCCACAGCCCAGGAGTGAAGATGTTAACCTTAGGGCCCAGCAGAAGAGCAGATGGGTGGCCATAGCGCTGGAGAAAGGGTAGATACTGGGAATTGTGTGTACAGTTGTAACTGTATTATTGAAGCTTCTTCTATAGTAGTAGGACTTTAATGTTCTATAATTAGATCTGTACTTTTATTATTTGATCAGGCAGTTAACATGAACTAAAATCTTGGCTTTACATCAGATGTGTACCTTTTTTGCATATGGTGTCTTAATTCTTTTTAGTTAGCTACCTTCCAATTACTAAAAAAACATTTTAGATTTGATAAACCTGAAAATGTACATAGAAAAATTCAGTTTCAGAATAGTGACTTTGTGGGCATAAATCCCCTTGTTAAAGGAAAAAAAAAAAAAAACACCTTACCGATTCCCATTTTTTCGATGTGAAGCTTGTTTCTAGCTCTGTACAAGTTCTTTGTAGTGAAACTGCCTTAGATTCGCAATAGGCCAGGATCATTATCTATTCATGGTCCTGGCCTTTGGTCTTCACATGGCACTGAATGTATTTAATGAGTAAATGTTTACTGACATTGCTAGTTCCAGTGGTAGCATGCTGTAACCTTCAGCCTACCCCTTCAGGTCTCATTTGGGGCACAGCTGTGTGGTCTTGACTCAGTTTTATGATGTTGCTAAGGCATGAGAAGGGACATGAGCTAAAACAGTGTAAGGCAATAAAAGGCAGAACACAAACTGCAGTGAAATTGTTGAGAAAGTGATAGCTAGCAGCTCAAAGATGAAGGAGAAAAACCTAAGATACGAAACATGAAGAAAAAGAAAAAAGAATCCAAAGATAGCAATTTGGCAAGAATGTGGGTTGGCCCAATTTAAGAAGCATTGGAAGCCAACCTCTTCCTGGCTGGCAGAGACTGACTTACGATTCCTAAATGTTGGAAGTTGAAGCTACATGCTTATCCTGACAACTGGCTGATAAGTTGTTTTTTTTTCTCAAAAAAGAGGTTTTTTTTTTTTTCTCAAATCAATATTCCATGACTACAGGAGTTCTCTGAACCTCATAATGAATGTTCAAAAATCAAGTCCAGCACACTGAACAAGAAGAACTCACAGGAATGTTACTGAAATTTACAGCAGCTAGGACCTGATCACCCTCATCTTGTCTTTATATGCTAGCCATCTCATATTAGCAGAAGACTCTCCTGTTTCCTGGTTTATACAGCAGATGTAGTTTCATGAGCCCTTTGTGCAGGAAGGTGACTCATGAAACTTGATCTGGGTGAAGCATCAAATGCATGTTCCACGGATACAAATTCATGCATAAATCCATCCATGCTGGAAGAGAAGACCTGAGCAATGTAGGCAAAGCCCGTCCTGTCATGGAATCTTCTTTAACCTCAAGGTAGTTTTTCATTCATCCATACTTGGCTGGGGAGCATAGTCAAAAGAGTGCATAGCATGAGGTCTCCATACTGTGATGGCTTGCCAGTCATGTTAGTAAGTGTTCAGAAAGTCAGATGTGTGGGGTACGTCTATCCCACACTTCTTCATTTCTTCTATCATTGCTCTTCCTCTTGTCTGTTACTCTGGCATTAACCCTCCCCATATTTAATCTACCAAGAAGTAGATTTGGATCATAAATGCCACTCCAAAGAGTAGCTATTCACTTGCTACTCTTTAGAGTGGCATTTATGATCCAAATCTACCTCTTGGCTTTCTAGCAGCCCTGCAGATATCCTTGGCTGTTGATAATTCAAATGATACACAGACAAATGTCCTGATACTGATAACCTGAGAATAGGAAATCACTGGAATCAAAAAGTGTTATGCTTTCTGAGTCTGAAATCCATTTGGAATGACTGGTTGCTTTGTATATGTAAAGACAACGATTGATAGTGAATAAGAACTAACTACTGGCATCATGTATTGTAACTGAGTGTCAATCCAGTAAGTGTTTGGAAGTATGAAGGTGACCTGATTGTTCAGTTTCTTTAACTGCTGTCAACACAGCAATCTCTTAACTCCCCAACAGATACTTTTTAACAATAGGTTTATTTGCGACACAAGCAAAATATTTCACATGAATTTTAGTGATAATTATCTAAGTGCTGGAATGCTGATGCTTCCTGGGATGCAACAGTGGTTCTTCTTCCTTAGTAAGGAACTCTTTTTAATAGGAAAAAGGAGTTTGTTGGGTTGACCAAGCAAAGCAAGTGGAATACATTTGTTGCAGGCTGTTCTCAAGATCTGAGTTTGTGAGAATCAAGCTATCCCTCACCTCTTTAAAAAAAAAAAAAAAAAGTGGTGATGGAGGGGGAGGAAGTTGGGCGTTTAAGTTGGTTCAGTATGTAGTATTTTGACTCTTACTTTTCAATGCAGGGTTGCAGAACAGCTTTCCATTTCTTCATTTACAGTTGTGTGTTGTGTTTTTCGTTTGTTTGTTTTTAAGTCTGATGAGTTCACCCTTCGCTCTGTGACCTTATTCCTTAGCAGCACCTAGAAATCCTTCCTGATAAGAGTAGTCCATGCATTTATGGCCACTTCTTTGTTGCCATACTTTTGTCTGAATACTGCATTTCTGTAGTTATTTATGGAAAAATTGTTCTGGAAGATTACAGGTCCCTGTTGATTAGCTTCAGAATGTTTTCTGTAACAGCATGGTAACCTTTAGGATCTGCCCAGCATTTTTACTCAACTTGCTTTCTGATTTCCTTCCATCAGATCAGGGAAATGACTGCTTTTTCTTCCCCTTTTCTAAATCTCAGTCTGCTTCTTCAGAATCATCCCTTCATGTACTAGTTGCTAGTTATTTATTATATTACTGTATGTTACATTCAAAAGTAATGCTTAAAGTGGGGATTGCAGTCTAATCCCTGTCTATTTCAGTCTTCTGGGGAAAATTATCTAAACAGAAAACATGAAAACTTTACTTAGAACATGAAGCCTTGTGAACATTTTCAGTGAATTGTTTTATCCACTTAATCTGAAAGTCATATAGATCACCTGTGTTTGAAGTATTTTAAAATGGTATATGCTTAACAACTGTAGAATGATGTTGTGTTTTCAGATATCTGATGGTTGGTAGTCATTAGCATTTATCCTATTAGGCTAAGTTATTATAAGTGTCATCAAAGTTTTGCTTGTTAGTGTTAATGAGGTATCCTGCAGGAATTGAGTAGGAACTTCTTCTGTTTCCTTGCTGATGCCTTTGTGTGTGTGTGTATATATATATGGTACAATGCAAGTCCTTAGTGGAACAAGAGTCCTATCAGGTTTTGTTTTAGTGTAAGAGGAGTTTCTGCTTGTCATCCTAATTTTGTATAGTCATTATGCTCAAAATGTTTTTTGAGTGCACCCTTATTTATTTGTTCATGTAATGCAGTGCTGGGCATAAAGCATTGTGCTAGAGAAAGCTTGATTTAAAAAAAAAATCACTTATAAATCATGAAAATACAAATACAGCTGGGACGTGCATGTTTTTCAATAATATGATGGAAGAAAAGGCAGCTAGGAATCTTGTCTTAATATTGATCTTCTTGTTTTGTTGGTTTCCAATACTTTATTTCAGTAAGTTACCGGTCTATAAAGTTTAATAACTATTACTGATAGAGAGATGAGTATATGTTATTATATTTGATACATTTACTTATTTTTTTCTTCCTTACTTTTAAGTATCCAGTTCTTGATGTTTGTGTGGGGAAAGCTTGTTATCCAGTACTGCCTTTAGAAGTAAGATTCAGTATCACTCAGGGAAAGCCAGGTTGTAGACAGAGTCTTTAAAACCAAGCTCTCCTCTGTGCTAATTACTCCTGGCAGCAAGGAGTGTCCTGAACCCACACAAGCCCCTGGGGAGACTGCTGACACCTTGGCAGGGCAGGAGCCTTCAGGCAGAGCAGGAAAAGGAGGTGAAGCCTCCCATACCTCAGTGCTATCTATAGCTAAACAGGGGGGAAAAAGCATTTTTCTATGGATCCTTCCCAGTGGTGGCCAGGCTGCTGCATGGGAGAGGCCGAGGGGGTGCAGCAGCCAGCCCTGATCCAGGCCTTGCCCCCTGCTGCTGCATGGGGCCTCAGTGTCTGTGGAGCTGGGCCCGTGGGGTGGTGGTGGGGCACCTGGGCTGGTTCTGGAGGGGCGGCTCTGAGGGAAGCACCCAGCTGCTTGGCTTCCGTGGCAGTGTCCTGCGGGGCAGCGGGAGCCCTGCGTGCGGCCGGCCCGTGAGAGGGGCGTCCACGTGGCCATCCGCAGGTAGCCTGGGGTGACTCACTGCCACCTGCTCTCTGCTTGGTGCATGTGCACAATTGTCCTGATTTCCAAGGCTGTTTTAGCTTTGAGTTTTCAACAGTTTCGGGACACCTGAGTGGTGTGTTTGCATGTGCCTGACCGACCATAGGGCCGTCCCTTCCGTAACGGCTGGCTCAGGAGAGGAGGTAGCTGTTGGCTCTAAGGAGTTGTGGGTCAGCAGGAAAATGATCCTGTTTGCTCTTTCTTTCTCCCCCTGTTGGCTCTCCTACTTTATTTTGTAAATGAGTACTTGTTTCTAAAAAGTGCTTGTTTCTAACCTGTGTGAGTCTATATTCCAGTAAAGACTTTGCACGCAAAGTCCTACAGCCCTACTTGCAACAGTGATGGGAACTTTGGTTCTAAGGTTAGGATGTGAGATACAGATACAAGAGGACAGAAATCATTATGTACTCTGACATAGTATTATTTATTTTTTTTTTGTGGGATCTTGACCAAATCTGTTTATCACCTTGTTTCTTACCTCCTTATCTTTAAAACAGGAGATAGACCTGGAATTATTTTGAAGATTACTGTAGTTTATATATGACAGTTTGAAAGTAGTAATCTCTTCCATTGAGCTGTCTCTGGCTTTGTAGTGATGCACAAAAACATATTACAAGTTAGAAATCCTTACTCAGGTGCAGAGATATAAACAAATTCACATAAGAAGCTGAGTTGTTGAGTAACTAGGCAGAAAGTGCTGCTTTAATCACTGAAGCCTAAAACCAATAAGATTAATCTAGAGTTCCATAATGTCTGCACAAGAAAATTACTTTGGGAGTTAGAAGGCATTGCAAAAAAATAAAAATAAAAAATCCACAAACGTTGCAAGTTTTGTATCAAAGTTATTTCAGAAGAAACTCCATCACTAAGCTAGACATGCATTAAATTTCTTCTTTTTATCCTATTAATGCTTAAAAAAAAAAATCCAGGTAAAAACATAGTTATTGAATTTGTGTAATACAGCATTGGAACGTTGCATTTTTTGCACCATTTAATTAACAAAGCTAAGTTGCATTTCAGATATGAACTACTATGAAATATGTTTATTCATGAAGACTTTGTGCAAGTTTGCCACTGATGCTATAATATTTCTTCATGCAGAGAGAGGTTATTGCAGAACAAAACTTCCTGAAGTTTGAATTGGATTTGGATTTCTGATCTGCTAGGAAGGTATAAGAAAAAAAAGGCAGATAGTGTACTCATTTCATAAGAACAACTCAGTTTCCAAAAGAAGTATACGCCTTACAGTGGATCATATTCCCATAATCATTTGCTTACATGGATCACTATTGACCATCTTTATAATAATTTATCATAATAATTTATGAGTATTTGCCTTAAACGTTAATCATTTCAGCTCCTATTTAAGTAAATCCAATGCGCCTTGCTTGTAAACCATAATTTCTCTGAGGTGTAGCTATTGTAGCTGAAGCACTGGTGGCTTTATGGCTTGGGTGTTGAGGATGTGAAAGAACAACAAGAGGTTTTGACTTGCATGTGACATGTATTTCTTGAAACTGGGATTTTCTCTAGACTGTGATACAGTGTACGTAGGTAAAGACATGCAGTAATATTCCTTTAAATGATGAATTTGGATATAACTGAAGGGAAAGGAGAACCGATTTTGCTTTATGAGAAATGAAAGCTTTTAATAGTGGATGAGCAAATCTTGGATAAAAAGGGTCAATTTTGACTTGAAATAACACACTGAACTTGCTCCAAATCTATATTTTATTCTTTACTTTTAAAAAGTTTTGTGATATTGAACTAAAACAATTTCAGAATATAAATTGAAACTTCTTTGGGAAAAAAAAAATTCAAAATATCAAAACAGAAATGTTTTCAGTTTTTCATTTAAAAAGAAATCAAATATGATTCAGTTAGCTTTTCACAGGGTTATGAAACTGTACATTTAGCTAATAATACATTTGCCAAGCCTTACTGAAAAAAACATGATTGTTCTCACCAAATGCATGTCTCTTTACTGAGGAGGGAAAAATGTTTTATTGCAGAGCCATTCTAATTCAGCTAGAATCTGCAGAAAGAGCTCTCCCAGCTTTTCTAAGTGGAATGCTTTACCAAAAGTGTTTCACTCAAGGCAGATGAAGTAGAATTTGGGATGATACAGGAGGCAGCAGAAAGCATGAGGTTTTGGATGAGGTCAGGCCCCATGTTCAGGTCCAGGGTGCAGCTTATGGGCAAGAGATGTCTCTTGAAAAAGGCTTCAGCATGGAGGAGACAAGTGGTCAGCTGGTTAGTATAGCTCACCTTAATTAAGCATCTAATTGGAAACTGACTGCCAAGCCCTGAGTGCACCAAGAGGTGCTTCTCTGCACCCCCCTCTCTGACCCCATCCTTCAGAGGCTTTGGGCAGCTGTGACCAAACACAGCCCCAGAGAGGCTGGGGCACCTCGTGGCTGCTCCCTGCAGTGGCCAGGCCCTTGGCTTCCTTCTCCATGGGAGTGTGTATTTTGAATCTTCTGGTCTTGGATCCTAAAGTACTAATACATCAGTAGCCAGCTGCAAACACTTGTCTGCAACCGTTGCCAGAAGTACACTTAGTAAACTTATCCTAAAGATCTCTACCATAGGTTTGAATGTCCAGAATGTTTCTGGCTTTGATTTTTCCCTTGCCCACCTTGACTGCCCAAGACCCACCTCATTCATTGTGGCCTTGTCACCACAGCCTCAAATGGCCAACACACAGCTGACCCTGGGTTCCCTAATCCTGCCTTTGACATGGCCCTGCTTAGCTCCCTGGAATGTGGTGGGACTGCACCCTTCATAGCTGGAAAATGTTTATCCTTAGAAGAAACATCACCAGAAAATCTGGCTCTAAACCAAAGGATGGCTGTAAGTAACCTGAGATGTGCTCGTTTTTCTCCAGTGTGCCCTCAGAAAACTTAAAGGTAAGTGAATGGCAATTTGCAGGAATTTGGAATTTGCTGCCATTTGCAATCTGAGTTTTCTTTAGTTGCTTAACCTTCCAACAGTGCTACAGACTGTAGAAAAAATAATGGTAAGAATTAAGGTGGACCTTTAGGATATCTTTATTAAGCATACTTGTGAGAATGGTTGCAGCAAAATTGTTTGCAGCTGGCTACTGATGTATGGGTACTTCAGGAGCCAAGCCCACAAGATTCAAAATACCCATTCACTTTGAGAGGGCTGGCAATGATAGCCAGATGGTTCTTGTTGGGGAGTATGTGGTTTCAGTGTGTGAGGTGAGAAATGCTTAATTTTTCTTCCCTTTTGTGGCACCAAGTTTTGGTAAGAGAACTAGTTTGTGTTCTTGTGGCTGACTATTATCATCTGTAATTATATCTAGGTATATCATCTTCTAATTTAGTCTTTTACGTTATTTGTTATATATATATATATATAATTTTTCTGAAATGCATAAACCAGTTCATCTAAGGATTAGAAAGTACCAAGTTCTGGTTCTAAAACTGTAGGGAATACTTCTTTACCATATCATATAAGAAATGATAAGTAATCTCTGTTCTACTGAGTAGGCTTAAGGTAAAATAGTAAGTGCTGCTGAATTGCATGCTTTACATCAGCTTAAAAATTATATGGGGAGCTAGTACAGTAGCTACATATTGCTCCTCTGTAGCAGCTAAAAGTGTTCATGATGTATTGTTAATGTAGCAAACTGTAAAATAGCTGTACTTAACTGTGTGAATTGTTACTTATTTCTTAAAAAACAAATACTGAAATATGTAAAATAATTCCAAAAAGTCTGCTTTACTAGTCTTGGGGATCTACTTACTGAAAAGACTTAGGTGAAAGCCTTGGAGATAATTTATTGCAAACATTTTTTATTAGAACATAGTAACCAGTAGAATTCAATTATGTATAAAATAGTGGGTGGTACGGAAACAAGTGGACAACCCAAAACTGATGTGTAAGTACAGCTGTGTGCTTTATCACAAAAATAGAGTAACAACTAAGAGGCATTTTCACAATATGCTATGTAAAACTACTCGGCAGAATAGACGGTTTTAGTAAAGCATTCTGTTTTGTTCCACCTTGCAAAATCCTTGAAAATGTATTTCTTCTTCTCATAATGTTTATTTACAGTTTTAAATGTGACTGTGGCTGGTAGGAATTTACTGGAATGACTAGAAGAATTGTTATCTCATGAGAATAGATTGTGGTGTTCTGATATGTGATCTATATTCTCACCACATTAGAAAACTAGATGTTTACTCTTTGCATGGAAAGAACTTCTTCCTATTCAGTCCAGAGATGCTGAGATCATGGGGAGTTTTTCTGTAGTAGAAGATTGCCATGATTCAAGTTCTATCAATATAATTATGTATCAAAATCAAGATAATTACATGATAAATAAATCTGAGGACAGTCTTGCCATAAAAAGCTATAGTCAAATCAAACTACATGAGGAATATGGTTTATAATAACAGAAAGAACTATGATTGAGCTGCGTAGTATTACTTGAAATCTCATATGTTGACCATTATGCTAGAGGCTTCTTTTTCTAATTACTTTCTTGATTTTTTTTTCTCAGCTTTAAGGAAGGATTCAAATTATACTTTTTTTTTTTTAGTAAGCAATAGAGTTGGAATGGACTTCAGCAAGAAACTGGAAACAATAGATAACACAGAGAAAAGTCCACAACCACAAAAAAGTACAGGCAATTGAAATAATTAAATGGTGAAGAAAAAGATACAAGAAAAGCAAGTGTGGGAACATGTACATAGATTGCCAAGTAAGTTTCTTCATTTTAATTCCTTTTTTTTTTTTTTTTCCTCCTTTGGGGCATTCATTAAGAGAGCAGGTTTCTAGGCTTGACTGATTACAATGAATTACATTTTATTTTGGTCAAATTACTTTGCTGTTGTACAAGGTATGTGAGTGCATTCTGTAACAGTTACCGTAATCGTACTTATAAATTCTAATGACAAGCAAGAAGATTTCCCTTCTGTAACAGGCCATATGGTGAAGGACAGAAGAGGATTATAGTCTAATTAAGCTTGGAAGTCTCTAGTGTTGCCCATTGCTCAAACAAAGGTCACTTGTGTACTGAAACCAGGTTGCTCAGGGCTTTATCCTTAAGAAAGCTTGAAAATCTTCAGGGATGGTGAGCGTACAGACTCCTTGGGCGTTCTGTTCCACTGCTTGAACAGTCAGTCTCAAGATGGAAATGCTTTCCCATGTATCTAGTCTGAATCTCATATTTTTTTAATGTTTGTTGCATCTTACTGTCTCAGCGTGCATGTCCATAAATAGCCCAGCTCTGTCTTCTTAAGAATCCCCTTGTATGTATGAGCAGGCTGTCTTTAGGTCTCCTTGTACCCATGTTTTCTCCAGGCTTGAATAGGCCCCATTCCCTTAGCCTAAACTCACAGTGCAAGTGGTGCTGCCCCCTACCAGCATGGGGACCTTCTGCTGAACCTGCCCCGGTTTAGCGACATCCTTGCTGTGTTGGCTAGCTCAAAACTGAACGCAGTATCCAGGTGTGGTCTCATCACTAGAGGGGGATAGTCCCTCCCCTCAGTGTCCTGGCAGTGCCCCTGTGAACAGCTCCCTAACCCTGATCCTATGAGCCCAGTCAACCACCCATTATTTTTTTGCCCATCTACCAGTCCATCCATCCAGATCATAATGTTGTGGGACAGTGTGGAAAGCCTTGTTACATTCAAGGTAGTTGGTATCCACTGCTTTCTCTTCAACCTGGTCATTTTATTCTAGAACCAAAATTTGGGCCTTTAGGAGCATTCTCTCAAACTCTTTTATAAAGCTTTGCATTGTTTTGGAAACTGGATGAAAGACGTCATTTTAGTGCCTGGCTGTAAAAACAGATGTAAACAAGAGTTCAGGTTAATCAGAGGCTGGGGATGCTTCTGTAATAAAGAGCCTATACGGAAGAGATGGACTTAACTGGAATGAGGAACTAGGGCTTTTGAAATTGAAAACTCACTAACATATATGTCAACTTAAAAGCATGATAAATTCAGCAATAGTGAATGAAAAAATCACTCAAGATTGAGTGTCTGTTGTTAATGAAGTCACAGAAACTCTGTATCGTTGAGCAGAGATGCAACAGATCTGAAATCTTCAGTTACAGGGCCTCCCTATAACAATAAAACCATGATAAGTTTATATTCAGCGTCCCTGAAGATTTGATCCAAAATCACTGTCTATGCACAGTTTCAAAATGGCAAACTGCATGAAAAAAAATCCACAGCATGACAGTGAATAGCTGTTTCAGCTTCCCATGAGAATCCCAAGCACAAATAGTGATTAATGATGTCGCTAGGCACCTAACAATCAATTTATTATCAGTAGTTACAAAATACGTTAAGTATGTTAAAATAACATCTGTTACAAATAACAGTATAGTGAGGTGAGGTCTGATCCCATCTTAAGCATCATGTAGGGTACTGAAAATTACTATGTTACTTATTCAGTTCTGCATGTCCTTCCTGGATGCAAATACATCAGAGCCTTTTGTTACTCTCTCCACTTTGCTCCCACCGTAAAGCATTTTTCTGGGTGCTTATGGATGATATAGGCTGCCTGGGATGTTTTCGACACTGACAGGCTGTGGGAATAACATTACAACCTATAGATTATGTGAAGTGTGTTGCAACTTGTGCTTTGAGACTTCCATGACTGTCCAAAATCAAACTATGGTTGTAAGACAAGGGCAAATCGTGAAGAATTGTAGAAAAACCTTACAAAACTCAGTAACTAGATAATAAAATTAATTTACATTTATCTATATTGAATTTAATGCTGATGACAAAGAGAGCAGACAAACCTAACTTACCCTTTTAAGTACAGATTCCTAGTCATTGGACTTGGAAGGCAGATTTCAGAGTTAGGAAGGAATATTTCTCAAATTTAAATTCTCTAACTACTGACTGTCACAGAAGAATTGTTAGGAATTATTAGGAAGACAATAGAGATCAGAACAGAGAAAATCATTAAGCTTCTGTATGATTCCATCTTTTTCTAAAGAATGTGTACAGTTCTTCTATAATATTAGAAAAAAAGGGATGATACAAAGTTGGAAAATATGGGGAAGCATAGTAATGGTGATCAAAGACAGGGAAAAAGCTTCCATCTAAGAAATAGGTAGGCTAGGACTCTTCAGTCTTGAGAAGCTGCAGAAGGAATATGACTGGGGCTTGTTGAAACTTATATAGATTTAATGGGAGAAGCAGAGGCATGATTATGCCCTGTCTTTTCCAAAATAAGAACCTGGGCTATCAATGTACACCAGTAGGAGCCACATTAACAGTAAACAAAAGGAAGCAGTTCTTCATATATTGGTTTGTCTTCCTGTGGAGCTAGTAGCCACAGGACTCTGACTAATAAAAATAAGCAAAGATTTTAGCCAAGAGCAAAGCAATTGCTAAACACATTTTCTAAAGTGGTTTTGGATTGCTAGCATTCAGACTTAATGGTTTGATTTTAAAACGAGGTAAGCATTTGTAAATGTTTGTAACTCACTGTTCAGACTGATGTGAGAATTGAATTATGATTTCAAACGTGTTTCTGAATTTTTTTAAAAGGAATTTGAAGCTGATGTTGAGAAACAACCCTTTGCAAATTGTTGGGTTTTAAATGTTTTTACTTACTGTTGGTATTACTTATTATAGACTTTTTAAAAAAAACTATTGGAACTTTCTGCTGAGGTAGCCATACAAAAATGCATTTTTTGTTTCTACAAGTTTTATCTTTGAAGAAAATGTCCATACAAAAAAAGCCCATGCAGTTCTCTGTTTTCATTAACAACTTTTAACAGTTCTAGTAAACTCGATCTAAACATAGCACAAAAACCATTGTTATTACTTATTTCAGTTACCTAACTAGTAATATTACATATTTCTTTTTTTTTGAAAAATAAGCATGCATCTGAGGCGTGCATTTTGTTCTGTGTATTAAAGTCTTTCTTAGTAATTCTTGTCAAATACAATGAGATTGCCAGAAATCAGCATGAAAGAAACTGATAAAAAGCCAAGAAAAGGTTTCCGAAGTGACCTTACTTGTAAGGGTTGAAGTGTTCACAATTTCCAAGGTGGGATGGGAGTGGAAATAAAGCCAAAATGGAACCAAGTAAAAGAAGCAGACTGGGAAACATGGAGTTGACAGAGAAGGCTAGCTAGTTTGTTCAATCCAAAAGCTTTTTGTCCTCAGTTCATTCCAAAACGCAGCAGTAGTAACTACTGAACCTTTGATGTGAAAAATTGTGGTTGTTGATTAACATATGATATAAGCCGTAACAATACTTTTTAATTAAAAAAATAAACAGAAAAACAACAACAAAAAACCACTGACCACTCCTATAGATTACACGATGGATCGTAAAGTCATTATGAAACACTGGTGATTCAGAGCAGTGTTGCTACTTGCAAGAATATTAATCATTCGTAGATTTAAATGAAATTATTTTTTCAAAATGCTGTTCTGTATAACCAGCTCTGTTGATACTAATCTACAAAGTTAGTTTGCTTTCCCCTTCATTAGCCCATCTGTATGTTCTCTGAGTTGAATGATTTCATCTGATCAAAAAAATCCTTGTAAAACTGAAAACTGAATTTGAGGTAAAGTAAAATGTGTAGAGAGTTTTAAGACTTTGAAAGACAAGTTTATTACTGTTAAGATGATGGAATGGCAGAAGTAGCCATTGCCACTCTGACTGAGTCATGCTCTGTTCTTTAAACACATAGCTATGGCTTAAAATTGTCAAATATTACTTAACTAAAGCCATATTCAGAGTTGTGTGTGCCAGTGGTAATTTCTTGATCAGTCAAGATTACTCTTATACTTTGGAAATGAGTAATACCCAGTGCCAAATAACAAGATGTAACTTAGTAATAACTATTCTTCCTAGAATTCAAAATTGAAGGACATGCATATATGTATTGAAATTGATATCTGCTATGAAATAAAACTATGAGATAAGTAAAACATGAGGTTAGTTTGGAGGTGGTCAACTTTAATATGCATTTTAGAATCATAGAATTGTCTTTGTTGGAAGAGCCCTTCAATATCACAAAGTCTAACCATCAATCTGACTGATGGAGTCCCATCACTAAACCAGGACCATTAATATTGTTCTGTGCTTTTTTATAGTGTGGAAATTGCTGTAATCTTACAGGTTATTAGAAATTTATTTCTTTAAATAAAGATTTCTATGTACTTACCTTTCTTGCCTGCCACAAGAATATGATACTGGAATATGCAAATGAAAAATATTAAAAACCTTTTTTTTGCTTGTTTGTTGTTTTTACTGCTATATTGCAGTAATACTGGCATGGAGCTGTGTCAGGGTAGGGTCAGGCTGGGTGTTAGGAAAAGGCACTTCCTGACCTCCCTCTTGGTGAACAGGCTCCTCAGTGCAGTGGTCACAGCACTGAGCCTGACAGAGTTCAAGAAGCATCTGGACAATGCTCTCAGATCCAGGGTTTGGTTTTTGAGTGGTCCCATGTAGAGCCAGGAGTTGGACTCTGTGGTCCTTATGGATCCCTTCCAACTCAGTGTATTCTATCTTTCTGGGACATTAAGACATGAACATTTACTAAACTTTAAAAATTGGCACAAGGCAGTGCTAGAGGAACGTGCACGGAGTGCTAGCCAGTATTTGCTGCCTGTTTTTATCCTTACCTCTTTAAAGATTAGTCAATCTGCATTTGACTTTATTTTACATGTTTGGTTGTGCTCATAGTTTTTGTTAATCTTATGGTGGGGATCTGTAGCATTTTTACTGTTTTGTTTGATTTGCGATTTGCAGCAATGTTTATGTTGATGTTTCAGGTGCCAACCAGGTCTACTGAGCATTAAGGTGCTTATATAATATATATATATATATATATATATATATATATATAAATATATATTTGCTTTGCTAGTTAGGGGTGTGAGCTGTTGCTGCTGTTGTTAAGCTTGTGGAATAGCATTGTGAGTGGATGCGTGAGTAGATGAGGCTTTATTTTTTGGTTCTGTCATGCTTCAAAGTGAAAGCATGTTTGCTGCCTGGTTGAGGTGGCTCATGAAACTGAATATCCCTTTTTCTCAGTCACTTAGCATTGGAAATTGGTCTGGTAACTAGTCTGTAACATTTGTTGCTTCTATCCTTATATGTGTCATAGAATCGTAGAATGGTCTGGGTTGGAAGGGATCATAAAGTTCACCTAGTCCAACCCCCTGCCATGGGCAGGGACACCTCCCACCAGACCAGGTTGCCCAAAGCCCCATCCAGCCTGGCCTTGAACACCTCCAGGGATGGGGCATCCACAGCTTCTCTGGGCAGCCTGTGCCAGTGATTCACCACCCTCTGAGTGAAGAATTTCTTCCAAACTTCTAATCTAAATCTCCCCTCTTTTAGTTTTAAACAGCTCCCCCTTGTCTGATCACAATCTGCCCATGTAAAAAGTTGATCTCCATCTTTTTATAAGTCCCCTTTGAGTACTGAAAAGCTGCAGTGAGGGCTCCCCAGAGCCTTCTCTTCTCCAGGCTGAACAGCCCCAGTTCTCTCAGGCTATCTTCATGTGAGAGGTGCTCCAGCCCTCTGATCAACTTTGTGGTCCTCCTCTGGACTTGATCTAACAGGTCCACATCCTTCTTGTGCTGGACGCAGTACTCCAGCACTCCAAGTGGGGCCTCCCAAGGGCAGAACAGAGGGGGGGGACAGTCACCTCCCTCGACCTGCTGGCCTTACCTCTGGTGATGCAGCTCTGGACACAGTTGGCCTTCTGGGCTGTAAGCACGCACTGCTGGCTTATGTCAAGCTTTTTGTCCACCAGCACCCCGAAGTCCTTCTCTGCAGGGCTGCTCTCAGTGAGTTCTTTTCCCAGTCTGTCCTCATGTCTGGAATTGCCCTGGACCAGGTCCAACACCTTGGACTTGGACTTGTTGAACCTCATTAGGTTATTAGGTTCCTATTAGGAACCTAATATTAGGTACATGGGCTCACTTCTCAAGCTTGTCAAGGTCCTTCTGGATGGCATCCCTTCCTTCTGTTATATCAATTGCAGCACTCAGCTTGGAGTCATCTGCAAACTTGTTGAGGGTGCACTCAATCCCACTGTCTGTCACTGATAAAGATATTAAAAAGCACCGGTCCCAGGACAGACTTCTGAGGGATGCTGTTTGTCACTGGCCTCTGCCTGGATATAGAGCCACTGACCACCACTCTCTGGGTGCAGCCTTCAAGCCAATTCCTTATCCACTGAATGGTCCACCCATCAAATCCATCTCACTCCAATTTGGGGATCAGGCTGTCATGTGCGATCATGTCAAAGCCTTTACAGAAGTCCACACAGATGACATCGCTTGGTCTTCCTCTGTCAACTAATGCAGTCACTTCATCGTAGAAGGCCACCAGATTGGTCAGGCACGATTTGCTCTTGGAGAAGCCATGCTGACTGTCTCGGATCACTTCCTTGTCCTGTGTGTGCCTTGAAATTGCTTCCAGGAGGATCTGTTCCATGATCTTCTCAGGCTCACCTGGGAGGTGAAGTTCACCAGTCTGTAGTTCCCTGGGTCCTCCTTTCTGCTGTTTTTAAAAATGGGAGTGATGCTTCCCTTTTTCCACTGCCTGGGGACTAGTTGTTTCTGGAGCTGCAAACTTAAGATTTCCTTGAGGGATTTGTTCAAGTCATGTTTACCTGTTGTTAAAAGTGAATCTTAGTTTTCAGTCACATCACATACCTACTTTTGCTTATTGAAAGATTTTTGGTAGTTTTTTGGAGAAATGAGTGATCAGAGGGGAAGCTAAATTAATGAGAACACTGCCCTTCCTCATTTTTTGAGGGTTCTGTTTGGTTTTCTGTTGCCCCATAAATTAACGGAAGTCTTGTATAATCTTCAAATGAAGAGATGTATTTTCCCATCAGTTTTACATTGTAGCACCTTGAGGTAGTCTTGGATAAATCAAGATGGAATGAAGAGGCCTTTTTTGCTTTCTGAAATCTGAGGCCTGGGAGATATTTCTTTCATTTTTTCAATGTATTTGTTTGTTAAGTGTTTGTGCAGCACAAATATGTGGGATCTGATGTGGCATTCTTTCACTCTCAGTTTTTTGTTAGTTTTGAGGATACACAAGATGGAGATGTTACTGCTAATGCAGCTGTATCTGTTGATGGACTAGTTCTTAGCATGTAGTAGTTTTGACTGTATTTCCTATGGTTTATATCAAGATAGTGTCTAGATTTGAAATAAAAATTACATAAGTTAGGAGGAGTAATGTAACATTTCCTTTTGACATTATCTTCGATCTACTGTAGAGGTCACATGAACTCCAGTGTTAGATTTTTTGAAGGGCTTTCTTCACCTCTTAAAGGGTTAACAATTTGTTGCGTATTTTGCTGGGTTTTAATACCTGTATTCAAACTTAGTTCATTGTCAGGATTATACTTTGGATTCCAGTGCATGGGCTTTGCAATGCTCTGCTGCCATTTCACTCTTGTTAGTAGTCAGACTGAGTTATGTTTGTTGATTCAGAAGTGCAGGTAAAGGGCACAAACAATGTGATGGAACAGGCTTCAGTCTCAGATATGTGTTAAAGAACCAGGAAAACATTTTAACCAGTAAAAGTGAAGATTTTGTTTTTAAATTCCCAAATAATTTCCCAGTCAAACTTGGGATTTTATCTGGGAAGTGTCTGTCCTGTCCCTCTGTTGGGCAGTGAGACTGGTTATTCTTCAATGAAGGCTCAGCCCTGGTTGCTCATAAAGGAGATCTCCGTTGTCTTCTTTCCTCTCTTTTACCTCTGAAGTAAGTCCCGAATGCCACCTACACAGTGTTTCTGAGGTGTGACACTTCTGTGATGATAAACCTCAAGTTATCTGGCTTTGTTCTGTTGAGGCAATGGGGCAGGCAGAAAACCTAGCACCAGCCTGGTTGCCCTATTCATGGGAATCCTTTCTTGATGTTAGCTAATCCACTTGATTGTGACAGGAATTGGGTTCCCTGCAACCAAATTCCCAAAAGGATGTGTAAAAGGGTAGCAACTTTTTCATCTTGATGTGAGTAAAAAATAGCAACCTCAAGAGCATCTGTCTCATAACATCTGTAGCTGCCACGGTTGGCTAAGCAACGCTTATCAGCTTACCCTGAACTGGAAACAGCAATTATAACTTGGTAATAATGATCGCAGCTGCACGCTCTCTCTATGACTTTAATAACCTGAGTTATTAAAGTTATTAAACCTAAGTTTAATAACTTACAGTTGAAGGAACTGATGTCTATCAGACAGTTTGTATTTGTTTATTTTCATTAATTACTGCAGATTGTCTGCAGAATGTGGATTTGTGGCTATACAGTGATAGGATAAACACTACATACCCTTCTATGTAAAATAATGTCTCTTTAATTTGTAGAATATTCTCATTATCTTTAGTACATAGAAACCTGTATGTAACAATATTTGGTTTAGAATGACAGTCCTTTTTGCTCTGCGGAATTGTAAAGGATTGCTTTGTAGTTCACTGACTATTTTATGGAAGTTGGTTTCATTCAGTGTGATAAATGATGATAGATACAGTTCAAAAAAAATGTAACTGGATTGGGTTCCAAATGTTGTAACAGATCAGATGTTCTTTTATCTTCCTCCTGAACTTGGATCTAGTGTAGGTCTGTTAAAATTGTTAAAACCAAAATGGGCTAATGTGTCTGGAGCAGTCTCCTTTCCCATCAGCACTGTGTACAGTACTGTGCAAACCAGTGCTCTGTGCCAGATGCAGGAGCAGTCACACATCACACCCTCGTGCAGTCCTGTTTCCTATTTCTGTTCAGTCAGGATTGTCTCCTCTATTAATTTTTCCTGCTTGAACATCTTCATGTAGAAGCTTTACTAGATTTAACGGGTTATTTTTGTAGTGTTTATTTTTTTGCTGTTGCTAAGGGTGGCCAGTAAAAGAACAGTAAAATGCAAATTATTTACACATTTTGGTGAACAAGTTCCCTGAGGTTTAAAAGAAACTACAGCATTTTCACTGTAGCACTGTGACAATGAATCATTGGCAATGCCCAGTGTGCCAAAGTCCCAGGTGCACAGCTTTCAAAAACAGCACACAGGAAAAACAGCAGTATTTTTTTTCCTCATTCATCAATCCTGTGAAGCCAAATTAGCTTCTGGAATCCCCACAGCAATTTGTAAATGATGTATGAAATAAAATATTCCTACCTGCAGAGTGCAAAGGGCAAAGAAAAAAATAGCTTTTCCATCCCTGTTCTGACATGCTATTTCAGCAATACTCGGTATCTAGTAAGACACTGCCAGAAATAAGATACTAGTTCCAGATGCATGGAAAAATACCATTTACAGAAATCTTCTGTGCATTTTTCTTTCATTTCCCGTTTGTTCTCTCAGCACTGCTAACCTCGACAGATCAATCTTTCAGAAAACATACTTGTTCATGCAAGTCTATCGATAGTTTTGAGAAATGGAATGATTTTTCTTGTATTTTTCTGTCTGATCATGGCTTGAGGAAGTGAATGAACTGCATGTCCTCTCAAGGTCCACTGCTCTGTACTGTGATTAAGATTACATGTGCATATTTCTTCTCTGCTATATTGCTTATATAGGATTTAATTCCCTAGATATTACCAGCTGTTTCTGGAGACAGACTAAAAACATTTTTCAGTGTTAATTTTGCTTTCTATTGTTCTTGAAATTTTAATAAAAAATTTATAGTTCTTCCTTTCCATTTGGAACTGAGCATTCACTACAGAAGAGGTTTGCATTTGTATCTGGCCTCAGTTTATGTAAAGCTCTGCATGTTATTAAGCTTTTTTTTTTTTTTACATTTAGAAAAAAATGTTTTCTGTTTTGGTCACCCGCATCACAGGTTACAGGGTGGACTTACAGTCAGTAACCTATCAACTATTTATGATAATTCTACGGAATTTCTTATCGATGCAGATGCTGTTACAGAAGACTTTATTTTAGAGTGTGGATATTAGAAAAAGAATGTAATGGCAATAAAATAGTAAATGCTGTGTCACTGGACCACGAAGTGACTGGAACACCCCTACAAAAATAAAGAAAACAAACCTTATAGTGCCTTTCTTCTTACACTACCTGTTCAGGACAGGTATAATTCAACTTAGGTGTGACCAGTTCAAAATTGATAAGTTAAAAAACATAGAACACAAATAAATAAAATTTGGTACTGCTTGTTGAAGCTAACTGAAGGGTTAGACCTCAGCTGGAGTAAGAGATATGTATACACATACACATATATAGAGACATTCATAAGTTCCAGGTGGTATGGTTGGAATTACTTCTGGAGGGTGTGTAACCTCTAATGCTGCCAAGTGCAAGCACATTGTTTACTTGAGGTTTGAAAGGAATTCTGCTGATATGTTAATGTCTTCATGTTTTTTGGGGGGTGAGTGTTTTTTTCTTGCACCTGTTTCCAAATCACTCTGTGTGTCTTTGAAAATAAATTCAAACCAGTGGATTCATGAAATAAGATAATTCCTACATCTCATGAAACTGTCCAAGTCCTTGGACATCTATGTACACATACTCTCCTCCCAAACAGTTGGAAAATACTGTCTAGTGGTTAGCGGGGTCAGTGAACTACTGAAGTCAGTGTTGCTTGCAGGCATTCATAAATGTTCAGATGCAGCCACCAACTGCATAAGTCTGTGCCACCGAGAAACATGATTAATCACTCTGTGCAGGTATCCACACAAACACAGCTATATTACTTCTGATACTTGAGTAAGGTCGTTTCAACGTAGCTCAGGTTGTTCTTCATGGCACCACATTGCACAGTGTAGCAATGAAAAAGGGAACTGTGGTGATGTGCTTCTTGGAAAGTCCGTATTGACCCTGCGGTATCTTTACATCTTTTACTTCTATCTTCAGCATTGAAGTTGATGAAACATCAAGAAATATTTTATTGTTTATCCTTCTTTTTCCTCAAGGTTAAAGATACTCTCAACAACTCCCACACTAAGACTGTGGTGACAGAACTGTGAATTACCAGAATTTTATGACTTTGTTACAAGAACTTTAGAACCTGAAAATAAATGAGCTCCATCTATAAGAAACGCTGTGATTAGTGGTGGGGGTTACTAAGCCCACTATCCTTTAAAGATAATGTGTGATTAGATCTCATAATGCCTGATAAGGCATGGTATTGTATTAAACATATATCAGGGGAACTCTGCTAACTCTTTCCTGTATGTATACTTGATATCTACATGGGAACTGTTATGTGAGTTCAGCTAAATTCTGAGCATAAGCATTTACACAGTTTTTCTTCTCTAATCTTCTCTAACAGGCTTCCTGTTTACATGCACTGCTAGGAACCTAATGCTTTTTGAGTTCTTTTGCTTTTGGCAAATACTACAATTTTTCTATGGGAAAACAAAATAAAAATGTTTACAGGTCAGACTTTGTTCATAAGCAGTTTAAAAATGTTTTTAACAGATATCTTTGCTTTCTTTTCCCACACTCCAATATTTTTCTGTTGGTACTGTGATTACCCATGCTCATGCAAAAGTTGGTATCCCTTTAACTAGAATGCCTGAATGGATCTTCAATTTGAACTCAGTCAACCATGGTCAGTGCAATTTAGTTTACATTCTTGGTAGTAAACTTTTCCTTCCACTGTGTGCATGGGTAACGGACTTTGGTTAAGGTGAGATTTCACATACCTGGCAGATCAATAACTCAGGTCAAATTAACCATGTACCTTTAAATTTGCTTTCCAAGGACAAGGGTATTCTTCTTTACCACAGACACAGAGATCTCTGAAACAGTATGCGTATTGTATTTCACAGCTCATTTGTTCCAGGCCCACAATGCCTGTTGGAGCACTCTGCACAAAGCAAATGCCAAACAAAACCATATGAACAAAATACTCATGGTCAGTCTTTAAGTTGATTATTTTCAGGTCACCTCTCATATTCAGGTGGAAAAGTCTTGACTTTGTCTGCATCATCAAATTGTCCTCGTCATCCTTTGTGGGGCAGACGTGGATAGGGAGAAACATAATGAATATCAATCCATTAAAATTCAGTTGTTACTTATGTGGTACGCGTATCCCACATATAAAAGAAATGGTGGTTTGGGTTTTGACTATCTTTAGTGTGGATCAAATGGGTTCAGGAAAGTGTTAGAGTAAGGAAATTTATTTGCTTCATATTTAAATGAGTCCCTGCTGTGATCTTCATGAAAGCAATAAACTTAGGAGACTATATATAGATGGATTTATATGAAATACCCAGCATATGAGACCTAGAATCAGATTGAGCTAGAGTACTGCTGAACAGTGAAGAAAACCTTGTGGATCGCTCCAGGATAATTAAAAAAAAAAAAAAAAAAAGAAAAAAAGCTTTTAATGTTACAGTGGCACTGATTAGCTCCCATTTAGTAGAAGTTTCTCCTTAGCTTCCACTCTTCCTTTGAAAACAAAACTAAGTAGTTACTGTACCCATGAGTCAGTTGCTCACAAGAGGTTAGTTGTGCATACTGGTACATTTCTGGCTAACGGTTGCATGTAAAACTAGGTTCAGTTTGGTTTTATCAGCATTGTTTTCCACTCTAGCGTTTGTTACCTGTTGGCTTTGTATCTCTGTGCAGGTAGAGATTCTTTTTTATGCATGTTGAAATCTGTTACATGACTTTTTTAGATGGCAATTTTTTTGAGGTGAGGAACTATCCTTTAGTATGTATGTGCACTTTCAATAATACAATAAGATTTCATTGTCTTTGCACAACAGAAAACTAAAGGTTAAAAAAGAATGCAAAGGCAACCTTACACGTGTTTTACCTGGCAAAACAGTAATTTCTGAGCTGTGGGTGTGTTGAGGATTTCTTGTTTTGTTTCATTAGTGTAATAGTACAGAGAGGAAATTTTCACGTTACAAATGTAATGTGAACTCTGAATAGTCGAGATTGATTTTGCTCAACTAAAATGTAAGAGCACAGTGGTGATAGGTTAGCTGAGGTTCAGAAAATGGTATTAATATAAGAGTTTGTGGGTTGTGGGTCAAAGGTTCATCTAGCCTACTAACCTGTTTGGATCAGAGCTTGTAAAGCAAATATCTAATAAAGACAGAATATCATGGCTTTCCTTTGAGTTACTCACAATTTTGAACTAGTTTTCGCTCACGAGATATTTTTAAGCAAATCTGTTTTCAGTGTGTTTTGCTTCCATGTAATTTTTGTTTACCCTGAAGGCACTGTAAACTCCTAGCATTCACAGCATCTTGTAGCACTGTTGCATTGTCTGAGCAACTGCCTCCTTTGTTATGAATCTCTCTTACGCTAGTTCCACATTATGTCTGCTATACTGGAAGAGATGGTGTGCAATTTCTCCTCATTTACCATCTCTCTGCATCAGATTGGTTTTTATAGTTTGTTAACTTTCTTTCTCTCTTCCTCCCCAAACTTAGTCTCTTGTTCATACAGGATGTGTCCTATGTCACTGAACGTTATTACCAACATACTCTGGCTCTTTTCCACTTTCATTACTTCGTACTTCAGTTAACTTTAACAGCAATGTAAAGATACTCTCATTTCATTCTCTGTGCCTTTCCTAATAATTCCAAATGCTTCGTTTGCTTTTTCTTGCTGCTAGTGAGTACTGAAGTGGCAGTTTTACAGAGCTATCATAATCCCATAGTCAGCACTTAATCAGCTGAGGGCCTGTCATTTCATTTGCATATCACTTACATATGCACATTTCCCTGCTGCTTCACTTCCTGTATACCTGGGCATATCCAGTTCTGCTGCTGCTGTCTCTGTTCCAGATAAATACACACTGTTTACTTGTCGTGGGTAGAACAGGGCATAGAAATCAGGAACATGGATAGCTTGACTTTTATTTAAAAAAAAAAAAAAAAAGGCACTTGGCATCCCTAAGATGCTCATACAAAGTATGTACGAAGAAAAAGTGTGTGTGTGTGTATATATATGTGTATATATATCTATATATAGAAGGAACTGACACTGAAGCTTGGCTTGTTGGTTCAAAAAATACAGGCTTTTTGACACATGGGCTAATGTTTCTTCCATCAATCCTTTCTTGTCCTTGGCAAAATTACTGAGCAATGTCTTGCACAATAGAAAGCTAGTGTGTGGCTGTGGGTGTTGTATAGGCTACAGATAAGCTGTGTATGTGTACACACAATGGCTGCACCTTATTGTCTTTCAACTATAGATTTTTTTTCCACTTTATTACAGTGGTTATATTTATATCTAGTGATAATGTTTTCCCACAAGATTTAATCAGTTTATTTTCTGATATGTTATCTTACTCTTTTTTCAATTTTTTTTCATACTCTTCTTTTGTCCTGGAATATTTTGCTGTTAATAATGTGTAAGGAATTCTGGCCAATTGCAATGGATTTTATCACCATCACTCTAGGACATTTTTTACAAAAAAAAAAAAATTACAGAAAGAGGCTTTTGAACAGATAAATACAACTTTCCTTGAAGGCACGAGAAGATCGTAGTGGCTTTTACCATAGTACTAGATTTCTCAACAGTCACAATAGTGCATGTGTTGTACAATGTCTTCAGGGAAGAGGAAAGAATGATTTATCAAGGTCAGGTCTTACAATCTTTGATTTTTAGTTTGGGTATTATAAAAGTTGCCATCTGTTCAAGGAAGTTACTGCATAGGTATCTCATAAGTATCTCTGATTCCAAAAACATTTTTACAGCAGTTGGGTCTCATCTCATATAAAGTGTTAACAAGCTATTTATTACATCTATTGAACTTTTAACAATGTGTTCCACAACTCTAAATATAAATGTAATTATTCGTTTTCTCGCATTGTACTTTAGAAATTGCTATTACAAGTATTCCTTTAGAGCTCTGAATCCTCAGATTTCATTTCTTTTCACAGCTATGGAGTTCTAAAATTGATCAGAACCCCATTTCTTCAAGCCTTGCATACAAGCTATTTTCATATAAGGAAAATCTTTCCTACATGATACCCTTTCTGTTACATTGTAAGGTTTTGATAGAGTATCTTTGTCAGACTGAGTTCTTTATGGTTTCCATGTACAAATTTATAAAATAAAAGAGTAAGACTGGAGGGAACCACAGGCGTAGGTCTCTAGCCCAACTTCTTATGCAAAGCTGGGTCAGCTACAGGGTCAGATGAGATTGCTCAGGGCTTTATCTGGTCAAATTTTGGGAACCCCCAAGACAGCCTCTCAGGGCAGCCTACTACACTGTTGGAATGTCCTCAGGGTGATCATTTTCTCTTGCATTCACACCTTATCAGTCTTGTCTTTCCACCAGGCACCTGCCTCCACCCTCTTGCAGGTATGGGCAGGCCTGTCACCCTGAAGCTCTCTCTTCTCCTGGCTGGACAAGCCTCAGCCTATCCTCACAGTTAAGTGTTCAGCCCTTGAGCACCTTAGGGGTTTTCCAGTGAGCTTGCCTCAGTTAAATGACATCCTTCCTGTACTGGGCACTCCAAAAGTGAATGGAGTTAGCAGGTGTGCTCTTGGGATTGCCAAATAGAGGATAATTTCTCCCCTCAGGGGCAGCATTTAGTGTTTGTCCTTGCTGGATTTCAGGAGTTCCCTGCTGTCCCATTCCTCCAGCCTCTGTAGATCCCTCTGAGTGTTGGTTGCTTCCCCCTATTTGGTGCTATCAGCAAACCAATGAGAGTGTAACCTATCAGTGTCACTGATAGAGATATTAAACAGGAGAGTTTTCATCACAGCCTTCTGTGGTGCTGCACTATTCCATTTGGTACCAGTCTCCCTATAGAGTATGTCAGACTTTTTACCTGCCCACCCAGAATGTGATATCCTTACATGGATACAAGAATATTGTGAGACAGCATTGGAAGTCTTACTGAAGTTGATGTAAATAACATTCACTACTCTTTTCATCCCCTAATCCTGCCATTTCAGCATGGCTGTTGGGCTGTTCAGGTACGATTTATCTTTGGTAATTCCATGCATTCTTTTTTCTCCTTCACGTGCCCAGAACTGTGTTCATGGAGAACTTGTTCCATGATTTTCCCAAAATGAGGCTGCTGGCTTGTAGTTCCTTGAGTTGACTTCTTAGTGTTTTTTAAAGATGTGTGTGACATTTTCAATTTTTCAGTCACTGCTAACTTCCCCTGATCTTCGCTACTTTTCCAAGGTGATAATGTCCTCTGTGAAATTGACCAGGTCTCTCAGCACTCTTGGGTGCAATCTGTCAGGTTGCAACGACTTCTCTGGGTTTGGTTCTCATACATAACCCACCGCTGACTGTTCCTCTCCTTCAGTATGCACAAAGGTCTGGGAGGTCTTGTTGGTGAGGATGCAAGAAAGACATCGGGTATCTCAGCCTAGTTTGTGTCTGCTGTTTCTCTAGCTGTTTCTCTAGCCACATGCCCCATTGAACAATTAGGACCATGTTTTCTCTTGCCAGCTTTTTTTCTATTAATCAACAAAAAGAGCTTCTAATGCTGTATTATGATAGCCCTTGCAAGTATCAACTTTGTGAGCTATGGCTTTTCTTACATTATCCCTGAACATCTGGGCAATACTCATTTGTAGCTTGTTCCATTGTACTGCCTTTTTACACTGAAGATCAGTCATGAACTCCCTGTTTAGTTAAACCGATCTGGTAATCTGTTCCTTTTCCTGATTATTGGCCTGGACCATTTTAGAGCGAAAATGGGATTATTCTAAAAGACTTGCCAACTTTTGCAAGTTCCTTTGCCATTCAGAGCTGCTTTTCACTGGACCACTCTAGTTCTTTGAATAAGCTGAATCCTGTTCTCATAGAAACCCAGGGTACGTAGTCTGTAGTCTGCTACTTGTCTTCCCTTCACTTGGGATCCTGAACTCTTCTGTTTCATGGTCAGTGCAGCCAAAGCTGCCATTGATTACCATCTCCCCAGCCAGATCCTTCTCCTTAGTGACAAGCAGATGTGCATGTGCATCACGTGCTGTTCCTTCATCCAGTACTTGCATCAAGGAGTTATCCCTACCATGTCCCCAGAAAACTGCTGAATTGCCTGGATTTAGTTCTGTTGCCATTACAGTATATTGCAGAAAAAAATCCCTCCTAAAGGTAAGGGTCTATGATCCAGAGACCTTCTTTAGTTGTTTACAGACTTCATACTTTCTCAACCTAATTGGTAGTCTGCAACAAATCTCCTTGCACTGGCATCTCCTTTGATCTGCATTCAGAAGGATGGGGAGAATCTTTGAAAAACTCATTATCAGTAGATTAATTAATTGTCATTTGTATTGTCTGAGTCCGTCTTTAAAGACTAACCATGCACGTTAACAATTCTTACATTTTGCGACTACTTTACAATATGGGTTACTAGAAATCCAATCCAAAACAAAACTATAGCATGATTGTATCCGCTTACCAAGTAAAACTGATATCCATACAGCCTGTGCCTAACTTGTTTTGGGGGGAAATACTGGAAATACAGGTCTAAGCATTGGTCTAAAATCAAATGCAAGTTTAAATACTACATTTGGCGTAGATTTTCCTGTGTCTCTGTTACTTCCTTCCTTCCCTTTTTAGCAGCCCTTTTTGCATTCCTTTTCTGAGATTCCTCTTAAAATTCCTAGAGAGACAACAGCAATGGAGATGATGATTGCAGTAAGAAGATAGATTCCATGTCCTTCTCCAATATCAATTTTCAGAGAGGTGCCAAAAGAACTGATGGTGTTGGTAGTCGGGTAATAAAGTGACTCATGAACATGTAGTAGTAACATGACCAAGTTTATGGAACTCAGAATACTAAGATAGTGCTGACAAAAGCCAACTGATTGGTTGGGTTTTGCATGTTGCTATGTGTGAAGTTTATTGATAGCAAGACTATTTTCAAATTGCTGCTTTTACTTTATGTAAGATTTTACCCACCTTAGTTCTCAACATAGTTAAATCACCTAATTTACATAAAACAGCACTCACCATGTCTTATTTCTATTTGAATTTGTCAGTACTTGCAGCTTAAGCAGCCATACTTGGTTATACTCCATATTTTAGTTTACCTTTTCTTGTCAATCTTTCCAAAATTCAAGAGGTCACTTCTTTATGGAGTGGGTTTTCAACTTTGACTTTTCTGTCTTCTGTACATGGGGTAGGATCAGAAGTAGCAGTAGTGTTACTTTACAGAACGGGAAAAAAAGCTAATTTATTTAAAGTTCTTAGGTTTGTTTATAGCAGTGAATTAGCATTTTGTTCCATGCAGTGCAATTTAAAACCACTTTTCTGTAATTCTCCTTTATATAGTTATGAATAATTGCTGTGTGAAAAATGAACACATAGTAGAAAACTGTTAAATGAGTAATCTCATTTTAAACACATTTATTCTATTAGCTACCATTTATTTGAGAGGACTGCACTGTGTTACAGTATATACCCTGGGGTGCTAGAAATCTGGTGGTGTAGAGTTTTTTCCCCTTAAAAACCCATGAATTTTATAAGGTCCCATTTTTTGAAAGAAGTGAGCTTTCTATTTTAATAAATATCTTGATTGCTCAATTGTCTTCTGATTTAGTCATTCCATAGCTGAAGAGATGAGGTATGTTAACCACTTTCTTGAAACAAACAGCCTGAAACTGTTATGTGTGAAGAACAACCCATAACACAGGTTTGAAATCGAGCTGTTTGTAATGGTCTTAACAGAGGTGTAATACTAACAAATACATGGACAGATACACTTAACTATTTCCTTGTTGTTTGATTTAACGAACATTTAGTCTCAAAATCCATTTTGTGTGCACTTGAGTTATTGTGTGTGGTGTTCTTCAAGAGGATTTTATGAAAAAAGATATGCCTATATGAAAACTCTTTATGGTATAGAGGGATTGATGGTCAGGTGAGATTATAGACAGCAGTCAATTTTTTTTATTTAGTTATTTATTTAATGTCTGATAGCCTTTTAAACGTCTTTCTAAAGCTCTACTGGTAGTGTCAGTATTCTGTGCTGCACTGTTCGCTGGTGCTCTCCTCCTATGCTTTCACATTTCTCAGGCTCACGATGAACAACATTGCAGGTACCTTTTCCTACTGCAATACTTGAGCTCAAGGGATTGATTTCAACCGTTTTTTTTCCATTTTTTGGTATACAGCTATGCCACAAGTTGCAGTTATAGCAGCACCTCCATATTGGTAACCTTAGTTACCCTCCTACAGATGAGGTTATTTTGACATACATATTAAAATGGACTAAATTCACATTTTAAGCTCAAATTGGGAAAAGTAGTGTTCCTATCTAAACATGACCTGATATGCTGAGGCGCAGTAATGGTTGGCTTGATGCAACACTCCAGCAATAACAACTAAATAAAACTTGGCCAAGTGGAGGCAAGAGATTTGAAAAGTTAAAGTCCTGCTGGGCGTTGATGAAAGTTGCTGGAAGAGGAGGGAAATGCATTTATAAAGAAAAACTTGTAACTAGTGTTGTCGACATCTCATTTTGATTTACAGACATTATTAAGAATCTTAACTCAGTGATGTTGCAGTTAAGTATCTCTCTGAGATACTAAGCCTATGGTTCTGTTTCTGCTGAGTCTTTTACCATTTCCTGTAAAGTTCATACTTTTGTCAATTAAAAAATAAAAATATTAATGACCCTGCAAGGTCATGATATTATTGCAAAGTTCCTTTTCATAAGAACTATGTTTTAGAGAGCATCCTCTTGTATATGTATTTCTTTTTTGAGTTCCAAACTACAGCTTCACATTTGTGGCTGCTCTGCAAACTAGCCATCCTTATAAAATGATAAAATAAATAACAACCCAAGAAATTCAAAATTAAACAAGTATACCCAAATATGTGTAAAAAGCAGAACAAAAATTGTTCTATCTTCTTCCTGATACCAGCTTGCGAATTTTCAGTTTATTTTACCAAGGCAGGACTGGGGCTGAAAGAGTAGTTACTGCTTATGATAATTTTTGTTAGAACTAGTGGCCACACAGTAGTTTAGGCAGAAACCTGCAAGATCTGAATTCTATCTTCAGTTTAGAAAAAAAAAATGTTTGGGTTTGTTTATTTTTAAAATAAATTCTCTCTTTGGACTACCTGTTTTTCAAGAATGTGTTTATTTTAGGGTATTTAGGATATTAACTGCAATGTTTTGTAGTCATAATAGTATTGTGTTCATAAAGAGTGACTTATTTTAATTAAAAGTCTGATCCTTTCTAGATCATAGAAAGGTGATATGGAGTTCATAGTTCATAGTAGGAACTGAAGAACTGATCTGTCCTTGTACGCTCATTCTGTCTCACATTGTTAGCCAGGTGATGGAAGAGGTACATTTTATCTGTAGGCCTCAAGAAAAAAAAAATACAAAACCCTCCTAAATTTATTTATGGATTCTTGTGGTTTTTATTTTCTTTTCCTCCTCCTTCCTCCTGCTACAGAAAGAGTGGTATCTCTAGGCTTCATTGCTCTACAGAAGGATTCTGAGTATATTGGTTTTGTGGCATCCCCCCTCCTCTGAAGCAGATCAGGAACATACATAGGAAAACTTGCTGAGATTCTGAATCATTACAGCTTTACGTCTTGAAAAGGTAACCACAGTAAAGGCTAGAAGAATGTAGGCTTGTTTATTTCAGAGGAGGATTTCCTGCTGATTTTTTCTTTTTCCTCTTCTGTTTTTCGGATATGATGTTGAAAAAAACACATTTGAATATAGACACGGTTTTGTTGCTAATTGACCGTATATATGAACACCTCTGGAGTTAACTCCTTTAGTCTAAAATAATAGTCTGTCTTCTTGTTCCTCCTTCCAGTAGTAAAATGCTTTTAGGCAGTGCATGATCCACTAAAAGAAACTAAACTGAATATACAGTGAACTACAAATAAACTATTTTGAATACAAGGATGATCGGTTAGTTAACTTATCAGTTAATTAACTTACAATACTACATTTTATAATATATTTAGTAAACCAGGATGCACCAAGAGCAAATTGATTCGACTCGTGTAATTCTATACTTTATTTTCTTACAGTGAATGAGAATTACACATTATTTTCATTATTTGTTTTTTAATTTAAGTTCTTCAGTTAAATTAAAAGTAATCACAATGCCCTATGCTTTTGAAATATTTGATATACCCTTGATATGTACTATGTTTTCATTTACAATATTGCAGTTTCTTCAACTTTGAGACAGATACTATATGCATTTTTAGAAAAAAAAATGTAAAATTTTATCATTGTATGCTTTTATTCTTTGAAGTTTTCACTTTTCTGATTTTTGTGCATGATGGTGTTTGTTTTTTTTTTTTTAACATTTTCATACAGTTCTGCTCTTCAGTGGTTCTCAGAAAATATCTTTATGTTGCTAAGAGTTATGTTAGCAAATGTTAATGTTAGATTTCTTACGGAATTTTACTTTACCTAAAAGAAGGTTAGTGTGATGAAACTGCTGTATTTCTTTGCCTTTTCATATCCATTGAATTTGGATAACTTACATCTCCTAAGCTTAGAGTTAACCATGTGATACAATGAAGTACCTGATGAAAAGCATTCTTTTATGTGAAAAATAAAGTGAATGCTTACCAACTGTAAAATATCAATGAGTTTATATATCAAATATTTCCATGGTTGTATCCACAGTTCTGTATCGGACTTAGCTGTGCAGAAAGGTTATTTCCCATTCAGTGTGTGCTTATTTCTTCTAGTATGTTGCTATAGGCCAGTAGGATCTGCAGGGAAACAAGGAACAGTGAGAGCTCAGTTGAGACAAGCTCTTCGTTCCTGGATAATCTCTGCACTATCCTGGTTTCATTAGGAGGCTGGGAAGGTGCAGGTGAGTGAGTTAGATTATGCTTGGTAAGTGGGGATATCCCTTTTATCTTGGGTATTTTGTCAAAACATGTTATCTAGAGGCAGAAAGTAAGTTCTTAACCCGTTAAAGCACAGGTTCTTTTGTATCTGCATGTAAAAAAAATATATTTATGAAAACAAACTTAGGAAAATTCTTTTTCTTCCATGCTTGCAATTAACTTGCATTAACAGACTACAAAAATAGCATGTGTTGTTGAATGCTTGTTTTTTGCTTCATAATTTTCATATGTATTTACGTATTGTGTTCAGGCTTAAATTTGTTCTTTCAGGAAGTAGGAAATCCAGGTTTAGTACATTCTGTATTTAAAAATGCATGCTCGTTTCAGTGAGAAATGTTTGAGCTACCTCTCAGTGACTTATTTGACTGTTGAGCTTTTACCATATGTTATAAACCAACAACTGAAGAGTAGCACCCATGTTACCAAAATGTTCAAGCAAGTCCCGTGGAAGGTAAAAGGAACACAACTCAAATGATGCCTCTTTCAGCATTTTATTAATTGTTTAAATAATGTTGGAATACGGGCTTATACCATGTTGCATTAAGATCTGTTCAGGATCTTGAATACTGAAAAGCAATGTAGTAACCTTGTACAAATAGCACAGAATCTTGGTAATGATCCCGGTGCGTGTTCTATCCATAAAAGCTGCTGGCTGTCGCACTACTCTCAAGCTTGTAGCAGTTTAGCAATGCTTGTACAGGCAGGCGTTACTGATGCAGGTCACTTCCAGGTTTTGGAGATCACATGAATGGGGTTCATGACCTCCTGCTCTGGATTGTAGATATTTTATTGTGCTAATTCGTGCAAGTTTTTAGAGTCAGATCAACTTCTGAAACTGATTTTCTTTTCTATTTTTTTTGTGTTCTTGTGAAAGAGGAGTTTAATTTTCTCCCTGACTTATTTTGTTGCTTATAAATGGTACAATTTGGGGGAAGTAAGTGAATAGGTATATTGCTACTGAATGGAAGATGGTGAATATTCTGTGATGGAGTCGTCAAACCTGAATCTGTAACCTTTCTGCTTACCTAGCTTTCAATGATAATTATCAGACATATAGGTGAATCACACTGTCTTAAAATAGAATTAATGAGCATTTCCATTGAGGGTGCAATCTACTAGATTATTAAAGAGCATCTGTGTTCTTTTAATTATGGTAATTTCACTGTTTTAAATAGTGTTTTACATTTCCTGATGGGAATGCAACTATACTCTGAATATGCTTATTAAGCTACTTAGCAAACATAGATTTATTAATAAAATTCAAAGTGTGTCATCTCATTCCATATTCTAAAAACCTGCAAAACATAAGCTCCAAATTCAGGAACTGAGTTCCAGATAACAGTGCAGTCTATTCAGGACAAGTTATGTCTAAGTACTGGGAATTTTAAATAAGTGGTCCTCCTGTGGTTCATAGCATGTTCCCAACGTAGTGAAAAACAGTAGCCAAGAAGGACCACCAGAGAGTGCATGTATAGATTTGCCTTTGAATGTGAAATTTCCAAAGGGCTCTGCCTATTTATAAAGAGTGGTGCAAGACGATGTGTCTTTTTGGTCGCAGTTCTATTTATTAGAGGTGAGCTATACTTAGGCTTGTATTGGACACTTGGAGGGGACAGTGGTCTCAGTTTTCCTTGTCTTAGAAGAATTTGGAAATACCTCTGTACCTAAAAAGCCAGTAGTGATTAAGAAGGAAGTTAAAAGATCTGCTCCAGGAGGTCAGGACCTATAAGTCTCTTGCATAGTTATGGCTATGGGACTGAAACATCTGTGCCTTGTAAATGGCAGCTGGAGCTCAATAATGTTGGAGACAGAAAAGGAGGGTGTAGTTACTGGAGTAAAGGAAATAACCCAGCTTTTATATAGCACTTACAGGCCTTGAGGTAGAGCTGTCTAATGAAAATTGGAGGAAAAAAAAGTCTTTGGGTGTCCATTGGTCAAAGTCTAAGAGGAATAATGATAATTAAATCTGGGAAGTCTGTTATCTAAATTTAGAAAAACTGTACAATGTTTTAATGTTTGTAATGTTCATCTAGATGAACTTTCTGTTTAGCTAGTAAATCCTGATCTGAGGCAAGGACCTGAATCATGTCAGAGTGTATCATCAGTCCAGTGGGCTGATGAGGTAATCCAAGAGTATGCAAAAGATATTTTCTAACAATGTTGTCTTTGTTTTGAGTAAAATTACTACAGTGGAAACTCTTTCAGGAAAAAAATGGCCTGATGGAAAAAGTGGTTTAAAAGTGATGAATAAGAGAGATCCGGCTGGGACAGCTTGGGATGGGAATATAGATACTATCCAAAAATAACATGAGGGGAAAAGTAAAAGGATGTCCCAAGCGGATGGTGCTGCTGTTGGACTATGGTTTGTATGCCTCCGAACATCTATGAATTAAAAGTAGTATGAGGCTCTACATATTTTTACTAATATACCATAGAGTTTACCCAGACTTCATTTCTCTAGTAAAAATCTTCTATTTATTTATTGCTTGTAACTATAAGCAATAGTATTAGCAAGGTAGCTGATTTAGTAAATATTCACTAGTGACTACTCTGGGGTTGATGGCCAAGCAGTCATAAGACAAAGTCTGTTAATGTCAGTAGGTTTGCAGCGTTAGACATGCATTGATTTGCAAGCATTCCAACAACATCTGGTATTTCTCATCTTTCTGCCAGGTAATTGTTCTGGGAATGTTGAGAAACCTAGAAAACAGAGCAAAGCAGGATACTGTCTCTAGCTAGCAAGATCACAGTCCTTATGAAATTGGGTACCACAAAGGGTACCCAATCACTTCTGGTCCTTTTTCAAATAAGGAAAATTGTTTAACACTTAAATTGCATTTGCCTTAATTATAGCTGTTCAGTTTTTATAGTTGCAACTTTTGCACAGTAAAACAAACAGAGCTTTGTTCTTCTGGATTAATATTTAGCAATATAAGTGAGGTATAAGTTTAATAAAAAGTAATAACAAATACATTGTTAAGATTTTTCAAGCTCCACTGGACATACGTACTCTTCAAACCTGTGAGACAGCATAATTTAGTATCCCCATTTCACAGCTGATTAAATTAAAACATTGGTAAGTGACATTAGGGGTTCTTTCATGAACTGCTTCACCTGCAGAGTACTGGAAGCAATAAATCAGCATTTTTTATTGCTAATAAAAATGAAGTTTATTATAATCACAGAAGTCACTTTATGCAAGGACAGTTTATCATTACAAATATTTTCTTACTGTATGGCAATATAAAACAAGCTATGAAAATTAGAGAAGGTTGTGGAACTAATAATGTGATATGACAGTCATCATAAAAACTTATAAATGTAAAATAATCTTTACGTTTTCTATCATATCTTTGCAAACTACCTTAGTGACATTATCAATGGTAAGCCAAGCTTCCTTTTTGAAGTTCAAATATAATACCCAAAACAAGCTTTTTCAAAATGAAAGTGGCCTTTTTGAAATGTTTCTCCATGTATTCTGATAGTACTATGATGTTAAGAGCAAGGAATAATTTTGCTTCTTCCTTTATCGAAGGTAAAAAAAAAAAAAAAAAAAAAAAAAAGAAAAGAAAAGAGGAAATAAAAAGATCAGGAAGATCCAGTTCTTCATATGACAATTTTTTTTTTTTTTTAAACTGCAGTGAAGTTATAAATCTGCGGACTTCTCATTGTCTGTGTGACATTGTCTGTAAACTAAAGCATGACATCTGGTCTGTAGTCCATACTGAAAACTGATTGACTCTTTTGGAGGCAAAAAGGGTAAGAATACAAGTATTTACTTGATAGTATTCATTCAGGATGACAAAAAAAGTGTAATAAATAATGAGGTGTTAGCATGGGAAGGGAACAGGACAGAAAATGTCCATGACTAATAAGGAACTTAGAAAAGAAGAAATAGAACATCTTGCCTGTAAAATGACTGCACGCTGGAGAGCTGAAAAACAAGAGATGTTTGCTTCCAGCTGCTTTTATATGAAAAACAGCTGACATTTGCATTTCAATGCTATTAGGATTTTTGGATTGTTTTAAAAATTATTTCCACTAAGTCTAGGTGTGTGAGACTAAAGAATCTTGCTAGATCTCTACAGCGAATGAAATAGTTCCTTGCTTTTGGACATCGTTTTGTATCAGCCGTTCAATGTTAATAATGTTGCATTGTCTGAATTTTCTTTAAGCTTCATCTTACATCTTCCTGTAAAGAAACATGGCTTAAAATACCGTTAGGTTTTGAAATTTGTTCTTGCAGTGCAATTTTAAATGTGATAATCTGCATTACAGCGGCTTAATTCTCTGTGGTTGAGCACATACTGAGAGTGCTGATACTAGAAACTTCAGCTATTTTTAGTGAGCTTTTCTAAGGTATTGTTATGCATTTGTCATTCATCAGGCCTGCATCTCAAACACTTAAGATACTTTCCAAAAGTAAATGTTTATAAGTAGCAATAAAACAACAGTATCCAAAAAGAGAAAGTCAAGTGTGAATAGATAGGTTGGAAACTTCAACATAGGATAGGAGTCATGGAAGTGCACTTGGAGGTCGCTGGTAATGACTGGATTTTTATGATACATACAGCTCCAGGAGGTCTCTTAGCGACTCTTTTTCAGTGCATCGTCAAGTTTCCCATAGTATTTCATACACCTCCATCATCATCTAAAGACTGTGTGGTTGGCAAGTTGCAAGAGAAGAAGCTGTTGAAAGAGGTGAAAAAGGAGAATAGCCATGAAAGTTTTTAAGTATGGGACTGACTGAAATCAAGTCATAGATTCATCTTATTTTTCTACTAGTAGTCAATTCCTCAAAGCAAGTCTCTCCTGGAGTAGAAGGGAACTTAAGGATACTGTGAAGGCCATACTCTCCTTCACTTCTGAGATCGTATCTGCTACAGCAACATCTCTGTGGAACACCTGGGATATAATACATGATCATTTTACTTCTGTGCAGAAGTACAGGTGGCTTTTTTTTATCTCCTTGGTACTGCTGTTGGCCCTCTCAGAACCTGACACACTGAAAAGATTAAAGATAGTTGATATCATGATGGAGGGGAGTTTCCTTTAGGACAAGTGGAGAATATTAATTTTAGTTCAAAAAATGTGCTTTGTGTTAAGTTTTTGTTCATTTGCATTGTGTAGTTCAAACGTTAAGCTGAAGTCTCAGAGGCAGGGAAAAGTGAACCGATGAGGCCTGTGTTTACTATTCTTCAGACTAAATGTATGCATTTCCATAAAATAAAAACCTATAAGCAACATGGATCCTAAACCATTTGTTTGAATCTTTGTCACCTTGAGGACTTAGTTTCAACATCTTTCTTGCATGTTCCTCTCTCAGCCACAGGCTGAATAAGTAAAAATTGGGGTCTATTTTCAAGTAAGATGGAAAAAAGGAAGCTCAGTAGAATATTATTTATACATTATAAACAAACGTAATATAATTATATAACTAATTGGGGCAGCAATTAAGCAACTAGGTTGATGTTTGTGCTGGTGAAAGCTATTCATTGTGGAAGCTTAATTTTAGATGTTTAATAAATTATTGCTCAGTCTCAATTATTGTACTGTAAAATAGAACAAACAACTCTTCCCATTATTTTTTTAGCTCACCGGGAAACGCAGTAACCTATAATCCAGTGCTATAAGATCGAACATCTATTGCACATATTTTATTTTCACTGCAAAGTGGTTGTTTGCTAGAAGAACAATATTTGATTTGAGGCTACAGATTGACAAGAGGAATGTAACAATTAATGGATATTTTAGGTTGGACTTATTTTCCTGTCTTGTAACAGACGTCATTTCAGACTTCTTCATAAGAACAACAGCCATGTTTTATACTTTGTTCCTGGGGAGAACAGTTGTTCTTTGCTGTTTCCAAATGTAGAAATATTCCTGGTTCAAAATGTAGTTTATTCTTCTTTTCATCTCTGTGTTGTTACGGATTTTTTCTGTTGTAATTGAAGCTTAAATATATTTGCTAAGTTCAAAAATGAAGGGGAAGAAAAAAAGGTGGGGGGAGGAAATCTACCATAATTTTCTCTCAAGTCAAACATTGTTTTATTAAGACTGAAATTAATGATTTAATGTCTAAATGGTGTTCCACTGTAGTCTCATATAATGTTTGTCCGAGAACACGTTGGTTATACTACCATATATCTGCAAATGTGCAAATAAGCAATATTACAGATACTTAAAAGCATAATGATACATAAGCCTTTGTGTGGCTATTGTATTCCCATATTTCATCAGCGAAATGTCATACCTTTCTACACTGATCCAACTAATTTGTTGTATAGATCACTCTTATAAACTCCAGTGAAGTAGTCTGTATTTCTTCTTAACAAAGGATTTTTTTTAGAACTACTTTAAGGAAATGTACCATTTTAATTGAAATTCAGACCTAGAAGAACATTCTGAGCTTTGGCAGAGTGCATGCTATGGTTTGGGAATGCAAGCCGTGTGTTTGCAGATTTAGGGTGAGGACCAGATGTGGGTTTGTTCTTTGTTAGTCTCTCTGGGAACTTATTTTTTTAGGTGCAGAGAAATATTTGAGTGTGAATGTGATCAGTGCCAGATGGGAGGTTGTTCCATGAGGGCAGAGTCAGCCCTTGAGAAAATCTTGATCTCTTCTCTCTCACAGGGAGTGGGTGGGAAGGGAGTACTACCTGAAAATGGCCAAGCTTTTCCAAAGCTGCAGGACTGTTCCAGGTGTAACCCAAGTACACTCTAAGGCCTCCTTTCCCTCTTGTCCCTTTGTTCTTCTTTGGGAGCATCTAGTTTTTGCAGACATGTAACTGGATGATGTTTAAATGCTTCTGTCTTGTGTGTTTCCATTAAGTTTCAGCACAGGTGGAATTCTTGACTATGTCATGTGCACAAATGCTTTTTTTCTTCCCCTTTTACTCCTGCCCTTCTTTTCTCAGAGGACTGAATGCTTTGAAAACTGTCCAGTGTACTCTTTGGTTCTGTGTGCTATGTCTAACAGTGTATCATGAGAGGTGGCCCAGCAGTGCTTCGGGGGTAGGTGCTGAAATACTGCGTGGGAAAAGACCACATGCGCACACATATACATATATATTTTTTTGATCAGTAGCAAGATGATATGTAATTTCATGAATTAAAAGAACTATTTATAATAAATACTTATTAATTATATTATTATTTATAATTATATATATTAGCTTTCTATAAAGAAGATGAATACAGCTCAATTTTCACACATTCACAGACAATAAAGAAAGAAATATATGGATGTTAAACCATACATACTTTACCCCTTTCCCAGGGTGGTCTCTGTGCCTGAGAACTATATGAACAGTGCAGTTCATGGGGAAAGATGTTACTGTCCAAAAGGAGTCTGATCTAGCTCAAAGAGGTTTATGTGCACTGACATTGAGTTCTGTAGGTAGGTATTTGATATAAAGTATGGTAAATTGAAATCAGGATGTTTGGGCTGTTTTTAAATGCTGACATTCCATGGGGAGTGGTCCTTTTAAATAGGCTTCTATGTTCAGTAATGGCAATAACATTATTTAATAGCACGAATTCGATAGAGGAGTGTAATTAAGTGGCAGTCTTTGTGTTACAGCTGTATGAAATTACCATGACCTGTCAAATAGCAGAACCAAGAACCTTAAGACTGAGGAAAAGCCTCTGAAAGTTGCCAGCAGTTAAGGAAGTGTGGAGTAGATTTCAGAAGGGGTGAGTAGCTGAGCTTTGCAGCTCTGTTTGAGACAACTGAACTGCTATGCAGTTTACCATGCTGCAGCTCCATATATTTATTTCAATTCTGGAATATCTGGAAACTAATCTCTTACTAGGTTAATTGTCTTTTACCACTGTGATCTAGAAATGTAAACAAATATTTTTATTGACATTAAAGCCAATTCTCCAGTTAACACTGGAATTAACCCATGTTTTCTATACTTCTACTCAGATGTTAGAAGCATGTAAGGCATGGAATGTAAATGGATTTAGTTATTTGCATTTTAACCAGCAAAAAAGTGTTTCTCTGAATATTTTTGACTGAAAAAATAATCTAGTGATAATTACCTATTTTTACATGTATTATATATGAAGTAGGGATACACATACTAATTAGATAGTAAAATTAAATACTTATGAAGTGCTGTTGGTCTATAAATATAAAAAAACTGGTAATTATCACTAAAGATATTTGTTAAAATTCAGGCTTGGATAAATAATGAATAGTAATTTATATATTGATACTTTATAAATAAAACATTGCTGTTTCTTTTCTGTTTGATTCTGTTGAGAACCTGACTTTGGTCTCAGTCACGTACATGCTATTGCAGTCAGTCTTTAAAAAAGAAATAAAATGAATACAAAATAAATAAATAAACAGTTGTTATGGTTATTATGGATTAGTAATCCACATAAATCTTTGCTATTCCTTCATAAGGCTGTGCATTTTGGACAAAAAACATCTGCCCTCTGCCCATGGCAGGTCACTTGTCTAATTTGAGTCAGAAGTGGCAGTGAGGCCTGACTTTTCTCCCCTGGAGTTTTGTGCCTTTGGGGCAAGTACAGCACTTAGACCTCATGTTCTTTCTTTTCCTTGTGTAAGGCAACATAAATGCAGACGGAGTCCCACCCACTTAGAAACCCCATCTTATCTTGTAACAAATTGTGAAGGGCCTAGTCTGTATAAAAACCTATACTATCCTGTTTTATGCCATGTGGAAGTGGTTCGAACAGGTAGGTGGGATGGATGGCTGTACTGGGTCAAGGGCAGGGTACCTGAACTATCTATGTGCGAGGTGTACAGCCACAGGAATTGCATTGACATCTGTGCTCCAACATAGCTATGTTCATTTCATTTCTGCCTTTCCTCATGGCCAGGTGGGAGGTTGCTCCAGATGGGAGGGATGGTAAGCTTGGCCTCCAGCCTGGGCCAGAGGCTATTCCATCACAGCAGTGCAAATGAAGAATTATAGTTTACCCTGACTTTTCATTTGGGATTTTTTTCTTTCTTTAATGCTCTTGTAATTAGCCAAGTAGTTTATTTCTTTCCATGAGGAAGATAGCATTTAGTAATCAGTCTGAAGATGCAGAATTTATTCTGCATAGCATGAAGCTTACAGAAAAACATAAATCTCAAAGATGAGGTCAGAGTTTTAGGTATGAAGCAAGAAAAATTCCACTGATGTTCTTTTCAGTTGAGACTTGTATGTACTATTGGTGATCTCAGTTTCAGGTTGTAAATTTTGGTAAGGTACAACCATGTGATTCTTTGACTTCAGGACCAATTATACCACTTCAATTCTTGATGTTTGTGGAAATGTTAGAGCATTTACTCTAGACTGATATCAGAAACAGAGGAAGAATTATCACTGCTGTCAGTAATAATAGACTTTAGGAACTGTGTTTTAGTTTAAGTGTCAGTCTTGAGCTACCTGCTCACAATGTGTTCCTATGTTGTCACACAACTTCTTCCATTTGAAAAGTTGTCTTATTTCTACCAAACCTTTGCATTATAACAACCTGAGAAGTTGTGATGCTAGTAAAAATCTCACTGATTTATGCAGAGGCCAGAGATTAATGTTGACTGAGGTAGAAATGAAGTCTTGAGTACCTTGTGTATGTGCCCAAGTCTCGGCAACGACAAAAATATATCAGTTTTGGACAGAAACTAGTAAAGTTGGGAAAAAGTGCATGTTGAGTTATTTATTTTATACTAAAAAAAAAAAAGGTGTTACCATTCTTTTGGCTTACTTGGTGAATAAGATTTTTGAGTTTCTGTTCATTGTTTCTTTAGGAAAAGAAATAGCAATGAATTTCTCTTTTTCTCCTCCTTCACTTGTGTGTGTTTCCTGCAAGAAGGAGGTAATGTTTCTGCATTCTTGAATGCAGTGGAAATTTGCTAGCAGTGGACAAGAACATTTGTATCTCCAAAACTGCTCTAGCATTTTACCTTATTTTTTCCCACTACAAGCCAGTGTGAGCAGGTCCCAGGGAAGCACTTATCTTCAGTTTGTGGTGGTGTGCTTTTCATTGTGTGTGTATGTGCCTGAGTGCATGCAGAAGAGAAACTCCAGTTAGTGCTCTGACCTTGTATGTTGTTAATTCTCCAGAATAAGCTTTTGGATTGCATGGCCCAAGTTTGCTTACAGCCTTATGCTGCAAAGGTGTGTGTATTTTTTTTCTTTCCATTTTTATAGCTTTCATTAAATAAAGGATCCGTTAATTGCTTGTAGGCAACTTTCCAGGTTGGCAGCTTTCCAGCTCAGCAGCTTCAGTACGTCTGTGTGATTTGTTGACTCTTTGTACAATACTGCTAAAATCTCATGGGACAAAAACAATAGGTGTCCAGTTGCCATCCAGACTCATGTAGTAGTATGTCCTTCCCCTGTGGTGACCAGTCTCAGCTGGAGAAGATGCGAAGATGACCAAATATATTGTCATTGACACTTGCAATCCGTGTAAAATGTGGTGAAACTGCTTGGTCTGAACAGGTAAAATGTCATTGCTACCTAACCGATTGGTCTCCTGACTCCTTTATTGTGATTTGAACATGCTTTTCTTCAGATCTACTCATGAAGAGTAAGAGTTGATCCTGAAGGCTGATCCTGAAGTCTTATATTAATGAGGAATTTAGTGGGACTTCCTCTCTCTCAATATTATGCCTTCCCATCTTTTATCTTACCTTAAATGATTAAACAGTGCAAGCTTGTGTCATCAAGGTGGCTGTTTCTGTGACTGTTGCAGGCATGAGATGCATCACTCTGTAATTGTTTACCAGTTTTCTGTAAACTGAGGTGTATTCTGTTTTTGGAGAAACAGTTTGTCTTGATTCAGTGTTTTTGTACTCACTGTGACAAACCCAGATTATTTGGTATTAACAAATGCATTCTTCATAAACAACAATTATAGCTGACACGTTGTTGTTCATATTATCGACTTAAGACCTAGCAAATCAGGGTATGCTCCTTCAGTTGCTGGGACAAAATCTTGGTTTGAGCAGTCTTGCCATTAATCTTTAGATGCCTTTCTGTAAACCACAAGCACAATTGTGAGCCCACATATAATAACATAGTATGACTATCCGTGGTACCCTGAAAAAGCAGCAAAAAGCATTTTCAGCAATGATGCGCTAAATCCAACTACTGTGTCCTCAAAGTGGCTAAATGTCAACATCTAATACACTGCTTTTCTACTCCTTTTCCTAGCAGTGTATCTGACTTAGTTGTCTGTTTTAGAGATGTCTTAGCAGATGAATTGAACTTCACTCTTGTATTCTGCTGTTTTCTAATGCTTGATGTTCTGAAGGGATAAACCAGGCCTTTGCTGTTTTGGACTTTGTTTCCAAGAGAAAAATTCCATGCCATTCTCATTTAGAATAACTTGGAGTTCTAATAGTCTTTTGAGATGTTTTTTTTTCCAAGTACAGTAAAAGTTCATTATCTACCACTGTGAAACAAGCAAGGTTAATGTCTTCTGTTCCTGTTTCATCTTGATAGTATACCAAGCATTTTTTATTAGATACCTACTTTTCAAAGGAAAAAAAAATATTTTGAAAGTGTGTTTAGGTTTACAGTGGCTGTAGCAGAACATACACGACTAAAATTAGTGGGAGTATTGTGACTTCATTCATATACCAAGCAGTCAAGGTACACACAAAACACTACTTGTGAGTTCTGTTGAGTCTAGGAAACAAAAATGTATAATTTCAATTTCCCTTTATTGTTCTATGCATTTATCTAATTACTGAAGTTTGTACTATATCATTGCTTGTTGCAATTTTTGAACAACAAAAAAACCTGTCCCCCCCGCAAAAAAAAATCAGTAATAGCAATGCAGAAGAGCAACTCTTAAATCTTTTATTTTTAAGCATTTGCATAGTTTGAGTCATAGTGTACACCAAAGCCCTAAACAAAACAACATTATTGTTTTTCTGCCTTATCTCAAATTGTATTTCTGATGCAACTTGTAGCAAATCTGTTATCTGTAACTTCTGAGCCAGATGCCTGACACTTTAGGCATGCCCATAAACAACTTCTAATGCATTCAAAATGAGACTGTTTAAAACGTGTTCTTCCCTTGCACATGTTTTGCTTGTTTTAAGCTGAACTAGATGACATTAAGGTAAGAAATAATTATGAGACCAATCTCATGGGGTTCTCAGAGTACTTAATTTGCACTGACTTCAGGCCATGCTGCCAGAAAAAAAGCCAAAGAAGCAAAAATGTAATGAGATCTGAATACACTAATTAAACTTCCCAACCCAAAGGGTTGATATATACAAACAACTGTTATATTTGATGCTGCTCTACTTTATTATTGTTTTTCTAAGAATTTCTCTGCATCCATATGTGGCTTTCAGTTCACCGTTTTGATCAGTGCATCAATAATGCTTTGTGAGGAGAAAATGTTACTTTTTTTTTGCCCTTTTTGTTCAGTAATGAAACAATTAACCTGTGCTGCGACAACTCTCAAACTTCTTAAGATAGGTTTTTCTTATCGGGTCTAGTAATTCACTTCCTTGGAACCTTGATCTATGTGCTTGGTATTTTCAATAAAATGGCAAGTCCATGTGGAAACAGACGCAGTGAAGCATCCAGTAATGAACTTGACCTTTTTTTTATTCTGCTGGTTTGATAACATTTTTGCAATATGAGAGACCATTTTTAACTTAGCCAAAGTGACATTTTTACTTTTTCCATGTACAAACAAAAGTAGAAATGTAATTTCATTGTGCCTTACTTTTCCCGTTGAACTGCCTAGACCTTTTCAAATACCTTTCCAGATTATCAAAAGAAAGCAAAATTATTTTCTTCATTGTGATAGTGTTTCTGTACTTTTACATAGACAGTGCTAGACGTACAATTTAATAATTCACACAAAAAAGTCACTTCTTGCCAGCTGCTTTTTTCTCCCAACTATGGTGTGATGATGACTGAAGTAGTAATTTATGCTATTATGAAATATATTCTGTATAGTCCTATGTAGTTTATTTTTGACTGAATAACGTAGATGGGTAAAATATTACACAGTTTTTCTGTAACTAAATTTTTTTAGTTTGTTTTACATTTAAAAAGTAGCTACTCCAAAAGCATTTTGAAACTCTTTTTGCAAACGTAATAACTTACTGAGGTTGGCAGGGACTGTGGGAGATGGCCTAATCTAAGTCCTGCCCCTGCTCAAAGCAGGGTCAGCTAGAGCAGGTTTTGCACAACTGTGTCTAGTTGGATTTTTAATGTCTCCAAGGAAAGAGACTCCACAACTTCTCTGGGCAACCTGTACTAGTATTCAAACACTGTGACAGCAAAAGGTTTGGGGTTTCTTGTTCTGTTTCACTTTTGCTTCTTAAAACATGTAGGTAGAGTTTTATGTATTTCAGTTGGTTTGTCTTCTCAGTGGGTGCCACTGAGAAGGGTCAGGCTCTCTCTTCATCATCTTGAGATCCCCCTTGAATCTTCTTTCTGATGCTCAGCAGTCCCAGTTCTCTTGGCCTCTCCCTGTGTGACAAATGCTCCGATCAGTCATTTTCAGGGCCTTAAGTCATGCCACAGAAAAGAAAGCTGTATCTGCAGCACAGATTCAAGATTCAAAAAAAGCAACCTTCATAGAGGGCAATGTGTCTCACAGATCTCATTTATGTTCAAACAGCAGCTACAAGATTTTGTCACTTCTGTTTAAAGCAAGAAAAACAAAACGGAAAGTTGAAAAGTATCATCTGGTCTATCTTGTTCATTTACTGTACTTTTCCTTTAAAACAAATGTGTGACTCCCATGTAGGTGGCTGTTTAGAACAGTGCTGTTACAGAGGAGATGGCATTCAAGCTACCACCCAGAGATGAAGAGATTTTGCGTTGCCTTGGCACACAAGAAAAGGATGAGGATAAAGCTTTTCACAAACATCTTTGTCCAAAGAGAATGGCATTCCAAACAGGATGTCTAATAAGCAGAGAAGTTGATGCAGGGAGGTGGGAATTGGATGCAGCAGGCAGCTGGGAAGACAGACTTCACTTGATCTTAGTGAGCCATCTTGCCTGTGCTTCTGAGGTGTTCCCAGCTGAGCAAGGCAATGACAGGCTTGTTTGTATCTCTCTCCTTGGATCTCTGCAAGAAGTGCTACTCTCCAAAGGGAGAGCAGTTGAGCGACTGTTGCCCTCCTCTGGATCCCTCTGACTGTAGTGCTGTGGAAGGAGGTGAGCAATGAGATTCACAGTTTTTCCTCTGAGCAGCTTCTGTTGCTGTACGATGCACTCAAGGAGGCCCGGTGGCTGGTGTTTATACTCATTCCAGTCATGCTTAAAGATTAGTTTCAATCTCAAAAGAAGAGGAAGGTATTATTTCTTCTTCCCTTCTCCTTTTCTTCAGCCAATATAGCCGGGAGTGGTGTGTCAGTACAAGATCCTTACAGCCTGTACTGTCTCTTTGGCTTCTGTTAATGTAAGCATGGGGAAAGGTAGGGAAGAATTTCCTTGCAGAGCTATGGATCCAGTGGAAAGGACAGATAAAATGCTAAGTCGTAAACACTAGGTTGAGATGTCTGTTAGTACTAACATTTTGTTTTATTGCTAGCAAATAAAGTAATTAGCAATGATTGAACTTCTGGTTACTACTGTCTAATTAAATTACTTATTAAGAACAACAAATTCAACTGTGGCAGTATAAGTGAATGAAATGAGTCCTAAAATATGAATTCAGTTAATTTATAGATCAATTGCCTATTACTGATTACCTTTTATTATCCCAGCTTCATCTGGGCAGTTAGAAATACTGTTTTAAACAATCTGGGAAATCTAACGTTTTTTCCTTAATGATGATCCTTCTCTTAATCAATAGGCAGGATATCACTCCCTTCCTCTCTTTACAGAATTTGTGGTGTGTTTTTTTTTTTTTTTTTTTTTTTTTTTTTACATTCTGCTTTACTCTCATTTTAAAGTACCCAAGGAATTCCAGTTCGATCTAATTTCTTCAAGGTATTCTGATTCTTGATCTGCAATGTATGTATGGAATACTTGAGAAAAATGTTGTGGATTCAACTCTTCCTGCATATACATAATCACCTGCGTATAAATAATCATAATTCATATTTTTTCCCATCACGTGCTTGAATAAGGGTTAAAGCATTATGTCTGGAGTGCTACCAGCATTCCCTTTGGGCTTAGAGGGGATACATCAGCAAATAGAACCTAGTGAGCCAGCGGAATTCAGTTCTAATTGCTTTAATCAGCAGGGTCAAAACATAGTCAAATTATCAGTGATATTCAGAGTCTGCAGGTTTTTACAGTGAATACAAAACGCTGACGCAGGATCTGGGATGATTCACTTTTGTAACAAAGTCTTGTAAATACCTTAGAGAGTAATCACCAACGTAGTAATAAATTTGAAGATCACACAACTATTTTTATTTCAGAAATTTTTAACAGTTCTAAAACTCTATGCTGTTAATGCATTAGGTACATATGTTTTTACTACCTAGAAACTACAACTTGCATGTTGAAAAGAAAAATTACTACTCCCTCCAAACAGAAACATTCAGTAAATTGGGGTACACATGAGAAGAAGTGCTTAAATCTGCACACATTGTATTAGACATACATTTAATAGCATTGAATGGATGCTTAGCATAGGCACAGAAAGCCTCTGTGTCAAGGGCAATGGGTGCTTCACGGAAGGAAAGCAGGAAGAGAGGAAACATCATCCAGAATTGTGGAATCTCTTTAATGAGCCAATAGTGATTTTGAAGATTAAGATTTACCGAATTAAGATTTAAATGTCAAGTTATGATAAAATTAGATCATTTTCTTCCTCAAAGGATGATAAATCTTTATTTTATTCTTTTAAAAGCACAATTAAAAAGAAAATCAATGTGTTTCTTGTTACCTAGTTTCGCTGCTGCAGTCACTGACACAGGCAAGGCTTCCATTTAAGTGCAAAAAGCAGCTTAAAAGGAAAAGGGATTTTAAGGGATTTTCTTCTTAAAATAAAAATATATGACATGAAGGAAACTGGAATTTCATATAATGCTCTGTTTTCATCAATGAGTAAAGAACCAAATGAAAAGGCAGTTCCATTGCATCCGATTATTTTTCCCTGAACTTATAATGGGTTGGCTCATAAAATTATTGCTTCTTATGATATTTAGTGATCTGTGAAAGAATAGTAAGTAGAAATGTTACCCTTAGACATCTAACATTACTCCTAACACTTCATGAGGTATGCAAGAAGTAATACAAATACTGAAACTTTACATTTCACAGAACTTGAAAATATTTTAATTGGCAAGTGAAATTCTTCATATCATTGCAGTGATCCAAATTTGATGTTCATACATTCTTTTGCTGAAATAGTTCTGAAATTTACATCTTTTCTGAACCTAGTCACACCACGAGAACTGACTTCACTACTTTCAGTCCATTTGTTTACCTCTTAGTAAATGCATGAAGGATCCGTGAAAGTCTTTGCAGCGGTATTTTAGCAGTTGTCTGTAAAACTTTTCATTTCAGCTTTGCTGGAGTTAACTCTGCAGTAATAAGACAATAAATTGTAAGGAGACGTAGTTCTGGCAAAGCTTCTTGGAAGCTCATCTGAATGTATGTGTGTGAGCTCAAGACCTTCCAGTGCAGTCTGGGCAATGATCAGTCAACACGGTGGTATAGAAGAACAGCAGGCAGAAGTATGCTTCTGAAACCTTGCCATGGTCTAAATAAAAACTCCACTGATAGATTCATAACTACAGCAGGTATTGTAGCTGAAGGGCAAGTACGGGTTGTAGCAACTCTGGGCCTGGGCGGTTAATAGGGAACCCTAAAAGTAGGATAGATGGCTTTCAAAGGAAATCCGGTTGTTTGCAACTATTAATTCTTCCATTTAAAGTTAATAAATATGTCTTTAGGTTTGTTTTTTATGCTGTGTTTTTACTGCTTCGGTACTTTCCCTCCTGGGCATTGTACAGCAGCTATCTGGTCACTAACAGAGTAAGGTTTTCTTTTAAATTATCAAAGCAAAGATGATGGCGGGGCTTGGCTTCCATCTGCTGAACAGGGGAAACAGGGCCACCTTATCTCTTAACGCAGTACAAGGATGTGAAATACTTCAGATAATCTTTACTTCCAGATGAAAACCATGCTTGTATATTTGGAACACACAGTGAATATTACAGACAGGTCCAGTGGGGAAACAGTTGTGGTAGGTTTTTGTAAGGAAGAGGGTCCAAGGCCACAGCAGGGAGTTGTGGCAGTGTGTGACAATGTGTTGGTGTTCTGCTCAGTAGGGGACGCACAAAGAGGAAAAAACAGTTTGGTCCTGGTGGCTTTCTGGGTGAGCAAAGGGAAACCATAAAATATCAGATGTTATCCTTCTGTCATGTGTGCCACAAGGATGGATCAACCAGTCTAGAAATGGAGCACTTGATGACAAGTTTCTTTCTGTTCTTTTCACCCTGCTCCCTTTAAATCAAATGCTACAGTGCTCTGAAACACTTTGTAGGGGATCTCTGAGTATGAGCATGGAGACAAGAAATTCTGTTGTTCAAAAAAGTGAAGTGTAAGTGGGCTTCACAGAAGGAAGTCCAAGGAGTACAAGGCAGGGCACAAGTAAGGCATACTAAGGTGAGGAATTAAAACTTACCTGTTGTGATGGGGAAGTACTTAGGAAAAGGAGAAATAGATACTTAATTGTCTGGGAATTTAGTGTCTGTTTGGAAACATCAGTGCATATCATCAAAACATTCTGTATCAGTGGAAGCATCTATTTTAATAAATTCTTTGACCAGCATTTTTATTTTTAATTTTTTATTTATTTATTTTTTATTTTTATTAGCTCCAAGACTTGTCAGGGCAAACAGTCCTACTCTTTGACATGCTCATTTCAAATCCTTTACCTCTTCCATTGCCAGGTGTTCTGGGCTGGATTTGATACTTTGTTAAGCAGTTCTCTTGCAGCAGGAACATAATTCTTAGTTTTAATTGTTGAACAACACCAATGGGTCCATGTAAGTGGATGTCTTGTGGTTTTGATCTGAGAGGGTGCTTTGTCTTACCTCTTAATAGTCTCTACTAGAAGGACGGTGCACAAGCACTTGCAGATTTTTTTTTATATATACTGGTAATATATTTCATGTTATATTTGAGGTAAATCATAATGAACTGTTGAATTCATCCAGTCAACCAGCATGCTGTCAGGTTAGACCATACTTGCAAATTGAATTCTAGCCCCTTAACCCCACTGACTGAAACTGACCACTGAAACTAATTGTAAGTTAGTTCCAAGTAATTGTATGTGTTACAATGGTGCTTAAATATGAAGTTGTGCATTCAAACAGACCTAAGGCTTCTGAAAGTTAATTACGGCGGTTGAGAAGACAACATTTTTACTGTAAGGTAGTCAGTAGTTTTGCCCTGTAATAGGCCTGGTGTGTCAACCAAAGCCATCCATCTTTATTCCCACTGTAAGAGACCATGACATTTTAGTGTGTTGAAAATAGTACTCCCCAGATACAAATAACCTGGAAGGAGATTTGGTAAGTAAGGGAAGGACAAAAGGTGAGGTAAAAGTCTATTATGTCATTACTGATGTTCTCCTGAATTTATGCTAAAACAACATTCTTCTGATTGCAGAGGGGGTTAAATAAACTTCTGGGTTTCCTTTATTCACACACATTAATCTGATTATCGCATAATTCTGCAGTGTTTATTCTTCTACAGACACTGCATTCCTGTCCTGGGGGGAAAAAAGGGCAAAAAAAAAAAAAATCCTTTGTCCTCTGTTCTTAGGAAGGCCTTCCATGACTTGTGTAGCTCTCAGCATGAGAACGTTCTTACCTTATTTAATTAATTAATTTTTACATGTAACAAAGGAAATGTCTTTTCCATTTTGTATTTCTTTCCAAGCTTGCCTTTGTGGAAGAGACGTGAGATGGACAGGAAAAGTAATTTATGAACTATGGACTCTAAAAGAGATAAGAGATTTTTCTGCCTCTTCAAGAAGAACTAGAAATCCAGAAGATACCTGCTTCAATTCTGAAACCATCTTCATTTGTCTTAGTCCATAGATATCTTTGCTTAGCTATTTGTTAAGGTATCCAGAAAGATCTAAGGTGTATACTGCACACAGAGTTGTGTCGTATAGATAATTAACTAGTTACTTGACCGAGAAATGTTTTTGTGTGTGACTTGGGGACAAAAAAAGGTTAGACTTCTTTCTATTTTAATGCAAAAATCCTTTTTGGAATCTGTGCTGCTTATGAGCACTTTCATCTCTGAATTTGTGCAAGGCTGTATATTTTGCAGTAAAGAAACAAGAAAAGAACAGATCAGAATTTATAAAAGTGAGATTAGAAATGTGTTGCAACTTGCTTATTTTTATTAGCTTTTGGTCATTACATGTTGCATTTTCTTTTTAAGTATCTGGCATGTTTTTCAGCCTTAACCTTTTCTATTTGTCTTTTTTTTTAACTGAAATGTGTGTTTAGTTCCAATAAAAAAGGCACTTAATATAGGCTTTCTTTGGTCCAATAAACCAATGATGGATTTGGCTACAGCTCTGGAGCTGCTTCTATTAATTTTCTAATAAGTTATGATACCTCATAGGTTCTAACGAACTTTTCCCTGTTTAATTAGGTGTCAGACAGTTAGAGACGCCACTCGTGACTTTTCATGTTAGTGGGAGATGAAATACTGAAGTAAGCTGTGGACTAATTAAAATTACCTTACTGGGAATAGCTTTTTGCACTCCACTCTAAAGTAGGGAAAATGGATTTGTTTGTAGCTCTTATGAAAAGGCGCCTTAGTAGTAATGTGGCTTGGAATAAAACCTTAAATGCAGGGCCACTAGGCTTTTTTTTTAGTTGTTTTATTTGATACAATAGAGAGTGCTGAATCAGCACCTGAAAGCATATACAACAACAAGCTGCATTTTAAAATTAATTTCTTTTTCCTTTCAATTCTATTTACAAAATATCTCAGAATCACCTAATGGCTGCTGATGAAAATCAGTTTTCCTTGAAATTTCTGATTAAAAATCTAGTGGCAAGTTTGCATGTCTTTTTATAAATGTGTACAGTTTGTGTCTTTTTATAAATGTGTACAGTTTGCTTTCCTTCATGCTTTTCTGTATATAAGCTATTGTGCACAGGATATTTGCTAAACTAATCAAGAGTATTATTTAACCTTTAACATATGAATAAACCCTTATCTGTCCCTGAAGATCTTACTTGCTCTTCTCAGAGTGTTTTTTTGCCACGAGTTCATCATTCCTGAATAATGGGTTACCAGAATTGTACGGTGTTTGGGACCACCTACAATTTTTGTACTTATGGGTTTCTTGGTCTTGTAACTTTGTAATCTTTGCTTAAAACAGCACACCCAATGTATTCTAAGATTATAGTATAGAAGGTGTTTGGAGTTAGCCCGTAAGAACATAATAATTGTGATTTATACTGCACAAATTCTCAGTTATCTAGCTCTTCTGTAACAGTCTAACCCTAACCAAAACAACTAATCCTCAGGAAAGTTTATTAAGTCTGTATCTCTCATAAAATACTTTTATTTTTTTTTAGACAACTTTTTCATTTTCTATTTCGCAGGTTTGCCACTAACGTTTGATTAGTGTGGTTTCTGTGTTTTGTTCTTTTTTTGTCGTCGTTTTTGTTGTTGTTGTTGGTTTTGTTTGTCTGTTTGTTTTTTGTTTTTCTTTTGGTACAGAGGGTGGGTGGCAACAGCAGTGATTTTAAAACTCTCTCACTTCTCAGGGTGAAGCAGTAACTTACTACATTTCCCTAATGAGAAGTCTATTACTTCTGATGTCAGAAGAAAATGTGCACTACCTGCATTGCTTTAGGGAATGAAGCATCAGCTTCTGACACCCACAAAGTTCTACCAAATAATGTTGTGTTACAAACAGAGCAAATCAATAATTCCTGAAATACCAGGGTTTCTCTGTTGCCAGGGATACTGTGCTGACAGATCAGATAGGTGGTCGTTGTAGTAATTTACATTGTAGTGATGGCTTGATTGACATTCCTGCTTGTAAATACAATTCAGAATTGATTTGCAGACTTTGTCTTTTATCATGGACTGATTAAATTTAAAATTGTCTTTCTCACGACTGCTTATTCACGCTCTGGGGCTGGGAGATGAGTGGTTTACACTCATTGATAGAGACCTTCAGGAAGGACTGTGAACAATGACTCAAACCAAGCCCAAATTAAGTGACAACGCGTTGGGAGGTTGTGTATCTTCTGCTTCCAGAAATTTAGTTTTCCATAGCAATACTTCTTTGTATTGTAGGACTGTTAAACTAGGTTTGAGGACTCGTGCTAGATAATTTTTTTAATAATATGGGGTCATAAATTAAAAGTAGTTCATCGAATCATTTGTGATACTTTGTTCCAGCTGTAGCTGGGAGTATGACCCTTTGAGGGGAGGCTTATAAGAAAGTATTTTTAAAAGCAGCATGCTGGTTACAGTTCTGCATAGCACAGCCATGGGAAATAGAATCATAGAATATCCTGAGTTGGAAGGGACTCATGAGGATCATCCAGTCCAACTCCTGGCACCACACAGGTCTACCCAAACATTCAGACCATGTGACTAAGTGCACAGTCCAAACGCTTCTTAAACTCCAACGGGCTTGGTGCTGTATGTCCCTAGGGAGCCTGTTCCAGTGTGCGACCACCCTTTTGGTGAAGAACCTCTTCCTGATGTCCAGCCTGAACCTCCCCTGCCACAGCTTGACACCATTCCCGCGGGTCCTATTGCTGGTGACTAAGGCGAATAGGTTGGCGCCTGCCCCTCCACTCCCCCTCATGAGGAAACTGTAGGCCGCGATGACGTCTCCCCTCAGCCTCCTCTTTTCCAGGCTGAACAGGCCAAGTGACCTCGGCTGCTCCTCATATGTCTTCCCCTCTAGGCCCTTCACCACCTTCGTAGCCTTCCTCTAGACACTCTCCAACAGTTTAATGTCCTTTTTGTACTGTGGTGCCCAGAACTGCACACAGCACGCTGGTGCGGCCTCACCTTGAGCAGAGCTGGACAATCACTTCCCTCGACCGACTAGCAATGCCATGCTTGATGCATCCCAGGATACGGTTGGCTCTCCTGGTTGCCAGGGCACACAGCTTGCTATCAATCACAGCCCCCAGATCCTTCTCTGCGGGGCTGCTCAGTCTGTACGCATAGCCAGGGTTGCCCCGTCCCAGGTGCAGGACCCGGCACTTGCTCTTGTTAAACTTCATGCGGTTGGTGGTTGCTCAGCTCTCCAATCTGTCCAGATCTCTCTGCAAGGCCTTTCCATCGTCAACAGAGTCAACAACTCCTCCAAGTTTAGTATCCTCAGCAAATTTGTACAAAACACTTTCTAGTCCTACATCCAAATCATTTATAAAAACATTGAAGAGGACTGGCCCTAAAATGGAGCCCTGGGGGAACCCGCTGGTGACTGGCTCCCACCCTGATGTGGCCCCATTTACCACAACCCTTTGAGCCCTGCCCGTCAGCCAATTGCTCACCCATCGCATGATGTTTTTGTTTAGCTGTATGTTGCACATTTTGTCCAGTAGGATCCTATGGGAAACCGTGTCAAAAGCTTTGCTGAAGTCCAAAAAGATCACATCAGCTGGTTTCCATTGATCGACTAGATGGGTGATCTTATCATAAAAAGAAATCAAATTTGTTAGGCAGGACCTACCCCTCATGAACCCATGTTGGCTGGGAGCAATGACTGCATATAGTATTGTAATCTTATGATAGCTTCCATTAATATACATGTGTGTCTGTACGCATGTCTGAGTATATGTGTTTAGGGTCTTAGGTGGTCTTAAGAGAGTGCTGTGAAAAGTAATATTTATGTGATTAAATACAAACAAAAGAACTGTCTTGTGTAGGGTTCTAAAGCAGAGTAACAGCCTTTCAGCCTGCTGCTGTTGACGATTTAGGGAGAGGGACTTTTTCTCAAGGACGTTTATATTCTTTGAAACCACAAACTTCCCATAGCTAGACAGGAAAATAATTTGCATGTTGCAGTTATGTGGACTGCATTGATTATTTTTTTCCTCAAAAATAATTGTTGAAACTTTTGGTTTGTCTTTGAATAGAAGTTTATCCTCTTCAACCCCTTGGGTAGCAATGTAAATAGATTGCAAATATTTTATAGAAACATCGTGTGTAGTTTTACAGAAATGGCAGAAAGCTCAGTAGCCTCAGGAACGTGCTCTGGAAAGGAAACTAAAGAGATCCTTTAGGATCCTTTAGGATCTCTTTAGTTTCCTTTCCAGCCCTATTTAGTTTTGTGAATTATCTTGTTGTTTATCTGTCTTTAGGTGCTAACTTTAGAAAGCTGTTAATAAAAATACTGGCTTATGGTGTGAGAATAAGATACCCTATGGTCATGGACAAGGGAATTCTGGTGAACAAAATACTTGACTCTATGTCAATGCAATAGGGCATCCAGCTCATATAATAACAGTAATTTTGCCTTGGTTGTATTCAGGATTAAAAAGAATACAAAAATGTTTCAGAAAGCAAAAGAAAACCGAGAGGTTTAAGTAGTGTTGCTGAGCTGCATGACTGGGGTATGTTCAGCACAGAAGAAAATTAGTGTCCTGCAGTTTCTTCTCCCATTAAGGAAATTCTGTGCTCATAATGATTCCTGTTTTTTCCTTAGACCACTTTTTTTTTTTTTTTTTTTTTCAAATTTGCAAATAGTTCAGACCCCTGAAGCGAGATGTAGGTTACTGCGGTTTTATACTTCAGTGCTTCTCATGTTTGCTTAGCATAGTAGAGGCAGTAACACTGCTGTGTGGGAGCCTGTTATCTGCTGATTAGCCTTGCTGAGAACTCTTAAATTAGCACAGGTTTGCTGTGCTGGGAGCTGAGGACTAGTCCCCATGGCATGAGGATGTGACCACGGCAGATCAGGCCTGAAATGCTGGTGGGGCGGTGGAGCATCCGTTTCACCTGCCATTCCCCAGTAATGCCCTTTCAGTTCAGGGGGGAAGGGAAATCACCCCCTAGAACTAATGCATGTTATGAAGATGCCAATTACTGTTTAAAACAACAACCAAAAAAAGTCCAGACTGCCACTGTGCTTAGTGAGTCATTACAGAGAGTTCTTTAAGCAGGTTAATAAGGTGATCTACTACTGTGGATGGGTGACAAGAATGCCTTTTATGGTGTGACAAAAATGCCTTTGGTCACCAACCAGTACCACAAGTAATCAATAGCAGAGAAATTTGTTTACAGGAAAGTAACCTCCTGCTCTGGGAGTGCCGTCTTCCATGAGAATAGCCCCATATTTTTAGTGTGTGTGTGTGAAGATCCAAAAATGATTTCATGTCCTGTGGCTGAGCAACTGGAAGGAGCATGTGGTGACTGTTTTTGAAGAGATACTGATTTCCAAAACATAGACAAAATAATTTGGTTCATGCAATTAGACCTGGTTCTCTCAAAGATCACCGTGCTTGAGTTACTGAACTTCTCTGTACAACCTTGAATTTACTAAAAAGCAAAACTACCTAGGATCTGCTTAAATATAATTTAGAATATTTAGTAACAAAGTATGTAAGTCATTGAATAAATGAACTAATTTTTAGAGATTCTGATATTGTATTAGTATTTTCAATTTTAAGGGGTCAGAAAAGCTTTGACATGAGTACTAAAATTTAGCTGCTTTGAACACCTTTTCTTTTTGGGGAGTTGGGGGTGGAGCAAGAGATCCTTATAATAGATGTTAATTAACAATATTTGGTCATCCAGACAGGAGAAAAAACAAACAAACAAACAAAACAACTTGACTTTCATAGAATCTTAGAATATCCTGAGTTGCAAGGGACCCACAAGGGTCATGGAGTCCAACTCCTGGCTCCACACAGGACCACCCCAAAATCAGACCAAATGCCTGAGAGTGTTGTCCAAATGCTTCTTGAATTCTGTCAGACTTGGTGCCCTGACCACTGCCCTGGTGAGCCTGTCCCAGTGCCCAACCACCCTCCTGTTGAAGAACCTTTTCCTAACACCCAGCCTGACCCTCCCTTGTCGCTATCGAAAGTTTTGCTGAAATTCAAAAAGATTACATCAGCTGGCTTCCCTTGCTCAACTAGTTGGGCAACCTTGTCATAAAAGTAATTTGTTTTGTTAACCAGGATCCTCCCATTGTGAACCTATGTTGACTGTGAACAATGACCACATTATCCTTCAGGTGTTTTTTCCATAACTTTGTAGCAGTATTTTAAAGAACAAGGTCTAAGAGAAGCTGGCTGTCTTAATTGAATGATCTTTGAATTAGTCTCTCAAGAGAAGGGGGAGGGGGCAAACAAAAAGAAAACCAAAATCTCAGACAGATTCTGGACAATAAACTGTCCAGGATTTCATTGTCTTTCTTGGGAAGAAAGATTAATTTTAAATTGGGTTATTAAATATCTAAAGTGGGACTTCAGGTGTTAGTACTATATTTTAAAAATAAATACCGATAGCTTCTGTTTAGGTGTGTGAATTTATAGGAATTGTATGATCCTGTACCATTTGCTGGAGACATAAAGCACTAAGAAACTTGTAAATAAAAAATTGTGAGTCCATTTAAATAACTTTGTTTCCTTGTAAAATTTAGAAATTGTCCAAGGAGTCTGCTAACTGGTAGAGCACAGGGGATTCACTGGATTGTCTGATCTGTGACAACATGCATGTTGAACAAGTACTTCTTAGTGATGCTCTCATCTTCATTTAGCCTTGTGGTGTCAGAGAATCCACAGAACTCCAGGTAAGTAGCTCCAAGGATTAATTACAAACTTTAAAGACAAAAAGAAAAGGTTTTATAATGGTCTTTCCCCCAGCTTTCAACAGTTCTATCTCATTATGTCTTCATCTGCCATATTACATGGTTCCTTGTTAAGTGTTCCAGTGTGGATTTGAACTGGGATGAAGCTTTCACTAAAGTAAAACAGACTTTTTATTTGCTGTCTTACCAAAGACTAGCTATTTCAAGTCATTGGTAATTCTTGTAGGTTTTTTTTTCTGTAACCAATCTAGTGTGGTGTGGGTTTATATTTTTTTAAGCCATCTTCTAAACACAGATCCCAGAAATTGTATATAGTGATTGATGACAGACATGAACTTTTACTTGAGATTCTTGTCTGTGTGCAAATGTTGCACTTTGCCATTAACTGCTATCTTCCCTTGAAAGCTACTATCGACTAAGTTATTCATCAATACCCATGAGGTAATTCTAAATTAATTCCTAAAATATGCGGAGTAATGACCAGTAGGTTGCTGGTGAGATGTCCACGTTACATGATCACTGAGGTGTATACTTCTCCTGTGATGTTTTTTATTTATTTTTTATTTTTTTTTAAAGTCTGCAGCTTGTTGAATCCTTATTAGAAATGTCTAGAAAATTAATATCAACTCCGGAAAAGACTGATATGGCTATCTTCAGCAGGAGGATTGTATCCTTCTTGAAAGAAGATTTTACAGATAAATTCCAAAGCATCACATAGTTACTCATAGATTGTTTCCCACCCCCACCCCCACCCAAAAAAAAAAGGGCAAAAAATCAGAGAGATTTAATATTTTCAGTAAGACACCAAAGAACTCTTTCTTTTAAAAATATGATATTGTTGCAGCTGTTATAATGGTAGTTTATTCGTATGACAGTATCCCCACTTCAGACAGTCTTTTAAATGATTGCAGGCAAAATACCATAGCTTCAAAAGTCAGTGAAGTGTGATAACTAATCATGTACTTGCTCATAGATTGTCCAATTCAGGGCTGTAGTTCACAGTAATAATTTCTGCTAACGAATACTTGTTTATAGACAAATTAGTATGCTTTGTTTTGTATAGAAAATATGCTGTAGTAGCTTGATCACTTAAAATTGGTTTCTGGAAATAGTCTCTCTAAATTAGAAAACAGGAAATTATTAACAAAATAACTGAAGTCCCATCTGTGTGGGTGTTTGTGTTTGTTTGTTTACTTTTACTTGAATAAGGGGGACTTCAAAAACAAAATTTAGAGATGTATGCTTGTTGTCATCTTGAAATTTTTGTCTGACTTTTTCTGGCATTCCATCTTTGTTCTTGCAACAGCCAAAAAAAAACCTATATAATAGAATCACATCACAGAATGGTTTGGATTTGAAGGGAACTTAAAGATCATCTAATTGCAACCCCCTGCCATGGGCAGGGACACCTCCCACCAGACCAGGTTGCCCAAAGCCCCATCCAACCTGGCCTTAAACACCTCCAGGGATGGGGCATCCACAGCTTCTCTGGGCAACCTTCTCCAGTGCCTCACCACCCTCAGAGTGAAGAATTTCTTCATTATATCTAATCTAAAACTATCCTCTTTTAGTTTAAAAAACATTATTCATTTTCCTATCAATACGTAAAGCTATTGACTGTACAGCAAACTGAAAACCAGTGGACAGGATACTATGTTTTAGAAGGTAGTTCTCTCACTTGTGCCAGATGTTTATTCTGTTATCACAGCTGCAGAAATATGAAAATTAAGTTACAGCTTACTAGATAGTTTGGAGATATCCCCAAGTATAACTGTGTTCCTACAGAGGAATAAATTTGAAATATAGATTGGTGTGCTTGAATGGGAAAATGGCGAAACTGTACCCAGCATGATTCTCAGGATTGTCTGTAGCAAAGGAAGATGATGGACAGTGACTTCTTGGAAGGGAAAAAGGAATTCTGTTTTGTAATGATTATTTGCAGGGGGTGTGTAGCTGTGGTAATTACTCTATTCATGCTACTGCTGTGTGACTTTTAGACAGAGCCATAATGGTAAAGATCTGAAAAGCCTGGCAGGGCCACAGTGACTTCACCTGAAAGACACCACCCCCCACCCTGTCCCCCACCCTCCCCCCCAAAAAAAGTTATATCCCAAATCCTCAGTATCAATTGCATATTTTGGAGCAAAAGCTACTGCAATAAGATCTACAAAATCAGTGTATATTTGAATTTGAAATCTGTTTAGCTGATTTAATTTTAGTGCTGCATTCTTGTTCTAGATAATCTGAAAGATAAATGTATTACTGATTTCTAGCTCCATTTTTTTTGTGTCGATTGGAACAAGGTGCAACTGGGAATAATTTTTGAAGGATATGCTGGCTGCAACTTGTTGTGGCATAAAATGTGGTATAAATCTTTGCATTGCACATTAAAATAGTACAAACGAACAGCCAAAGTGCCCAGTGGTGACAATGCTAAGTCCAGGAACTATTCACAGCTACCTTGCTGTTTTTAACTTAACATTTGTTTTAATAGATTACTGTTTTATGACTAGATGAGACCTGAAAACTCATATGCTGAATTTGTTACATGCTTTGAGTTTTAGAGCTGTATTTGAGCAAGCATGTTCATCCCTGTCTGGTAAGATGTTTCCTAGTTTGGATTGGCTAACGCTAATATTTATCCATAATGTTGTGGACCTTAGGAATTTGTTTGTTTGGATAGGAGACTGTTTAGAAAGCAGAGATAGAAGGATGTAAATGACCCACTCATCAACAACTGAGGTTACGCTTTACAGGAGAAACCAAGCAAGCTGAGAGCAGGAGAGAATGTATAGGGTCTCACTTCAGAGGTAGCTGATAGGGTTGGAATCAAAGGAAATGTGGCTGTGAAGAACTGGGCTTCTGAGACAGTTTAAAAAAAGAAGTCTTAAGACATTTTGATGAGCAGTTTTAAGAAAGAAGGGCGGAAATCCAATTAGAGAATTTTCATAAATTACTGATCATTAAGTGAGAAAAAGAAGGGGTGAAGTACAAGTTGGAGTAAATCTAGTCACAAAGGCTGTGGTTTTTATACTTTTTATTATTCATTTTTCTCAACTTGCTGCTGCTGTCTTTTGAAAACATAATCACCAATGTGGAAATAAGTGCAAACAAGCAAAAAAACCCACCACATTTAAGGACTTCAGTATTTCTTGCCTGTCTATTAGAGTGCTTTATCAATACTTGAAGAACACGCTGGGGATGTTTCTATAGATATCACACATTTCTGTATTTACTTATTAGGCTCCTTCATAAAATTAAAGTCTGCAGGAATCTGAGCTTCTGTTTTTGGGGCAGTTCTGTGACTTCTGTCTTCATTCAATCATCCATATTTCCTCAAAACCTGATATTTTAAATATTTATCTTTTAATTTAAATTCTTTCATGTTCTGTATTAAAATTTGGTGCATAGTTCTATTTAAAATGAAGTTCAGGTATTCTTTATGAAAGAGGCTTTGTTAAAAGCTTTGTTTCATTCCAAACATATTAAAAGAAAAAAATGGGGTCAGGTGGAAGACTGTGCAATAAGAAAAATCAACCAGTTTTTAAACATGTTCGTACAAACTATATAGAAGTAAAAGTCAAGAGGGAGTTTGAACACTATCTGTCTACATCCAAATGACATTACTTCTGGGATATGAACTTTACAGATGCTGAAAGCAGTTCTTCTGTACAGATCTGTTCATAGAGAGCTCTTGCTGAAAACATTGGCAGTTTATATACACATGAGAGGAGGAGCAAGAACAAGTGTTTAGGAGTTTGAAAATCCAGGAAATTGGCTACCTGGAGATTTAAGGCTCTGGACAAGCAATTCAAGATGATAAAATCGCTGTTCCCCCCTCCCACTAAGTCTTTCACCATGGGCATGTAGTAGGATGGGAGCTGACGGGCGTTTTACTAAATCATACTTAAATAAACTTATTGACTGTAGTGTGAATATGAGTTTTCTCTGGTGGTGTTTCTTCTTTGCCTTCTATCTGTTCAGTCAGTAATCCTTGGCACAGGCCACAGTGTTTAAGAAATCCTTTTTTCTCTTCAGCTAATTATGACCGGTGCTACGTCTCTCAGGACACAGTGATACTTGTTTAGTACCAGACTGCTCCTTTCAGTAAATTGAGCCAATGGCAGCTCCTTGCACTGTGTTACTTACATTAGGAAATCTTAAGGATTACATATGAATTTTTGGTTTAGCAGAGTGATACAAATTATACTGAAAACATAACACAGATGTAAGTTAGTCTTAGCAAAGCATAGCAATTGCAATACACAGTTCAATCACAGTACCACTGAGATCTTCGTTAATCACCAGTCAGTGGTGGGTTGTTTTCAGCCTCAGGTCTATGTGCCTGTATTTTCAAAGCCCATTGCAATCCCAACTTTTATGTTTCATTTTTTATTCTCAGGTCATATTTAATTTATTCTACACAGAACTTGTTACTGCTGTTAATCACCATGTAAGTGTACATAATAATCAATAGTGTTGCATATGTGCATATATATATGTGTGTTGAATATAAATAAAAAGAGTGTGTGTATGTGTGCATGTATACAGTATATATACACCATACACATACTGTGTGTATATATATATAGGTACACACTCTCAAAGTATTGTGTTTGTAGATGTTGCACTACAAAATTGTATAGAGCCAAAGCTCACACAAGTTCATTCTGATAGAGACAAAACTATGGCAACTGCCATTATTGCCATTGTTTATTAGAGTTTGAGTTTTATTTCATAATTTCTACTGTTGAACCTGTCCGTAAAGTCTGGAGAGCAGACATTGCGTGGCATTATATGCATTTCAGCTTGTAAACAAATTGTCATCTCCCTACTGTACTGCATCAAGCCAAAGAAATATTTCTCTAAAGGAAATCATCCTAGTAGTGTGCTCTTGTTCTCTTAAGTGTGTAGCCAGGGATTTTTTATTTTTTTTATTTTGTTGCATTTGAAGGGCAAAAAAGCTGTGCAAAGAAAGAATGAGCTAAAAATTGCTAGATAGGGCAACAGGTGAAAACAGCCCCTTCCTGTTTTCTTCCTTTCATACCTGCTGTATTTGTAGCCCTGGGAAGTGAATGCCTAACAGTATCTGTTATTTCTACAGGTTTATCAAAACATTCTCAAAACATTCTTCCCCACTTTTTTTTTTTTTTGAGACCTGTTGCTATGGTCAGCAGAGAGTTAAAAGCCACATAATTGGGTGCAGGCAGGCAGGCAGGCATCAGTGCAGCTCTGCAGGGAGCTGTGCTGAGGGGCTGAGCTGAAGTGCCTTTGCTCTCCTCTGACCCTGAGCCATCCCAGGGCAGCCCCACAGCACTAGGGCTGGAACAGCCTGGCAGTACCCTGAGTGTGTTGGCTGCTAATGGCCACAGTGAAAGCAAATTGAATCGCTAATCAGTTAAAGTGCCAGAATCTCTCCTTTAACTTTTGATAACATTCCTCTGTCAATGCTGAGAGTTATTAACTAGTCTGGAACTACTGCAGTGAAATTTTTGAAACTGACTGCAGTAAGAAGGCTTAGTATATACTGCTACACTATTTAACGGGCTAGAGAAATAATCTATATGTGTACATTAGTCTGAAGTTGCCTTTTGTGATGTGCATAAGAAACAGGGTTGATTTCTATCGCAGTAATTCACATGGCAATAGAATGTAAAGTTTTTTGAAATTCCACACAGTAATTAGTAAAGAGTTAGTACATTCTCTCCCACTGTACGTCACATTTAGGTTGGTTGAAGCGTAGAAAACAAATCCTGCTATTTGCTTATTACTTACTGCAAAGTGATCAGGAGTTTGCTTTTGTGGAAAGGTGGTCAGATGAACTTACTTTCTATCAGCATTCAGTTTCCTGTAGACTTGAGTGTGAGACTGGAGGCTTTGAAAGCTTTAGCTATGAGATTTGTATACTACTGATAAAACAAGAAAAATAAATCAGGTTCCTGGGTACTGCCTCTTTAGGGCTAGCTACATTTTTCTCTTGTGTTTATTTGTACTATAAATCTGAACAATATCTATCCTCAGATAAGCAGGACAGTTAAGACTGTACCTGCACTTTCTCTGTCACTTTTGTTCCTTCAATTGTTTACTCAAAAGGTATAGTGGAATTCTGTAGTGAATCACTGTTCAACATACTTGTTATCCCTGCATCACTTGCACACCTTCCTAAGCACATCTCACAGCTGGATGCACACAGTTGATAGTTGAAGGCAGGGAAAAAAAAGTGATGGGTGTTTGTGTTTTTCTTCATGAGAAAATATCAGAGGCCATTTAAAAGAAAAATCTCTGAATCCCTAAAGTATTTTTAAGAAAATCTCTCAAAGTCATTGAAAGTGAAATCAAGTCATTGAAATTTGGAAATTTGAAGAATGACATCAGTGGTGCTCTGATAGAAAGTAAGTTACAAGACTACTCATTGCAGTCATTGTTCCTGGAGTAAGACCTCTTATTTTGGCTTTAATTTTGACAGTAAAATCCTGGTCCACTTGAATTGAGTGACAAAGCTTCCGTTAATTTCAATGATACAGAACTTTGCCAGAGGATTTTATGTTACTATATAGTGGTACATTACATTAATTTATTACATTACATTAATTTAAGGCTTATCAGGGTTTTTATTCAATTCACATCTCCATTAAATTAGTATGATGTATGTTTTTCAGTACAGTGGTCTCATTCTTCAGTGACAGCATGGTACTCCGTCTTTCAGTAGGCTCAGAATGACCAAATCATCTTTTACAAAGACTTGGTGGTAGGGTGTGAAAACATGCCAGTAGTTTTCCTAAATTTGACGAGTGTTCTCATTCCTAACTGGTTTAACTTTGCTCATTAAAAAAACAATCTGTTTCTTCATCTGGGTGATATGGAAGTAAAATCTTTCCTTCAAAACAGGGTTAGCTATATTTCTTTATTAACTACTGAAGTGCTTCTAGTAACTCTTAAGATGACTAACCCTTGAATATATGCACTAATTGAAGGCAATGCAGTTCTAGGTGAGTGAGACTTTTTAAGCAGTGTGTCCAGGCCTTTGAAAGAAACAACTGTTATTATTTTTATTTCAGTATTGGTGCTATAATAGAGGAGTACAAAAGAGATACAATAACTAGCTTGAAGTATTAAATTAGCACAGATGGAATCTAAGCCATTATTTGTGTTTTGGATTAGCATTTTTATGTTTGCTTTGTTTAAATTTATATTTCTATTTTTATTTTTAATATTTTAATATTTATTTTTTATTCTTCAAAACCTGCAAACTTCAAATATATCTTACAGTGACCAAACCTTTTATATGACATCTTTAAAGTATTAACTGCTTTTACAGACTGTAAACTTTGGATGTTGATGTGTATGAGGAAAAATAGACTTCTCAGTTTTGGTCAGAATGATGTACATATCTGATGGTGTTACTTTCATATTACCCTTTAGTATTACTCTTGCTTTTAAATGAACCTGTAAATGCAATAAATAGAGTATACATTTTAAATGGTAAGAGCATTGTGACATAAGACTTAAATGTATGTAAAAAGTCCGTATTTCTTGTTCAATGTATTTGTTGCTTCATGGTTAACACATTTGCATTAGACAAAATGATAGTTCTGTAACGGTTACAGATGACTGGAAATGTGAGCTTTCCACTGAACTCCATAATGCTTCCAAATAACTTAATTGCAGTGCTGTTTGGACCAGTGAGACAAATGAAGTCAGCACAGCTTTTATTGGACACATTGTTGATTGTTTACACCATGGGAAGGTTCACACCACCAAGAACATTCACACCAGGAACTTGGAGTTTCCTGACTCCGTAATGGTGATACAATTTATTTTCTGTGGGAGTAATGTCAACTGCTGAGTCATCCTGCAGAGCTTTTATGGCTTTGACCAAGTAATCTCTTTCATTGTTGTTGGGTCCTAATGTGTGAAATCAAAATAGGCTTTTCAGGTTGCAGTGGAATCTTGCCTGCAATTTTGTTCCCTTTCTCAAAACACCCTTAATAGGTAAACTAACATTATATATACTGACAGATTATTATAGAGTTGCGGTGAGTTAGTCCCATTCAAAGTCAAAAGTTCAGTGTAGTTTGTGCATAGAACAAATGAAAAGAAATGCATTATTTGTATCTGATAAAGTCCCAGTAGCCCTGTGGCTCTTCCTTTGTACTCTGTAGAGAATTAGAACGGGGAAAAAAACAGATGTACAGTAGGTAGTTGTACTTGCTGCCTCAAATTAAGTTTACACTAACAAATTACTAAGCTTTTTATAAGAATGATGTATGTTGTTGAGAATAATTGTTATCAGGAGTTCAATAGCAGATATTCACGTGAGTACAGTCAGCTAAAATTAGTATCTAGTTTGCCAAAGGATGCCAATCTGAGGAAAATTAGCATTACTTTCAATATGTGCATTCTAATAGTTATGCTGTGTTACATGGAATACCGTCTTCCAAAAAGGAAGGAAGTAAACAAAGTAAAGAAAAAAGTGCTCATTTGAAGAAATTAATTGCAAGCATAAATGAATGAGAGGAATTAAGGCAAATATTTTCAAGCAGAAAATGTTCATGTTTTTTAACAAGACCGAACCACTGTCTTCTATTCCTATCTTTTCAAAATAAAATCCACTGTTACGTGATTTAGTTGAAATAGTCAATATAAAAATAGGGAGATGCTGGTACAGAACTGTGTTACATATTAGTATTGAACCAGATTCATTTAAGGAAACGGTAGGGAGGAAAATGTAATAGTAAGGAAAACTGAAGCATGAGACTGAGGAGTCGTGGAGTGTCAGGGTGAGGTTCATAGAAACAGGAACCTAGAAAAGATGTTGCAAACCTCACTCTGTAATTGCAAAGCATACCACTTTAGTACCTCCAGTACTGCAATGCCTGCAGGAACAGTACATAGTAGATGAATAAGCAAGCAGAAAACAGATGGCACTGAAAACTGAATATGATGTCCTTGAAAAATATTTTTTGACAAGGGAACTAAAAGCAAAATATGGATGGAAAACACAGCATCAGGCTAGTTTGAAATGGAAGGTGGAGAATTGCATGTTTTTATCCAAAGGAAGAGTTGTAAGATAAGGTAAAGCAAAGTGTAAGCTACCAACAACAAAAAATTGGTACCACAGACAGATTGCTGTTCATATAATGCAAATTATATATATTTGACAAGCATAAGCAAGATCATTTTCCACAAGGAATGCTTTTCTTCAGAGTGAGATTTAGTGGAGACCTTTTTTGTTTAGCACAGACTTCTGTGTGAAGGGTCCAAGCCCCATGCCTGAACACAATTCCTTCTTGAGCAGCGAGCCCGTACAGGTTTGGGCCTGTTCAGAAATTAGATGATGAAAGGAGACTGTGCTCACAGCTGACTGACGTACGTGTAAGACACAAAGTTCTGTGGGTTAAGTGCCAGGAGCCATACCTCTCCATTTGGTTGATGAAGAGGAAGACCTACTGAGTGATGTAGGATTCCTGTTGAAAATTAGCAGCGTCTCTATCATGTCCCATAGATTGTACATCTAAGCTAGTTTTGTCTTCCAGCTTGATATAAAGGGGAGAGACAACCTTTGATACAAGACAACTGGTGACTGCAGTTTTTTTGTTTGACACTGTAAATCATCGTACACGGCTTAAAGAAAAACAATGGGATTTCAACCCCAAAAGGCTACATAAGTATCAGATATTTACTAGAGGCAGCTTCACTAGGATATTTTCGTCATATGACAGAAAGACAACTTTATGTACTGGACTGTTATGAATGCACTGAGCAGGTGCTTCCTAGCCCCTCCATTCCTTGATGTGAATTTTTGTCTTGCTGTGCTCACATATTCTATCCCCCTTGATAGCCAAAGGTTAAAAGCTAGTATTTGATCATTATTTTTTCCATTCAAACTCTATTCCCTAATGCAATTCCATTCATATATTTACGTTCTGTAATATTTCATTCTCAGCAGTCAGAATTAGCTTTGTGACCATCAGCCATTCAATCCTGTTAGTCCCAGAGAGGCAATGTAAAAAGTGCGTAAGGCGGCATTGATGGTGTGAACATCTACATAGGGAATATTTCCATTGCAAACTTCTCTGAGCTAATTAGTACTGGAATCAGAGTGTTCAGTTAACCTAACCTAAGTAGAAGTATTCCCACAGCAAGGCCTTCTGTGTGTTCCTGTGCCTGAGACAATGTACATGTATGCCTGGGGGAGCAAAGTCCTGCTGCTCTGTTCCCATGCAGCTGAGTCAACTGTGAGAAAATGTTTTGCTTTTGGAAAGGGTTGTTAGGATAGTGCTGGCTCTGTAGCAGGATTCGTCTCAGCTCTCTTCTATTTGAAGGCAGGTTCTGGGCTAGGCTCAAAAACAGCCAAAACAGCCAAAAGCCAATGGGCATGGAGTCAAATAAGTGTATTATGGAAGTTACTAATATGTAAAAATAAAGGTTGGGTGAAAAACATTTGTAGGCCCGGCATGTACTGGTGCAAGGGGTTGTTCTTCCCCCGATGCAGAACTTTGCACTTACTGTTGAACTTCATGAGGTTCCTGCCAGCCCTTTTTTCCAGCCTCTCCAGGTCCCTCTGGATGGCACCATGATCCTCTGGTCTGTCAGCCATTCCTCCAAGTTGTGCCATCAGCATGAATACAGTTAATGAGATGATACATACTAAGTGAAGAGAATGATGTAAATCTTAGTAAGTCACTGGGTATATGCTGGCTAAGAAGGATAAGATATAAGGGCTCTCTTCTAATAATGAAGAATGAAGTCGGTAGTCATATAATTAAATGTTTTCACTTTTAGGATATTATAGCCAATAGAAAATTTCCTGTTTAATTGTAGCCTATATCAGACATAGTTTTGTTTGTTTGTTTGTTTAGAAAAAGTAGTTGTCTGTCTGAAAAAATGTGAGCAGAAATAAAGAAATAATACATGTGCAATGGAAAAATGACATTGGTAGAAGTTGCCTGAAAGGCTTTCTGATAATAAAGGGAAAATGAGATTTGCTATCATGAAAGGAAATACCAGATAAGGGCTGCTACTTATTATCCTGTGAGAAAATACCACTGAAAACAAAAGCTAGTGAGGTGGTGGAAATTTTGGCAGTGCATTGCTTTTTAATGCTTCAGGCGACAACTTCTAGTTCTAACTGCTTGCCATTAAAAAAAAAAAAAAAAAAAAAAAAAAAAACAAACTGCCATGATCCTTGCAAAATGCTGTTCAAAATAATACAGATAACTTTTGCAGTTGGTAATGTAGACATTAAGCATTCTCAGAAATCTACAGATTACTTACGATCCAATTTGAAATTGGCAAATTTGGTAACAGAGAGATTGCACAGAGTCTTTTGTGCTTGAAACACGAGCTTGCTTCTGATACTGAAGTGAATGGCTCCAGGCAGAGACTCACATTGCCAAGCCCTTATACAGTTGGGCAGGGAGGCTTGCAATGTGGGTATGACTCTTGTCTTTTTAAACAGCAGTGATGTTCAGCTAGAATACTTAACTGTAAAAATTATGTCCTTGAGATATTTGTAAATAAGTTTACAATGTGGAAATTCCTCACAATATTACAACCAAATTTCCAGCTAGTTAAGCATTCAGCTTGCTATTTGAAGACTATGTGATTAAAGTCTAAAATAAAAGTGTTGATTTTTTTCTACTAACTTATGACTGTACTATATGCAGTACTTACAGTTTCATTCCTTCTTCTGCATGTTAGGTACAATATAAACAGTATAAATCAAAACAACACTAACATGAAGTGACTTAGAAATAAGTTTTCAGTAATCAAAATTGTATTTAACAAAAATATGATTTAAAGCAAGGTACTATAGAAATACCTGTTCTCAGAATCACAGAATCACAGAATCGTCTAGGTTGGAAGAGACCTCCAAGATCATCTAGTCCAACCTCTGTCCTAACACTAACAAAACCTCCACTAAACCATATCACTAAGGACTACATCCAAACGTCTTTTAAAGACCTCCAGGGATGGCGACTCAACCACTTCCCTGGGCAGCCCATTCCAATGCCTAACAACCCTTTCAGTAAAGAAGTTCTTCCTAATATCCAACCTAAACCTCCCCTGGCGCAACTTTAGCCCATTCCCCCTTGTCCTGTCACCAGGCACGTGGGAGAATAGACCAACCCCCACCTCTCTACAGCCTCCTTTAAGGTACCTGTAGAGAGCGATGAGGTCTCCCCTGAGCCTCCTCTTCTCCAGGCTAAACAAGCCCAGCTCCCTCAGCCGCTCCTCGTAAGACTTGTTCTCCAGACCCCACACCAGCCTCGTTGCCCTTCTCTGGACTCTCTCGAGCACCTCCATGTCCTTCCTGTAGCGAGGGGCCCAAAACTGAACACAGTACTCGAGGTGCGGCCTCACCAGAGCCGAGTACAGGGGGACAATCACCTCCCTAGACCTGCTGGCCACGCTGCTTCTTATACAAGCCAGGATGCTGTTGGCCTTCTTGGCCACCAGAGCACACTGCTGGCTCATATTCAGTCGACTATCAACCAGTATTCCCAGGTCCTTCTCTGCCAGGCAGCTTTCCAACCACTCATCTCCCAGCCTGTAGCTCTGCTTGGGGTTGTTGCGCCCCAGGTGCAGGACCCGGCACTTGGCCTTGTTGAACTTCATACAGTTGACCTCAGCCCATCGCTCCAGCCTATCCAGATCCTCCTGCAGAGCCTTCCTTCCCTCGGGCAGATCGACACACGCACCTAACTTGGTGTCATCTGCAAACTTACTGAGGGTGCACTCAATCCCCTCATCCAGGTCATCAATAAAGATATTAAAGAGGACTGGCCCCAGCACTGAGCCCTGGGGGACTCCACTAGTGACCGGCCTCCAACTGGATTTGACTCCATTCACCACAACTCTTTGGGCCCGGCTATCCAGCCAGTTTTTAACCCAACAAAGCGTACGCCAGTCCAAGCCCCGAGCAGCCAGTTTCTTGAGGAGAATGTTGTGGGAAACAGTGTCAAAAGCCTTACTGAAGTCAAGGCAGATCACATCCACAGTCTTCCCCTCATCCACCAGGCGCATCACTTGGTCATAGAAGGAGATCAGGTTCGTCAAGCAGGACCTACCTTTCATAAACCCATGCTGACTGGGCCTGATCGCCTGGTTGCCCTTCAAGTGCCTCGTGACGATATTCAAGATAATCTGCTCCATGAATTTCCCTGGCACTGAGGTCAAACTAACAGGCCTATAGTTCCCCGGGTCTACCCTCTGGCCCTTCTTGTAGATGGGCGTCACAGTTGCTAGCCACCGGTCGACTGGGACCTCTCCTGATAGCCAGGACTGCCGATAAATGATGGAAAGCGGCTTGGCCATCTCCTCCGCCAGTTCTCTCAGTACCCTCGGGTGGATCCCATCCGGCCCCATCGACTTGTGTACATCCAAGTGCTGTAGCAGGTCGCCAACCATTTCCTCGTGGATAGTGAGGGCCACATCCTGCTCCTCATCCCCTTCCACCAGCTCAGGGTACCAGGTATCCAGAGAACAACTGGTCTTGCCGCAGAACAACTGGTCTTGCTGCAAAAAATGATCTGTGGTGAATGTCTTTGGAGTCACTAGTCAGTAACAGGTGTATAAAATTTCATATTTTTGATTTTTGGACCAAAGCAAGGCTGAAAGAAAAACAAGTATTCACTTACTTTCTGTGTTCAAGTGAAAAAGAGAACAATTGGTCTCGCCAATTGCCCCGTTCCATCTGAGAACTTGACATGCTGAGATTGAGATGAATGAAAACGAACAGAGATAGTAGAAGAAAATGTAGCCTGGAAAGGAAACAGAGCATGTCAATCTTTAAATTAAAGTTTTCCGTTAGTCTGCAGAATTCACAAAGTATTAAATTAAATACTGCATTATACATTGCAGGTAGATTACATTAATTATGTGCATTATTGCATATAATAAACTATCCCGTTAGGAAGTAATGCAACCAAAATGTTAAAAGCCTACATAAAAGTTTCCATAATTTACATATATTTACAGAAGCGGAAAGACTAGATTTTATGATGGTCTTTACAGCTGTATAACGAAAACACTCTACTACTAGTTACTTCAGACAGCCAAAAACTTCCCGACCAGCACATGCAGAAGAGAGGGGGACCAATAATGCAGAAGAATGGAAGCTTGCAATGTCAAGGACCAGTAGGAGGAAGGAACTTCCCCCAAAGCTTGAGGAGCCCTTGCAGAACTGCTTCACTGCTCTGCAGACTGAGGAGGAAGGACCCATCATAGCAGGAGAGAGGCTAAAAGAAGAGGTGGGGTAGCCTTCTACATTACGGAAATTCTGGCCTGTGTGGTGGTGTTCTGACTTAGTTATGGTGTTGAAAGGGTCAAGTGTCTCTGGGTAAGTTGAGGAAAAAGCCAACAGATGAGAAACTGTGGTAGGAGTATGTTACAGACCACCCAACCAGGATGAAAAAGCAGACTAAATATTCTGTAAGCATCTAGAAGAAGCGTCATGATTGCTAGTGCTTGTTCTCATGGGAGACTTGAACTTCCCAGACATCTGCCAGCAATGCAGTATAGCAGAGAAGAAGCAAACCAGGGGATTGCTGGGATGTGTGGAGGATAACTTCCTGATGCAGGTGGTGAAGGAACTGTGACTAGGGAAGGTGTGCCACTTGACCTGTTGTTTGTTAAGAGGGAGGGTCTTGTGGGTGACATTTGGTTGGAGACCATCTTGAGCAGAACAATCATGAGATGATAGAGTTCTCCATTCTTGGGGAAGCAAGGAAGATGGTCAGTGGAACTGCTAGTTTGGATTTTTATAGGGCTGATGTTGGCCTATATAGGGACCTGCTTGACAAGAGTCCCTTGGGAGGCAGTTTTAAAGGGCAAAGGAATCTAGGAAGGATGGACATTGTTCAGGAATGAAATCTCAAAGGTATAGGAACTGACTGTCGCTATGTGCAAAAACACAAGCCAGGAGGGAAGAAGACTGGCCTGTCTGAGCAGAGGAGCAGGCAACTCAGGAAGACTACAAAGATGTTATGAGGTTATTCAGGGAGGAAATTAGAAGTGCTAAAGACCAAATGGAGCTTAACTGGGCCACTACAATAAAAGACAGTAAAAATGTTCTTGTAAGTACATAAACAAGAAAAGGAGGACTAAGGAAAATTACCATCCTTTACTGGATGTGGGGGAAAATGGTGACAAGAGATGAGGAAAAGGCTGAGGTACTTAGTGCCTTCTTTTCCTCAATCTTCATCAGTAAGACCAATTCTTGCCAGGCTATCCAGCCCGCTGAGCTGGAACACAGCAGAATTAAGGCCTTACAGTCCAAGGGGAAATCATTAGCAACCTACTATGCCACTTGAACACCCACAGATCTATGGGGCTGTGTGGGATCCACCCGAGGGTGATGAAGGAGCTGGCAGAAGTGCTTGCCAAGCCACTTGGACTAGTATATCAGCAGTCCTGGCTAACGGGTGAGGTCCTGGTTGACTGGAATTTAGCAAATGTGAAGCCCATCTGCAGTAAAAGCAGGAAGAAGGATTTGGGGAACTACAGGCCTTTCAGTCTGACCTTGGTGCCAGGGAATGTCATGGAGGAGTTCACCTCACTTGCCGAGGCGACCGGCTTCGGGGCAGACGCGTGCTGCAGCGGAGCGCGGGATCGGGACAGGCAGGGCTATTTTTCGGGCATCGAGCCTACGTGAGGGAGCCGCCAGGCACCGGCAGCCCTCGTGAGGGAGGCTGACGAGGTGTAGGTGGAGCCAGCAGCGTCAGCGACAGCTCCTCCCCCCGGCCGTTCAAAGGCAGCCCTTAGGGAGCGCGAGCGACCAGGAGCGCGGCAAACAGGGCCGGCAAACAGGGAGTGACGCGGCAGTTAGCAAGGCAGGGCGGGCAGGAAGGGCGGAGCGCTCACACCCGCCCATAGGGACACCTCATCTAACGGCACTCTCCCGTCAGCTGGGCTGCAATGGTCTCCACCAGGCATGGTGCTTTCTCTAGGAAGTCAGTACACACCCAGACCGACTGCCCATCCAAACATGCGGCAGTTCAGGTCTCCAGATGCGGGGAGTGTCTGAGCCTCTTGCTGCCATCGGCGGGAGGCAGAGGGACTGCTTGTGTGAGGTGCGAGCAGGTGGACGACCTGGTCCGCATGGTGGCGGAACTCAAGGAGGAGGTGCAGAGGTTGAGGGATATCAGGGAGTGCGAGCGGGAGATAGACTGGTGGAGCAACTCCCTGCAGGACCGGAGGGAGAGGGACCAGGGTGAGACGCCCCAAATGGGGGTGGACCCCCTGCCCTGTCGCCATCGGGCAGAGGGAGGGGACCTGCGAGTTGAGGAGGCATGGAGACAGGTCCCTTCTCGACCTCGCAGGAGATGCCCTCCCCTTCCGGCACTGCCTTCCCAGGTGCCCTTGAACAATAGGTTTGAGGCCCTGGAGCTTGAGAGACCGGTGGGTGAGGACGAGGTAGGAAGCCTACCCAGGAGGATGCCTGAGGTGAGAAAGTTGACTCCACGCCTCAGGACTGCCTCCACCAAGAAAGAAAGAAGGGTGATTGTTGTGGGCGACTCCCTCCTCAGGGGAACGGAGGGCCCTATTTGTCGGCCTGACCCCACACATAGGGAAGTCTGCTGCCTCCCTGGGGCCAGGGTCAGAGACGTTACCAGGAAGCTTCCAAACCTGGTTCGCCCCTCTGACTATTACCCGCTTTTGATAGTCCAGGCTGGCAGTGATGATCTTGAAAAGAGAAGCCTGAAGGCTATCAAACAGGACTATAGGGGGCTGGGACGATTGGTGGAGGGAGCGGGAGTGCAGGTGGTGTTTTCGTCTATCCCTACGGGGGAAGGGAGAGGCACGGAGAGGACATGGAAAGCTCACGTGGTTAATAGGTGGCTCAGAGGCTGGTGCCAGCACAGAAATTTTGGTTTTTTTCACCATGGGGAGCTTTACTCGGCACCCGGCCTGATGGCCCCAGACGGGTCCCTATCTCCAAGGGGAAAACGGATCCTAGGCCAGGAGCTGGCGGGGCTCATAGAGAGAGCTTTAAACTAGGCAAGAAGGGGGGACGGGGCTCAAACAAGGCTTGTTGGAGCTGTGCCGGGGGAAACAATGGCTAGGCTGGGGAAGAAGGCGACGGCCCAGCTGAAGTGCATCTACACTAATGCACGCAGCATGGGTAACAAACAAGAGGAGCTGGAAGCCATCGATCAGCAGGCAGGCTACGACTTGGTTGCCATCACGGAGACGTGGTGGGACCACTCCCATGACTGGAGTGCTGCAATGCCTGGCTATCGGCTCTTCAGGAGGGACAGGCAGCACAGAGGGGGTGGTGGCGTGGCTCTCTACATTAGAGAATCTTTTGATGTTGTGGAACTCCAGGCTGGGAATGATAAGGTTGAATCCCTGTGGGTTAGGATCAGAGGGAAGGCCGGCAAGGCTAGCATCCTGGTGGGGGTCTGTTATAGACCGCCGAACCAGGATGAGGAGACGGATGAGGAGTTTTATAGGCAACTGACAGAAGTTGCAAAATCGTCGGCGCTTGTCCTCGTGGGGGACTTCAACTTCCCGGATATATCCTGGAAACACAACACGGCACAGAGAAAGCAGTCTAGGAGGTTTCTGGAGAGCGTGGGAGATAGCTTCCTGACGCAGCTGGTCAGTGAACCTACCAGGGGTGGTGCCCCGCTAGACCTTCTCTTCACAAACAGAGAAGGACTGGTGGGAGATGTGGTGGTCGGAAACTGTCTTGGACAGAGTGACCACGAAATGGTAGAGTTCTCTATTCTTGGCGAGGCCAGGAAGGGGACCAGTAAAACTGTTGTATTGGACTTCCGGAGGGCTGACTTTGAGCTGCTCAGGACGCTGGTTGGCCGAGTCCCTTGGGAGGCGGTTCTGAAGGGCAGAGGAGTCCAGGAAGGCTGGGCGCTCCTCAAGAAGGAAATCTTAACGGCACAGGAGCGGTCCGTCCCCACGTGCCCAAAGACGAGCCGGCGTGGAAGAAGACCGGCCTGGCTCAACAGAGAGTTGCGGCTTGTGCTTAGCAGAAAAAAGAGGGTTTATAATCTTTGGAAAAAAGAGCGGGCCACTGAGGAGGACTACAAGGATGTAGCGAGGCTGTGCAGGGACAAAATTAGAAAGGCCAAAGCTCATCTGGAGCTCAACCTGGCTACTGCCATTAAAGACAACAAAAAATCCTTTTACAAATATATCAACACGAAACGGAGGACTAAGGAGAATCTCCATCCTTTACTGGATGCGAGGGGAAACCTAGTTACTAAGGATGAGGAAAAGGCTGAGGTGCTTAATGCCGCCTTTGCCTCAGTCTTTAGCGGCAATACCGGTTGTTCTCTGGATACCCAGTGCCCTGAGCTGGTGGAAGGGGATGGGGAGCAGGATGTGGCCTTTGCTATTCATGAGGAAATGGTTGGTGACCTGCTAAGGAGCTTGGATGTGCGCAAGTCGATGGGGCTGGATGGGATGCACCCGAGGGTACTGGAAGAACTGGCGGAGGAGCTGGCCGAGCCGCTTTCCATCATTTATCGGCAGTCCTGGCTATCAGGGGAGGTCCCAGTTGACTGGCGGCTAGCCAATGTGACGCCCATCTATAAGAAGGGCCGGAGGGCAGACCCGGGGAACGATAGGCCTGTCAGTTTGACCTCAGTGCCAGGGAAGCTCATGGAGCAGATTATCTTGAGGGTCATCACGCGGCACTTGAAGGGCAAGCAGGCGATCAGGCCCAGTCAGCATGGGTTTATGAAGGGCAGGTCCTGCTTGACGAACCTGATCGCCTTCTATGACAAAGTGACGCGCTTGGTGGATGAGGGAAGGGCTGTGGATGTGGTTTACCTTGACCTCAGTAAGGCTTTTGACACTGTTCCCCACAACATTCTCCTCAAGAAACTGGCTGCTCGGGGCTTGGACTGGCGTACGCTTCGCTGGGTTAAAAACTGGCTGGATAGCTGGGCCCAGAGAGTTGTGGTGAATGGAGTCAAATCTGGTTGGAGGCTGGTCACAAGTGGTGTCCCCCAGGGCTCGGTACTGGGGCCGGTCCTCTTTAATATCTTTATCGATGATCTGGACGAGGGCGTCCAGTGCACCCTCAGTAAGTTTGCAGATGACACCAAGCTAAGTGCGTGTGTCGATCTGCTCGAGGGCAGGAAGGCTCTGCAGGAGGATCTGGATAGGCTGGAGCGATGGGCTGAGGTCAACTGTATGAAGTTCAACAAGGCCAAGTGCCGGGTCCTGCACCTGGGGCGCAACAACCCCAAGCAGAGCTACAGGCTGGGAGATGAGTGGCTGGAAAGCTGCCTGGCCGAGAAGGACCTGGGAGTATTGGTTGATAGTCGGCTGAATATGAGCCAGCAGTGTGCTCAGGTGGCCAAGAAGGCCAACAGCATCCTGGCTTGTATAAGAAGCAGCGTGGCCAGCAGGTCTAGGGAAGTGATTGTCCCCCTGTACTCGGCTCTGGTGAGGCCGCACCTTGAGTACTGTGTTCAGTTTTGGGCCCCTCGCTACAGGAAGGACATGGAGGTGCTCGAGCGAGTCCAGAGAAGGGCGACCAAGCTGGTGAGGGGTCTGGAGAACAAGTCTTACAAGGAGCGGCTGAGGGAGCTGGGCTTGTTCAGCCTGGAGAAGAGGAGGCTCAGGGGCGACCTTATCGCTCTCTACAGTTACCTTAAAGGAGGCTGTAGAGAGGTGGGGGTTGTTCTGTTCTCCCACGTGCCTGGTGACAGGACGAGGGGGAATGGGCTAAAGTTGCGACAGGGGAGTTTTAGGTTGGATGTTAGGAAGTACTTCTTTACCGAAAGGGTTATTAAGCATTGGAACGGGCTGCCCAGGGAGGTGGTGGAGTCACCATCCCTGGAGGTCTTTAAAAGACGTTTAGATGTAGAGCTTAGTGATATGGTTTAGTGGAGTAGTTAGTGTTAGGTCGGAGGTTGGACTCGATGATCTTGAGGTCTCTTCCAACCTAGAAATCTGTGTCTGTGTCAAGTGCTATCACACAGCATGTACAGGACAAACAGGTGATCAGACCTAGTCAGCCTGAGTTTATGAAAGGCATGTCCTGCCTGACTAAACTGATTTCCTTCTATGACAAGATGACCCACTCAGTGGATAAGGAAAGGGCTGTGGATTTTGTTTACTTGGATTTCAGCAAGGCATTTGACACTGTTTCCCACAGCCTTCTTCTGGAGAAACTGGCTGTTTGTGGCTTGGACTAGCACACACTTCACTGGGTGAAATACTGGATACATTGTCGGGCACAAAGGGTCATTGTGAATGGATTTAAGTCTGGTTTAAGTCACAAGTAGTGTTTCCCAGGGATCAGTTTTGGGGCTAGTTTTATTTAATCTCTTCATTGGTAATAGTGATGTGGGGATTGAATGCAACCTCAGTAAATTTGTAGACGACACCAAGCTGGGTGTGAGTTTAATCTGCTTGAGAGTAGGAAGGCTCTGCAGGAGGATCAGGACAGGCTGGACCCGATGGCTGGCATCCACTCTCATGGCATTCAGCAAGGCTCGTTGTGGGGTCCTGCACTTGGGGCACAACCACCCCATGAAGCGCTACAGGCTAGGGGAGGAGTGGCTGGAAAGCTGCCCAGCAGAAAAGGAGCTGGGGGTGCTGGTCAACAGCCGGCAGTGTGCTCAGGTGGTCAAGAAGGCTAGTGGTATCCTGACTTGTATCAGGAACAGTGTGGCGAGCAGGACCAGGGAAGCGACTTTCCCTCTGTACTTGGCTCTAGTGAGGCCTCACGTCAAGTTCTCTGTTCAGTTTTGGGCCCATCACTAGAAGAGGGGCATCGAGGTCTGGCTGGGCGTCAGTCAGCTGGAGGTGAACCATTGCCTTGGGCATCACTTGCTTTGTATTTCCCCGTTTTTGTTCTTCTTCCTCTTCTTCTCCCTTCCTTTTCTGTCCTATCAAACTGTCTTTATCTCAACCCATGAGTTTTTACCTTCTTTTCCCAGTTCTCTCCCCTGTCCCATCGTGGGGGACTGGAGGGCAGTGCAGGGAGTGAACAGCTCTGTGGGGTTGAGCTGCCTCCCGGTTCCACCACGATGGCTTCCGAAGCAGTGTCTGCTTTTGGAGCTCCTGATTAGCATACTACCAACGTGCCTCTCAGTAGGGCACAATTCTTTGCCCTTAAACTTCTCTTGCAACTTTCCCCTCCTCTGGGCCAGCACAACAGAGGGAGCCCGTTGGAGGGCCCCGGAGGTCCTTGGGGCCTGGAGGGGGAATGCCCTCAGGCTGAAGCTCCTTGCCATGGCAACACAGACACGTTTGGCTACAGGTGTGGACCACTGTCACAGTGGCCATCACAGCAACCTGCTTATGTCACAGCAGCCACCACTACCCCGCCTTTCTTTCTGGGCCCTATAAAAACAGGAGCCTCACAGCTGGCCCACCACTTGCCAGGCTTCGAGGCTTTCTAACGCCAAGCATGCGTGGAAGCAACAGGAAGCAGAGCGAGAAGACGGGTGGCTGCCCATCTTGGAGGGAGGTGATGAGGAGACTGGCTCGGTTGTCAACATGCAAGAAGGTGAGAAGGCTGTGTCATGGGAAGACAAAGCAGAACAAGAAAAGGAAGACCTGCTTCATCACAAGAGCAATGGCCAGCATTCGTATCACCAGCGGCATGCAGAGCATGGCTGTGAAGCCAGGAGTGAGCAGCACGAGGCCGCGACATGTGCTTTGGCCAAAGAATGGTGTGGGACCATGGCATGCCAATCGTCATGTGAATGACCGGGGCACGGACTGCCAAACAACAGGGAAAAGCCCATGGAAGTGGATCCACCATGAGATGAGGAAGAACCCATGGAGGTGGATTGACCAGCAGAGGAGGAAGAACGCATGGAGGTGGATCCACCGCTGAGAGGGCAGACATGGAGCTACCCTGGCATGTCTTTGAGGTCCACCATGTGAGAAAGGCAAGCTCATCGCAGGAGTGCCCGGCCAGGTCCCTACGCACAGCGTAGCCTCCGCGCCCACCATTTACTTGGGCAGAACCACCACTATGGATATCTTGTGGGCTCACCTGCAAGACATTGCAGACATAAATAATTCATTTGTTGATTGTTGAGGCTGTGTGAGCCCTTCTTTCCCAACCCCCATCCCTCTTGAAGAAGTAGCATCTCTTCTTCATGGAGCCCCAAGGGAGAGGGGAGGAGGGGACCTGGCTGCTGTGCTGGTGTCACAGGAGGAGTCCCTCAGAGGGCCACCATGGGCCTGGGGAGGGGGGATGCTGGGAGGTGTCTCAGCCTGGGGATGAGAAGGCTAAAGAGAGGGTGCTTGAAGATGCAGCCAGAGCCTCTGTGGCAGTGCTCAAAGCATTGCAGCAGACTGAGCAAAGAAGTGAGAGGGGCAGCAGTTCCTCTGGAGAAGGAAAGGCTTCAGGTCTGCTGGAAAGGAGTGCTGGAATTCAGTGTTAGGGTCCCTTTGAGATGCTTTGTGAGGAGCTCTTCCCAAGATGGGTCAATAAGCAAGAAAAAAAAACACCAACACCACCTCCTGGTAAAAATGCTCTCCTCTCCTATTTGGCACTTTGGGGACTCTGTGCGGGCTCGTCTCCCCTTCTGACTGTGGGAGCCCTGCTGTGCCATCCGCCAGCCCTCCTGAAGAAGTGGCATCTTGTCCTGGTTTTGGATGGGATATTGGTAATTCTCTTCACAGTGGCTGGTGTGGTGCTGTGTTTTGGATTTCACATGAGAATAATGCTGATAACACCCTGATGGTTTAGTTGTGGCAGAGCAGCGCATACCCAGAGCCAAGGACTTGTCAGCTTCTTGTGTTGCCCTGCCAGCGAGGAGGCTGGGGGTGCAGCAGGAGCTGGGAGGGGACAGACCCCGGACAGATGACTCAGACTGGCCAAAGGGATATACACTGCTAGGCTACTCTCCATCATCTTTGGTAAGTCATGGGCATCGGGAGAGGTGCCTGAGCACTGGAGGAAAGCAAATGTCACTTCGGCTGTCAAAAAGGGCAAGAAGGAGGACTCGGTTAACTATAGACCGGTCAGCCTCACCTCCATCCCTGGTAAGGTGATGGAACAACTTATCCTTGGTGTCATCTCGAGTCGTATCAAGGATGAGAGGGTCATTAGGGGCCGTCAACATGCCTTCACCAAGGGGAAGTCGTGCTTGAACAACCTGATAGCCTTTTATGAGGATATAGCCGTGTGAATAGATGACAGAAAGGCAGTGGGCATTGTGTATCTTGATTTCAGTAAGGCCTTTGACACCGTCTCCCACATTATATAATAATGTAATCTTTTTTTCTTTACATTAATCTTTTATTTTTTTTTTTCATTTTTTTCATACTCATTCTTGAAATTTAGGTAAGTCACAGCCTGTGAAATTTCCATCCCACATTTGTGGCTGAATCTTTTTTTTAGATAGCGTGTTTTTGCTTTTAAGCTCATCATTTCTGATTTCACTAACCTGTATTTTTTGTAGAATTAGCTGAGAATGATGATAAACATTTAGAATACCAAGGCTGTTAATGTAGTTGGTCTATAAATTTAGAGAAGAATAGGCATGTATTTTGGGATATAAAAACAAAAACACAGCAGTGTTTAAGGGTCCGTCTCTGGAACCTGTTAATGTTTGAAATGCCAGTATAGATGATCTTTGCCTAAGTAGGAAACAACATTTGTCATTTTTAACTTGATACTGAGTTCCACATAACACTGGTGTGTAAAGAGAGGGTCAAAATTATGTATTTCTGAGAACAAAATCTAGAGTGATGCTAACATGACTGTTTCAGGCTCCAATAGACAACACCTCTCAGAGGCTCATTTGTATAAAATCCATGCAGTGGAGCCCTAATTGGTACTTATGCAGAAATCTCTTAATGAGATTCCTCTCCATGAATCTTTGGTATATGTTTATATGTAATTAATTTAACATTGAAAAGGCAAAACCATGTATTTTATTTAATTGCTTCTGGTGATGTTTCTTCACCATTAATTCAGAAAACCACACGGTCTTAGAGAAACAGAACAAAGCCACCCAGTGCTTGCAGGGGTTCTGTGTCTCATATTGCTGAACGATAAAGTGGTTTCTGAAAGGACAAAAATCTCCTATCTTTAAATAAAGGCAATCGGCAAGTCAGTAAATTTTCTTGTAGGTTTTATAGCTATTAAATAGTCTATAGTACGTGCCATTATGTAATCTCTTAAACCACCCTTTGTGGCTAGCTGGTTTTCCCTAGGGGGCATAGATAAATAGATTTCTGTAACGCTCTTGTGCAGGAAAAACTTGCAATCTCCAGATACAAAGCCAGAAAAACTCATTTATTATTACTAGAAAGAGAATGACTGGGAACATTTCACACATCTCATGGTACAGTTGTTCCTCAGAAGTCCTAGATAGGTCTGTCAACTCTAAGTAATCAGTCAGGGTACAATGATATCTGCTTTTATAAATACATGCTTTGAAAATTATTTCGAACTACTAATGATCCAGTATGGTGCCGGTTGGAGTTCATGATGCCCAGGAATATCAGTAGGAAGAAATGTGAGCTATTCTTTAAGCATTTTTAAAAGAAGTAAGCAATGAGCAGTATTTTCCTGAAGAGATATGTGGTTACCATTCTATATCCAGCATAGAACTCCTCTGTAAAGGAAGAAAATACATTTGTGGTTCATCATGTCTGTCTTGGCATTCTTCCCTGTAAGTACCTGTAGGAATCCTTTGCCCTACTTAAGCCTTTTACGCATCATTGGAGCTGAAAGTAGCTGAAAAGATTTGGTCATAGAGCATAATACTTGCAAACTGCAACTCGCACTGAATGCCTTGCTCTCATTTCCAAACGGAAATATTTATTTCATACCAAAAAAATGGCACTATCTTCACTTTTGGGAAATTGCTTTATCTATGCCTTTCACATATGAACACAACACTTTGGGTTAAAAAATATTTGAACCAAATAAACAATGACTAACAGATACTTTTGGTCATATTATAAAACCCTAGTTTGGCTGGGAGTGAGAGAAAGAAACATGGCATTTGATGTCCACATGGGTTTGCCCTCTCTGATCTTAAGGTTTTTCAATATGGTTCCCTAGGTCACTCCAAAATATGTGAAACCAACTTTTCTACTCCTATTATTGCTATTACTTAACACTTCAAATCTATACTAGCAGAGGGAAAAAGATATTCTTGCCGTCACTATAGCTGGGTTGTTAGACTGTGAGAGTGCACTGTAAAAAATGTCTATGCCATGTTAATGCCTTTTGATCTTTCAGTTGCTTTTTTAATGTTGTACTGGGTTTACATAGCAAGGGTTTGGTAGCAGGGGAGCTGCAGGGGCAGCCCCTGTGAGCAGAGCCCAGCAGCTGCCCCATGTCAGATCAGAGCCAGCTCCAGATGGCTCCAAAAGGGACCTGTCATTGGCCAGAGCCAAGCCTGTGACACTGGTTGGGCCTCTGGAGAGCAGATTTAAGGAAGGGAAAAAAATGAAAAGAAAAAAAAAAGCAGCTGGGAGAGAGGATTGAGAAAAAGGGAGAGAACCAGCCTTGAAAACCCCAAGGTCAGTGCAGCAGGGGGACAGGAGGTGCTCCAGGCACAGAGCAGCAGTTCTCCTGCGGCCTGTGGAGAGGCCCCTGGTGGAGCAGGCTGTCCCCCTGCAGCCCATGGGTCCCACATGAGGCAGATCTCCATGCTGCAGCCCGTGGAGGAGCCCCCAGTGGAGCAGGTGGATGTGGCCTGGAGGAGGCTGCGGCCCATGGAGAGCCCCCGCAGGAGCAGGCCCCAGACCAGAGCTGTAGCCTGTGGGGAGGAGCCCACGCAGGAGCAGGGGATCTGTGGGGAGCTGCCATCCATGGGGGACCCGTGCTGGAGCAGTTTGCTCCTGGGGGATGGACCCTGTGGTACAGAGCCATGTGGGAGCAGTTCTTGAAGAGCTGCTGCCTGTGGGCAGCCCCCACAGGCTCAGTTCAGGAAGGATGGCATCCCATGGGAAGGGACCCCATGTGGAGCAGGGGCAGAGAGTGACTGTGAAGGAGCGGCGGAGATGACTGACTGCAGCCCCCATTCCCCATTCCCCTGCACCACCCGGGGGGAGGACGTATAAGAGGGTGGATGGGGAGAAGGTGTCTTTAGTTTGTTTTGAGTTTCTCGCTGCTCTAGCTTGTTAGTAATAAGTAATAAATTACATTTATCTCCCTGTGCTGAGTTTGTGTTGCCCATGATGATAATTGGTGAGTGGTCTCCCTGTTCTTATCTCAACCCTTGAGCCCTTTCCATCGTATTTCCTCTCCTTTCTCTTTGAGGAGGGGGAGTGAGAGAGTGGTTGTGGTGAAGCTCAGCTGCCCAGCTGGGTAAAACCACCACAAATATCTGGCTTGGTATGGCTGTGTTAGTTTTATGCTTAGTTGTTTTCTTGTCCATAAATACCATTTCCCCCCTTTCTTTGATTAATATATCAGTCTTCTCCTTTTTATTGTGTTCTTCTTTTTCAATTTCAAAGAATAAAATGATACTGAGGGATAATCTACTCTCTCTTTGGTTTTTCAGTGGAGAGCATGATGGAGCAGTAATGGGATAAATCTTTCTCTTCTTGTGTAAAAGAGAAGTGTGAAGTAGAGACTACCCTTGAGCTGAACAGAGCTCATCCTTGAAACCACACAGAAAAATACTGTATTTTTGATGTTACAAGCCCAGGGGAAATATGGGTACAGACTGTGCCAAATCCTTCTTCCAGGAAATTCAGTTCTTAATTAATTTCTGTCTGGTATATGAGTAGTAGAAAATTTAGTTTTAACTATATTTATACTAAGAAAAGTAGCACTTTTAAGTGCAGCATTAAAAAGATCCGTTTCTGACATCATAAAGAAGGCAAAATAATGTTACTCTTAGTCATTTTGAGGTTCAGGAAGAAGGTAGCCCTTTCAGATCCTTTATTCCACGTCAATACTGTAAATCTACTTGTTTTCATACTTCTCTGCTTGATAAATAATTTGACTTATTCCTCCTACACTTGTTCTTATTTCAGATGTAATATGATTTGGCTTTTTAAAATACATAAAAGTATTAAGTGATATGTGGAATGAGTAATAGTGACTAGGATATTGTTTTATCTTGCATTATATCTACTAGTATGCTTATTAAGAGAAGCATATAAAGTTTTAATAGCAAAAGTGCTAGGAAGACCTTCAGATGAAATTTCTAGCTTACTTTCTCAGAAAGGTTTTGTGATTGAACACCATTACAAATGATGGATCTTGTGTATAGGTCTCCTCTGCATTCCATATAAACTATTTTTTTTTCTTTTCAACAGAAGATTGTTAGGGCAAACTATGCTGTTGGGTTTTATTTTAGATTTAGATTTTTTTTTAACTGCTTAAGAACCCAGCTTCTCTTCATTTTGTTACATTGCACCAGATTTTCTGTGTGGTGTTGTAGATTTCTTGGTTGGTTGGAGGGTTTTTTTGTTAACCTCTCTCTCTCTTTGAAAACCCCTTGCCTCTCTTTTTTTTTCCCCATCACACTGGTATGGGAAGTCCCCCAGTAGACTTTTGGACAAAATGGCTGAGTGCCAGTGGTCCCCAGTCTTCCAGTGTCTGTGGCCCTTGGAGATGTACGGTGCTACCTCCCAGCCAGGATCCTACCACTTCAGTCATCTGTGGCTGTGGAGCTGTTTGACGAGTGGACTATTGCTCTGTTCTATTATTTTTTTTATTTTTTTATTTTATTTTTTTTGAGATGCTTCTGTGTATGTGTTTCTTTCCCAGAGGCACTGCTAAAGTTAGCATAACCTTGCCAAAGTACTGTGTACTGACCTGGCCCCTGCCTGTCAAAGCCACTGTCCAGAGCAACTGGTTGTGTTTACTCAGGTCTCTCTAGGTCCCCATGGTATTTTTCTGGCCAGAAAAGATTTCTGGGAGTGTTTCTTCAGTTCAAAGCACATGAAATCAGATGCTCTACTGCACCTTTCCTCTGTTTGTATAGCATGTTATAGAGCATATGTGCTATTGACATCTTATATAGATAGTTTGGGTGAGCAAAACCTGCTGGAGCAGAAGTGTAGAGCTGTGTACATGTTGGAGGAACACTTATCTTAGTGTTATCCTGCTGGTGGCTGGGTCTCTGAACTGAATTATGCTCTGTACCTCACCTTGATTTTGTCTTGGGGGAGGGGAGGACATGTTAAAAAACAAAACAAAACAAAAAACAACCACAACCCCGCCCCCCAGAATTTTGGAGATGAGTGAAGGTAAAAGCTATTTGGTAGTGTACGTGTAAATGGAATATATCCTTCAGATACATAAAAATAGATTCTTTGCATTTACTTGTTCTGTGAAGTAGTTCTCTTTTAAAGGAAATAAGACAGAAGCTGGCTGCTTGAAATCCCAGAAGACTTACCAGAACCAGATGTAGTTATTCTCAACATAGTGGAGATTTTGTGCCTCTCAAATGCTCTAATGAGGACCATGGCATATGCTTTTAGATGGAAAAATTAATTACTGTAGAAGCACACTTTAGACGCATCAGGAAGTTGTATGGAAAAAGTTTAGTTTTGTGAAAAGTCAATTAGTATTATTTTTCCTATCAGGAAGGTCTTAAAATCTCACCGAGCATCTCTCTTTTTCCCTCAGCAACTAATCAAATGCTTCAATATTTTCTATTAAAAATCAGGATCTCTTATTTTGTTTCTTCTTCTTAAAACATAGCAAGTATGAAATATCTTTGTGAAATGACTAAAAGTAACATTCAATATAACCAATATATTTAGAGTGGAATTTACTTTTGACTTACTTAGTCCTTTATTATATGGATATATATGGAATCTTTATCGCAGTTACTGACTTAAATGGTCTCCAAAGCATAGCTAAGTGTTAATTCATCTTTTACTTAAAAAGCAATCTTCTGACAAAATAAAGCAGGAAAGAAATTCTACTAGATTTAGAAGCTGCTTTTTTTCAAAACTATTTGCTAAAGTTTCAGGGTTGGCTGTTTTCATTTCACTCGTAAGAATTCAATTTCAGAAGACTGAAGCTCTCCTCAGAGTTATTTAAAAGGCTGTCAGAAGTCTCTTGTGTTTCTACTAAACCTGCGGTTTATTTTGTAGTTGTATGGTTTTGCTTTCCAGATTTCTTTCTTTCTTTTTTTTTTTTTTTTTTGGTTATGTTTGTGTTGTAAATCAGCTTAGTTCAAGGGGAGCTGTCATGATTTATGGACAGAATATTTCACTTCAGAAGCTGTTTTGTTCCCTGTTGATTATTCTGTTACTGGGTTTTCTGGATTTATTTATTTATTTATTTTTATTATTTTATATTACTGTGTTTAACACTTGAGTCTCATCTGTTCATCCTTTAATCTGCTATTCCCAGACATCAACTACTACTGTCTTTGTTGTATCCTTTCTCAGGCCTGAGACCTGTTCAGAACCAATTGTAACTCTTGGTATGTCTACGCAAATTAGATATTTTTATTCTAAGTGAGTATCTGAAACTTTTATCTTATGGTGATGAATTTCATACTTTACAAATATATGAGGTGTTTATTGAGATGATTTAGTTCACCTACTTTTGAGATATTTAATGTTTCAAAGCCTGCTAGAAGAATTTTTGGGGTTGTATACTGCACAATGGCAACACAGCTGTCTCCTCAGTAGTGACTTGTTGAGTTACACACATTTTTGCCCTTGTGTTACTGCTTCCATTGCGCAAAAATGGATATGCCTGCAATTCTACTGTCCCAGTACTCCCAGTGAAGTTCTAGTGATGCCAGTGGGACTCAAATAGTGAAAGTGCTGAAAAAAATAAAATAAAAAATCTAGAAGCAAATGGCTAATCTGCACGTTTGCAATGTTCTCCTGAAACAAGCTGTGTGTGAAGTTTGAAATCACTGTTAATCCCACTACTACCACCAGATGCAGGGACTAAATTAGTAACAGGCATTCTCTGTTTGATCTAGATTATCTGAAGGAGAGCGGATATAATTACTGTTTCATTTAAAATGTTAGTGTGAAGAAACACCATGGCATGTAGCATCATAAACAAGACAAAGAAAGAATATACTCCCTAAATTCAACTGATCCAAATAAAATAATTAGAAATGGATTAAATTTCTTTTTCTTAACAAAGACATTTCAAGGAGTAGGTGATAAGTTCTTCTGTGGGTTACTGTTCTAATATGTGATGTTATCTGGGAAGTGCTAGGAAGATAATGTTTTAATTTAGTCTATTAAATGCTTTCATTTAAATAGCCTAGGAAGCGGTTAAAGACATTATAAAGGGAGACTGTACACAGGCAGCTACACACTTGGTGGAAGTTCAGTCAATCTTGTTCCTCTGGAATCCCATCCAGAGTTTGTGTCTTTCTATTTTAAAATACACACATAAAATAATTGTCAAATACAAATCTGTATTTATTACCATGGATTATGGAATCTATGGTGGAGCCATAGTTTGGTGGTGCCAACTGGAGCTGAGCTGAGCCTGCATTAAGTAGAAGTGGCTGAGCTTGCCTTCAGAAGCAGTACCTTTCCTGGCAGCTCATGTTCTTCCCCTTCGCTAGCAATCTGTGACAGCAATTGGGTAAGCCTTAGGTTTGCATTATTTGCTTATGTGGAGCTCCCAAATCTGTCAGTTGCTTAAATTTTGGACCCACTGCTATGTAACAAAAGATTTTAATACTACAGCGCTTTCCAATACTTTCTCTAGAGTCTGTTTTTACAATTCCTTTTCAGTAATTCCAGCTGAGTAACAAATGTGTCCATGTTTTAACTGAGTGCCTCTCAGGCTGTGCCAGCCAGAGTATGGCAGCAGGCCTGGCTCCTCCAAGTTCACAGCCTCCGGGGCCTCGTGGTAGGTTACAGGTCTCCAGGGTCACTCCACCTGTGGCCTATGAGCAGAAGCGACTAGCTGCATTGGACAGGGAAGTTGAGATATGCATCTAAATTGTCCTTTCCTTCAGTGTGGGAAGGTAACCCTACTGCAGGGGCTCTGTAGAAGACCCCAAACGCAACCAGGACTTAGCTCAATCTCACTCTTAGTTGGTAAAATGGTAAAGTGCTTACATCCATTCTGTTAATCAAAATCACAATTTAAAAGCAAATGAGCCACAAGTGCTGAAGAATCCTTAATTTAGGGATAAGTTACCCCTAAGATGCTGTTCCTAAGGTGCCCGCCCATGGCTGCTGGGCCCGTCCATGCTCTGCGGTGGGGTCATTGGGGCCAGCACGGGGCAACCCCAGCATTGCCACATGCAGCAGCCCTGCAGGCCCTCAGAGGCACCACATTGTCAGGAGAACCTGGTACAAATGTATAATTTTATTTCAAAATCAGAGTCACTGTATATCCTCTGTGCAACAGAGAGAAGAGTAGCAGTATCTTCCATATGGCAGGCTATCACTAATTGTGGTTATAGGAGTGAGAGGCATTCCTCCTTTGTGTTACTGCTACCAAAGGAAAGCCCATTTCAGTGGGAGGACACTAAGGTGTGGTATCTGGGCAATTTCAGTGAGTAGGAGGGGAGTATTTAGAGTGAGTGAAAATGTGGTCATGGTTGCTAACAAGGCTTCTGCTGTATCCTGACCTATGGAGGTAAAATGTTAATTTTGAGCCAAATAAATTGATTGTTTTTGTTATGTTAAGCTTGGTTTATGGTATTCTGTTAGTGGAGCTGGTAATTCTGGGTATTAATTAATAACAGAAAAAGATCATTAATATTAATATGTTAACTAAAAAAAGAAAATAACACCTCAGAAACAATTCAGTGTGTGGAATTTGTATTTCTCCCACCATCACAGGACGCTTCTGAGTAGGAGGGAATATTCAACCTCCTTTGTACAGCTGCTTTTGGAGGCCATCCTTTCTCTGGGTCTCATGGCCTGGTTCATTGTGAGCTTATATACACTGTTGTAGGCACAAGTGAAAGGAACAGAGTTTAATTTTGCATATCATCATACACATGACTGTAGGTGCATTTGTGTATCTATATACATGTGTATATATATTTGTGTATCTATATATGTGTATATACTTATTTATATATGCACTGACATATTCTATTAACTTTTCAATTCAACTTTGTGGCTCATTTTTCTAATCCCAACATTATTTATTTATTTATTTATTTATTTATCTATTTATTTATTTTATTTTAACCATACTGAGAAATACACTATTGTGGAGCATGAGAATTCCAGTCATTTTCACTTTCTACAGAAATAACATTTCTGGCAAGAGGGGTTGTCCTGTAATTGACTAAGCTGTGTGGTTTATATAGTGGTAGGTAACCTGTTATTAACTATTATGATTTCCAACAGCCGTGCTCTTCCCAAATGTGCAGTGAGATGGTTCTCTAAATGTCGTTACTATGAACTATAAAACAAGAGAACAGTGTAGCTACAGATCACAGTAATAGATGTACTTTTAACATTGTCTGTTCTTTTTGCACTTGAAGATTTACCAGAGAGAAGCCTCAGAAATATAATCATCACTAAAAACGATCTGCTGAGGCCCTCTGTGCAAGAAAAATTATTAGCTGATGTTCAAGTACCACAGATCTTCTTCAAAACTCTCTGCTTTGCATTTTTGATTAAATGGGCTTGCCTAGCTTCACTTTCCAATTGTTAGGTCTTCACATAACTCTTTTATACTAACTCTGCTATCAAACTTCTTTTCCCTTGGAGGTGTTTCCTACTTGTAAACAAACTATCCTTTTAATCTTTCAGACATACGACATAGATTAAGCTTCTGAAATACTGTAAAGCATGTTCTTCAATCTTCTGTTTATTCTTTTGACTATGATCTTGCTGTAGTATATTGTCAAACTTCTTTTAGAAGGTTTCTTCTGTCATACGAAGGGTGATAATCTCTTGCTTGAGTTTGATACCTTAATATTTAAGGTAAGGGCATATATCCAGCCTTTAGATGCTTTGTAAGACAAGTAGTATTGCATAATTGCTTTCTAAATAATAGACTTGGTTATTTTTTATGTTTTCTGTATGGTGCTGTGATGCAATGCAGAAGGTGCTAAAAAAAAAAACAACAAAAAACAAAAAACAAAAACTCAACACACACACACCCTCCCCAAACAACCACAACAAAACCAAACACACACAAAAAGCTCCTCTGTATTAACAGACTTGCCTACTGGCATAATCTGTTATAGAAACAAAACTTGTTTGGCCTTGTGTCTCCTAAAGACTGTATAGAATGGGACCAGTCACTCCTGTCACTATAGTTTCATTTGTAGTCTTAATGCATTTCCTCCCATTAGGAAAATAATAAGGTTACATCTGTAGTATGGCTGGTTTATGAATAAGAGGGAAGGATAGAATCATAGAATCCTAGAATGGTTTGGGTTGGAAGGGACCTTAGAGACTACCTGGTTCCAACCCCCCTGCCGTGGGCAGGGAGGGACACCTTCAACTAGACCAGATTGATCAAAGTGAAGTGCTCTAAGAAAGTGAAATCTGATGTTTTCGTAAATCACACTCTAGGAAGCCATGGATCTTAGTTGGTGACTTGCTAACATGAAGGAAAATTGTATCTTCTCTAGGTTTAAGGTATCTATGTGTAGACTGAGAGAAAACAAGGCAATGTGAGGTTCTATGTAGATAATGTTACAAAGTATTGTCCTGGAAGGGTTAACAGATGTAGTTACTGTTTTTGTCAATAAAGGCATACATTCTGCAACCATTTGTAAGGTCACGAAGTACTGAGATAGCCTAACACGAAGTTTTGATTTTGATTCCAACCACAAAAGTATTTTTCATTGCAGAGTTTTTGTAGATTGGAAGGTAAATAAGTCTGTAAATAATTTTAACAGACTTCTAAGCTGTTCTCTTACATCTTGCTGCAAAATAAAATGCAGAATAAATGCTGTATGGAAATGTGTATATATTGTTTTTATGACAAATGTTTTCCTTTATTTGCCACCTGTGTCTTCAGCTGCATGCTCTGTTGCTTGCTGAATGAAGAGAACATGGTAAGAAAAGCAACATTGTTTCAGACAGTGATAAAATTAGTGTTATGGAAAAAAAAATGTTTACACATGCAAAGCCCTGTGTGCGTGCAAGGAAATCAAGTAATTGTGCACATAATTAACAGTTTGTATAAATGGTTGCCAAATTTTCACAGATGCTTCTGGATTCTGGTATACATAGTGGAAGTGCATACCATTTCTAGATGTAGACATTATAGCAGAGAGTCAGGGTGACCTGGAAGATGCTGTCAATATACCTGCTACAGTGCTCTCCACACTGCTGGAGCTGAACAAAACACATTATGTACAAAGCACTTCTCACAAAGCATGATCACTTCTTAAGGAGAAATGTCCTTTCCATTAAAAGAGAGAAAGAGAGAAAACAGGGAGAAAAGGATAGTCTTTTCAAAGACCTTTAAACAGTTCATGCTGAGCTTCACTTTAGGTGGAAGAAAGCATTAAAAAAGGCATTTGAGCTTTATTTGATGTCCTTTCATCTACTGATTTCCAATATATAAAATAAATTGCAAAGATTTAAAAGTGGATGAATTGGATAATACACTTGAGATTTAAACTTTTCTGTTATTGTTATTGGTTTAGTGCTTTTTGTGTGTGTTTTTTGTTTGTTCATTTGTTTTAGGATATTGTTGTAGGTTGTTTTTTTGTTCTTTTTGTTTTGAGAAATCAGAGTGTATGATGGCCGCATTACTTTGTTCTTTGATAGATGATACTAGCTAGCTGTCTTTTCAGCAACCAGGAAACCATGCACAGAGGAGTACCAATATACAAATATCTCTCTCATTTTTTATTTTTTTTTTTTTTTAAGTATTTTTAAGTCTTTCTGGTATATGTGTATAATATTGATGCCCATTTGTTGGGTTAACATATAGAGAAAAGAAATAATGCTTTAGAGAAGAATTGCAGGTGGTAGCATGAGGCAAAGATGAAATTACTGTAGCAAATCCATTAGGTGAAAAGGTATTTTCTACTGAATGATCTTTTTGTGCTTCTAAAATGGCTGACTTCCCTTTTTAGAATAGGGAATTTTAAAGCTAGGGGTTCACTGAAGAGAGAGAGATATAATAAAAGATAAATGAACTCATGTTCCACATTATTCATCCACCCACCAAAAGGAAGCATGCAAGGCATGGAATAGGAGAAATACGGGCATTGGGAAATGTCCATATGACTACAGTTAAATTCAAGATCTTGAAGTAGAGAAGTGATGTATACATTTCTGACTTAGTCTGCTAACTTTCAAAATCCCCAACAATGCTAAGTCTTGTTTTGGAAAGGAGAATAGAAATTAATGAAGGAGAGATTTTAAAGGATCAGCAAACCTGTAATGATTCCGCTAAATACTCCTTAAACTTTTTGAAAATGCCTCAGAGGCTGGTTGTTGTTAAAGTCAATGGTAGGCTAAACTTGGAGGCTCTTCTCAAACTCTTCATTGCATCGTTAAGTGTTTAAATGCTTTTAAAATCTGACCCTATGCGGTTTCTTTTCTGTAATGTATGGAGTAATGATACTAGTAAATACAGTGTGTACTGCTATAATGAAAATTCATTTTATGATAACAGCAGTATCTTGTCACAGAAAGCTATAAATAAAAGCTTTTTCTCTGAAAGTTTCAGTTGCTTATTGTGGAGTAAATCAGGTAAATCTTAGAGTGGAAAAATGAATGGCAAATGTCTTTTACCCAGACAAATCATTACTAATATTTGTGGTGGCTTTTGTTTGTTTTGGTGGGGAGTGTGTGTGTATGTTTTATTTGGTTTTGCTTTTATTGCTCTTAATTACTTAAGAGACAAAATAGAGTTACAAAAACTGAATGAAACATGATATTTACACTTCAGGGAATAATGCTTCAAACTGCTTTTGGGATTCCTCCTTCTGCTTACAATGTGGAAATATTCAATATATAATTGTTGACTGCATGCAGTACTCTAGGCCTTAAGTTCCAACGTTTTAAAGGTGATTGGACTACTTTCGCTAATAAGAATTTGGAGTATCGGATGTTCAGTCATATGCAATCCATTCTGAATTTATACTAATCTACTTTCTGCTTTCTTTAAGAGGGTCTGTAGGAGGCTTCCCTTCTGTACACAGAAATCAAAGAAAGCAAATGTATTCCCAGAAGAAGAGCATTGCTTGTAACAAAGTTCTCCTGTCTCTCCGCCCAAATAAACCAAGAAGGTAAATCATTCAACCCTGTCATAATCCAAAAGCAATGAAACTATTTTATAAACTGTTTTTGTCGGGGAATACTTTCTCTAAAATATTTTGGCAGTGTGCAAGACGCATCTGAGTTACTACTACTTTCTATTTAAGACTGCTAATCATGGAAGTGCCATGAAAATCCTGTATTTTTAGAGGCTTTATGTGAGCTTAATGCGATTAATGCAATTGGTTGCATATCCTGCTTCAACAAAATGCTTAATCATATTCTAAGTATTCAGCAAGTTAGTAATTTCAAAGAAATCCCACTACTATTTGGGACTGTAATGAAAAGTGTTGTCCTTTGGATATGGCAGGGATGGACATGAATATGGGGACATTGAGATTTTAGAGACAGAGAGAGAGAGAGAGAGAGAATTTGAACAGCATCATTGAATTTAAAAGATTTGCTGGTGAGCATCCTGATAAGCACATTTTTGTGTGTAGGTATGTTAAATGATTTTTACAGCCAAATTCCGCTTTAATCCTTTCCAAAGATTCCAGAAATGCTAATAATGTGTAGGGCTTTAAAAAGCCATGTCCTCACTTTTCTTGATTTGTCTATCTCTGGTCTTGATTGGTATGATTCATGCAATGAGAATTTTCACAGAAGACGCTGGAAATGTGCAGATACATGCTTATTCCTGAATACTTCAGTAAAGTTTTTAAAGGTTTTGAAACTACAGAAATACTTTCAAAAATCAAAATCCATAGTTTATTTATGTACCTGAAACATTGCATTACTGTGGAAGTATATGGAAGCACAGTGAGTTCTTCTCAAATACAGTATCAGCCGAGTTGTTCTGGAACTTTGTGCAATCTTGTGCTAGCTCTCTCTTCTTTGTCTTTACAGTAGATCAATAAATGTAGTCTGACACTGAAGAAAAGGGCTTACATTCTTTATAAAACATTTTTAGAAAAACAGTATCTTCTTTCTTCAGTGAGGAGATGATTGGTCAAGTGCATTTCCTAGAAAACTTAGTAGGGAAAGTATTTCATAGATAAACCTACTAGGAAAACTATAAAACAAACAGGTCTTTCCTTCAAACTTCTAAATTTTAAAGGATGGACAATTTGTAGGCTAGTAAGTGCTTACTGAAACATTTGAATCCATTGATCGAGATTGGACAATTTATTGTGTTGCCAAAGCAAAGGGATTAAAGAAAGTCTATCTGCAGTAGTTAAAGCTGAAGCACATGGACATTAGCAAGTAATTTGTTAACGTTCAGCTGAGCTGGGAAATAGCAACTCATTCACTTTGTAAGGAGGTACATTTGGATTTTTATCTGGGGGAGAGGCTAGACTTACCATATCGTAGAAACACAGAATGGTTTAGGTTGGAAGGGACCTTAAAGATCACCCCGTTCCAGCCGCCCTGCCATGGGCAGGGACACCTCCCATCAGACCAGGCTGCGCTAAGCCCCATCCAGCCTGGCCTTGAACACCTCCAGGGATGGGGCACCCACAGCTTCTCTGGGCAGCCTGTGCCTCACCACCTTCTGAGTAAATAATTTCCTCCTAGCATCTAATCTAAATCCTCTCTCTTTTAGTTTCAAACTGTTAGACTTGTTTTTTTGTTTGTTTGTTTGGCTGTTTTTTTGGTGTTTTTTTTGGTTGCTGTTACTCTGCATAAATGTTTGAAGAAGTGCTGTTGAGAAACTTAATGAGGACAGTGGAAAAGCACATTTGAATTTTCTCCTCAGCCAAATCAGGGCAGATCGTGCTGCCCTTACTTAGAAATAGGTATCTCACTCTGCAGATATATTCTATGGAAAACAATGGAAAGATGTGTCAAGGAACCATTGAATGGTTTTAAACACTTTACTTTAGATGCTAGGATGTATATCTTCACAGGTAAAAATTTGGTGACAGACTTCTTAGCAAGCCTTAGGGTGTTGAGTATGTGTTCAAACATACTTCAGTTGTTAATGGTACTTTAGGTAAATGTTCACTAGTGCTTGCAGTTGACAAGTAGGACATACAGTACCATAGATACACCATTTTCTCTTCCTCAACTATACAAGCTGTGTTGTGGTTTAGCCCGGCTGGCAGCCAAACACCACACAGCCGTTTGCTCACCCTCCCCCCTCCCTCTCCGGGATGGGGGAGAGAAACGGGAAAGTGAAGTCTGTGAGTTGAGATAAAGACAGTTTATTAAGACAGGAAAATAGTAATAATAATAATAATAATAATAATAGTATTAATAGTAATAATGTGTACAAAATAAGTGATGCACAATGCAATTGCTCACCACCCGTTGACCGATGCCCAGCCTATCCCCGAGCAGCCGGCCCCCCACCCCGGCTAGCCACCCCTATATATTGTTTAGCATGACATCAGATGGTATGGAATACCCCTTTGGCCAGTTTGGGTCAGCTGTCCTGGGTCTGTCCCCTCCCAGCTCCTGCTGCACCCCCAGCCTGCTCGCTAGCAGGACAGAGCGAGAAGCTGAAAAGTCCTTGGCTTGGTGTAAGCACTGCTCTACAACAATTAAAACATCAGCATGTTATCAGCGCTCTTCTCATCCTAATCCAAAACATAGCACCCTGCCAGCTACTAGGAGGAAAATTAACTCTGTCCTACCTGAAACCAGGACAAGCTGTTACAACCCTTTTGATTTCAGTTCACAGGCTCCTCTGCTTCTATTAAAAGATGCTCTTAAGATAGTGTTATCTTTTTCCTTAATATCATCAAAAACTCTCTAAAATGGTTTCTGTTTAGTTTTGTTTTTAGCAGAAACTCTTTCTTACTTTTCAGTATTGTGGGGAAAAAGTTCATTTCTGTAACAGGAACTGCATGTGGTTATTGTTTAATTTTACTGGAATAAGAAAGAAAAAAATAATCTGTGTTTCTTCTGAGTAAGTTAAAATATATGTATCTCCAAAACCCAATTTCTATAGTTTTTAATGCTTCTGATTTGTCATTTTGGTGCTTTGTTACATGGATGGGAATCGATCTTTTCTATGTTTGTTGATGCTAAACGTGATACTTTCGTAATCTGTATTTCACAGCCAGAAGTACTTTTTTCATAATGTACCAAATGATCCCTTACCACACACACTTGCATTTTACTGACCGTAAAAATACGGAAAAAGAAAACTTCATACTAATTATTGTACAGAACTTCCTATGTAAACTTCTGAATTCCTAGAGTGAGCCCTGCTATCAGTGCTGGAAACAAAATGTTTGACACCATTTCCTAATGCTATTTAGCATATACTTCCCAACATACTTTTTTTTCTACATATATGCAAATTGCATTGATTTTTCACTAAATCTGTTTCTAAATTGACTTTGTTAAATTGGTACAACCCTGATTCTCCTGAATTAGAGTGCCTTAATTTAGCTTGTTAGTAAATTAAGCTAAATCAATATAATTCACTTATACTGATTTTAAGAGACTGAAAGTGATTTAATTCCCTGGTGTCTATTTTTTAAAAACTATTGAGAAGAAATGTAGGGAAATATATCTCATTTTAAACATAACCGTCTCCAGCTTTTTTTTTTTCTTTTTTCTGGAAGAGAAGAAAGAAGTAGAGAGTCGCCCAGACAGGATAATGGTTTTTGATGGTGTACATAATCTTTAAGTTAATAAATGTAGCCTTTTTACTAAAATATAAACAATGATCATCCTAATTTCTTCAGCAACTTTGTCATACATGTATTAAAAACTTGAAACTATCTAAATTTAGGCTACTGATCACAAAATGCCCTGCAGGGTATCAGAATTACAATAATCGAGACAAATTACATTTAAATCCCTTTAAAATTACGAAAAATTATTTATTTTTGCAGTTTTTATTGTAGAAGTATTCTTGACCAGAAAAAAAATGTAAGATTCAAAACAGCCTATGTGGCATCAGATATATCTTGGAGTTTTGGCAATCAAAAGGCTTGTACTGAATAGCTGCACAAGGTAGATGCTCAATACCTATATTTCAGAGACAGGTCCAGTGTTTTCACAGTTGGATGCTATATTCATGTATTTTTCAACCAAATTAATTTTAAGAGCATTCAGGTAAATACATTTGAATTAACACAATGTTGAAGTGAACTCAAATATTTGGTTTATGTTTGATGTTGAAAATCATAGTTTCTTTTTAACTGTTTTCAATTTCTTAGCTTTATTGTTCTTTTGATGGTTGACTTTGGAATATCATTCACGGTTTCCTCCAAGATCAGAAAAGATTATGGAAAAACTTGCACAGGTAAAAGAGATTCATCTCTTGTATATGTATGTCTGCAGTTTATAGTATTTAAAAAAATTTGAGAGACATATCCTACTTTGTCCATACTGATGCCTAGGTATAAAGCAAACAAAGTAAATTGCGTTTCCAAGCTAGCAATGAAAGGAGATTGGAGGGGTGTAGTGTATTTGTATATATGTTGTATTTGTAGTGCAGATATCACTGCACAGATACCAGTTGAGAGCTCTGGGGTGGCTGTGTGAAAAACAATACCATTAGGAATGCATGGCAAGATCTGTGCATCAGTTAAAGGGCAATGATACCATGATCCACTTGGTCTCAACAAGGTAGCGAAAAGAAAAAATATAAGTTCATAAAATAGTTAATTATTAATGAATTATTTATTGCCATAGACATTGTGTTAATATATATAATTGTATGTTACAGAATATAGTAACATAGGTATTCCTGTACACTATTGGATAATTAACTCACAAAACTGCCCTTTTGCTATTTTCTACTTAGAGTTTATTTCTGATAACAAACTTTGTTATAGTGCTCATGCTTCTGCTAACTTCCAAAAAGAATTCCATGGTAAACAGTTCACTTGATACCTCCATTTACATTAATGCATACTGGAATCTAAGATGTGGTAAAACCATCTGATACAAACCATGTGGTGCCTGTAATAGATGATGGCATCTGTTGCTTATATAAACTTGCAAAGAGGGAAAGGCAGTTAATCAACATTCAGGGTTTACTCTGCATATTTGTTGTTTGTTTGGTAACAAGTACATCTGCCTAAAAACCAAACTAACAAAAAACAAGCAAGGGAACCTGCAGAGCAAATAATACTCTATTTCATTATAGAGCACTGCTGCTTTCTGTTTGGCTGAACCTATCCCCTCTTCACATTCTTTTCTAAATATTGCAGGTATTGATGTGACTGTTCCAGGCATAGTACAAGAACATTCCTAGAATTTCTTTACTGTATGATGACTTTTAGATAATTAAAGAAGTTTTGATGGATGCTTCCAGGTGGGGGAACATGTTGTACTTGAAAACTGTGATTGTAGTGGTTCTACAGTATGATCCTGTGTTATTATCCTTTGTCATGTTTAGATGCTGCAGTGGAGCATGATGTTGAATTTATTTCCTAAGAACTAATACATTTACTCTCTATTGAAGTGCCAGACTCCTTTTAAGTAAATTTTCTTTTTCTTTTAAAGGAATGAATTCCAGCTTATAAACAGAAATGAATGTTCTTTCTCACTAAATTCTGGAGAGGTGTACCCCCAAACTTCATTTTGTGGCATCAATCTGAAAAAATACCTTCTCAAATCAAAGGGGAAGCATGGAACTTGCTTTCGAATATCTGAAAAGATTCTTCAGAAGTCTAAATTCACTTTAGTTAAGATTTTGATCTTCTAATATTTTATCTAAGTTCCATAAATAGTGCAAGCAAGGTGGAATTACTAGTTTATTTCCTGCAGTTTCTGGAACAAAAAGCATTCATTTCCTTTCAACTTGAGTACAGGGGGCTTTGTCAAGGCTCCTACATCATTGTATATACCTGGCCTTTTCTGATGGCTTAGAATTTCTGATTTGCGTTTGCTAGTTGAACAGGGTTGGCATCTTAGAGTGACTGTAAATTCCTTTAAAGGAATGCTTAGTCTTTACTATAGATAAGAAAGTTGTTTTGTTTGGCCACAGTCTTTACATCCTCCCTCCGGTCCTGTAGGTTGCAGTGTGTTTCATTGCTGTTTCCTGTATCTATGCCATACCTTAGGTCTGATGCATTCCGTAGACTCTGTACTGCCAACTACTGTTCTTCTCTTTCTTACATATCTATTTAAAGATGTGTAAAGTATCAGTCACTAGTTTTCATTCATTGGAGATAAACTGAAATTTGCTTTGCCTTCTTGATGATAAATAAACAGTTTAGCAACAGTTGATCCCGATTTCAGGGGGGAGGGGAGGGGAAAAACCCTCTCCTCCCAAAATTAATAGAACAGTATCAATTAAGCACGGTAGATTTAAAGCAAAACAAAACTATCCCCCCTACACCCCTCCCAAAAAGCTAGTTATTTCAGTCACACTTAGTATGTTGAAAATCGTACTGTTGAAACGGCAAAAAGATTTAACTGATACCTTTATAAGACGTTATGTGAGATGCTACTGTAGCAAGAAGGTTGATAATTATGAGATAGGCATCATGTGTCCCTGTTTTGAGAGTTCACTATACTGTGTCTGTTTTAATTCTGTTTAATAGTGGTTGCAGAAAACAGAATTAAAGGAGCCTGAGGAATAGCTGAGAGAAGCAGTACATTTTGTTATCAGTGTACACAGGGGATAGAGAATACAACAGGCAGAAAAAACTTCTGAAAACCTCAGGCTTGTTTCCTTCTCTTCCACCAGACACCTAGAGCATAACAAGCTTGTGTGCTAAGACTGTTGTCTCAACCAGGAGAATTTGTGCCTGTAGTTGAACAGTGACAGCCTTTACCTGCAAATTGCATTACAATGACCCTTTTGGGTACCAAATGAAAGCACGTGCAAAGCTGGCTGGGGTCACCTGTTACTCATTGTTCATAAACCACAGCTGTGATTTATTTTGAGTCAGATCAGGTGCTAACAATTCTTTTATTTTGCCTGAAACTTATAAAATTTGGTGATTGTTTCATGCTGCAAGCTTAGATCTAGTGGGGCTTGAATCTTTTTTGGCCTTTATTGCTGCATCTCTTAGAATTTGTCTGAAGGCTCTGTGGTGTCTCCTAAGGCCTGGTTAGCAGTTTCATCAGTCCACTAATATCAAGGGGTAAATATTCTGACCTGAGCATAAATGTAGGGATACTTTCTTAGGAGGGGTGTTACTTTTGTTAGTGGATAGATTTTTCTCTTCTAATCTGCATTTCCTGCTTGTTCAGAAGGGAAGGGGAAAATGACAGCCAGGCCTGAATCACCTAGGCACTGATGCAGCAAATTAAAACAGGTTTGCTCCTAGCTGAGGACTTCTGGATACTAGAAATGTCTTACAGCTATTAGGAGGATAAGCCTCAAATGCAGCTTAATATCTCATTTCGAGAGCATGCCCTCGCAATATATACTTGCAGTACAACTTCTCCCATTGTTAGCAGATCTTCCTCAGGCATGGTATTTTCACAGCACAAATCAATGAACGCTTCCCCCTCCTGGCCCCCAAGTAACTTTAAGAATTTATGAGTATAATTGAATCACAACCTTATTTTTTTGGAGTCTGGAAATGAGTATTTGAAAATTGTTTCCTTATCAATGCATTGTGTGCATCGTTTACCATGTGTTAAATAGTGCTGTCTGTTTTGGAATCATGTGGTGTTTCACATAATTATTGCTGTGAAGTAATGAGTGCCAATGACGTTAACTTGAGAAACAGAAAACTGAATAATCTACCATACTTAATTATGAAGCTCAGTAAAGAAAGGACTGTACCAAAGCAGTGAATTTGACGTTTTATTTCTGATAGTTAATCAGAAATTGACAAACGTTCAATGAGAAATTGACAAAAATGGAGAATGCCAGGGCCTCAAGGGCCTACTAATGAAGGAAAAAAAAAAAGTGAAAATAACTGTTTTTGCAGCTACTGTGACCCATGCTTAAAACTTGCTTCTAACTCTGCACTGAGTGAGGCTGGGGATCTTGTGCTGGGGTGGAAAGGAAAAATAATTAGACTGTCTCAGTGCACCTCCACGTAGGGCTGAATTACACATGTGTGTTCTTATTTCTTGTTGAACACAGAGAATCTTTAATTAAAAAAAAATCTATTATCTTGTATTTACTCTGAGTTGAGAGCACAAGCAGTTTCTGGAAATAGCAGATATTCTAGGTTAATACACTGTCTACATCTATTTCTGTACATGTTCTTAATGTAGTTGGAGATGCTGCCTAAGCCAGATGTGCTTTGGTACAGTTAAGTAAGATGCTGGATAAATAGGCAGAACTCAGGTGTGCTTTTAATGTCCCAATTTCCAAAGAACCTGACCAATTTTGTTCACACCTCAGCAAGTCTTTAGCTATCTATAGCAAGTCCATCTGCTCTACTGCTGAGTTCTCTCGAGCTCCTGACAGGATATGTTTTTTTCTGAAGGGGTGATGATATTAAGTGGACTGTGCCACATGCCTGATGGGGTGATTGATTCAGACTATGGTGGCTCCAGGCAGGGAAGTTCATTTCCTTTCGTGAAATGAGAACTTACGCTGGCCATTATGCAAATAAAAACATAAAAGCTTAAGCTCCCTGCAGCTCTCAGTTCACAGTAGTAGTTTATTAGGGAGTACATCTGTCTGGCTTCCTTCATCATCCACAATGAACTACCTAGTTGTCTTCTCCTGGGTTTATGTTTGCAGTCTCTGGGAACACAGCTGCCTGCTGGCACTTGCTGTTGCTAGAGCAGCAGGGGCTTCTGATAGGGGATTTTGACAAGCCTAATTGCTAGAAGTGTTGGGGCTGCCCTGCTGCCTGAGATGGTCACAATATCCTGAGGCTTTTTTCTTTTCATTTTTTTTTTTCTCTCCTCCTCCATTTTAAAGAAGAGAGTCCCTCTCCCTAAATAACTAACTGGAACTGTAATTTAAAGTTCAGTTCTGTATACCTCTGTATACTTACAACTTTAAGATAACATTTCCTAAGAGATTTAACAAAAAATTGGCAATTTAGAGGCCAAAAGTCTTTATGCAAGATCTGACAGGCTACCTTATAACTGCTAAGATTTGTGGAGTGGGAACTGTTTGTAGGGAAGGGAGAGACGCTGGCTTTTTTTTTTTTTTAATCTTTCATCACAGCATCTGCAGATAGCAATATGCAAGAAAAATGCCTTGTCAGATAAGCCTAAAACTTATTTAACAGATTAGAATCTTTCCAAAATAGCATATGTTAAATGCCAAACATGTCTGAATGGTTATGAGCAAAAAGTAATACCAGGCTAATGTGATAAGATAAAATAAACAGAACCATTTTTCAAGTTGTACTCAGAAGTATGGACTAAAGCACTGCGAGTAGGTAGTTTAGGATATTACTTTGGGATTTGTAGCATCAATGAAAAGTTGTATTTATTCTTTCTTTTGGTCTCCTGAGTTAACTGTCTGCATTACTGTATTATTGTATCTATAGGCCAGCTGAAGTAGCTGCTGCAGGATGGAAGGAAAATGGGTAGATGGGTTTTACCTGAGGCTCCACAGAGGTGGTCTTTTTTGCAGTCAGTTATTGCAAAAGGTAAATCCATACAGCTAAAATAGCTGTGGTAGGGAAGAACGCCCCAGCCTCTTCTGGGCACTTTCCCTGCCGGCGTCTCCAAAATGGGAGGTGGTAGATGCTGCTATTTATTAAGATATTTGGTGCTCTTTGGAAGTGCCTCTTGATCAGCCACCCCCTGCTGCTGGATTCCCTATAGCTTCCTGTTAGTTTCCGTGTTGGAGTAAGTAGCAGCGGGGTGTTGTTCTGCACAGCAAATAGCAGGAGTTTTAATTGAGTGGAGTGGGAACTTCTGCAGTGCTAAGGCAGTGAGAGACTTGTAACATTAGGTCTCAGAAATGCCTGTATGATGGTAGTAGAAACTAAAGCATTGTGGAACGGTTAGTGAGAGACATACATAGCAATTTTCTTTATATATGTATAAATAAATATATAAAAAATATATACACATTTTTTATATGTATATTTATTTTTGTCATGAACAAACAAGAAAAAAGCTAGATGATCTCAGAGAAAAGATGTAACCCTTCTTGTATGACCAGGAGACCACAACGGGCCCAACTTGTTGAGTCTGCAGACACACTGCACAAGGAGCCGTGTCCTTTGATTGAATAAATGACCAGGCTTGTCAGCAGTTGGCCTGTGTCCCACCACATCTAATGGGAGGCCGTTTCAGATCCTCACACCATCAATGATTGGGAGCTTTTTTCAAGTCACCAACTTGATTTATTCAGAGCTTCTTCTGCCAGCCTCTTTGTTTAGCTGAGTTATCTCTTTCTCCCTGGTATTTGCATCCTGATTTATTTGCAGGGAATGGTTCTATTCCCTTCTTGGCCTTTGGTGTGGTTAATCAAGCCAAGTTCCTTTAATTTTTTATTGGTCTACTTGCTCTCATCTGCACCTCTGTCAGTATAAATTCTAGAAAGATTAACCTGTGACAGAAGTATATGCAGCATTCCAAATGGGATTTTCCATCTAGCAGTCATATGCCTCTGGTGGACATAGGTCTGCTAGGAAAGCTTTGCTAGATATATCCAAGGATTTTTTGCCTTTTGCATAACTGTATCACAGTTTCCAGAACTGACCAATGATAGAAACAAAGCAGGCAATTGCCTTGGGTATGAGGCTGCTGGGAGCTATTAAATAGGAATGGTCTTCTACTAACATTACCCCTTTTTTGCCTCTGTTGTGAACAGACCTTGAGCTGAATTATTTTGTGGCCAACTAATATGTACAGAACTTTATTTGTTTTGAGGAGTTTAGGTAGAAAGATCTCTGCTCCTATAGATGTTGTGAAATTCTGACTTGTGTGTTACTCCAAGCCACAAAATTATACTCTTCTTTCTGCTTGGTACTTTGGTCTTTTCTATTAGGGTGCCTTTTAACCTTGGATAATAAGAGAATACTTCTTTCCTTATGTTTGGTGTGATAGTTATTTTAGATAGCATGACTTTCTGTAGTCACCTACATAAATAGATACATTGCATGGGATATTTGAGTGTTACTAGACCAAACCTTCTAAGTCTGGGTGTTATGCAACAAATCTACAAAGAAATTGTCAGATGTCTTTACCTTGTGTTTTCCAATTTTAGCTGTTTTGCTGTAAAGCACTGCTTTTCCTTAACCTATGGATGGCAACGTTTCCTTCAGTGTACTGTGAAATTCCTTGACTTTATCATTTTTAAGAAAACTTATATTAAGAGGAAATATCATTGGTGTAAAATAACACCACATTTAATTAAAGTCATGATGTGAGATACACTTGTGTTAAGTAACTGACAAATGCAACCTAACAACATGACAGGTTAATTAATAGGCTGTGATATTAATAGAAAGGTAAGTTTTATAGAGAGGTTGCTTTTGTGGTATACCAAAAAGGAAGAGATTGGAGATCAGGCACACACACACACACACACACACAAAATTAATTAAAAAAAATATATATTAACATTAGTAATTAGTGTCAGGTCTTCACTGTTAAAGAACTACACGATTATCTTTTTTAGGTGTTTGAGTCTTTTTTTTTAATTTAGAAGTTGATACAAGATGTAATTGTAGTGAAAAATGCATTCTGCAGTGAAGGATATCAAGCAGCTATGAAATGGAAATCAAATGTCTAATAACACATTTATATTACATGGAAACACGAGAACTCTAAGTAAACACAATACTGGTACTTATTTTTTAAAGCATAACTATACCAATAATAATTTACTGTTTTCTTCAGGGGAAGCAACAGTCAGGTCAGCTAGTTGCTTTTTCTCTCCTGTAATAATTGGCACTCACTGTTCAAGATTTTTGAAGTCTTGATGGGTAGTAAGGCTGCATTTAAGCTGAGTTGGTGTATTGATCTCACCTGGTACTGATTTTGCTGCCTTTCATGCTGCCAGCCCCTCTGCTTGCTGTTCTGTGCTACTCATTGCTCTGCCTCTCATCCCTCTGTCCATGCTTCACACAACTTTTCCCCCTACTTCTTGCACCTACTAGCTGTGCCTTTATCTCTCCTGCTGGCTGTGCTTCCTACTGCTTTTCTCCCTATTTTTTCACCTCATCTCTTTCTTCTCTGTGCTATCTGTTCTAGCCAACTCCAGCATTTTTGCTAGTGTGGTGAATTGACCCCAGCCAGCAATTACGCACCCACCAGCCAGTTGCTCCCCCACAGTGGGACAGGGGAGGGAATCAGAAGTGCAGAAGTGAGAAAAACACAGGAGTAAAGATGAAGACAGTTTAATGTGTGAAGGGGTGGGGTGTGGGGAAAAAAAAAGAAAATCTAACTGCTGAAAGAGCAATCACACACATCAGCAGCAGACCAGTACCTAGCTAGTCTCTGAGCAATGGCTACTCTGGAAAATCTGCCCACCTGGTTTTCCTGCTGAGGATGATGTTTTATGGAATGAAGTTGCCCTTTGCTTAGCTGGGGTCAGCTGTACTGGCTGTGTTTCCTCCCAGCCTTTTGTCCACCCCAGCCTCCATCCCAGCCAGACCCAGTACAGCCAGTAACTTTTATCTTATGTTTTAGAGGAGAAAACGTAGCACTGAAAAATATCCATGGGGTATCATCATGCATAACTACTATTCTATCTCCTACTTTTCAATAAATTCTTATGCTAAGGACAGAGCTTTTCTTTTTCCAAAATGTCTTGTTCTTTTCTCTACCTTTTTTACTGCAACGCTGGAAACTATTGACAAAGGTCAGTGTGACCATTTATCCCAGACAGGTACTTGAACTGTATATTACCATCAACACAAACCTCTTCCACTCTCTAATAAAAATGCCTTTCAAACACATTGCAATACATTCAAAGCCGCTGTGCTTTAGACTTGCTCATTGGTTCTTTCCATTTGCTTCTCCTTTGCTTACCCGATTGTCATAAATAGGCTCCTCCATTTCTCAGCATCCTTCACCCCAGCGTTCTTGGAGATGAGAAGAGTTGTGGTAGAATCCCCTTGCATTTCAGTCCTCAGGCACCAGTCTTTCCAAAGGAAGGGAAACAATCTTTGTTTTAGTTTTAGGATTAGCCAGAGTCTTTTGAATAGGTATCAGGCTGAGAAAAACTTAAGAATGAAAGATGAAATCTATGAACCCTCTCAAAGGAAAAGAAATCTCAAAGGGATTATCTGCCACAGGAACTCATTCTTCACTCAAAGGCAGTTGAATAAGAGGAGCATTAGCAATGGTGTCATCTAATGGGAGTGTTCTGGAAGATGAATTTTCCTGTGGATAAGCTTTCTGGCAGGCTTTATGGTAGTTAAAGGTGGCACAAAATTGAAACATGTTACTGCTTTTCCAGAAAAAAGGTGGGTTGTTGTGGGACAACATAACTATATGAGGAGCAGAAAGTTTTTTTGAGGTAGCTCCTAGTAAAAGTGGTTTAAATACAGTTCTGCTTTCATTTCTCCACCCGTATCCTTTATAAACACTTAGAGCTGTTACTGGATGGAAATCTTGTAATTGAATATGTGTTACATTCCATATTACTCAAGTTATAGATGATTGAGGTAACTGAGTAAAAGCAACCTATTCCCCACTTCAGAAATGTGTTGAATTTCTGCAGGTACTGCCTGAAAGATTGTAAGCCACAATCCTGCTGCCCGCCCTGTCTTGTGCTGCAGGGTCCAGTTGGAGGGCTGGCGGCTCAGGGCCAGAGGCAGCAGGAGTGGTCCTGGGAGCTGCTGCTGGCAGTTCAGGGCTTTCTGGTGTACAGCAAGACTCTGGGAGACATTTTGAAACCCCATTGGTTGTAGACAGCTTGAAGGAGTACACAGACAGCATTGCTGGATGTAAGAAGCAGGTTTATCTCTGTGTGACTAGGGTGTTTAAGATACATGTTTCAAGAACTGAGGCATGCAGATTTTACGGGGGGAAGCACTGAGAAGTACTGTGGAATACATATTCCAGGTGAAGATCCACCAGAGGTGTCTCCTTTGGTATGATATAAATATTCAGGATTATATTTTGTCTTTTTAGACAATATGCATACTTTGAAATAAATTTACTGAATAATTGATTCTTAAGCTAATGACTGCTACAACTTGTTAGCTTGCTGTTAAGGCATTACTGTTCAAAAAGGAAAAGTTCTTTTTTTTTTTTATTTCTCTTCCAAATGACGTGCTGTGCAGATTAGATAAATGAAAAGCTCAATTTAGAACCGAGTTTAGATCACCTGTATGTGTGTCACGAGCAAAGCTTATCTGAATACATAAAAACTTACAGATAGATAAAAGGGGTAAATCCAGTGTATGAAAGCTCTCACGGAAACAGTAGAGAGAGGTTAGGTGGTAAATGCAAACACTTTGGGATGAGATTGTTTGATCCTTTGCAGAAAGGTTAAATTTAAAAGCCCTTTTCGGTATTAGGAGCTATAATTCCCGTGGTTAATATTATAGGACTGTTAAGTGTCCTACAGTATTTTGGACTCGGAGAGTTGTCCATTATATGTTAATTAAGTTGCCTCCCCCCCCATTTTATGCATATCTGCCACTTGCTTATTCTTACTATTACAAACAACTTCTTTAAAGTACATGCAAACCTCCATTGCAAAAACATCGCTTATACTATTAATGCAACCAATTGAAATAATGTCATGTCTAAACTATTGTATTGAATTCTTTATTAATATTGTACCTTCCCTCTCTCCTACTTCCTACCTAGTTATGGGATTTTGCAGCTCAGAGATCTGGACTACCTATATAATAGTTCTTCTATGTAATTAAGAATATGTAACATTGCTAAAAATATACTGAAAGTATATTCACTTCTAGGAAGTCATTGTACAACTTAGTATGCTTCTCTGCAACTATAGACTTGGCATAATGTTCCACCTACATGTGGTGCTAATAAATATATATTCAGAGAGGAACAAATGCACTGTGATTTATGAGTCATTGGTAGGAGAAAAAATCTGTTTTACAGTAATCTATGTTTTGTCTTGCATTGTTAGATGGTTTACATATTAATTATTTTCATTTGTAAAATTAAAACTTGACCTTTTAGCTGCATGTCAAGATCTAATATTCATACCTTAAAATATAATAAATAAACCACTCCCTCATGGGCTTAATCCAGTCAGTGACTGAGGAATAGTTACTCTAATTCTCTAGTTTTCTGCAGGGTAATTAAATGCAAATGCTGTTGTCCTGTGTCCTGATTTATCAGCCTGTTTGTGCTGAGTCCAGTGAAACAAGCAGCATGTTTCAGAAGGTCTGTGTTACAGGGTTTCTTTGATTTTAACAAGGTATGGGGATAAGTCCACTGTCAAAAAAGTCCACCTGGAAGTCATTCATTTATGGTGGATGAACTTGATATGTGAACTCTGTGCAAAGTCAATGGCAAATTTTGAAGTTTAGGTCTCTCCCATGTTTAAAACTCTTCCTAGTTTTGTGTATATTTGTATGAATAAAGTTTGGTAAACATGAAACACTGTAATTTAAGAGGCTGCATACAAGGCAGATTTGCTTGAAGCCCAAATTTGGGAATGATATATTCTGGGAATTTAGGAAAAATCAAGGCCCATTACTACTAAAAATACCGATTATCTTTTTTTTGAAAATGCAGCCCGTCTTCTGCAATGAGAACTGATGAAGATTTATTTTTATTTTTTTTGGTATCTTAACTCAATCAGTTATGCTTCTTCCATGCAAGTGAACAGGAATCAACTTGTCATCAAGTGCTTTTGCAACGTACCAAAAAAAAAAAAAAAAAAAAAAAAAAACACAGTAATTTCAATCACTTCATTTCTTGGTCAGTGCATTAGACATAATACTTTTAATAGTTTTTGTCTTTTGCTCCTGTCACTGGTGTCCTGGGCTGCATTCAGAATGGTGTTTTAGCATTTGAAGGCCATAGTTCTCTTCTCTTTGCCCATCTTCCTTATTCTCAGTGCTCACAAAATCATTGATATGGGAATGGACCCTTGCTGATGACATACAAAATATGTTACGCATAGGAATTGAGATGGCTAAGAGGCACGACTGGTTGGTTGGGGTGCTTTGTCTCTATAGGGGTAGCCTTTGACCCCACCACAATGTCAAACACCAGTAGCTCTGCTAAATATTAGAACTTGCTTAAAACGAACATCAAAATGACTGGCTTGATGGCTTTTCAGGTGGTTATTGTAAAAGTGTTTGCCATGGTAAGGCTCTTAGGGTGGTAGGTGAAATCATTATATCAGAAAGTACATATGTCGAAGCATTTAGCTTCAGCCTTGCCTGAGAAAATAGGAATGCTCTCCTTATCCTATTTTGCCCTTTGCTGCCTGGGCCTGTTACCATCTCGCTTGCCTCACTGACACAAAAAAAGAGACCTCTTTTTGAACCAAGGAATTGTTTCTGTACTATCCTGGCATGATAACCATGATGCTGTGTTTTTTTTCTTTTTTTTTTCTTTTTTCTTTTTTTTCAGAAGAGTAAATTTACAGTAATATCTATGAAAAATACCAGCTTTTCAACTATAGCTTCCTGTAGCAGGAGAAAAGACGTTTTTTGGCATTAAGGCATTAAGTTTTGAGGGCTTTAGCTCCTTTTAATTTTTGTTTGAACTTTTCAGGCTGTGTTGCCTTTTCTGTTGGTCTGACTGTATTTGTTTCTTCAGAATATCTTCTATTGTAGGTATTTGTGGTATTCCCTTTCGAAATAATGTTCTCTGAGAGTCCTGTTTTTGTTTATCAACCTGCTTCTTCCTCCTTGGTTCCATTCATGGTTTTCCTTCCCATCTCATCTCTCATATCCTACCTTAAATTGCTCTGTGCAACGAAAAACAAAAATAAATTTTTGTCCCTAATACAGTCACACTTTGGATTAATGTTTTCTAAATTCCTCCCTTTTGTCTGTTTTAAGCATATTCTAACTCATCTTTGCCTAACTTAGATTTTAAAATCTTCCAGGAAGGGACTTTGTCCTTTTATAGTCTTTCAAGGATCATGCAAAGTTAATGGGTTGTATAAATGTTTTATAATAATAGGCAGAGAGATCTATTTTTTTAATAATAGAAAATTATACATCTGTGTGAACATTCTGTGGTATTGCTGCTTTAAATGTTGACATTCAGGATCAAATTTTCTGAAATAATAGACATTTTTTCCTGCTTATCTGTAGGACCAATATGGTGCCTAAATATATGTTGGGCATCGATTATACCATGTAACGTGTTCAGACAGACCGCTAAATCTGTTTGGTTGCTACCTACACAAATCTTGCTGAAACCCCTGTAGACAGAAGGGCTTATATGTGCATTGCAGGAGCCTGCAAATCGGGCACATAAATACCTGTCTGCCCAGGAGTTTTCTTGCAAAATTACAGTTACAGAAATGGAGGTCTGGATTAACCTGGCATGCTGCAGTAGAGCTGTAAACAAAGAAGTCACACAGCTGCTCTCTGAATTAGCCAGAATTTTTGCTTGTATCAGACTGCACCTTGTGTAATCACGATGGCAGACTAAACAGATTTGTTGACAAGTTTAATATATTTCATCTGTTAAACAGTTTGATATTTATTGACAGGTGTAATATTCTCCAACTAACAAAGCACTTCTCAGCCCACTAACTAGCTAATTTGGGAAATCAGGGAAGCATCTCCTGTCCCTTCACCTTCTCTGCAGTCAAGCATCCAGAAAACCAGCTGGGACTTCTGCTTCCCACTTTCCTTCCAGTCTAGGTAGTGAGATCTGGGGGAGCAGCCCAGTAACCGAGTTGTCACTTTCAAAACTCAGGGTTCCATCTTGTAAATCAAATCCCTGGTTCTGTGACCATTGGCTTCGAACTAGCTCATGGGGTAGTTTGGTTTGTTATCGTGTGAGCAAGCTGATAAAACTAAATTTCTGTTTAGATTTTGTTGTTAGAAAAATTCACTGTACTTTTTGCATCTGCTTTCATGAAAAGGCAGACATAAGTAGCTGGAAGCACATACAGGAAGCAATAACAAATTTAGGATGCAGCAAAGATGGTAAGCTAAGTGAAAAGGATGTGCTGTGAGGACGTGTAAAGATTATTTAAGGAAGACATTTTAGCAGTCTCACAGAAAGTAGTACTTAACATTTGCAGGTGCACTGGCTGTCAGATCTTACACTGATTGTCTGCTGCAAGCACCACTGTCATTACCAGTAATAACTCACTGTTTCTAGTACATAGCTCAGGCTCTTCAGTTTTGTCAGTGATTTTGAGCTATGTTTCATATGAAACTTTTTTTTGTGTGTTTTTGGCTTACATCTATCAGAGTCTGTTGGCGCTTTTTTTTTGGTCTATGCTATCACTTAGGTGTTGTCCTGTTTATGTGGACATGGCTAATTTTCATTTGAGGAGATTCTGTCTATTGGATGGCTCTTCATCTCCCTCTATTTCTGTTGAAAGAGCCCTTCCTTGCTAAGTAGCACAGTGTTGAAAGAACAGCCTTATGCTTATATCTATTTTAAATGTGTATTCTGTAAGCTTTTATATACTAGTTTATTTATATAATGCAAGTAGTATGTATGTGTTTTTGTAAACACACAAAAAACATACATAAAATATATTTTTATGCGGACTTACTGTTGTCCTAACTGCTGTTTCCATAGACATTGTTAGAGGCTGCTATCAGTGTCAGGCATTTCTTTAAAGAAACTCATTTTAGAAATTTGTCTGATAAATACAGAATTTTTCCTGTTCCGTATTAATGGCTTAAACTCCAACACAGCATTTACAGAAAAGAAACTAAATTCAGAATTATGTTAATAACATATCATCTGTATTTGTTCTCTGCTGCTGTCTTAAGCCTTTTGTGATAGGGCTCTGATTACATGTCTAAAAATCACAAGCACTAGCCTCCTTCCTTTTCCCATTTGTTCGTTAGCTACCATTGTTTATATTTCAGATTTCTCTGTTAGTCCTGAGTATTCTTTTCATACTCTTGGTGGAAAAACACATAACACTTCTCCTAGCACAGTCTGTAAATCACTGTGCCATTCCATTTTGCAGTTCCCTGTTTGAGAATGAAATCCTGACCCCAGGGAAATCAGTGGCAAAGTACATCAACTTCACTAAGTGCAGAATTTCTTCCCACTGGTTCTCTATCCTTTGGTCCCGTGGTTTGACACACAGTGCCCTTGTGTCAGGAATTCAGAGTGGAACATCTGTTTTCTGCTGTTCACTACCTGATTTTATAAAATCTTACATAGAAGTTGGATCAAATTTGATTGTATGACTAACATCAAAGCTAATTACAGTCCCTTCCGTAAAGTGAAGCCAGTGCAGATGACTAATTTTTATGTTAACCAAGTCTTTTATGTCACTAGGAGTCATCAGCACAAATACTTCTAGAGCCCAGCTAGCAAAACAAAGTTCACTTGCTAATTGTTTTTGTCTTACTATCATGTCAAGACTCTATTGTAAGTACATTGTCATCTCTGTTCTTGTTCTTGCTATTTTAGACAGCTACTGAAAAAGATAAAGCTGGTATCTTAACATGGTCAAAAAAAAACACACACACACACACAAAAAAAAAATCAATAAGAAGTATTACAGCCTTTCCTGTTTGTGTGCTGTGTAAGCCCCCGAGAGATGTGCCACATTGTTAAGTGGTTTGGGGGAACCCAAGTTTCTTCTTTTTATGAGCATAACTAACATAACATAACATAATACATACTCAAATATGTATTTGAGTAGATGTTCTTATAGTAAGATGCAGGGCATTGAGCTTCTTTAGAAAAGGATCAAAATATTCTTGATTACTATTTGGCATCCTTAGTTTGAGAACATTTTTTTCATAGAGAGGCTACTTGTGAGGCCTAGTTTTTGCAACAAATGCTACTCAGCATAAACAAGAATTGAAACAAGAACGGCAGAGTCTGACTCATAATTACTGTTTATAATGAAGAAAAACAAGCTGGCCAATTTGCAGTTTCGGGGAAAAAAAAAAAAAACATTTTCAATATCCTGTGGTGTTTTGTAGTTGTATTTCCTGTCATGATATATCAGTTTGGAGATACGTTTCCTCAGGTTTCTTTTGTGATTTTGGCCAGGTTTTTCTTTCCATGTTGTTTCCTCCTAACTTCTTCATGTACTACAAAACATGAAAAAAAATTTTTTTGCTCTCAGCCTTTCTGTGTATCATAACAACACCAGAACTTCAGTGTTTATTTATTGCAATCATTTACCAATCTTAATTTTTAGAATTGACAAGGGTAAGTTACATCCCTGACCTTAATTATGTATTCCTTGCAGTTAGTAGAATGAGTTCAAGTACTCTTATAAAGAAGGTATACTTTTGTTAATTGTAACTAGTAGTTCTGAGAGTTATTCTGCCTATAAATCCTCATGTTTTCAGCCTGAAGAGTTAGTGAATATATATATATATTTCCTGCATGTATAAGTGTTATATGTCTGTGTCTCTATTGATCTGACTGTTTTGTTTGAATTTTGCTTTCTGTAGACAAGGACACCTGCGCTAACCACCTGTGCTTTGCAGGCATCTAGTAACTTACAATGATTCTCTGTTGAAGATGCAATTACCTGTATGTAGTTGCTGTTTCTCAAACTGTTCCAAGCTATAATTAGTTCAAACTTAAATCACATTGCAACGTTTGCGTGTGTGCATGTAGGGGGATTCAACACGGAGTGGTGACATAGTGATTAGCAGCTGGATATGATCTTCATTGATCTCAGTAGTTGTTCAAAATAGCTATGGCAGAAGTGTGAGATGAGTTATAATTTAGTCTGTCTGATAATATTTGCTTTATACAATCATCTGTTATTCTGCTACATCTATTAAAATGTTTATTTTTTCAATTTTCTCTAACATAATGTATTGTCTAATTTTCCAAAGAAAACAGATATTATAGAACTCCTTAAAAATAGATATTCAAATGAGTGCCTATTGTAATACCTTCTTTATGATAAAATCCAAATATTGTGACAGAGTTGTACCACTTCTGGATGGAAAAAAATAATTAAGTATCTATTGGCTTGCAGTGAAAGAGTTGTGTCTCTGTTTACAAAATGATTAGATGAATTCTATCAGTCACTGAGATTGGAAGGAGCATCTAGAGATCATCTAGTCCAACCCAGTTACTTAAGACTGTCTCCTGTTAGGGTTTGAATATCTTCAGGGATATTCACACCTGCCTTCCTGTGCTTGACCACCTCACAGTGGTAGCAAAAATAAGATGAAGAAAAGAATAAGGGGTCTTGGTGTTTTTTGTTGTTGTTGTTTTATTTATTTATTTATTTACTTCTGTTGTGGAATCAAAACACACCTAAGTGGAATTTCCTGTTTTTCAATTTGTACCCATTTACCTCTTCTCCTAGTGGGCACCATGCAGAACAGTCTGGCTTCATCAATTTTATTCCTTCTGTTAGGTACTTAAACAATTTGCTAAATTTCTCTTGAGACACAGTCCCATTTACCTCTGCCTCTTCTCATATGATCATAAATCTTCATTGGCCCTTTGCTGCACTCACTCCAACATGTCCCTGTCTCTTTTGTACTGGGGAGACGAGATCTGGATCCAGCACCACAGGCAAGTCTCCCCAGGACTGAGCAGAGGGAGTTAAAGATCTCCTCCTCCAACCTGCTGACAGCACTCCTGCTGATGCAGCGAAGGATGCTGTCTTTGCTGAGGGGGATATTGCTGGCTCAGGTTCAGCTGCCTGTCCGCCAGGACCTTCGGGACCTGTTCTGCAAAGCAGCTTTCCAGCCAGTCAGTCCTAGCCTGTAGTGGTGTGTGGGGTTGTTCTTCCTTGTGCAGGTCATTCCCTCTCCAGGACTTTGCACTTCTCTTTGTTGAACTTCACAAGGTTCCTGTCAGCCCATTTATCCTGCTTGTTGATGTCCCTCTGAATGGTAGCACAACTGTCTGGTGCATCAGCTACTCCCCCCTTTTTTGGATCATCTGTAATGATGATCAGTTATTACAAAGAGGTTAAACTGCAGGGGACATAATATTGATGCCTAGCATACACTGCTAGTGATTGGCTTCCAGCTGGACTGTGTGCCATTGATCACAAACATTTGAGCCCAGCAGGTCAGCCAGTTTTCAGTCCTTCTCACTTACCATACATTTGTCTGGTTTGTGCTTCATCAGGTGATCTGTGAATGTGTAATGGGAGACTGTGCTGAAAGCTTTGCTAAAATCAAGATAAAAACCATTACTGCTGTCCCTGGTTCCACTGATCCCATTCTCTTATTGTAGAAGGTTACTGGGTTGGTTAAAAGTGATTTCCCCTTCATAAATCTGTGCTGGCTACTCACAATCACTCTCCTGTCTGTAATACTGAAAGCCATTTCCATGCTACGTGCTCCGTCACGTTTACAGGGATGCTGGTGAGGCTGACTGGTGTGTGGTTCTCTGGATTCACTTTTTGCCCTTCCTGGAGATGTCACTGACATCCTTGTAGTGCTTTCTCGTAATTTTCAGGAATCTCCCGTCTTTGTCATGACCTTTTCATGACAACTGAGTGGCCTTGCAGTGACACCAGTCAGCTCTCTGGGCGCTCATGGGTGCATCCCATTGGTATTTCCCCATATGTGTCCAGTTTGTTTAACTGTTCCCCAGCCAGATCCTATTCCCCGAGTGTAGTTCTTCCTGGTTCCAGAATGTCCTGCAGGTCTCAGGAGCCTGGGATTCCTGAAGGCTGATCTTACTGGTACAGGCTGAGGTGAAGAAGACATTGAGACCGCCAGCTTTTCCATGTTGTTTGTGACACAGTCCCCCACTTGATTCAGCAGTGGCTCTGTATTTTCTCTAATTTTCCATTTGCCGCTGATATGTACCTACAGAAGCCTTTCCTGATGACCTTCATGTCTCTAGTCCAGTTCAGCTGCATGTGGGCTTTGGCTCTTCTATCCCCATCCCTGCATTCTCAAGCAGTATCTATATTTCCTCGGAGTTAGCCTACACTGCTTCCATCTCTTTACATGCTTTGATTCTATGTTTGAGCTTGGACAGTAGCTCCTTATTCGTCCTTTATTTTCTTGAGAGAGAAGAACCTGCAGATACCTCTCCCTTCTCCTCTCCCATCCCCTCCTCTCCTTTTTCCCCTTTTTGCCTGTGAGGTGTGAGGGTGTGGGTTGTTCCCCTTTATACCATTGTATAAAAAGACAGTGCTAGAATTTCATGAATTGGTTATATGTCATCACATAAATTAAGCTGTTTGAGAGGTTGCTGCAGTCTGACTTCCACGAAAGTGAGATAGTCTCAGAGCATTTATGGGTGGAAGAATTCCCTGGAGATCGGGTGATATATGTCCCCATTTCCTGATGGTCTTAACTGAGTATAACAACAACAACAAGTCCCTTAAAACTACAAACTGGTTATTGTGGTTACATTTATTTCTAACTGGAACTATAGCCAACGCCCAAAAGGAGAGTTTGGCAATATGTGATGTAAGTTTGCATATCCCATTTCTTCGTGGACAGATTTACCTGATGCTTGCTTATGTCGAAGCTGAAATGGAAATCCATTTTTGCAAATGTTTTAATACATCCATTTATTTCAAGTTGGTAAAACAAATTTATTGCTATGGAAACAAGATTCATTTTTTAATAAACCAAGGCACAAAACTAATTTAAAGTAATCTGATAAAAATAAGTTAGAAAGAGGAGACTTTAGGTAATGTACTGAGCAGGAATACCCGTGTGCTTCTTACCAGCCTGCAGACCCTGCAGTATGTGGTGGCTAACTTGATTGTCCAGGTGTTGTGAATTTTGTTTGTCATGCTGTGCTTCTTTGGGAATTGAACTGTTCACTCATGTCACAGAACCAACAGAGAGGGATTTTTCTCATTAACTGAATCCCAGTAAGGTAATCATTATAGACTTCTTTTAAATGGTTCTCTATATTTGGTGTGTATTATACATTCTACCTAAGAAAAGCCTTTGGCTAATCATAGTTTAATGACCTAGGAGACTTTAAGGGAACTATAATTAATATTCAGAAAGTTGTCTTTATTTTCTTACGGCAGTGTGCAGTTTAGTTAAAGGGAACAGACTGAAAAACAAAACATTAAAATTGGTTAAACATGAAATATGTTTGTTTTGAATTGAAATCTCTTAGTGGAGCAAGAGTTATTTCAATAAAAAATAGGTGTTTCTAAAAATTTAATAAGGGCCTAGTCATTAAAACATTTTAGCTTCTGAAAATCATTGTTTTTCTACTTAAATTTTTTCATCAGTTCCAGCATGTTTAAGTGTAAGGATTCTAAAGAGTCACTTTAATTTTCATTCAGTTTGTAAGGAGTCAATTTGTGATAGTTCTGAGTTCAATAAAGAATTGAGCTTGAGTATTCCCACTTGAGAAAATACTCACTTGAGTGAGAAATACTCACTTGAGTATTTCTCGGGGTTGTGCAAAATACTCTTCATATATGCTATATACTCTTCATGTATATTTAAAGAGCAGCTCTTTATTACTTCTTGTTTTATTACTGGGGGCTTCTGCTGCTGTACTAGAACACATCCATGCTTTACCATACAGTGCAATAGAGACCTGTGGTCTCTTGAAGTGAACTGCATCTGTAATTGAAAGTTAACAGCACCATTATGTTGTACCTTAGTTAATTAACTATGAGTGGCAGGTATAATTAGCTCAAGACTACTGCCATGCCAATGTATTTTATGTTGCATAGAGCTTAATCTGTGTTCCACTTTGCAATGCAAAAGTGACTAAGAGCGTAGTTTACTGTTGAAAACACTGAGTATTCAACTCAGTGGAGTTAGAATGATGATGTGATTAAAAATCTATTAGCTGATGCATATCTAAAACATGACAACTGTTAGCTACCTCTTACACAGTTATATAATTTTAAATTCCAGGCCACAGAACAACTCAGAAGATTCCACAGTAAGAGGAAGAACCATCATTTTTAAAAGTGCGTATGTGTATATATAAAATATATATATATATTTTCCCTCATCCACTAAGCATGTCACTTGGTCATAGAAGGAGATCAGGTTTGTCAAGCAGGACCTGCCCTTCATAAACCCATGCTGACTGGGCCTGATCGCCTGGTTGCCCTGCAAGTGCCGCGTGATGACACTCAAGAAAATCTGCTCCATGAGCTTCCCTGGTACTGACGTCAAACTAACAGGCCTATAGTTTCCCGGGTCTACGCTCTGGCCCTTCTTGTAGATGGGCATCACGTTTGCTAGCCGCCAGTTGACTGGGACCTCCCCTGATAGCCAGGACTGCCGATAAATGATGGAAAGCGGCTTGGCCATCTCCTCCGCCAGTTCTCTCAGTACCCTCGGGTGGATCCCATCCGGCCCCATCGACTTGTGTACATCCAAGTGCTGTAGCAGGTCGCCAACCATTTCCTCGTAGATAGCGAGGGCCACATCCTGCTCCCCATCCCCTTCCACGAGCTCAGGGTACCAGGTATCCAGAGAACAACTGGTTTCGCCGCTAAAGACTGAGGCAAAGAAGGCATTAAGCACCTCAGCCTTTTCCTCATCTTTTGTAACTAAGTTTCCCCCCGCATCCAGTAAAGGATGGAGATTCTCCTTAGTCCTCCTTTTGGTGTTATGTATTTGTAAAAACATTTTTTGTTATCTTTAACGGCAGTAGCCAGATTGAGCTGCAGATGAGCTTTGGCCTTTCTAATTTTCTCCCTGCACAGCCTCGCAACATCCTTATAGTCCTCGTGAGTGGCCCGCCCTCTTCTCCAAAGATTATAAACCCTCCTTTTTCTCCTAAGCTCAAGCCACAACTCTCTGTTCAGCCAGGCCGGTCTTCTTCCATGCTGGCTCGTCTTTGGGCACGTGGGGACAGACCGCTCCTGAGCCATTAAGATTTCCTTCTTGAAGAGTGCCCAGCCTTGCTGGACTCCTGTGCCTTTCAGAACCACCTCCCAAGGGACTCTGCCAACCAGTGTCCTGAACAGCTCAAAGTCATTATAGATAATTCAGCCAAGGAAGGATAATACTATCTCTCTGCTATTCCCCATTGACCCACCAAAAGATGGCCCCAACGTTTTGGCAGGTAAAAAAAAAAAAACAACAAAACACTTTGTAAAACGTTATACTCAGAGACTTAGTATCGAGGCATAGAAAAGCTTACTATTGAAACAGTCACAATTAAGTCCTGTGCAGTAGCTCTCTGCCTGAGCATCTCCTTTCTGAACCCAGATTTTCTATGAAGGTTCTTTATTTTGATTTTCTCATTGAGCAAAGAATTTTCTCATTGAGCAAGTTCTGTAAATTCTGAGAAGGGGAAATCATTAATATATATGTGTGTGAACCTCTTATCTTTTCTTATCCATGCATATCCATGTTTTCAGTTTGAAACAGTGACAAATTATTTAAAGTCTTGTCTGAAGAACTTGGTTACAGATATGCCTATTTCAGACTCAAATTCCATTTATGTATATATATATATATATTTTTTTTTTCCCTCTTGGTTATAGATAGTGTGTTAATATTATGACCCACAGAGGATCTGATTTGAAACATTATTTCAATTAGTCTCTCTCTCTAAATATCTCAGCCACTTCCATGGTACTGGTGTGTAAGAAATCCTGAAGGCAGAACCCCTGGGGGAACAGCAAGGGTAGGTAAGGTGAGATGTTCCAGGACTTCTCAAATTAAACTAGATGTTTTCTTCACCTAGATTACTAAGTCCTTTCTATCTAGTTGTTCTTCAGAACAGCAAAATTCTGCTTCGGGATTCCCACTTGGACTAAATTTCTCTGTTTCTTGAAGTGTTTCTGAAGACCACAATGAGTCATTCTTTAACAATAAAATGTTGGTATAAAAGTCAACTGTTATCTTGAGGAAAACAAACAAACAAAAACAAGAAAAGAAATAAACATGCAGTTGTTAGGAAAGCTGAGATTTACCCATAAGGAGGTCAAGATAGTTTTCGTAATACATTTTGCATTCAGTTGAACATGAATCCGAAGGTCTCCAGTCATTGAGGGTTCCTAATAATCCATATGAAGTACCAAAGCTATATCTGTATTTCTGAGTTTTTAATGAAGACAGTGTTTGACAGCGTCCACATCAGGAATTTTGTAACACAGTTGTTATTGCAAATTTGGGGCTTAGAAGTGCTGGGGGAAAGCGTCTCAAAGACGTGTACCATAATTCAGTATAATTAGCTGTTGCTTAACATTCTCTACTACTGCTGAGTTGTTTACGGCCTGAGATGAATTAAGAGCACAAATGACTAAGAAATGTTAAACTAATTAGAAAAAAACACTGTAATCTCTGCCAAGTATTTTTTGTGCTTGCTGAGACCATCGTTACTTGGCTTTCACTTGAAGGATAATCCCATGTCATATCTAATAAAACATTGCTAGTCTTTGTTTCCAGTATTTCTGATTTGACCTACAGCATTTGCGAGCTGTAATAAAAACTGAACTAGTTTGATGCTGGATAAAATTTCAAGGTCGCAAATCATTCTCATATCAGATGCCATATTCATCACTTTAACTTGGATAATGGCCTTTGTGTCCTAGGCAACTCTTGTAGTCAATGGAGAGAGAAAAAGCATATTAGCTGCTAAGTGATCTACAGCTTGAATGAATCTGGCCTCTGGTATTGGAATTGAAATTATTTTTCCTCAAAATACCACTCTCTCTTTTTTTTTTTCCCCATCTTGTTTAGAAATGCTGTGATTTGTGACAATGTTGATCAAAAATGTGTTTCATCAAAGGAAAGAGGTGCTTTTTAACATGCTGTCATCTGCCATTTTCACTGAGAATATTTGCTGAATGTGATTCATATCTCAAATGTGGGGCTTACTTGTGGGATGTTTGGCTGCTTTAAACTGTTGCAGTTATGATGACTATGTTATGTATAGGTGAGCTTGAGGCAGGGCAGAAGGTTTGAAACTTTCAGTGATGTAAATTCTTGGGATAGCATGCTTTCCTAAAACCATATTTTACCGTTTATTTTTGCTTGGTTCATCAATAACTCTTTTAGGAATGTCAGCTCTGATGTGTATAGGTGTGTAACTATCTAACATATACTGACATTTGTAAAACCTGCTGCACTATCTTAAATCTGGGTAGCTATACCTGAACTCTGCTCTCCAAGATCTGTAGTAAAATATTCCCGTGAATGTAAATTCCAGTGTTTTTTTCCTTCACTTTAGTATCTGAATATGTTTGATTTTGTATTGCTTTCCATTCCCCGTTTGAGAAATCTCTTAGCTGTTACTGTTATTTGACTGAAGTTAGTCTCTTTCATGAAATATATATATTTATATATATATAATATATAATATACTGTGTTTACCTGCTCAGTGCCTAAACCAAGTAAACAGAGCTAGAAGAATACCCTAATTCTTAATTCTTTATCATAAGCACACACACAAATCAGGATATATTTTCCCATAAGAATCAATACAGTTTTTCTAGAATGTTTCACTTTAAACTCATACAGCTTCCCCATATCACCTTCAGAAGGGTCCCTGTAGATGATTTTCTGGGTGATGTGAAAAATGTAAAAACCTGACTAGACAAAGCATGTGTGAAACAAAATCAGAAATGTTTCCTGTGCATTACTGAGATATCAGAAGCACTTTTGTACATTCATATTAGCAAGAGACACTTCAGACAGCACTTCTGTTTTACAGAGATTCCTGCCAACTTTTTACTTTTAAACATGTATGTGCTTAAATGCATTCATTACTGTTTGTAACTTTCCTTATATTCTTTCTACTTTCCACTAAATTTTCAAGGTGCACAGATAACCTAGCAGAAATTATATATAATATATATATGTTTTTTATTCGTTTTGAGAAGAGTTTTGTACTCTATTCCTAATCCATTTCAAACTTCCCTGCAGATGACATGGGGGGAAAGCAGAGGTGGAACAAAACAGAGGGAGGAAGATTAGACCTAAATTCCCTGTGGTGATTGCTTATCTTGTGTGTGTGTGTGTGTGTAATTCTTGATGCCTTACTTCAGAGAATGCAAAAACCACGAGCCCCAAATCTTCTCAGAGCAAGTAAGTTTCGCCTCAGACATTTTCGGACAGTAAATTCAGGATATTTTGAAATAATGAGAACCTGACCAGTGTCAGTATACAACTGCAGGCAGTGTCCATGTTTCAGATTTACTGTGAAATTACATCAGTGCTGAAAGCATCTTCTCTGTCTTCATTGATGTTATTCAAAATCTGAGTGTGAGAAAAAATTGCTTTCATCTATCCTGCAAGATAAACTGTTATTAGATACATCAAATAGCTTCCAATTGTCCATATAGTTGAAATGTTTTATTAACTTAGTTATCCTTCCAGTTTGTGTTCTCCCAAAATTACTCATGGGTATTATCTAAGTACTGAGTTGCTCAGACAGGTCAGAGGACTGCAGGATACAGTGTACTCCCCTTCTTCCTTATCTTTCAGTTTGTTTTGTGCTGACTACAGCTTATACATGACATGGGTGTTATTAGAGCTATGCATTCTGTGGATTTCATTTCTTAAGAATACATAGGCATGTCTCATTTAGCAGTTCATGCTTTTCAAATGATTTATACTAACTTCAGCTAGCCTTCAGGGTTGCATAATCTACCTCAAGTAAATAGTTACAAATAATCCAGAGTAGATTTTGTGCAGTCTTCAGTTTACAGCCAGTTAAAGCCCTTTAGTTCTCTGCTGAACATGAAAAGAGCTTAGGGAGTTATGCGATAGTTGTGTTACTGTGTGCTTTGGGAGTCATATCTAGGACATTAGAGATGTAACGAAGTTATCTGCTTTGAATTATACTTGCTGTGCATGTGTGTGTGTTTCTTACAGTTAATCTCATGTGAAACCCTTTTCCAGCCAGAAAAATAATGCTGGATTTTCTTACTTGACTTTAAAAGCAAACAGGCAAGCAAAAAGCTTGCTTTGAGCTTTTTTTTTTTTTGGTCATTTGATTTGTTTTAGTTATTTGCATTGTCTTAATTACTTTAAGTCAAGTTCATACGTGGCAGAGAAGACTCAGGAATTCTGATGTTTTGATGTCTTTTCAGAATTTTCTTTTTTGACCTCTACTTCTGCTGGAAAGTTCCACGAAAGTTGTTTTCAATGATAAAATGAAGCATCTTAGAATTACTTCGTTGTACCTATTCCTTTCTTTCACACAAAGAGCCTTTCTTTTAACTTTTTTCTTTCCATTTACTTTTCACACACAGTAAGAACCAGATTATGCCATCTGAATGCCACAAGATTATGCCTCAACTAGAGGAACTGTGATACAATATGTTTTAAATTTCGTATTTGTGCTCCCTTTACATACTTTACAAATAATAAAAAAAAAAAGTGCATATCTGTAGGTGACAAATGTAAAATGTAATTTTCAGTTTTTCATTTTTAATACTGGTAAACTACAAATATTTCAAATTAATCTTTTTAATTTTAGGATACATTTTATATGTGTATTATCTTACAGTATTTCAAAATACATAGTGCCAGTATAGTGACGTTATACTGTGTTTTTTTTTTTAAGTGAAAGTATATCCCTTGAAATGAGAAGTGTGATTTCCTACCAGTGCTGTTAGAAAATTTATTCTTTGTAGCATTTAGACTGTGAATGATTTATATCATGTTTTGTTTCTCATTATTATTTTAGTTTAAACCTTTGGTGTTATTTTCTGTCCCTATGATTTGTGAACTGAGAAGAAAGTGTTACTAGATTTGATTCCCAAGATGATGCAAGTCTACTGCCCTTAAAAGAAAATATTAATCTTGTAGGTGAAAGATTTGACTGTGTGCAGGAGACCCTTGATGAAAATAAAAAATGCTTTTCTCTCATGATTTTTTAAAAGCAGCTTTCTAATTCATACTGCCTCAGGTAAAGTAAACATGCAAAGGTGCAATTTTGGTAAAACAGCATATTCATATATTTCATAATAAAAATAAAAAACAAACAACACCCAAGCCACACACAAACACAATTATCTTCAAAATTCTTCCCAGCTGTCAAGTCTGACAGGACGCAAATGAAGACTGGAACAATGTTTATTCATTTGGTTTCTCCTGGTCACAGATACACTCCCCAAGGGGAAGAATTGAAATTGTATGCTGAAGGCTCACTAATATTTTTGTGGCTGGATTGGGTCACAGAAATTTGAGCAGCCTGTCTTTCCAGTTGAGGCTTTACTGTGATCATTGATCTAGAGATGTGCCTGAATGTCGTAACAGTCTGATGGACCATTACGTGCTACATAGAGGCTTATGCTATGGAAATGCTATACTGAACCATCAACCAGGGTAATATTTAACAAAGCACATTGCTATTCTGTAACGCGAGGGAAGGTTGGCCTCTGAAATTATATGGGCAATCTGACCTTGTGGAGGGGAGCATCTTTATATGCATGTGTACAGAAAACTAACATATGGGAATAGATTTTAGGATTCAGTGCCATAGCCTAGTAAAAGCATGAAGTACTGTCACATAAATGGCGCAGCTAATTTTTGATTCATTTCCAGAAAGGCAGACAGTTAGTTACAGCAAGACACGCACTATTCCTTTATTGCTATAACACGAGGAAAGCTTTATTTTAGAAGACTTTTACGGTTTACGCAGTTGACAAGTTATGTGATTTTAGAGGATTTTAGAGCATGAATTTAGAGGAGATTTGGGAAACGTAGAATTATATCGGAAAAAATACCAGAAACTCACACTAATTAAAGAACAGAAAAGTAAGAATTTGTGGTTTTCTGCAAAAGTGGTTAGAAGACGACTTCAGGTTTTTTTCACAAATTGATACTAACCACAACATTTTAGCAAATGATTCAAAATGGTTGTGATTTTTTTTTTTAGTAGTAATTAACTGAACCACAAAAAAACATCCTTTTGGTTTGGGGTGAATGTTACAAACAATTTAAAACCAGTGCTTGGTACAACAAAGAACCACGAGTGACAGAATGGTTTTGTAAATTCTCATAAGCATCTAATAAATTAAAAAGCAACTGAACAAATTGCAAGAATTCTAGAAATGTTGAGGAGTAAGGAGCTAACATTGCCTTTCAGCATCAATTAAAAAAAACAAAAGGCACTTGTCACAATCTAAAGGGTTACCCACCCTGAGGGGGTGTGGAGATGGCAGCAGTTCACAGTATTCCGTAATACACAGGGACATGGAGGCTTTACTTCCTAAATTTCTCTACTTCATTACAAATTATTGCAAATCAGCACTAGCAAGTACACCTGTGATTAATAAAGCATGTATGTGTACGTAAATATATATAAATTGTTTCACTGATCAATAGTATAGGGTACATGTATGTTATTAATACTACAGGCTAAGAACATCACTAGTAAAGTAGCAAATATGAATGATGACTTATATATGCCTGTGATTACGTATTTTCTAAATGTAAAGTGTATGAAGCACTGCCAAACCGTTCAGAGAAATGAGGGTTCAATCTGACCTCAGAAATGTGTCAGTAAAGAAAAACAACCTCAGAAGAGGCCAACCCCTAGAAGTGACCCCAGCAGTGGAACCAAATAAATAACAAATGACATCACATTTCAAAGATGATCCATGACATGGGATTCAGAGGCAGCCAGGTGTCCCCGGCAAAAGTTCAATTTCTTTAGGAAATCCTGTAGGAAAAGGTGAAGTTTGTGCAGCTCAGGAAGTTCTCAGAGAGAAACTCCATTTTGGATAGGAAATGAATCATTTTTATATTACAGAGATATAAGAGGGTGTAGGATGGCACCTCTTGGAGCAGGCAGTAGATGCTGCTAATTTTTGTTTTCTACGTGAAACAACCAATAAACGATGATGTTTGCTGTTCTCTCAGACAAAATTTTACTTTTCCAAACTATTTTCTTCTCTTTCAGCTAAAGCAGCCAATAGCATCTGCTATTTCCCACTTTCTCGGGGTGTTTTCTCCTTTTTTCTAGACTATTTTCACCCTTTCAGAGAAAAAAAATTGCTGCTAAAATTACTTATTTTAGCCTTCATGGATGTTATCTTCAGGATGTCTCTACTTCTTAGGCACTCAGAAGCACTTCAAAGAGGTCAGCTGTGCCTTGTCAAGGATGCTTCTGGCTCACAGGCCAGGTTCCCAGGCTGGCAGTTAGTTCTCAGTCTGGCAGGCATTTTATTCTGTCAGTGTTTTAGCAGACATTTGCTGTCAGTAATTTTTCCCATTATAGCTGGGTCACCTTTAGGGCTGCTCCCATTAGCATCTCAATAGACTGCTCCAAAATATCAGTGGCTGTACATTCAACATTGTACTCAGGAGAGAAAAATGAGCAGATAGGCTGGCAAACTGATTCCCGTCACCGTGACCTTTAAGTGACTTGGGATATTTAAGTCAGGAAACACGGACATTGTTTTCTTCAAGTAATAATACCTTGTGAAATTTAATCTTGGTTATTTCTAATGGTAATTGAGAAAGCAAATCACAAAACATCAGTTTAAATTGGGCAAACGGCTTGACATTTATTGACGTCACATACTCTATTGTATCTTTAGAATAATGTAGGGCACTAGTGACTTAGCCAATTTTCAGTCATTTTGTTGACAAGCATTGGCCAGGGTTTTATTTCTTAATATGAATTACGTCATGATTCAAAAAATTATAGGTAAATGAAAGTAAGTGGCTAAGAGATTAAAAAAATCCAAGCAAGAAATGATTTCATGGTATGGTTCCTCTTGAACTTTCCTCCTTTTTGTGGTCCTCAGTTCAAATGGGAGTTGAAGATAATATTATGTGAGGATCCTAAAGGAGGAGAACGAGACCTGCACTTTGACATACTCTGATTTAAAAATGGCTGAGGAAGAAAGAGGAAATGTTAAAACAGAAAGGAGGATTTCTAGGTAGGGAAGCATCTGAAAATGTCCGGTATCATTATCTTGTCATCTCTGATTATGGTGAGACGGTGTAGGCCATAAAGTATAAATCATAAACTGTTATTAGGTGCAGAGAGATGCTGAATTGGACTTCCTCTGAAGTACTGTCTGGTGAGATGATGGGTTTGTGATGCACATACATGGTTTCAGAGCACAATGCTACCTGAGAGGTGATGCTAGCCAGTTTCTAAAGGCTAGCTGGTTTAAGGACTGTGCTTTTGTGAAAGCCCATTGCAATTAAGTTGCACTGTATGTTGTGAAAGGGAGAAATTCATGTAGACAAGTATCCTTCAGGTGCGCAGTAAAAATGGTTTTATTATTTTAGATGTCACTTACAGCTATCCTTTCTGAAAGGAACAGTCACCAGACATAATAATGATTCTGATGATCTTTTTCCTCAAGTGGGTTGCTCATCCTGCAGACTGTCAGCAACAGACATGATCCACAGGGAAGTACTGGTAGTACTTATTGTTATTACCCCTTTCTATATATTTCTATATATATTTCTATAAATTGGACTGTCAAAAAGGCACCCCAGAATTTATCCTGAGTTTATATTTATTCTGCTTTTGTGTTGGCTACATGAATAACATGTTGGGATACGAACTTTTTTATTTTTTAACTATTATTTAGCTGTTTTTTACCTTTGGAGCAAAAAGAACAGAGAAGGGGTAGAACTAACTATGTGAGCAGCTCATGACTTATGGGCTGTAATCTGAACTTCAAAGACATGAATTATGTGCATACTTTAGAATGCATTTGTTTGAAAATTGGCTGTATAATACACTTTTCCCATAGAAATATCAGTTTGGTTTGCTGTTCAGTAGTGATTGTAGGCAAACAGCTGGGGCAGAATTAAGGTTAACTGCATATCACTGTTGTTTTTAAGATGACCAGAAAAATAATGTTTCTCTCTTTTTTTTTCTTTTTTTTTTTTCTTTTTGTCAATTGGAACTATTGAGTGAGAGTTTGAAACTGTTAAGGATTAACTGAGTATATTTTCATTATTTTGTTATCTTTCTCATCTTTTTTTTCCATCTAGTTTAGGTCAATATATTCTGTGTGCTTGTGCTGGTGATAAAGCAAGCAACCAGCACAAGTGGTAACTGATAGATAGATTTATGATTAAAAGTTAATGAAGGTTTATCTGTCACATAAACATATCTTTTTTTCATGACTCCAAGGCCTGGGTTTCTGGGAAGACTGTGAGGATTCATCCTAAAATTATAGAGTTGACAGTATTGTGGTAGTGTGAATTGGATTCTGAACCTTGTAGCAAGTAATGAATTCAGAATTCTCTTCCTATTTCTTTGGCATTGTCATGAAATGTATTATATATGTAAGTTTGTTTTATATGAAAAAAGGAAATGCATGAGAGGAAATACTGAACACACTGGTAGATAAGGATTATATTTTATTAGTTGCTTTTGATGGATAATCTTTTTGGAAGGTATCCGTCAGCTGTCCTGAGTTTGATACAGATTTTTCTGTTTGTATCAAATGAGTGATCTTATCACATCGATACAGGATTTACAGACTTCCTCCATGTCCTCTAGACACTCATACATCATTAATTTTACTGGGATATTTTTCTTTTCTGTGCATACCTAAACAGCTGTAGACAGACATACCCTCCTCCCTCTGCCCTATGAATCATCCAGATGAATGTCAGCTCTCAAGAAAGTTTTTTTATGGCTCCATACATGCACACCTTTCTTCCCTCCTTGCAGTGATGCTGTTGATCTGAAAGAGGAGGTAGGGGCTTGGTATCTTTCCCAGCTCTTATCTCTACACAGATTCTTGTCTGTGCACTCATTTATCACTTGGAGAATTTGCCCTTGCTATTCAGTGACCCCAGAAGCTTATAACCTACCAAACACAAAAACCACTCACATCAATCCACTACCCTCTCTTAAATATGCCAACAGTTAATTTTCTCAACATGTCTTGTCAGAGGATTGATTATCTAGCCTCATATTCTTTCTTACTATTCCATGGCTGTTCATGAACTTGGAAGACTCCTCAAAATGTTTTGCCTCTGCAATGATGAGCTTTTCAAGAACTTTCTACCTCATGTGGTTAGAAAACTGCTAATACCCCAGTATGAACCATGGTATGCTACATTATCCACCAAGATTCTCAGTGCAACTCATTGAGTCCTAATTGTAGCTATAGTGAGCACTGGAAGCTGGGGCTTACTGAATACGAAAAAAACATATTCTTAAAGAACGTGAATTGATCTCATGTCGTGGTGAGTAACTATATATCATTTCAGCTTTTGTTTTACTGGCATGAAAAAGATTTTTTCACTGTTAGTTTTTCCTCTTATCAGGCTAGAAGTCCTTTTCCATCCCAACCTGGTTTATATAAATCCTGTATTTTTGACAGACGTCTGTAAACAATTCTCCATGAAGCATTTGTGATGCTTCATAGATAAATACACTAGGTTAGCTGTCTCTTAAAACTTACCAGTTTCTGTGTCTTAGATTTTTTTTTTTTTCAGTCAAATCATAATGATCACTTGTAATCATAGGATCAACCAGGATAACCCCTCTCATCTTAGAATAAAAACAGTCTTCTTTTTAGTCTCCAAGTGAATGAAATTACAGCTTGCACATTTGCTATTATTATTATTATTGTTATTATTATTATTATTTTATCTACAAAGTAATTTAATTACTCCTGAAGGACAGGAATATATTCTTCAGTAAGTGATACTGCCACTGAAATTTCTCATTCTGTGTACTAAAGGCACCAGTGAAGATAATAAATGGGAACAGTCCCAAGACCAGATTGCTTTTCTGATAACCTAACATTCAATGTAACTTTTTTTTCTATTTCTGTGTGATTTTTTTTTTCTGCTAGTCAATTCTTTATTCATTTTAACAATCAATGTATAAACCCTGATTTTCTCTGCATTAAATGATAATTTCCCATGAGGACTTTATATTAGAGGGTCTGCTTAAATTTAGGTGATTAACATGGAGGCATTACATTTGTCTGAGAAGAGTGACATGGTTTAACATTTGGTAAACCATGTTGATTTTACGCTACTTTCAATCATGTACAACTATTTTGTGTTTCTCATTTTGTTTCTCAGTTGTTTCTGAATATCAGTCAAACTACTGGGCTTGTAGTAGCTTAGACATTTTACTTTCCTTTTTTCTTTCCCCACACATATTTCTGACTGAGTAGTACTAGGCTTGCTGTTCATTATTCTGAGGTTGCAACCTCTCCATTGAATGATTAATTGAAAATTTCCTACCAGAATTCTATAAATACCTCAGTTAATGCATTATCTTGCCCTTCAGTTTTATCCAAGTAAACTCACTTTTACACATTTTGTAGTCATTCCTATCACCCTATCTTTAGATAGCTATTTTTCTGCAATTCTAAATTGCTTAGCAAAGAACAGTTCACATATGCTTATGATCATTTGAATTTCTGACTTTGATTTATGTAACTCATTGATCCTTTATTCCTATCTTTATAGATATTTTTTACTTACTCGTAAAATACTGTCTTTTCTGCTTAATTATCCAAGCAGACTGTCAGCTTTCCAATTTTCTCTTTTCTTTGCAAAGGCTCAAAATATTGCACTTTTATTTAGACCTTTGGATTCTTCTGTAAAGTTTATTAATTATTTTCCTAGTTTTTCTGTCTGCCATACTAAAATCTAAATCTGCATTTTGATACACAGACACAGACACAGATTTCTAGGTTGGAAGAGACCTCAAGATCATCGAGTCCAACCTCCGACCTAACACTAACTACTCCACTAAACCATATCGCTAAGCTCTACATCTAAACGTCTTTTAAAGATCTCCAGGGATGGTGACTCCACCACCTCCCTGGGCAGCCCGTTCCAATGCTTAATAACCCTTTCGGTAAAGAAGTACTTCCTAACATCCAACCTAAAACTCCCCTGTCGCAACTTTCGCCCATTCCCCCTCGTCCTGTCACCAGGCACGTGGGAGAACAGACCAACCCCCACCTCTCTACAGCCTCCTTTAAGGTAACTGTAGAGAGCGATAAGGTCGCCCCTGAGCCTCCTCTTCTCCAGGCTGAACAATCCCAGCTCCCTCAGCCGCTCCTCATAAGACTTATTCTCCAGACCCCTCACCAGCTTGGTCGCCCTTCTCAGGACTCGCTCGAGCACATCCATGTCCTTCCTGTAGCGAGGGGCCCAAAACTGAACACAGTACTCGAGGTGCGGCCTCACCAGAGCCGAGTACAGGGGGACAATCACTCCACTAGACCTGCTGGCCACACTTTCTTATACAAGCCAGGATGCTGTTGGCCTTCTTGGCCACCTGAGCACACTGCTGGCTCATATTCAGCCGACTATCAACCAATACTCCCAGGTCCTTCTCGGCCAGGCAGCTTTCCAGCCACTCATCTCCCAGCCTGTAGCTCTGCTTGGGGTTGTTGTGCCCCAGGTGCAGGACCCGGCACTTGGCCTTGTTGAACTTCATACAGTTGACCTCAGCCCATCGCTCCAGCCTATCCAGATTCTCCTGCAGAGCCTTCCTGCCCTCGAGCAGATCGACACACGCACTTAGCTTGGTGTCATCTGCAAACTTACTGAGGGTGCACTGGACGCCCTCGTCCAGATCATCGATAAAGATATTAAAGAGGACCGGCCCCAGTACCGAGCCCTGGGGGACACCACTTGTGACCAGCCTCCAACCAGATTTGACTCCATTCACCACAACTCTCTGGGCCCGGCTATCCAGCCAGTTTCTAACCCAGCGAAGCGTACGCCAGTCCAAGCCCCGAGCAGCCAGTTTCTTGAGGAGAATGTTGTGGGGAACGGTGTCAAAAGCCTTACTGAGGTCAACTGATGTTTCTGTTTTGGCTGCCAATTTGAAATGAAATTCCTCAGCTCAGGATTCCTAGATCAAATATTGTACCTATTTTTCACAACATCTTCAGTGTTTACCAGAACTACACAAGTGACTAATTCATTTATAAATTTCCTGCATATTCATATCTCTGAGAGTTACCATTGTGGATTGATACAGATAAGAAGATAAATGTTAAGAAGTCAGTAGGAATTATGTGGAAAAATAACAGTGCTTTATATATCACACATAACCTTATGTAGAAGTCTCCATTCTCCAGCTCTGATGTAGGAGAACTATTAGTACATCCCCGTGAAGTCTTCCCATTGTGTGTGTTTTTACTAAGGTCAATGTTATCTTTATTTAATCACTCTGTTTTCTTTGTTTTGTTTGTTTGTTTGGTTGGTTGTTTTTTTTTTGTTTGTTTTGTTTTTTCTTAATCTTTGCTGAATTGTATATGAAATAAATCATTTAGACAATTTGCATAATAACATAATCTAGAACTTTGTTGATTAGGAAATTTCAGTAGGGTACAGCATTTGGATTTGGTTTAGGTAGAAGACTAAGAGCATTCTTAAGGGGTGGTTCACCTTGACTTATTCTACAAAGCAACCTCAAAAATCTTGGAGGAATTTGAGACATCTACTAAAGTAAGGCCTATTTTTTGGTCAAAATCTTGAAATAGAGGTTCTCAGTCTGTTTTTGGAAGGAGTTGTGATAAAATGCTGGATATTTTTCAACATGTCTTTAAAAAAAAAAATCGATGTCTCCAGTCTTTTGGTGTTTGTAAATACAAATACTTCTGTCCATCCATTTTCAGATGGATGGAACCAAGCAAGGGAAAAAATAATTCATATCAAAACTTTGAACTTCTTTTTAAGATGAAATATTGTTGTAGTATGTTGTATAAAATGTGTAATTATGAAATATTTGAAGTACTATGAAACGGAACTACTGAAGTTTTCTCTGAAGATATACCAAACTTATACATAAAACAGTATGTGTATTTATAATATACAGTTAAAAAAAACAGTTGGTAATATACAACTTCTGCCATGTAGCTTTCTCAAATTTCTTACTTGGCTTCAAAACAACTTTTTATTTATTTATTTTTTCTAAGATTTGAAAGTCTTCGAAAAAAAATTACTAAAATACCCATTTTCCTACAGAGGTCGTGGTTATTCTACCTTACTATATAAGCACTACTATCATATTTCAGTACAGTAGAGAATATTATTGCTACTGCAATAAGTGATTTATTAGTTATCATTGCTAAGATACACAAATAGTTTCCTAGTAATTTTTACACTGGCAGAAAGAGTAGCAGATCTCTTCAAGACACTTCAGCACAATTGTAAAAAGCCTGTAATAAGGAATTGATTTTCAAATAAGTTATTACAGCTGTAGCTTTTTCATTGTATCAGTAGGTACAAACTAAGATCTGTCCTTACAGTGTGCAACTAATATACCAACACTCTGCATTGTATCTTTCAACTGGGGGCTATATAGAAAGGATTTTCTACTAGGAAGAAAAAACTGTAACCCTAAATAAAACAGCCTTTTCCTCCTACTTGAACTGATGCAGCTGGTATTAACTTCCTTTTAAGCTAAGAACTCAAACTGCTTAGGTATTTGTGATGCAGAATCACATCAATACAATCTCTGTAAATCTCTGCTTGCATTAAAAAAAACAACAAACAAACAAAAAAACACCACCAAAAAAAAAAAAGCATAATTTGTTTTGTGCAGTATGTTACTCATTTTGCAAAACTGATGTTTCTGTAAGACCACAACACTACCTGTCATTTAGCTAGAAATTTTAACCATAACAGTTTTGCAGTTTCAAGTGAGTTTTCTGGTCACACTGTTTTGGTGGGTCTTTACGTAGTCTTCTGTTACCAGAAAACATTAGTTGATGACCTTGATGACCTTTCCGTATTGGTCTTTACTAAAATAAATCAACAAACTGATACTAGAAAAGTAGTATTCTCTTAATTCTGCTATCCAAAGGACAGCAGTTAATTTGCACTGTGAAGGTGATCATTACTGCAAACATTTCCTAGATCAACAGAAAAGTTCCAAGAGATCTGTGCAGTCTGAGTTCATATTTTAAGTTTGTGAGCTTAAGCAGTAATTCTTTTACTTACTTTAAAGCAAACTTAAAGAATTATAATTTTTTGTATATTTGTTTATAGATCATGCAAGTTTCAATGTTTGCATAGTTATTTTTACTTTTTGTCTTTAGTATTCTGTGTAATTACAAATTAACAGTTTTGTTTCTCAACAAAAAGGTATCAAGAAACAAAGACTTTATTAGGTGTTGCACTGTTAATGGTTTTGTTTATGTAGACCATATATAATGTGCTAATGCAGTTATGTCTTTCTCTAGTCTTCGTCATCTAACCTTCAATTTGCCTATATAGACTGAAGATACACTCATGTCTTTGTTATTTGTTAATGTTTTATTACTGAAACTGTTACTGGAACTGTATTGAAGATATCACTGTACAAGTATATAGGAAGAGAGTGGTTATCTCTATAAGCAGGCTGTTCACTCTGTTCTTATTCCAAGATTTTTATTAGATAGTAGTCAATAAAATATTCATATTATCTGTTCTTCAACCTGTGGCAAAATCTACACTGCTGGCCCCTCTGAGAGCTGACATTAAGCTGTCTTGGCCTGCCTGCCACTGAAGTCTACCTGTACAGTTACCAGGTCTCAAGTAAAGCTCAGATTAGTGATTGAGACTCCACTCCTGCATACACTAAGTGTATCCGATGTTTTCTGTGTGTATGAATAGGCACATGCACTCAGAACTCAGCCTGTTTGAACATACAGATTTTAATAAATACCTAATCTTTGTTAGGGGCTAAGGACAATGGATGACAAATTATGATGTAAAAACTTGTGTTGTACTTCAACTCTCTTCAGCTTATAATGTTTGAAATGAGACTTTGGGTTTGTCCCGTATTTGTTAGCCCCTCTTAAACAATTGATTAGTAAACCCCAAGATAGCGTCCTAATTCAAAAATCAAGAGAAAGTGGATTCTCCTGTTAGATCCCTGGAAATAAGTGTTTTTTGAATTTACTCAACTAATGCCTAATAATTCAAGTTTCAAATGCAAATGTTCTAACCGGTGAGTTAAGAGCTTTGCAGTGTTGTGTTTTGTTGCTATTACATACTTATTTAGGAAGGGAGGTTGATAGAATTACAGGCTGAGATCAAACACAACTTCTCATCTATTTGCTAATGAACGTAGACAGAGTTGTTAAAGTCAAATAGCCTGCTAGAAGGTGGCAAGGATAAGCTTTATGATCTCTGAATTTAAATTTGAGCAAGATTCATCAATTCAGTTGTCCTGTGAAATTGCTTCAGATACTACTTACTGTAGGATTCTTATGGGGTCAAGGTACCAGTCTCTGCCATTGCAGTTCATGCATCCAGGATGGCTGGGAAGCTTGACCTTGAACTTTGAGGTAGCCTGCAACTCAGAGTGTTCTGTAATACCCACTTGTGTGTAACTGTGCAGTGAAGGATTGAACATGACATGCAGTTGTGTATTTGAGACTAGACAAATGAAAATAACTGATTGTGCAATGAAGAACAGGCTGTGTCCTAGTGATGATTATAATTAAGCATTAATGACCCTTTATTAGTTAAGGAGAAAGTTTTAGCACTGTTTTCTCTACCAAAAGATCTTTTTAATATACCCTGATACCTGACTCAATCTAATAAGTAATTTTATGTGTAATAAATCAAACAGTGATATAATTTCATTTCTGTTGAGAGCTTAGTATCTGCAATTTTACTTAATATTTAATGAAATATTCTACTATATTAACAACAAAAATATAATTTTAAATATTAATATGCAATATTAAAAATATGTATAATGTTATTTGGAGGTATTAAACAATATCAAGTTGCATTGAAAGATTAGCAGACATTTTCAGACATTCTCCATTGCAAGTCAAAGCAGATGAAGTAGCAAAGGTATACTAAGAAACTGATTGCTTATGAATTTTAGCAAACTAAAAAATATTAACTCAAAATTTCATAGTATTTCAATGATTTAAATTGAAAGAATTTAAAATGGAGAAGGGAAGTTGCAACTGAATTACTCAGTCACCTTCAGTGCTTTGGTTCCACTGCATCATTTAGTGCTAGCAGCGGAACCTTTTATTTTAAATGAATATTTTCGTTCAGTCCTTTCTGTCTCAGGTTACCCTGATTATAACGTCAGAGACCTAGATTCTCTCCATGTTTCAAAAAGCAAACACATTTTTCTTCCTTGCATCCTGGGTTTATACAGTCTATCTGGAATATAGCTCAAAGATGAGGAGAGAGACAAGCCTGCATTGAGGATGACTTTCTTGACCACTTGCGTGTTAAACTTACAGGTTTGGGGAGATAGAGCAGTGAACATCAGCACTGTCTTTGTGGAAGATATTAGTATATATGCAGAAATGGGATGACACTGGCTAAATAAATTATTCTTCAGAGTAATGAAGCCTCTAAGAGGTGTCTGAGATAACTTATCAGCTACAGACTCCTGAGCAGGGAGTATAGCCTTGTGTTTGGGCTAACCTGAACTTAAGCAAGTGAGTAGAGTAACATTACTTTAACTGTGTTTTGCAGACTGGATCGTGGCCATTGCGAGCTGCATGCTGAGTGAAGAAGTCCAGATTTCTATCGGTGTTTGCATCCAAAGATCTAGGTAGGTGACTTAATATAAAAGTAATTATTCCAAATGGAAATTTTGTTTCAAAATGTTATTTACATGTTTCTATGAAATGAATCATTCTCCTGCTTTGAACTAGGGATATAGATTACTGGTAGTCTTTTGTGAAATTCAGTAAAATAAAGTCATCTGTAATTCAGAGCAAGTATTTTGAATAAATGATTTTATAAGAGCTCCATTCTCTTCTGTTTGTGGTAGCCTGTCAGGCTAAAATCAGGGCTGCCAAAAGGTTGTGCCACTAACTACAGGTGGCTCCGATATAGTGAAGCATCCATTTTAAGAGAAAAGCCTGAGCTCACATTGTACTTCTCAGTTACTCTCTTGCCTGAATAGATGCTGTAGATTTCATAATACTTTTCTGTCACCTACCTGAACGTTGGGTATGTTTATACCTATTTATATTATCTGCTATTCATGAAGAGGAATTCAGTCTTGGGAAAATACCATGAATTCTTTTGCTCTTGTAGCTACACTGTCTTACAGGATGCTTGCAGGTGTCCAAAATGTCCATTTTGATTCTGTTTGATATTTACAGTCATGTTCCCTCACTGAGAAATTAAAAGTTGAATTTAAAAGACTTCTGAGTGTATATGCTCAGAGGATGTGATTTTTAGCCTCCTGTAACCAAGGATGTTTGGTTCTTAGAAATTTCCTTTTGCTCTACAGTTCACTGATTTGATAATTTAGGGCTATATATGCCTTCATCTCGTCTATCCTTTCATTAAATTTCTGTTGTCATTCTAACCATACTAGTACAAAAAGAACTGAGATTAGGAGTCAGAACTGCCACAGATACTATTTGGGTTCTGTCAAGAAGAGTATTAAATAAATACTACAGGGCTTTGGAAAGAATGCTGTCTTTAGGATGACAGGAAATGTATTTTATCTTCAAATGCCTTTGAGCTAAAGGATAAACCAGAGGTGAAGAAGATCTTATCTTTCTTTCTCTTTCACCCTATCCCCCTAACATGCCTGGACAGTCAGAGGTCTTGTATATGAGGGGTTGCTTACTGCTCCTTCACTTGTGGTGTCATGGTACGTGTTTCATAACATGGCAGGAAGATACAAGAAGGAAGTAGCTCCATTGTTATTTTACACCAATAAATGGAAAAAAAAAAGAAACAAAAAAAAACACAGAAGACTACAAAAGTACTTGAGTACTTGTTACCTATTCACGGTAAGCCATGTTGAGCAGCATTTGGTCCTGCTTAGTATGGAAAGAAATGCAAAGAGATGTTTCTAATGAAACAAGGAACAATTGTTTCATAATATCCTATTGAGAGACTGGATCTTTTCCACAGCCCAAATCAAGATTGTACAGTTGACAATCTCTACTGAATGCTGAGTTTGTGCTCCGACAGTATTGGGTTTGGGTTTTCCCTCTTACCATGGTTTTGAAACAGACAACAATCTTTACTAAACTGTGGTGGTTTTGATTTCTTTTTCTGGGGGGAAAGGGAAGAGTGAAGGGAGAAAGAAGGGTTGTTTGTTTGTATTTGCTTTTTAATTTCTGTTCACATTAAGTAAGAGCTTGTGCCATGGACAGTCATGCCTTATAATGCACGATTTGCCTGCAGTGCAGAGGTAACTTTCCTCTCTGTTTTCACAGCTTCCCTTGCCTTACTGTTAGCAATTGCTAAAACACGGGTACATTGTCAGTGGCAAACAAGGTGGCAAGATGAGGTCTTGAGTGGCACAATATAAATAAGGAAAATTATTCAAATATGATCTGAAGATTATTAACGTGATTAGTTATTTACAACAAGTAACTCTACCTTGAATGTTTGCTTTTGTCTTTTCTTAACGAATACATTACATTAATAGACTAATACATGGAATTTTCACAGATGCTGCACCATCTCTATGGCAATGAAGAGGTGTTTCTAGAAAAGTTTTTTTTGTGTGTGTGTGTTTCTTTCTTAAGGGAACTTTAAAATAGTTACCTTCATAATACTTCCACTATTTGTTTTAGATAGAACAAAGCAATCAACCTAAGTAATGGTAGAATGTTATTTTCCAAACAATTTCTTAATCCAGAGTAGACTATAATGAATATTTTGGAAAGTAAGCATGAAATTGTTCATCCTGCAGACTTATTTATCCATTCAATTTTTGCTGCAAGATCTAAGTTCCAATAAATATAGAACTGTCTGGGTAAAGCAGCAATATCTGAAACCAGAGAGTAATAAGACTAATAAATATGTCTGCTGCAAATGTGCCCTTATCACTTTCCCAAGAATCTGTATCTTTGCAGTAAGAGAAGAGAAACAGCATGTCATTTTTAGGATCCAATCATTAGCTTGCTCTTCTGTTGAATAGGACATATCATTTAAAAATCCAAACTCCTCATGAGTGTTTTGGGAATATCATGACCAGAGGTGCATTTTTGAATGATCCGTTTTAACTCACTATTCCCTCCTCAACTTGTTCTTTAACTGCTTCAGCAGCATAAAAGATCTCGTTAAGTGCCACAGTGAATGAAAAATAGAGCTAATTATATTTTGACTCTCAGCCAGCCACATTAGAAAAGAAGGTAGGATAAAATCCTTCTTTTCAATTTGTTTGAGTGAGGATGTGAGATTTGAGCAGAATTGCTTGTACCAGGTGGCAAACTGAGTGCATAGGGATGCACTGGATGTTCACTCCCAGCACGAGCTCCTAACCAGCACATAAACCTGGTCAGCTCCACTGCCGTGGATCCTCTAAGCATATCACTAAGATAGAAACATCTCTTAATTTCTTTTGCACAGCTATACTAATAATCTGTGCCTATATAAGGGCTTTGGTATTTAGGTAGTGGTAGAGAAAGTAGATCTATAATTACACATATCTGACAAGCTGTGCTTCCAACATCTGCCATATAATTTAGATAAACAGAGTTTTGTAATGGTCAACAAGGAGCTCATATTTAAACAAGGAGCATAGTACAAGTCTTTTGTGATCTGTTTCTAAAACTTAGAATGATTTCTGATTTTTGCTTCCTTGGCTACCTTCTGAAGTCAACACTTGTCTTGGAAAGATTCAGCTCCTAAGCAGGGTGGAGGAATGGAAATAATCCATCATGTATTTCTACAAATTTCTTACTAAGGCTCAGAGCCTGAGCTGAAAGAATGAGTCCCATTCCTCAGTGCCTAACTTTAAACATGACAATGCTTCTTATATTTACAATTAAATAGTTAAATCATTTAGTTGCAAACTGTAGAGCAGTGGGAAGTTTTAGCAAGAAGAGGTAGTTCCATAACAACTTGCCTGCCTCCCCCAGTCGCTGAACAAATACAGTTGTCTGTCTTGGATTGAACTAGGTATGGGAGTAAGGAATCATCACAGTCATGCCTGCTTGGTTCCTACAAAGAGGTAAGACCAGCTGAGGCCTAAGATTAGGTCTTTGGAAGTATTGCCATCATTGTAGACTGATGAACTGAAGAGATTTCTGTAAAATGGGCCGTCAACCTAACTACAAGATACTTGTCTTGCACTGAAGGGGTTAGATTTACCATACATAACCAGTCTTTCCTTTTGTTTGGGTATATATATATATATTTTTTTTTTCAGTTTGTTTCAGTCCTGTGGTTACAGAGTACAAACCTTGCGCCCATTGATTTAGAGTAGTTGTGATAAATCTGTGATTCTTATGATTACTTGGGCTATGTTCAATTTGGTCTTTGGGGACTGGCACGTTCCTCTGGGAATAGCCACTATTTGACAAAGAAATTGTGCACAGTGATTGCAGTTCCTTAATGATAGAGAACGGAAGGAAAGAATTAGTCTCTGAATAATTGGAGGACCTACCATGAATTAAAAAAAAAAAAAAAAAAAAAAAAGAATGAAGAAATGTTATTGCCAGAAGAGGAAAAAATACTGCAGGAAAGAGATGAACAGGTAACAGGGAGCTCCTGGGAGATGTGAAAGGAGAAATTAGCCTTATGGAAGGGGAAAAAAAAAGTGTGAAATGACATCTTGAAACAGTCAGGTTTTTAAGATACAGAAAAAGTGTTTTTACACCATTCAGAACCAGAAGAAAGCAATGAAAATGTAGATGGGAGACATTGGAAAGGAAAGAAGACAGAAGCTGGAAGAATCCAGACAGCCTTCATTAAAATGTAAGGCTGACCAAAGTGGAGAAAGTTGTCTTGCTAATTCAGTAAAACTACTATTTCAGCAGTGTATTATGGGATATTCAAGGACCTAGTTCTGCTAGCCTTGCTCAGTTTCTTGCTTACGTGTGGTCCCACTGGTTTTGGTATAATTATGTGTGGAGTAACGTACTATACATGTCTGACAGAGTGATCCTAAGATTTTTTAAAGTATGTTCTCAAAAATACCTACAATGAATTTTTATTTAAAATACTCTGTCTGGAGCGCTTGTTAAATATATTAAAAGAACTTCTAAGTTTATTCCTGCACAAGCACATAAACTTCAAATACTACACAATAACGATAACCAGAGGACAAGAGATCATTACTGAAGGGAATGATAATTACCATGAAAATTAATGCATTAAGCTATATAGTCAGTTTATTGAGTCCACTGCTCCCTGAAGCTGAAGCAGTAAAAAACTCTCAATTAACTCTATGGAATCAGATTTTTAAAAGCTAGAAACACCTGCCCACATGACTTTGGCCATGAGTTTAGTCAAAGTATATAAACATTTTCATTTCCCTGCTTTAAATATCCAGGTGCAGACCACACTATAGGCTTATGTGTTGACTTCTTTCTACTGCCAGCCTCTATTAAGCATGATGTCACAGTAGCCTCTTTTTGGTGTAATCAGTAATAGAATGTGTGTCATCACTAATCTGTTTTTACTTTATTTTGCTGTTCTTTTTGAGCTTAATATGAGAAGTACATTTTAGAGTGCAAGTGTTAAGTTTCTTTTAGCAGTGTCTTCGAAATAAGTTGATGCTCTTAGTTCAGCTCCTAGCAGACTCAGCTGTCCATCATTATAATGATCAGTCACTGTTATCCATTATTAAATCTCTTTATGGACATCATGGATTGAAAGGTAAAAGATAGGATTACTCTTATTCCTAGAAGAATCTCCCCTGCCTCAGAACTGAGGAATGGTGCAACGGAAGAAAATAAAATGATTTGACCTATTTCCAAGCCTGCTTTTTGCAGGATAAATAAAGCTGCTGCAGCTAGAACCTGAACTTTCATGTTACTCATGCCTTTGAGCCACAGCTCAGATTCATTCAATAGTCTTGAAGAAAAATGTGGAAATTTTAACTTTAAAACCCAACAATTTCTTTCCTCACATCTATCATGCATGAGTCTTTTTCTATCTAGTAGAATAATCCACACTAAAAAGGGTGCTACATGAAAATGTCATTGTATGTAAGTATTCTTAATTTCACATACTGTTCCTTATTAACTGTGCAAACTTTTAGAGGGACAGTTATTCCGGGTTGCTGGAGTGGACTCCATCCTGAGGGATTATTTTCTAAAGAGAAAATTTGGAGCCATGTTTTTGCAGGTGATGTGAAACATCTGCTTCTGTTTGAATTTCCAGAGCCTAAAATAAAACAAGCCCAAGTCTAATCTATGAAAACACAGGCAACAGGGAGGTCAATAAATGTTTACGTTTATGCAAATTGTAAAGAGTTTGGTTCCACCTGCTTAGGAACCTCAAAAAATAAAAGCCTGCTGGTAGAAAGAGCTGACCTGCTGGTAGAAAGAGCTGAGGAGGAGATATTTTACAACTCTTTATTTTTCACTCTACCGCCTAGATTGAAGATCTGAGAATGCAGATTCCCACATTTATTGAAAGTTCAGCTGTATAGCAAGCAGCTTTCTCAGTGCTGGGGGAAGGGAGGAATCTGGCAATGAAATGGAGATACCTGTGTGCAGGGGCTGTCTTGCATTTTGAATCACGCATGTGACTCTTGTATATCATTTTATTTATGCTTAAAGTAATACAGAGTGCAAAGAAGTGATACGTAACTAGGGTTCTAATCTTTCTAAAAGTAGAGGTCTCATATCACTACTGCTGACCTTGCATGTTTCAGTATCTGCATAAATTACCAGTATCTTGACTATTTATAACAGCTGATCAGTCAAATTATTGACAAGGTAATGCTGGTTGCTTTATGCTAATTTATTCTTTTAGCCTATTTCTCCTTCTAAGAGGCTTTTAAAATGTGTTTCGTTTCAGAAAAACAGAATCAAATGTACCCTTGAAAGGCTTGCTTATTTCCACTAACTTTATTCTCTTAAATAGAATAAATAATTAAACACTGAGGTGGGCCAGTCACGGTTCCTCCAATCCTGCTCCGCACTGGTGCAACAAGCTGGAGTTACAGGAACATATGTTAGGTACAATTAGAAGGAGTTCTTGTAATCACCAATATTCTTCCCTAATTTTGTGATAATCTTTGAAGATTTTTTTCTCTAGTTTTGTATGTGGATGAGAAAAAGTGTTTTCTTACCCTGTCATTCAACAGCTTTGATAGCATCCCTGATTGATGATCTGATCGATGACTGAGAATCTCTGAGTGCAAACTGGGAGAATTAGGGTTTTTAATTGTACAAGAGACAAAAGGAACTTTGCAAGAGGTGATTTCTGAGAAAAACAATAGAATTTTTTCCTGTTTTCCCTGAATTTCTCCATCACAAAGAGAAATGTCTTTTATCCTAATAATGATTTTTGAAAAAGGGATAAACCAGCTTGCATGACACAGAGACCTGTGTGTTGTGGAGTACATGAGCCCCTGTATTTCTCGAGGTTTTGTTTGTGTTTTGTTTTTTTTTTTTTAAATTATTGACTTTCAGTTTTCTATACCTGGTAGAAATAGTACAGATTAACAAAATGAACTGCAGGAACTTACCATAAAACCTTTATTTCTGTGACTGGTTATTCATTCTTTTCCCTATAAATGTCTGATCCTGTTCCCACAGAACATACCTACATTAACAGCTCTTCTGCCTAGAAATGAGAATGAGAAATTAGGTCCAACCCATGCTGGGGTCTTACCATGCTTATTTTATTTACATGTCCTTATAAAAGTAGAAAAGGCAATTTGATCTCATTAAGTTGTCTGTTAGAATTTGATGTTTGGTGATCTTTTGAGTTGTTGGATATAACTGTTTCTGGAGGATCGAATGAGAAATAGTATGTATGATTTTTAAATTCTGTAATTCATCAGGCAAGATAAGGAGTTGCATATTGTAAGGCATTGTTTTGAGGCAGGAGCCTTTCACTTTTGGATACCGGAGCTCTGACAGGCATTTCATCATAGGGAAATATGGCCAGTGGTCTCATCCTAGTTCCTTGTAAGACATGAATTCATCCAGCTAAACTGCAACACTGACCACTTGGCTCTGTAGCTTGTTGCATATCTTAGGTGAGAACCAGAATTAAGTGACGTAATCCACAATTTCTGTTCTAATCAGATAAAACATGCAGAAACATCAAAATTATTTTTCATTTTGTAATGTTGTCTGGGAGCCTTAATTCTAAAGAAGTTTCTGCTACTTTACTTTTTGAAGAACACTAGGTTTTTCTTTTAAATATTCTGGATTAAAGGCTGTACAGAGAGCTGGGGAGCCTGTTTGACTCTTTTTTGAAGTTTTTCAACTGACTTCATAGAAGTAGGATCAGACCTTTCAGATTGCCAAATGCTGGTGACTGGAAAAGCTCTGAGAAATATTGTTCTCAGGTTGAAAGGAGTGGGGAGAGTCCATGATATTTTGTGCTGGAGTTTGTGTTACGCAAGAGTGTCAGAGGGCATCAAGTATTGGAGGGAGGAAAGGGAAGAAATATAATGTCAGATAATACTGTATCTAAAAGGCCAAATACAAAACCAAATACAGTGTTCACAAAATAAGGGCACATTTAAATCTTGAATGATTCTAGAATTTTAATGAATAGTCCTGCTAACCTTCTTTATAAGCTAAACAAATCCTCTCAGAATTCTGCACAAATCTCAGCTACTTTTAAAAAATGACTTTCTTTTGACAGCCTTATTAACATATGGCTCTGCAAAAAGGAATCATGTTGAATACATGCAATGTAATATTAGGATAGACATTTTAAAAAAGAGATGAGAGGATCCGGAAATATAATCTTCTTCTTGTAATCCTCTATTAATCCATTCTGTACTGCTAAGGTTTTTATTTGAGTGTGGAGCTCACAAAGATTCTGGCAGAAGAAAAAAAAAAGAAAGAAAGAAAATGAAAAGTCTTCTGTATTTAAATCCCCAGAGCTACACCTATAAAGTATTTCTGCAGTCTCAAAAGAAAGGAACAGCCCCAGGAACTAATCTCTGGATTTCGCTCTTTTTGTCCTGACCTTGGCTCTTCCACAGCCTCAGTAAGCATGCGTCTGCCTCGTGACGAGCTTGCTGCTGCTACTCATCCTACTGTGCTCTCAGGGCATGCCTTTTCAGCACCAGCTTGCTCTTTACCTAATCCCACACTGAGATCACTCAAATACTGAAAGATGTTTAGTTCACTATCAACTAGACCTGCAGAGATGACAAATCAATTGATTTTGTGGCAACTGATGAAAATGTCAATTTTTAATCATCAGTGCCATTAGTAGACTTCAGAGCAGGGCCAGATCACACAGCATTTCCTTGGCACTGCACCCCACCTTAAAAATTATGAATGCTGGGAATATGTTTGCCTCCAGGCACTTCCATAAAAGCTGGCTCTAAGAACAGGAAGGGAGAAGAAACTGTTTTTTCACATGAAGTTTGAATCAACAACAATTTCAATATTAGCAATGGACTGAGATTAAATACCATAACGTGGAATGTCTGAGAAGCCGTTGCAAAGGGTAGATAAAAATTTAATTTTCACAGTCTGCCAGTCACACCATTTTAGACTATAACACTGAATACTACTTAGAATATTATTTCTGATATCTTTATAAACAAAGGTATAAATTATAAAATCTACTACCTTTATAAACTACCTTTATTTACTTGATCGTTCATTTAATGCAAAACACAGATAAAAACCAAGCACTTCCACAAAACAGCAGTTGTTTGCACCATTACAGCAGTCCTTAAATTCAGAGTACTGAGCATTTTTTTGTATGTCTCATACTGCTCAGACACATTTCTGATTTTCAGCAATCTTAGATTTCCTTAAAGGTATTTCTTGAATTACTTTTTTCTTTCGTGCAAGGAAATAGTTCTCTCACCTGCGGGAAAATATGCCTCTGCAGTTCTCCATCTTGGCAGGGCAGTCTGATGTCTTGAATTTCACAAAGTATTTGGGGTATTCACCCCAAATTTCCCATGTGCTTCTGTTAGCAACTTCTCTCTATACCGTTTTTACTGCTATTCTATGTTCCTTCAAGAGACAGAAGACTGCAAAGATAGTGTGCTTGATTGTGCAGTGTACTGCTGTATTTCTGCATTCACAAGTGACTTCTCTTCCAATCCACTAGGTAATTTGGGTCAGCTTTCAAAGGGTCTTCAATTTGCTATACCTAGTATATATATAGTATATATATATATATAGCATATACCTAGTATATATACCTAGTATATATATATAACACTGCTGTGTTAGTCACAGAACCACACAGTAAATGCCATCAAGTGCTATCAAAACCGTTTGAAACATCTGCAGTCTTCAATGTGCAGATTTATGTGGTGTTTTTCTACCTTCCTTGCTGTTGCTGGCAAGAATTGATGTAAATATTGTCTATCTTTGTTGGTAATATTCTCTTATTAACTCACTGTGCCCATCTCAGTCTCTTGCAGCATCATGTTTTGATGTTCACTCATGAGCACTGCTTTGCATTATTCTCCAGGCTTCACAGATGAAGACTGTGGAAGGTTTCTCAGCTAAAACTTTTTTTCCTACAGCCCTGTTTTTCAAATTTCTGAGAGCATGCGTTATCCATTCAGGGTTTTGATATTTTCAGGGATTTTTTCCCTTCCATACATTTTTAGAGTTGGGCAAACATGAGACATGTCTACCGTCATCCTTATGCTGCTTTCTGCTCACTGATTGTTCTTTTTGTTAGCTTTTGTGTACCTTTCTATGATATTTGCACTTTATTACCCTTTCTTTACCCTTACCCTTCAGTTTTCTCAGTTTTCTTCTTTATGAGAATTCAGATGAGCCTGTGAATTTGGAATTTTAATGAATTATTCAATTTTACTGTGAACATTATATATATATATATATTAATAAGGGTAAGTATTCACACATTGTTTTCCAGAATTAAGTCATTGTTTGTACATAGAATAGAGGTGGGCTACGTAGTCTGGATCGCAAAATTTGTGCTAATCACTGCTGCACCTCATTCATGTAGGCCCCACACTATTTTTCTTTGCTTGTTGATGTGAAACCCCTGAATGAAAAGAAAAAAAAAAAAAAAGCTTGATCATAGCTGCAACACTCTACATGATCACATGGGAGCAGTGGGAACATTTTTTCATTAACCTAAAATTAGCAAGTCACAAATGTTCATTTGTATAGATGGAGCATATGGAATTTTTAGTTCAGTAAAGCTAGCTCATTTTTATAACTCTTTTTATAACTAAATTGTTTCTAAGACGTGAAATAGGATAATTGTAGTAGAAATTAACTTAAAAAAAATAGACAAATAAATAATTTACTCTTCCAGTCTTTTGTTAAATATCATTAGATTACATATCTCATTTGTACACATCTCAATTTGTTTTTAAAGTACTTATTCTATATAAAAGATATCAGAAAAATTCAGTATCATGAAAAAAGTAATGTATTTACAAAAACTTAATTCCTTTCTGTTCATCTTCGTCACAACAATGACTTTATGAAAAGAGCAACTTCTCATAAAGAGAGAGAGAAAATGGGCATTTGAACAGATGGGCTTGATAAAGATTCTGCAATATATCTGCCACAAGTGGTTGAGCACCGGTACTAAGGCAAGACTAAGATATGACTGAAGATAAAGAGCTTTGAATGGTTACTACTCTCAGTGAGGAAGTTTTAGATTAAAAGACAAAGGTTGTCATGTAAATGTACATAGATCAAAGAGGACACATAATAGAACCTCGCTATATAAAGGAAAAATGCACTTTCCTTTGTAGTAATAAAACTGCTGCAGTGGGAGAAAGCAGATCCTGTGTGCTTTGTTTTTGTTTGTTTTTTGTTGTTGTTGTTTGCTTTTTACTTAGTTACATTCCTAGTTGAGATATGGTTGCTGTCTTTTGTCTCAAAACATTAAAAAAAAAATTGTTTGCAATGTCACCAAAATAATCTTATTTAAGATTTAGATTTTCATAGCTATAACTGTTAAAAATCTGTGTACCACCTTAGTAAGAAGTTGCTGTTATCATTCATTCTCTGCTATAGACTTTTGTCTTCCCGATAGTGCATAGATAAATAGAAGTAAATTTTTATAGCTCCATGTTATGAAGGACAAATTATTTCAAATATATGGTTACTGAATTTGAAATACATGTCAAAATGAATAAGATACATGTATTTTTAAGTTGCCTCAGCTTGCCAATAGAATTAAGAATTGTCCTGTTGCCTGAAACCTAGTGAAGGGTGAAATTTAGCTTATCTGCACATTTAGAAGATGTGCATGTACCTGATGCTTTCTCCGTTGCCATGGTCAGGGCAGTAGACTAGAAATATCATGTAGTTTTGGTCTCTGTATTTTGATGAACAGTTCTCCACTGTCTGCAGCTGTCCAGCAGAACTGCAAAAACAGCTCTTCCATACATGACTGTCTATGTAAAAATAAGTAGGATTGTGGGTTTCATTCTGTTTAATTTTGAGATGTAATTTTAAGTGTTTTCTTCTTGCACAAGAACACCAATTCCCTTTGTTTGGAAAGTTTTCCTACCTGCAGTGTTTCCCTAAAAATGAGGGACAAGGCTTTATATGATGAAATAGGTTGTTAATGAAATTCTGAATACTTTGGCTCTGAATCATTTTGGGGCATATCTTCCTTTTATGTATTTTAGTCCCTTTGTTTAAAGGCTCCTATTTAAGCATCTGATTCAAAAATTGTAACCTTGTTGGTTGGTTGGTTGGTTGGTTATACATTCAGTATGACAACTGTTACTTCTTGCAGTACAGGTTTTTCTTTAAATATTAATTTTAAACTTTCTGGTGATAGGTAACTATCTGGTCTCAGTTACAAGGACTCTTACTTTGAGAAGAATGCTTATTGATTTATTTTCACTGTTAATTTTGTGTGTACAAATTTAAGTCTAAAAGCTTTACAGCAACAGACAAATGCTGCTGCCTTATTCAGAACAGTTAAATAGGAGATGCTGCCCTACTGCTCCATGTTTTTAAGTGCAGTACGTTGCACAAAAATTGTTGATGGCTACAGTAAAGCTCCATTTGTAGAAAAACCTGTGAAAAGGAGAACAGGCATCTGTGCAGGTTCTTCCTCCAAAGTCACATCAACCAAGGCCTTGTGGCAAGCATCAACATCAGTGCTGTGAAGAAACGGTGGCGGGTTGTAGTCAGAGGTGACTCCATCCGTAAGGGAACGGACTCCCTCCTGCAGGCCAGACCCTCTTCACAGAGAAGTTTGCTGCCTCCCTAGGGCTCAGATCAGGGATGTTAGCAGGAAGTTTTTGAGCATAATACAGTCTTTGGACTAGTACTAGTCCTCCGCTTTCAAGTGGGTGCCAACAACGTAGCTACAGGAAAGCCCAGGTCATCAGTGCCTGGCTCCAAGACTGGTGTGGTGCCTCCACCAGAATTTTGGGTTTTACAATTATCGAAGAGTCTTTGAGATGAGAGGTCTGCTGGGGCTTGGTGGGATACACCTGTCTCAATGGGATAAAAGTTTCTTGGCACATAACCTGTGAGACTGCTGGAGAGGGCTGTAAACTAAGAATGATTGAGGATGGGGGTTCCATTAGGAGGAGCACTGATGTTATGCCAAGAGATGGTGCTAGTCAGCAGTGTCCCCCGAGAATAGGCTCTAAAGGGTTTAGCTGAATGGAAGCCAGCCAGTATTAAACCTGTCTAGAAGAAGTGTATGGTAGAAGACAAGGAAACTACAGACCTGTTAGTCTTACCTCAGTCCCTGGAAAGTTATGGAGAGGACTGTCCCAGGGGGTATTGAAAGGCACTTAAAGAACAAAGCTATTAGCCCGCATAGTCAACATGGGTTTATGAAGGGGAAGTCTTGCCTTGGTAATTTTATCTTCTTTTGTGATAAGGTCACTTGCTTGGTGGATGAAGGGAAGGCAGTGGACGTAGTCTTTCTGTATTTTAGTAAGGCTTTGGTTACCATCGTTCACAGCATTCTTTTAGACAAGTTGTCCAACTGTGAGATAAACAGGTTTATGCTACGCTGAGTGATGAGCTGGCTCAATGGTAGAGCTCAAAGTGTTGTAGTGAATGGAGCTACCTCTGGCTGGTGGCTGGTCACCAGTGGTGTTCCCCAGGGCTCAATTCTGGGCCAGTCCTGTTTAACATTTTTATCAATGATATGGATGCAGGAGTGGAGTGCATCCTCAGTGAGTTTGCTGATGACACTAAACTGGGAGGTGCTGTTGGCTCCTGGGAGGGACGAGAAGCCTTACAGAGGGACATAGATAGAATGGAGCACTGGGCAATCATCATTAGCATGAAGTTCAACAAAGGAAAGTTCTGATTCTGCACTTGGGATGGGGTACTGCTGGACACAGGTACAGACAAGTGGCTGGGGAGCAGCTCAGCAGAAAGGGCCCTTGGGGTGCTGTCTGACAGCCAGCTCAATGTGAACCAGCAGCGTGCCCTGGCAGCCAAGGGGCAAACTGAGTTTTGGGGTGCGTTAAACGGCACAGCCAGTTGGTCAAAAGAGGTGATTCTCCTGCTGTATTTAGAGTTGGCGTGGCCTCACCTTGAATATTGCATGCAGTTCTGGGCTCCACAATATAAAAAAAGGATGTTAAGGTCCTTTAAAGTGTCTAGAAGAGGGCAACACAGCTGGCAAAAGGGCTGAAAGGCATGTCCTGTGAGGAGAGGCTGAGGACACTTGGGTTGTTGAAGAGGAGGCTGAGAGGTGACCCCATGGCTCTCTGCAGCCTCCTGAGGAGGGGGAGCATAGAGGGAGGCGCTGTTCTCTGACAGGTGGGATCAGCACAAAGCTGCACCAGGGGAGGGTCAGGCTGGGTGTAGGAAAAATGTCTTCACCATGAGGGTGGTCAAATCCCAGAACAGACTTCCTAGAGTTTTTGTCTTCCTAGGTTGATGCCCTGCGCCTGTCAGTGTTCAAGAGGCATTTGGACAATGCCCTCAATGCTTTAACTTTTGGTTAGCCCTGATCTTTGAAGGTTCCTTCCAACTGAACTACTCTACTCTACTCTACTCTACTCTAATTTATTGTTGTCGTTTTCATTGTTTTTAAATTAAGGTGTCTCCTGTCTGCTGAACCTGAAAAGTTCTGTATGTCATACAGTTCTGTAAATCTGGAAGTGCTTCCCAGGAGAGTGCTCACCCTCTCCCTTCTAAGCATTTAACTGGTTTTCAGAGGCCATCTCACTGAGAACTGCTCTCGTGAATGAAAAGCTGGACCAAGCCTCAGCAGCAGCTCCCCCTCCCTTTGCTTGGGGCACCGAGTTAACACCCGGGGTTCCCGTGCTTGGCCTCTGCCTTGCTGGGCATTGGTGCTGTGTCTAGGTCCCATCTCATACCTCCCTCACCCTGATCTGCATCCCAACCTGCCAACTTGACTTTCTGTTTTGACCTTGCTCCTGCCTCATCACTATGGACTTGCTGGGTGCTTGTTGCGCTCTCGTCTGGCTCTGGTTCCCATCACCAGACCTGGTCCTGGCCCTGACTTCACTGCTTTGGTTACCTGGCACCTGGTCAGGTAGGCTGCTGCCCCTGCCTGCTTTGTGACGCTTGGCTCCTGGCTTGGCTTCCTTTGTAAGGCAATCTGCCCTTGTTCCCTCCTGACAGTGCTACAGGGAAAGTGTCATACTTTTAAAACCTGCTCATTTGAATTGTTTTGGGTAAGTTTCTGCTCTTTATTACTGTCACCAAAGTACTGAATCTGTCTACTTGTCGTGACCTTGACAAATGGTCACTACAAAGCAAATGCTTATGGATACTCATGCACTCACAATTCCCTACTTCCCACATCTAAATCACTGCATCCATCATGAAAGTGCCCATCACCTCACACTAGTGATTATTTGATTAGTAGCAAATTGAAATTATCTGGATGAGTTGTCAGTGGCAATGATTTAGCTATAGCTCGGTGTTAGCTCCAGACTGAAACATGAAGGGGACAGAGCATAGCGGCTGCAGAGTTAACTCTTGAAGAACAATCAGAAGAAGAAAAGAGTATTGTAGGTACTCTCAGCTTTGCGGTACTTTTATTGCAGTGAGGTAAAGAGCTATCTTAGTTGCTTCAAAGACTGTCACCATGTGGGGATGCTGCATGCTTAATTTGACAATGGTCGTTAAGAATGAAGCAGCTAGTCCAGTTGCCATAATTTTCCTTGGGGGCTTTATTATCTGAATTACTGTTCAAGGAAAAGTGAAATTACAAATGCAAATGTCTCATTCTTCTCATTCTTTTGAGTAATCCTAAGTGAAGATACAATGTTGCTTAAAAAGAAGTCAACAAGAAAAAAGAAAATGAATTTGTAAATAAAACATAGAGGAAGAGACAGCTTCATTCCTTCAAATAGTCCATTCCACCAGACATTTAAAATAAGTATCTTAGAGAGAGGAGATGGTTTAAGAAATGGATGCATGTCTACATTCTCAAGACATTAGATTTTAAATATTTTTATCTTTGCAGCTAATATCTATGTGATATGTCTTAATAAAAGCTGTTGAAGATGTGTTGAATTCAAGGGCAGGGAAATCTGTATTCAGTTTGTAAGCTAAAGGAACTATATGTGTTTATATTAGCCAGAAAAAACAAAGCCCAAATTCTGTTATTAACAATGTATGATTGTATAAGTATTAATAAGGGGTAAATACAGAATCAAAGTAGGCACAGACAGTGGAGGAGGAATTACTATATTCTTGAGTGTAGCAGAATGGCTTAACAAAAGGGAGTTCCTGCTAGAATTATACCAACAAATAGCTCCTTTTACATGTCAGAAAGAAAAAAAAAATCCATCAGGGGCATCCAGTGTGATATAAAACACAGGCAGATGGGTCAGGATTGTTAGTTGAGTAGTAACAGACTAGGATAAAAGCAGTGCTCCCTTGCAGCCTCGAGTGATCTTCACGAAGACCACACACAAGTTCTACTGGCTCTTGCTGCCGAAGGCAGGAGGGTGAGCAGGGTAACAGAGGACCCCAAGGGAATTTTAGGAGGAAAGCAGAGGCCTTACAAAGTCTTGCTAGAGCACTGATCAGCAGAGAAGGGATGCTTTAAAAATCGGTTCTGTTGAGCACAGTGAAGACTGATGTATCATTGGCTTTGCTTGCTGTTGAGATTGCTGCTCCAGTGTTTCAGGAATGAATTGCAAGTGAACTACACAGATCCCCTGATTTTGCTAGCAATGTAGAGCACAGTCATGACATAAAGCACCTAGGAAGATAAGAGTACTCAAATCAAGACAGTAAGATTAAAGTGTTAGTTAACATTTCACATTACTGCAGGACAAAGTGTAATGTGAGGAAAAGGTGGATATACTTAAGAAAGAATGACGAGCAACAGAGTGGAAGTGCCAGTTTAAATCCAGGAGAAAGCAAGGGGGGAAGTGAACACAGCATCGAGTACTAACCCAACCCTGAATCCACCTGGGACCTCAGGGAAATGTGGAGCAGGTTACACCTCCCTGTCTGTGGTAACTGCACCCTGTCTGTGCAAACACTGATTAACTGTGCTGCAAGATCAATGTTCCATGATAAATAAATGTGCCATAGTACATCAATGGATGTTGTTTAATTAATAGTACTTAATGCAAGTTACACTGATTCACAAAACTGGCTTTAAAAAAACTCCTGTTAGAAAGGTTGAGGGGAACACACAGCTATGTTGTAAGGATAGCATAGGAAAAAAAAAAAAAAGCATAATTTCTTTTATAATTCAAAGACCAGTTAATACAACCTGAAGACATACGCTACTCTATCAATATGTCAGCTATGTTATAAGGTTAAACAGAATCAGATAGGCCAAAAAAAGGTTCCAAAATTTCTTGTTGCTAGTGAAAAATCATCTGAAGGATCTTACTGTCCTAAGTTCTCTACATGTTTCAATTAAAATTCATAGACCATAGGGCAAAGTGTGAATCATCTACATGTTCATTTTCCACGGCCTTGTGTTTGTTGATTATCTTAAATGGAACAAAGTAGTATGAAGCAAGTGAAGTATTTGTTGATCCAAACCTGTTTAACTATGCCATGTTGTGTAAAAGAACTAAGTGTAACTTAAGTATAAAGCAACTAGCTACGCAGTTAGTATATACTGATGTGTTTTAGTGTTTACTGATTACACCAGATTGCAAAACTATTCAGGTTTTGAGAAAATCGTGAAGATTGTGGCTGAGGAAATGGTTGCATAAATGAATGTTCCGTTATGTAAAAGAAGAAAAGGTCTACTTCATGGAAAAATGGTTGATTGTACATAGGGCTCTCCAAACAAAGCTTTTGTTTTACGGAAAGCAGACAGGTGACCTCTTGCATTAAAGATTGCTTTCTTCTTTGCTTCACTCCTCAGATCTATGTGACATGTTATTTGTATGTGTCTGTTGAAAAAAGAAAAAAAAAAAGGAAAAAAGCTACGTACAAATAAGAATACACATGCAGAGGTTATTTTTTGCTCAGAAGATACCAGTAATTGGTTTTGCTAACCCTGGTTTTACATTGAGATATGTATAAAGTGTTTTCTTATCAAAGGAAAGAAACAGAGAATGAAATCTAGCTTCTAAAGCCTGAGTGGAAAGTCATTTGCTTTTGAAAATTATTGAACTCATAAAGTTTAGTTGCCAGTTATGATTGAGGAAGTGACTTAAATATAAATGAAGGGTGCAAATAGAATACTTAGTATAAATGTCACTGAGATTTGTTGTGGTGCTTAGAACAAAGATTACATGCTTTTTATATATGTATCTGAACCCTTTTAGGAAGATTAACCTAATGAACTCACACAGCAACGGCTTAGTTAAAGACAAGGCCATTAGTATTTTTGTCTGAAACTCATCAGCATCCATTTCTGCACTTAAATTTTCTGTGAAGAACTTCATGAGGTCTGTATTTGACCTTTGATTGTATTTGGGGAAAGTACTCCTTCTGATTTCAGCTTCTCACACTGGTCTAAATCAAGCGGGCAAAGGGCAGCTGCTTTTTTATTGCACCTGCTGAGTATACACAGACAGTACACGATAAAGATGTACAAGAAAAAGTTGTTCTAAATCAGATGAGACTCAGGTACTTGAAAGAAGTTGTGTTTTTGTGGGTTTTTTTGTTTGTTTGGTTGGTTGGTTTTTTCCAAAATTTTATGAGGTTAGCATACCTAAGTATGACCTGCTCTAATAAGCACAGATTTTGAAGATTAGCTTAAAGAAGTGTGAGATGCTAGTATTTTTTTCTGCATCAGTTGCAGAGTTATAAGTTGTTTTTAGTATAAACCAATCCTCAAATTGCTTTGTTAATCCAGCACTTAAGTAATCATAATAACTCTAATTTATTGTATATTTGTTGAGGTACTTACTGAAGAGTGGGTGACTTTGTGTATGAAATGTACTGCAGCCATATATGGAGTTCTAAAATCACAGCTCACAGAAATCCCTGTACAACTAAGGACATTTTCAAATACGTCAGTGTGAGCTAAGCCTCCAAGGATCATAGGGGGCAGGTTGATTAAATGTAGACTTCCTGAGATGTAAATATTTTAAGTTGGATTTCCAGTTTCCAAATTCTTTATTAAAGTAATTTCTTTGTAGGGGGCAGGATCTACAGTGGTATGATAATTCATGTGGATTTAAAGCAGATTTAATTTAGAAAACATGTATTTCTTTCAGCATATCTTAGTTATTTAGGAAATCTGAACATAAGCTATAGCTAAGGAGATTCTTTAAACTCCTTGCTGAACGAAATGGTGTTTCCATTGTTGCTCAATCCAGCTTCCTCTGATGCCACTGCGGAGAGTTTGGGTAACAGTGAGTATGATAATGTGAGAAAGTTATAGACATACAGAATAACTTCTAGTATTCCCAGTTGGATTTACGGATTCCCCCTTGCTGTGACCATCTCAAGAGACTGTACTATCAGTTAAATTCTGAGGACGAGAATTGTTTCTCTCCTCTGAACTCACTTGAAAAAAATCATAATTGCTCTGTACCAAAACTTTTAAACCCACCTACCATTTTTTAGTGTTGTCACTCCAACACAGGAAATTAAATGAATAAATAAATAAACCCTACTTCATTTGCTTATCCTTGAGAATTCTTGCAAGGTGATCACAAGAGGGTTTTTTCACCATTACAAATTGTTTCTGTAGCAAATGCTAACAAAGGTATCTAGAAATATCCCAACAAGGAACACCGAGTTCATTTTAGCTAGCTTGAGTTCTGCTTACTTTCTACATTCCAGCAAGGCACTCAATCAGATTTTTTTGACTTTCTGATTAACAGATGAGATAGATAGCTACCGTGTTCTCATTGATTATTTTTTTCCAGTGGTGTTAGGATTTGTTTGACAGACTTCCCTATCAGTTCCCTTTATTTTGAGACCTTGAAGCAGTAGCCACGACATGTTAACATAGTATTTAAACAGGGAAGTAAACCTCAATATATATGGTTAAATCAAGGTCCGTGGTCTTTGTCAAGTATATTATATGTGCTAATGTAACAAATCACAAGTTGATTTGTATTTTTTTCTTGTTTGCAGAGGTAAATTGATTTCAGTGTAAAATCCTTTCATTGTTACATTTTATAAATTAGCTGGGAACTAGCAAAAATAATGGTGGGTTTCTTTTTTTTATTTATTTATTTTTTCCTAGAAAGGATTAATTATCCACTTTGTAGGTTGCTTTAATATAATGTATAACACTGTTTTATTGATAAAATTTTAGCATTTTGCAGTACAATAATAAAGATTAAGGTAAATGTGTTTAAAATTTATATTTTCTTAGGCTTAATTTGGTAGCTTTTTTTTTAAAGTAATTCATGTTACAGATGTGTATACAGTCCTCTGAATATCAGGTATAGAAATATCTGAAATAAGTAATAAAGTTCATTAGTATCTTGACTTATGACTTTGTAGTTGCTGAGTTACATTCTAAACATAGGATTTTAAGATTGGATATCCAGGAGACAGCCAAGGGGGACAGGCACATTATGGAGAAAATCCTGTCTCATGTGAGATACCCATACCCTGTGCCTCCCTGAGGGGTCTGATGTCCCTACAGATGGTGAGGAGGGAGGCTTCTTCCAGACAGTGATGCAGAATGATAATTGCCTTCTGGAAGTGGTTGCCTCTTCAGTGACCAGAAATTGTCACTCATTTGTTAGGTGTCAGTTGACTAAGGTCAATGATGTGAATAACTAAGCTGTATAATGTTGAAGGTATGTGATGTCCAGTATCATCTAGTGGATTTGGACATTCTTTTGTCTTGCACAGATTTCTTAACAACTGAAAGAAAATTATAAGCAGAACAATTTATAGAGTTTGTGTACTACCTACAAATTGCATTTTAGCTGTATCATTATACCTTTTTTGTCATATTTCAGTGGTGATCAACAATCACCTTCCAAGTTGTAATTCCAAAGTGCTTATAAGCACCATGGCTCATCCACTTTCCCTTTTGTAGAAGTGATTTATGGAGCTTTGAGTGATGTAAAACCCACAGATGTCTACTAAACCTTGTACATATTCAAGACCTCAGGCAGTACTTGACAATGGCAAAATAAGGTACTGTGCTAAGTATTCCTGCTGGGGACAGGTACACAGTAGGGCCCTGGGGGGTGAGGGCTGCAGGAGATGTGGCTGCAAGACTGTGCATGCTGGTCAGAGAGAGCAAACGTGTGGTAGGTGTTTGGGGTTGGTTTCCCTTGGCTAGAGAGGTCCTTGGCTGGCAGGACAGCAGAAGAAGACTGGAACTAAAAACCCTGTAGGATGTCATAGGCTTAGTACCATGATGTACTTCATCTGCTCTAGCCCTTGCTGCTGATATACTGGATGCTGAAGTTTGGCTACTCTTCGGGACTAATGGAACAAAAGTAGGGGAAAAGAAGAAGCAGGCTTGTATGTGACTCCCAAGGGAATGTACACACATCATCTCATGACAAGCCCAACCCATATGAAATGACAACCATAAATAAATACTGATTTGTCAATATCAGTAATGTATTAATCTTATTGCTTTAAGAATCTGTTACACCAATATGTATGGATTGCTCCTTTTTCTGCTCTATGACAATATAGATGATGCATATATATGTTTAAAAGATACTTTAAAGGGGCAGGATGAAGGCATGATTTCATAATTGTGTGTCTGAGACTGCAGTGTATTTGTTCAAGCTCCCAGGATGTGATCAGTGCTATATTGATTACATCAGCATAAAATCTCTGTGTTTACCTTCCTATCTACAACTGCCCTGTTACACTGTGAACATCCCACACTTCCATGTAGTCAAAAAAAGCAGTTTTCAGGATCTTCAGTCTCATCTTCTGCTTTACACATTAGACTTTTGTGTTTGAAATTTTAAATGAAATTCTTCTTATCTCTTACTGAAAGATTTATTTTATATATATATATTTTTTTTTTTTTTTCCCCAGGCTTCTTGAATTCTATTGGTTCCCATTTCTCAGCCAGGGATCAACGCAGTATTAAGTCAGGGCTTCTGAAGGTAGCTCAGGGTCAGGGTACTCCTGGTACTTCTGTCCTTGTGAAGGAACCAGCTGCGTATTTATATTACTAGGAACTTCTTGTACTTACGGTATTGGTGTACGTAGTGGCCCAGAGCCGTAGACTTCAGAGTTATCTACCATTTACCCTTTGTCCCGATACAATGGCAAACAGCAGCCATTTTAACCATTCTAGAGTTTTAGAACAGATCTTTATAAGCATTAAAAAGTAAAAGCATTAAGTATGCTTTTCTTTTTAGTAGCTTTCTTATTTATTTTTTCCTCTTCCTGGTGAGAATTTTTGTCTGGAAGATATTCTTAGTGAATTTTAGTTAGCATTAAACTTGGGAGCTTCCTTTTGGGGCAGTGAAGATGGTGAAGTGCTTGGGAGATGCTATTTGTCTTAGATGCAGCATCCAGAGAGGGAACAGCAGCAGATGTAAACTGCAGCTTCCCTTTCTGTTTGTGACCTTTGTTTATTGCTCGAGAAAGAATTGTGTATTATGTCCGCAGTATATCAGGCACTGAGAAATCTTGGAAACTAGTATCAATGAGTTGTTCAAAGCATTATTTCTGGCTGTCTTGTGAGCTCAGGCAAATGGTTTTGTTTGGATCTTATCTGGGTAAGGCAGGCCATTGCTGAACAAAAGGAAAGAGCTGGAGGGATTCCAAATGGATGGCAGCAGAAAGTGAAGATAAAAGCTAGCTCTTCCTAGACACATCCAAGTTAAATTAAGGACTCTAGAAATGAATGATGGACAGAACAATGAATGTTAGTTTTATTAACTGAATTTCTCTTGCACTGAATTTTCTTTCTCAGTTTCAAACTGCAACCTTATGCTGTTAACCACAATCTCCAACATCCCCTACTATAGTATTGCTTCAGCTTTTTGTTCAGTTTAACTTAATCTCTCTAACTTTTGATATACTTTTGTATAACAACCTGTAATGGTTTCCTGTCCCGATGAAATCTTAAGCCTCTGCCAGGGTCCTAGATTTCCCAATGACTTTTTTTATGGCTTTTTTATTTTTATATGTTATTTCCTACATTCATCATCATTTGTTTTATTACACCTAAAAATCGTCTTATCTTCATGAAGTGTTTCTCATCTGTTGTACAATTACTGGTTTTATGAGTTGCCCAAGATTCTGAGCTAAAGCCTGCAGCATTTCTCTGTGTGTAAAAAGAGGTTTCTGTGTCCTTGCAGGATCAACAGATGGCTCACCTATGAACCTGACTGATCGGGTCATATCAATTAGTTGACTTACTTATACCTGTTTCTGGTCAGGTAAGGAAATGGAAGCTGAAGTGATGAAGGCTCTTGAACTCTGCATGTAAAGCAGTTGATTGCCTTGCCTTCCACAAAGTTCCCATCTCCTGCAAGCAGCTAACCTTTTTCAACAGCTCTGAGTCAATCACTTGGAGATTTCTTAGATTCTTTGTCAGAGAAAATTCCTTTTTTTTTTCTTTTTTTTTTTTTTTTTTTCCCTCCCCCTGCCTGTTAACTAAGATAAATTTCCAAACTAAGATAACTAGTCAACAGCTATATTTGGCTCTCAGAATCACATTGTCCTATAGTATGGAAGCCTCCTCCCCAGAGTCCCTTTTTAGGTCATAAATTATATTAATGGGATTATAAATAACTAGATCTAGAGTTGATGTAAAACTGCTTTGCTCTAATGAAGCAGGAAAGCAGATACTCAGAGGGAGGATGTTGGTGGCTTGAGTGGGGGTTTTCCAGTTGACAGCTTCTGTGAAAAGTGTTGATGTGCATTTTGGACTGGATTCTAATGTGAGGAATCAGGATTGTTGTGTCATCATAGTTGCCCTTCGAAGGCTGCAGTACCTTTGGAACTACAAAGTAGTAGTTTGGAGCTACTACTAACTTTTAAAGTACCTTTGGAAAAAATTCTAGATAAGGCAGTCTTAAGATGTATTCCTCTAAAGATTTTCCTTGCCCCCCCCACCCCCCTCCCCCAAAGATGCATGTATAATTTTAGCCTGATAATTTGATTTTTAGTGAGAGGATAAGAAGGCAAGAAGATAACCAAGAGTTTTTTCTTCAGTGGCCTGTATTAGAGCTAAGCTGAAAGGGACAGCTTCCTTCAAACAAAAACCTGATTTTCTAAAATTTAACAGCTAGTTGTTAAGTGTTTATTACTACTTAGGGCTCCCACACAGTCTCCATCACTGATACTCACCTGCCTACCTAGTTTTTCTCTTGGATTTTTATGATGTGTGCTAACGTGTTCCTTTATTAATGGCAATAATTGAAGAAAAAAATGAAGAAATGACATCTTTGATGGCCTTTCTTATGTGAAAGCACATTAAGTGGACACGGGCCACTTCCAAAATTTCAGTGAGGTCTGTCAGCCCCGAGTCCTGTCAGTGCTGGGTGCAGATGGGTGGAGAAGCTTTGTCTGGAAGAGCCCTACGGCGGTTCCCTGCTCCCCACACAGAGCAGAGCTGGCCTGCAGGACCAGCTGGGCCCTCCGGGGCCTGTCCCCATGCCCTGCTCCCCACAAGCAGGCCCTGCTTGCTCTTCTGCACAGGCATCTGAAAGGAAGGCTTTCTTTTGGGGAGCAAATCTGAGGGAATATAACTTCAGGTGTTTGAAATGGATGCATTTTATTGAGAATGCCTATACCCGCACTCAGAGTTAACAAGGAAAACCCACTGTTTGTTTATAAAAACATTGCTACTGGTGTTTATGACCAACAAGCACTAACTGAAATAGGTATATCATGTTATATTGCAAGACTGATTTATTACTACTGTTCCCTGAGGACTTCCTTTGTAGAGCTTGTTAAGATAAATATTTAGGAAGTAGCTTTGCTGCTACATTAAAAACTTACAGATGACCATTATTCACCTAGGATTTGTTGGCTATAGTTCTAAGCTGGTTGAAATTTTGATTTATGGTGTAGACTCATAAAAATTTAGTCCAAGAAGAGCTGTGTTTTGTGTTCTGCATGATAGCCATATATGTAGGAAAAGAAATTTAGTAAATAAAATCATCCGCTAAACAGATTATTTCAATCAATTTTTTTTTCTCTTCTTTTTTTTTTTTCAGGTATATCTTACCTGGTATGTTGTTTCTGTTTGTCTACTTGTTTTTCTTCCTAAGAAACACTTGAATATGTTGTCCTTTATTATAAGCTATTAGGATGGGGAACAAACAAACAAAAATCTCTTGACAATTGGCTTTAGTGAAAGGCCTTACCGTACAAACACATGAAAAAAGGTTTTCAACATTTCTAAGTGTATGAGGTTAACAGAAGGAAACAAGAATCATTCTGGTAGATTATTATTATTTTTTTAATAATTAAGTTTGTTGTTTTCATTCTGTTTAAATGACTAGTCTTTTTAAAGGTAATGTGGTGTGATTAATAAGTATGGGATCAGGAGAAAAAATAGGTTGGAAGAGACCTCAGGAGGTAATTCACTTTGCAATTGAATTTATTTTTACTGTATTAGCTAATAACTTCCCTATTGTTAAAGCAGCGCTCTATTCAGTTGATGAACTACCAAGTAAAAGAAAGCATACAGCACATTTTTAGTCATCAGAGTTGCCTCTGCCTATTAATCAAAATATAGTGGATATTTCTAAAGACTTAATGTCCACAAAATGTGCCTCTTTCTGTCTTCCACTTTCCTTGTCTGGAATAGGTTTCTGGTTATAAAGATTGATTAAGGAGCTAGGATTTGGTGTTTAGTATGCAAACTCAGCCTCCAGTTCATGTCTTGGTATGTATTCCTTGTTTTTACCTTAAGCTGGTGAAGGCAGAACTTAATACAGTTATGACCTACTCTTTTATTTGACACATCTTAAGCGATCTATTAATTTTCAGGATAAGTTTCAGGAAATGATTCATCTTGTTAATATCAGAAGCATTATTTACACATCTCATTTTATGAAAAACCATACAACTTCTGTTTTGTCATCTTGCCCTCCTGAAGGATAGTAGGGACAGCATCTGTGTCTTTTGTGGAAGACTGTTTCCGCTTGCCTTAAAGAAATGTTTGTAACAGGCAGAATCTCTCAATACCTAACTCCGTGTGAAAAAATTCCCAGTTTCAGCTTTGTCATTTATTAAAGTTTGAAGAATATATTTTTCAAACAGAAACAGTTATTTTTGTGTTGTTTTGTTGTTGGTGTTTTTGTTTGTTTGTTTGTTTGTTTAATGGTCTCTTGTTGGAAAAGAAACATGAAATCCTAGTTAGTGTAAGAGTAAATGAATCTTGCAGAATAAAGGAAGGTCTTCCTAAGATGCATACTTATGCATCTAAACTGAATCATTATACTTGTAAAATTGCAAAACTTTCAGTACCTTCTGGAGAATGAAGTAAATAAAAACTCCAAGGGACATTCTTCAACCTTTATGGAAATGTATTGTCCTGGTGTCAGTTAGGACAGAGTTAATTTTCCTCCTAGTAGCTGGCAGGGTGCTATGTTTTGGATTAGAATGAGAAGAGCGCTGATAACATGCTGATGTTTTAATTGTTGTAGAGCAGTGCTTACACCAAGCCAAGGACTTTTCAGCTTCTCGCTCTGTCCTGCTAGCGAGCAGGCTAGGGATGCAGCAGGAGCTGGGAGGGGACAGACCCAGGACAGCTGACCCAAACTGGCCAAAGGGGTATTCCATACCATCTGACGTCATGCTGAACAATATATAGGGGTGGCTAGCCAGGGTGGGGGGCCGGCTGCTCGGGGATAGGCTGAACATCGGTCAACGGGTGGTGAGCAATTGCATTGTGCATCACTTATTTCGTACACATTATTACTATTAATACTATTATTATTGTTATTATTTTTCCTGTCTTAATAAACTGTCTTTATCTCAACTCACAGACTTCACTTTCCCGTTTCTCTCCCCCATCCCAGAGAGGGAGGGGGGAGGGTGAGCGAACGGCTGTGTGGTGTTTGGCTGCCAGCCGGGCTAAACCACAACATGTATATATATTTGTATATATATATATATGTGTGTATATATATATATATATATGTATATATATATTTAAGCATCTGAATGCAGATTTAGGAAGCCTTATTTAAGAACAAAAAGAGAAAAAATTGGAGTGTTTTATGAAACAATGAGTTATAGATGATGGAAGTCTATGTTAACAGGAAAATAGTGCAAGAATGACTTCGATCTTAGTCTCAAACACTTTCTGTCTGAACATAAGGAATAAGTTCTTTACTGTGAGGATGACTGAGCACGGGAACGGGTTGCCCAGAGAGGTTGTGGAGTCTCCTTCCCTGGAGATACTGAAAAGCTGTCTGGACATGATGGTCTGAAAATAATGTTCTCTAGGGAACCTTGCTTGAACAGTGGGCGTTGGGCTGGACTGGGTATCCCCGGAGGTCCCTTCCAACCTAAACTTTTCTGTGATGCTGTGATCAGCAGTCAACCTTCTCCTGTTCTGCTCATTTGTTTTCACAAAGAACAATTTTAGAAGATAACTGGCACAAAGATGAGAGGAAACATATGTCCTAGTATAAGTAAGCAATTCTCACTGAAATTGCACAGTGTTTGGTTACCCAAATTAGGGTTGATGTAATGTGACAAATGCTTCCCCAGACGATAAGCCAAATTGACAAGGACCTTGATAGTTTCGTAAGGTAACATTTAATGTAAGAATACAGTTTCTTGAAGGTGATAGGCACAGTAGCAAAAACATAATTTTGTCAGTCACTTATGCATCATTTTTCCAGTGCTCCCTTCTCAAGCACTTTAAAAAATCTCTACCCACCTTTACTTGAGTTCTCTCCAAATTCACCAGCTGCTAATGTAAATTTGCAGAGAAGAGCATCAGTTAATTGTTTATAGAACAGATTTCAAGAGTACTTGTTGTGATTTTAGTCATTTGTTGATTTCCTGTAGAAGAAAAATATTACCTATAGGCCCTGGAGAAGAGTTTTAAGAAGTTTATATCAATTCTAGACACGAGAGAGGGAAAGACATTCACATCAATTACTCTGAGCATCTAATTTCAGTTATGTAACTTTGGGGGTTGATTCTCTCTTGAGGTCCTATACAGTCAATGGAAAGAGGTAATTTTCTAGAAAGAAAATCCTGTAGGTTAGGTTCCATACTCCCTGTTACCTTCTAGAGAAGTTTGCTCTTCTATTATGCCACAATCTAATGACGTTACTGGATTTTCTTTACTCAGAAGAAATCTGGTTGAGTATAGGTGCAGTGTTCATTTAGTGTCTGGAAACTTTATGTGGCTGTTGCCAACTTAGTAGAAAATCACAGAATCACAGAATCGTCTAGGTTGGAAGAGACCTCCAAGATCACCTAGTCCAACCTCTGACCTAACACTAACAAGTACTCCACTAAACCATATCACTAAGCTCAACATCTAAACGTCTCTTAAAGACCTCCAGGGATGGTGACTCAACCACTTCCCTGGGCAGCCTATTCCAATGTGTAACAACCCTTTCAGTAAAGAAGTTTTTCCTAATATCCAACCTAAACCTCCCCTGGCACAACTTGAGCCCATTCCCCCTCGTCCTGTCACCAGGCACGTGGGAGAATAGACCAACCCCCACCTCTCTACAGCCTCCTTTAAGGTAACTGTAGAGAGCGATAAGGTCTCCCCTGAGCCTCCTCTTCTCCAGGCTGAACAATCCCAGCTCCCTCAGCCGCTCCTCATAAGACTTGTTCTCCAGACCCCTCACCAGCTTTGTCGCCCTTCTCTGGACTCTCTCGAGCACCTCGAAGTCCTTCTTGTAGCAAGGGGCCCAAAACTGAACACAGTACTCGAGGTGTGGCCTCACCAGAGCCGAGTACAGGGGGACCATCACTTCCCTAGACCTACTGGCCACACTGCTTCTTATACAAGCCAGGATGCTGTTGGCCTTCTTGGCCACCTGAGCACACTGCTGGCTCATATTCAGCCAACTATCAACCAATACTCCCAGGTCCTTCTCTGCCAGGCGGCTTTCCAACCACTCATCTCCCAGCCTGTAGCTCTGCTTGGGGTTGTTACGCCCCAGGTGCAGGACCCAGCACTTGGCCTTGTTGAACTTCATACAGTTGACCTCAGCCCATCGCTCCAGCCTATCCAGATCCTCCTGCAGAGCCTTCCTACCCACGAGCAGATTGACACACGCACTTAACTTGGTGTCATCTGCAAACTTACTGAGGGTGCACTCGATCCCTCATCCAGGTCATCGATAAAGATATTGAAGAGGACTGGCCCCAGTACTGAGCCCTGGGGAACTCCACTAGTAACCGGCCTCCAGCTGGATTTGACTCCATTCACCACAACTCTTTGGGCCCGGCTATCCAGCCAGTTTTTAATCCAACAAAGCGTATGCCAGTCCAAGCCATGAGCAGCCAGTTTTTTGAGGAGAATGCGGGAATGTGGGAAACAGTATCAAAAGCCTTGCTGAAGTCAAGGCAGATCCACATCCACAGCCTTTCCCTCATCCACTAAGCATGTCACTTGGTCATAGAAGGAGATCAGGTTTGTCAAGCAGGACCTGCCCTTCATAAACCCATGCTGACTGGGCCTGATCGCCTGCTTGCCCTGCAAGTGCCGCGTGATGACACTCAAGATAATCTGCTCCATGAGCTTCCCTGGCACTGACGTCAAACTAACAGGCCTATAGTTTCCCGGGTCTACGCTCTGGCCCTTCTTGTAGATGGGCGTCACATTTGCTAGCCACCAGTTGACTGGGACCTCCCCTGATAGCCAGGACTGCCGATAAATGATGGAAAGCGGCTTGGCCATCTCCTCCGCCAGTTCTCTCAGTACCCTCGGGTGGATCCCATCCGGCCCCATCGACTTGTGTACATCCAAGTGCTGTAGCAGGTCGCCAACCATTTCCTCGTAGATAGCGAGGGCCACATCCTGCTCCCCATCCCCTTCCACGAGCTCAGGGTACCAGGTATCCAGAGAACAACTGGTTTCGCCGCTAAAGACTGAGGCAAAGAAGGCATTAAGCACCTCAGCCTTTTCCTCATCTTTTGTAACTAAGTTTCCCCCCGCATCCAGTAAAGGATGGAGATTCTCCTTAGTCCTCCTTTTGGTGTTATGTATTTGTAAAAACATTTTTTGTTATCTTTAACGGCAGTAGCCAGATTGAGCTCCAGATGAGCTTTGGCCTTTCTAATTTTGTCCCTGCACAGCCTCGCAACATCCTTATAGTCCTCGTGAGTGGCCCGCCCTCTTCTCCAAAGATTATAAACCCTCTTTTTTCTCCTAAGCTCAAGCCACAACTCTCTGTTCAGCCAGGCCGGTCTTCTTCCATGCTGGCTTGTCTTTAGGCACGTGGGGACAGACCGCTCCTGTGCCGTTAAGATTTCCTTCTTGAAGAGTGCCCAGCCTTGCTGGACTCCTGTGCCTTTCAGAACCACCTCCCAAGGGACTCTGCCAACCAGTGTCCTGAACAGCTCAAAGTCAGCCCTCCGGAAGTCCAAGACAGCAGTTTTACTGGTCCCCTTCCTGGCTTCGCCAAGAATAGAGAATTCTACCATTTCGCGGTCACTCTGCCCAAGACAGCTCCCGACCACCACATCTCCCACCAGTCCGTCACTGTGAACAGAAGGTCTAGCGGGGCACCTCCCCTGGTAGGCTCACTAACCAGCTGCGTTAGGAAGTATATGTCATATTACAAATAAGAATTTCACCCCAGAATAGAGTTCTAATGTTCAAAAGTAAGGTTCCTTTAATCCTTTTGCATATAGGTGTACTTAGAATTCAAGTATGGATATAGTTGTGTTTTTTTTAAAGCTGAATAGCTTTTAGCTTGTACTCTTTTCATTTTTAGGCATATTTAGTGAAGTGGAGCGCACAGCATTCACTGCTATTAAAGCTGTTTTCTTGTGCTGCAGCTAGCTTAGTCATGCATTTCTGTGGTGAAAAATCTTTGCAGAGTGTGCAGAAAAACCTGCAAATATAATATGTATTTACTGGAGGGTATAAACAAACCAAGAGGAATTGTACAATAATGAAAACAGACCATAACAGGGGAAGTGTGTTCAGTCAAAGATTTCTGGAGAAATGGAAGAACAAAAACATTGTATAAAGCAGAGAAGACACTCCAAAGTTTGAATGAAGCATTTTTCATGGATTTTTAAAATATTCGTTCTAGCAGAGACAGAGAAATATTCTGTAACTTGGCATATAGGAAAAATTTCTGACAGATGGGAAGCTTAGTTAGTATCCATGAAAAAAAGTGATTGTAACTTGAGTTTTCTGTCTCAGTGTGCCTGAACAACCATTTTGAAGAGTTGTTCTCTCTAGCTAACAGAATATTTTAGTATTTGTATTGTGGAGAAGCCATGAGAGAAAAGTCTCAGATCCACAAGGGGCATCATGCACTAGTATGATGTTGATTTATTCATACGATGTATCAAAACACAGTTTCACTTGGAAATACAAATTCATCCTTGAAAATATTTCCTCAGATTTTGGTGCTAATTTATTTGTCTTTTCATTTATGTTGTGAAGATCCCCTAAAAACTTTTTTTTTTGGGGGGGGGGGAGGGAGGCATTTTCTTGCAGTATGGTATCCTGATGTATATTCTACAGTCAAAATACGAAACAAGAACAATAGGTAAAAGTTCAACATACCATATCACAAAATGTATCAGAATTGTTTATAAGTACTTTATCATTGTAATTTTAGCTGAAACTACTTGGTCAGCTTTGACACAAATTTGCAAGAGCTTTTCTATGACCTTTAAGTTCAGGTTCATGAACTACTTTCTGCATCTGCCAGTCAAGAATACCACTTGACAATTGGAGTGAATCTTGACAACAAAATCCTCAGCCTGGAAAAAAAGTATAAACCTGCTTAAAGCTGCTCCTGTTGCTATATCTCCACCTCTGTCTTTTGAGTTAAGCTCCAAGAAATCAGGATTGTAGCCCAAAGTGGCATCAGGTGAGACTCATTTGACCATTTGCTCCTGCACTCTTTACTTAGTTAATGCTGGTGAGGACTCTTTGTCCTGGCAGACAGGTGGTGGTCAGAGTCATGTTCAGCAGGAGCACACTGTACGCTAGGAGGGAAAAGTGTCCCCTGGCTCATTTTCCTCTCTTTTCCATTCATTGCTCTGGATCAAGCTCAGAGTGTCTTTCAGTCTCAAGGAGGGTGGAGAGGAACTAAGAGAGGAGGGCTCGCTCTGCCGCATTTAGTGTTGCGCGTTTAGCACGCAGGAGGAGGGATAGCTACAGACAGATCTAGCCTGACAGATAGAACTCGTAATTTTTAACGGTAAGGAGAATGGCTGCCAAACAGTACTTCCACCCCATCAATATGCATGCATGTAGTCATTTCAGGGAAGAGCAGTTATCTGCAAAAAGCTTTGGATTTTGGATAACAAAAATTCTTGGACTGCCAGTGAATACACAAAAGGATGAAATACTTCAGCTGCAGTAAAATTTCAAAATTCATCCTTGGAAAATGTATCAGAATAAGCAGAGGCTTGACACGTAAGACACAATTATCAACCATATAGGGGCACAGTGTTTCATGTATTTATAGTCAGCCAAGTTGTTACTCAGCATAAGGGAGTGGATGCTTTCTAAATATGTAATCAGAGGATGCAGGGATTTACTGGATAACTAATTTGAGCCCCATGTTCATCATTTACAGTCAGCAGAGCATGGTATGTGTCATGTATTATCCACTATTACCAGTGTTATTAGTAGGACCTTGTATTATTCAGGAACGTTAAGTTACAGTAGCATAAACATTGATAGCTGTAAAATTTTGTGTTCTTCAGAAGGAACTAGTGTTTGTTTGTTTAAAATAAACCGCTTATTGTTAGTAATAAAACTGATTTTATTACCCCAACTTATAAATGTGATTGATTATGACATGTTGGCTTGCTCCTTTTTCAGCCAATAATATTAAGCCATTTATGAGAAGGAATAAATGGCATTAGGATACATATTTTGTTAGAAATATAGCACAGATAATAATGATAGTAAGTTCATGGCTATCGGATGATTAATGGCAGAGTAGCGCAACTGTCCATAATGATGTTGCCACAGAGAAGCTGTGCCACAAAGAAGCTGTTCCACAAAGTGTCCTTTCCGCTGTCTTTCCCTCTCTGCAATCCACAGCCTTATTAGCTATGCTGCACTGACTTCATTAACGAACCTAACAGAGCAGTCCTACAGACATAAGTCTCATTTTCTGCATTTTCCTCAGTCATTCCCAGGCCACTCCTGTTCCAGCTTGAGGCAGGGAATCACGGAATAAACATATACGTGGTTGCAGAAATAAAGAGTCTATAAAAGGGCTGAACCAAGGTTGCAGAGAAAAACCAAATATGGAATTTCATAGCTCTTAACTAGATAGTTTTAGGGTTACTTTTTACATACTTCTTGTATTTAACATGTAAACTAAGTAACAGTAGTCTGTTCTTCTGAAATAGCTCATTTTGTTTATTACCCCTGGTCAAATGATGTGGAAGGGCTTTTGGTGCTTCATATCTATAACAGTTATGTAGTGTTACCTGTATTATATATTTTAGCTCTGGTGAAAATGCAGGGTTGAATTCAATTGATGCATGTGAACATATCAGTAACGACTGGTGTAGAACTATATATTGACGTGTACAGCTGCACAGTCCTATTACAAGATCTGATATACCTGCAGTATATGTATGAATTAATATTGTTATAATGGTAATTTAATTTTGAAAGCAAATGCTTTACTCATCTTCCCCTTTAAAATCATCACTAATTTCTCAAATAAAATATATTTTTTTAAACAATAATGTCAGTAATGTGCTTTATTGCAATGGTAATAAAATGTAAAGGCTAATTATTTATTGATTTTAAAAGCTCAGCTTCGCTCCCCCTCCACTCCCCCCAGTTTGTTTGTCTTGGGAGGGGGCAGGAGGAGACAAGTACTGTGATATGAAAAGTTTGTTAATCCAGTGTTCGGGAACTTTTTTAGAGCTTTATTTATATTAAAGTTTTAACAATGCAATTGTATATATAACATACACTCCTTTATATTTACATATAGATATATATAAAATGTAGCTATATGTATGTATTTAATGTGAACCTCTATTATAGGGGCATATTCTTACCTTCTGAATAAATGCTATGCAAAGGCTTGAAATGATGGAAATTCAATTTGGTTATTTAGAAAAGTCTCTACATACATTACTAATTATATGTATTTCCTGAGATACCAACATTAAAGAGGATGATTTTATAAGACCTTGAAATATCTTGCTTACAAAGAGTATCAGCTTTGTTGTGAAGTACTTCAAGTTCAGTTTTTTCAAGGCTAGTGGAGTTTAACATCTATTAATCAAAACTACATTGCTTATATTCACTTGTTTCTTTGTGCTATTTCTTATTGTAAAAAAATAGTATTTCAATTCTACAGGAGAAAAAAAAATAAACAACAACAACAAAAAATAACATTGTCAAACAATGTTACAAACAATGTTACATAGTTCAGCCAGAGTTTCTGGTGGGAGGTTACTCTTGTCAGGAAACTCACAGTTATTCTTTTGTCCTTTGTGCAGTGTCTTCAGAGTAAACATGCTGTGATCTGTGCTTGTTTTCAGCTAGTTTTCACCTGAAAATCATAAGGTGCGAAGTACTAGTCAGAAACTGGAATTATGTCTGCTTTTGGAGTTTGCCAAGTTACTGGAGCCGTTTTATTATATGAACAAGCTGATCAAGAAAGGTGGCCCAAATATATTCTAATACAGGTCCTTTCTTGTTTTAGAGGTATCTCTTAGCAAGCAGCTCAGCAAGAGATAGCAGACTACAATGAAATTGAACAGTACAATGTGTGTAGGTTTTCTTCCTAACAATTTCTTCACTGTAGGCAATAATAATGGCAAGAACAACAAAGTAATTCTTTTTTATTGTTTGTTTGTTTTTTTAATAGGAAATGTGCAAGAGATTGTTACCCTTTGGCTTTTTCCTTTGTTACATTTGTCTTCTGAATATATATTTTTAAAACAAGCAACAAACAATCAAGGTTTCCTATAATCATAACCCCGGGAGGGTTTGAAGCAGTGATACAGTAAATGTAGTCTTGTATGATTGTTTCTATGCAAAAGAGAAAGATTTCCTCAAATAGAACACTGAATGGAAAATGATGTTTAGAAGCCTACTAAGGTAAAAAAACGTCTAGAAAATATGGTAAGACTGATAGAAAATAAATCAGATGTCTTTTTTATGACACTTCAGGTGATGCTTATTTTCTCGGTACTGCTTTGTTTATGAACTAATCCAGTCTATTTCTGGTTTACCCAGTAATGTTCTGTTTAGCAGTACACCCAAGAATTCACTGAAGATGGGACAGAGTAGATGCAGTTTTATTGCTGACAAAATATATTATCATATCAAAATGAAACTGCGTGAAGATATCAAAATGGTTTGGCATATTCTGTCTTCAGTGAAATCTTACTGAATTTATTTTTCATCTTATCCATATATTGAATTATTCTTCACTTCAAAATTTCAGGTAAAACCTGAAGCTTTGGGCTTTTAGTTGCCTAGATTTCCTCTCTCTTTTACTGCTATATTCTCGTTCTCTGTGTGCTGCTAGGATACCATTCCCAATTGGGCAGATTTGCTTAAAATATTTGCTGGAGGATTTGTGATTTCATATTCCAGTTTTCCCAGGGATCTGTATGGAGACTTTCTTTTCCAAGCCTTATTTTATTTATCTTCTGTTTATTTTCACAGGCTAAGCACTTCAAGTTTAGATTCCAATTTGGATATTAAAACTAACACGTCCATGTTTCCATTAGTTACTCGTCCTTTGCTTCTCTGTTGAATACTGTCATTATGACACAAATTATATTTTGGGGGGCTGATGTAGAGATCTCTCTGCTGCATTAGTCTCACATAACAACTTGATTTAGTACTCAGTTTTGTATTTGCTTATATAGTTAAAAGACATTGCAAAAAAAAATAAAAGAGAAAAACATGCTCAGTGGAGTTCATCTTCCTTTTCGGTAGAGGTAATTCTCATTTTAGTCCTGTTTATTAATTTATAAAACATGTCTTTCTCCATTTCTTGTAAGCTGTTTATTCTAAAGTTGTGAGTCACAACCTCAAGAAGACCTTTTAAGTCTTCTTACAAGTCCTTTCATTCTCCTTTTCCTCATGACATGGTTTAGGTAGGTTTTCTGATTATAATTTAAAGGAGGTAATAACCTCTTCAGTGAACATGAAACATCTATGGTTTGTTTCTTGCTTTTCTAGATATTTGCTGTTAGGAAACTTCCAGCCTTCTGCAGATTCAGTTTTGATTTCTTCTAATCATAACTTTTGATATGGTGCATCAAGATTTTAGGGATGGTTCTTTGACGTACTTTGTGTAATAAATAGTCTTTTGATAGGATATGTGGACCTTTGTGTTAGCAATTACATCAGTAATAGATTACAGTTTATTCTGCCATCTTTTCCTTCCTTATTTCTTTCTCTTAGTGTATTCCTCATGTATAATACTGAGATAGGTCTTTGCTCAGTGAAAAAAATTTCTTCCTATGGAGTTGTACAATGCAGTATAGACATCTTTAACAAGCACTTTAGAAAAACATTCTGGACAGAACTCCTGTGCACTATCTGAATGGGACAGAACAAACTTAGGAAAAAATGTATTTAATTAAAAAGCAGTGTGCCTTCCAGTCTGGTAACCTTTCCGCATTCATCAAGGGCTGAGTTATACTGTTGACATTGGGTATGAATAGAATTCAAATAATCCTAGTTTAATGTTACAGTAAAACTCCAGAGATATTTATTGGATGCTTTCATACACGATTCTTAGGATTTTTCAAAACATAAAGGCACTGTCATATAGCATGCGGTAATGAAGGATCTCCTAAATGAATTTTCACTCTGTAACTTCTTAAAAATTAAAAGGAAGTAAAGGAGAAGTATGCATTCCTGATGTAATGTGCAGGCTTTCCTTTTTCAATAGTCAGGCATCCCTAGCAATACATGACTTATCAGATCATAGAACAAATATTGCCATGGGGTTATTTTGAATGTAATACAGTAATTGAGATCTTATTTCTACATTCCTAATAATAGAACCTTTAACCAACTAACCAATCTAATGATTAGTACTCTCTTTTTCTTATCTTACTCAGCAATGCAGCACAATAGCTCATCAATTTAGATCATTTGAATGCAATATGTGTTATGTGGTGTACAACAGAAGGATGAATGTACAAACCCTTGCATTTGACTTCATATTCACTGAAAAGGCTGTGTGAAACACTAAAACAGCCTGCTTATAAGACAGCAGCTTCTGTTGCTGAATAGACAGACTGTGAATTAGCTAGGGTTTTATTGTGGCTGATGGCTTCCTTCCTAGGTATAATTAATGTCAGTAATGAACACAGAGGACATGGATGTATAGATGACTAACATTTACCCTAGGAAGCAGTTTGCCTATTATATCATTCCTTCTAGAAAAGTTGCCTGGGAAATGGAAATACAAGCTTTTTTTTTTTTTCCCAAGGTAAGCATTTTTGTCTGCAAAAATGCTGTGGCTGGCTTACCAGAAGTGAATTTAGATTTCATGGATCTAAGCCTGATAGATTTTAACTCCTTTATGCTATCTAGTGGTAAAAGGAAGTGGGTAATAAATGGAAGTAAGATCAGAATCTGCTATGAATTAGAGTATCCACTCTGAAGCTTGAAAGTCCAACCCAATAAAGAGCTAGAGAAGGCCTCAGCAGATAGAGGTACGTGTTAAAATAAGGGGTAAAAATGGCAATGTTGTTATTGTGGTTTTCCCACTCCCTTGGGATTAAGCAAAGCTCTGTTAACCTGTTTAGTCTTCTGGGGTCTTCACTTCTCAGTTCAATTCATACCAGGTTCCTCTACTTCAGGCATGTCATTATTTGTAACTCCTCCCTTGTAACAACCTCTGCGCCTAAATTTGAACACATATGGGCTTGGTGTTTGGTTTCCTAAATTCCCTCCAACTTGCACACTGTTACACTAATTCTTTCAGCATCATCCTCCTCTGTGAGCAGGCTCTGATTTCTATGCTGTTATCTTTTCTCCCTGCAAGCCCTGCTGTAACACAGCCACTGCTTTTTCATGTGTGGGACTTGAGATGATGGGCCCTAACACTGGGCTGTCACACCAGTGTACCGTGAAAGCCCCAGCACCAACCAGTTAGGCTACTAACCTCCAAGTAAGTTCCCAGGGAACCCTGATTCTCAAACACAGAGAGATTTCATGGGAAAAAAAAAAAAAAAAAGGTTAGCATGACCATTGTGCTTTTATTTTTAGAGATTGTATCAATAAACTACTTTTCTGAGCTTTGACAATGGCAAGGAAAAAACGTTGGATCACAATGAATTGATGAATTGATCAGAAATGAAATGAATTGATCAGAACTACCATTTTTAAACCTACAATTTAGAGCCTTGCTCAGGAGGAAAAGAAAAAAAAAAACAAAAAAAACTGTTGAACAGTGCTGTGTGGGAGGACTGTATAACACCTGCTTAAGTAAATTGGACATTAGATGCTTTATTCTTTCTGGCATTCAGACCCAGTGACTTAGAAGAACAGGGTAGTTTAATGTGGGAATGTATAACGTCTTTATGCATGACAGCATAACCAATGTGATTACATGGCATAGTAAGTGTACTCTTTTGGGGTGATAAGAGTATGTCTAACACACTGTAGAAATTAATGGAACAAAACTCTTAATAAAAAGAAAAGATAATGTAGACAGAACACTGGAATTCCTCTTCTCTGATTTTGGTTTGTGGTAGCTGTCTAAAAATAATTTTAAGTCACTGCAAAGAAATAGACACTTTAGTGCCAGATCTGTCTGACCTACTTTATTATATTGTAAGATGAATCACGTCCAAGGATTTTTTTTTTCCAATTGTCTTTGTGGAGAACCTTTTCAAGTAGCTTGGATTTATGTACTTATATTTTGTCAGATCAAATCCTAATGAGAAGAGCCAGACAAACCTAATCTAGTTGAGTTTGTGTTAAACTTATTCTTAATAGTGGAGTAATTCTACAGGGAAGAGGGGAACGTGGTAGATAATATAGATACAGCCCATAAGTGGAATTTTAGTGATGCAGAAAATTTTGTTGTTGTTTTGTTTTGTTTTAATATCCCTCACAAGTCAATAGGAAAAGAAAATCTGGCAAGCTTCCCAAAACAGCACTCTGTGGACACCAAGTGAACCTGCAAAGGCAGTGATTGTAGATACCCTGAGTGAGGTAGGGGTCCATTCTCAAATGAAGAGAGTTCAGTGATAAATGGTAAGAGAGAGATACATATCAGAGCCCTAAAAGCTTAAGGGGAATAAAGGCATCAGCATGTGTCATGAAAGTTAATACTCAGAGCTACAAGAGGATACAAATATGATTGTTGCTGTACCTCAGGAGAAAACTTAGGGACCCAGGGTTTACTTAACCTTCGGAGGAGAACTGCCACTTGCCTATGCTGTAGCCACTTGTCAGAGGTTTCTCTGAAACTATTTCTTTACATGAATTACATGAGCTGTGTTGTAGAGGTAAGTGATGTAAGTTTATGGAGAACATGGTTGACCAACTTAAAATGCAAAGATAATGTTATTCACAGCTGCAGCATAATTTGCTGTTGTTTTCCATGTTTTCATGCTGCTATTTCCTGCTTCTGCATGTGAGGAAACATCTGCTAATTCATTACTATTGGTTAGAAAAATAACTCCCATGTGTGTTTCACAGGAGCAGGCAAGAAATACTGAAAAGCAGAGAGAATAGTCAACTGTCTAAATCTACAAGGCTGAAAATTACACCGTGTCCCCTTGGCTGTATGTTAACAAGCACTTTGCAGAGAACAAAGAGTCGTTTTACAATGGATTTCAGAATTTCTCTTAGTTCAAAATGAGAGTGGAAATAGAATATTTTTTAAGTTATTCACATAAGTATATTCTCCTTTAAAAATGTTCTGTGTGCTTTAGATATTGGAGTTAAATTCTTTATGATTGCATTCTATTATAACATAATGTAAATTTAGAAATTGAATCATTCAAAGACAGAAAATGTTAACTTCCAAATGTCAAAACTGAACAGTGTAACAGAATTGGATCTAGTCTTTATTGCCAGGGGTTGGTTGGATTTTTAGCTGAGGTTATAGAAGTGTGAGCATTTCAAGAACCCAGTTCACTTCTTCACAATTGGTTTCATTTCAATGGAGTGTCTCTTCTGAGGCTTAATGATTCTTCTGGTGTGTGCCAGATTGCCTATTCATTACTTTCTTTTACCCAAAAGATCCAGCCCTCCTGGGATTATAGGTACAATGTGAAGAGAAGATACTTTACTTTCATTTTATTTACCTACGCCCCCAGTTAGTATTCTCTGGGCTTCTTATATGGGCAGGGAAGTGGGTACCAAAAGTTAAAACACTGATTTCACCTTGTGGCTGTTTTTCTAGGGTATTCTCATTCACACTTCTCGGGTCGTTCTCATGTTGTCAGTCGTGTGCTTTCGTTCTGTCAGATTTGGGGCAACTTGCACAGCCCTTGGTAGCGCAGCTTTTGTATGCTCTGCCTGGTGCTTGCCATGGATCGAGCTGCAGTGCTGCACCTTATGGGGAGCAGCTGAGGGAACTGGGGAAGAGGAGGCCAAGGGGAGACCTCGTTGCTCTCTACAACTGCTTAAAAGGAGGTTGCAGTGAGGAGGGTGTCATTCTGTTTTCTCAGGTGACATCTGATAGGATGGGAGGAAATGGCCTCAAGTCGCATCAAAGGGAGGTTTAGATTGGGTAGCAGGAAGAATTTCTCCACAGAAGGGGTGGTGAGGCATTGGAACAGGTTGCCCAGGGAAGTGATGTAGTTGCCATCCCTGGAGGTATTTAAGAGATGTGCGGATGTGGCACTAAGGGATGTGGTTTAGCGATGGAACTCAGTAGGTCAGGCTGATGGATGGACTTAATGATCTTTAACATCTTTTCCAACCTAGAGAATCCTATGATTCTGTGATCTTAAGCCCCTCAACTTTTCTATTGTGAAATTCCTCTTACCTCTTGAGAGAAATTCAGAAGCTTTCCTTCTGTTTTTTCAATCACAGAAATCTCAGTAATGGCTGAGTTCCGGGGAATTACCATTTTTAGGCACCTTAAGCATATTGTACAGGCATATATAGGCTAGGCGAAATCTAGCTCTGTGTTAAGTGCTAAAGCTTTCATTCTTCCTTAGAAGAAAGAGTGAATTTAAAACGTTGTTACCAATAAAACTAGATTTTTAACTCTCCTCAGTGGGGATCAGAAGAATGACATTGCATATCTTTGGCATCTAAGCAGTGTTTCATTACCTTTTATTTTATGCAACAAACTCTAAAATGTCCATTCAAATAACAGTGTAATGCATTTTAATGAATGTCAAATGCGACTTTTCCAGTATAGTTAATATTTTAGATAGTAGCATTGGGGAACTGTAGTCCATTTAAATGTGATTTTATTCAAGATGAAACACAGAAATTTGCATTTAGATCCACTGTAAGAGAAAAAAAAATACCAATTTGGTTCTGCATTCAGTTGCACGAGTGTGAAATGTTTGTGGAACTTCAGTGAACTCATGGAGGATTTTGTCAGTGGAAATATCGATGCCCACAAGAGCAGAATCAGAACATTAGTATTTAAACTTTTATGCTCTCTGCCAAACCTAAAGGTTTTCAAAATGCTAAAGACCATTTTTATTAGCATTAATGAAGTTTCATATGAAGTGAGCTACAGAGATGCAATCAACAGTCTTCAAAATCATTGCTAATTGGAATTATTTTCCTCTGGTTTATGTCAGAAACATTGTTAATGAGATCTGTTACCAAATAAATAAATAAATAAATAAAGTACTGAGAAATCATTCAAACAATCCCTAACATTTCTTAATGTATATCTTTAAAAGTGTTGAACGTTAAATTAACCTTTGAGAATGGAACATATTTAATTTTGCTGCTATGTCCAGAAGAAACAAAGTCTGAAATCAGTATTCAAAGAACTGTTGTAACTTTCAGTCAACAAAGCAAAAATGTAAATGTAGTTTAGTGGATAATGTCAAGCTAACTTTTGTATTTGATGAGGTGGTTTTTGCCGACGTCAAGTATGAAGCAGAACATGGATAAATTGACGGGCATGTGCACCCCGCAGGTCTATGTTTATATTTAAAGAAATGCTGCTATTTCTTTCTTCCTTCTTCATTGTAACTCTGAATAACTGTCTGAGTTTAAAAATGTGTATTAGGGGATTGTAGAGGACACCTTACAGCCTCAGTGTTGCTGTTCAGCATACATAAATATGCTTAATACAAATATTAGGAATGGCTGGGAATGCCTATAGGAACATGTAAGATTAGTTTTGAGCATACATTTGAAAAAATATTTTGCCTTTATATTTTTTTTGACAGTTTCTTTCGCCTTTATTGTTTCCACAGTTGTAGGTGCTTAGTAATTTAGAAGAAAATAATAAAAACTGAGCTAATTAACTTTAAGTGTCTTCGGTCTAAAAATTTACCCAGAAAAATCTATTAAACATCTGGTACAAAAAAACTGACTTCATAAGAGCTTCCTTTCTATTTAAATCACACATTTGGTGTATGTTCCTGAAACGGAACAGACTCTTTGAACGTTAAAAATAATTTGCAGTTTTGAATATTTTATGCTGGAATTGCAAAATTGACTTTTGGACTTGCTTTCTGTCAGTGAACCAGAGTAAGGTCAAGTGTAACACAAACATATATCTAAAAAGCCCAGCTTCATATGTGAATTCATGTCTAATATTTATATTCCTCTTAAATTCTGTGCACTAATTGTAGTGTCTATTACACCTGGTTATAACTCTAGCTTCCAAAAGAAACCTTTTTTTTTTTGTATCTAAAATTTAATTCAAGTGCCCTGACTATCCACATCTTCTATACAGTGTTTTTTAAACTGACTTGGTGTGATGAAATGTGACTTTTTATTTTGACCCTGTAATATGCAGCATTTAAACTGTCAGAAATGAGTTTCATTTCACAGTATTTCCTTGAGGGAAGTTTTTGCTTGACAGTGATGGTCCCCTTACTGGAAACAGCACAGAGCAAGTAGATACCTCTTTATTCAACCTCTGTATTGGTGCTGTTAAGCCAAATCAGTAGGACCACAGATAAAAAAATATATAAAATATATTAACAGTATACAGCAGTATGGGGAGGTTAGGAATTAACGCTGCTAAGAATTGAAAATAAATTCAGAGAAGATGATCTTGTAAATGAATGAACAGCATCAAAAAGCAGGAAGGGATTGCAGTTTTAAAAGTAACTTAAAGCACTGGAAAAACAACAACAACAACAACAACAACAGTTTCCCATCTTTCTCTCCATTTTGGAGGTTGTCATCATATCTTATAGTAGTTATCCTCTCTCTTCATTACTCAGAGAACTGAAGCACAACAAGTTACATCTTGCTAGGTTTTTCAAGATATTTTGATATGTTGCACCACCCATCCAACTTTCTCTTCTCTTTCAGTCTTTTCTGTAATTAGGTCTGTTGACATTTCAGTTATGAAATTCTTCCATCAAGATTATACACATAATTGAAGATGTGAAATCTTTCTTGAGCTTCAGTTATAAACCAAAACTCATAAATGTGAACCGTCATGCTTCCAGGGAGCTCCATGAACATTTGCTTCTGCAGTTTCAGTGATTACAAGATGCATTTTATTTTCCTGCTTGCTATATGGGGCTCTTGTAGACTTAATTCTGTAAGATTTTCACAAGACATTGTAACATACGTGAAGAACTTCACAGAAGGGAAGAGAAAACGGTTAATGCTGAGAACCACCTGAAGCTGGTAATAAAAAGTAAAGCAATAATTTAGTTTGGAGAATTTGTGGTAGGAGTTGCTTATCTGTATAGCGTCTACAAAATAACCAATACTTTATTTGAGTGTGATGTTTATTATTTAAGTGTTAGACCACGACTTTACACTGAACAGTACACATGTTAACTTCACCATCTGTGAATTAAACTGTGAATTAAAGTCTCTTGGATATTCAAAGATTAATGTTGTGAATCTGAAGGAGGCTTCACTTTCCAATTATGCTACCTTTCTAATTGGTTTTAACGTTTCTTATGACTTGTTTCTAAAAACAAACAAACAAACAAACAAACAAAAAAACATTATTTAATGCAAAAATGCTGTTTTTCCAGTGTAAATCAGTATAATTTACACCTCATTTTCTCTTTTGGATAAAGAAGTATCTTCTCAAATAAAAGCAAATATATATCCCAGTGAATAACAGTAATAATAACAGTCATTATTTTTATTACTGGTGCCATACAGTTGTACCAGAAGGCAGTCTGATTTCTTCCCTCTCAATTCTGTCTTCTCATCCCCTTTATCAAGGATTTGAAAAGTCGTTGAGCATATTGCTGATATTGCCCTGGAATACAATAGGTAATTGGACCTGCGCTAGTAATTACAAAATTGCATATATGATTAATAAGATAACAGTAAATGGATCTAACATTTCTGGTATGAATATGATAGAATGCTGCTGACTCGAATTTGTAAAGGAAAAAGATCTTATTTCTGTAAGAAGTTTTGACGGTCACCATTACCTGGCCACCCTTCCTAAGTTTATGCTATTATACCAGATTTTCTAAACAAGAAGTCTAATTTCATATAGTCACATGCTAGCTACTGAATCTTATTTTTGCTGCTCATTTCACCTTGTGTAATATTCCATAGCCGACTCTTCAAAAGATGCTAAGTCACAGGAATTAGGACAGTTCCGTATCTCAACATCTAAAATATGTGTGTGACATTCAAGCAGAAAGTAAGCTATCAAAATGGGGGTGTATCTAACATTAGCTACACTGGTGCATCCTTCTTAATTTTGCTAAGAGGAATTGTATTTCCTCTAAGCTCCTTCCTGCGTTTTTCACTCAGTCTTTACTTGTGTAAAACACTATTGTTAGCTATAATGAGAACATTTGAGCTAATACAAGTGCTGCAATATCATTTATTTCTTTTATTAGCCATAAGTATTCAACGATACCTCTTCATTTCTTAGGCCTTAAAAATGTAACTCACAGCATGTTTTTGATGCTTTTAATGCTGAACCACTTAAAAAAAAATTGAGCTTATGCCTGCTATTCAAAATAAAACTGAGGGAATAATTGTCTTCTTTCAGTTTAGTGGCTGAATTGCAAAACTAGGAGGAACTTAGTTCAGATGAAACCAAACTATTTTAGTAATATTTTGACAAGATGGAAAAATATGACAATGGTCATTTTTCAGGCAACTTAAAATTTTTATTCAAGTTGCCATATTAAGTAGGCAAAACCTATTAGCAAAAGAATAAAAAATGAAATACAGCTTCAAGATGAAATGCTGAAAAGTTTATTTAAAATTGTTTAATGTTTCAAAATAAACTTCTTTCAAAACCTCTTTTAAAGATTTTCAGTTTTCCTCCTAACTAACACTACTTGAAAAATCAGCTCTAATGGTTAATGTCTTCTCAAATCTCCACTTTTTATGTGAAAAAATAAAAATAATTAAAAAAAAGTGTAGCTTGCCTCGTTCTATCAAAGCTTTGAAATGCTTATCTAATATGAGTGGCTTGAGGAAAGTCTCTTAAAAGTTTCACCTTTCTACACACTGAATAGGAGTCTACATGAGATTTCAATGTTCTTATGTATGCCTGAAAAAAATTGCAAGGATTCTTTTTTTTTTTTTTTGTAAGACTTAGTGCACAGTAACTCTTTATGTTTTCATTTGAGGGAAGATAATAGAGAAAAATACTGAGAACTGGAGTTAGCTACAGCACAGAATTCTAAAAATACTTATAAAATAATAAAAGGCTCTACGTAAGGTTTCCTGTATGAGTGATCACTTTTAGACAGGTTCATACAAATTTGCCTTGGGATTCAAACTACCTTACAAATGCTCCCCAAAAATTTAAGTTTATGGGGAAAAAAAAAAAAATCCCGAAGCATAATCTTTGGTTCCTCTTCAGTGATCAGGAATGCACAACTCACTATTTTCATGGAGGCAGAATAGGAATGCATTGGGTGGACAAGTATGTGTCCGGGAGAGGCAGGTCACATGTGCTGATAATATTTTGGAAGAAGGAATCATTTAAAAAACAAAACAAAGCAGTCACTGGCTGATACCCTGTTTTTATTCAATTTCTGGCAGCCTTGAGAAAATGTGCTTTAAACAGAAAGTATAAGATACTTTTTACCGTTCATGAGACATTCCCCACTAGTCCCTGAGGCTTGAATTGCTCAATATCACTTGGTATGGTTGGTAGATCAACATTTGGAATAATTGACATAGTCTTCAAAATTTTCTATTAAAAAGTATTTTGCTGATTCAGTTTCTGATTTAACTTCTTAAATGTAAATTCTTAGAGTTCTATCTTAACTTCCCCAAATTGTTTTTTTTTTCTCCTTTCTCTGTGTGAGTGTATGCATGTGTGTTTACACATGGCGCATGTGTACAGATTTCAACATGCTTCAGCAAAGACGCCATCTGCTTGTGAGGAAATCCAGATCTCTGCATTAAGTCCATAAAATGACTTGACTCACCATGCCACATAGCTCCCTGTAACCTTCCTCAAAGCTTATATGTCATGCAGACTCTGGAGTGATTTCCTAATTTTTGCCTTTCTACTCATATGCTGTCTTATTTCATTAACAGTGTTGACTGAAGTCTTTCTTCTCTAAGGACCAAATTCTAGTCTGTTATGAATTCCAGTCTGTGTAAATAACAAGTTAAACTTGTCAGTTTGTCTTAGAATTTGGTAAAGAATTCAAACCAGGGTTTGATTCTTAAAATTCTGGGCTTGCATTAAAAAGCTACATGTAAATTCATGTAGCTTGATTGTATAAATTATTTTTTTTAATTAGTTTTATTGAACTCAACAAGTAAACACTTTTTTTTTTTTTCCTGTAAGTCTATGGGAAACTCCAGTGAGAACGGTCTGTTTCTTGGAAAGAATAAAAAAAGGACTGTTCCAGCATTTTCACTGTTTCATTAAGAGATTATTGGTGCTGAGTGCATTGATTTGGCAGAAAAAAACACATTTTTTAGGAATGTCAGTATGAAAACTCTTTGTGTCCATATTAGGAATGAATTACATTCTTCCTGTATTGGTTCTGTCTTTGTTTCTTCTTTGGCATGGTTAAGTGGTGATTATTCACCTTTCTTGGTAGAGTAGGAGCCATGAAACATCTCTGAGTTGAGGACTGTTTGTTTGTTTGTTTGTTTGTTTAAACTTAAATATTTTAAAATGTAAATAATTTTTTTTCCGTTTTTGTAAACCAATGAATATAGATTTGTGGCTTTTTTGACAGTAGATGTACTTCCTGTTTCTACTTCAAGTATGTGCTTTGTTCTCAGATGACTGGGAATGTCACACACCAGTTCTCTCCTTTTTTATAAGTTTAGCGTTAAGTAGATACTGCCATGCACAGTGAGGCATCTATATAGCCTGGTGACTGGTGCGCTTACCTACTGAGACACCTGGTGTGCAAAGCCTGCTTTGGTGAAAATTTAGAAATTCTGTACAACATAGGACATCACCAGGGAAAAATACTGCTTGCTGATGAAGAGGGGGAAGAGTCAGGTTCAGCTCCCCTTTAATAAAGGAAGAGAGATAAGCCTGTATCTCCTGTACCATGACTCTATGCCTCCATCACTGGAGTATTAGAGAAAGGATGTAAACCCTTCCTTTTCTCTTTTTCAGTTTTAGAAATCTGATTTTCCTTTTTTTTTTTTTTTTTTTTTTTTTTCAAATGCCTGGACTTGTGATGCTTTAGGGTTATTTTGTGGTTCTTTGGCAGAAAATACACATTTCGCTGAAATTCACAGGTAGTCTTAGAAATCCTCAAGCTACTTTTCTGGTAATAGCTTATTTAGTCATTTCTCCACGTCTTGCCTCCTCCAGTTACAGTGTTGTCGTCTTGCACTGTGAGGTGCTGGTTGTTATGATCCCAGTGAGAAAGGCACTCAGACTCTGTGAGGTATCATTTGCAGTCCTGTTACTAGAGCTAACACTGTAAGACAGGAATGGCATATGTAGCCTTACATTCCTTTAGATGCGGATAGATGCGGACAATGTATCATTGAAGAGGACTGACCCATGCACAACACACCGTGCAGATCCTGTCCATGGCAGAGATTCTTCCCTTACGGTGTTTCAAGCTGTTGTGGGGTTTTCTTACAAGGAAACAACTCCATTCACCATTTCTACAGGCAAAGCCGAAACCATGTTCTCATGAGAGCTTCTTGCTGCCCTGTTCAATGCAGGCAAGGAATCACAGGCAGTGTAACTTCCAGCTGCAGGGCGAGGCTGGGCCTGCTTCGTAAGATCTCACAGCACAGGTCTGGTCCTACCCAGCCAGACAGCATGGCACATCCCGACTCCTTCATGTGCAACGGAGGGCCCTTCTGGTCAGGATCACTACAAATGGTCAGGCTACCCAGCCTTACGGGCTTTGTTTGCCAAGACAGAGTGGTTACAGGCTGTGAGCACAACTGCACACTGCCGTACAAGAACTCTTACTTAGTGTTGTCTGTGTACTTACCTGATGATTACTATTTGCCATTTTCATGGTGCTGTTCTTGAGCCATCGGCTGGTGGCCAAGCAGAGTCTGAAGTGACATGGGAATATAAATTGTTTAATCCTGTCTCTCCAGGACATACAGGACAGAAATTCTGCCTTGTTCTTGATTTGTGTATGGACACATTCATTACAGCAAGAAATGTTCTGTGAAAATGTTAGAAAATGATTTTTAGGTTGTATCCGTATGAATGCCACTGATAGTGGCAATGCAGCACTGAACATCTTCATCTTTTTCCTACCGTGTAATGCTTTTCAGGATGGCCAGATGCTTTCCCTTGTGGAATTCTTTCCATTCGTATATTTTCTTCGTCAATGTAGTGTTGAATTTGCTTTGAATAACATGGGGAGCCTGTCTCTCCACAGGGAGAATAACATGTAGTTTCTTCTGTGGTAGGATTAGGGAACTAAAAATACTCATACCTGTGTTTGTAAGACTTTTGTGTTCCTCTTACATTTTACAAATGAAAATGGCTTTTGAGGAACTCTAATGGAAAAACAGCAGAAGAAAAACAAGCCTAACTGAACTGTAAACTAGTCATAAAGTTCGCCAAAGTATTTGTAGAAAGTTGTTTGCAGCACTCATCTAGCTCTGAGTAGTAGTCACATTAACAATGCCAGTCCTTGAGGGATTTTTTCCAGTAGTATTACAAGAATTTTGGGAACACAGAACAGGATCTTCTACTTTTACTGTATCTGTTGAAAAATGAAGCTAAGTTTTTTGTTTGCTTGCTTGTTTTTTGTTTTGTTTTGTTTTGTTTTTTTCTTCCTTGCCTGACTTACTTTTTGGACTTTATCCCAATCTTTGATCATTTAGATACATTTTTTATAGAGTGGCAGCCACCAGGAGCTCTTCAAATATTTTTCTATTTTTACTGCAAAATATGTTGAGTTACTGGATATATTTTTGTCTTGGATAAAAACTAAAGACAATAGGCTTTGTTTTGTCTTTATATGTATTTTCCAATCATCTTGCTGAAAATAGGTATACAATACAAATTTGTTCATCATTCCACCATCTTCATGACTCTGCTGTTTCAATATTTCATAGTTATTAACTGAATCTGTGCATCACCTGAGAAATACATGTGATAAAATTACTTGCCCTTACTCACACAGGAAAATGAGATGAATCAGGACTAAATGAAGTCACTTGAATCCCAGTCCAGTGAGGCTGGTTTGATCCTGATTCTAACTGGAATGATTTCATCTAGGGATCCTTGCAACAGTCTGTTTTATTTTGTTTTCTGTACTGTAAAGATTACTAAAGCAATACTGCTGTAAGATGTATGTTTTCTCTATTGTGTATTTCCTCAATGTGTATTTTCTCTACTAGGAAAGCAAACCTTTCAGATGAATGGATATGTATAAAATGTTCTAATAATTTGATCCTTTATATTAAACCACTTAATGGATCACAGTGAACATGGGGACAAAACTGCTTTCTTTGCATTGAATGAATGAGCAGCAGCAGCTAATAAATATCTGATCCCATGCCACAAACTTTCACTGAGACTGAGCTGAAGTACAAGGCACAATGTATTAGGAAAAAGGCCTTATATGTATGCATAAAAACTATTGCACTGCTTAAATCACTGCTGTTTCTCATTTCCAAAGTCATGAAGTTTTCATTGGAGATTGCACATGCGCATATACACACACACCCTGTCTAGACAGTGCAACTCATTTTTGGGGAAATAGGCTTTTAAACATGTACCTGTCAATGTAATGCTGTAAGGTAAAAACCTTGGGGATCCCCAGAGGCTTCTCATGTGGATGCTTCACTGTTCCAACAAAAGCGTTTTGTTTACTTCTTCTCAAACCCATTTCTGTATTTTGAAGATTACCAGGCTGACAATGACATGGTGCATTAATTTAAACTTTGGTTTACTGGAGAAACTAGCACTGTACATGCTTATAATGGTAAAAAAGGGGAAAGAAGATAACATTTCTGGTTATTTATCCCCAGCAAATGCATTTTTTTTCTAAAGTAAGTGTAGCTTTAGCATTACTTTTTAAAGTGTGATCCTACAAAATTGGTTCATTCTAATAAGGCAATTTATTATTGGGGCATAAAGTGTGGGGTACTGTCAGTTATTAAGTACATTCACACCATAGTAATTTCAGCAGGAGTATAATAATCACCATTTTTGCAATCAGATTATGTGGTTCTGTTAAGATTAAAAAATCCTTAAAAAAAAAAAATGCCAGACCTCTGTATTTCTTGGCATCACCGAAGATTGGAACAGAAAGTGTCCTCATATTATTTAAATTCCATCATCTAAGAGTTGAGGGGAATAAATACACAATATTGTGACACAAACTTTTATTAAACATCATCTTGATTTTTCTTAAAAGTGTGCAATTCAGAAGGTTCAACCAAGGTATTTTAGTAAAAGAACATTAAAAAAATGCAATTACAGGATTAAGCAAGTTTGTAAGGATATGTAGGAATAAAAGGTATAATACAATTAATCCTTCATGACTCTGATGGAAGATTCACTTCCAGATTAATTGCTCAATGAGTAATTCAGTGCATAGTATAAATGATAGAAAGAACATCAGTGCAGGAAAGTGAAACAAAATAATCAAAGGGAGGTATTTCCAAATATTTATACACTTGCCATTATGATGTGCTTAACTGACTGTATTTCAGTTCTCTAAATGCCAGACAGACGCAGAAATAACAGGAGAAAAGGTTGTTTTCTTAACCACTTGTGACACTTCAGGAGGGAAATAGACGTTCTCACACTTCCTGTAGTACTCTGTCAGAACAAGATATATTTGAAAAGGGGGAAATGAATTAAATACTTTGAATCTCCAGAATTTTATTCAGGGTAGCTGGTAGATTATTCCTTTGAAATACTAGGAGAGGGTATACATGTCATACTATAGACACAGAGGAAACTGTGGGGTGTAGGGGCTCAAGCTGCATTGTCATGAAGATGTGAAAACTTGTAGAGAAATATTTTCTTCCTGTTGTCTTTCTTCTTGCTACCTTATAATAGATAGCATTTCCCATGCTAAAGCTCTTAAAGCTAGATTATTTCTTTTCCAAGTGCATATGCTGTTTATTAAGATTTTGCTCCTCTCAAAAGAAAGATTTCTTTAAAAAGATCAAGTTACAGTAGGATATCTAATAAGATTCGGGTTTCAACAGTGTCAAATGGGCAATGAAGGCATACTGGTGTCTTGCAACATAAATGTATTTTTGTGCATGGACCTGGGAGTAGTTCCTTGAAACAGCAGTCTCTCAAATGCATTTAAGTGACGATAGATACATAAAACATCAACCGCGGGACAACTGTGAGATTTTCCTATCAATGTTGTTATGAGAGAAAATAAGTGTAAACCTTATTGTGCATTTAAATTCATTGACAATAAACACTAAAACCTTTTTGGCAGCATCACCTTAGCCATAAAGAGTGTGGTACCTGTATGTGAAAAGTTGAATGAACGCTAGGTTACGCTGTACTTTCAGTGGCAAGAGTTCTGGTGGGATGTGACACTCAGAGGGCACAAGTTTTTGTACTGTTTTATGTAGACAATTGATATAATGGTAGTTGTTGCTAAATAAAATCACTCTTTTTGAAACAAAACCAAAGAGCTCACACACTATCTTCTCTTCACTGGACATCAGAATCCTGAATATTTAATACTTGGAGTTTGCAGATAATCTAATTACTTTCAAATATAAAAGCCTTGCAGTGGGCCTGTTGTTGCTAAAATTAGACATTTCAAAGGCTGCTTAATGAGGATGTTTGATTTTTAAAAATTATCAGTCGTGTATTCATGTATTTCCTCATCATGTATTTCCTTTTTTTTTTTTTTAACTTAAGAATACATGGATTCTGAAGAACAGCAGTGTTGTGGGAGAAGGTACAATTTGCCTGTACGTACCTGACCTGGGGTGCTTTTAGTTGTCAGCTCAAACCTATGCTTCTTGTGTGACTTAATTCCTACTTACTTTTGTCCTACATTTGTAAAGGGGGATAATAGTCTTCTGTTTTTCCTGATTTTCTTCCTGCAGGCAAGGATAATTGAACTGATCACTGTGTATTTTTGCAGAGCATGAGTATAGGAAATCAAAGTCTATTGGCTCTCAGACCTCTGAACAAATGTGAAAAAACTGTGGAGACATCAGGTGGGAACTCTAAAACCTTTCCATATGTTCTTGGATATTTTGTTATTTTGGAACTCTAAAAAGCCTGCTTGTCCTCTCTGGAGGAAACATCACCATCAGTTTCTGTACAGCCCCTTCTCTATGCAACTCTGCACGTACAAGTCAATTCACACTGCCACCCCCCTCACCAAGCCATGCTTAATTAGGAAATACTTTAGCTACTAAGTCATGATTTTTTGTCTTATTTGTGCACATCAAGAGCAGGTCCACTGATGTACAGTTTATTATGCTGTTTTAAAACCAGCATCATAATATCAGATTCTCATTCTTTAGCTGATGCCTTTCACTTCATCTTCTGTCTCATCTTTTATACCTCATGGTCATAGGTTACTTAGATGAATGCTTGTTTTCTAATGTCTTTTGTTATTAGCTGCTTCTTCTTTCCTTCTCTTCCTCCTCCTTTTCCCTTTCTCAAGTCTTGCTTCAATAAATTGGATGTCATTTTTTGCTATCTCATTTAGATATGTCTCTAAATAAATCTCAGATAATCACTTAATCTTCTCTGTATTGATGCTTTTCACTTTTAGCTCTTTTCACTCACAGCCTGAAATTGCTAATCATTAAAAACAACTGGCTTGTTTAAACACCCCACTCATTAGCTTCTACACACAACAAAAAATTAGATGCAAGAGTTTCTAAGCTAGATGGTGCAACAGAGAGCAAGAAAAAAAAATCTTCTTCTGTCATAAAAAGAACACATTGCAAGCAAAAAGGTAAGCTAAACTAAACTAAACTGAAGTAAAAATAACAAAATAATATTTTTCATGTCTCTTTGTGTGAAAACAAAAAAAAAAGTTTTGAGTGTTCTAGAATCTGTGGTTATTTACCCTCTGTGAAGTCAGAAGTTAGACTAATCCTACCAGGATTACAGGTGTTATTTTTAATTAAGTTGCCAAATTCATTAAGTTCTTTGAAATAATGGTAATAAATTCATATTGATATTTAGATGCTGGGAATTTCACATGGTAATGACTCATCACTGGTAAAAAGAGAAAAAAATATTACGTATACTGTCAATTAAGGGAAAGCTTAAAACAAGTTGTCTTATTTTACTCGGCCTTATTTCTGACCAAGGAAAAGGTCACTGACAAAGTAGAATCTGATTGCTGACCCTTTTCCTAATGAAATACATACTTCCTTAGGGCTAGCTTTCAACATCTGATTTTCAGCTTACTACAGTGCAGCAAGATTCAAGTAGGATTTTTATAGCACCAATGCTAGATAGCAGGCATTAGAAAATGTAGTAAACAGCAGTCATTATATAGAGAACAGACAATTCATACCCTGATGCGAAAACAAAGGTTATGATGTGATGAAAAACATTGTTTTGAAAAATCGATGCAGTGTCAGACAGGAAGTTTCATATAAACTTTTGTACTGTGACCATTAAATGGAATCACAGATCCTGAAAGAACAGACCTCACATGAGTTCTGTTAATTTCTGCTTTGTTTTCAAAGTGCTGCTGGCCAAGAAATAAACAGAAAGGCAGCAACCAAGTTTTGCTTACTGAGTTTAGGAGAATTTTCCTTGTCACACTAATAAAATACTCTTTGGGCACTTTTAGTGGAAATGTGACTTTATATAATGCTCACTTAAACTGTATCATACCTGTAGTAAATCCAGGTGAAAAGAAATAACATTCATATCTGTAAGATATTTTACACAAGGCAGTGTATATCATCTAAACCTTGAGGACAATCCAAACGCACCCGTTTACTTTCTGGGAAATAGAATAAGCTAAGGCAATGTTCTTTCTTTACAAATTTATCTCATTTGAACACATTTGTCATGGAGTAAGAGGAGGCACAACCAAAGCTGCACCTAGTGACTCATCTGTGGTGACTCCATGATGTTTTTCTCTGTGGGTCTTCTTAGTTTTAGCATAGCTGAAGAAAGGACTAGGTCTGAATTTGGTGTTTACATTACTTTTAGAGATGTACCATAAGAAAACTTGTATACACATTTGGGGTCTAGAGTATTTTCTACCAGTAGATGCATGTCTTGTAGAACTGTTCAAAAGAACTCAAGAATTCTCATAAAGCAGATAAAAAGATTCTCCATAGGTACTCTTTCTGTGTAAGTAATCAGTAAAGTTGAATTCTGAGGCTAAATATGTGATGTTCTTGTTTTCTCCGATACTTTCCAATTTTTTAACATTAGATATGAGGGGTGGAGAGTAAGAGAAAGATCTTGCCATAGTAATTCACTGTTCTTCCCTTGACCCATTTCAGAAAAGTAAAGGTGGCTGCTAAAGGCCACAAGAGTCCAAAAGTGTTCTGGAGAAACAGCTAATTGAATGTAACAATGTGCAAAACTGGGATAGAGTGCACTGCTGTGGTGGTTTTACCATGCTAGGCAGCTGAACTCCACCACAACCGCTCTCTCACTCCCCCTCCTTAGAAAAGGAGGGGAAGAAGTAAAGGAAAGAACAACTCACGGATTGAGATAAGGATAATTTAATTAAAGGGAAAAAATAATTAGGAGAGATTATTATTAATTTAACTAAATGAAAAAAAGGGAAAGGGGAAAAGGCAGGGGGAAGGGAAAAAAAAAACAAAACAGGTAAAGGCTGTGTGGAAGTGCAGAGGAAATAAATTATTCTCTACTTCCCACAAACGAGCGATGCTTGACCAAATCCTTGAAGCAGGGCCTCAACGCACGTAGCCGGTGTTTGGGAGGACAGACGTTTTCGCAACGAGAGCCCGCCCCTTCCCTCTTCTTCCTTTTTCCACCTTTTATTGCTGAGTGTGACATCATATGGTATGGAATATCCCTTTGGTTGGTTTAGGTCAGCTGCCCTGGTGATGTTCCTTTCTCACTTTTTTGCCCACCCCCTAGGAGGGTTAGAGAGAGTCCTGATGTTGTGCCAGCACTGCTCAGCAGCAGACACAACACTGGTGTGATACCACTGCTGTTCTAGCTATAAGTGCAGAGCACAGCACTGTATGGGCTGCTGCAGGGAAAGTTAACATCCCAGCCAGACCCAGTACAACCTCCACCCCTTATTCCATAACATTTGTGTCACTCTCAGGTCCCCCATACTTTAGCATATAAGTATTCTCATCACCATTGTTCCTTGTTCTTTAACAGATTGATAGGTAGGTATATCTTTTCATTCTGTAGGTCTTTCTCAAGAAATGTTCATAAGAACTGTTGACGATTTAGTCTTCATCTGCCGAAGTGGTCACTCAGGGCAGGCAGAGTTGGATGTCTGGACGCCAGCACCAGCTTAGCTCAAGTCCGTGTTGCATTTGTCCGGTTCCTTGCAAAGTTGACCTGTCGTTGATCCTGCAGCGTCTTCCTACAACATATAACTTAGATTACAGATTAGTTTTCTCCCAAGGTTAAATCTCCTTGAGGCACGCACCTGATATCTCCATTCTTTTGCATGACCCACCAGGTATACCCCGGTCCTTGGGTGAAGACAATCCCATGAGTGGGTTTGCCTTTTCCCGAGGCAGGAGCAACCCACACCGCCTTCCCTGTCCACTTCCCTACGTGCACTACAGGTACTTTAGCTCCTTTCACCATGTGTAGGGGTTTTGTTTCAGCAGGACCAGGACAGCTGTCAGACCCCCTCTTGTTAACTAGCCAAGTGGCTTCTGGTAGATTTATGTCTCATTGTTTTCATAGTCTTTAACAGTCCATTGTACCTCTCAACCTTCAGCAATCCTACAACAGAAGGGTCTTCTGAAAGGCCAGGCAGGGTAGACAGCTGCCTAATCTTCTCTGTGCTCAAAGCAGCTATGCCAAAAGCCCACCAGTACCCTTTTGTATCCTTGAAGTACCCTCTCTTGAGGTAGTCTATGCCAAGGATGCATGGAGCCTCCGGGCCATTCACAATGGGATGCTTTTGCCACTCATTCCCAGTTAGACTCACTGCAGCTTCCAGTACAGTTAGCTGTTGGGATCCCCATGTCACTCCAGAGATACAGACGAGTTCTGTCCCTTGGTAGCCTGATGGCATTAAGGTACATTGTGTGCCAGTGTCCACTAAAGCTTTGTATTCTTGTGGTTTCAGTGTGCCAGACCATCGGATCCACACAGTCCAATAAATCCGGTTATCTCTCTCCACTACCTGGCCAGAGGCAGGGCCCCTCTAGTCCTGGTTGGAGTGTCTGCCACTTAATTCTTGCAAATGAGAAGCAGAGGTCCCTTCATCAGGGTCAAGAATAACATCAGCCCTTCTACTGCCTCTGGGGAACTGCCCAATAGAAACCGGAGCAGCATTTTTCTTAGGGGACCCTCTTCTTGCTGCTCTGTTTCCTTGCAGTTCACGTACATGAGCAGCTAGGGTTGAAGTAGGTTCACCATCCCACTTCCTCATATCTTCCCTGTGGTCATGGAGATAAAACCACAAGGTGCCACGTCATGTGCGTCTTGGGTACTCTCTCCCTCGAGCAGGAAAATACTGATACTTAGTGGCTGAAATATCACTCCGTCTGGATGAGGAGGGATATGCTTGTTCTAAGAGATGGTCAAGCCTTTGGGACAGTTTCTTCACAGCTGAGACACAGGCCTGTAGCAGAACAGAGAGATTGTTTTCATATTTTTGAAGCTGGCAGGACAAATTATACACTGTTGGTCCCATCCCCTCATCCCAATTAAATACTGCCAGCGTACTGGCATCTGATGATGGTGCACTCCGCACAAATTTACGCCACATGGATGCTGTGCACTGTACTTCATCGGGATCTTTTGGTGTCTGGGCATTGTCCAAATCACTATAAACCATCTCCAGCACAGCTAATTCCCGCAGATGCTGGAGACCTTTATCCATAGTGGTCCACTTGCCTACTTGATATACAATATCTTCCTTATGGGAATACCTTTCTTTCACAGCTGCCAGGAGTTGCCTCCAGAGGCTGAGAACCTGTGTCTCTCTCCCGATTCCTTTGTCAATTACCATTTCTCTAGAGAGGGATCCCAGCTGCTTGGCTTCATTGCCTTCTGATTGTTGGCTATTGGCCCCAGTATCCCAGCATCGAAGCAGTCAGGTGAGGATGTGTTCACCTGGGTGTCGACCATAATCCTTTCGTATTTCTCGCAACTCACTCAGGGATAGGGATCGGGTGGTTTCTGATTCCTTTATGATTTCCATCTTGTCTTCCTGCTGTTTTTGTGATGGCTCTGCTTTAGAGGTGCCTGCCTTTTCCCCTTCTCCCTCCTTCTTAGGGGAGGCTTCTTCCCTTACTAAACGAGCTGACTTCCATTTCCATTGTTTTGACTTGACTATGGGGGCGACTGATACCATAGTCGGTTGGTCCTCTGGGTCAGCCACAGCATGTGTTACCTGGTCATCAGATTCAGAGACCTCCTTGTTCCAGTGCAGACTGGATCAGTCCATGGCAAATGGTAGGGCTGTGTTTCCACCCCTGGAGCAGTCGATTCCAGGTGTATTGGATGCCCCTCCAAGTGAAAGCAAACTGTGGTCTGCATGCTGCTGCCAAAGGGATGGAGAAAAATGCATTAGCAATATCAATTGTGGCGTACCACTTGGCTGCCTTTGACTCTAGTTTGTACTGGAGTTCTAGCATGTCCAGCACTGCAGCACTCAGTGGTGGCATGACTTCGTTCAGGCTGCGATAGTCCACCGTTAGCCTCCACTCACCATTAGACTTTCGCACTGGCCATATGGGACTATTAAAGGGTGAGCGAGTCTTGCTGATCACTCCTTGGCTCTCCAGCCAATGAACCAACTCATGGATGGGTACCTGTTGTACAGGAATCTACTGTGTAGAGGAACACTGGTGTGTTCACATGCATTTTCTGCTGCAGCATCTCTGAGTAACATATTCTCATTAAAAAAAAAAATAAATCATTGATGTATTTTTTTATTTGGGGCATTGTTCTTTCAAAGTGGACATTTCCTATCCAGCAAGATTGGAGCTGATTTATTGTTGGATTATTCTGGTAAACTGTGAGAAACATGTGCATGCTCATGTTAATTTTGGTGAAGCCAGTTCTCATGGTACCTTTACTTTTGACAGGGAATATTTTATGTCATTAAAATTGTATGCAAAAAATGCGCAACTGTAGATAGGTAAAAATTCTCCAAAACCAGCAAAAAACTTTATGCTGAACATGGCTTCTCTTTCTACAAAGAATCAAAGCAAGCAAATTTAAGCAAATTTTAAAGAAAATGAGGGCCAGCCCTTATTTTGACACAGGCTGTAAAGCCACCCACAGCTCTCATTGTATCACCTGTCCTTGCTGCACTGAATCAGCAGCATCTCTTGTCACTCACTGCAAAAAAAAAGGTTTGCTGCTGCAGATATTTTTCAGCAGAGCAGAATATGAGAAAGGGACAATGAGAGGGAGGCCTCTGAAAAGTTATAAAAAGAGAGAAAACAAAAGGGAGAGAAACAAAAGAAGAAAAAGAATATAGAAGTGAAGGTACACGGTGGGCTGGTGGAAAATAAAGAAAACTGCACACAGGTGGGAAATGATTAATTTTCTGACAGTTTATAAAAATAGGTAGTGAATCTGGAAAGGAATCATAATTGAGCCAGTGTAGGAAAACTCATGTATCTTTATGCATGTTTTTTGGTGAAGTAACATAAAGAGAAATGACTTTTCTTCTGATGCAGAGGCTCCCTCACCCTGGGCTAGATTCTCCTTCTATTCGTAGCACCTCTGTACAAAATACTGTACAAAATACTGAAAAAAGGAAATGATCCCAGAAGTATTTTTATTTCATCACTCTTTTTTTTTTTTTCCTGTTGACTGTTACATTCTTAGGAATAGTACCACAGATTGGTATTCAGGAAAAGTTTTTTATAATGCTCACTTGAAAGATAGCAACTTTCTTTTTTGTTCATAATAAGAGCTGACAAGCAACCTGTCTGAATATGTTTGCAAGTTAATCACAGAATTCCTACATTAATTTATCTTATCTGCTTCAGTTTCTTAAGTTTTACTAAAATCAAAAAGCTTATACTTTAAAGATCATTGTGTCCCGTTGTGTCCTTCAGCATTCCTGATATGTCTGGTTTATGTTCTTTTAAATCTGTCCCATGTTTAATAGTAGGTGAAGAGCTGAGTAAGGACCCCAAATAAAAAGTGATCTTGGAATTAGCTGCTAGAATATCAGTATCTCACAGATGGAAAAGGGGGTACAGGAAAAATGGGGAGACTGGGGTGAAAGGAATGGACAGAGCCATCCTGTTCAAGCTGCCATCTGGGCATCTCATGAGGTGAACTCATCACAGGAGGGGACCTCACTTGCAAAAGCTGGCAGAAGATATGCTTCCTTAAGTCAGCAAGGGACATACCAGTCTTGTCTCCACATCCTCTTTCCTTGTGCTACCCAGCACTGAAAACACACTGGACCTTTATATTATGGCAGGAGAAAATAGCCCACCCAGGAGCAAGTGCTGAAGTCTATCACATAGACGTATTGCATTCCTAAATTATATCACCGACAGGTTTGAATGTAATGACTAAGACATAAAAAAAAATATTTTAATTTGTGTGCAATGTGTTTGAAGGCATCTTGGGAATCTACTCTCACAGAATGCTTCATACAGAATATCTTTCTGTAATAGTTTGTCTGGTTTTTGAGCCCTAAGAATTTCTCTGTCATCTTTCTCCAGCTTCTGTTACCACTTATTTTATATATATATCTATATCTGTACATATATATATATGTACACAAAAGGACAGCTATGCCTTTGTGGTGGTTTTACTTGGGTTGGCAGCCGAGCTTCACCACAACCGCTCTCTCACTCCCCCTCCTCAGAGAGGAACGGGGAGAAAATACGATGAAAAGGGCTCAAGGGTTGAGATAAAGACAAGGAGATCGCACAGTAATTATCGTGACAGGCAAAACAGACTCAGCATAGGGAGATAGTAAGATTTATTACCTATTACTAACAAGCTAGAGAAGTGAGAAACAAAGGAAAGAAACCAAGAGCACCTTCCCCCCCATCCACCCTCTTCCACCTCCTCCCCCCGAGCGGCGCAGGGGAACGGGGGTTATGGTCAGTCTATAGCACTTCTTCTCTGCCACTCTTTCTCGGTCACTCTCGTCCCCTGTGCTGTGGGGTCCCTCCCACAGGATGCAGTCCTTGCTGAACTGATATGGCGTGGGCTGCCCACAGGCAGCAGCTCTTCAAGAACTGCTCCAGATATGGGTCCGTACCACGGGGTCCATCCCTCAGGAGCAAACTGCTCCAACCTGGATCCCCCATGGGCAGCAGCTCCTGCCAGGTCACCTGCTCCTGCGTGGTCTCCTCTCCACAGGCTACAGGTCTGGCCCGGAATCTGCTCCGGCAGGGGTCTTCCACAGGCCGCAGCCTCCGTTGGTGCAGGTCCACCTGCTCCACCGTGGTCTCCTCCACGGGCTGCAGCGTGGAACCCTGCTCCACCGTGGTACTCCATGGGCAGCAGGGGGACAGCCTGCTTCACCATGGTCCTCACCACAGGCCGCAGAGGACTTCTGCTCCAGCACCTGGAGCACCTCTCCCCCTCCTTCTTCACTGACCTCGGCACCTGCAAGGCTGTTTCTCACTCCTCTCACTCTCCCAGCTGCTGTGTGGCGCAGCGTTTTTTTTCCCTGTCTTAAATATGCTGTCACGGAGGTGCTAAACAACATCGTTTATTGGCTTGGCTCTGGTCAGCAGTGGGGCCCTTACCTAACATGGGGCAGCTTCTAGATCCTTCTCACAGAAGCCACCCTTATGGCCCCCTGCTACCAAAACCTTGCCATGTAAACCCACTACAGCCTTTTGAAAATGAAAAACCTCCAATACCTTCAGTTAACTGTGCAACAGTATTGACAGTTCGCTGTCAGTTTTTCTCCATTGTGCATTTTTCATTATATATGTTACATTGCTTTTTACCATTGATTCTAGCTTGGCCAAGAATTTAAATGACTGCTAATTTAAGAATGTGGTGAGGCCCATTTACTGCAGAATAACAGTGATTGGCTTGAATCTAAATACCTGCTAAGGGCTGTTGTTAAGCTCTGTTTGAGGCTGATCACTTTATTAGGTTTCTTTAAAGTATTACCTAGGAATTCAAAGACAAACATAGCTGTTTTTGAGCAGAAGTTTGAGAAACTAAACTGTAATAAATCCAGAATTAGCCACTGTTCCTGAATAACATGTATATTAAAACCAAATGGAGTCTAATGGAAGCTACTGAGTCTCTCAGGTTCTTGATGCTAGAAGTCATGGTTTTAGGAGTTTCTCTATTAGGATGAGTTTGAATAAAATGGTTAGTTTTGTAGAATTCCCAGTATTATAGGATCAAAGGCATCTAAGTATTACATATATTAGTCAAAATAAATAAAATATAAGAATATATTTTTTAAAATAACTTAGGAAATTCTTTCTTGTATGAAAATAATAATTTTAATTTGACACATCCTGTAAAATGCACCATTATTCACTGTCATGTTTTCATGTCACGAGCAGGATAGCAAAACTTTGTTAGTATCATTTATTTTAATCCTCCCTAAACAAAGGGACATGAGTACCATTAGTCCTTTCTTGTCTGAGGTTTCTAATGGTTCATTCAGGTTTATATTATGTGTTTATTAATTTCTCTGTAAATCATACCATTCCGTTTTGTGACCCTTGAACTCCTTGTATTCATACTGTGAACTATCAGAGAATAGGCCATGAGTCTGAAGTCTTTTCACCCTTAGAAAACTGAGGCTAGTTCCTTAAGTTCATTTATGACACACAGAGCTTTGTGTGTATGTAGGCACCAGTCCTCTAAGTTAAGACCACAGCTACCTCAGAGCAAGTGAGAAGTCCCACTGGAACTGCAACCCACTGCTGAAATTTCCCACGCATCCAGGCTGGCTGAACTGTATGTGGAGAATGTTTTGTAAACCTAAAAACCTCACTTGTTTATAGCAGTAGCCTTCCTCAAATAGTATAGGTTATACTCAACAGTTCACTGAGAGATGTTGGTAAAATCTCTTACACTTTTTGTGCTTCTTACACATGTGGAAAGGAACTTCTTTCAGTTTTAGTTCTTCGGGATAGATTTTAATGTTTTGAGTCAGGAACTCTCACTTATTGCATGGCAGGTCTGGGACTATCCCAGTTACTGTCTCTGAGAGCGACTGTGGTGCAAATAATTTAAACATAAAAATATATTGTAACTAACGCAACTTCATACTTACACATATTTCAGATAAAGTGTGGACCCAAACAGCTGCAAAGCGAGGTGGTAGGAATGTAAGTATATGCCAGCATAAATGTTATTTTTTGAATGCGGAAACTTGATGGTTTAGCCTGAGTAGTTGATGCAAAACACTTCAAGCTACACTGGGTGTTCTCACACTGACAGGTAACAGGTGATGAGAATAGGCAATAGAAATGAAAATATATGTAACAAGGACAAGAAAAGAAGTGAAAACAACTGGTAATTCAGATTATGAAGCAAAAAATACAATGAAAGAGACCATTAATATGAAAGTGTAATATGGAAAACTAGAAAGATTCTCATGGCTAATAAGATGGCAGGTATATATTTGTTTAGTAGTTTTTAACTTAATTTAAAACCCCTATAAACATTTTTGGAAGAATTCTCAGTTTGTTATGGTTTTGCTCTTGAATATTTTTACATACCAACATCCATGAATAACAACCAGAGCTCAGTTTTTGGAGCATGTGATACTTATGCTCAAAAATAGTGTGTTAATGCTCACAGACAATGCTCAGCAAAAGCATAACCTTTTCCCAGGTCAGGACTGGGAGACCGTTTTTATTCCTTACCAGTATGTGGTGATACCCTGTGTATCAGATGGGATCAATGTATGTGTTTTGAGCTGCGTACATATCACACAGTAGAAATTTGTCATGAGACAGGCAGAAGGGTACTAGAAAAGAAAACCCATCTCAACCGCATATTCCGGTGCAACATGTAAATGTATAGGTCCTTCTATGCCTTTTCACAAAGCACTCTCTTGCTCATCGAAGTTTTGTCTCCTGCCCTCTCTCCTACCAGATGGCAGAAGTACACTGCGCAAGTACCTTGCACAGACCTACCGCTCTTTCTCTTTTAGAGGCTACCATGGCAAAGAAGCATTATGGACTGGGAAAGGGTGAAACAAATTGATGTCTGGCCTCAGAAGCCACAGTGGCTTATAGGTGAGATTGTAAATTCCTTCCTCTTTCTCTTCTCTGCCTTCTGATACCTTTTCCTCCTCCTCGTGTTTAAAATAGAATAGCTTTCAGAGAGAAAATCTGGTGTTTTTCAGCTGAAATACCACAACTAGGGTATAAGTACTGAATCAGAGACATCTTTTCTGATAAGCAGTCTAAGAAGGCTCTAATGTAAACATTGAAAACCCTCATATATTATTCAGTTTGGAAGGATTCAAGTGGAAGGAAGTATCTCTTCTTCAGTCCTCTGAGGTGGCTTTTGTTCACTGAGAGGTGAAATGCCAGGTAGGTTTTACTGTTCTCTTTTGGTCTTACAGTGGTGAAGATAATAGAATATTGTAAACAGCATGTTATATAAGGATTTCCTTATACTATATGTACAGTACACTTACATTACTGTATGCAGTATTGTACTCTATACAACTGTTCTTTCCTGCATCAGAATATAGGAAAGGCATGTTTCAGCTTTGGATATAGCTTTAAAAAGTCTATACATGCATTTATTTTCCTTTTAATTTAAATCCACAACCTGTTTACAAGATGTCACTCATGCAGTCGTATGCACATCTCATTAAGCAATAGCAGACACTATGTAGAAAAGGTTTTTGCTTTCACAGACAGTGGTTTTTATTGAGAGTACAGATGGTAATTTGAGAAGGCTTCAGTTTCAGTACAATTCATTTTCATTTTTATAGCCATGCTTACTTTTTTAAGTTATAAATAAGACTTGAAATTTCAATTAAATTGCTGTTGGTTTAGTCTTTCTCTTTTTACTTTTTCAAGGAATATTATTCACAGTTCACTGTAGCATGTAAACTGAAGGATACCCTAGTACTTTTTCATAAGTCATATACTAAAAGCAGACACTTACATACATCTAAACCAAATCTATCACAACTAATATAAAATGACTGCAGGTGGTATGTTGTTGGAAAGAAGATAGCAGGGGCAGGGAAATTGAGCTCTTCAGGACAAAGTCTGCAGGGCACATTCACTAATCAATGCTCAGGTTTTTGTCATGTGTAATTAAATGAGATAGTAGAAAAACAACCTTATATGGCTACATTATTTATTTTTTTATTTTTATTTTTTAAGAAATAACTGCTGAATTCATAGTGGCTGTGATGGGACTGTGGTAAGTGTATTTAGTGGCACACTTAATTGTCCTGTTCCATGAATCACCTTTAACAAGAACGTGACAATGCGAGGCACTACAGCTCCTTTTCAGCTTGCTTGCCTGGCTTTCTTCTGATGGAAATCACGTTAGAAGGTGAGACATGTGGTAGTATATGCATGCATCTTTGGAGAACTTGAGCCAGCATGCTATTGGATCACACAATTAAATTAATGCTAGTTACAGAGGCCTTCCAGGTCATATAGCTTAGACATAACCAGAGGGACTTGGTCATTGAAGCATTAGTTTTAGATTCCTAACATAATCCATGGTTGAAGCTACATGCCCTAGGTCATGTAGAATGAACCTGGGGAGATTTGTGCAACTCTGACCCGAACTCAAAACAGCCAACTGGCTGAAGGGGGGACCTCTTTTTAACCTGCACATAATCACAGATCTTGTTAAAGGTGATAGGTATGCTAAATATCTATGTATAGGTTAAATGGAAGAAGCAGTGAAGCTCCATGTGGAGTAAAAAAGGTGAAAAAAGAAGCAAGATCAAAAAGCTTGAGTGAGAGAGAATGATTTCTGAGGAATGACAGAAAAGTGTAGTTTTAGTTTATTGCTGTGTTGAGACCAGTCATTTGTGCTGAAAGGGTTAAAAGACAAGATTCCTTTAAGTCACAGGACTGTCTGGGAAAGTAGCCTTGGAAACGGTTTCATGTTTATTCATCCTCTTCAAGGAAGCAGGATTTCATGCTGTTTTTTAATAACAACTGAGAGAGCACCAAAAAAGAAATAATATAATATTATTTCCCATCCCTTTCCCATCCCAAGACTGATTTCCACGGAGAACAGTCTAGCAAGATGCTGGTAGTCTGCCTAATACCAACCAAGGCTGAGTGCTGAAGAATGTGATTTCAGACTATGCTTCCAGGTTTTTGTCCTCCAAATGCAAATATTTGTTGCAGTATTACTGTTAATCTCTAACAAACTTATTTATTTGACCACAGTGCATGACAGTTTATCATTTGTGTATTCCAGTCACAGTGTAAATATGACTCATCAGTCAACCTGTTTGATTTCATAATATTGCAAAAGTTAATGCCCCATTACGCAATAAACTACCATAGCATGAACTTGTTAGTATTTGCAATAAATGCCATTTTATTACTCCATTATGAAGCATCTGGTCTCAAGTCAGGAACTTTGTCATAGTGCAAATGTAAGGATTCGTAGAGATATGTCACACACTGACATACCAAATGCCCTCAGTTTTTTATGCTGTTAGAGTGAGATATTAATCATGTAGGTGTCAGAGCCATCCATGGGCAAAATAAAAATTTGCTTGAATGATTTAGAGTGTGGAACTGTAAAATTAATAGTCTTGCCATAAACTGTGTGGGAAAGTTAGAGTTATTCTTAGGGAATGTGACTGTTCAGCTGCTACTTGACATCTAAGGCTAGAAGACTACAAGAAGAATAGGTGGTGCTAGTAAAGGCCAAGAAACGCTCCTGTGCTGGCTTCTGTAGAAACCTTTGTGTTTACTTCAGGAAAGGAGCTAAACAGAGTAGGACTCTGAAACAAAGAAGGAATTGTGCATGTCAGCCAACAGACTTTGGGTAGAAAGCTGAAAGTGAGGTACAAACCCTTCTTGTTTGTTTGGATATTGATGCCCCAAAGTTGTAACATTTTGTGCCTTCTCTACACTATGAATTTTTGGCGTTTTATGACAAAAATACAAACAATATGCATGAAATGAAGTAATTTGCAAAGGGTTGGACAGAAGGTTGTCATATAGAGCCAGGGTATGAAACAGATGGACTTAGATGCTAGCTGTTTGGAGGGGATGACAGGAAAGTAAGTCGAGCTTGAGAAGAATGGCTGTAAACCAATGACTGCTGGAGTGGTCCTGATATGCTTGGGTTAACAAAGGATGCATATATATCAAAACATTTGTCTGTCTTATGGTAATCAGCATGAGATTTTTAGGTGTCTGTTTGACTTCTGATGTTTATGAAAATTTCTTCAGTTAGTTTATGAAAATAGCTTGCTAGATAGTTAAACGCTTGGTTAATGAGGTCTAGTCAATTCTCATATCTTCTGCCAAAAGGGTTATTTAATTTAACCTTTATATGAGATTTGGTTATGCAAAGTATTTCTGATTAATACAAGAACCCCATGAAGTTCAACAAAAAGAAGTAGGAAAAAAAAAATGCACCTGGGGAGGAACCCCAGGCCCCAGTACATGCTAGGGGTCACCCAGCCAAAAAGCAGCTTTGCAGAAAAGGACCTGGGAGTCCTGGTGGAAAACAAGTTGAACATGAGTCAGCAATGTGCCCTTAAAAAGGCTGACAGTATTCTCAGCTGCATTAGGCAAAGTGTCGCCAGCAGGTCAAGAGGAGGTGATCCTTTCCCTCTGCTCAGTGTTGGTGAGGCTGCACCTGGACTGTGGTGTCCAGTTCCGGGCCCCCCAATACGGGAGAGACATGAATCATGTCAGTGTCTAGTGGATGCCCAAGAGAAGAAAAAAAGTTATATTTTCTTTCTAAAAACCAAAGAAATTGTACAATGAAATTAAAAAAAAAAAAGCCAACAATTAAAATTGTGTAGTATTATTTACAAATACAGATTAACTGCTGAAAATTAGGAAATGTCATAATTCAGGATTCTCTTGGCAGTCCCTTGATATAGCTAAATGCCTTGTCTTAAAAGATATGTTTTAAATGTCCATAGTTGCATTCTCAGTTTAGATTGAGTAATACATGATATTTCTTTCCTATCTTAAGCAACTTGGATTATATCAAATTGCCAAAATTTTGCCAGTAGTGTTTCAGTTCTTGCTACCATCAGGTAAGTTTTTGCTACTGATTTAATTCTGAACCTCTTTACTTTTAGTTGAGTCAATTCAGACGAAAATTGTGTTAAAGATGTCAAGGGCTTTCAGGATCTCTTCTAAATTTCAATATCCATGCATTAGAAAAAAAAAAATATATATATATATATAAAGGCAGATGAAATGGAATATAAATATAAATAAAAATTTAAATTTATAAATGACAGAGAAAAAATAAATCCTCAAAGCAGGCTTCCCAAAATGTGTAAATGCTGTGTTTCACTATGCATTGTTGTCAACTTAACTTATAAGCTATGTTCCTGCCAATAGCAAGTAAACTTTCCTTTAATATTCAGGTTTTGTTACTTACTTTTCTGTAATAATGTGCTGCATTTTCTGCATCATGCGTCAGAAAACTTTGTAACTAATATGTAAAAATATTTATCCTAATACATTATTTTGCATGTAATGTCATTCCTTCTAATATTTTAAAGAGCTCTTTGCTTAATAATGGAATACAACATACCAATATAATTTAACGTTCTTTACCATAGATGTTCCTAAAAATCTGTATCTGCATTTCAGTAATCGGTTCAAATATATGATAGATTGCCTCGATGCTAATTGTTTTGAGCATGTCAGAATACATGGTATGAATCATCTTTGCTTTTCAAAGTTCCCATTCAGAAACTACAAAAAGACAATCTTCCTATCAACTGTATAGAATGATGGCTTCTTTCCATATTGTATCTCCTGCCTCTCAGTTCTCCTGGAAGCAATTTGTGTTTGTAAATAAAATCCCTCTAATTGGGATACCATCTGGTAGGTTAGCTATGATATGTCACTGACAATACATTTATTTATGTTTAGTAAATCCCAACTTTTGTGAGTATCTCTGGTGAAGCAGATATTTCAAAGAACCTGAACAAGATGAGATTGAGATGAATGTTTCTGTTACCAGTAAAGAGCTGACATAGCTCTCTGGACAAATAGGATTTTTGAGAATTCACAGAAACAATGACCTGAATAGAGGGGAAATTTATAAGAATATCAGTGCTTCTCTTTGAATTTTATTATTGTACTATAGCAACAGACTCTAAGCACAGCCATATGCAAAGTAAGTTGTTGCCTAGGACAGTAGATAGTAGCCTAGTTGCAGCCAGACTTTCCTCTTGGTGATTTTGTTGCTAAGAACTCTTAGATCTATGACCACCTCCATCCTGGGTCCAGACTTCACCTCTTTGATTTTGGAGAAAGAGATAGGACTGCAGCGATCTGCTATCAGCACACTGATCCAAGATCAGTCCTACTTTTTCCCCTTTCCTGCATAGCTGAAGCCATCAAGGTAATAGTTTCTGAAGTTCCTGGCACATTGGGCAAGACTGTGACCTTTCAGTGATGAACTAAAGTGCAAGCTTTGGGTACTGAGTGTTGCACAAACACTCATAGATGTATTTTGTTAAATATATATATTTGGTAAATATATATATGTGTGTATGTATGTATATATCTTTGCACAGAGCAATGCATACCCTCTAGCCAGTCCAGCATATATATGATGTATTGCTGTACGTTATCTTAAAAATTACAAAAAATCTCCTAATTATGTACAAAGGAGTGCCCTGTGTTACCTTTTCCGCATTTGCAGGAACAGTTTGTACAGACTATTGAAAGTGTCCCATCTATCTACAGTTTTTCCCATGTTGCATCAGAAACCACCTAGGGAGCCTTAAGGATGGTCAGATTCTCCTCTCAGGATGCTAATAAATAACTGAAACCTGCAGATAGTGCCTAGCAATTTGTCTAGGCATAGCAGGAGCTACCTGGGGAAGCTCCAAGACTGCAGTAGTTAGTCAAACGTTTTTATGTGAAGGTGGGAGGAATTCAGTTAATCCTCCTGTCTTAAGTCAGTCCATTATATGATCTGTGCAGAAAGAAGCTGTGGAGTTCCTGGAACTAAATGCAGTGTCTGCACACACAAGCATAGCCCGACTACCCAGCTACGCCAACTTAAATAATTATCTAAGTCATATAAGTGTTTATAAGTGTTCTTTTGTTTTGTTTTGTTTTGTTTTAAGAAAAAAAAAGGGGGGAGGGAGGGGCTAATATCTCTGTTGATTAGCTGTTGTAGCCAAAATGGACTAGTATCTAGAATATGGTATGCAAGACTTCTCCTTTTTTATCACTAGAATGGAAGAATTGGTTTATTCCTTTTTCAAATACATGTCCACACCATACACAATGTCATTGGCTCAAGATGAAAAATAAAATTTAGGAACATCCATCAAAAAGGAAAGCAGAGGGCCACAGAAAGCAGCAATAATGCTGTGAAAAGGCTTGACCTTTGTTTTCTTCACCTACTTCACTTTAGCAGCGTTTTCACAAGCAGTTTCCATGTAATGGAGTTACTTCTGCAAAAAATTGGAATAACACTACAGTGAATCTAGTCCAAAGAGGACTTTTTTATCTACTTTATAGGGCAGAATCAGGTCCGTAAATCATAGCAACTCTGATCTGAAGGGAAAAAAAAAAATCTACTGTCATACACGTTCCTAACAGAATGAATTGCCTAAGGAAGGTATTTATGAAAACAGTAACCAAAAGTGTAAGCCAGGAGAAATCTTCTAGTGAAATTGGGATAATATATCAAAGTGACAGAAATAAGACAGTAGGGTTTCTTTTAATCAGTGAGCTCTGTGTAATTAAATGTTGTGTAACCAAAGAATCCTTTTGCTGCAAAGAAAGGAAAATATAGATGTGTTTATGTGCTTGTTATCATACATCTTTGGTTAGCGTGAAAAATAAAATTACAAGGGAGGCAAAAGTATATTTGTTTTCTTCATGAGTAAAGCATAAAGCCACAGCTTTGTTCAGAGCCTGTTGTTAGGACCAGTCCAGGAATTCTCATTACAACACTAAACAAGGTATAGAGGCAACACATCATACAAGTTGCTAGGGTCATATAAGTCACAAACAGAGCTCGGAATAGTTGGGACTGTTCCTGTGTATTTGATAATTACGTTGCCATTCACAGATAACATTCTCTGTGAAGTAAACAAAGTACATGGATTATATCCCAGCCATTCTTGAAACTTGGCAAACATATCAGAATAAAAAGCAATTGCCTTTTGCATGTTAAAAATGCTGTGCTCCAAATCATTGCCATTAAAAACTGAATAGTTCAATCATGAGAGCTAAAAGACTGTATGGTAGGAAGGCAAGCACTGCAGCAGGTGCGTAAAATAGTTGCCTGATATTTTTATAGCATGCTGTCTCGAAGCGAGCAGTTAGTGAGGATGTTTCAAATATAGCTTCCTGAATTGATGATAGGCAGTGCAGAAAGTTGATTTATGTTATGAGTTAGCATGTGGTATTTGAGTATTTGTGTTGCTGCTAAAACAAACTAAAAGCAGAAAATATATTCTGTATTCCATAAAAGTAACTTTCATGAGGTCCTACAGTTATAAACCACTTTGACTTTGCCTGGCCCTGAAGTCCATCTGATTTCCATGGACTTCTGAATATATTTCACTTCACAATGTGCTGTTCTTTCACAGATGACCTTTTAACCCTCTTTAAAATAATTCTGGTCAAAATTCAAAACTCCCTGTTCAGGTTAAATCCTGAAAGCAAAAAGAATTTGGTCTGAAGACAGAAGACTTCAGGATTTAGCCCAGTCTGTTTGCAGATCTCTCTGCAAAAGTGCTAAGTAAACTTCTACTCTCCCAAGTTTCTCCCTTTGCAGCTGTCTGACTCATCCTGTTTCCTCTTAATTGACTTGATTTATAGTGACAAAGGAAAGGAAGATATGCAACATCTTCATACATATTCATAGATAGGAAAGCAGATATTTTCATGCCAGTCTCCCAAAGGGTTGGAGTCTTTCACCTTTACTTAGCTCTTAGGTCTTTTTGCTGAATGAGATAGCACCCAGGGGAAAATAATGGTGATAATGTGAGATAACGCAGAGGTATGATCTAGGATTGGTGTGAGAAACTGGTGACAATGTTCTGTATTCTGGCAGCTGTTTCAGAATACTGTTGGTGCAGAGAGTCAGCAGCGATGGGATGCCTCTTTACCAGGTAGCCCAGTGCTTGCTGCATAAAGTGCTTGCTGCTTGATGCATAAAGCTAGCAGTAGATTTGAACTTTGGTTATTATCAGCCTTGGGTGCCTTAAAGCAAACTACCCAGTTACTGAGGAAGGATCATCAAGTTTATTTCACACTGGATTAAAATATCTTTAGGAACGCTCAAGAACATAGAGCTGATATGTTGTTGCTGTTTGTTCCTTGAAAGCCTCTTTATAGCTGAACAAATCCAGCAGTTGATGTGTGTAAAGCACAGACATAGTACCCACTCTCTTTGGATTACTATTTTCTGGGATTTTTCAGGGGCTGCAGTTTTAGAAAATTCTCTTTAAAAATATATATATATATATATATATTTACTGGGATAAAACCTTAAGAGTTTTCCAAGTTTAAGCAGCAATTTTGACTCTCATAAACATAAACTTCAGAAGTAACTTCAGTAACTCTCTACACCCCCTTGGGGTGAATGCCCGAGGAAGTTTTACAGCTTTTTTATGAGACAATTCTGCCCCATAAAAAGATACTATAATCTGGTTTGGAGCATATTGCCCTTTATCACTGGGTTATATTATATTTGGGTCTTGCTTTAAAGCCAGTGTGGTCAGGTCTATCAAAAACCCTGAGAAGTTGAGTTTCCAGTTGTATGTGAATAAAACTGGGAATAAACATTCTGAAAACTATATTCCATGCTACAGAAATGACTGTGGGGTTTATACTATGTTTTGAGTCACCACTGCAAATCATTGAGGCTTTTTGTTTTCATCTGTACATGTGCCACATCATGTTAATTACAGCACTCAGTGTTTGTATATAGGTTGCTGTGTGACATTTTTGTTTCTCTTCAGTTTATCCTTAGTATTGGTACTGAAAAGGTGTTTTATTTAGAATTTTATCCAAATATTGTATCCTGAATGGAACTGTCAGGGAAAACAGGACTTAAGCTGAACTTACTTATGGTCAGGATGTACTGGCTTTTAAAACTCTTCCCCACCATCTTCAGTCTAAAATGCTAATGTGATATTTATGGGTCATAATCCACTTTTGCATGAACAGGCACAAAAGCTGCCTTACCCAAAATTAAAGTTTTATAGTATGATGTAAGACCATGGGGAAATCAGGATGTATCTTACTTCTGGCTTTCTACCTTGGAATCACCTTCTCTGAAAGTACAGACCCAACAAAAAGCCACCTGAAGAATCAAATCCACCATCTGGTCAGAGTAATCTACTAACAGGCTCAAGGGAATTGCTTACGAAAGCCTGCTGAGCCTGGCAAAAATCCAAAGCACGTTATTATGTGTGTTTAGCTCCTGGTGGCAGGAGCAGGAGTGATGCTAGAAATGGTAAAGAGAAAGTAGTAAGAGAAAAGAAAATTACTATTTATGGGGCTGATGAGTCAGCTGATCTAAAACCACAGATTTTCTCAAACTATTTCTGGCAGTAATGGTCACAATGTATTTTTAAGCGTCCAGATATTCACCATTTCAATCTCTGTTTAAAATCTGAAGATATTTTTTTCTTAAAAGAACTTTATGCTTGTCTTAGTGTGTCTACTAGTGGGAGGTTTCTACTTAGCTTATTTTAATAATCTCATTTCTATTTTCATAATTGTACTTTGGATTTAATGTCTTATTGATAGGAAGATTCTTGACTCCAAAAATACGTTTTTGTAGCATAGCTTCAGGATACAGTAATGCTTTTAAAACTTAAATCTAAGTAGAAGCATTTTAAAGCTATCAAACACACCAAATGTCTTCAATGTTGCCTGTTATTTCTTCTGGTAGTAACACTGTGTTGGCACATCACTCAGAAAGCATGTGTAAGGAGTTAGCTTCAGTTTAGAAAAATCTGTTCTCACGAATGAAATAAATATCATCATCTTAAATTTAATTTTTTAACAAGTGTTAGCTCACCCTCTGAAAGCCTACTTTACTTTCACTTAGAACCATAGCACACTGTAAGAAAGTCTTTAAAAGCTTGTGTTCATTAACTGTCATGTTCATCAGAATGGAAAGTTCTTACTGAATATATTGCCACCATAAATTACGTACGAGTATTGTTGAGTGCTTAAGAAAGTCAAGGTCTTGATTACTGAAGAAAGCTTATATAAATCTTCAAACACAGACCTTAAAAAACATACACAAGGAGGAAAGAAACTCACTTCCTTGTTATGCATTTTGCCAGTGATTATTTGTTTAGGTAAGTCTCTGTGGTGTCCTAATATATAAACCACTATCTTAATTATTTTTTCTGTGTTGCTGTGGGGAGGAGTAAAACAGAGAAGAAGTAAAAATGGTCAGTGGAGATTCTACCCCTTTGTTTTAAGAGAAAAAAGAAATAAAATAAAAAAAGGTAAAAAGGTTGCATATCACAATTCAAAGTTTCAATGAAGTGGCAATCGCCAAGAAGATTGTGAGGTGAAGTTGCTATAATGTCTCTTGCTTCTGTGTATATCCTTATCTCGTTTAATATCACAATACAGTGTGTTTGTAAAGTGTGATGACTTGTGACACAAAGTTGAGTTCAGGCTCTAGAATGCTCCTGATAATACAATTAGGACCATGCCAGCAGGGGACTGAAATTAGAATTTATCAATAAAATAAAGAGGGAGAGGTATTATCCGTTCTGACAAACCTTCCTACTTCTCTCCCACCCAAAATTAGAATTTTTGATATTTCCCAAAAATGCCCCAACATTCCATTTTTTAATCCAAAAAATCCAAAACCACTTGGGGAAAAAAAATCTGTCAAGTTTTCAGTGTAAATATTTTGACCAGGTCCAAATGCAGCATACTGACCTTCTTCTGTTGATTGAAATTTTAGGATGCAGTTATCTGTTCACAGCTACCTGTCAGTTATTGTGTATCTGAACAATTTTGTTTTGTTCTCTACCTGTGCAACTTCTGATACAGCTCTCTGTAATATGGCAGATACATAAATCTGGGGGGGAGGTGGTTCATGTGCTTCAGTTATGGGGAGTGTAGAGTAATCTGTCAGAGAGCTGCCTACTTTTTTTTTTTTTTTTTTTTCCAATAGCTATTTGTCTGCCAGGACAAGTTAAGTGTCCTTTTTCCGTGGTTTTCACATCAGCAGCTGTTTTCTGATTGGGTCCTCAACACAGTTCCTTTCCAGTCTGACATTTGTCATCACAAAAATGGGGAAAGAGGAGGAGATTAATTGCAGTGCCCTCTCTTGACTTATGGCTTATCCAGTTCATTGCACCGTTAAATAATTCACACAGAGTATTCCCAGAGTAAAGCTACATATTTTATGAGTCCCCTTCCTGAGATTACTTTAAAAGCTCATTTTTTTCAGATCATTTGGTTATGCTATTTTTGTCAGACAACAGCAAAGTCTACATGCTGTATTGTATTCAGGACTAAAGTAAACTAAATTCTGTACAAGTACAGAAACACATCCCATGCAGATTTTCACATTGCCCTGTGCTTTACATTCTAGTATTATATACAAAACAGGTCTTCTGTGAACATTGTATGACATTCATTTTAAATATAAGGCAATATATGAAATGCATCAGCTTGCTGGTTTTTATTATTACAGGAGTTTATCATGAATCTTGTTAAAAGTTTTGTTCTCATATAACCTTTATTACTCTCTTTTTTCCTATGGTAAAATAATGCATAATAATTTCCCCTCTGTTATTGCCCTCTCTGATCTGACCTTCAAATGTCAGACTTACTGCTTTTTGATCATGCATATAATATGCACCTTGACTCGCTTATGTGAAGGTGTATCAGACAAAGGTCCTTTCATGATTCAAGCCTTGAGTGAAGTAATCATATCATATCCATCATTTACACCAAAAGAGCAGATATTTTAGCCAGATTTAGCATCATGTCCTGCTGATGTAAACTAAAAGTGACAGAAACACAGAAAATGCACCTTAAAACATAAAACCAAATGTAGTACGTGCTTCTTTTCATACAGTAGCAGTTGAGCAAAATCATATTGGATTGTTCAGAAGCTAAACTAATTGTCTTAAAAGAATACTTCAGTCTGTAGGCTATATTGTATTTAATAATGCAAGTGCTTTCAGAACTGATTCAATGCCTGCATACTCAGTATCATTAATCCCTTCAATTATTGCATCTTAGCATTAAAAAGAAAGAAAAAAAAAAGTTCTTAGATAATTATTTAGCACCAATATGTGCACGTTATTAAGCACCAGTTGTCTTTGATTTACTTGACTTCAATATCAGTTGCATTTCTGTTTGCCAACAGAAATTTTTTTGTAACCCAGTAAGGAAATCTTTATTTGTTGCCCAGGTGTGTCAGTGGAACCTTGTTTCAGATTTTGAAAACTGGAAGACATTAAAGACAGATGGCTAACAAAGGACACTTTTGTATAAAATCATTTTTTATGAAAAAAGGAGTATTTTCCAAGCAAATTAAGTCTGTATAGAGCTCTAAATCAGAAATATATATATATATATATATATACGTATAAAAAAAATAAAATGAGGAAGAGCTTGGAATACTTCATTTTCTTCTCCCATTTAGCTGTCTAGGTCATTAATTACATGATTTATAAAAATCAAATGAGTTACATGTGTAATAGGGGTGTGAATAAAACTCATGTCATGGAAAGCTTTGTTAGAATTTGAATTATTGCTATTATGTCCTTTAAAATTTCTTTACAAGTGGCACCTATTCCATGAAAGCTTGGGAATTATATTTTCTGTCATCAGGATGGAACATCAAATTCAAGAGCTTTCACAGTAAAGTATTTCCAAGGAGACAAAACTATGCCTGAAGGTACATGATGAGTATTGCACTTTCTCTTTCTTGGCAGAAAAGAAAGAAACAAAACTTCTCCAGCTCGAGCTGCTAGGAAGATTGACCACTTACTTTCCTGATTGACCAATTGTACTTGTTTCACTCTCCACTTATTTTTCACGCAACTTCTCAATGGAAAAATTCCTATAAATAAATAAATAAATAAATAAATGTTTAGTATCACCCAAGCTTTATACACTGTAAGTTCCAAACAAATTAAATTACCAACTATCCAGATTTTTTTTATTAAAAAAAAAAATCATATGTACCAAGGGACATATTGAGAAATGGGTGCTTTGGGATAAGGGTACCTGATGGGACAGAAATAATAGTCTTTCAGGGGCTCCAGGACATTTCCAGATGGGAAGGAGTCTAGGCTGTTCACCGTTAGATGAGATGATCATCTTTCCTCTCAGATGAAACCCAGACATCCAGATAACCACAGTATGCCTCAGGGTATCCCTTACTAAGGAATGCATGAAAGGCAAAGATTGTCATGCAGTGTCCATTCATGACTCAGTAGTCTGTTTTTAACGTACATGACTAGTGCAGGACAGGATTTCACAAAAACCCCCCATCAGTATATCCAGCTGATGTAATGCAAATGTCCATTGAAATCTTCTCCTTCATGTTTTCTCAAATATTTCCTGATGTTGTTGCTCTTTTTATTTGAAATCCTTTTATGACTAGGAAATGTTATTATAGTTGGTTCCTGCTGTCTCTACCCCTTTTCAATATGGACTTTTTAAAAAAGAAAGAAAAGCCAAGTACTTATTAAGAAGCTAACTTATTTTGAAAGCATTGGATATAATTTTTCACTGTTAGAATCTTTATTCTTCATATAGTTTAATATTTTTCATTTGCATCACTTCAGTAATTATATGCTTGGATTAATGGTTTTCATCGTGAATTATTGTTGAAGTTCTGTGAATAACGATGGATTCCTTTATCTCTCAGGAAAGTAATCCTGCTTCATTGTATCCGAATGTTTACAATCTCTCTTCAAACACATGTGGGTACCTGTATCATAACAGAGATGACATTACTCAATTTGTGGCATATTTATGCTTGAGGAGGACTATAGTACTCCAGTGGCTTAAGATTTCCCAGAACTAATAACTCGTAAGCAACGAAGGATCTGTGGAAGGGTAACCTTAGGCTAAACGTAGGAGATAGAGAGTCATAATATGTGTCCTTAAACTACCAGAGTGTTTTAAAGATTTTGTCCTTCCAAGGTATCATGCTATTACCAGGGCAGCTATTATCAGCTCCAATCACTGTTCCATAACCTGGATTGTAAGAATGTAGAACTAGCATTATCTACCATGTAAAATATCCTGTAGTATAAGGAACTTGGACGTGATAATCAACCTGCCAAGGGGAACTGGGCCAAGTTGGCAAAAGTAGAGGAACAGTAATGTCTGAAGGTAAACTCTGCTCATTATAATGTCATTTTAATGATAAAAACCACACCCACAGGTTGGAATGACCCTGGCCAAGGTGAAGACCATTTCCTTGAGCTTCCATAGATTTTCTAGATAAGATTATGCAACTATATGTCAATCACTAACCAGTTAGAATTTGATGGGATGTATTAATATGATAATGACTGTGTAGAATTGCATAAAAATCAACAGGGAAAGTCCAAAATTAGGACAGCTTTGTGGAAAACCACCTGGTATAAAGAATTTGCACTACTCTGAAATAAAACAGTATCTCAACCTAGTGTGTGTATTTGGCTTATTTGCACACCGGATAACGAATCTGAATGTTTTGTTGGACAACAAGGACATTCATTTCACCCTAAGCTGGAGAACTGAATGTTTAAAATGTGGTGGAGAATGATCTTCTATGGTTTTTGAAATCATCTGTTTAAAAACAAAACAAGACAAAAAAAATATAAAAAAAAGGCAATTTTCCGCAAAAACAGTGTATGAAATTTAAAAGTCATCATGTCTTCTGATCATCACTAAACGGTTCAGACATGAGGCTTTAACTGGTTTAATGGCTATAAAATGAAGAAATTATTTGAATAACAAATAGACAGCAATTGATTTAGTTACCTTACACAATCCCATTTTATTTACATCACTTCCTAGGAATTATTAATGGGTGGAAAAGGGAATCAAAGCTATACCTTGCTGTCCCTAGGAACAGCAGCATGCATAACTGATCTTTGTACTTGGATAAAACATGTGGATGCATATTTCTCACTGACAACTCATCGCCTTGTATTTTACTCTCAATCAGTTGCCACAGCTTTTTGCAATCAGCATTAGAAGAGGCTGGTCTGTGCCACATCTGCTGATTGTGTCACCCCAAACAAGGCTAGAATGGTGGATGCTGTAGCAAACAAGGTATTCAGAGACTAGCATTCACCTGACCAGCAGAAGCAGATACTCTATACAAAGCAAAAGCAAAATAAATTGAATTGAGGAAAACAGTGATGGAAAGTGAAGTGGCTGAGGTACTTAATGTTTTTTTTTGCCTTGGTCTGTATTAGTAATGCCAGTTATTCTCAGGGTACCTAGCCCCCTGAGTTGGAAGATGGTGACAAGGAGTGAGATGAAGATCCTATAATCCATTTGGAAACTGTAAGTGACCTCTATTCTCTGGTTCTGTGGTTCTACTACATTATTTGTGTGCTCATAAGTCTATGGGGATGGACGAGATTCATCCAAGGGCACTGAAGAGGCTGGCAGAAGTGCTCACCAAGCTACTTTCAATAATTTACCAGCAGTCACAGGTTACCAAGGAGGTCCCGGCTGACTGGATGTTAGCAAATGTGACTCCAGTGTACAAGAAGGGCAGGAAGGAGGATCCATCAGTCTGATCTTGGTACCAGGGAAGTTTATCAAGCAGACCACGTCATCATGTGCAACCAGTGTAGTTTTATGAAAGGCAGGTTTCTGCCTGACTAGCCTTGTCTTCTATGACTAGGTAACTTGATTAGTAGTAGGGGGAAGGGCTGTTGATATTGTCTACCTGGATTTTAGTAAAGGGTTTGACGCTTTCCCGCAACATTCTTGGGGAGAAACTGGCTTCTTATGGCTTGGATGGTTGTAGAGTTTGCTGATACGTGAAAATTGCCAGAATCAAATAATGGTTTCTTTTTCTGCATAGTGTGATATCCTTTTTGCCATAATGTGACATGGGTGGAAAAAGTACATCTAGAAATCTGAAGTTCTGGCGTCATGGAGACGGGAACCTTCATGTTGGACAGAGAAAAATTTGTGGAAGTAATCAGAACACCTCATCTGTATGTGGATTAGATACATAATGCAACCAAGTCTCTAGTCTTTTGAGACTATAACTTAAAAATGCTGTTAGTGCTTTTTTTTTTTCCATCTTTTTTTTTTCTTTTTCTTGGAAACCTCAACCTCAAAGGCACATGGCCAAAGACCACTCATGTTAGCTCAGCATATTGTTTTCTGTTAGCAAAGTAGCTCTGGAAGTCCATAGTAATGTTTCTTACTGGCTAGCTAACAGAAACTTTAATCTGTCTGAAATAGAACTTGAATGCATGAAAATAGACTCACAAACCCTTGTGGAAAGGTGTGAAGTGAAGCTGTTTGATTTCTAGCTGTTTTTCAACTGTCTGTATGTTCTCAAAATACAGAGATACTACGTATTCCTTATCACCTGTAAGTCCCACTAACTGAAAACCTTGTGTTTATGTATCTGTGTAAAGAGTAGCAGTTATTTTTACAATTCTTTTTGCTCCCACTATTTCCCTGACTCGAGCTTGTTCTAATAAGAATGAATTCCTGATCATGTTCTCACATAAAAGTCTATCAATCTCTTGTAAAAACATCTCATTGCCCTTCTTAACCCTTTCAGTCAATGCTGAATAAAGGGTCTTGAGACTCCTCAGTCAGGTATCCTGTATAATCATTTGCTCTATGTAGCTGGAAAAAGGTTATAACATACTGCAGTGGAATTCATATTGATTGTTTATACATGTTTACCTTTGTGCAGACAAGATGAAGGGGAAGTGTCTTTCACTTGGCTTCTCTTCATTTTAGAAGCTAATAGATAGTTTAAGGGCTGAATGTGAGTAGTATGGCCATGCATGTAAATGCAATGACTGCTTATGCTGCATGTCGCATAAATCTGGGAGGTGACTTTCTCTATGGATATTGCATAAATATGCCAAGGCATTGCACACTGTGTGGAAGTGATGGAAATAAATTAATGGAACTTTTACAACATTGATTATTCTAACAAATGCACTTGCTAGTCAGAATGGAAAAAAAGACATACGCTAACACTAAACACTATGAGATTACAGCACGTCTCTACATGGAGACAAATAAATATTTTTTTCACAGCCAATCTGACTTAGTGCCTATGGAATCTGAGATTTTTGAAATAGGCAAGCCCCTTCTTGTTTCTTGTATTTGCCTTCTTTTGGACAAGGACATACTTAAAAATTACTTATTTTGAATGCCATGTAGCAACCTTGGGCTGTTTATCGTGTTGTGTTTTTTTTTTTTCTTAAGTAGTCTCCATTTTTTTCTGCATGTTATCAATTACTTACACATGTTGCTAGTTGATTGGCTCCACTATTATATGTCTTTCTGTAATTAATTGCATACATTACCAGAAAGTGAAGTCAGGTCCCACTTAAAATTAAATCACATAGTTACAGTAAAGCTTCCTGTTTTCAAGCGCATTGAATAAAGTTCTTTGTTTAACTAACTTTCATAGCTAAGCTGTAATTTTGGGAAATAAATGCAGCTGAAATACAAAGTGTAAGAGCACAGGACATTTTATTTTATTGTATAATACCCAGTATATCCTTTGCAAATGAAAGGAGGAGAGACCTGCAATAACAGTACCAAATGCAATAACAGTACAAAAGCACCTGAAGGAGTATAGTTCCAAAGAAGTCTGTGTATTGGCCATATTTTAAAATGTGTGTATAAGCAGTTTTTTGTTTGTTTGTTTGTTTTAATTTCATAAGTAAGAGTTTTAAGGATAAGTTAATATATTCATTGGGCAAATTTACAGCAAAAATTAAAATAAAACTCTGAGGTTCAGTGGCTATTCCTTGCATGCAGAAAGAGCTGTGACCTTCCGTTCCTTCTTCCAACTTGGTCAATTGTTTTTGTTAAAAAGTATAAGCTAAATTATGTTTGTCAGGAGAGGTAATGTTTTTCTCCCAGTTACAATAACCACACTACATCTACAAACTGTTTAATTGCAATTTTTGATTTCCGGGAGAAAACTACGGGCATAAAATTTCTAGAAAGACAACGCACATGCTTTCAGACTGAGCATTATATGAACGTTTCCAAAGATAAATGAATGTGGTCCTCTGACACTTCTTGTGCTTTGACCTAGCTTTTTGGTTAAGGTGATATATTTTAGCAGTTTTGTTAATACATTTTTTCAATTTAATGACTAACCAACTAAAAAGTTCTTTATAACCAAGATAATAGTTCTGTTAAACAATGTTTAGATCCTTATTTCTCTCCAATATCATAATCAGAGCTGACTCACTATAAAGGGTACAATACTTTTATAAGCAGAAATTTGTGAATGCCATTTTATTAATTTATTAATTATATTTCATCAGTAAGTGATTAGTTGGATTAAACTTACTTTTTTAGATACTTTGGTAGTTTGGTGGTTTGGCATTGGCAATAACATAGCTTGGTGTAGGACTGGTAGAAAATGAAATTTCTAGTAGCTAGTAATGATATTCCTGAAGACAAGATTGCCTCCAGAGCCATTAGTAGCACAAAACAAGCAATTTACCTTTCTGTTTAATCTCCAGTGAGAGTCAGTAGTGAACTGTGTGCGTTAATTCAAGTTATATGACTGAACTGATTGTAATGGCTAAATGAGAAAGCTTAACCTTATGATCTTAAGATCTTTAAACTCTAAAGGGAGTAGAAAGGGACTAAAAGAATCACATCAATGTGTATAAAGGACTGAAAGGAAACTGCAAAGAGGACAGAGACAGGCTTTTTTTTCAGTCATACCCAATGGCAGGACATACTGGAACACAGGATGTTCCCTGGACATCAGGCATCAAATCTGTCCTGTCCAGGTGATGAAGCACTGGCACAGGTGGCTCAGAGAAGTGGTGGAGTCTCCTTACTTGGAGATCTTCAGAAGTCACCACCGTACGGTCCTGAGCAACCTGCTGTAGGTGGCCCTGCTTGAGCAGGGGGGTTGGACCAGATGGCCTCCAGAGGGCCCTTCCAACCTCAGCCATTATGTGGTTCTGTGATTATGTCTAAATAGCCTCTAAATGAGCTTATAAAAGGAAGAATTGTTCCTGAATCCAAGTTTTGTTCCATGAAGAGTACCTGAGAGTGTGGAGTTTACTCCATGATACATAAATAAGTTGTTGGTCAAGAAGCATCAAACAACTTGTAAGCATATGGCAAGGTGGAAAGAAAATCCTTTGGTGCTAATAAAAGTAATAGAAATGTGTGTACTTTCATTGACTTCTGCTATTTGTTTCTCTAACTTAACGCAACTGCTTTGCTTGATTTTTTTTTTTATTTTTATTATTTTTTTTTTTTTTTTTACTAAAAGTAGTTATTTTTCATAATTTTCAGAAGAGCAGAGATCCCCCTGCAGCCCCTGGGCAGGAGGCTGTGCTGGAGCAGGGATTTCCCTCCCTCAGCCCCTGGGCAGGCCCCACGCTGGAGCAGGGCACGGTGTGAGGAGGAAGGGGCGGCAGAGGGGGGCTCTCAGGGACTGACCCCAGCCCCTGCACCACTTGCTTGGGGGCAGGAGGTGGATGGGTCTGAGGTGGAGGGGAGAGGCTGGGCATGGGATGAAGGGCAGGTAGTGAGAAGGTGTTTTTTTACGTTTGTCTTTGTTTCTCACTACCCAAACCTATCTTAATTGGCAAGGAGTTACAATAATTTTCCCCATGTTAAGTCTGTTTTGCACATGATGGCAACTGTTAAGTGATCTCCCTGTGTTTATCTCAACCCACGAGCTTTTCCACCTTATTTTGTCCCCCTGTCCTGCTGAGAAGGGGCATTGGTAGAGCAGTGGGGTGGATGTATGACAGCCAGCCAGAGTCAATCTGACTGCAAGGTTGACTTAAGAGCTGTTTAAGAAAGAGCCTGAATGGAAGATGCCTCTTTGTTTCTTTGTGGGTAATGTATTTTTGCAGTATCTAGAATTTTATTGATGAGCGTAACTGGACCCCAGGTTTCTTGGGGGAGAATATAGCAGCTAATTTTTATGCCGTTCTCTAAAAGGTCTTACTGCTGTTGATGTGTTTTTTTTTTTTTTTTTTTTTTTTTTCTCCTGTTTATTTCAATGTGTCTGTCTTTATCTTCTCAACTCCTGGTTTATTGGTTTGTTCCTCAAAGCTGACCTGGTAAATTGAAATTTCTGGGACCATTGAATTCAGTGAAACCCTTCCTGTGTTAATGTAATATGAACATGAGGGTGTAAGAATGTCTGGACATTTCCCAGAACTGCACAGAGTAACACAGCTGTCTTCTATATCCTGTAATTTTCTGTTTCAGTCTTTATTCCTAACCCTCCATTTGTATTTCCTTTGATACACAAAAATGCTAGTATGGCTTAGAAATATCAAGTCAGGATACATTTCTTGTAAACCTTGACAACACCTCTCATTCATTCTGATTAGATTTTCTTCCTAATACTGACAGGTACTTTTTCATCAAAGAATTTCTTTGTTTGAAAGCTGAAGAATGCTCGCAATATTTTTTTTTTATCTGCATGTTATATTTGGAAAAGGTTTTTTGTGAGTGTTTTTGGTTTTGACCAGAAATTTGAGCCATGCCACCTGAAATAGCCAAGAATGGCTTGCAAAGGCACTCATCCAGACCGGAAAACTGAGGTTACAGTCTCTAATCTACTTCAGCTATAGCAGTGGATTTTTACTTTATTTCCTACATCGCTGCAGTAAGTTTCCTTCATCCTACAGTGCTGTTGCTGTGCTTAAAATGATACAGATTGATGAATCTGTATCATTTTATTGTGTTACAGAACAGAAAATGTGCATATTTTCAACTCTGTCAGTCTTCAAATATCTTGAGCATTTTTTCTTCTGATATGCCTTTTCCCTGCAGTATGAAGCCCTAATGGGGCACTGAATTTTTGGTGGCGCCTGCAGTTTTCACCTAAGAGCTCTGAGCTGCAGTGCTGATATGATAGTCCAGCTAGGAGAAGGGAAACGTAGAAAGCAGGCATGCAGAAAGGAACTTGTCTTCCTTCTCAGAGCACAAAGCTGGCTCAGCTAGGACTTCGCAAGCATAAAGTCACTTTGCCTATGCCATATTTGAATATTACCAAGTTAGAAAACGGTGGCAATGTTACTTCAAATAATGCCATGACTGGTCTTTTTACTGTAGACTTCCATTCTGTATGTATGAAGTAAATGACCCAATTTTAATGAAATCTAAGGTAAACTCAACCTGTAGAAGCATAGGAAATTAGAGGCTGAGTTTCGACACTTCTTCCGTCGTCCTTCTTTTGAGGATAGACAGATGGACCTCTTTCTGATTCACAAGCACAAGATTTTTGTGAGTCTGTAACCCACAAAAACTGGACCATATTTTCATATGAGTTATATCATTGTTGAACATTTTTGTACAGAAAAGGAGTCACATGTAACATTTTCTGCTACAAGCTTAAAATTGGAGTATTGTGTAGCAAGAATGCATTGTGCCTTAGACAAATTTTAGGATATGACAAAGCAAACAAACATCTCTCTGAAATGAAAATTAAAATACTTTAGCTTTTCTGGGAGAAAAAAAATGGCTGGTATGACCTTCCTTCTGTAGTTAAATTGGAAGAAACTGAAGTGTAACAGATAGGAAACAATTGCTTTCATTGCAAAGGAAAAGCATAAGTGTAGTAGGAATATATACTGTGAAAACAGAAAAATGTTAAAAAAAAAAAAAAAAGACAACGCTAATATATATTTCAGATATAAAAATAAAGCTCTTCCCTTTCCCCATCAACTCTTAGCGAGAAATAAACCATTAATATGTACTGGCCGGTATTATCAAATTAGGATAATTGCTTCCACATTTGTTTGTTGGCTTTTTTTTTGGTGAATTTCTAGAAGCATAGAACAGTAAAATTGTTGAAAAGATATACTAGAAATCTTAGCATAAGTTTAATAGAATTCTTGTTTATTCATAGAAAAGTGTAAACTTTCATTGGAAGTAGAACACTGAGATAAGAGAATATCATAAAACACTTTCTTCATTAAAACCATCAACACAGTATAAATATATATATTTTACTTCTCATGTCCAATTTTCATATAGCATTAAGACAAATATTGAACAGTTAAATCATTCATTATTCCTGTCTTATATCGCAGCATCTTTGGTGAGAAAAGTCCTGCACTTTCTATTTCCTTGATGAAATAAAGCAGGGCCATCAGCTTTACTAATGTAAGCAGTATTTATGGCATTATATTACAGAGGATTTTGCTTAAATAGTGACTGACATTTAGAGATCCTGGAAAGTGGATAAACCTCAAATTATATCAGATTAGCTAGTATAAGCTAGAAATCCTGTCATATATTGACCTCCTAGTCCTAAGCATTGAACAAATTCAAAAAAAAAAAAATCTGTTCCTGCTCTAAAAAGCTAGTAGGAGAGAGGTAGATGTGGCAGTTATACACCTAGAAAAGTGAGAAAATTCTATGGTGACATAATAACTTGAGGGCTTTATGTGAATTACTAAATCATGTTAGGCATCTGTCTGCTGTAAATACGTTATAAGCTTTTGGAAGGCTGTGTTCTTCTAATAACCGAAATGTGTATCTTGTGCATATCCCTCCCTCTACAACTTCGCTTCTGCTTTTCTGACAGACTAATTCAAGCAAATAAAGAGTCATGGTCTTTCAAAAATGCTATAATACACTCTCTTTGACCATATTTTTGTCTGGTTTGGTTTCCTGGGAGGATAAAAGAGGTACTCATTTTGAATTATCTGAGAACCACATAATTATAGTAATTATCTGACCACATTTTTCAGTCTTTTGTTCAAAGCTTATCCAGCAAGTGGAATTAATTTTAACAGCTATGAAAATCATTGTTTTAATAGAAAAGCATAGTATTTTTGCCATCTTGACTTTCTCATGAAATATGTACAGTATCTGTGAACCAGGAATGAAGATTTGTTGTTCAAAATTGCATGTATGTTACATATTAATCCTCTGTGTTTTCAGCCATGAACATAAAAAATATATATGTTTATCTAGACAAAGAAAATGACATGCTAGGGAATTTTTAATTTTAAGAGGATGCCAATGTGTATTTACAACTGTAGATGAATATTTTTGTATAGCTAGAGTTGAAACATTAGTGCTACTTTCAGGGTTGTCATTTATTGAAATAGCTAAGTAGCACTTAATCTTTTGCTCTATTTATTCCATATAGCTTTTTGGAGAAGTTAACATTATACTGTTCGGTTGGCTCTTGGAGAATTGAAATAACTGTCTGTACTGTTTATTCCTTTTGAGTCCAGCCCAAACTTCCACAATATTTTGAATGCTCTTGGACACTCAGCCATGAGCTTTGAGTAAGCTCTAGCACACAGGATGGGAATATGTGAAGTGAGATAGATGACCTGAAAGTAGTTTTGCCCTTTAGTGCAGACCTCTGCAGGTTCATCTAGGAGTGAAACACTTGGAAGGCCACCTAGCCATCCCTGAAAGACTGCCCCGTCTTTCAGGGAAAGACTGCCAAAATTTTCTTTCCCTGAAAGACTACCTTGTCTTTCAGGGAAAGAAAAAAAATTGTCAACCTTCCTACTACCACAACAGAAATGGGCTAACACACTAACCAGGGATCCAAATCATACAGTCCTTTTAAAAATCAAATTTATAAATAAGTCCTTAGATCCTTGTGGGCATATGCCAGCCTGGGGAGTGGGCTATTACAGAAGGCTCTGCAAATTAACGTTACGAAAATGCTAGAAATGCCAGCCAAGTTGGAGCAGTGGTGCCTACTGCAGTGCTTGGTCTCCAGCAGTGGTAGTGGGAAATGCTGTCTTGGTAAAGTGCGTGAGCCACTGCTGGTTCCCTGATGCTTCCCAGCACCCATGTCAGGGATTGTCACTCCCGTTGGACAGCTTGCCCTCCAAATATGTCGCTGGTGCTGGGACCTGGGGGTCAGGTCTTGAGCTGCTGGTGGTACTGTGCCCTGGTATTCAGGTGAACCAACGCTGGCTTACATTAATGTATCGTTCAGCTGCATGAATATGGCTGAAAACTGGTGGTTTGGGGACCTATTAACAATCATTTCAGATATTCCTACCTCAGGGGTGTTCCTGTCATTTAGAAAGGCTGTTTGACGATTGGAGGTAATAAACAAAATTGTAAGTGCATTACTATTTATCCCTCATAACCTTCATACTAGTTTGTTTCATCTTCTCAACAGGGTAAATCATTGTTCAGTCAGGATTAATGAGAAAATGGCATACATCTGACATAATACACAGTCCAAACACAGGATTGCTTTTGTTGTTACAGCTGGTAAAGTAATCTAAACAAATCACAGATAGTATGTATATAAAAGCCCCAGTAAATAATTCTGACTATATTTCTGTATGAAAACAACACTACTTAATGAAATATTGAAACTGAAGAAAGTACAGAAAAATCTTCAAAAACACCTTCCAAGTGTGTTTTCACATACTAACAATACTTTGTGGTCAAACGTTGAGGTCTTTGCTGAAATAGAGTTTGTGTGAAAGTTACTTTGAAATCAGTTGTGTTTTTGTTTTTAATTTTAGTTTTGTGCATTTTATAGTGAAGTCTCATTTGAAGATTAATATTAATTTTCCAGTTTCATTTTTCATAGTTTTTTGAGCAAAGCCATCATTTCCTGATGATTGGTGTGTTTTGAATCAATGAATTAAATTAATGTATTAAAACAAGGTTTTATTGTCAGTCTTGGAGTTTGAAGATGTCAGATAACTTTTAAATAACAAAAACAAAGTAAACTACTTAGCTGCCAGAGAAAAACATACAAAAATATCTTGGAATTACTGCTTAAAAGAAATATGTTCAAAAACCTAAGATATTTTGTGAAATCTTTCCTTAAAGTAATCTAACAGATTTTTCTCTGTCCACCACCCTGCCCTTCTAAAGTCTTCCATTTGTTCTATGAATAACCAAATGACACAGGTTGATTTACACACATAACTTAATATGGACTAAGGAGAAAAAATGATTTATTTAATATAACGATGAAGATAAGATTTAGGAGAGGTTTACTGGTATGTCGTGACCCTGTGTCAGTCAGGTTATACAAAGGTACTGTGTTGAATTTCAGTGTGTAAACCCAACAGTTAGACAGAAGCACTATAAATTAATTGTCATTTACAAAACACCACCCCCTGCTCTCTCAGATGGCAATTTATTGCTGTTTTTAATCTGGATTTTTGAAGTGAGTAGACATTCAGATATTTTCTGTTACTTCTGTATTCTGATTTCTTGTATACTGCCTATTTGTGATATTAGCTCCAAGAAAATTCCCCTTCTTTTTCTCCCCTCTTCTCTTTCATTAAATGTCCCAGAAAAGGTAAACAATTTCCTGTAATTGTCTACAGTTAGCCTACCACCTAATATGTGGGTGACTGTCTGTCAGGGTGATGCTGTGCATGTTTCTTAGCATCTTGTGGGAGAGTATGTATCTAGGCCTCGTGAAAGAAAACAGTAGTTAATGACTTTTTTTTTTTGTAATCCAACCTCTTTTCTAGTTGAAAAACTTCACATGCACTGATTTGTTTTGCAAGGAGTTTTGCAATTGCAGTGCTGCCTGTTTCAGCAGAGGTTGTCCTTACCAGCTGATGCCTTTTTAACATTTTGATGATCAAGCCTTTGTTGGTTAGTCACAGACTGCCACTTAATAGAGTACATTTTGTCTTATTTGTATGTGATGGACATCATACAAGTAGGCATTAGCCTTTTTCTGCTTTGTTCTCCTTTTAAAGGGAACAATATCTGTTAGCTCACATATTAAAAGGCATTTTATATTTGTGTGTAAATGGGTTTAAAATTAGACTTTTTAGTTTGACCTTTTTTCTTTTATTGCTTCTGTAATCCATCACAATCACGTGTTACTAAGTCTACTTTCATTTTTGCGTTGTTCAAAGCATCACATACAATTGGTCCTTGCTATCCTCAGGAATTTATTTCTCAGTGACCTTGCCTTTCTCTATTGATTATGTGCCACTGGGACAGTAAACTGCTGCTCATAGTGAAAGATTTGGATGTACAGAAAAATGAATTCATATGAGCTGGTACCTAGGCTGAGATTGCGAGGGTGAGAGAAAGTATTAGCAGAGACTGACCTCAGCTTATTCTCTGGAGGCTTCCTTTGCAGCTGACGGAGGAAGGAGGCACAGGCACACCCCAACATTCCCAAAGCCTGGGCTCTCTCTCTCCATCCCCACACCTTCTCTTACTTCAGGATATCACCTGAATGAGTTCCCTGCTCTGAGTCACGTTTACAGCTGCCTCAGGCTGTTCAGAGGCCTGGAGTGCCTCCGTGAGCTGTGGCAAAAGCTGACCAGAGGCTGACCTCATGTAGGCCTGGATCACTCCACTCAGGGTCTAAAAGCTAAATCCAATACCCGACCACTTATTTCAGGATTTCCTACACCTGCATTTGCTGTCTGCCCTGTAAGCTCTTCCCCACCGCCCCCATCTTTCTTCTTCTGTATCCGAAGGAGGCTCAAAATGCTTAATAAATCTGTTTTTAATTGCTTGGGAGAAATGCAATTTCTACAGTGAAGGGGCCATTAAGTACCCATCTCCCTGCTGACTCAGGCTTACATCTCTGGCTGCTTCCCTGAAATTCGCAGGTACTCGGCTGTGTTTGATCTTCCAACCTCAGCACTTTCTGTGGGGTACTCCTGCCAGCATCTTTTATCTGGATCTTCTCCCTTCCTACTCTGGAGCAATCCTTCTGCACGAAAAGGAGCACACCACAGATGTGGAGCTGGGAATGTGTTGTTAGTCCAAATTACCTAAGTAATTCAGAAAAGCCTATTCAATAGTACAGTGAGAACTGTTATGCCAAAAGTAGCTTGTGTTTATCCCTGTCTTTGGCATTGTGCTCCACTCAGTTAAGTATATGATTCGATTGGAAGGCAAGAGATCCACCCCCCCCCCCCCCCCAAAAAAAAAAAAAAAAAAAAAAAAACTATTGAGTGTTTTAATTTGTACCACAGGATTTAAATTCTTTATGCTTACTTTGAGCTGGGCTTCTCCTCTAACATGATTTGGGAGCTGTGACTTAAAAGAAAAATAGGGTATCATGGTCCAATTCTCATGTTGATTGTGAATGAGCAGGTCTCCCAGATCCAGTTAGCGCTGCCACCAGTTGCTCACACACATACAGCTGAAGAGAACCATTGGACTCAGCCCTACAGGTGTGGGGTTTTTTTGTTTGTTTTTTTTTGTTCTCATCTCCCCACCAGTTCTAAAAAGAACTCACAAGAGCACCCAGTGATTCCCTTTCACCCCATGTTCAGCAGTATAATCTGAGATTTAGACTAGGATTTAAATTATGGGAAGGTTTTACCCCAGTGCAACTTCATCCAGAGGCCTGTAAAAACAAACCGTTGGAGCTGTATACCTGCTAGGTTTCTCTGCAATGATCAAGTCTAACAAATAAGGATGAGCATAAAAGCTACAGAAACTGTTTTTTCTCTGTGTGTGCTTTCTGATGTAGCCTTTCAGAGACATTGGAAAACACATATTACAATACAAAGAACTTTGTTGTAACAATGGTGAAAATAATAGAGGCCCCCAATGGTGCCATAGATTTTTGTGCTCTAAATGACAGGGAAACCAGTTTGCTAAGTATTACACTGAGTGTCACAGCACTCTGACGGTTATGTTGCCAGTGATAGTCACTCAGTGATACTCAAACTTACCTTTGAGTAAGCATTCCTAGAATGTATTTCACTTTTTCTGTCCTCTTATCTCTTGGCTTCATTTTCAGGTGGCAGAACAGGTGAAAGTGATAGAGATAACAATAGTGCTTTTTCCTCACTAATTTTAAATCCCAGTGAGAATGGGACACAATGGACCAACAACTGCTAAAGATACTCATTGCAAATTGTTACTACCAGTCTGGTCTAAATGTGGGTAGGTAAGAGGAGCTGTTTTTCTTCTCTTTGTGCAGAGGTGGGTTGCAATGGCAGCATCTGATTGCTTACATGTTGTGTTTGAATAGCAGATAAGTGGGCCAGGTGAAAATGTGGGTAAAATGATAGGGGAGCCAGGCCCAGGTGATAATGCACGGTGTACCTTACAGCCTGCTGTTTCTGGGGGACATTAGCAGCGTCTGTGCAGCCAACAAAGGGTGACCTACTCTGCAGACACTTGGGTGCCTGGTCCTTTGTCCCAAGGCAGAGGGATGAGGAGGGGCTGGAAGAGGCAATGCAGGAGATCAGCCAGCCTGGGCCCCTGGCTGAGGGGGAAGCTGGGTGCCACAGAGGCACACTTCAGTGACGGACAGAAATTCTGGATTTGCACTTGTGGGGCAGGAGTTGGTTTCCTTTTGTCCTCTTCCAAAATCCCAGGGAAAGCACTCTGTTTGTTGGGGCTGGTGCTCCAGCTAGCATGAGAGCCAAGCAGAGTGAAATGTACTTGTAGGGAGGTTAGTGTTGCTTTATGGGCTACGGGAACTGTACGCCTACATCTCACATCTATGGTTGTTAATTAAGGTTGAAGCACTGGCATGTAATTATCTGCATTGCATAATTTGTAGCATGTTAATGGGCACGATTTTGGTCCAACTAGTGCTCTCACAAACAATGTTTGGGCACAGTTTTCTAGACAGCATTAGCCTAGGATTGCTTTAAGGAAGCAGTACGAAGAAGACCACTTTGAAGAGGGGAAGAGTTTAATCATGTTTATACCGGTGCGCCTGCTGCTTGCCATTGGAGTGAGAGAACAGGCTAATGCCTTCTTGCTTAACCACACAAACGTAGATCCTGGGCTTCTGCAGGTGTGTGTAGGGACTGAGGGACTCATACTCAGACACACGGATGGGGGGGGGGGGGGGGGGGGGAAAAAACACGATTTAGGCGTTCCAAACATTTCTCTGACATTCATAGCTTCAGAATTTGATCAGAGAACCTCTATCAGCTCACACATGGTGACATTTTCCAGTAATTAACATATTTCTAAGCCTGATCATTGGCTGGGAGTTGAAAGCAGTACCTTGATTAATTGTGAGCTGCATAAAAGTGTTCGGGCTCTGTAAGCTGCAATCGTTCCCCATGGTCAATGGAATTTCTGAGAGCTGAAATGTAAACAAAACAAAAAAATAATAAAAAAGATCAATATATAGGATTGGCATGTCTCTGACCTACCATGCAACGTTTATAAAAATGAAAATTGACAGGTTGCTTTAACCCAATTATGTGTTTGCACTGTTTGTGAAACACCTAAAAGCAAACACATTTTTAGTAGTACAGTGGAGAAGAGGAAAAGTCTATTTTTGGATCTCTAATGCTTTGAACAGGTCTGCCAATGCCATCTGTGGTTTGTGCATTGGGATTTCAAACCTCGGCAGTGCTGATAGGGATTGCTTTCTTCTCTGTTGACCATCTGTCACAGGTGCTGGAACCAGAACACATATTATTAATTCTGTAGATTAAGACTTTGGTTGGACTGGCATGCTGGTTTATTACTGTGGTTTTGGGCCCGTGTCTCTGAACACGTTATACCCAGTTGAGCCAGCTTTTTGTTTGTGACATTCAGAAATGAGTTTGTGGATCTCAGTTGTGTCCCTGTAAAAGCAAAGAGAAAATGTTCCATTAGGTTCTCATTGATTTACGAAGCAGAAATGTTTGCAGAAAGAAGTATTGAACAGCTTGTTTGTTCAGATCAGCAGCAGGGACAGCCTGCAGACGATTAGTTCCACTTGTGCCCATATGTGTCACGACAGTAAATACTGATTATTACAAAAGGTTTTGTGGGAGATAAGGCTAATTGAGCAGAAGTAAAAGAACAAATGTATACTGGATTTTTTTTTTAAGTATGTAAATAACAAGGGGTCTCGTTTGTGTTTGCATTATTTCCTTTAAAGGGAACAAAGTTATGCAAATGCATGCAAAGTTCTCTCTGGAGTGCTATTGGTTATCATGAGTCACAGCTTTCCATTTTAATGAGCTGTCTCTTTAAGAACAAGACTTAAGGACCAGATTTCCAAAAGCACTATAAACCAGAGAGAGCTTGAGAATGTGACAGATTCATTTCACGGTGCTTTGAGGCTTCCAAATTGTGGATTTATTCTATAATGGGACTAAAATCAAACTTGTGCCAATGCTTTTATTAAAATGGACAGCTGGGAAGAATGGTTTTGTCACCCATGTACAGGTCCAGTCCCAGTTTCTACTTCAGACTATTGTTCTTCATCATACCAGAAAGTTCTGAATCAAAACAGATAGGATTTCTTAGAGAAACATTTATTTTCATGATCACTGCCATAGAGTAGCAAACAACAGCTTCTTAAGTAGAGGCAATTGGTCTAATAGTAACCATGTCAGCACTTCTGCAATTCCAGTCATCACACAGACAGTGCAAACTTAGGGGTGTGTTTTACAAATAGTTTCTAAGTGTTTGCAATGCACAGGCAATACCTGACTTTTAATGTTTTAATACAGGGTTCAGAATACAGAATGAAATACAGAAAATTTTTCCACTTTAAGCTTAATGTTTTTATCAAGTGTAACTACTACTCTTCTATCATCAGCAATTAATCATTACCAATGGCCGAGATACTTGCTTAGAAGTGCTATTAACCTTTGCCTTTCGTCTATAATTCTCAATATTTACTATCACATTTGTTATTGCTGGGGTCTTACCTCCTCATGTACTTTGGAAGTCTGTCTGCAGTGCAGACGGATGAGCAGCATAACCTTGCTTCTGAAGAATTGTGTACACATTATCATGGATACTGCCTTCAGAAGTAGGTTTATAAGCTGCTTTTTACAGAGACCCCTTGGAGATCTGACTGTTTATGTCCTCCTCCACCCTCGTTAAGCAACAGAGTTGGGTCATGTTATTCTGCTTCAGAATTTAGAGAAAAACACAGACATTACGTCTGCTTGAGTTTGCGGATTGGTGCATCATTAGTTCAGAGATGTATTCCTCCTCTGTTTCCATTAACCTAGTCAGAGACCTTACAGTCCAATGACAATGCTGGAAAATGTCAATATTAATTATTTCATTATCACTCACTTTCATTGCTGACCTAGCTGAATGAGGAGGTACAAAAAAAAAAAGCCAAATAATAAAGCTGTGAATTGTTGACAAATGGATAATGGATTAAGGCTCTGAGGTTTTAGTAGCTAGGAGGTAGTAGCTGGTATGTAATGGCTATCAAGGCGGATTAGCTCTACAGAAGATTAGCACAGCTCTTCCTTTAGAAAAGTTGATAATGAAGTCTCCCCTGTTACTGTGTTAAAACATATCCAAGAAAAAGAACAATTCAAACTGAAAAGGGATACAAAGAAGAATTATTAAGGTGACCAGAGAAATGCAGAGTGAGTTTTACAAGACAAAAGTGGAAATGCTTGCCATGTGTAGTCAGAAAGAAAATGAAAGGGTGGGGCATGAATGTCTGTTTCCTGAAAGTACCCTGCAGAATGGGACAAATACCTGGAGGAAAAAATAGCTTTTGATTTCGATGTGGTGGACAGCAAGAATGTTTCTTAATATCGTGTTACATTTCATTTGTTTCTGGCGTGAGAAACTAATGTTTCATTTTCTTAAAAATGATAGAAGTATGGGAAAAGTTGGCTGAAAGCTTTCTGGCACATCTGCAAGTTCTGCAGAAAATGACAAGTAGCTCAAAGAATACATTTTATTCTGAGGCTTACTAGAAACCTGCTTCAGGAATGAGAGCCAAACTTCTAATTCTCAGAAGACTTTCTGCACAAATTCTCAATGATACACTTCCTAGACTGTGTTCAGTGTTTGGCCAGGAGACTTCCAGCAGACTTTTTTTTTCTATTTGAGGAGGCAAGATTGCTACAGAGAAAGATGGGACGTTTTGGTGAAGGGGTGTTTGGCTGTGAGACTCTCTTGTGTGGGAGATCAGATGGATATTTGTCTTTTATCATCTTAAAAGGATGAGATAAAACTCGGTTTGCACTCACTCCACTTTCCCTCTGCTTAGTCTGTGATTGAGTGCTAGGGAAAGTCTACAACTGTATAGCAAACCACAAGGGTAAGGCAGGAAAAAAAAATCTTACTGTGTTAAATATTAACATTTCTGACTATGCTCTAACACATTACAATTGATGCAGTTATATACTACCCTTTTCTTTTTGATATTTCTGAAATGTTGCTTCTTACCATAAAATGAGTTTTCCAATTCCTATATATTTAGAAGGATTTAATTATCCACAGTATTATTCCCTCAACTTAGAGAGCATCAATCTTTGTGTCTCGGTTATTTTTAGCAATTTAGTTTGGAAGATTTTACAATTTTTGCTTACTAATATTCTAACTAATCTGCTTGTTTGCTGGTGGCTATTTAGGGAATTTCCTATTTTTGTTGCATCTAGCTGAAAGCTGTTGCATCTCTTCCTATTTGTCTACATTGAATTACATATAGTCGGGCTGTAATTAAATGACATATAGATTCAGGCTTTATATGATGTCTGTACTCAGGCTGGCATTTGTTTCCCTTCTGCCTTGCACTGACTAGCCCCTGTTTCAGAATGGTTTGGAAATGCCACTGTTGTGCCTATCCTTTCTACAGAGTATTGAGCTCAGTAACAAGTATCTGGGTAACACAAAGCTGTCATTAGGGAACGTGGCACTGCGGTTTGTGTCTCAGTAAAGCAGACAGGTGTTAAGTGGGCTGCTTGCTAAATTTGCTCCCTCTCTTAGAGGCAGTCGGTTTCTTTCAGCTCTGTGGAACATCAGCAGAGCACCTTAGAAAAAGCCTTGCTGCCCGTTGCTATTCCATAGATAAACTGAATTCAATCTTCAAAACTCCAACTTGGTACTTTGTATTGACCAGTGAATGAAAGTAATCCTGTAAGGAAAGACTTGTGTTGTTTATGCTTTGGTTGGAGATTCTTTCATCATCTTGACTAACGTAATCGGTCTGGGAGAAAAAGTGACGCACCTAAATTATTCCTCACTTTGTTTCTTTAGGAACCAGAAGGACATTGATTTCCCTATGCATAGCTATTAAGTATTATACTACTGAGGGGAAAAAAGGCATTCCAAAAACTATGAACTTTCAAAATTTTTTTTTAATTTTATTTTTTTTAATTTTTTCCAAAGGCAGATTCTTAGGAAGATGAAGTACTAAAACACTTCTCACATACCTTGTGCTCTATCAACCTTCCTGGTATATGAATATTACAATTTATATCGAGTGTGATACTGGTAACAAAGAGGCTATTCCAGCTTTTGAAAAACTAGTGTAAGGTTGTAAAGCAGAAGCTGCTGTCATCCCTCAGCCAAACACCACCATTAACTTTTCATCTCTGCCGCAGTCTTCACCCAGCCTTTCAGCTAGTTTTATCAGTGCATCCATTTTCCCGTTGTCTATTCACTTCATAATTTACAGACTCCCGTGTGCCCAGAATATTACTGTTCATTTTCCTGCAAATTCAATTTCACTGATAGTGTAAACATGAGGTCTTGACTAATGCAGTCCTCTGGGAATTTATCAGAATATCACTTCCAGAATAAATTAGGGTAAATTTAATAACTGGAACCCCTGGGTGCAATGCAGAAAATCCTTGGTGTTTATAAAGTTCCTAACAGGTGATTAACTGTTAATGTGTCTATTCACAGCCCTAGAGATGGTCAGTTTACAGTAAATAAACAAGAAGCAGTTGTCTATTCACAGCATAGTGTTTTTTATCTTTTTTCTTTTCTTTTTTAACTGAGGTTAAGTGAGTACATTCTACACTTAAAGTGCTGTCCTTCAGATTGGTCATTTATTGAAACTGCTGGAAAGGCAACAAAGACTCAGATCTCTTGAGTTTTTGAAGTACTGAAAATTATAATCTTATTACACACCACAAAGGTTACGTGAGTCATTGAGACATGGTGAACCTTCCTTTATCTGAGAGCCTCGGTGATTTCGCATCATTACTTGAATTTAATCTGAAAGTGTATCTTTGATCTTCATTCCATTCTTGTTCTTCTGTCTACTAATTATCATTAAGTTTTTTTAATGTTGTTTTAACTCGTAGTAGAGGAGAATTAAAAATACTAAATTCTCTATACTAAACACCCAAACTACTAAACTCCCAAACTCTAAAATAAAACTCTCCTGTATTGTATTTTGCAGGATTAATTGCATTGAACGCATCTCCACCATATACTTTTAAGTTTCAGCAATAGATAAATGCATGGTTGAAGCGATGCAAGACACGGACTCCTGATGGCTCTTGAACAGGAGACCTTTATTGCCATTTTTCACCACTATATATACTTTCCTCGTAGCCCCACGTGCTGTCCACGCGCCTGAATCTGTCATACAATTGGTTAGAGACCTTCAGACATGCACCTCGAGCCAGCCAGCAATTGGCCATTCCCCAAAGCTCATCTTTAACACTGTAGCCAATTTACTTTATCTCGACCTTGCTCAAGTTTTTGGTTCTACGGCTGTTTTCCTCATTATCTCTAACTCAGGGACATGTGAAACAGCACAAAGCTCCCTGTGAATTCCTTTCCCACACATGGTTACCGAAGCTTATTCTTTCTGGACATAGAAATACTTGGAGGTTGCATTGCCATATGCTTTATAATAAGTGTGGGGAAGAAATACAAGAGTGAGGCACTCATGTTCAGTATACTGTAGAAATAATTAATTCAACTGAGCATCATTATGACCAAGTAGTCCCAGCTATCTTCAAATGATTGTTCCATTGCAACATCTCTTAATACTTTTCAGCATGTGTTAATCTAAGTGGTTAACATTCCATTGATACTGCTTCTATGTGTATGAACTGAATAATCAATCTGAGAGTTGAAACGTTAGATAATAATTGTCTCGTCCTGCAACAGGATATCTGCTCTCAGTGATCTTGGCTGGGATCCAATGGCTGGATCAATTAAATGGCTTTCAACTAAATTCTACTGCCTCCAAGTTGTGGTTATCTTCAGTGAAGAGGTTTTGGGGTTTGTTTATTTTTCTCTGGGTTATGAGAAAATGGTGAACTGAAAGGTTATAAAGAGGTGAATTCCCAAAGTTTATCAGCCTACTTGCAGTGTTTCAGCTACTCCTAGCTAATGGCTTCTGTGGTAAAAGCGAATGCAGTCACACCTGTTTCTGACTTCTATCCATATTCTTGTTAAATTGCTGCAAATAGCACACAACTCAGTGTTGGTGATGTGTTGTGCAGAGGCCATCTGTGTGTTTGATAAGCCACATTGGCTACAAGATCAAATAAACTAAAGTAATAAAATAAATGATGTACCTCTTTGTTCATCTTGGACCGTAGAAGTCAACTGTGTCATGAACACAACTATTCATTGCAAGGAAAATATCTAGCTGTGTCCAGGATGGAGCTTTAATTCTAATACAATGCTAGGAGGCCGAACTGCCATCAATCTTAGTAATAGAAGTTAGTAATGTTTAATAATAGAAGCAATTGTAGTTCATTGTGGGAAATAGCTCTACTCAAACAGCTCTTGCAAAACAGGCTAAAAGAGTATAGGCTATTTATATGTGCAAGTAGATTAATAAAATCTAAGACTCAGCTGGTTTGATAATTGGCTTTCATCCAATTGTTTGCATTGCCCTTGTAGGACTGAGAACCTCCCCCACTCAGTTTGAGGAAGAGTTCTGGAAATGTAAAATGCTCTCAGAAACTTCAACTGGTTTCCTTGCTGGCTCGTTAGGACCTGAGGCAATTGCTTTCTGTAATATCCATCCTTTACTAAAAATAGATTCCCATCCAGAAATACACTAATATGTATTATTATCTAATCATGTCTAATCATGAGTAATCTGAGACTTCTGAATAATCCATTCAGTGCTCACTGGAGTAGGAACCATGTAGAGCTATTCAGTGGAAGAGATGCTGAGGGTGGCCACAAAATAGTTGCTAAATGCATGGTAGCAATGGGAAGAGGTGGAATACATAGGCTGGCAGGCTCCTGTGCTATGGCAGTGAGGTTGGTGATGTCCCAAGGGCATTGTGGTGGCGTGCGTGTGCTCATACTGTAGCACATGAAGTTGACAGTGTCATTGGATGAGGTGAGCTGCGAGGGGTAAAGGAACACAACTTCTGTTAACGTGGGTTGACACCTGATTAGCCAAAGCTAGAAGAAAGTAATAATAGCTTCTCATTAGAAAAGGAAAAATCCCTCTTGATCTAGTGGAGCAGGTGGAGAGATCAAGAGTGTGTAATGCTCTCTACTCTAAATAATACGTTTTTATTTTATAGAGCACTTTATTAACTTTCAATATTAGGTCAATATTATGCCAAAGGGAAAAAGTGCACTCCTGGTAATTACTGTCCTATAAACCTAAATGCTAAAGTTAATGGGGAAGTGTTTAAGAAGTAGTCAGTAAGACTCTAAGGCACTTGAAATTATATTTTCTTAAATAAATGAGTACTGGAAACTCAGAATGCTAAAATTCATTGAATTTGCACACGTCAGGTAAATTGTTTGTCCCATTATAGAAAGGGGCAGGAGTTCACATGCTTTTGGACAAATATGATTAAAAATAAAGGCTAAGAGCTAGATCTCAAATCGCACTCAATTTATAGTCCTTTGTATAACCCATTGCTTTCTGTGAGTGATCATTCATTAATAATCAAGAAGGAAAACAAATTAATCAATATATTAATGTAATTACATAAAAAGGCATGCATATGTTGTTTTGATTTATGCAGGATTAATGCAACTTTTGAGATGTAATAAGAAACATTACGGTTAAGGGATTATTTAATTGAACTACTTCATCAGTACGTTATTAAGAGCATTATGTTTTATTTCAAAAATAAATAATTCAATATTTATTCTCAATAAGTGAATTGCTATGCAATTTGCTATGCTATGCAAAATTAAAACACCAAGGATGTTATATTTGTATGTTCAATACTCTCAGCGTAGAACATCACCATTACCTTAGGAAACATATTCCCCACTATGTCACTTCTTATTCCTTTTTGGCATTTCACATTGTTTAATTACAGATTCACAGGGTTTTCCAGTGAAAATTTTATGTTCCTTTCTGCACAGCGTTTGTTGATCCACTGTGCGTAGATGTCTTCCATCTGAGGCTAATTCTCTTAATTTTTAGAAAAGCTAGACTGGAGGAATGTGGTTTACAGTCAAACTACAATTGTCTTGATGATATGCTGCAATCAAAGTAAGGCTTTATGCTTTCACAGTTCGATTTTTGTGTTTATTGAGAAAATCTGCTCCAGTCACAAGTTAGTTATAATTACAAAAAGTGTAAGCAAGCAGTCATTACGTAAAATACTTCTAGGCCTTGATCAAGACAGATAGTGTCACTTAGCTGGTCATGTTGGAAAGAAATGGGATCTTCTGCTCAATTTTAAGTTGTACTCAGCCTAACTTTTTGCTTTGGGGACCAAGATGGTGATATCAGCCTTTCCTTCAGTTGAGTGAGCAAATGAAAATTAATTGAACCCATGGATCTGCTTTCCTTCTTCCTCATACACCTTTATTGAAGATGCCAAGCAATTCATTACCCCACATGTTCTATGTCAGTTTAAGACAGAATTCTGTCAAAGTGCCACAAGCAATCAAGGCATAAGCAATTTGCAGAGGTAATCCCAGAGAAGACATCAGATTTGTTCTTTATTATGAAGTTACCTCTTTTTATTTTTTTTAAAGCCGTTGTCTCCCTGATGATGCCACTTAGCAAAGTCATACAGACAGAAGAATTTGAGTAATATGGCTGTACAGGTAGAAACCAGAAGGAGAGTTTTGTGTATCTGGCTGTAAGGTGAAGTCTGATTATCTGTCCAAAGTAAATACACACCTCATATTACTGTAGCAGTGAAAGTTATTTCAGTGTTATGCCTGCATAACAGGAAGGAGGGAAACAGTGGAAAAGAAGCATAAATATACTCAGTTGGCCAGGATTTACACTTGAAGTTTGTGCCAAGGAAGAGAATCAATTGCAGGTTTCTTTGAGTTTCAGATACTGCTGTAGCCCTGATAAATCTTTCCTCCTGACCTCCATTTCCTTTGTCTTTCTACAATAAAAAGAATAAGTTAGCTATGCTTTTCTAACTAGCACTAGAAACTTTGAGGATACACAACTGCAGATTAAAATTGTGCACGCTGAAAAGGGAACTGAGTAGGTCAGAGGTTTTGGAAGTTTAAAGAAAGTATATGAGGGATAAAAGCTTGAGCGCACTTGAGTGTATGTTGCTTTGATGTTTCACTACTTCTAATATGTAAATGTTAGTCATATGGGATTGCTCAGTATTATTTTATAAGGCAATTCCACCCCAAGTGTTTTTAATTCAAAGACCTTCATTTTGATTTCGTAACTTCAGAATGCAAGCTTTGGTCATAGCATTTTATGGATTTGTGTGCTCTCTTAGCAAACTTAACAATAACTGTAGTATCTATAAGTAGGTTTAACTACTGCCAGATTTTCTTTACACTTTAGTCAACATTAGTAGTAGTTTTATGTTTTGTTTTCTGCTACGTTGGTCTACACCTTTCTTCTTTGTGCTTGATCTTCTATCCAGTAGAAGAGAGTGTCCTTCAAATAGCAGCTTCAGAGTTTACAGGATGCCATTGGCATGGGGATAAGATTTAACAAGCTGTCTCTTTGAGTGCGGAATTCAGATGGATTGAAGATTTCACCTTTTTGAATGCAGTAAGAGAAAGTGCAAGGGAAAACTTGCTGTATGCCTTACAAAATACTGTAATTCATTCAGAATAGATATTTCACCAAAATTTTCATATTGCCTTGTGTAAATTGGGAACGGAAGTAAAGGCATACTTTTTATAAAAGTATTCTTCAGGACTTTTTTTTAAGCTTAAAGGCAAAGTAGTTCCATATCTACACTAGTACCACCAACAAAAACCTATATCAAAATTACCATGTCAGGCAATCAGAATTGCCAAGGAAATCTGCCTGTGGTAAAAGTTATTGTGCAATGCTTCAAATATTAATTTTTTTTATAACATGAATAAGCAGTATGGAGCTGAACTAAGTTTCCTTGGGCAAGCGTAAGTGTATCCTGAGCTTTGAGTATTTGGTGTCTCAGTATTCGTCCACTTACTTAGACATAAAATTTCCAAGAATGGATTGCCCATGGCAGCATGAAAATGCAATACAGCACCAGCTATCAAAACTTGCTGTCCCCTTGATCACCACCATTTTAGCACTGAGGGTACTCTGGTGCTCAGCTCTTTGCTCGGTTGCGGTGTCACATCCTATGGCTAATTTCTTTTAAGTACTTTGTACTTTCTGTCTAGAGTTGGTACAGGTTGCTTTTGTTATGAATTTCCTCTGCTTTTTTTTTTTTTTTTTCCTATTTACTTCACCTTTGCCAATTTTTCTCCAGGAGGCAACTAGCTTTCAGTCGTGGTAGCACATATCAGTCATTTCAACAGTTATTGAAGGACCCCGCAAGTACCAAAAACCCCGAAGTATCTGTAGAGTTTTATATCCAGTACACAAAAATTAAGAGTAGAGGCCTGCCTGTTTGTGCTGGCACAGTGCAGTTATTTTGTAGCATTATGCTGAAGGCGTTTGTCAGGTACTTGTTATTGATTAACAATATTTGCAATGATTTTGCTTTACAGACGCATTGTAAAGACCAATTTTTGTAATTGAAGTATATAATGTGTAATTGTGGACTGGATTCCTTTGTCACACATTGTAGCCAATCAGAGAATTAATGTCCAAACAGGATCACAAAAGCAGTGGCGACATACTACAAGTCACACTTCTCCAATAGGTTTCACAAATACTAGCATGCTTCTGCAGTCATCAGGGGTTTCTAAGTGTTGAAGTTCTGGGCTCAGCTTCTGGATGAGCATAAATTCTGTTGTGGACATAACTTCTGCCCACTACACTGACTACTGGTCTCCCCAGTGGTCCTTTCTTCCCCATTCCTGGCTCCTTTCTCACACATAAAAGGTCCCAACCTCCGTTATTTTTGCATTTTTCTCTTTACTGGTTGATCTGAATGGTTTCATTTAGGCTGCCTCTCATGGTGTGGTTATGGGCCTGGACTGAATGCATCTGGAATAGCCTTCCAGGTAAATTCAAAGCTGTCATGTTGTGCTGGGGAAAGAATACTCATTTCAATCCAAGAGGTGATCTGAATGCTGTTCAGCTGCAGATAGGGGCTGCAGAGGGACAGAGCCTGGTCTGTGCAGGTGGCACCTCCTGAGATCTTCAGAGCTTAGCACCTAACATCTGTGACATCCTGCTGAGAAGATCATACTGCATATTTCAAAGGTCTATATTCAATCAAATTTGAAAGGGTTGGCAAGAAGTTTATCTTTGTTTTGTAAAGGATTTGGCATCCCTTGTATAGTTCAATTTCTTGCTCCAGTATCCCTAAATCTACCTCCCACAATATACAGAATTAGAGTAGAGTGGAAAGTTTGGGATGTTTTTCCACCACTTTTAACACCAGTACAAGAGAGGAATGTTATAATAATATGCACAGAAAATGTCTTAACATTTTCCAGTTTTTCTAAAAACGAAGCTTTGTATGTCAGAAACAGTTTTCCTGTCTTCTGATTTTTGTGGTTATCATTAACAGCATCATTCTTACTGCAAATTCCTTGTCACATCTGTTGCTGTCCTGGTAGTTCTTTGATTTTGAGATGCTGCAAAATGGCTCAACAGATCAAAGTAATCTGTTGGAATAGCAGGAGTAGTAAAGGAGGTTGTTACTTTGCAGAGTAAAGAGTGGGGAGCAGCAATGTTTAACCAGTGGATTGCTGTACTCTCAAGTCAGCTATCCGACTGCCTTTCCAGAACAGCAGATACAGTGCCTTTAAACTGATTCTCAGTTACAGCTGTTTTAAACGTTTTGTATTTCCTTCTGAGTATACATTGTGCTTTGTGATTCCTCATTTTGTTTCATACAGTTAAATCCCTCTCTGAAAGCTGTGTCATACAGATGAAGAATAGATGAACATTGTAGGAAGAAAAGACTATTGTATGTGACTTCTGAGAGTTTAACTGTATGCTTTCCTCCTGATAAACTATTGTGATTTAAAAAATCAAAGGACACCATATCAGTTTCATACCCACTGACAGTCTGTGGAAAAATAATCTTCTGTCAGGCAGGTTGGTTGTTTTGCACTCCTGAGCTGCCTTAAGAACTGTGTGAAGGCAGACTTGAATCTGAAGTCTGTATGAGCTGATTCAATTTTGTGACAGACTTTTCTCATGACCTCTGTATCAATTATGGAAGTATTAAATTGATTTTTCAGATGTTGAACCAAAAATGGACAAGAGCAACCTATATTTTTTTCAGACAGAATTTGGAATTTGAAATTGTAGGATGATAGAAAACAACCTTGGATGTTAAGATACCAACTTTATGTTGTCACCGTAACACCAGAATTTGTATTTTCATAAACGTGATGCATGGTCTTCAATATGGAAATCATCTCAGTCAGTAACTGTCAATATGGTGTAATCCATGTCAGCTTCAATATGACTGGGTATAGTATTCAGAGGCTATCTTCATCCCACTTTCTTTGTTCTCTCTGCAGTCTTGAAAGTAATCATTGTCTCTTTTTGAGAGTTTATTTACTTTTCGAATGTTTAAGAGGGAACAAGCCACCACTCTTTTTTTTAATCTCTGTACCACCTTTAAAGGTATTTTGGTATAGATCCTTGTGTTGCTTTGTTTTATGGAATTTAATAACTACTAAAAATTCAAGAGTGGAAGTTGTGTGAGTTGGGTGAAGCTGTCCAAATCTTGTGTTACACTATTTCAATGTGTGTCACAGAGTCTTTGAGTATTTCTATATTCAAGTGCACTGAAAAAAATACTGGACAATAGGAAGAAACGGAGCTCTTTCAAAGAGACAATGAGGTGAAAACCTTTAAGTCTAAATGAGCATTCAGCTAAGCTCTATTAGAATAAAGTCAACAGATTGACACACAAGTTAAAAGTATTATTAAACCCTATGAAGTCTTGGAAAAATGAGAGCTCTGTAAGAACAAACAGGTTCAAATTTCATCTCTGCCAGCATGAACAAGGAGGAGGAGCCTGGACAAGGATAGGCTTTGAATTTCCTACCTGGCTGACATCCCTAAAATTAGATGTGTACATGGAAGTGGTAATAGCATTGCTTTGTGAAGAATTGCTTGTAGTCTTCATGTTTACATAATAAGAACAGGGCTAAATTAAATTCTACTCTGTACGTATGTCTTGTCTAAATTGGGAAGGTCTGACTCGATCTAGATGGGCACTTTAAAGAAAGATTTAAAAGGTAACTTAAGAGTAAAATATAAGGTGGTGGAATTAAGTTCTTCATTGCCTCTAACTTGGGCAACATTAAGCCCAAGTGAAGAATGGCATTTACAGTGTCTTCTTTATGAGGCAATTTCTGTTTGTGTTCAAAGTCCTCTTAAAATGGATGTGGGAGCAAATGATCTGCCTGTGCTCTGTGTGTGGGATTCTGCTGTGTTAAAGAACAAGCATGACAATGATCCATTTAGGAAGCACTCATGCTGGATAAGGTCCCATGCTTTAAAATAATCTGATATTATTATTATTATTATTTTTTTGCTGTGTGTGAGACTTGATCTGCAGTTTTATTTACTAGTACCTCAGCAAAAAAATTGAATATCACATTTTCCATCTCCTAGACATACAGAGATGATTGTAAAGTGGTCATAGTACTTCCATCCTGCATTTCGTGCTAGTACACAGGAGTAATAACAGTTTAAAAGAAAACATGGAGTAAACGCAGAAGTTTTATGAAAAAAAAAAAAAGAGGTTTATGAAAAAGAGAAAAAGAAGTTGTGCCGTAGCTGTAAGTGGGAAAGAAAGAGGGGAGGAAAGAGGAGAAATAATTTTTAGCTATCAGTGAAGGTAGAGGTATTAAAACAAGTTAGTTGAAAGAGTGAAAGATTTGGGGGGAAAATTAGGAGATGAAAAAGAGGAACAGCCTAGTGATATGTGAGTTAAAGAGCACTGAGGCTTGCAAAGGTAAGTAAGTGCTGTATTCAGAAAGGAGGTTTCAGTAAGAATTTTCTGAGCCTTAGTGTTGTGCTATTTTTGGAAGGAAATAGATAAAAGTTGATTGTGTTGGCATATGAAATGTTATCCCTTAGGAAAGTGGAGTAAAAAAATAAAAATCTATTAGAGTTGACTGAATGTTTCATATTTATTTTGTTTTTATACATTTTTCCATTGGCCACATCTGGCAAGATAATTTTTATTTTTTTCTGGACTTGTCAATTAATTTTTGCATCCTGTGGGAAGAAGCTTTTAAAGAGTGCAAAATGGATTCTGAGCAAACTGTGAAATCCTTTATATTTTCTCTTAATTATTCTAAAAACACAGTTAAAAGCTTAAGGGGAAAATCACAACTACACACAGCTTTCGTTAGAATCTTTCATTTTGGTCAACCAGCCTGAAGTTTGGAGCCTAATGGAAAGGCTGGCTTTCTGAGAGGTGTCTGTTGCTTTTGAGGATGTCAACAGAACAAAACAATAGTTATTAAAGTAAATGTCAACTAGTCTCTTCCCCTTTAAAGATGTTTAAATAGAATAGGTTTCGGCTTTTTTTTTTTTTTTTTTTTTCCTAAATATGGAATTAAGGACTTGGTATTCCCTTCCATATTGTGCAGGGCTGTTTAGCCCCTTTTTATTCTGGGAGGTTACCTGACAGAAATTGTTTGTGTTGCTGACTGTATTGTGCACTATGCAGACCCATGGCATTTAGAGAAATATTTGCTATCTTTGCTTGCTGTTTCGAGAGATAAACGAGGTGCCAGAAGTTCCTGAATCCATTTAACTTTAATGTCTTTCAAACAGCATTGTCAATGCTGACAGGAAAGGGAGCTCTCACGCCTAAGATGTTAAAATTATTAGTGGCAGGATTATGCAGTGAATATAAAGTCAGTGCAGTATCATGCTTCTAACAAAAAAAAAAATGCATGCAGTTGTTTTGCCATGTTTGTATGCAAGACTGAGAGTAAGCACTGATTACATAGCCTGTAAATTCTTCTTTTATTTCCAAATCATCAGTCAATATACTTGGCAATCTTAATCTGATATACTTCCCCCCAAAAAAACTGAATGGACTTGAGCAGTTATTGTGAAATGGTAACGTGCTATAGAGACCCATCATGGAAATACTGAAATTAAACCTCCATTCCCCACTTTTCCGCAGTCCATCGTGAGGAATACCCTATTCAACCTCAGATGAGTGGAGTCTTGGAACACTATTTTACAGATGAAACACTCATTTTATTCTATGAAACTCCTCAGTAGTTACTAAGGTGGTGATTGGGTCAACTGACAAATGTTACAGCAGCTCTTCACCAAAATTTCAGTAGATGTTAATACATACTCTTACATCAGCTCATCTTTCTGTGTACCAGTTTGTGTACAAGGTGTGTAATACTCAAAATACCAGATTTGACTGTTTTTCACTAGGTAGCCATAGTACTCCCTCTGCTTGACCATGAGAGGTCATGACTGCTCAAAACACTTTTGAAATGCCTTCTTTCTTGTTTCTATCTTGGTGCCTCTACGTAGGCTCACAACTATGTAATGCTCTTGCTGAAACCACTTCTAAGCAAATTGAATGTTATGCCCTCTAATTATCCATTCATCTGGATAGCTATCACTTTGCTATTTGCTATTTGAACCTGGAGACCAAGTGTTATATGAAGTTGTCCACCGACTTCCTGCATGTATTGTTGTCTGCAGATACATCCTGGCTTTCTAGGAACTATCTCTGCCAAATTTCATTTTGAACACCTCTACTTTTAGGTAGAAACAGGCTTAAACTTCTGAGAGCCTTGGATGTAGAGGCTAAGACTTCTGCAGTAGATGTCTAAGTTTCCTCTGCCAAATCTGTAAGTTCCTAGGGTTGACTCTGCTTAAGTTAGAAGTGCTTTACCATTGCTTTATTTATTTATTTATTGTGTCTTTGGAACTCAACAACCTTCTCAGTGCAGAACTTGCAAAATTGCTCCACCTTCCAGGGATATCGTGATGTGCAATGTGCTGGTTCCCTTTGACAGCTGTGTTTGTGTGAGCATGTAGCAGCTGTGATGCTTTCATCAACATTTGCTGTAGTTTGGAAATTCCAGGCATAATCACCATCTAGCTGTGCAAGGTACTCTTGGTAAGTTGGACAATTCCTCTGTAGCTCAGTCACTGGATACATGTAAACAGATCTATGCTTTAGAAAGCCCTGGGGTTACTGTAAAAGTGTTAAGTAGGTTATGTCCAAGGCAGTCTTCTGTGACATTAACTGAAGTACATGTTTGTTTGATTTTTAAAACAAGTGGTCTGGTTAGCTTTTTATTTGGTACATTGATGCTTTACTGAAGTAGTAAAATAGGAAAAAAGAAGTTTAGCATGAATGCAGTTCTGTTCTGAAAAGTCCTTGTCAAAAAGGCAACTTGGATCCATTCAGCAAGTTTACTCAGAGGTGTTTGTTATAATAATAAGAGAATAGCAAAGACATCCTGTGGTCAGACTAAAGGTTTTTGTGCTTTTAACATCAGAGTGAGCTACAGGGGAGTACCAGATGCTATGCAGCTATTCTGTATCATGTTTTGTCTGCTGTTTAAACATATTTATCAATAACTCACTGCATGGGTAACTGGAATGTTTCTAATGTAGATCAGTTGATAGATTTTCTCATTAACAAAAAGCTGCAGGGCATGTCATTATCATCATCTTCTTTCCAGCATTACCAAGTGGGTTGGTTTGCTGTGCAGTCATATACATTTGGGAGAGAGGAGGGTTCTGTTCAGCAATTTCTTTTATCAGTTCATGTTCCCAATGATTTGCCCCTCCTTCCTTTTCCTTTTCATTGTGCAGCAGAATTCTAATTAAATTACATTTAGAATGGTAGATCTAGACAATTTGTTTGGTAGAGAACTGTGTTAAAAGATGGTGTCCTTGAATACGGTGGTGATAGATTTATTTTGTCTCCTGGTGTTACTCAAATTGGAATACACAGCTATAAGGCTAGATCTGGTTTCTTAAAGATGCTGAAGCTAGCTAGTTGAGTGCTGATGGAAGAATTTATGAATGTTTCCTCAAATTTCAAGCAGCTGACTTTTGCTGTGGGTTTGGTCAGGCCTTTTTTGAAATAAACACAGGCTTTTGCTTTATTTATCCTTTATATCTGCTGTTTAGAAGCATTTGTAAGAATGGCTGTACTTCTTAAGGATGCGTGTACTGCAGTGCATACAAAATAGGTTCTTTGTTGTTGACTGTTCTTCTAAATAACGTTTAAGTCAACCAAGCCAGAAAACACAAGAATTTTCCCATAATGCATCCCCAGTAATGATTGTTGCATTACTCTTAATATGTTAAGCCCTACCCACCCATATATCCCTCTACAATGAATAAAGGCAGAACAACTCTATGCTCACTGCAGAGAAAGCCTGCAGGGAAATGGATTCCAAGTGACCACTTCACAAGGACTCAAAGATATTGTCCAGGTTAGTTTGGGCACAGGTATTCGTAGCCCAAAAAAACAATAGCTAGAGATGGTCTGTATCTTAGCACTAAGGCAATGTGTCCCCTTGACATTTTGGGGATAGAGGGAGTTTGGCAGATTCAGAAGTTTGTGAACAATTGAGTGGGAGGAAAGAGTAAAATATCACCTTCTGAAATACTCCTTATGATCAGAAAAGACTTGATTTTTTCAGAGGATTAGAACAACCCAACTTTCTGCTAAATTCAATTTCCTTCCCTTCAGAATGTCAAGTTTCAATTACTACTTTGACTTGAAGAGGAGTTATGATAAAGCATAAAGGTTTTGGAATAGTTTTTTTCTTCTTTTTTTTTTTTTGGGTGCATCTTGAAACACACCAGATGTCCTGGAGTTTTTTTTAGATATTTTTTACATTTGTAAGCTGATCATTAGTGATGATTTGTACCCCAAACTGGTGAATTCCCTATTGATAAGCTATTTGTAAAAGTTTTTGAAGTTTTCTAACCAAAAAGGAAAAATGCATAAAAATATTAAAACTATTGTCCTTTCTAAATAACTTAAATCCATGACCATGGAGTCCAATGACTTCTGCTAGCTCTTGCTTCTGTAGTTTTTCTTTGATTCCTGTCATGTCTTATTTCAGTTATTCAATCACAGTTTTATTACTTAAACTTAGCAGTAAGACCTAATTCCATGTTTTTTCAAAGTTCTAGTTTCATAGTCTTGAGGCAAATAAGCTCTATTTATATTAAGTTTCTGTGGCAATGTTTTAAATTTTTGTCTTCAACAGGTCAATATCCTTTACACACACAATTTCCTCTCAAGTAGTGACATAACAAGGATTGCAGAAAGTTATTTATTTACTTTTTAAATCTAATTGAGCAGAAAAAAAGCAACTTTAGCATCTTTTTTTTTTTTTTGAGATTAGGTCAAGGTTCCTAAAACGGCAAATTCTGACTTTTTTAAAACAGTGTAAATGCACAGGAAATAGGATATACATGAGAGAAACGGTATATTTAAAACAATAACATTAAGAATTTACCTGTCATTGCTTTACTGTACTTCTTGCCCTGAGATACACCAGTCAAATCAGCCTGTAGTAGGTACAAGTAACTTGGATAAGTATCTCCAAAGCTTTGGACTAAAACACTTTGCTACTAATGCTATTTCAAAATTGCTGATAATGCTAAAGTAGAAAGAGAACAAGCTCTGGAAAAAGGTGCAGGGTTTCTTCTACTGGATTTATGTTTTGTGTTATATTTAGGAACTTAACTCTGCAAATCATAGGAATCTCTTCACTTATTTAAAAATATAAAGGTGGTTTTGATGACTTAAAGGAAAAGAATGAACTATTAACTTTACAAGTTAAAGTTCCAAACAGTTAAAACCTCTAATTCATTGTATTATTCAAATATAAAATATTTGAAATAATTTTCTAAGTTTTGAATCCATGGTAGTGCAATAAATATTTTTAGCCTGCAGAGCCATTCTTAACAAGAGGAGGTTTATCATGGTCATGTTTCAGACATTATATAATGCTTTCAGCTACATCTTTGCCTGTAGAATTGCTATGCAAAAGGCTTTTTCATATCACAGATGTTGCAGTTTTCTGAAATCACAAGGGACATATTTTTTAAATATATAAGTTTACCATTTCATACTGCACAAAATGGTAAAGCATGTTGGTTTATTTACTTCTGTATGGTGCTTGCTGTAGATGGCTAATCCCACGCCAAGTCAGAGGTGTTAGAAAAGAATGCATCCCTGCATCACAGTATGCACTATGAAATGGTTATAAATACAGAAAGTGTAAAGAAGGTCAGGCAGAAAGCACTGGTCTTGAAAGAATACAAAAGGAAATCTGTTTTCAAGTCTTCTCTTGTTTGCCCCATCCACTCAGCAGTGATGCGTCTCCTCTGGAAAGCTGAAGTATGTATTACTTCAGTGTTCTATTAAAAGATATATTTCAAATACTTGCTATCTTTTGACATACCATAAGAGAGAGGACAGTTTATCCTTATTGCCTGTCTGGGATATATCACCTGTTTTGTAGTCATATTAACTGATTTTTATTTTTTTTTACAAGCAACTCAAAATCTGTATTGCAAGTGATGATCAGATCATAAATGTAGCATTATGAAACATACAAATGAAGTATTTTAAGTTTCAGATATGAGATATGAAATAAAATAGTTTTTCCTGATCACTGAAGAAGATTAAATCCCTCAAACACACCTCCTCTATTCTCCCTACAATGCTTTGCTGATACAAGCCATCGCAGACAGGAAGCAACCAACGAACTCTCAAAACTGGTTGCTTGTTGTTACTGATCAGAAACCACTCTGTCCTGCTTATGTTATAGAAAATTACAGTAATATCAATACACTTGCATTTTTACAGTATGGATTTCTAACCTAGGCATGCCAACAAGTTTGAATAACAACTTTCAACCTAACCCTCTTCAATTCTAACAGTAGTGCACAGGAAAAGAGAGCGGTGTCATGAGTGAAAGCCCCATATTTTGTCAATTTACTGATTAGAGCTCTCCAACTCAGCAGGGTTGAGAATCACTGATTCAGATCACTGACTACAATTTGGATGTGTTGGTGTCAGAAGCAGTCACCATTTTATCCAAATCACTGCAAAGATGGAGAATTGAATGCATTAAAACTTAAAAGGTTTTGGATATAAGACAGATTTCAGTCTTTCTGTGCAGTCACTCTTGAGTTGGTTGAGTATTTTTGGAAAATAAACTTTTGATGACATTGAGAGATGAAGTAATCATGAAAGAAATTGTGCAGTATCTTGTGATAGAGTAATTTTTTTTTCCTCTGCTGGTTGAGCTGAGCTTCTTTATTTTATTTTTTCACTTAATAGAGAAGAAAGGGGTCCTAGAGGCTGCTACTTAAAAATCCAAGGAACAGCTCATGTCCCCTGCTTTGCCTTCTCATGACACCAAGTACTCGAGGATAAATTCACAAAAGAACTTGGGAACTAAACAATTTTACAGTAGCTTCTATACTGTGGATTACATTTACCATAGTTGTAAGTGAGGTACTGCACACCCTGTGTAATATTTTGGATCAGAATGGGATGAATGAGTGCAAACTCAGGTTGGAGGACAATCAATAACAAATCTTGTGGAAACAAATACGTCTTAAATTCTACTTCCTTCTGTAATGTAGTGCTCTTTCCTAGCCTTAAGGTAGTACTGCTGTTCCCTTGGGAATCAGAGCCTAAATCTTGTCCTGGAATTGACACTTGAAGTTTGCTTGTCTTCATGTTTTCAGAAGGATGTACCTACTCACTTGGTAATGCTGCCACTTGGGCTGTTTTTATGAAATATTTTGAGCGTTGGTCATCTTGATTATGAGGAATGCATACCTGTTTATTATCCTCCCCTGCCTAAGAATGGAATAAATCTATTATTGTTACTCCTACAATTCATTTAGCCTCAAAGAACAGGTGAGAACACCTTCACTTCTTTCTGCTGAAATCATCATCTGGAGGGCCCGAGGAGATTCCCCTAGGTCTAGCAGAGTGGTCAGGCTTGGCTGAACCTTGCTCAAATCAGTCTTTTTTCATTCTTCATGTAAAGCTCCCAAGAAGCTAAACATAACAAATGTTGAAAGAAGCTTGTAAATCAGTATTTCTCGTGACATATAATTTGAAAGGTTATACTGCTCTGTTTTATATGGCCTGTAAGTAGAGGAAAACAGCCTCGGGCCTTATGCCGTGATTAGTCTAATGAAGATATAAAACAAAATGTTAATGAAGAGTTCTTGAGGAGTAAAGGGCAGGAAAAGGGAAATAACAGGATGTCCTGCACTCCCATTTGTTGCATCACTGCCCAACAAGGGCTGCTTTTCCTTATCTCTTGTAAAGGGCAAATTAGTTAGGGTATGTAATTTCTTTGTGGGATAAATGGAGGCATAGCACACTGGTGGCTCTCTGAGGTAGTCGTATGCAACTGAGAGCAAGAAATACTTGGAACTGTGCTGGACTTTCTAACTTGGTATAACATCTAAAGGTACAGTCTTACAAACAGACCAGGATGTTGGAACAGGAAACTGAAAAGCTTTAAAATTTACATTTAAAGTGCAATCATATGTTTTTAACTTTCATTCCATTATTATAACTGATTTATAAACACATTTTCATCAGTCCTTTGTTCTTGTCTCATGGTAAAGCTAATTCTAAGTAATCACACATACTCTTTGGAAAAAGCTAAATCCATTATGTCAGTCTGTATTGAATGTTTACAGTGCAGAGTTGTATGCTCCTAACAAAGGCTGTAGGGCAGCTCGCTGTTCTGCTGCAGAAGCCTTGTCATGTGCAAGCATGACACTCCTGTCATTAGCAAAAGTCTTGTTGGCTAGCAGAAGAATAACGTGAAAAGGGACCAAAACTTTGATTCTCTAGAAGCTGCTAGCATGTCATCATCAGTGTGCGACATATTCAAAGGTTTTTTAGGTCATCGGCCTGGATGAAAAAAATGTGAGAAGAATCATGACTTTGAAGCCTAGTGATTACAGCACTCGTGAGAAAGTGTTCAAATCTTGCTTGACTGACTAGTTAGTATATTAGCCAAAGAATGTTTAATGTATAATAACTTAAAATTTATTGGAGCAAGGACTGCAAATCAGCTCGCCGGTGAATATCCTACCAGAAGACTAGGTAGTCAAGATCACTCCTGTCTCTGCCCCTCTCAGTCCCTTGAATCATTAATTGTTCTCTGCAAAGTCAAGTAGCTTTAGGTTTCTGCCTCCCATCACAGGGTATGGTCTGAGTGCAGCTTTTTTTTTAATGCCTCTTGAATTTCTTTTTTGGCAGGCCACAGATTTATTGTGTGGGGAGTCATTAACCCACACAACAGCCTAAATTCTGGAGTCTAGCACTTCACAGGAAAGTCAGGGCTGGGGCTGGGGTGGGGATGTTGACTCCCTGGAGCTGAAGTGAGAATTAAAGTCAATGGTTAAGCACCCACAGGCTGTGGGTGTCCTCAGAGTTAGGCAGTGGTGGAGTTCCAAGTGTGACTCTAAAAAATGTGTCTTCCCAAAGTACCTAAATGCTAGAGTAAAGGTTACTAGGCTGGACTTCAAGACTGAGGATTTTTTTTCTGAATGGACTCATTCCGAGGTGCTCAAAACAGGATAAAAAACCCTAAAATGAGAACATGCAAAATTTGCTGCTAACATCAGTGGCAGCTGGTTTGTCTCCCACTTTAATCCCTGTGAAACCAGTAACAAAATTTCACTGAATTACATACAATAGGGTGGATACAAAAGGAGCACATCCTTGCAGACACACTACTTAATTGCTCTGAACTATGGCTCAGCATTTCCCCATGACTGGCGTATGTCCCACTAAGGAGTCACTACTAGCTTGTCTAGATGGCAATTTGGGTCCCTGACAGTACCCTTTTAACTTTTATTGCCATTATTACTATTAATATTTTATATCAGCTTTAATACTTATTCCATAAGTGCCTGGCATAATCCAGAAATGAAATTATAGTATTTGAATTGTATAAGGACGTGAGTTTCATGGATTAGGAAAGACTGACTGATTTAAAAAAAGAAAAAAGATTTTGTAGCTTCTACTTGAACTCAGGGCAAGCCCTTTCCTTTTGGCAGCTGGTGCCAGTGCTACTTTGCAGAAAGCATTTTGGCCTCTAGCAGCCAAAATCTTGCTTTCCGTTTGTGCCAGGACCCTGCAATTGCAGCAGTGTGCAACTGTCACTGTGAGAAACAGAGAGAACAAAGAGTCACGCTCGCCTTCTGAGTGCGAGCTGGCAACTAACTTTGTTTGGCTCATGAGTATGTGAGACAGGAAGAGAGCCAGCTCTGAGCTGAGGTGACTCCAGCAGGGCACAGAGAGCCAGCTGCTATTAAGAAATGAACAAAGGTGGGTTCTATTTTTTTTTTTTAATATACTTTGGCTAATTGGATTTTTTTTCTCTCCATTAGGCACTCACAGAAAAGATACCTAGTTTGATAGATGGCATAGGGTATAGGGGGCTCAAAAAGCATTTGCTCAACTTGCCTTGGTGATGAAAGTGAATCACAGGAACAGTTTGAGGTATATGAAAACAAGCAAAAAGCCAGGAAATTGCTAGAATTATGTTACCCAAATTTGGAGTTGCTATGAGAACAGTCAGGCTGATAGGTAGACTTACTAGGCAGCCCATCTTAGGATCCTTTTTTGCTTTCTGCTTCACTCACTTATCCTGGGAATTTTACTTTTTAGTGGAATAGTCGCACGTGCCTTGGTCTCTTGTAATGACAGCATACAATAAACCAGTTACTTCACAGATTGCAACGTTATCAGTTCCTTTCGTAACCAGATTTATTTTATGTCTTAAAATAAAGATGATATAATAGTTAGATGATGTAATAGTTTGGATGAACTAGTACCTAACCTTCCATAATAACTATCCAAGTTCCTTCCGTGTAGTTACAGAGCATCTGTCTTTAAGTGACCACTTAGATTCTCTGTGAATGAAAGTCTTTCATCCATATGCCCTTCATTTCTGAAGTCCAGGACTGGATCCAGGCTGATTACAAACTTGGGCTCCCATCCCATGAAACACTTAATTGCCCCCTTAACTTGGAGACATGAATAGTCTCATCAGATAGGTACACAGAATCAGGCAAAACAAGGCAACATCATAGCAAAACAAGACAAACTAAATGTATGCCATACATAGAGACATTTAAATCTGGATTAAAGCCATAAGACATTGTCTGTCTGTAATTCTGTACTGCCTAAGTAGGTGTCTTTCACCTGAACTCTTAAATTTAAGTTTTCAGCACAAAGGACTAAGTAATGGGAAATACTCTTACAGTTTTCTGGTGTAGGTGCCAAAGCTAATACAATGCCAACTCAGATTTGGAGCTTTTAAGAACTAATCCTGTTTTAGCTTGTCTCATCACCAGCAGAAGTGGCTGAAATACTCTTTTCTATTGCTCCTTTACCACTTTTGTGACTGCAGGATATCACTTGTAGTGCTCAGTGCCTGACGTAATTTTCATGTAGTTTGTCTTTTCTCACCTACTTCTCAAACACAATTAGGGACAAAAGAAGTCTCTTCCTTTGGTAGGGTTTGGATGATTTGCCTCTATTTTTTATGTATAAAACATGTTGCTCTGGTTTGAAGAAGGCGGGTGGAACGGGCATTGAACGTAAGAGAGCTTTTCAGTAATCATCACAGCTTCGTGGCAGTTTTTACTGCTTGGGGGCAGATACATTCAGCAGTTTTGTATAGAATCGCAGAGTGGTTTGAGTTGGAAGGGACCATAAAGATCACCAAATTCCACCACCTTGCTGTGGGCAGGAATACTTTCCACCAGACCAGGTTGCTCAAAGGCCCATCCAGCCTGGCCTAGGTGGTCACCCTGTGATGTGAGCCTTACTCTGATGATAGAAACCTCTGTGGCATTACATGTTGGCAGCACTGTCAGCTGAGGCTTGAGCCCCGGAGCTCTCCAATGTTCCAGGCTCAGCCCAGAGCTTGTTAGGCTCAAAATCCTGTTTACAGGCAAGGTGACATTGCTTCTATACAGAAAATTCTTAACAATAGTAATAATACAATTAGAGTAGTAATGCACACACCCGTTCTTAGTTTCTATCTCTTTCCTTTGGGTTTTGCTCACCCTCCCATTCCTTCTCTGGGAACACGTAGCTGGAGAGGCTAACAACACAGTCATCAGCATCTGGAATCCCTCATGGGTAGGAATATGAATTTTAGGTAGTTGGTGTCTTCTTCCAGCCATGAGATCCATGTGAAATCATGTTTACATTTGCTAACATGCTTTTACACCTTTCTCCTTTATCACTCTGCAGTCCCATGTTACACCCAGATTTGCTATATATAACCTATGGCTTTTATTACACTGAATACTATTTCTTTGTTCTCAGTTTTGCCTTGCTCCAGGTCTGTGTTTCTTTAACTGATCGCGAGCAAGTTGTTTATAGCCATGGGGTCTTCAGCACCAAGCCCATGCCCCATCTCTTTTCACGCCCCGCCTGTACTCCTCTGGGTCACATCCTTTGCTTCCTCTTCTCAGGGCCTTTGCTGTCATACCTGTATTTCTCTGCACTACATCATTACAGTAGAGTCACTAGTATCTCTTTCCACATAGAATAACTGCTTGTTCCTACTATCTCTATAAAAATATGGTTGTACCACGCAAAGAAAAAAAAAGGCAAAACACATTAGCTTTAGACAGCCGATCTATTAGAGGAATTGCAGTCAGCTAAAACCAAGTCAACTTGCAGTAGGTCAAGACAAGTTCAGACAGAGCAAGTCTGACAAACCACCGGCCTCCCAAATGTAGTGCAAAGCTTGTAACCTGTTACTATCAATGGCAGCACTATATAACAGGGCTACATGATTATGAGCTTGACTCCCGTTATTATATAATACAGTCATGAGAGAAATACCTGGAGTCCATACCGTAGCACTTTGTCATCCTCAGTCCAAAGTCCCTGTGCCTTTACCTCTGAGTGAAGGATGCACAATTTGTGCCAAAACTGATGACAGAAGGAAATACATTTTTAAAGTAGAAGTTTATAAAGATTTTGTTGCCAATCGCACATGAATACATCTAGCATAATATATTTAAAAGGAATGTATAATTAGTGTGTTCCAAATATGGCACTACACCTTCAGAGCATGCACAGAGTGTCTGTCACTTTACATAGAAAAGTATGTGATCTGTAAGTTTATCCTCTTATTTATTTAGTGAATTAGAAGCAGTGTTTGTGTGTTTCCATTATACGAGTAATAAACAGGTCCCATGATAGTTTCTGAGATTCCAGTGTTGTTGTTTTTTTCAAATCATAGCTGAATAGAAACAAAAGCTAAGGGCATGTTCAGCATCCAACAGATACAAGATAATTTTGGGGATAATTAAATTGTTTTCCTTTCATAATTTCAAAGTACTTGATTTGATTTGACTTTCTTCTAGTCATATGTGGTTTTAGTTTTAATTTGACTTGAACATCAAGGTTGCTTTAAGCTTTCAAGCATCAAATAAAATGAAGATGTGATGTCAGGAGGTAAGTCAAAATCAAACAGGTTTCACAGGGTATGTTTTTAACAAATGTAGAGAGTTTCTGATCAGGTTGGTTTATTTGAAAACACTTGATAATAAACTGTGTTCATAATCGAGATGTCTCCTTCTTTGAAAAATCAGCTGTCCTGTTGCAGATGCACCCAAGAAGCTCACCAACTGCGATTAACAGCATCAACTGTACCTTTCAGCATAGATAATACCTGATCAAAATTCAATCGCTTGTACAGGAGGTACCCTTCAAAGGTAAAATAAAGTGTGAGTTGCAGTGAGCTGTGGGTGTTGTAGTATTCTGCACCATGTCAGGTTTGAGTCATTGCTGAGATGACTAGGCTAGTAGCATTGATTTTTGTCAGAGATACGCAAACGTAAGAGTGGAAAATGCAACAGTCCAATGCTTCAGTTGAATAAATTTGAAATTTAGTTTAATAACTTCTTCAATGCCTGGACTCCTCACAAAATGAGCAGTGAATGAAAAAGGACAACAAAGGGATAATTGTTCTCAGTTAGACTTTTAATACTGTTAGCTTATAAAATATTTTTTCTTTGAATAAAATTTCAAAGAAAATTTAACTGCTTGACTTAAACCAAGTTCTGACTAATGTATTATACAGTGCAATGCTGCAAGAACAACCATTTTGATAGCATGCCAAGCAGTTGAAGCTTTCATTAATTCTAATAGTTTGTCAACCCTATTTCTTGAAAAAAACAAACAAAAACTTTTATTAAGCAGTACTGACTAAGAAATCTCCGCAAACTCTTAAGCTCTTATTTTAAAAGATGATGTGTTTCTTTTCATATATGTTGTTATAAAGTATAACAAAAAGGTTTAAAATAAATCACCTATTTAATTGGTTACACTTACTGGATTTCATATCCTCAGTGTGATGTTAATATTTTCAGCAGCTGGAACTATTGGAGTTTTATGTTCGAATCAACTTTGGTATTAAGGCAGGTCATTAGAAACACAAAGGGAAATTGCTCCTCTTGACTAAGTGTACAGCAGGAGGATTTTATAGAGGAGGATTATAAGGAGAAAGTAAAAGGAGGTAAGTTATTAACAGCTAAAAGCAAGTGATCCTGATTAAAATTTCTGTTCTAAAGTGGACGGTTTAGTTAAGATTACATCCATATTTTTACCCAGAAGGAGAAGTAGGATGTATCATTTAGACATTGCCCATTAAGTTTTTTTTTTTGTTTTTGAACAATCTTACCTCCTTGCTTTTTCTCATATATTGGTTGTTCTCTTTTTTACTCTGTTTAGAAAGTTATCTGCAAGAGTCATTATGCCATAGCTTTAGGTATTTTTCCCTTTTTCATAGCACATAGTTAACCGTATTCTCAGAGATAATACATCAGTTTTTAGCTTTATTGTCAATAAATTCTGGCTAGTGTGGGCACAGATTCACATTTCTCAACTCATCAGAACACCTATGTTCATGTCAAAATTTGTGCATTTTCCTAAGCTTGTTACCAGGACTGTTCTGCCATATAGTTACATATTTCTTCAAAGACCGTGCAGAGATTCCACATCCTTCAGATTTGCAAGAGATATCCATAGAAGAAAGGGTATATAGCAGTGATCTCCCAGGGCAGCACCTACTCTACATTTGGTTTATGAGTTGGTGTTGTGGTGACATGGCCCCTGGGAAGTGCCCTTTAACCACGCAAGTCTGGAATTGGGGTAGTGCAAGGCAATTTTATGCAACTCTGTTGTATGTTAAATGTTAACTAAGAAAACTTGAGATTTGGCCTGGTGTTGATCCTAAAATTGAGATGTTTGCATATATTGAGAGGAATGTTCATCTGTGTTATTTTTAGTCTGTATTTCTTTGTCCCACAATTTGTTCTTAATGCTGCACTGGATGATCACTGTTGTTTCCTTTTTAGAAAAGTTTGTATTTTTATTACTTGATGGTACCCAGGCATGGTGGCTGCTCATTTTATTTTATGTCTGTCCTGTGGCTCTTTATCCCTACATTTTGATAGAAGAAAAAAAAAAAAAGATCCCAAACCCTGAGAAATGAACAGATTGACAGGCACTGCTGTTGTTGTCTGCCATTTTCAAACAGCACGGCAGGATGACATTATTAGAATCAGTTCAACTGAAGTGATTGTGCCTCACCATCAGTGATTTCTTGACCTCTCCATTTTATTTCTTCTCTTGTTTTATCAAAGGCTGGTAGATGATTGCAACTCTGCAATCTTCACCCACTATGCTCTTGCAAAATAGCTTGACATGTTCACTCTTCTGCCATTTTTTTTTCATTTTGTTCTGTATTCTGCAGGTTTTTGTCTTGTCTCTTTTACTGCTTTTTGAGGGTTCTAATTTTATGTAGTTTTTGCCTTTCCATTCCCCTTGCACTTCAAATGTAAGGAACAGGTGGCCCTTATTAATACCACAGGACATAGGACCCGCAGTATTAATAAGCACCTGCTTAAAAATAAATAAATAAAAAATTCACCTCATACATTTTATGTACTGTACACTTATGTGGAAGAAATAGTGAACAAGGAAAATGCAGACCTGTTGCTGAATGTTGCAGGTGACTTGGACACAGATAAGGCTGATGTACTAGATGTCTTCCTTGTGTCTTCAGCAACAAGGTCTCCCAAGCCTCTGTGCCTGCTTAGAGGCTGGGCTCAGAGAGAAGAAGAACCACAAGTGATAGGTGAGGATAAAGTCAGGGATTACTTGCAAATTTGACCCACACATGTCCTTGGGACCCAATGGGCTCCATCTGTGGTACTGAGAGCTGGCCAACATCCTTGCAAGGCTGCTCTATCACGTTTGAACTGGAGAGAAGGGTAAACGACACACCTATTTGCAAAAAAAAAAAAAAAGGCAAAATGATCACCCCATGCAGCTGCAGGCTGGTGGCCTCACTTCAGTCCCTAGGAAAATCATGGTGCTCCTGGAGCCCATTTCTGCACATAGGCGTGGAAACAGACATCCTGGATTTACTGAAGGGTAAATCATGCCTGAGCAACCTTGTGTCCTTCTGTGGTCAAATGTTGAGATTCTTGTCTTGTAGCTAAAAAGCATAATTTCTGATTGAAAATTGCTGTTGCCATTCTTAAACCCATTCTTTGATTGGCAGCATTCTTGGACTGCCCTATTTCATCTGGGCTGTATTTCAGCCGACTTCACTGTAAATAGGCCAACCTGATTCCTGTCTCTCATGGTTACTACATTGTTGTTTTAAAGGAACTTCGCTCTTATGTGTGTTACGCAGGGACATGGTCTAATAAGCAGCAGTTCCTGATGTAGTTCACTGGAGCCTTAAAAAAACATGTAATTTAAATGCTGCTTAAACATTCAGAAATTCTTTTTCATGCTCCTCCTCCTCTTACATAACACTGAATGGCTGGTTTAGCAAACATGGGAAGAAAGGGGGCAGGGAAGAATCTAAGATGTTCTGAAGAAGGCTCTGTTGTTTTGATTAGGTGTAACCATAGGGATTCAAAAATCAGACAGTGGAAAAGAAAATATTAGTACTACCTTTGCTCTGAGATAGAGGCCTGTATTTATTACTTCAGTTGATGACCAGCTCAGACGCTTCTGCAGGGCTTTTAAAACTATGAACAAAATAGCACAGAAGCTGGAAAGCAGTGAGAATGACTGATCATTTCAAGGTACTCTCTCATTTACAGCTGTGTATGATGGTCCCATGGTAAATAAACTTGATCTGCAGGTCCTGAGCCTGCCATCTCTCCCCTTCCTGATCAGTGTGCAAGTGTTTTTAGGTAAAGGTTAGCAAGACTAAAAGGGCTGAACAAAATTGATGCTAATGCTGAACTATGCTTTGAATATTGACAGCAAAAAAAATGAGGGAGTCTTTGGTACTATGACAGCTGCTTGCTTGGAAGACTGAAAGTGAGCAAGAGGGTTAGTATGCCTTTTAATCACACAGCTATATTAACCCAACTGATTAATGAAGATTTTCTTCCACTTAAATCAGAATTAATTGGGGTGAATGGAATGGCTGTAGATCACACTGCCATCTGGTGTCGGAAGACTGAAAAACAGGAAAATTAAAGTGTGTTTTCTGAAGATGCTTCTCAACGTGAGACAGCATGATATTTGCAGATCGTGAGCCTTTCTAACTACATAAGATATTATGGGACTTATGAATACTTCCAAAATTGGACATTCTGTTTATCTATATCATATTTAGATATGTTGCACTGTTCTGCCAAAATTTGTAATGGATTTCAGGATACTGTACAACTCAGAAATTAGTAGAGATCCTACCAACATATAATGTGACTCAACAGTTCTTGGAACACTAGAGATTGAAAACCACAAGTTATTATACCTTGTGCAATAAAGAGTGTGTTGACATTTCAAAAGCTTTTTTTTTTTAAAGTAAAAATAGTTTTTCTTCTGCAGTGATGCTCACTAACAGCAATATAAAGGACAAGGGTTTAATAGTTGTTTTTCTTTTTAATGCAGCTTTTTTCTTTCATCATAGTGTTGGGGCCCTAATTCCTTTTTAATTTACATTAATGAGTCATTCCTATGACACACTCTGAAAATGCATAGCTTGAAAGTAAAATGCTTCTACATCTGGCTTAATATAATGATTCACCTGTCTCTCCCACCTTTGTTTCATTCTTGGTACATTACTGAACATACCACTGTATCATGTACAAGGTGTAAGCAGAACCTATCTAAGAGTATGTACTTGTGCATAGGTTACCTAAGAGTGTATGTGTTGCTGTTTGTGTTATAATACCTTGTTCATACATGGCTATTTGTATTTAAATATCATCCTGTGGCCCCAGAGTTCATTCCATTGGCTGCAGACTATAAGGATGCAGATACCGCCTCTAAAGTTTTCTAGTCTGGGGGTGAGGGAAGGAGGTGGGAAATATCTTTATGTGCAGGCAGTGATGGTTATGCAGCCGTTTTGTTCCTGCTCTGAGACAAGCTGATGCAAGCTGGTTTTAGTCTGATGTGGTGCAACAAAGGTGTGTGCTGTGCTGAGCCCCAGATCATGAGCTTTAGCAGTATGGCTGAACAGCTTCCAACCAACTCTGAGCACAAGCAGAACTGATGCACAAACACTTGCAGCTGTCCACGTAGATGCTGCCTCACAGTTGAGTTCTACATAGTTTTGTAGCTGCAGTGATATTGTAGGCTGACATCATCAAATAATATGTGGTTTTAGCAGTTTATTTTACTGTTAAAAAACTAAACCAACTTCAGAAAAACTCCTAAAACCTCATGGTTTGTAAGAGAACAGCAGTCCAAGGTTGAGGAGGTTGTCTCTTTAGCATGCACAATAGTAATGGCTGTACAGCATACAATATTACAGAATCCTGTCATGGTTGTGTGCTTAGGTGAGAGGAAAGGAGATGAAGGGCTGGACCAACTAAGCGCTTTCAGTAATAAAGAGATACTGAAAAGGAAGGGAATAAACTGCTCTTCTCATCCTCTGGGAAAACTACTGATGGGCTTAAGCTGCAGCCAAAAAGATTCATGTTAATAATAGCTTTTTTTGGGGTAAGGGTAGACAAGCTCTGTAACAGATTGGCTAGGGAGTTGGGAATCCCTTTCTTTTAGAGGTTGTTATAGAGATGTTAGACAAATATCTCATGAGCACATTTGAGATATAGTTGATCCTGCATCGGAGCAGAAGAAATGTACTGACTAGATGAGCTGACTTCTTTCATCCCAAATCTTCCAGGCTTCTGTGATTCACAGTTTTAAAGGAAAGCAGATAGAACAGTCAGTAGTAAAAATTTACAGCCTGTGCCAATCTTATCTTATGAATCATACTTTTCTGGGAGAGTTCTAAAGATCCATTTGTGATGGTAGAGTTACTGTCAATGAACTGAGATGCTCAGGCTGTATTATAGATTCTCATCATTCTGATCACCATCTGTGCACCTTCAAAAACCCTGACACATGTTCTCTAGCATTGTCAGTCTTACTTGGCTTCTTTTCACCTTCCTGTTGCTGCAAATGGTGGAAAAAGAAACATGGAGAGAGGAAAAAAAAATAAAAAAAAAAATGTATGAAACTGAGTACTATGTTTTATGAGGAAAAAAATTTATTGCATTTATGTGCTGTATTTGCTGTAACATTGAAATGAATTTAACTACTGATGTATAAAAAAAATGAACATTTTTGAACCTTTGGAAAACATTAAAACATGGTCGAAGATACACCTGGTTAGAAAATTTTGATAAAGCAAGATTTCAGCATAAAACACTTCTTGGACAGGACTTAAATATTTCATAAGTCCAGGTAGCTTTTAGTATCTGTTTTCTGCTTGCTACCCCAGTGTAAATCAGGTCAGAAACTCATGTTCTCATGTTGTATATTGATGAAGCCATTAATGAACCTTCCCTTGAAATAAGGTTACCTGTGCTTCAGGCCTGTCAGTCTTATGACAAGAAGCCCTGACATGAATAACCCAGAATTCAGTGCTTTCTGGCTCCCTTTCAATCCCAGCAATCAATCTAGAAATAAAATGCATGTCTGAAACAGACTTCAAAATGCATTTAGATTGTGATGTTAGAAATTCAGATGCCTTGTGGCTTTTAGAGCTTGTAGGTCCAGATAGGTATCAAATGAGCCAGGGTCTGGGCCTTCTTCACAGGGTAATAAAAATAAAAATGAAGCTGGAGACCTAAGTCAGACTTAAGTTCTTTTATGGGTCTTAGTGCAAATGTCTAGCTCATCTGAAAAAGAAGAGGGAAGAGGAGGGCTAAGAAGCAGCTTGTGTAGGCATCTTGTCCATTCTAGCCTCAGTGAAAGTTTGAGCAGGCACTGTTATCTGTCTGCTTATCATTAGGTCCTAGGTCCCAAAGTTAGAGTTTTAAATGATATTTCTTCAAAACATCCATCTATCCTTCTATATTCTTCTTTCACTCTGTGCTTTTGTTTCTTTGTTTTGTTTTTCCTTTTCAAATACTAAGGCTGTTCTGTTTTTGTGGTAGGGAGGGACTTCCATAACAAACAACTCTGAAAGGAGCCTGGTAACAGCTAGAAGGAAGTGAAACAAAAGAAAAAATAAATGAAAAATATCTTTTCTTCATAATTTCCATAATGTAATCTAAACGTATTTACAGACAGAACAGCAAAAAACAAAGCAACTGTGGGGTAGATATTTAGCTGTAAATTAGCCTGGCTTTGTTGAAGTCAGCATGGTGACATCATTTTACAATGGCAAAGAAAGTCAGCTCTCTGCTAGAGGTTTCCTAGTGTTCTTCCATTTCCTAGCTATAAAGCATATCCTTCAGGTTTTGATAATTTCTCTTCTGGAGGTATGAATATCTACTCATCTACTCTTCTTCCTACTGAAGGTAGGAAGAAAGTGTTTTGTTAAAGGAAATCTCTGTTGAGCTTACCCTTATGAAAAGCAGCTTTACTTACGCTGTTATGTATTACATTTAAATTATTACAAAGCAGGGAAGAAAAGCTTTTTTTTTTTTTTTTGTGCCTAGTGGTTATGTTCACTTTAATATACACACAGCTTTTCACAGATTTTCTTGCTTATCAAACACCCCTTTGAGAGTCCTTTCTTTCCCAAGTTGCATATCTGTGTGTTCACTTTACCATGGATTGATGTCTAAAGAGATTTCCCCACCACAGTGTGCATGAATTACAGCTCTGAGCGCCTCAAAGGGCTTTTAATATATAAGACACCTGAGCAAGGTCACACCGAAAGGCAACCAGGGAGCAGGAAATTCAGCTTGCATCGTCAGCAGGCTGATTCACTGCGATATGCACAGAACCACCTTTCTGCTCTGTAGCTGTGTCGTGTTTTTCAAGTTGTGCTGGAAGGTAGAGGCATGCTGAATGACTTGCCCTCGTTCTTAGCTTTACTTATACTGCCAAGCACTGTATGTAAATAACTTCTTACATTCTAGAGCAGTATCTTTAATCCTTCTCATTGTTTTTATGCCATTTACATGTCTATTCAAACTGTTGAATTCTATAAATATCTTTTCATATCTGGCTTATTGACGGGAAGCTTTATTTTCAAATCATCTTTCTTTATGTTGTAAACATATACATCACTAAACTTCTTTTTGTAAATTGCTTATTATTTGTAATATCCAGGTCAGTAGAATTGATTAAAATGGCATGAAAGTTTCGAAAGACCTGTCATTTTCTGTATTGTTTTTGTTGTAATATTTAAGTGCAGAATAATTTTGTGGTGTTTTGTGATGTAAAAATCTTTGTTTGAAATATTTATATCACCAACTTTTTTTAAATTGTATTTTTTCTAGTACAAGCTAATTGTGAGACTTAGGGTTTCAAGAAAGATAAGTTTTAAAATATAGCCCCAAAATATTTTAAATATATGTATAATACTGCATGTAAAATTAATAGGAAAAATGAATAGGCTACATTTTCAAACAGAAAAAAATATTGATTAAACAGAATAATTCTGAATTTAAAGGGATACAATAAACAAATATCCTTCAATATATTAACAAACAAGTTTGCTTACCAAAATACCCCACGGTATATATAGTTCTATATGTGACCAGACAAGCTGTGGTGACAAGATGTAAGATGGGAATATGTATAAGGACGCACAGAGATTTTTAACAACAGGATTACAAGTGTTTCTTGAAAATGTTATGAGCTTTCAATCATTCTTGTGCCATGTACAGTTGAAGAATCCACTGGTGCCTTTAGAGGATGAGAATTGCACATGTGTTGTCAAGGACAAAACTTGTCTTAACTCTAAAAACAGCTTCAACAAGGTTCATTGTGCTTGCTATAGATAAGGCAAACCACTTAACACTGACAAAGGTGTCACAGTGTACTTCTAGACATTAGTACAAATAACCAAACATATGAAAAGTACAACAAAAGACGACTTAGAGTAAGTAGGAGTAGCTGCCTCTTAGCTGGAGATTAATCTGTCATAAATATTCAAGTAAGGCCTATGAGGTTACAAAGTATGGTTGAAAGCATGTTTTTTTTTTTTTTTTTTTTTTTTTCCTCCCCTGAGAGAAGCTCTTTCCTGCAAGCCAGACAATCTCATTTTTACTTGTGTTCCCCTGCATGCAGGAAAATTTTGTCATGCCAGTTTGTCCAGGAATACTTCAGTTGTGGTTCAACTAGAGGTAGGGTTACAAAAGCCTTTTTATGGGCACAGGTGGTTTGCATTAAATGTGTTGCACAGAACTCCAGCCATGGATGCAGGGTTTATTTCTACTGTAAAAGAAACTACAGTAGGGGTTTAGTGTGCATCATAGACAGAACCAATGCTTTTCTCTAAATATTCAAAACACTTCTTTAGGTGTCTTTTGTCAACAACAACAAAAAAGAAGTAATGTTAACTACACTGTTGGATACTTCATTATTTTTTTTTTTTACAAGTGTAGTGCCATTCCTGTCTGATATCTGAGAGCATCGTTGAAGTGACCTTGTTTCCCAGCAGACTTATGAGAATTTTTCCAGCTAAGGGAAATGGGAGATCAGACCTACAACTGCAGTGGTGCAGGCTGACTAATCTGTTGCACAGATTGAGTGAAATGATAGGTGAATGACCGACCAGCTCCTGGGGGTATTTTAGCTTCAAAAAAAGGCCAGTATGGTGCTTGTTTACAAAATTGCCAAGGGAAGATGCAGAAGCAGGTAGGTTAATTGATTTGCCCAGGCAGCAGTCTGGTCTAATGTATTAAGTTTGGGCCTGGGCCTCAGAAGACATGATTCTGAAACCTAACTCTCCTTCTATCTCACAAGGGTTTTGTGAGATGTAATTAGGGCTTGCAAATCACTTTGAAAACTGTTTTCAGACATGCAATCCAATTAAAGCTGTAAATATATATCTGTAGCTGAAAGACAGGGGGAAGAAAGTTAGGCAATGGAGTTTGATAATTTAACATAACATTTCCCAGTTATTTAATTCTGTATTCACCTGTTAGTTATCGGGGTCAACTAGGTTTCAGGATGACATTCTTACATGTACAGTGTATATCCTCATAATAATTATATAGACATTTATCCATCTCAAAAATATATTTTTGCTGTATTTCTTGCAGCTTCAGCTACATAAGGGTTATATTTTACCATTTAAAACATTGTATTGCTGACAGAAGTGAGGGGAATTCCACCAAATATGGATAAAACATGGAAAGAAAACACTATAAACTTAAAAATACCTTTAAAGAAACTGTATTTCTCATGTGTTGCTGCCAGTCCATAGCTTTGCCAGTTAAATCGTAATCAATGATAGCACCTTTCTGCCATTCTACTGATGCAAAAGGACATCTGAAATAGGAAGCAGCTCAACTTGATAATTACTGCACTACTGTGTCTTCAGATTTGTAAGCAAGAGGGACATGAGAGGAAGGGGGTCATGCATAGAGACAGGTTGTGTATTATTTTGCTGATTTTACGACTATGAAACTGATGGGGGTAACTGAAAGTCAGGGCAGCTCTCAGCAAGCTTTAGGTCAAGTTTCTAGTTGAAGCTGCCTGCATGCCAAAGGTTGTTGCTCTGGTAATGCTATTAATTTTACTAATTCAAGAGTGGACCAAAATTTGAATAAATCTACTTAATTTGAATCAATTATCGCTACCACTTGCAATTTTTCTAGTAGTTTCTAGTAATTGTTTTCTACAACATGTTGCCTTTATGAATTTTTTTTTTTTTGAAGTTAAAGACTGGTAACACCTATATTTCTTTTGCCTCAAAGGAAATGGGACTTCTGGAATTCAAGTCATTAAAGCTCTGAAGAGCGTATGTAATTTTATGAATGTAAGCAGCACTATCACTTAGGCAGAGTTGTGACTCAGTTAGCTGTAGTGAAAATGTACAGAGGAATCACACTGAATCATATTGGTAGCCCACTGAGTATTATCTGAAACTTCATGTGAAGACAGAGGTCTTGCAGCACATCAAATAGCTAAAATGAGCTACAACACGTTTATCAGTGTTCTCATCTCTCCCTCTGATTGCAATCAGAGCCTTTGCCAATAGATACGCTACCCTGTATAATTAAACATATTGATAAAATTCAATAATTAATTTTGGACCAACAGTATGGATTAAAAAAAGGAAGTCTGTTATCATACTGAAAGAATTTAACCAACAGAGAAGCAAATATAACTTGTGTAGAGTCTCTTTATGTATGTGAGTTTGTAAACAGGATTCACCAGCACAAATGTATTGAAGAAGTTGCAGGCATGCTCCAAGTATTTCATAACAAATTCATGCTGAAAACTTGTCAGGTCTATGCACCCATGTTTAGCCGGATCTAAAACACAATGGATCTAAAACACAATCTTTTGATGATAAACAGCTTTATACAAGTTTCTTTTTTATATTGTTTGTTTGTTTATTTTCCCCAGGGTGGTTAAATATCCCCTAACAATATAGCCATGTTTCTAAGTTGTTTTACGTTGCTTATGAGCTCTTATTTATGTTTCTGTGAATTATAGCACTTTGTCTCAGGTTAGTATTCCAGGAAGAAAACTTTTATCTATACCGCATATTTTTGGTAGCTGCTTAAGAACATTGGGAACTATTCTGCAGTTATTTTTTGTAAATGTAATAAGCCCCTAAAAGGAAAAAAAAATGAAACTACTAATTTCTACAATGCAACACATCAGTCTTCAAACCAGCAAATTTTGTACCTCTGCTGATTTTCAAATAATCTGGAATTTAAGTCTGCAATCCCTAGAGCTACTGCTACCATCTAGTATCTTTTCTAGTTATTTTATTGTTTTACTGAGTAGTAATAGACATGCCTGACTAATAATCCCATCTGCTAGATTGATTCAAGGTACTGTAAACTGTCAAGATAATTGAAATGCTGTCTTCAATGGTCCTTGACAGCCATACACTCCAGTCTTAATTTGCATTTATTCCCATGGGATTTAGTGATTGTCTATATCTGTATGCCCTTTGAAACTGATGTTTTTTAGATGTGTAAGTAGAAGAAATCTGTGCGGGTGATGAACCATTTTATTCATAGCCTAGTGGGAATCCGTAAACATAATTTATCCTTTGCTGTCAGTTCATTGGCTCCTAAGCACAACTTTCTGTGGCTTCCTTCCAGGTCACAACATAGTTTGTGTGAAAATTAAAAAGTAAAAATCAATGAAGTTTGAAATATCAGGTTAAAAATCACATGCTGAATATACCTGATGGTGCTGTAAATAATGTTTTTGAAGTCTGCTATACCATAGAAATCTTCTATTCTGTTGTAGCACTCACCTGGAAATGTCATAAGTGTTTGATGAGGCAGTATATTCAGGTTCACATGAAATCAGTCATGTTCTATTTTGTATTTTGAATTCATTTCTGACTTACTGTGTTTCAGTCAATTAGTACAAAGTTCTGTTTTTTGTTCCACGTGGTTGATTACAGTAAGGTTATGAGTGAATGTCCTGTGTTGGTGAAGATTTGTCAATACCTCCAGAAGAAAGTGCTTGAATTTTACATGCATGTTTGTTTACGTACATGTGTATATGTGTGTGTGTGTGTGATTCGGAGACATCTATTTACCACTTTTTTTCCCTATTACACTTAATAGCTCATGACACAAATGTTAGTGGAGTGCCAGATGAACCATACTATTATTTGAGACTGTCAGAATTGTTTCCAGTGGACACTACTGAGAAGGGTGGAATATTGCAAAGATTATTCTCCATAAGAGATCAGCTCAAACCGTGTTATTGTTGTTGATTTGTGATCTATTCTTAGCCAAAGATCAAGCTTCTATATTGTCAACTTTTGGCTTCTTTTGATACATTGTTTAGCTATAATTTAGTTAGAGTTGTTTTCCTAATAATTTTCAGGTTACTATGAAGTCAGTATGAATTCTGCTAAGTAATATGTATTACCCTTTAGATCTAAAGAGCTTCCTGTTTTCTTCTTTCAGTATGAGACTGTTGGGAAAAGTAGACAACTAAGCACAGTCATCTTAGAAATATAGGTATGTCTTTTGTCTTGGAATGATTACCAAGTATCTTTTCAATGATGAAATGCCTCACGTCCTTTTTTTTTTTCTTTTTTCTTTTCAATATTTAGTTGGATTTTTTAGAAATTGGCTACAGTGTGGCTTATTCTCAAAAGACTTATATCTTACAAAAATTGTTTTGAATCAGGAAAGAAGTGATTGCATAAAACAAAACTGTCTAACAAAAAACCAGACTGTGAATTATTTTACAAGATGTTCCCATCTGTGTAAAAATACAGATGTCTGTGTAAGAAAGTTGAAAGCCATATGGATCCCAATCATGCATAACACTTGCTGAAAAATGCATTTACATGTGGGAACTTTGCTTAGAGGGCAGATTTTGTTCTTATTGTCTACCACAGCAAAATTTCTCTGGCTTTGGTACTTTGCTCTACCTGCATAGATTTGTACTGACTTCAGCATGCACGAGATGTGTCCTCCAGCTCTTTATACTCAATATCAACATTTGTCCCTTGAATTTAGGAGAAAAAAATATTCTTTTCTCAGACAAAAACAAAACAACAACAACAAAAACACAGCACCTTGGCTTTAGCTATTATCAGAGAGGACAGTTATTTGCTTCTGTTTATATGAAATTCGTGCTGTTGATCTTGCACCAACTTCTTTCAAATCCTTAAAAAAGTTTCCAGGGTATCAGCCATAGGAGTTCTACAGAGAATATTCTTCCTTTTCCTGTTGCACTGCATAGGTTACAACCTCTTTACATCCTGAAGAACAGGAACACATTGTTCTTCAGGAACAATCCAATAGTCACATTTTGCATTATTGTTATCATATTTATACAGGATTTATAATCGGTGTTTTCTAGACATAGATTATGAAAATTCTTTGATTACAACATTTGTTACTACACAACTTATAAACACTGTTTTCAATACTGTAATGAATTAAGCATATTTAAAGACCTGTTTACCCTTTAAAAGCTAAACATGGGATTGCATTTCATAAACTGTAGCAGGTATCATTGTGTTGCTCACATAGAAGCATCTTTTGTGGAACTGCTTTTTAATTATGCAAACAAATGATTGCAGATGTTCCAAATCATATATTGTTGACCAAAGAAAGTGCCATTGGTGAGTCTTAATACTTTGAGTAAAGTTTGCCAGTGATGTCAGTGGATTCAAGTTCATTCGAAGGAGTCATGTGCAAAATAAGTGCAAGGTGCTGCACCTGGGTCAGGCAGTCCCGTACATAAATATAGGCTGAGCTCTGAGTGAATTGAGAACAGCCCTGTGGAGAAGGACTTGGGACTATTGGTGAATGAAAAGCTGAATGTACACTCAAGCCCAGAAAGCCAACCGTATCCTGGGCTGCATCAAGCAAAACATGGCCAGCAGGGTGAGGGAGGTGATTCTTCCCCTCTGCCCTGTTCTCATGAGACCCCACTTGGAGTATTACGTTCAGCTCTGGGGCCCCTGCACAAGAAGGACATGGACCTGTTGGAGTGAGTCCAGAGGGAGGGCCATGAGGATGATCAGAGGGCTGGAGCACCTCTCCTCTGAAGACAGACTTTTTATATGGGCAGGTGTTTGTAGGACAAAGGGGAACAGTTTTAAACTAAAAGAGGGGAGATTTAGTTTAGATGTTAGTAGGAAATTCTTCCCTTAGAGGGTGGTGAGGCACTGGCACAGGTTGCCCAGAGAGGTTGTGTATTCCCCATCCCTGGAAGTGTTCAAGGCCAGGCTGGATGGGGCTTTGGGCAACCTGGTCTGGTGGGAGGTGTCCCTGCCCATGGCAGGGGATTGGAACTAGATAGACTGAGGGAGAAATTTACAGCATTGTCAAGTATGTTACTTTCTTTTTGTCCCCATTTCATTAGTGTAAAGCAGGTGGTGGGGGGAAGAGGGAGTTGGAAACCGTATTACAATGAAATTTGCCTCTATCAACTTTACCACTTTTTACCTGTATTGACTGGGGTAAAACTTGTCCTAAAACTCGTGTAGATTCATTCTTTGAAGTTATGCTTTTATTTTCAAATTCCGTTTTATATTAAAATGTGTATGATTTTAGCATTAAACTGCCTGCCATGTAAAGCTACTAAAAAAAAAAAAAAAAAAAATCTTGAAACTATACAAGGTCATTCATTCATTCTTCTAGGACTAAAATTTCATTATAGAGTATGACTGCTGCTAACAGTGCTTTTTAAGATAAATTGCTTTAGTCTTTTCTTCAGTTCAGACTGTATATGAATAACATAAATTTGAGAAGTAGGATCTTCCTAGAGAGAAAAATATAGAGAAATGGATAAGAATTCCAACCTGACTCATGCTTCATATCAAGGATATTGGTCATGGTATGAGCTATCACAGTGTTAATCACAAAGATCTGTCTGTGATCTTTAAACTTACTGTTAAACTAGATTTTGCAGTTCTTACTCTGGCTGCCACTGGATAAAGCTATCTTTAATCTTGCTAGAAATATAAATCCTGCTGAAATTTACAGGTGATATGGACTTTATAGGCAATGGTTAGAAAACAACTGATACTAATAATATCCTTAGATCAATCTGGATTAGGTTGATTTCAGTTTAAATTAAATTAAATGGGTACAGTAGTAAAAGTAAGTCTGTAAATAATGCACTGAATTTCAAAAGGGAAAGAGTGATGAACTAAGGGATGTAGATAAAGCAGGATGTAGGATAAAGGAATCTAGGGAAAGCATTAAGCTGCTCAAATCTGTTAATGTGATGGGGGTCTTGAAGTCTATAGTACTAGACCTCCCAAAATCTATACCCTATAAAGGGGGGGTTTGTATAGAAACTTGTAGAAACAACCTGAGGATCAGGGAATTCCTGTGCAAAATAGGAGTTTTATTTAACATACTGTGGTTCCAGTTCCAGTTGGCTTTAGATAGGCAGATGAGCTCATACTGAACAAACTTCGTGGTCTCTTGAGTATTATGTGGGGCTGGAGAGATTTGCCATGCTGAGTTATTGAAGGTTTGAGGTCAAAAAGGGAAATTTACATCTTTTCTGATCACTTAATTTACATTGTATATTTACATTGCTTATGTATGGTATGGGCTTGTGAGGATGGTGGGAAGCAATTTCTAGACTGGGAAGACTGGAAGGAGCAGGCAACTTTATAAATTATTCTCTAACCCAATATATCAAGGATTTTTTGTAATTATGTGTATTGCATAATCTATAAAACAAATTCTGTTGGCATTATTCTGTGCAGCTTCTGAACTCATCAATATATTATGGATTTTCATTGTCAAGTGATTCTGCAGCTAAGTCTACAAGGAGGGTCATGGGAGCAATCAATTTCTATCTGTAGCAATGAGATGACTTTAAAATATACTCAAAAGAATAACTGTTGAGGAACTCTATAGTCAAATCATATTTTCAAAATATTTCACATTCTGACTCTATTTCACAGTGTTTTAAGCAGCTATCTAATACATTTCTGTTCTTAGCTTTCAGTCTTGCCTGTTTGTTTACTGTAGGGGCCTTTTTTTTTTTTTTTTCTTCTGAAAGCAGTGTACCAAGAAGTAATGCTTTTCTTCACATTTTGTATGCATAACTACATTTTCTTTGTAGAGATACTTGCTATTTTGATTCAAAACAAGAGTATCTGTCAGTCTCTTCTGTTTGCCACAGTGTTCAGGTAGAGCTGGTGTTGATCCTGTCCTTGAAGCCTTCTGCTGGAGTTCTCTGCACTTACGAGTGCAGGAGCGATTGCTCCCAAAGGGCTTCTCCATACGCTGGATGGCCATGTGCTTTGAGAAGGGGTGCCACTTCCACGTATTGCATTTTAGTTCTGTTTGAAATAACATCCTGTTTCAGTCGATGCCTCAAACAGCATGACATCTTCTCTTCTGTGTTCCGTAACATCGCATTTAAAGCTCCCTTTTATTTCCTGGCCCTAAAACAGTTACTGTGGCTGTATGTGTAATTTTCCCTCAGCCCAAGTTCTAGTATGAGATCAATCAACCTCTTGCATCATTGTTTAAGTATCTGCTTCTCTAGTGTTAAGTACTACAAAGATTTTATGCAGGAATTAATTTGAATGCAAGACAGTTTGGAAGCCTATGGTTTTCAGCAAAATACGTTTTTCTCCCCCTGTGGTGGGTTGATCCCAGCTAACAGCTAAGCACTCACTGAGTCATCTACTCACTCCCCCACAGCAGCATGAGTGGGAGACTCAGAAGAGCTAAACCCAAAAGCTCATGGGTCAAGATGGTTTAAGAGGTGAAGGAGCTGTGCACGTAAGCAAAGTAAAGGGGTTCATTCACTGCTTCCTATCAGCAGGCAGATATCCACCCACGTCCTGGGCAGTGGGGCCTCAGCACACACACCAGCTGCTGGAGAAGACAAGCCATAGCCGTGAACATTCCCCCTTCTCCTTTCCCCAGATTTATTGCTCTGCACAAGGTCATGGGGTATGGGACATCCCTTTGGTGGGCTGGGGACACATATCCTGGCTGTGTTCCCTCCCAGCCTCTTGCCCACCCCAGCTTTCTCACTGGCGGGGCAGAGTGGGAAAAAGAGAACCTGGACTCTTTGCACACACTGTTCAGCAATCGCCAAAGCACCAGTGTGTTATCAACTCTGTTTCAGACATAAATCCAAAACACAGCGCCCTGTGAGCTACTGTGAAGAAAATTCACTCTATCCCAGCCCAAGGCAGTGTGTTCCCCTTTGGTTCTCACAGTTTTTGGCGTATCATAAGGAAACTTACATCAGAGTTCACCTTGTCTGTGACACAACATGGGATGAATGATACTGACGCTATTCCCAAAAATATGTGTGGTTATATTTATTTTTAGTTAAAGTCTCAGAAATATAAGTTTGTTTTTTTTTTTAACAGAAGACTTATCTTAAATCCACTTTTGTTAATTTGAGCTGTGATAAAATGTTTATTAGCAAAATCTAAATATATCTGGTTGAGCCAATTATGGGAAAAGAGACAAATTGCAAAATTAAATCCACCTTAAGAATACGATGAATTGCACAGCAGATGATGCATTAGGTAAGCCTTTTTTTTGACAGTCTCATCTTGAGACAAACAGGATTTATTTGGCAGGAAGGTAGGCAATAAGAATTTAGAAGAAGATGAAAGTATTGTGGACTCAAGGTTTTTTTTCAATAAATATGGAAAAGCAAAGGAACAACTGACAAAAAGAGATCACTCAGAGCTTTTGTTCTTCATTATGGTTTTGAGGGTCTTATTCACTTCATATAGTATGTGACAGAAATTCCTGTAATAGACCCAGTCAGCCTTGTTTTACTGGCTTTCAAAACGAAATTAAGGTCAGGGGTGTTACAATGATATTACACAAGTCTAACATCTCTTACCACAGAAGCCTTGTTGCTGTATTAATGAACCAGTATTTAATAACAGAACTTGTTATCACATTTTTTATGTTAAAATTCAGAACTGTAGAAAGGTTTAGTGTTTGACATGATTTTAAAAGGTGTCCTTGATTTCTGACAATTTCAGACACATTTTCTCAATAACATTATCTTATTTTTGAAAGAAGTAGTACTGCTCATGGTACTGGAATGATATCTGCAAACACATGACTAACCTGGGAGAGCAACCCAGCAGTGCTCTGATATGAAAAGATATGCTATGTTGGAATGTTAAGCCTTGTTGTAAGGGTGATTTGGAAGCGAATCTCGTCATTGCCCCTACTTGCCATGTTTTGGCTCACATCATGGAGAAGCCCTGGAGCAGCGCAACTGCGTCTCTTTCAGATGAAGCTGAAGCAGAAGATGTACTCAAGGAGCATAGATCATCAGCTGATAATGAACATTAGGCCCACATGACCTAACTAGGGCTGCAGAGCAAAACTGCCTGCAATTCAGATGGTGCAAACACTGTGTCCTCAGCACCAGCTGTCTGACTTTACAGCTCTGCTCATGCTGTTCTGCACTATTTGTTATTGTCAGCATAAGATACAATTACTTAAATGCAAGAAAACATTATCTACAGCACAATGTAATGTTAAAATTACCTAAGCTAGCATAGAAAACCAGGTGCACTTACCCAGAATAGTGTAGTGTCAAGCAGAGAAACCAAATTGTATCTGGGAAAATGAATAGTGGCCTCAATGGGATGCTGCATCCTAGCTAATTGGTACCACTTCTGAATGCTACACAGATGTGGCTTCATACTTCCTCAGACTCCAAAACTGGTTTTGTTTCAGGTAAAGCATCTACAAAACAAACAAAAACACACACAAACAAACAAAAGGAAAACAACAACAAAAGCTAAGAGGTTTGGGAAAAAAAAAAAAAAAATCTCCGAGTCTGTTCTCTGACAATTCAGAACTTCACCAGGAACACTGGCTTTATGAAGAAAATACAATAGCCATAATATTTTTACTTTGGCTACTTGTACTCCGTATTAGCTCTTAGCAGAACTCTTCTGTGTAATCCTTCCATGGAGTCTACGTGGGCAGAACAAGAGCTGAAGTTAAAGTTGATCAAGTTGACACTTGTCAATAAGACACCTGGTAGGCTGGGAAAATTAACTCAAGCTCTCTGGAGGTTAATAAACGAGTTTTTCTCCATGTATAAAAGTTATTTTTATGACTTAAATTATTTTTATTTAAGGAGCAAAACTGTAAGAAGACAAACAGAATAATAACAATAATTGTGGAAATGTTAGTCTACATATTTTGCAGGCTTTTCCTTTGGTGAGGCACCAGACACGAGGCCAGCTAGGTTTACTGCAGTCCTGCAGGAAATTCAATGAACGATTAGTCTTGTCAGTAGTGTAGTTCTTGCATCAATAGGACTGATTTAAGCCACGCTCAGGTTGGTGTGACCTGGTTTGGTCAGTTGCTTCTCTTTAACATCTTTGTCGGTGACATGGGCAGTGGGATCGAGTGCACCCTCAGCAAGTTTGCTGATTACACCAATCTGAGTGGTGCTGTTGACACATTGGAGGGAAGGGATGCCTTCCAGAGGGACCTGAACAGGCTTGAGAGGTGAGCGTGTGTAAACCTCATGAGGTTCAGCAAGGCCAAGTGCCAGGTCCTACATCTGGGTTGTGGAAATCCCAAGCACAAATACAGGCTGGGCAGAGAATGGATTGAGAGCAGCCCTGAAGAGAAGGACCTCAGGGTGGTTGCTGATGAGAAGCTCAACATGAACTGGCAATGTGCTCTTGCAGCCCAGAAAGCCAACCGTATCCTGGGCTGCACCAAGAGAAGCGTGGCCAGGAGGGTGAGGGAGGTCCCCCCCCTGCTCTGCTCTCATGAGACCCCCACCTGGAACACTGCATTCAGCTCTGGGGCCCCCAGCACAAGAAAGTTGTGAATCTGTTGGATCATGTCCAGAGAAGGGCCACAAGGATGATGAGAGGGCTGGAGCACCGCTCCTATGAAGACAGGCTGAGGGAGTTGAGGTTCAGCCTGGAGAAAAGAAGGCTGCATGGAGACCTTATAACGGCCTTCCAGTGCCTAATGGGGGCCTACAGGAAAGCAGGAGATGGACTCTTTATCAGGAAGTGTACTAATAGGACAAGGAATAATGGTTTAAAACTAAAAGAATTAGATTAGATGGAAGGAAGAAATTCTTCACTATGAGGGTGGAGAGGCACTGGCACAGGCTGCCCAGAGAAGCTGTGGATGCCCCATCCCTGGAAGTGTTTAAGGCCAGGCTGGATGGGGCTTTGAGCAACCTGGTCTAGTGGGAGTTGTCCCTGCCCATGGCAGGGGGTTGGAACAAGATGGTCTTTAAGGTCCCTTCCAACCCAAACCGTTCTGTCATTCTGAGGTTCCATGATTCTTGCTTTCCTACCTATACTGCTCCTACAATCTACCAGATGTCCTCCCTTGCCAAACTTCAGGCATGCTTTCCTTCTTGTTGGTCTTCCTGGAAAGTACCTTATACTGCCCTTTGCTACAGTGGTTGCTTCCACAACCTTGAATTGTTCAACAATCTGCACTATGCCGCTCCTTTCTGCTGTCTCCAGCAGGTTAACTAGCACTTCTCATTTCTAAGAGTTGGAAAACTGCATGTGGCATTGAGAACAAAACATTGACTTCTAAAGCACAGGAGGTTCTTCAACAGCTTTCTTTGATCACCCTTCATGTTATGAGACATCTCTCATTGTTGATAGTTCGTCTTCCTCCAGTCTAAATCAAACTGTCATCATTTCATATGAAATTATCACTTCAACTTAGTGTGACATCTCTCTCTAGGCATATTTAGACATGGTTGGCTTACACTTCTGTACACTACTACAAAATAGTTTTCTCAATTTGTAAGCGAAATCTCACTCAAACATAATAAAACAGCATGCGCAAAACAAAACTGTTTCCAGACTAGCAATTGGTCTTTGTTATTTATCTCCTATTTGCATCCTTGGATACCTTCTGAGCACACCTGGTTTTAGGCTCCCATCACTTCTGGAGTAATTGGGGGATAGGTTGCTTTCATAATAGAACTTATATGCCTGCTTTGCACATGTTTACAGCATAAAACTAAATTATGTATTTATTTCATTAGCCAGATTCAGTTGTTTTAATTGCAAATGTAAACCTTTTATTTCCTGTCAGCTAAAATGCCCAACCCCTACCAGTATTATTAAGTATGCAATTTCATTTTCTGGAAGAAGCATGAAGAAAAGGATGTAGTGGTATGAAGACAAGAACATCCTTTTCGCCTCATGTATATCACAGAAACAAGCTGCCTGAAAATAATGAAAACATGATTAAGCTGTAAGGTCATCAGAATGAAACATATAATTCTAGTTAATGAGACACAAGGGATCTAGCAAGTACAACACCTATGTTTCTTCTGTTGCTCTGTCTCTTTAGTAAAACTTTATAAAGACAGGAACATACCACTGTAAAATTCAGCACTTGAAATATCATTGTTGGGATGAACAGTGGTCAAGCCCACAGGAAAAAAAGGAGGAAAGTACTAGAATTTAGTGTGTCAGCTGTACATCACGGTAGTTAAATAAGAAACAGAAACCAAGAAAAAAAGCTGCAAGAATTTCAGCACTTACGTAGCACTTCTACTGGTAATCACAAATTCAATTAAATTATGACCACAGTCTTACTAATGCCCTGATGGAGTACCTATACAAAAGGTCTATTCTAAAGTTATTTATAAAGTGTAACTTAGAGTCTTTTTGTGGTCTGAATTCTCTGTTGGATTCCTTCATGGAAGTGAATACAATTAAGAGGATATATATTTAAAATAATAATAATAATAAAAAAATCTTAGTTTGGATAAAATATACAAGTTTTTTTTTTGTCTTAACGTCTTTCGTATGTGATGTGTTTTTTATTTTTGTTTTGTAGCTTTAATATGTCTCTACTAATATCCTACAAACAATAATTTTAAAAATATGGTAAATGATAGAATGGAAACATCATTCACATTCATTGCATCCATTTAAATAAAATTTATTCTTCAAAAAAATGTTGAACATATTTAGGTTGATTTGAATCTGCTGAGGGTACTTGTATTTACAGTCATCATAACATTTCCTAATGCCTTTTATTTTTGCACTGTTAACAAGGATCCCTGTTGCACCTTGATTGTTTTTCCAAAGCTAATATTTCAGTGTTAATGAACCTCCTCAGAAGAGCAAAAAATATGCTCCAGATCTTAAGAAGTACCATTTGCTGTACCTTGACATGACCATTTCTGTGCTGTTTCCAGTCCAGTTGTCCTCCTGCGGGAGCATAACTTCTGTGATTTTTCCAGGCCACTACAAGTAATTAATGAGGGAGGTCTGGAAGAGGGTAGTATTGGGGCCAGAAGTGATGATAGTCCTGGTAGTGTTGGATTGGCAGCAGGACAGGAGTTTTCCCAGTGAGAGACGACTGAGATAGTGTTGAATTTCAAATGTTCATACATTTACTCTTGAGCTAATATCTGCCAAAATTACATTAGAAGAATTTTCTTACTCTATGCAATTTGTATAATGTGTCTCAATTTTATAACAGCTCAGCTAATTTACATCCATTTTGATTAAATGTTTATGCTCATGGCAGCAAAGGACAATTGGAATTGCCATCACAGGTCAAACCACTGATCTGCTAATCCAATGTGCTATTTCTGTCAGTAGTCAATGCCAGCTGCTTCAGGGAAAGAGAACACATAACAAACAATTATGCAATAACCTGCCCAGAGGCAAATTATCTTCCTAATCTTATCTACCTGTGTGTGTGAATCACTAATTGTGAAGCTTAACATATAGAGAAAGAGAGAGAGAGAGAGAGAGAGATGGAAGAGTAGTGGATTGGCAGGGAGGTGTGATTTTATGGCAATATGGAATCAGTAAAATATGCATCTTTAACATAAATCATAGTACATTTTATAACAACTTTCATATTAATAATTATAAACAAAAATATATATATATTACCTTCGCAATATCTATTTTCATCTTAAAAATGGTCCTTAAAATCACAAGAATGGTTATATACCCAGCTTGTTTTTGGTTTTATTTGGTTCTAGGAATTTCATGTTCTCAAGATCAGAATTTTGCTTGGAGCAGGGGCTTTTTCCTTCCCACATGAGGTGAGTGGCCTCACATAACCAAACCTGATGTTTTAATTCATCTCACATACACTTTGATTGAATGAGAATGAGCACTTCAGACTAACTTTTGGGACTGAGTTCAGGAAAGAATAGTTTTTCCTGACTCCACACATGTTGAATAAATACACAGAACAAGATGACATCCATATATGAAAGAGTAAAGTAGGTGACTTAATGGAATGTACATGGGCATATGTGTTTCTCTGCACTCACACTCTGTACAAAGATATGTTTAAGTCTATTGTCCTAGAGTATTCTGTTCAAGATGAGTTAGAGAGAGGGAGCTCAGGAGCCAAAGAAACTACTGCATAAATATGATTTCAGGTTGGATAACCACGGTGATTGTAATGATCTCTGGATAGAGATACCTGAATTCATTGAAACTTAATTTTAAGAAACAATCACCAATTCTAACTTTTGTTTGTGTAATATAGTACAATAGAAACCAAGAATCCTTGTGAATTTTAGGGTTTCCTACAGAGACAACATGCAGCTCATACTTGCAAGTTCTTTTGTGCATCGATAGTTCTTTGTTTTGTTGCTAAGATGTGACTTTCAAAGCTGCCTAGTAGTTTTAATTTTAATAGGAACTGGGCATCCAAATCTCTCAGGTGGCTCTGGAAAAAATTCAACCAAAACAATTGTCTTCCTGATAGCTGAATATGCATCGTAAATAGATGCCAAACCCATTTCACCTTGCTCAAACAAGGAAAGTCCTTCAAAGGCTAATAGACCTTTGCATCAAATAAACAGATCTTTTCACAATTTGTATGGAGTGCAGCGTGGCTATATGTTACCACAGGACCTGGTTGATGAAACTTATTGCTAAGAGACATGACGTTTTATGGGTGATTATATTACTCATAATTTTCTTTTTATCTAGTTTCATTTGTGTCTCTTGAAAAAAAAATAATATCTCCTGATTAATTTCAGAAAATATGTTAAAAATGTGGAGGAAGACATTATCAGCACTTCAGGCTTTTATATTTTGTGCTGAACTTTCCCTGAAACTTCACAGAGCAAAGAAGTATTGTGCATTGCAAGAAGCAAATTCCACAGGTTCATCTTCTGTTTTAATGATTTTTTCAACCTTTTCTCACTTTGTAGAATCCCCACGGTGTATAATACAATGACTTTCTGTAGCCACAGACCACTGTATAACATTTGTTAACCTTTTGGGGTAGCTGACTGGAGACTCTATAGCACTTTTGTGCAAAACTCTCATGTTATGCACAATTGTTTTATATCAACTTCTGTTTGTTGTCTTTTAAGGAGCTTTCAGTATTCTTGCCTTAAGTGCTTTGAATTCATGTTCAAGTATTTTAGATTAAGGGATACGTAGACCTATGACAAAAAAAAAAAAAGTAAAAATCCAGGTTTCCTGATGCGAGTAAGCTTCATAAATCAAACTTTAGTAAATGTTTTGGAATATCAGCATGACTGAGACCATTGTTCTCCCTCTTTTGTTCAGCCTTCTACCTTCTCAGGTTTTGGTCACAGATGGTTATTACATTTCCTGTATTCCAATCTTGCAGGTTTTGAATAGTAATTAAAACAAAGAACGATATGTTATGGACATGTCTAAATTACAGAAACCTCAAAGAACACATATTTTGAATGGAATAGCTGGCCATAACATAAAATTTGTTTGTAGTAAGCCCCACTAAAAGCAGCTTATCACTTTCAAGGAAACCATAGAAAAGTTACTGAGGTACAGCCAAAGGAGTAGATGAGATGAGAATGAGTCCTTTGATCTGCTGGGGATGAATAGAAGCTGCAAAAAGGCTGTAAGTATACAACAGGAATAGGAGTTAAAAACACAAACAGTGTTTGCTTGCGTTTTTATGCTTTCCAATCCTGTCTCTTGCAATTCACAGATTTAAATGAAAAGATTGACCTATCGAAGTTCTGTTCTCAGACAATTGTAATTTACTTTCCATGTCTTTGAAAGAAAACAAACAAACAAACAAACAAAAACTATTTTAGTGACTATGGTTACCTTCCTAACTGGATAGTATGAGAAACCTTTCTCTTTTATTTATGGGATGTAATTACTGTACTGATTCATCTTGTACCTAAAATATGGAATACACCTGTTGGTCATCAGCGCCATCCTCAGCCCAAGTGTATCGACAGTGCATTTAGAAAATTGCTACAATTAAGCTCTCAGTGCACAATGAGGTTTTATCCACTTTTGTCATTCTCATTAGCAGCAATCTAGTTCTCATACTCTGTTCACATTTTGCCATCTTAATTTAGTCCACTTCTCCTGTGTGTACTAATTGCTAGACCATAAATAATTTCTCTGCCACTAAGCATTAATTCCATTGTAGTCATGTCGTGAATATAGTATAGTATAGTATATATAAACATAGTAAGAGAGATTTTCTGTTACAAAGAATTTACAGTGTAAATAAAGGAAAAAAGAAAATGCCATTTAAATACAGTACAGGATTACAGAGGGATTATGTAATTTGTATAAGTAAAACAGGAAATTAGTAGGAGCACTTGAAATTAAAATGAATTAATTTGAATGCCATTCCTTTGTTCATCTCTCTTTCTTTTTTATTTTTTCTGTGTCTGTATCTTTCTGTTAGCTGAGAAACATATAGCTGGCAGAGCAACAACAAGTGAAGCAAGGCTTCACAGAAATTGCTGGCACTGTACTGGTTGCACACATTTCAGGTTAGGGCTCAGTGCTTAAAGCTTTCATTTTTTATAATTTAGTCATTTGAGCTCTCTAAAACCTGTTGTTTTCTTCTGAATTTGCAAAATGTCTGTATCGTTAACAGGTACTTATAATACAATAAAGTATCTCTAGTCCAGTAAGAAGACCAATATGGAAATATTATCTCTGAGCTCAATGATAATGTTGTCTTTGTATTCAGTAGCCATACTTCTATCCGACTACTTTTCCTGCTGTATCGTATTCAAATAAATGTATAGTTAACTATGCATTGTCACCTCTTCATCCATCTGCCTTTTGTCCCCCATAAATTTAGAAAGCTAAATGTAGACAGTGGTAAGTAAATACTGTCCCAACTAGAACTAAGTAAACTACTTACCTCAATTTATTTTTGGCTAAAACCCATTCTCAAAAATGCAAATGTGTCTATTTCCATTATTTGAGTATATTCTATTTCCCAAAGAGTATTTAGTTCCCTAATGCGAAGGTGAATATCATTTTGCCTTCATTCTGTATAATTTCAAAATTCCATAGTATTACAGTTTCCTCCCAAGTGTTTTCTGCAGCTCATCTGTGTAGTAAATTTTATTTTTAAATATTTTGTGAAATATTTTACTAAAGTGTAAATTATTATAATTCCCACTTTTCTTCCAGGGGGTCAATTCCTCAATTTTAGAATAATTTTGTCCAGGCCTCTTCACTGTCCCATCTACCTTTCTCATGTTAACAGCAGCAGTTACTTCCATGTATAGACAGGCCAGTATTGTGGGCCAGCAGACAGTTTACAGAGAAAACTTAAGCTCCAAAAACAAGCAATTGGCAGTAGCAGTGTTCAGCTTTGAGGATATACTCCTCACCCTTGTAAGCACTCCGAATCTCTTTGTGGGCTGATGCATGATTGGTGTGCACTGGATTTGGCAGCATCAGCCTTGATAAGTCTGTCATCTGGATATCAATATATGTTATTGCAGAAGACCTTAATGGATATATGCATGAGAAATCAGATCAGTGTGGAAAAGGTGAACATAGTTGCCTGCTGCACCAGTGATTGCTGCATCACTGTCCCAGCTAAATGAGTGAAAAAGTTGTGGATGACCTTTTATGCACCCATGTTTGGAGATTTCTAATAAAGAAGATAGCTTTTTCATTGATATTAAGTATAGCTGAGTTTAAACACCACCACCACAACCACCACCACACATTTAACGTAGCATACTTTAAAATTAGAAATAGGTTGGAAAAATGTGATATGTAGGTAATTCAATGTCCTGGTTTTAGCGAGTATAGAGTTAATTTTCCTCCTAGTAGCTGGTAGGGTGCTATGTTTTGGATTTAGGATGAGAATAATGTTGATAACACACTGACGTTTTAATTGTTGTACAGCAGTGCTTACACCAAGCCAAGGACTTTTCAGCTTCTCGCTCTGTCCTGCCAGCGGGCAGGCTGGGGGTCCAGCAGGAGCTGGGAGGGGACAGACCCAGGACAGCTGACCCAAACTGGCCAAAGGGGTATTCCATACCATCTGACCTCATGCTGAACAATATATAGGGGTGGCTAGCCGGGGTGGGGGGGCCGGCTGCTTGGGGATAGGCTGGGCATCAGTCAGCGGGTGGTGAGCAATTGCATTGTGCATCACTTGTTTTGTACACCTTTATTATTATTATTATTATAATTATTATTATTTATTTTCTGTCCTAATAAACTGTCTTTATCTCAACCCACAGGCTTCAGTTTCTCGTTTCTCTCCCCCATCCCAGAGAGGGAGGGGGGAGGGTGAGCGGGAGGGTGGTGTTTAGCTGCCGACTGGGTTAAACCACAACATTCAACATCAAAAAAATCAAAGAAATGATCAAATTTATATATGCTTTTTGATATGCATCTCTGAAAGCAATCTGCTGTCATGAACACACACACAAAAGACTAAAACATTAATTTTCTTGATAAATGCTGTTTTAATGAGGAAGGTCTGTAATGTCATTCCTAATCATTCACTTTACCTCGCCAATAGCTACTTTTTATTTGTATATCTCAGTTTGGAATTGGGTCAAAATTCTTTGGTTTTTTCTTATCTGAAGAAAACAGGAACAGATACAGTTGTTAGTATCCAAAGGCCTTAACGGATGTAAGTACATGCTTGAAGTTGAAGTTCTTCAGGGCAGCAGTAAAAGTCAATGTTAAGCATTTTAGTGAGAAAGCAGTTCTATCTGAAGCACCCTCAGACAGAAGGTGCTGAAAGCACGGCTGAGGTCACTGGGCCTGTTCAGCCTGGAGAAGAGGAGGCTGAGGGGGGACCTCATCGCAGTCTACAACTTCCTCGCGAGAGGGAGTGGAGGGGCAGGTGACCTATTCTCCGTTATCACCAGTGATAGGACCTGCGGGAACGGTGTTAAGCTGAGGCAGGGGAAGTTTAGGCTGGACATCAGGAAGAGGTTCTTCACCGAGAAGGTGGTCACACACTGGAACAGGCTCCCCAGTGAAGTAGTCACTGCACCAAGCCTGTCTGAATTTAAGAAGAGATTGGACTGTGCACTTAGTCACATGGTCTAAACTTTTCAGTAGACCTGTGCGGTGCCAGGAGTTGGACTTGGTGATCCTTATGGGTCCCTTCCAACTCAGGATATTCTATGATTTTATAGTGTAATCTGTCCTCATTCTGTAATTGATTCTCTTAGGTTATCACTGACCAATGTGTTCACATTGCAGAAGATCTAGTTCAGCCTTGAAAGTTGAACAAAGTTTTGCCTTCATTCCTGGAATATTTCACTTATTCTGAATCTTCTGTATTAAAATCTGTCTTTCTGTTTACTAGCTCTGTTGCAAAATGTGCTGATCCTTCAGTCTGCACTGCATTCTCAGTGGTAAAAGTTTGTCATGGAGAAGTGGCAGTTCTGGTTCCCTTAGAGCTGTGCAACACTTAACTCATTGAATAAGGGATGTAAATTCAAAGTGTCTGTTGCCTTTGTTGATCATGTTCTGGCTAATACAGTAACAAACTGTTTGTTAGAACATTTTTGATGGTTGCAGTACATCAGATCCTAACAAGAGGTGCGCATCTCTCAGTGTGATAACACCCAGCAGGTTGCTGTCTGCTTGCAGCTGGGCTGTGATCTGTCAAGCTTCGGAGCAGTGGACAGAGCAACCATGCCCTGTGCATGCCATTGCTCAGCTGCTCTGCGGAGAGGTCAGCTAAAAGCCAGCAGGTGATGCTTGGAGATAACCACTGCAGCCTTGCTGTCCACGGGTCTGTAGTCTGACAAGAGCTACATGTGCTTCTGTTACCATGTAATTTGTTTTGCCCATCTTTGTCTGTGTAGTGAAATAGGAGTCCGAGGCTGATTCTCTGGGAGTATCATTAGTCACATACTATCTGTAAGGTATTTTTCCAGCATGGACCCCCTGAGATGAACATGTTTTACAGAAAATAACCATTTAAAAAGAGTGTGTTTCTGTTGATGACGTGGTTATAAAATTTCACTAGTATCAGTAAATGAATAATTATGAAAGAAACTTGTTAAATGAGTATGTCTAATGCCTTAAAGAGGAAAAGAAACAGAATACTGCTATGATAAATGAATATACTTTCCATGCATTACACCTGAATATAATTCATAAAAACCCCAGGGCCCTCAGAAATTAATACCTGTTTAAAGAGTAGGTCTGCCTAAAAAATTACATTTTGCTGCTATGTAAGTATTACCTTGACAGGTTTTTATATTTTATTTATAAGTTAGAAACTTTATTATAAATGAAGCAGATACTGACTTCAGGCAGAACAGAAAGGAAATTTGCATGACTCTGAGGCAAAAACGAGACTGGTTTGCAGAAGGCATTTATGAATTCCATCATCTTTAGCCGAGCTATGTATGCTTGGCATATCTGAAAACAAAGCCCACTCACTTGATTTTTCCCTCAAGTTTCAAAATCCTAATTTTGTAATAATTAGTGTCTAAGTAAGGCTCATATTCTTGTGTTAATTTACTTCTACAGAGACCCACACTAAGCTCAGAGTTCCCTTCTACAAGCTAATGGATAAGTGCATGTTGTGAAACGCACCTTGCCCCAAAGGTTTGCAGTTCAAGTAAAATAGGTGGGAAAACAGATGCTCCGAGTTGAGGGTCATAAGACTGCACAGCACAGCGGAGGTTTTGGTCTCCTAAGGTCCAGTCCAGTAGCCTGTATATTGGTGTGTGTGCTGCTTTCAAAGGCAATAAAAGCTTGCTGTTTGCACAGAGCTAGACTCCAGTCAAGAAAAACATTTACATCTAAGCTTAAAAGTAAATGGCTAATAATCCCATTGCAACTATCCACGTGCTTAAACATGTGGACATTTGTACGTGAACAACTCTTCTGGATCAGGACCAGAAGGTTTTGCACTAGCCACAATATATCCCTAAATGAAAGCAATGCAATACTGCAGACTGTGCTCGATGGAGCAGACACTTCTTAGCTAGAAAGATCTTTCTGACTAGATCAGATTTGTTTCTGATGTTTCCATTCGTCTCTTAATTAAGATAATGTTATTTAAAAGTGTTTTTTAATACTGATGCTCTCTGCTGACTATTCTTTCTTGTTCCTTCAAATGATACTCGTATGGCAGAAGCAAAATGAAAACAATCAGCATGCTTTCTGGATAAGTGTAAACAACTCCTACACTGCCCTGCTAATATTAATTTGTTATGTTGCCTGAAGACTCATAACTGGCTTATAAAACCGATGCTGCCAGAAAATTCCTCCTCTCTCTCTTAAAAAAAAAAAAAAAAAAGTTGGTGAATTTTCTTCACGGCTCATCTATTTTTTTCTCCCTAGTTGGTCCTCTTTTTGAAACAAAACAAAACAAAACAAAACAAAAACTAATAACATTTCATTTTTTCTTTGCTTCTTTCTAGCTTTTACTCTTTAGACTCCATAATGCTGATCTCGTATATCTCCACTGTGTTATTAGCATATTTGTAATTTAAAGCCTATTCCCGATTATTGAGTCTGTCTGGTGAACATGAACCTTTTTCTTATTCCTTGACTGTGAAGAAAGAACAACTTATAAATGGATGGCAAAAATACCACTGAAGGAAATAAGGTCAAGTTACATTTGTGATGTTCAAAAGCAAACTGAATTTTTGCATACTTGTTTGTTATTCAGAATTTATTGGGGCTATTTTGTATAAAAATATTATTTACTATGTATAAGCCCCATATGGTCAGAAGATCCAACAATTCTCACTTGCCTAAACAAGAAAGAGAAAATGTCATATAAAGATTAAAAAGGATTTATTTTTTTCTTATTTATGCTGTGTCCTAAGCCTGTTGAGTTTTGAAGGAATTTACATTTTCATGTGAAAAGGTCATACATTTTCTTACTCTAAAAAAATAAAAAAAAATAAAAGGATGAAATGTGCATGAAGTGTATCTGATATGCAGAAAGAACACTTTGATCAAAAAAGCTGAAACACGAGCCCAGAGATACCACAACTAAAATCACTGTGTCCTAAAACTTAAATTGCTAAAGTGGGGAGCTGAATTAGCAGTGTTTACTCATAGTGAAGAGTGAAAATACCCCAGAAAATCCTACCTGAGAAGTTCTGGAGCTACTAAACTTTCACAGAGGTGGAAAATCTCTGCTGGTACAAACAGAAAAAATGACCAGGGCCTCAATTATAATAAGGGCACATAATAAAAAACAATGGAGTTTAGAGTTTCAGGATAGTAAATCCATGGAAAAAAAAAAATGAAGAAAGAAAACTTTCCCAAGTGTACTTTCAATAAAAGGTCACCTTGGCCACAGTGACAATCTAGCATGGTTTGATAACAAAGTGAAGTTAAGGGGAAATGAGAAGGGTGTTCATTCAGTGGAAATATGTCTGAAGATTTAATGCAGTGACAAGTCATCTTGGTATGAATCTACAGGGATCAGTGACCTAGCAAGAGACTCGTATCAGGGGCTATTATATGGCTTTGAGTTTATGAGCATGTAGTCATGTGTAGATGCTAGAAGCCCTGCAATAAGCAGTACTTGACTGAAAGGCTGGAAACAAAATTCTTTGTGTTTTGGACTGTGCCAGCCCTGGACAAGTGGACATGGAGCAGCAGGGCTCATTCAAAGGGCTTTGGGTCTTTAAACACTGTTAGCACTGAGAGGAAAGCTGAAGAAAGACAAAGTGACCTTTGATATCTATCTATTGGGGAATAGATATCTATCTACTGAGGAAATGTAAACATGTTTTCCTGGTTTTAATCCCTTGATACTGGAGTGTGCAAATGGAGAAACAGGTCCTGTCAAAAGAATTGGGAAACATACTTTGCTTTTCTTGGGTTTCAAGTATGGTTTTCAGCCCATTTGTACCAGCATAAAGAGAGAAGTGTCTATCATTGACCCCAGAAGGTCTCTTCATGAATTTATCTCTACTGTTACCACTGTTTTAGTTAAAACAGTAGGAGATCTCAATTAGTGAGTCAGTGGATCACCAGATAAGGGATGAAGAAAAGTCACAACCTTTTAGATTGGTCTTTCTTGCCTTTTAGAGTTGTTTCTGTCTCTGCAGACCGTTCCCAAAATTATATTTGTCACTAGGATTTGAGATCTCATAACCTTTATATCTTTCCTTTCAGAGATTTCTGGTGACTTTCACTACAGCTTCTACTGTCACTTGTACACCTCCTGACAGATGTTCCTCTACAGTGGAAGGAAACTACTGGTATCAGGTAGATAACAGAGAAGTTTTGTTTCTCACCCTTTTGATAGGGTTATAGTTGCAGAAAGTAGCAAGCACATTCTTCTTGTTTTTGTAAAGCTGATTTTGGAATCCAAAGGCACAAAGGAAAAAGGGTAGTTGGTTTCTTTGATGAACACCAGGCATTTTATTCGAGTTTCCTGTTTTTTACGTCAGTCTGATTTAAATGTGCTTTATGTATGAAGAATAACAACCTGATGACCCAAAGAGCTTGTGTCATAGGAGACTACAGTAAAAACAGAAAGGCAAGTAAAAATCAGAATTTAATTGGAACTTTTTGTCTCTTCTCATTATGTTTTTATATTCTGATGAGATTCAGTGCTGATGCTACACTTTTGATTCACTTTTTGTTTGTTTGTTTGTTTGTTTGTTTTTTTCTGGAGAAATTCACGTCATTAGAATTGCACCAGATCAGAATCTTTTGTAAGTCAGTGCAATATTGTTTGAACAGGGTAGTTTTCCTATGTGCTTTTCATGGTGTAATTTGATATCAGAACAAATTCCCATTGTTCCTTTGGTATGAAGCTTTGACATCTCAATGTGAAAGCTCATAAAAGCTGAGAGATGGTTCTACAATAAAGAACACATGTAAAGGCAGCAAAGTAGAAGTTTTCCATTTAGAAAGTTAAGTTCTCTGGTTTGTAATATTAAACTAAGTGAGGGGCCTGTGGGGTCATTGTTTAAGCCCCACAATTTGATTCAGTCTGTTACAGAAGCAGGGCTACATATTCCAGTGATGGGGAGAGCTACCTCTGACAAGCAGAAATTATGAACAAAGTAGGAGGGCAAATAGTTAGAGCCCCATGCCAGTTTGTTTGGAGTGTGAGCGTGTTGTAGAATTTTTGGTGCCACCTTGGGCAAAAAAAACTTAACACTCCTCTACTGCACATACTTACAGGTGATGAAAAACACTTTTAGCCTCAAATACTTTTGATTAAGACATCATCTTTTGAGTTTAAAATTGTCTCAAGCCATTTAAAGAACTTGATTACACAAACAACTGTGATTGAAGCACGGAAAATTTCCTGGGAATTAATAGCCATGGGAGAAGTTGAAGGTATGAACTGCAGTCCAAGGATGTTAAATCTAGTCTGTTGTTAAACTTCTGGAGGTTCCCTATGCTTTAGTCACAATTTCAGAAGATAAAATCAGGTTCTGCTTTATTCAGGGACAAATTCTGGATCATTCAACTGACTTTGAGTTGGCATTGATTTATCAGACAACAGAATTTGAGTCTTTTCATTACAATGAGATTCAACTATTTACTTTATCATGCCATTTGTCTTAGCATGCAATGTACATTACTGCTGCATGAGTAAGTCATTGAGGTCCATTGACATTTAGATTCTTGGAGAAAACCTTATCATGTGAATTAAAACCATGTTTACAATTACCCATATAAAATTCCAGGATGTTAAAGCGTTGCCGGTCCTTCAGAAAGATCTTTTCTATTTTCTCTGAGAGAGAAATGTAAGATAATCAAAAACTAGTTACTAAATAAATTTATCTAAGAGTCATTGAACCATATGGAAAATGTATAGCAAAATTTAAAAGTTATTTGCTATCAGTTTTTAATTAATGGGCTTTTACATGTGACCAGTCACCTGCAGTATCATTGTTTAATGTATTGTTCTCAGCTCTAAATTTCAATTTTATGTTGAGATGTGGCCCTTCATCCAGCAGTATGCTTTGTTATTTCCCTGTGACAGTGGGACAGATATTGCTTCCTGTCAAAGCAACAATGACAAATCCAACTGGGATCTGGCTGTTGTTCCAGAAATGGTTTTAAATTTCAGTAGATTAGACAAGCAGTCTGTAACTATGAATCTCATGTATTCCTATTCTTTCCCTCTTTCCCCATCCACATTCTATACAAAGAAACACTTGGCAGAGTTGAAAAAAATGTCAAGTTAGGTTTGGATAGGATTTCAATAAAGTAATTTACAGCAATGGGCTTCATGACTTTTTAACTCACAATTATGCCTTTCTCTATTCAGGTTACAAGGCAAATTCTGTATCTTGAGAAGGCTTTCAAAAATATATAATTCCTGGACCAAATGTTAACACAGAGAAAATTGTCAAGTTCTGAGCCATTTCACTTATTTTGCCATAAGGTTTGTGGAAGACAAAAAGAGCCAGGCCAGAAAATAAAGAAAATCCAGCACCCAAGAAAATAGAGAATAATGTGACCAGGGCAATAATATTGTAACTATAAGGATATAGGGGAATAGGAATGGATTTTCTACATACATACAGTAAAAAAAAAAAAAAAAAAAGGAACAGAAAGGAAGTAGAAACTTCAAATTAAAAGGGGTTTCATTACTTAAGTCCAGACACTTGTGGGAAAGGAATTCGCAGGGAGCTTTGCGCTGTTTCACACGTCCCTGAGTTAGAGATAAAGAGGAAAACAGCGGTAGAACCAAAAACTTGAGCAAGGTCGAGATAAAGTAAATTGGCTACAGTGTTAAAGATGAGCTTTGGGGAATGGCCAATTGCTGGCTGGCTCGAGGCGCGTGTCTGAAGGTCTCTCACCAATTGTAAGACAGATTCGGGCGTGTGGACAGCGCGTGGGGCTACAGGGAAAGTATATGTAGTAGTGAAAAAGGGCAATAAACGTCTCCTGTTCAAGAGCCATCAGGAGTCCGTGTCTTGCATCCCTTCAGACACTGATTTGAAACATATAATAGCCTTTCTTTAAAAAAAATCAGTAATAAATAAAATTCACAGAAATTATAAGCAATTAAATATAATGAGGGTCATATAATTACAGTTATTGAGTAGTAAAACTGAAAAAGCAGACAAAATGAGAAAGCACAACAATAAATTAAACCAACAGCTAGAATAGTTAAGGCTTAGGCTGTTAAAAGGCAACTGCTTTGTAGCTAGAAAAGTGGATCTCTTTTTTTATTTTTTATTTTTAAGAAACCAAAGGGAAGATTATATATAATGTTTGAACACTAATTCTTTCAATTCACCTCTACAAAAATAAGTATATTTTAGCACTGATTTTTTTGAGTTAATACAAACATAGGCAGATCATGCTGAATTTGGTTCTAGCTCATTTATTATCAACAATCAATAAAAGATTGGATTCTAAAATCTTTGTACTGATGAGTTGCTCTAGCAGAATGAAATTGAGATAGGTTCATAAATTTACATGAGTATCAGATAGAAAGAATAAAGTATCTTTCCTTTATTCCCAAACTGACCAAGATAATAAATAACTTACTTTTGCTGGCTGTTAGATTTTAAATGCCAAAAAACTGGAGGAAGGAAAGGAATAAAGAGTTAAAAACAAGGGCAGTTCAAAACACTGGTATGAAGTAGACGCAGCTGGTCCATAAGAAAGCTTGGCCTCCAAGACTCACTTGATCTGAGGGATTTAGCCAAGGTGCTTTGAAAATGTTGCAGACTTTATGATGTTGCCCTGACCTGCTACTGTGCCCCATAGTTACAGCGGGAAAAGCTAAGGAGAAAATGCCTCAGCTCATACAGCAGTAAAATAGCAGGAACTGCTGAGGAACGAGTTTTAAGGCTCACATTTGCTTGTACTGCAACACATTCACTTCTGTTACAGCTCACTGTCCACTGTGCTAGTGAAAGCTGACAAAGAGAGTGGTTTAGGTGAATGCATTGAGTGTAAGCTGCAGCAGCTGAAGAGCTAGCACGATTTGACTCCACCAACTATGCCGCAGTAAATTTCTAATGGAGAGGGAGGGCAGGCACCAAGGGTGGTAGCATTTATAATGTTAAATCAACGAGGCTAAATGTGTCTGAGCTTGTGGGTTTGGACAAAACAATATATAAAGTTCTAACTTTACATCTGAATACTTAGATTGTGATGAAAGAGGGAATTCAGACATCTCTGAAAAAATTAGTTATGCCTGCTGTAGACTATTTCCTTTCCACACGTTGCCAGAAAAGTATTGTCCCCCACAGATTATCTCAAAAAACTTTCAGGTCCCCCCATATTTAAAAGTACATGATCTTTTTTTTTTTTTTCAACTCTACTGCAGTATAGAGTAATTTATATTAGCCAACATGTTACCATACTAAGTATCTCATGCAGACTTGTCCCCTCAGTGGCCTTTATTAGTGCGATTATTACACATTCTCCTTGCTTTATTTTGAGGGATAACTTCTGCCTCTCAAAGCATACAACAGATTCATAGTGGAAGATTGATAGTGGTACTTCCTAACAGCTGGCAAGCCAAGTTCATAATACCTTTTCTGTTACTCTATCACGTTTCCTTCTTCAAGAGAATAATGTTTTATAAACATTCTTTCATTGGTATTTAACTATAATTACCCCTGTCGTTATAGCTGAGAAGATTATAGCAGATTCCCACTTACAGTTTGGTTTTACACAAGTCTTTCAGAACAGAGATCAAATGCTGCAAAATATTACTGATCTAAAATCTTTCTGATTTTATGTGTTCTTTTCTCATCTAGACTAAATGCAAGCTTTGGAGAGAAGCCAGCACTATTAGAAGACGTAATTATCAACATTTTAATAGAAGTTCCTATTGGCCTTTCTATTCATTGGTCGCAAAGCCACATAGCAGAGGAAGTATATCAACTTTATTCTGAATTCTTTGCACAAATTTATGAAATGGCAAGTATTAAGTAAAATGTCATAGGTTAAACTGATTTTTCTAGACTTCTGTTGAGCTAATATAAAGACCAAAATCAGATAAAGAGAATACCCCGCCTGTAGTTAAGTAGCTCAATTCTTCATCTTATCTTGTTGGCATTTTGTGCTATTGCAATACTACCTGGAATCAAATGGGAAGGTTTCCTCTGTTGTATAGTAAAAAACATCACTGAAATCTTGTGATTTCCAATTCAGAATTAAAGCAGCACTAGTAAACAGTCCGGTCCTGGAAAAGTAATACAAATGCAAATAAAAACAGTTTCAGAATACAAAATAGAGGAAACATCAGTTGCTTCATGCAGAGACCAGCTTAGAATAAGTTACCATAACAGCCTGCACAGTTCAATATCTGCTCAGGGGAACCAGTTGTGCAGAGCAAGAAACCATTTCTATAGGAGCCGTGTTCAGGTATGGCAGGAGAGAGATAATTTTTGTTCAGAAGGATGGACTTCTCTAAATGATGCTCAGTACAGTGAACAAAGCACATTTGTCACGTCTGATTTTTTCATCCAGCAAGTGGGAAATGCTGAACGCTAGCTGGATGCTGACTTAGCTGGTGCTCTTACAGGCTTATAGGGACTTGCTTAGCTTTGTGCACCATGCATTACACCCATCAATATTTTATTTTTCTCTTATGAGTTCACACTGGTCTACCTCTTTGTAAAGTTTCCCTTTGGGCTCCAAGAAGTGGAAGTTCATGAGCTTTTGTTGGATACAACGTGACATGAAGGATAATTGTAGCATCCACTAGGAAAGCAGCCAGTAGGCTACTTCTAGTTATTTCTGTCACATCTGCCATTTCCCAGCATAGGAAGAGAATATTTTGTCCATCATTGCCTCACCTCTAGCAACAGGAAAGGACTGATGGGATAAACACAGACAATGGTAAGTTCTCAGGAAAAATAGAAAGAAACACAAGAATTATGAGTGAAGAAAGAAACAGGGATGGGGATCCCAAGAGACCAAGAGGTCTGCAGAAGCAGAGTATTAACAGGTAGTAGGCCAGTCTGGGAGAGTGATAAATGGTACAAGCTATAACTGTCCTGGAAAGCATGCTGACAATAAAAACAATACTGCAGTTGTGGACAGCTCATCGTCAGGCCATTTTGAGCTTTTTGGTACGGCATTAGGGTATGAGTGTGCTTCTTGCTACATTGCACATGGCTTGTGCCAGTACTTTCCTGGCTCTTGGTGCTCACCAGAAGACTCTTCTTCACACTGGAATGATGCTGTGGGAAACTGAACATCTCTAGACCATCTTAGAATCCATTTTTTTATGAATAGCCATCTTCCTCTTCTCACTCCAACAGTTACAGGGAATCGTTTCCAAGACTCAGAATACCCAGCATAGTTTTGCAGAGATAGAAACCTCTACAAAAGGTTCATAAAGACACTAATGATGAGAACTAAAAAGACAAGGATCCTGTTTATCGGAGTTTCAGTTCAGTCAGCTATAAAAATTTCTTTTTGCATGTAAGAGCTGGCTAGAAAATCACTAGGTCCTTTACAGTCATCTCTAAAAGGAATGATTCTTCTGCAGCCATTAGTCATCAGATTTTCTTCACAGAACCAAGTTTAGGCTCGGGGACATCTTGTATCCCCTTGCACTCCATGATCCTCTTAAGATTGGGACGATGGTGGAAAAAGAGGGAAGAACAATTATTCAGACTCCACATACTTTTCCCTTTCCCTCCATCTCTCTTTCCATTGTAAACTTTTTAGCTTGCATTCCAGAAAACACTCTGTAAATTGATATGTGTATTTATATACAAAGGTATAATTTGAACACTATTCTTTGAATGTACATAAATGAAATTTGTAGATATAGTTGATTACTCATTTTTGACTGAGACAACAGGAAGAGAATAAGTCATGCTGGGGTAATGATGTGCTTGGTGTGTACTGGTAGTTCTGACTCTAAGGAATACTTTTCAATGTATTTACTTCACTTTACTCAATACCTGCTGAATGAAAGTAAGAGATCTCAGGTGCTTCTATAGGAACCTCATGGGGGAGAGGGAGATGGAGGGAAGAACCACAGTTGTTCAGATTTTTTTTTTTCTCTTTCTTTTTTTCTCTGCGGTAACTTCCAAATCTTTAATGGCATGTCACTGCTTTATTTCACTGTAGAAATCCTTCGTGCTTTTTTTTTTTTTTTTTTTTTTTTTCAGAACAAAAAGTTCTTTGTGCTGAAGTGGCCATTTAGCATCTGGCTCTGTGAAAAGTACCCTCTACCTGATGAGTATTTTACTTCCATTTACATTTTCACTGATACGGCACTCTCTTTAATATCTGAGGAAATGGAAGTCCTGTACCTTGTCATAGCACTCTGTGAATGCAAGGCAAGTGATTTGACTCCAGGACTGATTTTTAAATATACTCCTTTCAGACAGAACATGAAGTATACTTTTTGTCTGGAATCTAAAGGCATAGACAGGCCCTTTAAAAATAGTATATCACGTTCTGATAACATATTTAGGGGATGAGGTGTTAAAAAAAAAAAAGGGCAGTAGGCTAATTCATTATCAGATGAATAAGCCTGAATTCTGAAAGAAATTGAGCTTCTTGTGTTTACTTTCCATGGTGAAGGGTCTTCCAGATCAAGACTTCGGGCAGTGTGGTTCAGACCTCACCCCAATCGTGGCTGTGAGTTGTCTCCTTCTTTCAACATTGAGCCTTTCTAAGGCCACCTCAAGTAGTGTGTTGTCTCTTTCCCATAGCAGAATTTTGAGTGCAATAGATATGTGCTTTGCAGACTAAATTTCCCAAAACGGGAAATTCAGCATCTGTCCTCAGGTCACTTTGGCACCTCCTTTCCAGCCATATGTCACATGTAGTTGTGGACTTTCTCTTCCCTTCTCCCCCAGACTAACTCTAAATTTTGCCTTACAGAAGGTAGCCCAGCCCATGCCCAAATTTCCCCAGTAGTTTATGTGGTAGTTTTCTGTGGTTTGCAGACAAAGCCATGGTTTATTATTACAGAGGTCAAGAGAGCATAAAGTTACAAGTCAGTGGGATAGGTTGAACTTTAGAAGAGGTTGTTTGGAGAGATTGTAAAATCTCTGTCTTTGAAGATCTTCAAGACTCTACTTGACAAAGTCCTGAGCCAGCCTGCTGAAACTGGCCTTGCTTCAAGTGGGGTGTTGGGCAACATGACCTCCAGAGGTCCCTTCCAGACTGAACTATGCTATCACTCTATGACTGTCCATCATAAACAATGGGAAATGTGGGGAAAATTGCTTATTGTTGAAATAGTATAGAGTTCTTTGGCTTGCCAATTTAATGCAATCAGAAATTATTAGTTTAACGTAAAGGTCTTTTTTCTTAACAAGAAATATATAATAATGTAAAATCAACTCAATTAGTCAAAACAGGGATTTGAATTTTAAGGACACATCTTAGAGTGTTTATGGTCTCAAGGAATGAATTAAGCTTCTCTACTTTGTGTATTTGCTTAATTAGAATACCCTACTTTAATGAAGTAAGCAAGGCAAACATTACTTCCCTTCCTTCTTTTTTCTTATGATTGGAGATTGTCATAACTGACATATAGTAACCGTGACCTTAGTTCAAGCGATATGCTACAATATGAGAGAGGTAATCCCAGAGTAAAACAGGGATCTTACTTGAAACTTTCACCTTCCCAATGAAAAGCCTGACAGTGGTACTTTTTCATCATAGACAAGGAGAGATTTCAAATCAGCTTATGTTGGGAGTTTCAAAGTCTTGTACTCAAATACTCAGTTTAGGGTAGTGGAGTTTCTTTCATGTGATTTCTAGGTGGCTCAGCATTTTTATATTTTAGAGTGTCAGAGCAACTAGGCTGTGCTCACACTTGATGTTCCAGCTGTCAAACTGGTGTCAAGTCCTAATTATGAGATCCTTCACTTGATCCCATGTGACTAAGTTTTCAAACCAGAACAGAGGTAACAGGGTACTTCAGTTCAGCAAGTCATTTTCTGATGGACAGAAATCAGCAACACGAATGGTCATTGTAGGAATATAACCTAAATATAAACTCTCTTTGCATCATCAAGCATTCAGTGTGTGTGCTGTGTGCACCAGAGCATAACACTTAATTTAAAAATTCAAAGAATGCTATTTGCATATTTTTTTTCTGTTTTGCATAACTTTCTGTATGATTTATGCTCACATTTGAGACAAAAAAAAAAAAAAGATTTCTTGTATATATATGAAAATATTATGGTGTTAAAGCAGTTTAGAATCATTTTACCACTGGATTAGTAAAATCTTCCCGTAGCAATGTAATACAATTTTTCTGTCTCTGGACAAGTACAAGTTTTTCTGTATTGCGTATTCATGAGAAGAATTCAGAAAAGGCCCAGACTTTGTACTGTAGTTCAGACCACCAAATGAGGAGGACAAGCCCCTTTGCAAAATAATACAGATCTTAAGTGAACTGAAATCAATCTTTGGAAGTATCAATTTTCTCTTCTGACTTAAGGACAGAGCTTTAGACAGCTCCGTTAAGTGCTTAGAATTAAGTGGGAAGAACCTGTACTTGTACCATGGCCTTTGCAGCTGTGATTTTATTGCGGGAAGTGAGGGAGGATGGGGAATGATGGATATCACATTCCCCAGCAGCTGCCCAGACCTGCAGGTGCTTCTTTGTTGTGTGAACTGGAGTGAGCCTCACCTGCTGGAAATACTCACGAGGGCTCTTCCTGAAAACAGGCAAGTGGACTGGGTGCCATACATGGGGTGTCTCATCAGCTGGCTGGCAAAGTTGTGGGATGACATCCTAGTGTAGTTAAGACAAGAAAACTACTTGGAAATGTGCACTCGTGTGAATCAAAGTTTCATGAACCAATTGTGCCACTTTAAGCTTTTGTTCACACTCCCCAAGAAAAAGCATGGAGAAGGCTGCTGTCATTCTCATTTTACAAAGCTGGGGGTGCAAACAGCAGCAAGCTCTCCAAACAAGCCGGCAAGGTACAAAAAAGTGGCAGAGGCAGGTGGACATTGACCTGGTCACTCTTGCATGCTGTGCTTGCAATGCTTCTTCCTCATTCCTCAGCCACAGTGCCTCTGCCTTCCACAGACAAGGAGTGTGATGCACAGTGGTATCTGTGATCACATAGGCAGTTTCGTAGCAGTTTCATAGCCCGTCCTGCAGATCTGCTGAGCTGCTTCATCTACCTCTGGGGGATAACAGAGCGGTAGGAAGGTCTGTGTCCTGTGCTGCATGTTCAGAGGAATGCAGCAAGATGTTACACTTCCCTATAGCAGGTGTGAGCATTTCCTCTGCCATGAGGCCAGTGGTCTCCTCTCTCCATGTGTGACCTGCTGTGTTAAGTCTCACAAGCTGGTCCAGGGAAAAACTCAGTGTCCTATGCATACTGTCAGTACAAATACAGATGACAACAAAGAATTTATGAGATATTTGTGCTTGTTGAATGTTTAGATTAACAGTCTCCAAATACCTTCCTGTGTAATGAGTATTTTAATGTTTTGAACTTTCAAAAGTTATGAAATAGCATATCTTCAATGCAAACTAAAGTTTGTTTTGCATTGAAGATATGAAATTCTAAGTGTGGAGAAGGAAGGATTTTGACTGGAAAAATACTGCCCTGCCCCAATCATCCCATCCCCAACATTTAAGGACTAAGGATTTTTTTTTTTCCTTTCTATGTTACCATATTTACTTGCAGATGGAAAGGATTTTCTTGTCAAATTATGATGTTAGGAACTATGAACTACTTGATAACTCCACTTGCTGAAGGTAAAGTTCAATACAAGGCTGTCCAGTTCTTCCATACTTGTGAAAACAAGGCAGGACGGCAGGGGAAAAGACCAGTGTCCTTTGAATCTGTCCTCCTCTTGGCAGCAGGAGGCAGATACCAGTGACAGTTTTAACACCCCCCTACTAATAACCTCAAGACCCTAACTGTCACTCAGCATATTAATCCCCTCACATTCATTTCATCTTTAAGAAGAAATGTATTATATCTGTGAGTTCATTTTTATGATAAATGGTAAATGCCCTTCAATTCACAGGCCACATGTCAGAGGACAGCCAGGCTTATCAACTGACAAATACAATAGAAATAATCTAAGAATGCTCCCAAATTCCAGCCCTCAAGCCCCTACTTCTTTTAAGATAGGAAGATTATTGATATTATTTTTTTTAGTAAAGTATACAAGCATTCAGAATGGTAGGGAAATAGAGTTTATAATTCTATTTACTTGATGCACTGCAATGATTCCTCTATAAAAATAGATTCTAACATATTCTGCTTTTTTTCTTTTTTTTTCTTTAATAACAGTTGGCAAGACATCCATTTCTGCTTGTAAATATGTAGAAAATTAGGTCCTGTGTCTTTATAAGGAGATTCTACCCATACAGAATTGTGCCAAATGTTTTTCCTACACTTTAATTTGCAAGTGGCTGGTACTCGTTTGCTCTGTAAACAATAGAAGAACTATACAGAAATGATGTCAAAATACTGCATAGCTGGCAATAATAATTTGTTTCATGGGAAGTTCATATATTTTGTGCTCATATGATAGTCATCTGATGCAAGAACTGAAACGGAAATATACAGAGTACAAAATTCAAGAATACCAACCAAAAAAAGAAAAGAAAGAAACTAGCATAAAACAATCCAGCAAGCTTCTCCAGTTTGATATGAAGGGATGCATATAAATAGGTGGGAACGATCAAAGACTTACAGCCTTTTTGTATGTACTAAACAATCTTTAAGTTATACTTCTTTGATATCAACATCTGAGGCATAATTGTTACACCTTTCTAACTCATTCTAAAGGTTTCAGTTAAGGTCAAGACTGTGGGAATGGCTTTCACATTGTGCTGCATCTCATTGCAACAGATGAACAATTCTGAAGCCATTTACATTTCAGAATCAGTAGTTGCTGTGTCAATGACATTAACTTTTTAGTGAACTGAAATACAGTTATGGTATCAAGTGTTCTGAAGACTCAAGGAAATTACATAGATATGGATTTATCCTTTCCACTTTTTTTCATTTTTTTCATCAGTCATTCACACTAGAAAACTGACTCGCTCCTCCCCTCCCCCCCCACCCTTTTTGTCCTCTTTCATTCTTTGAAAGCATAGACTGTCGTGTACTGCTACTTCTGGAGAAGTTTGTTCAAAAACTTTATTTGAAATTTTATTCTAATGGGTATTTTAAGAAAGAGGATTTCTGTTATTAAGCACCAACATGCTGTCTTTGTCAGGGGAGTGCAGTGGTGGGGCAAGGGTTAATGGCTTTAAATGAAACGAGGGTAGATTTGATTAGATATAAGGAAGAAATTCTTTACTCAGGGGGTGGTGAGGCACTGGAACAGGTTGCACAGAGAAGCTGAGGATGTCCAGTCCCTGGAGGTGTTTAAGGCCAGGTTGGATGGGGCTTTGGGAAACCTGGTCTGGTGGGAGGTGTCCCTGCCCATGGCAGGGGGTTGCAACCAGGTGATCTTTAAGGTCCCTTCCAACCCAAACCATTCTGCGATTCTATGATTCCATCAGAAAACAGATATGCTTCATAAAGACAGATTTGTGATAAAAACAGTTATTTGCCTTTAATGAATATTTCAGATGGTGTCATGATTTTGGCTGGGACAGAGTTAATTTTCTTTGTAGAGGCTCACACAATGCTGCGGTTTGGATTTTTGGATATGAGGATAGTGGTGATAGCACACCTGTGTTTTTGGTTGTTGCAGAGCCAGGGACTCTTTTGTTGTTTGCTTAGAACCAGGGAGTCTTCTACACCTGATGCTGCCCAGCAGGCAAGGAGGATGGGGGTGTGCTGGAGGCTGAGGGGGGACACAGACAGGACAGGTAATGCAAACTGACCAAAGAGATATTCCATGCCATATGGTGTCATGCTCAGCAATAAAAACTTGGGTAAAGAAGAAGGAAGGAGGGGATGTTCATGGTGATGGCATTTGTCTTCCCAATGTGATGAGACCTGCTTTCCTGGAAGTGGCTGAACACCTGCCTGCAAATGGGACGTAGCAAATTAATTCCCTGTTTTGCTTTGCTTGCGCGCATGGCTTTTGCTTTACCTAGTAAGCTGTCTTTATCTCAACCCAGGACTTCTCACATGTTTACCTTTCTGATTCTCTCCCCCATTCCACCTGAGGAGAGTGAGCAAGTGGCTGTGTGGTGCTAAGCTGTCTGCCAGGGCTAAAACACAACAGATGGAAACTATTTGTGTTGTATATGTACTCCAACTTCTACCTTATTTTAAAATTTATCTGTGCTCTTGCATGAATCATAGAATCATAGAATCATTAAGGTTGGAAAAGACTTCCAAGGTCATCTGGTCCAACCATCCCCCTACTACCAATGTCACCCACTAAACCTTGTCCCTAAGCACCACGTCCAACCTTTCCTTGAACACTCCCAGGGACGGTGACACCACCACTTCCCTGGGCAACTCATTCCAATGCCTGACTACCCTTTCTGAGAAGAAATGAAAATTAAGCTGTTATTGTTTTCTGTTTTTCTTTTATCTTTTAGATAACAGATGATTGCCTCTCTGAAGTGTTTTCCTTCTGTGTTCCGATTTTATACACTAAGGTTTTCTTTTTAGCATTAGAAATTAAATTTATAATTTTAAATATCATTGTTAGTCACAGTTTTCTGTCCAATCAGATGCAATTGCTAGAGCACGATAAACGATTGCTGTAATATATTTTATTTTTTATAACCTCTCATTCGCAATACATTCTGAAGCCCTGCAAAATTTTAAAAAAGCAAAGGAAGCACAATTTGTATAATCATGCAGTTGCTCTCTTTTCTGTTTGAACACCTCTACAAAATATATATGATAATATTAAAAATTTCTTTGCTGATTCTTAGCAGTTATTTATTTTGGCTAAGTTAATTAGTAGTTGCACAGTTCAGAATAAGGTCATTGCCTTCGCAGTCCTCAGTGCTGCATGATTATTCATAGGTCAGAAGAAGAATGCAGATACAGACAAGCATATCTACTTTGACCTACACTATAGAAATACTATTTTCACAGTCATATGAATTAATCCTGGTATCGTTTCCCCTTCTGTTTGTTAATACTCTGATGTTAAAGTATAAGCCCTGTTGCCAACATAAGAAAGAGATGAGAAACAGTCTAAAATCTCGAGAAATCTTTTACCAAATGTAGAAATGCAATTCACAAAGTGTTATATATGATAAATAGTTATTAGTTATCTTTTATTAGGTATTTTTATTAGGTAAAAAAGATGCTGACCTGGACTGGCTCCCAGAGCCCCACCCAGCTGCTCTCTCACTGCCCCTCCTCAGCAGGACAGGGACAAAAGAGGATGGAAAAGCTCATGGGCTGAGGCAAAGAGAGGGAGATCACTTACCAGCTACCATCTTGGACAAAACAGACTTAACCTGGCGAAAATTAGTTTCATCTATTGACAATTGAAAATATAGTTTTAAGGTGACAAAGACCAAAACTGCTGGGCCCAGCCGTGCCCTGTGGTGGGGCCATTGGGCCTGGCTGGAACCGGCTGGGGCCAGCATGGCGCAGCCCCACCATCGCCCTGCGCTGCGGCAACAATGCAGATCCACGGGTGTCCAGTACAGAGGTGTGAGGTGAGTCCTTTAATGTGGATCTAGGATCTCTGATTCTAGTTTTGGCAGAGCTCCCCCAGGCTCTGTGGATGACTCAACATAGCTTTGTGAGGTAAGCTCAGGATGTAGGTGATGGTAGAAAATGGGTTGAAACCTTTTGCGCTGTTGCAATGTTAGAGCATGTGGAACAATCCTCCACTCAGTGAATGGCACTCGTACACTTTCACGTATTTTCTCTGAATTCTTCACAGTAAAGAGTGTTGCTGAGTTTAGTATTATTTTGTATGCCCACTGCTTTTCACAACTGTTTCATTGTAACACCATCCAAGTCTCCATCTTTGAGGATGACTGAAATGTCTGGAATGGTGACATGACTGAAATGCAGGTATTTTAAGTCATTGATCCACGTGGATTTTTTTTTTCCCAACTTTCTTTGAAAATATCTGCTGATGAGTATATTGTTCCTGTCAGGGCTGACCTTCTTTACTGATACCTTCCAATTAATGCTTTAAGCATTCATCCCAAGAGTCACAAGCTTTTTCTCATTTGCTTCCTGGAGAGAGTCAAAATGGCTTTTAATAGTCCCTGGAGCTGTTTCCAAAGTCAGCTCTCTCAGTGGACCTGAAGGAAAAGACATCAGGCAAAGCTGTCATGTCCTCAGAGTTTATCATTGTAGAAATGTTCATTAATGATGGCAGTGCAGGGAAAAGTTGACACTATTATTTCTCTACCATATCAAGAGCAAACAAGGTTATTTAATAAGTAAACATAATGCAAAGCAAAAGAAAAATGAATGACATAGTAGTTGTCTCTTTCGAACATGGCATTCTGTAATGATACAAATCAGGACACCAATGTACTCTGTGAAAGCAAAAAGTCCTTGCTCCCAAAACTTGCACAGTTCCCAAATTCTGCAGAAAGTCAGTCAAATCAAAGAGGTGGAAATGATGAGTCTTCAGGTGTTTTTTTTGTTTGTTTGTTTTTGACCTTATTTTGAAGAGCATGCCAATGCACCATTGCATTTTAACAAAACTTTAGGTGTGTCTGATTATAGTAATACTTAGATACATGCCCAAACGGTGTTCTGAAACCAAGACAGTCTTGAGCCAGTGGACTGAATGTAAAACTGATGAGAGCAAATGCAATTTGCATTTGAGCAAATTTCTCAGGAACAAATTAATGCCTGACTTAAGTGGCACTAAAAACAACATGTAAAGTCTAAGTTGGTCTAAACTGTAAACCAGAGTAATTTTCACTATTCATTAGGTAGACAAAACAACTGCTTTGGCTTGATGTTTACAATCACACCACAAAAAGAAATATCTTTTTGCTCATGTTGCTGTGATAATTTATGTTATAGAGGCTTAGAAAGAAGTTGTTAACCAATTCTGGTTCTAACCAAAATGGATCAAAATCAATTATCTTTTATTTTTCCACATATGCTTCTGAAATTTGGAAGGCAATCAAACCCCTCAGTAAAAGTCACTAACGAAGCGCATTCACTGCAGATTGCTTTAGAAACAGTAGCCTCTTCTGTATGCACAACAGCAATATTTTCTTGATCTCAATTGATTCTGTTAATTAAATTAGATTACTAGGTCATTCACAGTTGAAATAAAAAAAAAGTGGCAAAGCTTTTCTTTTTTTTTTTTTATTTATTATTTTTGATCGCTATATAGAAGTGAGGTAATAAAATCCATTAGTCTGAAAATCTTACACGTAGTTTGGACCAAGAACAATAAATTTAATCCACTCACTACTTTGCTTAATATCAGTTTAAATTAAATTAAAAATATTTACAATAAGTGTTTACTATTTACTGTAGACATCTGAGGTCTTTTTTATTATTATTTTGTGCATGTTAAGATATACAACATAAAGACTGTTAGACTATTAGAGTAGAAGATGAGTTGCTGCCTGTTCATGTGTATTTTACAGTCTCTTTAAACTGTGTTTCGTATATTTTCATCTACAATTTGCAGTGACTTAAAAGTCAATACTTTTACTGCCCTCCTCTGAGGTTCCTGCTGCTCATTTTCATTTCTGCGCTGTATAGGCGCACTTCATGCTGTCTTGGCAATGAAAAAAGCTATGGGATGATTTGGGTTAAAAATAAACTTTTGAATATACTTACATGTGCAAATCTACACACTCACAGTAATTATTCATACATACATATATATATATATATATTTCTATATGTTTTCTATATCAACACAAGTTAATTGTTTGACCATAGAACTATGGTTAAAGACTCCAAATAGAGGACTGAAACATCAGCTTTTATGGCATAAAAAGTATTTTATATTGTTTTCTTAAGCTGTCTCTTCACTGCAAAGAGTTGTGTGCTGTTATATCAAGGTGAAAAGTAGAGATCACCGCTCTACTATATAGAAAGGCATGTGTAGTTTTTGCTTCTACATAACTTAGTCACTGCCAATAAAATGCACTCAGATTTGAAGCTTACCTAGAGCTGCAAATAGAAACTGTTGTCTCATTCCACCAAGATGTTTTACATTACATTACAATTTTCAAGATACTGCATTTTGTTATGAAATGGAGTAAGAATGTTTTTGAAGAGTTGACATTCTTGTGAAATGGGAAGAATCTATTTATGATTCTTTGCATATTTATGAGAAAAAATGTACACGTGCATCATATTACCTAAGAAACATTTATCAGACATTCTGCTAAAATATTGTCCCTTATGAAAGTAGTTTGAAAGCACAGTACTTGACTTTTAATGCCTCCATAGACAACAAAATCAGCAATAATATTTTGTGCTTCATATTTCAAAGCTATGGAAATCTTGGAGGTAGATAATGAAGTGTTGTCTGCCTCTTTCACATACCAGTGAAGATGTAAACAGGGAGCTTAGCTGGCTATGTCATTTTTTTAGAATATGGTGAGCATTTGCGTTGTGCATCACTTGTTTTATACATATATATTTATACTATTATTATTATCATTATTATTGTCCATTCCTTTTCTGTCCTATTAAGCTGTCCTATTATATCATCTTCATCTCAACCCACAAGTTTTACATTTTTCTAATTCTCTCCCCCGTTCCCCTTAGGGTGTATGTTGATGGGGGAGCGAGCAAACAGCTGGGTGGTACTTAGCTGCCTCATGGGTTAAACCACGACAGTGGGTATAGGACAGTGGCCATTTGATTTGTTTTATTCACTGTGATAAAGCAAAAATACTATGCCTTGATGTGTTATAAAATTATGTTGCTCTTCCAGCTTTTATAAATAAGGGATTTAATATTTCAGACAGCTGTAGCCCTTATGATCACTGTAATATTTGGAACGAACCAATGAGATTAGGTCGTGAAGATTAAGAAGTTAAATGTCATGAAGGGAATTACATCGCTGATGGTAGCTGAGCAGTCAAAACTTCTATATAATGTGCATTGCACGAATAGTTCAAAGCACTTAGATTAATTTCTTCTTACTTTGATTTCCAATTAAAAATGATCCTTCAGAATTTTTTAGAAAGCTTTTAAAAAATCACTGGTTTTATACACCTCCAAATTTATGGACATAAAATTACTGAAGCTATTCATTAAAAAATCATCCTAAGGAAAAAAAAAGATCTTATAAACTGATTCCTCAAAGCACTGGAGTATGCAGTTAACTTTAATTGAATTGGTTGGGAATTAAGTGCTTATGTAAGCATTGAGCAGTCTCAGGACAAAGGCACTAATGAGTTATAGAATCACAGAATATCCCGTGTTGGAAGGAATCCACAAGTATCACGGAGTCTAACTCCTGGCTCCATACAGGACCATACAAAATCAGAATCTCTGTCTGAGAACACCGTCCAAATGCTTCTTGAACTCTGTCAGGCTCGGTGCCCTGACCACTGCCCTGGGGAGCCTGTCCCAGTGCCCAACCACTCTCTGGGTGCTGAACCTTTTGCTAACACCCAGCCTGACCCTCCCCTGTCCTAGCTCCATGCCATTCTCTTGGGTCCTGTCACTGTCCCCAGAGAGCAGAGCTCAGCGCCTGCCCCTCTGCTCCCCTCGTGAGGGAGCTGCAGGCCGCCATGAGGCCTCCCCTCAGCCTGCGCTGCTCTGGGCTGAACAAACCAAGGGACCTCAGCCACTCCTCACGTCTTGCCCTCTAGAGCTTTCACAGTCTCTGTAGCCCTCCTTTGGACACTCTCATAGTTTTATGTCCTTTTTGTACTGTGGTGTCCCAAACTGTACACAGTACTCAAGGTGAAGCTGGACCAGAGCAGAGCAGGACAATCCCTTCTCTTGACCAGCTAGCCATGCTGTGGTTGATGCACCCCAGGACACAGCTGGCCCTTTGGGCTGCCAGGGCACACTGCTGGCTCATATTCAACTTGCTGGAAACCAAAGAGTCCAGATCCCTTTCCACAGGGCTGCTCTCCAGCCTCTTGTCTCCCAGTCTGTACGTATAGCCAGGGCACCCTTCCAGGTGCAAAATCCAGTACTTTCTCTTTTTAAACTTCTTATGGTTAGTGTTTTCCCAGCCCTCTAACCTGTCAAGATCTTTCTGCAAGACCTCTCTACCCTTGATGCAGTCATCCGCTTCTCCCAATTTAGTGTCATCCACAAACTTACTTAGTATATCTTCAACTCCAAGTCATTTATGAAAACATGAAAGAGAACTGGCCCTAAAATGAAGCCCTGGGGAACCCCACTAGTGACTGGCTGCCAGCCCAATGTAACCCCATTTGCTATAACTCTTCGAGCCCTACCCATCAGCCAATAGTTCACCCATCATATTATGTATTTGTTTAGCTGTATGCTGGACATTTTGTCCAGAAGGATATTGTGAGAAACATAATCAAAATCTTTGCTGAAATCCAAAAAGATTACAGCAGCTGGCTTCCCTTGCTCAGCTAGATGGGTGACTGTCATAAAAGGAAACTAAGTTTGTTAAGCAGGACCTTTCCCCTGAGAATCCATGTTGGCTGTGACCAGTGACCATACTGTCCTTCAGGCAACTTTGAGTTACCTCCCAGAATAATCTTCTCCATAATTTTGTCAAGCACTGTTCCTTTCAATAGTGTTCGCTGCTACTAGAAGGATGAATGAAAACACTACCTGTGTGCCTGATCCTTAAACCAATTACCACAAGACCCTGAAGTCCCTTTTGGTTGCCTTTGGACTTTTCTAGTAATGTCTTTTACCCAGGCCCCAGGGAGGCAGCAGACTTCCCTATGGGTTGGGTTCTATCAGCATATTGGGCCCTCTGTTCCCCTCATGAGGGAGTCACCCATCTGATTTACTACATCTTACTATGTGTTTTTTGGTGTTGTTGTTGTTATTTTATTTTATTTATTTTATTTTATTTTATTTGTTTTGTTTTGTTTTGTCTTGTCTTGTTTTGTTTTGTTTTGTTTTATACAAAGTAAGAACATATGGAAATGCATGGGATTTGAGGGGGCATGTACTGTTCCTGTTTGTACGAGACGTCTACAAACATGGAATGAGTCGATAAGGACCGTTCTCATTTCCATGATACTGGAAAAGAAGAAAAGGAGCAACAGAGGTTTGGCAACAGAGGTTTAATAGAAAGACTTCCAATTTCCTACTGTTAGCTTTGCTCTGTACCCTGTGCCACTAATTTCACCAGCTTGGGAAGATACAATTTCTTTTCCCATCTTGCTACAAAGAGAAGATATAAAATGAGCTGAGATATTCAGTCATCAAAGAACATTTTCATTAAATTGTTTGGTGATCTTTTTAGTTTATTTTCATTCTTCTTCCCCCTCTCTTTCTCTCTCTCTCTTTTTTTTTTTTTTTTTTTAATTTGGGAGAAAGGAGAAGAAAAAATATATCACAGTCTTTGCTCCCTATGGTGCGAAGAAACAGCTGGCTACTTGTACTGCTTTAGTAGTTTTTTTCAATACTGGATAGATTGAAGCAAACAGCAAGGACAAAAGAATTGATTCCAATAATATTTTTGGAGATGTACATGCAGTTACTGATGTTCTCTGACCCTTTATATATTTATTTATTTTAATGATGGGACAGCAAGTAGATTAAGTGGCAATACAGACTTTTTAGAACATCTCTGTAATGCATTTCTTAGGCAACATTAAAATAGAATATTATAGATTACTTTTCATTGTAATTAGCCCCACTGCACACGAGAGCAAATACAACCTGCTGGTTGTGCTCCTAAGAATTGTTGAGTGGGATGTTTTCAGAGAATTTGCTTCCTCTGGAGAATTCAGAAATGCTAATTCACTCTTAACTAATTGTTGGTATGAATGGTTAAGTTTTGACAAATCTACTAAATTGATGTTTTCTGAAAAGTCTTGAAGCCTTTCATTATTATGTTAAGTTTTTAAATGGAACATAATCCAGTCTTTCAATTCAAAATAGAACAGAACAGAATAGTTCAGTTGGAAGGAAGCTTCAAAGATCATCTTGTCACTGCCTGACCTCTTCAAGGCTAGCCGAAAGTTAAAGCATATTATTGAGGGCATCGTCTAAAGGCATCTTGAACACTGATAGGCACGGGGCATCAACCACCTGTCTGAGAAGTCTGTTCTGGCATTTGACCACCCTCATGGGAAACAAATTTTTCCTCATGTCCAGCCTGACCCTCCCCTTGTGCAGCTTTGTGCTGATTCCATCCGTCCTGCCATTGGTGACCAAGAGCAGAGACCGACGCCTCCCTCTGTGCTTCCCTCCTCAGGAGGTTGCAGAGAGCCATGGGGTCACCTCTCAGCCTCCTCTTCAACAACCCAAGTGTCCTCAGCCTCTCCTCACAGGACATGCCTTCCAGCCCTTTTACCAGCTGTGCTGCCCTCCTCTGGACGCTTTCAAAGACCTTAACATTCTTTTTGATATTGTGGAGCCCAGAACTGCATGCAATATTCAAGGTGAGGCCAACTCTAAATACAGCAGGAGAATCACCTCTTTTGACCAGCTGGCTGTGCTGTTTTTAACACACCCCAAAACTCAGTTTGCCCCTTGGCTGCCAGGGCACGCTGCTGGTTCACATTGAGCTGGCTGTCAGCCAGCACCCCAAGGGCCCTTTCTGCTGAGCTGCTCCCCAGCCACTTGTCTGTACCTGTGTCCAGCAGTACCCCAACCCAAGTGCAGAACCAGCATTTTCCTTTGTTGAACTTCATGCTAATGATGATTGCCCAGTGCTCCAGTCTATCTAGGTCCCTCTGCAAGGCTTCTCGTCTCTCCAGAGAAACAACAGCACCTCCCAGTTTAGTGTCATCAGCAAATTTGCGGAGAATGCACTTAATTCCTGCATCTAGATCATTGATAAAAATGTTGTATAGGACTGACCTAAATAGATTGAGCCCTGGGGAACATCACTGGTGACTGTCTGCCAGCCAGGTGTAGCTTCATTTACTACAGCTTTTTGAGTTCTACTGTTGAGTCAGTTCATTGCCCAGCATAGTGTGAAGCTGTTTATCTTGTAGTTGGAAAATTTTGTCCAGAAGAATGCTATTGAGGAATGGTATCAAAGGCCTTACTAAAATCCAGAAAGAATATGTCCGCTGCCTTCCATTCATCTGCCAAACGGGTGACCTAATCATAGAAGGAGATGGAATTACTAAGGCAGGACTCATGACAGAAAGTTATCTTCATCATGCTTCAGGAATTTCCCAGACTTTCATATTGTGGTGGTATGATATTCCCAGTGTATGTCTGGGCATTTGAAGTCCCCCATAAGGATGAAGGTAACCAATCTAGGGATTTCTCTCAGTTGGCTACAGAACATCTCATCCATGCCATCATCCTGGGTGGGCAGTTGATAATAGACTCCCACAACAATATCTGCTTTGCTACCCATCCCCTTAATCCTTACCCACAGGCCCTCTACCATGTCATCCCTAATGGCAAGGGCCATGTGGTCTCTTCTCTCTCTTACATGCAGCACAACACCTCCACCTTGCCTGCCCTGCCTGTCCCTCCTGAACAGTCGACAGCCCTCCATCCCAGCACTCCAGCTGTGGGACTCATCCCATGAAGTCTCACTACTACCAATGATGTCATGGCTCTGGGAAAGGACCAAAGCTTCCCAGAAGAGGACCAGTTCATCCCGTTAGCTCCTTGTACTGCATGCGTTGGTATACAGGCATTTCAGATGTGCTCCTGAACCCGCAGCACTCCCTGGAGGGGCACAGAGGCTCCCATTAGCCTTGCCACCTTCAGACGGTGCCGCACCATCCCTTGGCATAACTTTGGTGTTCCTAATGGTACCCTCCTCCCCGACTGATATTCTCGATTCGTCTCTTAAAGCCGTCTCAATCAGTCTCAGCAGGTTACGAGCCAAGAAATATTTCCTCCATGGAGACAGGTGGGAGGCTGCAGCACGCACCTGCCAGGGAGCCAAGCAGGCCGGCAGAGCAGGCCGCCTGCTGGCAGTGGGACGGAGCCCGCCCTGCTTGTGCCAAAGGCCCTGGGCCTGGCCAGGCACCATGCGGCTCCCTGACCGTGGGGGGAACTGGCTGCGTGTGCAACCGGCTGCACCCAGCTCTTGGAGCGACCTCTCGTGACACCGCTCGCCCACTGGCTGGCACCTCCATGCTCATGGCACACACAGCACACAGTACTCACAGCAGCTGCTGCTGCTGCTGCCACTGCTGTTACGAGAAAATGCTTAAACAATTGAACCTAACGTGGTAGAGAATAACTAGTCAGAATCAAATACAAGAAGCAACTGTAGTCAGAATAAGTTCTGACTTTTCGAGAGATAAAGTATTCACAACAATAGTTTTTAAGATGTTGCACTCTATTCACAGCTTGTAAATAGTCACTTTTAAATCTTTTAAGTAAGTGTGCCAAATAATATGTTGGCCAAATAATTCTACCATTACTGCTCCTTGCCATGTATTAATTAGCTCTTTTACCCATATTAGTGCATGATGAAGGCAGTTCCATATCCTTTCTCTGATACAGGTCTAACAGCTGGATGCAGCACTAATTTTCCATCTTCATCTTAATTCTGGGTCTACCCATATTCAGAGTGTCAGTGCCCTTACTGCCCATGTGCAAAAATAAGAAATTCAATTGAACTGTCCATGTTGGATATGACATAGTATGAGATGTTCTTATTGTGATACTGGAGGAACTGATAAGGGTATTTTGTGGGCTGTTTATTTTTATATGCAAGCAACAAAATAATTAATCTAACCTTTATACAGAAATGTTAAAAAAAGGGATAAGAAATTAAAGTTCAAGTGTCTAGCTGAACAAACGTAGAAATTCTGAGTGTGTTTGCTGCATTTGTATTGCATTACAACATCAAATTTCTGGGGGATTTTCTTTTAAATGACAGCTCTGAAGCTGAGTTGTATTCTATTGTGATATGTGTAAGTGCGAAGATCCAAGACAAATTTAAACTTGTAAGTTAAACCCTGAATTAGTAGCTGAGGAGAAAACTAGACATGCCACAAATGGAGCTTGAATAAGTCAGTGTCAGCACTGTGGAAAAAAATTGTGATTTTTAAATTGGTTCCCCTTTCCCTAGGGGGAAACACAACAGAGAGGTGACCACTCACAAAGCTTAGTCAGACTTTTTGTTATTAAGTTAATATATACATATAAATGTGTGTATTACTTTAGTTTAGCTGACAGCTCCAATTTTATAGTGTTTACTTTAACAGACACAATGCTTCGCTAAATCTGAAAAAAAAAAAGTTTTTTTTTTACTCATGTACTCTGAAGATTGTATAAAAATGACATCTGGTGGAGAATTGTTCTTGAAGATAACTGCTTCAAATTGCAAGCTAAGATAGTCATTTAAGATCACAATTGTATGTCACAGTATTTCTGTATAAAAGAATCAGCTGATAGATTCTCAGCAACCGGTAAAGCAGAGATTAAAGCTTTTTGCCATGTAAATCAAAATCCATTTCAGCATTACGGTTCTTCAGGCTTTTTATGCATAATTCATTACATAGTTTTAAATTTCTAGACATAAATTTCTATTTTTGTTTATTTATAACCCTAACTTTTCATTCTTCAGGCCTAGTTTTCAGACTTTAAGAGTTTTCTGTTTACATTTATAATCACATTTAACCACATATATGGTTAGTCTGAATTCAGGGAACCTGCAGCTTCTTTAGAAATAAATGAAAAGCATTAGAAATACATGTAAGCAACAGCTTTGAAATCCCTGTTAGTTTTTATATGTATTGAAGTATAGACTTTAGTAGCTAACTTTAGGATAGGTATGTAGACTTCTGCGTTTTAAAGAGCAATCGCTGAATCCAATCTGTGACACCACAGCTGTGAGTTAAATGGAAAGTTTCTTAATTGGGATATACCCAAGACACATTACTTTCCATGAAAGTATTATATAAAGACCAAAAGAAGTTCCTCTTTATGGCAGAGTATGAAAACATAGCAAAATGGAATGTATTATAAATATACCCAGATATATCAAGTGTGAGCACAGGAAAATATTATAAATCACGATAACTGTTTACATAAACACTCATCTGTCTATGTGAAAGACATTGTACTATTGTTACAAAAAAGCACAGGATCACTGCTTATTCATATACAACCTAACTGTGGAAACAGGACAGAACTGGTCTATGTACTATGGCCTTCTGCTTGACAGAACACATGGTATCTCAGTCAAAGGATACAGTTTAGCCCAGTAGTAAATTAATAAGGTTTTCAAACAGAATATTGCAAAACAAAGGTCTTTCTAAATTTGGCTCTCCCCTAGTAATAGGGGAGAATAATTAGAATTAATTATTCAGTCCACTATTTTCTTTAAATAAACAATAAGGATAATAATCTGCTTATTTTCAGTAGTATCTTTCACCTCCTCAGTGACCTTCACTAATTCTGCAAACCTTTAATCATTCCATTTTTACCTCAGCTAAGTCCCATGTACACCTGTACATTTGACTCTAATTTTTACTGAGAACAGTGAAAATTGTTTAAGGATGCCTCAGGGTTTCATCAACAAGTATTTTTTTCTGTTACTACTAGACAATATGTTATTAAATGATATTACATCATTATTTTTGTCTGTCTCAAGGGCTAAGGAACGCACACAAATCTAATACTTGTGAGTAACAGAGTTAGCTTTAAGATGTGCAGAGTGTTGCACACATTCCATATGTATCAATTACATTTTTGCTGTTCCCATCTCTGGGATTTCCAGAACTGGTTTATGAAGTTGTCAATAATTCATCCATGTTGACAGGGCTGAATTATCTTCTTTAGACTAGTACCCCACAAAAAATGAGTATTCTTCTGAATATAAACACTACACACCAAGCACCTTTTTACTTTCCTCTAAAGGTTTTAAGGAATGCTACATGGTTTAATTTCCAAATATTTTTATAACAAGTTGCATAGGCAAAATACCATTGACTGTTAGTCACTAATGAAATTTCTAGAGAGCAGATGAAAAGGTGATTTTTGTAGCTAAAGCACTTGGCTTATGAAGCTGAAATCTTCACACACACTGGATTTGGTAGGCCTCTGGGTACCTTATCTGGGGACTGGGCAGAACCAGGGCTCTGAACTTGTGCTACTAAGCAAGTCCGGGTGGCCTTGCTGGCCATCAGTGACTTGCACAGCCAGTTCTTGGACTAACGCCACATGTTCTCATCCTGGCACAGGGGATGTGTACTGACAGCTGTGGGCTGCTACTCACCTTTATTAGACTCCTCAGCGTGTCGCTACATTAATCATACTGATGTAGAGGAGTGAGACTGGTCAAGGCCAACTGAGAAGCCTGTTTAAAATTTTGATTATTTTTTTTTTTTAACTATTTAAAGCTGCATTGGTTGTGGATAGTTAGAGCAGCTTATTCTATTGATCAACTAAATCAACATATATCTCTGTATTGTGGGGGACTGATCCTTGTCCTTATTCCACCAATTTCTTTTAGCTATTCTTTTCTGTTGTTCGAGTATGTTTTCACATAGATCATCAAAACTATCCTGCAGACAAAGTTCAAGCACTGACAATGAAAATACATAGATGGAACAGGTGGTGCCAAGAAACCAATACTCTATTCTCTGAAGGAATAACTGGCAAGCTGGAAGGCAGATGACCCTGTTTATAAAATCCTCTTGATCCCTGTGGAGTTACAGGTGTATTGGTAGCATAAGAAAAAAAAAGCAGGAAGGAAAAGTAGAAATGATAATTAGATGTAGAAGAACCAAAAGAAAAGCCAATTTACTTAGTAACAGAAGAGGTGGGAGACACCTCTGAATTTATATTGTGGGCATGAACAATAAGTTCAACATTTCATGAAAGATGTGAAAGAGAAGCACTGACAGCATTTGGAATGAAAACAAAGGAAGTTGAATTGAGGGTAGGTCATATTACAAGAGGTTTGTGGCTTGGGCATGCTTCTAAGTCCCCAGGCACTCCAGGTATCACAGATGGATATTGGTGGCCTTCCAGCCCTGTCTGCCCTGGACATTTGTAAATATTTCTTCCAGATATGAACTCCATATGGTTGCCTCTGCGCTGGATTTTGCTCTTCCGGTATTACAGTTCACAGATGACAATTCATAAGCTGTAGCCAGCTGCTAGCTGACTTAGCAGTGTTAGCTGAAAAAGGCTTTACGCATGCACTTCAAGAACCACCTGGCTTCTTATCAGCTGTAATGCATTAAGTATTTTCATTTGAGCTAGATGCTTGTGTGTTGGTATTTCCAGTGGTTTCAGTCAGGAGTGAGCCACATTACCCACTGTGTACAGGAGGGCAGCAGCCTTGAATGATTCAAGAATCCCCTCCTTCACTCCTGCAAAGGTCTCTGCCTGTGCCTGGGTGTAGAACTGATGCCTAACACTGCAGTGGATGTGAAAACGACTGGAGAGGATGCATGTAGCACTGTTTACTGATACACTTAGAAGGTTTCAGAAGAGATCTGCCTCTTCCTCTGATTATTTTTATTCTTAGGTTTCAGTACAGGCTGATTTTCCTCCTGTAATTGTTTTTAATGTTTTTATTTGCTATGCTTTTTTCAAAGTCCTTGCTTGTGCTTTTTTCAATTTATATAAATGTGTAAATTTTTACTGTTGTCTAATATGAGAGATACAGTAACAATACTGTTATGACCAATGGTACAATGATTTATCCTTAGTCAAGGAGATATCCATAGTTAGGTTTCTCACTTGAAGTTTGATAAATTGAACTGTAATGGAGATACAGGCTCCTATTACATTAAGTGATAAGAAATAATATTCTGAAGCAGTTAAAGCCTAAATAGACAAAGAGTGACAAAGAATGGAAGGCTGTACTGTGGTCTTCTAATTTTCAGCTGTATCTTCTAGACTAGCCTCCGTAGGCTCTGCACCTACCACTCCTTTACAGACATTAGATTCTCTTTTAAGCAAAACACCCAGAAGAGGCTGCCCTTCAATGCCATCTGTGTGGGATAATGAGTTAGCATCCACGTGCTAACACGTGGGTGTGATGCAAACATACACGATGCAAGTTGCAGTAAAAATGGCTGACATACATCAGTCAACAGGAGAAAGAGAGACACTGAGCATGTCCATTAATATAAATCTTTGCTTATAAAAACAACATTTAAATTCTCATTCATCTTCTATGTTGACATTATTAGCCACAAGTTGCTACTCAACAGTGTTGCAAGGGTGACGATCCTTGAGAAGGAGGGAAGATGGAGAGAGGAATTGTAGGCATATTGTTGTATTTCAGACAGTACCTATTTTTTCAGAACTATAGCTGCCCCCATTTCCTTCCTGGACCCTAAATTAATTATAGAGCTTGCAGGTCTTTGGTGGAAAGGGTTGGTAACTTAACCACGTCCACAGACAGAAATAGAGAATTAGAATTATAAATTGTTTCATGGGAAGGGGCCTCATAAATCAGTTTGCAACCCCATAATTGCAACCCCATAAGTCAGTTTGCATGGTAGAAAACTAAAATTCTTTCAAACATTAAGTGATGTAAGTTTGTAGATTTTCTGGTTTTGAAACACAAATCATGGCTGCTTGAAGGGGAATGGAGTGAGTGTGATCATTTTGTGTTGCTACCTATAGAAGCAATGCCTGAGAGCATTCTCCTTTTTAACTTAATATAAAAGCTCTCAAGCATTAACACAAGCACTCTTTTACACTCTCTCGATATCTGCCACCTTTACGGACTTTCTGGAAAAAGTATGCTATTTGAAAGATGCCACATGTGGCATTGACAGGCAGCTATAGAAAGAACAGCTGACAGCCAGTAAATCACTCAGTGGTCTTTCCTGTCCTTTCAGCCATATCTTACAGAATCTACAATTTCTGCCTTTGCAGTGTACTTCAATGTCAGAGTTTATGTTATCTTTAAACTTTTATATGTGAAAGTGACAGAAAAGATACACATTCTATTGCTAATTGATTTTTCTCTCCTTTCAGAGCACGAGTGCACAAGTCCTAGCATGTGTTAACAAATGTTTCAGTGTTTCCAAGTAGTCTGCCTGAGTACAAAGTAGTTTTTTTTTTTCTCCTCTAGGATGGGGAAAAAAAGCTTTTTACAAACCAGGTCTTTTCATACTACTGGCAGTTTGTTCAAAATCTTTGGAAAACCTTCATATCTGAAATGAAATTTTCAGTTCTAGTCAGAGTATAAACTGATGGAAAAAAGCGTGTAACCTTAGCCTATTTCATGTACATCTTTTTTTTCAGCTGTTCAAATGTTTTTGGCAGTGAACCAACTCTTCTAAGAGAAGCTACTACAAAGACTGTGTTAAATATCCTAGGAAAGCCTCTGTAGTTGTTAAAATCTGCAATAAAAGCTAATAACCAGTACTATTTGCTCTGCCAAAGGGTCAGTGTAGCCTAGAAATTTCCCTACATCAGTGGCTATACATAAACACCCAAGAAAGAGTAAGAAAAGTACAAGCACATATAATGCCTGTTCTGTGACTTTATATTATGGCCACATAATTTAATCTCACTAAACAGCACTTTCATAAGTTAACACTGGCTGTGCCCTCAGATGCCATCGTGGAACTTGTTTTCAGAAAATGCTGATCTGTGCCCCTCAGAAATTTCAGATGGCTGTGGGATGGCTCAGATTGACTGGATACACCATGTTTTAGAGAATCCAAGTCTTTTTCACATCATTTCATATTTAAATCTCAGAAATGAAAATTAATTGTTATATAAGTACGAGTGCCCCTGAAACAGAAACAATGAATTTTAACATAGTGTGTAGGCCATGGAAAAGTTGAGCTGCAGCTATTTTTAAGTCTTACATATACTCTGTAACGGTTTAATTTTGGGCTGAACTTAAAACATAAGGTGTCACAGTTCTTTTTCTTCTTCCAATGAGATGTTATGTAAATAAATCAATCATTTCCAAGTACCTTGTTTTCACACAGTGCTTTCCAATAGATGTTCTGAGGACAAAATCAAATACATGTCTTCCCTTGTCTCAGCTGTAGATAGCTTTAGTAAGTATTTCTCTTACGCAAACTCAAATTTGTTGCAGTGAGAACCAGATTTGCTAATCCTCTTGCCTCCTTTGCTACTTCAGGGACACAAAGCATCATGCATAATTTCTGGCTGGCCAGCGACAAAGATAAGTGGTGTTACACATCTAACTCAAGGAGCTTGCACAGGGCTAGCCAGCAGACCCAGGAAACACAGACACACCACATGTCCCTTGTCCAAAACTGGGTTTTAACTCTGTGGGGTTTGTTTTGCATTTGCTGTATGAAATGCATCAGCCTTAGGGGTGCTGGAAAGTGCCATGGACAGGGCAGGCCAGGTGCCCACAGTCCCACTGTGCCCCAATTTTCTTAATAACTGTAGCAATTACAGTGTAGACCAAAGTTCAATGCCTCTTTCATGTCTTGTAAGAAGATGCAGCGTGTCTCTTAGTTTGGGCCAATTTTACATTGCAGAAACACAAAATATTTTCAGCAAAGACTAAAACCAGTCAGAATGCCAACTCCTGCTATTTGTATTGGGCCTTCAAGAAATAAAACACCAACAAAACCAAACAAAAATCAGCTAGATGGCTAAAAGTCCATGTTAGCCTTTGGCAGATTTTTATGTTAGAGAGTAGAGTAGTCTAGCCAGAAGCCTGTCATCATCTTACGTTCAAGTGCTGCCATCTGAAATGGAACAGATTGTCTAGCTGTTCTTGATCTGTTCCTGATTTAATCATCACTGCATTGCAATATGGCAGCAGGTTTCCCCAGTTTTCACCTGTAACTGACCGGTGAAACCTGGACATGTTGAATGCATTTATTAATTGCAAATTGTATTGTCTTGAAACAGCTGAGCTGCCCATGAGTCTTTTCCAGAGATGAAACTGTCTCAAGCATGTTTTTTCTTCTGAGGCTTTAGAAGTAAACTGTTAACTAAATATTCACAACAAAATAAACGTCTCTCCATCTGGCATCAAAAGTGCAAGTGGTCCCAGGGTGATACGGGACAATTCTGAGTAACAGTAAACAGAGTTACAGCTTCCTTTTGGCAATTTTATCATCAACCATGATTTAATTCTGCTTTGTCATTTTCAGCACTGTTCTGTGTTTTGACTCTGAGACTAATGGATTTAGGCAAAATGTGGTTTGAATGAAGGAAGGGTTTTCACCAGTGTATTTTTAGAAGATTCATGCTTTAGAGAAGGGGGGGATTCTGGTAAGGGAAGAGATTGATTTTTCCAGGGTTTCCGGCAAGCTGCTGGCAGGACAAGAAATAGGATCCTGGTCTCCTGAGGCTGTGCCTGCTGTTCTGTCCAGTGGCCTCCGTGGCTTTTCGTAAGTAACAGTCACAAAAAGCAGGGCCAGGAAAATGCCTTCATCATAAACCAATAAGCAAGATGTATTCAAATGCTTCCAGCAGTTGTTGAGCCATTGATTCACAGTCATCCCTCAAAACACCAAGCATGAAGAGCAGCAACTCTTTTCATTCCTGCAGTGCGTATCTGTGCAGCACAGGCATTAGGCAACAGAGCAGCCTAATTAGGAGGGTTTGTCCCGGCCTTAATGCAGATTAAGAACAACTGCTTTAAGTTGCGTTATTGGCCTGTGGGTGCCTCTAAAGATGCTCCCCCCCGCCCCCCTTCACAATGGATCTGTTCTGTGGCCTTCAGCAAGTCAATAAATCTACTTAAATAGAATGGAAATACTCTGATTTGCGAAGGGTGTGCCAGCAAGTTACAGGCTGCTTGCTGTCACCTCCTAATCCAAAAGGAGTCGCCGTCATTTAAAATGACATATTGCGCTATTTGTAACATTTTCTAAAAGGCTGCTTAGCCAGGTGCAACTCTGATCTCACAGGGGCAGGAGCCACAGCTGCAAATGTATGGAAATCCAGATTTTTGTAGTGCCAATGAGAGAAGATTACCAGATGGGAAATTTAGCAGGAAATCTCAATGCCATTATGAATCTTCCCCTCTGCATTTCCAAGTGAAAATGAATGCTTGAATGCTGAAAATTATGACATATTAAACAATTATTGTGAATTGCAGAGAGCTGGCTCAGATATACCTGAGGTTCTGAAATTGCAGATGGCAAATTTAACAACGCGTTGTGACATGCTTTTCCTGGAGATATTAGGAGATCAGGGAAAAGTGCACAGAAGATCTAACAGTGGCTTCCAATGGGATTGGGAAACCCAAGCAAAGCAAAACAGGAAATTAACACACAGAAGCTTGTCGATGCACTGTGTTCTCAAAAATACAATCTACTGCTTCTGCTTTCTTTAGTACAAAAATTTTTCAGGCGAGTATTGACAGTCTGTCCTCATAGCAAAAGAATTGCACTCAGGTTTACAGATGCTGTACTAGATGAGTTGGATCACTGAAATGTTTTCAATGCCGACTTTTTTGTGTGTGAGGCACACAGGCCTGCAGGCAAGTCATGGGAGAGGGAGTTTTTGGAAATTCCCTCTATTTACAATGGAAAAAATCTGTCTTTTTGATGAACGATGAGTAAATTCTTCACATAATGTCAGCTTCCTAAAATTTATTTGTGATGGAGGTCAAATTTTATCATCACCACAAATCGTATGTAACGTGTATTGATAGCTGGTGAAATTCACCATAGAGCTCAGGAGACAGCCACTAGAGTCTAGCATTAAGCACTTACTTTTGCATAAGGCTTTCTCTTGCATGTTTGCATACAAATATTTTGCGGGGTGTGGAATTACATAGACATATGCCAGGAATGTTTTCAGACTTCTTATCTTGTAGGATAGTCACAAAGCTAAATTCTCTCAGCTTTTATTATATATGTGAAAATACTAGAATATCTACTGTAATATTTTTTTTAGTAGTAAAAATATTTTTACAATGGTAACTCTTCAGGTAAGTTTTCTGGTTTCCTGTATTTATATCTCTATTTCCTGTATTTATATCTTTATATATGTATTTATATTTATATAATGTAGTGACACTGCGGGTGCTAACTACTGTCTTTATCATTTGTGATCATTGGGATACCTGCCCAAACATTTTCTTGAGTGTCTTCTAAGGATTCTTCTGCCTTGGTCTGATAATATCCAAGTTTGCTGAAGCAACTTAATTAAATGTATATAGGTGAAATACTCTGATGAAATTCATGGTTCCTCATCTTAGAGCTACATCATTTGAGAAACAGTGTATTGAGTACTGACCTAGAAATCAGAAGTCCAAGTGTGGTTTCCTTAATTTGCCATAGACTTCCTATGTCAGGAACACTTTGGATGTTTCATACCTAAAGATGAATATAGGAGTTGATAGGATTTCCAGAAGTACCAGATCTTAATTCAAGCTTAACCTGTATGAAAATCAACTCAGAAAGTAAAAACTGTAAACTAAGATGAGGGAGGTTTGTCTCCAGAACAGATTTCTTTCTAGCTTTGAAATTAGCCTCTCTTTTGCATGAAAAACACTTCTGTAAAGTGGAGATAACAGCCCATCTCCACCTCAGAGTCAAGTTGGAAGGAAAATACATTTTAAATTCTGAGGGGATCTGAAAGAAGCAAGTTGGTAAGTAGCAAATAAATACAGTTTCTAGAATCTGACATCTTCTTCTAAGCTAGTGGGAATATATATTAATTTTGTATTGGATAGTGTGATCCTTGAACAATATCAAGAAGGGAATGGAGAAATTGCAGCTGCTTAATTGATTAATTAGCCTTTCCTAAACAATAAGGTAACTTTGCATTGCATTTACTTTATTACCTTCATATTCAAATTCTAGAAGCAAGATATATGCTTTGAGATAGACACAGAAAATGAGTGTCCCTGCTTCACATTGCAGATGTTGTTGAAGTTGCTTAAAATACACAGCTGAGATCCAATAAGATCTAGACCCATTTTTGTGTGAGTAGTGTTTACTCTTGCTAGTAAGTCCTATTAGCATGGTGAATATTGACGTGCCACAAATGTGTGTCATGACAGTGAAGAAGTAATGGAAGTTACAGATCTCAGGAAAACCTTAGCAACAGCCCTGCAGTGAAATCAGGAGAATGATACAGGTATTTTATTGCTCCAAGTTATTGTACAGTTAGATAACTGAGCAATGCAGAAATGTGAGACAGCTGATGTGTGAACGCAGCGTTTTGTGCCACATACAGCATGTGCACGTTCATGCAAGAATACACATGTATAATGTTTGCTTGAAAGTATTCTGTCAAAACTGCTTTCTTGGAAACCAGTGAACTTTTAAAGTAAATTGATATTGTTACAAAATATTCCTATTTTCCACTGATTTTTTTTTTTATCAAAAAAAATGTAAAAAAGTCCGGTATTCAGGCCATAGATGTTGCCATCCTAAGGTAACAAGTCTCAGAGCTGTTAATGCCAGCATTGTGTTGCTGTGAGAGACCACTAGGTCACTGCCAAGCAATGGGCATAAAAGAAGTTGTAATAGGGCTGAAATTAATAGCTGTTTGTTAATCTGTTCACACAAACTTCTAGGCCTATTCTCAAATAACTGGAGCTCTGTTATAGCCCAAACGTGTGAAATCCAGAAACTCTCATTAATGACTGAGTATTCCTGAGGTCCCTGTGAATATCAAATGCCATTAAAGACTTGTCAAGTTTTATGGTCACATTCGCAATTCAATTAGAGATACAGCAGTTCATTTATCAGCTAACAGATAACTCCCAGTCCAGTTTCTGTAAGTACAAACTTAATAGCCTCTCTTCATTTTTCTAACATGAGCAGTCTTGGTTTGTCTTTGGCTGTCTTTGGGTAAGACGTTCTCCAAGCTCTTCATTTTTTTTCATATGACCCATCATGTCGCTTATGTATCCTATAGTTTTACTTTCCCCACTGTCCATAACTGCTCTTTGAGAAGAGGCCAACAAAGCAGGAAAAATGCATTTTTCTTTTGTAGAAGTTCTTCCTTCAGCAAAATATTTTTTATTGGCTCTATACAATATGCATCGATATATGTAGTAGTAATGATGGGGGGAAAAAAGGAAGGGAGAGCGTCTGAGAACTACCAGTTTCTTCAGCATATGGATGAGAAATAAAATGCAAGATATGCTTTTAACTGAGAAGTGTCAGTAGCATATAAAGGAAATTTATATACTTAAAATCTTAAATTTCGTGAAAAGGCAAGACAAGTACAAATCGTATGGTGTTTTGAATATCAACTGGTTCCAGGAAATATGGAATGGAAAAGATATGGTTGGAAGGGCTTGAACAAAGTAAACAAATACAGGGACGTTCTGCAGTCACTCAGGAGCTCAGACCATTTGGATCCAAACTTTTACAGATGGAGAAGAATCAGACAGATCCTTCTGCAACTCCAAGCACAGTCAATGCAGCTGCCAGAAAAGGAGCAGCCAAAACAGAAAACAGGTGGCCCTACATTGTTTTAACAGCAGTCTGAAAAATGACTGTTGCACCTATCAAAGCTTACGCTTTTCCTGGCTTCAAAATTTCCATTACCGCACAGGGGCTACACTGAAGCTCTATGAAAGTGAATACAACGTTTGAAGGATGTGCTCCAGCCTTAATAATAATTGTTTGTTCAGTTTCTGCACCCTAACCAAAGACTGCAGAAGGTTATCTTGTCCTCCAAAATTGCATAATTTGCCTATGACAAAGTACCTAAGAAAATGGTCTGCAATCACTAGCAAAGATCAATAGACATCAGCACTTCAGCTTCCAGACCATAAGATGTCATGCAATTTGGGCATGTATTACTACTATCTATCTTATTTATTATCTGGATCAATTTTATATAAAACCAAGACTCCGAATGAGACACTACCAATTCAGAAAGGCATTTTCTCTGGAAGCACATTTCTAAAAAAAGGTCGGGTGGACTGAATCACAAAGTATTTGGCATTCTTTCCTACATGACTTACATAAAAAGTAATTACAAAAGGCAGCTCCAGATTGCTATGGAACAGCTCCATACCAGACACAACTGATTCAAGTGAGTGGTTGAAAATAACAAAAAGGGAGAATTGATAAATCTTTCTGTCTCTGTTTTGTTCTATACTTGTATTATTACCATTCCTTTCACAGAATTTCAAAACTGGAGAGGACTTTCATGGTCATCTCACCCAGCGGGATGAAGAATTTTGTTGCAGAATTCCTGCCTCCAATCCATAATTCCTGCCTAAGCAGGAGTAGATGCCATTCAGGAAGACACTTGGTCTTAATTTAAACATTTCAAATTATAGAAGGTCCCTCGCAGTCTTGCTACATCACTCTAGCTGTTAGTCATTCACTTTTCTGTGGCTTATTTCTCATTTCATCTTGTCTAGAGTCACTTCCAGTATTTCCCTACTAAAGTTTCAAACCTTTTCTCACCTTAACCTTGTATGTTCTTATAGGTGTTGGGAAAGCTACTCTTAAACATTTGTTGGATAAACTAGGTAGCTTAGGTAAAGCAAATATATCAGGCAATCAAATCTACCTCTTGGGATTTTTTTCTACAATATTCTAGGAAACAGCCTGATTTTGAATAGCATTCAAGCCACTGGCTATAAATCATTCCCCAAAGGCGGCTGGATGTTTTATCAAAATTTTATCATAGATGTCTCAGAAAAATACTTGTGACATTTCTGTATACTCAGTTCTAAGAAAGAAAAAAAAATAATTGCTGTCTGTTTTTTCTTGTTACCTGACATAGAAGGCCACAATAAGGATCTTACACTTTTCATTTGTGTTATTGAAAATACCAGTAATAGTTCACTTATTTTAAATCTGTCTTAAACAATATCAAAGAGAATATTTTTTTAATAATCAAGTTCTGATTACCAAGATTAAAAGGAATAAGCAGTTAGCTATTACAAAGAAGTCTAACTCTAAGGAATTCCATCAAACTATGTTGATTTACATCAGCCCGTGGTATGACACAGAGCCTTTCTTCTTAGTTATAAGGTAGTTTTATTAAAAGTCTCTCTTTTTTTTTTTTTTAAGATTTTAAATTATCCTACATTTACTGAATAGTAGGAATCTTACCATTTAAAACATAATTTTAATTTAAAATAGGAGCTGATCTGTTTTATATATCTCTGAACTATTACATACTTTTGATGTTCTCAGTTTTAAAATCAAGATCATTCTCTGTATTGGAGATTGTAAAATGCATATCAGCTGGTGATAGTTACGTAATTCATCTGAAAACAGCAATGAATAAAATATAACCAAAAGCAACCCTGAACACTGACAGTAAATTAAATAGCAAAATGTGTGAATATTTCCACAAAAAAGCGACCAGGTATGTATACACATATATTATTATGGAACTTTGAATGATAAGGTGGAGTAGAGAATAATAAAATAGATCAAGGATCAGTTATTTTCTTTAGCTAGCTTGAGAAATCTCTTTGTTATGTTCTGCTAAAGGCTTTTTCTTGTTCTCAGAGTGGTTGTCAATTCAACGGGACAGCTTATAGCTACATGCATGCGGAAAGGCTTCTCCAGCTGAGGACTCTGACAGGTGTGAAAAACGTGTCTAAGACTTCCACTTTTTTACCGCAAAGAAACTCTAACAAGTATTTTATTGTTTTATATAAAGTGTGTCCGTGTACACATAACACACACACATAATGTTCATAATGAAAAAAGAGGGATTAAATTCACCACTCCTCAATGTGGGGTAGATTCTTGAATGAGGTAATTGCACAAAGGAGACTATCCTCATCCTTTCTGAACTGCAATCTTTGCAGTTTCATCCTGAAGGTCTGTGCCTTGGGCTAGGGTAAGACATGGAGTTGATAGCAAGGTGGCCAATGATGATCAAACAGAGGCAGTTCTGGACCTGCACAGAAGCAGAAACATGGTTGCCTGGAAATGTGTTGCAGTTGAGATCAGAGGTACTAGGTGAGACTTCAGTGTGAGTTTTGAGTATTGCACTGAGATGAAATTGGCTTAAATTGGCTCCAGAATCCTTCTGGTCAAAGGAGTCTAGGTCTTTTCACAGCTCTGTAGCATTACAACTGGATCTTCATATGTATATAAGCAGAATTTATGTAGGTATTCTGGATGTTTTACACTCCTAGCATAACACGCATTGGCCAAATGAAAGCCAGACCTTGTTTAACAGATTCTGAACAAAAATTGTCCAAAAATGCTGGTTAAGGTGTAACTTTTAGGTATAAATGCATGTATGCTTTTACAAATATCGTGTATACCTTATGAAAATATTGCATACAATTTCCATGCATGTTATAGTCTATGTAACATAAATTTGATCAAAATTTTAAAAGCAAATGCATCAAAATAACTGCGTTTGCTATCATATTTTTGGAAAATCATATTTTCTGTATATTGAAATAGGTTACTTTCTTAAGAGCTAATATATTTAATTTCAGGCATCAGGTCTTGGATTTATTTTTTATTCAGAGTTTTACATTATGAGTGACTACATCATGTTACAATCATATTGATTATCTTATGGCAGAATATGTATGCATATATACTGTATGTATAAAAGTATGTGTATGTATGCATATACGTGTATATGTGTGTGCATGTTATATTTTTTATCATATATGTGATGTAATTGTATTTCATTAAAATATATGATACACGTATATACATGTATTAGACATCATATACTACAATATAGTTATACTTTATATACTATATATATTCTGTATTTCATATTATACTATAAGTTATGCTGTATGTTGTGTGTTATGTATCGTTGTATCATCCATCATTATATACTTCAAATATATGGATGATACAGATGTATTGCATTTTAATGCAAAAACAATTTTAAAAAGTCACACTTTAGTATATATTCATATTTTACTTATTAATTAAAGAATAACACTCAAAATATGACATTGCCAATTAATAAACCAAGTTTTCAGTTATGAAGATTAGCTGCTTTATCTGAGAAAAATCTAATACTGCTTTCTAATTGAAGTATTAATTCAAAACCATTTTCCAAATTGTATATGATTTAAAGATGAAACAAGGGATACTAATGTTAATATATTTTGAAATTTCAAATTTTTGTTCCATTTTAATTGTATCTCTGCATGTCTCTTAAGTATTGCAAAACAACAGCGTTTCTCTAGTACTCTTTGACCAAGAAAGCCAGGTTCCATTTTTTCCTGTTTTTTTTTTTTTTTTTTTTGACGTTCTGACAAGGAAGAATGAATGCTAGGTGATTCATTTGGTGCATAACCAGAACAAATCCAAAGTTCATCTGAGTCTGTATAAGTTTTAGAAAGAGTGGAGAATGACCTAGATGATAACGGTGCCTGTTACATGTATTACCTCCGATAATTTATGGGCACAACCTCGCCTTTCATCTCTGTGGAGCAACAGTGTCTCCTGGTGGTCAAGTAGCAGTTAGCATCAGGCAGTTTTTTTTATTTTTTTCCTAAAATATACAACTCCATGGCAGCTGATACATATGAAAGCACTATCACAATAAATTTGAGAATCTTATATTAATTGTTTCCTTGTTTTCTTGTATTCCAAATGCACTCAAGTGTTTCAGATATCTGTAGTTAAGTATGTACATAAATACTTTAGAAGAACTTCATTTTGAAAAAAAGTTATTAACAAAAGGCAGCTCCCTCTGCCCGTGATCTTACTCCTCCTTGGTTATTACCCAAATGCTCTTCCCCTCCCGCTGGCCAAGGATGTGTTTGATTAGGTGATTTTATTTTTATTTTTTATTTTTAAGGAAATAAAAAACAACACTTAGTTGTGCTGAGTCTTTAAACATTTCTCATGCATGTTCACTCTGTGCATTACTTGTAGTTAATGGGAACTTTCAATCCCTTGTGAAAAAAATGCTTTCTAAATCACTTTAAATTCTTCCATTTCAGTTTCTTCACTACACACAAAAAGGGAAGAGAGTTAATGTCTCCCTATCTTCAAATTCAATTTGAGGCATTTCACTTGATGAAATGTATATTTGCGTAAACATTTCTCACTAGGGATAGCTCTAAATTTGCATTCTGGAATTTGACAGCAGAGCTTTATAACCTTGTGTTCTGTTCATTGATCACTAGCTGCTGTGTGCTATTTAAGTAATTTCCTTCTCATGTTTATCTTAAATTGAAAACAATATAAGGTTCTAAGCCTTCTGTGAAGAAGTTCAGTAGTATGAAAATACTGTAGACTAAATACAATTGTTCACTCCTATGTTCAAACAGCAAAACATGGAGTTGAACGAACTTAGAAAATCTTTCTTCCATGGCAAGGTTACAGACTTAAATGAGGTTTTATTTAATATATATATATCTTTTTTATTCAAAAAGAAAACATTAATAGAGTCTCCTACTGTGTATGTGTAGGTGCATAAAATATACAGCTGGATAAAATATAAATTGGAGTATCTATGAATAATATCAGAGAGAGCAGGTAAAGAAAGATGTGCTCCTTCAGAAATATAGATAAGCACGGATCTCTGCCATCAATGGTTAGATAAGTATTCAGAGGGTTGAACGCTTTTTATGGGAGTTTTATTATTAATGTTTGTTTCTCTTTTTCTTTTTTTGCTTTCTTAGTGACTAAATACATCATGGAGTTATGGTACCCAGGTCTACAACGGCATGCAGATGGTGACATGCTCATATGAGAAGCCTCAGAGGACAGAGAATGACATGCAACCAGGTATTACTCAGCTTAAGTCATGTTTGCAGGTTTGTTGAATTGACAGACTAGAAAGTATTTTCAAGTCACAGGAATAACATGCTTTCTGAACTTACTGAGTATAACGAAAGGTAGTATTTGTATTTGTTCTAGGAAATGTGCAGTTAAAGACTTGTTAGAAACATGCAAAAATTCAGACTTCTTAATTCAGTATAAATGAAATTGATATCTGGACATTTAAAGATGATTGAATTACTATAATTTTTCTGTTTTTCCTCACTAAATCTGCTCTTCCTACTACATATGACGATGCTGCAAATTCTTTTGTATAAACCCTTTTATAAAGTAATAAAAGTTTAATGAATATATAATGAAGCTTTCCATAAGCTAATGAATATACAAATGACATAGCAGTATAGTCTTATTTTAGTTTCAGACATGTAATATTGTGAGATATTCCTGTACCAAAATTCTGATACATTTTACACAGCAACAACACATTGAAAATTCAGATGCTGGAAAGCACAGATTAGGGGATGCTCAGATCAGGAGCTTTTGTTTTGATATTGGTCCTATTTCTACCAGGTTATGACAATAAAAATGCATTGTTTTTGTTATTAAGATCCTTGTAAGAGACATAACATCTGTGAATATTGAGAGCTTTCTAAGGAGGGAGTGTCTCTGGGTTTCAATTCAAAAGAAATTCTTCTTAAAAAGAAAGCCTTCTGATGTCTGGCAACACAACTGTATAACTCCTTTCCCCCTTGCTTGCATGAGAGGTTACTCTTTTCTTATAGGTAGAGCGAAGCCCCTGTGAAGTGATGTGAAATAACTGTGTGCAAGACAGCACAACTTGTTGATAGAGCAGAGAAGATTATGCAGTTTTTACAAATAGAACAAGTAACTATAGTAAGAGCCATTTAACTTTGCTGCAGACAAGTGGAGTTGTAGAGTCCTTATCTATACTTATCAATAATTAATGGCTCACAGAAGGGGCTCATGTTTTTCTTTCACACCTCATCATCAGCTTTTACCATGAAAGAAATGGTGATAAAAATGATTTTTCTAACTCTATCACTGTCTGTAAAATGAATCAAGACATTCAAAAACATCATTAGTTTACAAATGGTGTAACCTAGATGGTCACAAACAGGATAGAACAAATTTCCACTTGCACGTAAGACTGGCCCATTTCTAATTTGACAGTTACATAACCACTTCCTAGTACTGGTGGTCATAGAGAAATGTAAATTGTTCCTGCAAATCAGGTAGGCATTATGTGACATTCAGTTTTTATTAATTTTAGCTGCAAAGAGGTAAAGTGCTTATCAATAAAATTCACAAGGCTTAAATGTCTGTGTTTCTTGGGCATGACTCCCATGGTATTCAAGTTCCTGAACATGAATATTGCTTACAGGTTAAGATAGCTTTGTAAAAAATGTGTCTGAATTGCAAATGCATCCAAAATCAACAAAACGTAAGTGCATGGACTTACCTATGAATAAGTATGTACAAAAAACCAGGGCTAATTCTTTCCATACGGGAAAGCTAACAAAAGTTTTCCTATTGATTGCAATCTATCTTCAGCTGCATGCACCATCAGTGAACAAACCAGGTGACTCTTCCACTTAAATTTATCTGCAATGCAGAAGAGTGGCTGAGAATAAATAAAAATCAGCTGCAGGGGATATCTATAATTCTTCAAAAGAGAAGGGAACAAAGGAAGAAAAGAGAGAAAGGTGTGAAATTATTCTGAGTAACTAATCCTAAGAGATGCAAGCAAACTACAAGAATTCTGGAAGCATTTCTATCATTTGGCTGGAGAAAGACTGCATCAAAGTCCTGAACACAAATGCAGTCACAGAGCTAGTGTTACTATGGAGAGAATTATAGTAACACTGCAGGGACCGAACAGCTGACATTTTAAGAACATAAGTTTTTAAGAGCATAGTTTTCTCTTCAGTACACATGATGTTCATCTATCTGCTCCAGGAAAAAAAAAAAAAAAAAGAAAAAAAAAAGACAATGATAAACTAAGCCACAACTTTTAGATGGCCTAGGAGAAGACACAGAGACAATTTCCCATCTAATTCTCAGTTACTGTGATGCCATGAGTCTGAACTGCGCTATCTGTTACAGCTTATGATGTACAAGCCAGAATTTTAGTAAAAGTTGAGCACCTTAAAATGTCTCTCTGTTTTTGAGACTACTATATAAAGTGGCTAGTTGTCTTTGAAAAATAACTGACCATAAGCATTTTACTAAGAGTGGCTGAGATATGATTACATCTAACAATAAATGCAGAAGCTGTTCTGTTGAAAACTTGGTCTTTTGTGAACCTTTAAATTCCCTCAAAATTAATTTAATATAACTATGGAGCTTACGGATGCAAGCTGTCCTGCATCTAATCAGACTGGAGAAAGGGGACAGCAGAAGTGTGGCCCTCCTGGATGAGATATCCTGTATCAGAGACAGAGAATATGCAATGGCATCTATGTTTATCTGTTAATGGTCCCTGCTCAGGTCAAGGGAAGATGAAAAGATGCTCTGGGTCAGTGCATAACCCCCCTCTAGTTTGTAGGTACTTTAGCCTAAAAATCAAATCCTCCACTGATCTAAAGTAGCATAGATACTGTGGTTGTAGTGGATCTATGCTAATTTATTTCATCTGAAAGACTGACATGAAACTTTCTTGAGAAAATGTGATTTGCAATTTTTCAACAGGTTTAATTGAATCTAAAATTCAATTTGTTCATACTATCTGTAACCTTTAAGCAATCAATGGCTATACAATTTCAGTAATGACTCTTGAAAATTAGAATTATTGAAAAGGCTTACAAGTAGTGATAAGCAGAGTAAGGTGGTATTGATTGGCCAGTAGAATACATTGATTTGAACTGCAAGCAGATATTATACTAGAAGAATTGTATTACTATACTCCTTTTTGCCACTGTTATTCTGAGTCACCTGTAAGTAGATTCATGGTATTTATTTGATTACAGTTTTAATAGATTTTAATAGCTTGAGCAGATTTATGGCTGAGGAAACATGAAAGTCTGAAAAACATCATGCAAAATGTATTGAAGGCACAAGTTTCCACAGGCTTTTTTCATTTAATAGATTGTGAATGCTTGTGATTTACTGAACAAATATGCTTACCATATAAATTTAAGACTTTGTTTATACTGTGCTTGCAAATGAGTTTTCTCAGTCTAAAATAAGAGTTGGATACATTATTTTTCATCTAGGTATTGTATTGTAACCTTACTTCAGCCAAGCATGAAATTTTGTACTGAAATTTGCGAAGCATGCACAGTATGTATGCCCAAGCACACAATCTGTGCGGGGACTATTTCAGTAGACTGGAAGATTTAAAATTGCTAGAAATATTCCAGTTTCAATCAGGAAAAATAGAATAATATTCTGTCAAATCTACACTTAAATATATTGCTACCATATACAATGACAGAACATCATAAAAAAAAAAAAAAGAATGAATGAATCAGGACTCTGATAATTAAAGGGACTGTTCAAACACAGAAGATGGTGGTCTCTGCATCAATGGACTTTTAATCCAAGCAAGTGACGGGTAAAGTCAGAGTGACCACTGTTGCAGCAGAAAATGGATTGCTATACTCTTGGTCTGACTTTAATCGATAGGTAAGCACATAAATAGTAAGAAAGGGGAAGTTAGAGCAAGAAGAGGATTGTACATAAGGGATGAAGCTATGTAATACAAGGAGAGAAAGGATGAAACAGCAAGTTTGTTCATCCTGTCATGTTCGAGAAAATTGTGTAAAACTTAAGTTCTGTAAAAAGAAGATCAGAAGTTCCTGGCAGACCTAGAATCTTACCCTTCACTTCTACTACAGCAGTCTTTGCTTTGGCTATTTTTTTCATCTCATCAGCAAAGATCTATATTAGTAACTGTGCTTGTATTAGTAACTTGCACCATGTGCAAGTCTCTTATCGATGTCAGTGGAAATGTCAAGCGTGAAGCGTGTTTAGCATATGCAACACAGTTATACCAAGAGGAAAATTTTGCTCTGATTTAGTCTTCTGTTACAGGACTTAATGTAGATTTGACCTTAGGAAAAAAGTGAATCTGAACGCTTGAAACAAAGTTTGAGTTGCGTCTTTTAAGGGGCTGATTGTCATCTCATACTGATGGTATACCCACATAATCTCAGTGAATTCAGTGCAACTGCACACAGTGGATGCTTTTCTGAGAGGAAGTTTGAGTCCTCACAGTCTGATTTGGTAGACATGAGATTTAAAACAGTTAAAAGACTCACAACTCTATTTTTTGCTGATCTCAGTAGGAGCTAAACAGTTTGCACAATTCAGAGATTGGATGTAAATGTGAAAAATGAGGTTACTTACTTAACACACATAAAGCCTATTAGGTGCTAATCTGTTTTGATCTTACCTTAAAGTTTACATAAACTATATTAGTAATACCTTGCAGCTCAATATTTTTCCTTCTTTACACATCCAGTTTTAAAAGATAAAACCTTTTTTTTTTCCCTGTTGTAAAATGAATATACATCAGTGTAATCCAGAATATTTTCATGATATTCCCATAGCTTTGTATGTGTCCAGTATAGGAAATACTGTTGTTGCATTTGCAAAACTTCATGATTCATCTTTTAAAAGTTCTTCCTCAGCTGTGTTTTTGGAAGATGTAGTGAAGAGCTTGTCTATTGCTGAAATGGTTAAGGATCATTACCAATACCAAGTTTTGAAGTCTGTCTTCACTGAAACATCACATGGAAGGGGATGAAGGGTCAAAATGAAGCTGCACTACAATGAAAAAACAGTCATTACTCTTTTGTGTTGTATGTAGACATGTTTCTCAGGCCTTGAAGTTTCAAGTCAGCTTTATACAAAACTATTTACAGTAGAGCTACAAACATATAAGTGTCGTTTTTATTTTTTATCTGCATCTACCACCCATACAAACACACATCCACACCAACACACAAAAGGATGACATACGAAATAATGAGGAACACTGAAAGAGAGTAGGGAACCTGGGCATTCTTTTTTTTTTTTTTTTTTTTTCTCCCACAAGTCTATTTCAGGTTTCTAATTTGCACCTTTACACAAAAGTTTTTACCACATAAGTTTTTGTGGCTTATAAGTTTTCAAGCAACCTGCAAAATGTCTCTAAATCTCCATATTTGCCTGAATGCTGTCAAAAATAATTATTCATCTGAGCACTTACTTTGTAAATGCCTTTACCAGTATTCAGCATTCATACTTCATTATATTACTGCTTCAAAAGCTTGAGTCATCCCATCAGGGTCCAGAAGCTATTCTTGGTCAATCATGCAGGACTGTAGTAAGCCAAGGCAGGCTACCATCAGACATCAAAGCAAGCTGTTAATCCTCTTATGTTATGCACATACACAGAAGTTTGCATTTCAGAGACAAAATCTTACATTGCCTTTTTAATGTTTGCTAAAATGCTACTCAACATCCAAGGTTTGGTATGTTTTATGATTGCAGTTTTGTCGTGGAAACCACCTATTTCTATAGGTGTTGTTTGCCAGAATCTAATCTTTCATTTAAATAAGAAATGTTCGTGTTTATTACACTTGGATACCTAGAAACCTAGAGACTTCATCTGCATTGGTCTTCTTTCTCTTGGGCAATACATATACATATAGCAAGAGATATGCTTTCCTATGGCTGAAAAGCGTCTCATCCAAATGCCATCAGCATGTAAACTGATACAGTGTTCTCTAAACTTCCCAAATAGCCTGAAACAAGAGCTCTGGAAGGTGCAGTGTGTTGTCTTTACAGAAGTGCTATAGTGTTAGTGAAATGGAAAGATATAATCAAGAAAACTATAAACATTTCACTATAAACTTCTTATGCAGTTTGGATTACAACATAAAGCTACTAACTCAGACCCTAGTGTACTCTCATGTTCCTAGATGCAGACAAATTTACTACAGGCTGATGTCTAGATGGAGAAACCAGTAGCTTAACAGCAGACAAGGGGTCAGTTTAACAGTTTGTACATGATTTTGAAACACATAAAGATGTACGAAAAGTATAAGCAAAGTGGAAATTAAGAACATTTAATGACATAGGAATGTAACTTTTTAAAAGTTGTGGATGTAAAATAAATCCTTTACTGTGTTGCTTGCATTAATTTGCAAAGCCTATCATAGAATTCTGGATTTTCTTAAATTTCCCTAAATGGATTTTCCTTAATGTTAATAAATAGTGAGGACTCACAGTGGAGTAAAGCATGATATGAAGGAAGAGGTGAAGTTCCTCCCTTTCTTTACACCTCTCTCCCAGTGCGAGTTACACTGTGGGGCAAGAGGAGCACCTTGGACCCATGCCAAGCACTGCTATGCAGAGCCCCGAGTCCAGGATATGGTGGGGGTAAGGTGTGGGGGTACTTCAGCTCTGCAGCTTGCACGGACTGGTCTACATGGACTAAAGACTCATGCAGATGAACGTGAATTTATACAGATGGAAGGGCCACTTCACGGAAAATATCCTTGATTGGAGCATGAATGCAGAGTGTACCAGATTAAGATGGAATGGTTTGTGGGTAGCCCAGGTCCAGGAAGTGTCTTTGTTCAGAATGAAACATCTGTGTTTTACACTAATGAAAACAGCAACTGGTTTGGGAAGCAAAATTCATCTCCCTCTCTCCCTAGCAAATCTCTGTAAGACTTCCTATTTTTGGAAAGAGCACATCATTAAACAGGAATAGCAAAAACCAAATATGTAACTTGATGCTTAATGTAGCACCCCAGTTGTTCAAGAGTCCTTCATACTCTTGGGTGATTTTTCTAGTTACTCTTGTATTGTTGCCAGGGCCCTGAGGCCTAATTAATAGACCTTAATGGCCCCACACAGCCTCACCTGGGGCCTCCCCCTACACCCTCTGCCCGTGTGCCCAGGAGCCTCATTCCAGTTCAGGTCTGGGCTTTCAGTTCTTTTCTCAGCCTTGTCTTTGACCATGCCTCTTGGACCTGTGCTGCAAGTAGCCTGACTCCAGCCCTGTCTTCTGGTTAAGTTTCTCAGCCCTGTGCTGTAGCCTTAAGTCTAGTCTTACCTCTGATCCTATCTCCACTTGCTCCTGACTGGGTCCCCTGGGCAGACCCTGCCCCTGGTTTGCTGCTTGCTGTCCCTTCAGTGTCCCCCAGTACTAACACCTGGCTCTGCCTGCTGAGGTCAGGTATTGTGGGACTGTGTTGGTAGGGGCACTGTCTTGTGCTGGGTCACCTCTTTGCTCTTGGCTTCTCCTCCACAGGAGAAGCTCTTGTACTGTTCTTGGCAGCTGTAGGAGACACTGAACTTGGCTGAAGAAAGGGTAGAAGGTGCGTCTCTTGGGGTTCAAGCACTGAGCTGCTCAGCTTTATGGATGTAGTAGCAGTTCTGTTGCATGTGCTGCCAAAAACATCAAGGTTGAGTTGATTTCACATTTGGAGGGCCCATTCAGAGATCACGTTTGGCGTGATTTAAGTGGCAAAATCTCCCCTAAGTTCTGTTGGGGATGGCTGTCAGCACCTAGCAGGCTCACTGCAGTAGTCGTCATTTAAGTGCAGAGTTGGTTTCTTTACCATGCTTTTGTTATAACATTGTTTGTTCTACTGTAGCACGTATCTTAGTGTTTAGAGATGTGATTTTTTTTCTGTATTTTTACTCTATTTCCTAAACAGTAATTTAGGATTAGCTGAGAACACTGGTAACCAACATTTTACGTCTCTGACTACCACCCATCTGTACAACCAACCCACAGGCAGCATGCCTGGATTTGCCTGGCACAATAACAACTGACATAAGTATTGAAATCTCTCTTCCACAGGGGATGGTCTGGCTGGTCTGGAGACTGCTGACAGAACAGAAGGAAAACTCGCTGTCGTGGGCAGGCACTGTCTGCTCTTTCTGACCTTCCCAGTCAGAAAAGACCTGTGGCTATTTTAAGATAATAATACAAACAAAACAATGTGTATATATACACACACCCTACAATGTAAACCCCCGTGTTCCTTTTATACTCTCGTCTTCACACTTTCTTAAGTGCTAAAGGCAAGCATGAGGTAATTTAACCACAAGAAAAAAAAAAGCAACATAAAAATGATTTTCTTTGTAGAATATTTCAAAAAAAAAAAGTTTATGCTCACAGTTTCTTGGATGACAGTACAATACATTTCAATGTGATGATGATTTCCATCTTAATGGCTTAAATTATTTTTAAACTTTATGTCGTTTCTTATTCACCTAACCTACTTAGTGAGTACAGAAAAGCTGTGCAATTCTCTACTGCGTTTGTTTTTTTTCTGGAGGAAGATGGGACTTTGGTAGATATTTTTTCAGGACAAGTCTTTGCTGGAAAAATGAACAGTGCTTTTCAATTCTAGATATAAGATTAACTTCAAAGTCCTTTTTTGTTTTTCTTTTTTCCCTTTGTCTTCCAATAACAAACTATTTTGTGTATATATACACACACACAGAAGGAAGCTTCAGAGATCACAGGAAATTATTTTAGCAATATCTCAGAAGATGGCCTCCAATAACATTTTTTATTACCACAGAGAAGGCTATAAAATAGATTTTTGCCTTGTGTCTATTCCCACATTGAATTTAGGCTCTCTTCTGTCAGGGAAAATTATACTTTTACTTGTCTATCCTCTAACCTACTCATCCCATTTCATAGAATTCAGAAGACTTTGAGAGAGAGCCTTCTAACAAAATTAAATGATATTTGACATTTTTTACGATCTCAAGTTCATTGTATCATAAAGAATAGAAAAGATGAACTGTTATTATTCTCACTGAAAGACTGGGACAACCCCAAAAAGCTCAGGATTAACTGTGCTAAGTGATATATCTGTATTAATGAAGATGGTTCATGGAAGTAAATCTGGATGCATGATAGGTATCGGGTATGTTGAGACTTGAGGGGATAAAAGAGTGGTGTCTGCGTCTGGGAAACTGCATCTCAAAAACTCTGATTCAGCAAAGTATTTTACTACAGGCCTATCTTTAAGCAATTTACAATTGCTTTCTTGTTTGTAATTATTAGGAATTATTTGGTCCTGAAACTAGGAACACATTCCCAAATCTATGAAATTTATGCCTTCGTCACGGTCTCACAGGAAGTCTGTTGAAGCTTTAGGAAGGGAATTACTACCCCCTTATTGTGAATCCAATATTGTGACCTTAAATTCACTTTTTTCGTAGGCATTTGGATGACAAAATCTTGGCCTTTTTACTTGCACTCTGGCTTCTCAGTTCTACAGGCATAGCAGGATTATAGATTACAGCACACAGGTGTGTTTTTATTTTTTGAATGTGCTGTCCTTCAGCTTTTATACTAGTCAGTTTATTTTCTGTTTCTGACTGAGCAAGTGATTGGACTAATCAGTTAAAGCAGACCCAAAGTAAATATAATAAATGTACCCTCTTTTTAGCCTATTGAGACAAAACAGAAGCTGTAAGATGCTTTATTAAGAAATAGTCTGATATACTAGTGAATGTTGAGATGATGCATGTTGAGTTGTATTTTAGTTGATCTGGATGTACGTGAATATCTTAATGACGCTATTTTGTTTTCATTGAAGGTTTGATAACTGAAACTGCATTTACTGTGTTAGTTTTGGGGTTTTTTGGTGTGTTATGACACAGCAATGAGAGGTTGGAGATGAATTAAAAGGAACTCATCTCCTGTAACACAAGACACACTATTGCTCTTAGTAAGCATGATTCAGATGAGCCATGAAGTACTCATTTCATGCTAATGAGGGAGGGAGAACGAGGTGCATGTAGTACAAGTTAACCTTTTAACAAACACTCATCTGGACAAGTGATTTTCTACCTCCTGAATGCTTGTTTTACTTCTTCTGGCTATGTAAGGACCACACCTGAACAGCACATCTTTCCAAATGCAAAAGGGTACTTTTTACATTACCACCTGACTTGTTTTGGGCGAGAATGTTCCTTACAATATCCTGTTGTTTACAATGAGATATGAGTAGAAATATATTAGAAATTCAGAGTAGAACTTCTGTTTCAGACTTCAAATTACTTCTTGAAAATATTTGTGTAGCACATTGTAAGATGCTTTCACCTCTATTTTAATAGTGCTTAATAGATTTTGGTGATATAAAACATTAATTCTTTCTTCTGAATAGAAAGGATTAAAAACAAAACTCTGTTTAGAAATGGTGGGAATGTCTGTAATATCCTTCCCAATTAAAAATAAGCTCATCCTAAGCATTCTTTTCTTGGCTTCACAGATGCATACCGACAAAATAGACTCTTCATTGTTTTATGTCTGAAAAGGTAATGATGATAAATGAAGACGTAGTCCCATGAAAAACTTCTTGTTCAAGGACATATCTTTTATATTTCATAAATATCTCAGTTCTTAATAGAACATTTCTGTTGCAAATACAAAACAAAACAAAAATAATTGGTCTTACTCAAAGTCTCAACAACTTATATAGAAATTCTTAGAAATTATAGAAAATCTTATATCTTATATAGAAATTCTGTTTCTCTAAACTTTATTATCATATTAAGACATTCATACAATTAAGTCAGGGGAGAAAACATTTCCTTCATAATACCCACAGGAATCTAGCCAGGTGCCGTGTCCCCTGTGCCTGTCTCCATTGGCTGCAAGTTATTGCTGGACCACTTTCTTGCTCTTCTTGCTGAGTCTTGAGATCTTACTTCTTCTGAGCTGTGGGATCTGCTAATTCATGCCTCCTGTTGAGAAGAGTGAGAGTTTCCCAACACAGCCCTGGCTGTGGTATCAGAGCACTTCCCAGTGAGCTGATGTTGGTAGCCCAGCACCTGCAGACATGCTACGGTGCAGAGGTTGCTTTTCAGGGTGGTGAGCTATTCTGCACCCAGATGAGGCTCTACAGGACTTGCCTCTTGTGGGGCATGAGTTCCTGGGTTTGTGAATAATACAGTGTTGTCCCTGTATGAAGGAACATGTAAAGTCCTCTCTTGTTTGTTGAGGTTTGGTTGGCCTTTCTTTACTGGCAAAATCTAGGAGATTTCCATACTCCCCTGGCAATCAGAACAACCTGCAGTGGTAGATTATCAGTGTGATTGGTGATACCATTAAAAACTGTTCGTCACTAACATGCGGAGTAAGTACTGCCAGATTTAGGCATGTGAAGTTACCAGGTTAGAAAGACCTTGTGAAGCGATTGTCTCTTAGATACTAAATTGTGATTCTTCAGTTTAAAGGACAATCATTATTTTTAGAAATCATTTTCTCCAAATGACTGTTTTTATACCTCTGGAAGACAATTATCACTTAAGGTAAGCCTGAGAGATAAAATATAATAAATACATGGTATAAAAAGCAAAGTTCTCTAAGAATATATAAAATGTTTTAAAGTTGTTGTTGCATTAGCATATGTTGAAATACATTTTCTGAGGCTATCCGAACTATGATTCATAATGTAATTTGAGAGAACATTTTGAAACAAAGAATGAAAGTTGATTCGTAATTTTAATTAGCACAGATAGTTTGGAAACAAGTGAGTAGAGCTTCTAAAAAGCATATTTTCCCATTTAAAATAAAATAATAGATTTTTTTTTAAACCTAACATTTTTAAAAGCTGCACATTTTCTTTTCTACAGCTGGCTAAATGAACTGTTTTTGTTTGTTTTTGTTATTTCCTGTCAAACAATTAAAATAGATATTTTTCAACTTTTTCAATTTTAAAATACTTAAGTGTTAAAGATGTATCATGGAATTAAAAAAAAAACAAACAAACAACTTATTGTGAAAGCATTTATGGGCGTGCTTATTCTGAAACCTTGGAGCATCCTGGGATAGTAATATTAAGACTGTACATTATGGGGGAAATTAGGAAATGCTGCTTGGTGCTTTTAAGTATAGTGTTAATTTGTAAGACAGATTTTATTAAGTCTAAAGAACACAGCTATTATTTACATAAATTGAGAATTCTTTAAAATAGTATTTATATAAGATATGTTTGTTTTAGGAGTCATAATTTCAAATAAACTTAATTGAAATGTATGATAAACATATTCAGTTTCAAGTAATGGCTGATTACTGTATATGAGTATTTTAAATATATAATGACTTCAGTAATTTTTAATTGCCTAAAGTTACTTTAAATATGAGGTGAAAAAGAGCTTTAAAAAGTTATGATTATTTGCAAAAAGTTGTGAATAATATCATAAGGAGGACACTAAAAAAAGACTAAAATTTAAGCTAGAGAGTACTGAATATAAAGAGACACTAAAAAAGAAGGTGTATACATAAGTAAGTAATACAACAACAAAAAATTTCTTTATTTGTTTTAAATGTATGCAAAGGATGGTATGAAGCTTTAATCTAAGTTAAAAGATGGCGTTAACAATATTTCAGGTAACAAAGATCTTGAATTTTATTAACAACTACACCCAGACTTATTAAGCAAAATTCCATTAGTCACAACACTTCAACCATGTACATGTAAAAAAAACCACAATCCCATGTAACCAAAATTCCTAAAGTTTTCTAGTGCCAAGAGGAGTATAATTTGCAGTTCTCAGAGAAATCAAGTCAAAGAGTCAAGGTCTTAACTGCCTCTCAGTTTGAAAAGGTTTAATTGTGGAAGAAAGGTCAACTTCATTCAGTAATATCTAGCTGTATGAAGAGCATCTTAGTGATAATGGAGCAATTTTTTTGCATGAGAGTTTATATTGCAATGTATATAAACAGGGTGTTCAATGAATCTTGTATGAAATGGTTAGTTGTCTTTATCCATAAGTCAGTAGTTCTATTGATTTGATGAAGTCTGAAATATCATTAAGTATATTCTCTAGCCAAAGAATCGTTTCACAAGAGAACCTGAGGGTCAATGTGGATGTATTCTGAAATTTAAATCACCTTCTACTTGGTTAATTTTCATTGTTGGACATTTACAAATACACATTTTGCGATATAAATGTGAAAGTGTGTGAAGTGTGTGTGTGTTTGGGGGGAGGGGGGCAGGGAATCTAATATGTCATATAAAAAGGACTGACATTTAAAGGAATGGATATTTAATCTAAGCATCCTCTTATGAATATGGTATCCTGAAGCATGCAGATAAGGACTATTCAGCCTGGATATTGCAGTATTAAGCAAACTGAAGTTTGAATGTTGGATCCTTAATGCGAAACATACTGCATTAGTGATTATATTGATTGGTAGTTATTACTGAAGTTTGTTTTGTTGTCTGATAATGATTGGGTAATTACTTTAGGGTCAATGAATTCACGTTAATTAGATACTGAATGTGAAAATAATCATGGGAAATGAGTAAAGACTAGCTGGCTGACTTTTATTGGTAATTATTAATTATTAACATTTCTCGTTATTAAAATTTCTCAAAGGCAAGACAGGAAATTTATTCTACAATAGTAATTTGTCTACTTGGTGCCCTTAGCATTGTACTTGGGAATTGAAATCCCATGTTCTTAATACAAATGATGTTGAAGTGTTTTGACCCAGGTCTTACAGCTATGTTTTTATCGTTTGAGGAAAAAAAAAATGTTCAGACTGTGATACTGGTAGTTTAGGAGATTTTTCTTGTAAGAAAACTAATTTCCATGGGAAGATCCTCTTAGGTACTTGGAAGTTTCAAGTGGAGAAAGTGAGAATAGAAGAACAGAGGGAAAGGAGACAAATCTTAGGTGAAACAGCACAATCCTTTATAAAACATAAGCATAGTATCTTGGCAATTCGTTTGGAGGCTTCTGAAACGTCCAGCTTGTCTATTCAATTAGTCATAATTACAGAATTACTGGGATTGGGAGGGACTTCTGAAGGTCATCTAGTCCAATTCCACTGTTCAAACAGGGTCAGCCAGAACAGGTTGCCCTGGACCATGTCTAATCAAGTATTGAGTATCTCTAGGGAGGGAGACTCCACAACCTGTGTGGGCAGCCTGTTTACCTCACAGTAAAATGTTTTTTTTTTTGGTTGTTTGTTTGTTTTTTGCTTTTGTTTTGATGGAATTTCCAGTATTTCAATTTGTGCCTTTGTGCCATTGCCTCTTGCCCACTGGGCACCACTGGGAAGAGTCTGTCTCTGTCTTTGCTCCTACAATCAGTTTTTAATACACCTCAGTAAGATACCCTTGAGCACCTCTTCTATGTAAAATACCATTTTAATTGTATATTTATTTGAATTAAGGTTGAGGTAATTGTTGTCTCTGAGTGTTTGCTTCTAAGACTATCAGTAAGCACTGTAGGGGGGATTTTGCAGATAAGAGTTGATTTATGCTTTGTGAAGTGACAGAGAATACTATCATACAGTATTTTTTGTGTGTGCAAAAGTTATTATGGGATCATAAGACTGAAGTTTTTATGGAGACGCTAGACTTTTTGGAAAAGAAGTATTCTTCCTCAGTATTATCTATAACTGCTTTTACCCTGCCTTTATTTTCTACTGTAACTACTTCCTGGAAGAAAAAGGTGATCATGAGAAATATCTGGATTTTCATCTGCACAGACCAGCTTTTTTTTACTGATGTCTTTAATACATTTATTGAGAATTCACACTAACTGTATTTTAAGTGTGTATGCTTACATGCTGACTTATTCTATGTTATCTACATTACCCTGATTTTATAACCATATTCTTTGTTCAGTGGAGTTTGTGCTGACAGTTTTGGGTTGGAGTGCCCACTCCAGTGAAAGAGAGTTTTTTCTTATTATTTTTTTTAAAGTAGAATTTCAATTTAAGATAGACTACGTATTAAAATAAATAAATAAATCTGCACAGCACAGAGAATTTTTTCCATAACCATGGAGTATTTATTTGCCATTGGCATCATTGTCACCCTCACTTCATGGGACCAGTACATAGTTCAAGTCTGGCACTTGATGTATTGGTGCTACAAGATAGACAATGCAGAGCAAGGTGCAGGGACACAGTGTGCCTTCAGCTGGCATTCACCAGGACTGGCACCTCCAAAGTTCAGGCCGTGCACGGGCAAGGCAGCTGCATGGCATGATCAAAGCCAGGCCAGGCGTGCTGCTGTCCTGGGGTGGAAGCAGAGGCAGCACTGCGCCCTGGCGCCCATGGCATGGCATTCATGAGGAGGCTCCATGTGGTAATGCTGGGAGAGATCTCAAATGTACCCCCAGCAAAAAGAAAATAACTGTAAGAGGATAATTAGAATAGTTCTGTGACTTGGTTTTTTTTTTGTTTCTGAGAAAATCCCAGGCCCAACAGTATTTAAGATTTTATGAATTCAATTTGCCTAATGAGGCGCAACAGAGGTGACAGCATCCCCAGTGCAGAGCCGTGTTTTTAATTTTGACGAGTTATGCATGGCCAGAAACAACAACAGTAATTTCCTTTCTACGAGCGTTATTACTTATAAATCACGTTGGTACCACAACAGCATTAATGAGAAAGGATGAGCAGATAAAGCAGAAGCTCCTTGATCCGCCCAGCATCTCTCCTCCTGCTGGTGCTTGCGCAGCAAGCTACAGAGAGCTCTTCAGATCTGGTCCCCGTGGTGGGTGACACCTGTTTCATTGCCTGTATTGTTTATTTAGGGCACACTGCAGCCTGCCCTGTGCTGCTGTAACAGGCTGCAGCTGGGCAGGGTGAGCCATGGGCCAACATCACCAAGCTCAGGGCACTGAGGTCTGTGCAATACTGGGTGTCTGGGGGGGGCCTTTGCTGGGGAGATCCTGCCAGAGGGGCCCCAGTGGAAGAAACTGTGCTCTGGGGAGAAGCAGGATTATGGGAAGTCCCGAAGGACAGCTCCCAGCCAGCATCAGTAACAACCTGCAGCTGGAGAGATTGTAAAGGTACAGGGTATGACCACAGCCTTAGTATTGCTGTTTAGTTGGGAATCACACTTTTAAGGCATGGCCAAAAATGATATGATTTAAAGCCTGGGAAACATGCCCATCAGTTACTCTGTGAGGGAATCTTAAGATTACATCCACTCTTCTTAAAAACTGATAATTCAGATAAATGTTAAGAGTCAAAGCATTCAACAGCTTGAAATTCTTCTTTCCACCAAAAGCTGGTTGCACGTAACACAAGCATCAACTGGTTGCAGTGAAGCATTGTTGCCATTCCATGGACATCCTGTACAAGCTGCACAAACTTGAATTTCACATGGCAAGTAAAATTTTGTTGCTCAGATGATTGCTAATTCAAAAGGGAAAGAAATATCCAAAGGGAGCTGTTCTGTCTAGTAAAGGCTTATGTAAGTATTGTAATAATATTCCCCTAACATCACTCCAGGGTAAAGTAATAAATGGGCTGTTGTGTAGTTTATAAGAAAAAAGAAAATCTGCAGTCATTTAGCCATGGAGTGGCAGCAACTGCTTATATTGTTGTTGTGAAACGGAGAAGAGTATTTTTTTCCCCTTTAATTATAAATTACGTGATTTAGCTAATGTTGGAGTTGAATGTAGTTTGTAAATCAGTATTTGTTTTTTTGTTTTAGAAATACGCTTACGTATGGTGGTCTGACCCCACCCCTGAGTGCCAGTATCCCTTCTTCATTGGAAAAAACAAACAAACAAAAAAAACAGCAGTGAAATACATGCTGCAGTGAGATCACTACCACTCTCTAGTTTTATGATATTTCTCTGACAGCTTTCCTCACCACAAAGCAAAGGGGGATGCTAAGCACTAAAGGGACTGCGTAGAGCTAGTAGCTGTCATAAGAAAATAGCATTCTTAGTTTACTGTACTAAGGTAGAACTTAGGGCTCCTTGTCCCTGTACATTGCATCTCATGCAGAGAGTACCTCTTGATGCTCTTCCTTTGTGGAGAGGGATTCTAAAATTACTGTTCATGGGTGAAGATGTCTAGGGATATTTCTTCTGCTGATCATCAGCTTGAAAATGGACCTACAGTTCTTATCACCTGAATAATATGGTTCTTCCCTTTTGTATATTTATCTGTACCTGTATGTATGAATGACCTATGTGTATCCCATCTGTACCTGTATATATGGGCATATATAGATATAAGAAAATTCCTATATGTAAAGAAATATATATATGTATAAAGTAATATATCATGAAATAAATATATATTATTCTATATTATTTCTATACATGAAATAACAATACATTTCTGAAGTAATAAATATTTCCTAGAGTATTAATATATATTCATATATATAAAGTAAACCTCCTAAATTGTTCTTTTGGAAAATTGTAGCAGTGTTTAGTTGTCTCTGTTTAATTTCAACATTTAAATCTCAAATCTTTCTGTCTAAGTTTAATGATACAAAGCACTAGAAATAATTTAAGCTTTGTAAGATAATTCCAGCTTAGAAAACTTTGAGGAACATGAAGTACTTTATGAGGAACAATGGACATAGAAATAATGCATGTAGTGTGAAAACAACTATCAAGAATTAGTTGAATTTCTGTTAAGGAAATATCAGTGATACAAACTCATCACCAATGATCAGTACAGAAGGCAATGGGAATTCAGGCTTATGCACTAAACATTAACAATGGTAATAAAATGATTCATCCATGGAATTAAAGATGTTCAAGAGTCTGTGCTCATAAACAGTAGATAGCTGGAAGAAAAGTTGACAGAATTAACATATCAAATGATATCTTGTGAAGAAAATAAAGAATTTAAAGGTTCTGTCTGGCTTTGATGATAGTTTTTATTTTCATGGCTATCTGAAAATCGGTGGAAACAAAATCACACCAAGCTTGCTGATTGTTTTTTTCATAATTTCAGAACAAGATGTCTTGCTTTAATATTGAAAGTAGTTCAGTTGAAATTCTATTTTATTCTATAACCAGTCTAAGTTCAAAGAAATATTTACTTCAGATAAGAAACAGTAGAAGACAAATTTCATTTTCTTGGAACTGACAAAAACAAAAACTCCCACTGCAGTTGTGACAAAGTAGTTAATGGAAATGCCAGACAGTGAAAATTTTATTTGCAGAATACAAGAACAGAAAGCAAATGAGTTCTGCACACTTCTTGGCATGTGAGCTGTGATTCTTCATTTATTATTTTAAGTAACAATTTCATTAAGGGCTGTTTATATACACACAGATTAGGTAGGTCATTCAGGTTCTTACAAAGTAGTTACTTCTGTGCATATGAAATAAATCCTTTGATCTACATAATATGGGAGATCTTGCCATCTATTAATCTGGTATGCACTTTAACTGCCTTTTAAATAGATATTTTTTCTTCTAGAAATTATGTGTAAATACAACACATGCTACAAATAGTAATTTAAGCCATCAGAGGTATTAAAGATATTACTTCAACTAACACCTGAGGTGTTGCAGCTGGAAGAATTTACTTCGGAAATAATCTAATGCTGTTTGTAAGCATATGCTGTTGGTACTGACAAAGCATACTTTTCCATTGCCTAACTTCAGCATATCATTCAAATTCTTGACAAGGATTATCAGCATTTTTTTTTTCCTCTTGCAAACTGATTTTTTAAAAACTTCCTATTATAAGATTGTTGCGGTTAATAGCAACCTACTGCTTTCCTGTTGATGCATAGTGTTAGGTCAATAGTAGTCTTTTCATGACTGCAAAATACAAAGGTTTTTTACATTTAAGAATTGCAAAAGGAAAGATATTAAAGATCAAGTAGCCTTCAACTATCAACACAACTTCTTGACAGCTCGGTTTATTTTTAAAACTGTAGATTTCAGAAACTCTCATTGAAGGGGAATGTAACGGCAAATGAATATATTGTAAAGCAAGGTAGCACACTGATAGCAGTGACAGATTAGTGCAGTTAAATTAAAAAATAATTACCACTGGGTCTTAATGCCAGTTTGTTTGCTTGCACTGCTGTCCAGACTCTTTTGTATGTGCACATGTATGCACACACATATACATATTTTTTGTTTTCTCACAACCATCAGAATTCTGTTGTGCAGCAGCTATTCAGATTCTGGTGCTGCGTTCATGTTATGATTCTGTCAGTGTAACTGGAATGAGCTTAAAGAAATTCATGCAATCATTGATCATTATCAATGAGGCCATTCCTACCTTGCTTTCAAGATATGGACCATCTCATCTGGTCGTCATAAAATTGAATTTCTAACATTAGGAATCGGAGATAAAGGAAAATGTAGAATTCAGGCATGAAGTCCACATAGATTCTAATAAAGGAAAAAATGGCAGTACTTTTCTTTGACCCTTTTAAAGTAGAATATTAGGGGTGCCTAATTTGCAATCATGGTAGCTACTGTCTGTGTGCTACCTGAGAGGAGAAGAAACTTGTTGGGGGAAAAATTTAACTCAGAGTATCAGGTCTCCTATATATTAGTCCAGGACAGCATCACTCTTCAAAGTGACTCTGTTAAAGATTATTTCAGGAGCTGAGGAGACTGAGGATTCAGGGCCCGCAGATATTAGATTGCCCAAGACCAGGTAAGGGAAGGTTCCATATTTTGTGTGAATATGGATTATATATGCATATAAATATACACATATGTATGTGTGTAAATGTACACATGTAATCTATATACATACATTTATACTCATATGTAATCCATATCATACGTAATATGAATCCCTCACATAGTTGGCCTTAGACAATGCATACATAATCCATGTTTATACACATACAGTATAAATTACATTATACGTAATGTGTAGAATGTATTTTATAACCTATCTGTAACGTATTAGACATATTCTATGTTAAAGGATATGAGGAGTGTGTCTGCCTCCTTCCGCAGCCCCAGCCAGCACTGTTCCTCCCCTGGAGCCCAGCCCAATGCCCTTGGGACCTGGGGTCTCTGCCAAGGCCAAAGGACATGGCTGCTGTTTTCACAGTTGCTGAACGCGCAGTAAATGCAAAGCTGAGCACTTGTCCCAGAGACACGTGGACAGAGACACAGGATTGGACACACAGAGGACATGCTCTATGTTCACGAGCACCTGCATGTTTTTGGATCCCCTTAGCACAGTTGCTCTGCCTGTAAGATCCCATGCCCAGATCCTGGCCCCCCCCCAGAATCCCATAATCGCCCCCTTACTCCTCTCATCCACTGTCCCATTCTTCCATGCTGTTGCATCCAACATGAAAGCCATACTAGATTGGGATGGTAAGAGGGATGTTTATTGCTTCATCTTTTCTCCATGACTCAGTGCAGTCCTGTTAGCTTAATGCGCTATAGATGCTAGATATAACTTAATAGCTCATGTTTAAATAGTTCTTTATTTTACACTACTGCACTATGCACTACCCATTAGTCAGACTAGTGTACAGTTTTGGTAAATGACCTCTTTAAATGAGAGATGAGAAAATTGGCATAGCAGCCTGATTCTCAATTAGTCCTTTCATTGCTTACAACTAATAAGATCAGAATAGGTCAGCAATGAAATGGCCCTGTCAGTTTAGCAGCTAGAGGAGAGCTTTGGAAAATAAATCTGCTTAATGAAGGTAGTGGTGATAGGGTTTGTTCAGTTGAATTTACTTCAGAGTTGTAAGGTAGATTTTTGTAGCCTTAATAAATTATGTTGTCGGAGTTTTCCTCTTTGAGGGATCCATTCACTTGAAAAATATAGTTTAAAATACATCATGGTCCAGATAGATACATTGCTTTACATGTCAATTTTCAGTGCACTGATGTTTACTTAGCTGCTTGGAGATTTCAGGAGACTGCAGTGAGCTGCCAGCACCTGAAAACAATGTAAATCTTCCATAGGTTCTTGGCAAGAACAAGGGCAAATTCAGATACTGCAGAGTCTTAAATATAATGTTAAATATAATAGAAGTACCAATAAATTTTCCTGAAATCTTACATTGAGCATGTCTTCATCTGCTCCAATCTCTTGATTTTGTTTTATTTGCAAGTAGCCACACAGATCAACTTGGGTTATTGGTGTATATGGTAAGCAGCTGAAGTCAGCAGTCTGGAGTTTCCACCTTAGATCACACTTTTGGTTAGGATTCTGTGTGAAAAGAGAAATTACATGAACACTTACGTACACAGTTTTCTGCCTTATGGATTCAGAGAACTTAGTATCCATTTTCAGGTAAAAAGCTAAAAGGCGTTTTAGGATTAAAGATAGTTAAACTAATTTTCAGGTAAAAAGCTAAAAGGTATTTTAGGATTAAGGATAGTTAAACTAAACATTTATAGTAGTGCAACACAGTCCAACATCAGGTTCAGACAGAATATGGTATTTAGGACATCGGTGATAAGTGAAGTGTTAACAAACAAACAAACAAAAAAGAGGTAAAAATAAATATACATATTGTGTGATGTGAAAGAAAGTAATATACTGTCCTTAGTTTGAATGGATGAGATATGTCTGAGGATCTTTTGACTGACATGCTTGAAGGGTTCTATTGCTATTAGCAGTTCAGGGGATTTAAAAGGTGTCAATCATCTTATTCCTTCAGTTTCCTTTGACTAGCTCAGAGCTGAGCTTTGTGATTTGAAACTAATAAAAATTCTGCATCCTTGTTAAAGAAATGGATGACATGATAAAGGCAAATTTGCAATGTCTTTTAAAAGCAAGATTTGTCTATAGACTGTCCTGGTGCAGTGGGTTTGGTTTCTGCTGTCCTTTCTCAACAGACTCTGTTACTTTCCACCATTACCTCTGTCAAACCACTTAGCATTGGGTCTAGACTACCTTGTTCTGTGTGGTGCTGCTTAGAAGACAGAATAATGTATGTTCTCAAAGAACACTGCCTGGCAAAAATTTGGCCGTGATTTTGAAGGTCTTGAAAAAATTGAATACTTGGAAAAAATGTGTTAAATTGTGTCCATCGATACATACAATATTTTACAACCTACTTAAAAGTTTTATCTTTTTCTAAAAATTATAAAATGCACTGAGAAAAAACAACACTGTAAATCTAGGATACGTTAAGGTTAGTAAAGTGTGCAAGAACGTAAGATATTAAACTAAGCAAGTTTTATGGCTGAATATGTCATATACAAGTATGCACTGCAGATATTAGAAAGAAGAATACCTATATAAATAGAGAAGAGTGAGCATAACGTTACAGACTTACATAGGAGTTGTTAAAGCTACAATCAGGAGTTGTTAAAGATACAATAAACAGAAAATGAAATATGCATATATATGTATATATATATAGCAAAACTTTGTTTCACAACATTTACAAATGGCCTATATACAGAATTTAAACAGAACCAAAAGAAGTTTGAACTTGGCATGGAAGAATGGGAACATTTTACATCATCATCATCTTTTTTTTTTTCTTTTTTCTTCTTGAGTTTAAATGTTTCAAAATTTCATGTCTACAAAGCAAAAGTTACATGTAGTACACCTTATCTACCATGTAGGCTACGATATAAAAAAATAATGTTTTGAATATCATGATGTCTCAATGATGTCAGCATTTCCTTATGCTCTCACACAGCTTTACTGAACTTCAGTGAAAGTTTATGTAGATTCTGCCGTGGTGTTGTACGGAAATCAGACTGGGTTGCCATTGGTAGATTTGTTGTTTTTCATAGTCCCTTTACCTTCCTATTACTACCTTGCTTCTTGTATTCCTCTTCTGTTCAGGGCTCTGGCACTCTTTGATGCCTTCCCTTTAAGTCAAGCAAATCTAGTCTGCAGTTTGCTGAGGCACTAAAGGTAATTAAGTGTCATAACAATTTGCATTGCTGCATTAGTTTTACAGATCTTTATGTCCGTGTAAAATGGACCAAAACACTGGGCTTACATTTGCCGTGGCCTCCAGCTGACTGTCAGAGGCTGGTGAGCCTGAACCAGCTGGCTTGGCAGCACCTGCCCACAGGTAGCCGCTCTGGTGCTGCCCCTGTGCTGTGCCTGCCTGGGTCATTTCAGCAGCCCTCCACATGCCTGGCTTCCTCATCCCATTTTTGTCTTCAGTCTTCCGGAAAGAGTTCAACTTCTGCTGGGCTCCCTTGCAGAGAGACCTCCTAACCCCTGGTCAGTTTGCTGCCCTGCCTTGTAAAATCATGGTAGGCTTTCCTGTTGGCATATTCCCTTTAGGGTGCTCTGTTGACATTTTCGTGTCTGGGAAGAGATGAAAACATCCAGGGCACGTGAATCACAATTATAAAACCTCTGACTGCTCTCCTTTGCCACATGACACATCTCACCGTGGATCCCTGCTCTGAGATGACTCTCTTACTGCTCACAAACAGCAGCTGCTGTGTTTGCAGTCCTTTTGTAGTGCTGGAGCTGACTCTTCTCTGAGGAGCAGCACAGAGAAGAGCCTGACATCTTGTATAAGGTGTCACAGTTTATTATAAAATTTAACATGATAAAGGTTCTTAGGGCAGGTTCCTTCTTTATTTGGTACTTCATCAACCCGGCTAGCATACCACATATTTTGACAGCCTTAAGTTAAAGGATCCGCACATTGTGGTAAGAACTGCTAAGCATAGCAATCTCATTAATAATAATTCCCTTCATATATTAGGCACAAAGACATTGCTGCACACTGAAAGAAAGAATTTGTTTTTCTAGTTAGCATAGCTTCCATCAGAAACCTGATGGTTTAGGGAAAGATGAGCTGTGCGTTCCAGCTGTTCTGAGGTATCCCCATATCTGTGTCTTGGCAGATAACAAAATCTCTTCCAGAAGGAAACAGGTATAGATAGATGCATTGCTTACAGTCTCAACTCAGAGACCATCCATATCATTATTTGAAAATATGATTAATATTAATGTTAATAATATGAACAATGATGAACTTATCATCTTTTGAAGTCCAGCCATAGTACTGAACCTGATGAAATTCCCATAAGGAGTTAACCATGTACCTGCCAGTGAAACCAGATGTCTGTGACAAAGGGAAGGGACTGAGCCACAGCCCTGGCTATTAACTGTAGAACTGGGAGGGACTTCTGTGCTGGAGAGTTTGCTGCCTTTTGGTATCCATTACCTGCATCTTTGTGTTATGTCTCCATTCAGATTGCTGCCAATAGAAAACTGTACCAAAAAATATAATAATAAAATAAAACAGTTTATAAATAATAAATATAAATATAATACAAATATAATGTAAATATATATATATATAAATACAAATATAATATAAATAATAATAAATATAATATAAATAATAGAATAAAAGTTTCAAGAAATGACATCTTGCCATGTCCCAGGATAAAATCTCTCAAAACAGGAAATACAGATCTTAACTGCTCCTTCTTCTAATGTGGCTAGGCTCCACCTTGTTTTCCAATTTTCATTACCACTACAGTGTTTGTTCAGTTCTGAGCAGCACCTGGTATGCATTTTTTTCCCTTAATTTTCCTCATGATCCTCTCCAGTGCACAGCAGTTGACATCACCCTCTGTGTAAGGCAAAAGATAAGTAGAGGTTAAGAAAGGTATTTTCTATTCACAGAGCAATTATGCTTCAGAACTTCACAATAAGCTGTTAATAGTACAGCAGCCTTAAAATAACAGATATGAGGTATGGACAAAATAAAATAAAAAATCTGGAAATATGTGGTACCATTACTTGAATATTATTTTTAAAAAGCGTTTAGAAAGGAGATGATTTTTATTAAAATCCTGAGTTTAGTTCCTAAGCTCAACTGTTTTTTTAAATCAAATTGCTTTCTAACATTTTTATGTCCTTTCTATTGTTACCAAAATAATCTAAATGCTGTATGGAGTTGTCTACTTTCACATCTAAATGAGAAGCAATAGTAAGATTGCAGTTAATTTGATTAAAGCTAGATACTTTTGGTTTTGTCTTTAGCCTGTTCCTCAGTTTGTACAGAAATGTACAAAACACATCTGGTTGTTTTTTTCTTTGTTGTTGTTATTTTGTTTTTTTCCTGAAGTTTTTGGTATTTGGATGATTGCCTTTTCTGCAGAAAAAGCCCCTGGGGTCTAGTTTATTAGGTATCTGCAACATAGTATTTCATTGTGTTGGAAAGTTAGGTGCTTTGGAAGGGGATTACTCCAGATAACAAACAGTGACATTAATCATTCCACTAAGACTGTAAAAGCACAGAATTTAGCACTGCTCTAAAAGCAGCAGGGTTTTATATCAGATACGTGTATGGAACCAGTAACAGCAACAGCTGCTACCTGTTACTAATAGGTCCACTATGTCAAGTGATTTGTGGTAGGCTCAACTAAGGTTCATAAATTCTGGGAACAAATAGTCTCTGTCTTACTTGGGGAAAAAAAAAATCGTCTTTGCTTCTCCTTTGTATTGTGTTCTGATGGGACTGTCCCAGATGATCCAGTCACACCCACCTCTGATTTAGAAAGAATTAGGATCAGTTGGGAGTGCATGGTGTGGGGGCAAGAGGCAATATCTGCTTGCCTTTATAGGAGAGTGTTTGCTGGCCTTGGCTTTCCCTTTTCATTAATGGAATGTCAGCTTCTGATTTTTGCGTTACAAACGTTTTAGTATGTGTTTTGATGTGGCTCTAATGTTGATAAACATTACTTTCTTGGTAGTTCTGGACTTAAAGTTCTTGAAAGCTAGCCCACCTTGCTATAGCTGCATTGATTTCCATGGGAAATGTCAGTTTTTGTGTAACAGTGCATTTGAAGGTCTAGAATGTATTTATTTTTTAAAATCCAAGATTTCAACCATTTTTCAAGGGTTTTCAACTGCCTATTGCAAAACTAACTTTTTTTTTTTTTTTCTTTAAGATGAAAAAAGGAACAACACTTACAGATGCTGCATAGCTTCTGTGGAAAGCACAATGAGCAATAAGCTTCTGTGAAAGACATTGTAACCTCTAGAAGATTTTTCTTTAATATTTAAACATAACTTTTTCTTTTTGACATTTTTGTCAGTGGTCTTCCATGTTTGACATTTGAGTCAGTGGTCTTCCATTTTCTCTGAACTTTGCAAAATTCTTGGACTTTGAAGAGGTTTGCTATCTAAACTTGCAGAAAAGTATTTTTTTGTTTAGCAGTTTTGAATGCTTTATTGGGAATTGTGTCATTTATTGTTTTTATCACATGGAATGAGATAAAACTCATAAGATAAACTCATGAGATAAACTCAACACATGGAATGAGATAAAAACAGATGCCTTTCATTTACCTAGAAATAGAGTGTATCTAGAAAGCTTCTGGAAAGGCCCTAAAGATTAAAATTCCAGATTTCTAGATTTCACTAAGAACTATAACAGAAGTGTCAAGAGAAAAAAAGTTGCTGTTATGGCCTGTCAGGTGCAGGAAGCTGAAAAGACTTGTATTACTAGGATTAATATTCTGCATTTTACTATTCTCTAATAGCTTCCTGGGAATTTTCTAAGAATTAGTATTGTACAACCTTATTCATTTAATAGCATGTAGTTTTGCTACTCTTTGGTTTTCTTTTTAAATATATATATATATATATGTACACATGTATATAATATATATATCTACACAGATTATATACATGTATATAACTTTGGGAAAGTTTACATTAATATATATATATATGAATATGAGAATGTGTGTGCCTGTATGTGTATCTCCAAAGTTACGAGCACTAATTCTTTTTAATAACAATTCTGAGAGATGTTTTGGAAGTGTCTTACTGTAAGAAGAATCTAAGTTAGAGTCTTGAAATTAGCCAGTGCATCTCTGCTTATTTAATTTCTCCTTTTTATGAAAAACAAAACAAAAAGAAGAAAATGAAACAAAACAAAAACAAAAATACCTTTGCTAACTTTTTTTCTGTATAAAACTGAATGTCAAATTTATGTTTTCAGTAGCCTATGCAAACTCTAGCTAATTGTCCTGACGACTGTACTGAATTTTACATAAGTGCAAGTGAGTGCATGTGCTCAGAGAAGTATTTAAAAATGAGTGCTTGACCCAGTTTGTGTAGAGTTTATTTTTTTTCTTCACAGGTGCAGTGAGGGCTTTTAGTTTACATATCATAATGTTTTTTTTCCCCAAGCGAACTTGCTGCTGACAATGCTAGTAAGGGAGTGGTGTTGATATTGTTGCTGACATCCTATTAATTTTATTTACAAGAACCTGTGCCTAGTGACCAACGACTAAACCTACTGGAAGTATGAAAGTAATGTTCTGTTTAATCTCTTATGTCTTTGCAGACTTTTCTCTGCCAACAATCACTTGTATTGTGCTGCTTGAAGAATCATTTGAGAGCCTTTGTTTTTTGCTAGGCTTGCTAGAGGGATATCTTCTGGGTCTTAATTCCTCTGGTTTTGTCTGTTTCTTGCATTTTCTTTCTTGTCACATAATTTGAATTCTGTGGTGAGCAAAGAGGAAGTTTCTCTTGAATCTCAACCTGAGATTCCAAGAGCATAAATCTTCGTTCTTAGCACTGAAATTTCTCATATAGCTTGTTGGCATGTCCATTTTAGAATCACAAAAAGTAGAAGTTTTAGAGGTGTCCTCCCTCCCTCCCTCCCTCCGGTATCATGGACTTTTGTAGTTTAGCAGGATTGTTTTGTCACTGCATCAGAAGCCATGTACTGCTTTTTAGATACCAGAGGCTTTTATTTAACACATTTCTTGCTAATTGAAGTAACTTTGGATGTTGACAATATCCCTGGGCTTTCCTGCGGTCTTTGATTCTTATTATACTTGAGACTTTTGGCACTTTATTTGATCTGAAGATATTCTCATGTGTGCAGAAGTAAGGTAGGTGGAGCAGATGTAAAATAACTAAAATGCAGTTGGATAGTTACCTTTGACTGCCGTGTTTTTATTGTTGTTTCTTTTTTCATTCCTCTATTCCTAAATTACTGAGGCATTCTCTCAGACATAAACCAATGTTCAAAACACTGAAGTCATTTTCTGAGAGGTGGGTCATATCAGAAACTCTGCTATTAGTGTGCCCACACATGGCTTATGGAGTTGATGAGGTAGGGTTGTGACCAAGGTGTGTGATGCATCCCTAGTGTAAAGCTAGGTCTGTGGTACTTCTACAACAGAAATCCTGTCTTGTCCCAGTGGAGAGCAGTAAGATTCTTTTGCAAAATGGTTCCCTTTAGTTGCTCATTGAATATAACTAGAATATTGACAATGGAGGTTGTGGTTGGATTGCAACTTTTAATAGGGTTATAGCAACCTTCTCTCCTTGTCTTTTTAAAAATTAATAATAAACGGATATTACTAGTAGAGGCTTATTTCTTATGTCGGCCAGTATAGCAGCTTAATATTTATCATTGGCATTTCTCATGAGTAAGAAGATCTCCAGGTATTAAATAGCATTTGGTAATTATGCACGTTCTATTTAACTGAGTTAATGCTACTTAAATTTTGGGAAACATTGCTTACTGTAAAGTTGTTCTATTTTTAGAAGCTGACTGTTGTATATCAGACAAGATACCTTAAAATTAAGTATCTATTTCTAGAAGTAGTACATTCACCTACAGGATGTTTACTCACTAAATGCTAGAATCTTGCAGAATAACTTCCACATCATTACTTAAGATTGCCAGTCATTCCTTCAGCAATTTTATAGATGAGACCATTCATGGAAAGGAATCTGAATTTAATTAACCCAAATTAGTTAAATTGGGTTAAACATATATGTTTATGAAGTTCTATCCAAATTTGCCTAACTGACTTTGACAGTAAACATAAATCCAGACTGAGTACTTTTATTTTATACTTAAGCATCTATGCAAAGATTTAACTGAATTTAAATTGGCTTTAAAATCTGAAGAACTGAATAATATACCTTCATGTCTGTAAGGTAGCACCTGACCATCAAATTCTACATAAATAGTTAATGTCTCTTAAGAAACCATCTTCCTGTGCTGACTATACATATTGTCTTCAGGGAATGTTTTCATGGTGGTAATAAACTGAATCTTAGTAGTTTCTTGGAATAAATTTTTTTTTTTCTTAATCGTTTCCATCAAATATTATGTTTCAGTATCTAGAATCAGGCTTCTAGTTTGGACTCAAGACTGTTCATGCATGCTATAGACAGCAGACTTTAACATGTATGTTTGCAGCATACCTGTATCGTTAATGTCATATAATAAGCATCATCTGACATTTGGTGGTGATGTTATACAGAATGATTTGTCCAGTGCTTTGCCTCAGGAGAAAGTTTAACTGGGGAAATGTATTCAATTCTTCATTCATCTCCAGCGCACCCTTCTCAAGTCAAGTACCTGGTCCTCTCGATCCCTGCTTTGCAGTGTTTATTGAGAGAAAGAGGAACCACAGTAGCAGTTTAATACTGATCATTTTCAGTTAGGTACAGTTGGTCAATATGTTATTTCAGTTTGTTTTTGTAGTTACTGGCAGAGATGAGAATAAAACTGGAAGGTAGTTAGCTGTGAAGGACCACATATAGGGCAGTAGTGATAGCTGGTGTACCGTAGATATGCAAATAAAGCCATTTTAAGTTCAGTAATGACTTTTGAGTTTCCTTGTCATCAAGGTTCATCATTAAAGGATTCATTTGAATCTTTTTTTTTTTCTCTTCAAGGAGAGGTGGTAATCAAGAATTACATTTGTTATCTATATTTTATCAGCACACCATACACCTTCAAGACGTGTACATCTTTTTTCTACATGCTTTACGACCTATAAGATTCAGTTTCACTGGTGTCTCTGTCACACTGAGAAAAGTTGTGGCTCTGATCTTTCTGGAAAAAAATTGATTTCAGACTTAGTTTTTCATGACTTCAGGGCTATTCGTGTTTTTGCATGGGAGGACCCTTATTCCTAAGTAAGGAATGACAATTGCCTTCCTGATCTTGAACCTATGAGAATTAATTATATAAACATTTAGTAATAACATATTTTGGAAAAGAACCACACCCCAAAAAGTATAATTTGTTTTTAAACCAGTACAACTGCTCCTTCCCCTTGGGGGGGGGGGGGGGGAGTGGAATCCAAAATGTGGTCTGAGCTGTATAGTGAAGAAAATTATTGATGATTATTGATAATAGCCACATTCTTTTTTTTTTTTTTTTTTTTCCCCTCTCTAAGTTGTTTGCATCTCTTGATAAGTTTCCTTGTTTCTCATTATTGAAATCTTTACTATATCAAGTTTTGGTTGAACCAGAAGTGCTACATTATTCTAATTAAACTTTTTGGCATTGTCAAACTGCATTTATCTCCTGATATCATTAAATCAGGAGATAAAAAGTGATCTAGTTCGTAAAATAAGAAAAAGCAAACAAAAATTAGTTCAAGTGTGTAGAGCAATGAAGCTGGTGAGGGGTCTGGAGAACAAGTCTTACGAGGAGCAGCTGAGGGAGCTGGGATTGTTTAGTCTGGAAAAGAGGAGGCTCAGGGGTGACCTTATCACACTGTACAGGTACCTTAAAGGAGGCTGTAGTGAGGTGGGGGTTGGTCTATTCTCCCATGTGCCTGGTGACAGGACGAGGGGGAATGGGCGAAAGTTGCACCAGGGGAGGTTTAGGTTGGATATTAGGAAGAACTTCTTTACTGAGAGGGTTGTTAGGCATTGGAATGGGCTGCCCAGGGAAGTGGTTGAGTCGCCATCCCTGGAGGTCTTTAAAAAACATTGAAATTTAGAGCTTAGTGATATGGTTTAGTGGAGGACTTGTTAGTGTTAGGTCAGAGGTTGGACTCAGTTATCTTGGAGGTCTCTTCCGACCTAGGTGATTCTGTGGAACACCTTTTCATTGTTAACAAGAAAAAACATATTTTGTTAGTTTTCTGAAAAGTGAGTTCTGATAATCTACAGCTTGAAGCACTTAATTTTAAATGGGAAAATAGATAGCATGCCATACAAGATCGTTTTGATGAGTACACTTAAGTGTAGAATTAACTGCTTCAGTGTGACATAGTTCTATTCTTTCACCATAAATTCTGAAACATGCTTTTTGAAGTTTTCAATACAAGCTCTTCATGTACGGTGACTTTCTGTTCTACATGAATAACTAAGGAAGCATATTGATCACTCAGAATACTAATAGTTCAGAAGAGTCGCAGATTGATTAATTTTTAATATATTCTGCAAAGCCTCCTAAACAGTAGTTAGAAAAATAATGTTAAAGTGTCCCAGTAATGGGCTAGCTGCTTTCCAAACCCTTGTTGCTAGTTTACTAGGTAAGTGACCCAGGAAAAATACGTACCAGAGTTACCCATTCTTAGATAGTTTGGCATCAGATGTAAATCAGATTTTTTTTTTTAATTATTATTTTTATTTTTCACCCTTTCTTTTCTACATATGTAATGTTTTAAAGATGTCCAAGGATTTGGGTCAGCTCAGATTCCATTATTAAAAAGTCAATACCATGTATTTGTTTTCAAAACTGTAGGTCATTCTAATTCGTAGAGCAAATAGATACTTCCTTTTTTTTTTTTTCCAACTAGACAGCAGCTTTTAAAAAATGGAGCATGCCGTAATAAAATAATGGTCTCGAGTAATCTGTTGACCGAACTGTTTGCCACAGAGTTTGGCTAGCTAGTTCTGAAAATCCAGGTTCAGCTTTCTGAGGTCATGCTGCTGTTGAAAAGATCTCACCATTCACACAGTGCTAGGAAAACTTGCATTTAAGACTACTCAGGAAAAGCCTTCTCACTCAGGAGTCTAGTAGGCTCCACAGAGCGATTTACCCAGAGCTACATCCCTCCCTGTCTAAAACTAAGATGATTCTTACTAGCTACCTTGCTACTGCCCACTGCTGCCCAGTCATGAACTGACAAGAGCAAGGACAATTTTGGACAGCACCTGTCTGATCTTAGAAGGAATATATTTCTCTTTGGAAAATTTTTCTTTCCATTTTCTCCAGGGAAAGGATTTCCATTCTGAGAAAACATGAAAATTTTACTATTTGATCTTATTGGCATGTAAGTGTTTCAAAAAGTCTGAGCTATGAAAAGATGGAAATAGTGTTTCCTATGGCTGCTGACAACAGCTATTTCTTCTTATCTCAACTTCGTGCACTCTGGGTTTTAGACAAAAATGTAGGTTTTTTTTTTTGTTGCTAAGATGCCTTTTGACAGACTTGCTAGTTGTAGTCTACAGACCAATTGTCTGTACTCTATGTGCAGTGGTTGTAATCACAGAAGTGCACTAATATATCCAAATACAATCAATATTTGTTCTATGGAGAGTAATACTGATTTATAACATTCATCACAAAATCATGCAATGTGAATAGCAATTTTGGAAATCATAGTCTGTGAGAAGTAGTTACCTAAGAAGGGGCTTTGTATCAGTTTATATTCATTGGTTATTGTAAATTCTTAATATATATCAAATATTATTTTTTTTGTCAATGTAAACAATGCTTGCTGTCTGTGAGGAATATAATCTTATTAGCATATTTTTATAACTTTTGTGATTCTGAACATGATTTTTAGTATGGAAATTTAATGTACCTTAATATTCATACTAGAAGTGAACTGTACATTGTGTAAGTTATCATTTGCTGATCATCACGAGAAAGAAAAATATTTAACATCCAGGTCAGAACAGAACTCAGCCTTCAGTAAATAATCGTCCTCCCTAAATACAAACATTAAATAGATGATGAAATACACATAGTATGAAATTATGAAATAGATTATTTAAAGATTGGTTTACAGACAACTGAGTCCTCTAGCATAGGCTAAATTGTCAGTGACTTGTACAGCCAGTGCGAGTGATTACAATTGTGCTGGAATCAAGTAAGCAATCATTTAGTAGTAAGAGAGAATTTGGTCTCTCTCTCTCTCTAATAATGGAGCAGGTTTAACATTAAAATATTCATATCAAATATTAAATTGGCTTGAAATTACTGCAAACATCTCAACCGTTATGCACTAACACATAAATTCTAGCAACATTTTATTGAGGGGTAGCTGTCACATTTTATCGAACCCCTAAAATTTTGTTGAAAGAATATTCTTCAAAACCTTTTAGAAGTACACTTTAGTATTAGGTTTTATTACCAATCTGATATTTAAATGTCTAAGGCTTAGTATAACTTACCTTTACATAATAATCTATTTAATGGTCTCACTCTTTCAGTATGTATTTTTAAGATGTAGCAGTGGTAAAAGGCAGTTTGATGCAAATTACTTTTGCCAGTAGAACAAATTATGTAGATACTTATTTCCTCATATATCACCTCTACGCACTCAAGCCGTCATCCACCAGTGGTTTGTCATCATCTAAAAACAATGGACACAGAAGGACTGCAAGTGCTGAGACAAGGGAAAGTTAAACATACAGAATCTATGAAATCTGCAATTCCTTCCTGAGAGAATATTTATATTTTCTTTGTTGAAATTTATCGCAAGAGTTGAGAAATCCACTGTATGCTCGGTGGTGCGAAATTGTTGTGTTGAATTTTCACTGAATCCAATAGACTTTTACTAGCTAAGATGGTACTGTGTATTCATTAATCCACTTACTATACATTGGGGATTTTTCACCTATCAGTAGGCGGCTGATGGAGTTCATACTTTCAATTAAGTAACCTTAGAACCAAGCTATCTGGATAAAAAATAAAAAACAAGAAAAAGCCAGAAGATTTAGCAGGTGTTTTGTGTTGACTTATAATCCATCAACTTTCTATAGAAAGCAAAAGAAGTCTTTGAGAATAAGACCTCCTGCTTGAAACAGGGTCAGCTGTGAGAGCAGAGCAGGATACCCAGGACTTCATCCTTTTTTTTTTTTTTTTTTTTTTCTTGAAGAGCTCCAAAGATAGACACTACACAGACTCTCTGGGCAACCTCTGCCGCTGCTTAATTGCCCTCAGAATAAAAAAGTGCTTCCTAATGCTCAGTCTAAACCTCCCATTTCAGTTTAAGCTACCTGTCCTCCCAACAGGCACCTGCATAAAGAGCCTGGATCTGTCTTCTTAATGATCTCCTTGCAGGTGCAAACAGTCTGCTGTTAGGTCTCCTGTCCTTTTCCAGGATTAACAAATGCTGGTCCCTCAGCTTTTCCTCACAGAATACGTGTTCTGCCAGGCTGGGGGCCCTCTACTTGTTCTTAACTCTTTCTTTTATTGCAGGACCCAAAATTTGATGCAGTATCTAGATGGGGTCTGAGAAATGCTGAATAGAAGTGAATGATCCTTTAATTAATGTTAATTTAACTTTAATTTAATGTCAGTGCTTGCATTGAAACACCACAAGGTGTTATTGGCATTCCTTGCTGCCAGGGCACTACTGGCTCACATTTAGCTGGTGTCTGCCACAGCCTGCAGGGTACATAATGCAGAGCTGTTCCCAGCCAGGCAGGCCCCAGGCTGTACTTGCACCAGTGCTTCCTGCCCAGCAGCAGCACTTGGCATTTGTCCTTGCTGAATTTCAGGAATTTCCTGTTTGCCCATTCTTCCTGCTTGACTAGGCCAAAGTGAAAGGTAGCCCTTCACTGAAGCATACCGTCTGGGTCCCCCAGACTTGGTGTCATCCATAAACTTGAAGAGAGTGAACTCTGTCCCTTCCTCTACGCCATTCATAAAGATGTTAAATTGGAGAGGTCCCTTATAAACCAAGATAAGCTGGGAAAATATACTCTGAGAACTGTGCATGTGATGTCTCTATTCCATCACATCTGTAATGGTCAGCTCACAGTGGTAGTGTCACAGTCTTGGTTGCACCGACAGACTTTAATTGCCCTGGCCAGCCTCACCTGGAGCCTGCGCCCAGATGGATTGTGTGTGTTTTTTGAGGGACTCTGTCTGGGTATCAAGACCTGACCTGAGCTGTGCTGTGGATGTCCCTGTGCCCAGTGTTGTCTCCTGCTGTTCCTGAGTGAAATTCCTGGATGGGCCCCAGCCCTGACTCATCACAGCACCTTGCTTGGGACTGTCGATGGATTGCCATCCCCAGTCCAGCCCTCTTGGGTCTTGCAGGCTGCTCCCCTGACAGGGTGCAGTAAGATAAGGCTAGATGGAAAATTCAGTCGTTAGGTCACAAACTGACTTGCTCTTGGATAGACTATACATCTCTTATATAGTTATTGTAATTTTCTATTTCTTTTAGTGGCCTTACTGCTTCCTGTGGCACCTACTGATGAAAGTACAATTATTTTTCAGTTTGATAGAATATTCAAAAATGCAGAAATGTAGTTTAAAATTTTCATTGTATGCCTTTAGGTCTGTTTCATGCTCTTTCCTCCTTTGATCAACTCTGTACTGAGAAAAAGAAAAGAAACAAACAGTTTTGCCCAGCTTTCTTTGTTCTGTCAACAACCTAAATACTGAAAAAAATGCATACATGGAAATATTTAACCCCATTCACAACATGTATTTTTATGTATTCACTTTTTCAACAGTTTTCATAGTTCTTTTCCTTATAAATGTTTATTTACCATTTAATGTGACTGCAAGGTAGGAAGACACACTGTTAAAGCTCAAATCACGCTAAATGAACCATGTCAAAGGGACCTAGGAGATCACTTTCTATTTTCAATAAACTAAATGTGAAAGGTACATGACGGTCACAGACACTGGGTCTTCTTTATTGTCACTGACAGACATAGCTCAGCCTAGTAAACAAAGCACTTCCCTTCCAAGATTTTTCAGTGTGATTAAACCAACTTTCTTTCTTCTATTGGACAGAAATGATTATATTGGATGGTTTTGTTTCCTGCAGCAATGTAATTTTCTGCATGACCAGCAGTAACATAATGTGGGAGATTTTAATAAGGGACAATTATTTTTAAAATTAAACTTTAAACAGAATGCAGATTGTAATAATACAACAGAGAAGCACACAAGATTATCGAGCTCCTTTAAAAACTGTTAACATTGCAATGCACTCTTCAGTGATTCAGAGTAGCACAGGACCATCGGAACAATAAAGATTTTTTTTCACTTTTTCTGTACTCCTTATTCTCCTCTTCATCCAAACCTTTCTGAAACTTGGATGCAGAAAGAGTACATTCCCATATTCATTAAGAGAAATCTGAACAGTGTTGGAAGGTTTTGCAAAAATATATGGTGTTATAATACTATAAATGCTAAAAACAAAATGGATCAGGGTCTAGCCAAACTGCTGTCAAATTTTCTGTTAAATTTTTCAGACAAATTTTCTGTTTCTGTAATTCTTTTTTTCTATCATTAATTTCTGAAATGTGTTTAAAATATGCCCAATTACTATTAACTGGAAGTAGGAAAAGATAGGGGCATCCTATCCCTGATGGGAAAAATGTCATCTTTTCCTATTCTGTGAGCTTGTTCCAAAGCATGAGTCTAATACAGTGTAACCTTCAGTCTTTTGGTTATTTTTGCTCTCTCAACTTTTACCATGTAAAAGAGACGCCATAAGCAGGATATATACAACTAAAGAATACAAACAATTATTATTGCTTGAATGTATACATTGCTTGTACAAGCTAATACCCACAGAATAGATAGAACTAATAAGTTGCTGGACTTTAGCCTAGTTAACATGCTGCATAATGTACTCAGTGGAATAACGACTCTTTGCTGGCCAGTCAGTCTTAGATTAGGAGTCATTGACCTGTATTGCTCCGTGGAATGCGCCAATGCTCAAAGTTGGTCAATGCTCAGTGTCACTTTTTCTATCAGTTTTGCCTTTTTTTTTTCTTACCATTGCCTGCTCTCTCATAGCTGTAGTTTTCCTCTTGAATCCTTGATCTGTTACTATCCCAACTATCTCACATCTGTCTTTATTTTTGTTACGATGTGTGACTCCAGCTTACGTACTTTCTTCTCCCTTATTTTTTCAAAACGTAGCAGTTATACTGGTAAACCCAATCCAAGGTCATGCAGCTGTAATGTATCACATGTAGGTGTTGGATCACAAACAGCTGAACTGGTGGGCTAATGGGTAGAGAGGGATTTGGAAAAAAATGAATAGAAGTATTTAATATGTGCAACTAGTTTATTTCTCTTGATTCTATTCTCAAAAAAAAAAAAAAAGAGCTAAAGTAGAACGATTGCAAAACTTCAGCTTAATGCAGAAATTTGATAAAGAACAGTAAGGATTCAATTCTAGAAACCTATTATCTAATTACATCTCTTATCAGGCAGTCCTAATCAGTGGTGGTAGAATTAATTAAGACCTACTTTATGGATTATCTCTTGGCATGTTTTCATTTGATTCAGATCTGTGTGACAGCTGTCAGATGGGTCAGTACAGTACTAGTTTGGCTGTGAGTATTTACACACATGAGCTCCTACTTCTGTAGCTGAAGATTCAAGCTTCTGGGGCCAACAACTAGACCATTTCCTGTGCGGATTTCATACTGGGAAGATAACTCTAAAACCCACTCATATGGACACCATATATTATCTTGAGCTTGTGAAGGTGGAATGGCTACTACTTCTGTTAATAGCTCTTATTGCTCATGATAACATGCAGAATAACTGAAAAAAATGAAGCATAATTTTGGATCCTTGAACAGTTAATTTGGATGGAAAAGCATTTTAAAGTGCATGGAGAATCCAAATCCTGAAAGATTCCCTTATAGTTCAAATCTAGTGTCATGGGGAACTTCAGTTTAAATTTCAGGAGTTATACATTTAAAATAAAGGTTAACTGATCAGATTTGACAATAGGAAAGTCATGTTTCTCCAATTAATGCTCTATTAGATTCCTTCAATTCAGTAGGATGGTTTTAATCCATTTCTGTTATTCTCTCTTGTTTTCTGTGTGTAAACCATAAGTGTTGGAGAACAATAGATTATAAGAGCCATATTTCAAATTCTAAACCTCACTTGACAAATAAAAATATACTCAACTGAAATTTGGTGGAGAAACAGCTGAGCAAAACAACACAGTGATTTCATTGAGAGTGATGTAATTTGGAGCAGAGAAGCTATTCAGTGAGTAAGTTTTACATACAGGAATCTCTGCAGAAGTGAGCAGGCTGTGAGAACTGAGGTAATGTGCAGCATGCAGTTAGCCAACGGGGGGATGAGAATGCCTCTACCTTAAGACTGATGCAGCCTGACTCCATCAGTCTTGTATGTGCTGGGTTGATTGACAGAAGAATGCTTAGTCTGGAAAACTGGGTTTAATATTCAGAACACTGTAACATTTGGTATGCTTTGAGATCTTGATACTTCAGTTACCCCAACTGGGTGCCCAACGTTAGTCCACTCATGAGTCCCTCTCAATCTTTCACCGCTCTTGCTTGCAGTGGCAGTGGTGGAGGTAGCAGTCCCTGTATTTTAAGCAGAGTGCGTGGCTTGTGAGGTTCTGGGGGTGTCTGATGGGGCTTCTGGGTCCCAACAGTCTTATGCTGTTGTGTATGGAGGTGCCAGCCAGCGGGTGAGTGGTGTTACAAGAGGTCCCTCCAAGAGCTGGGCGCAGCCGTCTGTGCATGTGGCCGGTTCCCCCCACGGTCAGGGAGCTGCATGGTGCCTGGCCAGGCCCAGGGCCTTTGGCACAAGCAGGGCGGGCTCCGTCCCACTGCCAGCAGGTGGCCTGCTCTGCCGGCCTGCTCGGCTGGGCACGGGCTGCAGCCACCCACCTGTCTCCATGGAGGAAATATTTCTTGGCTCGTAACCTGCTGAGACTGATTGAGACGGCTTTAAGAGACGAATCGAGAATATCAGTCGGGGAGGAGGGTACCATTAGGAACACCAAAGTTATGCCAAGGGATGGTGCGGCACCGTCTGAAGGTGGCAAGGCTAATGGGAGCCTCTGTGCCCCTCCAGGGAGTGCTGCGGGTTCAGGAGCACATCTGAAATGCCTGTATACCAACGCATGCAGTACGAGGAACTAACGGGATGAACTGGTCCTCTACTGGGAAGCTTTGGTCCTTTCCCAGAGCCATGACATCATCGGTACTACTGAGACTTGGTGGGACAAGTCCCACAGCTGGAGTGCTGGGATGGAGGGCTGTCAACTGTTCAGGAGAGACAAGCAGGGCAGGCAAGGTGGAGGTGTTGTGCTGTATGTAAGAGAGAGATGAGACCACATGGCCCTTGCTGTTAGGATGACATGATAGAGGGCCTCTGGGTGAGGGTTAAGGGTGTGGATAACAAAACAAACTTTGTCATATGTGTCTACTCTCAATTGCCCACCCAGAATGATGGCATGGGTGAGCTATTCTATAGGCAAGTGGGAGAATTCTCAGGATCAGCTGCCCTCATCCTTATGGGGGACTTCAACTGCCCAGACACAAACTGGGAATATCACACCGATGCAACAAGTAAGGCTGGGAAATACCTAAAGCATGCTGAAGATAACTTCCTGTCACAAGTGCTGAGTGAGCCAACTAGGAGAGGATTCTTCCCAGACCTGTTGTTTGAGAATAAGAGAGGCCTTGGGGGAGAGGTGATGGTAGGAGACTGTCTTGGCCACAGTGACCATGGATTAGTTGAGTTCCAAATTTTCAGTGTAAGGAGAAAAAATGTGAGCAGAGTTGCCACCCTGGACTTTAAGAGAGCAGACTTGAAGCTTCTCAGGGAGCTAGTCAGCAGTGTCGCCTGGGAACTGGCAACAGAGGGATTCAGTGTCTGTGAGAGCTGGTCACTTTTCAAGAACCACTTTTTAAAAGCCCAGAAGCAGGCAATATCACTGTGCTGCATATAAAGCAAGCAGGGCAGACTGGCCTGAATTCACAGGGAACTCCTCTTGGAACTATGGCAGAAAAAGAAAACACGACCTTTGGAAGCAAGGTCTGGCTTCACAGAAAGAGTACAGAGCTGCAGTTCACATCTGCAGATGGACTAGATGATCTTTGAAGATCAATTACAAACAAACTATTCTGTTCTGTTCTATTTGGGTCACATGCTCAGATTTATTCTCCCGAGAAAACTCTGTCTAGGGTCTGCGAGATGAAGGTAACTAGCCAGGTCTCAGCCTCATACTAGGTTATGATGTGTCCAGGAATCCATCTGTATCAAACAGTTGGGGAATACTCTCTAGTTCCATGATCAAATAGCTTAAATGTAGTGTCACATCAGTCAAGGTAGCAATTTTCAAAGAGAAATGGACACCTAACACTTATTTGCATTTTCTATTTTCTTCATCTTTCTTATCTAGATTGGCATTCTTATGAGAAGATCAGTTTATGTGCAGACATAATGAATATTTAGAATGTCCACAGTGCAATTAATCCAGCAGATGCGGCTTTTATAGGCTATGTATCGAGGTGCTGACTATAGGTTTATCACTCTGTTTCAACACAGCTCTTTAGCACATATTATATTGGAATTTGATTATTTCTTGCAAAAGAGCTGATGACTTATGCTTATTACCACAGATACAGTTCCTTCAGTATATTATAAAATTCATTGTTTTGACACGAGTCAGTTTCCCAGCAAGAGTATTTGCAACTATTCACTTGCATTCTAAACCTCTTGAATCTAGAATCCATGTCATTTGTTCAACTATGGAACAAAATGAAAGCCTCCTATAAAAAGTTTACTGTGGAGCTAATACTGGGTATAATTTAGGTATAAGATTGGAGATCACTTGATTCTACTGTTAAGTGTGTGTTGAATTGATAGTAGTGTTATACTGGAAGTGCATTGGAAATCTTAAAACACTACTTACCGCTATTGGACACCTTAATATTTTCACCTTGTACGAAGAAATAATAGTTCCAATTATTAGCTCAGATATCAGTGGGGAATTACAAGAGACTGTATATTTTATTAAGTGGGATTATACTTTTTTTATGGAGGCAAGTAAAAATAGTTTGAACTTCAAGAACTACTTTAAAGATCTGTGGCTATGTAATGACAATAAACAACCTTAATTACAAATCACTCAGAAAACTGCATGTGAAAAAATTCATTTACTAGTCTCCTGGAAAAGTTCCTTGTTTTGACCAAACCAGAAACATCTGAAAACAACATTACTTATAAGATTGATTTGATTTTTTTTCCACGCCAAATTAATTAAATTGGTTGTTGTTATTAATATTTAATTATTTTGATTGGCAAATCAATTATTTTTTAATCCTCACTTCTCTGAAAATATCTGAAGGAAATTTGAAATGAAATAAAATAGGTTTGGATAGATAGATAACATTTGAGGAAAAAAGTATCTGATAAGTTCTGTTTTAAAAATTCTGGCCAGTTGTAAAAGTGTAAAGTTATTCCAGTGCATGATGACATAGAAAAATAAATTTCATTAAGGCCAAATGATCTTATTCTTTCATTAACTTTCTGCATGATAAGTAATTTTAAAGTATTTTTTAATTCCATAAAAAGTGTTTGTGTTCTTTCAACCTTTTTAAGGGGCCATGTGAAAGGTATTTTTTCTTGATCTTGCCTATTGAAGAGATGAAATTCTGGGAAGTCTGAAGAGATAAATGGAAAAAAAACACACAACATCCTTACTTTTCCTCTTTTGTTGTTGTTTTTATTTATTTTTTTGTTTTGTTTGTTTTGCTTGTCTTTTCTTTTTGAGGAAATAGAATTCCAGGAGAAATAAAAATATTGGGAAAATAATTTATTGGTTAAAATATATTTATTTTGTTAATGGTGAGAAATAATAGTAAACTTAGTTGGTGTGTACCTAAAGCAGATGGAAAATAAAACTAGCAAATGGCAGAACTGTGAATAAAAAGACAGGTTATGCCTTTAAGTCTTAGGCGTAATTTTATGGAAACAGTTGTTATAACAAAGATACAGAAGGAACTAATTTTTCTATAAATGAACATAAACTTCCTTAGTCATAAACATTATAATGTAGCTAGTACAGTACAGGCAGCTAACATTAGATATAGTCTGTAAATATAGGAACTTTTATTGTCTAATAATTTTGTAATATTAATTGCAGAATCATTTGAAAAGACTTAAATGCATTTGTAAAAGTTCTAGAAATTCTTAATTTGAACAGTATCATACCATTTTCTTCAACCAAAGATACTTCACAGAAGACTTTACAGAAGACAGGTTTTCCCATGCCAGGCCTCTTTTTTTACAAAAACAAGGAAAAAAAGTTTTTCAGAATTTTCCATTTGTCTTTATTCTATATTATTTGCATCTCTTTGTTGTTGTTTTGCAGTCATTCTTCTAGATTCAGGTGACAGAAGCCAATGACCTGTTGGTTTTTGATAGGACTGTTTTGATCAGACTTAGGTAAAATGTCAGCATTTCACAATTATAAATAAATTTTATATTACTGATGAAATTTCCTGTCCTCTCTTATGCAGCCTTTCTCTGATAGGTACAGACTTTTCTTGCTCTGCACACAGCTTCTCAGTCATGATGACAGTGTTTTGTGTGCTTTTATTTGCAACTTTCTCCAAGGAGTTTGAATTCATACGGTGCTTTTAAGTGTTTTTTTTTTGTTTTTTTTTTTTTCTAGCATTAGCAAGAGACTTTCATGCTGTGTTTTGATTTCCTGCTTCCAGGTATACAGGGAGAATAGATTTATTATTATTATTATTATTATTATTATTATTATATTGAATTTGTCTCAGAGAATCAAAGATATACACTGGAAACATGAGAACTTTAAATTATGCCAGATTCTGTACTGCAATGAATACAAATGTTTTGAGGCTTGTCAAATTGAAGTACAACAGTGGAAGCTTTTAGTAAAATGTACTAAAAGAGCTTTTAATGGAAGCACTACAAAGAAGCCACTACAAAAATTGTCTAAATTAAGTGATATTTTACTTTTACTGATAACTAATAAATAACATCAGAATAATGGGTAGCGTAACAGCCTATTATGGGATTATCTGTTCTCAACCTTTGTAGTGCAACAGAATAAGATGTTATCCCATCACTATAAAATATTCCAACATTTTTCCAACCTGTCTTTCAAAACTTTGTAGTGGAGGAACATTATGCATTCCCTTAGTAGGCTGCTGCAGAACTTCGTGCCTTTAGTGGTCTCTTCATGTGAGCATAAGTCACTGCCAGACCCGTTTGTAGCTAGTCCATGTCCTGTATCAGACACTGGCCAGCACCAGTTCAAAATAAACTGTGAAGACTGCAAAGCAGACAGGTGTGCAATAATAACTTTTGAGGCACAGGACACGTTATTTTAATATTTGCTAATCTGAGATGAAATGCAGTGAAAAGTCTAATAAGCTTTCTAGTGCTTTTGGTACCAAGATCTCTTATAATTTTTGATATTATCCAGATAAATGTCTGTATGTACATACTTTTTTACTATTTGCAGCAGTCCCATAGGCACGTTACTACGGAGAACACAAGTGTGATGGAGAAGTTCCTTCTTCCAAAATGTACAATACCAGTAACAAAACAGGAGACAGCACTTAGATGCAACCAAACTGAACAAAGTAACAGATGATTTGCTTCATTTTGACAAGTTCTATAGGAGAGAAAGTCTCTTTGAAAGTTTAATGGAAGTGTTAGTGCCTAAGTGATAACTTGCAGCAGAAGTACATAGAAGGAAAATGTGAAAATCACTTAGTGTCAAAACTGTAATTTGTTCCTTTCTCTTAATACACTGCACATGGGTTATCTACTACACTGCTCTTGTGTAGGATAGAGAACAAAATTTCATGGCATAATAGATTAATGAGACATTTGTAGCAATATAAATGAGGAGGTTAGGAGACTTACATTACTGTATGCTACAAGATGGATTAATGTAATTTTGGTTTGTAGCCTCAGATTTAATTCATCAGTGTTTCCAGGAGAAAATGCATTACTGAGAACACGCTTCAAGAGAATTTTGGATTATGGTTACATTAGGAGTGTATAACTAGAGACATTTATTATAAATACAGGGCTTGATTCCATATAATGTTGAACAGTTTTGTAATAGAATATAGCTTTTCTTTGATAACAAGTAATGTCAGTTATGTGTCTAGGTTTTGGAACACAGGTGAAACAAAAGTGTGAAACTAGCTGGTAAAAATTGCAGAGCTCTGACACTACATTTTATTTCCTCTATCATACTTCTGTCACTTCCTTGATGGCTATTCCAAAACTTTTAGTTGTCCATTTTGTTTATTAATATTCTCAAATTTTCAAATTAAAGTGAATTAACCCTCCCCCAAATGAAAGTACATTATTCATTATGAGATGCAATAAAATAGTCATAAAAAACACTGATGATATTTAGCTGTGTGATAAGCCCCAATTTAGAGGAGGATTTAAGAACAGGATTCAGTACTTAGCTGAATCAGAATGGGGTTACGTACATGCTTAACTGCCACTGCTATTTTTTTCTCTCTTGTTCTCTCTAGTATGTTGGACCTGAACATGATTACTTTAAATATGTTGACAACTCTTATGATTATTATCATATGTAGCAAGAAACAGCAGAAAAGAGGCGCAACAACAGTTCAGTATTGTAAGAATGAATTTCTTTAACATATGAATACAGTTAAAATTACAGAATCATCTAGGTTAGAAAAGACCTTCAAGATCATCAAGTCCAACCATCAGCTAGACCTACCAAGTCCCATCACTACACTGTGTCCCTTAGTGCCACATCCACGCTTCCCTTAAGTACTTCCAGGGATGGGGACTCCACCACTTCCCTGGGCAGCCCGTTCCAATGCTTCACCGCTCTCTCTGTAGAGAAATTCTTCCCGCTATCCAGTCTAAACCTTCCCTTGGTGCAACTTGAGGCCATTTCCCACGTCTTATCACTTTTCACCTGAGAAAAGAGACCAGCACCCTCGTCACTGCAGCCTCCTCTCAGGTGCAGGGAATGATTAGGTCTCCCCTCAGCCTCTGTTTCTCTAGACTAAATAGACACAATTCCCTCAGCCACTCCTCATACGTCTTGTTTTCTGGTCCCTTCACTAGCTTTGTTGTTCTTCCCCACACACACTCAAGCAACTCAATGTCCTTCTCGTAGTGACGTGCCCAAAATACAATATTCTGTAGTGAGGTGTGGGCTCACTAGTGCTGTGTAGAAGGGGACAGTCACTTCCCTGGTCCTGCTGGCCACATTGTTTCTGATGCAGGCCAGGGTGCCATTGGCCTTCTTGGCCACCTGAGCACACTGCCAGCTCATGTTCAGCCGGCTGTTGACCAACATCCCCAGCTCCTTTTCTGGTAAAAGTGTCCTTATTTTAGGGAGTTCAAACTAATGTAACAGATATTAAGCAAAATAACCTATTCATAAGAGAACTAGGCCCCAGGAAGTAAGGTCTTCCTTGGCCACTTTCTTCCTATTTGTCTCTATCCACCAAGCCCCCGCTCTGTGGCAGCATTTGCTATAGCGGCTGCCTCGTAAAACAGCTCTGTCAGTTTAAAGCCCTTTTATATAAATACAAATGTCAGCTGCAGTATGGGTGCTACTGTCATTTCTGTGCTGGTGGCAAATTAAATGGTTAAACAATATAGTCAGACCATTATAAGATTCAAGACAGGCAGGGCCAGAAAGTCCAAAGATGACATTTCACCAGAAGTGGATAAAAAAACTGGCTTCTGGAGTTTTTCTGTTTTCTTCCCAGGCAAAGTAATGTCAACAGCAGTAGTAGTAGAAGTTGGTGATGGGTCAGGAAAAGTGAAATCTCTATGCAACATTTAGATTCATTGAGCTGTGTCTCCAGGCAGTGCGCAAGGAAAAGAAAATACTAGAAATCTGTTTTTTATTGCCAAGATGTTGAGGTGTGACACCTGTGGCTCTAAAAAAACGCTCCAAAGGAGTAACATAAGGCAGGGCAAGAGCTTATCGCATACTCTAAAAATCTTTCCAGTTTATCATAGTCTTTGTTAAGAAATTCTTTAAAAAGTGGAATACCCAAGGACAACACAAGTCTTGGAAGTAAGGCAACTGTTTTGGTGATAAGAATTTTATCCATATGACAGGGGTTGTTTTTTTAATCATTGTGGACATCTTGGCTGATTTCCCCCTATCTATTTGCTTTGAAAATAAACATAAACAGATACAGCAAAGAGTGTGGTACTTTCACATCTTCCTCTGACAGAGCCTTACTAAAAGTGAGAGAAAGGAAAGGAAGGTAAGTGTGTGTGTATTGGGGGGGAGCGGGGGGAACATTTTGTGCTATTCTTGAATCACATACAAGGCATGGATGGCTGAGCATCCTGGGACTGTAGTTTCAGCACTGAAAAGGGAAAACAACGTGACTTTCTTGCAAAGAAAACTGATTTGCATCACTGCTCTATTTTGCACATCAGTGTTCTAGTGCAGTCTTTTAAGTGAGGTGGGGGGAATAATGTAGGCCAATCCTTCATTTTAATAGCCAATTTTGAACAAACAGGAAACTATGGAAAGGATTAGGGGATACCTCTGGCATAACTGATGCACTCATTCTATCTTTATTTCTGTGGCTGTATTCCAGTGCAGAGAGCCTTAGACCAATCATTCAACACATTTAAACCTACAAGAAAAAACTTAGCATAGTCAGCTTTAAAATCCATCATCTGATTATAATTATCTGCATCTTAAAGATATGAATTCTAAGATGAGGTAGGATATTTGTCCTCTTTCTTAAGTCTCACCATGATCCTTCTTGATCCTTAGAGTTTTAGTAACAAAAACAAACAAACAAACCAAAAAAAAAAAAAAAAGAAAGAAAAGAAAAAGACTTTAAAATACTTCCAGACAAGTATGTGAGTTTTTACTGGTTTCCTGTAAAGAGGTAATTTACATCTTTTTTTTTTTTTTTTTTTTTTATATATACCCTCCGTGTCCCCTTTACTATTTCACTGCAGTGTTTCCATTCTGAACTTCAAAGACATGGGGCCAGCAGCCATGAAAATAATTATACTCCTCCTTAAAACCCTGCTTACCATTCTTTGCCCTATAATTTCTGTTGATCTGCTCGAGAAGTGGTGTTGAGACATTTACTTTTCCTCCCCCCACCCCCACCCCCGCCCCGCCCCTAATTTCCAAGCTAATTTGTTGTCACATGGTATTAGTAACCCCTGTTTAGCACATCAGCATTACACAGGTCAACAAAGTCTTTGTCAGCTCTTTTTGATCTTTATTCATAAAGAAGAACTTATATTAATCTGGCTCTTTGTAGCGTTATCCAGTTGTTTACATTCTCCTAAGGTATGTTTCTAGAATCTTTAAATATTCTATAGAATAAAATTGTTCCTAATTAAGGCTTTAATAATCTCATATAAGATCTATTTAAGCTCACTGACTTTAGTAACTCCATAAAACTAAGGGGATCTGAGAGAGAAGTATAGCTAGTGGAAGGTTAGTTTCCCGTTTTTAGTTATAAATTCCCAGCTTCCAGCAGTCACTGGTGGATGAACTTTGTCTCATCAACCTGTGCTGCATTCTTGTATTGCCAAATTTCTATGATAATCATTGTATCATAACACCAGAAGTTGGCCATATTCAAGACACCATTTCAAAAAAGTTATTTCAGTGGGTGTGGTGTTTTTCCTTAACTTAGGGTAGGTCATGGAACGTACAACTTCCCAACATCAGGTGGTATCACTAGGCTAAGAAAGATTTTGGGATCAGTGGCCAGATGTCCCTTCAGTCATCTATTTTCTTTATACACAGGTATTCCACAGCCAAAACAACCCTTCTTCTATCTTCTTTTGAGAACTGCAGTATTCAAAATACAGGCACATAATAGATATGTATCTATGCCTTTTCCAGTTTTGCTTTATTTTCATTTTCTAGTAATTCCTAATTGCTTTTCTTGACTACAGCTAAACTGTATTTGATGAATTTAATTCCTAATAAACAAAAATACTGAAATACTGTCTCTTGAATTGGTTGTTTCTTGTCTTAGGTGTGAGAGAGAGAAAAGATTCAAGAAATTTTAGATGAATCGCTTTCCGTCTCCCCCTACCACTCCTCAGTCTTTAGTATCATCCTCTGGCGTTTTGGTCGCCAACTGTCTGATGATCTTTTGATGTTACTTGCACTGATTTACACCTCCACCTCTTCAGCAATGACAACTAACAGAACTTAAACAAAATGCAGATAGCTGTGTCCTGGAAAGGTTGGTGGGAATAGTCAAAATAAAATAGTGTCATTATATGTACTTGTGGAAGGAAGGAAAGACAACTAAGATCTTAATTTTAAGGGTCAATTTTAAATGTATAAGGTGTATAACCTGTAGAGGGGGGAATGACTTACAGTTTGTTTAAAATGCCCTGAAGATGCTAGACCTTGGTACAGAAACTTCCATTGCAGAGATTTTGTAAGAAGAGGTACCCTTTAGATTGATTGTAGTGCTGCTTATCCAAGTGCTTGCTGACTTCTCCAAATAATGTTGTTAGATATCTCAGACAGACCATCTATTTATAAAGGTTCCTGATTATTCTCTCTTATATTTCCATTATGCTTTATTTTCTTGCAACTTACTAGAAATGTAAGTCATACTGCATAGAAACTCAGTCCTCTTTTTCTTTTGCTATTTGCATAACTGAATTGACTTATTTTTCTTAAGATAAGTAATGTTATAGGCTTGTCTACACTAGGAAAATAGGTCATATTTTGAAAATGTTAATTTATTAATGATTCAAATAGCATGAAAAGCAGAAGTAAAAATGGTAATGAAATCTTCATATGTTACTATACCAGACGAAACTGAAGTGAACTCAGCTAAAAGACATAATATTTTTGGACCTGAAATCATTAAAAAACATGAGTAAAAATGAAAAAAAATAATAATTTGAAAAGATGAAGAAAAGATGAAGTAAAAATATTTCAATTGAAAGAACATTCTGTGAAGTAATAATGCAGAAAAAATGCTAGTAATTTGAGCATTTGTGTTTGCGTGATTTGTGCACCTCTCTCTAAATATATAGTTCCAGAGAAGCAAAAATCCCCAAATTTGTGGCTTGTCCTGAAGAAGGTATTATGTTAAGAGAACAGGAACTAATAGAAAAAGCACATCAAAATCAGTGGAAAAGATTTGACTAAGTGGAAAAGATTTGACTAAGTTCATTGGTCTGTAGAGCAAACTCCGTAGTCCTGTGTGTAGAATGCTTGGAAATGCTTGCCACACTGTCAGGTGCATCTAACTGCTTGGTCATGAGCAGCCATTGCTTCATGGAACACCCAGTTAGGGAAAGCACAAGTATTTTTTAAAAAGTCAGGAAAAAAACAATTAAACTGTTGTCTCTGGTACATGTAACCTCTCCCTTGAAAATAGTTCAATTCCAGAAGACTGGAAGTTAGAAAAAGCAATGCCAGTTTCAACAGAAATTAGTCAAACAGATAAATGCACTGAGGAAATTAACAGGAAAAGCTACCTTATTAAGAACAAAGATACTAAGCAGCCATGAAGCGTCTTTGAGTTTTGGGTGCTGATATGTAATTTCACTAAATGTGAGGGCTTGACAACTTTATAATAGCCATTAATACATCAGAAAACTTTCTTTTCATACTTTGTCTCGATATGAATACATATTAGCCTCTTAAATGCTATTCTACTGTGTTTGAGGGAGAGAGATAAAGTCACTAGATCTTTCATTCTGTACTGTGGCTAAAACGCATGGACAGTCATATGTACTCAAATCTTAAATAAAACAATAACTCGATTTGTGTACTTTAGCAAGTACTAGGTCTATTCTATGCACATTTCTTAGCCTTACACTTACTATGTCGTTCTATTCTTCACTATTGCAGTACAGAAAATCTAATGTTTCTGAAACATCATTCAGAGGACAAAAGAAAAAAAAATCCTAATGATCTTATTAGGCATTCTGATCACTCTTTAGCAGTATTCCACTGACCACGTACAGATACCTTGATAGATTTCAGGTCATCAGCATAGAGCATGCTGTGTCTTACCAAAACGCTTTCCAGTCAGAGTGACTGCATTGACATATTTACATATAGGTACCAGTACATTGCCTTCTTTCTAATAGAGACAGCAAGTCAAAGAAAAATATCTTGCATCTGCAAGAACAGCTGGGTAGTTCTTTGTATGTGGAAAAAAATGAGTTCCATAAACTTAAATTCTCCCCATCCCCAGAAGTTATTTATTTATGTATTTATTTATAGTGCAGTGTTGTAGCCCCTTCTAGCCTAGGAATTACTGTTGTTGCCTTTGCTTGTAATAGGTCACAGGCTCTGTGCTAGCAGTGCTAACCACACAGGCCTTGGGACCTGTCCTATCTGCTTCCAAATACATTTCAGCTTGTTTAGCTGTAACAGCAATTGTTGGCCAGGTAATTATTTAGTACCTTGTTTTAGTTTTTGTTTAGCTTCGTCCAGTTGTGTGGAATACCTGAAATTATTATTATATATTTGTAACCAATAGACAATAAAAAAGTGGTGATTCTGTGTAAAATGAGCCACGCTGATAGTAGCCTTAGCATAGGATGCAGAGCAGAGGAATACAGTTAAGCAATAGGATGAGAGCAGAGGCTGATAGGAGGTATGATCATGTACAGGTAAGGGTGACAGCCCCAGAACTGTAAATAACTTTATAATAGCCAAATATTGTTCAGAAGGGGAATGTAGCCTTGCAGGCTGGCCAAACCCAGTTTTGGGGATAACAGATGGAACAAAGAGCAGGCATCCAGCCTAAATGACACACACTTCAGTAGGTTTGGATGCAATGTGGAGTTGTAGGTTAGTGAAAGGGGGGGAACACCAAGGTGGAGCACAATGTGAACATATAAAAGTGACCCCAAACCCACAAATAGCTGCTAGGGTGTAGGGGATCCATCAGCATTACAGACCTTCTATATGGGGACTTGAGATGCAGATGACTCACTGTGCCAACTCTGTCTTTCCCCACATGAAACCTTCAACCTTGAGATCCAGGGGGATAATGGAAGGATAAGCATACCATCACAGAGAAGATGATGAGAGAAGAGAAGAGTGGATGATGGGAGGCTGTGTGTATGTTGTTGTTACTATACATATATATGAATTGAAGACATTACCACTGTAGATGAATTGAAATTTCTTCTTTTGTTATACTCAATAATTTAATTAGATTAGCAATAAATTCTTGGTTTTGCATGTTAGATGGTAGTAACAAAGTTGTTTGATATGGATTTTTTTTGTTGTTTTGTTTAGTAGAGTTTTTGTGTATGAGTATAAATGTGGACTATTTGGAGGAAATAAATAGAATGAGCCTGGAGAGGATGGGTGAAGCAATACAATGAGCCTTTTTGGATAATTCATTGCAAAAGCTGTTTCAATAGTGTTGTGAGCTCATGCATTATGTCCTAAGAAGCTTGTGACTGCAGCAGAGATTAAATCCCATATATGAAAATGATCAGTGAAGGAAGAAGAACTGCTTTGGTTTTCTGAAAGAAAGTTAAGGTACTGAACATAACATTTCAAGGGTATCCATTTCAGCTTCAGTTTATAAATTGTAGCTCTGTTGTGAACTTACTGTTGGATATACCACTGAATACCCTTTCTTCTCTCTACAGTACCTGATTTAAAAAAAAAATCACTTTTGCTGAAAGGGGTCTTTTTGGGGTGTAAGAATCACTGGGTCACTGACCTAGTGATTTCTCAAGGGTTTGGGGGAGTTTGTCCCCTAATTTGTACCATTTAGGAACAAGAGGTTTGAGCATCCTGATAAGGACATAAACCAAGTATTGCCTACTTAGTTGTGGAGCTGACTGATGCAGGAGACTGGATCCATCCCACAATTTGAATCTCAACACTGGTTGGACAACTGCAGAACTAGTTGTGTGAATTCATTTTTGGGAGGTCACAATGGCAATAGCTTTGTTAATCCAGTTTACTGCATCACAACCTGTCTTACCATCGCTGTATTGGAGAGGGACTCGAGAAGCATCAGGTTAGGAGTTTTTTTTTTCTGTCTGAGGAACACTGGATGTGCTAACAGGCTGTTCACTTGAGTGAGGTGAGACATCAGAGGTCTGGAACCCATGCCCCTACTCTAGGGAAGTTTGAAAATATAAATTATAAAATTATTTAGAGTGACATTTTGTTAGTGAAGGATCGAGTGAGCAGACACTGAGGTGTCAATGACCAGAGACCAGGAGAGGTAAAGCTCTTCACAAGGGGTCCCACTGCGTAGATTCCTAGGACTTCCTTATGCTTAAGTGTATATGTTAAGCTTTCTGGACTTTTCAAGGTGTTGTCTCTCTTCTTCCAATGTTATGACAACTATAACTATTGAAAGCAGCATTAATGTTAGTTTCTTCTGAGGAACAATGCTCAGCTTTCTTGACTTGGGCTATCTGAACTCTGGTGTTCCAATGAGTTCTGCTTTGCCTTACTTAGACTGAAGTACTTTTATTCTCCTTTGAAGAAGCTGGGTGTTTTCAGTGGGTCTGACCCTTTTTTATATATAATAAGAAGTAACAAGGAGCATCTTTATGGTAAAGAATTGCCTTGTTCCCATGTTACATCATTGTATTCGTGTATGTGGCTGCCTTGTGGCTGAGTTCCAGCTTGTGTGACAGAGGTATCCCTGTACAATAGATTTCTATTTGATTTTTTCCCCACAGTGCTTAGAAAAGTAGGATAACTATAATTATTAGCTGTAGTGATTACACAGTCTTACTTTAAAAGTTGCTTGAAGTTTCATGTTAGTTGTCCAGCTGACATTTTAAGAGTCCTGTCTTATAATGTAGTATGTCCCAAAAAGGATTCAAGTTTGTTCCTTTCTTCTCCCTTTCAGAATATTCATCTGACACTTTTAGTGTCTTTCCACAGATCTATGTGACTGTAGAAATAAGTTCAATATTCTGAAAACATTACAATTTGGAATAGTTCTGAGTTAGCTCATTATCTGGAATTACTATGACTCATGAGCCCTATCATTTTCCCTCTGTCCTCCACATTTGTATTCACTAACAATGGTATTTCTGTAAAAGCAGAACAATAATTAAGAGCCAGTGTGTAACTTTTTCCCCACATAGTTCTGTACTAATTTTAGATTATTGATTTAGAATATCTTTAAGCATTTGCAGAGTCATAATACAAAACTGTTGTCCTTGTTCTACTGCTGCTTTATGTTTCAAGGAGTACTAACTTTATATTTTCTTTATGAAATTTCCCTACTCACAAAGGAAAAGATGAGCTTTTACTTGTTTATATATCTTCATCATGTTTTTATTTCTTGACACTTATCTTCTGTCTTTATAGACTTAAATTTAACACTAAAAAAGTTTCAATGAAATTGATGTCAAACTATACATGTAACTAATTATTCTTGTTATGTAATAGGCTAATTTTTCTTCACCAATTATGGAGTTTTATGTTTATGTTTTCCATTTACATTTTTTTCTTTCCCGCTGTGTATGATGTGGGCATAGCTGTGTTCATCATGACTGGATTTTTATCTTCATTCCTTTCATTGTCTGTTCAGACATTACGTTAAGTTGTGCTTCAAGAGAAATAAGGGTTTCTGTTACATTCATAATAGTGTTATAGTTAAAATGGTCCTCTGTAAAGCTCTAATACATATAGTATTTTTCATATGGACCATTTCTATTCTGTTTCCTCATTGATACCTTTAGATCTTCAGGCTGTCCTAAGTTGTATTTCTTTAAAAAAAAATAAAATAAAATATTTTGTCAAAAAGCTGAGCTTTGCACAGCTCTGGTTCACTTAAATTCATTCTGATTGCATTCTACAGGCTTTTCTGGGTTTCAAATTTTCAAATTTTGTCTTGCCTCTGTTTCTGTGATTTTGTGAGTAGTCAGCTGATAAGTTGTCTTTCCTCTCCTTCTGTCGTAAGTACTCATTGCAGTACCATGGATATTTTTCTATGCCATATGCAAATGGCATGGATGGAAGCAATGAGGATTCTTTATAAGGGGCACTTAATGAAATGCTACCCGTGTCTACTCCTGATGAGTGAAAACAATCTTCAAAACATACTTAAATCTGATTGGGCAAGGTTGGAAAATATCTGGGAATAATTCTAGTAATGTGCAGTTCCTGCCTTCAATACTGCATTAAAGTAAACAACAATGGGTTGAATTAAATTAAAGGATACTGGAAAGCTTAAGAAGAGCTTCAGGTAGAAATAGATAGGCCAGGAATTGGTTGGAGGAGTTACCTTTCTGTCTGGGTATCAGAAAAGATTTAATGGGTCAGAAGTTAAAAAAAAAAAAAAAAGGATGATGTATGGCTGAGTAAGGGAATGCTTCCACTGGGAAAAAAAAAAAAAAAAAAGCTGACAGACTATGTAGATATATTTCAGAAGAATATATTACAAGTAGTACAGTCTTTCTTCTCCATCTCAGAGCCAGATGTGTCTGAACTGAAGATAAGGAAATATACTTAGGAAATATACATAGAAGACCCTAATCCTACTCTTGTAAATTCTATGTATCTTCTGGAGGTATAGTCTATATTTTGTCTTGTGTTTTCTTGGAGGGAACCAAACCAACAAGCAGAACAAACAAACAAAACATATCAGTAGTTCTTAAAGGTCTCATTACAGAGACCTGTTCTCCACTTAGGTTGTTTTTGGACCTTCTGGGTTAGCTTGGGCTGATATGACGAAGGTCCTATCCTGGTCCTTGCCTGAGAGTGGGGGAAATATACAATTTGCCTCCATAAGAAATCAAAGCCTGAATACAACAGTAATGTTACAATACAACTTAACAGTGCTGTAAGTAGCCTGGTAGCTATGGTTCTTTTATCCTGTCATGCAGTTTTTTGTGGGTATTTTTACTTGTTGTTGTATAATAAGCTACGAAGGTTCTGTTTTGTGTAAATATATGTGCCATTTCTGGCAAAGACTTTACATTTGAAAAAAAAAACATTGTAACCTCCATGGATGAATTATTAACTGTGTTTTAAAATGTTTCTGAATGGAAGTGCTAGAAAAAGAGCAAATTCACCCTGCTTATTCTGTTCCATTCAGGACATTTTTACTGGCATAATGAGTTTTAAGATCTGGCAAACTCTGTGTAATATGACCTGCCATTGCATGAAATTGTAAATCATGCTTAGAGTTATCCCCAAGGGTGACAGAAGCAGCTTACAGCGTAATTACTGATAGCTTGTCTTTAGCATGTATCTTCAGTACTTTTCATTCATGTTTTAACGACTTTACCAGATCTCTATTCACCATAAACCAATCCAGCCATTTTTATTTCAGTGGAAACTACTCATACAGCAGCTTTGATCTGCCATCCCGTCACCCTGTGACATCCTGATGCTCAGGTACATCATTGACTGTAGGCTGAATGCTTGGCAAGTGTATGGCCTCCGAGAGTACATGACACTTAAAGGTGAGATCAAGAAGGTAGAAGTTCAGTAGCAGATGTGTAACACAGTTTTGCAATAGGAAGCATTCTGCATTTTCTGACTCTGTATTTTCGCTTAAAACCATGAACCAGATAATTCTGAACTGCAGTATCAGGACAAGTTTATATTTATATAACCCTACCAAATACCAACACATGAAGCATTCAATTTCAGCCTCCCTCATGAAGTATCTTTGGGGAAAAAAAAAAAAAGAAAAAAAAAGTAAAGAAAAAGTTGTTCTTGTCAGAGAGCCAGGTGTCTACTGCACAGCATCAGTTGTATACATACCAGCTGTATGTAGTGCCCTCTTTGGCTGCCTTTGGATCAACAAGGAGAGCAGCCAAGAGCAGACCTGGTGCTGAGGGCTGGGTGTTGTCACTGTGTATGTTTTGGAGCTTTGGCTTTCACACACAGGGGCTGAACACCCCTTAACAACAACGAGTCTTGTGCTTCAGTGTCATCTGGGAGGAGTCCAGCTTGTGCACTCTGAAGTTGGCTCCGTGATGTGGAGCAATGCAGGGGAAGTGGTGATGATCAGAGGTTTACATAAAGAACACACTGTATTTGAACAAAAATGCTAATGCAGGTGTGTCTGTCAGGGAGACGATTATCCCACCTGAAATACCATTCTTCTTATGGGCCATGGGTGCCCGCTCCTGACCACAGAGGGAGGCCCCGGCCCAGGCCTCTCCTGCCTCCCTCACGCCCAGTGCCTTCCAGCAGCCTCAGTGTGGGTCCTGCCACTGTACCTGGCTAGGCTGGGGCAGCATGGGGCACAGGCCCCACACGTGGCCTCTGACAGTTGTGGCCCACCCTTACAGTGGAAAGCATATTAAATGTCTGTTCTCCATCCTCTACATTTTTGGTGTGTTCAGTACAGTTAATAGCTCTCCAAAGAAAATGTTGTAGAAATCAGGAACCTCGTTTTCAGAGACTATTGAGGTCACCAAAAAGATGTTTGCTAACCTCAGTAGACATTAGGATGGGCCCGGCAGTTAGTTTCTTATGCCTTGTTTCTTATGCCTGTAGTAGTGCCAGATCTTTGCAAAGAAATAACTTGCCATTGAAGTTTTCAAAGTCTGCTAGTTTTTACTGTTGATGGTGCATTTGGGAGACAACAAATATGGTATCTGTGAAATGCCTGTAGTCTGGTAACAACATCCTCAGTACCAACTGGAAGCAGAAAAAATTTGCACTTTAGAAATATTTCAGATCAACAGAAAGCCTGGGTTATACAATGGCAGGTCAAAGGTAATGATGGCTTTTGTGTATCACACAAACAGCAAATAAAATACATCAAGGAACACTCCTCAACTAAATTTGTTGCAATGTTTCAGCTACAGTGAACTAATAATGCAATATATTAGGAAATACAATTGTATGTGTTGCAGTGAATATGTTTTATTATTCCCCATATGATATGCCCTTGGGCTTTTATACTCAGAAGTTAAAAACATTACTTAAATTTCAACTCTTAAGCTATGTCACTTACCTTTTATCCAATAAATCTGAATTAATTGTGGGATAAACTCTGCATCTCTCACCTGGATTACCAGTAATAGCACTTCCTTAAAATTATGCTGGAGTGATTAAAAGTCTAAGATGATTGATTGAATTATTCGTCACATCAGCTGCTGGAAGAATGAAAGTTTCTGTTTTTCAAGCATTTGCATCCTCAAACAGATAATGAGATGGCTTCTTGAAGCTAGGGATTGCAAGGCACAGATGTGCCAGCAATCACTACCTGGAAGTAGGTTTATATTCTCCAACTGAAGAAAATCAAAACAGGCAATATCTCTCTTATTCGTCATTAAATTGACCTCTGGGGGTATATGGCTCGGGTGGATCTTATTGAAGTGTTCTTATAATAAGACAAACTTGTTCTTCTGTATGTATTATTGGTATATGTCTCTGTCTCCTATGGTTTACATTCCTATCCCTTTGATAGGAGAATATTTGCTGCAATGTAAATTGCAGTGGAGAGGAGACAAATGAGTTTGATGAATAGAGTTCTGAACAAAATAAAGTCATTATCTTTACAAGGAATCCAGGTGCAAGAAAATAACCATGAAATGATTTAAATAATGATTTTTTTTTGAGGGGGAACCATTTTAAATACATTTCTAATTGTATTAATGTTATCTTAATCTGTATTAATCATAGGGGTAAGGACAGGCAGTGAGCTAATTCTGGAGAGAAGATAAAGCAAGAAGGAAATGAAATAGGTATATTTGAATGCCATAGCCGAGAACTCAGTCCACTTATTTCTTTCACTGGTTTAGGTATTTTTTTAGGGTAGGGAGTTCTAGTCAGGCACCCTAGTGGGATGATGTTATCCATATTCACTTGCTAAATCTGTCCTCCGTATCTCATATTCTGAGAGTGAAGGTGGCTGAATGCTGGCATAAGTTACCCAGAATTGTGGAATCTTCATCCTTGGAGGTATCAAAACCTGACCGGACATGGTGCTGTGCAACCTCCTCTAGCCGACCATGCTTGAACAAGACAGTTGGGCTAGGTGAGCTCAAGAGGTCCCTTCCAATCTCAACTATTCTGTAATTCTGTGACTTTAATAGCAGCAAAGGTAGTCTACTTAAAAGTGGTTAGGGGTTGCTATTGCATGTGGGATGGGTGTATGAAATGAAACAAATGTTAAATGAGCATTCTGGACAATGTTATGTCTTTTTGTGTGTGTTCCTCCCCACCCTAGCTATCAATGTGTTGGCTTGTTTTGTTTTGTTTTTAAGCTTTTTGTTTTTGTTTTTAAGGCAGAAGTTTTCTTGTTTTCTGCAGTGTCCAATGTCATGTAGAACCCTTTGGAGGAAAGGGGAGATGCAGCTATCTTGGGAGGCTCATTCAGTGCAATGATCTTTCTGTTAGCTTCCTGCACTGTCTTGGAAGGAAACAATAGGCAAGTGAGAGTGTTTCCACATCCTCTATTTGTAACCTGTAGTTATTTGTAACAGATTGGAGTTTTCCCTCTGAGAAAGTAATATTGTTCTAATATAATTTTAAGGCTGTGCTGATCTAGCAGCTGGAAACCCTTCCGGTTTGCCTACTTCAAGGAAAAGTTGTGGACAATTTCACCTTCAAAGTCTCATTGATGTAGGTGTCCTTCACAAACAGAGTGAGTAGGAATGCCAAAAGAGATCCCAGATCACAAAATCAAGATGATATATTTTCCTTTGGTAGCTTACACTGGTGAGAGAAACTATGTATTACTTCTCTGTGAAATATTTCACTGCATGAACAGGAACGATACGCTGGTGTTCTCAACTAAGCTGGACTTGTTAGGATTTTAATGAACAAGATCTGCTAGTGTTAAGCCCATAAGATTAATTTAGACTAAATCATAATGCTCAAGGAACTTTGATTCACTAAGTGATGCATAATTGACTTTTATGATTATTGTTAAATGGATGATGCATTTATGCCAATTTTCTGTCTAACTTGGAGGTTGACTGAGTCATTGCAACATCTGGATTCTATGATCAATGGAGGAAATTTTTGTTTGTTCTGATTATGTCCCATTATGTCAGGGAGCTCCCACATGGCATCTTTTGGGTATTTTTTTCTTATATGCCTTTATTTCCATCCATATGTAATTTTCTCCCATCTTTCATGTACCTCTGACTAGCTTATCTTTGTCAAACGTAAGTCTCAAGCTCTATGTGTGAGTTCATTAAAAACTGAGTCACAGAATCACAGGAGGTTTGAGGTTGGAATGGACTTCTAGAGGTCATTCAGTCCTTCCCCATTGCTAAAAAAGGATCACCAGAGCCAGTTGCCCAGTACCATGTCCAGGTAGTTTTTGAATATTGCCAGCAATGGAGAGTCTACAACCACTGTGGGAAACCTGTCCCAGTGCTCACAGTAAAAAAATGTTTCCTGATGTTCAGACAGAACCTCCTGTGTTTCAGTTTGTGCCTGTTGCTTTGTGTCCTGTCAGTGCGTGCTACTCAGAAGAGTTTGGCTCCATTATCTTCATTTCATCCCAGTAGGTATTTACACACATTGATAAACTCCACTCAAGCTTTCTCTTCTCTAGACTAAACAATCCCATCTGTCTCAGCCTTTTTTTTATTAGGAAACATGCTCCAAAACTGCACACAAAGTTCCAGGTGTGGCCACACCAGTGCTGAGCAGAGAGGATCACCTCTCTTGACCTGTAAGCAATGTCCTTCCTAAGGAAGTGAAGGATACTTTGGGCCTTTTTTGCCATGGGGGTGTGTTGCTGGTTCATGTTTGACTTGGTATCCACCAGGTCCTTTTTCTCACAGCTGCTTTCCAATCAGCTCCCAGCATGTACTGGTGCATGAGGTTATTCATCCCCAGGTGCAGGACTTTCCACTTGATTTTGCTGAGTTTCAAGATGTTTCTGTCAGCCCATTCCTCCAGACTGCTGATGTCCCTCTAGATGGCAAGACAACTCTCTGGCATATCAGCCACTCCTCACAGTTTTGCATCACCTGCAAACTTGCTGAGGGTACCCTGCCCCATCATCCAGATCATTAATGATGTTGAATAGAACTGGACCAAGTATTGACTCCTGGTGTATACTGCTAGTTACTGGGAATTTAGAAATTAGTGATTCTTGCTGTCTATTGTACGAATGTAATACTATTTCAGGTTTATGCAGCTGGTTTGTGTGTGAATGAAAATTAACTACTAGGCATGTCCATGTTCAGATGGACAAATTCCACCTAGATCCCCTGTGCCAAGTTTGCATGTCCCAAGATGTCCCAAGAAGCATGTCTACTGCCACTTTGGTGCTAACAGGAGCTGGCTGGATTATGTGATACTACCCTCAGATTAAATCTTACAGTTTAATGAAAAGGTTACTTTTATCATGTATGGTTTTCATGTTGGTCACAACATGTTGAAGACTGTTCCAGCACACAAATTACATGTGCTGTGGAAACATTTCACTAAGTGTGTGTTTTCTGAAGATTACTCAACATACTAATAATATAGAAAACATATTCAGTTACTTTTTTACACATTTCTAAATGATCTCTCTGTCTATATTTTGGCAACCCTTCGAGAGAAATGCTCCAAGAAGATCATCACCTGCATTTGGTATACTCCATCTAAGCTCCAGTTTTTTAATCTCTAAACTTGGTGTTAAAATGTCTCTGTCTGGTTGGATAAACGCTAAAGTGCACACACATGCAGTTAGAATATATACACTTCCTGCATAACCAGGAAAACTTAAATAGACTCATTTAGCAGACTTTCTTTCATACATGTCAGAATTCACTTACATATGTTACAGATTTGGTGAAAACTGTACTGTTAAAGTGCCATTCTGTCAAAAAGTCCTGTTCCCACTGAAGTGAAAACACTGAAAACATATCAGTTTTGATTACATACTGTAATCAAATCATGTATTGCTAATTCTAAAGTACACTTTCCAAATTGAATGATTATTTGTTTTTTAATGTAAGAATAGTAACATTCAAAATTTGTGAATGAATTTATTTAATCACAGGGACTTTTTAAAAAAATACATTTTTAAATTATATGTTAGAATAGTGTAGAACCTATGAAAACTTAAGCTGTTAGATTTTGTTCTCATCTACAATTGCATACCTCTAGTAAATACTTTTTTGTACTTTTGGAATTCTTTGTGCACGCTAACATTGCCTTGTGATTAGGTTTATTGTCTTAGGGAAAATGTTTGAGTATTAGGTTCAGTAACTGAAATCAAATGTGTTCTCTGTGTTTATTTTTTTCATGTGATAATGTTGCTTGGTGTATGGGCCTAGAGAGAATAATTTCAGTCAGTATGCATTGTAACATTTCCTTCTTTTTCATTCCAACTCCCTTGAAAACTGCTGAGAAGTACTGCAACAGCAATTTCAAGTGCCAGAACAAAACAAAACAAAAGATTCTTTCCATAGAGAAACTAGACTAGTAGCATGTTTATCAAGCTGCAGGACATTGCCATTTATGCAAATGACATTGTATTAAATGGTAAGCTAAGAAAATACCGTTTTTCCATGGCTTTTCAATAAAGAAAATCTATACTCCCCTACTTACCTTTCCCAAATTAGTGTGCAACCATTAATTATTATAATATACTGTGCCTTGTCTTAATCTAAGAGTAGAATAAATAATGTAAGTCTTAATGCAGAAGTGCCTGGCACTCTGCAGTAGATTTTGTCAAATTATATATGCCCTTGAGTAAAATCACAGTGATCACTCCAATAAAGATAAGATATGGTGTTTGTTTGTTTGTTTATCAACCACATGTGAGGGTGGAATATAACCTTCCAAGCGGCTGTGGAATTTGTTCAATAAACTACATTTTATGTCAAGAGGATCCCAAGGGTTCTATTGGATTATGCAGTTGTAAGGGATTTTCTTTTTAATCTAGATTATTGCTAAAGTAGACTGTTTCAAAAATGTGGAGTACCTCCAAACTCAGGGTATTTGGAAACCCAACAGATAAAAAATAAAAATTGGAGAGATACTAGGTGCTGTTGGGCTGTTTAAATTTATAATAATTGCTCAGTCTGCTGGAAGTGTACAATCTTTGTATGTTTTATTCAGAAAGAATGTGTTTTTTTTTTTTGTGTGTGTGTGTGTGTGTGTGAATGAAAACAGCCCATTTGCCTGATTTTACTTCTGCATTAACTGGGTTTGTATTACAATTTTCTTATTAATTCTAAGTGGTTTCTGTTCATTCTGACTGTAAGAAGGCAATTCGTAATCTTAACCACTGAAGTTCTGGTCACAAAAAGAAAAAGATGGTAATCTTCTGCTTATCTGGTCCTTACTACAGCACAGTCTCCAAAGGATTACAAATAGAAAAAACTTGACAGGGCAACTTAACTTACATGACTATGCCTTCAGCATTAAAAGGAAAGGCGGTTCTATATTGAACGTTTCATTCACTAAGTTTAGTACACATCTGTGCTCTTGGTCATATCCTGCATTTTCTATTTCTCAATTTAAAGAAAGGGAGGTTAATTAATTCAGGAAATCTCTTAGGTCCAACCAAATGCATTTGTTGTTAAGTACTTGCCTTTTCTGTAAAGGTAAAAATGCATTCTCTTAAATTCTATTACAAGTCCCAGAACAAGCCCTTCTCTTTAAGTGCAAAAGCAATTGCTTTCTTTTTGTAAAGGGAGGAGTTCTCTTCAGCCTATATATTTCATAGGCATGAAAAGGAGACAAGTAAAGCAGAGATTGTTGGCTTTATGAAGGCTTTTTTTCAAAAGTGATTCTACCAGACTGTTACTAGAGTAGGGAATGATATTTTTCTCTGCGGCTCTTAAATTAATTTCCTAAATCCTAGATAAAATACAAGGAGCTTTTCTAATCTTCACTATGAGATTCTCTGAGGTACAGTAATAGCTTAGTCACTTGAACATTCACAGAAGATATGAAAGGCCAATGTCATGTCCTTGGTTTGCTTAAATTGCATCAAAGTTTAGCTTAGTCTACTTATATGCTTGGTGGTTAAGTAAGCTTTCTGTGTATTAGTTCTCCTATACTCTGTTGTGCTTGGAGACCTTGATAGGTGTTTCTGAAGCTTATGCTTATGCATTTGTATGTATTTGGCTACATTAGAGTCCCTCCTCCATTTCTGTGTTTGTTACACTTATTAGTTGGTGAATGAATTTTGACATACTTTTCTGCTGACCTTGAATAAAGGTATGGTATGTGTGTCTTAGTCTGGTTGTATCTAATTTAGGACGTGGCCTTCTAAATAGTGAATATATATATCATGTCAGCATGGTAAAAGTGTTCCCTGCTAGAGTTCCCTGTGCTATATAATATGAACTGACAGATCTTTACCCTCATACATTCTCATGTGCTAAGCATCATGTAGAAGAAAAAAATGATGTCATTTAATTTTTTCAAAATTTTGTTTTTACTTATTCTGCTTTCTCTGATCTTAGAACAGCAGCTTAACAAACTGATTTATGTTTGTAGCTTAATGAAAATCTTTATTTAGGTGAGTTACTTCAAAAGACCTGGCAGAAGTCAGGAAGTCTAAGTCATTGATCATTATAACTATATAAATAATTAAATTTCATTTTATCCAGTGGAATTGCAGATTTGCATGTACAGAAGATCTTTGCCTGCATTATGTTTAATAATGTTCTTCTGTACACTTTCCTTCTCCTGCAGATTTTTCATTTAGACAACCATAAATCCTTAAAAGAAAAAAAAAATACATTTGCTATAGATGAGTCACTGGGAGATCAAAGAATTTAAATAATTTGCTCATAAATACAAAGTGTAATGAAGATCTATTTTTGAGTACTTCCTTGATTTATTCTCATTCTCTAATCACTGTGAATGCTTCCAGTGAAAATTAAAAGGCTTGGCTTTCACATGGATTTTAAAAATTATTACTAGTGATGTCAGCAGGGGTTACTGACAGAATAGGTAACAGGCAGAATAAAAGAATAAACAGGACAAGGTAGTTTGGGGATATAGATCTTAACATAACTTAGAAGCATGCCAGAGCAAAACAGCTTTCAGTTCCATTAAAAGCTGTTAACAAAGTTAATCTCGATTCTGTATTTCCATATGACTGTTCAACCTATGCCAGCTATTTTAATATTATTTGATAAGAAAAAAAAAGATTGACTAGAAGGTTGGCTATGTAGTTAGGGTATGGGAATCTACAATTCTTCAGGTATTAATGACCATGGAAAGGAATACCATGTAGTGAGTAAAAAGTACTTAATATTTAGATCACAGCACTTAGTCAGGATCACTTCACCAGTCTTAGAGGGAATATATGAGCTATTAATAGACATTGATGCATTCCAGTACAATAATAAGAAAAAGAGACGTACGTACTATAGAAATCAGAGTCTTTTCTCCATGGTTAATACTGATATACACTTAATTAAAACTTACAGTCAGAAATAAAGGTGGAAGAAGGGCTGGATGAAGAGGATGAAATACTGAAATTGAAAGCTAGAATTGAATGAGAAATGCAATTTAGTGACAAAGCTGAGGTCAGAGCGCAGGTAAGACAAGTATTTTAACAGGTTAGGAAGTATAGCGTGCAAAGGGAGGTGATGGAGTCAAATGGTTTAGAGTATCTTAGATGTATCTGGAAGAAAATGTCTCTAAAAGAGGTAAGAAGGTTGCAGTTACATGACTACATGTAAATTCTTACATAAAAGGAAAGAACTTGAGTAGGCTATGCTGAGGACCTGAAATTTTGTGATGTGGCTATATAAGACAGGTATGAAAGTGTAATACGATGTAAAATTTGAGAATTTTAGAAATACTGAGTTTCTGTCTTTGCTTTTCTCATTGAAGTGATGATGAAGTGATCCTTTGAGGTTCACTTCTTATAAACGTTGTGTAGCTGTTCTGTAGTCATGAAGCTGTGAGTAGTTGCGTCAACTGAGGATATAAAGAAAGGGACTGCGTTTTCTGAATTGGCTAATGTTAAGTGTCATTTCTGAAACACTTCAGAATGGACTCAGATGTTATTGTTCAACATCCTAAAAAGGAATAAAGTCAAGAGTCTAAAATTATAAGATACTATGAAAAAGCTGCCTGCAGCTAGATGAAAATATTACTGTTTAAAGACAAAAGGAAATGCAAGTAAATAGAAAGCTGATAAAGCCAATATATTTTCTAAAGTCTGCATTAAATGAGTAGAAATTACCTCAGAGATGTAACTAAAACACCCAAGTAAATACAAGCGGAAAAAATAAAAATAAAAATAAATAAATAAGAAGATAGCTTGTCTGAAAGTTTCTAAGGTCAGGAGCTCATACTGTGGCTGCATGTGCCCAACTTTACTTACGAGTCTAGTTAACACAAATAAACAAAAAAATGACATAGAAAAGGTGCAACTTCTGTGGGTTTGAGTCTACTAGCTTGTGTGATGGTTGCTGTACTGCAACTAAGTGCAAATTACAAATAATCAATGAAAGTTGATCTTTCAGATTTTTCTTCTTTATGCTTTTCTGTATAAGATATCATGTCCTATAGCTAATGAGACAAGGAAAAAAAAGTTCAGTAATAAAAAGTACATCTTTGTGTACTGATGCTGGAAGAGGCCAGTTGAGAATAATTAATGAATATATAAATACATTATTTCACAAAGAAAAGTTATGTTTCCATTTGTGAATTTCCGTGGAAAATGCCTTGGAAAATCATCTTTACTGTATTCAGAATCAGAATCTGAGCATTTAAAAACAAAACAAACAAAACACAACAACAACAGAGTTTTTCAGAGTTATTAATGTAGTCCTGACCTTTCTATGTCACATTGATAAGCACCTCAATAGATTCAGTTCTATGTGTTTAAGTCTGATGTTGGAATGCCTTTTGAGCATTGAAATGTCTTTGTGACATGCAGAATGCATCCAGCTATGAGACAAGTGCCATAATATAGTGTCATTCAATGGACATAAACTCTTACCTCTGTGCCAGGACAAACTGTCATTGATAAAAGATAAAAAGATGATAGTAAGCAGTTGTGGGTTTTGTTTGTTTTATTTTTTATTGTTGGCTTTTTATTTTCTTGTTTAGTAATAGTTTAGGTATAGCGTTGCCCTGGGAATACAATCAGAAATCGTTTCATCTTTCTAAAATCTATTCTGTACGGGCTATAATGTAATACAGCTCAGTTACATTTCCCTGAATGATAAAATAAAATCACACTGGAGTTCTAAGCATGCTGAAAGCGCCCCCTGCTGTTGAAGAGTCATTAAGAGATGAGTCATCCCCTTGGATTTTGTATTTAAAAGAAAAGCCAAGATCAAATGTAGTAAACGAACTAATGGTCAAAAAAAAATATGTTTATTTCACAGATGGTATTTTCAGCTGATGAAAGAAAGAAGCTAATACGTTTGCATTAGGGTTAAATTACCATAGGAATAATGACATAAGAAAAAATCCTTGGTAAGAAACAAGATATTTCAGTTAAGCTAAATGAGGAAAAAAGCTAAGCATGAAATCATTTTTTAATCTGCAACACTATTTTGCATAGGGAGAAATATTAAAAGCATTTAGCTGAGTCTTATATGGTTAAAGTTATAGATTTACTCTGGTTGAAGTGAATTACCAACTTCTAAATGTTATTCTGTTGAGATTTTGGAGTACTTTATTGCAGCAATGTTGTATTCTACAAGTGCAGTGCAGTGAGATGGCGTACTTGAAATGATACTTGGACATAGCCTGAATGAAGGTAACTGCCTGTCTGTCTTGATTACTGTATTGAAGAAAAACATTTATATACACAATAGATAACTTTGTACCATTCTGCCGATGAACAATGTGCTCCTGATACCCAGAGAGAGCATGAGTCACTTGATTGGAGTGATATATGCAACTAAATAACATACTTTACGGAACAGATTTAGGGAGAATATCAACAAATATACTTTGCAAAGAGCATACTATAGATCAGATTGCAAGTTACACTACTGCAGTAGGACATGAAGTTAGGACATTAGTGAAGTTACACAAAGAGGAATTAAAGGAAAGCACCTGAATAGCATCCATAAAGAAAAAGAATGTGGATCTTTAATTATGTTATTTTATTTTTTATTTTCTGTACAGGACCTCTGCTATTTGCTATATGCTGCTGTGTTTTATTCTCTGTGGAGTGCTGGTCACCCATTACACTCTCTTGTTATATAGCAGTTAAGCATTTAACAATATTCAGGACTATTTTATTCTCAAGTTTCATAATCTACAGACATCTGTGTTTGTTGTTGGGTTGATCTCAGCCAGCTGCCAGATCCATGGCAGGCTGCCTGAGGCCCACGCAGCCTCTCTCTTGCTGCCCCTCCTCAACAAGACGGGCAAGAAAACAGGATGGAAAAGCTTATGGGTCAAGATAAAAACAGGGAGATCATATACCAGTTACCATAATAGGCTAAACAGGCTCAACCTTAGGAAAATTAATTTCACTTACTGACATTTAAGTAGTTTTGGGTAGCAAGAAACAACGTCAAAAGTAAAACAGCTTCCCTGCCACCCTGCCTTCTTCCCAGGCCCAACCTCACTCCTTCATTTCCTACCCCTCTACCCACTACTGCCGAGCAGCACAGCGGGCTGGGGTCAGTCCCTAAGAGCCACTCTCTGCCACTCCTTCCTCATTACACTGTGCCCTGAGCTAGTGTGGGGTCTCTCCATGCTTTCCCATACGGCTGCTGGGCCCAACTATGCCCTGCTGGGGCCATTGGAGCTGGCTGGAACCTGCCGTGTCCAGCACGGGGCAGAGGACGTCATATGGCATGGAAGATGCCTTTTGTCAGTTTGGGTCAGCCATCCAGGTGATGTCCCCTCTTAGCTTCTTGTGCATCCCCAGCCTACTTGCTTTGAGCGTGTGGGGAAGAAAGACAGCCTTGGTGCTGTGTAAGCACTGCTCAGGCATACCCAAAATTCTGGTGTGTTATCAACTCTGCCCTAGCCACAAATACAAAACAAGGTACCATACAGGCTGATATGAAGAAATTTAACTTCATAACTTAATCCTCGCCAGGCCCATCACTTTCCCTTTATGGTGAGGCATCTCAAGTGCCAAGTGTATACGATTGCTTATTTTCACCTCTTGATTCTAGACCGCTTCCATGAGTGCCATCTTACCTACTCGGATACTGTTTGTCAGATTTCAGGGGGGAAGCATGAAGTATTTACAGTTTCTAATATCAACCTTCAGTTACAGGCCTTCGCGGTATCTAGAAATGACTTATTCATTTATTTATTTATTAATCCTGATCTGTCATTGCATTGAAACAGAAATCTTCTTTCATTCTGTCAGGATTATTTTACATAACTCTTTGATTTCCTCTTGTAATTGGCTCCTGTTACAAGCTGAAGGGGCTGTCGGGTGCTTGCCTCCTCTAGTCTGGATTCTGAAGGTTCAGCATATCAGAAGTGTGCTCAGTGTCTTTTACAGAATTGAATAATAGTCTTACAGCATCTTACAAGTGTAAAAAATGTGTAACTTTTAAGTATAACTTATGAGTCCTCATTCAGCACATTGCATTTGATTTCCATATCTTATTTACTGACAGCTGCCACTTCAATACATCGATTTAAATTATGCAGCATAAAATGTCTTACTAAAATTTTGCTGCTTTACTAAAAGTATTCTCCATTGTTTTGAGAAGGTAAAATATTTTTAAATGAGTCAGCTTAGATATCAGCTCATGTATTTTGCATGCAAGAAAATTTAATTGAGATCAGTTGACTTAGCTAATAAAACTCTTTTATTTCTGTGCTTGTCCGACAGTCTAAACAAGATTCAATGATGAATAATGTAGCCCAGTCCTTTGTCACTCTGAGGCACAATCCTTTCTTGAGACTGTTTTGGTATGGTGGTTTTCTAGATTTTCTCTGTAGTCTGAACTTAGAGTGAAAAATGATACAGAATTTCAAATTACTGTTTTTCCTTTGCTTTTTAAGGTCTCTGCCTAAGCTTCTTGACTGTATGTTGTGGTTTCTGTAGCACAGCAGGCCTAGACTAAGCGATTTTACTGCTGTGGTATGTATAACAGCAATGGCTGAAAGGTCTCGTTTACATGAGGATTTATGAAAATGTGAATGGCTTGTGCTCGCACATATGCATTATCCCAAATACGGGCTGTACAATCCATCCCCATTACTTACATATTAAAACTACCTTCATCATCACTGCATCTGACCACTTCATGCTTATCATATGATTTTATGCTAACAAAAAGTACAAAGAGGAAAGCCTATTACCATGAAATTATTATGGGGAGAAATGGAGTCAGGTTTCAGGGAGAAGTTTTCAAAGGAATGATTGAAAATATAGTGTTTCACACAGTAAAAGGAGATAAGCACCTCATTATCATTTCAGAAGGTCAAGAGCAGACAAGTTTTGTATTTAGCTCTGCTTCTAGAATAACAGGGGGTAGTGAGCTGTCTTTGCCTTTCTCTGTCTGAACACTTTCTATTTGCTTCAAGCAAAAATCAGCTGAAAGCACTTAAAAAATAATAATAAAAAAAATCTGAGTTACACCTGATGGCTTTTACCTGGAGTAAGTTAGGAAGTCTTCTCAGAAGCTAACTCTGTGGTAGACCTGTGGATCAAGACAGAGTCAGTCAAGTGACTTAACAAGAAAACTGTAATTCAGTCAAGACTCAGACCTCCTGTCTGTGAGCTCACTGTAAGGAAAGGTGAGGAAAGTTTACTACAGTTAAAATTCTAATTATGCAGATATACAATTGTTAGTTATTTTTATTTTTAAATGATTACCATTAGAATATAAGCCCTATAAAATTCTCATACGAAAGGTTATAACATCTTTTCAATAGAAGGACTTCTACAAGAGTTTAGCTGAACATAAAATTATGTTCTGTATAAAGGAGAAGTGGGAATTATTTAAAGAACTGTATTTTTTTTAATAAAGAAATAGATGGAAAGAAGAATTAAACACTCCAGCTTCCAACTTAAACCAAGAGCAAGTGCAGCCCTTTTGCTCTTTGTAGAGCTTCCTTTTAGTTCCTCAGTCCTGATCTACAAGGATTAGAGGGAAGAGCATGGCCACACATTTCAAAGGAGTAGGGATATTCTTTAGCATCTGAATAAAAGGCTCAGTAGGCATTTTTTCCCTTGCACAGTAACCTTTTGCACCTGACTAGCATAGAGTTGAATAACCCCCTTTATGTGACCAAGGCTGAAAAACATCTAGATCTCCTAGAAATACAGGTAAACTGTTTCAAATCAGTATTATGTGGAAATTGAATATATTGTATAAAAAATTAGATATCTTGGCATACCAAAGGCAAAATCAGAGAAGGAAGGAAAAAAATGGTTAGACAATATAAAGCAAAATAAAGCCACATTCAATGGCAAAGACGTGACATGACAAATACTCTACAACAGAAAAGATATTTAAATATACCATTTAGAGCTGCATGCATAGTAAGCCTGTCTTTGACTTGTTGATCAAAAGGGTGACATACAACAAATCAATCCTATTACCATTAGTTTCAGAACTAGTTAGTACTTTACTGTCTTAAAGGTAAACAATTTAAATACTGATTAGTAGACTTCTAATATACATCATTGAATGCATGTGGAGTTCACAAAATACGTGAGGAAATGAGAAGCAAATCATGCAAATGTCTAAGATTCAACTGATAAAAATCAGCATTAGGTCTAACTGACCATATGAAGTTACCTCGTTTCAGTGTTTTAGAGGATGAGGACCTATACGTGTGAGAACGTAGTCACTGTCTAATCAGGGTTGCTCAGTGTAATTTCTGACCATCTAGTCCTTTTTTTTTTTTTGTTAATGTCCCTTTTTCTTGTTTTGTATAGTTTAATATGGATTAGGCTTTGAGGAAAGGGCTGGGTTTGTAGTTCTGCATAGAAATGGAACACACACTGTGCAACTACATTGTTAGAGATGCAGCTTGGTCTGAAGTTGATAACATAATGCAGTACTTGAGAACCTGTCTGCCACTGAGTTACTATTGCTGATTTTTTTTTTTTTCAGAGTGCATGGACAATGTCACCATGTCACTGTCTAATAGATACTGCATTAGAAAAGCAGTTGTTTCTTTTCTTCTGAATGTTAAACTGCTATGCACCATTTTGATACATAATGAGAAGCAGTGTGGTCCTATTGATAATGTATTATGTCAGGATTCAGGAGGCTTAGGTTTTATAGCTGACTGCTGATGCTTCTACAGAATATTATTCAATATTCTGGTTTCTGGGGTGCTAAGAAACATTATAAATAATAAAAGAAAAATACTACTATAATTTTGTTTCCATGAATTAAAAGTGAGTTGTTTGTTCTGTCATTACTTTTCATATTCCACTTTGTTGTGCTTATTGTGTGCCTGTGCAAGTCTTTGTACTAATTCCTAAAAGTATCCTTAAGTGGTACTAGAAACTCTACATACTGTAGTATGTCATTGGAAAAACAAAACTTAACTTTTTTCAGTGATTCTAGTGACCCTCATAATTTCGGATGTTTTATCCAGTCTTTTTTTTTTTTTTTTGATATATTGGAGGATGGAGACAAACAAGCCAAGCACTCTTAGCTTGCAGATTTATTAGCTAGTGTCTAGATATGGACAGAAGAGTAGTGGGCTATGGCAGAAGCGATTATTAGGAATGTTAGTGTTAATAAAAACAACACTTTCTCAGAGGAAGAGGTATAATTAACAACTGTATTTGTTAAATTGCTGTTTATTACTGATCCACTGAGTGTGGATTATTGATGTAATACTTACAGAGAAATTTTTACTGTCATTCACTGATATAGAACTGGAGTACTTCCCAAAACCCTAGGTGAGCTCCACATCAACTCAATGCATGCAAAAATGTTTTTTGCTATCAAAAGTTTATTTTTTTTTCACCCCTTTTGTTCCCTGTTAATCCAGCTCACGTATATCATTTAAGGTAGCATACTCTCTAAGTAATATGTTGGGTAATATCTATGCTTATTGAAGCTTTCTAATATTCAGTATTTAGGATTCTCCCACAGTCTAGGTGAGTGAACTTAGCAGGAATTGTTTGTACCACTAATGAAGATTTAAAGAGAAAGTATTTTTTTATTATTCCTTCTTTGCAAACCAAAGCTGCATTTCCTAATCAGTTTTATTTAGGCTTTGGAAAGTGGAACTTTCTAGCTGTGAGCAAGTGTTTTACGTTACCCTTCCTACCCAAGGTTCTTGGATTACCATATTTATAGTAGACATTAATTAACACATTCCTGTCTTCAAAATACTCAAAACAATTAGAGCTATCTGAAAAAAAAAAAAAAAAACCAACAACTTGGAAATAAATACTCAATGCTGTCTCTTTTTCCTGTCTTAATAAATTGTCTTTTTTACATAAAGACTGCGTGGATGGTGACTCTGGGAATAGATGCTTGATTTGAGCTGCAGCATGGAGACCCTGAAGTTTTAAATATTTCCACTCTCCCAAATTTGTCTCAAGATCTACTATAGACATTTGTTTTCATCATCTTACCGGTGCAATCGTAGTGCAACGGAGATGTTTTGCTGAAAGACCTATCTGATTATATGAGAACCCTGTACTTTCAATTCTTATGAAATTATGTGAACAGTTTTTTTATGCCAAATTTATATCAAAATATTGAGTAAAATCAACTTTCTAAAAAATTTTCATCCACATTGGAAACACCTTTTTCTACTTTTATTTTTCAGTATTTTAAATATGTTTTCTTCAATGTGAAGTTCTGGCAAGAATCAAGTTGCCGTTTGCTCAGTCAGCACTTGGGAAACTTTCTTCTAAAACCGAGACATTCTCCACTGAGATTCCCATCTGTTAAAATTCTATGGAGAAACACATAACTGGGCAGCTCGAGAATTTCATCTGCACTGTGTGGAAATTGTTGATCTTTTCTAGTGTAAGTTTGAGACTGTGAAATATGTTGGCAATACAATGTGATGGCTATTTAACTGAATGTTTTCATTTGATCTAATAGTTTCTTCAGATAAAACATGTTCTGTTCAGCTAACTGCATGATCTGATAGGAGTGATCAAATAGGAGGTAGGGATGGGGAGCACGTGCACATCGGTGGAATGTGTGCAGGAAAAAAAGGGTCATTCAATCCCTGGAATTAAATGCAGCAGGTCATATTTTAGCAATAGTCAAGGATAGCTATTTTAATCATTGAAGTATTTAGAACCTGAATCCTCTTATTCTTTTATTCACTTTCCTAGTGAGTGATCCTTGTTGTTCTTTAGGTTCTCCTCAGAGTTACGTACTTTTTATTGCAGCCGCATTTCAAAAGCATTCTTGGCTTTTAGCAAGCACTTGTGAGAATTTACTTTATTTGATAAAATACCTGTAGCAACTGGGAAAAAACACCTCATCACAACTGCAGCTGTGGAACTGCTGCACTTCTGTAAGACAGTGTAATCTATTCTGTACATGGGGCTTTCAGGATAGTGGTTATGAGTTCTTGCACTAGTCGCCTGAAACTCCATCAGCTGTGTCTTATAGGCAAAGGCTGTGCTGGAGTATTTTTCTAAGTGTACTAGCAGTAGCATTATGTTGTGTAGTACAGTAGCAACACTTTGCTTACAAAATGTTGCCATAATGCTTTCTGGCTTGTATGAGTCTTTTAAATGTAACAGAGGAATTGTTGATGAGAATGAAATATGGACTTGTATATTTATTCTAGGAAAAGTTGAATATGTCTTAACGAAGTCACAAATAGTTGCTGGTACTGAATTTGATTCTGCATGATATAAATGAATTTGTTTCTGCAACATGTTTCTGCAACAGAGTCTGTTTGATAGAAATTTGTAGCTAGAAATTCTGTAAACTAGGTCACTGTAATGAAAAGTCTTTTCTGTTCCAAAATACAGAATTTTAATTTTTTGAACTTGCCAGCAGCTGACTAAGCACAACCAAAATTAAAATATGCACAGCTTAGCTCATTGTTAAATTTTTAAATCCAATTCCTTTCCTCATAGCTTACCTGTTTACCTCTGATGCAATTTCTGCATGTATAGATTTTTTTTGTTACTGATTCCCATATCACTTTGCACAGTGTTGCAATACAAAGCTTCAGACTCAGTGATGAATTGAAAGAATTTGATATCAATAGCACTAGGAAAATTTAGGAATTGTCCAACAGAGAGAGAGAAAAAGTCTGTAAGACATAAACAGTTAACTTGGTTTTGTGTAGTATAGTGAATAGAGTATGTAGAATGGGATTGAAATGTCTGCTTGTCAATAGCAGTTGGGTCAGTGTGAATAAGTTATATAGCCACTGATAATTTTTGAAAAAAATGTATAAAAGTTTTCTTATACATGCAAATTTAGCATCAAAATGCAATTTCCTGCATTATATTTTATCTGAATGTATTTTCTAGCTAGCTAGCTTATTTTGCTTATTATAAGCTGTTAGTTCATGTCTCCTGTCAGAAGAAAATGGTCACCTCATCATCTTTTATTTGTTGTCTGCTTCTTGAATGGTTTTCCTGTCAAGCTCATGCTTCTTATTTTTGTACTTCACGTGTCAGACTGATATTTGTGCTCTGCAGCTCATTTTAAAGTCCGGGTATTGTGGCTATCCAATTGACATTTGTGGGAGAGAGCCATGGCATTGAAATCTTGGTATCAATATTGAAGATGTTGCATGTTGGGTTGGGACTTGGCACTGCCTGTCTCTTTAGGCATCTAGTCCTAGAATTTGCAAAAGTGGGGAACAGTTAAAGCAAATGTCCAAGCCAAAAGTATATTTCAACTATCTGTCATGCTGTGTGTCCTTGCAATGATATGAAACAAAGCAGGTGGGCCTTTCCCATTTATCTTGATCACATTTGACTGCGCACTATTTCCTCCTTTGCTTAAGAGGAGCTGAAGTCAGCTGCAGAGCTGTGGTGGGTGCATCGGAACACAGTTCCTAACACACATGAAGTTTCATAACAGAGAATTTGAACACAAAGGTCACGCTGAATACGATCTCAGCTTGCAGGAAGCTTAGGGAGATTGAAACGCTGAATCTGGCTCAACTGTGTTGTACTCAAAGACTCAGCTGTGCTTCTCAGAAGTAATCTCACTGAAAGGAAATATCTGGGAGGCAAGCAAAGCTAAATTTATGTTTCATCGCTCAATTAAATGCAACAAAATTGAAAAATAGCTACCTCGAGCTTCATGTACAACTGGAAAAAGAGGAATAGATTCTTGAAAATATAATGATTTGAAATATGCTTACAAACAGACTAACATTTGTAGGAAAAGTCTGTTGAAAATAAAAATTTTAAATGTTTATTTGAATTGTTTCTAAATGTTTTTCATATATAGAAGGGAAAGTAGATGCTGAACAGTTTACAGTGTCTAGATTGTAAACTGCTCTGCAGAGCAGTCCTACAATTTCTAGATATGTGCTCCCACATTTAAAAAAAAAAAAAAAAAAGAAAACAAATGGGAGCAAAAAATAATTACTTAGTAGGTTTTGCCATATCTACTTCATGTTTATCAGTCTATATTTTCCTTCCTGAACTATAATGGACTATGAAAACATACATGCTGATATATTTTATAACTTTCTTGTAATCTCTTGAATCTAGAAGTATATCAAAATAATGAAGTATTATTTGGAATGATACTTCTGGTCATATCTTCTGCAGCTGTATCTGTACAGCTCAATTCAGTGACACCAGCGACCATCTCTTTGCTTCACTTTTGACTTTAAAGAGATAAATGCAATTAGTTTTATTTCCTACAAGGGTAGGTTGGAGAAACTAGGGGAAAAGGGCATGTAAAATATTTATTTGTTTATTTATCCCCTCAAATGAATTTTGAGGGCTGTGAACTATTTATCAGTCAAAGAAGTGGTAATGGAGTTTGCCACTGCCTTTAGAGTATTAGGAATAGAATGGAGAATAAAAATAGCTTGGTGTAAGACATAATGTTGGTCGTTATAGCTGAAATCATGCTCCTGCATTTACTGTCTTGGTTAACATAGTATTATTTAAAGAAGAGGCATAAGGAACCCAGAACAGATGAAAAGATATGAAAGGTGTCTAATGGTATGCAACCTAAATCAATCTATACACTGCATGTTATTTCTCCCAATGATATACACATCAATAAACTATTTTTTAAATATTGTGTCATTATTAGGATTTTAGTTGTGTCCAGTTGTGTGTTGTGGTTTTGTTGTTGTTTTGTTTTTAAACGTGTCTTGAATTTGAAAGGAGAAAGAAGATTTTTGGTACTGTTTTCACTAATTAAAGCCCACAGAAAACATCTTCTTACATTTATAAAAAAAAAAGATACTTGGTTTCTTGCAGGGCAGTAATTCATGGGGGGGAAAAAAAGGCTTAATTTTGCTGGCTCTCACTAAATCAAAGTATGCTACTCTGTCTTTTAGAGAATCAAAAAAAAAAAAAAAGCAAAGGGGGTATTTGTAACTATACAGTAAACTCCTAAAATCACTCATTTTATTAGTTAGCTGACACTGCATTGTGCATGAGTAAGTTATGTACAAGACGGAACCTTCTTGTAAACATCTTAGATTAAGGTTCAGGGACCACACAAAATTGATAACATTAAATCTATGCAGAAACTTGTGTTGTCATTTTGATGAGCTGTTGGTGGCTTAACTGAAAACAAATATAGTATGCACTTAGTTATATTTTTTTCATAGCTGAGGCCACAAAGAAAAGAAAGCATTTTCTCCTCTTTTAAAGATAAATTGGGATACAGAGATTTAATATTTCTGCATATTTATTAGACTGTTCTTTCTATGGTAATTATTCTATATTTTAGACTTTATGATTGAATAGATGTATTTCTTCTGGAATACAGAATCCCATTTATCTTCTATTAGCAGAATGAATTTCATAATAGGAAAGATACCAAATAAGCATTAAGATATCAACAGAATCTGGAGTGAAATGGCAAAGCTTACATATGCTTCTGTGAGTTTTCTGCGTTGTTTTTCAAAAAATATATAAAGATCCAATGACTGGTTTATATTCCAGCAGCTGGTTAACACTTCTTGATTGGTGCTAAAGTTTAAAAAAAATAAAAATAAAAAATAGTTCTAACTATGATGTGCACTTACTTAAAGATGTGCTATGCCAATGATTACTTTTTTTTTTTTAACTTTAAGAAATTCTAAAGTTTTATGTGTATTTCTACTCTGTCTTTCTCTGCAGGCCTTCTTATTCACCTGTGTGATTTGCAGATGTGCTGTTAAACAGATTCTGTAGAATAATAATTAATAATAATTAATAATCTTGAGTTCTAGGAAAGGAAAATATTATACATGATTTGAACCATCCATTTTATAAAAATAACAACAAATTGAAAGCTGCATTAATTTATACTCAGAAGATAATGAAAGCTGTAGACAAATAATTAACATTTATGTAGTTGTTAAAAATGTAGATAGTGATTACATTAACCTCTATAACACTTAACAGTCTTCGGAAATAATTTGAATGATCCATTTTCCATATCAAAACATGAGGCAGCATATGAATTTCTCAGTCTGAAGACCATTTCCTTGTAATAGCATCTAAAACATATTATGTTAACTGTCTTTAATGATGGGGAACCTACAAATGTTTCTGAGAAGTCAAGTGCTTTCAGATAAGCAGCATGATTCCAGGGGGAGACCCACTAAAAAGGGGAAGGATGCTTGACAGAATTATTTCTTCTCTTATTTTCCTGGGGATAATTTGTTATTGGGAATATTTGGTCTTTTTCATTTCTGCGTCTTCTTTCTTTTTTAAGTTTCTTACAGAAATTGAAATTCGAGACACTAAACTAGAGGAGTTCTGCCAAAACAGAATTGGGCCTCAAACATCTGTAACATAAATACTGATTTATACTTTTGCTGAAACAATCACAAGACATTGCAGACTTCTAAAGCTTCTGTAGATCAATGAAAAGAAAAAAAAAAAGAACACAACAACATGTGTCTTTCTTACAGGAAATTTTAAAGTCTAATGTATCTTTACAAATTTCAGCATTCTTTAGAAGTATTTTATCATTAGGCCAACAGGAAATACAGCTTATAGCTGTGCATAAAAATGAGTTGAACATGAAATGCCATACATCCTAAAGTCTTTGTGCTGTAAAAACTCAAATCATTACAATGACTAAGTGAGCCAACTTACATAACAAATTTTTTATTGTGTTGAAATGAGATATTATTTTGTTGGTAAAGTTCTCCTTGATATTTATTTCCAGTCCCAACGTGTTCATCTTAACAAGTTGCAAATGGAAATTCTGAGCTGAAAACTGCTCAAATATTCATAATAAGTTCTAAAAACAATTGTCTTTTTTACACTGAAGCTGTACATAGGGTTTATATTTTTATTCAATAATTTTATTGAAAATATTAGTAAGTTTTGTTTCATGAATCTTTCACAACTACTTTTTCTTCCGTGTTTCACTTGGCAGTTCATGTTATTTTTCTCTATGTTCTGAGAAACTTCACTTGTGCTGGACCTCCTATATCACATTTACAGTATGGCAGTTAGTATTTATGGCTGCTGCATTACATCCTTTTGAAAGTGTGAAATTAAACTGCTTGGACTTTGATCACCCAAAAAAGCATCCTCTTAACTTTAAGTATATAAATATTATCATGAAACCTCTTTAAGCATAAAGTGAACTCAGTGTTCTTATATATTCTGGGTCAAGATTAGGGAGATTACTTTGTGGGATTCAACTGGTGCTCTCTCAATATTTTAATTAAAAAGAAACAAACAAACAAAAATCAAGTCCTAGTTCTTTTTAACTGTGCTGTGAACTCCATTCTTGAGTAAAGTTAGAAAACAAATGAAGTCAATTTAGTAAAGGAAGGTTTTTCACATGGTAGAACTGCTTTGAACAAAATTTAACCTGAAAAAGACTTCTGAAGATGATTAGAAAGAATTTAATCAGAACCACAAAGGACAAAAATCCCTTTTGTAGAATAGTCAGGGCATACCTAAGTCCTTAAGTTTTTACTTAAGGTACTTTACACTTATGTCCTTGTTCTCATATTCTATCTATTCTATTCTATTATTTTCTACAGCCATCTCTGTCATCTCTGTTGGATTCAGCGAATAATTTTAGTATCAGGTGGAAATGTATTTGGGAGAGACTAAGCTAGTCATTTAGAAATTCCAGTTGGACACTGAAGAAGGCAGAAGAGTTTATGATCTAAACCCTGGCTTCCTGTGCAACAGCTACATAAGTTCAGAGACGTTTAGATGAACATTCTTAACATTCAAGTTTTGGAGTATGAGAAAGTATATAAATGGTAAATGATATTTTTTTCGTCTTCTAGAAGTTGTAAAACCTTTGTCCAAGTGTACTTTTATAGGAGGTGCAAGCTTTTTTTTTTTTTTTTTTTTTTTATGCAACCTTAAAACATAAATAAGAAAATCCTGGGAGGAGAAAACCCCTGAAATGCCAACAAGTTCTAACCAATTTTGAGAGTGTAATTTTCTGCAAAGCTTCAGTTCTGCAGTTGGATCATCCTGAACGGTGATAGGATTCAACTATTTGTTTTTCTCACTCCTTTCAGGGCTTCCTCACAGCTTTTGACTTTTGTCATTGTCTTTCACATCTTCGACCAGTTCTTCCCTTTCAGGAAATAGCTGGTCCACAAGAGCATCATATATGTCAAGAAAGTGTCTTCAGGACACTCCACATATCTCCTAGGTGTAGGTGTCCAACCCTATTGTCCTTCCAGCCAATATCAGGAAGGTTGAAGCCTTGTCTGAACGTTCTGGCTCTGTGTCTCACGAATGACACAATCAGCTTCAAAAGGCTTTTAAAAGAATAATTTAGGTTTCCCAAAATAATCTCCTTGCAGCTATTACATGTCTATTAGGCTATCAAAGCACATTTTTTCTGTTCTTCCTGTTTAATCTATACATAATCTAGTAGCTACACTCTAAATTATCTTTGGCCAAAATTAATATCCTATGTAAAGGAAATAATGATAGCTGTTTAATTATTCATTCATTTCAGTTTATTATGAATAATTCTAAAATCTTAGCAGGACATGAAAGATTTCAGCTGAATGAATGCTTACTTATTATAACTGCCAGACCAGTGAGTTTAAACTATGAACATTGTAGAAGATAAATAGTATTTATTTGATATTTTTGATATAAGCTATTTTGAGCCTGAGCAACTGAGTCCTTTTTCAGTATGTTTCCTTCTGCAAAATAATATATATATATATATATATGTAATTTAAAAAAAGTGGTTCAAGTAACAAAGAAAAGTAAGATTATCTTTGATTTATGTCAGGTTATTTGATTGTTTGTTTGGTTTTTATTGCCTATGACATTTCATTGCATAGTTTTTAAGATCAGAAGAAACAATATGTCTGTCTAATTTGATAGTTCATAGGAGATAGTCACTATTAAAATATATTTGCATCACATCCATAACTTCTGAAAAGCATTGTTTCACTTTGGCAATAATTTAAATTGATACAGAGACTATCAAAATATTTCAGTAATGGGGTGTTCTTGCCGCTATTTCTAGACTGGAAAGTAGCTACTTTAAAATTTTGGAGTGGGTTTTGTATTTAGTTTGTTTGTCCTTAAAATGCTTATTATCTTCCTGAAGAGTCATCCTTGGCTAGGTACTTGCTCGTTTCTAAACTTTCACATGGCTGAACTAAACTGATTGAGTTGTTCAGATTTCTGACTGCAGTGTTGGTTAACCTGATTGCAAATCACTATTGCGCCTCTTCTGTAAAGGGATCAATATAGCAATATATCTCTACTTCATAAGTTCTATTCAAGGTTTTCATGTCATATTTTTAAAAGTCCTGAAAAGTGTGTTATCATCAACTATAGAAAGAATGAACAGTGTAAGTTATCGATATTCTGTAAAGTATGTTCCATACTATAAGAGGTTATACCTACATGAATGTCAACTGTTTGGGTGTCAATGACCGCTGTCATTCTTTTGCTGTAGGTAAAAAAGATAATCTGATTTATGTAGAAGATGAAGGCCTAGATAAAAATAAAGAAAATGAACCAACTCAGGACTTTTTCTCTTCTGCTTCCAGAACATTATATATTAAAGTTCTGATGTATTTTTGTATTTACTGTGAGCTTTTCATATTTCACTCTATATGCTCAACGTACCCCAGTGTTTTCTGGAAAGAGTTAGGACACAAACTCTACTGTGAATAAAGACTCAGCACCTACCTTAAGGTTTGTTGCTTGTGATATTCCAGTAACTCATAAGCAGTAGTAAAATTTACTAACTTAACGGCATCATGTGCAATCTGTTACAAGCTCTTAAGATGAAATTACTTTCTGTGCTCATGCATCAGGTTTGATTTCGGGCTAATCATTTGTCATACAGGCACACCTGTTTGCCTGCCTTCTGCTTTGAGTGATGAAGAACCATGAGAAGATTAGGAGGAGAGAAGTCATGCACTTAAGAAGTAGGAAAAGGATAAGTTTTCTTTGTGTACATGTACATGTACTTATGCATACATGTGTGTGTTTGTTATCCAGGAAATTTGATGAAATTTCTGACTGAAGTGATAAAGTATTTTTTGATGTATTAAAAGTGAGTGGCATCTCGGAATTTTCTCCTCTGATAGTTTTAAAATTTAGCTCTTAGCCGTACCAGTTCTTAAATAAACATACAGAAGTTGACTCCAAGTTACTCAGGGTATGCAGTGCAACAAGGGTAGTGGCTGCTTTATACCATAATACTAATTGATGATAAAGAATCTCTCAGAGATTACAGGAAGTCTGTTTTAGCTTGTCACCATTGTAGTTTGGAAAACATAACAAAACAAGTATTTATTTTCATCATGCTTTATTAATTTTTGAAAAGTTTACATAAGTTTTATGGCAACTCCTTGAAATTAGCATTATATCTGTGTATTACGAAGAGTACAGAAATATTTTGGTTGACAAATCTAAAGTCAAAATATTCTTAATATTTTTCAGGGTCATGATAATTTTAATTTATTAATTGTGTTTTCTAAGTTGAAAGCTCTGTTTTCTGTTCTTCCAGCCAGTCTTTACATCATATTCACATTCATAATTACAGCCACTGTATAGGGGCAGTATAAGGGATAATTGAACCATGACATGATCTGAAGGGTGGTAAAAAAAAATTAAAAAAAAATGTTTCACCATTTTTGATCATAGCAAAATTAAACTATACATTTATTTTTTGCCCATTCTTCAGTAGATTAAAGGAGGAAGCATTCACACAGAGGAAAATGTATTATTAAAACATGGCACGCCCAAATCCTTGTCATATATTTATGACCTTTTTTGTGAAAAATTACAGTAAATATAATGTTACATACTGGAGTATTGAAATATTTTTGTTGTTCCTAGAACAATTCACAGAGTCCCGGGGGGGAAAAAAGTCTTTTGATCTAAACTGCTGTCAGAAAGACTTTTTTGATAGATGCATATTTTGAAAGAGCATGCTTTGGCCTATTGTCTGCTTCAAAATTCTAGAAACCAATATGTTATTTAACATGAGTAATACTTAGTACTTTTCATGCAAGTATGAGAGACATGAACATCACTGTGTTAATTCTCATATACTGCACTATACTGCACTATACTGCTTTGGCCTATTGTCTGCTTCAAAATTCTAGAAACCAATATGTTATTTAACATGAGTAATACTTAGTACTTTTCATGCAAGTATGAGAGACATGAACATCACTGTGTTAATTCTCATATACTGCACTATATCAGGGAGACAGTGAAGGTACATAATTTGCCGAGAATCATATGAGCAAGCCCGTGGCAGAGCTGGAAATTAAATTTAAATCTCTGTGTGCTGTGCATGTACATTTCTATAAATCCACATAAATTCTGCTATTGATTTCTGTAATTCCACAGTCAGAAGTCTTACCTCTAAAATCCCAGGCCTGTATTTAGTAATAAGCAATGTACAAACATTTTATGTATATCAGTAATGTCTTTAAGAATTGAGGAGGAATTAGCATGCAGAAATCTTTCTATAATAACCTACAGCAGACTGATGACTCACAGAAAGATACGAAGACAGAACCAGTGCAGCAAGATGCATGGCATACTGTTCTTCACATCTGTGCTTTTTCCTGCCTTATACTATTCTGTGTCATCTGAGAAGACTCTCCAAGGTTTTTCCATAATTCTTGTGCTTGAATTTGGCCCTATATAGTTGAGAAGGATGCTAGTTCAATATATCGTGTATGTAAAACAGCCTTTCAATAAATAGTTATTCTGAATAAAAGGTAGAATCTGATTCAGTGTTTCCTGAGCAATAGAAAACACTCTGAAAGTAGTAACACTCAAAAAGGTCTTTTGCACCAGTTCCTTTATTTCTCTGGCATATAAAGGCTTAGCCTTTGGCTCTCTCATGTGTTGCAATGCAGAGAAGTTTATATGGGTTATCTGCTATAATAAAATGCATTGTTTTTATTGTTTTTATAATAGGACTACAGATTCTTACAGTCAGTATTAACAGATCACTGACAATTTACTGAAATGCATTAGTAACCTAGTGAAGTCTGGACAGTAGATTTACTGTGTAATCACAGTCATATAAAAACAGCTAAGTTCACATTAAAGTGCATGCTATATTACAACAACACAAGAACTACCAGCCCTTAGAGGAAGTATTTGCAAAGTGCTGGTATAACAGGAGTTTTATCTAGGTGGATGCTATAAGGCACAACTCTTAGAAATATATATTTTTTTCTTTCCAGACAACAAGATTGCTGCATCTACTTCTGTATTATTTGGGCCTAAAATTGTTGCTGGTCCTGTACTGCTATGTAAGGGCAAAAATAATTTCTTGCTGCCATTTATGCTACATTTGGAAGGGAAGAAGGTTCCTTGGGTTCATTTCTCCCTCTTCTAAGCTATTAGGAGGAAGATGAACTAGACTACAGTCTTCCAGCAAGCAATATGTGGCTCACTTCAGTCAATAAAATAGAACAAAATAGAAATTGCATTCTCCTCTTTGAAACAGATATGACTGAGGCGTGAAACTCTTTACCTGCAATCCAGTAAAAAGAACATAATACTGTGAATTCATAAAAAAGATGTTATCTTTTCATAGTGATGATAATGTAATATTTTCATATTTCCTTTGTTTGGCAAAAGTAAAATTACTTTCTCTGTAACTGGTTCAAAGTGCTTTTACAGAGAGTTTTGTCTGTATGTTGGCTGTTACCTATAAAAAGATGGGGGCAGGTTGTTTTTTCTGCCACCTTTTGTAGTGGAAGTTTACATCCATTGGAAGTTTACATCCATTGACTTTTCCTCATGACACAGAAGTGTGTGAGTTGAGTGGTCTTTCTGTGGCATATAAGTTTACCCATGAGTTTAACCCTGGAAAAGATGCTGATATATAGGTGTTATATAGGAGATTTATTCAGTCCCTGGGATATAAAATGCAGACTGCTGCTTTTGTAGAAAGCAGTTATACACCAGTTCACAAGTTTATCAAACTCCATCTTCAAATTCCCCTCCCAGTCTTCGCCCCATATTCCATGGGGAGATTCACTTTGGGTTTCTGACCTAAATGCATTAATTGAGATTTTGTATCTTGTGCCTGTGCTACCCCTACCTCCCTTTGTCTTCATTGTCTTTTCCCCTCATTTATGTATTACCAAGAGCTGTACAAAGCTTCCAGATAGAAGGAATGTCTTTTACTAAACTAGCTGAGGTATTGAAACAAAGCATAGGAAAAGTCTTTATACACAATCATTCTTCAGGTTTTCAGAGGAGTATTTTACTCTGTAGATAAGTACTTGGCAACTCTGTACCTTTAGTCATCCATAGCCAGGATATGGCTCAAATGTATTGTAGCACTCTTCTGACCATGTGCTTGCTTTCTTCTTCAAAAAATCAGAGCAGAAAGAGACAGAGTGTTATGTGCCAAGGTATGATTTGCAGATTGGGGCAGGTTGGAAGGATGGAGCTGGGAGGTTGTTGGTGTCGTTAAGTTCTGTAGGCAGTCACGCACCACACAGCCACTTGCCCACTGTCCCCTCTTTCCCCACTGGCACAGTCAAGCAAAAGAGCAAAAGCAAGAAAACTAGTGGGTGAAGATAACAATGGTTTAGTAAATGAAGGAAAGAGGAAGAAGAAAGAAACACATACATGCACATACACACACAAATGCACAAAACCCACCACCAACAAAAAGAGTGATGCACTACCTCCCACAAGTAGACCAATACCCAGTCTGTCTCTGAGAAATGGTGGCATTCCACAAAACCTCCTTCTTTCCATTTTTATTGCTGATCACACCATTATACAGCATGGAATGTACCTTTGATCACTTTGGATCAGCTGCCGGGTTGCATCCCCTCTGTTTCTTGTGCACCCCCAGCCTAGTCACTGGAGGGAAGAAGGTAAGATCTTGATGTTGTACAGGCACTGCTCAGCAGTCCCCAAAACACTGAGGACTGTTTTAACAACACTGTTTTAGCAGCAAATCCAAAAAATAGCACCATACAGACTGCGGTAAAGAAAATTAAGTCTATCTCAGCCAGACCCAGTACAGAGTTATAGTGAACATAAAAAATGGTAACAGTCTAGGGCCTTTCAGTATTTCTCTCTATATGGTGAAGATTCGTATCCCAAATGGCCTTCATTTTGCTTTTGTGCTGTTGTGTCAGTAAGGGCTCTGCACTTGGATTGTCTAAATGGCTCTTCACTCTTCCAGTTCAGATTCTTTTATTCTGACCATGAGTGCCCAAGCATTTCAGATGAGGTCTCACTAGTGCCTTTTAAAGGTAGCACTATCACCTATCTGTACTGTATTAGTATTGATTTACACATTTGAGGGGTCTAGTTGTCTTTTTTTTTTTTTTTTTTTTTCACAGGTCCACTTCACCGGCAATTGTCTAACACCTGGTGTCCTTTCCCTCAGTATTTCTGACTACTCAAGATCCCAGTGAAAAGTCAGGATTCACATTAGTCCTTAATGTACTTCTCCTAAACAAATCATTTCTGAGATATCCCACTCTACCAGTGGTTTTCAGTATTCCAGTCCTTTTCTGCACTCGTGATGCTTCACAACTTTATGCAGTCTTATTCAGGCGTCAGGATATTTGGGCCTTTGTTTTACTGGCAAAGTAAAGTAAGGCATTCTTTCATGTAAACCCAGTCTGCTAACAGATCATACCAGCTGCTGATGTATGAATGGTTGTCTTTGGTCCTTCTGGTATCACAGTTACTTTCTCTGTGCTGAAAATAGAAAATCTAGCGTTTACACAGCATTACGAAAATGCCATGTCTCCACAGTGCTGAGCCTGAATAAATTAATCTTGAGGGACAGACTTGCTAGCAAAGGCTCTGTGCCAGGCTAGGCTGTTTGTTCTCAGTTTGGGGCTCAAAATAGTGTCGTGCTCTTTTGTGTTACGTGAATATACTGAGCCCACTTGGAGGTAACTTAGGACTTCTTGCAGTATGCTTCAGTGATCCATATAGACACAGATCCATAGTCAGTCTTGAGGAGATGTGATTTGGAAATAAATACAGAAATAATTGCGGTTATTAAACACTCTTCAAATATGTATTCTCTCTTACTTATTGTAAGCGAAGTGAAGCCACGTCCTCACATTTCTAGGAATGGTACATTTGTGAATACTCTGAGATTAAATTCAAGTAAAATAAAACAGTAATGTGGTAAAATCAATGTTTTTGAGAGGTTTTCAGATTATTTTCCTCTCATGAAATCTGCATCAATTTATGTTAGATCATGCTCCTTTATTGTCAGTTTTACAGGATAAATTTCATGTCATTGATAACAGGTTGTCTGTATTTTATTTTATTTTTCTGTAAAATTTACTTCTTTTTTTACTTCTTTTTAACATTAGAGAAGTTTTTGTGCAGGGTAGAAAAACAGGAGCACAGGGAAATAATAGTTTCATTACTTTCTCTTGAAAATATGGGGAGATTAGTATGAAGAGAAGAGCAAAAAGTGAAAATCCACAAGTTGATTTTGAGAGAATCAGAACAGGAGATCAAAAAGATGACACTGAATTCTCATAACAGATTTTTTTTTTCTTCCCATTTTTCTGCCAGCTTTCCTGGGTATAATCAATTTATTGGAATAAACACTGTTTTATTTCTGTTTTAGTGCAGTACATGCAAAATCTGAGGGAAAGATTAGGGACTTTTTTTTTTTTTCTGTTCTTAACTCTCTTGTTCTGTGAACACAAGTGATAAGATTAAGGCCCTTTCAGACTTTATGCAAGGATTTAGGGACAGAATTATTAGGAAGTTAGATCTTTTGCTTACCTTACTCTCTACCTTACAGTAGAGAGTCTGAACAATTATTGCTCTCTTTTTGCATTACTTTGTCCTTCTGTATTATAGTAGGAACCAATTCCTACTGTAGATGCATTGTAAAGAGAAAAGACTGTATAAAATGTGAGAAAAGTGAAATGCCAGAGATCTTAAAAGTAGGAAATGAACTTTGCAGAAATTAAAAACTTGATCTAAAAGCTGTGAGTATAATTCTTTCTCTACGGAAGTCATATGACCACACGACCAATCTGTCATTAACTCACAGTCACAAAGGGAATTTGTTCCAGTACAAGGAACTAAGAGTTGATCTTTCATCCCTATCCAACAGTCACAAAAAAAAATAATAATAATAATTCATCCTGGAGGGCGATTACCAGAAGCCAGCGTATTCATAACATCAGTAATGCTTGTGGGAGACACAATATTATGGTCATTTTCCTCTCTTCGTTTTCAGCAATTTACCAACTCTCCGCTGCTTTTCAAAGCCATATTGCGCATTCCTCTCTTATTCCTCTTTCCATTATCTCTGCATTCTCCTATATTTTAAAAAGGAAGTTTCCACATTAAATTGAGATGCTGGTGTAGTTAAGAAAGAAATTACATTTAAGAGCTATGTTGTGTAGGATCGGGATTAGCATCATTCTTTTTCTTCCAAGGTGTTAGCTGTTTGCTGTTGGCCTTTGCCAGCAATCCATTGCCCTAGTCTTTTTTCCTGACAGTTGTACTGTGTGGATGTTATTTGAAGAGACAGAAACAAATATATATGAAGTATTTTAGCATCCAGCTATTACCAGGAGGCCCTTCTAAAGCATTTGTATAATACTTTGTAATCTGTTCTTGTATCATAGAATCTAAGCTTATAAGTGTTACGCAAGCTGAGCATTACTCAAAGAGGTAACAGTGCATAGGTGTTTGCCTGTTTTTGCATATGCAAGCTACCCATGCAAAGCAAAGTCTTTTACAGTTCCTAACACCAAAGTATTCAAAAATATATATATAAACCAAAACACCCTGTTGCCCATTTGGTAGTTTTAAGTATGCTTTTCCATTTCAACCAAAAATTAAAAAAAAAAAAAAGGTGTCAAAGGAGAATGTCCTTTTTCTTTAAATTGAAACATTTTTTACATTGCTAAAAGCAAATCAGACGATAAGGATATATGGATAAATGCATTATTCTTAAAAAGAAAATATTGAGTCTAATAACTGGCTAAGACTTTGTTCTGTGTAAAACATTGTTAAGAGGTGATGGAAAGGAAATAAAATATGGGCAAGGCCTAATGTCTGCTTTGATAAAGGTAGTTAAAAATAAGAAACTATTTCTATGGTATTGAAATGTCATATATTTCAACTATTGCTAAAGCAGAGGCATTTACGCTAAAGTGATTCTTAAGGAGCACCCCCTCCCTCCCCTGAGTGATAATTTGGGATGCAACAATAAAGACATTTTAGTTCCTCTAACACCTCTAATCTTTTAATTTGATTTGAAACTATTCAACTTTCAAAGTCTCTTTGAGTGTCGTAGTTGCAGGATCATATTGTTGATTTCTCTTTACTTTCTGTTCAGTGGGCAAATAACTATAACTTGATGAAGTGTGAAGATTTCCAAGTGACTGAAAAGTAACTATTTAGCAATTCATTGCATCTCCTTAGGGAAACCAGTGTGATGACACGCCTATGGCAATGTTACTTTTTTTTTTTTTTTTTTTTTTTAATGTTAAGGTTAAGATTTTCAGAATTAGATTAACCTTGCTCAGAGAAAAGGAGTTTCCAAAGGGATAATCAGTTTGGTCCTGAACTGTATAGCAGTTTTGCATTTTTTTTCTCCAAGTATGCTTTTTTTTTTTTTTCTGATTTTAATTACAATGATTTTTTTATTAAGTTCATTGCCCTAGAGATTACTCTAGTATGCTATTTAAATTATTAACAGTTTGCTAATGCAGTCATGGGAAAACTACAGTCTGACAGAATAAAAAAATCCCCAAGATTGTGGAGACTTGGTGGGAAAGTTTCATGGAGTAGTGGACAGAATAACTGAAAACGCCTAAAGTCCAAAAGGAAAAATCTATGCTTCATTTTCTATGAGTCTGAACTACTTGATTAACTAGTAGGTTTTATTTCGCATTTTCTATTTTATGCTTTAAATTGGTGGGTACAGATTAGCATGGCAATGGTATCTTCCATGACTTACAGATTTTCTGTATAAATTGCATCATTCTTTTCAATACCATTGCATGCACATTAACAGATTAGTGCTGACAAGTAGCAGAAGTCTCTGATAGAACAGTCAAAATCAGTGTAGTTAGGGACATAAGATTTAAATGCTTCCTAAAATCCTTGGTGACGATTCATAGGTTGTTGAAAGATACATATCCAAATTCTTACCTATTTGTGTTATGTTAATGGATCAGGCACAACCCTGACTAACTGATACGAATTTGCAACTTCTCTTGGACACAGAAGAATTTTCTTGCCTCTAGTGGGAGGAATTTGCTGAGGCTGGTTTGGGGTTTAACATGTTCTGTTATTGCACCATGTATCAACTTCATTAAAACTTATATGAATTAAACAATAAAAGCCAAACTTGTGTATCGATGAACTGCTAATAAGGCAATAACTTGGAAAATAAACTTGCTTTCTCATCAAAGTTTGTGATCCTTAGAATTTTTAAATGAGTTGTTCTGCTCAGTGCTTGAAGAAGGCTCATTAATGCTGACATTTTCATCCTCTGAAGATTTTTGAAATCAGTTTGTAAATATTAATATTCTTTAAAATTAAATTGGAGACAGCAGCTTTAAATGTATGAAAAAAATTCATATTAGGTTGCAGACTTACCAGAAGCCCTAAATATGAGGTGACATGGCGTGTTCCTATGGGAGCAGTGTAAAGCCTTAGCTGTCACTTGAAATGCCCACACAAATCATGACTTGACCCTTACAAATCAGATTCACACCTTCCTTTTCATAACCATAATTGCCACTCTGAAGTTAACTTCATCCTTAACCTCTGATATTTCCTGTCACTTCTTTTGCTGGGAATGTGGAATGCAAATTTTGAAATACAAATGAGCATAATGGAAAGTTGCTCAAAGTATTGAATTTATTCTCTGCAATCACATTCTGAAAAGATAGTTTTACTGACCTTGAGAAATGCAAGTGAAAATTTGTTTCCACATAAATTGAACTTGTATTTTCGAGGAACCTTTAGATAAACCTTATGAGCCTTTGAGAATTTATTTGATGGGCATAGCTTGCTCATTCTTGAGCTTTATCGTCTGGCTGAAGTACATTGAAGTGGTCCTACAGCTTTGTGTGGCAGAGAAAAGTCAATTACAGTCTTGAATTATTAGTGGTTAGAAATCAGTAAGTTCTGAAATAAATTCAGAGACCTCCAAATTAATAACTCCTTATTGCAGAGCCAGCAATTCTCAGCAAATACATGTGTCTAAATCGATTCCATTAGGAGCTCACATTGCTTTTGTCATGACTGTGGCTAAGTTATGAAGATTTAAAAAAAAAAAAAAGATACTAATTAAACACAGCTCAGATGATATATACCTTTGTGGGAAACCTACTTGGTTTTCCATAAGGAGCTTGAGTATACTTTTGACATCTAGGTAAGTGTATCCTAGAGAATTGATAAACTGATATCCTCGGTACAGAAATTGAGTCCTAGGTACTGTGCAGCCAGAGACAACCTAGCATCAGACAAACTGTTACGTGTGCACAAAGCAGTGCAGTGCAGTTCTTCACAGATCTGTTACTTTGGGCACCAGAATCCCAGTAGACCAAAGACGTAATAGTGCCTCTTTAGTTCGCTGGACCTGTCACACAGCTGCAAATTGTGTGACAGCACTGATTTGAGTCCCGGAGCAAGCTTACAGAATCACAGAATCGTCTCGGTTGGAAGAGACCTCCAAGATCACCTAGTCCAACCTCTGACCTAACACTAACAAGTCCTCCACTAAACCATATCACTAAGCTCTACATCTAAATGTCTTTTAAAGACCTCCAGGGATGGTAACTCAACCACTTCCCTGGGCAGCCCATTCCAATGCCTAACAACCCTCTCAGTAAAGAAGTTCTTCCTAATATTCAACCTAAATCCCCCCTGGTGCAACTTGAGCCCATTCCCCCTCGTCCTGTCACCAGGCACGTGGGAGAATAGACCAACCCCCACCTCGCTACAGCCTCCTTTAAGGTACCTGTACAGTGTGATAAGGTCGCCCCTGAGCCTCCTCTTTTCCAAACTGAACAACCCCAGCTCCCTCAGCCGCTCCTCGTAAGACTTGTTCTCCAGACCCCTCACCAGCTTCGTTGCCCTTCTCTGGACTCTCTCGAGCACCTCCATGTCCTTCTTGTAGTGAGGGGCCCAAAACTGAACACAGTACTTGAGGTGCAGCCTCACCAGAGCCAAGTACAGGGGGACAATCACTTCCCTAGCCCTGCTGGCCACATTGTTTCTTATACAAGCCAGGATGCTGTTGGCCTTCTTGGCCACCTGAGCACACTGCTGGCTCATATTCAGCTGACTATCAACCAATACTCCCAGGTCCTTCTCGGCCAGGCAGCTTTCCAACCACTCATCTCCCAGCCTGTAGCGCTGCTTGGGGTTGTTGTGCCCCAGGTGCAGGACCCGGCACTTGGCCTTGTTGAACTTCATACAGTTGACCTCAGCCCATCGGTCCAGCCTATCCAGATCCTCCTGCAGAGCCTTCCTACCCTCGAGCAGATCGACACACGCACCTAACTTGGTGTCGTCTGCAAACTCACTGAGGGTGCACTCGATCCCCTCATCCAGATCATCGATAAAGATATTGAAGAGAACTGGCCCTAGTACTGAGCCCTGGAGGACTCCATTAGTGACTGGCCTCCAACTGGATTTAACTCCATTAACCATGACTGTGGTTAACTACAAGCTAGATTGTTTTTATTTCTAAAATGGGGTACGCAATGGTGAGGTAGGCACAGCTTTGTTCTGCACTATCACATGATCAGGAGCAACCCTTAGTGGAGGGTGCTTCAACTTCCTTAGTCTTGCTGTAAATTGACATAATGCAGTTAATGCATCTTTAGTGGTTAGGAGGGTTTTGGATCCACGCTCTTTGTAAGAAGTTTGTTTTCTTGGCACGTTCTGTCTTAGTGCTCTTGCTACTAAGAGAAAACCGATAATTTTGTGATCAATCATTATAACAAATGTTTCTTCTGAAAGTCGCTCATGAGCCACATATCTAGCGAGAGTGAATTACTATGACTTTATTCAGAGGAACTGCATCTCTACAAATTAAAATAAAGTAATACAGAAATAAATGCTCAGGAAAGTACCAAATTACATAATTTTATGCTTTAGTTGCATTTGTATAAAGCTGTTCAGCTTTCCAGAAAGCTTAAGTAATTTGAAATCATTTATGTGAAAGTTCTGTTTTGTAGTTGTATCTTGTAAATTAGGAATCATTCCATTTATTTTTGTGAATTTCTTGAGGTTTTAACTGGATCAAACAGGAAAAAAAATATTGACCCTGATATTTTAAGCTGGATTCAAGAGTGCTGTATGCCTTCAAGTAATTTGTTCTTAATTTTAAAAGTACATGCTACATATTCCTGTAAACTTATAAAAAAATATTACACAGTACTTGAAAACTAGCTCCTGTTAGATATCCACGGGGAAAAAGATGGGCTCTGTTATGCGTTTCATCTGAGATTTATCCAGAATTTCTTTTTACAAGAAGGGAATTTAATTTTCAGATATATAGCTGTATCAAATAATGTGTTATCTCAATTCTTTGCTCATTTTCCTACAGATTTTATCCTTACAGTTCTTCCCATAAATGTAAAAGTTTTTAATCCTGAAATGGCAGTATGCTTTTTGTGATAATATGGTGATGCCATTTCAAATGCAGTGTATTTTTTTTTCATGAAATGCTTGAAAATTCATGATTGTGCACATCCTCTCATGTGCTGGAGTATTTCACACGAACTATACACACAATGAACTATGCCATCATCCATTTGTGGCACTAAGGGACGTGGTTTAGTGATGGGACTCAGTATATCAGGTTGATGGTTGAACTTGATAATCTTGAAGGTCTTTTCCAGTCTAGATGATTCTATGATTATTATGATACATTAATATTTAGAGAAATGTTATTTTTGGCTGAATTAATGAGTGTTTTTTTTTTTATGGTCTTTTGGATAAATAATATGAAGAGAGGCATGGGGGACTTCTGGCCCTTAAAAAAACACATCCTACCTTCATTTCCTGTTTTACTGTCATTTATCCAGGGAGATGCACAATATTTTTCTCTTACAAGATTCCTTCCTAAACACTTTTTTTTTTTCCCCAAGAAAGTCATCCCTTTAATGAGTCTGCAAGGCCTGTGTGTCCCTTTGCTTAACTGCACATATAGACCATATGCCTCTGTTTAACCAGTCAGCTATAAGGCCACCTTTTCTAGTTGACAGGCATGGTGTAAGTAAGCCTTTAAGGGCTCAAGGTCTCTTTCCTATGCCACCCTCAAAAACACTGGTGTCCTTGCTCCCAGTGCTTTTGTTCATGAGACATGACAGAAGAAAAAATCAGAGATTCTACTGAGAAAAGTGGAAAACTGAAGGTTGGAAATTTGTCGCTTTTTTCCATTTCCTAACACAAGAAAAAGAAGTAGTTTTGGAAGACACTGAAGGATTATCAAGAGAATCTTTTTTTCAGATGCTATGAAAACATGGAGGAAAAAAAATCAAGTACATTGTATGAACGGAACAGTGTTTAGTGGAGGGAAGCATATGTGTTTATGTGTATGTGCATGTGTGTGTGCATGTAGGAGGAATACTTTCCTTTTCATGCTGCATTTCTGGCTAGCAACATTTTACCTGTGTTTGCAGACGTGATTCTGTATGTACTTTGCATCTGTCAGGAGTGGAAGCTTTGCAGTACACATATCTACCACATACAAGATATTTCTTGCTTTCAGTCTTGGTGTCTTGGTGCTTCTGACACAAGAGGAAATATGTTAATATTGTAGCTGTACAATAAAATCCTATTTGTTACAAATGCTGATGTTCAAAAAAAAAAAAAAGTTTTGTAAAGTCCACAGAAAGGTTTTCTAGTAGAACCTTCTCTGAGCTGTGGCCAGACTTCTTTAAAATGTGGTTTTGCAAAACAGTATCAATTCAAGATTGAATTTTAAAATTATAATCTTCTGTAAATACCAAAAACCTGCTGTATTGACAATACCATGCTGCTTTCATCTGGAAACTCTCTTTTTTTATCATTTAAAAGATGAAGACAAATTCAATTTTACAACCAGCTTGTTCTGCTCTTTTGTTTTTGAAGTCTCAAGGTGCTAATTAGCAGTGCTCTGTGTGCTTTCATATACAATGACTGAGACAAGCAACGACCTCCTCATCCACAAAAGTATCTGTATTTTATATTCCTTCTTCATAGCACCTCTTTACACTTTATTTCATGTTATTGAGCATGAAAGGTTAATTACATTTTTTGAAATTTTCAAAGCAGTACCTTCCATTAGGATTTATTATCTTCCCAAGCAAATCAACACCAACAATAATTTCTATGTGCAGTCACAAAGGGCAGCTTTGTGATAGTTAGGCAAATATTCTGCTTAACTTTGAGAAGTCAAGGCCAGTTCTAATTTAAATGCAGGATGAATGATATGAGTTAGTTCTTCACAGGTAGAAAAGTACAATGAGGATTAAAACAAACAGAACCCAACTTTAGGGTTTATTACAGTACCAGATTCTGCTGGAATGAGAAGGTGTAAATGCAGAACAACTCCAGCTAATTAGATAGGTGAATTCTGGATTTACTCTGCCAGTACTGTCAGCTGGTTCTGACTCTGGGTTCCTTCATTATTATGTGTCCTTGGGTGATGTGATTTTCTAAAACACTCTGATAAGAGCCTTTGGTTCAGCATGCTCTGTGCATATTTAAGGAACCTACAATTATATTTCTAAAAATGGAATCCTCACAATTCAGTACTGTGAAGTTTGTTTCTTTAGTGAATTTCACCTGGCAGCTTTCTGGCAAAAATGAAATAGAGAAAATCACAGCTGAGATGTGACTGGTGATAACTGAATTCTGTACTGGATTAACATACATACTATACATAAATGTAGACTGTTTTTAAAATGATCAACATTGTCATAATCCTGGTGCTTAAATAGTTCAATGAGAATTAACTAGTTCAAATCCTTTCTGCTCATGGTCTATCACAATTTCCAAGTGATATCCAGCAGAAACATGTCCTCACACTTCCTAGAATCCCCTTGAATCCCCTTGGAGATACACATATCTTTGTTGTGCTCCCGATCTCATCCATCATAACCTCAGAATTTTTGCACCATCTTTTTTTTTTCTTTTTTCTAATATATTAACAATACTAGCAACCTGCTAGTAAAATCTTAAAAAGCTGTCTCCCTTTCCCTCTTCAACTCACACGACTATGCTCATAAAAAAACCTCAGCCAGAATCAGAGGCTTCAGACAAAAAATAGCCAAAAGTCGTCAGAGACACAGCATCCTTCTCACCAGTCTTGTTTCTAGACTTAGAAGAGAGAAAGCATAAACCCAGAAACAAATTAATGTGTATGGATGAGAGGACAAGTGTGAGCTTAGTGCTGTAGTTAAAAGCATTCAAGTGTTCTTGCTGTATTAGATATGACAAAATGGTGTGAAAAAAATAGCTGCATGGAAGAAAGCTCAGCTGTTAGAGTAACGTTCTGCAACAATAGTACTTTTTTTCTAAGAATCTCATCAAAGATTATATCCATTACAGCAGTTTAAACCTTTGTTTGAAACTCTCAAATTACACAAGATAAGCATATTCTCTTGTGTTGAAAAAGGCTATCTATATGAAAAAGAACATCACTGGCCACGATTGCCCTGGAAGTCATCCCTTTAATGATAAATTATTGAAAAATTTGCTTGCACCCCTTCCTCCTCCTGTGACATAAAAAGGATGTATAAATATCCTTTACAGGTATAGTAAAATATATATGTAAAGATATATAAATATCCTTTACTATATACTTCATATTTATATATAAATATAAAGTTCTTAATGACTTTTCTTCATACTGGGAGCATTGCCTCTTAATCTTGCTTTTGCTTTCTTCAGAAGGCAGAAAAGAATCATGAAACCTAGGTTGCATGTCAGCATATTATCCAATTCCCTGTCTCTTTTCCTTTTTTCTTTCTTCCTTATGGAAGGTTGGCAAAGCTGTGTGATATCATTTCCATTTACTCTTGTGCTTTCAGTAGGCAAGAATTCTAGCTTAAACAAAAGGAAGCACAGAGTGAATGGAAAATCACATATAATACCTTGCTGAGAAACCACTGAATGTCTTTATATCATGCTGATGGAACAACAGCCATAACATTCAGAATGAGTAGCTTAGACATCTGAAGCTCTTACAGTTGTTTAAAGATAACAATTATATATCCGTCTGTGCTACAGAATGCAACTTGTGCGTCAGCCTCTTCTGGTTTCATTTTTCACTTCTGCCGGAGAATCTCCAGCAATAATAATAATGAATAATAATAAATCATAAGAAGTAAAAAAAAAGGTTCTCTTTAATGGAAGAAACAAAGAGTTGGAAGAGAATAAATACATTTTAGAGAGAATTAAATAGAGAGGGCATTTGCTACTCAGGGATAGCTTTCACAAGCTTCATGCCTTCAGGAATTCCTTCTCCTCAGGAAGTAAGTACGTGAGGAATTCAGTGATGGACATAGCTGCTTCTGACTTACAAAAAAAATAAAAATAAAAAATGGCATGAGTGTTTTTTCCCCATTATGTTACAATGATGCAGTAAGAAATACTTTAAAAATGCATTCATACAATTCAGCCATAATGTCTTTGTGGTGTGGCTAGATTCTTTCAAAGTGTGAGAATTTTTTTTTAGCATATATTTTTATAGCATATATTAAACAATGTAAACTACAATCCTGTCAATGATATTCACTAGTAGTACAAGCATGATATTGCTAGTGGAAAAAAGTTCAGTAAAGGTTGTTAGTTATGTTGAGTCTGGAAAGGCAGGAATGAAACCAGGTATACGTAGCTGGATATCAAAAATAAGATAAAAAAATAGAAAATTATTCCCTGACAGGAATAATTGAAAGATGTTAGATCATTTGCCACAGGTGCCTGAAGCAAAAGTATTCAAAAATAAAATAAAATTATTTTCCAGCTCTGTCTAGCAGTGTTCCACTACATTTTTATTATTAGAAATCTGTAACCATATAATCTTTCATTGTCATTTGCTCAGTCTACTTCACTCTATTCTGTGGAGCAAGGCCTTTCTGTGGTGTTACCAACCACTTTTGGCCACAGTCACTCATGATCTATAAGGCTGTGTTATTTTCCATCAGCAGTTCAGCTTCTGCATTTTTTTCTGCAGCATTTTATGCTCTGGTGTTACACAGTTTAGTTAACATTGACCTTTTTTCTCTTGATAGTTACTTACTTGCATGCTCATTGCATAGTTGGACATGTTGCTACTGTCTACAAAAATGAAAAGTCAATTCACTACCAAAACACCTGTAGTTTTCCTTCAAAAACCTTGCTTTTTGTGGCATTCTTGAAGACCCAATACATATCATTTAGTAAGAACCTTTGTTGACAACTATACCCTTGGAACGGAACACTTTTTAGTTTTTTTTTTTTTTTTTTTCCAGTACTTGTTCTCCTACTAGAACAAATAAAGGGAAATGGGTACTCGGGAAAGATGAAGCCATAGATATTACTCAATACATTCTGACTCCACTACTACAGAAAATAAGCTGAACCACAAACACAGTGTATGTTGCTGAACAAGAACATATATGTTTTATACTTTAGCTTTATCGTATTATACTTTGGAAACAGGAACCACTTTTTTTTTCATTTTACAAATTCATCGTTATTAAGATAAATCTTTTAAAAGTCTCTGTTTGTACCAGCAAGCAGAACATTGCCAAGAGAAATTTCCTTTATATAGTTTGTATTTTCTTCCAGGCAAATACAAACAATAAATTTCTTGCAAAGAATAAATTCCGGGTGTAGTTGTATAAAGTTTATCTAAGGAAACTTCATTCTAGAACAACAAATTTTGGAGGCCTGGGTACTGACGAAATTATATTGATGTGATGAGTGACAAGAGAAAGATAGGAATTGCATGTCTGACAAGAAAGAAATGTAGGTTGCAAATGTTTGATAGGGCATCATTTTCAATGATCATAGTGAAGAGGATGCACAGAAGTGAATTCTTGCCTATACAAATCCTGTATGGCACCAGGCAAAACAATTGTCCTCTTGGAAAGACTAAATTACAGGATTTATTACTAGTATAATCAATAACTGCATGTTGTTTGAGAAAAAAAAAAAGTAAAGATTGGGAAGTGTTGTTTGTAAACACAAATGCTTGTAAATGTAATGCTTTGTAAATAAGGAATGTATGGTTATTGTAAATAGCATCATATTTTTATTGTGATGGAATAATGTGGCTTTGCATAGCTAAGAGGAAAAGGAGGTATTTTGCAGCCCCCCTCCCCCTCCCAACAGTCCCCATCCATTTATTTGTATTTCTACTGGAGAGAGCTGTTTTCATATGGAGTGAAATGACTATTGTCATGAAACATTGTACTTTTAAAAACTGTCATTTAGACAGATTCATACTTCTTGCTGTGCACAAATGGCTCAGCAGTGTCATTTCAGGACAGTGTGTACTAAGGGCTGTGTGGATTCACATCAACCCTTATGGAGCAGAAAAGACTTTATGGCTGAAAACATCTACTATACTGTAGAGATTCGCTCAGTGTCTAGCCAGTGTCATTAGTCAGTTCACAAAGAGAAGACAGAGCCTGGGCCCGGTATCCTGCTGGTTCCTAATTTTGAAGTTACTGAGCAACCTGAGAAAAGGATTATTTGTGCAATGGTGTCATCTGTTGAAAATAAGGCTGTGAGAGACTATTTTCTAGCCAATTTGGAGGTTAAGCAAAATTTAGCCTACAGAAGGGTTTTTTGATGACCTGAAGAAGGAAAAAATTACTCTGAACAGAAGAATGGTCCAGGTGATCAGGTCAATATTAAAGTGTGTTCTCAGAGTCTAACTAGCCATGCATTTCAACCGTCTCATTCTTGGAAGGGCTAAGCTAAGGACCCTGTCTATCCATTGAAATCTGAGGATCAGATCAGATTGATTTGATCAAATTGATTGTTTCAAATCCTGACACAATGGGAGGGGATGAAATTAGATTTCTCAATTATCAGTTGCAAAGAGAAAATGTCATATGTCTTTAAAATATTTGCATGAGGAATGAGTATATATTTTGGCTAATGTGAGCTGTGGGTTTTGTTTTACTTTGCTTCTGTTTTGTTTTCCCCTGTGGTTCAGATGTTTTACAAAGGGGCATTGAATGAATAACAGAAGTATTCACCTACAATTCTTTGTGAAACTCACTACATCCATTCTCTAAATCAGAAAATACCATTGTTTTTCAAAACAACTTCTGTAGAAAACATGGAAGTTTTTAAAGTTTTGGATCTGGGGGCCTTTTTGGACTGCTTTCATACCATGATAGGGAGAAAATACATGTGTAGATCCTCTAGTTCTGAAAAAATGCTGACTGCAATTTTCACCTGATATGTCAAACAGAGTACTGTGCTATGTGACAATGCTAAAACACCTTTACCTGGAGATACAGGATGGCAAGCATAAGTAACATTAGATGATAGTATGGGGTATCAAGTAAGTCAGTGACAATTTTGAACATAGACAAGTTGTATATCAGACAGAAGTCAACTATGTGGACTTTCTACTTTTGTCATTCTCAGAATTCCTTCACTTCTCTCTGGGTGAGTTTCTAATGGGTTAACATGTAAATTTATTTTAATGTCTTTATTTATTCATTTTTCCTCCTGAAATAATTTGATCCTTTTATCAGATGCACTTTGTGAAAAGCTGATGAGGTAGGAAAGTTCATAGCAAAGCAAAATAAGTTATTTTGGTTTTGCTCGAAATTTAGAAATTTAACTTGCAAAGAACCTATAAATGTCCTCAAAAATGTGAAATTCTTTTTTCAGTGATTTATGGAAAAGATTCACAAAGCAATAAGGTCTCATTGCAATTTTCAGTAGTGAAGAAAAGGAAAGATGACTGAAGACTTATTTGGTTAACCTAAATGGAGAAAATAAATATGTTGTGTGCCCAGAAGGCTTGAAATAGAGAACACTGGAAAGGAAAGGGAAGAGAAGGAAAAAGGAAAGGGAAGGAAAAAGAAAAGGGAAGGAAAGGACCATAACCTTTAAGGATTCAAAGCAGTAATGGCTTTAATGTCACAGCTACAAAACAATAGGGTAATAACAAATGGGCATATTGGGGAAGAAAAGTCTCTTTTGTTTTTCCCTTTGTATTGTTTGACCTTGATTCGTTTCACTTACCTTTGCAGCCTGATAATTTGGTCTGGAACAAAGTGCACACATGCACAGAGTGAATTCTGGCCAGCTCCATTGATCAGTGTGTGATGAGGAGTGGGGGAGGAAGACACAGATCAGGAGGTGCGTATGTTGGGGGCAAAACCTGGAGTGCTTCATTTTGATGTTTCAACTTGCTGTTTCAAAACAAAGCCTCCAACCCAAACAAAGACCTTCAATTCATTAGCTATGGTACAGAATGTTTACTCTGACTGAGAATTATGTTTTGATGGAATAGGGAGGATGTCTTTTTTGTAAGGAAACAGATTTTTTTTATTTATGTGTTTGCCCTCAATGCTGTTTTTTTTTTTTTTTCAGTGTTTCTTAGTGCAGCAGCCAGCTCAATACAACCAGTTATTTGCACAGTTCTGCCTTCAGAAGTGATTTTACAGGAAGAACTATGCAAATCCTAATGCTAAATGCCTCTTCCTTACCTAAATGGCAGTTCAGTTATTCTTAGTAAATTGTATCATTTACTGTAGATGTAAATTAATGTAAATACATCACTAAATGTTGCAGAAGTTTACTGCAACTAAAGGTGTCATCTGGTGTATTGTGGCCTTCAGACGAGGTGCAAAATGTGAGGTACAAAAGTAGCATTTTATTACATTATCCTTAATAAGACAGGAAAATACAAAGCTGGCCTGGGCAGCAATGTTAAAAATAAAAGGTGGCACCTGAAACTTAGCTTGATCAAGGCCTTTATATGAATAAGGATATGGAGTATCCTTTTGCTCAGTTATAAAGTACAGCACAAAGGTAGCTAGCTAACTAGATTCATCATTATTCTGGCAAAAAATAATAATAATAATAATTCAGAATGAATATTATTCTGGCAAAAAATAATAATAATAATAATTCAGAATGAATGTGTGCCATAAACTCTTTCCTGCTAAATTATCTGTAAAACAATATTAAATGTGGTTTTGTTTGTGGCACCAGAACAGTAGTTTTCAGAGCAAGTTATGTCTGCATGAATGAAATGTTCAGCTTGAAGTTTGAGGCATGAGGGAAAGCCTTGCTTGGCTTCAGGCTGTCATCTCTGTAATTGTTGAAACTACAGATTTCTATGAAACATCATACATTCATACAGACAAAAACCTTAGGAATTTCAAGCTGGCAGTTTTGTGCACCAGATAGATGCTATTGAAGACTGGTGCCCTAAGAAAATTTCCACAAAGAGTAACCTCAGCATGCTAATTCTGATTTTGGATGATTTAGGATGGGGATAAAAAAAATAATCAAAACAGAGGGAATCAAGAAGATGATTTATACTGTTGGTAGTCAGTGTGACTGCACAGTTAATTGGCTGGACCATTGCTAGTCCAGCCTAGTGCTGAACTCAAAGCAGTGAGGAATCACTGGTTCTGTTTTTCCCCATCTGGCTGACTCTGGATTTGTCCATCTTCCAAGACGCGATCTGACAGCTGCTACCTCCACTTTCATGTTGTCTGTTACAGTGCCTTTTGAGTGATGCCCCAGCATTGCTGGCTGGTAGATGGAAGAGAAAGGAGTGAGGCAGTGACGCAGCCCTTCCCTTTATCCTGTAGTTGTGTCCTGACAGAATAGGGAAGAACCAGGTTTCTTTCTTGCACTTTTCTAGTTCTAAATACATCTTTCCAGGCAACATCTGTCTTCACAACAAAATGATGATTGAAGTCCAGAGATAACACATGCTGCACTGAAATATTCTCAAAATTGAGATTTTCTTTGGTGTTTTTTAATGGCATTAAAACAGGTGTTGTGATTAGTTGTCTCTAGGTGCCTCATGAATATTGTTGTAAAGGACAAAACTTCCTCTAAAGGAGATTAGAAAATAGAATAGTTTTAGGATTTATACTTCATACATTTTTCATATGCACTTCTTTTTAGTGCTTTTAGCAATCTTTAAGTGGCTTTATATTGTTGCATATTGTCTAATGCAAGTTGCATATTGTCTAAATTCAATGTAAAAAAATGGAAATCAAAGATGGGGAGAAAATCAAGCCACGTATTTTAAATATGTGATATGAATTAAACTAATAAAAATGCCATATCACAGACTCATAGTATCATAGAACAGTTAAGGCTGGAAGGAACCTCTGGAGGTCATCTATTCTGATCCCGCCACTCAAGCAGGGATGCCAACAGCAGGCTGCAAAGGACCATGTCCAGATGGCCTTTGAAGATCTCCATTGAGGAAGAGTCCACAACTTCTCAGGGCAACCTGTGCCAGTGCTCCATTACCCTCACAGTAAAAAGGATTTCCTGAAGTTCAGAGTGAACTGCCTGTGTTCCAGTTTGCACCCAGTGCCTCTTGTCCTGGCATCAGGCACCACTGAAAAGAGCCTGGCTCCATCTTCTTTGCACCCTCCCTTCAGGGATTTACACTCATTGATGAGATCGCCCCTGAGCCTCCTCTTCTCCACACTGAACAGTCCCAGGTCCCTCAGTCTTTCTTCATAGGAGAGATGCTCCAATCTCCTGATGGTAGCGCTCTTTTGGACTCATTCCAATATGTCCATGTCTCTCTTGTACTGGGGGACCCAGACCTGGACACTGTATTCCACCACTCCACCACTGTACTCCACTGCAGCCTCACCAATGCTGCTTCATATCTCATGAAAACAAAGTATGTCCGTTATGTGAAAATAAGATAATAAATAAATCAGTCAACCTGCTGAAAGATTTGATTTGACAAAGGCTGTCAAGTGGGGATAAGTCTGAAAATACATTGGAAATGGACCAGTTCAAGGTCTGTGAAATTTTACTAACTTGCTCATGCTAGAAAGTTAAATCTTAGTTGTTATCAGAAAAAAAAAGAGGAGTATGTATACCACTCTGCTCATAACATACAATATTTTAGCGTGCTTAAAATCACCACCATTTTAATCCCAACTTTCTGTGAGAAGTGGATCCTCAAATGATCAGCAAGGATTACGATGTGGTTAATAATAAACAGCCTCCCTTCTGTCCCACCCAAACACACCCAAGTTTGGGGAAGAATGAAATTCAGAAGACTATTTCTGTGCAACATGAAATTTACTTTTCTCCTGAAAGGTAGGCCAGTTGCATTAAGATGATTCTTCACCTCATATGTGGTGATGTATGCAATGTTTCATCCCACTCGATGATTGCACAGTCTTTTTTGTTTCCCTGGTTTACAAAAGGACATGGTTGCAGGGAGTCATTTCCCAGGGCAGCTGGTGTGAGTCTCAGTGCTCAGCATGGGTCTGCTGCCAGTATACTTTGTCTCATCCATGACTCCCACAATGTCTTGAGGAAACCATTTGCTGTGCAGCTAAATTCCTGTTCCACAGCTGTTTAGATAACTTTGGCACATTTATCTGTTTACTAACTCCCAGCTGGATCAATTTGAGATATTGTGGGAGTGTGTCCCTCCCTCACCCACCCACAGCATGCCAGTTATCTGTTTTTACTTTATTTGGAAAAGTATTTGCTGCATCCAAATTGTTGTGGAAGACTGCCAATTCCATTTTTTATTGGAAACCAATGTTCTCATATGGTCATAAATGTTGCCTTTTGACACTATAAATTTATATTTTTTTTTTCAAAACAAGTTCATGTTTATAAAATGCAATTTATCTATAATAACTTGCTAAAAATAAACTCCAAAGCCAGTGATCTAAAGAAGGCGTAGGAAACTTTTCAGGTTTTATTTCTCTAATTAATTAAGGTTGATGTCAAGAAGCACTCCTATCAATTTAAGATGAGAATGATTTTTTCAGAACTGTGACAGTATGGGGAAGTTTTCTTTCCTTTTTTCTTTTTACACTCAGTTCAAAATCAATGCCAAGCTCTATCTTTGGAATAAATCACGTGAGTTGATGAAAAATAGAACAAGCAGTAAATGTTAACATTACTACTTTGTAACACAAATTCTTCCCTTTTTACATTCATGTCTTAATGCACCAGTAAAAGTGTAATTTTTTTGTTTAGATAAGCATTCTGTAAGTCATGTAGGTTTTACATTTTTCACTTTCCAGTTTTGCTGAATGCCTTGCTGTGATTTTCTTCATTATTCAGCACCATTTCAAGTGGAGTTGACCAGGTTATTGCTGGGACAAGGCTGATTAATCCTTGAAGCAACAGTGCATCATCTCAGCAGTCAAATCTATAACCACAGACTGGAGGTTAGCTGTTAAATGGAATTAGACCTTCTGTTATGGGGCTGTAGATCTACACACCTCTAAGATGCTAGTGTTCTCAGTATCTTTCACTTAGAAACCTTATTTGTTCTAGCAGAGGTGAATGAATCCTTCCTCTTCTATCAAGAATAGTTGAGTGCTACATTCTTCAGCTTAAGTACATGACCCTGGGAATATTAGTTAAGTAAACAGTTAATTATCATAATCTAAAGTGCTAATAATAAAATGAATAATGACTGGCTTAAATGTTGAGCAGAACTGAATGAAAACTTTCTTTGTGGTTACAGGCCTCCATCTACACAGGGCAAATAGCAGAATTTTCATCTTCTACTTTTTCGTATAACTACAGTTCTTGCTTAAATGTCAATTTTTTGAAATATGAAAGTTTACTTGGAACTATCACCTCTCATAGATCTTTATTAGATGCAGGATAATACATTCTCTTGGAACCTTATACCCTTGTATGATATTATGATGTCCTTATTGCTATGTTTGAGAAACACTAATAGAAATAAGGGGTCAAAGGAGGCGAAAAAATAATAATAAAAAAAAATAATAAAAAATCATTCTTCAGTCTTTCCTTTAAGTGGTAAATCCCTATTTTAAGTTAGAACAAACCCAAAGGTAAGCTTTATCAGCTGCAAGATATCTCCAAAAGCTATTCAAACAGATCGGTGAAATATGGGAGAGAAATACTAACATATTATTTACTTTGGTTATAGTTCCCAAACTCTTACACAGGGAGAAGATAGGACATTACTTTGTAAAAATAAGAAGAATGTCTTGAAGAATGGGAGATCATCTTTGGATTACCCTGATTCTTGTCTGGCAGTTAAATTAAAGACACAGTTGGTATGAAGAATGAAGGTAGAAAAACAGTTAAAAATGTGTTGGTTTAATTTGTCTGTAATTCCCAAATATGCTAACGGTAAAGCATATATTAATCATGGTAGGAAAACTCCAAATCCGTATTGCTTTCTTCAGTTACTTAGTTTGGCAATAAAACTAATTCAGCCTGGAGAAGATAAGGCTCAGGAGCGATTTCATGAATGTGTGTATATCCCTGAAGGGAGGGTGCAAAAAAGACGGAGCCGGGCTCTTTTCATTGGTGCCCGGTGCCAGGAAAAGAGGCACTGGGTGCAAATTGGAACACAGGCAGTCCCCTCTGAACAGGGGGGGTTGCTCCAGGTGACCTCCGGAGATTCTTTCCAACATTAACTGTTCTATTGTTTTGTGAAAACTACATTAAGATCTTCAGAAGACTTTTCCAAGCTGCTGAGGGACAGAGAAAGCAAACCACAAGATGACTCCTCTAAACCCAAAGATTCCAAGATTTCTGGGTTTTGTTTATTTTATGATGCTTATTTCATGGTGTCAGCAGACAGTTAACATCTCTAATACTGTTTATATGGCAATGATACGTGGCAGAGAATTGACCCCTTCTGATATTTTATAACTATGCTTTAGCTAAGAATATAATCATGTTTCCACCTAGTGTCTTGTTGAATGAGAGCAATCAGCTTGCTATGTGCTAGAAACATATTAATTCTGAGCACAAGTGTTAAGCATTGTAATTTCCAAATAAAGATTTCATAGTGATTAGTGGCCACAAGTAAAGAGACATATTTATCGTTACTTTTAAGTCTTAACATTCCAGGAGTAAGAGGAACTATTTAAAATACAACAAAAGGTTCCAGAAAATTATTTTGTGCATGCAACTGCATTATTTGTGTTGAGTTCATAAGCCACATCAGTCCCCTCATGGAGATTTGACACTGACCAACAGTTTGACATAGGGATGTATACAGAATCTCCTACTGGACATGTTATCTAGCCAACTTCTTCAGTTTGTTTCTCAGGAAAGCACTACTTAAGATCAAAACAAATACCCCCCTCCTGATGCAACCAACCAACAAACCAAAAGAAACACAGACAGGATAGAATCTATTTATACTGTGGGTAAGAAGGTTTTACTCTCATAAGACTGCTACTGCATCTACAACATGCATATAATAAATCTAAATGGGGAAGAAGGGGGCTAATAAATGTACGCATGACGTTACAAACTGGTAGGTACATTGATGGAATTTCCTGAATGAAATTAGTATTTACAATCCTGCCTTATGACAATGCAGTGTTAAAAAGTTACAGCACATGGTGCTTTATTTAAGACCTGCTGTCACTGAAATCAGAAACAGAAATTCAAGATGGGATTTAGAAGCAGCCTATAAGAGGTTAGGGACCTGAAATGGCAATATTTTCTGAAAGCACAGTTCTCAATGCCTACCTGTTGAGGCACACATGAATTGCGATGTTTGGAAGTAGTATTGCATTTTTGACATGATTACTACAGTTCATAAGAACTGATTTAATTAACAGCACCCAAAATAGAACCATTCTTTTTCAGTTAGCAAAATAAAAAAGGAAATGAACCTCAGAAACCAATGAAAAGTCATAACTCCTTAAAAATTGATGCAGTTCTAATGTTCTGAATATTAATGCAGGTATGGAGTTAAAATAAAATAAATCCTGTCAAACCATTCTTTAAATGAACGTAATTCATATGCATGTGCAAGAACAGAACCCACAATTCTAAATGTGATCGCTTCCTCTAATTTAAAAAAAAAAAAGAAAAAGAAAGAGTCATTGCTGTAATAGATGTTTCTGCACCTCTGGACATTTTTATAAATCCTTTTGCCCGAATACTCCTTTTATGTCTGAAAGAACTCACTATGGTGATTGAGCTCTAATTCCACAGAACATGGCACCTTCTGAAGATTACTGGAGTTAGTTTTGCCAGAAGTTTTTAAAAAGCAAAAAGTTTTTGATATTTACTGAACTGTCTGTTTAGTTTTATAACAGCTTAATTGTGGAATTTCTTCTTAATATTCATAGTGATGATCAGATCCATCTAAAGTTGTGCCAACACTCATACTCACTTTGTCTGCAAATAATAATAATAATTAAAACCACTACAAATATACTTGTCCATAAATACTACATGTCATGTCAGCAAGTTTTCAAGTACAAGGCTGGATGATGAAAATTGAGACAATACCTTTTGGAAAGTGTATGGCAGTTTCTTAGTAAATTTCTATTGGTATTGAACATAAACCAAAAAAGGACTATGTCTTTTGGCAGCATAGAACTGATATAATAAACTGTAGCATGACAGTCAAAGAAAGAGAGTATAGGTACGAGATTGAGGAAGAGGAAATAATTGGTGTATAGGATGTGAATATTGTTGTGGGAGTTGGCACAGAAACTAGACCAAGTCACCTAAAGAAGAGGTATAGAAGAAATGAGGTACAGTATTTTACGCTTACCACTTTTATAGATAAGAGTATAATGTTAAGATAATATATAATATAGTATATAGCAATAATATACTACAGTAATATAATGAGAATGGAGAAGGAAGACTGAAATAAATATGAAGGTAAAGAAAGATACGTGAAAAGAGTACCATGAAAGCTTGAGTGATTAAGATACCAAAGATAAGGGACTGACCAATTTTGTCAGAGGTTGATTATTTTCCAGTGAATAAATCCTATCAACAAAGGAAAATTTTGTGATAAGAAAGGGAAAATATTAAACATCCATCCCCCTTTTTCTCAGACTCACAAACAGAGTGTATTATTGTAGTTTATTCTGAGTGTCCCCTTCCTTCTCCTTCCCCCCTTATAACCAAATAAATGGCTTTATATCTAAAATACACAGGAAAAAAATCCATATTTAACAAATAATCATTCAGCACAGTTGAAAGAACTGTTTACCTTGCACATAGGCATTATTTTTTTTTCCTTCCCAATACTGTGGGACCTGCTTCCCAAGATGAGGACCTGCTGCTGAATGGTTTTTGAAATTTGAGACATTTTCACTGTATATTCTATGACTCCATTGGCCTTCACATCTAAATTCATAAACCATATTGAAAGCATGTTGAAGGAGATGACAGTAATGCAGAGGCATGATTTTGCTATCTCTTTGTCTATTGGTAACATTTTTCTATTAAAGATTTAAGCATTTAAGCGACACAAACATGACTCAGATAACACTTAAAGAAGACCAGATTGTCTAATTAAAGAGCTTAGAGAATTGAAATGCAAACCGTAAGCAGGGTCATACCCTCTTTTTCATTCTTGTAGAAATAATAAAAGCTGAAGTGCTCCTTCTCAGAGAAACTTCAGTGTAACAAGAACATTTTGTAGTTGTGGCCTTGTATCTTTCTTCAGGATAATATATATATATAATTTTTTTTTTCAAAGGTGTTTAAGATTTTTGGCAGTAGGATGAAATCTGAGATTGTGAAATTTGTTTTAGAACAATGTATTTTGGTATAGCTATATAGTAATTTATACCAGCCCAGTATTATAATTTTTATACATATATATATATATATATATATAATATTTATAATATTATATAATATATATATATATATAAATTAAATAAATAAATAAATAAATAAATAAATTAAATAAAATAATATTTATAATATTATATAATATATATATATATATAATATTTATAATATATTATATAATATAATATTTATATATATATATAGTAATTTATACCAGAAGACAGCTGGCCTGAGATGAGGCTGCATTACCCACTGTCTTGTTTCAGAGAGTAGAGGAAACTAAGTCATCCTGAGGACATAGAGCCAAAAGGGAAGGTGATACATGTAATTAAGTGATGATTTTGTCTGTTGTTTTGTTTTTTGTTTTATAAACTGGTTTCTCTTGTATGCTTTTAAGGTCTCTGAGTCATTAGTCTCTTAGAAACTCATTCTGGCATATGCTTGAGCTTGTTTTTCACTGAAAAACAGCTTTCTCAGGGATTCATTAATTTCTGAGGTAGGGAATAAAACTGTTCTTGTTAAAGAAGAGGGGAAAAAGTAGAAATATGTATACGAATATAGTGTTATAACATATCCATAACAGTTCTATTATCACTTTTAAGTCTCTGCTGTGGTGCAGCAGATAAAATATTCTTTGTTCTTCATACACACTCATTTCTGATGCAGAAGATATAGATTCATTTATAATTGCATGTACACTGGTGATAACTCCAGCTGGTTTATATAACTTTCTGCCTTGAGAGCTCAAAAAAAAATCTCTGTATTCCAATTCAGGCTGTTAATCTTTGTAGTTCCCTGTCCTTCATGATAAAGGAGGCAGCAGAAGATATTTTCTAATATGATAAAATGTGTCAAAAGCCTGTCTTCCCTGTACATAACCAGTCAATGTCAGTTCATTGTACATAGTCTTACAGCAGCCAGTGAGACTTCTAAAATGCAGTAGTGCATGTTGCTTCATGGCCCAACATATTATCATAGGGGAAATAGAAAGCAGTTTAGTTTTGTGAGTGTGAGAAGGCTCATTTTGGTCTGGTGTCTCCTCATACATTAACAACAGGACTCAGTTCAGGATGGATGAATTCCTGCCTTTAACAACATGATTTTGGCTTGGAGAGTTGAACTGATTATTGATTTGCCCCAAATTCACGTGTGAAAACACTTTACAAAATGAAGTAAAAATGAAAGTTTTGCAAAAGCTTTTTCTTCTTCTTTGTTCTTACAAATCATTATTTACAGATACTATTACAGTACCGGGGACCAGGAACAGCCATCCATGCCTTTGTCACTGCAGGCTATTGATACATACTATTAAAAACTACATAAGACAACCCAGCTGGAAATCAGAGCTGAAGAATAATAAACCAGCTTGGTAAGTTGAGTTCCTTTTAGAAAGCACATAAAACTTGTGCACTGTTACTTGTATTGATTTTCCATTGGTTTCCAGTTAAATTTTTAGACAACATTTTAAAGTTTAAATCCATAAATGAGTCAAAACAAATCAAATTCTCAAGGCCTCTGGCCAGCACAGAGGCACCAAGTTCACATACATGCACAAAATCCCATACAGACAGCTGATGCCATCTCAGTGTGATTTGTTATGTTTACAACAACCATTTGATAACAATTGTGGATTTTTAGATGATTTCAAAATGCATAGAAACTTAGTTAGTCTAGATCCTTCTAAAATGCATAGAAACTTAATCTAGATCCTTCTTTCTTACACAGCAGTAAAAACCCCAGGGCAAGTTACAGGAGTTACCACTCCAGTTTTCATGATCTAAGTATTTTACAGTTACTTTTGCCAAGTGAGGGATCCAGAGAATAAATTTTGTTTAAATATCTAGTATAGAAATTGTGTAACACAGCAAGTAACCTTTAGGACTGTGTGATTGAACTCAGCAAATGTGGAACAAGTGTGTTTGCACTTGGTAAGGTTTCTCAGGAAGTTTTATGGAAATAGGTTCTATTGATATGTTTTTACAGTTGTTTATTTACCTGTGTTCCTGGTGAATAGCACAGAACTGAAAAAGGAACATCTTAAAAAGACAGGAATGGAACTAGTTAAGCCTTTTGCTTACTTGACAATTATATAATTTGAATGAGAATTAAGTAAGTTAAGAAAACCAAATAATTGAGATCAACGAAATTCTGGACAAAAATGTATTTTGAGTTATTAAAATCAAGCAAACAAACAAGCAGCTATCTCTGAGAATTAAAGATAGTGAAGACAAAGTATAGTTCTAAGGATCTTTGGAAGACCACAGGTAACATTTAAATTTCATCCATAACATAATCATTGAAACTTTGTCACAAAATGTCTTTAGAAACGGATGGGTCTACAAAATCAGCCTTTAAAGGCAAAAAATACATTTGCTCTGCTTTGACAGTACCTGTCATGTAATTGCTCATCAGTAGGAGAAAGGATTTATATTTTATTCCATAATTCATTGAACATTCACCTGCCAGCTGTGGTAAATCATTTCAAAATCCTGATTTTTGTAACTCCTCAGATAGGAACACAAATCATATATCTAAACATCCTCCTGACAGTGGGATCCAAATCCTGTGTCCATTTTTCTGATTCACAAGACTCCAAGCAAAACCTCTGTATGCACCAAAACTACAGGAAGCCTCCGTCCCTCTCATTTCACCCATGTGTTTGTGGAAAAGACAAGTGAAATAAGTGACAGGCAGGGCTTTTTTTCCGACATCGAGGCCGCTCGAGGGAGCCGCCAGGACCTGGCAGCCCTCACGAGGGAGGCTGACGAGGCATAGGCAGAGCCAGCAGCACCCCCTCCCCGGCCGTTCAAAAGCAGCCCCTAGGGAGCGCGAGCAACCAGGAGCACGGCGAACAGGGCGTGGCACATCAGAAGGGCAGGGCGCGGCAGTTCCCGCAGGGAGGGCAGAGAGCGCAGAACGTTCCCCCCGCCCATAAGAACAACACCTTTAATGGCTGTCGACCGCTAGCTAGGCTGCAATGGTCTACACCAGGCAGAGCGCTCTCTCTAGAAAGTCTGTAACCACCCAGACTGACCGCCTGCTCAACAATGCGGCAGTTCAGGTCTCTGGGTGCAGGGAGTGTCTGAGCCTCTTGCTGCCATCTGAGGGAGGCAGAGGCTTCGTGTGTGTGAGGTGCGAGCAGGTGGATGACCTGGTCCGCATGGTGGCAGAACTCAAAAGAGCAGGTGGATAGGTTGAGGGCTATCAGGGAGTGTGAGCGGGAGATAGACTGGTGGAGCGACTCCCTGCAGGGCTTGAAGGACAGGTACCGGGGCGAGACACCCCAAATGGGGGTGGACCCCCTGCCCTGTTGCTGTCGGGCAGAGGGAGGCGACCTAGGAGTTGAGGAGGAATGGAGACAGGTCCCTGCTTGACCTCGCAGGCAACGCACCCCCCCACCGGCCCCTCCTTCCCAGGTGCCCTTACATAACAGATTTGAGGCCCTGGAGCTTGAGAGGCCGGTGGGTGAGAACGAGGTAGAAAGTCTACCCAGGAGGATGCCTAGGGCGAGAAAGCTGACTCCACGCCTCAAGACAGCCTCCACCAAGAAAGACAGAAGGGTGATCGTTGTAGGTGACTCCCTTCTCAGGGGAACAGAGGGCCCTATTTGTCGACCTGACCCTACCTGTAGGGAAGTCTGCTGCCTCCCTGGGGCCAGGGTCAGGGATGTTGCCAGAAAGCTTCCCAACCTGGTTCGCCCCTCTGACTACTACCCTCTTTTGATAGTCCAGGCTGGCAGTGATGATATTGAAGAGAGAAGCCTGAAGGCTATCAAACGGGACTTTAGGGGACTGGGACGGTTAGTGGATGGAGCGGGAGTACAGGTGGTGTTTTCGTCCATCCCTGCAGTGGCAGGGAGGGGTACCGAGAGGACATGGAAAGCCCACCTGATTAACACGTGGCTCAGAGGCTGGTGCCAACACAGAAATTTTGTTTTTTTTGACCATGGGGCACTTTACCCGGCACCCGGCCTGGTGACCGCAGACGAGTCCCTGTCTCTAAGGGGAAAACGGATCCTAGCCCAGGAGCTGGCAGGGCTCGTTGAGAGGGCTTTAAACTAGGAAAGAAAGGGGAGGGGGCTGAAATAAGTCTTGTTGGAGCTGTACCAGGGGGAACAATGGCAAGGCCGGGGGAGAAGGCAATGGCCCGACTGAAGTGCATCTACACTAATGCACGCAGCATGGGTAACAAACAAGAGGAGCTGGAAGCCATCGTGCAGCAGGAAGGCTATGACTTGGTTGCCATCACGGAAACGTGGTGGGACCACTCTCATGACTGGAGTGCTGCAATGCCTGGCTATAGGCTCTTCAGAAGGGACAGGCAGCACAGAACGGGTGGTGGTGTGGCTCTCTATATTAGAGAGTGTTTTGAAGTTGAGGAACTGAGGCTGGGAATGATAAGGTTGAGTCTCTATGGGTTAGGATCAGAGGGAAGGCCAACAAGGCAAGCATCCTGGTGGGGGTCTGTTATAGACCGCCGAACCAGGATGAGGAGATAGATGAGGAGTTCTACAGGCAGCTGGCAGAAGCTGCGAAATCGTCAGCGCCTGTTCTTGTGGGGGACTTCAACTTCCCAGACATATCCTGGAAGCACAACACAGCCCAGAGAAAGCAGTCTAAGAGGTTTCTGGAGAGCATGGAAGATAGCTTCCTGATGCAGCTGGTTAGAGAACCTACCAGGGGAGGTGCCCCGCTAGACCTTCTGTTCACAAACAGTGACGGACTGGTGGGAGATGTGGTGGTCGAGAGCTGTCTTGGGCAGAGTGACCACGAAATGGTTCAGTTCTTTATTCTTGGCGAAGTCAGAAAGGGGACCAGTAAAACCGCTGTCTTGGACTTCTGGAGGGCTGACTTTGAGCTGTTCAGGACACTGGTTGGCAGAGTCCCTTGGGAGGTGGTTCTGAAGGGCAGAGGAGTCCAGGAAGGCTGGGCACTCTTCAAGAAGGAAATCTTAATGGCTCAGGAGCAGTCTGTCCCCACGTGCCCAAAGACGAGCCAGCGTGGAAGAAGACTGGCCTGGCTGAACAGAGAGTTGTGGCTCGAGCTTAGGAGAAAAAAGAGGGTTTATAATCTTTGGAAAAGAGGGCAGGCTACTCAAGAGGACTATAAGGATGTTGTGAGGCTGTGCAGGGACAAAATTAGAAAGGCCAAAGCTCATCTGCAGCTCAATCTGGCTACTGCCGTTAAAGATAACAAAAAAAGTTTTTACAAATACATCAACACAAAAAGGAGGACTAAGGAGAATCTCCATCCTTTACTGGATGCGGGGGGAAACTTAGTTACAAAAGATGAGGAAAAGGCTGAGGTACTCAATGCCTTCTTTGCCTCAGTCTTTAGTGGCAAGACCAGTTGTTCTCTGGATACCCAGTACCCTGAGCTGGTGGAAGGGGATGAGGAGCAGGATGTGGCCCTCAGTATCCATGAGGAAATGGTTGGCGACCTGCTACAGCACTTGGATGTACGCAAGTCGATGGGGCCAGATGGGATCCACCCGAGGGTACTGAGCGAACTGGCGGAGGAGCTGGCCAAGCCGCTTTCCATCATTTATCGGCAGTCCCGGCTATCAGGAGAGGTCCCAGTCGACTGGCGGCTAGCAAATGTGACGCCCATCTATAAGAAGGGCCGGAGGGTAGACCCAGGGAACTATAGGCCTGTCAGTTTGACCTCAGTGCCAGGGAAGCTCATGGAGCAGATTATCTTGAATGTCGTCACGCAGCACTTGAAGGGCAACCAGGCGATCAGGCCCAGTCAGCATGGGTTTATGAAAGGTAGGTCCTGCTTGACGAACCTGATCTCCTCCTATGACAAAGTGACGTGCTTGGTGGATGAGGGGAAGGCTGTGGATGTGATCTACCTTGACTTCAGTAAGGCTTTTGACACTGTTTCCCACAACATTCTCCTCAAGAAACTGGCTGCTCGTGGCTTGGACTGGCGTACGCTTCGTTGGGTTAAAAACTGGCTGGATGGCCGGGCCCAAAGAGTTGTGGTGAATGGAGTCAAATCCAGTTGGAGGCCGGTTACTAGTGGAGTCCCCCAGGGCTCAGTGCTGGGGCCAGTCCTCTTTAATATCTTTATCGATGACCTGGATGAGGGGATCGAGTGCACCCTCAGTAAGTTTGCAGACGACACCAAGTTAGGTGCGTGTGTCGATCTGCTCAAGGGTAGGAAGGCTCTGCAGGAGGATCTGGATAGGCTGGACCGATGGGCTGAGGTCAACTGTATGAAGTGCAACAAGGCCAAGTGCCGGGTCCTGCACCTGGGGCACAACAACCCCAAGCAGCGCTACAGGCTGGGAGATGAGTGGTTGGAAAGCTGCCTGGCAGAGAAGGACCTGGGAATACTGGTTGATAGTCAGCTGAATATGAGCCAGCAGTGTGCTCTGGTGGCCAAGAAGGCCAACAGCATCCTGGCTTGTATAAGAAACAGTGTGGCCAGCAGGGCTAGGGAAGTGATTGTCCCCCTGTACTCGGCTCTGGTGAGGCCGCACCTCGAGTACTGTGTTCAGTTTTGGGCCCCTCACTACAAGAAGGACATCGAGGTGCTCGAGAGAGTCCAGAGAAGGGCAACGAGGCTGGTGTGGGGTCTGGAGAACAAGTCTTACGAGGAGCGGCTGAGGGAGCTGGGGTTGTTTAGCCTGGAAAAGAGGAGGCTCAGGGAAGACCTCATCGCTCTGTATAGGTACCTTAAAGGAGGCTGTAGAGAGGTGGGGGTTGGTCTATTCTCCCACGTGCCTGGTGACAGGACAAGGGGAATGGGCTCAAGTTGCGCCAGGGGAGGTTTAGGTTGGATCTTAGGAAGAACTTCTTTACTGAAAGGGTTGTTAGGCATTGGAATGGGCTGCCCAGGGAAGTGGTGGAGTCACCATCCCTGGAGGTCTTTAAAAGACGTTTAGATGTAGTCCTTAGTGATATGGTTTAGTGGAGGTTTTGTTAGTGTTAGGACAGAGGTTGGACTAGATGATCTTGGAGGTCTCTTCCAACCTAGACGATTCTGTGATTCTGTGAAATAGTTTCACTGTCTTTGTCATTAATGTAGAAAATAGTTGTCAGCATTATCTGTATTAAACTTCTTGCTTTTATTCAAAATCACAGGATATATTTTCCTTGTTGCTTGTAAAGCAACAGTGATAAACTAATCTGCAGGGGCACATTGCTGTTTGAGAGTCATTTTTATAAAATACTAAGTTTAAGGTGCAAGCTAAATGATATAAATTTGCTTATTATTAAAAATATTATATATTAGCAATATTGATAATAGAAATATTCTGATTATTTTTCTTGTAATTTGTTAATTCCCACAGAAGAAATATGGATATTACAATGAAATTCAGTTTCCGTGCGTAAGCATACTAAAGAACAAACATTTTTAAGAGTCTATATCCATTTTATAGCACTCAATAAATGTAATTATTTCAGTATGTCAAAATAACGATTAAAGACATTTAAAATGTTTTCACATGTTGATTCACTTAATTTTATAAAATATACTTGACAAAACTGTGGCAAAAAAAAAAAGTGTGGGGAGATGGGTGCTGCCTTGGATTTGCGGATTTGCTGTATAGAGGATATCTCTTAGAAGTACTCTATTCCTCCTTTTTTTCTTCTTCTTTTTTTTTTCTTTCCTATATAAGAAAATATTTTACTCTTTTCCAAATTATTAAAATTTTTTCTTAGGACTCCTAACATAACCCTGGAAACCTAAGTCTACTCAGATTAAAATATTATAGAGGAAATTCATCCATCACATTATGGTATATAACTGTGTTCTCGATGTCTGAAAAGAAAATCTGTTCTAACTCAAAGTGCTCTTGACATTAAAACTCTGTGTTGGATCATGTGCCATGACTAATAAAAGAAAAAAAAAATCAGATACATGAGACAAAATACAACATGAACAGTTGTATTTTCTATCATTAAGTAATAATGAATCATGTTTCATGAAAACTTTGTGAACCTAAAAATATTTCTGTGCATTGTTATTAGATTAAACTGATGTCAGAGGTGGTTCTCTCAACATTTTGAAAAGCAGGTTTGGCATAAAGAAGTGCTAGCTAAAGCTTACAGTTTCTGTTCTGTAAGAAATGTTTATATTTGAATGTGTGATTTCATTTTATGAAAAAAAAATAAAATAAAAATGCAACTATTCTGAAAACCTTATGGTGTACAGTATTTCCAAAAATGAATATGTACCTAGGGATACCAGAAACTTCTGGATCCCTCGGGCTGCCTAATTCCTGCCCTATTGAGATGCAAGTGCAGCAAGGTTGTTGAGCAGGACTGCTGTTGAAAGTTGATGTGCTTGTCTGCTTCATTTTTGTGTGCAACTGCATAGGACTCTTCGAAGAGACTGGTCCCACTGTGAGCAACAAGCTTTACCCTAACAAGAAATCAGAGCTACAGACAAGTTATGAAACCCCGCAGTTCTGTAAGATGATATGTAACTGTTCCATGATGTACAGCAGTCTTGCAGTACTCCCACTATGTTTCCTGCAGTGGTTAAGGGAATTCTTTTGCTATCATGAAGAAATTTCTTCCTTGTCAAGACCTCCCTGACAATCATGCATTTAAATTCAGCTCATAAATAAGCAGTCATAACTCTTACTGATTTGGAGCGATCAGCACTTTTGTCATAGTTGAATTCAGGGCATTGCTCTTAATATAGTCGTGAGCACTTAGCAAGAGAAACATTATACTAAATACAGGAACTGTGGAGAGCCATTGTCAGGTACTTGCTAGTAATTTATGTTTGAGAAGTGCACAGAGCCCTCCACGGTGTTAATATGCATCATATGGTGCTGCTTTGGTGGGATTCTAGTCTCACTTTACAGTCTCTCATAATTCTGAAAAGGTTCAGAGCCTGTTGATTTCTCATTAGCTGGTATTTGATTGCCAGGCCATTATATTCTTGTTTCTGTCGGGTTTTGAGCAGGCTGAAGTGACTTCATTATAAAAAGCACCATTATCTCTGATGCTAGTATATGACTATTGATTATGCAACTAGAATAAACCCCATAAAGCTTTCTTAAATATATGCATATTTTTTGAATAATTGTCCTTTTTCATAACAGTATTTTAAAAGCTCAAGACAAGTAAGTACCTGACCGCCTACAGCAAGAACAAATGCTGGCAAACCTTTGATTTGTTGAGAAATGGAGGCAATAGATGGTGTCAGTGGATTGTTGTTGCAGACTATATAGCAAGTACTTAATAGGAAATATGAGTGGGTTGCAGAGTGAACAGTTTTAAAAATTGTACTTATATGGAGTTTAGCACTGGTTGTATTTGTTCTTTTTAAATTTCAGTTTGAATTAAAATGGCATCTTGACCCTTCTGGAGTTCATGAGAATTTCACTGTTGAAATTAAGGTAACATGGATTTCAGCCTTTGTGTCTGCAATCTATTAACATTTTAAAAAATAGTTGTAGTTAAATTGCCATTTTGGGATCTCATTTCTTAATTTACATAAGGAAATCTGCTGGTAGCAATTAAACTGCTACTTTAGGATTAACTGGCAACATCTAAGATTATTTTTATGATGAAAATGCATGAAAAATGAGCAGGCATGTATATTATGTCAGGTAAATATTCACCTTAAAAAAATAGAATGAACTAGTAGGTCAAATAGCAATCCCTAATATTACCTGCTATTGTCTGCTTATTAAAGAGTACCTGTTGTAACTGAACCCCACGAGATACTCCAAATGTGAATGTACTGTAGCAAAAGTGTACTGGTTCGTTGCTTGAACAAACCAAGGCCCTTTTTCTACCTGCTCGAGAGGACTCCTGAATCTACCAGCCACGTGAGGGCAGCAAAGAACCAAGCTCTAAGAGGGTTGCATGAGCCATTGCAACAACTAAACAGGTCAGTGGTGTTTTGTTTGGTTTTGTTTTTATTATTATTGTTATTATAGTTATTCCACTTTGTTTCTTCCTTTCCCAGCTATATTTTAGGAATGCCATGTCAGGATGGTGGAAGGCCTACCACTGCAGTCTTTTAGAAATGACCAGACAAAGCAATGACAGTACATACCTGATTGCACTCTCTCACAATGAGGAAAGTTAATTGGCTTTCAATAGGTATTTCCAACATTATCTTCTGATCCCCAAACAGATCGGTAGATCCTTTAGATCCTTACTTTCTTCACACTGTGGCTGAGAGGAACTGAATCATGGCATAGGAAAAAAAAAAAAAAAAAAAAAAAAAAAACCACTTTTATCCTGTGGTCCTAAGGTGTGTGCAGAGCATGGAGAACAGCACTGCTGCTTAGTAGTATTTCTTCTTTTGAGTAGTATGCTATGCTGTTTACATTCTCATGTGTTTTTTTCTGTTACATTGATTACAAAGCATCCAGACACTGTAGTCATCCTTATTACATTTCAATTCTCTGTACATACCACAAATGGGATTTTTATGCAAAGTGGTATCAGAGAACTCCCCCACAGCTGTTCAATGTCTTTTCAGTACAAATTTGTCTTAAATGAAAAGAATACATATTTCAGGTTTCTATATAATTACTTCGTAGTATTCACACTTGTCAGGGGATAAACTTAAAAAGAAACGTAAATGAATAAAATTTAGAGAAATATATATGAATGACCAGCAGACCTCTTGTCTTTTACTATAATGGAAAATTTCACAACAAAACACAGTGAAGTGAGCCAAAAATTGCGTCAAAATTTAAAGTTAAGTTCCTCTGAAACCTAAATGTTCTGTTGTTTAAAAACAAAATATTATTTTTGTTTAAAATACTGGAATTTGGAAGCTGTATAGATTGATATATCTATCATGCATTATGCAGCCATTTTGAGAAAGCTGATGAAATTCCCATGCTTTGTACTTCTTTGCTTGGTAGTCATCAGCCATTATAATACCATTTTCTGAAACCAGATTGCTGACAAATATGAACATTGCCTGAGCCATAAAATATTTGTACAGCAGAATGTGAGCTTTTCCAGGAATGTAATTTGGCCATATACCACTTAAAGCAAGAAGCTGATCATGGTGGTCATCTTCTCAGTCTTATGTTGTTATCCTGGTAGAGATGAGAAGTTGTGCATCATTCCTTATATTTTTCTTATTAATGCTAATATAAACTTTTTACCAAGTGACTGATGCTCAAATAGGACATGTAGACATAAATGGTAGACATCTGTCTTCCATAGCCCACTTGCCCAACCCGCTAACTCCCAACCCACATTAATCGGAATAATAATCAGAATTCTCAGTCTTCCAAGCAGTTATCAGTGTATTTTTTTTTTTGTCCCATACTAGTTGGTGCTGTGCCAGCATTGCTCAGCAATAGACACAACACTGGTGTGATACCAATGCTGTTCTAGCTACAAGTGCAGAGCACAGCAGTATAGAGGCTGTCATGGGGAAAGTTAACTCCATCCTAAACAGATCCAGCACAATCATCAATTCGTTATCCTCTGCTACATAATATCTTGTATATTTCATCTTTAAAATGTGACCTCTATCAAAGACAAAAGATAGATTGCTGATCAGTAGATAGTGTTTTTGAGATGTATAGTCTGTGCGTGTATTTGTGTTCTGCTTGCCTTTCTTCCCTCTAACAAAGTCGTCTTCATTTATTTCTCAGAACAATTGAAATAGCTGCAAATATTCTTCCCCTCATGTCGAGCATATATCAAGCAAGAGGGGGAAGCCCGATACATGTATAGCAAAAGAAAATCTCAGTGGCTCTGGGTGCTACTATGTGCATCCTACACTACAAAATTGTTATTATATATAATCATAAAGAATAATGCATATTGAACGTGCATCAAGATTTGTAATGATTGCAGGTCTATTCTGGGTAATTTAACAGACTGTTGCAAAAATGTGAGTTAGAGGACAGACAAGAAATTAGTTGTTGTAGAGTCTATATCCAAGACAGATCCCTTAAGAGATCAAGAGCACCAGCACGAGTAATCTCATGTATACTTCAGAATGGAATAACATAATAGCAATTCAGTATATTAGTGGACATTTCCTTCAGGAATGATGACATATCACTTCTGAAAATCGAAAAAAAATGTTGGTACCTAAATTATACATTGGCAGATTTTCTGTAGAAGTGCAAATTATTTTAGAGAGGAAGTCTCGAAAGTGAAACTAGCTATCCCTTAGTCTGATATTTGTGTTTATTTTCCAACCCATTTGTATGGCATTAGCATAATTTCTTAGCTGTATGACCATTTTTCAGTCAATTATGTTGGCTCAGCCAGCCACATGTTGTAGGCCAGAAGAGGTGTTGTGCCTGGCTTGTGTGAAAATATATGGTGACAGATTTCTTTGTGGTGCTAACAGAGGCTTTAAACCAGCAAGGGCTTTGGAGCCTTGCCAAATTTCTTCTTATTCCCTTTCACCACATTTTCACAGAGCGGTATAGTTATGCTTTGGACAGAGTCCGTCTCCACCACTGAATGGTTGATTTTGCACCCTCTTAGCAAACAAAGCAATCTCATTCCAAGTCTTTATACTGGAATGATTAATCCTAAACAAAATAGCAGAGTAATGATGAAATAATTTCTTTACGTTCCTTGAGATCTTTAGAAATCAGTGTATTGAAAGGTATTGCTCAGTAAAAAATAAAAAACAAAAAAAATACTTCAGCCAGTTTTCATTAATAGCTAAAAATGCTCAACATTTGATTTTAAAACTTAATAACTTAGAATTAAAATGTTACATAATTTGATTGAATACACTGTTGTTTTTTTATAACTTTATGATGACTGACTGGGGGAAAAATCAACAAAACAATATAAATACAAAAAATGTAAGGGAAATGAGACACCACCAGATCTAGATGAGTAAAGTTATTTCCCGTGTATTCCTAAATGTACCAGCCTGATTTCAAAAAGAAGAAAAACTAGGTTTTATTAAAGAAAACTGCCATTAGAAAAAGAGAATCTATTGTCTAGTTAGGCAGTATCTTAAAAAAATTTCTTATATTTTTCTGTTTTTCATGGAATTTAACTTGAAAGATGTTGACTGATTTAAAAAAAAAAAAAAGAAGTTTTTCAGATGCTGTACTGCACTGATTTCAGTGGCTTCTCTTCACTTTTGTTTGTCCTGTGTCACACTAAAACTTACTGAAATTCTTTAAAGCCATGTTTGAGTAAATTCTTTTTTTTTTTTTTTTAAATGTATTTCCTGTTGAAAGTGTATTTCCGGTTCCTGTGCATTTTATCATGTGATAAAATTATGTAATTGGAAAAAAAAATACTATGCTCTATTGTTCAAAAATATTTGTATCTTTGTAATATTAAGTAGTAAGCTAGCACATCCATATGCCCTGTCAGATTTGTGGAATGTGTTCTGATATCTAAATAAAAAAATGCTCACTCTTTTGCCAGGGATTTTTCATAAAGATATATATATTTTTTTCTGAAATTTCCTTCTCTGTCTCTTAGTGTCTTGTCTCTTAGTGTCTGAGCATTGCAGGAGGGAACTGCTTACTTTGCGTATTTTTAAAAATGATTGCTCTTTTACACTTTTTTTTTTTTAATAGCTTCAGCAGGTGGTGTGAAGAGCACTTTAGTGGTCTCAATATGCTCTTGGGAGAGACAAGGTGCTTATTTGCTTTGCTTTGCTTTAACCTTTGGAGGGTAGTAAAGTGGGGCTCTTAAAATTTTTGTGCATGCTTTAACTGCTGTGCTATTGCATAGGGAGGAAGAGAGTTTCTTGTCATTTAGTAAGGTTATTTTTTTCATTTGTTTTGGTTGATTCCAGCAAGTGACTTTAGCAGCCTGTGTGATACTGTAGGCCTATTAAACATGATATTGCCATTGTCAATTTAGGAAAGGGAGGATTTCTGTCTAAATTGTTGCAGGATGTGAGTGTGTTACTGAGCACTGTCCAGGCTGAGAAAGTTGGGCAAAGGTAAACTGGAAGAGCCATGGAGTGAGAGAGGATTTTCAGGATTACACTAAATCCTGCTTTGTTCTGCTGCTTTCTATTTTATCAGAAAATTTTCCATAGGAAAAATCTCTTGGTTAAGTAAAGAAAACCTATGGACAACGTCTCCACCAAGAGCCTGTCACAGTGTCTTAGGAAGAAGAGTACTCCTCAGAGTGCAGCCTGAACTACACATAAATCAGCTGTGGGCAACCTGTGGGAAGGTTTGAGATTACTTCTTCGTTGCACTCTAGGGAGGCTATATTGTGTCTGGCTGTGATGGTGCTGTGTTTTGGATCTGTAACCAAATCAGTGTTGATTATACAACAGTGTTCTGCATAATGCTGAACAGGGCTTGCACTGCATCAAAACTTTCTGTTTCCTGCTCTGCCCTTGCAGTGAGTAGTCTGGGAGTGCCACCCAGTAGTCTGAGTGGGGACACAGCCAGGACAGCTGACCCCAGCTGACCAAAGAGATATTCCATGCCATATGACATTGTGTTCAGAAATAGTACTAGGGGGAAGGGTTTTTTTGGGTAGCTAGCCATTACTTGGAGACTGGCTGGGCATTGGTCTACTTGTAGGAGGTGACGAATGCATCATTTGGTGGTGGTGGTGGTGTTTTTTTTTTTCTTCCTTTTTCCTTCACTTATTAAACTGTTTTATCTTTTTTTTGACTTTTGCTCTTCCTATTCTGTCCCCCATAACCATGTAGCTAGAGACTGAGTGAGTGGCTGTGTAGTGCTTAGCCACTCACTGGGGCCAACCCACCATGGAGGCTCTGTCATATGCAGAAAAGAAGGCAGATTTCTGAATTCCTGAATCCAGAGAAAGTAATAAGCATGGTAGAGACTGGTTCAGCTCAGAAACTTTTAACAATACAGAGAAACCAGTCATGGCTCACAACTTCTTTTCTCTTCTTCTTTTTTTTTTTTTTTTTTTTTTAGCTATCTGTTTCATGTTATTCTGTTAAGGATTTAATCCTGCAATGCTTTAGTGTAAATGCATGAACAGTCTCTGAATTACAGATCAGAAGTGGTGTGCTATTTCTAGGGAGACTGTTCTGCCCTACATTCCTTTATAGACCATTTCAATGGGAAGAATGGTCCCATTTAGCTTTTTGTGGATACTTAAGCTTCCTCCACTGCTTAGTGTTCAAAATGAGGCTTTAATTCTGTTTATGACAATAGTTTTCTAAAGCAATTACCTCAAGGAGATGTCAAATTAATGTGCTACTTCATCAAATCCTAACCCTGCCAGGACTTTCTTTTCTCCATAACCATCAAGAGAGTGTTCAGACAACTCTTGTCAGCTTGGGCTGCAAAGCACTGTCTTCCAGCATAGGCAACAATTTACACAAATCCCTGTCCTCAATATCTGTCATTGAATATCCCTGGTCAGAAGATAGTTCCATTAAATCACTTTTTGTATTTACTTACCATGCTCTCTGGACTGCATATGATGTTAGGTGCTTTCAGTCACATCATCTAGGCCAAGCATAACAACTAAAGTATGTGATCTGGAATAACTTAATTCAAGTCATTGTAATTACAATAATAAAAATTAGTCAGAGAAAGTAAAATAAAGCATTTACCAATTGTGGCACAGGATTACTAAGATCATTCATTGCTAAGGTAAATTCATCAAACTTGAAAAAAGACTAACTGAATTTCCATCCTCAAATTTCTACTTTTAAGAACTGAGACATAACATCTTGCTGTACTCCATTTGAAGCATTTCTATTTATTCCATTTGTCATTGCCAAATCTCCCCTAGTTTCATGGAATATATTTGTCATATTTTAAGACTAAAAAATAAAATCAAGCTACAAAATATTACCTTCTTTTTTATATATGTGCAAAGGAATACGCAAATAGGAAAATACAAATAGAAAAAAAAAAAAAAAAAGAGGAGATAACTCCATGGTCTCTCTCTGCATCTCCTTCCCTTAGCAGAAAGCTGGTGTGTGTTACATACTGTAGAAGAATTGCAGAAAATATGCTAAAGATTTTGATTTTGTGATTAATAGTTAGCATAACTTACATATGAAGTTTATAGTATGATTTCTGCTGATGTCAGTTTGCAGAACATTGAGCTGATGTTTGTTCATTCTGAAAAATCTCTTATCAACCAAACCTAGAATTCTGTGCCTGTACAGTTGAGTCTTGTATTTCTTGGTCAGGTGTTTCTACCATGAAAGCTCAGCTGTAATCAGATACACAGCTAGACCAGAACTAGAAGAGTAATAAACACATAGGGGGATAAAGATCAAACTTCAAAGTAACCTGAAGCGGCTAAAGCAGCAGGGGTTGAAGGCAACAGGAGCATTCTGAATAATATTGAGTGTATTGCCCTGAGTTCATTAACTACTGAGAAAAAATAAACTCCAAGTACAAATAAAAACCTAGTTATTTAGTGCAGAAATGTTGCCAAATAATATAAGACATTTTATTAAGGCATATTTATTTTTGTTCTCCCCTACTATGATTCCATTTCCTCCCCACATCTTTATAGCTTTGAAGAAAGAAAGAGCTTAGTTTATGCTTCTTGAATTATGCTTTCTGACAGAGGCATATAATAGAAAAGCACGCTTTTGACTAGTAAATGCACAATATTCAACATGTGAGAACAATAAATCATCTGTAAGAGCACAACACACCTCAGGAGAGTAGTAAGCTGCACTCCTGAATACTGGACTAACACAGCCACTCATCTAGCCAGGCAGTCATTACATTCCCCTTCTCCTTCATCTGTTCAGAGGACACAGGAAGGTAACCAGGACAGCTAAGGAAGTGAAAGGCATGCCAAAGATGACGTATTGTAGAGGGTATCATCTTTACCCAGTAATGAAATAATATGTATATTTTAAATACAGACTGAGCCAAGCTGACTCATTGTCACTGTTAGTATAGTGTCCACGTTAAAGACAAAAATGCATCAGGACAATATAAAAGTAGGCAGAACTGAAGTAAATAAAGCAATTACAACAGGTAAAATCTGATGGGAATCATAAAATTTGCATGTATAATATGTAATGAAAAGGGAACTGGCTTTATCTATGCGATTTAGTAAATTAGAACTGATGGCATGGTGATTTGAGGATCAATTAAATTTACAGTCTAAGTAGTAATAAGAAAGTAATATCGATCAAACTGGGTTAGTATCTTTAGCTAGCAGTGGCCATAAGCTGATATCCTAGCAAAACGTGTAGGAACAGACCAAGTTATATGACTCCCCCAAATGCTAATCAGTTGCTATTCAGGAATTTCCTGAGCTAAATGTGATTGCTCTGTATTAAGCAACATACAAATGATTTGTTTTTCGGGAATTTGTCCAGTCTCTTTTTCAACCTGTGTAAATTCTGAGCATCCATGACTACCTTACCTACTTATTGTATAAAGAACCACCACAGTTTATTTTCGTACTGACTTCTAGTTTCATGCAATGCCCCTTAGTTCTTCTACTGGAAGGGACAGTAAACAATTTATCCCTTTCCAGTCTGTCCACATTTCAAACAGTTTAAAAGATTGCTACAGTATTCCCCTAATCCTACTTCAACTGTCTCTCTAAAACAAATCATAGTTATTATGCATCCATAATTAGGATCCCATTGACCTGTCTGGAGGTTTAGAGCCTAAGTGCACAGGAGAGTTTTTAGCACAAGTCACAGAATCACAGAAACGCTGAGGTTAACTAGTTCAACCTCCCTGCTTGGACCAGGACCATTTAAACAAGGGCTGTATTCAGCTGGGTTTTGAATATCTCCAAAGATGAATGCAACAGAACTTCTATGGGAAACACAATACAGTGCTGGCAATCATGACAGCAGTAAAAAAAAAAAAAAAAAAAAAAAACTTCTTTTACTCATGTTTTAATGGAATTTCTTGTATTACAAGTTATACGCATTGCCTCTTGTCCTGTCACTGGGCACTACTGAGAAGACTCAGGCTCCCTCTTCTTTACTTCCATCCATCAGGTATATATGCACATTGATGCAAGATCCCCTTGAGCCTTCTCTTCCCCAGGCTCAACAGTTGCAGCTCTCAGTACCTCCTTGTATGTCAGATGCTCCAATCCCTTAGTCATTTTTGTGGCCCTTTGCTGGATTTGCTCCAGAAAGTCCATGTCTGTTTTGTACGAAGAAGCCCAGGCATGGGCCCAGCACCCCAGATGTTGCCTCACCAGGGCTGAGCAGAGGGCAAGGATCGCCTCCCTTGGACTGCTGGCAACACTCTTCCTAATACAGCCCAGGCTGCTGTTAGCCTTCACTGCCACAGGGGCGCATTTTTGGCTCATGGTCAACTTGCTGCCCACCAGTATTCCTGGATACTAGTGTCATACAAAATACCAGCAACCCAGAGTATTAATATATTTTCTTTTTGTATTCACTTAATAGAGGTTTTTCATAGCAATGCAGTTTACGAACTTTATTTTTCACTACTGTGAAAGATCAGTTGTGTTTATCAGTATATGAACATCTTATGCTTAAGGTAAAAACATTTGCAAGGTGGTGTCTAGAACAGTATTTTCCGTAATCCATTGAGTTGTTTATTGCCCTTTGCTCCATAATGAACTCTGCTTTCATAACTCAGAGTAGATCTTCAGTAACTATGATTTTATTTCTGAACAGCAAAATTTAAAGCAAATTTATAAAATAAAAGTAAAAATCAGAGAAGTATAAAATATTCAAACGGATCTTTGTGCCACATTGCTTTCCAAGTCTTTGCTATCTGATTCACTGACAATATTGCAAACCTGCATTTCAAGAATAACAGCATCTTCAGCTTTGAGATGTAGCACTCTTAAATCCAATGTTTTGAATTCTTTTATGTTCTGATCACACAGTGAAATTTTCTGAACTTTTCTAAGTAGCAGCATTTTCAGGTGTCTTTTGGGAGGGCACAGAAGATATTTTCTTTCTTCCCTGAAATTCCTTTCAGAGGTTCAGTTATACATTTTTCTGCAGTTCTGTGTGTCTGCAATGTAAACTTATCAGCTAGATTTCTCTAAATACTTCTCTTCTTAGCTGAATGCTTTCCAATTAGACTTGTATTTCAGCTGTGCTAATCATATCATAATGGTTTAACTTAAATCACGGATTTGTCTCTGCCAGTGCAGTGTCTCAAAGCCTTCACAGGCTAAAGGCATTTTACAGAATGTTTTGTGTTTTGGAGGGGCACGGTTGAGACATTTAAGATGATGTCAGATGTTTGTGCACCAGTATCTTAACTTTGGAAATTTAAAGAAAAGTATTTCTCTTGATTCTACCACTTTAGTGCCTTTTGAGCAGTATCATAAGTAGCTTCCTGTCACTCATACAATGTGGAGGTTTATGGCTTTTTCCACTGTCCAGACAAAGACAGACATCCACTGTAAGATCTGGATTGTGCAGATCTTTGTAGGGATTTTTCAAAGATATAGTGCTTACAAACACAAGTACTTACTTGATAGAATTTACAAATGTACTGGGGTTCCTTAGTCCCATTGACTTCATGTCATCTCAGATGCCTTGACATATTTTAAATCTTGTAAACTTCGTATTTGTCCAATTCCTGTTTAAAAAAATAAGGTCTTAAAACCTGACAGGCATCTTTAGAAAGACAGTGACAGAATGTGGAATTAAACACAAATTACTTGGATCCCAGATTATGTGTAAACGTAAAGCACTTACTTTCCTTAGTTCTATAGAGCTGTTTACAAAAAATACCCCCATTAAGTCAAAATTGTTTGATTACTCCTTAAAAAAAGGTCTTAGATTTTAATTAAGATTCTGTAGCATAATTGTATTACATACTCTTTTTTTTTTTAATCTTCCTGGAGGTTTATTAATTATGTGATAGGAACATCTCAATTACAAAGCTCATAAATGTCAAAAAATATGCATCTGATATTCAATTTATTATTTATTTAGCATATAACTCACTGTTGTATCTGAATCGTGTGTGATAGCATAATTAAGATCACGTTTTCTGTGTGCTCATATTGGGTGTCAGGTTTCCATACTGACTGTCCTGCTCAGAGCAAATGCCAGCCTCTTTGAGAGTCTTAATGTTCACCCAGTAGCTGCTAGAATTGCAACTTTCTCAGGAGCAAGTCTGCTATGTGATGTCAGAAAGCCAAACTCTGTTCTTGCTTATGTTGACTTTACTAGTGTAAATAATTGTAAAGGACCAATACAGTTACAAAAAGCAGACGTTGACCCCAGGATTGCACGTCCGTAAATGAGCGGTGTCAGATGCTTGTTTTAGCTGTGGCAACAGGGGAGGACGTATTGGTATGCATATGCTACATGAGGAAGCATTGCAAAGTACCTCCAAAAGAGTGACTTTTGCATGAATCAAACCTGTGTTGTAACTTGTAGCAAAAAATATATATATATATCATTTAAAATATTATATAAAATATATATATATATTTTTTTTTTCCCAGAGCTCTGTTTTAGGCCTACTCTGCAGTATCAAGTTGCCTTTGCTATGCTGTAAGAAGCACAAAATTTAAAAACACCACCTTCAGTGTCAAAATTGTTACGCTGGTCAACGACCCTTTCTAATCTATTTTCTTCCCTGTCATGTGAGAGAGCGCTTTTGTTGCCTTAGTTTGTCTTTCAAGAAACATAGAATACCTTTGCACATAATGAAACAAGCAAACAAACAAACAAACAAAAATACCAACAAAAAACGTTTCTTGTTATCACATACAGTATCTCTTCCTCAGCACTCTGCTAGTATGAGCTATGTCAACTGGTTTTAGTGGAGCCTTGTCCAATTGTACCAAATGATCCTAATCTTATTTAAGCTATATGTCTTTTAAAATCTTATTGGGAGAGTCATTTACACATGTTTGAAATACCCTTACATTTCCACGAGAGTATAGGGAACTTTGGGTGTGTTAATCAGGCTTGTGAGAGAACGATATGTGGTAGCTCTTAATTCTTCAGTGGTACAAAAAATAAGGTGCAGACCTGAAGTGAATGGAAGACATCTTATTCATGAAAGACTTAGATTGACCTTGCCAGTGCTGTTAATCAGGAATAGAACTCAGCAGATTGTATAGCACTGTGTAGATTTTAGAAGGAGAATTAAGTATATTTGCACTTCAGGAACCATAAACTACTGCCTTACAAAATGTGTATGCTTTAGATCATCAGAAAAAGCCACATGAAATAGTTTTATAAGAGCTCTTCCATGCATAATGCCTTGCAAATGTCTGTGCTTCTGATATTTTCTTTTGCATGGATATGTACATGAAGCGTGGACAAGCATACTGTCTTAATTTTATTTTGCTTCTGTTAATATTTTAGCAAGGGGTAGATTTAGTTAGGACAAGGTGTAATGGCTTTAAAGTAAAACAGAGGATATTCAGATTAGATGTTAGGAGGAAATTCTTTGCTGGAGACACTGGAACAGGTTGCCCAGAGAAGTTCTGGATGCCCCATCTCTGGAGGTCTTCAAGACCAGGTTGGATGGGGCCTTGGGCAACCTGGTCTAGTGGGAGGTGGCCCTGCATGGTAGGGGGGTTGGAACTGGGTGATGTTTAAGGTTTCTTCCAACCCAAACCATTCTGTGATTCTATGAAGAACAAAATTAATATGTTTTCCATGCTCAGAATGCTTTCTAAAATATTTGATGAGGGTCTGATGCCAGAATACAATGATACGGTGAACTGTTGTGGATGGTCAGTTAAAAAATAACTACCTCTATAATATATATAGAGTATAGTGCCTATAGTACCTACAGAACAATCTAATTGCAAAGAAGAGTGATGTGGAGTTCTTTACAAATACTTCTTTAGTGATAATTACAAGGAAAAAATGACTTGGTACTAAAAATACAACAATACTCTTAAAGAAATAAAACTCCTCATTTTATATTCTGATAATAGTCTCATTTTAAAAGAAAAGGGAAAGCCAAGGGAAATTTCCTTCACGTAAAGGAGTAGCTGCTTTCATCTTTTATTATTCTGGAAAAAAAAAATGTAATATTTTCATGAACATTTAAATATTCATTGATGTATGCTACGATCTTTTCCTTTTTAATTTTGGCTTTACAACTTCAGAGTGAGCAATAGCATTTTAAATTTAAATTCTCTGTGAAATTTTGGAAGAAGAAATATGATGCCTCAACATACTATTTTCTTCTTTAAAAAACAAACAAACAAACAAAAAAACACATAAACCCCAAACACAATGAACACCCCCGTCTCCTCCTCCCCCCCTTAGTTTTAGTCATTAGATATACTCCAGGAAGTTGTCTCCATTTTTGTTCTAAAAGAAGTCAGCGTGTTGCTATTGCTTCTTGTCTTAAAGTTCATGTCCAATTTACCATTCAGTTTTGTAACACAATAACAGCAGACTCTTTACCACTTAAATGATAAAAGTTTCAATAGGCACTTTAGTGGAATTACGAAAAAGCTACCACTCTTCCACCGTGATGCCAGAAAGCTATCTTCTTTCTAAGTCAGTCAGTAAACTGTACCTTGTAGGCCTGAGCTTGTCTCAGTGTAATTCCAGGGTAACAAAATAACAACAACAAAAAACTGTATATTACAGGATTTATCTCTCTGTTGCAGATCAAACAAAAACTGACTGTATGATAAATGTAGTAACTTGCTGGAAATATTTGCTGTCTTTTATAATCAAAGGAGTTCTGTCCTATTATAAAGCTTGGGTTTATCTTTTTAATTTGTTGGTGGTTTACTTTTCTTTTTATTTCACCGTTGTACTTGTTCTTAAGTGACTTTGTCAGGGTTATAACTTTCTTCTTCTCCAAACATGTCTGCCAAGATCTTAAAGCGAGGTCCCCAGTCACTCAGATAGTCATAATCCTGGTCTGCCTCTGTAGTAAGGGACTCTATGGAGCTGAGAGACTCTGCAACAGATCCATTTCCTTCATAAGCATAGGTTGCCAAGGAGTCATAAGGGGGTGCAGTTGGATCCACATCATTTTCCTGCAGCCTTTGATTAATGAAATCTCTTATGTCTGTGTTATCTTCCACTGGTGGTCTCTGACGTGGAAAACACAAGGTGTCTGGTTTTATGTCCCTGCGCATTTTGTTATCTTCAATCACTTTGGGATTCCTCAGGGCACCAATGTCGAAAGCCTGGGTGTCCTCTTCTCCACCTCCTTCGTCATCATAATGGATAACATTATCTCTGATGTCTTCTTTAGAGGTCATCAGGGTGTCCTTTTTCTTCTGCCTCCGTAGTGCTACATATAGTACCACAATGACTGTAATGAGAGAAAACTGAAGTTAAGACATGCACAGAAATAATTTGGTACTCTGATGATATATCATTATATCTTCCCTTGAAAGCTGTGAGGAATCAAAAGGATTTTTTTTTTTCCTTAGAAGTTAGGCTCCTACTATTCTTATAAAAATAGCAGTGCTCTAGCCAATAAAAAGTGATTTGCGGTTTGATGTATGAATCTAACTTTCCTTAGTGCTTGCTGTGCTGCTGAAGGAAGTAACAAATAATCTTCCTGCTGACCTGCTTTATGTAAAAAATAGGGTTGGACAGGAATTGCAGTTCAGAGAGACAGAGAGGATTTTTTAAAAAATGTCTTCCATAACATAACAGAGAAAAATCCCCAAATTTCCATGCATCAAAGAGAGAACAGAAATGAAATAAAAAATAAAAATAAAAAAATAAAGCAGTATTAAAGGAAAAAAAAAAAAGAATCTTTGAGATGGAGGAAAAAAAAAGTCCTACTTCAGCTTTTTATTTATTTATTTTTAGGGCATTACTGGACATAAGAATGGCAACATAAAATGCTTTTCTGCACCTGTGTTTAGATCTTCTAGACACTTGAGTCTGTAACAGAGAGTTTAGATATCCTGAGAATCCTGCTTTAAGATGGAGTTATAATTGACTTAACTCTTCACTTTGAAATAAGCCAAACTTTTTTCATAATGGATTTATTATTATTATTATTATTATGAAGCTCACTCTTAGCTGTTTTTATCCAGCAACCCCCTAGAAATAAAATAAAATTAAATTAAAAATTAAAAAAAAAAAAAAGTAATCCCAAGGACTTGTGGTAGACAAGATAGTTTCCTTTCTTCAGAAAAACTGACCTAAGGGCTTTTATATATATATATATATATATATATATATATATATTTTGAATTCTTCAGAATGGGTGTACTTGTTATTAATTCTCATTCCATGAAGTATGAACATTGGCCATTCTCATTCTGATTTCAAACAACATTTTTCTCACAACATAAAATTTGTACAGAACAGAAATTCTGAATTTTACCCAGTGCTACTTAGAAGCTACTAATGTAACCTCCATCCTGTAGTACTTACTTAAGTGGTAAATTACTATATGTATCCAAATGGAAAGATGTATCCCTACTCAGTGTCTGTGCTCTTTTTCCTATCCAATAAACCTACACAAGGATTAGCATGAGATCTAGGAAGCCCATTAGTATCAAGAAGAGGCCTCTGTAAGAATCAATCTGCATTATGTAGCCCACAGTGAGCCTGTGTATGTTACAAAGTTGGCTTGAATTTATTACCAGGTCATTAAAGCTATACTGTAGGTAGGATGCACACTAGTATGGACTGCCTTGGGCATGCCGTAAATAAGATGAGATTTAAATATAATGTAGATCTAGATGATGATGCCATGTTATGGAAGGCAAGCCCACCTGAAATTAAAATCTTTGTGTCAAGTTTTACAGCGATCTAGCCAGTCACAGTCTGCATTACAATTATTTTCTTCTCTTTCATTTCATCACTTTTCTTTTTCTCAAGTTGGTATTAAGAATTAAATAAAGGCCTTTACTAAGTCCTTTACTGCAGTTACTGTCAGTAAGACTTCTCTACCTTTGTAATTTCAAAAATATCAGCTTTTCAAGAAAAGTATTAAGTGAAACTGTTTCAGAGAAAAAAATACACTTCAGGTTCCACTGAAAGCTGGTTCATTTCATGTGCTAAGAAACATGTCGGGGTTAGCAGATTCACATTCATGGTCAGTGTTTTGGGATGCTTTCCTAGAAAGGCAGAAGCACACAAGTTCTCCTAAACATCCATGCAATTTTCAGTGGCTTTTTTAAACACCAGATTAAGCTAATGACAACACAAATTAATTCACAGGTGAGTCATAATAACACACTTCAAATTGTGTCATGAGAACTAACCTAGAAGTATAACAATACACAGCAGGATGGCAATCAGTGCTCCTGTGCTGAGGCCTACTGGCAAGAAGATTGCTTCCACATTGCAGGACAGGATGGTACCATCGGAATCACATCTGCAAACTCGGATAGTCATTGTGTTTGTGCTGCTCTGGACAGGGTAACTGCTATCTTCTATTACCACTGGAAGAAAGTACAGCTCTTGCTGCCTCCTACTGTAGCCATTTCTCCTGGTTTCAATCCCAGCTGTGTTGTCTGTAAAACACGAGACAGACATTACAGGATTTTTACTGTGCACTGAATTCACCCTTGTAGTTTGTATCACCTTTAGTCGAAGGAAGCTGTTTTATTTCTGAAACTCAGTGAATGACAAGATCTTATGTAATTACCTGATTTTATCATTACAGATGGTACTGTATTCTGATCGGTGCAGAGCATCAACTAATATTTAATTTCTTTTAAACTTGTTAGCTTGACAGCTAACATTTGAAAGAAGACAAATAAATAAATAAATAAAAACACTACAGGTATTAAATTAGGAAGATTTTTCAGTTTTTCCTCCTTATCTCCTTAAAGTCCAGGACTGTGCTCAAAAGGACTCGATTGCAAGTGTATTTAGATCCACTTGCTCTCTATTAAGCAATTCATTTCCCTTAAAAAATGAAAGTAAGATACTTGGACAAAATACAAAACCCCTTCAACTTTCTTGCCTCATTAAAAATAAGTACAGAAATGAACTGAGTAATTTATAATCAGTACATTTTCCATCAGTTAGTCACAAATATGTTCAGAGCTCCTAGGTTTTGTCACTTCTTCTCAGTAGCTATTCAGTTATCACTGCTTTTCTCGATTCAAACAGAGCAGCATGAAAATGATGTGCAGATCAAAATAATTATATTCAAAACAAAAAGAAAAGAAAATTAGCAAGGAATCGATAATCTGTCAGATCTGAATGAAGGTAGCCTGCAGCAGTAACTATTTTGTCATCTCACCCCTGTGCTTTATTGTATCTTCAGAAAAGGTTATTTGTTGTCTATGCTATGACTCTCATTCCCGCTTGGAGTTTTGTCACTAGGTAGAAAAACTAAGGCCGCTGAATTCAACAGGACAATAAGAAGGAATCCTAAATATCCAAGATCAGATGCATTATGATCAGACACCATTCAGAAAGCACTTGACTGACAGAATGATTATTTCAGAAGTCACCATTCTGTCAAACAAACATGGCACATGGACATGACAGGTTCAGTGAATTTTAATTTTGAAAGATAAAAATTTTTCAAAATTGAAACAAACCAACTTCTATCTTCAGCTTGTTCTTTTTCTGTTTAATCATCTACACTATTTAAAAACTACAAATACATTACACCAGGTGCACTAAAAACACATTACACCTGCTCTAATTTCACATCACCCGTGACTGTAACAATATCAAATAGCACTGGATATTGAGCATCTTGAGGTGTTTAAAAATGTTAAGACATCTTTACTTGTAAAAGTATTAACTATAATGTGACAAGCAAGATTGTTTCCCCAAATTCCTCTTACAAAGTACCTGCCTTGTTAGTACAAGGTACACAAGTACACAATCTCTAACTTAAAAATTATCGTATTTATGTTTTTAAGAGGTGTCGTACCTGTAGCAAAAATGAGGTTTTGTTATTACACTTCTAAACTGTGTACAGAGCAGACTTTCCACCTTCTTGGTAAACAAAAGGCAGAAGACAGTGCATCATGTTGAGTTTTCCAAGAAAACACTATGGACAGCAAATCAGAGAATGGAAAATAACAGAAACTGCAGTGCAGCATTAAGAGGAAGCAAACTTCACCACTATCAAACACTTAAGTCCAGTGGGACTCAATGATGAGCAACATTTTAATCTTGCTTGGACTAAATAAAGTTAGATGTTGCAATACCACAGCATTTTGAGAAAGTAGTAGATGTTAAAACCAAACTTCTTAGACTAAGCACTTCAGGAGAAGAATAATGACCTAATCTTACAAGAAAAAAAAGTAAGAGGACTTAATTCTATTATAAGGCTTTATATTCATTGAATTGTCTCAAGAAAACTAGTTGATTGGTCTCTGAAAAAATTCTGATCTACGTATTTCTGGTTTAATAAGTTAATACTATTCATATCTGCGATGTGAAGATTTTGGTTTCATTACATACTGTATTTACAAATCATTAAGTGAAATTCTTTGTTCATTAATAAACTATAAACATAGCTATCTATGATGTCCTTAGACTGTAGTCACTACTAAGATTGGAAAGAAAACATTTTTGACTTGTCATCCACACAGAGGAGCTATGAAAAACAAAGAAAATAAACAGTTATTTTTTCCGCTGTTTCAAATTTATTTTTTTTCCTGAACTTTCTTAATCATTAAGGTATTCATAATTAATAGCTGTGCTTATTTTGTTGGCTTTCGTTTGATATCTCCTAACCTTGGCAAAAGTTAACATCTTCAGAAATACTGAGTCATATATTAAATGTAAGATAAAATGACTTAATAAGTAGCCTATGCATTTTTTTTTTTTCATTTCTAGCTCTTCTTAGATGAGATAACAATTCTCAAGAAAGGAATACTCGATGGTAAGCATACTTACCATCTTCTCAAATTAAAATTAAATAATAAGAATCAAATACTTTTTCTTAAAATAGTAATTAGAACATATAGTTAAATAAGCAAAGGAATGTTACTGAATTTTATTGGAGGCCTTACGTATTCTTTCTTTGCAAAGTAAGGTAAAACTTTTTTAATGAAAAGCTTATATCACAATTCTTCAAAGATCACCTAATCACTGATAGACTCAGTGTTAAAATTTCTTTCCAAATTTGTTTAAATTAATTGGTAATGAAAATTTGCTGCTGTTTATTATGATGTATTATAGATATTTATCTTTATAACAATAATAATGTAAGCATCAAGAACACTACCAGTATATAAAGTACTTACATAGGTACCTGAAAAAGGACTTAAGAGATTTGGCCACTTGTGCACCCTTTATGTAAATAAGTAAACACATAAATAAATGAATCCAATTCAGTGTCTGGTCAGACTTTGAATTTCTTAAACTCTATAGCATCCTACACTTCTGCCCTGAGATTGAGCAAACCTGCCCCAATGCAGGCATAACCACAGTTACCTACACCCCCTCCACCTGTAAAGTAAAACAAGGCACTTTATCACTTAAAGGACATGATTAGTCATTATGCTTTCATTGTAATTTTGACAGCTGTTACCATCAGTTGTTATATGATAAGATAAAGTACCACTTAGTCAAGAGACATAGTATAGCATGATTAATATGGCAACGCTGATGCTGGGTATTGGATTCTGTATAAAAATATAGACTATCAATTGGAAAAAAAAAAAGATTTTTTCTACTGAAAGGAAAATCAGGAAAAAGTAAGTAACAAAAATATTCTGAGATTTTCTTTTGCTGTTTCTGTTCAGAAGCGTACATGCTTATAGAATTCTATGGCAGTAAAAAAAAAAGTCATCTTTGCTATTTATGGGAAGCATTCAACTGAAAAATAAAGAACAGATCAACAGTAATAAAAAACTGGGAGAAAAATCAGAGAAGTTAATCATATAAATCTATCAATTTTTGAGAGTGTTGTAGGATGTTGTTATACTGCAGCAGCAGTGTTCATATTTAGAGCTAATTCTCCTATAGGACTATGTGTTCTTCAGAAAGCACAATAGCTGCATACTTTGAAATCAGTTAGAAAAGCAGTACTATTTAAACAATGCAGCGTTAATGCCTTATTTAATGGTAGACCTGCATTGGCAGAAAGAGTAATGAAACATGTAGTAGTGTTTTTGCAGGCCTGTAAGGAAATTCCAGACTTTGATGTTCAGACAATTTCTGGCCCCTACAGATGAGAAAAAAATGTAAGACTTAAATTTATATCTATGTATGTCCTAAATAGTTTAACAACTACTAACGTGTCACGTAAAAAAGTTAGTCTGTAGGCATGACTGTAACACAAAGTAATCATAATGGTCATTATAATCACAGTCTGCTGCTCTGAAAGAGAGATACGGGTAAGCAACTTACTTCTGTAGTCATGGACTGTGAAATTTGGTTTGTTGGAAGCCTCAGGTGACAGTCTGAAGGAAAACCTTTGCCCAGCTGGTGACAAATCTTTGTCTGCTGCAGTGACAGTCTGTATTACCTGAAACCAGATTAAGGTTAATTCTGAAGTCAGTTCACTCTTCTAAAAGAAACAGTTTTGTAGAAGTGGAAAGTGAACCTCAGGTGAAACAATGAAAGGGAAATCCTTCTGGATTACTCCCATTCCTCTAATGGGATGGTGGAGGTGAGGAGTCTGAATGCTCTAGCCTCCGGAAGTCTGGTGATGTCCCAGAAGGTCTCCCTTTGGCATATATGAAGGAAATCAGAAGCATTTTCCCTATTATGATAGGGGAAGTATTTAATATTCATTCTTTGTATCAAAATATGACTGTTTGCAAGTGATAATATTAACTAAAGACAGCTCACTTTTTACTGCTACTACCATTATTAGGAATACCACGTGGTGTAGTACTTCACAAAGCTGCACCTTTTTTTTTTTTTTTTTTCCGGTTGGGAGGAAGTGGAGAGGGTTGAAAGGTCTACGCCATCCAGGCATGAATGGAGTATTAGGACAGGAAATCTTGAGTCTCAAGAGTAGATGAGGATCTATTAGATATTAGTTGAGGACAGCGCAGTTAGAATGTTTCATGGTAGGATTACCATTGATCTAGATTTTTGTGCCAAAAAGTTTTGGCAATTATTTATGTAACAAAATATTTATAACTTTTGTCAGTTCATTGCTTATTGCAGCCTTCCCTGTAAAAGACTGCCCTTTCCATTATCAGTGCCTGAATAAAAAACTAAAGGTTTTGATCTGATGAACTAGAATCTAATTTAAGTTTTCTGGGAGGTAGTTGAAGCATGTAAAATAAAATAAATAAATAAATAAAAATAAAAATAAAGAGAAGATGAGAGGAATACTATATGATTACTATTACATCTGTAATAAAAGCAATGAAAATCATACGGGCTGAATAAATATTACATGCGTATAAAGAGAAGTCACTGATGACACAGCAGGCTGCACATGTTCCTTCCACTGCTGGCAGTAACACCTGTAGTTGAACAGTTACAAGTCTTGGAAACCATCCTAGCTGTTAGTATGTGTGATGGTAGCCATCATTCCTTGCAGCAAGGTGCAAAGCCTTGGCGTTTTGCAGCACAACGTTGTTTAGTTGTGCAAATTTTGTGTAGGAAGAGCACTTGCCAACAGCCCCTGGGCCAGCTCTATTGATATAGGCACTGTTCATGGTATAAGGTGCTATTCTGAATCTGAAAAAGGGTTTTCATTCTATATATACGTTTGAAACTGCTTGTAAAAAACAAGCTTTCAGGAGGACTGTCTTTGGTATTGTGGGTTTCCTGAGGATAGGACACAGAGATATATGTAATCCATCCTGTTCTGTTTACTTGCTTGACTGCAGTTTTATCCATGTCTTTAAATATCTTAAATGAAAGGCTTCTTTCTCCTGACACTACTATTCCCTTCACAGCAGAGGGTGGCTGTAGCCTGTATAATCAGGGTTCACAAAAGTAACTAGACCATAAAGGTCAACAAACAGAATTCCAAAAGGTGGATATTTACATCGCAGGCATTTCATTTGTAAAATAATCATGTAAACACGATGCCATTTTTCAAACCCAGAATTTTGCGTAGCTATAAATAGTAAGAAAATAAAAAGAAAAATAGCAAGCATTACAAATTTGAAATACCTGTCCTGGTTTGGCATTTTCACATACAGATGTCTCATACGGAACTGAAATTTCAGGAGGAAACTCGTTGACATCCAGGACGTTTATTATAACGTTGACTTTGCTGGTTAATAGTGGGTTACCTATAAATAATTTTTAGGAGAAAAGCATTAAGGAATGCTATTTATGTTTGTTGTCATCACCAGTGCCCATGAGCTGTCATAATATGTTTTGATCACAGTATGGTGACTTCTAAAAATCCTTGACTTCCATTTATTTCTGATTTGTACTAAGCAGAAATCAGAAGCAAGCTTCTTATTATTTTTTACCAGACTCTGATCCATTAATGTTCATGGAGTAAGGAATCAATCAACATGATTGTGTTTATCAGAGCATGATTTACAGAATTTGAAGCTTCACGTGTAATTATAGGTGCAAACTTCTCAGATCACTTTTCATGGGGTCTTTGGAAAATACTTCCAATGATTAAAACTGAACTCTGTTTTCCACAATGGAATGCAGAAAATCAATATTATCTAGCCACTGTTTGTATCTCCAAGATATTAAGGAGGTAAGTGGAGCATATTCATTTATTAGATGGAGAAAAGTGAGAAAGATTAAAAAGAAAAAAAAAACTTGCTGAAAACCAGTGGTAAATTTAGCAGTGAAACATATAGAACTAGGATTCAACTCAGATTATCAAGCTATGTCAAAACATATTTGTTTAGCTGCATAAATATTTGCAAGGACCAAATAGTCTTGTGCAAAATAAATGCTAAAAAATAGTCTACATTAAGCTTCTGTTCATTGTCTTACTAACACAGATAAGTATCATTTATTAAGCTGATATAATTTAGTCACTAGATGCATGTTATAAAAAAGATTACCTGCAAATTCAATGTCCAATGGAAAGGAGATACAAATTCAATACCAAGCAGATAAAATTCTCTTTTATGTTATGCTGAGACACCTTGGATGATACCAGATACATAAAAAAGGATAATATAATTATCCTTTTGAATTTAAAGAGTGGCAGTGACTACACAGACACAGTTAGTTATTCAAGAAATCTATGCTATGAAGCTAGGTGGTGTAGAAATGACAGCATGGGGTCATGGTTAAGAACAAGAACAGTCTTCTTGAATCTTCAGACATAAATGGACTGTTTAAATTGTTTGCAGTAGCTGCTAACTTTGTAATTTGTATAAACCTGTGCACATCTATTGTTTATAACTAACACGGCAGGAGGCAAAGTCTCTTCTCAGGCCAACAATACCTTACAACTCAGCATCCAGAAATTCATTGTAGCGCTTGTCAAAATCGTACATGATTTCGTTCTTGTTCTTAGGAACTACTAAAGGAAATGTTTTCAAGAGGCCTCTGCCAAAGCCAAAAGGCTTTTCTAAGTGATTTCCTAGTTAGGTAGCACTGGCTGCAAGTAAAAGCATGCTTTACTTGTTTACAAGTAGTGGACAAACTGACCATCTTACATATTCAGCTTGGAATCTTAAAGATACCGCTACCAAAATCCCACAGTATTTGTAGTTCCTTCCTATGAACCTGTCTAATTAGTATAGAAATCTGACCATTGTTTTCTGTGCTCTTTGAGCCCACAGTTGTTTCCAAGTCACCACCAGCCCTACATTCAGAATGTCTCTGGAAAAAGGCTTTGTGCAGTATGAATGTGGACAGGACTTGTTCTAGCAGCCGGGAACAGGGCAGGGATTCTTTAGGTGCCAGAAGAAATCTAGATCACTTGCCACAGTTGAACTGGTTCCTTTGAAATGACAGGAAACAAAAAAGTACTAAGATGCTATTTTTTGTCAGTAGAGGGCAGGACTCCAACTCTGAATATACACAGAGATCAGCTAAGTCCTGAGTAGGTCAAGTTCAAAGAGATACTGGCAGAAACCGAGCCTAAAATCTTGAAACTTCCCTGCTTGCAGTGCCCCCTGCAGAACCCAGCAACTCCCACAGAGTAATGTGGACTTTCCTTCAGGTTTTGCATGTTCATTCTAAGGTATAAAGCTGAGCAGCAGGAGTTCAGTATATATTCTGAAGACACATTGGAGGTTAATACATTGCTGTGAAAGTACAGGTGTAGATACTTTTTTTTTTTTTTAATTTCTTTATAGGAATACCTTAAAAATGCCCTTCCAGTAGAAGAATGAATGTATTCAAAATTCATGCATGTACAAAATGTACAAAGAATTAACATTTTGACTTCTCTCATAATCACTGCAGCAAGCTTTGCAAATATACATGAATATGTGTATACTTTTTGCATCTATTTCTCACTGATGGTCTAATTATTTTCTGTGATTCTTTGAAAAGTTTATATATCTTTCTGCCAACTATTTTTACAAGATAGATTTTTTTCTTGCATAAATGGTCAGCAAAAATCAAACATGGAAATAAACAGAATTACTACAGCATAAGATGGAGGTAATTCTGGGTTTCACATTATGGTTTGATTCATTTTCTTTCTGGTTTGCAGTGATATCAGTGTAACTAGTCATGTATACAAAGGAAGACTGCCAGAAGATTGTATACAGCTTTGAATTCACATGATTACAAAGACTTGTAATACTTGATGTGAACAAGGACGGAGAATTGCATTTCAAATACCACTTCACAGAGGTGACCTCGATTTTCTCTGTTTTTCTTTTGTTTGCTGTTTTATTCTGAAAATCAAATCATTCTGAGCCCAGTGAGCACAGTAGCGATGTGCATGCTGGTGTCAGTGAGTGAGTCACTGAAAACATCTGCTTATGCCTTTTAAACCCATATTACACAGAAGAGAAGGCAAGTGGTTAAATCATTAGCATAGTAATTAAAAGGCAGATTTCAGGTTTCAATTCGGCAAATTAATTCGCTTCTCTCTTCCTCAGTTTTCCTATCTGTCCTATCCACTGACAACCTTGCTTCCTTCTTTTGCTTGACTACCCTAACATCTTTACAGCAATAGAAAATACTTTGACAAATAAGCTTGTGCAAATCTAAGATATCTGAGAAAACAGATGCTGACCATTGAGGAGAACTGGTGATTCCTCAGTCCCACCTATAGTATGCAGGAAAGGATTAACTCCATCTTGAGATTTAAGCTCATGTTTCTTAAGCACTCATAAAACTTGGACCTAGAGTTATAGGAGTTGGGAAGATGGTTTGGACAGAAAGGATTATGGGTACTTTACATTTATTTTCAACCCTAACCATAGCCTTGAGGATGGGAAACCAGAAGTAAGATCTTATGCAGCTAACCTCTTTTACCTCTTTTTTACTTCTTTTGTAAGGTGCAAAAACTATTTCCAAAACTATTTCCTTCTTTGGTAATTAATCATAGAATCATAGAATATCCCGAGTTGGAAGGGACCCATAAGGATCATCAAGTCCAACTCCTGGCACCACACAGGTCTGCCCAAAAGTTTAGACCATGTGACTAAGTGCACAGTCCAATCTCTTCTTAAATTTAGACAGGCTTGGTGCAGTGACTAGTTCACTGGGGAGCTTGTTCCAGTGTGCAACCACCCTCTCGGTGAAGAACCTCTTCCTGATGTCCAGCCTAAACCTCCCCTGCCTCAGCTTAACACCGTTCCCGCGGGTCCTGTTACTGGTGATAATGGAGAATAGGTCACCTGCCTCTCCACTCCCCCTCGTGAGGAAGAGCAGGACACCAGGGAACTTACTGAGCACTGGACTGTGATTATTTCTACTGGTAAGTTCTTACAGCAGCCCTTGGCACAGTTTTGGCCTGGGGCAACTACTGGTCTTGCAGGCAATTCACATTCATGTGCTGAGAGTTAGTTTGGATGAGGGACCACTCTCAGAAAATCGATTTACAAGTGGACACCCTGTTTGGAAGGTAAGAGTATTTAATGGCATAGAAATAGGCTGCTCAGTGCCAGCTGGCCTTAGTGCCTGGAATAAATGTGAGGCATGTTTAATTTATTAGTTTGGACAGAGTTTATGGGATCAAAAATGTTCAGAAACAAGAAGCATGAAAGCTACTAGGGTACTGATTTACTCTAAGAGGAAAACAAAAACCACAGTGAAATACACTTTGGGAGAGGAAAGAATTTCAAGTATGGGAAATGAAATGGGGAAAAATAGGACTCGGAAACATCCCTTTCCTTTTTAAGCACTTTTTTGATATGAAGGCTGTTTGTTGTTGTTGTTATTCTTTTAATTTTTATTTCTATACATGGGTAAGGGACCTTCTGCATTCAACTGCCTTCACATCTGTGTCATCATCCATGTGTTAGCAGAACAGTCATACGCCTCCCAAGAAAGAAGATTTCTACTTTGGGATGAGCTTCTTAAACAAGGGCAAGAATAAAGTTATAGTGCGTTGTGTTACACAGGACAGTAGGCATCCATCACTCTGTACTGGGTAAACCTCTGAGATGTTCTCAAGAGTCCATTGTGCTGCTATTTGGAGACAGATTCACAGATCATGTTTAGATCAGGTGTTTGGTATTTTTTCAGGGTTAGAAATAAAAATAACAGTATAATGATACACGGTTGGAGCTGGTCATTGCATAACATGGCTAGCATAACTTTCCTTATCTGAGTTCCCCACATGGAACAAGCTGCTACTGTCCATAAACAAGATATATGGTGTTACTTCTGGGTAATCAGAACTTCCTTTGTCTCTGAGCATACAAGTTGACACAAGCAAGCCTAGAACAAGCAGATTTAATAATTAACTTGTTGCTAAGACTCTAAGTTTTGCCTCTGTTCAAGCTGCCAATCTGCACCACGTCTGGTGTAGGCAGGAATGAAGTGTCAGGACCTGGAGTTTAGAGAAGAATACTTTCAGTATATCTTTGTCAAATAAAAATGCAGAATGAAGACGATGGATGTAAAATCATTTACAAATTCCCAAAGAACAATGATTAAATATATATATATTTATATATATACTATATTTATATAATACATACAATATTTACAAATATAAAATTATGATATTAATATATTAATATATTAAAATTAAAATATAAAAATATAATAATAATTTATATATATATATATATATATATATATATATATTTTCTCCATAATAGGCGAGGTCATCAAAGGATACTCTAATATACATAAGGCAATTCTCCTTTGCCTCATTTTTGAAATATTTTCCTTTTAAAAATACAGCGTCTGGTGCTTTTCTGCTAATAAAAGTCAGACTTATCACCTTATAAGAGAAGTCCAAATGGTACATCCAATTCTACATTTATATTTATGTATTGTCTGCTGCTATGTTTAGCTATATGAACTGCACGTCATTTGTGCCATTGTTTGAAAGGTAATTTGATTGTTCAGAAATTGTAATATTACTTTGAGACTCTACTTGCTGTGAGAAGAAAAAAAATTGTAACAAGCATCATCTGTGATTCTTAGAGGTTCTCATTCTGAAGCTACAGAAGCACAGTGGGAACAATCACTAGAAAGCCCCAGAGCTAAGAGACAGTGAGTCTACACAAGCCCACTCATGACCTTGGTATCATTTTCCATATACAGGGGAATGATGGCAAAGCCAATCTAATTTAAATTTTTCTCTAACTTGATGGGGACAAAGCTGGTGGGTTTTGTTTATAGTCGGCCTGGCCAAGACAAGATAATTTGCAAAATGACCACTGGAAGATACCTAAAAGGTTTTCTGGCGTTCTTTCAGAGGAAAAAATGATGTGAGAAAGCAAAATAAGCAATAGGCATATTAATATTTTGGAGTCTGTTTCTTTTAAATAGCTGAGATCAACAAGAGTCGAAAATACCTAGATAAGAATGAAGTCCATTCCTGGGACAAGTTTATGCAATACTGGGCCAGTCTCCCTGGGTAATTATGTATATGCCAAGGTACTGTTCAGTATACTGTTACTGTTATAAGAGTGGTAATTTCAGTGTTTCTGCATCAGCACTGAATAGGTAGCATCACCTTTTGTAGCAGAAAAACTTCCATAATAATGTATTTTTTTCTTCTTTTAATTCAGGTGTTCCCTTTTTCTTATGCCTTCTTGGCTGTGTGCAGTGTGCCATTTCTCAACCCCCCATGTTTATTTCTGTGCTAGTTCTAGTCAGACAACTGCATATAACGTTTTGAAAGTTTATATACCTCAAATCTTCCATAATTTTCCAATATTTGTATTGGAAACAGGTACAGCAATTGTTTTTATTGCTATGTATAATGGTTGATGTATATACATATTGACGTACGGTGAAATGAGTCACAAGTATGTCTCACATATAGAGTTTTAACTAGGTAATTGTTAAAATTGGAAATTCTGTAATACAGGCTACCTGCTTCAGCTTTACATAAACATTTTATTACTGTATATGTGTTGAGAAAGTGCTCATAGAGGTTTTAGTTGACTTTAATTACTCTAGGTAATTAAATAAACAGATTCACACTAAGCTTATTAAAGCTGCTGCCTTATTGCAGAAAAATTTTACACTTCTCAGGTGTTCCTTATCCACCAATAAATAGTTAAGCTCTACTGAAATGCAGACCATTAAAAGACCTCCTTACTGCATCTACCTGCCTTTCAGTTTCTCTGGAAACGAAGTGCAGTTGTGCTGGACTTCCTGTCAGTATACACATGCATACGTATCTCCATATACTCAATCACTTACGATAGTTTAGTTTCCTCTGTCAGTGTATTCCTACTTCAAGCTAATAGAATTCAAGTGTTTATCTGACCAGTGTCCTTGTTATATTTTCAGACACCGGGGAACCTGTTACTTGACTGAGGGGACCTGTTACTTGACTGACCATATTTCACATTATAAAAGCAGAAATGAGAACAGGAAGGTCCTCATACAATCTCCTCTGGTCTCGGACTCTTCATGCTGACAAAACTTTTTTCAGCTTCTGAAGAAACTGTCCCTGAATGAGGACTACTAGAAAACTCCCACTGTACAGACCTGCTTGAACATCACACAGCCTTACAGTGAGTCCGGGAAGATGATATTTATTGGGCCTTTCTAAATAATTTCTTAGTAATACATGCACTCTTCACAGCATATTTATGTTTGAGCACTACATTCTGAAAAAAATGCCACATTAGCATATTAATTCAATTCGTGTCATACTTACTAACTTTACTTGCAATTATAGAGAAATTGTACTGTGCTGTGCTTTCTCTGTCCAGTAATTCATTAGTAGCAATGGTTCCTTCAGTAGCATCTATTGTAAAGTAGCTGTCCACATCATTCTTCCAATCAACGAAGTATCTGTATGTGAAAAATATTAAATAAAGTAGATGCAAATGTGCAATGATTACACGTTTATCATAACAGCAGTCTAGCTGGCTGAAGTTTTGTTATTTTTCTCTTCCCAGCTATTACCATTCTTGCAGAAAGAAGACCATAAACAATTATTTGTTTATTTATTTTTGCAGAGTTAGAATGCTCAAGGGAAAAATGGGATATAATAAAAGATTTAGTACTTCTTATGTTCAGATTATTTGAAAACAGGCTCCTGAGAAGTTGACTTCATCACTTATGTCTGTCGCTTTGGAAAACACTAGAGAGGCTCACAGGGAAAAAGAGAAAAGATGTGAAACAGTGCGTGCTTAGTGATGAATAGTGAGTCAGATCTATCTCTTTACATCCATTTGTTGCTGCAATAGCCTCGATGGGCTTGCAGAGAGGTGTCTTAGTGGATGTGTGCAGGCTGTTAGTACAGTCTACTCAGAGGTCCCTTACCTAAGGGATGTTGGAAGAATTACAGTATGGAAGGTAGAGAACACTATGCTTATTCCCCCCACATATAAAGGTACATTGAAAAGGCTCTTTGCCTTTTGGAAGAAGAAACAGATCTCACTTTCACTGGGGCTGTGAGGATCAGGGCAGTATTATTGTTTCCTTATTCTCCTTATGACTCTTTGTCAACTAAGTACAAACATAGATTCAAAATTCAAAATGTGCACAGATTTGTAATTTTTCCCTAGCAAGGACTTCATAGAAAGAAGAGATGTGCTTGTAAATGTAGCCACTTAAAAGCAATCTGATAATTATTCCAAAACCATTTCCATTAAATGCTGATTAATTTGAAAGTCTATTTTCACATTTGATGCCACTGTTTATAGTCATAACAGAATAATTTTTCTGATGCAGTGCTGCCAGCAACTAATTTCCTTTTCATTGCTAGCCTCTTCATACCTAGATGATGTTTCATAAAAACTAGGCAGGATGAAAGAGACAAACACATTTATGAGCAGTAGGCAACAAGAAAAAAGTGACACTCAACAGTAGCTACATTTAGAAGATCATAAAGGCCAGAGGACCATGTCTATGACACCTTGTTGCATGTAGACCAGTGAGAACAAGGGTAAAATATAGTATTTCCTTCTCTGATTAGTATGATTTACGGAAAGAATGTATAGGGAATGTAATGATAAACACTATGTTCACTGCTGTAGAAAGAAGCAATGTTAGAAAGGTGTATATGGCATATTCCCTTAGATTGGGCCTCATAAATGCTAACAGTTCAAGAAGACTTAAATATTAAAAAAAAAAAAAAAAAAAAAAATCACAAGTAAGGTACCATGCTCCTTTGGAGACATTTTGTTTAAACAAAATCATAAAATGCTATCCATAGATAAAATAGTTTACTTCAGTTGACAGTCATCATTACCAGTTCATTGCTTTATCTGAAAAGTCTCAGAAATGTGTCCTTTTACATAACTGAGAAGGCACATTTTCTTGAATATGATAATATTGCCTACCCATGTTTGTAATTTCAATTTCATTGTTCAAAATTTAGTTGACATAAAAATTATGAAAAATAAATAAGCCATTTATTAGAATCATCATTAGTCGGGGATGCTCTTTCAGGAACAGTAAAATCACTATTTCATGCTTTTCATGTTTAATAGATTATAATTTCTTTTGAAATTAAATATGCAACCAATGACAAATAAGTGGGATCAAAGTATGAGAAAGTAACTTGGCTTATCTTTCCCCTGTGGAAGATGAGCTTTATCTAAATACCCTACACACAACAGTACGAGTCAGTAAAGAAAGTACAGGACCAAATTCAAAGTGCAGTGTAGGTGATAACTTTTATCAAAAGGCTTTAAAACTACAGAAAGCATACTCAGTTTGAACACCATTGTTTTTAAAGTTGAGTTCAAGCACAAAGATTTGTAGTTTCAGAATCTCATAACCTATCTGCAAGCATTCACACAAGTGGTTAACTTCACGCATAAGTCTAACCTCCCAACACGCCTACTTCTAAACGGGATCAAAGTCCAAAATAAGCATTGAAAGACTAGCACTACTCTAATGGTAGAGTACCTCTTGGCTTCAATTGAAGTGGGATCAGTGGGAATAGAACAGTGTAATAGAAAGACTTTTGGTCTTTTCTTCAAAATTCACTGTCTTCATACGCATTTACACTGTGGATATTATTGTGCCAGAATTGTTATTATTTTTTTTTTCCTCCACTTTGGCAATATGTTTAAAGACATACCTACCTTCTTTCTTTTTATGGTAAAGAAGGCACATATTGTAAAAATAGGGGTGGAACAGCCAGACATTTCAGATTATCTAATCCTAAGAAGATATATATAAAATCAGACTAGGGAGGGAAGGAAGGAGATAGGAGGAAGTATTGGAGATGTATTGCCTAAAATACATGTTCTTTGAAGAAAAACTTCAAAAAAGCATCCCTTCTTCCTTCTTTTATTTATTGTCCATGTGCAGTACCCATGAAAAAAATTCAGAGAAGATCCTCTCATAAACAGCTCTTCTGGACATAGAATTGCTCCCAAATACTTTAGTAAATCTGTAAGGCGTAGCAAGAGTGTGAATGGAGCTTGACCGGCTGCTTTTCAAATGGGAATTTGGGGATCCCAAAGGGAGGTCAGTCTGAGGCAAGGCCTTAAAAGAAATGTAGTTTCCTTTTACAGCCCAAAAGCATTCTTTCATACAGTCTGACACTCAGTGTGAGATTTTTCTGTAAGGAGCACAGCAACACTTTGTCTCTTTTGGAGGCCCAAACTCTGTCTTCTTGAGGAAGAAAACAACAACAAGAACAAAAACAAAACAAAATCAAGAAAAAAAAAAAGAAATGAGGAAAGAGTCTCCAGTCAGAAAAATCTGTAACTTTCCAGAGACAGACCCAAGTATCTGGGACATTAGGACATAAAGTCTGACATTTCTTGTTAGACTGACACAAAGAGTACCACTGTTGAAACACTGCTATTAGGACAGCTGTCTAGATCTTCTAGTCATGGTCTAGCAGTTTGAAGGAACTGAGGCTGGTTTGTTTGACTGCTCGGAGTCCTTGTGAGACAGGTCATGGTCACTGCACTAATCCCGAGAGGCAGCTCCCTCCTTGAAAAGTTAGGGAGATATGGCACAGCCTCACTTGTTGATATAGGACACAGCAGTAGTATCTTTCAGAAGCACATGAATTGGCCTGCCTGGCAGATCTGAGTATGAGACATTGAAAGATTTGTTGTAAGAGCAGAAACTTTGAACTACATATCCCCCAGAATATACTTCTCAACAGAAGACTGTGTTCAAGATTATATTATTGAATCGTGATTAAGTGTGGAAGGACATGTCTTTGCTAACATTGTTTCAGCCTTTCCAACAATAGCTATATTTGTACATCAAATAGGAGAGAGGAGACAGAATAGAAATATCTGCTTTATAAAACAATAGGAGACAAGTCTGGAGGACTCTCACCCAGAGTGTTCACAAAGACACACACTGCCCTCTGAGGAGCTCCAATAACAACTTGCATTCATCCTGGTTAAATGGTGAGGTGGTGCGTGCTTCATGGGGTCTAAAGGAACACTCTCCAAAAAAGAGGGCTTACCTCCTTTTAAAGGGGAGAGGACAATGGGGAAGGCTGTGTCTATGCTAGCTGCAGCGCAGCAGACAACAGAGTGCTTGATGGAGGGCTGTTGAACACGAGTGACAGCAGCTCACCCCTGTGAGGATAATAGGAACTCTTAGCCACCAAGCAGACAACCTCAGTTGCTTCAGGCTGTTATACCATGAATAAAAGATCTGGACAGCTGTCCTGCTGCTGCTACAGAAATGTGTGACAACAGGTCACACCCAGGAGGGATGGGAGGTGGCAGTATGCTAAGGAATCTCTGGGAACCAACACCTGGGGCGTGTTCTCTGGTCCTAAAAATGAAGAAGGGAAGACTTCCCTGCTCAGCAGAGATGGCCTTGGGAACCGTGGGGTCCAGTCTAACCAGAATAGTGAGTGTGAGAAGAGCACTTACAAAGATGCAGTCTACATCCTTTGTCACTGATTATATAATAAGCAGGGAAGGGAAGCATGGATCATGACCCTTGAGATGAAAACATCTGAAGGAGTATTCAACTGGAACTGGCATGAAAAAGGAAAGGAATCATCCAACTCTGTGAACAATGACACATTTAACATTTAATTACTGGCTTTTCCTTTTAGTTTACTGTTCAACAAATAAGGAACAGTAATTTCAACCAGCCTTCTAAAAGAAGAAAAGAAAAAAGAAAAAAAAAAAAGGAGGGAGACATTCCAATAACTTTTATATTTGTCTCTTGGTTGTCCTATGTCATCCATGCTGTTCATCAGTATGAATTGTCTTGTCTGTATTTCCATTTCTGTTGTGAAACTGTTGCTTAAGAGTACCCAAGATAGTGGATCTAAGAAAACCCAAACCATGAATTTTCTATGTATACTCCAAATGGTTTGGATGCTAACCCCAGTTTCAAAAGCATCTTATTACTACAGCTACAGCATGCCAAACCCAAGCAATGGAATGAAGCATTTTAGATGTTAGAAAATTCCTGATGCGAAGTGTCACTTCTAAGAGAAACTATGTTTTCAATTATGCTTTTTCCAAACCGTATTTTTTTCCAACTTCAAGTACGCACTTAATGCCTTTCCTTGTAACTGAATCATATTGGAAGGAGCAAAGCTCTTTTCTTTCACTTTCTGACTGGTTGGGCTCTTTTTAATAATAATTCCAATGAGGTTTCTCTTCTCTTGGGTCACCAGTCCTTTCTGTTTCTCCTCCAGCCACTGCATCATTGCCCAGCCACGCTGGAAAGCCCTTACAGCCAGTGGAAGAAAGAAGAGGTGTTTGCAGATCTCAGATGGGCTAAGGCAGCTCTGAGATTTCCTGTGGCTCCCTGCAGGCACCTGAGGCAGCAGGTCTTGATTTAGGGAAAACATCTGAGTAAGGGAAAGATGACTTTCTCATTCCAGACTTTTTCGTTAGCCTTAAACTGGTTTGTGTAGTATTGCCCACTTGAGAGGTTTTTGTTTTGACCACTTTGAGAGAATTGCTGCTGAAAGTTCTGTTGCTATGGAGCAAATCAGCAATATGTATTAAATGTTAATATAAACAAATAAGCTACTCTGGACTATGAATCTTAAGGGATAAAGGAATGAAAGAATTTACAGAAACACGGGCCTTTTTTGTTTAGTGGAGGAAGATCATGGGAATAAACGGGAACAACAACAACAAAAAGACAAAGTTAATGCTGATTTTCAAAGGCGAGAAGGATAACTGTCCTGGTAATTTCTCTCCAGTAACTGAAGGCTACATTTTGCGTCATATACAATAACAGATCTATAGGCCTAGATCCTCGGATGTAACTAATAATGTAACTTCATGCGTAATGGGTATTTCCTGGAAAATTCCTGATTTATTTTGTGACAAATAACCTAGGTGATAGAGATGCTTTATAACAATATCTTAACTTGTAAGAGAGTTCATCTCACATTTTGCTGGTGTAAAGCACATTCCTTACTCTGGTACATAAAGAGTTAGAACACTGATTTTTGGGAGAGTAATGTTGCAAAGAAAGTTAAGGGATGACAATCGGCTGTAATGTGATAGATCTCTATTTGTGCATGTGACCTTAGATTGTTTAAACAGAGCTACCTGTAATTTTTCTTAAAATATTTAACTGTGGGTAAATGAAATTCAGATTTCATGCCAACTTGGGACACTTAAATAACACCCATCATATTAGAAATAATATATGGGAACCTAAAAACATTAGAAACATAAACAGAAGCCAGTAAGAATTGAGAGCACTTAGGATTTACTATTATTATTATTTTAATTTTAATTTTAATTTTAATTTTAATTTTAATTTTAATTTTAATTTTAATTTCAATTAAATAGATGAAAGGAACATGTAAAAAAAAGGCAAAAAGGAGTGAGGAACCAGAAGAATGCAAATGAGACTTCAGGTGTGATTTGATTACCAGAAAGTCCAAAGGAATTTTCATCCATAGCAGATTCATGTACTGTGGCTGGAAATTAATAGATCTCTGCATATAACTAGCTGTCAGGGAAATGGCAGCTCTACAACAGATTTTGGGCATCACATCACCAGATAGATAACAACAAATCAGAGAGAGCTTATAGAAGATGAAGAAAAACTGTCTTGGGTCTAGGCAACCTGAATTATAAGGAAAGATTAAAAGAACTAAAATATGTTTAGCTTGGATAAGAGATGACAAAAGGAAGAAATGATAATGGTCTACAGATAGCTGAAGGGCTTAAACACCAAGAAAGGAAAGGTATTATTCTGTTCGGCACAGAGGAGTGGAAGGGTGAAATTAAGAAAGGAAAAATGTATGTTATGCAGCAAAATCTTTCTGGCGGTGATGTATATTATGCTGTACAAAAAAGATATGGTATGAGTTCTGTCACTTGGCACCACAAAGCTAAGCTGGGTAAAGTAATGGAGACTGTATATTAAGGGAAATTTGTAGAAAGGTGGACTGTATAATCCCATTAGTCCCTGTAATAGTGAAGTCTGTGACACGTAACAAGGAAAACTATCTTCACGCTAAACATAGTTACAAATCCACTCTAAGGCGCAGTTCCAAATATTTAAAATATAAACATACAATTTTTTTAAGATTGCAGCTATTAAAAAGTATAGAAACAGAAAATCACTACGACAATGAGAAACAAGACATTTGGAGCTCAAGTCAAGCCTGAAAGAAATTAAAATATTAGAGCATGTAATATGTTGAAGTGTACAAACAAGTTTGTGTCCTCCAAACTCCTGTTCTGTCACTGAAACTTCCTTGCTGCAACTCCTAAAATGAGTTATCATTGTGTAAATATAAAAACATCACATCGCCATATGTACATACACATTTGAAACACTGTCAGTTCTTTATTGCCCTGCCGATCTCTGCTATTCTCAAATGTAAATGCTGATCTCTTCAGCTCCTGACAGCTGATCACTGGAAGCATCTGTCTTTGCAGTCAAGACTGAGGAGTGATTGCCATAATTTTGCTAAAGGTACAATCAAGCATTTTTAAAGCAAGTCCTCTCTAGACTATGCATACTTAGAGAGAAGCCATAAAGTTAAAAAATATTTAGATGTAACAAAACATTTAATTCTCTTGTGCTAAATGATAGTCATCTGAGTTATCTGTTTTTAGGGCTGAATAGGAGAGTTAGATTTCCCAACCGTTTCTCAGGGCAGCAGCACTGAATCAATCAATACTAAGTTACTTTATATTCTTTTTCATGCTGTCATTTGATTTAAAGCTTACCCTTGATTCTGAGCCTTGTGGTTTTCTATTAACTTAAAAATGCTGTCTCACAAAGTTTTACAAGTGCCGTAATGGTAAATATCCTCTTTTTCTCTTCTCTGCAACGTGATAATATAAAATAAGATGTAATGCCACTACTTGCCTAACGGTAGTGGACAACAGTCTTTGCATCTCGTTCATGTTGTCCTGTGTTAATACAACCACAAGGTTGTTCTCATATATTTTCAAGTGTCCTTTACAAGGTACAACCCATCAACTGTGGTGCTTTATGCGTACAAAGTACTATATACATAAAGATTAGATATATTTAATAACATAAAAATACTTGTTATTAGCTTAAACTCTGTTAATATTAAGATTTAAAAAAAAAATAAATTGCTTAATATAATGAAAAGATATAGGATCTTTGGTGCAGAAACTGCAGTCTTAATAGTCTGGTTTTAATTTTGTTATTTTGTTTAGAAGTAAATCCAGTCAAACTTATTTACTGTGACAAAAAAAAAATAATCTGATATATTCATAGTCCGTAAGCGTTATTAGAAAAGCCTAATGTTAATAACAGCAAAATAACATCTGAAATCTTGCTGTAAATTTTTCCTGTCATTAACCAAAAAATGTAGAGGACGTGATAATGTTCCAAAGTGGTAGATGCTGTTCTGCAAGGTTGCCTTTTTTTGTTTATTTGTTTAAATAATTTATTAAGCCATCTCCATTAATGGGAGCAGAAGCTCTCTCTACCTTTGCTGAACACTGCTTCAGGCATTAGCATTCTTCAGAATGCTGCTAAGGCATTAGAGGTTAATCCAAAGGAAGCGCTGACTGCTGTACTATCAGGTCTTACCCTTTGGGCAATCTCCCAGGTACCAGCCAGATCCCAGAAGAAAGAACCACAGCCATGCAGATACCCCACATCAGACCATCAGGAACTTGTACAGCCTGGGAGGAGCAAACCCTTCTTCTCAGATCGTCCCATGCCCATCATCCTTATGTCTTTTACATTGCAGGAGATCTTCCACATGAAAAATAACATGGTTTGGGTCTTCTGCATACTGCATGGTTGGGTTCACAGTCCTTCATATGTAGGTGCATATATCTCTGTGTTTTTAAATCAGGATGAGGGATTAGTGATTTTAGCAGCCACAAGTTTACCTTGTATGGAATGAGTAATATCTGTGCAAATAAATTATATTTTGCTCCTTTGGAGAAAATGGACCATTGTGCAGAATTAATTGACAGGGAAGCAGTGGCTGCATACACACGTACTCTAACAATGGGCCAGAATCTAGCAAGAGAAGCTCTTAAACTTTTCATGAGTCTTATAAATCTTGCATAAGGATTTTCGTAAAACACGCTAGACAATATAGGAAATAAAATGTGCTGCAGCTGAATTATCAGCCCTTCCAAACTGTCAGTTCTGCCTGTTGACAAATTCCAGTGCTTCCTGCCCCTTCTCTATTTAAAGATTTTGTTCATATGCTTATCAAACCCTGCAGTCAGCTCCATCTTCTGCTTTGCATTTCTCATTATGAGCTGAGTATCTTATCAAAAGCCATTGTCAGTTCAGAAATTGCATTGTTTTTATTCAGTTTTAACATCATTTTTGCTGCCTCATTGAGCAAGCAGAACTGCAGGACAGCCCAGCGGAGTGGGAGCTTTGTCCTGCAATTTACTTAAGCCTCAGCTGTTTGGAGGAGGAGGGACATGGCAGGAACATGGAGCAGCAGGAGGCACGTTGGGTTTAACCTCTTCACTCCAGGCTGAATGGTTAATACTGCTGAGGTGGGAAAGCAGAACAGCACTTTCTCTACTGGCACCACAAATTATAGGTTCTGAGCACCATTTCACCCTGATTTTGAGAGGTGCACATTTGTTCCCTGTGGTGCTGCCCCTGGTCTGTGCTCTGCTGCTCTACCACCCAAGGGCTGGAAGGGGCTTCTCACACCTGGTGCTGTGTTTGGTGGGGAAAGGGCATGCTGGGGTGGGCATCTGGATGCATCTCCAAACCTCTATCGACGGGCAGAGGGAATACAGAAAGATGGGGAGCAAACGAGGCTAAAAGGACCTCCCTGCCCCAAAACCCTAAAAAAGCTGAGAAGGGGCAGAAGGATGTGGATTAGTCCCTCAGATGTTCAGAAGTTAACGCTTCATTTTGCACTTGGGTGCATGCGACCCAAACACCAGGGGGTAAGACTGAGAAGCAAAGCTGTGTTATGTTGCCTGGGTCCCTTGCCTCACCTGAAACATTTGTCTTTTGGTAAGGTACAAAGGCAAGAAGTGGCACTGCCACTGTAGAGGAATGCAAGCCTAGCAGCATAAATTCAACAGGAATAATCTTTGCTTTGCTTTTGCATCATGTAAATATTAGATCTGCTCTGTATCTTTTGGATACCAAAATCTGAATAAATCTTTCTGTTACATATATACATATATATATAAAGCAGAAGCAAAATGCTGATGCTGAGACAGTCGAAGGAAAAACACAAAACAGAGTCATGCTGACTCCAGAGGAAACTGCAACACACAGTGGAGGATAGCTGGGACTGACTGGGGCTGTCAGCTGATCTGCAAGAGACAGCACGCAGTGCAGTCAGGAACTGGATGGAGGCTGCCTTGTTGCTTCGAGCCTGGTTTGGTGAAGCACTAATAAAGTAAGGGATTACTCAGGATTATTCTGCCACCCCTTCCTTTATTCTTTCTCCTGCTCAGTCCTCTGCACATGTAAAGGAACCCACAATCCAGAGAGAACAGTATCATTATGGTGTCACTTTTTCAAAGGTTTTATGAATTTCATGAGGGTCCCAGGCAGACAGTGCTGGGTAAGGCAAGCACCTCCTTACTCCCCTGTGGACTGATGGCCTTTACATGAGCCACATCAGGTCCCATCAATTGCATCTAGAATTGGTTCTGCCCTCCTCCCGCTTGAGCTGGATTTTTTGCACTGTGTTTCCTCCACAGCATATGTTTTTGAGTTTTACTGCCTAAATTGATCCATTATGATAAATCTGAAGATTTAATATTTACATAAATGCTGACAGCATTTCTTTTCTGTTTGGCCATATTGAACTTCTGTATTGTATTTAAATTATATTTGCTCTTTTCACATCCCACTATCTGAGATGATCCTATGCCATTATTTGCCACACTGTCTTTTCCAGCTTAGAAAAGGTGGAAGCATCTGAGATCTGTCTGCATCTACAGTCAGGATGTGACTGAACTTTCCACACACATAAATCCCAAAATGTGCATCTCAGAAAGAAAACTGTGGTTTAAACTTAATGAGCCTGAAAGGAAATAAATGACCAAATACATAAGAAACTCATGCTCAAACACAATACGTATTTAATCATAGCAATAATCTTGAGCATTATAGGACAGGAAAATAGAGCTAATATTTACAAATAGAGCTAAAGGAGAAATTCAGATTGAAAGGACTTGGAACCTGCCTACATTTCAGTAGTTAAAATAGCTATTGTTTTGGAAAGAGGTGTCAGATCAGTAATTAAAAATGCTGGCAATCTTCATTTTGTATTAGGAATAAGGTTTAAGGTTTGACTTTGTGTAAAACTGTTCAGGATAACCAGCCAACGCTCTTCCCTGGAGCATTTAAGTTTTTTTTAGGTCTTGGTGTGAGGCCTGACTCTTCATAATTTTCTCAGTGTCAAGCCATGAGAGGTTCATAGCTTGAGGTGACATGGCTGCAACCATTCAACCTCTGTTTTAATCTCACAGTTGCTTTTTAGAATGCTTGATAAATCCATTGCTGGGGAAATTTGGAGTAAGAGCTGTGGATCAAAATTAGGAAGGCTGTTATTTGAGCTGAAGTAAAATGACAGTGTGTGCCTCTGGGATGTGAACTGGCTTTGTAAAATCACATCACCAGGTGGTACAAGTGCTGTGAAGAAAATCAGAGTTATTATGGTCATATTGCTCCTTTTCTCTCCCTCTGGCTTATTAGCTATTCTCAATTTATTTAAAATTTTTTCCTGCCAAGTTCTTTTTTTTTCTGCCTTGAAGATGAATTCACTTTTCTTTATTTTCAGCATTCAATTCTTTCTCAAACAGGTTAATCACTGAAAGCAGTAGTGCTTAAACTTCTTGGAGCTACACATACTTTTAGTTCCAAACTCCTGACTGACATTCAGTAACTTAATATAATTGCAACTGAAGATCACTTACTGTTCTTTGCAGGCATCAGTAAATTAGGAAATTACTAACTATAAGTAAAGGTTACTGGCCTTTCTCAGTTTTAAACCTTGTTTTGAGTTGCTTTTGACTTGCTGGACCTCGGAAATAAAATTTCAAGCTGCAACTACTTCCAGAAGTAGATCTAGGAAAAAATATGCATGTCAAAAGAATCCTAGCAATATTCTATTTGGAAACGTCCAACTTCCCTCTAGCACAAACTTTATGACTTGTGACAGAAAACATTCACCTTTGCTCTGTGTTCCCACCAGTTTTGTGAAAACCCACACAGATTGCAGAATTAGTCTGTATGTGCTCTAAAATGACAAGATAGTGTTTTTCAGCAAAAGTCTCTGTCTGTTCCCAGTGAAGATGCTGTAACATCACACGGGGTCAAGTGAGCGACAACGTGTTTAGCACCCTGAGTGCTGCCTGAGCCAAATGACACCGGGAATTAGGGAGGCTGACGAGGAAAGAGCAAATACGTCAGCCTTCCCTTGAGATTCAGGGAAAATGTTGGGACAGAAACCCTGTCTCTAGAGATGTAGAAACAAGATCAAAGTAACAGGAACAAAGAGAAAGAATACATCAAGCCACTGAGATCAAAAAAGATGTCTGTCATTGGCACAGGAAACGAAGAGAGTAGAGTGGGATGCTAATGAAGCTAATGGGATTTGGTACAGGAGGAAAAAGGCAGAAACTAACTGTGGGAGAGATAAAGATGGACTGTGAAATAGGAGACTGGTAGAAGACTGGCAGAGCACAGGAGATACAGGAAAACAGTAGGAGGATTGAAAATGATAGTGAGGGATCTGGAGCAGGAGCTGAGAAGCATTGGTGCAGGAATTTGAATTGGTTAGACTGGATAAATTAAAACTTGGAATAGAGAGCTCTTAAAAGTAGTTGAGGAGCCTGGGACTTCAAACAAAGTAAAAGGATGGAGTAGAGCTAGAGTGGTGACAGAAACACATGGGGGGGACAGAGCACAGAAAGTGCAGAACTCAACAGAGACACTAAAAATGAACCAAAATTCCTGAGTCCCGTCATCGTTTGTGTGCAATACCAATTGGCAAAGTCCCTTTATAGCACACCATACTTCATACCATACAGACAGAAATAGTTCTCTCTTAATCTGTTATTAAATGAAGAGGCTGGGGGTGCTGGAACTAGACTTTCCAATCTTTCTATGTATGTATGTATGTAACTATAAGAGACATTTTGATGTCATGGGATGGGATTTTTCTTTTTGAAGAAACAGCAGAGTAAAAAGCGTACACACACACACACACACACACAGAGTCAGAATAATTATGGGATTAGAAGGTCAAGTATCCTGTGACATATGTAACTAGTTCATCTTGCTTGTGTTTGTACATTATGATAAAGAGTTTAAGATTCAGGAAGAAACCTATTAATGTATTTTCTTAGTCTTTACTTGACAAAGTATTGCACTGGGAAATCAGACTCTAACCATAAAAATTTCTGGACCACAGTGACCTAGTTCAGAAAATAAGTAAGGTTTTTCCTTTGGAAGCTCATGCTGGGAATATAGTCTTGTCCCCATGATACTGAGGGCAAGACTGACCTGTGGCTAGTACACAATTTATTTATTTTTTAATATCACAGCTTCATGACTCTAGACTTGGACAGGATAATGCACAGTCCCCACAGCTTTTCTGCTTTCAGTGGTTCTTGTTTATAAAGCAAAGCTCCTGAGTCAAGCAGAGATCTGAAGGGCAGTGTTGTGGCACAGAATGTGAAACTCATTGTAATTGGAGTCATATCTGGGGCTCACATAAGGGGCAAAAATCCTTTCACGCTTTATGGCAGAAGATCAGCTCCTAGGAAACCTGACAACTTCAAAGGTGTTGGTGCGAAGTTGCTGAACTTCACACACAATGTTAGATAAAGTTCACTATTCTAGACAACACTGCATATAACTCCATTTTTGCCATCCATTTGTACTTGTTATTTAGATAGCTATTTCTAGCATTAGTAAAGTATAGGTGCATGTAGAAGTGATTTTTAGAAAGCCTTAAAATCCCTTGCACCAGAAGTAATGAATTTTAAAACATTTGTATATTTATAAATAACGTACATTGCCATGAGTACTTCAACACCGTTTTTGTTTTATTTATTTATTTATTTATTTATTTATTTTACTTCTAGACAGCTTGTAACCATCATAAACAAGAGGAGTCTGAGAGGAACATAAGATCGTTCATGTACTTTCAGAAGTACATTGGGATTGTTGATGGCTACAAAGTGCATGGGACTTCATCTTAACATTTGTGCAGAGCATTTCTTGCAGCACTATGGAAAAAATAGGAATGGACAAAATAGCTCTCCTGAGATACATAAACTCCAAATTTAACACCACTTGAAAATCACGTGCAGTGAGGTAATGTTCCAAAACAGCTTCAAAGCCAGTCACCCTTGCAGGTGTTGAATACCTGCAGCCCCTTTTCTCCATGTTTAATTTCCTGTTTTTTAATGAATGTGCACTCTGTGCCCTTTCATTTCAACATCTCTAACAAAAACCATTCCACGAAACAAACTTTTTAAAATTCCTGACCTCTCCTTATAACTGGATTCCACTTACAGGAGGAAAGAGAAAAAGAATATAAACCTCAATGTTTTTAATGGCTTCCAGCTAAATACTTTCCTTTTACTAACAGCTGAACCCAGCCTTCACTCTTAGCTGTTATCTCCCCCTTCCTCATATGTCTAAACCATATGTCCAAACTAATTCTATGTCTAGCATAATAGAGCTAAAGTTTCTGTCTGGTGACATGGATTAAGTTGCTGTGACTAGTGCTTTCACGTGAGCTGTTCTAGCCTGCTTTGTTGCCCAGAATTTTGCCTTCTATTGCATACAGTTCAGATTGATCTTTTATCCCAGTCTCTATTGTTTGGCAGGTTGTTGGTTTTGTTGTTCTTATTTTAATGGGCATTTTAATGTCAAAACTGCTGTAGGAAAATATTTCAGAGAAAATGTAGTAAAATATTTTTATAATAATATATATTAATAAAATATATAATATAAATAATATATTAATATATATTATATATTAATATATATTATATAATTATTATATATTAATATAATATATTATAAAATAAAAAATATAAAATAAAAAAATATAAAATAAAAAATATTTCAGAGAAAATTAGTAGAGAAATTGTTCCACACAGAAAATGGTATGTGCTGTTGCCTCAGAGGACATTACTTGCTTTTTCATGTCTGCTGAGAGGGCATATTTACTTAGAAGATGTTCAGACTCCTACTTTAAAACATGATAAAAATGATGGAGCCATTCTTTACATCTATGAGGCAATCTACATTTTAAACAGCTGAAAGCATAATTGCTCAAGATACATTTAAAAGTTGTAATCACATGCAAGGCTTTTGAAGAAATTTATGCTTTTCTAACTTCTGGTCACTGACTCCAGTTAGAGGATATAAAGCTCATGGAATATTGATCGCTAATACATCAGTAACTAATAATTGCATATAACTACTTTTTTTTTTTTTTTTTTTTTGGTCAGCATTTAAATACGGGTAGGTTCTTCCAGGGCATGATTTAATGTGTTAAATTAGCAAAAAGATTATCACTGAATTCAAACAGCAGGAGATCAAGCTGAATATGGAGAATCAAATCTATCAGATAAATGAGAGCTAAGGAAGAGATTTCATGAGTGAACTATGAAAATTTATAGAAATAAGTGATCTTACAAAGCTGGACAAGAGAGCTGCATTGCGAGGTTTGCAGATTAATCTTAGCAGCATGTCAGCTGGCTTACTGGAACAAATCCCTGCCCTTAAAGCAAAGCACCTTCAAAGTCCATTGAATTCAATGTATGGCTTACTTCTGGGTAAGAATGGGTACCTCTAAGAAGTCTCTAATATCTAACACAGTTCATGTTTTTCACTCATGAACCAGCAGAATCAATTGTTAAAAAGTAACCCTGGGAGCACTTCCGTAGTTTGTCAGTGCTCATGGTCAGCAAGTAGAGCAGTGAGCCTGAAATGCATGAGTATTTTATAATATTCCTGGTCTTTTAACTGTAGATGAGAATTTGAATGATTTCAGGGTTAAAAAATGCAGTCATGGACACCTCCAAATGGCTTAGGATTTAGTATTAATGAAATCTGTGTATGGAGAAACCACCTTGTAGTTGCAGATGTAGACTCGGTAGCTAAAGTGCTTGATGCTCCTAGCAGGACTTGTAAGATAAAAAACTTCCACTGAGGAGTGGTTATATATTTAAATGATTCTGCTGTCATATGAAAAAAATACAATATGATTAAAGGGCTTGCTATTTGATTGCAAAAGACAATATAGTTTTCATCAGAATAATGTCTTCATGGAGGCTATTTTCATAGTTTAACACCAGGGAAAAAGGCTCCCACTGAAGTCTTTGTTGGTGAATGTTTTAATCCTTTGTCAAGGCAGGAATGTGTCACAGCTCCATGACCAAATACTCTTCTGTATTAGAAAATAATGAAGGATGTATTTTTTTTAAAAAGTGAAGCAAACAACATTAGTAAGATTTAGGCAACAATTAACTAGGAGATAGACACCCACTCTCATGTGTTAAATTCTTGCATATGAATATGTCATCTAACATACTTACTGTACATTTTGAGAATGTAAATACTGAGTCAACATATGCATAGTTAATAAACATGGATTATGTTAAAAAGTCAAAATTATGTTTGTAATCAATTTATTTGGAATACATACTTTGAATGGTTATATGTATGAATGTACATGCACTTAGTAGCCATGAGTGACATTTCATCATTTTATCATAGTCCCATTTGATAAACATTAACATTTAAAGATTGATTACTTCCATTATGTCTGTAATATTGCTCTTTACAGTCTGGGACTAAAAATATTTCCTGAAGTCAGGTAAATTCAGCATGGATTGGTACTGGAAATATGTGTAATGACTCCCTACATCTTACACCATATTTGCACAGGAGCTTCTTTATTGGTACATAACTCTGGTTCACTTTACGGTTTCTAATGTGGCTGGAAATATGTCAGCAAAGTCAATACATTACATATGCATAACAGCTCCCCTCTACCTTTTATTTCAGAAAATAAGCTATATCAGGAAATGGGGGGTTTTGCTGGTAGGAGTTTACTTGTGCTGAAATCTGCTGAACACAGCCATGTTCATCAGTGGTCACCTCCTCAGCACCTTAGCCAAGAAAGATATAGCACTTATTTATTAAAGCATTTGTTCTTTGCCAGAAGTGAAGACTGAGTGGTTCTTGTGAAAGGGGAAGCACTCACTGTTACTTGTCGAGGCAACATAGACGTAGTACAGACAACCTCCTTTTTCACTACTGTATGTCAGAGCTGCTTTTTTGGAAGTCCCAGACATCAGACAAAACAATCTTTTACTTCCTTAGTCACAGGACACAATCTCTGAAGCCATGTCACTGCATGGTAATGTGTATGATCTTCTGTATGATGACAAGCTGCCAGCATATAATGCATTTTTCCAGATAAACCACCTAAACGAGCATTTCGTTTCAGTATTTTTCAGCAGCAGTTACCTCTTACAGCAACAGACTTGGAACAATTTGCATCTTCTTACTAAGCTCTTTGCCACCTAGTCCGTGTCAGCAGCAGTTTGGGTTGCCTGAAAGTTATTGAAAGAGAAAAAGCTTTCTTACCTAACCGAACTGCTGCCAGCATCGAGGTCTTGTGCTGTCACTGCACCGATAATGGTCCCCACAGGAGTATCCTCATAGACCTCCATCGTGTACATAGGCTTGCTGAAAACTGGAGGTTCATCCATGTCCAACACATTTATCTTCACAGTAGCGGTGTCTTTGAATGGACCCACTGAGTGAAATCGATGGTCAAGATGGAGATTGGAGGCCTCGACTTTGAAGGTGTATGCTTTTTTTGTTTCGAAGTCTAATGGCTGTGGAAAGAACAAAGGCTAAATATAAGATCTGACTAAAAATTAAACATTGCAAAATCACTTTGGTAGAATTTGACATAACTTAAGATGTCTTCAATGTAAACTTCAGCTCCTGAGCTAATCATCTAACCTGGTTTTGCAGTCACTGAAGAGGAATGGACAATTTTAATAAACCTCAAGCTAAGGTGGTTTCTGAAATAGGCCAGATGAATCATGTCCAGGAAACAACTGTTTCTCTGCATTAAAAAAATCAGGATGACTGACATGGATGTAAACAGTTACACTGTAGATGTCTGAAACTAACTGACTGTGGTTCACATCTTGCAAATTAGCTCTGCGCAGGTTAGCCAGAGACTGGCATTCACAACTCCCATGCACAGACAATCAGCCATCTCCAGCTGGTCTAGGTCATTAAACAGAAGGTTTGCACTGCTTTTAGCACAGAAAGATTTCAGAGAACTATGACAATGATAGAAAGGAGCCCAAATGAAAACTCTGATATATACTGGTGGGTCAAACCAAACTTAGGTATGGCTTGCAACATGAATTCAAACCTGATGTGGTTTTCCTATTAAATAGTTATCTTAAGTGAACTGCTATCCACAAGATATATTTGAGCAGCACATATGTTGAAAATGCCAACTTTGACTCTGCCTTCTGATCCTAGGTGTAACTTATAACATCTTGAAAGCATCATAACAGCATTTGTACCTTTCTGATTTCTGATGGAAATTTCTGCAATCAGATTGTTTTCACGTGGGTTTGTGTCAATGTACATCAATTTAGTAACTTTGGTTTTAGAAAAGTAATCATCTCGAAACCGTAATGAAGTCATATTTAGTTGAGAAGACAAAGAAGCTTTATTTTCTGTCAAAAAGGGTTTTGCTGCGTTGTGGCTTTCATGTTTTTAATTTTAGTGAGGAATCGTTTCCTGATGTCTGGGCAATACTGCCACCTAGCGGCTCTTCCCTATAATTGTCGAGTTAGAAATTTTCAGACGGGAAGGATATGCCATCTGGAAAAGAGAGCAGGATCACCAGTGTAGGAACAAGAATACGTTAATGTCTGTCAGTTTTTTCTCCTCCAGCCATTATTACCACAGTGTTTCCAGTCATTTTTCACAGATAGTACAGATTTAAGTTATGCTATTTTCTGTCCTTATCACAGCAGGACATAATTGGCCAGATGCCTGGCTAGTCTAAGTTGAAGTAGCTCCATTAAAATCAATGGAGTTACCTTGATTTACATTAGCTGAGCAGCTAGCATAATGGTTTAAAATCCTTACGAAAAACATTATAATTTTAATAGACTGCATGGCCAGTCTTTTCTGAGCTGGGGATTTAAAATGAGCCATCCAAGTCTATATGTCCTAGAAATAATCAAGCCTGAAAGCCAAGTGCTACTAACCAATCCACTACCACATAGAGCCATCCTTCTACAGACTAAATTCCCAGTAAAAGCCAATATGAGTTGCAGCTTCATGACTGGACTGATAACAAGAAGAAGCAGCTAAGGCTAAGAAGATACAGACAAAATAAAATGTGGAAGATCTTGTGCCCCAGTGATGAAACTCTAAGCCATTGCCTTTGCTACAAAAAGGCATGCTGCTTCACTATCCAAATTGTTGTCATACTGTCCTTTGAGTTTCTATACTACTCATGTTCGTTGTTATGCTTTGCCAAAAAAATTCCCCCAGAGTGAGAAACCAAACCAAGCCAAACCCTTCTCCAGCAGATTATATAAAGTGCTAACAACTTTTCAAAAAATACTTGAGGGAGGGGGAGAAATCCTGGAGCTTACAGAACCGGTTTGGAGTGGAAAAAGTCTAAGTAATTATGAGGGCTAAGCTAGAGATAAAGATTAACACAAAAAGCAAGAAATCTAAGCTCCCAATTAAGTATTAATTCTATCTGATGCTTTGTATGCTTTGTCCATATACTCCCAAATTGCATTAAGAAAATGACTCCTCTGATCTATGAGTGTATTTGCAGATAGATGTGCAAGCAGCAAGAGCCATAATACATGTGGTCCTTGCAGGCAGAGTTACTCTTAGAGGCAGAAGTACTAGATCATGGTCCTTGGCAGTGCCCAGCACACAACTTTCATGATGTAAGGGGAACAAGGTCCTTGTCTGGGGATGGACAGAAAGGAGTAAGATTTCAGGCAAGTCGGGCATCGGTGCGCTCAAGCTGGCATATTTTACAGCACAGAAACCCAGGAAACTGATAAAGTGTCTGCGTTACTTCTCTCTCCCCAGCACTATGGGGCACTGCTATGGTATATTTTTGAAAAGCCAGATTGACCCCAAGAAGGGAAAATGTTTTCCACTGTAGTCTCAGAGCAACCAATTCTCTCTTTCTGTCCTTCTATGGACAGATCAATATAGCTAGAGGTTAAACAGTATGCAAAGCACAGATGGCACTCAGAATAAGAAGAGACAGGCTGAAAGTGCTGAGCCATCATCAGAGCAAGGAATCAGTGACAGACTCCCACAAAATAGCAGGATGTAGCCTTTTAACATACATGAGACTAAACTGCAGCTCAAGTGTTTGTGGAAAGGTGGGAAGATTACAAACAGTAAACCTAGGATGTAATTTCAAAATGAAAATGTTTGTACAGCATATGTCATGCAGTAAAGGAGTATGGTTTAAAAGGATTGCATCTGTGGGGAGACCATATCCTGATTAGTTCTGTTCCCATTTTTGCATAGTTGAGCCATACGGGCAGCTACTGACAGTTTCAAATTTTGGCATTTGTATGATATGATTGGAGTTTGTCTGAAAACAACAACAACAACAACAAAAAAAAAAAGAAAGTCTGCCTAGCTCTCAGAAAACAAAACAAAACAAAATAAACAAACAATAAAACCCCACATTTTTTATTTTTTATTTTTTTTAGTTTTAAAGATGTTAGAATACCATTACTTTTATTTCTTTTTTTAATAGATACCACTGAGATTTGTGAAGGAAATGAGCGGTTGACACAACATTTTATCTGATAGTGCCCAGTCCTATTTTAATTTAAAATTTGGAATGCTGTTAAGGTTACAAACCCAGCATAATGTTAGTAAGAATATCCCATTCTTAATAAATAAATAAATAAATAAATCTCCAAGGTTACTGAAACTTCTTTCAACCAATCAGATTTCAATGGAATAACCTCATATAATTTTTTTTTGTTTGCTTGTTTTTAAATAAAAATTTAACACAAAACCCACAAAACAATAGAAATACTTATTTCTTCTATAAAAATGATTATATTCAGAAACTAAAGTTTGGTAAGGCTTTTATTTTAGAAAATGTATTATTTTTTCTACAGTAAGCAGTAGTATGGTTAAAAGTAAGGGAGCTTTTTATTAGCTATGTACCATTCAACAATTATATGTGTCCTTCTAATTGATATTCTAAGTGCCAGTGTCAGAATAGATGTCATTGGCCCCTCTACTAGCTCTTATCTTCCTTTTCTATGCTGTGTTTATTAGCTGCGCTATACAGCTGTACAGTAAAGTGCTATCAGTGTATACACAGCTGTGTGCGGCAAAGGAAATCCACAAATCCCCAAATCAAATAATACATAAAGACAAATCACTTTCTCTTGCAACTCAGGAAGTACCATGAACAGGTTTATTTAGTATGACATAGAGCTCTGGTTTAGAAATAAGTTTATTTTGAAATATTACTGTTGTCCATACTCCAGACAGAAATGAAGAAATGCTCATACGTAGAGATGTAACTGTATTTTGTATTTCATTTGTGGTTTTTATATATATTTTGTATTTTATATCCATAGATAGATTAGATATAGATAGATGTAGATGTAGATGTAGATGTAGATGTAGATGTAGATATAGATACAGATATAGATATAGATGTAGATGTAGATGTAGATGTAGATATAGATATAATTAAAGAACTGAAACAGAAAAATGGGCAGAAAGATAAAATAAGTTCTGTTGAGAAGCACAGCTAGGCAAAAAAAGAACTATCCTGACAGTTTAGTCTTCACAAAAAGACAGGACTGGAAACTCCAGAAATTTCTGTTTTTTATCCACACATAAGAGACAACAATGCTGTTTGCGATACAGACATTCATGACCCATACCTACACCAATGGAAAAGCCATAATTTGGGGTAAGACTGTAAGCCCCAGGACCTACGGATAGTTACGGGCAGCAGGACGGTGTTCTGTGCTGAGAGGAAGTGCATGTTAACTTAGGCTTGTTTTCATACCAGCAACAACTCTGTCTCGTGTTTGTCAAAAAGTCTGGCAATGCTTTCCCCTTGAAGATGGGCTGAGCTCGTACATATTTGTGAAATGCCGGCAACCAGATTGTTCACTGTGCATTGACATATTTCAGTAATTGTATTTCTGTAATGGGTTTTAGTATTAGCATTAAATAGTAAATAGTTGATATTATACAGCATAGTCAATTAAAGGAAGCTCCAGATAAAACAGGAACTTTCATTAATTTCAGAGTTGAGAATACAGAATAAAAAAAAAATCAGTTCTGTAGACCAAATCTGATGTGCAGCAAGTGCTGCAGCTTTGACCAAATCTGAAGTGAGTGCTTCAAGATTAGATGGGAAGTGGGGAAAATATATGTATATTATTTAACTGGAGAAGGGGAGAAGTCAACCAATGTCAGGGTCTCTCCTGTTTTCTGCCTGAGGAGGAGTTGAAGTGACATATTTAGAGTATAGCACATAGGCAAAGAAGACGCTTCCAGTTATTCATGACAATCTGGCAAACAATTTTTGCTGAATATGAGTAGCATGGAGAGGGACAAAGGTGTTTTCCTTGAGTAAGAGTCTATAATGAATGTTCTCATTATATATTTTTTAATTTGTGAGTAAAAGAAGCACACTGTGAGTAGGAGGTACTTCTTATCATCAAGGTGAGAGGTGTGCACAGTTTGCCTTGGATATCTGTAGCTCAGACAAAGACAGTGGAAAATAATTTTGATATTATGTATTGTTTCATTTGATTTTTTTTTCTTTACTGGAGAGATCTGAGGAAATATCCGTATTTCCAGATAAGAAAACATAGAGCCTTTTGCCAATGTCCTGTGTCTCTTTTTCAAGAGAGGGATCAGTTTGTTTTTCAAGTATGGAAGAGGATGGAGGAAGAGGAAGGTATGATAAAGCAAGAACATGATAATGTAAACTGTATACATTTTATAGTAAAGACAGTATTAAATTTACTGCAAAACTTGTAAATAGATTTTGTTGGAGAGCAGGGACAGCTTTTGAATCACAACAAGCAGATCATGGCCTACTGCACACAGCAGGCTGTGTTACGCTCTCCCTGCTTTCAGCATCCGTCTAGAAGCATTAAAGGGAGGTTAGGTCTGATTAATCTCTCAGTCTAGCTAATCCGTCCATGGATAATCAAGAGTTGACTGCAAGGTTAAAGAAAGAAAATAACAGGTGGAGTACTTGAAGTGAACAAGTGGATACAAGCATCTGTCCAAAAGGTAAATTTCCCCATACATCACCATATCTTACCCATTTCTGTAGCTGCCTTTCACTGTTCCAGGAAAAGCTGAACCCATTCACTCTATCTGCAAACTACACAGGCTGAAGATCTCCTTTCTATACTGGTTTTGTCATTCTTTTCTGTGCCTACTATGATCTTTATGATTGCATCTGTACCCAATTAATGCCTTTCTACCTGTACCGAGGAACATAACATAGCCTGCTTTTCCTCCTCAAAATGTAGAACTATCTGCCACGTTCCTCATTCATACAAAGCTGTGAGTTATTATGATAGACAGACAGTTGCACATAACTACAGGGGGTGTTCTGTGTTTTTGGAGAATTAAGGGGTGGGTGAGCAAAGCAAGCAGCAGCAGCAATGACATTCTGGCTGAGGCATGTCAGGAGCCTGCCCTGTGCTCACCACTGCGCTGTGTAGGTGCTGTCAGGCTGCCCCTTACATGATGTCTTGGTACCACATACACTTGCTGTCCCATGGGCAAGAAAACTCAGCTTACTCAGCAAACTTCTACTTGCTTTAAAATCTTTTTAAAAGTGAAGGAAGCCCCTGAGAATATGAAAAAGTATATAGTCCAAATACCTCCATGCCCTCCTTGACATACTGTGATTTCAGGGATACAGCTTTGTCACCTGGCCAGATAGCAGTGTTACAAGGCTTACAAAAATGGCTCCACAAGTCCCTTGAGCATCCACTGACCCACACCAGGAATCCACCCAGCATGGTGCAGCGCTACAGGACTATACCAGATGAAGCCCCAAAACAGCTTTCTCCTGGCTTTTCGAGACACTTTGCACAAGTTAGTGAAATAATGTCTGAGCCGTGCTCGGTGTTTGAACCCTGCTCAATTTCTGGATTAACTCATGCTGAGCCAAACAAGAGGCTGTGGGCTAATCCTGTAAACTCATCCTTGGTTTAATAAACCTAGTGCCAACTGTTCAGTGAAGGTTAGATCCTGCTGTTTACTTTATTTATTTATTTATGTATGTATGTATGTATGTATGTATGTTTTCTGTTGGATGAAGTCATCAAAGATTTCTTATCAGTTTGGGTAAAACCAGGAGCTGGTCTGGGACAGATGAATTTTCCTCCCATTCCAAGGAGTGCTACCCTGTGCCCACCACACACCAGTCCGGAGGAAGTGGTCTCATCTGGCACCCCACTACTTGCAGCTTACACTTGCTGTTGTTTTCTGGAGTACCCAGGTAGGATAACAGATAAGCATGACTATATAAGCATAAAACGTGACAAACATAGTATTGGACAGATCTGCACAAGGGGAGACTGGTCATTCTATGCCTACTATTTTTTACTCTCACAGAAAACCATGTGCAGCACTATATCAATGCCAGACATTTCCCCCTCCTTCTGCTCAAAATATTTTCCCTTTTTATTTTGAGACTGAGAGAAAGCTATTACAGTACTAACCACACAGTGGTGCTAAATGGCATTTGGATCATTTGTTTAGCAGAATATAATGAAATCTATTCCAATTTGAAAATATGTAAATAGCACAAGAGTAGTAGTAATCAGGCTTATATTGGATCATAGCATGAAAATAAATTAGCAACCCAAATGAATTATTTAAGATATGTACCTTATATAGCTTTGGTTGGTTGTGCCTGTTTAACGTCTGAGATGCAGTAAACAAGCTTTTGCAACCCACAGTTCACTTAGAGTGTTGAAAAGAACCGTTTGGCTTGTGCAATTTTTGTCAGCAAGTATTCCTTCTACCAAAAATAAACATAGTCCAGGAAGGATTCAGTTTTCTCAATTTTGATATAGAAACATCTCCATGTTTTCTTGCATAACAACAGATTAAAAAAGCATCAATGCAGTGACTGACAGTTTCTGTCTGCAACAAAATTTTTAGGAAAAATAAAAGCAAACTTTATAAAGGACAAAGATGCACTTGAAATGGCTCAATGCTGAATTACTGCACTACGTACAATGTCAGAGTACGTGTGATACAGAAAGAAGTGCAAATTTGCTTTTAAAGCATGTGGCACTTTTAATTAATGGTTTTGACTGAATATTACATATTATTTATAATTCATAGTGTTGGTCCTATTCATTCACTGACTCTGATTTAAAGAAGTACTTAAGTACATACCTAATGTAAATATTTACATAATCCCACAAAGTCAAATCAGTGTTTTGAACACCTTGTAATGTGAAATCACTTCTGTGCAAGCAAGTGAATAACTCTGTTGCAGGCTTGTATGGTACAGGTCACACGCACTTTAATAGGTTTCTACAGACTTGTGAATGTCCAGCACTTCTGAAAATCTGAGAACTGCAACCCACGAAAATACATCTGTGCTATTATTACAAGTGTAGAGAATTACAAGACGAATTAACAATAGTTTAAGGTTCTGCACTGCTTTTGATTAACTTGGGATCTAGCATGGAACTCAGGTGGATGGATTTTGGATAATTCCAAAATTTCTTAAAACACTTAACCATTTAAAGATTAGTGAATGGGACTTTTTCCTTGAAAAAAAAAAAAAACAAAAACATAAAGGGCAATATGCAGGGGCTGTATAGAGGCATTCTTTGCTGGAGGATCCATGTGATGGGTTTATCTTCTTTCCATGCTCCTGCATAGAACAAAGCTGGAGTTCCCTGACCTGCACAGCCTGTCACTGGTCTCCAGGCTCATTGCGATGAAGAAGATTAAGGAGGGATTAGGATTTATTTTTTTTAATTTTTCCTCCTGTTCAGTGACAAAGTTCTAGCATTTACATAAGGCAACATCAACTGACATTAATTACAGGAGCCTTCTGCTATTGCAGAAGTGCCCTAAAGTTTCCAAGATGGTGTATATTATTACTGAAGAGACTAAAAAAAATTAACAAAATACAATGAACAACTCTGAAGTATCTGCATATAGCATTTGTTGTGTCATTTATCCCTTCCCCCTACTCAAATTCTAGGTCAATTAGATATATAGTTCCCCATTAAGCAGCCTCAAAAGTGACCAGGCATTTTGCCTGTGCTGGTCCTAAAATAACTGTATCAGGGTAATTCATATGTGGATGCTCTTCACTGGTAACACGTTATATACATGCTGTTTGAGTATGTATTGCTAATTTGAGTATTTTTGCCTATACAGCCTGATATGTATATACATTAATCATCAGTATTGAAAAACTCCATTGCAGTGGATAAAAACAAGGAGCACAGCTGAGGCTTAGGCCCAACTCAGGCAGAACTAAATCCTATCAAAAATCTACACTTGATGCTCGAATATTTATTTCTCAGTGGCTCCCACTAATTGCCATTTCCGCCTGGCAGTGCGTCCTGGGGGGCACACAGCTGCTAAGCCTGACTGCTCCAAATGGAGCTATTTTTGAGTCATCTTCACAGAGGGGAAAAGGTCATCAGAATGATTTTTTTTTAAATGAAACAAAGTTTCCAAATGCATACAGAAAGGAAATAGTACATTTAAGCTTTTGGTCAAAACAGAAAGGGTGCGGTGGGGAGGGGATGGAATGAAGAGTAGAGTTTATGTCTCAGTGGTGAATAACTTTACATGGGTATCCCAGTATCCATTTTATGTTACTAAAACTAGCAAAACAGTAAGTGATATGGCATCATCTGCTCCTTTAATGCACCCATGGATAATTTACTATTTTCCAGGTCAAGAGGCTGGGGCCAGGATTTCCACCATTAGATAGAATATAAGGCAAATACGGATCCATGGCCAGAGCTGGGGGAAATTTCAGCACCTAAATTCTAACTGTCATTGCAACTAAAGCTTCTCATTTTCTAAAGCTTATCTTAATACACACATCCATAGTCCTTACTTCCTTGTAAATGTTTCCCAGATGTGCTTATTTTACAAAAACCACACCCACAAACATGAGCTGTCTATAATGCATAGCCTGGCCTTTCAAAGTGAGCTGGTGGTTCAGCCTTGTTGATCATTGGTGTAGATGTGCATGCCTGGGCTCAGAAGCTAGCCATTGGTTAAAATGGGACTGCCCCTACTTTCTTTGGACCTCTCCTGCTGAGTACTTTAATCACCACATTCCAAATAATGTTTATTCTTTCCATCTTCAAAATCAATAAACTCAGTAATCCTGACTTTTTTTTTTTTTTTTTTTTTTTTAGTACACTAAAGCAGCTGAGATGCAGTGTGCATCTGAAAAGCATCCATTTCAGACACTAGTAGGAGACTGGAAGTAGGATGTGGGTTTGCGGTCATTTGGGACTCATCCACCCCAAGTAAGGTCTCTGTTCACTAAAATACTGAACAGCAATTTTATTATTAAAGCAATAAGCATAACATTAAAATATTCAAAATAAAATGCTTAAAATTTAAAATGAAATATATGATCCCAAACATAAAATATTGTTCTTTGATATCATGCTCTAAGCTGGGTGATTTCTCTCATGGTTTTAGGAGGAAAAATTTCCATAAAAGACAAATTATACTTTCTAGACAGAGATAAGAATTACTCTTCCACCATTAATACAGATACTATTTGTGAACAGTCATACTTGACTGCATATGAAATGAAGCACTAAATTCCAATTTCTTTTAAGACTTAGATCACAAACAAGCATTCCAATAAAGTTACAAACTACTGTGTGTTACTCACTGTGTACAGTTGCACAATATTTAATTATCTTACCTAGTTTCTCGCTTAAGCCATGGGTACATGCACCCTGTCTGTGCCACATACCTTTTTCAGTTTGATGACTCCTTCCTGGGTGTTCTCATCTGTTGTGATGTCGAACAAGTTTCCTCCATCCCCTGGAACTATGTTGTACTCAATTTCTGCATTTTTCCCAAAATCAGGATCCACAGCTCTGATCCTTCCAATAGTAGAACCAACATGGGAGGACTCGGGCACTTTCAAATGGAAGATACCTGTGAGAAAGTGATAAATGTAATTCTTTAGAATTTTTGATAAGGAATGTAGCATATCTGATTAAAAACATGGAGCCTGTGCAAAATCAACAGACTTAAATAATCCAATTAAACGATGAGATCTAAACAACAGATTAGAAGATATGCATGCTTTACCCACCTAACGTGTTAATTTCTTCTACATGCTAGATCCAGACCAATGCAGCTGTAAGGGTCTTAGCAATTCTCTCTCAATATCTGTCTGTCTTTCTATATATTACACATATGGTTGACTAGTTTGATTTAAATTCTACCTGTAGGCAGCATGTTTATATGCATTTTCTTTCTTCTATGTCTAACACAATTTTTAGTATCTGAATTTTTATTTTGTTTGGGAAAATATGCCTATGCATCTCACAGTAGTTGAAAGGAAAAAAAAAATCAAAGGAAAAAGGGTTTCGATCCATTACGGTAATGCTCAGTATTGTAATTACATGTACAACTCCTTGTGAAGGGGGAGAGATAAAGAGCGTTGTTTAGGCATCAGCCACCAGAGGGTGCTCGTAGTAAAATTTCAGGGGCAAACGTAAATTTCCAGCTCTGCACACTTTTATTTTCGGCTTATTTACTAACAGTAGTAATAAAAGTTAAAAACACTCTGAAAAGCACATGCTTTATTAAGAAGCATCACCACTAATGCGTGAGGACAAAATCGTTTCATCCAGGAAAACTGCAATGTTGCAAAAGTGCTGGACATACTAATTGAAACAGCTAGACGAAAAGGCCTTGAGTACTTTGAGGCAGCGTTGAGTTCAGTGCCATCCTGAGCCGGCCTCAGTGTATTACATCTTACCCTTCCTTGCCCCGCCAGCTGCACGTTTCCTTGTCCCGGGCTTCCTCCAGCTCCCTTCCATCAGCAAAGCATCAGCAAAGGCCTTCTCTGCACCCTACCTGCGAGCAGGCAGGAGGACATTTGCTGCTCTTTTTCAGTAGTCCAGCAGGACGGGCACCTGTGACTAGTGGGGTCATGCTGGGGTGACGTCTCAGAGATTTCCCCCAGTAGCAATTCAGTCCCAGGTCCCAGAACATGGCTTTGACTCTGCTCCCTGTTGTTTCCTCCTTACAATGCGAGCAGCATAAGCATTTTCAGCTTCCCAGTATTTCCAGGTGACGAAAAAAATGACATTCACAATGCTGGATTAGGAGGAAACCCGCTTTTTTGTGAGCTGGTAGTTTGGACTGTGTTACCTATATAATTATCTGTTTGATTACCCTGAACAAAATGAACTTTATCTGCTTCCTCTCCCTGCCCATCAGTGTGCAAAGCATATCTGAAGGCAAAGCTTGCTTTATTTGTTTGAGAAAATCCCTGTAAGTAAAGTCTGCTTGTGTCAGATCCGCATTTGGACAATATCATGTATGGCTTTGTAGCATTCATTGATGGAGTGACGAAAGATCGTGTAATTATCATTCTACCATTTTATTCCAAGAGAATATAATACATGAACCTTTGCATCTTCTTTTTGTTTTAACCACTGGAAAGGAGCACAACAATGTACAATATTATCAAGACTGTGAGTATCCTCAGCTATTTCTTAGTAGTGCTTCGATGACTCTGAGGAAATAATATAATTTTAACAAGGTATGCAGGACACAATCACAAATACTTCTGATATATAATGTCATTTGTACATATGTTTATTACTGGGTCTCTGCTATGCAGGTTTTTCCAAAGAGATGGAAGAAAAGGGATACATGAGGGCTTTGCCTACACTTGAATCTCTTTACATTTCCACAACAGTTCCAGCCCTGGTGCTCACGTCTTTTACAGACACTTACACAGGATCACAGAAATCATTGCTGCAGTGTTTACTCTTTACAGCCACAATTTTGGTGAACATAAAACGTAAGAGCATAAGATTTTTTCTTCATTGCCTAGCTGATATATTCCTAGTGATCTGAAGAGCACTCAGGCTCATTAAAACAAACATTTCTCTATAAACTATTGTACCTGGCTGTAAAGCATATGGGACTTATATAAGTCAAAGAAACACTACATTACTTATTTCAGATTGTTTAGGCCTATATCAGTTATTTTCAGTGGCTTGGCATTTCATCACTTCCAGAAATTCAACAGCAATAAAGACAGGGTCATTCAGATCAATTTGAAACTCTGAAGTAATCTTCAACTCTGCCAGAGTCAGATCTCTGAAGATGTAGTATGTAATTACAGTGCCGGCCTCCTCCTGTAATAGCACCTTCACAGCATACGGGAACTGCTAATGTTGCTACTTTAACAACATACTTTTGGAATAAAATAAATGAAAACAAATAATGCATATTGTTGCCAGCTCAGGGAAAAACTTCAACAGGATATAATGTATAGCATGAAAACTTTTTTTTTTTTTTCTTCAGAAAATAGTCTTTGTAAAGAAAAGAGGCCATATATGAAACGTACAAGAAAGACAGTTTTGTAGGTATTTATTTTTCTGTTTCCAGAAGACGGTACTTATTGCTGTGGATTTGCTGTGCTAGTTCAGCATTATTCAATTTTTATTGTCCATTTTGCCTATATAGACTACTAGGTCATTTTGCTATTCAGGTACATTGAAACAAACCTGAGTAACAGTCTTTTGTTCCCAAAGGTCCTGAAAAACTTGTTATCTGCAACTTCTAGGAATGATGGGACAAGAAGCTTGGACAAATGTATACAGCAACTGATTACACTGCTCAAACATTTCTGTCAAATTTTGCAGATTCTCCCATGTGACTTCTCTACTTACAAGATCTTTTCTTCTAGTTCCATAAATCTCTTTTTAACTTGTTTGTTAAGTTTGGTGCTGGCTTTTTAAAGGATGATTGATATGGAATGTACCAAAGAAACAAGCCCTAAGAAACTGGACTCTGCAAGTAGTTACACTTCTGCAATTTCAGCGAATTTCATTGCATGCATGTCCAAATATTTTTACATATAGGCAAAAAACTGGCAATGCATATTACCTGGTCAAGATTTTTCACTTTGTTACCAAAGAAATCTTAAGAAAAAATAACAAATTTTAAATATTATTTTTAGGGCCAAAGCTCACGTGCCAGTTGACATGCTTAACTTATGCAACATAGCACAATTAAATTTCACCAATACACTACCAAGAATCCAAAACTAGAGAAACCCAGTGATTACATAGCTTAAGACCAGCATTTAGACATTCCCTTACAAATCCCGTGTAGTGCCCTATGTGACTCAAGCTGTGAAACTTGCATGGAGTTTTAGGTTGAGCGGCATCAATGAGGATGATAAAAATAAATGAGTGATGATGCTGTTGAAGCTTTTAGGCTGAAATGACTGATTGGGATTATTACTGAGCCCCAAAAGCATTCAGGAAGCTGAAGTGGAGGTGAACTAACAACTAATACACGCTGCTGCACAGTTTCTAAAATGCAGACAGTTCCAAAGAGCTTAGTGGGAAGAAATCAAAGGTAAGTGACAGGTAATCAGTCATATTGACTGAAATTCAGCACACATTTACAGTTCTTTTGACACAACTAGATTAGTTCTAGTTCTTAAGACTCAAAAGCTGTTCTGGGGCTTGATTTTCACTTACAAAGATGTTTTTTTGTTTCTCCACACCTGCAGTTTATGGGTATACCATCACTTACCAGAAAGGTTTTCAATTCCGATGAGAATAAGAAATGAAAACCATCATTACATCTCATCAGTAGAACAACCATTAGGAAGTAACCCAGGTTAGCATCTAAGGATGTCAGCTAAATGCATCCTTCAAGCAAACTGCTGTAAATCTTACCTGAGCTTTTTTCTAATCTGTCACTATATACATACTGAGTGCACATAAGATTATTCTCCCATTTCTTTGTCTATATATGTTTTTAGTTCTTCTTTAAAATACTGCATTGCAATTAATCATGATAACACTTTATAGTTATAGCCTACAGCATTGAAATCCAATCATTTCTTTCTCTTTGATCAAAACCCTTCATGTTTTCTCAGGAAAAAAAAAAATCAATAATGTATAACATTAAAAATTTTGCAAAGCTTAAGATCAAAATTAAGCCAAATTTTTCCTTTAGCAAGAAAAATCACATAGATACTAGAGCAATTGTTAGCTTAAATTACCAAGGCACTTCAGTTTTTATCCTGGGCAGGTCATAAAGGCACTTATTTCTGTCTGTTTTAGGAATAATCCCAAATCAGTAGTTCACGTTTACCTGCCGGTGTTTCAGCAATAGTGTAATAGCCAAAACAAAGGATACTCTACATGCAGGCAGTATACAGGCATACTTGGTATACTTAACCTGTTACACTGGCTACTGCTAATCAACCTATTGTGGCATCCAATGTGCATGCTCCTAACACAGGGAAGATGTGATAGCACAGCAGTGAGACGTACCAGTGCCCCTCCTCACATGCCCTGCAGAAGGCTGGGAAGAGAAAGGTCGGGCTTTGTCACCTAGTGCTCTGGTACACATCATGCTAGAACGTCAGTTAGGGCAAGGCTTCTCCCATTGCTGAAAACAGTGCTCTGAACTAGGCTTATGGCTTCATTAGATACAGCATAGCCATTCTTAAAAATACCTCCTTCTCTGCTGTGGGTCCCCAAGTCCACAATTAACATGATCTACATCTCTCTGGACTGTACACTTTTAAAACCTGCTGAGGTCCTGGATATTTAAGTCTCCCCAGTACTTCAAGATAAAATGAGTAGAAACAACAGCCGTTTGGAGTCTTATCTTGCCTAAGGTGTGGGTGATCTACATAATGGAGCTTCCCCACAGCTGGCAGCTCCTGAGCCAGGACCCTGCCAGCCCCTCAGGTGAGCTAGCAGACTAACTTCCTGAGGCTGTCCTCTTTCCTCCCTAAAGGAAAAGAAAAATCCACTGTACCTGGTATTGCTGTTTTGTGTACTGAAAAAAAATCAGTTTAACCATTTGCCTTTTTTTTTTTTTTTCCCACTGAAAATCTGTGGACAGAAAGCAATCTAAAAACAAACCTCCACGCTTCATAATTCCACAGGGCATACATAATATCCACCAAGATGGAGCAAGCATTCAGGAAATAGGAAATGCCGGTTATTTTCTGAGCTGAGGATCTTCAGACCCACAGCTTCTTCTTCAAAATAGCGCTGGATTCAGCAAAGACAAAAGAATGTTCTATTTAAAAGGAAAAGGTAGAAATAATTCTTGAAAAAGTTTTTTTCTGGAGCCAAAAAGCCTGTTGTGTGACTGCCCTAACACCCAGGCATTAATAATACTTAGTTTTGTTTCACAAATCTTAAATTATCTTCTGCATGATGGCACAGTTTTAATGGGAGGGAAAGAAAATGTTCATTTCTAGAACTTCCTTATGGTTGTAACTAAGGGTTTCTCCTGAATAACATGGAAGTGAACTCTGACACACTGAAGAGACCAAATGAAGATCCTGAGTAACTATTTTAATAATTTTGTTATTGCTATGGAAGAAAGATACCACCATTATTACTTCCCTTTCTGCTCCTTTTGCTCTAAACAAGAGCAACAGCTACATGTTTATTTGTGCAGGTCTGACTTTCTCAGTGCATTTATATGCTAGAAGATGTGCTTCTGGGATCTCATAGGACATATGGAGAAAAGTACTTTTAGATGACCAGTTTCATTGTATATCACCACCAACAAAGAAATGTTCTGCTAATATCCAGTCTACTGTGATTGAGAAATTATTACCAAACAACAAAAGTCAGTAAAAAAGGTCAAAATAGAAGGAGAACAATAATTTATTTTTTCAGTATATTCTAGAAGCTTGAATCAAAGGGTTTTTTAACTAAGTTATATAGTGGTTATAAAGAACTATCAAGGTGTAGGCTGATTTACAGATAGAAAAAGTTTTCAGGAGAAAATATTTTCCCTTTTCCAGAATCCCAGCCAGCATGTAATTGGCATTTATCATTTAGGTCTATTGGTAATATTCCAGTGATCCCACTGTCACCATGAAATAAATCAATACACTTATTTCCCCTATAAAAATTTTAATTGCATGGTAAATGTGAAATGTTAACATGAGAAAAAGTATATTGTTGAAGATAGGACACAGAGTTTGTAATGCTGTGCTTAACATCTCTGCTTCTTTAACATCTTGCAGGAGCTTTTTGGTACTACTCTGGCACAAAATATAATAACATAATAACACAATTTTACTATAATTCATTCACTCTTAAGAATGTGGTCCAACCATTTACTTTAAGATCTAAGCCAAGTGCTCTAAATCATTGGTACTGGAAGAATCATTTTTCTCTCCATCGAGTAAGGAAATTAGGCCCCTATCTTTTGTCTTCTGAGTCACGCCTAAGTTACATGAATAAATTCATCTAAACAAAATATGTTCCACATCTGTATTACTCAGAAGACTGTTTGTGAAGCTTTTATTTGCACAAAATCATTGGGTGCATCTTCTGCAAATAGTTTCCCTAAAAAATACGTTATTTTTCTTCACCAAGTTGGCAGAGGCTAAAGCAGAAAATGTTTATTTTTAAAGATAAAAATGAGAAATCTTGTAATACAAGTACAAAACAGATTATCATTCTTTGTTTTAGGTTTTGGTTTACTGTGTGCAGTTTCCTTGAAATATTTGTGATTTAATGTGTGATATAGACCAAAAAGTAATGATACAATGGGATGGCAATTGGTATCATGCTTCATGTCTTTTATACTTTATAATCACAGAATCATAGAATCACAGAATGGTTTGGGCTGGAAGGGACCTTAAGGATCATCCAGTTCCAACCCCTGCCATGGGCAGGGACACCTCCCAACAGACCAGGTTGCCCGAAGCCCCATCCAGCCTGGCCTTGAACACCTCCAGGGATGGGGCATCCACAGCTTCTCTGGGCAGCCTGTGCCAGTGCCTCACCACCTTCAGAGTAAATAATTTCTTCCTTGTATTTAGTTTAAATCTCTTTGATTTTAAAGCCATTCCCCCTTGTCTTATCCCTACCCTCCCTGACAGAGTCCCTCACCAGCTTTCCTGTAGAACCCTTTAGATATTGGAAGGCTGCTATAAGATCTCCCTGGAGTCTTCTCTTCTCCAGGCTGAACAACCCCAACTCCCTCATCCTGTCTTCATAGGAGAGGTGTTCCAGCCTTCTCATCATCCTTTTGGACCTCCTGTGGACCTATTCCATGAAGTCTATGTCTTTCCTACAGCACATATGCTCAATTTAGTAAAACTGATATTTAAAGCTTTCAATTCAAGTGCCTGAAGGTGTGACCTCTACATAAATACTGTTCCATTTGCAAGGAACTCTGTGGATGGTCAGTGTTAATTTATAGATAACACTCTTGGGAATTTTAGCAATTATGTTCATAACATCAACAAATTTGCTGTGGAAACTACTGAGAAAAAAATAATGGTCTTGAATTTGAATGAAAACTTTTAGAAGGGTTTCTCTAGAGTATTTCTGTTATTTTCTTTTTATTTTTATAGATTTAGTTATGCAAAAATTAAACTAAACATGTATTTTGGTCTCAGATACTCATTGGCTTTAATTTTTATATAGAAAAGAGAGTTTCAGAACAGCTTGGTATCTACAGCTCCTGCTGCTGTCAATAGGAACCTCTGAACTGTTGCAAGCACTTTAGGGGCATCTCATTTCATGCTTTTACAAGGAGTAAACACTCCTGAAAATCTGATGACAACTATGGTTGTTAGGTATTCCTGAAAATCATAAGCCTAAGCTACTGTGATGATAATTAGATAATTACGTTTCACTTCACATTGCACTGTAGCCTCTAAATTTTCAGGAAAAAAAAAAAAAAAAAGCTCACCATAGTTAGAAGCAGAAAGGCAGTGTTGATTTCTTACTTGGACATAAGGCCTCAGGGAAACAGATGCTGCTAGAAAAGATAGTGACGGAGCAAGTGACACTGTCATCTGCAAGTCACTTTGCAACCAATTCTTCATGCATTGCAAGGCGACCCCACACTGTTACATCTGTAGCCCTGGCTACTCTTCAGTATCAAAGAGCAAGCGGAGATGCATAATGTTTTTGAGCAGTCCCAAGGTTACCATAGATAATTTCATTCGTTGCATCTAAATACTTTTTGTGTTTTGAATGAATAATTTCTTCCCTACTCCCCACAGAAAACACACAGGGGTGGAATGAATATTGTGATTCCTGCCAAACGTTGTTGAATTTCTATGAACCATATTTGTTTATACCTTCTATACAGAAAGCAGCAGATGTAAAATACAATTATTAATGATAATAATCTACTATGATGATAATGATGTGTTTAAAAATAATTAAACCATAAATCTTGCTGTTAATGATCAATTACCACTTAATCCTAATGATAGGAGAAAATAAATTGGATAAGTGCAGACTAACAGGAGAATTTTATAAGCGGTATATAATATTTAACTTCTAATCACAGTTGTGCTCATTTGTTTTTCTTGGACTATTTCTTACTGTGCCGTCAGAGCATTACATTTTACCCATTGACGAATTATATATATATATATTTAATTGTTTATGAAATAATACCAAGACATAGCTATATTTGTTTACTTGCTCTGCTTTGCAGCTGAGGGTTCAATCATTCTCATTTAGAGCTTTGAAGAGGTTTTATTTCATTCAGTCAGTACTCCAAACAGTCCACTAGCCTTTATAAGTTATGCATTCTTCAGAAAGTTAAAAAAATCAGTGTCAGTATAAGCGTAGCAGACATAATTAAGAATTTAATGTTTTGAGATTCTATGGTAACTCAATATTTAATTCTCAGTTTTATTATATTATTATTTTTTTAATATTATGCCTTAGTTGTTTTGTTTTTTTGGGGGTTTTTCTTTGGTTTGTTTGTTTTCTGTCACCATTCAGTCTCAAACAAATGCTTCTCTCGTGAAGATACTTTATGATCAAGATCATGCAACAGTGACAGCTACCAAAACAAAAGAGCTTTCTAGGGAGCTTTTACTAAGAATGCATCCACTTTCTGGGGCAAATCTACTCTTAGTGAAAGTGCTTGAAGAATTCTGATGTGGAAAGGAATAAGAAAAAAGAGAAAGTTGGCAAAAATATAAACAGAAATTGAAATTTGTGTTAACTCATTCCTTATGTTGCACACACACAAATAGCAACAAATGCCTGCAAATTGTCAGGTGCTATGCCTAAAGGGAAGCTGCATGGACTTGACTGCAAATCACAACCTCAAAAAAGCTACAACTGCACAAAGAAATTTCATTTACCTAGCTATATTCTGTGGCCCAGAAGCTAGCTGGTATAGAATGGCCTATTTCTATGCTATTAAATTCTCTTACCCACACCAAAATAGGTCAGTTTCGTGGAAAGGGATTGCAGAGAAGAGTTCCTGATCTATGCTAATGCCCCTAAAAGCCCTGAGAAGGCTTTTCTGAGAAAGCTTTATGTGATGTTGGCCAAAACTGTGCCAGGGACTGTCCTAATGTTATCAGTATGGACGATTTATATGTTCAGGAGCTCTCCCTGACACCGTCACATCTCTTTAAGTCTTCAGTGTGAAACAAAATGATCTGTTGTGTACCGTTTTCTCTTAGTCTAAGTAAAAATGTCTATTCGTACTGATTATGTGGTAGTGTAGTCATTTGTATGATTAGCAGGCAAGCATGGTTAACACAGGTGGGTCAAATAGAAAGAGGATGAAAGCATCACTGTGATAACAGTGCAGTGGACATACCAAGCACAATGGAGATATAAAGAGGGATGGTTATAACCCGTGATCTCAGTACAGCAAAATGCAGAGAGACTCAAAGCTGGAAGTGGCAGCTTCTAGGGTAAAGGAATTTATTCTTTAACAAAGGATAATTATGTCAGCTGCATTATTAGGGAGTTAAAACAAAAACAAAAAACACCTGGGGAGGAGAAGGAGGTGGCCATGCTGTAGTTGTAAGATGAAAATGTGATGAAGTATTAATTTGTGCCTTAGGATAAGGCAGACAAGAGTGCATGCTGAATATTAGGATAGATAAGGCAAGGAGGAAAGAGAAAGAGGAGGGGGAGATGGAGAACCCAATACTACAGAGGTATGCGATGTGGAAGGAAGCTGGATCAAAGAGGAATTACCCTAAGTCCTCCTCTGATTCGTCTAAGAGCACTGTGCAAATACTGGTCTGCTGACATTTATTCATGCACTCAGTCATGCTATTTGACTATTGCTTTGCTGGTGTTAGGGCTGTAGTCAAGTGACTCGCTGGTATTACAATCCAAAATCATAATGACCACTGCATGGCTGCTGTTTTCATGGTCAGTTTATGATTACATAGGCCTTTTTCTGGATCCTTTGTATTGCTGCATTGCTGTCTTCCATCACACCTTGTAATGGTTGAGTAAAAGATATGTTCATGCAGTGTTAGTTCATTCACTGGTAAATGGAAATCAGACTTGTTTAATATTTTCTGACCAGACATCAAAAGATTTAAGCTTGGTTTACAAAACCAAGCTGTTGCTAACCCATTTATGCCTTATGGCATAGGGGTTAAAAAATTAACAGCAGATTGAGTAGACCAGGATTCAATCTTCACTCCCTTTCTGATTCAAAACAAGGTCTCACTTGGTCTACTACCTAATCGCTGCCTAGAGGCTAGTCTGCAATGAGTCTACCTGTAATGTGTAAATAGTTACCATTTGATATAAAATAAGTCATCAGTTGCCAGAACTGAATTAGAGCATCTTGTCTGCTTTGCAAATTCCTTAATCAATGTAAGATAGACTCATTTTCATTTTTAGAGCCAATGAAGGTACAAGTGTTGTATACTAAGCTCAGCTTTTAACGGGACTGTCAGAGAAAGCCATATTTCCCTATCTAAAATGTCTGATTTATTACTGGGAGTGATCTGCATTGTATTGTTTTGTAATCTTTAAAAACATATCATCTAAGCAACTTCTCTCTTATAGGCCACTCATCCAAAACAGTGGGTTATAAGATTTTTTTTTTTCTGCCTGTGACCTTTTACTTGCAGTCTGCATCTGAGCCCAATTTTATAGCAAAATCTGAGGCAAGACTGGTACAAAGCCACATGAATGCAATCTGCCACATTTAGTTTACTGAGAGAAAAAAATTGACATGCTTTTATATAGTAAAACCATTGCTAAGTAGTGTGTGTGCAATTTCTGCGGTGCACTAGGTTTCCTAGAGATAATTGAATATATATATATAAATAACTATGATAAGAGTTTTCAATCCATATGCATGCTTAACTATGCACAGGCAGGCTATTCCAAGTTCAGCACTTGAATTTCTTTTCTTCCAGAATATTTCTGTAGTGTTTAATACTTGGAAGTAAATGTATGAAAATATTCCACTTTTTTTTTTTTAAAAAAAAAGAGAAAATAGAACAAGATAACATTTCATCTAGATAATAGAACATTCAAGTAGCACACAAAGGTTACATAACTAAGCAAAAAAAAAAAAGTTCATTTTTATAAAGATGTTTTTTTCTTGCAGTGAAATTCCTGAAATTGTATCAATAAAGAGTATTTTTTTCCTGATCCATGAATTGTCCTTTTTGCTGACTTTTGTGTTTAAGATTTTTTTTCCTCTGATGTCTCCATTGGAGAATTTAATTAATTATGTGAAATGCATTGTACTGGCCATTCTTGAAATCCAAATCCAATTAGCTACAAACTTTCTACAGTACTGACAGGCAGATGATGTGCAAGGTCCTAGGACTGATCCTGCAACCTTGCCTTATTTAAGATGTCCTTACCAGAAAGATGAATAGTTGAATTTCTATTTTCAAGCATGTTAGCATTTCTGGAAATCTGCCATACTCTTTTATGCAAACTAGATAGATTTCTTCAGGATGCTTTTGGAAAGACGAACGATAGCAAAAAAATGGCCCTTGTGATGCCTAGTCATTGCTCTGCGGCTTTTGAAACATTTTGAATGGGATTTCCAAACAGCCCTGAGAAGAAGATGTCTTTTGAGAATCAGAGAGGTGCTCTTCCCTTCCCTTCCCTTCCCTTCCCTTCCCTTCCCTTCCCTTCCCTTCCCTTCCCTTCCCTTCCCTTCCCTTCCCTTCCCTTCCCCTTCCCCTTCCCCTTCCCCTTCCCCTTCCCCTTCCCCTTCCCCTTCCCCTTCCCCTTCCCCTTCCCCTTCCCCTTCCCCTTCCCCTTCCCCTTCCCCTTCCCCTTCCCCTTCCCCTTCCCCTTCCCCTTCCCCTTCCTCCCTTTCCCTTTCCCTTTCCCTTTCCCTTTCCCTTTCCCTTTCCCTTTCCCTTTCCCTTTCCCTTTCCCTTTCCCTTTCCCTTTCAAAAAAAGACAAGATGTGCACAGGCAGACAAAATTCAAGTATCATGTCCAAACCTTAATTCATTTAACTTCCATTAAAAATACTTTTCAATCATTCCCCAACAGTACTGACTCCTACTGTGAGTAGGAAATGATATGATAAAATATATCTTTAGTCAAACAGTTCTTCTAAACAACAAGAAAAGTAAATTAAGGGAGTATCAACACCTTAAAAATAAAACCAACTTACCACTGAATTCATAAGACACTTGAGAATGATCTCTTATTTTCAAATATCAGAATAAAAACTGTACACATTCTAAAATTTATCTGTATTTCTTTTATATTAGGGCTTTATCCTCTGTAAGGATATTTATGTCATATTAAAATTTAAAACATGTACTATTCCTTTGACTAAGACCACTCCCATGTGTTTTTATTGCTTAGCATACAGAGGTTTATTTCCCTAAATTGCTTTCACAGTCACTTTGTCATCAGTAGTAAACAAAAGAAAGAGACAGGAAAACTGAAGCACAATAACCTTACAAAATATGAATCCACCACTTCACCTAATTGCTTTGATTCCATAAAGTATAATTTATACCAACTAATTATACAGCTTTTGTACTTAAATGTTGAAGTAACTATAAGCCATCCATCCTTTCTTGAAGCTTATTTTAAGAATTGGAAACATGCCACAACTGTCCTTTTGGCTAGCTCAAAATGGTCTGATACTTGATGCATTAAGGCTTAGCCCATTAGCTTCAAGGATGAATGTACTGAGTTGTCTTTTTACTTATCAAGTGTAGCTGAGAAAGGCCACCAGTTGCCTTCTGAATCAAGATGCATGCCTACAGATAAACAGCTTTTATCCACTCTTCTCTGTTCAAAGGCAATGTTTTGTTATATCAATTTTTTATTTAATTACTTAAACATTGTTACTATGATATGAAAAGTGCATTCTGCTTCATTCTTTGCTTTATTTTTTCTGGCTTTGGCATGAATCAAGTTTTGCAATTAAACAGGTATTTCAATATGTACAAACAAGTTCTGTCAGTTCATCAGCACACCAGTACATCTGGGTGATGAATGGATTGGGAGCATCCCCGCAGAGAAGAACTTGGGGGTGTTGGTGGATGAAAAGCTCAACATGAGCCAAAAATGTGCACTTGCAGGCCAGAAGGCAAGCTATATCCTGAGCTGCATAAAAACACGTGTAAATAACATGTCAAGGAATGATTTTCCCCCGCTACTCTGCCCAGGTGAGACCCCAGCACAAGAGAGACATGGACCTGTTGGAGCAGGTCCAGAGTGGGACCACAAAGATCATTAGAGGCCTGGAGCATCTCTTCTATGAAGAGGCACTGAGAGAGTTGGGGTTGTTTAGCTGAGATAAGAGAAGGCTCTGAGAAGACCTTATCACATCCTTCCAATATGTAAAGGAGGCCTACAGGAAAGATGGGGAGAGACTCTTTAGCAGGGAGTGTAGTGATGGTTTTAAACTGAAAGAGGATAGATTCAGATTTGATATAAGGACAAAATTCTTCATTTTGAGGGTGGTGAGGAACTGGAACAGGTTGCCCAGAGAGACTGTGGATGCCCCATCCCTGGAAGTGTTCAAGGCCAGGTCAGGTAAGACCTTGAACTAGTGCCACAGGGGTTGGAACTAGTTGATCTTTAAGGCCCTTTCCAACTCAAATCATTCTGTGATTCTATGATTCTGTACCTCTATGACATGATTTTACCGTCATTAATGAAACATGCACAGTAATGCAGAAAAGTCAGTGTGCCTAATGAGGAGTCAGGCAAGACATATATAAAATACTTCTTGAAACAAATTTCTATGAATAAAATCATTGAAATACATTTTTTCTTCTAGTTACCAAGAAAATATCAATTTTTGAAGTCTCTCAGTTTTCTGAAATGTGGGCCAGTAGATACCTGCAGGTCAAACAACTCTGACAGAAAGATATAGTATGTAGAGGTTTCCCCTTTGTTACACAGGCATCTCGTTACTGTGAGACATGCAAGGTGGGAGCTCCCCACTGAATACGTTCAAAAGCACAGGTTCTAAATAAAAAATTCCATGTTCAGCAGGATAGTTAGTGAGAGGTGTTTCATCACTGGAAGCTGATATCCTATCTGAGCCTGCCTGTCTTCTTAAAGGACCCTCGATGAGATGAAGGTGTTCCATGATGCTTTTTTTTTTTTTTTCCAAGATTGTAATATATTACTTATCAGTGCAGCTACTTCAAAGTATTAATAATATATGTTCTCCCACTTCTGCTGTGAAATCTTTTCAGCCTACCTGAGTTCAGAAAATAAACGCAAACTTCATTCTGTGATAATGAATATCTTCTTATTCGATAAGGTATTCTATAGCATTACCTGTTTGGTATAAGCACTTTGTGAAAGAGTGAAGCAGTCCTGATGAGATGCAAAAAGATTTAGCCAGTAGCAATCAGTGTTAATGGACCTTCTGCCCCCTTTCTAAGCCTGCACTTGGACTTTCTGGCTTTGTTGACCAATGATGAAAAATGTGATACTGGAGGTCTCAATTCCCACTATGAAGAGTGAGATCTGTAGGTCCGGTTAGGCCTGAACTTGAGAACTTGAGACCTACATGGACCTGACAGTAAAGTCATATTTTTCACATAAATTAAAATTCTGCATCAGTATCCTTTTAGCTCAAGCAAATAACAAACTAAATTTCCTGGCAGGTAGTTACTTTTAATCACTGCAATGTTTTCAAAAAGCAAAACTAAAAATCACGTTTACTATATTAGAAATAAAATTTATAGACAGCTTTTTTTTTTTTATAATTATTTTTGTCTAGCTGCAATTAGCCATGAGTCTTTGTAAATTTCAGGCACACTATACACCATCTAACATACCAAGTGGGATGGGCTGAGTAAATCACTGTTGATCAGGATTTTTGCTTTCACTGCTCTGATTAAGAAGCAGTCCTTAGTTTATATGAGAATATAAATGTCGATAACACGTCTGAAAAAAAAGAAAATGTTTCAGGTAACTGTCTGCCTTAATCAAAGTTGTTCCAGTACAATGGAGTCCCCACACTGACGTTTCAGCCTGTAAGCCATGCTAAACCTTTATTACCTTCAATATCAACATGAACCCCCAATATTATTCTCTTCTGTTTTGTTGAGAGTCACTGCTATAATTCAGCTTCTGCGATACTTGATATAATAGAAAGAAAAGATTTTAAACCTTATTAGTGTGCAAAGCAGAGGACAAGCTTGGTCTCCTGTGGTTTTTTTTGCACCTTTATAGCAACAATTGGACAAAGATATCACAGCTACAGTGCATGCATGAAATGAGATCTCAAGCCTACCTTCTTCAAAGAGGAAGATGTATTCCACAATTCCTGTTTCATGAAAACTGACATATGTGAGGCTTGTGTGGTTTTTTGAAACACGGTACTAGATGAAGACATACAATGAAATAGAAAATGACTAAAGCCCTTGACAGCAAAGGAAGTCAAATGTACAACTGAAAATCAGACACAGGAAAGAACATTGGGCCCAAGGAACTTGCCAATGCGCTGATTTTTTTCCATTTCCAGGAAGATGTATTATTTCCTCTTGTGCCTGTGATACCTTTCCAGCGGCAGGGGGTTGAGCTGAAAGGAGGAGACAGATTGCAGTGGTAGGTGGTCTACCAACCACTGACGATGAGGACAGTGGGAACATTATTTCAAAGAGACCCTCTAATGATCTGCTTGTGGACCAGAGCTGGAGCACCTCACAAGTGTTATGACAGGATGTGAGAATGCACAAGGAGTCAACAATGACTGTAGTCCATGTGAGTTATAGCAAAATAAGGTAAGTCTGGACTGAGGTTTTGGGGCGAAATTTAGGCTGGGAGGCAAAAAGCTAAAGTTAAGGGTATCCAGAGTAACATAGTGTGAAACTGTCTCATTATTTACAGTCAGGGGAAGAAAGGTGGAAAGGCAAAGCTTTAATGCCTAGCTACAACAAAGGTGAAAGGAGCAAGGATTCATATTATCAGAAAGTAAAGACATTTGCTAAAGAATGGGTGCCTGTAAAGGTTGTAAGATCATTTCATCCACAGGATAAACAGGCTTCATAAAGTTTAAAAACTTTCCTATGGTCATTGTGATTCTAGCTTAAGCATTTAAGAAATTTACAGGTGCAGAAAAACACAGTTGAAAAAAAAAAAAAAAAAAAAGCTAAAGCACGTTGTTCAGATAAAGGGTGAAGTCACCCGAACTCTGCATTCTGCACTAAAGAATGCTACAGAAGATTATAGTAGTCAAGCAGAAAATGCAGAAACAGTAGATCAAACAAAATCCAATTTAGGGTACAGTAAAGAGGAGAAAAAAAACTACAATATAAAGACATAGGCTTAGAATGGGAACTAGTACGTGTAGCTTTAATGCCTAATGCTAAACAAAAGTATCAGCATAATATGCATGCTAGAAATCTGAAGGAAAGAGGGAGATCAGTCAGGCAGTGTAGTAGCAAGGAGCAAACTATGCAGGAAAGGCAAAATAGATGTTATCAGTGGAGGAATGGTAGCTGTTAAAGGAAGTTCTACATCAAATAAGACTTAAAGAAGATAACATTATTACCACTAGCTAGTCAGCAGAATTTCTGTAGTTCATCTAAATTTTGCAGCAAACATAATGAGTTTAAATTCAATATCTGTGCAGGAGCAATAAGAGCCAAAATTACATGATAGCTGTCCCCAGTTAAATAAAATAAAGGGGGATGATAAATAAAACTGAGGGATATTGCTGCAAAAAATCTGAATGGGAGAGCTGAGAGAGTTAAATCACTGCAGGTGGTGTGGATGCTATTTAGGGACAACATTTTGAAGACCTACAGCAAATGCACAACACCTATTAAAAAGCATGTCAGTGAGGATAAATAACATAGCTAATAAAATGAAGAACACATCTTTCAAAGAAATGAAGTTGTGTCTCAGGGAGGACAATAGAAAGAGCCATAAAATCTTCTTTATCTATAAAAACAGAACAAAGAAGACCATAAATGAGTTTGAATAAATCTCTGGAAAACAAGCTAATAATAATTGTCTTTTAAAGACAACTGAAAGCAAAAGCCTGAGAGGAACTGTGTAAAGCCAGCCTAAAATCAAGATACAGAAGAAGCACTCAGAGAAGATAAGATCATGAGTGTAAAACTTACTACACTTTGTGTGTGTGTGTGTGTTTGTTGTGTGTGTATGTTCAGTGTAGAAAAGCTGGGGAATTCTTCTATCCTGGAAATCTTCTTTAGGGGAGATTCATGAGAGAAGGTTAGATTAGCTACAGACGCACACAATGGACAAATCATTGGGATTCGCTGCTATATGCCCAAGAGCCTGAAGGATGAAATAAGTGAACTATTATGATGGGTAATATCTTGCTTCAAACCACTGTGGCACATGAAGACTTGGAGGTGCTAAAATAACACTGACTTTTCAGTGTTCACAAGTCTTTTTTTTTTCAAAGATTTTCAGGGAGTGCTAGAGAATGAAAGATGGATATGCCTGACATGCGCAGGGCAATACAATATGACCAGAATTAATGGACTCATGGATAATAACCCCTACTGAAGAAAACTCAACACAGCTGTTCTAAATAAAGGTCATGTTTTGCAACATTCAGAATTATTTGAAGAGGTCAACATGCAGCTAGATGCAGGTGGGGATGGATTCAAAGGAAATTAGAGAAAGCTGTTGTGGAATATATGTTTAATCTGTGGAACTCACTAGCATAGAATGTTGTGGACTGTGAAATTTTACATGAGTTACAAAGCAACTGGGCAACTTGATGTAAAAAAAAATCCATTGAGGGTTGTTAAATACAATAAATACCTTGAGAACTGTGTGCAGTTTGTGGCACCACAGTATGAAAAGGACATAAAACTATTAGAGAGTGTCCAGATGAGGGCCACAAAGTGTCTGGAGGGGAAGACGTATGAAGAGCTGCTGAAATCCCTTGGTTTGTTCAGCCCAGAGCAGAGCAGGCTGAGGGGAGGCCTCATGGCGGCCTGCAGCTTCCTCACAAGGGGAGCGGAGGGGCAGGCGCTGAGCTCTGCTCTCTAGGGACAGCAACAGGACCCGAGGGAATGGCATGGAGCTGGGACAGGGGAGGGTCAGGCTGGGTGTTAGGGAAAGGCTCTTCACCAAGAGGGTGGTTGGGCACTCGGACAGGCTCCCCAGGGATGTGCTCACAGCACTGAGCCTGACAGAGTTCAAGAAGTGTTTGGACAATGCTCTCAGACACAGGGTCTGATTTTTGGGTGGTCCTGCATGGAGCCAGGGGTTGGACTCAATGATCTGTATGGTCCCTTCCAACTTGCGGCATTCTATGGTTTTATGATTCTAAGACATCATCTAGACTAAAACCGTTAGAAACTGAGGAAATTTTCTGGATTATTATTATGTGTTTGGTCTGTTCTTATGTATATCCTCCAGATGTCATTGTAAGAGACTGAAGACAGGGACATATGGACCTTAGTCTTAGCATGGTCATTCTTCTATTCCTGCAGAAATGCAGTATAACAAGGGAAGTCATAACGAGGGAAGGAAGGAGAAGAACTTTCTTTTATATGAAAGAAAACTGAAGTTTTGGATATGGTTTGGTACCTAGGAAGCATCTGTAATACATGAAGTGGGATAACAATTCATGTGCAAGAAAAGAGCTACAAATTAAAAAGCAGCCTTGATCTTACTGTAAATTCATGCTAATGTTCTAACATTATTGCAACAACTTTTTGGAGCTAATTGTTTTGGTATAGTTATCAAAGTTTATGCTTGATTAGTGTCTGCATTTCAAAGATACAGAACATACAAAACTTCAGTGAATTGAAGGAGAGCAGTAAGTGACAATCCTTTTGCTAATTACACACAGACTATGAAACTTTAAATTAGCATATTTCTGAAAAGCCTCATTTAAAGTAATTGATATGAAATGCTATAAATTGCTATGGAAGATTGCTATTTTGAGGGTATACATATTTTCAAGGACAGACATAATCTTCTGGGCCAAGACATACGAAAAATCTGTACTTGTTTATCATAATGCTTAGCATGAGGCAGTTCTGCTCTGTCTTTTGCACCTGGAGGTGTCAGGTTATAACCTTCTGTCATTTGAAGGGGATCATCCAGTTTCCCTTAACAAAATAGCACTTCCCAAATCTCTTTTAAAGTGTAAATGAAATGAACTCTCAGACTGAGTCTGATCCTACGGAACTATGATATATTTCCTTTTAAACATTAAAAACTGATACTCTCAAGTGTAACTTCGTATTATTTAAAAAAACAACAACAGTATATTCTGATTTTTTTCATCACATACTTTTCTTCTTCCTGGATCTCGAGTCCTTATCTAAAGGATTTTTCACATTAATACTTTCACTCATGCTTATTTTGAAAATTAATGCATTTGGAATACAACCTACTCTTAGGAAATCGGGGTGGGTTGTCATTGACATCCGTGAGAGTTATGTTTACAGTGGTGGTACCCGCTAGTCCTCCCAGCTGTCCTCCCATGTCCTTGGCTTGGATGAGAACTTGATATTGTTCTTTCACTTCTCTGTCCATATTTGGCAAAGCTGTTCTTATTACACCTAAGAAATGGGAAACAGAAAGAACAAGTAAACAAATGACTGTGATTGTAACCTATTACATTTTAATATTGGATCTCTTAGACCAGGAATGTCTCTCTTCATAAAGGGTTGATAGGAGAACAGTTCACAATAAAACACACAAATCACTTGGGCATTTCAAAGGTGTACTCCTAACCTATTCAAACCATTCAAAATGACTGCTGTGCCATTTTGAGCAGGTCAGAAATGGCTGACAGAGCATAGTGCATTTTCGCTAGGGATGTGAATGGTGTGAGTGTAGGTTCGCCACAACAGGACCAAAGAACGCTGTATTGTGCAGAGTAGGGTTGTGTAGGAAGAGATGCCAACCTATTTCAGAGCCTACATCTTCCATTGTTTCAAACCAGTCACCAGCCATCACAGTCAAGCTACTCTAGGCCAAAAAAATATTTCTTCTGTACAAAAAGACATCTTCATTAGAAGATTCTCCTTTTTCTTGAGAAAGCCTTCTTGATACAGCACATAGATGCAGTGAAAACTTTCAGACTTTCCTTAAAGAAATTTAATCAAAATATCATAGGAAGGAACTACTTAGATGACTCTTAATCTTTCGTGACTTTGGACAGCTGGTGGCTCAATACATATGCCATAGTATCCCTCCTGATATGTTAAGAAGGTATAAAAGAAAAGGAAGAATTATAGAGACAAAAAGGTAATACTGATCATATGATTACCTTATGAGGTTGTGAAAATTTTGGGGCTCTTGAGTCTTCCTCTTAAAACCAAATGTGTAGCAGTATTTTGTATTTTTTGTCAAAAATTTTTAAGTGCATATTACATTGCAAAATGCTATAAATTTAGCAATAGTCTTCAGAAAATGTCTAGGTTCAGATTGGTGCAGGTAGCATGTGCAATTAAAAACATATTAATTGGAAGCATTCTCCTCCTCTAAATTATTATTATTTTAGAAAACACTATTTTCTAGTACTATCCTGTTTCATTTTAAAAGCATTTTTCCCCCCAGTGTTATAATGGATCTTGAATGCTAAGAAACAAACTTGACACCTCATTCTTATTTTTCTGTCAACTGACTGCTGCTATGTTAACAAGTAAGAATAGGAAATACCAGCTTATAGTATTTGTTCAGAGCCTAAAAATAACTTTGACCCAAATCTACTCTTTATGGAACTTGTTACAAACTCCTATTAAATTGAATTGTATAACAATTTCCATTCTCTTCACTTGTAACTCTGATTATGTTAATAACAACAGTTAATAATAACTACTATTTTCCACCTCAGCATGGCATTTACTGTACCGCATACATCTAGAATATGACTAGCAAATACTTAATAATTAGATACAACAACTCTATACTTTTGAGCTTTAGAAAACAATCACTAGTTTTCATTGTTTTGTTTGAGAAAGAAATCTTGAATTGCAAAACTCCAAACTAAAAACTTGTTCATATATATATTTGTAAAATTTGAGCAGCATACTGAAAAACTTAGTGGTATCATAATAGGCATCATGAATGTAGCAGAACCATTAAGAATTCACGTGGAAAGTGATATTAATAAAAAATCTTTTTGTAGATAAGATGAACATTACTGTGTATCCTCTTGAATCTCTTAATTAATATTTTTTGTATTGTGGAGAGTGTACATTCCACAGTATTTTACAACATCCCTGGTATGCTCTGCTAAGGAGCCTAGAACTGTGAGAATTAAAGACTTTCCTTGTTATACTAGCAAAACAGAATAACAGCAAATGGAAAACATTGAAAATGGGCAGATAGTGTGTTGTGAGCAGGAGATGAAGGTCGCCTGACTTTTATACAAGTTTTAGATGCAAATGAGTGGCTTTCTCAGTTTGAAATATTCCTGAGGATCTTCAGAAAATGAAGAATTGACTATCATTCTTGCAGTAAAGTTCCCAGTCGCTCACTATTTATTCCTGTCTGGCAGTATAAAGGTATTCAATATTTTTTCTGTAAGAAGTCTTTATCTCCAGAAAAAAAAAAACAATGAGAATAATTGTTATGTCTAACAGTTCATAGGCAATTTTCCCTTCTCTACCTACTCTATTTCAAAAGCATAGTAAAAAAAAAAAAAAAAAAAAAAAGCTATTTCTACCAAAATCATCAGCTAATATAGATTGGATAAAGATGATTTAAAGTTATGTAACCACGACAAAAGAGAAAAATAAAATGGAGATGAAATCCATAGGAAAGAAAAGACTACAGACTTTGGTATTCCAACTTCAGCTTCACAAAGAATAACTAAACATTAAACTAAAGGGTTATTCTAATGTAGAAGTGACACGTGAAGAACACATGACAGTGTTTTAAATGTTTTTAAATCCTTCCATCTTAAGATTTTACAGTAAAGACCATTCAGCTACAGAACTGACTTTTACTTTCTCTCTTGGAAAAATCATTATCAAATCCACAGAAAAACTGCTTCTCAATGTAGCTGCTGAAGACTGAAAATAATAAGCATGTTACCTCAGCCAGAAGATAATACTCTGCAAAGTTACTGAGCCATAATTCAACAAAAGATGATTCACTTATGTGGAAAAGAAAAAACAGGTTTTGTGAATAACCTCTTGAATAACTATTAATGATAATAGTCCTACTGAAACCAGTTTGGATTTCAGGAATGTAACTGAGGTCAGAATATGGACCAGAATGAACAAGCCTAAGACAGAATTGCAGACATCCATAAGAATATTGACCTTATAAACACATCAGAAAATTGCGTGGAAAGAAGGTTGGGAAAAAGATGTTTGAGTAACAGAACAGAAAATACAGAAGAAAGATTGCCTGAAGAGAAGTGTTTTATGTTAAAGAAACCTCACAGTTTCTTTAAATATCAGGTGAGCAATCTCATAGCATTGGAAAGTAACCCCCACGTATAAGATTTGAGGCCTCAAAATATGCCACTCCAACAGCTCCTCTCCAGCAGGGACTGTAATGCATTTAACCTTCCTGCAAGAGCAATAAAAACTAGCTCTCCCACTTTCACATAGTTGTGCTTACCTTCAGCAGAGCACTGCAGAAAATGAGGTCAATAAAACAAATGAGTAAAAAGGCAGCTGTGACATTCAGTCCCATAAAGATTAGAGACTATTTCTAGATTAATATCAGAATAAATTATCTATCAAGAATGACTTGAGACAGGAGTACATGTAAAGTCATGTGCATGCCAAACACAATCTTAATTTCACATATAAAAACTTGGTCAGCATTTTGACCATTACCACTGTGCAATGAGATCTTGAAGTAGTACAAATTTCTACAAATTTATCAGTTTTTGTGTGGTACTAGCTAAAAAGTAAACAATGTTTGGAACTGTTTGGAAAGGAATAAAGAACAAAAGAGAAATCATTAAACCATTTTAGACATCAATATGAGCTGCCTTTTTGAACACTGTGTACACATTCTCGACCTTTGATTTTGAAAAGGATAGAGAAGAACTGGGGAAAGCCCAGAGGAAGCGGAGAATCAATGTTACGGAATGGATTCTGTTTAAAGAATTCTTCATTCTGGAAAAGAGACACCTAGGGGAGAATACAGTATGGGTTATGGAGTCACGGGGAACTTCAAAATAATAAATAAGAATTAACTGTTCACTGTCTCTTGCAATGTAAGAAGTGCATTACAATGTAAGGGGAATGTATGAAACCAGTTAAGAGGTGTCTGGTTTCAAAGACGCATGAGGAGCTGCTTTTTTTCATTCAAAAAAATGTTTTCTGTGGATTTTCTAGATGCTGGGTGTGCAGATATGATGCACTTGGACAAGTTAACTCTACTGGAAAGTAAACAAGTTATGGAGGAGAATTCTTTTCAGAATTTTCAGTTACATGGACACTGCTAATCACCCAGGATTTCTTGAAGGAGAAATTGATGGAGACTACAAGAGTAGTCAGAGGATGCCCTACTAAATTCTTGCCTGCCAAGAGCTAAGCAGGCCATCACTTATGTTAACATGATACAGGGCAGGATCGACCTTTGATCTGGCCAAGTATGCATGTTCTTATGTTCTTTAAATAATTACAAGGGATTGTCTGAAAATTGTCACTAGAATGTGACAGATGGCAAAGAAAAGCCAACAACAGCAATCAAAAAATTGTTTATCCATTTGCCAGTAGTTCTGAGTTTGGTCTGACGTTTTGTACCAAATGGCTTTCTTCCCCTATCCTGTCAAAAACACTTAAGGCAGGTTTCTGGTGGTAAGATTTTGTAATAAGAACTACTGTATTGTCTCCCCAGTTATAAAATAAAGAGTTCAAAATGTCTGAGAATCCATATAGCTGCCCAAGACTTCTGGATTTTAGAGCAAGTTATTAAGCAGTATCCTGTGCATTATTATCCACTTACTGTTTACCTCTACAGTAATTATTAGAGCCAGAGGTAATTCTCATATCATAACATTTCTAATAAGATGGGTATTAATAGCCACGAAACACCGTGTTTGTATAATGATCTTGGGCTAGTTGGCTGCAGACTATAACCTATGGTCCACTCACTGTTCACTGCTGAGTAATAGATGAAAGCACATGATACAGCCATTTAAAGTGCCGTGGAGGTAGAAAAAGTTCTTTCTTAATAAGCATTACTTTTTTTCTTGGGAGACTTCTACTAGAACTCCAATTGTGGCTTTCAGTGAAGGTCTTTCTCACCAGTGAATATGTTTTCATTCTTTACAAGACAGAAATGAAAAAAAAAAAAAAAGTATAAAGGTAAATACTTTTCCCTCCCCCAAGACACTTGACCAAGTCACATTTCAGTTTTAAAAGTAAAGTTGCTGACTGCAAATTGCAACACAATCTCCAGCTAAATGGAGCATGTGACAAAGGAATGTGCCTGTTGAGATGCACTAATGGCCTGATGTGGCTCTCACCTCCAAGCTATTGATTGATCAGGGAGAAAGGCTCTTTAACACACAATCTGACATGTGAGTACAACTTCACTGGAAGGAGAAACTGTATTTGCTGAAAGCAGCATATGGACAACTACCCCTGTAACACATTCAGGATGACACAGGTGCAGCATTCACCATGTAGGTTATTGGTTCCTTAACTGCTAAATGTAGAAACAAGAATGGCATTTAAAAATATAGGACAAGATAACTAATTAACAGGTCTACCAAGCTCTCAAATACTTCGGTCTATTTAAAAGTATTATCCTTTTCTGCTCACACATCCAGTAACCCCAGACAGACATACTATGCCCCGGGAAAAAAGGCATGCAGGAGATGATTTAGCTTTTCCACAGCCTCAAATGAGCTCTATACAGTAAAATAATAATTTCTAGAGAATTCCTGGCTGTAACTTTAGCAAGTAAAAATGGTGATAAAAAAAAGGAATGAAGACCTGAGATACAAAACTGAATCATCAGGAAAAAATAAATAAATTAGAACGCATGCAGCAGATAAAGCTTTAGCTACAAAGAAATGTTAAAGCATCAGAAAAAAAATGTTTGATGTATACATCATTTTGACCTCAGTGCCTGGGAAGCTCATGGAGCAGATTATCTCGAGTGTCATCACGCGGCACTTGGAGGGCCACCAGATGATCAGGCCCAGTCAGTATGGGTTTATGAAAGGCAGGTCCTGCTTGATGGACCTGATCTCCTTCTATGACAAAGTGACACGCTTAGTGGATGAGGGAAAGGCTGTGGATGTGGTCTACTTTGACCTCAGTAAGGCTTTTGACACCATTTCCCACAACATTCTCCTCAAAAAGCTGGCTGCTCGGTGCTTGGACTGGCGTACGCTTCGTTGGGTTAAAAACTGGCTGGATAGCCTGGCCCAAAGAGTTGTGGTGAATGGAGTCAAATCCAGTTGGAGGCCGGTCACTAGTGGAGTCCCCCAGGGCTCAGTACTGGGGCCAGTTCTCTTTAATATCTTTATCGATGACCTGGATGAGGGGATTGAGTGCACCCTCAGTAAGTTTGCAGATGACACCAAGTTAGGTGCGTGTGTCGATCTGCTCGAGGGTAGGAAGGCTCTGCAGGAGGATCTGGATAGGCTGGACCGATGGGCTGAGGCCAACTGTATGAAGTTCAACAAGGCCAAGTGCCGGGTCCTGCACCTGGGGCACAACAAGCCCAGGCAGCGCTACAGGCTGGGAGATGAGTAGTTGGAAAGCTGCCTGGCAGAGAAGGACCTGGGAGTATTGGTTGATAGTTGGCTGAATATGAGCCAGCAGTGTGCTCAGGTGGCCAGGAAGGCCAACAACATCCTGGCTTGCATAAGAAACAGTGTGGCCAGCAGGTCTAGGGAAGTGATTGTGCCCCTGTACTCGGCTCTGGTGAGGCCGCACCTTGAGTACTGTGTTCAGTTTTGGGCCCCTTGCTACAAGAAGGACATGGAGGTGCTTGAGAGAGTCCAGAGAAGGGCAATGAAGCTGGTGAGGGGTCTGGAGAACAAGTCTTACGAGGAGTGGCTGAGGGAGCTGGGATTGTTCAGCCTGGGGAAGAGGAGGCTCAGGGGTGACCTTATCGCTCTCTATAGGTACCTTAAAGGAGGCTGTAGAGAGGTAGGGATTGGTCTATTCTCCCACGTGCCTGGTGACAGGACCAAGGGGAATGGGCTAAAGTTGCACCAGGGGAGGTTTAGGTTGGATATTAGGAGGAACTTCTTCACTGAAAGGGTTGTTAGGCATTGGAATGGGCTGCCCAGGGAGGTGGTTGAGTCACCATCCCTGGAGGTCTTTAGGAGACATTTAGATGTAGAGCTTAGTGATATGGTTTAGTGGAGGACTTGTTAGTGTTAGGTCAGAGGTTGGACTAGGTGATCTTGGAGGTGTCTTCCAACCTAGACGATTCTGTGATTCTGTGATTCTGTGATACATATTTTAGATATTCCAGAATTAGTTGGAGGAGGGTGTTTCTTTTGATTCTACAACAGATTGCAGTCCATTCAAAAACAGTCAATAACAAAAACGAAATTATGTGCAAAGTTACTCCACTGGCTTTTGGCCATATCGGCACTGAACATTTTATTCACTGATATTGCCCACATGAATTGAAATCCAAAGTTTAAATCTTCCATTGTTGCCGATAAGCCGTTTACCTGTCTTCGGATCAATGGAGAAGTAGGGTTGCCCCTGAAGAATGCTGTAGACCACTCTAGCACTGTTTCCATAGGTGGGATCATCAGCATCTGTTGCCTTGACTTGAAGCACATATGCACCTAAAACGAAATATAGGTAATCAAACTTTCAGTATAGCGGAGTGGGAGGGGATATTTCTGACACATTAGCCCTGTTGCTAACAGATTGCGTTCTAATTATTGTTCCACAGGAAACAAAGTAAGAATAAAACAGGAAGTTGTTCGGTTCCATGCTAATATCCATCTAGTTAAAAAAATGAGGCAAAATTGAAAGGAGAAGAAGCCAAGTATCAGAAGATATTTATAATCAATTTATGATGCATATATTATTTACAAAACATTTTTACCTAACACATACAAGATGAGACCTGGGAAAGCAGAATATTGGATTTTGAAAAGCAGTATGCCCCACAATTTTTTGAAATGATAGACATACCTTCAGATGTCTGCACAGTCAACTGTGCAAGTAAAATATGTGATTTGTCTTTGGAACAAATGTTTGTTCAAATGAATTTGCCAGTGAACAAATCTCTAAGTGCCTTAAAACGAATAAATGAATAAATAAATAAATAAAAAACCTGTAATGCAGTCTCCTAAAGGTTAACTCTGAAGTGGTAGAATTCAGTCACATTGCAGAATGTAAACAGGTATTTGGTTCAGTCAGTTGTCTTTGAAATCTGGAGTTCAGTTTTCTTCTCTTTCCAATACAACTCAGTAAGAAACAAAAGCACCATGGAGGCAGAACCTCCCCTCCATTGCATTGATGCATTATGTTCAGTCACGGTTATAGACCATGCCTAGTGGAATAATTTGCTTTATACTCCGACTTAGAGGGGACTCATTCCATAGAGAAAAAGAAATGCACATGAAGACAGAAAACTCGCTGCAAGTGGCAATTGTCCTACGGAAATTTCTTGTCTCTCCTGCTGGTTGCTAAGCAATTGCCCTGGGTTTCCCCACTGCCCCGTAATGAAAATAGTGTTCCAACGATATTCTTCAGCAAAATAAATAGCTATATATATATGTATATATATGCTTTCCATTCAGCTTTGAAGAATGTTTTCCTATGAACATCTGTGCAAATGAAAGTTGGATTTTTTTTGTGAGTAAAAGGTAAAATGGCCTACCTAAGAAACAGAATAGGGAGGAAGGTTCCCCATACTTTTGTTTTAAGAAAAGTTCTACCTTTGGAGACCATCCGACATAATTTCAAGAATATCCATGGAATACTACATGGAATGCTGTTACTTCTCTCTAATGAAACTTGCATGTTTCAAAGGATGTTCATAATCTACAATTAATTCGAAGGGACTTTTCCAAGTTTATTTCAGGGAGTGCTTTATTGAAAGATGCTCCATATGAAAAGTCCTACGACTTGGACAGAAAGGTAACTCCTAGCAAAGGTAAATGTTTGGAGGACTTTTCCTTCTGTTTTCCCCCACATCTCTCCATGTAAGGATCAACACTGGTGCCGAAGGGTTTGCAACCAACATTGCCAAAATACTTGCTGCATGATGGCTAGTCATACAAGAAAGCTCCTGTTACATTTTTTTTATTGAATAACAGAGAAGCAAAAAGTATTCCAAGAGGTATTCTTTCTATCTCCCAAGAAGACGTAGAAATGTAAATGTTCTTTGACTAACAATCATTTTAAAAGCCAATAGATTGACTGTTTTTAAGCTGAAGGCAAGACTCATTAAAGTCAAATTATAAAAGAGAGAAAGATTGACAATGAATAAATGAATGAAAAAATGCCACTGGAATCAGTTGGATTCAGTTAACCAGGTACCTGAGGTTACTCTCTTGACTTTCTGGATCTGAAGGCTGAGGAATGATACAGGTTGGAGAAGACTGCAGTCCGGGTTCCATATAACAGCTCTGGAAGCAGTGTCTACTCAAAACTCTTGTACCTAAATTTCTTTAAATAGCACATGACCATAATTGACTATGCACTAAATAGTTCCCAACGCACAAGCCCAGCCAGAGGCTGACCACATTCTTCCTACTGGAATGACAGGTAGCAGCTATTTAATATCTATGAGCATTCAGAATCAGAGAATCATAAAATATCCTGAACTGGAAGGGACCCACAGGGATCGAGTCCAACTCCTTTTGATCTGTTGGCTTTCAGCTGTTCTGTCCAGAAGGAGGATTCTATGTAATAGGATCCTCCTCTCTCAGCTGTCTTCTGATCCAGAAATTTAGGGAGTCACAGCAATAACTGAGTTCTACTACAAAAACCAAGGTGGAGAAGGAAACGGTAGCTTTCATTTTTCCCCCCTTTTACCTCAAAAAACAGCAGCGCGCTGTATGTGCCACCTGTGAACCCTAACTGTTGTAAAGGAAAAGCAAAACCTGTGCCTTTTGGAGAGATTACACTGACCAAACATGTCCTGCAGAGTTCTCTCACTGCACTGGAGGACATCTCACCTGGGTACATATGTAGTTGTCTTTCTTCATTGCTACAATATCTCAATACCTTTCCAACCTAAAAACCTCAGTCTAATTTTTTCTTCCAAAAAGAAATGCTACCGTTTAACATACCAGCAGCCTTCTCCATTCCTACCAAATTGTTCATCCATTGACTGCATTCACACCTTAGGCTGGTGAGTTTTCCTCCCCTCTCAGGTGGTGGAGGAAGGTATCATATTCCCAGGTCCTGAGATCTGAACTAGAACTGGGTGACCAAGTGCCCTGGCTGGCAAGTGTGCTGCTTCGGGACAGGTTTAAGACAACAGCCTGCACTTTTGCCAAAAAAGGTGTCACTGTCACATATTCCTAAGTCTCGTCTTTGGCCAGGACTTGTGTTTCTGACACCACATTGGTTGCTGCTTCAGGGAGCTGCTGATTTTGTCTTCTGAATGCAAATTGACAAAATTTTATCACCATGTAACAAAGATCTTTGCTTTGCACCTTAAAGAAGGCACCATTCTGCATAAGAGAACAGGACAGACTAAGAATCGCAAAAGCAAGAGCAGAAAGTTAAGATTTGTTGTAACTGCACTTATTTTCTAAAGCGCTGAGCATGGAGAAACCTACCAAATTCAGTCAGGATTTAAAAACCTAATGTTTCTGGAAGACTAGCCACAACTCCAGCCCTCTTGCAGGTTATCAGCAGAGAACTCACTGTAACGAAGATCTCTCAAACACTTGAAACTGTCTGATAGAAATAGCAGACCTGTCACACAGACTGCTGGCCACCACCTCATGGGGGCTAATCACATATTTTACCGCTGACTGTTCATGTCGACTTACTCTGGACAACTAATGCAGGCAGTTAAAATTCTCCTAAAGTCAGGCGGTTAGGAAAATCTCATCTTAGATAACCAATACTTCTGCACTTTAGGATATGTCACCTTTATGAATTTTGCTTCACAACAGCTCACTTGCATATTGAAAACAACATCGAATATTAATCTATATGGAGATTTTTTTTTTCTTTTTTAAAAAGAAGAATTTTAAACCTAATATTGTACAGAGTTTGAGATTGGAAAATAATATTATCTGATACATCGAAGCTGCAGTGAGGCAAAGTTTATCGTAAATGTGATACTGTTTTAAAGAAGTTACTTAAGAAGAAAGCACTGTGCCTCGTGAGTACTTAAGCTTTTAGTTAAATAGTCATGCTTAATTTCTATGAATTTCAGTTACAAAAATTCACCTGTATTTATCAGTATAAGAAGTCTCCTTTTAATCCTTAGAAGTTCAGTTCATGGAAAGATAATTACAGTGTACTTTGAAGAGGACTGTCAGATATGTTAGTCTGCTAAGCTAGGTTGTATTCAGAATGCAGATTTAGCTCTGGTAAAATTTGTGTGAAAATTGCTGCAGCCTATTTCTCATACAAAACTTATAAGAACTTTCTGCTTTCATATGAGCTGTGTGATTTATTGATTTATTTCCAGAATTATAGAGAAAATACCAACTCATTTATTTACTATTTTACTCCATTAAATCAATATTTAGAATAAATCTGATTTTGACTCTCTATAGTTAAATGTCATTTCATTGTTTTCATTATGAAAGAAACCAAGGTTTTCCAATCAAGATCTCTATTTAACAGATAAATATATATATACTATCTTATTATGCCTACCTTATCATGCACATGGTAGAGTATTTAAGTTCTATTCAGCTCCGTACTAAAAGATAACCCTCAACAAAATGTCATATATGATAAGATACATCAGCTTGACACTAGCTGCTAGCATAAATTGAATTCATAAATGTATTTCCTCCAGGTGAAATAAAAGAAAAAAAAATCCAACAACTGTAACTGTTTTAAGACTGACTGCATGTATCAACAACACTTCAAAATAAGAAAAACTATTACAAAGTATACTAAATTAACACAAAACAAGAATGCCTCACTCAGTAGGTTCATCTGCATCTGTTAAATTCAAACTGGTTTAGGTAAGAAATGCTAAATAACATATTCAAGCAACATTTATTTTTCTTGTTATGATGGAAGCATTCACATATAATTAAACATTTTCACATATGGGGTCTTGAATGTGTTAGTGGGAAGATTTCTGATAGGCAAAGTCGGTAATTTTTCCATAAATTTAATCCAAATGGTGTCTGGAGACTGAAATAACAGATAACAGCAGTAAACAAGCATATCTGTTTTTGCCTATTCAAATCAAAGCCACAGTGGCTGGAAATGGATTTTGGAGCTCATCCTCTGTCCCAACATTTGTTTCCTAAGCCCTAGCAACAGCACCTGTTGATTGTATAATCAATAGTGATTTTACAGAGCAGTGACCAGCTTCTCCTCTTTCCAAAACCACCATGACAAACAAGTGACTTCTTACTTCTGCTACACCAGCAGCAGTTTCCTCCAAACAAAACAAAACAAAACAAAACAAAAAAGACAAAAAATGATTGAAAGAGTGTGAGCCAGAAGGAGCCAGTACCAGCCATGGATGGTGGCGTTCATGCTCCCTATCACTTGACTTGTACAATGTAGGTAGTGACTTTCATTCCAGGCACCTCTGCAGCCAGGGGCTGGGCACATGGAGCCTGGTAGCACAGGTCTGCATGTACCAGTAATGCAAAGGTAGGCATGTGGAACACCACAGCTGAATCTATATCTATTTTTATACAAAAAGGTTGATGTTGCAAGGTGAAGGAAGTGAACAACAGCCATCAGCCTGCCTGAAAATTCGGCAGGAGACTGATGGTCCCTGCAGAGACCAGTTCATAGCTGTCTAAAAATATTAGTTTAGATATTTTCACATATATGTTCCAGGTAATTCTACCTTACTATATAAAGGAAAGAAGAAATGGAAATTTATAAACTAAGTTTTACTAAGGTAAACATTCCAAGACATATTTCAGCTTGATACGTATTTTAGCTTGATTCAGTGTGCACTGAATATAAAAAATAAACTTTTTCACAATGATAGTACTTTCAACTGGATTAATTCATCTATCAGATCTTCTACAACAAACAGATAATATGTAAAGCTCATATTTTTATGAGAGGTCAAGTATTTTATTTATTTATTTATTTATTTATTTTAATCTGCTGACAGTCATTTACTAACTTAAATACATATCTCATTTTCTGAACAGGTTTTCTGAAATTGTTTTTTCATCCTTTCAGTATTATCAAGTGTTGCCCATTGTATCTAACAAGCCTTCTATTTTATTGCAAAGCATAAAACCAATATATTTTTAGAAGTTGACTCTAAAATCTAATTAGTTTTTCCAGGCAATAATATAGGACACTACAGCTGTAAATCTTTAATGCACAAACATAGTGACAGAGGATCGCATTTATTATAGCTCATGACATTTTAATTAAAATATGTACCTATATTACTATATGGAGCAATCATATGAACAAAAAATATCGTATTTTATTGTTTTGAAATACCTTAGATGATAAAAATACTTATATTTCTAATATCTGATATGCAATCAACAAATATTTGATGTAATGGATTATTAAATGTAGAAGAATGGAATGATGTGCTTAAGCAATAATTTATTTATGTTTTAGAAAGAAGAGAAAAATAATGCTAAAGTGTTCACATGGCTCAAGGAAATGGTATGGAATGGTAATGAAGATTTACTTTTCTGTAAAATGATGTAGACAATATACAAGACTAAACCATATTTTTATGTAACAAGGACTTCTAGAACTGCTACTGAATTTTCTGATAGTCTTTTGTTAGTAAAAATGCTACTTTGCCAAAATCAAAATGATCTTTGAAAGAAAAACAGTATTGATTAAATCTCCTCCCATCAAGAAGTACTAAAAATTTTTAAAAAATCACAGTTTGACATTTTCAAATTGCTTATGAATGACCAGTCAAAAATCATTTAAAACAATTGCTCTATTCAGAAGATCAGACCAACCCCATTTTCAAAACAGAACATATAATTTATTGATGTTTCCCATTTTTTTCTTATAAAAGAATAAAATATTGACCTTCTGTTCTCTTTCAGAAAGGAAAAATATTTTGCCATTACAAAAATGTAGTGGAACAACTTGTTGGCTTCCAAAAAAAAAAAAAAATCAGAAACTTTAATTTTCCTATATTTAGTTTGTTGAACTAATGAGCATGACCAAGAATTCACAAAACTCAAGTGGGAATAGATAAATTGGTCATTATATTTAGTGTTGGTGTGGCCTTATGTTGAATATTGCATGCAGTCCTCCACAATTCAAAAAGGATGTTAAGGTACTTAAAAGCATCCAGAGGAGGGCAACAAAGCTGGTGAAAGGGCTGGAAAGCATGTCCTGTGAGGAGAGGCTAAGGACACTTGGGCTATCTCCTCTGGAGAAGAGGAGGCTGAGAGGGGACCCCATGGCTCTCTGCAACTCCCTGAGGACGGGAAGCACAGAGGGAGGTGCCAGTCTCTGCTCCTGGTCACTGATGGCAGGAGAGGCAGGATCGGCACAAAGTTGTGCCAGGGGAGGGTCAGACTGGACATGAGGAAAATGTCTTTACCGTAAGGGTGGTCAAACACTGGAACAGACTTACTAGCAAGGTGGTTGATGCCCTGTTTGTGTCAGTGTTCAACAGGAGTTTGAATAATGCCCTCAGTAATATATGCTTTAACTTTTGGTTAGCCCTGAAGAGTTCAGGCAGTTAGACTAGGTGATCTTTGAAGGTCCCTTCCAACTGAACTATCCTATCCTATCCTATCCTATCCTATCCTATCCTATCCTATCCTATCCTATCCTATCCTATCCTATCCACTGCAGGGAAGAATGAGAGGATTCAATGTTAGAAGAAGCCAACAGACTGCAATTTAGACAGGATTCTTGCAAATATATGTGTATATATACACATATATATTATAAAGGCAATAGAATTGCAAAGATAAAGAAAAAAAGAGCTGATGATATGTCAAGTCTTTTCTCGTTATGATCAACTGTAACCAGGCCTGCAAATCCCATAAAGTTTGGTAATAAATGCTAAAAATTAGTTACGTAGTGGCAGTGCATTAGTTTCAACAGAAAGTGAAGGGGGCATGTGTTGAGGCTTTGAAAAGGCGAAGGGTCTGGATAGGAGCAGTAAAGTTTAGGGGTAACTGAGAGGGTAAGGAATAGTGCAGGCTAGAGTAGGACTTCAGATCAGCTCCACTTCACCCATCCTGGCATGAAGGTGGGAAGGGACCCCTGCAAGTCACCCAGAATAAACTCCTGCCTAGAGTAGGTGAAGTCAGAGCAAGATGCTCAGGATCTTGTCGAGACAAATTTTGAGTGTCTCCAACAACAGAGGTCTCACAACTTCTTTGGGTGCTCCTACAGGATCATGTCAAGCAGATTCCTGAATGAGATAGTCTTCTTTTTGAAGTACGGGTTTCACTATTAAATTTTCATGATTTGTCTCAATCACTGTTTTTACTGTTGTTAGGAAGAAGCGAGTATGAGACATCTTAAGTGAAAAGACATGATTTCATACAATTTACTGTTTGTAATGGACATTTCTTATTACAAATGATGGTTCCCATTTTCTTGGATCTAGCTCCTTTTCAATCTCGTTTTCTTGTAGAGTTAGAAGACCTGTCATAATACTGCTATAAAGTCTCTTCCCTGACACATGTATGATTCTGTGGTTTTGTCACTCTGCTGGGAGTTGTTGGTGTTTAGTACTTTTGAACAAAATCAGAAGATTGTGCAAACATTTTATAAATGGGCATGAAGAATGAGGAGCATTCCTGACAGCACAGGAACTCGCTACTTTGCACAATATTCTTCCTAAACAATTCCCAGAATAGCACCTTGGCAACCTGAACAATGCCCATGCTCTTTTGACAATTCAAGTAAAAACCTAATCAACATCTATCTTATGTTTCCTTCTTACCAGTAAAAAAAACAAACCAAAACAAAAAAAAACCTGAAAAGTCAATTTATAACTCACTACATTGCAATTCAGATCAGCAGATTCCCTGTCTCAATAAATGTTCCGCTGACCTGCCATTGTCAGTGTTAGCAAAACTCCAGCACAGGGAGAACATGTGCATCTGTAAAGAGAGATGCTGACATTGCCCTTTTGGGGCTTATCTTTTATAGAAAAAAATTACCAATAATATGTTTTGAAGATAAACTCCTGAAGCTGACTCCCACAAAAGTAATGTGAGGGAGACTTATTTTACTTGGAATGGCCACTTTCTAGTTTATGTATTCATGGCTGTGCAACCCCGATAATAACATAAGCTTGCTGGCTCCATCAATATCTTGAATACCAGACACAATCAGGAAAGCACACTTTTCTCCTGTTCTGTACTCCAGACACCACACTGAACATACGTATTTTTTTCTCTCAGCTACCTGAAGTAGCCATGTCCACAAAAGTAATACTACCACTTCCTGTTGTAACTGATGAATAGAAGAAGCTTTTTGCTAATACATTTGCTGTGCTGACAGCCAGAAGTTGTTGCAAGTCAGCATAATCAAACCTATTTCTAGTACCTCTAGAATACCATTATTTTATTCACAGTGCCAACAGTCCAGGTAGTTTGGAAGCTGGTTTTCAGGATAGTCTTTGTTAGGCTTATATGCACACTCTGATTTCATCTGGAAAACAGTGTTTTAAGTGTTGAGTTGTTTTTGTTTGTTTGTTTGTTTCTGGCAAATTGGAAGACATGGTCTTGTGAAGCAAGATTTTTTGTTTCTTCTTCCTTATGCAATAAATGCTTTATAAAGTAAAAATAAGGATTTAGAAAGAGTTGTCACATTTTATTGCTCACAATGGTTGTGTCTCTCAAAGTCTTTCTTGCAAATTAATTAAAAGGTCCCTTTCTCCAGGCCAACCCTGTCTCCCTCATGGATGATGAGCTGTAGGGGAAACTTACAGCTGTGGTTTTTTTTGTTTCTTTGTTTTTTTTCTCCTCCGGATAATTATTTAATAATTATTTAGCTTGGAAATCAGCAAAGCAATTATTTTCTTTTCCCCTTCTTTTCCTACCCTCATCTGTTGGGGTCGGCCAGAGTTAAGCCACGAAGGGCAGACAATCTGGCTAAGCTAATAATGACTCTGTTATCATTGCATATTTATTTAATTAATTTATTTTTATTAATTTAGGCTATTTATTTATTTATAAAGACATCCAGCTGCTTACAGAGTCCCAGGGCTGTGATAATGTTTACAGAGGTTGCACTTCTGAAGCAAATGAGGAGCTTGAAATAGCTATACCCAATATGCACATAAAGGAGTAGCCTGGTAAAGCAACTGCTGGCAAAAATGCACAAGACCCAATTAGCAAATAGCAAGCTTAATACACATCCATTTGAGAAATACATCTCTTGAGAGTGATTTTTTCTTTCCACTTTCAAGTGTGTGAATTGCTTTTCTCTTACCAGCATGACAGAAGTTCCTTTCATATGAAATCCAGCAAACAGAAAACTTAGTTTTGACTTTTGCTTTTGACTTTTTTTGACTTTTTGCTTTTTTTTTTTTTGACTACATGGTAACTTTCTAGGCCATGACTTAAGACGGACTTGGACGTAGGAGATAAAAATAACTAGTACACCCTCTAATAATGATAGCTATGCTGGGAGAACCCCTAAGGTAGGTGACTCTTCACTGGAAAAAACATGCTTTGGTTGGATTAGCTTATGTTTTGCAGGGAGGTGGTGTTAGCTCTATTAGGGAAAGAACCTTTCTGATATCAGAATACTACGTCTGATCCAGAAAACTTCACCAACACTACGAGTCTAGGTGTGTGCCCTTGGAAGTAAATATTTGCTTTAATAGAATTATGAAACAAGAGATGTTAGACATATCTGGTGCATTGAAATCTTAAGGGCTTGAGGAAAAAGAGTCAATAGACCCCCAGAATAACAGTACAAAGAGTTGTTATTCATTCATTAATCTGTAAAGTGGTTTCAGCGTGATCAAAATATTTTTCAGATACAAATATTCAAAGAAAAGGCTAATTATTATGCTCACTTTGAATGAGGACAGTGATATACTGGAATTGATTCCTAGCTTTTTAACACTAATGAAACTTGATGGTTGTCATGATGTTTAGCTGTAAAGCACTCATTATTATTATCAGCTGCGTGCCTTTCAACAGCATACTATCATTCCAGTGCCAGTTGAAAGAGTACCAGGAAAAGAAGCATTTTTAAGCAGTCCAGAAAATGGCATTCATTTTTCTCATTGAAGAGCTCCTTGGAGATTCTTAAGGTATGGCAAGGGTCTTGAAATGGCCCCAACAAATCTATGCAAAAAATGGTGGACATCACATAAAGAATTCAGGAGAAAGTCTGTCTTAACATACTTCCATTATTTTACTGTTTGAAGTTTTTCATGAGCTGGAATTTCACACATCAATTGTTCAAATGTCAAATGATTTATTCAGAATGTAGTAATAGGATAATTTCAGCTTTATACAAGACAGAGGAAAAATTAGTGTGAAATAAATGTCATTCATATTGAATGTCAGTTAAAAGAACTTCAGTTTGATTCTCAGTAAATGTTCAGGTGGTTATTGAGGCTGGTTTGTTTCATTTATTTTTACAAGATGTTGGACATGGTTAGAAATAATTTAATTCAGTGTTCACCCAGGCATGAATAAAGTTCAGTTGTATTCTAGAATTGCGTGAAAAATCTTTTAGGTTTTGAATGACAGAAATAAATTTGTCAGGACCTATCTTAATAGTTATGCACTTAGAAACAATTCTTTGTAACCAAATTCATGCTAATGTGGTGACATTTCAAGGAAAAAAGATTTGGAGATGATGATGACAGCACTTTAAAGTTTGTTTTGCCTATATCACATCTCTTCCTACCTGCTTATAGTGTTGTGGCTAAATCTCTCAAGAAGGATGCAGAGCAGTCCTTCATAAACTGCCAAATATGTTGACTTTTACCTTCAGAGTTTTATGACTTTACCTTTAGATTTTTTTTCCTAGTTAAAATCTACACATCTCCTAAAGGCAAACTTGAATTAGATAGAGGCATGCTAACATGCAAAAATAACCTCAGAATACAACACTGACTTGTACACAATCTAGTATGCCATGTGATATTCTGTGAAAGGTACTGATTTTTCCTTAATTTAATCTGAACAATGCTTTGAAGGCTTTCCTGCTACTACAAGATCAAAGGATCCATAGAATTTTACTCTACACATTTACTTGCATTAAAATTTAAAAAGTCATCTGCTCCACTTGGTAATTTAACTTATAATTTCTACAGTATTCTACATAGCATCCAACATCAACATTCAACTACCGTCAACAATGGCAACTAACTTTCAGCAGTGATGGGGAAAGTCACCCACAACCCAAGGGTACTGAAGGACACGGGTCTGCCTATAGGGGCTTCAGACCTTGGAATGGCACGGATGTTGTCGGGCCCCACCAAGGGTTCCCCTTGTGCAAACTCATTTGTAAGAACAAGACAAGTGAGGAATTGCTAATCTAAGTGACAGCATTGTCAGCCTGCATCACAAACAGTATTTCAGAGAAAAGGTGGAAGAAATCCAGTATTTGAAAAAACTCAGGATAATGTGCCCCCAAGTAATGTCCTGATCTGATTCCTAGCAGGGATGGGTTTAAATCCTGAAATACAATTAGACCCCTTCCAAATATATCCTTCAGTATAATAACTTACTATAATATAATAGGTCTTCCTAAAACACAGGTAATGGACTAATTTCCCTTTCTACAAGGGATGGGGTAAGGAGTAATGAACTGAACGTACAGCAAGGGACATAGAGATTTTTGGTGGGTGAGTAGAGACAGCTTTCATAGGGCTGCCTGTGGTGACCCTTAGCCAGGCTTTCCATTACCTCTCAGAAATCCCGTCCCTGTTGTAGGAATGACCCATCCCCACATAACAGTACAAAGTAATGTTAACCTCATGTTTCCTTGGTAATTTCCTTGGTAATTTGCAGCAGTTTAGTGGACTTTGCACAGACAGATGAATCACCACTGCAGCAGAAATTCCTGAGAGATGTGGAACAAACAGCTGACAGCAGAACACAGTGCAGGCATTCAGGTTAAGCATTCAATCTTCATACTGAGCCCTAATGCTAATGGTAAGCAAGTTGTTTTTATTATTATTATTGTTATGACTAGAGGGACTTAGACTCACCATCTTTGTAAGCCCTTGAGAAAGGTTTAGACACCTGCTTATTAGGAATGACATACATGCGGCAGGCTGCTCCTAGTGCAAATGCATTAAGTAACTGAGATTCCTTCTAACCTTCGCCTTATGTTTCTATACGGCGTATAAACAGACATTGTCTCCTTGAAATATTGCTATACACTTGTCTTTGTAGGTAAGATAGAAGTGCCTCTGTGTTAGCATTTTAATTTGGCTCAGGAGTGCATTTCTGAAGAAAATCCTTCAACTGTTCCCACTTACTATGCTCTGGTTAATGTGAATCATTCTTTAAGTGTGCAAGCTGGATTTTTTGGGGGTGAAGCTAAGCTGGATGGTTTGCTTTAGGTATGCACTTGATGCAACGCAGCTGTTAATAGGAAGGTGTTCAGTCCAAGGGACCAGATCAGAGTTTATTTGAAACTATGAGTAGATGCAGTCTGTATGCCAAGTCCTCAGCACTCACATTACAGGAGTAATGGATCTCTAATCCTTTTCAGAGCCTTTAGATACTGTCATAACACATACACACCTTTATTATTTCACATGAGGAACAACTGAAAATTAATTAGCAAAAATCCATAAAGTCTTAACTGAAGATAGAAGATGTTATGGTAATGCTACCATACATATTAAATCCATTTCATAGCACTGAAAATAGAATATTTATTGATTAGGTGAGAGAAGAAATTCAAACCACAAGGTTATATTAAACATATGGAAGTTTTAAATACACCCACTTAAAATTGGCCATGTGCCTGACATTCCTGTCTCAAGTATTTTCTGTTAGTATGACTATTCCCTTCTTTTCATGACTGCATTCTGTTTTTTTCCTAAAATCATATTAGAACTCTCCAGTGTAGGAGTCTGATTTGTTATTGATCTAACAGTAAATCCAATTTTGTATTTACTTTCTAAGTTGGATCAGTATAATGCTATGACAATACAATATCATTAAACAAAACCTCAAGCATCTTTCACAACAGCTAAATTTCTGGACTCTGTGCTGCCAGACTAGGGATTGACAAGCAGTTTTCTTAAGAAAAGCCCAGTGAGACAAAGAAAATGCCAGTGTTTCACTGGAGGAATGCACTTGCCAGGCATAACTAGAATGACATTCTTCACCAAAAGGTCACAGAAACATGCTTTTCACTCTTTTCTACTTTACTATGCATGTTTCTGTTTCAGGATTCTGAAGGCAGAGGTTTTCTCAGCATCAGGAAAGACAGGACTGAAGCAGAAGGCTGGAACAGGGAGATCTGCTCCTGTTCTGACTTCTGTACCACACAGTTGGTCAACAAAGAATTCTTCTGCTCCTTAGATTTGCCATGATAAAAAGGAAACATGAGCCTTCACATGAAGTGGTAGATGCTGTTCTAAGACAGGTCAACATGGAGTGATTTTTGGTGCTCTGTATGATGGTGATGACAGGGAAGTCTTCTACTATATCACTGATAATGAGAGAGAAAGATACATAACTCAGAAAAGTAGCATTGGGCAGAATACCAAACTATACCAATCTAAGCCATATAAAGCTGTGTATTACATTCTTCAAAATCCTTAAAGGCACACCTCTGAGACAATTATGGACTACAGTCAAGAAGCAGTCGAATGACAATCACAAGAGCTGACAGAACTACAAAATACTGTATATTCTGGGTAACATTTTAAAAGGCAGCTTGTAACTTACGGTTATGCAAGCACATGATTTTCTTTTTGTTTGTCTGCCTTATTGAAAACTGAAAGATAAAGTGTGGCTCTTAAAACAAGACAAAATAAAAATATGATGCCAAATTAACCTCAAGCATTCTAACCCACTCAAAACATTCTAAGCACTTGTAAACAGGCCAGAACAAGAAAGCCTCTATTTCCAGAACTGCATGAAGAAGTGGAAGAGACATTCACTGAGGTTTTTTGCTTGTTTGTTTGTTTTTTTGACTTAGGGATATTCAAAACTATACTGTCCACCTTCTTTTAGGAAAATTTCATAAGTCAGACTGTTTATAAACTTTCACTTTTCATATATTTAATAATTCGCAGGAGCAAGGGTTATATGTTTTTCAAAGAAAGCTGCATGACTCATGGGATGTCACTCATTCATTTTTTCCTTCTCAGTTTCTTTTGTATGAATACTCCTTATCAGTGAAGTTCTACGTGTTCCCAGCAACATGGAGCAATATTAACAAGTGAGACTGAAAGATAGCCATATGCCCTAAATAGTTAGAATACAACCATTTCTTAGGGAAACAGACAGAAGATGGCTCTTATAATTTGGACTATTGCATTAAAACCTATCCTAGGACATTTCTACGTGTATAATCAGCTGACAAATAGTTTCAAGATTCTGGAATTGAATTTTTAAGTGAATAAACTCTTCAAAAAACCCCACTGTAGTAACATTACAGTCCTTTGTGATGCAGTTATAATCTCTGAAGAGACTCAAGCCAGTGCTGTTATTCCAGCATAAACTACTACTACGGCAAGTAGGAAATGTGATGAAGGATATGGCTGAGATTAGGATTTCAAGTACTAGGCAAAAAAACAAAACAAAACAAAAAAAAACAAACCAACCAACCAACCAAAAAACATATTCCTCTGCTTGATAAAGACTATAACTCTAAGAGCTCTGGTTTAAAGAGAGTATTGTTTTCATCAGCGTGTCTTAATTGTAGGTGCTGAAATTTTATGATTGAACTTCAGGCACTCAAGATTTCAATCTCAGCACTCTAAAAGTTAATGTACCTACCCACCCCAAAATGCAGGCAATGTTCATTTATCATCTTTTAACATCTTTATCAACATTTAACATCTTTATTCATCCTGCATCTAAAAATAAATGCTGGAATGCTCAAGGGATAGTCTGTGTTATTGACTAAGTGGGCTGTGGTTGAAAAACTTCAAAACAGAATCACAGCAGATCTGGTGATGAGTTAGTCAGCAGTCTTAGGGTTATTCTAGGTGATACTAAAAGCTATAATCACATAGGGGCCACTCTTTCTAATGTGTTAGAAGCAAACCAAGATCCCAGACCTCCACTCTCAAGTTCCTTATTTTAGATAAGACTGGCAAACAAAACTATATTCATAGCTAGTATAATAGTGTGGATCTTCTAGCAAAATGTATTTATATTCCTTATCTTTTTCACAATTGAGAATCTTCTGCACTTCCCATTGTAAAGCCCTGTTTGGGAAAGGTGTTCATCCTAAAATTAACAACAGAGCTCTCATTACATTGGATAGTGAAGATACACATTTAGATAATCCAAACCCATCTAGAACTATGACTCCAGATAAAACCAGATGTTTCTTGTCATGCTAATGCTTATCCAGAGAAATGGGATTAAACCTTAAATTTTCAAACTTGATACTGTGAGTTATAATTTTGCACAGCCTTTCTGGTGGAGAAACTTTGCTTGGATGATTCGCCAAACATTATTTTCTTCAAATCATTAACTACATACACAATGCATTCTGTATCCAAAATGGACAAATGAACTCTCTTGGAACCCTTCAAATACAGGAACTCCTGATACCTGTCACAGATGCTTCTCATTACGGATGTATACAAGAAATTACCTCATTCCAATACATTTTGGTTCCTTTTGCAAAGTGGTATGCCTATGTGAAGTAGCATTACTCCTAAAAAAAATCTATTTTGATTCAAAGCATTAAGAAGATTTTACATGTGTATTCTTTTTACAGCAATCATTTATCTAACTTACTAGGTCAGCCTGATGATTTTAGCACTTTCAAAAACATGGTACTCAGGACTCTTTTTATGAAATTGTTGAACCTGACTGACTCAGACAACAGTGAAAAGTTTTTAGAAATGTACCCCAACGTGTTTATCACAGTTGTAGGAGACAGACACAGACACAGACACAGATTTCTAGGTTGGAAGAGACCTCAAGATCATCGAGTCCAACCTCCGACCTAACACTAAGTACTCCACTAAACCATATCACTAAGCTCTACATCTAAAAGTCTTTTAAAGACCTCCAGGGATGGTGACTCCACCACCTCCCTGGGCAGCCCGTTCCAATGCTTAATAACCCTTTCGGTAAAGAAGTACTTCCTAACATCCAACCTAAAACTCCCCTGTCGCAACTGTCGCCCATTCCCCCTCGTCCTGTCACCAGGCACGTGGGAGAACAGACCAATCCCCACCTCGCTACAGCCTCCTTTAAGGTAACTGTAGAGAGCGATAAGGTCGCCCCTGAGCCTCCTCTTCTCCAGGCTGAACAAGCCCAGCTCCCTCAGCCGCTCCTCGTAAGACTTGTTCTCCAGACCCCTCACCAGCTTGGTCGCTCTTCTCTGGACTCGCTCGAGCACGTCCATGTCCTTCCTGTAGCGAGGAGCCCAAAACTGAACACAGTACTCAAGGTGCGGCCTCACCAGAGCCGAGTACAGGGGCACAATCACTTCCCTAGACCTGCTGGCCACACTGCTTCTTATACAGGCCAGGATGCTGTTGGCCTTCTTGGCCACCTGAGCACACTGCTGGCTCATATTCAGCCGACTATCAACCAATACTCCCAGGTCCTTCTCGGCCAGGTAGCTTTCCAGCCACTCATCTCCCAGCCTGTAGCTCTGCTTGGGGTTGTTGCGCCCCAGGTGCAGGACCCGGCACTTGGCCTTGTTGAACTTCATACAGTTGACCTCAGCCCATCAGGTCCAGCCTATCCAGATCCTCCTGCAGAGCCTTCCTACCCTCGAGCAAATCGACACACGCACTTAGCTTGGTGTCATCTGCAAACTTACTGAGGGTGCACTGGACGCCCTCATCCAGATCATCGATAAAGATATTAAAGAGGACCGGCCCCAGTACCGAGCCTTGGGGGACACCACTAGTGACTAGCCTCCAACCAGATTTGACTCCATTCACCACAACTCTCTGAGCCCAGCTATCCAGCCAGTTTCTAACCCAGCGAAGCGTACGCCAGTCCAAGCCCCGAGCAGCCAGTTTCTTGAGGAGAATGTTGTGGGGAACGGTGTCAAAAGCCTTACTGAGGTCAAGGTAAACCACATCCACAGCCCTTCCCTCATCCACCAAGCGCGTCACTTTGTCATAGAAGGAGATCAGGTTCGTCAAGCAGGACCTGCCTTTCATAAACCCATGCTGACTGGGCCTGATCACCTGCTTGCCCTGCAAGTGCCGCGTGATGACCCTCAAGATAATCTGCTCCATGAGCTTTCCTGGCACAGAGGTCAAACTGACAGGCCTATAGTTCCCCGGGTCTGCCCTCCGGCCCTTCTTATAGATGGGCGTCACATTGGCTAGCCGCCAGTCAACTGGGACCTCCCCCGATAGCCAGGACTGCCGATAAATGATGGAAAGCAGCTCGGCCAGCTCCTCCGCCAGTTCTTTCAGTACCCTCGGGTGCATCCCATCCGGCCCCATCGACTTGCGCACATCCAAGCTCCTTAGCAGGTCGCCAACCATTTCCTCATGAATAGCGAAGGACACATCCTGCTCCCCATCCCCTTCCACCAGCTCAGGGCACTGGGTATCCGGAGAACAACCGGTATTGCCGCTAAAGACTGAGGCAAAGGCGGCATTAAGCACCTCAGCCTTTTCCTCATCCTTAGTAACTAGGTTTCCCCTCACATCCAGTAAAGGATGGAGATTCTCCTTAGTCCTCCGTTTCGCGTTTATATATTTGTAAAAGGATTTTTTGTTGTCTTTAACGGCAGTAGCCAGGTTGAGCTCCAGATGAGCTTTGGCCTTTCTAATTTTCTCCCTGCACAGCCTCGCTACATCCTTGTAGTCCTCCTCAGTGGCCCGCCCTTTTTTCCAAAGATTATAAACCCTCTTTTTTCTGCTAAGCACAAGCCGCAACTCTCTGTTGAGCCAGGCCGGTCTTCTTCCACGCCGGCTCGTCTTTGGGCACGTGGGGACGGACCGCTCCTCTGCCGATACAGAAAGTAACCTCTTTAATAAATTATTTTTGAATATCCTAAATCTAAATATTTTTAACATCAATTTCTTTTCCATGAGCCACAATCACATTTGTCAACTAAACTGATCCCTGAAATGAGATCCAAATTATTCAACAGTGTGATAAAATTAGTAACAAGCCTCAGGCAGAAGGCAGATATTGTTTTTAACATTCATTTTCATTTTATTAACTGTTGAAGACCTATAATTAATAATGGTATGATTCCAAATACTGCACAGGATGTAAAGGATACTGTAGTTCAGTTGAACAATCCTAACTGTTCTTTTGTTTTTACAGCTCTGGAATCCCTTAGATGACATAAAGCACATGCATTTGCAAGTTTACATAGCAGCTGCTGGAAGAGGTGCTAAAACCTCTGCCATCTGAGTGCAGTAAGTTCTCAGTTTCCCTCTCAAACCTATTAAGGCTTCTGGACATAGGAAATGTTACTAAGAGCAAAACCAAAACCAAAAGATTAAAAGTGCCAAGTCTCCCATCCAGCTGCTAAAAGTATTCTCTCCTCTTTTGAGAACAGCTATACTTTACCTAGAGTGATTGCAGGTCTCCTCCTTGGCTGCAGAGCTATGCTTGTACCTTTTGCTATTTCCAGAGGCCTAAATGTTACAGTGACCTATTCCCATTCCCCTTGGCTCCAACTGGAGAGCCACAGAAAGTGAAGTGGTTTTCCTCTAATTTAGCCAATCTAATCTCCCATGCTTACGTACCACATTTGATTACCCTGCTTGCTTATCCTGCCCGGTGGCCTACTGTGTCTGTTCTGCAACCATCCCTCCTATCCACTTGACTCCCCTCTGGGACTTCCACTCTCATCCTTACCCAAGCCATGCTTGATAAAATGTCACAGAAGCAGCTGTTGCTATCCCTGCCTTTACCCCTACAGGAATAAATAAACAAACAAACAAACAAATAAATAAATCCTCCTGACTCCTTCCCGGAGAGCAATGCTACTGGATGTTGACATCAAGTGCTCATCCATTTTTCATCCTTCAACTCTAACCAGTCTAACTCGCTTGTTTTCGGCTTCTTTTTAATTTTATTTCGTGGTGATATTTGAAATAGCTCTTGACACACTTCAACCATTTAATCAATTATGGGATAAATAAGAGATTGTATTTTCTGGAAACACACTGCATATCAAATGATTGCTCCAGTTGGCTTTTCTATGGCCCTTTCACACCCAGTGCCAACTTTATGTCAAGAGGCTGGCAAAAATGAGTGTATGTCACAACTATCTAAAAAATATAGAATTTTAATGAGAAATCTAAGTGGTGTCAGGCCATTTCTCATTGTCTAGTTTTAATTTATTCATTTGAATTTCTCTATGGGTGTGCTTTTCTATAATCAAAAGAAAAAAAAAATAATAATTCAAGAATTGGGGATAGCTTAGGAGAAATTCATAGGAAAACAGCGGAGAAAACAGGCTCTTTCATTTCTTTGTTATGGTAGTTAACTATAATGCAGAATACAATTTGGTTTCCTTTAAATTCAGTAGGCCTGTGAATGTTGCATTGAATGAAGGAGTGCACTCTTTGACCATTATGTAAAAATGTCTAATTAATTTTTCTTTGTTGGTTTCAATATGTTTCTATTACTTGCCTGGAACTATTGGGGTTCCCAACAGTGACTGAATTTTGAAGCTGTAAATTACTGTCCGTAAGTAATTCTAAGTATTTTCTCACTGAATTCTCCAAAGCACACATCAGTTCCTGACTGCTGTCAGGCAAATAAAAATCCTGCTTGACTATACTAATTTTCTACACTGCTTAGAATCATATTTATTTATATAGGATAAGCAAAGCTTTTGGAAAAGGCCTCTGGAATATTTTCCTCTACAGTATAATGAAGATGCTGTGGATGAAAAATTTCGTTAAGTACTGGTTCCCAAACTTTCCTTTTCATGGATGAGGGCATCATATGGAGTGCGTGCGGTTTAGACAGAAATGAGCTCTGGTAGTATATCCAGTTCATCCAGTTACTGGATAACCTGCAATGTATCAGGGCAGATAAGAAGTTGGGCAGAAGATGACAGAACATGCTGTCACTGTCTTCAAAGACCCCCGTGTATATTGTGACTTGTGTAATTTGTAGGAGAGCTATTGACTGATTACCCAAGACTTGCACATCACTGGTATACTACTGAATGCATTTAGCAATGACTGTCATCCTGTTTGAAAGCCAAAAATGAGTACTACAGAAGTCCCCAAATCAAAGATTTGTTCTATAATGAAACAATAATTAAGGACACTTGTATCCAATTCCACCCCCCCCCCCCCCCCCAAAAAAAAAGAATAAAATTATTTTGATCTACTGAACTGTATTATTATATTCAGAACACATTTCTTTACTAGTTGCTCATAGCTTTGAACAGATAGTACTAGTAAACATGTAACAAGCATTTTAGTTTTTGAGTAATTTTCTTTCTTCTTTTAAATATTCACATGGCAAGAAATAACCATAGGATTCCACAATTGAGACAATTACATTGTCAGTTGCCATTACCATTTTTGTTCTCCTAATTGTTAGCACTTCTCACAAAATATTCAGTTTTATAATAGATGAACAGCCTCTAAATCATGATTACAATTTCCATTAGAAATTTTCTGGAGAGAAGATCCACCAGATGGTGCCATTCTCCTAACAGCATACAGAATTTTCTTCATGAAAGTTTTCAAATTCTTATTCACAGATTTTGTTTAATAACCAATATCCACTTGTTCACCATTTCATTTATGTCCTATGCATTTATGAATGATATGTTTACTTTTATTTAAAGACCTTAACATATCAGAGCATATGTTTCTCAAGAAAGGGAAGATGTAAAGAGATGACCCAGCATGTAGGTCAATAGTAGCTGTCTACTGCCATCATTTATGCATAACTTCCTATTGCCTATTTGTTGAGGAAAAATCATCACATTTTGATGTAAAAACCTGTGTGCAGTCAAGTAAGAAAAATGGGAAAAAGGAAAGCAAAACCCTACACCTGTCCTCTACTTTTTTTCCCTCAGTATCACTGTTCAAATTCGTAATTTTTACTAGGCATGTCTTAACATTGACCGATATATTTCTATTATATATGTATATACACACAAATATATCCTTAATTTTGACACAAGCTCAAGCTCAATCTATCCATTAAATAAAAAACTCACATGCGTATTATTTATTTTAAATGAACACTTCAGATTAGTTGTAATTCTCCTCAGAGAAGTATCATTTTGCACATATCATTATCAGTCCTTTAAGACTGAAATAGTGAACATAAGACCAGATTCTAATTTTTGAGCCATACTTTCTGTTTTATATTCATACCATAACTTAATGTGAGATCATGTAGTATCCAGAAGTTTCAGTAGACCAAACACACTTTGAGCTGACAGCATATTGTTTGAGGTGCTGAAGAACGAGGCACACATGCAGGTATAAACACTGCACTTGCAGAGAAAACACAGATAAAACAGTTTGGTGCTAATTCTGAATGCTCCCCTGTATGGCTACAAGCCAATGCAGGGCTGAAAGACACTAAGGCATAATATTACTAATCTACCCACCTGATATACAGGACAGATTATTCTCTGCACAAATGAGTGCTAATGAGGATGAACAGCCTTGGGAACAAAGCGGTCTCCCACGCTGGCTGTGCAGGAGGGAGATGGTGACATTGTGGAACTACCTGTGCTTTGTTGCTTGCGTATGTACTTAATACAATTTATAGATTGAGACAAGAAAATAAACACCTTTATATAATGCCTGGTTTCAGTTTCTTCACAACTCTGGAAAGCCCTTTAAGCATAGTCCTCTGAGGAAACCAAGGGCCTCCTTTCTCAAAATGACTTTCCCATTTAAACTTGCAGTCTCTCACACTTTACTCAGGACAACACTAATGCATTTTGGCAGGATTCGCATCTTTATAGACATCTTCTCTGCCTGATGCATTCTCGGAACACCTCAACTTTTACTTTCTTATAATTAGTTCTCAGTTTTTTTGTTATTCTACAGAATTTTCCTTAAACTAAATATACTTTCAGCTGTCAAATGTAGTCCATCTTGTTTCCAGACTTACACATCCTACTACTGCATGTATGTATATAAAAATAATTATCGTGGCACGAATACAGTATATATGTATGCTTTGTATTACTGATCTGAGAAAGTTAAATCTTGTCACATTTACACTTTGCAGGATATTATACTGTAAGTAGGGTATTAAAAAACAAAAACAAAAAACAAAACAAACAAAAACTACTTACAGTGATAGTAACAGGCTTTCACATGTAAACTACACTGACAAGATTGTATATGGTGAATTCTATAACTAACAGAAAAGCACTTAACAGTTTCTCAGCTTTTTTTTTAGGCTATTGATTCCTTAGTAAGAAAAAGATTGATAATCATTTCAAAGTTAAATCTTAAACAAGCAAAACTAGTAAGAATGATCAGTCACGCTAGTTCCTAGAGGGATCAAGAAAATTCTAGACCTTCAGGAGTAAAGGTGTGACAAGAGCAAAAGAGCAAGAGCTTACCAGAAATTGTACTAATATCCTTACCTCTCCAGTAATTGCTTTTGCAACATTTCACATGCTAGCATTTGGCTGCATCCATTGAAAAACCGAGTAAAACTTTGTTCCCCAAGCACAGACCTACCAGAGGGCAAGGACTTTTCCTCTGGGTGTGTCTGGAGGGGGACAGGAAGAGCTACCTACAGCTCCAGCTGGGCAGATCTCATCAGAAGGGCTGGTAACAATCAGAAGCTCATTTTTGCAAGGAGTAATTTCAATTGGCCAAATCTACTGTTTTTAAATTTATTTATTTATTTATTTATTTATTTATTTTTAATCAGGTCAGAGCTGGTTTCTACAATGGTTTCTATTGATATATTTCTAAGACAACTCTTGCCTTCTGCAATCAAACTAAAATGACAGTAGCCAAAACAGTGTCGAAAAACTGATATAGGTATTATGTCATTAATCCAAAATTTGGAAGAATCTGAATGCTGACTCCAGCATGTTTGTTCTTACTGACTGTGGTTCTTTTCCATATCAGAGATCAAGGGAAGTTAGTATGCATTCAAAGAATAAAACATTTGCTTAAATGGGCCTTTGATGTAGTTAGTTGCTGCTCATAGACTGTAATGCAAAGGCTGACAAGCTGAAATTCTTCCTTTTCAGTGAGGGAATGCATTTAACTAAAGAACAGTGCCAGTGCAAGAAAGGTTAAGCAAGATCACGCTTGAAGTAAGTCCTTTGTCAACACAGGAGGAATGAAAGATGTCTGGTATATCTTGACAGTTATCTAGAAACTGTGTCCTTTATAATATACTGAACCATACTTTATAACTGTGGGAAATCCTTTGTTTTGTGTATACCAATGCTCTTGTGTCCTGATAATCAGTTCTTTGCAGAGTTCCTTAAATAAGGAAAAGAAAATCCCGTGTTTTAGACTAAAATAAAGCTATTCAAGTTACCTATTTTTGCCTTTTTTCAACTGTGTGGCTGTTATTGGGATGACTAATATGTGATGTTTATAGGGAATGTGGTATGAACCACCAAGGAATTCTTCTGACAGCATGCCACATAAACTAAGGACTCCATACAGAAGTAGTGATGATCTGGGGCAGGACTCACTTAAAGGGATACATCCTTCAACAGTATTACAAGTATATATCTGATTACATGATTATTTAATCTCTCTCTCTCTCTTTTTTTTTTTTTTTTCCTCCCAGTATTTGTATACTTTATGTTCTTACTTGGCTTCGACAATGTGTGGCCATAAGAACAACATCATTCTAACGATGTCTCATTTTTTGTCCCTTTCCTTTTCTGATGATAAGACACTAAAAGAAGCATTTGTATTCCCATCATTAACAAGGAAATACTGAAACAAGTACAAAATAATTTCTCCTTTTTGTCCTCTCATCCCCTTATAATAAGAAATGTATAACTTCCTGCATGAGAATCTGTAGACCAGGTTAAATTATCCCTTTTTGGTATAGCAAGCAAGAATCTACGTAACACTAGGACAGACTTCCTTATGTGCAAGCTCACAAAAGGAAAGAAATTAAAATTACAGGTGTGTTCTCATTATTACTCTTTAAGTCATACGCTAGCTGGAAAAACACTTTTAATCAGAACTGAGCCTTATTTTGAGAAGAGAAGCATGAAATAATGAGACCCCTGGCTTCTTAAATAGGAAATACATGTATTTAACACACTGCACTGTTTTTTATTAAACCACAAAGGGATGATCACAATTATTTTTTTATTCAAGATTAGAAATTACAAATAGCAGCACTGAGAGGCAGCAGCACTAAGGAAACAAGTTCTTGCTCTGACATAAATCCTGTAAAGCCCACTGTTACAGTGCATTCCACACTAATTTAGTTGCATGTAAGTAAAACAAGCAACATCAAGATTTCTTCCTTTTAATACTTTTTCCCCCCCCCCCTACAGAAGCAACCCTTCTTCACTGGACATGAAGTCAGATGTTCTGTTCTAGATAATTTACTGTGGTTTCTTGGGACACAGGGTTTGGTAAAGCCAAAACTCACGGAGTTATCTCCATGATCAACTGCTGGCACAGTTGCTTTATTTTGCATGGTGCATGGGAGAGAAAAATATTGTTTTCTCTTTGACAAGCTACTGGTATGTCACATGTGGCACATAATAACTCTTGGGATATGACAAAGAGTTACCAAATCACACCTTAATATATTTAGCAACACACTTCCATCTTTTTCTACCATGAGACCAAAAAAAAAAAAAAAAAAGAAAGCTCCTGGGAAGACTTTCATCCCGCCTTTTCAATATGTTCCTAGCTCTAATTCCCAATTACTCCCATTCACTTCCAGGGGATGAGGCTTTGGGATAGCTGACAGGTAGCTATTAGAATGTTATTGCAGAGCCCCTTCAGGGACACAAAAGTAAGAAGCTGCTCAGAGACACAACAGAGAACAAGGAGTGACAAACAGTCATGACCTGCAACCTCCTGCACCTGCTACACATTTGATCTGCACTACCCGTCCTGTCCTCTTCCTGTGTGTGCTTTAGAGGGTGACACCCGCACTGGCAACCCAGGAAACCCAGGAATTCAACTGGCAGGACGTATAAGCAGCTGTCTGCCTATACAGCATCCTCAGATTTTATCCAGAAACTAAGCAGGAAGGTCTTCACTTCCTTCCAAGACAATGCATTCACTAACCAATAAAATAAGTACTGTACAATTTAAAGAGTATATTACAATGGTTATATGATGCATGTACTTTAAGGTTTCATTTAAAAATAACACAGTAATTATAGGAGTGTGAGTACAATTTTATATTAGATTTGAAGGTACTTCACTCCTGCACTTGACTAATTTTTTAGTTTCTCTTTAATCTATATGTGGATTTTATCAAATTAAAAGTAAATAGGAAAATAAGTCTACCAAATATGATGTGTTGTGCCCCATTTCTCTGTTTTCTTCCTGTTCTAAGAAAGATTTTTGTTCCAGAAAGCTTGTTGTCCATTCCTTGGATTTTTAGGTCAGTATATGAAAAGCCATATGCCACTTCAGTTTCCTTTTATTATTGCACATTTGATTTTTAAAATTCTTTAAGCAAAATCCTATTCACAGTTACACAATGTGGCCCCACTAAAGTTACTAATTGTCATTTAATCAGATAAATAACCCATTCATAGGGAATGAAGATAAGAATGAGAGCAAGAGCAGGAAAAGAATGGACTCAGAGCACTAAATAATAGGCAGACTAACAGAGATAATTAAATAATAAAGACATAACTGAGGCTGAATGTGAATATTCTCATCTTCTTCCTCTGATTTTGTGAGTTAACATTCATTTAAGATCAGTGACACGTACATATTTCATCAGTTACATTTAAAAGACAAAGGGAAATTTGAGTTTAATTGTAATTACACTTATGAAAACAATGCTGGCTTTCAAGTTTTCACAATTATTAATTGCAGAAGATACAAAATAATCTCAGAGCAGGATGAAAAGTCAGTAAAAACTCAAAACAGGCGAAACCCCCAAACCCTAGAAATATGATCATCACCAATGGTAGTAGTAGAAGTAGTGATGCAGACTTCTTAAAGCACTTCTGTTAGGATCTCTCTTCCTGAACTAAGCCATCTCTACAATGAACTTGTTAGGTCCATGCAGCTTAATGTTGTGCTGCACTGAGATGAAAGAGAGCATGGTTGGGTTGGTAAAGCCAAAAAGCCACAATACCAAGACAATCTATCCCAGGCGGAGAGCATGCAGCTTTGGTTAAACTACCTTTAATGTCTATACTAGCTTCTTCATGTTCTCTTGTAGTGTGGCCAGGCAGAGTGTACATGAACCTTCCCTCACTCCCCTGCAGCCCCTTGGTAGCAGATTAACAGCAGGTACAGCACAAATGGGGCAGGTGGCACCGCTGTGTTGCACCCTGTAATCAGGAGATGCAGCACCTTTAGCTGCTCCCACCCATGTACTGCCATACCTCTATGTATCTCTAGGTCAAATCTTGCACAGCTGAGTTGCCGAAATACTGGATGTGAGCTCTCTGCACCTGAACCTAGCATGATATGCTCCGGCCTGGCTTGAACAACCTTCAGTAGCAGTTTAAGCCAAGACAGACAGATGACTTGCCCCTAAAACAGATGAGAAGTGTTTGTGTGATTCTTTCTGCTTGCTCAGATACTGGGATGGCACTCCTGAGGGATAGTAACATTTTAAATCACCATTATTATTTTTGCAGCAATTGCCTGATTATGGCTTTAAAACAAACATTCAAAAAATGCTTTGAGAAGCAAAACTACATTGGCTGACCAGAATATATTAAAACACTGCCAATTTATACAAAGTTTACTAAGCTGTTATTTTCAGTAGTTAGCATCATGTGCCTGGCTTCACTGTACATTACGTTTACAAACTTTAAAAGCTTTTTGCCATACACATTGGAACTGTGTATAATAATACATTTGTCCCTAGGCATGTGTAGATTTCAAGGATTTCAGCATTCCAATTTTGATCAGATAAAGACTTGAGAGTCTGAAAGCTCATCTTTTTCTTTTTTTTTTTTTGTCTAAATCTGCTGAGTCTGTAAAATTAAATTTGAAGACCCATGAGAAGCTACTCTTTTGAGTAGGTTTCTAATACTCTGCCTGCAATTGGCCAGGAAAAACTGCAAAGCACTTTTGCCTATGATTTCTCAGAATTTTTTGTGCCACTCTCCATTAGAAAGTCATAGGTGAAGATAAGTATGAAAAGGATGAAATAACGGGAAATGAAGATGAATTACAGAGTATCTCAAAATTTTCAAAGTTGAATTGATTCTAGAAGTGTTTTAAAAGTATGCTTATTCTTCACTGAATAGGTTTGTCTTTACCTTATTTTAAAGTATATCTAAAAACACCATAGTTACCGATAAAAATAAGCCACTTTAAAAGTGGCTGCATGTATCTTGTCAGATGGTCTCAGCAACTCTATAATGGTCAAATGATGAAAACGTGGAAAAGGTTCTTGCTGGTAACCTTCTGTAATCTAGTACTTACAAATGACTCTATTTTGTTTTGTTCTTTTTTAAAGCATGAGATACAAATAGCATTCCCCTGCCACAGAACTCCATTATTTCCTTGCTTTTCAGCTGTGTGCAGCATGACTAAGCAGCAGCTTTGTGGGCATCCTACATATTCACCAATTAACAATTAATATAATTCTCTCTCACCAGATATTTAATGAGAACACAGTCTGAAAGACTTCCTTCCAAAGAATGCCAAAATGGAGAGAAATGTACAGGAAGGAAGACAATAAGCCTTTCACCTTGATTGTGAAAGTCTATTATCATTCAAGCTGACACAAATAATGACTTAATCATGTTTTAGTTACATTTCTTGATGGTTAGGTAGTAAAGATGTCTTCAAAATCTGCTCAAGGAATAGTGATCTAGGATACAAAGGTTGCCCTAAAGGTTTTAAGTATCTCTTCAATTCGCAAGTTACACATTTTAAAAATTCTTACATCATACATTACTTAGTCTGGTGCATAGCTATTTTCTGAGCTTTGCTTTTAAATAAATTAAATCTTTGGATTCAAAAAATGACAATACAATAGGAAAGTGATACCTGAAGATCACATTTATTTGTTAAAAAATTTGAAACATGAGTGATTACAGGATGCTGTGCTGCAAAACTTTGATTATTTTTCTTTATTCTGTGTGAGATGAGGCTTAGAAAGGTGGAGGAAATACTATGGGAACTTTTAAATTAAAGCTGTCATTGTGTGGAATGCTGTGAAACATGCAGCAACATATATGGGACATGAAGCATGGAACACAGCACTGAAAATATGATGGTTCAGTTGCTGGGTAAGCAGTTTGTCTTTAAGGATTTTCAATGTCAGATGTAGCTACACATGTAAGGTATGGTTTTGTGGTAGAAAGAATCTGTCAGAAAATAAGTATTTCTCACTCTAGATATCTGCTTCTTGTGTTTACTCATGTGACTGAAAACATCAACCTGTATTCCAGCTAGTTACATTAATTTGATCTGCAAGGCTGGCTACATAGACATGATTGAGTGTGCTTACTTATGACTCTGGCAGCATGAACATAATTGTTAGTTTCCAAGAACAAAATCTTAATTGTTGATAAAGATTCTGCATCAAAGCACAAGTGAGCAGTTTTGTTCATGGCAGCATTTGGGTAACGGGTGTTCAATACATCTAGGTTTCAGACTACACTGAGCACAGTGAACGTTTAGCACCACAGATTAGAGCTGCAATAAAAATTAGAGTGCCCGAGCTTGTTCCATAATTCAGAAATTGTGAACAAACATTTCAAATGTTCACTATGAACAGAAATCAAGAAGAAACATTAGAAAGACAAACAACGGGGAGCCAAAAGAAAACTTTCTTCCACAGATACCCCAAGCTGGCAGTACATCTGCTCAGTGCCCACCATCTGGGTGTGCCTAATTAGAGACTACCTGCAATAGGCTCTCAGAGAGCTATTACACAAACAGCTCCTCAGCAGGTGCAGCGTCCGTCCCTAAGGGCTGAAAGGACAAGGGGGCCACTGAGCAATGGGAGTATTGTAACACCTTCTGGGCTGGTTCAGTATGATGAAATGTTTCCAAAAGAGTGAAGTACTTGGAATTTACATGAAATCCAACAGGGAGTGATGATTGCACAGACTAGCTAGTACAAAGCCAGTGAAACAACACACTGAGATGCAATAAACACATGCAGTCCAATACTGATACTTCTGATGCATGACAGTTTAGATGATGAGTGTTAAGATTCCTTTCCTTTCCTTTCCTTTCCTTTCCTTTCCTTTCCTTTCCTTTCCTTTCCTTTCCTTTCCTTTCCTTTCCTTTCCTTTCCTTTCCTTTCCTTTCCTTTCCTTTCCTTTCCTTTCCTTTCCTTTCCTTTCCTTTCCTTTCCTTTCCTTTCCTTTCCTTTCCTTTCCTCTCCTCTCCTCTCCTCTCCTCTCCTCTCCTCTCCTCTCCTCTCCTCTCCTCTCCTCTCCTCTCCTCTCCTCTCCTCTCCTCTCCTCTCCCCTCCTCTCCTTTCCTCTCCTCTGCTTTCCTCTCCTCTCCTCTCCTCTCCTCTCCTCTCCTTTCCTTCCCTTTCCTTCCCTCCCCTCCCCTCCCCTCCCCTCCCCTTCCCTTCCCTTCCCTTCCCTTCCCTTCCCTTCCCTTCCCTTCCCTTCCCTTCCCTTCCCTTCCCTTCCCTTCCCTTCCCTTCCCTTCCCTTCCCTTCCCTTCCCTTCCCTTCCCTTCCCTTCCCTATCAAAAAGTGTATATATAGTATTTGCTCATTATTCAAAATTCTTAATTCTTAAATAAGAGAAATATAATTTCTCTTTTCAGCCTCTTCTTCAGGGAAAGAAGAATCCTCAGTTGCATGAATTGTGGGGAGGGTTGGAGTCTTGCTTTTATCTCTGAACTCTTAAGAATTTTGTGTCCCCTAAAATGTAGTAAAAACAGTCTCTTGACAAATCCAGGTGTTTCACCAAGACATTATTACAAGCTGTCAGTCTTTCTCCAGTTTATTAACTTACACATTTAGATTTTTTATTAACATGGGAAAAACTGCCACTATATATGACGAAATTTTCTTCTTACTCCCTTGTCACCTGCTTCGTGACTATTTAACTATTTCTGATATGGATGTCCCTAATCTGAAATTAGTAAGTGTACAGTGTTTAGCTGTAATATTAATCTGGTGCTGCTCAGCAGAAGGTTTTCTTTTTTCAAATTGTTCCCCTTTTTCAACCTCCGAACAACACTTTCTCTCACAAAGCAGTAGTCTATTACAGTGTTTCTATCTTTTTCCAGATAGGCTTTTATTTACTCATTCTTCTCCTCTCCTCCTCTCCCCTCCCCTCTCCTCTTTTTTCTTGTTATTTCTTTTCCTTCTTTCCTTCCTTCCTTGCTTTCCTTGCTTCTTTACTTTTCTTTTATATATATATACATATATATATTTAATTTTTAAAGAGGGCTTTTCCTCCCCCCCACATTTTAAACTATTATTTTCAGTTTTTAATATCATCTCCATTTGAAATCATATTCAGCTGAAACTTAACACAGAACATATCTCCTTAGTTTCCCACATTCTTGCCCCAGAAAATCCTCTTTTCGGAGGTTAAACAAATTATAGTACAGCATCAGGGGAAAAGATGTTATTTTTCCTGTTTGCTAGCTTTTGTTTCCCCCACAAGTATCATGCTTACATAGCATGATACTAGCATACCTTAGTGCTTTCCACGGACAGAAACACAACACTCAGCATCTTTAGGCAACTCATGCTAGTGAAAGCCAGAAGCAGCTTCAGTTTTATTGGAGATGCAATGATGCAAAATCACTGTAGTCAGAGAGCTAGATTCCTTTTTTCTACTTATTGATATTAACACTGACCCTAAAACTCCTTCACTTTGTAGAGTTTGCAACAACAAAGAAAGAGCTGGAGTCTGGTGGATCCCCACTTGGGCCAGCCTCGTACATGGCACAGACTGGCTCATGGCTCATGCACATGGTCATCTCCATGGCTGCTCTCTGAACAGCCACCACCCACCCTGCCATTGTGTTAAAACATGGCCCTGCCTTTAAAAACACAAACCACAGCAGACATAACATTTGTCACAAGGTTTTTATCTGCTCTCTGAGCTATTTCAGTTATGTTTTGCTAGTGAAGTACCTGCCCTCGCCTGGGTCTTTCAGACTATGTTTTGTGTCTCAGGTTTCTCACTCTGGCTTGTCTCCACCTTGTGCAGCAGATGAAACAAGGCCCAAAGGGACCTGACTGCGAGGTGCTTCACAGTCTGTATCCCAACACTTGTGCTGCATTGTCAGATTTGTTAGCATCTTTGATAAGCACCAGCCTTGGGCAAAGGGGAACTGAGCAGCTTGCTCTTTTTTATCTCTTACAAAAACTTTGTGGATGGAGGTCCAAAAGCTTGGTATGAGAGGTTGCTAAAGGAGGGAGTCTTGTGTTGGCAGGATGGGCCAATTTTGGTGGCAGAACATAATCTTGAAGGCCATGGTGCGCGAGTAAAACCTTTGGCTTCATTATGTGTAAAATGAATATTAAAGATCACACCCTGAATATGATAATGAGCCTAAAGAAGTACCTGCTACATATATGTTTATATATATATATACGCACATATACATATATGTGTACACATATGTATATATATATACATAACATATATGACTATAGTACTCAACTCTTCACCCAAATCTTGCTAAATATCACCCCTGGGAGGGAACAGATAAGGTTAGGATATAAAAGAGTGTTAGGAGTTTGTGTAATAAATAAATAAATAAATAAAGAGGAAGAAGTTAGGAAAAAATAGTTAAAGTGAGGAAAAATGAAGAGCAGGAAGGGAAGAAAGAAAGAGGAAATTGGAGACCTAGAACGGGCAGTCAATGGGCTGTGCTTCTTTTTCCTCCACCAAGACAGCAATGCCTTTGTGGTGAGCTCTGCGCCTTCACCTTTTGGCGAGGAATACCCCCAATAGCATATTGCTGGAACTATTATCATATATTAGCCCTATTGCAGTACGTGTATAAATCAATGGCAATTCTGAATCTGTTATATCTGTTGCCTTATTAAATACGTTCAACTTATTGAAATTGTCTCAGTGAAAGCCCTTTGCAGGGCTCTAAGACTGGCAAACGTTGTATTACAAATACTTTCAAATTTGTGAAACTGTTTCAGTGAAAGCCCTTACCAAGGCTCTGAAATAGGCAAGTGTTTGATAAGTCCCCATTTAACACGACATCTATGGCCTGTCTCCATACAGCCAGTCCAGTGTGTGGAGTTGGCTCTAAACAGACACTTCCAGATACTTAAATTTTGGGCTGACACCAGAAGTGGACAGCTGAACAGGTTCTCTGTAAACACCTGGAGGAGCTGTGGCTAGTTGCATTCCTCTTAGCTAAAAATCTCTCACTTCATATTACTTCAATCCTTTGCATTCAGTCATTACAATTTTCATGTGTAAGAGGTCATCTGAGCACAGTGTACTACAATCCATTTTGGAGACGTAAATGATGATGTTTTTACCTACAACAATGGCAATATTAACTATATTATTAGGAAGAAAAATACATTCCTCCTCCAGTTTAGGCTAATTTCAATTTGAATTCAATGTGGCTTCTCAGTATTATCACCTCCTTTCACAGACTCAGTGAGGTTTTCAGGCATAGAAAGGTGATTTGTCAGGTTCTTACTGGTAGCTTAATAAAACTGTGAATTACAGAAAGCCACTGTAGCGAGTAAATCTTCAGATGGCTGGAGATCAGTATCTTGAGCTTTGACTGTATGGTGCATTCATCCAACATCAGAAGGGTGATCAGAGCCCAGCAGTCTGATGACAAGCATAGGAATACATTACATCGTCTGGGATTTGAGGCACATAGGTGTAAGAGAGAGGGGCTTGCAAACCACTTTGTTGTACTTTCAAAACACGCAAGGTGACTGGGAAAAGGGATGTAATTCTGTAGTTCTTTTAAGATACGCCACTTTCTCTGATGATATTTGTCAGGGGCTAAAAATACTGGGGAATGTCTATGCAAAAAATACATATTCCTAGAAATATTTAAAATTTATGAACATTTAATTATGTTTACAGATCTTCAATGACATACCTCTTACACACTGACACCTGGGATAAACAGCTGTTTACACTTCTGCTGGGAACTCTACTGTTAAAATCATCTTGATACACACAACACATATGATGCAGTCTCGAAGTCATTCTTATGTCTAGTTCTCAGAGCACTACTGAGTCTGCACAGAGTTGGCAATAGCCTTGTTACAAAAGAGAATTGATCTTCAGCTAAGATTGCCATTATAAACATTTCAAATGTTAAAAAGTCTGAAAAAGGCTTTTTGACCTTGTGAACTATCCTAAATAACATTTGAATTTTGAAGGGTAGATAACTCACTGAAAAACTGAAGTTCCGATTTATCACCTAAATTTTCAAATTTGTGTTGAATATCTTCAATGCAAAATTCTCATAAATAGTAATTAGAAATGCAAAAGGATTTTGTTCTGAAACTTTCATGCTTTGATTCCAAAATGAGTAATTTTTTTTAGGTCACCCTAATCTTCCAGGTCAGTGAACTAAGAAAAAAGTTACTTGTACAGACCTACCTGTATGTCATAACTCTTTTTATTTGCATGGCAAATTAAAAGAAATACTAACAGAAAGGGAAATATTTTTTAAATAGATCTCTGACTCCCCAGTAAGATTAGATTAGGATGACTCTCCAGGGCACCAGCATATGTATTTTACAACATGAGCATAGATCTTGTGAAACAAGAAAATCCAATATCACAGTGGTCCCCAGATGAAAATGGACAAGAAAGAAAAATAAAAGTTCTATTACCAAGTTAAAGATCTGCTTTAGGAAAGGGACTAATGGCAAAACAGAATATATTGTACCTTATTGTACAAATGTTAAAGAAAAGCATAGTTAGTGTTTTCTTAAAAAAAAAAAAAAATTTCAAAAAAAGCATCTTTGAAGGTCATTAGCCTTTCACATGGCCTGCAAGCAAAAATAGAACAACACTGAATACTGTATGTCACTATAATGTGTAATTTAAAATTACATTATATTAAATACAGGTGAGAAACTATCCCTCAAGACAAAGAGCTCTGACAGCAAATGTCTGACATCCTTATATTATTTCCCTCTTATTTGAAACACTGCCAGCAGAATTCACCTTGGCATTCCAAGTTTAATAAGCATATAATCAGTATGGGTTACCTGCTATTCTACATGTAGGAAGGATAACTTAGGCAAACGGTAGTTTAAAATTAAAGATGCATACTTTAAAGATGTATTTCAATATGCTTGAAATTCATGCTATGATTAAATGCTAACATACTTTGTAGAATTGCTATATAAGATTTTTAGGAATATTTGGGAATTGGCTGAAACATACAGCTAATTTACTAAGACAGTTGAAAAAAGTCCAGGATTGATGTGAACATCTGTAACAATAAAAGTTCATGGGAACTCATCAACCTAGTGAAATATATGCTTTTGGTAATTTTTCCACTTGTACTTCCACAAAGTTCTACAACACAAAGTACTCCTCTTGATTTTACAACAGCTAGACTCGCAAAACTCTCATGAGTGGAAGAATCCCATTCCTCCTGAAAATATGGAGAGCTTTTTAGAAAATAGGATTTCTTTTTGTTTCCCATGGATAGACAAAAAAAAAAAAAAAAAAAAAAAAGAGTATATTTACTAATGTACACAGGTAAAGTCATATTTCTCGTGGATTTGGGGAAACAAAATACAGAGCAACAAGCAAAATAAACAAAATTAATATGGGCCTGGAAGTTCTGGCTTGTCTCCATCTCTCCTATTGCAGTACTACTTCATTGTCAAAAGAGAGTCCCTAAATGTGCACAAGAGATTAGGCAGAAAAACAACCATGGAGAAGAATGAGGTTGTGAGTTGCCTGGATTCATAAATCTATCCAAGAGCTTGAGTTTATCTATTTCTGCATGTGGGAATACAGCTGCAGTTCTGTAACTCTGATGTTGTTTTACCTGAAAACTGAAATCCTGTCAGGTTCTGTTTAGAATGAAAAAAAAAATACTAAAATTGCCATGGAAAAATATTAATTCACCACAGCAGACTTTTAGTAGATAGTATTTGTTGTTCTGCAAACTTGAACACAGTGTCAGACCCTTCACCTGCTGAGCTGTAAAAACAAAAGGGTAGCTCAAGTACCTATGAAAAACACAAATCAAATTAACTGGAGCCCCATTTTTTTCAAATGTTAGAAAGCAAATGCTTATTGAGGTATCAAACAGTTAAGATTAAACAATGGTATCAACAGTAATAATTCAATACAACGTTTTATGTCTCTAGCTTGGATGATACAGAACACAGTATAGATGAGCATACAGTACAGATCCGATTTTAGAAGCATGCCAGAGTTTTATCTTCTTGATAATAAAAATGAAAGTATTTCTAACAATGAAAATAGCATTTGTTGTTCTCTATCAGATAAACTTTATGACAGGGATTAATTACTTGCTAGCATAATGTGTGAAGGGAAGTATGGAGTGTGAGTGACCTGTGAAACTTGGTGCCAGTCGCAAAGGAGGGCTGTCACGCTCTTGTGCTAACGTCTGCCTTTCACCACCTGGGGGAGATAATCTGTGCTGAGACACTTGTGGCTGCACTATCAGAAACCTAGGGGCACATCAGCTGAAAGCACTGAAAAGGTAACATTCAAACACACCTCTCAGAAAGTCTGCATGATATTCTCACTTCACAAGTACAGGGTCATCATGAGTGCAGGATTCCAACAATTCTGGTAAAGAGACTGTAAGTACCCCAAACGTCTCACTCCCCGAGATGCTTTATTGGGGGACTTTTGGCCAGTTTCAGCAGGAGCTCTGAACTCAGTCTTGCCTGCATGAAGGCTTCAGGATAGCTCTTTCTGGAACCTCCTTCCATCTTCCTCCTCTCTGTCCTTAATTCCTCATGCCCCCTGGACGGGGCTCTCCCCACACTTATAGCGGTGTAAAAAGCTTATGCTGACCTAAAAGTGGCAGTAGAAGTAATTCTCTCTTTGTGGAGGGTTATCCATAGGTAAAATGATGAATAACAGTCCAGGTCATCATTTCCCTTCATGTATCCTATTACATTGCTCCATGGCCCAAATATTTTGGGTAAACACAGCCCTGGAGCCATCCAAACTGACTGAACAGCTTGTTTCAGGCAACAGCTTTAAGAACATGACCATTCAACAAATCACTTAGGCAGACGGATAATTTAAAGAATCCTTGTAAAACTACTAAAGCCAATGAGACTGAATGATTAAACATACATTAAAAAAAAAAACACTTAAGATTTATGATTGTTATGACTGAAGGATACATGGTAATACAGTAGGTAGTTTCATTTCCTTTATGCACAGTCATTTATTTGTCTTGTTCTTCTGCTCCTTATGTATAGCCAAAAATTTAGGGGCAGAACTGGTAAAGAGCAAGTTCTGAGGAAAAAAATCTAAACGTTAACAGTATTTTTTTTCTTATCTGCTGATTTCCCCTGGTGTAAAATGTAAGCACAAAATACGTGCCTTCCCCTGGTATCACTGCAGTACGGACAGGCAAATATTTTATACAACATTTAAAACAATTCTTCCTTGAGAAGACTTTCTCATATTTGAGAACTCTGGGGCATCGCATCACTTATTAAGTTAACGTTGACACCAATGACTACAATATAGCCTTTTCTTCATGTCAGTTAAGGCATACATGGCTCCATATACACTTTCCAAATATTTCATGTATAATCTGATTTTAGAATGGAACACATTGAAAAAATCCCCTAATTAAAATACCTGAGCTTTGGAAAAAAAAAAAAAAGAAAGAAAGAGTAAAATCAGACACTGAGACCAAATTCAGTTGTTTTCAAACTCTAAAGTATTTCTACTACCTCATCATGCTCTTTTGCTCTGTAGCAAGGCTGCAACTTTCTTTTTCATGATAATTCTAAGCTTTTATAGCTTATTTTGGGGTTTCTTTAATACCTCAATTTTATTGCAGTGCATTATGTTTTGTTTAAAAAATGAAACAAAACAAAACAAACAAACAAAAAACAGAAGACAAAAAAAAAGACCAGCACAACATGCAAATGAATTGTGACCATACATACATGCAAAAATAAAAATACAGGTATTTCAATATTGGTATGGCACAGCTATGACCCAGAAAACTCTAGCTAAGAATGATATAAAATGCTTAGCTCTGTACTTCATGCTGTTGAAATGTTGAATCAAGGTAGAAACTCCTCATTCTTAACAACTAGAAATTTGAATCATTTACTTGTTATTCTGAGCCTGCTCTGGGATTTTTCCCCCTCATTTACATTTCTCTCTCTATTTTGAAGATCAAAATCACTCTTCTCTGGAGACCAGATAAAAAGCAATGCTTAAGTTCACACCACTGGCCAAATAAGTAAATAAATAAATAAATAAAAAGAATAAAAAACAGATTAAGGAAAAGTGGTAAAGACAGACCATACGTTACTTATGATATTTGACTGTTGTCCAGTCTGAAGTGCATTTCCACCTGTCTTCAACTGCAGTGAGGATTCTGTTCTAGAAATTTGCTTTTATATGCCAGTCCCTCCCTCCCGTATTTGCTCATTCATAAATGTTAAAACTTATAAGATAAGCAAGCCTTGATATGCATGATATACTGAACTTGTAAAATACTGAATCTAAAATTAAATGTCTAAATATGACCTAGATATCTTGCAACGTATTGCCTAATTCAAAAAAAGGAGTTTTTGATTTTTTAGAAAAATACTTGCTTAGCATTTGTTATTATTTTCCAGATGAATCTACGTCTATCAAAATTCAAAATCCAGGACTACATACCAACTTTATGAAATGTGAAAGCATTCAAAGCATTCAATATTCAAGGACTACTGTTTTCTCCCTGGCTTTCTAAAGAGTTTGACAATCCAAGATGTTGATTTGGCCCAAAGATCCAGATTGGCAAAATGTACAAAATAAAATTCCATCTTAATCCCGAGTAAAACAATAATAATAAAAAAATAACAACAGCAACAAAAAAGTTGGCTGGAAATTTATTATCAGAGAGCTGGGCATTCATTTTAATAACTGAAATGCACAGGCATCTTTTTATAGCTAGAAGTTGAATCTGGCTGTTTTGTTAAGGTGCATGTGGAATATCTGTACACATACTACCTCTAGAATTCTACCTTTAGTTGCTCAAACAATTCTGTTTTCAGACCTGTTCTGAAATAAAAATAAAACAAAATATTGGAACACTTTATGTTGCTGACTTTCTATAACTTGATCATTTGTTCAGAACAAAGCTACACAAAATAGGTATGCCGTTTTGTTCTTACAAAATGTCAGTAGGAAAATAATAATTAAAAAATATGATAATAATGAAACCCCGGACAGCTGTCACTTCTCTTGACATATATATTTAACAGTAAGAGGTAATTCTCCAACTCTCGCAGACTACCGGTCTTTCAGGGGGAGGCTGGATACAGATCACTTTATTTACATGAAAGAAAGTGAAAATGTCAAACTTTTCAGATGTTGTAATTTAGGTCTAGACACAACTGAAAAAGATTGTTAAAAATATTATCAGGTGGATTTTAATAATCCATATAATCCATATAATAATCCTTCCCACATACATAAAGAAAGCCAACACAGTTAATGTCTTAACTCACTGAACTAATCACACTTGGGTTTTTTAATGACCATTAAATCCTTGTCCTATTTTCAGCTGTGAGCTGCTTCACAGTTTTTTTATTCTATATTTTTGTATTCTTTAAATGTAATTGGTTCCTGAAGCCTTCCCTACAACATAAAAAAAGTAGTTTTTTCCAAGGTGAACTCCCCTCAGATCCCTTGCACATGTACTCTCACCTGCATTGCATCAGTTCTGGGAACACATATGCATGAAGAAGCAAGCTTTACAATGAATGTTCCCTCCGTACATTAAATTCTGTAATCACCTATGCTGCAGCATTTAAGACCAGCACAGGGGAGGACATGAACTGTAAAAAGAGATATAGCAAAACATAGTAAGCCCAGATGTAGTTTTCTACCTGGTGTTGTTTAGATGCCTAGCAATTTGATCCATATAAATGAGCTTATTTGTGAAAAGTTGCTGTAGCCTGTAAGAAACACCAATGAGAAAAGTTCTGTCCTAGTTACCTTCTTTCTCAGAAATTATTTACTGGGGAAAAAAAAAAAAAAAACTTTGACCTTTATTCTGAGTTAATGACTTAAAACAACCTTATTCTGACAAAACGCAGAAGCAGGTGATGTTCTGTCCTGAATGCCCAGAGGAAGCATGAGATGCAGATTATTTTACACTACTCTTCTGTTATACGGTGGTTGAATGCTTAACTCCTTAATTGAATGTTCAGACCATCACTCTCTTGAAGGAGGAAGCTGATCTGTTTTATATAGAACCATTAAAAATTCATTAGGCCAAAAAAAGGGAGAAGTGAGAAAGATTAAGAAAGGCCCACTGTACTAGCGGCTAAAACATTAGGAGGTGGCATTCAAATCTTCCTGTAAAAAATAATAATAAAAAAAAAAGGATTAAAGCTCCATCTCCAGCATTCTCTGTGAGATTTCTCCCTACCTCACTGCAGTCAAAAACAGGTAACCTCTCCTCCAGCCACATTTTGCATGGAGTGTAACTCTGAACTCTTAAAATGTCACTGACTGGCTTCCAAACAAGGATTAGGTATACCTACTTTATGAATTCTGACAGCGCTTAGACATTAATTGGCATCTAGCTGCTCAGTGGAGTAAAGTTCAGATGGTTCTGTGCACAAGCAGATGGTGGAAAGGCTGAGGTGATATTTTTAGAATGCATGGAACTATTTCATAGATGTATCTATTTATTTATTTTTTTATTTTCTCCCCCTGGTTCAGGCAGGTACTAGGAAACTGTTTGGAATGAGACAAATAAACACACGTGGACATACCCTGCATTGCATACCCCAGATCACCTACTGGAGTAATACAGAATTTGATCTGTGTCTGATCTGGCTGGGCTCCAGAGACATTGCTCCAACCACCTGGCCAAATTTCCAAAGCATTTTCATTCACATCTCTAACGTATGCCAAGAAATTTTAGGTGCCTACATGTAAGGGATGCAAAGCATTGCTTTAGGCTTGGTGGTAAGGCTCAAATTTCTAATTGCTGTTTGAGAGTCTTACTAGGGTTTTCAAAATTACTTACATGGCCAGCACTTATTGAAATCAATAAAAAGAATATAAGATGTCCAAAAACCTCTTTCAGTGCCAAAACACCTTTACAAATCTTGCCTGAGAATGTGCTGGTGAAAAACATTCATTACTGAGATCTTACTAGCAAGTCCAAGAACTGTACTGCTGATGAGAGCAGTACAGACATGATGCACACTGTGTCCATAAGTCAGTAAACACTCAAACCATAAAACACATTTGCAATATGTGCAGGGAGCCTCACGTTGGCTTTAATGTAGCCAGTCTGGGTAAGAGTAACAATGGAAATGAACCATTAGGACATCCATGCAAGGCAGCCGTTGAGTTAGTATCCTGAAGTCCCTTGCACTATGCTGCCATAAAAACTACCCTGTCATCACTGTTACTGTCCCCTTGTGCTGCCCAAAGTAAATTGATAAAGGCGGCTAAAATATAAAGTATCCAGACTGCAGTATAGGTATTACTGAACTGCCACAACTTCAGCCCTGCAGTAAATCAGTAGGATGTGCTGGTGTGGATATCCTGTATCTTTCCTTTAAATCAGCAGTTCAGAGATCTATTATTGCTGTGCAGTGGCCCAGAGGAAGGACTCCTTTTTTACAACTTGCCAGTTCAATTACAAGCTTCATATGGATTTAGGAATTTAAGGAGCTGATGCCTCACTGCTCTCTTTTGATTCAGACTTGTAGTCCAACATCTTGGCACCTCTTAGGTCATTTATGAAAGACTTTCTTCAGAAGGAAAGCATAGAATTTGATTTTGTGTGTTTATTTGTTACAATGAAAAGCTATGTAAAAACTCATTTTGTCTTACTTTATGCTGCAGCAATTCCAACACACCAGTGTCTGAATCTGGTTTGTATAAAATAAAAGCATTAATTTACATATTTACATACTTCCCCCTCCTTCATAAATGTAAACAGTTCCCCTCCTTAATCCCCTACCAGTATTGCAAATAAGACTATTAAACACCATTCTTTAATATATTATGCTAAAGCTATTTCTTTCTACTCAGTTAGGAGAAGACTTTTTTTTCTGCTGTGTTTGCAACTCGATGAACTTTTGAAGGCAAACATTATCCCCTGTTTGAACTCTGAGCTGCAATATCTCACTGGATTATGCTCAATGATTAATATTGGGTTAGGACTTAAAACCTGAGAAGAGAAGATTCATAGATACATTCAGAACCACATGCAAGAGCCATGAAAGAACCCCAGGACTATCAAACATCTGCTGAAAACTGTCTGACAGGGTTTGGTTTGTGTTCAGGCATGAGATGATATGGAGTGGAAGCAGCAAGAAAAAGTGGATGAATTTAGAGTTACTGAACCAGAGAAGTACCAAGTGGGGCTGATAATTTGAGCATCTGTGTCTCTATCATCTCTTGCAAGACTATAAATTGCAATCTTGAGCATCTGAACCTGCCCTTCAGGCATCTTTCTCATCTGAATTCTATCAAAACTGTTGAAAATATTGATTACTTTTGTCCTATCGCTAAAAAGTCAGCTGAAATAAAGGGGGCTCACAGGCAAGCAGTGGAATTGAGACATGAAATAAGGTTTCCCACATAGAATTTTGAAGATTTCATCTCCTTTATTTAGAAGTGGAAAAAAAAAAAAAAAGTGTGATAGAGATGTATAGAGTAGTCAGGGCTATACCAAAAGTAAATAAACTATCCCTATTCATCTTTTGTCTTCCAAACTGAAAGTCAGAAATGTTAAAAATAGGAAAAGGAAATGCTTTGTAGAATGACATGATCGATTTATAGAGAGTGCAATCACCAAACCTAACAAAATGGGGATTAGAGAAGTATCTTAAATGCATGGGATCCCTAACAACAACCCTTTTTGAACAGAATTAAAAAAAAAAGTAAGGTATGTTTGGTTAAAACCTGCCCCCATTTAGACTGTGGCATGATAATCTGCTGAAACGTGTGTTTAACTTTCTCCAAGCCTTTAATTCTTGTCATTTACAGAAATAGGATGGTAGTGGCCTTCTAATCTGATGGTCCTAAGGTCCTATGGTATAGATATATGGTAAAATTGATGTTTGCTTTACTAAAAGGAATAAACACAGGTGGAAGATGTACAGTACGATAGAGGAGGTAACTCTTCAGCTGTAGATTTCCTGACCTGGTCATTATTTGATTGACTGTTGGGATTTATATTATCCTTTTCAGTTAGAAGCCCTGTCCCAAATGCTGGCCTCAATGGGATGACAATCAGTCAATGAACTACTTCCAGGGAAAATAATCAGTTGCGAACAACTGTGTACTAAGATGAAAATGGTCAGTTAAAATTACACCTCTGAGGGTATCTGCAACAGCATTCTCACTCAATGATGGGTGCAGATTGGTGTTTCCGGCAGTCCTTGCTGGAGGTCCCTTTGTCTGCTTCATGCTGCTTCCCTGATCCCCCAGGACTGCTCCATAGCAACATTCATACTGTGACTGTCATTTATTTATTAATTATATCCTTTAAGCTTCTTATAAAAATAAAATGGAAATATAAAAAATATTTATTTATTTATTATTTATTATTTTTATTTATTTTTATTTATTTTATTATAAAAATAAATATAGAAAAATAAAATAGAAATATATAAAAATCTTATAAAAATAACAGGATGGTCCTGAGAATTGTTAGCAGAAACCATGGTAGTCTCTTTAGGTGTGCCATTCTGAACCAAGTCCAAGACAGTATTAAAGGTGTTACTGCAAAACGAAATGTGTACAGTCTGTAAAGTTTTTCCTCTTCCTCAGCTATCATTCTTTACATTCACACCTGTCTGAAATCAGCACCTCAGAGGTATTCAGACTTTTCCTCTCTAGACACCAATGATTTCACTTTTACTGCTGGCTTCTGCACAAAAGGTCCCCAGACATAACTGGCAAGTAAGGCTGTCTGGAGAGTGTAATATTGCTTTATTGGGATTTTTCAGATAGTTTTCCTGTTTCAGTACAGAAAAAAAAAAAAAAAAAATCTGGCACATATCAGAAAATAATATTGACAGTGCTGAGCTTTTCATGAGGACAGTTTGTTTCATTTCCATTGGTCTTTTTCCTACTTAATCAGGACCTGTTTAGCTTGCAAGCTGACTAGCTTGTCTGGGAAGCACGGCAACCTGCCTTGTTATCAACTATGTGGCACAGAAATCAAGGAACTGACAAACAAGCCAGAGAAGGCTGCTTGGTCTAAAGGTTGCTTACCAGCCAGTTTAGGGGTAAGGGTCTACTCCATGCCTGGCTTCTCAAGTTAGTATAAAGAATGCTTCTCTACTAATTTGGGAGCCACCTGTTTTGGGATACACCAGCTAACCTGAGCGATGACTCACCAGCCAGCCATCTGTTTTTTGAGAAAGTGTTTTGACAGAACAGCAGTTCTGCATCTTTCGATTCTGCAAAAGCTTAGCAAAAATGGCTCCTCCAGAAGGCTTCCAACCAGGTCTGTTGAGACCTATGTTGATCAGAGGCTGAAGGGACATTAAGCTCATGCTCCCATAAGACCTTTAATGGTTCTTTAATCATGAAAAACCTAAGGTGTATGGGATAGACATTGTGTTGGATTGCTCACCTATGAACCTATGCTGTTCTTTACTACAACTGAGAGGAAATGGTAGGTGTCTAGTATTCACTGAATTTTAAGGTCGACAGACAGATACACTTATTTAAATTGCTGACACGTCAGTTAAAGATACTCCAGTATGTACTGTTCCTCGTTCTGCAGATATTTTTATACCCCTGTTTTATATAGACATTTTTTCTAAGGTATCTGCAGCGTCTTTGCTGTAGACTTTAAACCTTACGGAGTTCTCTAGACAGAGGATAATTTGTCCCTAACAGAATATTTGTGATCAGCGATTTTTTCTCTTTGCTCTTGTAAAACCAGATTCTCATGAACACTTTTCTTATCACTCCAGGCCTTCCTAGGATTAGATCTAATTTGCCACATGGAGTTATTTCTGCACACAGAATTAAAGTCCTTAATCTTATTTGGTTTAGTGACTCCCATTTGCTTAGCAATCTTGAGACTATTTTGCCTTCTGTTTTGTACTCCTCTGGGGCTGATGATAACTTGATTGATTCACACAATACATCAGTGACTGATTTCTTGGTCTGGTTATCTTAGTATAAAATATCATTCATGTCTGATTTTATTCTTTTGTCTTAGTGTAGTTTTATATACTGAAATGTGGGAGAAGAACACTGGATATGCACATGCTGTCCATGCAAAATATTTTAAAAATCCATTTAAATTTTGGCTCATTTTGGTTACCTGCAGTGTCTTTCTAAGATGATGGCTAGGACATGATTGCTTGTCATAAATGAAGAGCTACCTTGTGCCAGTGAAGTTTTGCACGTGTTTCTTCTGTGAAAAATTACAAATAGAACTGAGCTTCTAACAAAAAAAATAGCTCAGTGTCTGGAAAGCAACTTTAAAGAAAAATGATGTTCGTAGCTGTGCAGGCAGTAACTTGAAAAGCAACTTTTATAAAACATATTTAAGGTTTACAGTCACTCAGAGGCTGAGAAAAGTAATACTTTTAAAATATCTTTAATGTTTAAAACCACTTGGTGGCCAAAATAACAACTCTTGCTGAAAAGATATTTAATGTTTAGAGTCATTTTGTGGTAAGGAAAAAGCAACTTATTATCAATTTTTAACATTTACAGCTGATCAGTGGCTACTAACACAACTATCGATACAACATGTTTTATGTTGAGACAGGCTGTGTGACTGTCTACAAACAATTCCTGCATCTCTCAATACTACACTTAAACACCTTTCCCTCAGCAATAGCATCATTGACAAAAATTAACTCATAATCCTAACAACTCTAATGCAATATATACTGAACCTGGAGAGGATTATGCAAACCACAATGCAGTACCAATAAGCTTCTCAGGATATACTAAAGGAACTAATACTCAGCATCGTAAAAATAACCAACATACACATTCAGAGCAAAACCAAATATCTGAATCTCAATAAAATAATAATATTAATAATAAAGTATTGTCTTGTTAACCTGATAAAAGGGGTCTGTATCAGAAGACTTGTTTGTGATCAAATGTTACTTACTTATGCTACTGGACTGGAGTAAAGTCAGTGTGGATAGCAATGTAGTGGTTTTATCTGCTGGGAGATAATTTTTTAACTTTGCCCACATCCAGTTAAACACAGTAAAGTATATCTGGATATACAAGAAGTAAGACTTAAATGCTTTGCATGAATTCAGCACTGACACTGACATTTTGGGACTGTGAAACCAGCTTGCAGAAAACATTTATTTAGTGTCTCAACCTTTTAGTAGCAAAAGCTTCTCGGACATTATGCTGTGTGCATGTTTGTAGGGTTACATCCATCATTGCTTTCATTTTACAAAGATTCTCCTGGCTAACAACATTTGGCAAATTTCCTTGTTTTGCTGATTATTTCTAACAGCCAAAGTGTGTGAAATAAAACTCACAGCCAGTACGACAATAGCCCCAATCCTTTAACCATGCAAGCCTTGATTCTCTGCATTGTTTTCTTTCTCCCTTTTGATCTAAAATGGTTTTGTCTGTAAGTTTTTTCATAGTAGTTGAAGCTGCCTAGGTTGCCTAGTGATCTATCATAATGTCAAGAAACACTTTTGTTTCAAAAGCTTTTACTGCCTACTTGTAATTTTCTCTCAACATCTCAGTGAGGGTTTTTTTGACTTTTTTTTTATTGTTGTTTTGTGTGTGTGTGCAATACTCCTTCTACATTGGAAAGACTCTTTGACAAAAGGGCAAGCAGCCATAACCTGCCTTTCCTTATGATCTTCTCTTAAAACTCGTCTTTTTCTATAAAGGCTACAAAACCTAGTCTGATGGTCAGTGCAGTAGCTGTTTTTATCTACAACTGAAAAAAAAAAAGAAAAGAAAGACTCAAAAAGACAAGATCTGCAATTAGCAAATCAGTTCTAAACAAGACACTGAGACATTCTTGAAACATCAGCTGTGGTGTGTAAACTGCCATCTGACGTTGTCCCAGAATGGAGAACTGAAACACAGCTATATGACACGAATTTCTACGAAAAGTGGTCATCACGATGAGGTCACCAAGCCTGACTCAGGTGCTGGACATATTGGTAGGCTCTATAATAAAGTATGGCATCAGAGAACATGTGTATACAACACCAGAAGGGAGGAGTCTGTACAGTGTTGTAAAGGGAAGCCACTCTTTGCAATACCTACTGTTGGGTGAATTGCCAGCTATATAGCTCTAGATTATCTACCTGGATAAACTGTATTTAAATTTCCAAAAAGCTTTCAGCAAGGTTCCTAACCAAAGGCTCATTAAAAAATAAATGATTGAAAAAAAATCATAAGAGAGAACAGCCTTGTAACACCCAAATGGTAGGAATAAATGGACAATTTTTGTACTAGAGGGAGGTTGCCATCGGCATCTCACTTGAACTCATAGATTGCCAGTAGAAGAGAATATATAAGCAGGTGACAGCTTGACAAAATGAAACACTTGACTGCAAGATGTTGCAGGAGAATTGTGACTACCAAATAACTGGGAACAGGAGATTTTGCACTAAGAAATACAAAGTAATATGGCTAGGAAAAAATACTTGATCAGTACATTCAAAGAGATGGGTACCTCAGTTACCTATCAACTCTTGATCATGGAATCACTGTGGAAAATCCTCCAGAGGTATCATCTCAGTTATCATCCGTGGACAAAGGAGGGAAAATGATTGATGGGAAGTATTAGATATGGAAAAGAGAATAAACAAGAGCCATTATTATCCTACCATACAAATATAGTACATTTCTATCTTGAATATTACATCCAATTCCCACCACTGTCTTTGAGGATTTGATAACACCAGGAAAAAGCATGAGATCAGGGTGTAGATGGAAGAACTGTAGACAGAGGCTGCACAGAATATACCGCCAGGTATCTCCCTATGGAAGTGTGCCAGCTCCTGGCTATACACCGGCAGGCGGCACTAGGTGATGCTCAGCCTGTGTGCAGGTTCCTGAATTTCTGCCTGCACACCAGCTCATCAGGTTAGCTTTCTACAACATGTTATCCTTTTACATGAAACTACTGGATACATTAACGTATGTACAACTTGCTAATATTTAAATATAAGCCTTTTTCAATGGTAAAAGCAAGCCATAATGAAGTATTCACTTCAAAAGGAAAACTGCCAGAAAATCTAGACAGACAGTACCTCACAGTGGTTGGGCACTGGAACAGGCTCCCCGGGGAAGTGGTCATGCCACTGAGCCTGCTGGAGTTCAAGAGGTGTTTAGACAACACTCTCATATACATGTTCTGATTTTTTGGGTGGTCCTTTGGGGACCCAGGAGTTGGACTCAATGATCTTTGTGGATCTCTTCCAACTTGGGATATTCTATGATTCTGTGATTCTGTGATATCCATAACACACTTGTAGTAGCTGCCTTGCACCATGGAGGACACCCAGTAAAAATAACCTGATACCAACTTGCTAGTGTCAAAGAGCATTTTAGTGCTACAGTATAGTGTTACAATTGAGGCTGTTTCTAATAGAATTCAACCATAATCAGTAATACTATTTAATGTGAGTATATTCCATTACTATTTAATTAATAACTAAAAAGGCAGAATAATTGCCATGGTGAACTGTAGTTTGTAGAGCCCCCCAAAGCAATAAAGAGCTAATCTAGTGGAAAGGTAATGAAATTGTCTAGGAAAGAACATATGGTATCTATATGTTAGGGAATTGATGGGTTTAGTCAAGTCCTAGCTTGCCTGCATATAAGCATAGAGGCATATGGCAACACCTTAGAAATCAACTAGCAAATTGTGGCAATAGAAGTTATAAATTTGTCACATGCAATACATTGTTAACAATATGTTCAATTAAAACCAGCATATTCAGTGAAAGAAATGCATGAGAAATGCAGATGTAATTCTGTACACATTTTTATGTGTAAATATATATCAAATACATAATGAGATCTTTCCTTGAATGTGTGTTTAATGCTGGTATGCCCCAACTCTCAGTCATCTGGACTGATACTGCCAGTAAGGGGATAACCTTGGTTTAAACTCATGATGTATTTGTATGCTTACATGAGCTCTGTTGCAAGAAAAGCTGGCACAGCCACCAGAAGCAACAACACAGTTGATTAAACTATACTGAAGGACAACATATTTTGCTAATACTAACTTACAAATGGGGAAATTACACCCCCCCCTTCTCAGTTCCATTTCTGGTTTGTGCTACATTCTGGAATTCATATTAAATCAAGAATATATTTTCAGATAAAGATATTGGTTAAACCAATCCTATACCAGAAAAAAAAATTAGAAATCCAGTCCTTAAGCTTTTATAAGTCTCTTATTGGGCACAGGGTAACAGCATAGCAATTTGTGTTCTTAAAATATTAGTTCTACTTTGTAATCTGACTCCATCTGCTGAGTTTCTCTGTAGGGAATTTCACATAATTGTTCCTTCCAAAACAAATTCTTCACCATATAGTATTCTGTAGCACTACCCCACTGGTTATGTGAGGAATACACTGCCAGTTTCAGAAGTACCAATATCCTTCCACTATAATATATAAACTATGCACACTAAGAAAGTATCCAAAATAATGGAAGTGATACATGGGTACATTAGCCTGCATGTTACACCAGTCTGTAACAAATGGACTTTTCAAGACAACATCTTTTTTGTTTGTATCTGTGATAGGTCTGTATATATCTCCTCTATATATGAGCAGATTAGAGTGCACGTGTGAAAGGAGTGAGGCTAATTAGCCGTTCAAGCCTTTGACATAAAATAGATAGGCATCCTGGTCTTAAATTAAGAGTTTTAGAGCATAGTAAATATCCTGCTAATGTTATTATTATTATTTTTTTCTGAGTAAAAAGCACATGGAGAAATTTGGCTCCCAGTAAGAAATGCACCATTGAGTAAAAATGGCAGTGCTCATATTATCTTCAGAAAAAGCTAAAAGTATTACCATAACCTTTTTTAAGGAGTAGTATTGATAAGACAAAAACCAACCAAAAAAAAACAAAAAAAAAACAAAACAAAAACAAACCACCCAATAAAACAAACAAAACCCCCAGTCTACAGAAACTATAGGGGAAACTTTAATAGAACCTCAAAACAAATTTAAAGGGAAAAAAATAAATTTCACCTAAAACATGCATGGACAATAGCACAACAAAGTTCTTAGAAAATATATAGTATGAGAAATGTGGATACTACAGATATCTCTAAACCTTATATATGTTGAGAAAACCTGATATTGAGGATCCTAGGAATTTATATCTTTTGCTATCACCAGGGTCCAGGATAATGTTGACACACAACTTTATTGCAGCTCTGGGACTGAAGCTCCAAATCTGGGAATGAACATTAAGGTGCATTTTCAGCCACCAAGGCTTCAGGGACAGCAATTAGTAGGAAGACCAGAGATGCTACAAAACTGAGAATGGTTAGCCATGAAAATTTCTAAACTGTGTGTAAGGGGCTAAAGCACACCTTGCTTCCCAAGGCTTCCCAGCTCCGCACAGTCCTCTCCCACAACTGCAGTGTGGTGCTTCAGAGGTGTTATGTACAATTCACTCAATTGCAGTGTCCAAATGGAATATATATTGTGTATTTACATTGGGTATTCTCTTGGGGGTATTACTTGCTCCTTCTCTTCCCCCTATTCCCCTTTCAATATGAATTCTGATCTCTATATTCTGCTCATCATTACCAATCAACTTATGATAAGCTTCTACAAAACTCCGTTAATCGTTGCATGTAAGTGTCATGCAACAATAAAAGACAACAAGCCACTGGTCACAAGAGCCTGTCAGACTCATAGGAAAGACTTGTAAGGGGTAAAAATAATAATTTTGTATTGCTTTTCCTGCAAAAGTGAAACAATGCACATGAGTGCAGTTCATAACTACTGTTGCAAAAATATAGCAAGTGAAGAAGGACTTTTGGGAATTTAAAGCTGACAACTAAAAAATGAAAGTTAAAAAAAAAATAGATGAGAGGAAGAGTTTGTTAAAGTTTTTGCCTAAGCCAAGGCAACCATATACTGCACCAGCTAAAAAATCAAAGTGATTTTCTATGTTATCCTTAGGTATTGGTAGGTGTAGGCATTGCTATAGGTGCCATTAAACCGTACTAATGATAAGGAGCAGTAGTATTAGATCCTCTGAGAAATCAGTGCTTGCATAAGGTAGCAACAACAGGGATAAGAGCAAGCAAGGATGTGGTGAGAACTATACCTGAGAAGACACCATCTCCTGGCACATCACAGATGGCAGAAGGCATTTTTGGGATATTTTTGCTGCAACCCAACAGCTAAATTTCTTATCTGCTTTAGTTACCACTAATTGGAGTTTAGGCCTCTATTTAAAGCACTGTTTCCTTGCCTTGACTTTTCTGATCAATTTTTACCCATCTTTAATTTTTGCTATAGAGGAAAATAAGAAATGTTATGAATATTTCTTTTGGAAGTGATGAATATGCCTGAATAATGTGAAGATCAGAAGTATGCATTTTTGCCATGGCATTTGCTGTTGCTTTTACAAGGGAGAATACATCTAAAAGTATTTCTTTTAAACAGATGTGTGCATGATGCATAATAGTTGGTTGCATCCAGTCATGCAAATCCCAGTCAATGTAAAAGCCACGGTGCATGGCACAACTTGAAAAGAATTCCCCGTGAAATTAAACCACTGTTAGCATTTTGCTTGATATTACATAAACATATTTATTTTTTCTTTTCTTTTTTTTTTTTATTGGAAGACAAACTGGGTTTCATTGTGTAAAGAGAATCACTCATTATTATTTTGCTTGTTTCTTTCTGATCAAGTTTTAAAAACAATTTAACAGCCAAACATACACCCACTATTGAGAAAATTATATTTTAAACTTGCCACAGAAATAGACTTGAAAATATATCAAATGTTTTCCATCTGAAAATAACATAACAGTATTATCATCAGGCATTTCTTATTGGCACAACAACAATAGTGCACCTATAATGTAAATCTACAGATGCATCTCTGTAGGTGACTATACTGAACTCGTCTTTACACACGTATAAGATTAACGTGAACATCTCTCTCTGTCTACTCATATCACATTTTATCACATCCTACAACTCTTTATCACAAAATTTAAAACACTATCCCCTTAATTCCTTATACCAATTTGTGTAGCTACCTAGTTGCCTCCAGGATTATCTTTCAAAACATCACCACTTGAGCTGTATAGCTGAATCCCTCTGCACATTTCATGGTCAGAAAACTTCTGAATCAGGTAGCTATAGGGAACATTAAATGACTCACAATGGCTTCTGAAGTACTGGGACAAGACAGCTTAGTTTAGGAGAGGAAATGGCAATAGTCCAAACAAACTAGCACTTGTTTTCCCAGCCCAGCATGGAATTAGTTTCTGCCTCCCGCAAGGAAGCCCGAAGTGCCATCTGGTAGCAAGACACAATTTGTGTTGCAAATGCACTGCTCAGGACCACTGCAGAATCAGCCAGCAGGCAGAGACCCCAAAGAACCATTTACTCTATTCTCCAGCAGGGTCAATGCTGTTTATGTCTGTCCTGATAACTATCTATCATGTGTGAAAATTCCCCAAACAAAAACCTATTCCAGTGCTTCACTATCCTCACTACAGCCTACCTTTCTCTGGAGAGTAGAAGATTCTCTCCTCTATACAGTAAGTAACCTTTATGGACTTGGAAACTTACTATGTTTCCAGTCAATCTCCTTTTTTATTTTTTTTTCCTAAGGAATTCAGTGCACTCAATGTTTTCTTGAACAATAGGTTTTTGAGACTTCAGACAAGTCTTGTTGATCCTGTTCTTGCATTGTGGCAAGCCAGGTGAGGGCAATCATTACATTCAGCACCCATAATGTAGCAGGACAAAGAATTCTCCCCCAGATCACAACTATGGAATCATGCAAATGCTGTAAATTTAACAGCAACACAGTCAGGAGCAATAAATGGCAAGATGTTGTACCATCTAATTTGCTATAGCAAACAACGAACATGATCTAGGAAGAGATGGGAATGTTCTTCCTCATGTGAATACAAGGTTTTGGAGTACACAGAATCCCTGTCTTGAGCATCTTTTTTTTTTTTTTTTTTCCTTCTCGCATCCACAGTGATTAAAAGTTAAAGGCTCTCATTTATGCAAGACAATGAGTTTCTAAGTAAGAAAATAAAGCTAAAATAAAACTGTAATATATATATTTTAAGTATGGAGTGAGACATTTCTAATAATAACTTATATTTTCATATCAGCCTTCTCTGTCCTTCCTCAGCAGGAAATGCATATTGAGACAATTAAGCAATATGCAATTAGTTACCAAGTGTTTAAAGCTTCTTACTCACCCACTGGAGACATTTCTGGGACACTGGCAACGTAAGGCCCATCCAGGAATTTTGGCTCATTATCATTAATGTCCTGCACTTTGACGATGAACTCTGATTCAGGCTCTAGTGGTTTCTTGGTGTCAACATCCACAGCCTGAGCCCGGAGTGTGTAGAAAGGTTTTTCTTCTCGATCTAGGCTCCTTATGGCATGAATGTCTCCTGTGGTCTCATCAATGGTAAAAACAGTGCCGGCACCATCTCCTGAAAGGGTATATTTAACAGTGCCCACTCCCTTGTCCAAGTCAGAATGTAGCTTGAGAATAAAAAGAGAAAAGGTAGGAAAGGAACATTAATGGCTTTCTCTAGGCTGGAAAGCAATTATTATTTTTATATTTTTTTTCTCTGATGTAAAATAAAAGGCGTTGGAGGAATCACTTTCCTAAGACCTTAACTGCCTCTAAGTGCACACAAAAATGTGGGTAGAATGTTAATTAATGTTTTTATTTCCACCTGGTATTTTGGACAGAGAGCATTTCAAAATTCTACCTGTTTTCTCCCATGAACACTGCTCACTACTAACACTGCAATGAAGCAGGGCTTCAATTCATTAGAAACTGAAATTAAAGACCAAATAATGGAAAAACACACAATAGCCACATCAAACAAATGTGAGATGACATGAGAGGGTGTCAAAAACCTTCATAGGCATTTGCCTTTCACAGAAGTAGAAGAGAATCAGCTAATTTTCATTTCACACATAAGAGCTTGTTGAAATCCTAAACTCAAACTCAAAGTCAAACGTGGTTTAAAAAGGACAATATACTCCTCCTCAATCATAGTTTATGCTAAACAGAAGTTAAAAATACTGCTTCCTTTCCACAAATATTTGGTAATTTGTTTCTGTCTTAAGGCACTCAGAGGACAGTGTGAAGCTAGGCATTCTCCTCCTCATTGGAAAAATATAGAAAAAAAAATCAGTTCTAATTCAATCATTTCCACCTTCAATACCAATAAAAATATTTTCCAGCCTATTTGAATGTTAAATCTCTATTCCTTCTTTTAGAAAATACTTGTGTTCAAGTTATTGGAGATTTTTATCCTTTTAATCATTCTCTACTATAATGTAGCATTTAACACTATTTAAATGTAGGAATTTTTGAAACAGAAATACAGTCTGATGAACTTCTTTCTCATATGCCTTTATCTGTTTCATGCTCATCCTTTAAATACAACTAGAAGTTCTGAATATATATTCAAGGTTACATCACCAATGCTGAAACAGCTTTTAAAATACTTTCCTGCTTGTCCCATCTAATGAGGACTAAAGAGATCTGCTATAATGGACGCAGGTTGGAATGGAGTTTTCAAGAGTGAATTCCCTTAAGCAGTATAGTAAAGAGATTATGGATATAAGCTTTATTTACATGATGTACTGCCCAAGGTGAAACACAATAGAGGAAACATGGGACATGAAATTAGATTATGTAGAAAATGAATTACTGAGAAACTAAATGGTTTTGGTAATGGGGCAAGAAGCTAAGCTACAGAGAAAGAGGTAAAGGCAATTATTAACATTTATAGCTACTGCCTTGAAATTGAAAATAGGTCCTTGTGACTGTGGAGGAGGTCATGGTTTGTGGGACAGAGTGAACATGAACATAGTCTCTTCTTTGTCTACTTTTTCATCTCATCATTCCTGCTCAGCGAATATACTGGATTCTGATCTTTCATCTGGTTGCCCCCTACACAGGTTTTCAAATTATCTTTTGAGTCAGAAGTAAAGCATTTTGCTTCTTGAGCACTGGTTCACTGTGGAAAAATTCAAAGGAAGTTAATTCTTTTCCTCCTGGGGGGTTAAATATTCCTTCCTTGTGAAATGAAAAGATAATGCAGCCTGAGATAATTAACATCTATTTCTTCCTCATCATTTTAATTTAAGTGGCTCACAAGCATCCTGCTGTTCCATTATACCTTGCTCAGTTAAAATTTGGTATTTTCCTTCTATTATCAGACACACACATAGTGAAACAAAATAATAAATCAAAAATATGCTGAGAAAGATCAAAGAAATATGTAATTTTATAAAGAGAATCTCACCATTTTTTTATTTGTGTCACTGTATTAAAAAAAAAAAAAAGTCTGGGCTTTATTGCGAAGTCCACCTTGTTCCATACTCCTGGAAGTAGGAATATCACAGAGCAAAAGAACGTATCTAAGCAGGGACTTGTCAATAGGGAAGCATGCCAAGAATATTGTCTCTACTCCCATCTCCTCTCATCAGACTTGGCACTAAAGCTGAGATGGTTGAGTGTCTTTCTGATTGCCAGCTGAAGGGTTTACATTCAACTAGTAACAAATCAGGCTGCATTGCGTGTGTTATCTGAATGCTTGGATTATACTACAGAGAAATAATTCTAGCCGTTTCCCCTAGTTGGGGAAAAAAGTAAAAAATATAAAATGAAAAAAGCAAAACAAGGACTCCTAAGAGAGAGGAAGAAGGAAATAAGAAGAGAAGCACAAGTGTATCTTTTTCAAATGTACTGGAGTAAAAAAACTGTAATTGGCAGCATTAGCAATTCTACAGTTATAGATGCGTTTACTATGCTTACGTCAGAAACATCACTCAGCTGGTATAACCTAGGAACCATTTCATTGATTTAACCAGAATTGTATTGTTTTGCATTAGCTGGAATCTGTCACATTGTGTTTATTTCATCAAACCATGCTAATCTACTCACTTTGTTATAAGCTCCTCAGATGCCATTGCTGGACAATGGACAAATGCATACTTATTTGTAATCCACATTGAGATATGCAATTCAACATTCCAAAGTGTCTAATTAGTGTAGTTAAATTGCTGATTGCTTTAATTTAAATTGAACTAAATTCTCCAGCAATAAAAAGGCATGCAATATTGACATTCAGATGAAAGGACAGACAGAGAAGAACTAGCATTGGTTGGACTTGCACAGCACTAGAAAGTAGTCTTGACTTTGAATGCTTTAAACTTTCAAGAAAACAGTTTAGGCTAGAGAATAAGTGCCTGCTAGTGTGTCTTGGATTTATGTGCTACAAGCTGCTCTGGAAGAAAAGGTACTTTTTTTGTGTGTTGAAAATCAGACAGAAGATTTGCAAGAGACTACTTTTTCTGACACTGTGTGCAGCAGTAGTTTTGTTCTGGTATCCCATTTTTCCTTGTTGCTTGTACTTTTTCATACTGCTTGTATTTTCTAATTCCTACTCTTTGCTATTCAAGTAAAACTGCAGGACAAGAGAACAAGTGCTCAAATCTTATCTGTGCCCCCCTCACCCCCCCCCCCATTTACTTTTCAGAATTACTTGAATTTACTGTAACATTGTGGTACAAATGATTGTATTTTTTTTTTCTGTAAATCCCAGACATTAAAAATGCCACAAAGGTTTGAAAATGCAAAGGATTCATTTCTAGCATTGCTCATATCTGTTCTGTTATATTCTCTACCTAAGTAACACAGAGACAATTTTTAGTGTCAGATCTTTGGGCAAATCTGCCCCAAGTGTAAAATTTATGATTTATTGAGGCAAACTGTTAATGCAGAAAATCATGGATATTTTTCTGCGATGGCAGAAAAAGATACATGATCTATAATTCTTGCTAATGTGTGCAAACAGTAACACATGTGGCAAAGGAATGACTGATAAAAAAAATCAAGTATGAATAATAAGATGGAGAATATTGTGAAAAACATTGTGTAAATCTTCAGGCAGTTATGTCTAATTCCCAGAAAGTGGTATGGTTATTTGTATTTTAGCAATAAATGTTATGGCAGGCCATAGCACTTCCTCTCCTTCCTTACTTCCACTTTTAAAAACAAAACCCATTTATTTGATTTGGTAAACTCTTACAAGTGTTTACAAGGTACCTCTGGAATTAATTCTGCAGGAAGTCAAATTCTTCTAAAATTCTTAGAAAAAAAAAAGAGGTAGGATTTAAAAAAAAAATCTCAAAATATTTTATTAGGATATTTTCAAAATCAAACCGTTGAAGACATTAAAGAAAGCAGAAGAAAAAACAACAACACAACAACCAACCAACCCAACCAAATATTTAAATTGTAAAATATTCTAGACTTAAAAATAAATAACTACTATACAGGATCTATAAGAACGAAGGCTATGGCATTCACTTGAAATTGCTGTGATATTAATTTGACAGCAATACGGATATTTAAAAGTTGTTTCACAAATGGTCTCATTCACTTTCTGAATTTCTACTCTGTAAACAACCAATAAAATAAAATAAAATAAAAGGTAGAGAATGAAAAGAGGAGGAAATAAAGTTTTAAAAGTCGAGAAATGTTGAACATCCCCGAATTGATATATTCACATGGTGATATACTCTGAGATTCTAAGTTTTATTCCATTGCCAATTTCACAGGCTTACAAAAATCATTCTTCACTTTATTTATTGCTAGTAGATCAATTTAAATGCTATATTGCATTCCATAGCTGGACTACAAAACATTGTTGAATGTTCCATGATATTCACAATTGTACTAGTGAAAAATCCTATACCTATACAGTATTTTTCATTATGCAGCATGTTTTAGGACCTTATTCCATTATTTACTTTGCCTGTATCTACTTCTAAGTATTTCCATTTGCTCTGTAGCTCTGTAACTACCAGGTCTTCCCCTCTCTTTATTGTATAACATGTTCAATGAAAGCTATTCAAGAAGTAAACAAACAAACAAACAAACAAAAAAAACAGTCTCAGCCTCTGTATTGCCTAAGACTGCAAACAAGGAATGACAGCCTGAACTGAGAAAAGGAAAAACCATCACTGATGTATGGAAAAAGCAGATTCAAGCAGAGATACTATGGCAATACCTTACTGCAAAAGTCTGTGTGGTGAAACAGGGATGGCCTCTACAGGAAGCAAGGGTGTAAACAAGCCTAGAGGAACCTTTGATACCAACCACCTAAGAAGATTCTATTTCAAACATTCTTCTTTTCAGAGACGCTTATTTATAAAGATACTTAATATACTTATATAACACGTATTTTCTATGGCTAAGCATTCTATGATCCACACAGACTGCATAGTTTCATTTAAAAACTGATCATTAGATTCTCACGTATGGCTTTTATACAAATGCAATTTTTAGTTCCCACTAAAAAAAAAATTTCCCAAGATACAAGGTGGTGGGGTCATAAACTTTAATTCAGGAAATCAACTAACGAAAACAACAACAATGCAATTGCTGCTAATCAAATCAAATATTTTTTCTTTCCTCCTGTCTCCACCACATGCACACACAGACACACCTTCCAGAGAACATTTAGAGACAAGGCAAAATCTGCTCATGAAATACTCCATGTAAGTGTTTCTTGATACAAAATTTTGGATGACTAAAGGCACCTTCTGAATACTCAGTTAACGTGCATTAATCAGGCAAGATCGCAGACTAAAGCTCATGTCAAGAGGAGTTAGGACACTACTACCAAATAGGTATATGGAAAGAAATAGCAACTAAAATGATGGGGTTAAAGAAAGATGAATAAAAAAAGGAAAATAATAATGGTTTATAAAAGTCATTTGGAAAAGATGGTTTTATTTCCTTATAAGAATGAATACTATCTTCAATAAGAAGGGTATCTCTGTACTAGTTTTGTATAGGACTTTTAGAAGAGATGCCCACTCATGAATAGGCTTCCTTAGTCCTATGACAATATAAACCAATAATTAAATACTTCAATTAAAGGATATATATACATACATAATAAACCAAAACTATATATATATATGTATTATATAAACATATATAAATAAAATAAATATAATATATATAAATTATTATATATAAATATATATATACATATATATATATATTTGAGCTAGCAAGCTATACATAGCTTCTTTTCCTGTTTGCAAAGTATCTATTGCCAAGAATTGGCATTCTTTTCTTTCTAACTTTTTTATAGAAATGACAATAAACAGCATAGTTCTACATTTGGAAGTACCTTCAGTATACTGTTCAATTTAGATTAGAATACTTTTTTGCTCAAGAAGAAATAAATAAGAAGGTTTTCTTTTTTTTTTTTTTTTCCTTAATGATTTGTTTGGCAAATAAAGCTGAGTTTTATTTAAATTAAATCACTGATTATCCAATTAAATAAAAACATTATCTCCGTCTGTCACAGGGATTTAGTTTAAACATACTAAGTCAGACCAGACTTTTCCAATAATGAGAGTGGTTGCCAGTTTGTAATATTGATGGCAAATAAGTCATTAGTGAGGAATAAAAACAGTACCTGACCTGGTCAGTTCAATGAATCCTCATCAGAGCATAACTGACTTGAAGGGCTATGTATTTTTATTTTTCTATTCTCCTCCAGAAGAATATTTTTGTTGCATTACCCTGAATTAAAAAATAACACTTGCAAAAGCACATTCCAAAATAATTATTTTTTTCTTTCCAAACAAATTCCTAAATAACTGCACATAGACAGGAAAAAAAAATTAAAAAAAAGTTGCTAAATGTAAAAATAAACTTCCACTAGTAGAATATTAAAAGAATAAGAATCTATCAACAATATTTCCTTATAACTTGATTATACAAGTAATTATACAGGTGAGTTACAAGTTTCATATATTTTTGATGAATTCTAATTTTTGCATTATCACTTCAGCCAGAGTTGATGCACACGGAAATATTGTGTCCTGATCTCTCTTAAACTTTAGAAGTTTAGTAGTATTTATTTAATAGTATTTTCTAAAGTATGTGAAAATACTTTTTGAACTATTCAGTACTGCCAGACTGATCAGTAGGTGTTCTTTTACAAAGTCTATTAAGAGCAGCATTGTACATTATTCTCTGTGCAGGTACAATTCATAAGCAAGAGTTGCCACTCTCTTTTAAACTTCAGTTTCTGAGACTTCACTTGGACCAGTACAGACTGCTAATAGAGACACAGTATACACTAGAGTAAAAGATTTTTTTGTTTGTTTGGTTTTTGCTTTGTATTCCTGCCAGAATCACTTCACTTATTCACTTAATTATGTAAACTAACTCAACAGAATATTATTTCATGAATTAGACGTCTTCAGTAGAGATCTTGTCATAAGAACTGTGTTAGGTATCAGATACAACATTTTTTTCTAAATTTTTAGCAACTGTTCTCATCAGAAATTTCCATATTGTCACATCTGCCTTGTGAATTTCAGACTGCCAGCTTTTGGGTGCAGGTACAGTTATGTTGAGATGGGGACCCAGAGGCTTTCTGCAGCACTCTGCTGTGGTGCTCACCCACTTTTGCTCCTGCTTGGGAATGTGGGATATTTTTCAAAGCCCTGCTGTTCTGCTGAACATGGGAACAGCTGATGAGACCACAAATCCATTGAAGCCTCTAGATATTACCACAGTACAGTAGCCACACAATCACAGCTTCAAATAACAGATTCCAGTATTGGCCATTAGACAGTAACAAAAGGCAACACTTGCAGAAATATAACAAATTTCAATTTCTCATTTCTCAAATGCATTTTTATACATCTTGCTGAAGTAATATCAGCTACAATGAAGTATGTAGCTAGTGGTGGCAGCTCAGTGGAAAATGCTTTCTCCATTTCATTACATTTTTATAATTTCAGAATTTTTTTAAATAACAGAAAAAGAGAAGGGGATTGTTTCTGAAACCCTGAGGTCAAAAGACCTCAACACATCAGGTTGGAAAGGCAAGGCTGTGCCATGTACCCCCATGTACAGATGTGGCTTTTTCCTTACTTTTTACTATCATGTGCTTAAATTTCATGGTAAACTATCTTCTGGTTCAAAGGAATCTGTGCAAGACACTGCTTTTCATAAATGAATGCATTTCAGCTGGCACCAGTGGAGCTGGTTTGATTTTATACCTGTGAAAGCGCTGGTGCCTCCTCTGTACCAGTGCCTGGCTGGAATCCTGGTGGCTATGTGGGAGAATAATGTTGATGGCTGAAACTGAGAAATGAGAAAAGGGAAGCTGCCATAACCAAGGGACTGAGGAAAAATCATCACAGCTTTAAGCAGCACATACTAGTATTCCTTTACAAGGCAATACTTTTTAATTCTGAAAACTGAATGAAAGAAAGAAAATATTACAATAAAATTCCACATTCTTGCTATTTAATTGTACAATATCTGCAAAACACCCAATGGTGTTGCTGTAATTAATTTATTAAAACAGCAAATACAAAGGTGTGGTGCTCTTTTTAGGTAGAATATATGATTGTAGCCTTTCCCTTTTGAAATACAAATCACTGTAAGAATAGCAAGATCGGCATCTCTCTGGATGCCACATACTGACCAGAATATACTATTTTGCATTATGTTCCCTGCTGTATCCCTTCCATAACATATATAAAAGATCAGTGCAGGAAAATATGAATTATGCTGTAAGAATAAATATAATAAAAAAGATCCTAGTGACTTATGACAACAGTATATAAAACATGCTACATCTGTAATATAATTTCTAAGACACCTATTAGCAGAGAGTTTATAATTTCTATGGACTGCCTGATTGTATTTATCAGGACTGTTTCTGTGAAGATCTCCAGATAACTGCTGCTGAAGTTAAGAACAAAGAGGAATGTTCTATTGCAAAGCGCCACTGAAATTAAGCTGTTGGCAAGGTTAGATATTTTTGGTGTAAAATAAGGTGTTTGTTCTTGCGAAGTGAAATGACAAGATCTATTTTCTTTCAAGGTTGTGTGAAGGTAATCCATGTTCTGTAGAATTGTACTATATGATGTCTTAAGCTACAGGGTATGAAATAATATGGTTTATTTTCCTTATTTCTTATATGTTAACTACCTAGGCTTTACACTGAAAATACCATTAGCCACAGGGGACACATGCTTGAATACCAAATCCAACATGATCGATCTATGAGATTTCTCATATCATCTAATAATGGGTCATGGCATTATGGACAATGTTTTTCTTGAGATTTAATTTCCTATGGAAGCTATAGCTACTGCTGCTCAATTCCAGGGCCATTTTTTCCCTCACAGGAACTGCCCTACTGATGCCAGTGGAAATACCTTTGTGTAGGCTGTAGGATTAGCTATGGATATGTCACAGGGAAGATAGTGTGTCATGTGCCACTCTGCTTCTGAAGTGACAGACAGGACAACATCTGCCTGTGGATAGCCACCACCACAAAGAGGTGGGCTGGGAACAACACCCGCTGCAGGAGGGGATCACGGCTCTGAGCACCCTCCAGCTCCTTCCTGAGGTAGCGTTCACTTCTCTGCCCCAAATGGCTGGAGGCAACTCAATTCCTTTGAACTTCCCTCCATCATAATGTCCCATCTAGGTAAAGCAGTTGAATAGCTGGCCTTTGTTAGCTTGGCTCTTCTGAAATTAATTGCGAAAAACAAATTTCCTCCTGGAATTGCTCTTTTGAGAAGGCAGTGACCTGTACGAGGGACAGTGAGGAGGAGCTGGGGAGTAATATTCACTTCCATACCACAACTGGACCTTGGAGGAGAAATCTGTCTTCAACCAAGTACCCATAAACACTTATAACCATAGTAGTCATGAAGCCAATTATCTCCTACTGTTAAGCAGTCTCCAAAACAGAAAACTGAGGTTACAGGTTAGCTGACTTACATAGCCATGGCTGTTCCAAAGATATTGTGCTCCTGGCCATGCACAAAGAGAATCTCTAACCTGCCTCTCGTCTCCCTGACTCAGCAAAATGTCCAGAGGCCGCTCCTCCTGAAAGTCAAAGGCATAATTTAGTGCCCAGAAGCACATCATCCATAAGACTCCCTGAATTCGGTTTACCCTACTTTAGGCAGCCACAGTTTTATGACATGCAGACACGGAGACATGGAAGGATACAGATCACCCTATAGACTCCTGTTGCACTACCCAGTGGTCCACCTATCCTGAAATCTCTCTTGTGTGCATACCCAAAAGATAATAATAATAATTAATAAGAATCACTGATGAAAAATACACAAACTGCAAGTGTCCTCAACAGAAGCTCTGTCATCAATCAAAAATAAATGGTTCCTGTAGTTTGAAAACAAAAAGAAAGACTAGAGCTGTAGGGTCTCTTCCTTGTCAGATAAAGACATTCTTGGAAACATATGCCAAAAGAGTATCAGTTTAAGTCCATTGCATTTGGAGAGGTCAAAGATTCTAAACCGATTATACAAGCTTATGCTTAATTTGACATTGATTGGAACTTTAAGTAGCAAATAAATCTTCTGCTGTTTCATTTTTTATTTATTTCAGTATGCTCTTCAGTTCCAAGCTGATCATGGGTGGGGGGAGGTCTCAAGCAAAGGCCTATTAAATTCTGTTGGTGCTGATTAAGCTTTTTTCTTTTTGATCTTAAAACATTTTTTGATTTCTTTTTTTTTTTTCTTCACTGACTATATTGCAAATGAATATAAAAACTCTCTTCCTCATGTATTTAAATTTAATGCTATGTTAAATAAAAAAAAAGCGTTCTGTAAATTACACTTGTTGTAACGCACTGTCAGTTAAGGTGTCTCTTTTTGTTTGATAATGACACTTTAGAGCAGGTAGGGAATGACAGAGTAAAAAGAATCTGCCTTAGCCTGTCTATCACTGTGACAAGGCACACTATCATAAGCTATGTGACCACTTCTTTTTTCTGAATAGGAAAAAAAAAATCATCTTAGATTTTATAATAGAGGTAAAAATATACATATATTAGAGGGCTAATTTTCAGACATCTAAAAGCATAGAATTTTATGAGTGGAACAGAATGTCTTCTGAATTTTTAATCTCCTTGTCTTAATTTACCTTGGCCCAAAAAATGCAGACAAGCAAACACACTATAACATCAAATAAAGTGCAAAGTAATCTAGCAGTCATGAATCAATAATGCTTAATGTGTATGAGATACAGCAATGGACGGTACAGCAGAGAAGCTGTAAGACTTCTCTGTACCCAGTGCACAGATGTCTCAATTCTAAGAATGCAAATCAAGTTCTACCTGCAAAATTTCCTCAGAAAAAAATAAAAAAATAAAAAACTCTATTAATGAAATCACATTTTCACACAGTAACTGTTGAATCTCCTTAGGTTTCAGAAGCATAAGAGAAAGTTGTGTTGTACTTTTTCAACATGTTCTTTTATGTTGCTGAAACATTCAAAATGGTTTCAGGTAGAATGTTATTTGGGCATGAAACTGTATCATGGTGTGCATTTGCTACAGTGCTTGAATCAAACTTCCTGCAACTCTGAGGTCTAGGTATAATTCAAATAACGGTCCAATAAACACCTAATCTACTTTTTTTTTTTTTTTTTTTTTGAACTACGGGCTGAAGCTGGTTTCTAGTCTAATCAACTTGCATTCTTTGTCTCTGGGACCAATAAAAAATCTAGTAAATACAGTATTGGAAGAGATTAGTGAAAAGCAGAGTAGCAATTTATGAAATTTTGTGGACCTGAATGTAGTAAGTATGTTCAACAAAGATAAAAAGAGAATGAAATTAATGAAGAGATGCTACAGAAAGAGGAACAGAAACACATTTTTGAAGTAGCTGATTTGATGTAGTGATTCTGGAGGAAGGAATGAAAGTGCTTAAGAAGTACGTGTTTTGCTGGCCTATGTGCACATCATCTCCTGCACCATGGTGTCAGCACTTCAGCCTCACACCATTTCCTATGCAGAACAATGACTAAAATCAGTGGTGGAAGTAGAGGTGTTCCAGAAGAGGGAGAAGGCCTCCTTGGGAAAAAAAAAAAAAAAAAAAGTATTAACTTCAAGCTTCCTTAGAATCAGAAAAAATTTATGGCTATAGCTGTCAGATATATGAGTTTTATTTCCAGTTTTGGAGTACTAGAAATAATAAGAATGGGGTCAAATCTGCTATTCTTTACCTAACTATACTTTTAGGATAAAATTTAGGCCTCCAAGAACCAGTCATTTCAATAGACGTATAGGAGGTGGTATTGATGATATTAAAGCATAGTAAGTTAGAGAGTATAATAAATAGTATATTACATCAGTATATTACAGATAAGTGACATACCGCATAGTTTGCATTTTCATCTAGCTTGACTTAACTAAAAAATTGTTTGGAGGTTTTGCAAACAAGAAAATTTCTCTTAGTAGAGTATTTTCATTAATCAATCTCTGGATTGGATAAAAGTAGGTTCTTAAGGCATAGGTAAAGTATCAGACAGAATTTGTTCTTCAAGCTTGGATTATTTAAAACAAGCAGTGTTTATACAGCTCTATGCAGAATCAATCAAACCACAGAAACCCTGTATGTGTCATAAGCTACTGGTACATTTGTATTTCACATATCATTAACTGCACTGCGTAAGAATATTGTAATATTGCTATGCCTTCTTTTTAATAAAAAATTCACACCTCTGTACCAATAAGCAAAATAAAAATATCTTCTTCAGCTCAAGCCTAAATCATTTCTGCTCAAATGGAGCAGTTTAATCATAAATCTGAACATTGACTGTTTCTACTGGATTGTCCCATTGCAATTAGATAAAATGTGTTGCGTTTACAAGTGGTTGTCTTCTAGATATAGCATTTACTTGCAAGATTTACTCTTTTTTTAATGGATAAAGAAAAATGTTCATAAGAATCAATCAGTGGAGTATACAGTCCAGTATTCTGAACTAAAGAAATTAAAGAGCTGTGTAGTTTAGAACAGAAATGATTGCATGGCTGTGGTAACATATCAGTTATCTGTAACTGTGGCCCTACTTATGTTTTATACTGATGAGATGAAACAATAGCCACCTCTGCTGCTGCTGTGTGGGGAAGGAGGTGAAGCACACACAGAGTCATCTTACCCCAGAGAGAGAGGGCAACGAGATTATTGCTACAGAGACTTTGAAGAGGGAAAAAGGAGGCAGCAGGTTAGAGGAGCTGTGTCTGGGTGGGTTTCTATTCCATCTCTTTTCTGACAGAGCTGCTCAGTGAAATAACAGAGGTGTTAATTTGTTTCTAATCCTTCCGCACATGGTTCTCACAGAAGTCCTGGGGAAAATAATTTACAAGAGCAAAATCTCTCCAGGCTCCAGGGAAACCTAAATGTGTCTATAAAGGTTAAATCTGGGCCTTGAGGAAGTCAATGGCAAAACTCCCATTGTCTCCAATATAATTCAATAACAATTAGGCCTTGTGAGTACTAGCAGAGTACTCTCCCACACAGTACTAGCAGGGTACTCTCCTGCAGAGTGAGAGTAAACATTTCTTTCATTTCAATTCACACACTTAGGTAAGTTTTCTTTCCACTTTTAAGTTTTAACAAAGCAAAGATGTCAAAATGTAAACAAGAAGAGTCTTTTCTTGCATGGAAATCATTCACCACATACATATGTATGTATATATATACGATTTTCCAGAACCTCAAATAATACTCTTTGATTACTTCAAGATTGAAGAGGTGGGCTAAACTCAACCAAATAATGCTTTTTGCAGTTTTAAAAATAAGCCTTCAATTAGACAAATTACTGTGAAATCCTTCTACTGGTGCAGGCATTACTTATGTGACAGGGGTTTTATCTATTTATTAATGTTCACAGAAGTAAGGCTCCTTTCACTGATAAATGTTGCAGCTATTGACAGCTAAATTCACCTGGATTCACAGTAGCTGATGATTATAATCAAGGAAGTAATTTTCAAAAAAGGAAGCATTTTTTAGCAATTTCCCTAAAACGTATTCTTTTGGCATGACAGATAATTTGCACATGCCCTTTTTGAATGTAAGAACAGACTTGGATTTTAAATAATAATAAATTTATTGGCTGTAGACCTTCTAGGCATCAAACATCATCTATTTCCTTTGCAGTCTGCCTGTATGTTTTCATGGATTTGCAACATAATTGTCAAGTTCATCATCTTATGACACTTGCTCCAAATTTAGAAACCAGGATTGAGAAACATGTTTGTCCCTCTCTAAAAAGACAGTGTAAACACTTATGACTAATGATAAAGATGACATTTCTATTTTATTATGACAAAAAATATTTTCATTCACTGAGTAACACAGAATCTCTGCTGTGAATAAGTCACTTTAAGAAACATAATCCAGCGAAAGTCGATGAATTTTAACTATATATGAAAGGCATACCTATGGAAACTACAAGTTCATTAATAAGATCACAGAACAATGCTATCTATCCAGAATTAGATCAGTTAATCCTAAACTAATTAGCATCTGTTTGTTAATGAAGCTCTTATTCTAGCAATATTTGCACCATAAATTGAACTGGATTTAACAATAAAGGATAATGTAGTCTAATTTACATAGGACAATAAGTCAATTACTTCAAGAATCCAATTCATTCAGGAACATAACGTACGAACAGAGTGCTTTTGCTTAAACCAAATCAAAGAATGAACAGGTAATTACACTTACTGACTAATGAATTTGCCAAAAATGAGCAAGCCAGAAAACAGGAGTTATTTTTGTTAATAATCTTTTTAAAGAGAGTACTTTACTTTAGATATAAAAACTACTGAATCTGTGGAAAGATAGTGTTTCTAATTCTAGAAAAATAATAATTATTATTAAAATACTTATTTTCAGTGTAAAATGAGTTGTTACAAAATCTCATTTCTTTCAAGGATATCTGAAGGTGATTTATCTTCCACAGACATGTATTGCATAGATTCAGTGCAGTGAAAACTGCCTTATGAGAGTGGTCTCACTATGCAGATATTGCGTTATGCAAACAGAGCACTAGGACAAGGTATATTTTGCAGTCTCACTCAGAAGACAAGTTCTACTTTCTGGACAATGATCAGAGCACGTGAATATAAGAACACAGCATGTGAATATATGAACATAGCATATACAGCCTCTGCAAACACAGTGTGCAAGCCACCTGTGGGAAGACATGCAAGGCTGTGCTCTGTAGTGTTGCACTTTATTTATGTATACGGGATAACAAGTAACTGCCAAAACCCATATCCACAGCAGGGCATGTCTATTTGTACCAGCCACCTGCCCCATAGAGCTTGTTCCATTAAAAGAACAATGGGGAGTTTGACTCAATAAGAACAGGAAAAGAAAAAGGCTTTGTGCAGAGCTTCCCATTCCTACTCTCACCTTCCACACTTGCACAGGGAAACATCTATCCTTGTTGAGCTGCTAAGAGATCCAATTTAGAGCTACATCTTTTACTCTAAAACTAGGTCTTTTGAGAGACTGGCTTAGGGGTATGAAAAGAATAAGGCATTCACTTATAGTGGACCTTTTTAAGCTTTCAGAATAGATTCATCCCTCGCTGGCATCCAGCTGGCCTTGTTTTGAGTGCTGCAAAATATGCTTGAAAAATCATCCAGAACAGACAAAGGAAAATATTTAAGCAAAAATGAGGTTTTGATTTACTATATGTGTGCCTTAAAAGTGCATGTTTTTCATTTTAATGATATATTTACACAAAGCATGAATTGGTGTTGTGGGATGCTAAACACCTGTCACAGAATGAAATTTCTTGCAATGAAATCATGAATAAAATGTTTCCCAGCACACTTACAATCTTTTCAGGATGATTTTTTTTTTAAGAATTCAATTGAATACTAAATTTGCTATAAATATATATATATATTTTAAAAAGAACAGAAACAGTGACACACCCCTGCTAAAGATTTTGAAATTCATAAATGCATCAAGATTTCTTTGCTAATTTGTTCATTAACTTAATGACCCACTTAGACTGATCTTAGCCATCATAATTAATAAGGCATTATGACGCCAATCTCCCATAAGATAAAAATAAGATTAGTTTGTTTTAACCAATACTTCGACGTATTGAGGTTTTCATTACTGGAACAGCTGGTACTTGGAGAAACGGTAATTTACCTTCTTTTAAATTTGATACACCAGCTGCAGCTAGTAGTGGTATAGCCCTTCTGACTTCCTGTAGCGTCTATTTTGTAGTCAGCTGTGCTAATACTATGGACCTCAGGTGAAAATGTTGGGGCTGGTGTGACTCGATTATTAACAGCCCTGTGGATCTGACCATGGAATATGGCATTCCTTGGGATTTTTCTTTCTTAGAAAAAACTCTGACCTGGTAAAGCAGAGATAGTAAACTAAAGATAAATGTTGATCAGCAGATGAGTATGTGTTCTAGACAGGCGGGACTGTACAAAGCACAAATAAGAAAAAGATGCATGCCTATCTACAGACAGGTTACAAAGATGCAGTTACCCATCTCAGCTGGAGGATACTTCCCCCTGTCACTGCAATGCAATGCTCTAACACACACCCCTCCTCAGCACAACCACACAGACACACCAGAACCACTGAGGGAAGGTTGTAAGGTACTGCCAGATGACTTCCCAAAAGTGCAAATAAACCTTTGTACTCCCAGCATTACTAACTAAGTTTTGTGGACTGACACTTCTGCTACAGCTACCTTTCTCCCGCAGGAGAAGGAAACGTGCTATGCCACACCAGGGCAGCAGATACCAGCCCTTTCTCTACTTGGTCCATGAGAACTCCTACATTCCCTTGCTGAGCAGTACTGCCTGCTGTGAAAAGAACAAAAAGTACTTTCCCTGTGAACAAGCAAAGCAATAATCTAGTCACGGCAACAGCAAATTAGCAACACATATCAGCACTGTGGGGTGTATATAGGATTTGAGTAGCAACTCAATGCCTGTCCTGGAGGTATTACGGACTTTGAAACTGGAAAGTTAATGATACGCCGATTCTACAAAACTGTGTTCGTAGAAGAGCTGCAGATGATAACTCTACATTAATTTACTCAGGGCATTATCATACCTACTTACAGGAAAGGAAACCCAGACAAAGAAATAAAAGGGTAGAAAGTAACTCAATAGTATAATTTGTAAACAGCATTCAGTCAATGTAGTGACTTTAATGGCAACACTCTATCTTTTAGCTGTCTTGCAGCACAACAGCAGCTGTAGATGAGCATTACATTTGTTTATCATTTAAGCCACAGAACCTCAAACACAGATCATGGAAGTGAATCAGAATCATCTCACTTTATAAACCGGGAACACCTAAGAAATGATCGATCCCAGTAACTCCAGCTGATGCTGAAGAAGAGCAGCTGATGATCTCGACAGAAAACACCACTAAAGCAAAGCTGACCTCCCTCCATATGAAACTGTGTCAGTTCAATGAAGGTTTAAGGATGAAAACACTAAAGGTCAAGACATAGGAATCAGAGCACATATGAGAAGAAAATCTGGATTATTTATCAGTGCAAAAGTAAATAATCAAATGAAGCTCCCCCAGCTGCTGGTTTTAAACACAAGCATACACCCACTTGTTTTCCATATGCCCATTTTAGAGTCATTCTTTTCTTGGTGAGACAGGGAGGATTTAAAAAAAAATTAAACATGTAAATCATATACATTACTAATGGATGTTGCAAAACAGCTAGCAAATGTTTCCAAAAGAAAGGGCAAATGAATTTTACATAGCCAAGTATTTAAAAAAAATATGCATTTTATGAGAATCTTAAAGGAAAAAAACAGATGGAATTTCAGGCGGCATTCTACATACAAGATTTATCTATAACAGATAGTGAATAATGTATACACCCTTTCTCATCTCTTTCATATATAAAATGTTTTGAAATATTCATTTTTTTTTAGTTTAGACAAAATTATAGTGAATATTTTCATGATCATGTATTCAGGAGAAAGTACTGGCCTTTACAGGAATAAATACACTGTTAAGAGTTTAAACCAATATTTAGAAAATTACTTCTTGTTCACTCCTTTAACCCTTCTTTCATACCAAAATTTTTTTCTTGAATAATTCATTCTTGAGTTACAATTTTCTCAATTTCTTTCCTCTTTAAAAAATTTTAACTGGATAGTAAAAAATCTATTTAAATAGACCATATTTCATAAACCAAATGCATTAACAAATAATTTTTAATTTATATCACGATTCTTTTAACTTTACATTGCCTTTCAATGTAAATGTCATGCCTTCAAGATATTTCATGCCTTGCCTTATCAATCACTTAGGAAAGGATCACCTCAAAATCTGTTAATGGAAATGGAAATCTCTCAGTGACTTCAACCGAAATTCAATTTGTCATCATTTTGTTTGTTCTTTATAATTTATTTTCTTTTTCACACTGGAGAAAGTGATGGCTGAATGTGTTTCAATGAAGACACAGTTAAAAACAACAACAAAAAAGTTGTATGGGAGAATGCAACTTTTATTCAGGCATTATTTTGTAATTGTAATGCTCCCGTAGGCCTCACATTTTTTTTTTGTGCGTATACATATATACACAGTGATACGCTACACTCTATGAACATAATTTGGAGGTTATTTGTTTAAAAGATGATTTAGAACACAGCAGGACATACGCATGTGCATGCAATTGAAATTTTTGCTCAGACACTTCTCTCTTTTGCTTCCACTCCTTGGTAGCTCATTTCTTCTATTTCTATAGTCTCTCTGCCCTGCTTTTGTGCTAACTATGTAAAGACTTATTTTCTAGTACCTAGACTTTTCAATGGTTGTAGACTATGAGAGGTATGCATAACAAGCATAAGAATGTGGCATATTTATGCCATGTAAGTAGTATAAATATAAATCTTGATATAAGTATCACAAAGAGCTACTCCAAAAGTGAGATCATCTTCTCATACTTCACACTACCATTATGCATAATTTCTTCCTTGCTTTTGGACACCTGACTGCATAAATCACTTCTGCTCTTCCTATAAGGACTGGAAAAATTAATTAAAGTTTAGGGAAAGAAGGCTGAATAAACATGGCGGCACTCACTTAGTCTTGGGTAGTTTCTCCATATCTTGTATTGATTAGCTTGGGGACACGAGTTAAATCTATGTTACCAAGTAAATTGAATCTGTAAGAGTGGATCTGTAGAATGCACCAGCTGATGCTGAGGAACCAGCGCCCACACAAAATGTATCTCAAAGATTTTTGCTTCACACAAGATCTTGTCTGGTTGGATGGACTAAGTGGCAATTCATGTAGTTCATCCTCAGCTTATTTTTATCCAGAAGTTACCTAGTTTGTACCAAGATGTGTCTTAATTTGAACAAAAGTGCAGTAAGTCTGAATGATCAAGAGATTTGTTTCAAAGGTTTACTTTAGATTGGAGCGAAAATGCTCATGGAAATTCACCAGCCATCAGCTAATGCACAAATGCCAGAATTCTGGAACATATTCAGGGCTTCAGTAGGTAAGAAAGATAATATTCATCTTTTTATTTTGAGACACTCAATAGTATTTTTTTTAAAGAAAGGTCCTATTTATTTTTGGACACAGATCAAAACGAAAGCGGGCTTTAGTTTATGTTTGTATTGTAAACTAAGAAAATTCTCTGTGTAGAGATTTACAACTCTTCCCATCTGGTTATAAAATTAGTGTTGGCATAACATGAAGTAACGTGGAATTTAATATGAAAAAATGAAATTTTACTTTTAAACCCCTGACTCTGAAGATCATTTTTCTGAAAAGCGTTAACATTAATAAAGTCAAAATGTGTAGGATATTAGCAACATTTAGACAAATGCCATTGTTATCTTTCTTTGTAGACAGTCTTAGGCCCTTGTTCAGCCTGTCCTTTAGTTTATAACACCCCTGAATATTAAGACTGTAAGTGACCTGCAGCTATTTAAACACATGACCATGTTATAACCTCAATGTCTTTGCAAAGTCCTTCTGTAATTTTACATGTATTTATCCATTTTACTTACTTTTTTTTTTTTTTCCTGAAGTTTGAGCTATTATTGCTAGACAGTAACACTGGAGATAAACTACTGAAGCAAGTAACTTCTGCATATTCATCTAACCCATAGCATGCCAGCTATCCATCAGTAACAAGCATAACAATAGAGCCCATACAAATGCACAGAATGAAAGAATCCTTGCATTCTGTCTTGTGGATACTGGGGAGAGTGCTAGCAGGATTTTTTTTCCCTTTAGTGTAAACAAATTTAATCTCTGAAATACACCAAATGTGTTCAGATTCAGTACATATTTCTTGTTATCTTGTTTTGTCTATAGGAAAAGTAATGCCTATTTACTTAGTCAAAAGTAATGGCTATTTACTTACACCATTATTTTTTACTAATTTTTAACTACTGATACTTGGAGATAATTAAGAAAATAAGCAGCTTGTCAGAATTATTTAATACACTGAGGAAATCATTACTTCTGAATCATTTTCTGGAGCTGGGCTCCCCAAAGAAACAAGTTAAAAATCTATTCCAAGAACAGAAGTAAAGAAGCATAAAGCAGAAAAGCAAATGGAGTATTACGAGTTTAACAGCACAATACTTTTCGTTGCCTGTTTTCTCTGTTATTCAAATAATTTTGTCATCTATTCTGATGATCCATGAATGTGGTAAGCTAGCAAGGAATTGACAGCATTGCCCTTTTCTCTCCTTCCCTTTTTCCCTTGAGCTTACTTCACATTGCAGTTACAAATTTGACATTATTAATGTCAAGACTAGGAATGGACTTGGAAGCTAAGTATTTAATCTAAAGAGCACTGCGGTGGCTGGATGTAGAGAAATTTAATCAGTAATCTTTTATTTCATTTCCAGGTAGGCAGATCTGCCCAGCGCTCGGTTACTGTGTTGTTCAGTGTAGACAGAACTCCATACTTATCAATTCAGACAGTATCAGACTGTAGACTGTTATTTATTTAAAAAAAAAAAAAAGGAAAAATAAAATAAAATCAGAAGGATTTTACCCTTATTGTGTCTATGGTTTCAATATTATTTTGATAATTACTCTGGTAGTTCAGTCTTTGCTTTGCTTCAATCCCTTGCTTATGGAAGGGAACTAATACTTTCTTGCCTCACAGAGCTGCTGCAAGGATAATCATTGCAATGTTCAGATGCCTTAGTGATGAGGCCCATAAAAACACCCCTCTGAATTACAGTATTTTAAAGAGATGGGAATAAGTATAGAGGACAGAACAACCCATTTTGAATAGGATCAATTACAGATTCTTAAGAAAATGAAAAAAAAAAAAGTTCCTCCAAACCAAAAGAATAAGTTACACGTTTACTTATTTTCTAGTTGATGATATATCTAATCTTTCTACATTGGGTAACAAAAGTATGCTATAGTTGCTACCAGGCTCATGAAAATTTTGCACTCAGTGTGCCAAAGGAGGTGTGATGTTGTAAGGGCAATTCAGACCCAGGCCTAGGCCTACGTAACTTCCAGACATGGCAAATGAAGTGTTGCAATGAGCATGTCAAAAGGGTAAATAAAGTAAGCCAATCTTCTTTGTATCTCATATAAAAGAAGAACTTACTTTTGGTTCTGTGTTTTGCTATACAGAAAAGCCAGAATTATTGCTTTTAACATAGGTAACAACTGTGTCATTGCCCTTTAACTTTTAGATGATACAAAATTACTTTATCAGCATAGAAATTACTCAAAAGAAGTAAATACTGTACTTTTTTTAAAATGCCACAGTAACACATACCTTTACTGAAAAGATGTTCTCTGCAAAACTGGTCTGTGTTTCAAGGTTTCAGCATCTTTATTACAGTTCTTAAAGTGCACAAATGCTGTCTGCCAGAATTAATTAGGCTTATGTGTGAACATCCCGATTCCGCAAACACTCATCGATTTTCTTCTTGGACTCTACTACTGGCATCAATTAGCGTTAAACTAGAAGCAGTTACCTGCTGGTGGGATGATACAGCTGGATTTGACAAGCAGGAGCTATTAAATGGCTTATATTATAGTGCTGAAGAAGTACTTTAAGATTGTAGGAGATAAACATTGCACTAATAATTTAAATGAGAATTTTTTCTTGGCTTGCACTTTGCCAGTTTATGCTTCGGTTCTCACAACAAGAAAAACATAGTTAGAGCGATTAGACTGCTCTGTACCACATTTTTTATAGTAATCCTTAATTCAAATAAGTTATAATGGCTAAATATCTGTAGGATTATTTTTTTTTTTGTCAACAAAATAACTCAAGTTAACTCTCCAAATCTGTATTTTGACACCCCAAAGAAAATGACGTTGGTTTCTGTATTACAAAATACTGAAAAACTATACTGTCTTCAACAGAGTAATTCTACATCAACACCAAGAAACAAAGTAAGGAAATACAATCAGCTTAGTGATCAACAGCTTACTTGGACAGCACTGCTGAAATGTGAAGACACCAGAAAAACAGGAACAGAGCAACCTCTGCTGAACAGCACAGTGTCATCCCCGGGGAATATTGTTTACTCACATGGTCACAGGGAGAAAAGGTTTTACTAATTACAACACATTTATTGACATTATCCTCTGAAATACTGGAACAGAAAATTCTCTCTCATCTTGCCTCACCTTAAGCTTCTTCAAAGGACAAGTAGAACTGATGACTAGAAAAACACTTCTGAAGACTCTGAGAAGTACAGAAAAACCAAAAGGCTTGTGTGCACTTTCCTGACAGGCCTAAATTCCTATTCAACGTGTACATAAATATCTGCTCTGCTTAAACTTATGTGGTTATTCATTCTGTATGTAAAGACTGCATGCAAACATACACAGAACTCTGAAGGTTTTTAAATTTGCAAGGTAAACAAGGACTTCGTCCACATAAGAGAAGCAGAAGGTATAACAAAAACTCACTTTCATTTACTTTTGGCTTTTCAGTGTTTCAGGCGGCCAGATTAACATATAATGATTTCAATTCTTATCCACTTTAGAAGGTCATTTCAGTTTCATGAAACAGATTGCAAAATATTTTAAATGACCTACTTCATTTTCTAAAAATAGCATACGATTTGCATAAAAAGGTAAAACCATCACAGCGAGAAGACATGGGAACATTTGTGCTTTGTATCTATCTGTCTTCTGCAACTATGTTTGAGTTTGGGCTTGAGTGCAGGTACCTCTGCAGTTCCCGGACTCCCACATTCGTGCTGCATGTAGATGAGCTTGCTTGGGATGTTTCATTGCACCTGATCGGGCGGGTCCCCTCCCAGGCCCAAGCTGGCCTGACCAAAGATTGTGCTGGTCCCCTCTCACCTAGAGGCAGAGAAAGAACCATAGGGGCAATGTGGAAAACGGGGTGTGCAGATGCAGCACAAGCTCAGTCCCTAAGCTAACAGTAAGTATGGCTGCAGTCATGCATAGTATCGGTGTCCAGCCCGTAGGCCAAGTTTATCACTAATGGATCCTCTGAGGGGCTTGCAGGGTGCCTTCAGGAGGCTCAGCGAGCTTTTTAAGGAAGATCCTCACCCAACTTCATGGACCAGAAAACTACAGAAACAGTTAGAGTGAAACAGTAGGTAGAATGAGAGCTACTACCTACAGATATTCACGCTAAGAATGAATATTTGCAACACTTTCACAAAACACTTGCTAGTTGGACATTTTTCTAAACATCCCATTAGATGTTGACCTGCACTATCATTTTAAACCTCCCAACCTAATATTACTGCTAATAGATCCACATTTACAAAACAGCCAGTACATTACTATGTGAAGTACTGCAGATGTTTGTTTTATATGTATATGTAGTTTATATTTTTCACAAAAAAATAATAATGAGTAAATATATTTTTCTGTTTAGAACTTAATCATTCCTTGATCATATCCCTGCTCAACAAACCATCCAAAGGACTTTCAACGAAGTTAAAGGAGTCACTTTTGTGGACAAGACCAATATAACTGAGTTCTCTCCCAGGTGATGGAGAGCTTCTGTCGTGATCAGTTATCACACTAGTATTTTCTGCAATGCTGCACTGTGTGCCTTCAACCAAGAATTGTGACTCTGGCAAAGGTGAAAAGTGGGTACCTGGAGAAAGGTACAAGACTGCAGCAAGAACAGTTCACAACAGTACCTTCAACTCTCCAACTGTTTGTGGAGACACTGTTGGTGACTCTGTAGTTACTAGTCTTCATCAGGCTGTTCATGAACTTCTTCACTCATCTTACAGACATGAACGATTCTTATACGCACTACACCCTTTGGCAAGGAGCTCCCAGTTTTGGATTTACACATTGTGTGAAGAATGACTGCCTTTTCATTGCTGTTAATGTGCTTCATCTGATGGCCCCCATCTCACACTGGTGAAGGGGGTTTCCTCCCTGTCAGCCTGACTGCTTTGTTCTAGATATTATGGAGACCTATTGTATCTCCTCTCTTTGTCTCTTCTTCCAGGCAAAGGTATCCCATCTTAGTCATTCCTCGCTAAGGACTCAGTCCAAATGTACTGATCCTCTTTGTATCCTTCTCTGTACCTTTCCCAGTTCTTTGGGACACGTATTCTCTTTGAGACCACAGATAAACAATTTGCCCAACGCTGAAGTTTAGGGTTCACCAGAGATCCAGATGCAAAGCTGTTTAATGACATTTATTTTCTTCTGCTGCTGCTAAGAATTCTTAACATCCTGTTTGCTTTTTGGCAGTCACTGCACACTGAGCAAACAAGCATACACGTATTATAAAACAAGATCTCATTTGAGTGAGATTATTGTTGCCTCAGAGCACAACATTTTATTAAGTTGGATTATTACCTTCCCCCAGTATGTATCACTTTATATCAGATTTCATCTGTTATTTTAATCCTCAGCTTAATAAGGTCTTTTTTCCCATTCTTACTATTCAGCCTTTGTCATTTCTATCTCAAACAATTTAGCATCACCAGCAAACATTGTCACCTGGATACTTACACCTTTTTTCAGATCATTTACCAACATGTTAAACAACCAGCTTGGTCCCAGCTTAGATCCTTACTGATAATTAATATAACCCTAATACTGCCCAAGACGAAAAGCAGTTATATTTTTTTTCAGTGACCAGTTAAATATTTTCATGACAATATGGGTGAATAATACATCTGTCACTGAAAATCTATTTTTAACTCCAGCTTGCATGTTCAGGGACTGACAGCTAAAAAGGTACAATGTACTGGCACAGGAACCTAGAAGAAACCCAGAGGAAGAAAAATTGTATGTTTTAACAAGCTGAAGGAAAATATTAGTGCAGCAAGAGACTACCATGCATACTGCAATGTTATGTACTGGGTGTCCTTTGCAATCCTGCTTTCCTGCCGTAGGGGCAGGAGTCCCACCAGTTCTAAAAGGACCAAGATCTCGATGGCCTCCATTACTGTCTATCTAAAGCTTTATGGTTACAATTTCTGATTTTGTATAAATTCTTTTTTGCCATCTTACTTCCTGAATATTTCTTTACATATTATTCCAGCTATTCTAGTTAAACCCGGTTTTCTCCTGTTAAAATTTTGTCATACAGCAAGAATCAACAGGTTTGTTTTTTTCTTCCATGCACTTTTGAAATGAAATCTTCTCCAGAAGAAAATGAATTTCAACTGTCTTTATCTCAACCCACAAGCTTTTACTTTTTTTTTTTTTTTCCAACTCTCTCCCCAGTCCTACGTGAGGGGGAAGGTGAGTGAATGGCTGTGTGGTGCTTAGCTGACAGCCGGGTTAAACCACAACAATCTTGTACCCCTAGAAACAGCATAATCCCCATTTTGCAAATGACTCTACAACATTATTGGGTTATTTGGTGCTTTATATTCTATATTTAGAATAAGTATATGTTCAGAAACAAAGGACATTAGAGAGAGACCTATGCAATGGTGTTCCTATAAAAATATTTTCTACTACTAGGACATGCAAACAGTAATTTTATATATTAGTCTTTCTCCAGTTTTTGTCTTGTCACATTCTTTTTTTTTTTTTTTTTGACTTTTCATTCATATTGTTTTATTTGCAGTTGATTTTCCAGGTGGAAAAAATGTAATCTGAACTGTTTTACTTATAAATTAATGTAGAGCAAAGGCAAGGAACATTTATGGAAGTAGTCCCTTTTGTCAGACTTCTGCCAACGTATATGGAAAAGGTAAGCAAGCTTTTGGGTACACAAGGCTTACTTCAAATCAGAACAGAAGCTGCAGAGTTCACAGTTACCTAAAAGTTGGGTTCCTACTCAGAGTTTAATTGGATATGCAACAGACCCTCTGTAAGGCACAAAGCAATTGTGTATTTTGCAGCAGAGTGGATGTCAGGCTCAGGGAGACAGCAAGAAGGATTAGGGGGTGGTTGTCTCTAGAGGGAGAAGAGAGACAGGCTATTTACAGCTTCTGCAACATGCAGGTGGGTGAGGGAGAGGGAAACTGTACATGCCATAAGACCTGTTCCCAGTCCACTGATTTTTATATCAGATAGAGTTACAAATTGTGGTTTGATATATGTACTTCAGAAGCACGGGGTTTTGCACCTTAGGGCTTCTGCTGTGAAAAGAGTTTTGGGGCCCTGACTCACAAACTGTGCTAGACATGACTGCAGCACCTGACAAGACTGTCAATCCCAGTCATTTTAATTTCCATTTATAACTTGTACATATGGATATTAACTTTTGTGGCTGAAAAGTGTGTAATCTTGCTCATTTGCTTCTCCTATAGGCTGGTGCTGGACACCTCTTTAGAAAAATTTTCTTTCTTTTTCTTTAAAAGTATGTCTAGTTAATATTTAACTGAAAACATTTGCTGGGAAATATTTTGGTTTCAGCATTTTATTAGAAAAAAATGAATTTAGGTTTGAATTGTGTTAATAAAATATATTTTATACTCATACATTATTTTTGAATTTCAATGGTGATTTTTCATGGTGTTTTCATGAATTGTAAATTATTCTGTGTATTGTATTAAAGCAAAGAATTTTAATTATGGAAATATTCACCTTCACATTTTAACACCTATTTCTATATCTTAAGTGGAATTACAAAATAAATTTTATAAATCTATATTTCTGAAACTTGTTCACATTTTCTTTTTAAATATTGTTTCTATACCAAATCGGCACCCCCTCACAAAACTAGCAAAAGAAGCAAAAATGTCTACACTTTGAAAAATAAACCTCTCATTATGAAATCATGACCTTTAAACTAGAACCCCTATCATCTAGCAATTCTTTCATTAGTATTTCAATTCAATTTTCCTATGAAGAATTTACATTTTTGTAGTATGTTTGAATAAAGTATTATGCTATCCCCTTGTTATTTAACCCCTCATATCTTGCAGTGATCATAAATTTTATTCCATTTCTGAACCTCCTAATTACTTTGGTTTACAGATTCTTCTCCAGATACAGGAATGACTACAGGTATTTAATAGTTTTCCATATTTTGCTGTCTGGCTAATTCTATTTAATTTCCTAACTCGCATTCTGATGCTCTTCCAGAAAGGAGATCTTGTGATCTCAGCTGGTTTCTCCTTCAGTTCAATTGCAATTGATGTTATAATGTTTCATTAGTTACAAACTCAGTTTTGAGTTACTGATGTATATAACATGTCTGTCTGTGTCTGAGCTGCGTATTGGAAACACTATCTGGCTGCCACATGAGTCAGCAGTTCTTAGAAAAACTCCAGATTTACATTAAGCAAATTTCAAATCTTCAAATTCACTTGGATTTAAAGAGCGGACTATATTTTGGATTGTCTGTGTGCCAGGACCTCCAAATATACTTATAAATCCTTTTTTTCTAAAATTGTCCTTTCATAAATTTCCTGATGCCAATGAGCTTTCTGTCCAGATGAAGCCATTTGTACAATAATACTCAAAAAAAGAGCTACCATAGATATAAGGCTTTTCCTTAGCAGTTTAATTCCAACAACCTCATTTGTATTTCTCCATCTGTGTTGACAATATAAACTTCAGATGCATGCTGGCACCATCCACTCAGTTGTGTTCAGAAGTCTTTGAGAGCTGGTGACAGAAAACCTCTGCAGGCTTTCAGTCTCCTATGCTGATCACTAAATTCAAGGCCAATACAGTATGCTGGGTTTTAGAGTTTTAAGTGTTTCTATTTGTGACTTCCTTAGCAGCCCTGAACAATCATCACAGTCTTTCAGAACTCCTAAAATGTGGGTTACAACTCATGAAGTTGAACATTCCTTTTTATTTTGATCTCTCTTCAACCCAAATTCACTCATTCTCTCATGCAATCAATGAAGACATAGTTTTCACCTGTTTGATCTCCAAATGCCTCATATAATTTTCATGAATGCAAGAACCACAGGCAGAAGGTGTTGCCATTATCAGTATTTTGCTTCTAATTTTCACACTATAAGCTACCTAAGTAAATCAATGTGTGAAGTCACTAGATCAATAAGAAACATTCTGTTGTATGCAAGTTGCTCATCTCTACCACACGTGACAGTAAAACTGACTCTTTATACACCTCATAAAAAGATGAGCTTGCAAAAGTAAACATTAAATGCTAGTCTGACTTGCTCATGGGAGCTTTGCATTTCTACTTCCATCTCACAGTTTCATGTGCAGCTGTCAAAACTGCTTTGTGTCTCACATACTTCATGCAATATACAGTTTGCAAAGCTTTCAAAGTCATCACTTTTTTCACCAAGCAGCAATAAGTAAGGGAGACAAAGGTTTCAGCTAGACTCAGTGAGATGCAAAGTCCAGAGCTCTGGTCCCAGTTCTGATTTCTCTTACAGCTTTTTGCTATTTCATATTTCTCCATCTCTTTCATTACCTGTGAGAAATTGTGACAACGTTTTCAGTTGAAAAAGTGCATGGTATAAATTCAGTCCGTTCATTTAGTAAGCCAGGCTAATCCAGTTATGTGTGATTCCCTGATCACACTTCAAATCATCTAAGGACAAGAATTTCCCCATGACGCTTGCAGACAGGGGAGCGTATATGAATTCCTGTGGGTTAAAGATGTTGGGAACAAAACTGCTCCCATAACTACTATTCCAAAGGTCTTTCAAATTAAAATCATCCAGAAATTAGTAACTGGAGGGAATTAACACATTACTGGTAGCAATCCCTGCAACAACTCTCACCTCCTTGAAGATGGTACTGAGCAAACGTCTATTGAAGATGATATACAGCTCTCTCTCTAGTACTGTTACTTCTTGCTGTTCTTTGTGGGCATAGAATCTGATAAGCTAGGAAAAACTCTGTTGACAGCTTTAAATGAAATATTATCATGACCATCTTAACAGGAATCTAGTAGAAATACATACATGCATAAATCAAACTAACTAGCATACAACCATCAACTGAGATTTAGTCTTTTTTTTTTTTTTTCTACTTCAAAGGGCAGTAGCTTTCAAATTCAGTGCATGAATTTATTTTCCTTTATTTCTATTTTTCTTTCAAGTTAACTCAGTGCTTGTGGATAACACCTAAATGATAGCCACAGTACTGTAGATTTCTTTGTCTGAGAACAGACTCTGCACAAGCAGTGTAAAATTTCCTTCACAGACTGCCCTACCATCCAGACACCTGAGAGGATGTAATAATAATATAAAAATAAGTGTAAAAATAATAATATATAAATAACTAATAATAATATAAAAATAATAATATAAAAATAACTGTAAAATTTGAGTGCATATCCAAAAAGAGGTGTTGATTTAAGCCTGATGGAAAATGGCCAACATTAATTTTATTAAATTAAAACCAATCCACTATAAAATGCATAAATGAGCTCTGTGTTCATATTTCAGATGCAGAGGATAAATTATTAGACATCAGACAAGCATTCTCTTCTGGTCACAGATATAGAGCCCTGCTTCCACCCAATCAGCACAGTGTCTGCCTTGATATATGGGGTAACCTCTGAAGATGATGAACATTTCCCAGGACTGAGTCAGATAAAAACTGCCATACTGCTATGTGCACCCCACACAGCCATAGAGCGGTTGTAACTACAACTTTTTCCAAGTGGTGGGGATCACAACAAAGAAGTCTGGATTGGTTTGTACGTGAGCATGTATAACATAGCAGAGGTTTAAAAGAACACAATGATGCAAAACTTACAGGTTTTTCATTAGCAAGCTAATACTTGGCAAGCTGAGAATATTCAGTTGTTGCACGTTTGAAAACAGAAAAAAATGGCTATTATCTTGAAAAATATTTCACAATGCACCCAGGTTGTGCTCAGTACAAGTTGCCACGTTCCTGTCTCTGCAACCTTGAGGACAGCCAGGAAAAACCCTTGCCAAGAGCTACTGTGCAGGCGTACAACATGTGAGAAGGATGTGATGTGATGTGTTAACACACTGGCAATGCTTATGTAAATGGAAGCATGCTACATGCTTAACAACTAAAATTGATGTTTTGTTGGTATTATATTGATAATGAAGAACCTATACTGCTCTCACCTATTTTGTTCTCTTGAACCTTCATTTTTATTATGCTGCCCCTGCATATCACAGAAAAATGAAGAAAGATTTCAGTGAGATTTATAATGTTCCAGCGGGGCTAGACCCCCTTAAGTTACCCTTGCATAAGGGCAATTAAAACTGCTACCTTTTTAGTGGTTTAGAACTGTCCTGGGACAGGGCTGTGCTTGAGGATCAGATATTCTCATGTTATCTATCACCCTTCAGTGAGGACTAAGCATCATCACAAGGAAAGAATCAAGAACTTTTTTTATCTTAGTCCACACATTCTATTTTGTGTGGCCTTCTGGAGCTTCACAGTACAAGAAAAAACAAAGTACACATAGGTTTATTTTACAGCAAGCTTTCCAACATCCCTCCAATTTGGATGGGTCACATGGCACCACAATATTCCAATTTCCCATTTTAGACAAGGTTTGCTAGATGGATCTCTAGTAAAGGGGGTTCTCTTTTGCTTAGCAACCTGTTGGATCTTTATGGCACTTCTGTACTATGCAAGCATAGGATTTCCAGACCTTTGATTTAATATTCAGGTTAAATGGCAAAGTATATTAAAAGTTTGTTGTTTTTTTTTACTGTCAGCTTTCAATGTGTCAACGTGAAACACTATTTCAAGATCTCTAACTGTGAGCTAGACTAATCCCCATCAGTTTCTAAACCATATTTTGATTTGCAACATGACACTTCTTGAGATAGTCTTCTAAAAACAGACATAAAATGAATTGAGTGTGTTGGCCGATAACAGCTGACATTACTGTTGTAAATCTGTGTCCTCTTTCAGGTGCCTTCCAAAATTAACTAGTCACCCCTAACTGTTCAGTGAAATTGTCAGCTGATTTAATAGACACATTAAACTCCTATTTATAAATTACTGTGACAATATTAGTGCAGCAGTTCCATAATAAGTAATATGAACACCTATGCATCTGCCACTATATTGTGCCTGGCTATCATGGCTGGAAGAAGAAGATAAAAAAAACAGCAATTCTAGGACATGTGAAATATCTCGAACTCTATAATATACTTAATATCACTTTAAAGTAAACCAAAAAAGTATTACAAAAATAATTAACTTTTTAAAAACATATGGTTGTGGAATACTGCTAAATTATAATAAACATCAAACATTTATTTCTGCAATCAAGAACTCAATGTCATTTCATATATTATTTTTTTTTCCATGATTTAAAAAAATGAAGTATGATATAAATATACTAATTAGCCACTGCTGAGTGTATTTCAGTATGTTGAGAACAGCTTATATTTGTATTATGCATGACTTTCACTATCTGGATTTAACAGCACAACTTCTCTAAATAACTTTTCCCATTCAGTGTTCTGCCTCTTTGAGAGCTTTATGGAAAAGAATAAGAAAATAGTAACACCTCCATCGTCTCATTTTCTTTTTCTTTTTTTTTCCTTTTTTAACTCGAAGAGTTTAGGTGAAGAAGATGCAAGTTATTTTTTGAGACACAAAATATACCAGAATAAACATCAGATGGATGCTTGGCAGATAATAAACATTATTTCAAAAAATAACCATTTGGAATGGATTGCATATAAAAACAGATTTTCTGACAATAGTGCTGATGTATTAAATTAAACATCCTAATGTATTTTGTGTTTCACCACCAAGATCCTCCTGAATTTTATCAGGTAACAGCATAACATTTACTTCTGGTATATGATAACCTTTCAAGAAGCATCACTATTATGTATACTACACTACCATTCTATCTTTCATCATGTTTGAGAAGCATCTTTTCAGCAACTTGATACAGTTCAAAAAGTTTTAAGAGTTAAAAACATGCCCATTATATCTGTGATGTCATAAGCATTACTTTTAATAGAAAAATCCACTAATTCTAAAGCTGCTTATGAGCTCAAATTCAAATGTATTGATAATAGTCAATTTTATGGAAAAATAATATTATTTTGGCAGCTTAGAACTGACCCTAAATGACTATCGAGACTATCTTATATAAAGGCATAAAAACTAATGTATTACAGTGGTGCATCGATAGCATCTCTGTCTTTGGAGATAAAAAGCTCAGCAATCCTGTTGCCTGTGCTACAACATTGAACACAATTAGAGTCCTTGTTTGCATCTTTAGCTAGTGGCTAGAACAGCGATACATGTTAAAAAAAGGATAATTAGTAGCAACCGGACATCACAAAGATGCGGTTTTTCATTATGTGATTGCCCTGACTTCAGCTTGTAAATGAAACTCATCATATTATCTTTGTGATATAAGCATACTGTTTTGCAAATATTATTGGCTCATATATTTTAGTGTTTAACACTAATGTTTTTATCTGTAATATTAAAGTATATTTTTGTCTGGTTTGTCCAAACACCTAGTGAACCACGTGTACTCTTATGCTGTTCTATTTGTACACTCTCTACTTGTAACAAATTTCTGGAAGGGTAGGAAGGAAAATTAACTTTTTGTGAATTTTATTTATATTAAAAACAAACTAACAAACAAACCACCCATTCACAGCCTTTACATTAAAAAAAAAAAAAAGAGAGAAAGAAAAAAATAAAAACAAAGTATTAAAGTAAAAAACTGAAACATGACACCTTGTGTTTTTTTGGAAGGTGAATCTGAACCTCAGTGTCCAGGGAAGTGGCATTTAGGGACCTAAGAAATGCATCCTTAACCTCTTATTTTCATTGAGTAAGGGCCTTTACTTATATTGAAAATTATACATAGCATGCGATTATATGCTGTGCTACTATTTTTTCTGAAAGCTCTGTTTTCTAAATTCACGCTGACACCCCTCAAAGAACAGGCTATCAAATTACTTATGCTCTATTGTAGAAACAGTTTTCACAAAATGAGAGAGAAAATTGCATAAATTCTCTGCATGTGTAAGTTTGCATGCCTGTGGAGAGTATAAAAGTTATAATGCAAGACTTTGAATTACGAAGCAACATATCACATTAGAAATATATGAAAATGATCAGAACAATCAGAAAGAAATGCAGCAAAAGATACCGAGTCACAATATAGCACAGCAAAAGCAGATACCTGTGTTGTCTGAAAACAGATTTGCAGTAACCATACTAACCAGAGAAATAACTGTGTGCATTCTGGGCTAGAGACTTCTGGGTTTAAACCTTATCCCTGATATCAGTCTGACTTTCATTGCTAAAAATCAAGTATGCTGTTACAGTAGACTGTTAATGTTAGTTGTGGTGCACCACAAAGTTATCTCAGAACTTCCCAATTTTTTTGTTTTATGCCAAAACCAAGGATAAAGAAATAAGACAGACATACAAAGGCAGGAAGTAAATATTCTAAACTTGAACACCAAAAATAAAAATCAAGTCTATAGCAGCTATATAAGAGGCTGAATGGTGAAGGGGATGGACAGAGGGAACTACTACCAGCTGAAGAAGATTTGCCTCATCAGAAACAGGTACATATTTATAGCACATTGCACTATTTGTCCTTGTCTTTTGAACTTTTAAAGAAAGAGTAAAAAATTACCTTTCCCACATACTGAGGTTCGGAGCCCATGTACTCCTCCAGCACAAAAAACTGGTTCCACACCCAGCCTCGTTTGACTCGCTGGACAGATGACCTCCTCCCTGGCACTGGCACAACATTGTCTCTTGGTTCTGCTTCTAAAGTCTGTTGTGGCTCTGGATGCAGTGGCGTTAGGAGACCTCCATCAAACAGGACCCAGAGAAGCAGGGATAAGCAGTTCCTTGTAAGCATTGGCAACGGCTTCCCTACAGCAAGTAATAAAAACTCCAGCACTTAATGCAGAGCAGAGGAATCCAGGTTTGAGGTGTCTGTGGCCTCCACCACTTAGCTTCTGATTTTATTGCGGAAATGCTAATGCACGCATTAATCCTTCTGATGACAAGGTTTTTGCCACATTAAATTCCATCTAAAGGGACCTATAAAAGAGATTTACATGGCAACATCAAATTACATAAAATTACATTGAAGCATTCATCAAAATTCTCACACCTAGTTAGTTTCTAGAGACAGAAAGAAAAGATTAGGAATCACAGTTTTAAAAGCGATTACCATTTTGATTGTAGCACTGAGCTGCTCTAGAATATGGTGTTGTTAGCATAGGAATAGCCCATTCTTGGCCTGCTTACCATCATCTGTGTTTCTGGTTTAGGGCAGGCCCACACCCTCTGCTTTATGACCCTGTTAACCAACAAACCCATTGCCCATCAGTGATGTCAAAAGTATTTACTCTGGATTCACACATGAAATGTCAGGAAAGAGAGGACCCACCCTTCCATCCCACTGCCAAGAGCCAGGGCACTTCACTTTTTGTCTCTGCCAGAAAAGTGCTTTGGATGCATCCTCTTTCTCTTACTACGGATGGACATGGACAAGGCTTATACTGAACCTTGGACTCTGGAGAACAGATTTGTATGGATTCCACGGGAATTAATAAACGAGAAAGAGTGCACATACAGCTAAACCCCACAGTGCTGCCAACACACAATACGCCATCCAGGACTGGCATTCTCTTCTCATGACAAGCCTTGTATCAAAACAGTAGTTGTGTTGCTCTTCAGCACTACTGTAAAATAAAATACATTAAAAAAAAAAAAAACACAGTCCTGATCTATGGAGAAAATGATAGAACTGCAGTCAGTGTACAAAATGAAACAACACAGAAGCCAGTAAGGTAAGACAGTGGTACTCATTTATACTGACAAATGCCAGGTACACAGATTAAAAATAAATCAGTGCTAATTAACTACAGGGCTGAGACAGAACTATCACATCAAGGTGACAATTAAAACGGTGGTGATCCTTGTAGCAGCCAAATGCCATCAGCAAAGAAGAAAAAAAAAACTGAAGGAATTGTTATGCTATCACGTTGCTCTGTTTATACCAGCATGGACAATTTGAACAGAAAGGCAGATAAGAAAGAATGCTTTGTTTTTCTAGCCACAGTGTAATTAACAGAGGTGCTTTCTTTTAGTATTTATGAAAATCTCTGATTCATTGTCTACAATTAATAAAATGACAGTGCTAAAGGATGTAAATATTTAAATACGATGAATGTAAATATTTAAATATTATGGAGTGTGAAACGAGTTCAATAAAATGTGCCTCTAGCTGTCATTTCCAACTTTGCACTAAGTTCAGCACCAACAAAAAATGGTGAAAATGAGCACTCACACCATCTAACAATGTTGTGATGCAGCCCACAATAAAGTCACTGTGAAGACTGATAAATCGATGGAGTTCATGTTGAAACAAAAGAAGATATTCTAGAATTTAGAACTAGACAATAAACAATTGCAAAACATCTATACATTGATATTAAGGTGGGCCTCAGTAAGTACTGAGGGAACATGGAGTAAAGAAAAAGAAAAAAAAAAGTAAAGAAAAAGAAAAAAGAAAAGTAAATATCATGTTTACTTTTCCCACTTTTCTAAGCTACTGATGCTTCCTTTAATAGACAGAATGGCTTTTATGAAGCTATCCATGACTATGCTGGCCCCAGTGCAGGTGTTAATTCTGAACTCTCACATTTTCATAACGCTCAGGACAACTGTTTGATGAATCCTTTCCCTTCCATGGCTCTTATTCATTAAGGATGGATGACTGGCAGCCTGCATGTTGCACTCATTTGAACAGGCGGGGATTTAAGTTGTTTTCTGACAACTAAAATTTTTATAAACCACTGTTCTATGCTAACCAATTTTAAATCCCAATGTGTATTGAAGTCTTTAAAATGAATTAATAATCCTGTCTCATTAAGACCTGCAACCTAGGAATGAAATGCCAGCCTACTCCATAGGTCTGCTGTTTGTCAGGTACAACAAATTCTACTTCTAGGATTTAAGATGGATGCATTTCACATTTTAAGAACAAAAATACGATTTATATCAATATGGAATTCACCACTTGGTTAGGGCCATATTGTGCCATTGATTTTTAAGTAGAAGTTTCTCCCAGATCAATAAAGAGTTCTGCTTAGAAATCAATGGCATGATATGGACCTCAGAAGAGAAGACATGGTAAAGTACCTAATCATATATATTTTCTCATTTTCAAGCACTGCCATAGCTTATATTTTCCTTATAAATAATACCATTACTATCCATAGAAATAAATAACATTTAAATTCTTTATTTGTTAGCTACATGGTAAAGTATCTAAATAGAAAGGATTTATAATTGGAACACCAAATAATGAGTTTTGAAGAAAAACAAACTAACAAATAAAACCCTAGAAGAATAACCGCAGTTCCTATTCTAAATACAGAAAAAGATTTCCTGTTCTAATGAGAAAGGCTATATTTTGGGTGTTTGAATTCCTTCAGAAAGGATTAAAAGTGAGAGAACTCCTATCTGCTCATGATCCTTTTCTAAAACCAAAAAAAACCACATTTTTTTCTAAATTTCACTCAAGACATTTCAAATTTTTTTATCTACAGCAAAATATTTCCAAGTACCATGCATATGTCAAAGTTCTCATTTGCGTTACTGTTTCTATTGTATGAATTTTATTCCATCAATAAACCTTTAAGACTGGACCATACCATACTAGAGGGTGGGGTGTCCAAATGAATATTTGGAATTTATTTCTATTATCATCCTTATTTACAAATTCACATTACTTTTTGTGCTTCTCTCTCTTCAATACACGCAACAGCATATAACATCAGGTTCAGATTGTGTTCATCCATAATTCAGTTAAAAAAAAGCCAAACTCCTGTGCCTCTCTTGATCCATGACTGCAGGATACATGCCTAGTATTTATAGTAAAATCAGAGTAACTATGCAACACAGAAAGAAAAAAAAAAATATATATATATATATATATATATATATATATAAAGAACTCAAAGTGTCCTTTTGAATTGCTCAGGCGTGGATGGGAGACGGAAATAAACAACATAAAAAAGTGGTGGGGTAGTCTGCACTGCTTCACAAACCCCCAAATCATGCTGTATTCAATTTAACTGCTATACCACAGCTCTTTGCTGAGGAGGCTCTGTGCATTGCGGTTCTCCCAGCAGAGCTCTGCCTCCGGCCATGTCTGTCAGTCAGGGAGCTTTTAAAATGTTATACAGCACCAAAAGTAATGCAAAGAGATTGAAGGACTTCAGTGAAAGGAGAACAATTCCCCCTTGGCTGGAAGGTTAGTAGCCATGTGCAAAACACAGAGCACTTTAACCCCTTCTCTGTTGGTTGCTTGGACTGCCTTCGAGAAAGAATGCTGCAGAGCAAAGAGCAATGCCAGCACTCGCCTCTTTCCCTGCAGCTTCAAAACATGGGTGAACGTGAGGGTCAGAGAAAAAAATGGGAGGCTAATAGGTGTTGCTGTATAGGATTGCAGCACAGACACCCTCATCAGCTGCAAAAGAGTTCACCAGGAATAATTTTCACTTTTAAAGCTCAGCCATTAGAAGAGAATCCAGCACTTCAGCACTCAAGAAAACCATGCCAGTTTGCTGCTGCAAACACCTGAGCAGCAGCAAACTGAGGCAGACAGTTTCTCCCTGCCTCCTCTCCTTCCCCAACACTTCACTGCTGGCTTTGGAGGAAGCCTGGTGGAAGCGGCTTGACAGAATATATTTAATAACACAGTTGGCATTTGTGCAGCGATTCAAAGGCTAAGACTAGTGTTTCTTTTAGTCTGTGTTTTCTGGTTGTCTGGTTTGCTTTTTATTTATTTATTTATTTATTTAAGCTAGGCGTTAGTCTTCCAGCCATGATGCCTAAATCTGTTTTGGTGCTTTTATGTTGTCATACACTCATTAAATGTTTATATCAAAAAGCCCTTCTATACATTTACCTAGAAAACTGTTATGAGGACTAGGAGGTAATTGTTCAGAAATCCAATAAGAATATTCAGTGATAAGAAAGGTATGGTACTACATCTCCTAAATTTCCTAAAGAATTATTTCCTTTAATGCTTAGAGAGGAGGAGATCTAGTAAGAGAGTTGTGCGCAGACTTGCATTTGCAATGCATCTCTTTCCCATTCAATATGAAAGTACAGAATGCCAGATTTTTTTCTTGCATCTTGCTTTTTTCAAGATTAGCCTTTGCTAGTCATTTCTGCAGATTATGTTATACGCATTTAAGTACCAGTATGTGTGACTAACTTAATTCATAAAGAGAGCTACAGAGGCAAAATCTCCCAAAATCTGCTTTTATACACTGAGATTTCATTTTTTTCACTTTCCCAGTTTGAAAAAGCGAAGTGATGCAACAACAAACATGGACAATCTGTTAAAACATGGTACCTAAGTAATCTTGATCCTATTTACTCTGTCCCCAAACGTGCCAGGCTAAGGACCTCATGAAATGCAAATGATGAATTAAATATCATTACCAAGAGCATTTACTGAGAATAACAAAATACAGTACAAATGGTGCTCCTGCAAGAATTTTGATACTGACCTGGATTGTACGGCCATTAATCTAAAAAGCCTGAGCAAAGGAACACTATAGGAATAGCAAAACTGATGTATGCCATCGCTACTGCAATAATCTTCAGTCAAAGAGAGTCACAGCACACCTGACACAAGTCACTTCACCAAACTCAGTAAAGGTCGTCCCTTCTAGAGAGGACAGCCATACATCCTCTACAGTCACTCCTATGCACACAAGGCCTGATCTAGAGAAGTCTCTGAAAGGAAATTATAAATGATCTTTGATCTGTATGAGGTATCTACTTGGATCAGACAGTGGATTAACTACTGTCGTATGCAGACAAGCTAGAAACACTAAAGCTCCATGAAGCACTCAAAACTGTCTTCAGTTCAGCAAAGACGATAATTGCACCTCTGTGAATGGAGGCAAATTGCTTACTGACAAAGTATCCATTATGCACTGATGGTGGGAACATTTCTGCAGCCACCTTAATCATAAATCCGTCAGCCTAGAGAATGCTTTTGCTTATGTGAAACAACAGCTAATGTAAAACAACCATCTTCCTACCCGTAAAGAGGTTCGAAAAAAATTGGCAGTACTGTAAAATGGTTGATCCATGCCAGATGGAAAGCCAGCTAAGATCTATAAAAGTGGATATGCTGTAACAGCTGACCATCTAACTTCACTTCTCTGCAATATCTTGAAATAAGAAAATGCAACAACAGGAAAAGAAAATATCTATACTGTCAGTATCTATTAAAATTAACTGCAAAAGCACCTGAAACGATATATCCTGTGGCTAAACGAATGGTAGCAGGATATGGAAAATCTCAGTTCATCTCTCACCTTGATATATTTTCTTTCTCTGACCTTAGGCAAATTAGTTCCACTGATATTCTCAAAGGTACTTAGTTAAACAATTCCCATTTGATTAGACTCTAGATGTCCATATATCTTTGTGAATTTGACCTTCTTGCCCTTCAAAATCTGTCTAGACACCTTGGAAATAGCTGTAATTCTTCCTTTTTTACACCTTGTGTTTTTTTACCTTAAGTAGGAACTACTTCAAAACATCAAAACGGGGGTTAGGAAGGAGATTACAAGTGAACAGATTAGAAACGTTGAACTGCTAAGGAGAGTAATTTTCAGTCTGTCCGTTTGGACAGACTCCAAATTGGAAAAGTTTCAACACAATGATTGAGCAAGTCCCACCTCTGTGGCCACAAAACCCATTTGGCAAGTGTGTCATCTGGAATCCATGCCAGGCAACTCTCAAGAGGTGAAAAAAAAAAAAAAGCATGCTTCATCTCACTAGGTCCCAGATGCTAAGAAAGCATCTGACTTACTGGAGTCTTAACATGGTCCATAACACAAAATAGTTACTCTTGTGTCTCCCTTTGGATGGGACACAGTAAGTCAAAGAAAGCTAGAATGGCTTTCCAGCTATATAGTTTGAGTACTCACGAAGTTGAATACCTGAATCTCAGTCCCTCCTTCAGTTTATATGAAGTTGATGATGAACAGGAGGAACCACGAACCGATACAATTACCAACCCCGAATACTCTGGAGCATAGTGATGAGAGCACTACCATAAAATATGAGAAATATGGGTACATATCTCACAGATCTTGGTATTTCTGGGAGATAGCTGTCATCCACTGTAGGAGAACAAGCAGATGCTGGTCTTCCTCCTGCAATAAGGTGACTTTAGCTCTCCTTTTTAAAATTCACTTAGAAAGACCCCCAAATCCTAATATTAAGGCCCAACATTTTTTTTTTATATGAATTTACTAAAGTTACTAAATATTCCACTTGGCAAGAAAACTGTGGATTTTGTTAAGGTTCTGGTTTTTGGATATGACTGCCAAAACCACCCTCTGTTCAATTGTTATTTGCATAGTTGTATCTTCTATACTGAGTTAACTGTTCAATTCTAATGTCAGTTTTTCCTATAGACATCAGGAGTGATACTAACATGAATATGGAATACTCTGCTGAATTTCTTACTGCCATAAAACCAAAGTGAGATGATGTACCTGGTCTGTGAGTATGACTGTCCTTGTAGCACATTCATGGGAAGGTAGACACACAAAGATATATTACAGTAAAAAAATTGTGATATACTATATGGGTATCCAATAAACATATTTATGAAGTGCCTAGAAGTGGAGAATAGTCTAATTATCCCTGGCATTTCTGAGGACTACACTAATAAAGTATTATAGATGCACATGCATGCTTTAACAATGGGCTTGTTAACATACAAAAAAATAGTGATTACTTAAGATTACTCAGTAGCATATCAAAAATAAATAATACATACTTCCAAAAAAAATGTAACTGTATAATGTTGAGAGTTATAGAAAAATTAAATGATGAAAAAATATATAAAAATCTTCTTTGTGAATAGAAAACAATAAACTAGTTCCATATACAAACAGTTATACTTAACGTGTCACTTTTGTCATCACTAGCAATACTTACAGCAGATCATTTATGACTTAAATATAAGCCACTGAGCCATCATCCTCTGTGGGAATGTCACCATGAATGACACCATGTCCAACTCACAGACATGCATAAGAATATCAGAGACAAGAATGTCAAAAAAAAAAAAAAAAAAGGAAAAAAAACCTGAAACTTTCATTATAAAAATGAAAACACATCAGCCGATGCACAAGACTCCATGGTTCATTGAACCCTTGAATATCCACTCAGGTAAAATGAAATTTTCACTACAGGTTAAAAATGAATGCTTCTTTCAGTGAGATTAAAACCTAGGCCAGTATTACCCAGTAAATATATAATGCAATTCTGCAGCTTAATCATCAGTTAAAATTAAGAAACAAAATGCCTCAGAATAGGACAAAGTTTCCTTTCCTCTAAGATGATGATCAGATGATGAACTAGCATCATCTATTTTATTTTTGCTGTCTTGTATCATGCTATGTTGGTCTTGTCTCAGGAAAGTACTATGGTGAATCTATACTTAGTTTACCAATGATCTAGAATCTTTATTTTTGATAAATTACAAACATTTTCATTTCTGGTAGGAATCTGTCAATGTCAGTGCTAAAGCATGGACAATACAGAAACCATCCTTCATTCTGCTGCCCTTTTCTGGTTTGTTTTTGAATGAATACATGAGATGTGGGAAATGAGAGAAAGGCAAACAAAACAAAGCCTTTCAACGCATTGACAATATAATTAAGGAAAGAATTTATAGATCTCAGGCAACTCAGATATATTTATAATTTTGTAAGTAATATGGGAGACTGAAATGAAAGTGACCACATTTTTTATGTGCTCTGTAATGTACAATTTTGTTATTCCCTAGGGTCTTTCTGTTTTTTTGTTTGTTTGTTTGTTTTTTCTCCCAAAATGTCAAGAATTCCAGCAATTACTTGAAACTGCAGACATACTTACGGTAAGATCCCACTATTAAAATACTTTCTATTATTGGTCAGACTCTGATTGTAATAGATTTGATACTACCCATTATAGATTCTTATGTTATGGGATTACATGTATATACTAAATTACATAACCTGTTTGTTGATAGATTAATATATTAATATATTAACATATATACATTAATATAAACTTGGTGCATAACCTCAGACACTTAAAGTTGAAAATAAGGGTCTTACAATGCCAATTATTGCAATTAGGACAAAATAAATTTAAATGTCTCTGTATCTTATAACAGTATTAGTAAGAATTTAATTTTTAATATGTCTTTCCTTAATAGACTATGGAAATCTATAGCTTAGCTTGTATTTTCAACCACAATCTTACATTTTTGGTCTTCTGAAGAGTTAACAGGTTTGTTCTATCAGTACTGACTTTCGTAATTTCAGAGGATGTCAGCATTCTCAGGGAAAAATAACAGACAGTAGGTTTGCCCAACAAGTTTCAAGCTGTTAATCTCATGAATATTAACAGATAGACCCAGAGACAATAGTACCAACAGATAACCCATCAACTATCTTAACCGTGTGAATGGTCAGCTCAGGCCTCTCAATATTCTGGAATTACCTATCTTACACTAGGCATATACCAATGCTCAACAGCATGCTTAATAATATATAGCTCTTATACTTAGTAATGTATCTCTTTTCACAACTGTTTTTGACTTGTTTTTACCAACCTATATATGTTATGTTAGGCCCAGCAGCCGTAATGAGCCTATGACTCTTTTGTGGTGATTGATGAACTGCGAAAAATAAAATAACATAAAATCCTTCATGAGTTATGGAACATGAGCAAGAGTTATTTTAGGGCTTTCTTTTTTTCTGTTCTTTAAAACTGACAGGTTTCTTTGTTTCTTTGTTAATGTATTCCCATTGCAGCATAGGAATACAAGGACCAGATATGTGATAAACAGGTCATCACAACAACCAAAGCAGGTTCTGGTTAGACTGACAGAAGCTGTAAGTAGAGAGCTCAGTCATCTACAAATAACCTCAGCCAAAGTAATCCTCAAATGGTTTTTGACATTCAGAAACAGATGTGTTTCATTAAAGCTTACCACATATCAGAGCTGTCTGTGAATAGCTAATTTCTCCTCAAGAAACCTTTCACTCTAGCAAAACCTTCCACTCTCCAGTCCACATGGAAGTGTTCCCAACCACAAGACATTTTACAGTCTCAAAGAAGATAACAGCATTCTTGCCTGACTTTCATCATTATAAATTCTCATGTCTCTCATGTGTGACTGTTCAGTTCCCAAACACCAGACTAATGAATTGAGTAATTTTATAACACATACTTGCTGCGAATTTCAGCAATTATGGCCCAATGTAGACAACAGATGAGGTCATGCAGATTACTACAGCAGCCTTAATCTATGCCTTGACCACAGAAATAAATGTGATTTTTACTTATGAAAGTAATTTTCCTTTCAGTTTCTTTCCTGCCCTTCTAAATTTTAAATTAAAAGGAGAAGAAAACAATTTATTAGAAGAAAGACAGGGTTTGCCATCTGTATAGTACTCACAGTTAGAAACGGAAATTATTGGAGCTTTCCCTCACTGACCCTTTTATTTCCCCATATAGTAGACAAGTGAACCTCTATTAGGTTGTGTTAATATATTTCCATAATTTCAGTCATGCAAATATATGTTTAAGTTATTCAATTAAGGGTAAGTATTCTTTTGCCTCTGTTTTGTCATTCGTGCATACATGCCCCATCTCCCAGCATTACAAAAAGTACAAGGAACAGGCAACTTAAAATGTGAAATACAAAATTTCATAAATATTTGAAAGCTTATCTACAATTTCAGAATACTTTTTCCAGAAAGAAAAATGTCCATAAAGAGTCATAGGACATTTTCAGTTAGCACTGATTTAACTTAGAGTATAAATTATATCATCATATTATGCTTTTCCATTAACATACTACTTTGCATTGTTTTAATAGTCAGATACAGCAGCATTAATTAAAATAAAGCACATATTTTCAAAAAGTATCACAGCCAATATCCTCAGTTTTCATAAAAGGCAGTTTTGTTTTTCTTTTGTACTTGCAATTTAAGTAAAGTTTTCCACTTACTTTTGTCTGAGATCCCTCCATGCCACAGTAAAAATGCAAGTGTAGAGTGGACAGGTGGCTTATGATTTATATAACTTAGTTCAAGACATGTAATAAGCAGCTTGTTTATTGCATATATTTCTTTTACTTTTATAATTAGCATACATTTGTCTAGTTATTGCAGTTTGTAAAACTGTGGTTTAGATAGGAAATCAATAATGCCTTTTTAAGGTTAAGCTCAGTGATACAAAATGCTGAAATAGTCCCTGATGAAATTGCACCTCAGTTGAACTCAGAAAGAACAGCATTATGAAGAGAGGATAATGTCATACCTGCAGTATTATAGATGGCAGTCAATCAATCGGATATACTGTAATTGCTAAGGGCACAGTCCTTCTATTGTACTAAAAAAAATACCTTCAGGCCCAAAGGTAGAAGGATTGACACATTTAGTTTGGAGTTACCTAAGTCAAATTCTTTCCCAAAATGAGTGAAAGGCTCATGTGTCTTACTATAAGACACAGCCCAAAAGGACACACACACATACTCCAGGTAGAAATGGAGTACTGCGCAAAAGAGTAAGCCAGGAGGAGGGCTAACACTCTGCACTAAAAAAGCACAGAGGGAGCTATTGCTTTGGTGGAAATAAACACATACGTTTCTCTACATATATTCTGGGGTATGGTCAAGTGTGATCCACTGTGTGGTTCTCCAGAAAATCTCACAGAATCACAGAAACAGAATGATTGAGATTGGGTAGTACCATCTAGTCCAGCTCCCTTGCTAAAAAAAAAAAGGTCAACTATGGCAGGTTGCCCAGGACCATGTCCAGTTGGGTTTTCAATTCCTCCACAGATGGAGACTCCACAAACTCTCTGAGCAACCTGTTCCAGTGTTTGACCCTTGCACAGGGAAAAAGTGTCTTCTTGTGTTGAAATGGGATTTCATGTGCTTTAATTTGTTCTCAGTTCTTTTTGTCTCATTATTGGGCACCAGTGAGAAGACCCTGAACCTTCTCCCTCTCGTTAGGTATTTATACCCACTGATGAGCTCCCCTGAGCCTTCTCTTCTCCAGGCAGAACAGTTCCAGTTCTCTCAGCCTTGCCTCATATGAAAGACAGTCCAGTTTCTTATACAACACTGTGGCCCTGCACTGGATTCACTCCAGTAAGTCTGTATCTTGCAAAGGAAAGCCCAGAACTGGACTGGTTCTTCACATCAAGGTGGTACATGAGCCAAAACAAACTCTCATTTGTCAAATATCATCTCTCCATGGATCCTTTCCATTCTCTTCCTCCAAGTTGCAGGGAATTCTAGAAATGGTTATAGTTCAGTTTTCAATTATTTTCCTAACTTCTTTTTTATAAATACACTAGGCTACATTTATTATTAATAACAATTGCATTTGTTGACATGGGAGACCAAAATATAGGTGTATGTTGTGAACTTCTAAATAAAAGTTGTTTGATTTTTCTGAACAACTACAGATTTCAAGTGCCTAATAAACTTCTTAGAATGCTTTGAGGGGTAAAATATGATTTATCTCTAAATAGATACAGATCAATGACAATAAAGAGTCAGGCACTTTAAAACATATTAAATATACCAAATAAATGTTACTTGGAAAATATTTTTTTTAATCTAGTGAACATAAAAATTAGCTCACTTATCAGACCTATAATATTTGTATGAAAAAAATAATTTTCTGCTGTACATTGTAATGCTTTGGGATCATATTTATTTTGTCAAAAATGTAATAATCAAAAGATGGTTGGTGACATATTTTATCTGGATAATTTTTATATATGAGTAAAGAAAGTTCAGTTTGCACAGACAGCTTTCCAAAACATATATGTAAATTAATTCATGTATATATCTAATATTCTTTAAAAAGTTACTCAGCTTTCTACCTTTCTCTAACAGAGGTCATAAAATCGTTTCTCATCATTTTTGACAGATTATTCAGAAATATAAAGTGAACAATTAATTCACCATAAAATCAAGTATTTGCTTTACTTAGTGGTTAGTAAGGTGTTAAAAGCAATTGATGATATGAAAGACAGTAAAAGCTTATCGCTTAGAGAAGTTTCAGCTGAACTGCTTTTACTACTTTGCTTCACTTTAGCTAAAAATTTCTGTGATGTTAGAGCTTTTGAAATTCCTGGGAGGGTTTTATCCCCAGGAAGAGCCTTATTTTCCATTTCAAAAAGAACTAAACCAATTCTTTGTTTTTACCCCTTTTGATGCATATACACATTTTTGTATGGTTTGTGGCATTAAAGAGCATTAAAAGCCAAATCTTGCAACTTAGAAACTGAATAAAATTGCACTTTTGAGACTACATCAACCATTATTGGTTTTGCTATTCCTTTGGTTTTGCAGACAAAACACAATGCAACAAACTTACGTGATCAATGAGAATTTTTCATTGATTCACAACTTCCATCTACTCAACTATCAGATGTAATATGATATTTACTAGCTTTATTCAGACACATGGACAGAAAATAATTTCTGGTAAGGACCAAAGCAAGACAAGAGCCTGGCAAACACACTTCTCACCTACCATATGAAAACAAGAATCCTCCTTGAGCAGTGGCATTAAGGTCACACACTAGGGAGCTATAACCATCCTCTGATAATAGTGGGGAAGAGGGCTATCCCTGTATTTTTCCCCTCTGTTTTGCCAAGCATTTGGAATGTCCTTCCTTCCACTTCAGAATGAAACAACGGCCAAAATCTCAGATGTTTATTTATAAACTACCTGTTATGATGTTTCTGCTATACATGTTTACCTAATGATGGACAGTCAAGGAAAAAAAAATCTGTTTTCTCAAAAGGAAACAAAAAGAAAAAAAATATACTTGTTTCGGCTGGGATAGAGTTAATTTTCATCCTAGTAGCTGGTATGGTGCTGTGTTTGGAATTTAGGATGAGAATAATGCTAATAACACAATAATGTTACAGTTGCTGCAGAGCAGTGCTTACTCTTCAGCTCCTCATGCTGCTCTGCCAGGAGGAGGCTGGGGGTGCACCAGGAACTGGGAGGGGACACAGCCAGAACAGCTGACCAAAGGGATGTCCCACACCATGTGGCGTCATGTTGAAAAATAAAACTGTGGGGAATTGGCCAGGGGGCCGTCGGTCAGCAGGTGGTAAGCAATTGTGCATCACTTTCTTTGTATATCTTTTTATCATCATCATTAGTAGTAGTATTTTCACTTCATGTCTGTCCTAATTAAACTGTCTTTATCTCAAACCATGGGCTTTCGCCTTTTTTTTTTTCTTTTCCTTTTCTTTTCCTGATTCTCTCCCCCATCCCCCTGTGGGGGTGGTTGGAGTGAGCAAACAACTATGTGGTGCTTAGTGGCCTGTTGGGTTAAACCACAACAAAAAGCAAAGTTCCAAGATTTAGGTTTTCTATTAGCACTGAATAAGAAATTCATCCTCTTGGATACATACCCCCAAACACAGAAAGGATTATACCTTCTGAAGGCCCTTCCCAGCTCAATAAGAGAGGCTCTACTTCTCTTTGTTACCTGTGTTATCCATCGTCATGGTATTCAAGCATCACTAATGATAATTAAATATTTAGCTAGTTAGCATTTGGGGCAATAGTTGGCAGCCTGGTTGGACAGTAGCTCCTGTGAGCAGCAGACAATCAGAGTAGAAAGAATTATTGTGATTATTTCTTAATAATGTGGTTAAAATGGCTCTCAGCTAATCAATGAAAAAGACCTACTTACTAGCCCCTTGTTCAGAAACAACTGAATAATAGTTATGCAAGTAAGAGCTTTCAGACAAATTACAGAGACTTTCATATTTTACTGTTAGTGAGAAATAACTATGCCACAATTATGTAAGTGAACCTGCAGAGAAAGGTGGAGGGAATTGCTAATTGCCCCATAAATACACAGATGAGTGTCAGCAGTTGTGCAGCATCCCAGTTGCCTAGGTGGCTCAAGTAACTTAATAATAAAATACTGTGCCAGAGTTCCAGCTTGTCAACACACTGATCAACTCACCCCTTTATTGTTGACTTGCTAATTGCCTTCCCTATCTCTGTCTCTTATCTTTTGCAGCAATTTTTAGGACTTATTTTTCAAGAAGGGCGAAGAGAAGGAAAGAACCTTTCTTCCTTATTAAAATGCAATAGCTATTGCAAAACATTAGGTTTATAGTTAGACACCTGAATTAAACAGTTCTGGTTCTCAGAGATGCTTTTAGTCAGAAGTTGTGCATGCAGAAGACTTTGGAAAATCAGGACAAGTTTTTAGATGCATATTAGCACAGGGCACATACATCCTTTCATGATCAGTACGAATAGGACGCTGGACTAGACACCATGTTAAAATTTAGGGTTGTTTACTTGTGCACGTACTGAAAAAAAATTATAGCATATTCAGCAGTGCTTTAAGTTCAGATCCTTGCTGTCTGAAGGAACATTAAAAGTAGAGAGAACAGTGACCAATCTGATTTTGAAGAACACTGCAGAGTCTTTTAAAGTATTCACAACAAAACTACAAAACCAATTTTTTCTCATTTTTTTTCTTTTTTTTTTCTTTTTTTTTTTTCTTTTCTTTTAGAGTTGATGTCCCTTTCAGCTTAAGAGAGGTAGCAAGTTTAACCTCCCAGTTTTGTTCTTCAAAGATTAAGCACTCCATCCCACAAAGCAGAGGTTATTTTTCTTAAAGCAATGCCAAAGCCAATTATTACAAATTCTCCTATCTAGCTCTTTCAGATTTTTTTTAATACTCCTAGCAAATCAAGGCAAAACCCTCAGGTCTCTAATTTTCTTCAACTTATTTCAAAAAATCAAATAATTATCAGTCATTCATATGATACCATATGTCTATTAAGTGGGACAAAGCTTTTATTACAATTATATTTGCTTTGGTCTGTAGACCAAAAATCTCAGGACAGTAGATTTTCATTTATTTTTTGTCATTTCATTGTGTGTGTGTGTATACATATACATGTATTTGTATGTATGCCTCATAAGAAAAATGAAAGTGTATTCCTTAGAGGCATGTCTAAGAGTGGTGCATTGGCAGAAAGGACATGAAAAATATTGACTTTTAAGTCTAACATAACTGAACCTATGCAATACAGTGTAAAAATCCTTTTCTATTCCAAATTTATATCAAGATTAACCATTTCTGCAGAACAGGACTAGAGATACAGGTTCCTCAGGTTTACTACCCTGAACAGGTTTCCCTTCCTGTACCAGATTCACTTCAAAAAAAACTCTTAACAATAGAGTTGCTGTTCTACAGTGGAGAAAAAAATAAAAATGAAGTACTCACTTGGAGTATCTTCCATGTTCTAGAAACAGCAGTGGTCCAGTGCTTAGATGTGGAAACAAGATAATGAAGTTTATTATTCCACTGAAAAAACAATCAAATATAAAGCATTATTCCCCAAAGTATAATACCCCCATACAAAACTCACACCCACTTTCTATTATTTTGACTCTGTGCTATCATTTATTTTGAAATGTAAAGCATTGCCTGTAGCACTTCCCTGTTCCATGTTTCATTTCTTAATTTTCCCTTGTCAAAACTGGAACTATAGATTTAATTTGGGCTTGGAGAAAAATAAATGAATCCTAAGGTGGCCCAAAATCTTCTTAAGGTTATAGAGGGTAGCACACGAGGGTGCCACAAGGGGAGCAATGTGATGAAGATTTAAGATTGGATACATTTTAAACACAGTTGATGCTAATACAGATTTTGCACTCTTTCCTCCAAAGGAAGGTATCAGTGGAAGAAATAGTCTCTGCTTACTGAATTCTTACACAGTACTCAAAAAGTGCAGCACAACTAAGAAGGCCAGACAACTTTAAAGCTCCTTGCTTCACCAGTTAACCTTTCTTTATCTCAGCCCATGAGTTTTCTCACTTTTCCCCTTCTGATTCTGGCCTCTCTCTTGCTGCAGGGGAATGAGCGAGTGGCTGTGTGGTGCTTAGCTGCCTACCAGGGTCAACCCACAACATGGTTAGATGAGGAAACTGAAAGTATTGAAGATGAAAATGAAATTAGCAAGAATATTTATCTTATTCATACTACAAAGACCTTATGATCTACAATAATGTATCTGATTAATTTATACTTTGCTACAGGTTAGAGCATATCAGTTGTACCTGCTGGAAAAATGGCTTAGAAATAGTTCAGCTGGTTATTTTCACCTTTTTTTTGGATGGTAGAAAATATTGCAATACAACCAGACCTGAACTTAGTGATATGAATGAAAACAACATAGAGATATTTCAAGCAACATGATCAAAGACAATTTGTAAAAAGTAAATCTATAAGTCAGCCTGGGGAACCATGCACAGCTCCCTCTAGTCACAAATCCCAAGAGCTATTTATCACTTTTCTTACATTAAATACTGTAACAGTTTGACAACCTGGCATTATATTACGCGTAACAGCATCAAATGCAGCAATCTTCTGCTTCAGGACACATAATTCGTATCTCCTCCACATACATTAGATTTTTCTTCATCTTATCAACTAAATCTAAAGATTCAATTCTCCCTGGAATTAATTTTCATTCTGAAAACTCTAGTTGAATTTCTATATATCCCAGAAGAACCCAGGTAACTGAAAAAAGTCATAGCTATACACAAAATGATATGGAACCCTAGTGTTGGTAATGTTTATTGCTATATTTTTCTAGAAACTACTATTTTTTTCTAAACAATTGGCATTATTTGAAGCTTATACATTACTCTAACTAGACAAAGTACTCACCAGAAAACAAACAAACAAACAAACACGCAGCAACAATGGAGAAAATGGTCATTTAACTTCTAAGGATGCGTAATTAATCCAAGCTTTATAAGGTATATATGGAACTACATGAACTATCTTTCTTCTCTGAAGTCTAACAAAAGAAATTATTTCCTTTTAGTTTGTAGAAAAGAGAAGCAAAGAAAAGAAGAAAAATATTGGAACTGCATTTTATGTAAAATATACTAGGATTATCAAATTAAGAAGCATCATAAGGTAGAAAGCTCTCTCTTTTTGACTTGCTAGATCTGAAATATCAAACATTTATTTTTTTGTTGTTGTTGTTGAGAAGTAAATAAGACTGACAATTTATATGAAAAGTTTCCTATCAGAAATAGTATTTTTTTTTTTTGTTAAACCAAGACAAACCACATAAAATTAATGAAAAATAATTTCAGAAACAAGATTAGGAACTATTTTAAAAACACTCTTCCACTTCTTAATTTTCCAAATAAAAGTTGTTTTTCAAACTTAAAATACCTTATAAAACCTTTAAATTTTTAAAGGGGATTACTCCCCTTTCAGGACTATCAGCTTTTTAGAGCTACTCTAAGTTGTTATCAGGAACTTGTATAAATCAAGATTTGTTTCCAAAGGGATTTTTAAAGAGAGATGAGGAAAAAAAAAAAAAGTGTACTGCAATAAAGCCTTATGGGGTAAGGTATTTTGCAAAAACAGTATAATGCTATGTTATGCAAGAATTTTCTTCCATTCTCTTTTAGTAGTAGAAACTTAATAGCAAACCTTTATGAACAAAGTACCACCAAAACTAACAACACATCACGACTTTTGTAAAACATAATAAAACAAAATGCACCAGCAGCCTTGTATCCTGGAGTCACTGCTATCATTAATTAAATTGAGTACAGTCCAATTGTAGTTATCAGTTTTGTGAGATAAAAGCAAAAGAGGAAGAGAGAAGATTGCAAGGTGCTATCCAACAAAATGAATGCAGAAAGTAGATTAAAGTCAATTTCAACATAGAACATAAAGCAGAAGTTTGCCCAGATGGTTTAACATGTCATATTAGCAGAGAGGTAAAATCTGTGTCCCCATGGTGGGCAACAGACTTAAGAGTTGGAGATGCCAGGATTTCAGCCCCTACATGCATAAAAGATTCAGCAGCAGAAAGAGTTATGTGAGAGTTATGCAGGCTACAGCATTGCTGGAAGGTAGCAGGCAGAGCAAGGATTTGGAGGGAAAGATTTTGGAGTCTGCCCATACTTATGTTCACCTGATTGAATACTGTAACATAGCAACTATAAATATTTTCTCTCCATAAAATGACAGTTTAATTTTACAAAATCAGCATAATTTTCATGTGCCAAATGCTGAGTTATGACATGAAACACTTATTTGCATGAATTTCCATCATGCTGTCAACACAAAGTTTCTTGGCAAAGACATATACTTGCACCTGCTGTAGCTATGGAGGCTGGCCGACCAACCTTACCAGGCCTGTAAGCTTAGCTTTGCTTTTTCTATCCAATTTTGTAACGTGTCCTCCTCTCATGTTTACCCATTACATACAGTAATAGAAAATCCTTGCTTTGAGTCAAAGGCCTCTAAGTCAATTAAAAATTCTAACAGCATCACTGCCACTCAAAACCTGGCACTTCTGATTTAATTAGAAGAAAAAAAATATGTATTTAAATGACCTACTCAAATTGCAGACACTTTAAAGGCCAGTATGCCTACTGTTATAATTTTGTAATTGTTCCTTACAATGAGGTGATACAGTCAAGTTTCAAACATTAACTGAGTTAACAGACTGACTGCCACTTCTGTCAAAAGAAAACCTACAGTTTAGCAGATCTCATTATAGCCCTTAACTTTATTCAGTTAACCATTATCTATTTGTAGAGATGGTGTCTCTTAAAATAAGGATATGGCTTCTGGTTTTAGATTCATATATTTTACATGGGGATGGATAAAACAGACTATTGTAGAACAGACTAATTAGCATAGTATGGGGATGATTTTGATCCTAAACTTCATTTTTTTTTGTTATGTATGGACCCAAATAGATGACCAAATAATTGTGGTGGTTGAGTCTTGCTTTTATTTTTAAAATGAAAAATAAATAAACCACATAAATAATAACATCCCTGTGAGAAGGTTTAGCAGTTCAGGGTTGTATAAATCAGAGATCCCTTAGCAAGTTCTGCTCTTGGCCTTTTTCAGATTCCAGGAACTGGAGCTTGGCAGGATACTTGCATGTTATCTTCGTTCAACAGAGAAAGACAGGATTCCTTGGCACCATCTGGGATGAAGAGCATGCTCGCTTACACTGCAGTTGCTTACAGTCCACTTATTCTTATTGTAACAATAGAGCAGATTTAACTTGTTGAATAGAAACCACTTAAATATGTTCTTCCCCTACTTCAGTTTCTCTTATCCAATTGTATCTAAAGTTAAAACCGTAATTTGACATTATTATATTGAGACAACTCCTTTTTTTGCTGCCTACATAGACATGCACGAGTACTTACTCATATCTTCAAGTACTCATATATAAACATTTTACCAATGTAATATAAAATAATTATTGGTTTGTAATACTGTTGATACTCTGGATCATTTAAGTCAGTCAGAAAAGTATTAAAAAGTAATTTTTTCAGAATGTGTCATCCATGCTTTATCTAATTCTAAGCACATCCTCTGGCATCTGTATGCCTACTGGGATTCAGAAATCTTCTATAAGATCACTTAGCTACAAAAAAAAAAGACTCACTTAGATATAAACAGCCTGCTGACAGCAGACTGTTAAACTGTTATAAACGGAGCTGACAGCAGACTTTTCATCAGTCACAATTCTCTCCACCTCTATCTCCAGCTTTCTTAGAAGTGAAAATTCGAGTATTTAATGGGTTGTGCAAGAACAAGCTGCGTATTAATATTTTGGGACTCTGTAAGAAATTGACAATTCTTTCCCTTATGAGGAGGAGTGCCTGCAGTTACCATATTTCACTCCAGAGAGAGCTGGTCTGAGAGGGCTGACCTTATGCCTCCTTCTGATTCCATGAGCTGAAGCCGTAAAAAGATGGGCTGTTGGAGCACTGACTTGGATGAAGAACAAGATTAGAGATGGTTACAGAGTTCCATATGAGTTATTAGCAGTTAGCCTGACGTAAACACAACTAATGGATAATGGAATTAGTTTGGCTGAGTGGAAAACACTCAGAAGAGCCTAAGACTAAGATGGAAGACTTCTCTTCCATCGTGAAATATTTCACAGAGGAGGGAGAAGAGTAGGGAAAGTCTTGTATGTCACTCTGAGAGCTTAGGTGGGTTATGGCACTGCTTGAAACAGAATCCTTGTAAGGAGGCGGATGTGCCTTTTATCTTTCCACAGGCATTCTGGAGATCAGAAAACAAACAAACAAAGAAACAAACAAAAAAAAAACCACCACTGGTAATGGGACAAACTAATAGATACTGTTTCTGAGTTCAGATCACTTTCACAGTGTCCCACTTTGTTCAGTAAATTTATTTCAGTAAACTACTGCGTATATGTATTATAGATTTTTTTATCTCTGAGATTTTGCAGTTGTTATTAAATTTGTAGCCACTTAAAAGGCAATGATGTAGGTCTTTTTGTTTTGTTTTGCTTTGCTTTGTTTCGTAACAGCATTTAACTCAATAAACAGCAAACAAATCCAACGTGATTCTTAAGTGGACACTAAGCAGACTGCCTTTAGGATCTGGCAAACTTGCCCACAGAAGTCCAAAAGGGATTTCTCCTGAGCAATCACTGATCAGATGTTAAAAGATTAAAGATCCTGGATTTCAGGTGCACAGATAGACATCCAAATAAGTTTCAAGGAAAAAGAAGGTGTTGTTACAGATTTTTATTCATGCAACTGACAAAAAAAAAATCTGTATAGGCCTGTTAAAGTAGCTAAAAATATGCCGTTGGAAAGTGTAGCATTCACACAGCAACAACAACAGAAAGAAAGAAGAGTCGTGGTCTGAACTGCAACCCTATCTTCCCCCCTCATTTTTTCTTATGTGGAGCAGAGAAGGAGGATGGACAAATATCGGGAAAAAAAAAGTATAGGAAGGACTGGGTACCGGTAAAAAAATCTTAATTTCTTTTGCATCCATATAAATCATTGTCAGTTGTTTCTAATTCATCTCTCTGAGTTTATTAGCTCCCCTCTATTTTGCTGAAGTCAATCAGGAAATAGAAAAAGGAGAAGAGAGGGGAAAAAATGTGAAAATGACACTCAAAAAAGCCTAACAGATAATTTTCCACTTTTCTTTCTACCCTTGTCAAACACATTTTATAGCAATGATATGAATGACAAAACAAATCTTTGTGATCATAGTATCTGGAGACATTTTAAAATTGCATTTCAGAAGAAGAAAAAGCATGGAAAAAAAAAAAGTATCAGTATATAACAATTTCACCTGAAGTGAACTCTTCAACTAAGCGTCTGAAAAATGAAAAATTTGAGATTCTTATTCTTGTACCAGAAAGACTGAAAAATATACACACCTACCACTTTAAATTTCCACCATTTAATCAAGAATTTGGGACAAATTTGCTTCAAGGATGTGCATTATCTGTGCATTATCTGATGTGCAAGTGCATTATCTGTGAAGTTTAAAAATCTCCTACAGCTCTTTCTTCTGCATATGGTCACTGCCAATAACATATTCTAGGACATCCAGTACATCTTCTACCCAGAACAGCTGTAAAACATGATGGGATTGGATTATACAATGCCCTGGATAAACAGCATTTAGTTCCTTCAGTGGTTAAGGACCATTTTTCCTGATGGTGCTTTTTTTTTTTTTACCCCTTTCTCTGCTCATTCATTTACAAAATTATAGAATTACAGAATGACTGAATATCCCATGTTGGAAGGGAACCACAAGGATCATCAAGTCCACCTCCTGGCACCACACAGGTTACCCACAAACTAAAACCTGCATCCGAGAGCAATGTCCAAATGCTTCTGAACTCCAACAATCTTGCTGCCATGACCACTTCCCAAGGGAGCTTGTTCCAGTGTCCGATCACCCTCTCAGTGAAGAATCTTTTCCTAACACCCAACTTGAACCTCCTCTGTCGCAGCTTCATGTCATTCCCTCAGGTCCAATCGCTGTCACCAGAGATCAGAGGTCAGCACCTGCCCCTCCACTCCCCTGAATAAACCAAGTGGCTTCAGCTGCTCCTCATACATCTTGTCCTCTAGACCATCTTTATAGCCCTCCTCTGGACACTCTCTCATAGTTTTGTCCTTCTTATATTGTGGTGCCCCAAACTGCACCTCACCTCGAGGTGAGGCCGCACCAGGCAGAGCAGAGCGGGACAATCACTTCCCTCAACTGGCTAGCTACGCTGTGCCTGACACACCCCAGGACATGGCTGGCCCTTGGTGCTGCCAGGGCACACTGCTGTTTCACATTCAACTTACTGTCAACCAAAACCCCCAGATCCCTTTCTGCAAGGCTGCCCTCCAGCCTCTCATCCCCCAGTCTGTACTGCCAGCGTTGACCCTTCCCAGGTGCAGAAGCCAGTACTTGTTCTTGTTAAACTTCATATGGTTGTTGATTGCCCAGCTCTCTAATTTGTCAAGATCTCTCTGCAAAGCCTTTCTATCCTTGAGCTCCTCCCAATTTAGAGTCATTTGTAAACTTACTTAGTATACCTTCAAGTCTTGCATCCAAGCCGTTTATGAAAACATCAAAGAGAACTGGCCCTAAAATGGAGCCCTGAGGAACCCCACCAGTGACCGGCTGCCAGCCCAATGTAACCCCATTTGCTATAACCCTTTGAGCCTGACCCATCAGTCAATAGTTCGCCCATTTTATTATGTACTTGTTTGGCTATATGCTGGACATTTGGTGAGAAACAGAATCAAAAGCTTTGCTGAAATGCAAAAAGATTACATCAACTGGCTTCCCTTGGTCAACTAGATGCGTAACCTTGTCATAAATGGAATTAAGTTCGTTAAACAGGACTTGTGAGCCCATGTTGGCCATGACCAATTGCAGTGACTGCATTGTCTTTTGTATGTTTTTGAATAACTCAGAGAATAATCTCCAAAATTTTGCCAAGCACTGAATTGAGACTGACAGGCCTGTAATTACTAGGGTCATCTTCCTTGCTCTTCTTGAAATTTGGGACGTATACCAGCTTGTAGTCCTCTGGGACCTCTCCAGATTCCTAAGACGGTTGAAAAATAATTGAGAGAGTTCTCACGATGATGTGAGCCAGCTCTCTGAGTATCCTGGGATGAATCCCATTCAGCCCCATAGACTTATATGCACCCAGCTGGAGTAGCAAATCCCTCACAAGTTCAAGGTTGGCTGGGAATTTATCATTCCTGCACTCATGGTCCTCCAACTCAGGGCTCCAGGAGTCCCAAGGCCCATCATCAGTACTGAAGACAAAGGTGCAGAAGGCATTAAATGCTGTGCTTTGTCTATGTCCCTACTTGTGAGATGACCATCCTCATCAAGTAGCAGGCCAATGTTATCTCTGGTCCTCCTTTTGCTAATATGCTTTAAAAAGCCCTTTTTATTGTCCCCCAAAGCACTGACCAGCTTCAACTCTAACTGAGCTTTGGCTGCAAGAATTTTCTCCCTACAACGGTGAACATTTCTGTAATCTTTCCTCATTTCCAGTGGCCATACACTTTCTGCCTAAGCTCTAGAAGATTCTCTAGATGAAGCTCCAGAAGATTCCACCAAATCATTTCTCAGTTCAGATGCTGAAACACTGGAAACCATCTTTTCCAAGCTCTAGGGTCAACTAGGGTAAAGAAAAGTATAAATGGGAGGAGAGAAAAAATGTTAAATTATTCATTTTTCAAAATCTGTAAATCAGAAGGCAACTAAAAATTCATTTGTTCATGCTACCATCTTTTGCATGTACAACAAATAATAATACATAACAAAATTTTTCTGCTAGCTTTTCAATCGAAGAAAAAAGAATGGCTAAGACTTCATTCTGTTTTGCATTGGTTGATTATGTAGGTAGCATTTTTTCATTTTCCATGTATGTAAGTAATCAAACTTTCCTTTCTTTGTGGTATAATGCCCTTTTATGGCTTTCCTCAAAAGCAGGTTCATAATATTACTGTCTATGTTTTTGGCAGGGGTTCCATTATAAGGGACACAGAGAGTCTGTGTCTACCACAACACAATTACTATGCACCTTCTGGAAACACTGACAGTAATGAAATTCTACAGTAAGCTTTACAGCTACAATGTTAATAGGTACCTTAGTATGTTTTCATCAGGGAACTTCACAGGAAAAAGAATCTGGCACAACATGATAACTGTAATGCAGGCAAATCAAGAAAATATACATGAAAACAAAAATTGTTTCAAAGTCAATTTTTTTTCCCTGTTTGTAAAGACACAAACAAAACAAAAACTTTTTTTTTTTTTTGAACAGATGACTAATATAAAGAAAAGACAAATGAAAGAGATTTAATGACCATTAATGACCATACTGGTATGATCATTTACAGACTAGTTTGATAGTTTGATAGACACTATGAAGGACTGTTCATTTATATGTCTATAAATATATCACATAAATAAATGTTTCAGAGAGTAAAATATATCACTTTCTATGCACTAATGAATAAAATATCTCGACAGATCCTCGAAGAATGTGAATAGCAGCAGAATAGAGAGAATCTAAGACAGAGAGAAGTGATCTGAAAAGATCTGTCAGTGCAAGCAACAGAATACACCAGAGCCAGGATCAGACCTAAGGCCAACCCTATATCTTCAACATTTACTTGTTTTTTCTCACTTTTAAATGATAGATTTAAAAAAAATAAAATAATAATAACTAAAAAAAAAGTTCATATATAAAAGGTTATAGCATTTTTAGCATTTTTTAAAACTGCATCCTGAGAATACAAAATGAGATTCACAGTTGACAGTGCTACTTAAAAACTACGTGACCTGGAGCAGTAAGTGTTTTCCTCAGCCTCTGAGATTTCACTTCTAAGATCATCGTTTTGATGCCTTCATGTAGCAGCAAGTCAAACGCACAGAGCATGCAATGTGCGATTTGTTTTATGATCTACCATGCATGTAACCTTGAAATATCCACACTTTATCAAAAAGGAACCATCCAAAACACTGCCAATATATTTAATAGCTCAGTGCACAAACCAGTGAAATTAAGATTTTGGCAAAGAAAACCCATTCAGGAGGAAAAGAAGAGAAAAAAAGCTAGACTTCATTTCAGTTTTTCAGACTTACTACAATCAGTGGAAAATACACAGACTTATTTGTAGAATTGTAGAATTTGAGAACTGTAGAATTTGTAGATTTGTAAATAGTGGCTATACTAAATTATGCATCATGTTCAAAGCCAGGTTACTCTGCTTAGAGGAGTAAGCTACTTGATTATTCAGGTACAGTATGTTATGAATATTATTGAACTTTTCTCCCACATACAGCAAGTGGATGACTATCTTCTATAAAACCTCTGTTTGCAACAACTACAATTTAATAGCATTGTGTGTAATTCTCCGATATCACTGCTTTTGTTTAACGTATGCTACTCCTTTTTATCCTAGAAAACCTTGCTGAAATGCACTTCTATTTTCAAGATGAATAGGTTATATTTGTTTAGAAGTACTTAATCATGATTATATGCAATTATTATGAACTAGATTTCTATCCTTGGATCAAAAATTGATTTTCTTATTCAAATCACAAACTACCTACACATTTAAGGTGTGTAAGGTGATCTGTCTATTATAACTACTGATAAAATGAGTTACTAGCAAGAGTATATAGGTGAAAGAACAAATGAATGGTTTATAGGCATCAATGTAAACTTGTCATACCAGAAGTTCACAACTGATGAAAACTTCAGAAAGACGAAGAAGAACTGACTTAAGGTGAAACATGATCTAGCTTGTTCCCTGGTTCTGTTACACAATAATCTATCCTTATTGAACAGACCATACTGGACATTTTTAACCCCGATGAAAGTGAATGTTTCCTTCCAATTTCTGTTTGTTCCCAGCCCAGCTTCCTGCTTAGGAAACTCAGATTATGTCTGACCCTTCATCACTTCCCACCTTCCCTCCCAATCCATGGAACAAAATATCTCTTTCTCGTTTAATAAAATAATCCAAACAAAACTGTTTTCCCAATGACCAAAGTTGCTTATGTCACGCCACTGCAGAAAGACTGAAACCAGTGGTTACCTAAAATATAGGCGATTTATTTTTCTGATCTGTAGATAATAAGTACCCATTTTCTCATAGAGGTAGTAACACACATTACAAAAGACCATAGTGGGACTCTGAGTAACTTAGATGGGAATTTTTATTTTTTTCAAGTCCAAAATTCCACTAAACTTTAAAAGCATCACATATCTTCATCAACTATTTTACTTCTTCAAACATCTTTGAAGAAAAACAAATTGATTGAGAGAATCTCAATTTCCCTAAGGCGCATGAATAGACAGTAACATTGCATATGAACCAAAGCTCACTGATGAGCAGGAACGTATTAGGTCTTTCTCATTCCAAACCCTATGATATTTCTGTTTTTCCTCCTCTGTAGTTACAGGTTCTCTTTTTATATGATCAAAGATCATTTAAGAAGTGATCACAAACAGACACTTGTTTTAAAATTTAGTCCATCTGTACCTTTCTCTACCCTCCCAGTTTTCAATTGTCCATATAACCAAAGAGGAGATTGTATTAATCTTAGCAGAGTAACTCTTGTGCTCACATCTGAGATCAAAGGCTTACATGGGATGGGAACAAACGGCCAGAATTTGATTTCAACTCTCCTGACCTACAACTTAAGCCACTGCATGAATTACCTTCTGGAACTCTGAAAAAGAAAACCAATTCTTTAGATATTTCTCATTTTTAAAACCCACACTGGGTTTGTAGAAGATGAGAAAACTCTCACGTGTTCATATAAAATATATTCACACACACCAACCCCCCCCAAAATTATGTGTTAATGATTTCACTTAAGATGATAAATGTATATTTGTCAAGTTTTCTGCTTTCAAGTATTTTAGCATGATGTGGTTGTTTCATTTATAAAATATAAATACGTAAAATACTACATTATACTTCACAATTCAAATCACAACTAATGCATTTAAAGCCTGTTTCATCCTAGAGGAATCATAAGTGGTCTTCAACAAGATACAAATGTCTGCTTTTGACAGCTGATCAAGAAGAAACAAAAATGTGTTAATGAAGCTTTCTGTATGGCACGTGTTAGGGGACTGAAAAATTGAAACTGTCGTGAAACTGATTTCAACCAATGTCTTATAAAATATATGACTCTTCCCTGTAGGACAGTAATTTCTACAAGCACTACTGACACATTTATTAAATTAACCCACTGATTGTTTTTGGTAACCAGAATATAATATTATAGCAGTTTAAAGAATTGCTATTTTGTAAGAATTGCACTGTTACTAAAATAAGGATTTCTTTTTTCACAATACATGTAATGTTCACAATTCAGAGAAGGACCTCCACTGACTATGAATGTCTATCTGCGCCATCAATCACTTAAACTTAGTTGCATCACACTTCACGGGGACCACTGCAGCTCATGTACTTACTCTAAAGCATAGGTGATTACCAGGGAGACTCTCCATTACTTCCAGACGATTCTGCCTCTTTTTACCCAGGTGATATCAACTCTCCAAAAATCACTTCTGCTTTAATACTTGTATTTTCACATTCCTTAACTTAAATTTTAGAACAAACAGAACAACCCCCAAACCAGTGTGTAACTGGCGTGATGGATAAACCATGTAGTTTGTAGAAGAATAGACACAAACCCTATTTACCTTGCAAAAAGGACATGCTTCCTGAGAATCCTCAGCATTCACACATACTTCCCACATGACATTCACACATGACAGTGTGTTACAAGCTACCATGAGTAACTGGAAAACCTTTCTGGCTCTTCTGATCTTTATTATGCCAGTTAATCACCTGATCTATGCAAATGAGAATGGGATTTGCTGTACTATCTTCTGGATTCTCCAAACATTGTGTTGCAGAGAGAAGGTTTAGGTTCATCCTGTCCTTTGTTCATAATTTCTTAGTGATAAGACAACATATTTCAAATATACCTTAACCGAATCCAAATAAAATGCAACTGACAGCCCATTTCCCCCCCAGCTTTCAAAACAATCTTGTTTGCGTTTTTTTGTTTGTTTGTTTGTTTTCTTTCTCTTTTTCTCTGTGTAAAAAAAGACAGACTTAATCTATTCAGCTAAGGTTAAATCAGAATGTTCTTCCTCTCCCTCTCAAATGCAGATAGAGCTGCTATGCTCTTGCAGGGAAGATGGCAGTAAGAGATTCATAATCTTTTCCTTACTTTATACCCCAGACAGCTCTCTCGGAGAGAACAACCTCTTCTTTACTGCCTCCATCAAAAATCATCATTCTTGGTGAAATGTTACATTCCTATAGCTACGTTCCCCCATCAAGCCTCCCGAAGCATCCAGGAAGATTCCGTCTCTCTCCTGCAAAATTGCTATATTTTCTACCTATGCAGGAAATCAGTTGACTGTGCTTTTTGAATAAAATAAGTATTTTTCTGCTTCCTTGGATATGCATGTCTTATATCCTATGCTTGACTGACCAGTTAACAACTCCTTATTCAATCAGAGAGAAATTTCATCCTCTCTCTTCCTTTGGCAGACCACTGATATATTTCACTGTGATATACAATCAATAAACACTACTAATTTTATATCTTCTCTATTCTGTATAAACAAACGTATCTGACAAATGTTTTAAGTTATACAGCTATGCATAACTTTGTCATTAATATTCTTTTTTAAGATAAAATATGGTAGTAATTCTTAGGTGACTGATCTTCAACTTCTTTTTCTAAGCCACTGTCAACTTCTTCTCATGACTCAACCTAGCTTTTACCTGTATGATAATAAGCAGAGCTGGATCTTTCACCTTCATTAGTGCACACTGAAGATCACTGTCACTTCATTTCTTGTGTGAATTATGTGGATTACTGACTCCCATGTAAGCCTACTGTTAATTTTTATTTTTTTACACAAGACCTTCAGAACTTTGCTATACAAAATCTTGAATTGAAGTGTCAAAATCATCTTGACATTCCTGTATTACTAAATAGAAAAGACCATTGCAACACATAAGAGTGAGAGAGTGTTTTTTTTTTTTTTCTTTCAGATGGATAAGATGGTGATTAAAATCCTACATTTTGAGCGTTATTTTTCTTGTCTGCCTTTCAAAGGCAGATTTGCTTAATGTATTCTTAGCTAACTGGGCATGCCCAGCACAGACAATAAATTAAGGTCACATTATCATAAAATGTAACTAACTAGCCTTTTTTTATTATTATTTTCATTTTTTAAATTAGGAGTCAGCTAGCTATACTCTTTCCATTACCAACAGGAGACACAGCCCAACAAATGGATTACATCTTTCCTCATATTGCTCATGCTGTCCTAGAATGTGATTATTTCAGTTTTATTGGCAATCTGTCATCTTTGCTAATTCCGTATCTGACACTACAGGGCAGTAGTTGAAAAATATGCATGACTCCTTCCTTGCAGGTTGCTGATTTTCTTTTTAAACCTCTGCTAGTCTGCTCATGAATGGGATAAAGGAAAAAATGTATGTTGTCTTTTATGATACCATATTTCAGAATTATTCTTTCATATTCTGAATGTAAGTGAAAAGGTCTCCAAAATGTTGTCAGGAAGTGCATTTTTGTTGTTGTTGTTTGTTCGTTTACGAATTTAAGATACAATTCCTTTGGAAGCAAGGAATGTTACAATTGCTGAGTAAGAGGTATTGTTTGGTTTACTAACCACCAGTTTAGGCTCTGTAATCCATAGCTTTTTCAGTGCCTATGCAAAAATTTTTCACAGCTTATTCAATTTCCTTATACATCTGAGGTTGATATAAATTGGTCAAATATTTTTTTTTCCTAATTCAAATAATCCTTATGTACTTCTGTGATAACGTTTTTCTGCAGCAACAGTCAGAAGTCTGCTATCTTTGTACAAAACAATCTGTAGTAACAGCAATGTATGGGGTATGAACATAAAGTCCCAGTCTTTGACTATATTCTGCAGTGTCTCATGTCAGTTGCTTCTGGACTGCACTGTGCTGAACAACAGGTCTGTAATCAAGCTCCTGTCTTTGCTCCAAGAGCACCTAAAATGTTATTAAGAGTGGTCTCTAGGATTTATGCAAAATCTCACATCTTCCCTTCCCTTCCCTTCCCTTCCCCTTCCTTCCCTTCCCTTCCCTTCCCTTCCCTTCCCTTCCCTTCCCTTCCCTTCCCTTCCCTTCCCTTCCCTTCCCTTCCCTTCCCTTCCCTTCCCTTCCCTTCCCCTTCCCCTCCCCTCCACTCCCTTCCCCTCCCCTCCCCTCCCCTCCCCTCCCCTCCCCTCCCCCTCCCCTCCCCTCCCCTCCCCTCCCCTCCCCTCCCCTCCCCTCCCCTCTCCCCTCCCCTTCCCTCCCCTCCCCTCCCCTCCCCTCCCCTCCCCTCCCTTCCCTTCCCTTCCCTTCCCTTCCCTTCCCTTCCGTTCCCTTCCCTTCCCTTCCCTTCCCTTCCCTTCCCTCCCCTCCCCTCCCCTCCCCCTCCCCTCCCCTCCCCTTCCCTTCATCAAAAAGTGTATATATAGTATTTGCTCATTATTCAAATTCTTAATTCTTAAATAAGAGAAATATAATTTCTCTTTTCAGCCTCTTCTTCAGGGAAAGAAGAATCCTCAGTTGCATGAATTGTGGGGAGGGTTGGAGTCTTGCTTTTATCTCTGAACTCTTAAGAATTTTGTGTCCCCTAAAATGTAGTAAAAACAGTCTCTTTACAAATCTAGGTGTTTTGCCAAGACACTATTACAAGCTGTCACTCTCCAGTTTATTAACTTACACATGTAGTTCAGATACTTTGTTAACATGGGTAAAACTGCCACTATGTATGATGAATTTTTTTTCTTACTCGATTTTCATCTGCTTGATGACTGCTTAACTATTTCTGATGTGGATGTCCCTAATCTGAAATTAGTGTGTCCTCTTTAGCTGTAATATTGATCTGGTGCTGCTCAGCAGAAAGTTTTCTTTTTTCAAATTGTTCCCCTTTTTCAACCCCGAACAACACTTCTCTCACAAAGCAGTAGTCTATTACAGTGCTTCCATCTTTTTTTTCCAGATAGGCTTTTATTTACTCATGTCTGTAGACTTAACACTAGTTTTTATATTTCTAATTTTGAACTGCGCATGCACTTCTGCTTCAGGCATTTGGTCTGGGGTTGTTGTTGGTGTTCTGAATTCAGCTGCTGGTTTCGTAGCCAGCATCTTCATCTTCTGAGAAATATATAACAAATCTCATGGCTAGGTGTGTATAACATGATTATGCACAAAATAGATACCCTGTTGTCTCTAAAATTTAAATCTACAGCTTCATAACCCAAATGCATGTTAGTCAAATGAAGACTAAATAAAGACTCAATGTCATTTGAGGCCAAATTTCTATATGTGAGATATCCATACTCAGAATGTAAAAGCAACTCGTTGATCAGTTCTGCATTCCCCACAACAGGAAGGAAGTACCTCTGCTACTCCATTCTGTTTGCTCATTAGCCCAAATAGCAATCTTGAGGTTTTATTTTGGTGCAGAGTGTTTCCAATGTGAGCAAGCGTGGTGCCAACACAAAAATAACACCATTGTGACCTGGAGCAAGGAACAAGAGGTAGGAAATTTTGAAATCCAAGCTGGTCGCTCTGGTCATATATTTAATAAGTCTAGGTAGTGTCTCAAAGTGTCTTGCTTATTCTTTTGTATCTCTTCCATATATTTATTAATACATTTTAATTGGCTACAGTCCTCAGTCCCCTCAGCCTTGTAGTCATTTATCTCAGGATGGAACTAAACATGACATTTTTCAGGTTATTCAGTAGATGTAGTACATCAGACTGATGCATGGACACTAGAAGCAACTTCAGTTGAGATTGCTTTTCTATCTCAGAAGACTGTAGCAATATAGCCTAGGCAAATGCTACCTTTAGGATACTGTGATGCAGAAGTTACACAAATTCAAATAATTTATTGTTAGTAGATTGTAATTTTCATTCTGCTTTAAATTTCTAGTGAAGACTACTAGTCTCAAGTCAGGTGCAGATGGAAGAGAACACAGATTTCCACATGGCTCCTTTTTTATCTCATGTCCCTGTGGTAAGAATTTACATTGTGTTTTTTGAGCAGTATCATAAGACAGCATCTCTCTAAATCTGTTTTTTCAGTTTTGCACACAGTGCTATACATATTGAAAAGTGACCTAGTTTTTTATCAGTCTGTAAAGTTACAGATCATAAATCAGATTATTTATAACCAGCTAGACTACACTTGAAAATGTTTATGAGTGTACATTAGTAGAAAGGTAGCATTAAAAAAAAAAAAAAGAAAAAAAAAAAAGAAGGAGCTCTGGGTTTAACTGTACGTAGATAAAATAAAGACATTCAAATTTCAATTGAAGGTGTATGATTTACTTGATGTACGCTACTTAACTATGCAGTCCCTGGCTGGATTATTCTTTCAGACATTTTTTTCATGTCTTGTGATGTTTCCCCATCATTGATATTAGATTCATGTGCAAAATTCTACGCAGACCTTCATATGGCTAAGGAAGCCACACTGCCTCTTATGCTAATACTCAAGAACATATTTCCTGATCTTTTACTTGACCAGTAGACTAACATCGTAAGACCAAAACTAAGTTGCCCTGTTCCTCACATGATGTAGCTAGAGCATACTAAAGATGACTTATATACTTACATGACTGAATGCAAAAAAAAGGCACTATATGAAATGATGTAATTACACACATGGGATGCCATCACAGAACTGAATGTGAACCTTCCACATGTCAGACATACTTTTAGTCATGTGAGAGGCAAGATGATGAAAGAAGACATAGGAGAAAACGCCATAAGGAGCAGACTAATTGTGACTGCTCTTTCTGGTGGTATACAGCTCACTCATAAAAACAATGGATAACTGTCTAGCTAGTCTGAAAAACTAAAGTCAACCATCATTCATTCTTCCCTGAGCCATGGATCTCTGTACCTGACACATATTTCTGTATCAACATTGTCATTACTGATAAGAAAAGTGCTCATAACTAGTGAAGTTCTTTCATCAGAAAATGCTGCCTTGGTGGAACACCTACTCTTCGATGTATCCTGAAAGAACTTTCTGAGAAAGAGATAAAACTTCACTAATGCACAGAAAAAGACTCAACACACAAAACAATTCAGACAGCACTAACCAATGGAGAAATGTGGAAATCACTATTAAGAATTCAAATTTATCACCTTAGCATCACTAAAAATTGGTTTAAACTCATGAGACTGCCTACACACCTTCAAATAATATATAATATTACAATAGTCTCTCCCTGAAAAAGTTAAGCACAAAAACATTTTGATAGTTTTCTTATTTTTTTCCGCTCTGTGTTTTTTCTCCTTTATAACAGATTTTCTTTGTACATCACTGTCAAACAAATCTTCATCTCTTCTATAATTATGCTTCATAACTATTTTTAACTTGGCTTTTATCTAACTCTTTTGATGAATTATACTGTGTACTTTGGAGTAGTCCAGCAATATTATCTAAAGCTAATTAATTACCAATGCTCATTTTACAAAGTTTCAGTATACTAGCATTTGTTTTTTCTGTAACAGAATGTACCATTCAAATAATTTACCTCCTCTCAGTACCAAGCTTTGTTGGTGCAACAGCCTTTGCTTTTAACCAAAGGTTTTTGTGTCTTTTTCTATTGTTTTATTACAAAACAAACAAACAAACAAACAAAACCTCTCAGTTTTCAGTAAACATCTGAAATTTAAATGACATTAAAAAACAAAAACAAACAAACAAACAAACAAAAAAAAACAGAAAATGGATTAGATTTGTGCTTTTGTATTACACAACTATTTGGCTATATGAATGTTGTAACAGTCTTACTTGAAAGCCCAATGGAGTATTTGGAGCTGAAAATAGAGCTATAAGTCATTCAAAATTTAATTTCCCCTAGATTTGCAGTGAAACCTCAGCTTTGAGCTATGGCATCTATGTCACAACAAACTGGCCCTTCTTAATGTAACTGTGCTTCAGACACATGCTTCCTTCACTGAAAAATAAGGTACAAGGGATATTTGGATCACTGGTACAGGCTTGCAATGATGAATTAATAAACTGAAAGTGACAGAGTGCTTTGAAGAATGCAGGTATGACAAACAGATATCAACCAACATGCTACGCCTCTGGTTCAGCCAAGTGCTCATGTCCCAGGCCCAGCCTCAAGCAGGTGAGCAGCCCCATGGATGTGTGCCAGCCTTTCGCAGCAGGCTGGTACAGTGGGGCGCAGTGGGGCAACAGGGTGCTGCTTCAAAAGCACAGTCTTGCCACGGCTTTGTTCCCATTAGGGACAAGCCAAGACCTGTGTGGTGGCGGCAGCTACAGATGATCAGGACACAGCGGGCCTGGAGAGCGGGATGGAGGGCTGACACCAGTCACCCTGAGGCTTTCAGGCCCAGAGTCCTGTCCCTGTGAACATCCTGCCAGGCAGAAGGGCCGCTCTCTCTCACCACTCTTCCCTGTCCAAATCTCTGTTTGTTTGTTTTTTGCTGTACCTGTAAAAGGCAGCTTTAGAAATGCACAGGTAGACAGATGAATCCATCACATGCACAGCCAAGAGATCCGATGCTCTGCACATAGTTGCTCACATATTAAAATCTACGAAGACTATGAAATCTCTCTGCCTAGGCACTAAGGTAGCTGCAGTTAAAGCAAAGAAACAAAAGTTTAATGTGGCAATATTCAATTCTGTAGCACTGAAAACAAGGTTTCTGTATTTTAGATATAAAAAACTAGTAAAGGTAAAGCAAATTAAGCCCCAGCATACATATAAAGGAGTGAGGACCTGGGGATCATGTTAAAAAAAAAAAAAAAAAAAGGGGGGGGGGACAAACAAACAAAAAAAAATGGAGAGAGCAAATAGGGAGCAAAAGAAGGGAGGGAAAGAAAGATCCCCCTCCTGGAGCACCAGAGTGTGAAGCTCCCAGCAGAACAGGAAAGGCCATTCTTCCTCATGCCTGGGGAGAGCGGGCCAACAAGGAAGACAGGACCCCGAGTTTCCAGTGCCCTGACTACAGGCCTGGTTTTGGAGCCAGTGCTGTGACAACACAGGGCTTGTGCTGACTCCAGGCCAAGGGGTGGAAGTCCAATAAAATCACTTCAAGCAAATGCCTACTATCAGCCTCAAAGGAGGCCTGCAGCGAGACTTTGAGAGAGCTTCGTGCATTCCTAGTCCTTCAAAAAAAAAAAATTATCTTCACCAAAATGACTAGATTTCCACTGGTTCCACCACAGTACCTTTCTGGAATTGAGCATCCTGCTTTACTTTTCAAATGCCTGGTCTCCATTCCTGTCTGATATATGTGAGACCACAACTCACCATACTGCTGGTGGAGTCCTGACTTGTCATACAGTTTAGGTTAGCCCATAAAGAATTGTTAAAAATATCCTTCAAGCATCACAGTACTTCAAATTAGTCAGAAAATCTATCAAATCAAAACCCCAACAAAATAAAAAAGCTACAGTAGAAGTTATTGCACTTTCTCAGGAACGAATACAATCCAACAGTTAGTAAGAACTAAAAAACATTTTCTTCTTCTCTCTCTCTTTCTGAAAGTAGGGAAAACACTCAAGAAAATTCCTATGTAGGTAGAAATTTTCAGACGTGCACCAGTTGCTCCTTTTTACTGATCACCCTTCTAAGCAGGTGAAATCAGTGCAAGAATTCAGCCATCTGAACCATAGAGTCAATTACACACCTAATTTCAAGTTGAGCAATGACCCATAATATTATTGTGAAGGTTTTGTGATAACTCTTTCCTTAATTCATGTTCCTCATATCATAATACAGCTTTGAACTTTCAAACTGTATGACATTCTGGTATACAGAAGTTGTCTTGTCCACCTTTTTCATATGAGATACTAAAGAATAAAAAGATCAACTATGTAACTTGTAGATGTTTAAGTATCTAAGTGTAGGCCGTCCAAATTATATCTCTTACAGAAAACTGGGTATTAAAAATGACATCCTCACAATGAAGTCCCTTTTAGACTGATGAAAAGAAAGATATCTTGGCTCCTACACCATATGCCAATCACAAGCTAAATTATCCTGTTCAGTGTTATTTTTGTGGTATTTCTTTTTAATAAAAAGTGCGAAAGGAGTAATGTCCAAAGAAGAATAACCCTATCATTTAAAAAGCTCTATGAAGTAGCAGGAAATTCAGCTGCTAATGAACACCTATAACCTTAACTGTATCTATGAAAAAACTTGCTTTGCCTGACTAAATATTACTTTGAGAAAAAATGCAAACTAACAGTAAAAGAAGATGACATCTTCAAAAATATTGCAACAAAAAGATATAATTCCACAAATGAAGTTTATATGAACATATTTTTTGTACTACCTATAGGAAGACTGAAGCTTATCTGCTTTTGTGTGAGCAGAAGGGGTTGATGAATCTGATTGCAGAATGGCAATTTAAGCATTACTATAAGATTAGGAAGAGATATAATTTTCAGTGACTCTATAAAAATATACACTATACAGTCCATAAAAATAAACAAACAAACAAAAACTCTAAACCCCTCTCTCCTGTCTTCCTAAGGGTCTCATTTAAAAGTATAACAAATTATTAAGCCTGTTACGTCTTTAAATCTATCTAAATAATCCACCTCCATTTTAACACAACCAACCATAAATGTTACATTCTTGAATTTTTCATTTTCAATGGCGTCAGCTTCAACAATTGCCACCCCTCAGTTGTTTTCTCTTACTGTTCTCCTCTTTATACCCTTCAGATGACAGAAAAATAACATTACTATGGATGCATAGGAATGACTACAAAACATTCTGCAACTCATCTTGTTAGCAGCATGTTCTTCTCGTACCTGCACAAATGCTTAGATGAGCCAGCACTGAACAACAATGCAACACTCCTGTTCTATCTCAAAAAATCAATTTACAATCTCCCACATGAACCTCTCTTATTCTGCTTTTGTTTGTCCTTGTTTTCTCCTTATTAAAGGAAAATTGCAAAAGCCACATTTTTGCCACTGATTTTTTTTTGGTCAATTAATGAAGCATGCATATTTGTTTTATTTGTTTTCAGAGATAAGATTAAGGGATGTAATTTTAATAAATTATATGAGTAATTGGATATGAATCATATTTCTTCAGAACCTACAGCACATTCAGTTTTGCCTGACTTAAATTCCTAACAGAAGACAGGTTTCTATGTATGTATATAGTCAATTGTTCATGAACAGAATTAGAATACAAGAAAGAGACTATATAATAGAAAGGAAAAAACGTTATCCTCCAAAAACATGGAGAGTAGTATTTATTTTCATATCCTTTTTTTTTTTTTTTTCCAAACAAGGTAGCAGAGAAAGGACTCATGTGTGTCTTAATAGTTTAACTTAGCTTTAACTCTCATCTGCCTTCTAATTCACAGGCATAGCTAGCTCCACCATAGACTTTCTGTAAGCATAAATGGAAATCTGCAGAAGCTGGCTACAGGCAGCCTTCCGAAATACATTAGCACAGACTGGGAACTAGCTAAAACCATCCCTAAAGTAGGAAGTGTAGGAAGATGCTGACATCCCATCAGCCCAGCACATACGTTTAATTAGAAGAAATGCTCCTGAGATGTCCCCAGGGCAGGAGGAGCCATGTCCCATGCCTGGGGGTTCTGCAGCACAGACAATCCCTTACTCACAAAGCAAATTGAACTATCTCAAGTCTCTTCTTTGTCTTAAATAACTCATCTTCTTTTTAATTCTTAGGCTTTAATTACTTTGTCAGTCTTTTTCCTCTGCCTCAAAACCCAGTGACTGGCTGAGCTTGTATTCATACAGCAATACCCTGTCAGTTCTTGTTCTCTGTCTCATTCTAGCTCCTGGTAAACTTGAACTACTTTAAAGATCTGTGCTCTAACCCACAACCATGACACATGTGCAGTGAATACATACTACAAAAAATGCAATTTTAATTGGTGCTCATCTGAGCACTTTCCACGACACTGAAATATTTAAGGAGCTCCACTTCTGTTTGTGCATATGGAGTTGTCTTCTAATACACTTCTAGGAGTAACTGGCTAAAAGTTGATTTATTCATTTTAATTAGCAAGAAAAATATTTTCTATTAGGTGTGTGTTTAAATAAAAATTACCCAAATGCAAAGGAATTTTTATATTGGACTTTTTCATCAATATGTACTGCTGTGTGTAATTTTCATAGTGTGATACCATGTTAACATTTGTCATGCTTTACTACATAGGTTTGATTTTTTTTAAATAATCACCTGTTTGCCACACATCTGTTCTGCTTGTACTTTCACAGACATTAAGCAAAAAAAAATAGTCTTTTCTTATTTAAGGCTATTTCATACATGAATTCATTTTTTGTCTTTTCATTGGCAGAAAACATTTGAAACTGCTGTAGAAAAGTAACTGCTATTCCTTTTCGGATCATGTACTATCAAGGCAATTACTGACTATGCTTCAAGTCCATAATCTTCACCTGTTACCATACAAAGGTGTTAACTTCATTTTTTTTAGGTGATCAAGGTTGAGAGTGACCTCCTCCAGTGACCATAAAGTATGATACAGAACGAAACTATGTTTTAAAGTCTCTGTTTTTATGCAAACATAATGTTATTACTTCTGTTAATTCATTGGAGTTTGTCCCCTTTGTATAGTAATACAAGGCAAACAAAATAACTCTGTTCTTAAGCTTAATTCTGTTGAAGAACTCAAGATCTCAAACCTTTCAAAAATTGTCTGGATGACTTGGTGAAGCTGTATAACAAATTAGATCTTTTCAAGCTAGGCTAAGTTAAAGGAAGCAGGGAAGTGAAGAGGTATCACTTTATGATACATATTATCTCATCAGAGACTCATGAAAGGCCTCATTCCCTCATTGTCAAGTTCAGAGTTATGTTTCCAGGGTATGGTAATTGCCAAACAGTAAAGCCTACCTGAAGGCACCACTAAAGGAAATGAGACCTTGACTATACCTGCCCAACCTGAACTCATTATGGGACTGTGCTATGTGCTACGAAAACAAACCAAGTGCTGGTAATTGTAATGGAGGGGCTTACCCCAGAGCTCTGGTCTACACTACTGTGCCCTGCTCTCTGCCCTGCTCTAATGACTAGATAGACACAGAAGAGAAACAGAGAAGCACAGACGAATTCGTAACAACTTAGCGCTGAGTTAACACACCGGCAATAGGAAATCAGAAGGTGATAGTAACACAGGTAATAAAAGCCAGATGCCTTTTATAGAGAAAGTAAAAGAAACTGGCCTGGCGTGATGTGACCAAAGCAGCCATTGGTGACTTATACCAACCGGGTTGGAAACAACAGTGAAAACAACAATCCCTCATGGACAACATCCATGCACAGAGATCCCATTTTACTTAATAAATTCATTTTACATTATATGCCACTGAGTGGTTTAGTTCTGTCCTTGCAAGAACCTCACCCATGACAGCTAATCTAAAATATCCAGTTCTTTAATTCCCCATCATGGTTCGGTTTTCCACTGGGATACTAGACTTAGGCAGTCAGTAGCTTACCTAGAGTCTCTCCACCTTATGCTAAGGAGAACAGAGAGGCATGTAGCCATTTTTTGCAGCCTTCCACCAAGGAGTGTCTAACCCAGAACAAATCCCGAGCTTTCTAAGCTTTCCACTGTACCTACCGCAGCCATTCTGGTACTAGCATCACCAAAAATCTGCTACTGGTGTGTTTCATTACTTATGAATCAATCCTTACTTAACAGCTTTAACAATTCAGACAGTCCAGGCCAGCCTCTCCCAGTGGTCCTCTTTGTAAAGACCCCAGACCTGGAGGACAAACTCCCTTGAGGCACCAGCCTTTGTACTGTGCACCTCCTTCCCTATCCCAGTGTAGCTCAGGCTGTTAGGAATGCTAATTAAGCTCCTACTGTCTGATAACATATGCATGGCACTATTTTTACAGTATTATACAAATATTTAAAATGTTTTGACAGACTGTGTTCTGAGAACACTTAACTGAATATCAAATGACTAAATCACAGGAGTTCTTTTGATGACAGTACAGCTGATATGCTGTAGCACAGGCACATGCTCAGAGTAAATGGATATTTATAGTTTGCAAAATTATGAAAATGACATTAAGCAATTCAATATAAACCAATGTTTCAATGTTCTGGGAGGTTGAAACTTCACAGCATACTTGATTTTGGTGTTTTCCTTACTCTTCAAATGCCTTCTTATGCCTCAAAACACAGGCTTATAAATCTGAATTTGTACGTAGATACAGTAAAAAGCCAATAGCAGCTAAAAAATACTACCTGCCTCCCAGCTTACAAGAAAGAGGATATACTGTTTTATCTATTTACCACTGTAAGGTACAAGAAAAGTTACGTTATTAACCTTTTTCCCCTTTGGTCTTTCTCTAAATTATTGAAACACTTAACATAATGTTTTGTTGCTGTTGCAGAAAACAAACCGAACCGAACCTGAACATTTAGCTTTAGAGGTCTCTTCTCCCATCCATGTATGCACATACCCTCTATTAGCATTAATGAGAATTACCCATGCATATGGATGAGAGATCAGACCCCTTAATTTGTTTAGATGAGAACAATTTTAATCAGTGTGAGCTAATGCATAATTTTGTAACATGCTTGTGTGGCTGGTGAGTGAACATGTTTGAGGTTTTCATTTTACATTCCAGGAGCTCCTGTGTAGGCTAAGAATTTTGAAACAGAAGAACATCAAAATATTAGTCAAGAATATTATTCTCATGGTTCTTGTTTCCTGACATAAAGAAGGGGAGCCAAAGTGACATTGAATGACCTTGTAAAAGCAAACCAGGGCAGAGAGCGAGTGTTAAATGCCAGAAGCATGATTTCACATTGAATCCCTATCATTAAAAAATAAAAATAAAAAGTCCTACAGCCATCACTGGGTTCTGTTATAATAAAAGACATTACTCTTGTCTATTAAACACAGGTCAGTAAACTTCTATTTCTAGTGAAGCTTCAAAATTTGCATTACCTCCTAACCTCACAGCAACCTTATGCTAAACTTGGTAAACATGTTTATTCAAACAGAACAAGCATCAAGAAAAAATATTTAAATGCATTACACAAATAACACCAAAACACATCACACAAGGTGAGATCAAAGACCTGCTCAGGGAGAATCTTACGATACTCTGACCTCTGTTCTAAAATCAGCTTCAATCTGAAAAAAACAACTCCATTTTTCATGTCAGATGCACTATCTTACCACTCTTTCATTTTTTACTGGTAATCATGTTTTCTAACTCACTTCCATCGATCCTGTTCAATAGAGATCAGACTTTTTGGTGGGATGTGTAACTATGGAGGCATATCCTGTTTCTGTAGATAAAAAGAATGTGTAGATAAAAAGAAAGACAGATACAGAAATATTTTTGGAAGGAATATTCACACGATCTCCTCAAATTGAAGGCGTATTTCTGTGGGTAAAGGACAATAATTTGCACCTGTAAAAATGTATCCATGAAAGAGACCAACAGTATAGACCCATTTTGAAGATGATGATCTACAGACATGATTAGGCCTTTTTCTTGATCTTCCCTTCGACATTTCACATTACTGGATGTTTAAATGAGCTCTTTGACAAATGTCATTTGTAGTTTTAAAAATAGTTTTTAAGCATTCTCTTGTGCTTTCCAAGGTTCTGGATGAAGCCAAGAGTAACTTGCGCAGATCACCTTAACTAAAGGACAGTGTATCACATCCCACAATTAGCCAGTCTGAAAAGTACACAGATGATTTAAAAGTGTATAAGAAGTTAAATAATTCTAAAAATATCTTTGTGTTAGGGTTTTCCTTTCTAGCTCCCACAAGGAACTAAGAGCTTTTGCTACTGAATGTTGTACAAGGCCAGCAGGAACAACCCAGTAACTGACAGAGCCACATAATGCTTCAGTTTCAAGAGGTGGTATTTTTAGCACATCAAGTGACGGAAAAGTGAGCAATCCACCTGGAAAGGTGAATTATTCCACCCCACTATGTTGCAGCACTCACAGTATCTCAGCAGGAAAGGGTAGAGTGCAAAATGTAGTAAGCACACGGGTAGGCATACACACTATGCTTTGTATGTATAAAATTCCCTGTACTTGAAGATTTGAAATTTAAGATGCAGGCTTAGGAGAATTTAAGAAAGGAATCATGAGCATGTGGCAAAAAGCATGTCATAAATGAGTTTATAAATGAGTTATCACATGAGTTTTAAAGAAGGGTACATTTTCTTATATACACACCTTTAAAAAAGAAAAAAAAAGGTCCTTTTCTGAACAACTTGGTTTCAGTTGTGCTCTGTTGCTTCAAACAAAGTATTTTTCATTTTTATACCTTTGGAAAGTTAAAAAGGTCTTCAGCTGATTAGTACATTATTTTTTTCTAAATCTTTAAGAACCTGTACAGAGTGCATTCACTTTTGTGTGAAATTTTAAAAATGTATTTTTACAAAAATATACGAGGTTAATAATCCATGGAATTTTACTTAGAGCTTAGTTTTCATCTGTTTTATTCACACTACTCTAAATTATTTAGGGCTGGGCCCATTGCTCTGTATCTTAGTTTAACCATAATTGCAAAGAACTTATTTAGATAATAAAGGTAGTACAGTTCCCCAATGAAAATAAGAAAGAAAAAAAAATCAGCTCGAAAGGTTTAAAAAAGTTATTTTGCTTACAATCAAAGTGTATAGATGTATCTTATAATTAATGAGCAATCCACTGAGCAAAAACACCAAAAAAAAATCATAAGCATTGCCGCCTCTCCACAGAGATATCACAAACAGGGCAAAACTAGTGATTATATTTTTGTAAGTTCTGAGAAGAGTCTTACTCCTTTCCCATCAATTTCTACAAATGCCTTAATCACCAGGCTTAGGTAGATCAATTAAATATTCTCACTCATGGAAAGAATTGATTGAACAGATCTCATACTTGATGCAAAGGAAATATGTCGCACACAACCAATTTTTCCTTCCTTCTTTCCTTTCTTTCTTCCTTCCTTCCTTTCATCTAACCATCAGCATTTGAAAAATTTTGTATGTATTTGTAAACTAAGACAAATTTTATATGTATTTGTAAGCTAAAATTAAGGACTTCACTTTCTAGAAGCTGGGAGCACTTCTATAAAATCATTTTTGTGAAGTTTAAAGGAGGGAATGAGGGCCTAGGAAGAACTTTGCCACAGAACTGCTGTCAACTGGCAGAGAACTGTAAGAGCACCAAACAGGGCTAATGGGGAAAAAAAAAAAAAGAAAAGAGGGGTTGCATCCTTCTGAATCCTGGATTCTTCTCCACTCTCTCCAGAAACCTCTTACTGATTAGCTAATATCCCAAAACAAAAGTGAAAAAATATGAATGCACATATAGTGAAAATCATAGCAGTTCACACAGTCTAGAAATACAATTCCATAAATGTATTTACAATGGTCTTAAGCAAATTGAGTTAAATTCAGTTAGACTGATAAAAAATAACTGTCTAAATTCTTAGCCAAAATTCGTGTTGATGTTCTGCATAGTCATTGCCTTTTCAAGCTGCTCCTTTCTACAGCAAATATTGTAAGATATCAAAAATTAATTTTATGGCTTTGACCATTTTTGTCTTGAATTTTACAACTATTAATTTTATTATAAATTTTGTGAAGAAAAAGACTAAAACACCAAAGGAAAAAACAAACAAACAAACAAAAACACTGATGAAAAGAAGTATTTAGTGCTCACAATTGTAAACCCACTTCAGAGAAAGGTGCAGCTGCTCACCACCCACTGGATTCATGCTGTGATGGCACAAGACAGAAAAGGAAATCTGTTGAAACCCTTTCTTTCTCTTTCAACAGAGAACGTGTTTTTTTTTTTGAGACCTGCTCCAATTCAAAACAGTGAACTGAAAAACTAGCCAGTTCCATGCCCGCCTGTGACTTCTTACTAGCAAATCACTTTGTGTGTCTTTAAATTAAGCATGTCAGTAGTCTTACTGTACTCAATACCACTAGTCACATGCTTAAATTGGTTTGGAAACTTTTTTAGATAAGAAGTTTTGAGTATTACAACTCCTCTTGTATTTCTTCACTTGTGAATTACTTAATATTCTCATGCCATACATACAACAGCATAAATATTAGTTTATGAACAATTATATAGCTATGAATCATTATAACTGAAAACCCTAATTTTTATATGAAAGAATCAGAACCAATTTCATTTAAGGCAATTATGGATAAAATATGGAAATAAAGTTATTTCTGATGCTAGCAACTTTCTAAATTTGCATACGAACACAGCTTGGTTTGTGGGATCTACAAGTTCTCAATTCTCATGTATTACTACTTCCAAAACTATATACCACTAGCTCTTCTGAATTGCATTTGTTATTCAAGCATAGTTTCACACACACAAGCACACCACACAAATACAAAGCTCTGTTGATACTAACTGAAAATTTTCAGAATCTTCCATCAGAATATAATAAGGATAGGTGGTGAACTATAACTTAAATGCTACCCATAGCTTTCATACCTCTGACAGAACCTGCTGCTTCCCAGGTAACTGCTTTCCATGGCTCTCACTTAATTGTGCATGAATGCATAGAATTAATTTCTGGGTTCTGTTATTTCCAGTGGCTTCAGTTCCTGTGGCCTAGAAGATGGATGGATATCATAAGAGTTCTTCTACCTACTTTCACCAAAGTTTTGAAAAAAAAAAAAAAGGAATCTTAAATCTATCAAAAAAATTGACTAGAGCAAGTTTTAAACTCTGTCATCTATAGCTTTCACCATGATAGTTCAATGTCTTTTAAAGCCTGAAATGCAAATGAAATACAAGATGAAACTCAAGAGGAAACACTTCTGGTAACCAGAAATCAAATAATTGTTTTTTGTTGTTTTGTTGTTGTTGACAATGTTTCTTTAATGATAGAATAACTTCAATCAATATTTATCTACCTGATTGTATTTTGTCCCTTGACATAAGTTCTTGTTTGGATACAATAGCTTGGACAAATCAAAATTTTTGAATTCTATTATAGATTTGACAATCTCCAGGCAATCTGTAGATATTCAAATGTGTACAAAACTAATTATAATAGCAGCAATCTTTTTATTGGTTAGTTGTGTTGATTTATTGCTGCTTTGCTAGGTCTCTTATTCAGGTCCACATGTAGACAAAAAACAACAACAACAACAACAACAACAAAACTAAATCCAAATTCAAGAATCAGAAAAATCAAACAGAAAACTCTGAGACATTTGGCTAGCTAGCCTGAAAACCCCTGCTTGGACTCCAAATGTTCAACATTATCTTCAGAGAGAGGAAGCAGTGCAGTCCATACTTTTCACAGCAGTACTTCCTCTCTTGACATTTCTCTTAGCTATCTAGCCTTTCCCATTCTGTGACACCTCTAACAAAAACTCTCTGTTAAACTCTGCAAATACTGATAGGTCCTGAATTATCAATCCAAAAGGCAGCTGGAAGAAATGATACGGCATTTCTCACATAGGGAAAACTTATTTTTTTCCTTCTCTTTTTCAGATGAAGTATTCCAAAACTACATGGGCAACTGGAATGGTTTTAACTTCAGAAGGAGAAAGTCCTAATTCATTATCTTAACTTTTGCTTATGAAATCCTACAATTCTCTGAACAAATTTTTGGATGTGGGTCTGATCCTCGTCATGCTCCATTGAGATCATGTGGGAAGCTGATGAAGCATAAGGCATTAAGCTGGCTTAGCATAAAGCTTAGCTGGTGAATAAAATAAAAAGAATGAGTTTTGGTATTCTTTGTGTATTCCTTTAAGATGGAAGATATGGGAATTCAGCATATGACTTGAGTCAAGTCGAAGAGGCATTGAGGGTGATTTCATAGAACTTTTCTCCTTGTCTTTCCAACTCTGAACTCAACTGTCACCACTTTCATAGGATAAGCTTCAGCTTTTGGTATTCTCTTTTTGGTAGTGGTATTGCAAATGTTATTACAATGTAAGTAGTGATTTTAATTATCAGATTAAGAGATTCAGGCTTCCCCTGAAAATATCATCATACTGTACTTAAAATACAGCTTTCCAAGGTATACAAAGATCACTTCAGCTCCATTGCTATTGTCTGAAACAGGCAGCAACTGAAACAGTTGTTTCATACAGTCTTTTATTTTATATTCCTTAAGGATGGGTGATCCAAGGTGATGACAATGTTTGACTTGAATTTTTGAAAGTTAGAATACGCTAAGGCAATTCACATCAACTTAATGCTAGTAACATCAAAACCAGCATATTATCCTACATTTCCCATTGTTTTTATTTTCAACTATGTACGTCTCACAGAATTCTGCTCTTGTGGTTAAGTGGGAATCATTTTCTGGCTATTTGCAAGACAGAGTTTGTGCAGTGTGCATAGAAGTGGCATACACAGTTGTTTTATTAAGAACCTTAGTCATCTCTTTCTTTCTCAATGTAGTCAGAAGAAAGAAAATTATCATTGACAGGAAATACCAGGATGACAGAGAGCTTCTGTTGCATCAAAATAAGGGAACATTATGGAATTTCAAGTTTAGCATGTATAAAATGCAGGGGAAAAAAAAAAAAAGATTTAAAGGTGGGTAGCATAAAGGAGTATGGGCATAAATTGGCATGGATTCGTAACTTAATTACTTCAATTTAATTAATTATTCTGATGACTGCTTAATTCATTTACAGAATTTCATATAAAATTAATGGAGGAATAATGCTATATTATTTTCTGGTTTCATTCATACAGAATTTGTTTATTTTTTATTATGAAAAGGGGAGCCATGAGCTATAATTACTATATTCTCCCTCTTCAATGGTACATTTGCATTTACTCCCACACTGTATTGTTAAAGTGTTTAATAACTGAGATATGCTTCAGTTCTTCCTACTTGCTGCATTAGTTATTAGAAAACCTGAGTTAGAAGTACTGCCTAAGGCCTTAATCCATCTCACAGGGAAGTCGATAAGAAAACTCTGTTCACATCACTGGGACTTGAATTAGTCCTAAACACACAGCACAGAATCCAGCTGGTAGTATAGTTCTCATGTTCAGTTTATAATTCAAACAGAATTCTTACGAATATGGGACAAGTTAGCAACTGCAATAGGAATAATCTAAGAATATTCTAATTTATTTTGAAGTGAAAGTTACTCAAAGCAGGAAGAAGGAGAAGCTAGAAACTAAAGAGATACTATGAATAATGAGGAGTTTTATTAATAACTACTGAGAGGAAGTTATGTCCAGATATTTTATATATATATATATATATATATATATATATAACATCTGATTACAGTATCAGTAAGTTATTTCTTTAAATGAAGTTATAAAAATTAAGGTTTTCAAAAAGCATGGGAAAAACAGATTTGTGTCTGGTATGCTACTTTTATGATAAGACTCCTTGAAAAAAGGTAAGAAGAAGGTTTTGTGCAATAACTTCACATAATGAAATCAAACCAAGTTATTAAAGTTCCTGCAGATATAGGAAGTAGGTAGGAGAGAGAGTCTTGACTTCACATATAGAAAGTTGTAGGGGTATAAAAAGAACCATCAGTGTCCTTCATATAGTGTTCAGAACAACTGTTCTTGACTTTTTAACAGGCAAGAATAGTGCCTGTTTCCCCATGTCTTCTGAAGTATAACATGTATTAGAGAAAATAAGCACTGTTATTTTCCTCCTCTTTGAAACTGAATTGATGCCATCTCATGTCTGATTTGTTCCTGTCCAGACAGAAAACTGGAGAAAAAATTCAACACACCAAAACAAAATTCCAAAAAGAATTTTTGCTGGGGTTTGGCAGGATGACTGGTCTGTATTGCCTTCATAGCCTACTAGACAAATCACTTCATGACCCCTAGTCTGTTTTATGTTCACTTTCTGTATTTGAATACAAGGGGAAAACAGACACTAGTGTAGGAGCTGGCAGGGCTCACTGAGAGGGCTTTAAACTAGGTAGGAAGGGGGACGGGGAGGGAATAAGGCTCGTTAGAGGTGTGCCAGGGGGAACAATGTCAGGGCCGGGGGAGCAGGCAGTGGCCCAGCTGAAGTGCATCTACACTAATGCACGCAGCATGGGAAACAAACAAGAGGAGCTGGAAGCTATTGTGCAGCAGGCTAGCTATGACTTGGTTGCCATCATGGAAACGTGGTAGGACCACTCCCGTGACTGGAGTGCTGCAAAGACTGGCTATAGGCTCTTCAGAAGGGACAGGCAGCACAGAAGGGGTGGTGGTGTGGGTCTCTAGAGAGTGTTTTGATGTTGTGGAACTTGAGACTGAGTCTGTGAATGGTAAGGTTGAGTCCCTATGGGTTAGGATCAGTGGGAAGGCCAACAAGGCAAGCATCCTGGTGGGGGTCTGTTACAGATCACCAAACCAGGATGAGGAGATGGATGAGGAATTCTACAGGCAGCTGACAGAAGTTGTGAAATCGTCAGCTCTTGTCCTCGTGGGGGACTTCAACTTCCCAGACATATCCTGGAAATACAATACAGCTCAGAGGAAGCAGCCTAGGAGGTTTCTGGAGAGCATGGAAGATAGCTTCCTGACACAGCTGGTTAGTGAGCCTACCAGGGGAGGTGCCCCGCTGAACCTTCTGTTCACAAACAGAGAGGGAGATGGATAGAAAACTGGTGGGAGATGTGGTGGTCGGGAGCTGTCTTGGGCAGAGTGACCACGAAATGGTAGAGTTCTCTATTCTTGGCGAAGTCAGGAGGGGGACCAGTAAAACTGCTCTCTTAGACTCCTGGAGGGCAGACTTTAAGCTGTTCAGGACACTGGTTGGCAGAGCCCCTTGGGAGGCAGTTCTGAAGGGCAGAGGAGTCCAGGAAGGCTGGGCACTCTTCAAGAAGGAAATCTTAATGGCTCAGGAGCAGTCTGTCCCCACGTGCCCAAAGATGAGCCGGCATGGAAGAAGACCAGCCTGGCTGAACAGAGAGTTGTGGCTAGAGCTTGGGAAAAAAAGAGGGTTTATAATCTTTGGAAAAGAGGGCAGGCCACTCAAAAGGATTATAAGGATGTTGTAAGGATGTGTAGGGACAAAATTAGAAAGGCCAAAGGTCATCTGGAGCTCATTCTGGCTACTGCTGTTAAAGACAACAGAAAATGTTTTTATAAATACATCAGCGCGAAAGGGAGGACTAAGGAGAATCTCCATCCTTTACTGGATGCGGGGGGAAACTTAGTGACGAGAGATGAGGAAAAGGCTGAGGTGCTTAATGCCTTCTTTGCCTCAGTCTTTAGTGGAAAGACCAGTTGTTCTCTAGATACCCAGTACCCTGAGCTGGTGGAAGAGGATGGGGAGCAGGATGTGGCCCTCACAATCCATCCTCAATCGCCAAATGGTTGGCGACCTGCTACAGCATTTAGATGTATGCAAGTCGATGGGGCCGGATGGGATCCACCCAAAGGTGCTGAGTGAACTGGCGGAGGAGATGGCCAAGCCACTTTCCATCATTTATCAGCAGTCCTGGCTATCAGGGGAGGTCCCAGTCGACTGGCGGCTAGCAAACGTGATGCCCATCTACAAGAAGGGGCAGAAGGTAGACCCGGGAAACTATAGGCCTGTTAGTTTGACCTCTGTGCCAGGGAAGCTCATGGAGCAGATTACCTTGAGGGTCATCACACGGCACTTGCAGGGCAACCAGGCGATCAGGCCCAGTCAGCATGGGTTTATGAAAGGCAGGTCCTGCTTGACGAACCTGATCTCCTTCTATGACAAAGTGACGCGCTTGGTGGATGAGGGAAAGGCTGTGGATGTGGTTTACCTTGACTTCAATAAGGCTTTTGACACCGTTTCCTACAGCATTCTCCTCGAGAAACTGGCTGCTCGTGGCTTGGACTGGCGTACACTTCATTGGGTTAGAAACTGGCTGGATAGCCGGGCCCAAAGAGTTGTGGTGAATGGAGTTAAACCCAGTTGGAGGCCGGTCACTAGTGGAGTCCCCCAGGGCTCAGTACTGGGGCCAGTTCTCTTCAATATCTTTATCAATGACCTGGATGAGGGGATCAAGTGCACCCTCAGTAAGTTTGCAGATGACACCAAGTTAGGTGCGTGTGTCGATCTGCTCGAGGGTAGGAAGGCTCTGCAGGAGGATCTGGATAGGCTGGACCTGATGGGCTGAGGCCAACTGTATGAAGTTCAACAAGGCCAAGTGCTGGGTCCTGCACCTGGGGCGCAACAACCCCAAGCAGCGCTACAGGCTGGGAGATGAGTGGCTGGAAAGCTGCCTGGCCGAGAAGGACCTGGGAGTATTGGTTGATAGTCGGCTGAATATGAGCCAGCAGTGTGCTCAGGTGGCCAGGAAGGCCAACAGCATCCTGGCTTGTATAAGAAACAGTGTGGCCAGCAGGGCTAGGGAAGTGATTGTCCTCCTGTACTCAGCTCTGGTGAGGCCGCACCTCGAGTACTGTGTTCAGTTTTGGGCCCCTCGCTACAAGAAGGCCATCGAGGTGCTCGAGCGAGTCCAGAGAAGGGCGACCAAGCTGGTGAGGGGTCTGGAGAACAAGTCTTACGAGGAGCGGCTGAGGGAGCTGGGCTTGTTCAGCCTGGAGACGAGGAGGCTCAGGGGTGACCTTATCGCACGCCACAGTTACCTTAAAGGAGGCTGTAGCGGGGTGGGGGTTGGTCTGTTCTCCCATGTGCCTGGTGACAGGACGAGGGGGAATGGGCTAAAGTTGCACCAGGGGAGGTTTAGGTTGGATATTAGGAAGAACTTCTTTACTGAAAGGGTTGTTAGGCATTGGAATAGGCTTCCCAGGGAAGTGGTTCAGGCACCATTCCTGAAGGTCTTTAAAAGACGTTTAGATGTAGAGCTTAGTGATATGGTTTAGTGGAGGACTTGTTAGTGTTAGGTAAGAGGTTGGACTAGGTGATCTTGGAGGTCTCTTCCAACCTAGATGATTCTGTGAATGTACATAAGAACTACATCACTACTAGAGTTTAGTACAGGACACTATAAAAATAGTTCCTTCTTAGTGATCACGTGCCATAGAACTGCAAGTTAATTGACATTAATGAATCTACAATGATTAACAAAGGAGCATAGTGCTCTGCCATGGTTAGCATCATTTTATTTTTCCCTGGAAATTGATATTTTACATAAAAAGCTTCATGATGTCTTTAATACTCCACGCTTTCTGCACCAGTGTGCTGATGACTCAAGGTTATTAGTGGCAAAATTCAGCTACAGAGCAATACAGGAAGACAAATAATTGTCATAAAGAACGCACACAGAATCCAGATACCATTACACCAGGAATCCATAGTTGTACGTAATTTTCTTATGGTTGTTTTTTTCTTCAAAGGATTGATTATGACATGGATGAACACAGTATTGTGTGAGATGCTGTAAAAACATATTACAAGGACAGCTTCTCCCATGTTTTAAAGACATGGTTCTATTTCCTTTCCCTTTTGAAAAAGAGAATATCAGATCTTGATCCAGTAACACTAAAATTAATACGACAGATCTTCCAGTGGATCAAGATCCAATATTCTTTTTTTCCCAGTATAATGTAAAAATGAACAGCTGCTATGAAGTCAGTACAGTTGATAAAACTCAGTTGAGGAACTGGCAAAGCAAATGTGTTGTTGACCTCAGTGTGAATTGCTTTCAGTGATGAGATATACACAATGTCTTGCTATCTAGGCATATGACCTTTTATAATTTCTTTTATTTAGATGACAATAACAATTCACTCTGAAATAGAAGAAAATGCAGATGTGACTCTATAGGAGAGATACTGCCAGTATCAGATCTTAAGAAAACTAATAATACTCTGGAATAATCTCACTGAAGTCACTCGACAATATGTTTGAGACATGATATACTGTATTTAATTGAGAGAAGTGTTTACATGCTGTATGCAGTTTCAAGGTGCACTTTCAAACTTCAACTGCTAATGTGACCTAGGTGGTCTTCACAAAGAATGTCTTGGAAGAAAATGACAACTTGACCATATGAAAAAAAATGATGAGACAGCAATCCTTCAAGTTTAGAACAAATGATTTGAAGAAATGCCATCTTATTTACATGAGTAGTCAAATTAAATATTCTGTCTACGCTATTTTCCCTCAGTAGTTTTAGGTGAACCACAGTCTTTCTTTTATTGCAAAAGAAAATTTAAAAAGGTTGATAAACATTGAATATAAGGTGTTTCATTTTGAGACAAGGTCTAACTTTGCACAGTTTTTACTCACAAATGTGGTAGTGATATTTATGTACATGTATATATCACAGGAAGTTGTACAAGGATGGGGATTAGGTAAAAACAGAGCTATTCTAGCCTAGTTTACATGCAACTGAGGCTTTACCATTGTTCTAGCATATAGGCTGGAACAACAAAAAGGAAACATTATCTTCCTTTGTGATCAGAGGAGCACAAGTTTGCTGCTTTCAGGCCCCAGAGAGAGCTTCACAAAAGATGAGCTAGTCTTACAGACACTCTGCAACAAGTCATCTGTGTGACTATGGAATAGGTATTTTAAAAATATGTTCTTATCACACACAAATGTCAAGTTGTCTTCAAAAAATCATTGCTACTCAGCTTAATCATGTTTCCTGCCTTAGCAATTGATAGGTTGGGAATTGACAGAAAAATGTATTATTTCTAGTGCTAATTGCCTGAATACTTCTGCAATTTTAAAGGCGTCTACAAATCCGATAGATGAGAATCAGTTCCCAGACATAACTTATTATCATTATTCTAACATCACAGTGACAGCTTCCACTTTCTACTTCCATGTAGTCAAGAGAATTAAACAAAAGAAAGGGGAAATAGCTTCTTTATCTACTGACAGACTGAGATATTTACTTTCAAAATAATTCATAATGAACCCCTAGTAAAGGCTTGTAGTCTGATCATCTGGCATTCAGTCACTGTTTGCCTTTATAGGGTGACTAGCAACACTTTCTCAGGTACCACTTGCCTGCATTCCCGAGTCCATTCTGACACCACAAGCATTAACCCAGCCGCCTTGCATTTCTTCCTGTAGTGTCATGTAAGACGTACTCTACAGAAAAAAAAAGGGACATCAACCTCGAAAGAGAAGGAAAAAAAAAAATATCCCGCAACCATGCCCATTCAACAGCCCAGGCTAAGATCTAGGCTCTGTCAGAATGATTTCTTATTCCATTTTACTGAGGCAGTGCCATGCTTTATCACTTCTGAGTTCATGTCTTACAGCTGAGGCAGCCCACTTGAATTGGTAAGTTGTTTAGTTAAAGTATACACGTGCTATTCGCATTGTTAGTATGATTTAAAAGGAAAGGTTATTTTGCAGGTGAAATACAGCCACAACTGTGACAGGAAGATGAAATCCAAAACACTACAGCACATATAACTAATTGCCATGTGTCTCACTCCGCTCCTTCTATTCCCCATTTACAGAAATACTACAGTCAGACTCATGACACTGGTGGCTCAGTGGTGGAGGTGTCAGCTTTAGATCTTCCATGATTTTGTAACACCCTTGGTACAACTGGTCAAGTAATATTAGTTAAACCTAACAAACTACTGTCTCTATCGTTACACCACTACATATACATTTATACACAAAGCGCAATACAATGTGGAGTAATTCTGAATTTTCCTTGTGAGTATGAAATGGGCAGGTGTTGAACATGTAAATAATTTGTGACTATAAAAAATGTGCTTCCTAAGTTCAAAGTCCTCCCTTTTCAACCACAAAGTTTACGCCTCATTACACCTGCTCAGAAGCAGCTGTATTTATTTATACATTTCTTAATAGAGGTGAGTTGAGTTGCTTAGCTTCTCTTGTCCAGTCAGGGTGCTGCTTTAATAATATAGCTCAAGTATTGCCATAGTGGCATAGACATATTTTTAAAGCAAAAGGTTTTGTATTAAAGTACAAACCATATCTAAAAAGGGCTATTTGCTCCAACAGCAGGGAAATTAGACGCTTTCTTGTTGTAACTTACAAAAAGAAAAGCCCAATCCAGAGTGCTAGAACTGCCCTGTAACTCTGTTTAATTTTATTTCAATATAATTGAAAAATCTTGTGAAGGCAATGTTGAAAGTTGAGCTCATTTTCCACCACACTGCAGTGTAGTACCAAACACTCTATGCATTTCATGTAAATTAACAACATTATCAGACTACAATGAATCTAAACACTACTCCATCTGTACTTTCTGATATGTGAATAAATAAAAACTTGAAAGTAATGCAAATGAAGTCACCGACAAAAGATCCGTAAAATTCAGAACTAGGTCAAAAGTGAATGCATTAGTGCTCAATATAATTCCATCCAAGGCTTTAATGTTCACCTTCTTCTTTTGTTCTTGAACAATTGATTATCTTTCAGTAAAGTTTACACGTTGCCATTAAATGTTAATAACACATAAATATTAAACACACCATTGTAACGTTAGTGAGACTATTAATATCCTCAATCTCTGCAGGCAATATTAGAAATTACTAAGATCAGTATCAATAGTCAGAAGCATAAAAATCCTGTCTTTTTGGAATTGATAGCAATAAACAATGGGCAAGGTACAATTGACTGTCAATACAACCGTCTCTCCTTACAGAACTATAGGGAATGGGGAAACTGGTGTTAGGAAAGAAAAGCCAGCGTTCTTTAGAGAAGATATTCCTCTTAATATTTCAGTATTTTGTTCTCTAGTTTGCTCAAGTTAAAAACAAACAAACAACAAATTCAACCCTAAAGCACTGATGGGCAGAAGTGTCACTGCCAGATTCCCCACTGCAAATAAATCCTTGTCAGGCAGGGCATTGCTGAAAGAGCACACAAAGACTTAAATATGCACAGTTGCTCTAGATTTCAGTCCCACTAGGTGACAACAGCTAGTTAAGTATACATGTGTGATAAGCTTTACATTCCCCCTAGTGTGCTAAATCATTGTGTTGGCTCAAACTTGTTTTTTAAGAGCTTTGTTGACTTCACAGCTGGTGAGTTGACACTTTCCATCACTCCACCACTTGGCAACAGATGCCTCTTACTTATGCACAGATGCTGAGTATCCACCCAACCCTAACATTAGCCTTGTGTTTTGAACTAATTGGGCCAACACAGTTGTAATTAAGATTTGAATAATTAGAAAACGAACATGATTACTTTCACAATTAATCCTTATACCATACCATTACATTCTCTTTTGGACTGTCCCATGTAGCTCACATTTGTTCGGGTCCTGCAAATGCATCACCCTTCCAAATAGCAGAATAAAAACATAGTTTGCAGATTTAAATTAATAACATTTTAAAGAGTCCAATGCACTCTGATTTTAAAGAGTATGATTGGACAGATATTTCATTCTATTTGACCATTGTGTGGATTCCCTTAGAATCATGCAGGAAGAAAAATCATGCACGAGGATGAAAAAAGATTTTAAAAAACAGTGTGTGAATATATGTGGATCTGGTGTAATGTAAAAGGTCTATAACATGAGCTGATCTGACACATTCTGTTTTATTCCTTTGACTTGGTGCCTGCTTAAAAACGGTGGATGCTGGGTTATCAAGCAAAGAATCCAGGTGAGGGGAAAGGGAGAATTTCTTCTAAGTGGGGAGTCTGTCCTGCTGAAATGGCAATTGTAGTACTTGCAAAGAATAGCAGATAGTCTGATTTTAGACTGAAGATAATTAAGAAAAAGAAATAGTAGTAAATAAACAATTGGAAAATGGAATGTGTTTAGGAAATTTCCACTCAAAGCATGAGGGTATATCACTTTCCTCATCCAAAGTATGTAAGGTCTGAATGACTACATACACATCTCATGCCTTGGGTAATAAAACTTACTTTACACAATGCTAAAGATTTATCTTCTCATTATATGCAAAATTAATGTGTTCACGTATGTGTATGCTCAGAGAAATACCTTTTTATTTTTCCAATACATTTACTAACATATTCACAGGAAGAACTCACTTATCTGCCAGTAAAAATCACCACTAGTTAAATTTTAATTATTTGGCATTAGAAAGAAGGAGAACAAGAGAAAAGAAACATAGCTGTACAGGAATATTAATAAGAAGCATAATTTAGAAAATCTATGTTCTGTTTATAGAAAGTAAAAGGTAACACCCCCCCCCCTTTTTTTTTTCCCCCCCCTTCGGCACTCCAGATAATCTACACAGTTCTTGACACAGTGCAGGAAGTCTGGTATGTTTGCATCAAAGAGATCACTCATAAAGGCAAGAATATTGTTTTATATGATACAGTTGAGAAATAAACAGCTGTAATCTCAATTGTGTGTTAAAAAAAAACAAGGAAAAGTAAATACATATTATCTGCAATCTTAAAAAAGTACATTCAGCTACTGGGAGGAGGGGGAGTTTGTTGCAGATAAAGACTCCCTGGAACTCAAGATTTATGGTTGCTAGCCTCCACCAGGTGTTTAAACCATATTATTTGCACAGATATCTAAACTTACTTTAAAGGGCATTTCAGGAACATATTTATCAGGGAAAACAAAGAAGCAGGAATAGGAAAGGAGAAGTGGCTCACAGACAGGTTCAAAGGAGAATAGGAAGTGTTAAATGGCAGCAGCCAGTAGCAGCTCAGCCTCCCCTGAGACAGCAGCAGTTCAGTTCCCCTGAGGCAGGAGAATGAGAAAAGGCTGTAATTACTGGCTGCCATTGTTAGTGAAAATAAATATACTGCTTCCATATTCAGTAAGAAATATAGCCTCAGTCTGTCTTCCCCCACCAAGTTCTTAATCCAAACTACAAGTGCTTCTGTTTATGGCTACGATAATCCCCAGGTTAATATCTGACATTAGAACAATTTGTGATCACAAGCCAATCTCATATAAAAGTCTGAATTAGGTGTTGTCAAGCCAGTGCCTCATTATTTCCTTAGGCACAGAAAAGGGAACATGATGATAAGAAGCTGCAGAGGGTAACCCTTGGTCTGCTAAAATAAAGTTAGAAGGAAACAATCTCTTAACTTTATGTGGGGTGGATGTAGCAGTTTCCAAATGTTGGAAAATGAAGCCTTTCTGTAGGCAATGTGAGAGGAGAGAAGACAAGCCAAATTAAGTATTAAATGGCAAAAGAATATTAGAAGAGGATAAAAATAATTTCAATACTTATACTACACAGTTTTATTTGTCTGAGAGAAAAAGCTCAGCAAGTGCTGATGGCCTCACACAAGTAATCACAGCCTTGCCTAGGCTCAAATGTTCACAGGTACTGTACTGACCAGCACGTGGCACTGCTTGTGGCTTAACGACCACTCAGAGAAGGAGCCTGTCTGTTATGCATGGCCACAGAATGACACCTCACCCTGGACACAGCAGAGAAGAAATCAGGATGACAGTAGCTCTGAGACTTTGTTTACATGGTCTGTGAAACTTCAAAGCCATGGCAGGGAGTTGGGGGGAGTTTTCAATCCTACCTGCTCAGCTGGATTTTCTAATGCTATCATTCATATTCAGTGTACCTCACAGTGATACCTTGATCCAGCTCCTGTTCATGTCAGAAAAGTTAAATCTTCACCCAGGTTCTGTTGTTGTTGGCTATTTAACTTGGAGGCGATATACTGAGCATACTCCGTAACTTCTTTCCATTCTGTGATTGGTAAACATTAAATCAATTTTAATGAAATTAAGCCTAGGTTATAGCTTTGTACACCAACCTTACTACAGAAGGGCTGTTTTCATGATACCATCCATAAAACAAAGTATATTGTCTCAAAAATGAATAAGATTATCTGATTATAAGTCTCTTTACAGTGTTGATAAAATTTGATAAAATAACATTTGGTTTCATGGAGAGCTTGAGAATTTTAACAGTTTGGGAATTTCAAATTCCAACATACATGTGATTATATTCTTATACAGAATTATAAAGTCATACTTCAAATGATTCCTAGAAAGGGAATTAATTTCCCTTTCTTTGTCCATGTTTCAGTTCAGTATTGGAGCTATGGATTGTTGCCAAATAAACAGTGCGATTTTTATTTGTATTCCTATCTATTGGTCAGAATAAAAAATAAGATTTAATGATGTTTTAAAAGTAATTACAGGGAAAAAAAAAGTCTTAATATTGATAAAGGCCAGTGCCTCATTGGATAGTTGAAAAGAAACTGAAAACTAGAACAATAATTTTGATTACTACTTCTTTGCTTTCTGACAGGACATATTTCTCTACTTCCTTGTATTATGTTTTTCCTTATATGCTAGTCACAACATTTATCTCGGTGTTATGGCTCTCTCTGCCTTTTCAAATGCCTGCCTTCAGGGGTATTGATGCTACTAAAGGACATTATATTTGGTAGATCTGCATTAAAAATCACTTCTTTTTCCTGACAAGCTATTTAAAACATCACATTTATGCCTTATGAATTGCACTTAAAAAATATATCTATATATCCCATGAAACCTAGACCCATATGACCCAAGTTTGTTTCTTTGCAAGAAGAGCAATTTCTAGCTGGGGACATTATTGCTGAAAGGCTCTGAAGGAGAAATTTTCCAATACACGCACTATTGCTTATTTTTACTGGGAAAAGGGAAAATATCCTATCAGAAAATTCAGAAGAATGACTCCAAAAATGGACAGTTTTACTATGGACATCAATAATACCAGACCAGTATTCATCAAAAGTGCAATTTAAAAACAAGAAGGGCAGAAAAATCATGTAGCACTAAACAGATACAACCTTCAGTACTTATATGATTTATAGTTTTAGATAGGATAGTTCTAGTTCTGTTCCATTATTTAACCATTTTTGCACAAGACATACAGACACACAGGCACAAAGTCAGAGGGAGAGTGTCAGAGAATGACATATGCTAAAGGATGCTTTAAGTTGTAATGAACTATTTCTCTACCATGGTATCTCTCCAAAGGAAACCTAAAGAGCAGCAGGTAGAAAGCAGAATGCCTGGTGCACCTAAACGCTGCATTCAGAAATGTTTGGTAGATCAGTGTGTTTTTCCTGGTACAACCTGCACTGATCAAAACTGAGGTAAGCTGCATGGTAACCAGTTCCACCTGTTCTTCATCAGTAAGGAAGATTTATATCAAGTGCATTCAAAAGAAAATTAAAAGGTAGCATCCCGTCATTTTTTCCTGAAAATGCAACCCTAGGCGTCTAATAACAGAAAGGGCTGTACAGCCACTAGGCAGTGTGAGAAGAATGGTAATTCTGGATGTTCAGCATTGTCCTCCTGACCCTCCCTCCCCCCTGCTCAAACCATAACAGCAACATTTGGAAGCTATAGTTAAGTGTGTGTGTTTTCCATTTAAAATATTCATGCTCATTGATCACAAATAGGGCAAAAAATGTCATACAGTTATTACAGAAAAAGTGAGTTGATTAAAAAAAAGGTGACCTTTAGAAAGCATTTGCAAAAAATGCCCATTGTTTGTTGGAAGATAATGCCCAAGGGAATTCCAGGCAGAGTCAAAAAAAACTAGCCAAACAAACTCCCCCACCCAGTGCAAATAATAAGCTTAGAGAAAAATACTTCTACAGGAAAACCTGTAATTTCTGATATTTATTGTATTTTTTTTTAAACTCTACCTATTAAAACAATCCAGAAGGTTGTCCTCATGGCTATGCTGTGTTCTGCCCTACAGAGTATCTCATCTACACCCATTTTAGGATTACTCCCCTTCTTGGCTACTGGAACTCAAAGTGTCCTTGACTGATACATTTCAGCTCTCAGGGTGAGAAAGAGTGACAGGTAATTGCTATGTGCTACATCCGATGGGTAATTCGGAGTGGCATTGAAGTTCATTGACGGACTGGAATTTAGCTGCTTACACATTCTGTGCATTGGACTAAGGACATTACCATCCCAAATAATAATAAAAGGAGGGTTGGGGGAAGGGGGAAGGGGATGATGAGACATAAGGACAAAGGCAGGAGAAAACAGTGGTGCCTGAAAATTTAAATCTAGATTTATGTGCAGTGAGGACCCCCCCACCTCACAAAAAAAAAAGAAAGGGGGTGGGGGGGTGGGACATAGGTCTTAACATTGAATCTGTAAGAAGGTTTGAAAGCTGAAAAAACTCGTAGGATTTGTAACATGCTACAGTCAGAAAGACTGGGTGACATGTGAGAGATATTACTTATACAGCATTTTAATTAGCAAGTTCATTTCAGTGTTTTCCTTATCACCACTTACTTTCTCAATATCACCTCTTATCTCTGTATTTATTCTGACATATGTACTCTTTCAGGCAGAAGCTTGAACTATCATATTTTATCTCTTATTTTAATGTCTGTGCTTCTTCAAGTAACCAGCCCAAAGGTAGAAGGGCCAAATTACTGAAAGAGTGGTAGCTGGATGGTGTTTGTTTGTTTGTCTTTTCTTTTTAACAAAAAAACTTTTTGAGTCTTGTTGTCCAGGAGGTCAGATTAAGAAAGGTATGTAAAGATGAGAACATGAGCTACATCTGTAACTTGAGAGAATTGCACATTGCATAGTGATATAAAAAGGGGTCTCTCTATTGAAAGGCACGGGGCTTGCTTTTTTTTTTTCTTTTTTTTTTCTTTTTTTCAATTACCAGCGTAAATCATGATTTCTTTCATTTAGAGTCACAGTGACGCAGATCTATACTAGATGGGTTTACTCCATTCCCTAAATTGCTACTATTTTACCCAGAAAAAGAATAGGAAGTGTCAGTTGTAACAGAGAATGCAATGTATTTATATTCCATTTACCAATTTAAAGAGAGAGAGTTAAATATTTAAAATTATGGCAACCAAATACCAAGATTCCTATTAATATTTTAGGGATAAATGAAAGACTGTTAACAAGCAAAGATACATGCTTCCTAAATGGAAATGAAATGGCTTTTCATTTTGTTGTATAATTAATACTCCAGTTTAAGGACAGAAATATTACTTGAACTTGAAAAATTTTTACAGAAAGCTTTTTGCAACTAAATCTGAATGAAGTCAGATTCTGCAGAATCACTTACTCATAAAATATCAAAATTTTTGAGTAAATCTCTACTCAAACTATTCATGACAATGGAAATCTTGTCAAGAAGTATTATTTTTAGCTGTTTGTCAAGCTACAAGTATTCTTAAAAAACTTATTTAAATTGTACTCTCTGATATACTTGTACCATTTACCAATATTGTGTTTAGTTGCTGCATTTTCTTAAATAGGAAAAATGAACTATGGGATGTAGATATTTATTATTATGTTGTTAAATTATATATTTGATTATAGGTATAGAACTGCGTATAAAACATATATATGGAAGTTTACAACACGCACACACAGAACACATATGCCTGAAGACAGAATGCCGAAGTTATTCTTAGTAAATGTACTTTGTGATCTTCATATAGGCTTTTCAGAGAGTTAATTAAAATGCTATCCCAGCTACATATACATAAACACTGCACTGTGTATGTACAAACGGTTGAAGGGGACTGAAGAACATAAAGGAATGGTTAGGGAGCTCAGAGCCTGGTCATCAGTTCAAACCAAGTCCTGTGGGTAGTGGTTCAAGTGCATAAACAAACCAAAATCTTCGTGAAATGAGTAAGCGGCCACAGACAACTGTTTGGCAAATGTGTGTCTGCATTTACAATTACATTTAGCACTTGCTGGCAGCCTTAAGAGAACAGCAGCCAAGAAACTAATGCTTATAGACTCTAAATGACCTAGGTCAAAAAGCTGGGTTTGGGGATCAGTGCTGAAGCACACACTGTTGATCAAGAAAGGTCAAATGTCTCGTCTGTTTTCTGGAAAATGAGTGGGTTTGCATTCTTCTTTACTTTCACTGGGGAAAAAAGAATTTCAAACATTTCTCTAAGCAAGTCAGCCATAACAGTATTTTGTAAGTATAGTTGATGTGCTGGACATAGTATTAATGTGCTCAGTGAGTAAATGCATGCATGAAAAGAATAATAAATCTGATCTAAATCTGGAAACAAAAACTCCTTACCAAAGACATTTAAGTACTTCTCATCATCTGCTTTGGAGACTGGTCTGAAAATACTGTACTCTGAAAGTGGAAGGACAAAATAATTCTAGTACCCAGACATGCAACTTTTAAATTTAAGTGTGAGACAGCATTTTATTGTGAGTTAAGGTGCCTAGATACTTCCTTGTTTTGGATCTCAGCTCTATGTTTCTTATACATTTCTCCAAAAAACCTTTCCAATCTGATCTCAGAGTCCAGGTCGGGGCCATTCAGCACAGAGACTCCATCTCCAACAGACCCCAAATCACAATCTGCTGGGACACAGGACAGTAAACATAGCTAGCGTCATACATAGGTCAAAAACAATGCAGTCATTGCCTTAAAAAATACTGACAGATAAGACACCGATAGGAGAAAGATGCCCTTCCAGCAACAGAACAGTATGGTGCACATCAATGAGTCTGATCTATACAGGAAGACTCTCTTCACCCTCAAAAAGAAGAAATGATACGTTTGACAGAAATTGAAGCACAGGTGCGCCTGTAACCTGACCTACTCTCACGATGCAGTATCTTAGCTCCCATATGTTTGGAAGAAAAGAAGCCTCTTTAAACAATCCATTTCAGTACTGGCACTGTAAAACATATGTCTTTGACTTTTGCTAAATACCAAGTCTAGTAATAAATATGGCAGTGTAGGTTTGTATTTTACTTTGATATAGAAATCATCTACATGAAAGATTTTTTTTTCAGATTTTTCTTCCCCCAAACTGCCAGGATTGAAGGTTCAACAAGAAAGCAGACTGAAGCTTTCTCCCTCTGAAAATGCCTCTGAAGCTTCAAACCTTTCCTGGCTTACTACAAAATTATTGTCTCAGCAAATATTCTTCCAGTGACAAGTGCCAAACCCAATGCCTTCAATGAGCTACATCTCTGCAAAAGAAGTGGACCCTAGTGAAAGTGTTAATACAAAAGAAGACAGAGGTTTGAAACTCATCCTTTAATATGGTGCATCTATGACAAAGAGTCATATAAAGAGAAGAAAAACTAGTAACAAACACTTAATTTCCTCTAATTCAACTAATTATGAGTCTGAGAGGGCATTCAGAAAGTACAAGTCTCACAATGGCTTGAAAATAACAATCCCTATAATCTTAAGTATTTGCAAGCATCTATGTATATACTCTGCAATGTATGTTTCTTATTAACTCCCATGTATGCTTGTGCAAGAACAGTGACATCCTGAGAAATATGAGTTAAACCTTGCAGAGCTTTGTCTTCATGAACCAGTTAAGAGCACTCAATTTCTAGTGTCAATATACACATAGACCCCAAAGCTGGAAATAGAACTGGCTCTTCTTGTGTTTGCTACTGACTTGACACTGAGATAATAGCCTCTGACATGAAAAGTGTAAAACTAGAACAATTAAATAGAACAAAACAGAAAAAAAGGATGGCTGAGATGGTAGAGTGTTTGAATGCATATATGTCATTCATTTGAGTACTGGAGTGTTTTCAGTTTTTTGTTTGTTTGTTTCAATAAAAAAGAAGAATTTACACACGTGGATCAAATGAAAAACAATGATGTCCTAACAGCACCAAAGGAAAGAAGAGAATGCATACAAAAGTGATGAAGCACTACCTTATGGTAGATGAAGTAAAAGAAAAGAAAGAGGAAGAATGCTATGAAGAACAGAATGAAAAGAGAAAAAATATCATTAGGAAGAAACAGAAGCTTTACCAGAAGAGGTCCAAGAAAAAGAGCTTGAGAAACAAACTATGAAAGTAACAAGAGTTGCAGAGATAAGAAGAGTCTGGTGGGACACAGGCATCTTGCTGGTAAAACAGATGTTAATTTGCAAAGGCATGTTAATAACACAGAGCTTGAAAAGCCTCCCTTTCTGGGAGTTTTTCATAGAGCTGTGAGAAAGGAAACTGGGGGAACTCAGTAGCCCCTGAAGTTTATTCTACACTGCTTTCACCCATTCCTCCTGAAATGACAAAATATATCTCTTTACCTTATATTTTCTGGATTATTAACTGTAGTAATTAACATGCTTTCTTTTTCATGTATCACTATCACAGTTTTAGCAGAACCGTTGCTTGCTTCTCTGTGGTTGGTTCTATATCATCTTGCAGAGAGCTCCCTTTGTTTTAACCCATTCTGAACCTCAATTTAAAAACCTTCCTTAAAAAAAAAAAAAAAAGAAAAGAAAACTCTTAAAATATTAAAGCATTAGTATGAAACACTAATTTTTAATAGTGTTGGGCCAGATAGCAGTCTTACTCTTCTGTTGATAATAAGGAGACTCATCTTGAGGCACAAAATTTAACGCTGGCCTCATTCAAAGAAGCAGAAATATCTGAAATAAAGCTGAACTCTGCATACAGATGTATATTTAATACTATTTGATATGGCTTTAGAGTAAAAAAAAAAAAAAGAGTCTGAGAGAGGGAAACTAGGCTATATAGATGTCTCTGCCACTGCTTTCCTGTGTAACCTGTATTCCTATGCTTACCAAGTCAGAAAAGCTTCAGTGAGTCAGATGCTCCCAATTACGTTTAATGAGGAATTAAATTCCCCATATTGCTGAGGTCATTTTGGATGGTCAATCCGTATGAAGAAGTCCACAGTCCACTAATGGAAGAGGCCAGAAAATAACTGTAACATTACGGTCTGTTTTATCAAAACACAAGGAAAAGCAGCATTTCCCAGTGTCTGGTGAATTGTCTTCTCATACAATCTCTGAGGAATACTGGAATGTAAGTGCTCTTCACTTAGAAGCAGATAGAACATCTGATCTTTTAAAACAATAATAGGGATGTAAGTGCATTTGTAAGACTTGTTTAGAAACCCACAGACACAATACCACGAAAGCGTGATTTATTTATTTTTTACTTACAGCAACAGCTTTGTGAGACAAAAGGGGAACAAAGCCATCATGTTAAACAGTGTTTATAGTCAGTGCCTGTGAGAGACTGGAATGGAAGTTGCTGCTATTTGTACATTACCTGGAAGTCTGCAACTACATAGGAATTGTTTACACCAGATTTTTTTCCCTTGCAATGCATCAAGTTTTTGTCTTTTGATTTTTTTAATGAATATTCTGATGTGTATTAATGAATACTAATTATGCTGGGAAACCATTGATTATTCATGAAAGAAAAATCATTGAAGACAAGTATAATGGCAGCTGATTTATGCATTCAAGTATTTCTAGCCTGGTCAAGGCTTGCATCTCAAGCAGCACAAAACTTAGTAAATGCCATATTAATGTAACGTGGAAAAAGAAGTGAGCCACAGGCTACACCAAGATGAGAATCAGTGCCTGTAACTACTTCCCAAAGAAACTTCCTTTCCAAGAAAACAGTGGACATACTGAATTACCATTATAAAATGCAGAACTTAGAGAAAATACTGATACATTGTTAAAACCATCAGTATTCTAAGTACATTTCCCTAAAACCTCAGGTCATTTTCCAATATGCTTATATTTTTGTAAGAAAGACAGCTTGGTATTTCTCACTGAAAAAGCTAATGGAATAAATAACAAACCTGCAGGTAACCAACATTTCCCTGAATTTTTCTTTTTCAGGGGGATGGGTGGAGGAAGAGATGGGGTAGAGCAGGTGCTTGGGAGGTATTTTTGATTTTTATTTTTTATTTTAATTATATTGAGTAGCTGAGCTTTTAATGCAAGATATAGTGTTATGAATTATATTACCAACACTGGATGATAATCAAAGATACAGATATTTAATGTCAGTAAACAGCATTGGCTGAAAAAGCAGTGCAATTAATTCATACTTTTGTAAACTGCCGAGGAGTTAAACATCTGTTTAAGACAGCAAGATTTGGAATCAGTTAACTTTTCATTGATCTTTTCTCCCTATTATGACAGGTTTTTAAAGACAATGTGTAATTTTTTGTGGGTGACAGGAAGAACACTGACATGTTTAATACAACAGATCTTAATTTGGTCCCTTACAACATTAAAAAGTTTGGGCTGTTTACTAGTTCCTCAGTTATCCCTGACAGCATAGATATTAAATGTACACTTGACTCAGACTATCAAATTCAATTCACTTTAGACATGTTGGTGTGGATTTGCCATAGATACACTGGGTTGCTTAACCAACTCTGGGCTGCATAAGCATCCTTGACTTTTTCTTATTAGTCATTTAATCTTTCAAGATAGCCTCTTCTCGTCTACTCTTTTTTTTTTTTTTTCAAGTAAAGATCTTCAATCATCAGTATATTTCTTTTGATATGCCACACTCTTTCTATCACCCCATGAAAAATGTGTCCTGTTCCTCTTCAATCAAACATTACTTTTTTTTTTCCCCCCCAGCAACTACCAATTTCATTTTCTGACCACTCGTGTTGAAGCAGCACCCCCACTCACACTTCTCCCCTAACAGAAATGCTAATTCTGCAAAAGGAACTGTTCAAAAACCCATCAGCTGCTGAGTATAACAGTCCACACATGAGTTGCAGCCCTCAGTCTGGCTGTAACATGGAAAGCTGCATGCATATTCTCGACTCTCATTTTGAAAATCCCTTTCTGTCTCATTTAAATGCCACGGAACTTTGAAGCCTTTTGTCTACGAGTTTCTGCTTGCGAATGAACAAAGCTCCTTGCTCAGAACCAAGTTTTACCATAATGTACTTTTGCTTTCCAGTTGTAGTGCTTCCCAAAATAAATGTAGTAAGCACAAAGGGGGAAGGTGTGCATGCCTTTCCTCCTCCCCTCTCACACCCCTGCACATTTCTAACATTTTTTTTCAAGCTTCAGAGTGCCACCGAATCAGACATAACTGCAGCCATTCACAAGCAGCTGCTTAAAATCTGCATCTCTCCAGACACGGGTTCCATGCTGGGACACTTGCCTCTGCCCTGAGCCCTTTCCAGACACACGGCACGGACTCCCTTGCTGCAGTGCAGACTGTCAGTTTACTCAGTTTGAACTTTCAATGCAGAAATTCAGCATGATGCAGTCAGCCAGATAAAGCAGCACTTACCTTAATTGAAATCTTTTCTCTGGTAAAGCTGGCGCATCAGTCAAATCAACAGTGATTTGGGGGTAATCTAAGTTTCAATCAACACCCTCCGGGTTGCTGCATACTGCTCTGCCTGTTTTTCATTTATGTTGAACTCTTCACTGTCTAAAGGAGAGAGAGAGAAAGATGAGCTGAAATCCTCAGAGGTTCCTAGGGAGTGAGAGAAGAAGCACCAAAGCTATGTTTCTTAACATGAGATTCTCAGCAAGCGTGCTCAGGTCTGGAAGATCGTGTAACTGCTGTGATAGGCTCCTGTCATGTCCCCTGAGCCGTGAGATGATCATTGACCTGATTAGCTCTGAACACTCCCTACATGCAGAGAAAGCACTGAGAGGATTGGTGGGTCGCAAGGGAATTGGGAAAGGCACCAGGGCCACTTGGGAATCTTCATTCTTCCAGACTAATGGATGTGCTGCAGCTGAGGCTGTAATTTGTGAGGAGGTTATGCACAATGTTAACCATCTGAGGACTTAAACAAATGTGCTTTTGCATGCTGTTTCTCAAGGTGCACCAGCATGCAACACGGGGTAGAGCTGAGTAATTAGAGGCTGATGTAGCCGTTTCGTAATACAAGGCTCACTGTATGAGATGTTCTGTAAGCTGAGTGATAAAGTGGTTTCATACATTTGCCTCTGACCCTGGGGACAATAGCAGTTAATGGGCAGAGTAAGTGAAATTAGCATGGTGGGCTCATGTTAACCCCCAGATGGCAATCAATCACCATGGAAAGGAAAAGAAAGGAACAACAAAACCCAAACAGGCTAGGATTATTTAACAAGTGTATGTGGCAATTTAAATAAAATGAAGAGAAAGAATGCCAAATTATGACAGAAAGGACTCTTAAAGACAGAAAGAAAATCAGTAGCAAAGCACAAAAATACACATTCTCTTCTATGCTTGTAGTAGAAGAAGAAAAAAAACCCACAGGGAATGCATTTAAAGGACCTAATTTGCCTTTCACTTATACTGATACAAATAAATCTGTTAAAGATGACAGCTTAAATTTAGATGGGAAAAATAAAAACAGAGCGAGAGAAGAATGAGGTGTATTTGTTACCTATTTTTACTTCTACGATAATACAGAAACTAGACTTTTGTAATACTAAGTTTTCAGGCCAATGTGCTCAAATTAGTCCAGCCAAAGTATGCCAGCTTTTATGACCATCTTCATCTGCTTTTTCTCGCTTCTTGGACGACAATTACAGTGTTAGCCCGTTGACTCAATTTTCCATTCAGGTTTGTCCATGGAAATACCAGTTTGTGGCTAAGAGAGGAGTTCACAGGATATCATATTTAGTAATAGTGGTCTGACACCTCAGTGGAGATGGATAACATTTTAGATTTGGAACCTACATTTGCAATACAAGCTCTACCATACGTTACTCTATTAATGCTGAAAGAACAATAATCATAAACATCTACTGAGATTCTTAACCAAATTTACTTAGGATCTGTTTTTATTCATTCTTTGAGTAAATTAGTGTAATTTTATTTTAGTAGAATGAGTGGTCAAGAAAGCAATTTTTAAGTTGTTAACCCAATGACAGAGGAACTAGATTACATACATTCTGCAGGCATTCACATCAGAAATCTAATTATTACAGAGGAAACACTATCACATGACTTAGATCACTCAGAAGTAACCATAAAAATTTGAACCTCAAATGTATTTAGTATAACACAGACAAGACAGAAGACATTTGTCACCCTAACTGCTGTCACCCTAACTATAATGCCTGAGAAACAGGCAATAAATCTAAGCTAAGTGTTCCCCCTATGGTCAGTAGGAAGAGACTGACTTTTCTGCCCTAACAGTGGTAGCTAATGATTTTAGAGATCCTCCTCTAGAAGTGCTTCTCTATTTCCACTGAACAAAAGCTTCTCATTTGCAAAATCTGGGTAATAAGACTGTATTTGGCAATATTTCTTATTCAGATAGTAATTTTTTTAGAACATAGAATATATTTTAATATGACTTACTGAATGCCTATCATACAGAGATTGCCATTTCACCTGGGACTAATAATAAAAAAAAACTATTATTCAACTGAGAAGGTTTTTACACGTATTAATAAGAAATGTAAACATATTCTTGAGCTTGACTAAATGGATTTCATGTGTCAAGACTAAGGTGATTTGCTGCTACAAGCCCTCATGGAAAAAGAGGTTGCTTTACCCATAAATTTGTACTGCAGAATGGACAGCAAGTCATCCCAACATTTACAATCTTATTTGTTATAACATGGCATCCTTTACAAAATAATTAAGCCACAGACACACACTGTGTTATTTATGATTTCAAATACAATCAAAGAAATTGAATATGAAAATGGCATCTAGACAACTTTGCCATTCGTGAAAGCTTCCAGTTACAGGTTTCTTACTGTTATGTCTAGTTGAGTCCCTATTCTCACCAGCCCTGGAATCTTTCACATTTTTCTTAAACAACCTAGTAGATCTCAGTGTCAGGAATACTTTTCCTTTTATTAACCACTTCTCAAATCTCCTTTGGTAGTTTTATAATAAAAATTCCAGTCTTATAATACTGTTTTATTTCTAACCTACTACTCTGATTGTCCTTTTAAGGTATAGAAGTCAGCATTCATTAGAAGTTCATAGGACGTAAGTGAATTATCTTAATTTTTTACTACTGCAAGTAAAGGTCTGAAAGAGAAAACAGTGTCCAGAAAAGGGACTGAAGTATGAAGTGACAAAATTTGAAGAGACAACATGATTTAAGTTTGTGCAGAAACTACTGTGACTTACTGTTGAGTTGGACAACTGGGCAAGAAATGAGCATTTTAAATTCAGTGTTGACAAAAGGAAACAATATTTGAATCACTTTTAAGTCTTGCTGCAGTCTAAACAACAGAATGGACGTCAGTTGTCCTGGGTCTTATTCCCCATCCTAAATATAACTCAAGATTTTGAATTCCGTTCTTATCAATCATCTACATAAATGGACCAAGATTGTTCAGAGCAGGGAGCGAACATTATCAGAAAATAAGTACGTCTTTAAAAGGGGCTAATATAATCATATAGATAGTAAAAATTAGACATCCCTCTTGACTCATCATTCTTATACAGAGGGGACAGTACATTAAACCAGTGGACAAAAAAAAGGCGGGGGGGGAATAATTTTCTATGCAATCTGTAATTAACCTTTTGAATTTATTACCACAAGCCATGACTGCAGCAAAGAACTAATATATATATATATTTATATATGAGAAAATTTTAAAGTCACAACAGGTTTTAGAATGTATGCAAAACAAAAATCTCATTTTTTCAAGACTGTTCCTCATTAACAACTAAAACTATTACCTCACAGACAAGAGAAGATACTAATCATGGCAAAAAATCTTCTACCAAATAATATAATTTAGTAGTAAAATTTATGAGACCTTTACAGTATCATTGCATAAGCCATGATATTTTTACTGTCAAGGTCATTAGATACTTGTGTTTCATCAAAAGAATAACTTAGATGTTTGGGATTTTATTTTAATAGATGAATAGCATTTAAAAAAAAAAAAAAAAAAAAAAAGCTGTATTTCCCAAATTCATCATTTGAATAAACTAAATGCCAAAACAAATACAGAAGCAGTAAATTATTCCAGCGTAATTTTCTTACTATCATGTAAACATCTTCAGTTCAGAAACACAAACCAGTGCAGCACAATACATCACCATGCATCAATTGTAAACTCAATAATATTCTTCTATGGCCTTTTACTCTGTCTGAACAGTGAAGGAATCAACAATAAACCACTACATTCATAAATTTTCAGCTGGACCAAATCACTCATACAGTAGTTGCCTTAGCTCTGTTATGCTCAGGAGCTGAATAAACTAGAATTCAATCATGTACCAATAGCTTCAACATGCTGAATTATTATTTATTCTACAATTGAAAAGATTCTTTGGTATAAAAAAAGATAACATACTCCACAAAATGTACTAAGAGATTCAATTTGCCCAGTAATTTCTTCCTTGTTAATAAATAATTAACAAAAAGAGGTGTCGTCTGCTTCATTTTGGCTGGAAAGAGAGTAACCAGAAATCAGGTGTGGGAATACTCTAGGATAACAGCAAAAGCTGCAGAATAAAAGACTTTATAACAAGAGAGAGAGAGTGAAATCACCCTTATTCTTCACCTGTCCAGAGATATGCATATCAATAATAAACCACCTAAAGACATTAAAAATGCTTTGAAGTGAACCATTTGAACTTTCATAACCAATATATTTTCCACATTTTGGCAATTTCCACATTTTTTCTCCATGGTGGCCAGGGACAACCAAACTAGATAACTCTCAACAGTATCTGACAATTGCCATGCATTTTAGCACTGGAATTTTACTCTCATCCTCATTAATTTCAAAAGCAGATGCTGAGCAGATTCAACTCCAAATTCTCATCTGGCTTACATCAGCATAGTTGCATTTATTTAAGTGGAACTGTACAGCAAATTTATGAATTAGCGAGATCTCATGCAAAAGCAATACAACTTGTCATCAATTAATATTATACTAGATTCCAAAGATTCCTGCAATTTTATCCAACTTTTTTTTTTTTTTTTAAATAGATATATGACTCATTTTCTTTTCCAGACTTTCTGGCCATAGTGAGTACAGACAACACAGCAAAGTTGATTGCATCTAGCAAAGAGTATAATCTTGAATATTCGGCACTTTAGTTCAGTGCCTTGTTAAACAGGGTGTGGATGTTAAGGTAAAGATGTTATCTTGTTATCTGGACAGAAGGAAGTGGCTGAATCCTAGCCATACTCACTGGAAAACTATTCACTTCATCAGGCTTTTTCTTCTGATAGTTCTAGGGACTCAGACAACTCCAAAGCACTCTTGTCCTTATCTGACCACTGTTCTCAATCCCAGTTTAGAAATAGAAATCAGTACCATTCTTTTTGCTTAGGCCAAACTTCCAAAGATAAGAAAAGTAGTACAACATATTGCTGTAAGACATTTCCAATTACGTTATGCAATGGAGCTTCATTGTACACTTTTATTAAGTGAGGGTGGTAGACTGACATTTCAACATTGGTGCTATTTCCTTGGAGGCATCCCCACAATGTCGGAGACATTTAGGAGGCAAAAGTACGCCTCCTAAAAAATGTATAAAGAAATAAATGCAAGTTTTGGAGGTTCCTAAAACAACAGAATCGTTCCAAAAGTGTAATGACTGTATAACGACTGACCCTTATCTAACATGGGGCATTTTCGGTACTCTTCTCCCAGAGGCCACCCCTGCAGCCCCCTGGCTACCAAAACTTGCCACATAAACCCAGAAGAACCATAAATGCTGTTTTGTTAAAACTCGGAATCCCAATTTTGTACTGTATTATCTTTCTCTATGTACTGAGATCCTCAGGAATACTAAAATGTACTCTACAGGACAGGGGAAATTTTATAGGTGAGGTTAGTTTACCTCTCCTGTCAGCAGTACACCTATATGGTTCAACTGAAAACAAGTTACAAAGGAGTAGCCAAGGGCATGGTTTTGTAGCAAAGTGTGACATGTAATTTCTGGTCTGGGTCTTTCTTTTGCTAGGGGCCATATAGCTCCTTTCAGCATAAAAGCGAAAACAGGAGTGTCCTGCAAGTTGTACCACAGGAGAGTGTGGTAGATAGAATGACTCAGGGACATCCTTTCTAAAGTACAATTCCTCCCTCACATCCTTCTTGTTCAGGTGAAGGGAACAATGATTTGTGGTATGACCTGTCTCAGCAGCAATTTACAACTTCCCAGTAAAATCTCTGTCTACTGACTGCCTTTTGCTATCCACTTGTGTTAGCATGCGAGGACAGGGGAGAGAGGATAGTGCAGGAAGTGTGCAGGGATGCAATATACTGCCTGTAACCACATAAATATCTTATACCTAACCATTAGCCTCCATGTTCCCATCTGTCTGAATAAGGAGGGCTTGCTTGTCCCCTTGAAGGGGACAAAACTGAACTGCAATTTAGTCTTGGGATTCTCCCTGGCATTTTTATGGCTGAAGCCTGCTCTCTACTTACTCAGACTAATACTATAAATCTAACACACTTTAAGGACCACATTTTCAGAGTCATAAAGCATCATATCAGTCCATTTTTTTCAGGGGAACCACAGATCTTTTAGAATACCTAGAGAAAATCAGATTGTAAGAGGTGCCTGCGGTTGTTCAGACATTGTTGGTTTCTGGAAAAGCACAGAAATGTTTAGTAGTAAATACAAACTTTAATTAAATCAAAATTTCCAGCAAACCTAACTTGGATGACCCTAAGTAGTCTTAGTCTTCTAACTTTAGGGCTTTATTTTCTTTCTTCTTGTTCTCGTTGTTATGTTTTGTTTTATTGTTTACTTTTAATTTTATCATCGACAGTTTTTCCTTCTGTGATGCTCCTCTTCTCTTTTTCAGTCTGTCCATGTCAGTCATAGTATGTAATCTTTTAATATATATATATACATATTTTTTTTTTGTTGGTTGGTTGGTTGTGTTTTTATTTGTTTGTTTGTTTGCTTTTAATTCTTCAGAAATCTGTGTTTTCTCTCCAAGTTATTTTAATTTACTTGTTCGCTAGGTATATGAAACATTGTTTCTTACCTTAATATGCTCTCTTTCCACTTACTCATTCCTTATTAATGCTTCTCCTTACACAGTTCCAGCACTACAAGCTCCATCTACATTTTTCTCCAAGAATTATTTTCCTCATCTCTCTTAGCATTCCTCCTTCTATGTCTCTCTTCTGGCAGTGTTAGAAGGAGAAGTTGCATTTTTCCATATCCATGTAAAAACTTCTTAGGTAGAAAAGGTAGAAAAGTTCTGCCATAATTGCTGTTAGAATCAAATTCCCTCAACTACTGTTCAGGAGGAGCTAGAAACACTCCAAAGGAACCTGACTCAAAAGTGTTATTTATTCCTGGTTCTCTCTTGTTTTTAATGCTCTGAAGCAAGTCTTCTCTTAGATAACAGACATCAGCCTCTTGCCTGTGAAGGACAACTCCGTTCTGAGTAGCAAATTGGGAATAAGGCTGGACAAAGCTATAGGGATAATACCTGCAATATCATTTCGATGCCAAGCCCTAAAAAAGTAGACTGATGGGAACAGGGACCAGCAAGACCAGCTCTCACCTGGGGTCAGCACTCTCCCTTCACGTGTGACAATGCTAGTTAACATTTAGGCTGCATTCTGCTGAGAGAATACCCAAGCTACACCACGCCAAGTTGGTGTAAGGGTAAAGAAGTCCCCCATCCCAGTCTTCTCGGAAGAACAGAACTTGTAGAGCCTTTCACGAAATGTAAGCATGATGCAAGTAATGTAGTCCCTTCAATGGGCCTAATGGCAAAGCCATTACCCTGAAAGCATTTCACCACATCAAAGTGTGTAATAAATGGCTTTCCTAACGTAAAGAAACTGAAACGTGTAATATATATCGATCTTATTTTTTGGATACCAAGGAACACAAAGATTTCAACCCAGTACACAGACACTGACACTGATTAGTAGGGCCTAACTCTGCATAATTTGCTTCTTGTTTCTACCACTCACATCATAAACCTTTCTTATCCGCTCCAATTACGTACAGGACATACTAGGACCCCATGAAGTCTGCTTATCTATAGTTTGCAAGAGTTCTGAACAAAATCATCACTTCCTTCTGTAGCTGCATGTTAATCCTCATCAGCTTGTTTTTTGATCCTATCCCGCACTTCAAAAACATGGGTCTCTTGGGCCTTGATGATTGTTAAGTTTCCTAAATTTTCCCTTAGATGCTCAGCAGAGATGTAAGAATGAAAAGGCAATAATAAAAAACTGTCTTCATAATTGTTTCATCCTGTAATCATTATTTCCAATGGGATCTATCAATATGAGCATCTTAAAAGCTCAGAAGACATAGAATCAGATCATGACATGAAATGTGAAACTGACTTCTAGGCATCAGGAAACTGAAGGGGGCAGGAGAACCGAGAAAACAAGGAGCTTCCTTTCCTCACGTAGCCCAAGCTAAAGCATGTCTCAGCTGCAGCCCCTTCACTCAGGAAACAGAGGCAATGGTTTGGCAACATAACTTCAGGTACTATCTCCCACAGAAGGAATAAAGTAGGGACATACCATCTTAAACTCTACTTCACTGCAGCTTGCTACCAAAAGCCAGTGCAGAGCATGCTGGAACAGAGTTTCTTTATTATGGGCTTGGATGAGAACGTTATGTTGGATGAGAACATGCTTCCACATTATTATGTTGGATGAGAACATGCTTCCACAAAGCACAACCACCCTTTATCTCTTTTTAAGATGACATAATTTAAGACAGTTGGTTAAGTAATACAACTTGGCCTCTAGTGGTTAGACTTAATAGAATTCTCTAGCCACAGAAGACATGATTTATAAAAAATACATTAAAAAAATGTTCAGGTTAATAATTATATCTTCTTTGGACAGGAATTATCATTATGTGATCATGCTCATTTGGGGCCATTAGCTTCTCTTTCCCCTTTTTTTGAATAGTGAGGAATGAAAGATGGTTTAATTATAGCACAAGGAAATTACCTCCCTTTTCGTGGGGGAGGAGGGGAGAAGATGGTGTTATAATCACAATACAATGCTGAGACTGTAGGATATTACCTTAAAATATTTATTCTCAGTTACTTTCTCAGTCCATTTGTAATAAGTACCATGTTTAAAAGACATTCACATATACAGAATCACAGTAAAAGAATTTGGAAGCTAGAAGGTATAGGCTTCACATCTGAAGTTCACAGAGTTGCGTTTTCTCTAATCACTGCAATTTGTGATTCGTGATCAATGGGAGCATGTGTAGTATTAACAGTCTGTTAAAAATGGCATATTAAAAATGTAAACTCTTAAGTGTATAGTTACCTAAATAAATGATACGTATTCATTCATGTTTAATTTGTCTCTTTACAAGCATAGCCAACTAGCCCATGGTCAGCTATCTCGAGAACCATCTATACTGATTATTAATCAGCTTGCAGAAACCCTGTATCTTTTTTTTTTCCTATTCATGAGGGCACTTCTGAGAATAATAATTACACTACTTAGCCTTTATCTAGTGCTTCTCATCTTTCAAGTGCTTCACAAATATTAATTCACTAATTAATCTTTCCAACAACTCTGATTACTCCCATTTTACAGATGGAGAAGCATTAACAGAGAGGCCAAGTGACCTGCCTGAGGACATGGAGAGTAGAGAAAGGGGAGAAGACTGGGGGGAAAGAGGCTTATAACTGGAAAGAAATGAAGGCAAATGGGACAAATAAGGTGATGGTTCAGCAAATAATCCTAAGACCCCACTAAAGAATTTAACATTCCAGAGGAGGGCAGCCCTATGGTGCATTATGCAGTCACTCAATATTCCAAAAGATCCACAAATCATACAATGGAACTGACAAATAAAACATAATGTGCACTTAAACAAACAAACAAACAAACAAACAAAAATATGCTGTCATTTCTTAGATACTGGCAAAATCATAAAAGTAACCATGAGCCCAAAACTAAGGTCAGGAAACTAGAAAATGTGAATTTATTGGGCATCTTGTTTGTTGTAGGGCTATCCGTTCTCAAAATTGGATCAACTAAATGCAAAGGCTGCCCAATGCTAGTGGTATAAATTCAGTTAGGATTTTTATGCCTGGTTAACTTTGCATCCTGGGAGGCTCATTGAAAGCATGCTATCTGTAAGACTAGATCTCAGATGAAACTATACGGAACAAAACAGATTTACTTCTTAAACCTTGCTTTTCTGCTTTCAAAATAACCTCTCCTTAATCCTGTAAGTACCCCACCTTTTTTTTTTTTCCAAGTTTTACAATAAAAAATTCCTTTTAACCAGATCTCCCACATGATTGCAGAAAGACATTTCTGCATTAGGAGTACAGGGGAGCATGAGTTAATATTGTTGTACAGCAATGCTTGGAGGAAGACTTTTTTTCTTAAGGTTGTAAGAGATGCATCATTGCCTGGAATTTAGGACAGTGACTGGGGATGTGAGCTATCCAGGCTAAGGCCATGAACTGAATTAGTGATCTGAGTGCAAAAACTGTGCTCTGTGATGCAGCTGACAGGAACTTGAGGATTGGTTCTGGATTAGAGCAGAATCCCAACAAGTGTACTACACGTCTACCCAAATTAAAAAGCTCTAAATAATGAAAAAAAATATATATATGCAAAGAACTTTATGTTCCTTGAAGACTGAAAACAACCTAAAAAAGTACTAAGACCTGCATGAATTTTATCATACATACAAACAATTGGTTCAAATAGGGACCACTTTGTACCTCTTCAAGAAGTTTTGCTTTCTAATCCACAAATAGCTCCATTACAAAAATTGATAAGGTAAATATTTGTTCCAGTTTCACTCTATGATATTATTATGACTGACATTATTTGTATAATACTGTATTGTGTTGATGAGGGACAACAGAATCCAAATGGTGAACAGTCACAAATATAAATGGTGAAGAGTCTCAAATATACTCATATATTCAAAACTTCCACACTACACTGGTATACAAGAATACAGAAATCTCTGGTAAGAATAAAGAGAGATTAACAACGCAAAAAACCCGACCTGTTAAATTTCAACCACAAACGAAACATATGTGCTATAAGGTCCACTGCTTGCAAGAGTGGGGTGCTGCCACGCTTGTACCCTCTCCTTGCCTCCCTCAAGTTTCCCCCTTGTCTGGACATGGCCTAAGAATGAAAAATATTTATTTACAGAATAGATACACCTATTCTGTATCTTGGAAAATTATCCGCTTCCCAAGCCCTAAAACCATGAAAGCAAGTGATTATTCAGAAAAATAAAAAAAATAATATATATATATCTTCCTTCACTCCTACAAGATTTTGAAAGATCATAGTTCCCTTAGTTCTACACCCTCTTAAAATCAGAGAGCGTGTCCCCTTCTCCTTTGTCTTTGTTATTCTTGCCTGTAATTTAACAGCATCTTAAAAAGAGTATGATGTTTTCAGACTCCCACCCATGTTAGTGAATATTATGTACATACTTTCCAAAGCTGACCTTTCAGAAAACCCGGAATCACCAGGAGTGCAGGGTGTCCCTGGATGGGCCAGGCAGGGCCCATCCCAGATCCCCATGAGGAGCGGGGCACCGGGGCAGGCCCAGCCCCAGGCACTGGGCATCTCCATGGGGCCAGGACAGGCTGAGGCTGGGCTGGGCCATGGGCGGGCCTGGCTGCGCAGGGGCCTTGTTCAGGCCGGGCAGGGCTGTGGGGAACTGGAGCCCAGCCCTGCTGCGGCCTCTATGGAGCAGGGCATGGTGGCCCCAGGGCTGCTGTGGGGCCTGGGCCTGGGCAGGGATGGGAATGGGGGACTGCAGGGGGGGGGGGGGGGGGGGGCGCTGGAAGCACCCTTTGGGGCCATGATACAAGGTCAAAATGTAGCAGGTTGAGCAGGCTGGGCCCAGAGCCTTGTCCACATGAGAACTCTGGAAAATGCTATTTGCTTATCTTCCCTGTGAATACATCTTTCCTAATGTATAGTCAGTTTTTTTCTTGTTCTGCTTTGTGTCCATTGTCTCTTGTCTTGTGGTCCAGTTTTGAGACGAGTCTGGTTCATCTCTATGCCCAACCTTTTGGTGGGCAGCAAGATTATCTCCCCTTAGCCCTCTCTCCTTAGAATGATAGAATCGTTAATGTTGGAAAAGACCTTGAAGATCATCTCATCCAACTGTCCCCCACCACCAATATCACCCACTAAACCATGTCCATAAGTACCACATCCAACCTTTTCTTAAACACCCCCAGGGATGGTGACTCCACCACCACCGTGGACAACCCATTCCAATCAACCCTAATTCTCTCAGTCTTTCCTCCTACGTTATGTTCTTCCGCTTTCTTACTACCTTGGTGGTCCTTCACTGGACTCCAACCAGTATATTCACATCTACGTGGTACTGGGAGCCCAGAAATGGACACAGCAAGCCAGATGGGGTCCCACCAGTGCCAAACAAAGGGGAAGGATCAATTCCCTTGACCTGCTGGTATTGCTTTTCCTAATGCAGACTGGGGATGACAGTTGCCCCCTGGGCACATTGCTGTCTGGGTTCAATTTGTTGCAGAAAAGGACACTCAGCTTCTTTTCTGCAACACTGCTTTCCAGCTGGTCCTCCCTCAGTACATACTGGTGTGTGGGGTTACTGCTACCCAGGTGCAGGACCTTGTGCTTGCCTAAAGCATGGTCACATTTTGTTCCTTGAGCCTCACGGCCTGAAAGAAGCTTCATGCCTCATGGCTCAGGCTGGGGCACTGTGGCCATGTGGACACTGAGGAACTTACAGTCTACAAGGAATTTCAGCTCAAAAAGGATGAGACAGAGTTTATTTACATGTGTCCAGAATTATATTTGGAGTCTTCTGAGCAAGGAAGGAGCTCAGAAGTACTGGTTATAGAAACTTAATTACTGTTTTAGGAACTGAATTCTTTAAAATGTGATTATTATTTATTTATTTCATTTAAAAACTAGACAGCGCTATGCAGTGCAGTGCTGTAAGTCAAATTGTAAGATAAAAGTGGTTATCGAGGTATGGCACATACTGGTTCTTAAATATTGAGACCTAGTAAAATAGCTTTAAATATCAGCTTATCTTTAATTAAAATTTGTTAATATAATCTGAATGTTGCTGATGCTAATATTTTCAAGTATTAAAGGATATTCTAGGCTAGGCAGGAAAGTGTCAGTTTTATTTTTCTAGCCTTCTTTATGTTAGCATAGGCTTTAGCTTTGTATTCTTCAAGAAGGAAATGGTATGTACATATTTTGGATGTCGTCTTTTATTGCTTAATTAAAGCTATACAAAATGGAATAAAGTAAACTCTCTCTATCACACTGACATTTGCACAGCAGAACATTTGCCATCAACCAAAAACATATTTGTTCAATGTCATTAATGATATAAAAGATACAAATTATATATTTATGAGAAATATTAATAATGAAATATTAATTTGTTGAAGAAAACACAGTATTAATAATAAATAATCCCTATCTCTATGACCATGATACTAGGATGATATTGCTCTAATTTGGTTTCAAAAATAATTAAATACAGACTTACACTCATGGAAAAACTCTACTGCCTTGTAAACAGTGGTAAAATACACATCTCAGAACAGCCTCTAAGCAAGCACCTGCAGAAGAAGTGTGTTGTAACAACAAATTAATTTCCTGTGCTATATCGTTGAACTGAGGTGAATTCTGAAAGTGCTATTTCTTCAGAGAGAGTTCTATTTTAATAAAATAGATGTGAATGTAGAAGTCCAAACCAAAACCTGAAAACAAGAATAGAAGAAAGTGTCTGCATTTGTGTCATTACTTTTCTAATTTAGGCAAAAATATGTGTGAGATTAATGATAAATCCATGCACATTACTATAAGAATCCTCTTCAAAACAGAGAAAAAAAAATAATGAAATAATGGCTAGGATGGGTCAGAAAAAATCCTGTATCTGAGTGTAACTATGGATCTCTCGTATCAGAGATTCACAGGCAATGTCATCAGCAACTGACAATCTCTAAAAGTATATGCTATTGTTCTTCCACCAGGTTTTTACAGTCCTTTCTGTGAGTCTCCAAATAAGTGAAACGCTTATACAAGTGACCGTTCTAAATAGCTGTGTAGCTTTTCAAGTGTTTTGGCTTTCCCATTGTTTATGCCTACATTCACCTCAACTTTTCATTTTTTAAACTTGCTCAGTTGGTAAGTTATCTTCCTTTCTGTGTGCACAAAAAAATCCCCCATCTTTTTCTGAACTGCTTTTTGAAGCGATAATGCTATCTCTTTCTATGCCTCATTCTCAACACTAGTGGCATATTTCCAGTCACTTCCACTTGGCATTATATATGTTAGTAATCTTTTAATGCTGATCCCGCCACAAAGCTCAAGAGTATCATGTTTCGTAAAACATCAGATGCAAATATTCATGCTCCAGAGCTTGCGAATTGTTTTATCCTCAATAGCAAGCAGACTGGGAATGACTGCAACTCACACAGACATATCTGAGTCAGTCCTAATTAGCTCAAATACTGGTAACAGCATAGCAGGACACAATGAGCTAACTCCAAGCTAGCTGCCCAAATACATTCTTTACAATAGCACACCCAGCAAACAATAGCTCTGAGACCAAAGGAACGGTGCAAGACATGCCCTTCATATCCCCCCCCCCAAAAAAAAAAAAAAAATGCTACGATTCATTTCACTACAGTCACAAATAAAGTTGTTCCAGTGAAAATTACAGGGGAGATTATTTACATGAAAATTGTAGGCCAACAGATTGAGGGCCAGACCTTGCATATATTTATTTAAAAGAATATTTTTATTTGTTCAGGTGAGTCAAAAAAAATTCAATGAAGTCATTAAATCTCATCTTAACATTTCCAAGACTGACTTCTAAATCATAGTCATGTTTATAACCATAGTTTACTGAAATTACTTATGAATCAAAACTCTTGAAAAAGTGAAAAATACATGGATAATACATATATACATGTAATTAAAATTAGAAACTTATTAATAACTCACTGCTAAAATATTTATGTGATATATATATACATATGTATATGTACATGGATTTATTTATAAGAAAAGATAGCACACAATACTGTAAAGAAAACCAAAGTATTCAGAAGTTTTCAGAAGGTCTGCTTTGGTGCAAGTCTATAGATTTTCACAACTTAAGAGTACCCTAGTAAAGAATGTTGCAACACTCCTGGATACCCTAAAGTATCATTAAACTGCACAAGACTCTCATGAGTGATTTATTTCATTGAGTTTGCACCATTGTAATTAACCACCAATCATAAGTAATTAAGCTAGTCATTTAGGCTACTAATGATTCATTATTAATTAAGAATATCAGGAAGGTTTTGTCCATCTGAACACAGACACCTTTCTGAAAATGAGATTTATCATTCTTGGCTGGTGTGTATCTCTCCCCCCTTTGAATATGAAAAGATCATAGAACATTTGCTAAGATCAGATGCAAAAATTTTAGGCAGTTATTATTAGATGAGCAAAATCCCACCATTGCTTGCTATAAGCTTCCTTTAGTGTCAGTGTACAGAAAAAAAAAAAAAAAAAACTTATTTTCTGAAAAGAGACATTCTGGTCAAGCATTTTGTTTTTGCCTGTCAAACTTTTACAGCTAGATTTCCTAGCTCATCGGACAGACATTTCTGTAGAGTTTTTTGAGCTAATGTTATGCCATGTCACTTTACTACAATAATGAGGCAGTACATCTGCAGTACAAATTGATTTCAACTAACCAAAAGACTACCTGGTAAATAAATTTAAAAGTGCAAGCATAGGTATTCTCCTTTAAGATCCCAAACGCATCTTATAAAATACTGACATACTGAAAGTGTGTCATTTAGTTATGTAGATATGTCTTTTACAGATAGAAACCTCAGCATTAAGTTTCTTAACTTAGTTAATAGTATTTCTGTAAGTTTGTAGTAAAACTTCTACATAAATGGTCTCCTTCTATTTCTTACTCTTTTAAAATATTGTTTGCTTTTATCAAAGCAGTCTTAGCCAGATTTGATCTGTTTGTAAATGTTTTTCTGTAACACAGGCTGGGGGAAGGAATAGAACATGAGGAATGAATCTACATATATTTACTTTCATATCTAATATCTGTTATTTTACTAGTCACTAAGTCTTTTCTCACAGGTATGCTTTCATTACAGGGTGCACTTTTAATATAAGATATCAGCCACTCTGCCCCTACTATTTCCACCTCTAACTAGCCATAAAGTCCTGCTACCTCTAAGGCAAACTGAAAGAGAGGTTCCATGGGAAGAGAACACAGCCTGTGTGAGTTGCTGTGCTCCTTTAAAAAAGGAGGCTTATGCTACAATACCACCACAGGATAAATCTGTTCATTTCATAAATGGCAGAAGGGAGGGAAAAGCTGGGAGAGATAGCTATCGTAATTTCAGAGCAAAAAGTTCATGTCAGTCAGATGTAGATGTATGATAGCTGTTCCTGTAAACAATATGGATATTCCACACTCATTTTTGAAATCACACTGTAAATGCCTTATCCTCAATTTGGTATACAGTGCAACTCCCGTAATTTTTCATACAGCAACAAGCAATGCAACAAGCAATTTCCTTCCACTATCACAGTGGTTGCATATTCCACTTTCAAGGAAACAATAGCTGAGTGTTGTCAGATACATATTCTCTTACCGACAAAACAAAGAAACCTGACCTTTCCACTGAATGCAGTATCTTTCCTGCTGAAAAATTTGAGATCTACTCCCTATCACTATAACAGACATCAGAGGCTGACTAGAAAGCAAATACTTCATTAACTACACCACCCTTGCACCTGGGACTCGGAAATGTTCCAAATGCCAGTGATTCAGTCAATTAAAAAATTAAAGGTGTCTTCACTACACTGAACACAGACACACATGTCCACATTCATACAGCGGATACTTTCCATAACAAATACACTCTCTACAACTAGCTTTGACTTTATGCCGTGCTTACCAATCAATGCAAAAGATCTCTTCTTAAAGATATTATGGAGGAATCTGTGACAGGAACAGTTTCCTCTGCGAACAATGAAGGAAGCCATGCAGTATGATATGAACCTGTGATATTGCACCTTGCATGCAAAGGTATAATTCTGCTGAAAACTAAAATTATAAGTAGTTGAAATGTAGTGATTTTTATCTTCAGACAAAACTGAAAAAGTACCCTGAAAATTCTGAAATAAACTATTTTAAAACATTTTTCCTGATAGATCACAAACTCATGCAAAGATAAGACCTTTTCTGGTTCAAACAGAACCTAATTTTGAAATTTTGAAACCTTGAAATAAAACTCAATTTGTCTTGTATGCCAATGTACAGCCAGTTTAAATAAATAAATAAATAGCCCTACCAACAATTCAAAATTGTTATTTTGTTAATAATACAGGGTATTTAAATAGAGGTAAGAAATACCACAGTTTTGATATTGTTTTTGTTTTTTAAAAGCAAGTAATTTCTCTTGAATATTTCAAGGAACACTCAGCAAAGAAACAATGCAGAGCCTCTCTGTGAAATAACTGAGGCACAAGTCATGCTTCTTCATTAATCAACAGTTGAGAAAGATGGGCAAGGCAAGGTAGCAAAGATGGGAAGAGATGTTAAAACAATATCTTGTCAATATCTTATTTTCTGAGCAAATTATCCATGCCAGCTATGTGACAAAGCAGCAACAGAAAATAAGTGGTATGCCTGGCTTGTCATTACGACAGCTGTTACCTTTACTGAAACTAACATCATTTTATTTTTATGCCATTTCATAAAGTAAATACTGTCATCCCAGGGAATTCAGGCTTGCATGCAAACTTTAAATAAATACATTAATAAGAGTTCTTCTGTCAAAAATATACTTCTAAATTAAAATGCTTGGAAAAATGATTTTCTCATATTTTCTTCTGACAAGTTAAGAGTATCTGAATCTCCAATGTTCGCATTTTACTATGTTAATGTATTTTTTATGTTTGATTTTTTTTATGTATTGCATTTTTTGTCACAATTATAAACAATTTAAAAAACAGTAATTGAAATACAGTGGGCTTAGCTTTATTTAGTTAGTTTCTTTACAAAAAAAAAAGATGACAAAGTTTGGCTGATTTCAGTTAAGATTTTTCTTAGGTGATTGTCTTGAAATAACAGAAGCAATTTTGACTACAAAGACACTCATGGCTAAATTCCCATTTACTTAAATAAAGTCAGATTTTCAGATTTTGATGCTTATGCTATTTTATCTTTGTATGTCCTTCTCTGTAAGCATATGTCCTTCTCTGTAAGCACTACGCACAGAGAAAATGAAGTCAGTGGAATTAAAAATAGATGGAAATAGCATTAACATGGTTTGCTGTTGTTTACCCCAACAATACAGTATGGTTATGTGGAAATAAGAAGGTTATAATGAGAGCAGACTATGGAACAACATGAGTTCATTCTCATAATGGTGATTGTAATAATGTTAATGGGTCACTTTGCAAACACAACCCATCCCATTGCAATTTAAGGAATTTAATAGTATGTCCATTCCCAGATGCAATTTATTTTTCTTCTTACTGTATTAATTAATTCATGCATTATATGCAAACCTAAAAAGAAGACAGCACACCTCATACTAATTACAATTTCTGATCTCCCCATCTGTCACTGTGTAATGTATGAACTAGTAGATACATAATAAAACCTCTGTATATAAACTCATCTCAGTACTGGTATTCCATTTCCAGTTCCTGATGTTGTTTTGCCAGGTACATGAAGGAGAAGAAAATCATCAGGAATAGTCAGCACGGATTGACCAATGGGAAGTATGCTTGACCAACGTGATAAACTTCTACAACGGAAGGACTGGCTTGGCAGATGAGAGAAGCAAAGTGGATTTTGTCTTCCTTGACTTCACTTCACTTAAGGATCTATGGGATCCTCACGGAGAAACTGATGAAGTGTGGCTGGATGTGTGAGGTGAATTCAACACTGGCTGAATGGTTAGACCCACAGGGTGGTGATCAGGGGCATGAAGTCTAGTTGGTGGCCAGTAACTAGCATCGTACCCCAGAGGTCAACACTGGATCCAAACCTGCTCACCATCTTCAATCATGAGCTGGATAATGGGGCAGAGTGTTCTCTCAGCAAGTTTGCAGATGACACAAAGCTGGGAGGAGTGGCCGGTAGACCAGAGGGTTGTGCTGCTATCCAGAGGCACCTGTACAGGCTGAAGAAGTGGGCAGGCAGGAACCTTGCAAAATTCAACAAACTGAAGCGCAAAGTCCTGTACCTGGACTGGAACAATCTCCTGCACTAGTACATGCTGGGGACCAACCAGCTTTGCAGAATGGATAGCTGGGGAAAGCAATTTTGCAAAAAAAAAAAAAAAAAAAGGACCTAGGGGTCCTGGTGGACAACAAGTGAAACACGAGCCAGCACTGTGTCCTTGCAGCCAAGAGCAATGATGGTATCCTGGGCTGCATTTGACAGAGTATTGCCAGAGTATTTGACCCACTGCCAGAGGGTCAAAGGTAGTGATCCCTTTCTTTTTTCAGCCCTGGTGAAGCCAAATCTGGAATACTGTGTCTAGTTCTGGGCTCTCCAGTACAAGAGGGAAATGGTGCTACTGGACAGAGTCCAATGAAGATGGTTAAGGAACTGGAACAAATCTGCTGTAAGGAAAGGCTGAGAGAGTTGGGACCGTTTAGCCCTGAGAAGAGAAGGTTCAGGGCAGAATCTCATCAATGTACATAAATACCTGAAAGGGGTGTGTAAAGAAGAAAGAGCCAGGCTCTTTTCAGTGGTGCCCAGTGACAGGACAAGAGGAACGAACTGGAACACAAGAGGTTCCCTCTGAACATCAGGAAGTACTTTGCTGTGCGGGTGACCCAGTCCTGGAACATGTTGCCCACAGAGATTGTGGAGTCACCCTTCTTGGAGATCTTCAAAAGCTGCTTGGACATGGTCCTGGGCAACGTGTTCTAGGTGTCCTTGCTATAGCAGGGGGTTAGACCAGACGACTTTCAGAGCTCCCTTCTAACATACACCATCCTATGATTCTTTGAATTTTATGTATTGATGAAAATCTCTCCATAAATGTGACTCAAGAAAATGGAGGATCAGAGTGTTAAAATGCTTCCATTGCGCTGACGCACAAAAATATCACATTGTTTTCTTCATTAACATTGACTTTGGCAGAAGGAAGGACCTCAGTTCCTATAAAGATTGAGATTTAACAAGAGCTTTTCATACCTAGATAGTCAGTTTCAACAAAGAGATAAAGCAATTACCAAAAATAACACAAGGAAGATTAACAAAAGCACATAGAAATTGTACGCTGCCATGTGTAATTTTTATAGGACCAAAGAATTTGGTATTTATGTATCCATAAAGCAGGGATATCTTACAGGGTTAAAATAATGCAGGGTTAAAATACTAGGAGCTGGATGAAGAAGATTAATTTAAATTTGAAGATTCTTTCAGCTGTGGCCCAGGAAAAGGACCTGAATTACATCATTCAGTACTGTAGCTATCTGCAGCAGCAAGAAATGACAACATGACATTTTTAATAACATTGCAGAAGTGGCAAGCATGAGGCTTTCAAATACAGGAAGGTTTTAGGTCTTGAGGCAGCAGCATAAGTAAAGCAAGGACAAAACACCGTTTGAACATGTTCAATGTACTCCAAAACTATTATTCCTTAAAGTAAATAGGATGTCTGTGCCAGTCTCCTGCAGCTTTACTGTGTAGTTTTTTGTTGTTATTTGATGTTTCAAAAATTGTTGGGCAGTGACTGAAACCTAAATAATGTATATTCACCCTACAAACTCTATCCATGTATAACACAAAGATATTTGATTTGATAGTCTTCATTTGCTACAATACTCAATAATCTCTGAAGTAAGCAATATTAAGCCATTCTTTTGCTTTTTTAACTTAAAAGAAATTCATGGGACAGGCACAGGGAGGATGTAGCCAAGCTGAGTAGTTCTGCTTGGCTCTGTAGTTCTGCACTTAGATCGCTATCAGCCAGCAAGCTCAAAGTTAGCTTTGGTTTATTTGTAAAGCTAGCTTTGATTTATTTGTCAAGAGGCGTGTTTGCATTTTAAGGTGAAAAAACAGCCGCTCAGCTTTTGCATATGAAGACATGCATCACTTTCTATATTCCATCTAGGTGGCCTCAGGAGCAAGCAGAAGCTTTTCTTTACTAGGCATCATTTTAATTGTCTTACATTTCAGCTTTGTTGGATTCAGCTGACTTGATGCTGCTCCTAAAATTAGCATTGCAGTTGGTTTTAATCTGGCATCTTTAAGCTACTTCTGTATGAGGGGACAGGTGAACACTCTGTTATCTTACACCTTAAATTGGGGTCCACCGATGATCCAGACAGAGAAGTGTTCTGACACTTCCAACACGTGTGCTAAATGTAATCCTATAATCTAAAAATATAGTAAGCACTTGAACTTAACTTAAGTGGATCAGCAGCCTCAAAGGTTGCTGGTGCTATACCTGGAGTACTAAATTAAGCAGTGTCCAGTGAACACATACATTCGTACTGTTAAATCATTAGAACAGTTTCTGGCATGCTTGTGGCCTCAGTGTCTTCTTGTGAGCATTCCCATGCGTGGCTTAGGAGGTGGCAAAGACCAACAGGCAGTTTGCAGGAGACCATCTTTTTTTGGAAGCTAAGAGGGTATACTTGCATTGATGTAAGCTGTTCTCTGCTGATTAGCCTCAGTGCCAAAGAACGATCCTGCTGTGTTTCATTTCTTGTTACAAACATAGCCAAAGTGAGTAAGAACTGTAATGAAGACTTCTAATGATGTCCCATCAAGCTATCATATAACTTACCCATGTTATATAAACTTTGGAGAACATAAAAAACTTCTGTCCTACATGGTTGTTGTCAGGAACATACCTAAAGCCCCAGTATCACTTATGAAGATAGACAGACACACGGAAAATTCTTAGTAATCCCAAACAAGTGAGCAATCACCACTAGACACAGATGCTGTGACATCATGATTGGAAATTACCTTGTAGTAAGTAGAAAATTTGCATGTTGTTTGATATAAGAAATCCACCAAACTATGGAAGACTGACATTTACAACACAAAGGAGAAGCAAAGAGTTTGTACCATTCACACCATATATATTGCATCTATTCTCAAACTGCTGAAAAGCTCTTTATATTGTTCAAGGCACTTTTTGCATTAATGATCTCCAGCTCTGACTGGTCTTTCTGAAAGTAGACTACCTCAAAATATGATGGTTTGGGGCTGCCAAATCCTGCATTTGTCCTCCATATAGACAACTGCAGATATGCCATTTAGTCTTAAATTCAGTTCCCAGAATAACTCATTTCCACAATGGAATGAGGTTTGGGTGTTTTTTTTTCCCCCACATTGTCCAAAAATCTATTTTATAGATGGCAAACCCCGTGCCTGTAAGTCATTAAGGGGAAAATGACTAAAAAGATCAATTCTCTCTTTGTTGTTTGTTTTGTTGCTGCTGTTTGTTTTGAAATCTTCAAAGAATGTTTCGTTCTTGCTAACTGCTATTATTACTGATTTCCATCCCATTAGTCAAGGGAGATGCCACGTCTCATAATGAAACAAAAAGCACAAACCCCTGCAACTGTTTGGTGTTTTAGTGTGGCAGACAATACTATGCAAAATGTTAAAACATTTTCAGATGACTAAATGCCAGATCCAACTCTTCTTAACATACGTCAGAAAACTCCCATTGATATCAATTGATTTTGGATCAGACCCAAAACAAGTTAAGAATATAGAGGAGTGTCAACAGCCGATCTGTATTCACTGTTATTTTCTAACTATTTTAAGATGGAAAATAACTAGGTAAATCCTTGAAACAATACCTACCACAGAACATTAGATTAACATAAGGGTTTGAACTAAGAAGAGTTCCAGTGCTATTTGCACATCTTTCTTTACAGAAAGACATCACTTTCTGAAAAAAAAAAAAAAAGACAAAAAAAAAAAGACATTAATTTCAGTTTCTTGATTACAGTCATGTTCTTGACATCAGTAAGAAATTAACTAAGTATTAAATTAATGCTAGACAATTCTGCTGGTAGAACTAGCATTTTCCACTGTATGGTGAAAACATTTCAATGCCAAACAATTCCACATTTCATGATGAAAGTGTTATTAAATATACACTTTTGCCTCACTCTGGAAATTATTTGGGCTTTCAAGGTGGGATAAATATTGATTTCTTTCACAAGAGACTTTTTAACTGTTAGGGTACTAGAAACCCTAGAATTAATACTATGAAAAACTCAATTTCTGTTGCTTGGGAAATATGGCATTTCAACACTTATCTTTTTGCTCAAGGCAGAGAAAGAAATCGAATGTTCCACTTTGTGAAACATTTTAGGAAAATCAATATTTAACAAACTACAATATTCTGAAGCACCTAAAATTTCATTTTGATTCAAACCCAAAATACTTCATTTTGAATCTCTTCATTAGTGAAGCTAGTCTCTTTTGGTACTCCTCACCCTCCCACCCCCCCAACCCCACCCCCCACCCCCCAGGAAATACAGTTTGGGAGTTAACACCTTTACCTTTATAAAATGTAACCAAGATCAAATGCCCATAAGGACACATAGAGAAAGAGAGAACAGATTTATATGATCTTGCTTAAATTTCTTAGAATAAAATACTTTTTTTTTTTTTTTAAATATATATATGCTCGTGTTAAAATGAAAAGCAATATGTGTGTGGAAAACCTTTAGTGACAAATTTATTGCAATAGAAATTTTGGTCTGCAGAAAGTGAAAATTACTTGCAATCCTAATTGCAATCTGCAAGATTTTATTTATTTATTTATTTATTTATTTTTGTTTTTATTTTGTGTGTGTGTGTGTGAAATAGATTTCTAGAATGAGACACTGGAAATTCAGATTGTATTCCTGGATATCCCACTGGCTTCTCAGATATTTTAGATGATCTATTTTTCTTTTTGACTAAGTTTCTCCATTGCAGTGAAATACTTTTTATAATTACCTACAATTTTTTAAATAAATGTGTTAAAATGGAAGTGTTGTTATCTAGGTAGGCCTAGGTCTATGTGACATATACATATTGATTTCTATGATGGACTTCATTAATTTTAAAATCTTATCAATAATAGATTGTCGCTACTAAGAACATTAAAAATATGCATTTGCTTCAAGCAGTTTTGCCTAACATTTGACAAGACTCTTCCAGCTAACTGAAAAGATTGTTAAAAAAGAAAAAATGAATACTTGTATAAATGACTGCTATCAGTCTTCTTTGGATTTTATACTCACAACAGAATCTGCCCTATCAGTCTACAAGTAGCATCTCTAACTGCAATCTGCTTCTTTGGAGTCAGGCTGTGCTCTGAACAGCTGACTCCCTTTTCAGGGTCACTGCCTACTAAAATAGCCAATCTTGTGTTGGAAACACTATCAACAGCCTATTGATTATTTTCTGGAAATTCACGAGGGCATCACCCTAACAGTTTACAGAAAAAAAGAAAAAAAAAAAAGGAAAAAAAAAAGGAAAAAAAAAAGAAAAACAGCAACAACAACAACAACACCTCCTTGTATGCTCTTGGGGATATTCTACAGTGTAATAGTCTCACAACAGTTTTATTTCAAACCAAAATATCACCATAATGCCAGGCAAATTAGTCCACTAAACATTATGAAATCCCTTTCTTTGATGAAATTCCCCTGCCAACTGATGCTATAATAATATAATATAACATATTTATCAGACAAAAAGAAACATTTCCAGTGTAAAAGTAATATTATAATTACATAAAATGTGAACTTTAAAAATGTGTTCCTCTCAGACTGCAACTTTCTTCTACTTTATGCTAGCTAAATCTCAAAGGCCAATGTCACAAATTTTCTTGCAACATCATTTTCAACTGTGCAACTCTACATAATCAATTATTACACAGAACAGAAAATAATACAATTACAAAAAAAAACCACATATAAATATAAAACAATTTAGCTGTGTATTTCTTGAATTAACGTGTCAAAAATGGAGGAGATCTAGGAAGAGGCTAAATGACGCACGTTTCCGGTCTAAACAGAGGTGTACGGTATTCAGGGAAAGACTCCTAATCAACAAGTGTTCCAGAAGTCTCATAAATTCCTGTGTAAAGTGTCTGACTTGAAGCAAGACATGGAGAGTTCTAGAACTGATGTGGTGACAGGACGAGGGGGAATGGGCTAAAGTTGCACCAGGGGAGGTTTAGGTTGGATATTAGGAGGAATTTCTTTACCGAAAGGGTTGTTAGGCATTGGAATGGGCTGCCCAGGGAAGTGGTTGAGTCACCATCCCTGGAGGTCTTTAAAAGACCTTTAGATGTAGAGCTTAGTGATATGGTTTAGTGGAGGACTTGTTAGTGTTAGGCCAGAGGTTGGACTAGGTGATCTTGGAGGTCTCTTCCAACATAGATGATTCTGTGATAATTCTGAATGCTGCCTGCTATGGATTGCTCAAACACTTTCTGCTCTGACAGGAAAGGTAAAAACAAAATTTATAAACTAGTAAAAGGAACATTGAAGATTTTTTTCTCATGGATGTTTCCTATCCTCCTGCTCTTGGCAAAACTTAGTTTTGGAATACATGAAAAATCCTGACAATTGCTAATAATTTGCACATTCAGTACTCCAGATAGAAGGAAGACATTTCTGTTCTGTCTCAGAGACTTACAGACCTATGATTCAGGGAAGAACTGCGTAACATGCTTATGTCTTCTCTTCTCCTGGGTGCACTGAGCCATAAAGCATTTTTGAATGAAATATTTGACAGTCAAAATTGAATATTTGCCTCTAAAAAATCTTAATTAAAAAAAAAAAAAGATATATTAATACCTTGAAAAAAAAATAAAAAAAATAAAAGTAATGATTTTGGGTGACCAACCAGAGACTTTACAGTGATCAGAATTTCCCTTCAGGGACAGAATTCTGATCTGGAATTTAGTGCTCCTCAAAGCACACAAAATTAGAAAAAGTAGAAAACCATAAACAGTAAAGACTTAAAAATGTCCATGTAAATCTACACTTCCCCTTTGGAATGTGACTACAATTCCAAGTGTCACACTGAAAACAAAATTTATACAATAAAAGGAAGTGGCTTATTGCATTTTGCCCCAGATGTCAGTCAGTTTGAATATTAGTATTATAAAAATTATGGGATCATGTTAACCTCAGTGAAGTAGTGTTTTATTTTAACTGCTTTTGTAAACTCATAAAAATTTCAAAGTAATCATTCAAAATCTTACCCATCATGCCTTTGAAGCAAACCTAGTACAGTGCAAAGAAAGTATTACAAGAACAATCAGTGACCAAGTAAATTTGACAAAAAACAGGATGTAGGATTATCTTTGATAGTTCAGACCATCTTAAAAGGATTCAATAGAAAAGACATACTAGGCTAACACTGCTATGGAAAAGCAGAGGATAAAAGAAAAACCCTAAATAAATACAGCAGATCCTTTTGCTTTTATAGGCTTTTATCCTAAAGATATTTGCAAAGTTTGGAGCATGAAGTGCATGGTCAATGTACTCAAGCACTGACGAGAAGATAATGTGTAAGTCTGAAGTGTGAGTGCTAAGGATACCAGCCCTTAAGTAATATCAGCTTTAAATACTAGGTTAAGGGTGTGAAGTCCTAAGAAGGATCCAGTCTTGGATACTTGCACTAAAAAATAAATAAAAATAAATAAAAACAACCCCCCCACCCACCCCCCCCCAAAAAAAAAAAAAAAGACAAATGTGTATATATATATATATATATATATATATATATATATATATATAATCTAAGTCTGAATAGTGATCTGGGATATTTAAAGACAAATCTTACCATAAGATAAGATGTGTGCAGATAAGGTGTGTTCAGCTGTGGTATTTTTTTGTTTGTTTGTTTGTTTGTTTTGAGATTCACTTCTCAGATTCACAAAAGAACTGAATCCATACGTCTTGTACAAGTATCTGTTTCTCTTCCTGGTCTTTCAGCATGTACGCTGACTATTTTAACCTGTTTTTGTGTTTTAAAAACTGCTACCCACCCATGGGAAAGTTCACTCTTAAAGAAGATGGTAGGAGGTCTAGTTGGAAAATATGGAGTATGGAGGATCTAAGAAAAGAAAACTCATTATAAACAAAGCTTATGGAATTGAATATATTATAATGTATATCCAGATAAAAGGAGAATATAACTGTATTTAATGCAGGACAATGATTGATGAGATGATTCGTCAGTGATAAGAAAACAAAAATTCAGAGATTTGTAGAAATTTAAATAGATACCAAGTTCCCATAAATTACTCTCTTGGCTTTCTCCCAGCTCACCAACTATGTCAAATTAATGTTAACAGAGCCTCAACTAAGAGAATATTCTAAAACCAAAGATCACACTGATAATACAATACAAGATGTATGCCAATCCTCACTGTGCTAGCAGGCTACGTAATGCTACATTAGGTCTCCAGTAAATCCATCCAAGCCTATATGTGGTTTAGAGTTAATCCATGTCTGTGAATCATCAGTCTGTGCATTCCTCTAGGAAGTCATATGAAAAACAACTAACTGAAAGATACAAAGGATTATCATAATTATTGTGTTTCATGTATTTTATTGCATTCAATTTTACCTCCTTAGTTTATATGAACCAACCTTGACACCATAACTTCGGGTAGACAATCAGTTCTGAAAATCTCAGTGAGACTGAGTGAGTCTAACTGACTGTAAGAGAACAATTTTCAGTGCATACATCTCAGAGTTCTGTAGATAATGTGATGTATTAAACATGTGTCTAGTGGTTAAAGAGGCTTCTTCGCAGCATTAAAATTTCTTTGAACTCAGAGGTATATGTTCAAATGAGAACAGAGAGATTATTTGCTGGTTTTAACAATCCAATCCAGAGTCTTAGAAAAAGAGTCGTATTTTCCTCTGTGCAATTGATTGTGAAGAAGCAAGGATGGAAGGGAGGCATTTCCTGCTAGTCCCAAAGTATGCAACACTTCAACCTGGAATGCCCAGAAAATACTGTCCAGGAGACAGGTAAATGAATTGAACTCGTTCAGTTCACAAACTGACACACCAAATTTCTGCATATAACTAACTTAGACATGGTTTTCAGCTGAATTTAGGCAAAGCGAAAACTATCCTCTAGTTTACTTTCAGACTGATTTGCATTGTCCAGCAATAACAGTGCTGATGTCTTCAAAGTCCCTCCAGTCCTAAGGCCCTTCTCAAGCAGGGTGGAAAAGGGGAATTATGTTGTCGGTGCCTGAGATGGCAGGCTTAATGACTGGAAGGCATTTAATGCTGGTGTTGGTGTTGGGGTCCACTTGGGGCTATTGGTCCTTTTTAAAAAGCCCTCAGCATGGGCAGATCCCTCTCCAGGCAGCCAGGGCAGTATGGCAGGCACTCGCTGGTCACCCCCTGCCACAGGGACACCCAAGGCTGGAACTTCTTGTTAGGTAACAATTGTGTCTGCTCATGCCACTACTGCAGAATGCATCACACAGCCTCAGCTCACAACGGGGCTCTCAACCTCCAAGCAGCCAGGCATCAAGTGTGACCCACTGTTCCATTAACCCTGCAAAGATATTGCAACCCATCCTACAACTCAGGGCTCCTAGTCATCACGGAGTAGCAAATCTTGGGCATACTCACTTCTGATTCTACTTTTGCTTCAGGATACCTGGGATAAATCTGAGGATGGCCTAAGTTCTTCATTGCAATAGATGCCCATTATTTGACTTGCTAAGTACATGACTTGCAGAGCCAACACCATCTGTAGAATCACATCAGGATTATTAAAAGGCCAACTACAGGAGTGGGATTTAGTTCCAATTTCTGGACTTGCACAAGATCACATTCTCCTTTTAAAGGAAGTGTGTGAATAAAAGCACATACTTCAGCAGGGATTAGGGACCAGCTTAGGCATTTGCTATCAGACAGGCTATGATTCTGTGAGTGTGGGCACAAGTACAAACATAGCCAGATCCCAGAGAGACCACTGCACAGCAACTGGAAACAAAGGAACAAGCTTGCAATCACATCTAGTCCCATTTAGATTGAAGGGATTGTCCAAAGTTTGAAAATGAGTACTCCACACAGATAAGCCGTTTCTGATTGCATTGATCTGCAGTTATACATAAGTGTGGAGCTGAAGTTAGGACATTGATATCTCTCCCTTGCTACCGTGCCCATAGTTACCAACCTCTCTGAGTTTCTATTCTAGCTTTTCTAAATAGCTCCCTAATAAAATACTTGGCAAAAGTGCTTTCTTTTCCATCCCACTGTGGGAGAGCTTGCCTTATGGGATGCAATCATTTAAATGACAGCTTACCTCAAAAATATTCTTCTACTTGATTTAATTCATTTTTACTGTCTCTTAGAGTACTCAAAATACCATATGATATTTAACATACCAAGTGTCATTTCTAGATACATGCATATTTTTATGTTCTAAGTATGTTTACTGGAGACTTAGTAGTGTAGACTAAGAAGATCATGACTAAGAAGAGGTGTCCTGATTACACTACAGGGACCCCTGTGTCAGAAGCCAAGCCCCAGGGTTTTGGTTCTCTGCATACAGCCTGTTTACTCAGCTCAGCCCTGAGAGTTCATGTAGCAACAGAGCAGGACATCTAGTGTGGGGTCAGAAATAGGGGGAACATCTGCTATCTCCTTCCTTATCTCTCCTATAGGTGTGCCTGGCTTTCTGTCCTTTCCTTCACTTCAAGCCTGCCAAAAAGGGCAAACGGCTGAGCTAAATCATGTCATAAGAGAAAAACATGGAGACCTCTGATCTCCTCAGATTGTGACCAGAGACTGAAACTGAATTTCAGCAACCCTGGGCTTTATACCCGAGCCCCACCTCTTCTCAACCTTCTTCAAGGGCTGCCAGAAGCTCAACAAGAGGATCAGAATCCACTTTTAGTTTAGGAACAGGCCAATATATGTGTATTCACATTCTAAAGTTCTGTTGCTTTTAGATAACTGTACTGGTTTTGGTTGGGATAATTTTCTTCATATCATGCTGTGTTTTGGATTTCTGACTACAACAGTGTTGCTAACGTGACCAAGTGTCAACGATTGCTGAGCAGTGCTTACACAACCAAGGTCTTTTCTGCTTCTAACACCAGTGAGTAGGCAGGGGGTGCACAAGAGGCAGGAAGCGGAAACAGCCAGGACAGCTGACCCCAACTGACCAAAGGGATATCCCATACCATTGACCTTGTGCTCAGCAATAAAAGCTGGGGGAAAGAAGGAGAAAGGAGGGCATTCAGAGTGATGGACTTTGTCTTCCCAAGTAACCATTACGCATGAGGAACCCTGCTTTCCTGGAAATGGCTGAACACCTGCCTGACGATGGGAAGTAGTGAATGAATTCCTTGTTTTGCATTGGCCGCCTACCAGGGTTAAACCATAGTAACAGCTCAGATTTGATTAATGAATTCTGAATATTTTGATAGGCTATGTAAGAGCAGTCTAAGTTTTCTCAGTTAATAAAGTCAGAACTACTTCAGACATATCACAGAAATATCATTTCACACATACAAAACCAGTTTAACAGATTAATGAAAGAAACTGATCTGAAAACCTACCTTTGTACTGAAGCCTTGTTCTTTAAATGGAGCTTAAGGCAAATAAAATCACTTTAAAGAAGAAAAACCTATCAGTTGCAAATAGGAAGGAAAAACTTCAATAGAGGATTTAAAGCTTTGGTTGAATTGAACCCAAGTTTAAAAAACAACTTTTTTTTTTTTTTTTTTTAAGGTATAAACGAAGCTAACCTTACTCAAGAGTATACAAAAATACAATCATCCCTTTCTTATGAGATCAAATAGATCTGCTTAAACCAGACCAGCTTAGACCAGTTTAAAGTGGAAAGGCTACTACTTGTGTAGCAAATTATTTTATTACATGGTACTGTATGTTTTCTATTTTAGATTTTTTTTAATGAGTTAACTTTTTGTTTGTTTGTTTGTTTCTGGACTTAGGCAAGAGAAGTTCAAATACTTCAAGTTAATGTAAGTCTTTCTTAAAAAATATGAATTATTAAAATTATTAAAAAAATTATGAAATTTTTTTCTTAAAATATATGAAATTTATTTAAAATCAGAACATCAATTGTGCCTGTCTCAGGCTCATAAAACCTTAGAATGACAGTATATCCCAAGTTGGAAGGGACCCACAAGGATCATCAAATCCAACTCCTGGTTCCACACAGCACCAACAAAAACCAGACCCTATGTCTAGGAGCATTGTCAAAATGTTTCTTTAACTTTGTTGGGATTGGTGCTGTGACCACTGCCCTGGGGAGCCTGTCTCAGTGCCCGACCACCCTCTGGGTGCTGAACCTTTTCCTAACAGCCAGCCTGACCTTCCCCTGTCCCACCCTCCATGCCATTCCCTCGGGTCCTGTCACTGTCCCCAGAGAGCAGAGCTCAGTGCCTGCCCCTCTGCCCACCTTGTGAGGAAGCTGCAGGACGCCATGAGGCCTGCCCTCAGCCTGCTCTGCTCTGGGCTGAACAATCCAAGGGACCTCAACCACTCCTCATACATCTTCCCCTCCAGACTCTTCACCATCTTCATAGCCCTCCTTTGGATGTTCTCTTATGTCTTCTCTCATGTCCTTCTTATAATGTGGTGCCCAAAACTGCACACAGTGCTCAAGGTCAAGCCTCACCAGTGCAAAGCAGAGCAGGACAATCCCTTCCCTCACTCAACCAGCTAGCAATGCCATACCTGATGCATCCTAGGGCATAGCTGTCCCTTTTGGCTGCCAGGGCACTCTGTTGACTCACATTCAACTTGTTGTCAAACAGAACCCCCAGATCCCCTTCCATCAGGCTGCTCTCCAGCCTCTCTCATTTCCCTGTCAGTAGGTATATCAAAAGTTGCCATGTCTCAGCTGCAGAATCCGGTACTTGCTCTTGTTGAACTTCATGTGGTTGATGATTACCCAGCCCTCTAATTTGTCAAGATTTCTCTTCAAGGTTTCTATATCCTCAAGGGTCGTGAAATAGGACAAGCAACATCATTGATTTAGTTTATTTTTTATAGGAAATAGTATTGCCACTAATTACAGCAGTCTGCTGTAGTACTTTATGAAGCCTCAGTGATTGGCACATGGAGAACGCATTGTACAAGAACATGATCAAAGTCAGATGCTTTTGATCCTGGTTAGTGTTTGATCTCACTGCTTGCTACTGCTGTTTCAGTTCTGCTGGTTCTTTTACCTGACTACTCTCCATCTTGCTTCATGAAATTATAGTGACTGAGGGAACTGGGGTTGTTTAGTCTGGAGGAGGCTGAGGAGAGACTTCATCACTGTCTATAACTACCTTAAATGAGATTACATTGAGGATGGAGTCAGCCTCTGTTCTCAGCTGAAAAGTGACAGGATGCAAGGAAACAGACTCAACTTGCATGAGGGGAGGTTTAGATTGTATATTAGGAAGAATTTCTTCACGGAAGAGGTGGTCAAGCATTGAATGGGATGCCCAGGAAAGGGGTGGAGTCCCAATAGCTGGAGTTATTTAAGAGACAAGTAGACATAGCACTAAGGAACACAGTTTAGTGATAGGACTCAGTAGGTCAGACTGATGGTTGGACTTGATGTTTATATTTCTACAAACATATACTATAAACATATGCACTTATTCATATTGCATTTAGCACATATGATTCTAGAAATATAAAAATTAAAGCAAAAACCGAAGCTCCCTGTGTGCTAAATACAATATGAATAAGTGCAAATAATAGTTCAAATCCATGGTTGCTAAAAAGGAAAACAGACTATTCAAAACTACTATTTAAAAAAACCCTTTTACAGTCAATCAATTTTCTATACATAACTGCCCCTTAGGGTCCAAAGAGAGTTTGAAAGTTTTTGTTGTTGTTGTTGTTGGTTTTTTTGTTTGTTTGTTTGTTTGTTTGTTTTTTTTTGGGGGGGTTAATCAATAAAGATATATTATTATTGAGACAAAAATGCATTTTTGGGATGTTTGCACATGGCTTCTGGCTTAAATGGAAATATATATTTTTTAAAAAAATAAAACAATTTAAACAGGAAATTTAGGCTTATACATCAATATAGCTAATATATTTTTACTTATGAATGTCTAATCTGTGTTTCAAGATTAAATCAAATTCACTATTTTATAATTTCATACATGCTGCTGACTATAATATATTCTTCTGTGTACCTTTCTAAATAGGAATATAGCCTGAGGAACTAATAGTCCTCTAAGCCTTTCAAATAAGGCTGTGTGGATGACTTGCTTTGAAGGGAATTTTTTTCTGCACATTGATGTGGATTGGTTAGCATGAGATGGTGAAAGGGTAGAAAAAAGCTGAGTTGTAGAGCACAACAGCATGATATGTAAGTGGAATTCATTTCACCAGGGAAATGGGTAGCTGCGATTATTCACATGTCAGTCTTTCAAGATAAATTACACTATTTGTACACTTCAAACAAGATTTATCTCCTTACTACTGTATTTTAAAAGCCTAGTTTAATTGTTCTTTTTTTTTTTTTTTTAATTCTTCATGTTTCATTTCAGCACCATACACCAACCAGATGGATATAAGATGTAATTCATTCTATAGCCAGTCAGGCTTCTTCAACCAGAAATATCAAATTTAAAGTACTTAAGAACCATGAATTCTTTTGTAATAACATGTAAACATCCTATCATCTACTATGGCAACTGACAGAAAATGTCTCACATGAAGTTGTTTCTAAACCAGTCTTTTTTAGAAATATGTTAAGACGAAAGCTTTGAATGATGTAGCAAAATCAGCTTCTTTTATTTTTTTCTGATAATTTATTTTTTTAATTAAATCACAATATCATATTCAGATCATTTCCTTGTTTTAGACAGGCTTAATTTTAATCATTTTCTATTAACTACTAGAATTTTTACCAGTGTTTTACCTGTGCTAATTTCATACTGTTGTTTGCCTGTAGGTGTGACTTTTCCTTTCTCCGTTCTCTGAGAATTGTATGCAAGTGAGTTCTATATTTCTGGTCAGCACAGTCAAAAAGTAAGGAATTATCCATGCATTCACAAACAAAACCAAATTATATTCCTTGCAGAACCTCAGATCACCCTGATTTCCACAAAATCCTGGTATCCTTTCCATGTGGTTTTCACTGGAAACTCTTACCAAGACATTCAGCACCGGCATCTACACCATATCAGTTCAAGCAAGACTAAATTACCAGTGAGAAATGAGGTTGGATAGTTATTAGGTCCAGATACACATAAAACCAAATTATCAGATGCTTTAATTTTGAGTATTTCCTAATCAAAGGCTGGTTCTAAGAAACTTCAAGAATCAATCAAAGGGCTGAACTGTTTTCTGTCTTTTCATACAGATCAAATCATGTCCATAAAACTTTACTCATAAAAATCCTTCAAGGCTTAACCTTTCTTGGCAACTGAAGAACCACTTGAAAACTAGGAGCACTAATCAGATAATATAAGCACAAGCTGTAGACAATATTATTCTTACATCTCTTTTCCATTGCTTGTAAAAGTGGACCCATCTCCTTGCTTCCTTAAGCTAAACAAAATCTGTAAATCATGGCAAGCAATTCACTAAAATGGAACTTCTCAGAGAAAAGTGACGAGGGTGAATTGTAAAGCACTCAGAACAATTTGTACCATCCACAGTCTTCTCTCAGATCACCTGGACTGAGATTAGAAAGTAGATTCATATTCTTCACATGCTTTAAGTATTCTCCAAAATATCTCTAAACATAATTTATCTGTGAACAACCAAAATGACACCTCAACTCATAATGATCTAGCTAAGCTGTGTCATACAGCAGAGAAACAAAATCAGCCTGTTATAGATTATCTTGGTCTCCTATATAAATATGATCTGCCATGAATTACCACCCATCAAGTGAAGAACTACAATGTAATTCAGACAACTGTTTAATTTCCTTTCCCATTAAATTTTAGTGTCTGTCTTTGATTCAGCATCAGCTTCCCTTGCAAGAAGTTAGACCAGAATTCAATTCCACATATTTGCCTGTAACTTTGTAGATTGAACAGATGAAAAAAAGAAAGATGTACCCAATTGCCAAATGTATTCTGTATAATTCATTTATTATCAGTTAATATTAGTACTTTAAATTACATTTAAAAGTGATGCTTCATTTTAAAATGCCTGAAATCTTTCTTTGCACCACAACTCTTCTTGAGGTACCAAGAATAGGAAATATTTGCTCAAATGAAACAAAAGGCTTTTAGATGCCTTTCTGGAAACTGAAAGAAGAAGAAAAGAGAGAGGGAGAAGAATGAAACAGAGAGACAGAGAGATTTGCCCCTCAGACAAGGGAAGAACACCAGGAGACATTTACCAAATGTCAAATGTCAGCTTCAGGCCCCTTAACCTATTGTATTGGTCTTCCGCATTCTAAGTGAGAGCTCCCCTACAACCACTCTGGAATATTTTAGTTTCACTATCTGTCATTTGCCCTCATTGAAGCTGTTCAGCTCATTATATTATTTTTTGTGTCATTTAAAATTTGATGAATCATTACAGAAATGACTTAAAAACAAAACAACAACAAAAAAAACACTAGTAATTATATTTAATAACAATTGACAAGAGAATCTTATCGATTCCCCACATGATAGGGGAATAAAACTGCTCATTTTTGATCAAAACACTACCACCTAGATTTCAGAAGAACCTCACAAGAGATATGTTTCCATGAAAAGGATTTTGCTTTGGTGAAAAGAACGTTTTCCAAGAAGAAACAGTATGCAAAACTCACAAACATAGGTGGGGGTGGGGTGGGGTGGAGGGAGACTAACTGTTTAATTGGTTCAATGAATATTTATAAACTGCTGTAGTATTTTTCAGCATATAAAATTGGGAATCTGGACTTCAGAAACAAAATTACAGTGTTTGATAATGTCTTAAAAATTGGCAATACTTCCGATTACACTATCAAATGTGATGGATAAACAGAGTAGTATTCCAATGTAACTTGGCTAAAAAGTATCAGCTCTGAGCTAATGTGTATATATTCATCTCCTTCTTCATGATTTCCAGACTAGACGCTTTTAAAATAATTTATCATATGTACAGCAAAAAGAAATACTTTCAATTTCTTCATAAGATAAAGCTCACTTGAGCAAGCATTAAACTAGATAAAATACAGACATGTCCTCTGCATTGAAAAAAATTGACTTTCAACAGGCTTCTCATATCTATGATTTGTGGGGAAGTTTGGGGTTAATTTCTGAAACATCAGAGAGACAAAAGAACATGCATTAATTAAAATTCTCTAACTGAGTAGTACCATACTAAATGTCTACATTAGAAGTATTGTTTTGCAGTGAAAGAAGTGATTGCAATCCAATCTATTTTTAGATTAGATTATCAGATTAGAATTAACTTTTAGAGAAGATTGGCTCTGTTTTACTTAAACATTTAAACCTTGCTTTATTAAAATACATAAAGATATTCAGCTATCACACTCAGATACACAACGGAGTATTTTAGATACTGTGTTGTGGGCGATTTCAATTACTTTTGGTAGATTCTTCCGCACCAACACAATTAGTGCAGAGCACCTACACAAATCTGTGAAGTAGTGACTATTGAACTTGAGGGTTAAAACGTAATTCTGTATTTTTAAGTTAAAGATATATATACATTGGAGAAGGAAGAAAAGTAGGAGAACACTGTTCTGGGATGTAGCATTTGCTGTCCACTTGGGATACTGAGATAAAAATAAGTACTCTGGAAGTACATTCCTTTTAATATATATGGTAATGAAAGAAGGTACCTCGATACATTCCAAATTGGAAGAATAAGATTTTCTTTTGACTCAAATGGAAACAAAATGTCTTTAATTCATTTTTTTTCCCAATGAAACTGTAAATCAAGCCATTTTTCAGTAAAATCTATTTCTTGACTTTATATTCCTATGAATTTGGTAAGAAATAAAACTCCCAAGTTTTCTAACTGATTGTACGCGTAGAACTTGCAGACCCACAGAAAAGGGGGATAGTCTTCTAAGTGGATATGAACAATTGCACTGTGATATCACAGGGACAAAACTGTGACAGAATTTCTAAGTGCACTGGGTACTAGAAAGACTTAAAAAGTATCTTCATGCCTAGCAAGTCCTTTAATATTAGGTTCCGTAAAGCAGGCACTTCTTAGTGAACTGACTGAGACTTATGACAAACTTATGACAAACCTAAGTTGGAGTGCTTGCTTTGGCCTTCCAGGGAGCTGCTCGGAGTCCAAGTAGGGTGAACAAGCCCCTGAGTGCTCTCGAGTTTGCTACCATTAATCCCCATTAGATTTGCACTGAAGAGCAAGTCAAACAACGTGCTGCTGAGCTGACACAACATATCAAACTGCCTCATGCAGAGAATTCAGTGGAGCTGATGATACTATAAGATTGTACTTAAATGTTTTAGGATGCTCGCTTCCCAGACCAACAGAACTTTAAAGCCGCGATTTAAAAGATTTGTTAGCTTGCTGCGTTATTGACATGGGGTGCTAAGAAGTAAGAACAGTTCTCTTTTTAACATTTAGTGGTTACTAGGGACAGGAAAAGCTCAAGAATGCCCCTGGTGTTCTGCTGTACAAAGTCAATAGCAAGGACAGAAGACCATGGAAACAAAAGAAAATATAGGAAATGATTAAAGAGAAAGAAAGAAGGCTGATGAAAGGTGTCATGGAGACTATGAAAACAATTTTGCTGAGTTGCTGTAAGACATCACAAAAAGAAGGGCAAGATGTAAAGAGCAGAATTTGATATGGTCTAAAGGCTAGATATGCTGGAATTTGCTGAAGCACATGCAGAAATACAAACACAGACAGAACCTCACCGTGAGAAACCCTCAAATTCCACTCCTGACAAATATCAAGAAAGTGCAGATATGGAAAGGGAAGAAATCCAGCAACTAAGAGAGTGTCTTGCAAATAAATGTTATCTTGTTGTTAATAGCCAGACTGTTATTCCTCTAGTACGCTTCGTGTTTACCCTCTCCCTCAAGATGTCCAAGTTCTTCATATGTACAGAGATCCCAGACCATTATATTTAAGAAATAAAAGCTAACTCAATTTGGATAATGATAGTTTAGAAAAGAACCTGGACTCAGGTTGAAATGCAAACCATTTTTATGAAATTTTCATATTAATTATTGTATATCTAGGAAATACAATAAAATACAAATAAATATCTCTATACATGAAACTTTCTCAAGATAAGCTTGTGCTTCTGCTACACTACATGCTAAATAGGAGTGTGGTTAATACAGAAAGCTGTCACCATAGCCACAGCTGCTGCCTCTCATCCTTTGTCATCTTCCAGTATTTTTGAAGAGATGACAAATCACAAAATATGTTAATTTATTTGGTCTTAGATCTCCAGTGATGGAAAGTTTGCCCCTAAAATGTTGTCCCTCCTTGCATCAAAATGAAGCACTGCTCTTCTCTATCTTCTGGTAACAAATGCCACTCAATAAATCATGACCTTGGAATGCGTACCAGCTTACGGCTTCAATTAAAGCCAATAAAGAGAACAATGTCACTAACTTACTTCCTGGACTTTTAAAGAATCTCATTCTTTTATATTTCACTTCAAGTGTAGTCCCACTGAAGTAAAATATAACTTAACTGTTGTTTTTTTTTTTATGTCAACATAACATCTTGCTGGCATCAGCTCTTAGGAATATTTGTGGAGAATTTATCTGATTATCATAAAGGTACATCTTTATTAGATAATTATGTGCACTTGCTGGGAACTTTAGTCAAAATTAGTTTTTAATTATGCAAGATTTTTTAATTAACTAAGGTTAAAAGAGAAGAAAGTTATTGAATGAAAACGTGTGGAAAACAAGTTGAAGCTGTACTCAGTCTGTTTAAGTCTGAACTGAATGACATCCAATAAAAACTATGAATCTTACAAGAATGTTCTATAGGTGAAAGTATTTGGCCTAAAAATGGATCAGATATTTTTGAATCTTTCTGCTACGTGGGATAACCAGAACTTCCTATGCTTCATCCATGAATAAATAAATAAATAAATAAATAAATAAGATATTTCAAGTGCAGATACAATGCAGTAAATAATTACATTTCACTTAAATTCTGTTTTACATCATGTGGTAGTTAGCCACAATGATTGCTTCTATTGCCTTCTATAAAAGTGTAATCTTGTGTTATGTATTACAAAAGTAATGTTGTATTCTCTTAACAAAACTGAGTGTTGAAATGCACAGTAAACACAACATATACCCCATAAATGTCCATGTATGATTATCTTCACATACACACTTAATAATATCAGCTGACCAAATATTTTTCATGCTGTGTCATTCCTATAGCAGCATTTTGCCCTTTTATTATTTCTTCACTTCAATTACTGATTTTTTGTCATGGTAGTTTTTCTCTTCAGCTTCTCTGTTCAACATTTACTGTTTGAGAAATATTACTTACCAGCTGGCAACAGATATACCTACTGTTTAACAAAATTATAGCCACACCACTACAGTTAAGGGTATGTCAGTACTTTTGTAATAAAAACTGCTTTTTAGAGATTTATAATGCAAACATAAAACAAATATTCTGGGACGAAGCCTGGCATATAAGGTCAGAGCCCACAGCAAATTTGTTTTACCAGTTTTCAGGCAAATTGATTCTGCCATTTTGAGTGGTGTAAGTGTAAATCAAAACTGAGATTTAGCAGTTTAAATCTAAACACTGTTGACCATATACTTCTCTGCTGCAGTGTCATAGATATCTGTGGCCTCTCATTAGCAACAAACTTAGGCTACAGTCTAAACTGCAGATTACTGATTTTACAGAAAAATAATAATATAAATAAATAGAAATAAAAACATAAATTCACATGCATAAGAGAGGTCTTTGTGATCTGTACAGCTGACATCTCCCTTTGAAGGCTAATTCCAGTAAAGCACATTTCCACTGATGCACACTGGCTTATGTGAGTTACAGACATGACCAATATTTTCTTTCTGTCCTGCTGCAAAGGAGTAGTTTTCAAAGGAAGCTTAAGCACAAAATGCTCCATCACCTTTGTACCAATCTCACAGCAGCGGCCAGCCTGCCCTGAGTATCCATGTACTCCCAGGCCAGAAATCCCTGGGCTTGCTGTATGCTCTGGAAAATATATAAGGACTCATACTTCAAACTGCACTTGCAGGCTCTGAGCGCACAGCAGACCCATTAGGATCTCCATGAGGACTCCTACTTATCTTGAACACATTTAAAAATCTAAAAGCACTATAATTAGTCTAGTTTACTTCTGTAAACATACAGCATTATGTTGTACAGACATAAATGCCAAATAAAAGCTTGCTCCAAATATAATTTTATCATTTTCTAAACTGGGCTATATTAATATTCCATTAGTGCTGGGAAGATGAGCCATTGTACTCCTGCCATGGATTTAATAATATCCTTGACCTAATTCAGCAATTGCCAATGACATCAAGGATAACTCTGTTTCTTGTCCTTATTTCAACTGGGCAATTCTTGTCTTGAAAGTACTTTCAAGTTGACCAGTGTTATTAATTTCTAGTATTGAAGGAAAATTTGTCAAGAGTGTTTCAAGAGATCGTATTTCCTTCAAGTGGAAATTTGCAGAGGATGGTTTGCCAGTAACTGTACACCTTCACAGGAGTTCATACACCAGACTGAGAATGAATTGGGATCTTAAGTTATTTAAGGCAGTGCAGCCTTCTTGGACAATACTATGTAGGAAGTAAAAATCACCTCAGTGTTACCTCAGAGATGTAAGTATGGCGTCATGTCATCATACACCAGCTTCACCAGTCCAGCTGAAAATGCAATGTGTACTAAGGAGTGATCTGAAAACAGTCCTTTTTCGAGCCATGTTGTCTTGAAACCAAGAAGTTTTATTTCCTCCCTTTTTCTATTTTTTGAAACTTAATTTCACTTCGTAGCTTTAAACTTGCTTGGAAATAAATCTTGCTGGGTTAAACTGAGATTGGTGGACTTGATCGAGAAGAAACAGCACATTTCCCCTTATCACAACTTAAAAAACCTGAATGATACTTGTTGATAAGGGGGCTGAATTATCACTTCTCTTGGCATCTGTCACTTGGGCAAATTGTTAGGCTACTATACTGTGGTGAAAACCATGACCAAGAGAGGTAAAAAAATACACAAACCTTTACACTATATTACAGATTACCTTGATTCTGGCTGTTAGCTTCTAGGTCTTTCTGATTAGCACTACCTTAACAATACTTTCCTCTTGTTCTCCTCATTTCATTTTTCTCTCTCCTGCTCCTCAGACAGTTATTTGTATTTTCTTTTCTCTTATGCAGCAGAGTGTTAAAGCATTTCAACATCTACTGAAGAAATTTAGCAGCACTGCTGATCTCATGATATTCTGGAAGACTGTCAGAACAACCAATGAAAAGTCAACAGTGGAAAGATGTGTGTGTGATGGTCTTGAACGACAAGTTTAGATGTGTATGAATGTATTTGTGCTCACAGGAATTCACTGATTTTCAGCTTTAGAGTCTTTACATTCATTCCTCTTATCATCTGTCTTTTCATTTGTACAAGCTTCCCTCTCTAAGTAATCATTCTTTACCTGAAGAAATGGCTTCACTTTGCTTTATGTATACATTTATGTAGCATTTACTACCACTTTAAGTACTGATAAGAGTACTGATAAGAAAAATATTTAAGTTTGGTTCCCAGAGAGCCACAGGAAGTTTTAAATCTAGATCAGAAACACTTTCTAATGTCCTGGTCCTTCCTCTTCTTCTCTGTTATAGAGATATTAATTTTATTCCTATAATCTGCAATTGGCTTACTGAACAGCCTGTTTACATATCTTTAAATATTACCACTGGGTAATTATTTACAAAACCTTACATACTTAAAAAAGAAAAAAAAAAAAAAAAAAAAGTAAAACTACAGAGAAACATACTAGACACTTCCCCTTGAATTCAGAAACTTTTTTTTTTTTTTTTTAACTTTTGGTTTCAATTTCTAAATTCTATTTTCTCAAAAGTATTCCTGAGAACATGTCATATTTTCCTATGGGGAAAATTCCACATTCATGTCCTATTTTTACACACCAGATCTTATTCATTTCTCTCAATTTTGAACTTTGCCGAAGACGTAAAGGAAGAAAATCCTTCTACAGAAGACCTAATACAGCATGGATTCTGCTTTGGCTTGTGAAGTATACAGCTATTCAAGTATAAATTTTATATATATATAAATCATATATATCTCATCATATATAACTCATTATGGACGCATTAGATAACCCGACGGATGTTTTTTCATTGTTGCCCTGATTATTTAAACAATCTGCAACAAGAAGGTAAAATTCAGACTGTTTATTTAACTACATTTTCCTGTGTGCACCTATACTTGGGACTATAGTAAAATTTTCAACCTGTCACAATGCTATCTGCGAGTGCTCCTTGCGTAAGACAAGAAGCGCTTTTAAACAATTATTATCCCCAGAAGTTACTCATAGAATATCAGGAGATTAATGACTTCCGAGACAGTTACTTTTTCTGTTCTTATTAGTAAAGATTGGTCATGAAGATGCATTGCATTTCAGCTCAGTGAGACAGCTCTACAAAGTAACAGAATGTATTTGTCCTCTAACATGTTATAATCATCTGAAAGTTGTTATACTCAGTCATTCTTATATAGCTTTCGTATACAGTAGTGCACATTTTTTTTCACAAAGACATATGCCTTTTTATTCTATTCCTCCTCCAAAGAAGTGGCTATTACCAGGCACATTTAGTAGGGTGCCCAGTGTAAGCTTGACTGTGTAGGAAGGGGCTCTTTTGTTTTGGTTTTACTCAGTTTAGCCCCTACTTCTGTACTTGTGTAATTCTTCATAATACTCCTCTTAAACTGGAAACAAATGAGTGACACACCTGGAAATTCATTTCATGCAGTGTTTTCTACAGTAATTGTAATTACACATATCATACATTATCACACAGTATCACACACACTGTGATACTGACCATCTTTTTATTTGGCACTAGTTCCTGAGTAGATCAAAAATTAAAATTAATTGAAGCCCATTTCAAGAAATATCTGTTGATTACAGATTCAAAGAGGGCACGAGTTAGAGTGATATTAGGGGTATAGACATCTTTTGCATAAAGTTCGGAGTAATCCCATAATTATTCAACAAGTCATTCATAACATTAAGAATTAGTTCTAACTGAAGAGAAAATGCAAATATTTGCATGTTTAATTATCACATGAGGTTCTACAGTTGCTTTAACTGGCAGTAAGGACACTTTGGTGTCATTAAATTGATTTGATGTTAATATTTTGAAATTATCCTTCTGCAACCCTAAATAAATAAATAGACAGAAAGAAAGATAGACTGATAGTTAAATAAATTGTGGTATAGGCCATTGCAAGTGATAGGACAACAAGGATTTAGCATTGCCGTAGTAGAAGTTGCCTTCTAACGTGGTACATCTGTTTTAACATAAGAATCTCAAATGTTGCAGCAATTGCACATTAATTGTTCATCAGGCTATTTTATTCCAAAGCCCTGAGCTGTAGTATGGTCCTCAGTAAGAGGCAACATACTCTACTAATGGGGATACAGGTCTGCAAGTTTGTCATCACACATCCACAAATAACAAACCCATGCAATCTCTCTATTGCTACTGTATTCTATGCAGAAAGTACAGGCTCATTGTGTAATTTTACTGAATATTGAAAGGCCTGAAAAATTATTGAATTTTACAATTAAATATATAAGAATACATATGTATATAAAAATAAAGACAACTAGGAAACTGAATTCTTGTGGACTCTCCCTCCTTTGCAAGAGGAGAGAAAAAAAAATAAATGACCTCTTTCTTTCTGGAAATACACCTTTAATTATTTCAGAAAAATGTGTATCGTTTGTGAAACTCTTTAAACAGTCCCATTCAGGTGTAAGACTGTTAAATACTTTGGAGATAAAAAAGACAGCAAATATATCAGAAAGCAATGAATGTGGTTCTAATCCAGGTTGGCAGAATGTTTGTTTCTTCTTCCTGTTAAAATGGAAAAACTACCTTTTTAACGCTAACACACCATTAATAAAGTTTACTTAACAGAAAGACTGGAGACTTTTCCAGTCACAACAGGGCCTAAATAAATGAAATAATTGAAAGAGTAGAAAACTATGTCAAATATATATATATATATATACACACACACATGAAAGATTAGCATTACTGGAGTAGGAAAATTATTTGAGTTATGCTTCACCTAAAATAAGTTCTGACAGACTCAGTCTTGCACTTAAAACCAGAATGGGATTACTTCAAATTCAACACTATGGCACTTGGGTTCAGTAGTGTCTCAGGTCCCTCTCAGGTATGAGAGCTGAATGAAATTTGATTTGTTCCAATAACCATGCTTAGAGGACAGTTTTCCAGATTAGTGTAAAGACTTCAAGATGCTATAAATATATAATTTCAGGAAAATATCCAATCTGAGATATAACAGTTGTCATTATACTTTGTTAAAATAAACACTGGAGAAGGTGGTTGCTTGACACACTACATTTTTTTTTTTGTAGGAATTGATGAATTTGTGAAGTTTTAAGAAACAATACAAGGAGTATATATACTTGCGTATAAGAAGCAGATGATGTTCTGCATCTTTTTTTTTTTTTTTTTTTCCTTTTCTGTTTTGGTCCCACAGAATAAGATCTATTATGGAAGGTGCAGGAAAGACTCTGAAAAGCCACAAGTCCACACAGCCAGTTAATTAAAAAACAAACAGAAAGAATCACCTGCTGGTGAAGCCAGAGTAACCACAGCAATGAACGCTACTTCACTTTCCATAAATTGGAGAAAATGTGGTAAAACGAGCCATACAAAGAAACATTTCTGGGGAAAAAAAAAAAAAAAAAAAAAAGGCTACAAATACAAAATTGTAATTTCAAAATTCAGAATTCTACGGAGAGTCTCATAGTGCTATTGAACTTAAGAATCCTGACTCTTTCCTTACTGACCTAGTTTAGTGCCTTAATCCACATGAAATATCTTAAAGGTTCCATTTGCTGGCAAGGAGGAGAAAAATTCAGCCCACTATGGGTACAGGTAGTAAAAAGTTAAGGTATTATTAAATGCTTATCAGATATTGCAACAAAGTGTCTGCACTGAATATAACCCCAGTCAGGAAGCAAATCAAATGTCAAACTCTAATAACTGTAGTGAGAAGCTAATGTGAAAAGAGAACAGATTGAAAACCTTCCCCGCCTCTCCAGGGACAGAAAGGGCTGCTGTCCCCAGCAAGTGGAAAGGGAGGGAGAGCGAGTGCATCCCATCCAGCATTAAGCAGGGTGATTGCCTAATTGAATAACCTTCTACTGGCAGAAAGACATTGTTCAGAAGCGGAGGATCCCACCCTTTCGCCCTTGCAGCAGGTGGCATGTTGTCAGATGGACAAATACAAACATGAATGTAAAGAGCAGGACAGACACCAGCTGTAACTTCCTTCTATCCAGACACCTGGGGAGGGAATTTTGACAATGCTGGTTGAGGTAACAGAAAATGAGATGTATTTTAATAGGCTAAAGACTGAATTTGGATTTTAACATTTAGCTGCTATGAGCAGAGCCATTCCAGATTTCCCAATTACAGAAAATCTGACAAAGGATGTCAAAGACTGGTCTCTTCTTTCTAAAAATGACTTTAATCTTTTAGATGACTGTTAATTGAAGGAAAAGGAGCACACATTTTTAGGGACATGATAGCATTTGGGGAAAATGAATGGATGGTTGGGGGCTGGAGACTGTGAAGGCAAAGGGTCATTTCTATTGCTATGCATACTTCCTTTGTGATTTTTATAGGTTGCTAACATAATGTGAATGTCAGTTTCCCAATAATGCAGTACAGATATTACTATTTTCCTCCTGCTTTTTTTTTTTTTTTGTCCTATCTAGTAAAGATGCCCAAAGTGGGGCAGAAACTCTTTTTTTTTTTTTTAATAAGTTAGCCCAAACAAAACACAATCTCTTTGAGTTTTCAAAATATTACACTATTATTATTAATAAATGAAACCCCCTACCAAAAGCCAATCCTGTACTTTATAAATGAAGATGTTAATTCACTAAAGCACTTGAACAAATTCTTAACCTTAACATGTTCTTAAATTAATTAATTTAGACATACGCTTAAAGATTTGGCTGAATCATGAGCTCAAACGCTCTGAAAAATCACAGCAAAAGCCTCACAGAATAATCCCATAACGGAAAACATGATTCATTTCCTTGCAGACGTTCAACCAATTCATAACACAGGTCCTAACAGAAACAAATAAATAAATACATAAAGAAAAATACTTTAATTACAAATGCCAAGCACAGATGTGTAATTGGTATCATAATATTGTGTAGGCAGAGACTCACTTCAGATGAACAATGAGGGCAATAAGCAAGAATCCTTTAAGTGTTAACTAGCGTGCTTTCTTCCTCAACTCCAAGGCCAAAACACTGAATCACTAGGTCCCAGCTCTTCCCTCATGGGCTGATAGTTTTGCATGAGTTTGCAACTATAGTAAATGGCTCTGACATGGAATGATTTGGGGTGAATTATAAGCACTCTGCTGAAAGATAAGTCCAGAGTGAATATCCAGACCGAATACTGAAAGTCATGAAGAGGGTATTCCCAAAGATATACTTCAGATGCCAAATGACATAATTCACAAAGCTTTTCCCAGGAGGGAAACAATCCGTAGCAATCTACTCCTGCAGGCCAAATGCTAGTTTTACTCCTGGGAATTTTGCCCAGGGAGTAGACGTCCACTGGCAGCATATCCCCGAGGGCAGGCCAGTCTGCACAGGGCAAAATTAATACATGAAAAGGCTGCTACTATTTAAATGGGCACTTTTAAAAATAAGAAAAGAAAAAAAAAAAGGGGAGCAAAAAAAGGGAGCATGTGTCAAAAAATCCTTTTACAAATGTATCAACGCGAAACGGAGGACTAAGGAGAATCTCCATCCTTTACTGGATGCGAGGGGAAACCTAGTTACTAAGGATGAGGAAAAGGCTGACGTGCTTAATGCCGCCTTTGCCTCAGTCTTTAGCGGCAATACCGGTTGTTCTCTGGATACCCAGTGCCCTGAGCTGGCGGAAGGGGATGGGGAGCAGGATGTGTCCTTCGCTATTCATGAGGAAATGGTTGGCGACCTGCTAAGGAGCTTGGATGTGCGCAAGTCGATGGGGCCGGATGGGATCCACCCGAGGGTACTGAAAGAACTGGCGGAGGAGCTGGCCGAGCCGCTTTCCATCATTTATCGGCAGTCCTGGCTATCGGGGGAGGTCCCAGTTGACTGGCGGCTAGCCAATGTGACGCCCATCTATAAGAAGGGCCGGAGGGTAGACCAGGGGAACTATAGGCCTGTCTGTTTGACCTCAGTGCCAGGAAAGCTCATGGAGCAGATTATCTTGAGGGTCATCACGCGGCACTTGCAGGGCAAGCAGGTGATCAGGCCCAGTCAGCATGGGTTTATGAAAGGCAGGTCCTGCTTGACGAACCTGAACTCCTTCTATGACAAAGTGACGCGCTTGGTGGATGAGGGAAGGGCTGTGGATGTGGTTTACCTTGACCTCAGTAAGGCTTTTGACACCGTTCCCCACAACATTCTCCTGAAGAAACTGGCTGCTCGGGGCTTGGACTGGCGTACGCTTCGCTGGGTTAGAAACTGGCTGGATAGCCGGGCCCAGAGAGTTGTGGTGAATGGAGTCAAATCTGGTTGGAGGCTGGTCACAAGTGGTGTTCCCCAGGGCTCGGTACTGCGGCCGGTCCTCTTTAATATCTTTATCAATGATCTGGATGAGGGCGTCCAGTGCACCCTCAGTAAGTTTGCAGATGACACCAAGTTAGGTGCGTGTGTCGATCTGCTCGAGGGCAGGAAGGCTCTGCAGGAGGATCTGGATAGGCTGGAGCGATGGGCTGAGGCCAACTGTATGAAGTTCAACAAGGCCAAGTGCCAGGTCCTGCACCTGGGGCGCAACAACCCCAAGCAGCGCTACAGGCTGGGAGATGAGTGGCTGGAAAGCTGCCTGGCCGAGAAGGACCTGGGAGTATTGGTTGATAGTCGGCTGAATATGAGCCAGCAGTGTGCTCAGCTGGCCAAGAAGGCCAACAGCATCCTGGCCTGTATAAGAAGCAGCGTGGCCAGCAGGTCTAGGGAAGTGATTGTGCCCCTGTACTTGGCTCTGGTGAGGCCGCACCTCGAGTACTGTGTTCAGTTTTGGGCCCCTCGCTACAAGAAGGACATGGACGTGCTCGAGCGAGTCCAGAGAAGGGCGACCAAGCTGGTGAGGGGTCTGGAGAACAAGTCTTACGAGGAGCGGCTGAGGGAGCTGGGCTTGTTCAGCCTGGAGAAGAGGAGGCTCAGGGGCGACCTTATCACTCTCTACAGTTACCTTAAAGGAGGCTGTAGCGAGGTGGGGGTTGGTCTGTTCTCCCACGTGCCTGGTGACAGGATGAGGGGGAATGGGCGAAAGTTGCACCAGGGGAGTTTTAGGTTGGATGTTAGGAAGTACTTCTTTACCGAAAGGGTTATTAAGCATTGGAATGGGCTGCCCAGGGAGGTGGTGGAGTCACCATCCCTGGAGGTCTTTAAAAGACGTTTAGATGTAGAGCTTAGCGATATGGTTTAGTGGAGTACTTAGTGTTAGGTCGGAGGTTGGACTCAATGATCTTGAGGTCTCTTCCAACCTAGAAATCTGTGTCTGTGTTTGTGTCTGTGTCTGGAAACAAAGGATGTTGCAGCTTCAAAGATAATAACTGGAGTTTCATTATGTCCCTGTGGAATTACAGTGATGAACAAGAGCTGAACTGATGATCTAGCTATACCACTTTCTAGCTCTTCCACTCTTCTAATACTTTTTAGGTCCTTTTGCAAGTAAAATAGATTAAAACATAATAATAATAATAAAACCTTCAAACAATATTTCCCTGAAGGGAACTCATAGCAAGATTCTTGATCTAGAGTCCCTGACACAATAAAAAGATTTTAAAGTACATGAATTAGAGAGCAAAAAGCAGCAGAGGGACTCCTTAGCAGGCAGTGAGGAACTCCTGCCCCCACGAACTGGCAGACCCCAAGGGAAGGGATACACAAAGGAACAGAGCCTTCCTGCAAAAGTGATCAGGAGTTCATAACACTGTTTCTCTTTGGGAGCAACTTCTTGATTGTTTTAAGACAGCCCAAACCATACTGATGCCCGCACTGACTTGCTCTTGACCTTGAAGCAAAATTTACATACAAAGGAAAATAAAATATTTGTAAGAGTCAGCCAGCATGCAGATCTGAAGACATCACTGTTTTTTCCAATAGATAATTAAAAAATCCTAATTTGTTCAGCCTCTTAACACCAAATTACGCTGGGGAAATCCCTATTTTGTCATAGCTGCCTTTTGTCATTGCAGTATCTTTGTGCATAAATTGGAGGCTGTAGAATTCGTTGCAGTATGTTCATAACTGAACATTCATACAAAATTAAAAAAAAAAAAACAGAAGAAAGCACGCATTTATTAAAACTGGGGGTTAATCTTTGGAAAAACTCTAACTCTGAAGTACTTTCAGCATGTTTCAATACTACTAACTGAATATCAACTCTCCCCTCCATCCCCAATACATCAAATCCTACAGTAACACTTAACCTTACCTTACAAGTAACAGTCTCAATTTTTGGTCTAGATTCTTAAATCAGATTTACGAGGATGTTCCAAAAAAGCTCACCTCAATCTGTTTGAATCAGTTAAAATAAATGTGTTATTTTATAATTTAAATTGCACTGTCACTGCAGCATGTCAGGTTTTTATGAATAGCTTATAGGGAGAGAGAATTTCTCACTAATCATTGAGTTAGTTATACTTGGGGAAAATGTGTTTGCTACAGGGAAGATGCCTAATTTTATGGCAGTATCAGGACAGGCAATCTCACCATTCGTTTTTCTTTTTAGATAACAAAGCTGCACCGAATTGCCCAGACTGGTCCATGGCTAGCACAGTGACTGCTCTTTTGCAGTTTACCCCTCTCCTCTCTTAGAAGACATACCTAGGAATCCTTTCTGACCACAAGTGCTTAAGACCTAATTTTACATCTCACAGTGGAGCTAGGGAAAACAAACAAACAAACAAACAAAAAAAAAACACCTCAGCAAGGCTGAAGCATATTGTTACGCAGATCATAGACAGTATAATCATTGAAAGGAGAAATGAATTCTGAAGAATACAGGATAATCATTCTTGAAAATAAGCAAGCTGTGTGTGAAAATAAAATCATCTGATGTACTAGATTATTTATACTGATACTTCCCTTCATTAATTCACCCTGAGGGTTTTGTGCCTGCAAGATTTATCCCTATTTATAACATTACATGGGTAACAGTACCTGGATCATACACTGTAGCTGCTCGGTCTGTGACTGGGGAAACATCAATACAATAAATCTACAAGTCAAGACATAGTATTATTACAATATTTTTCTTGTGCTTCTCCAGAGGAAGAGGAGGAAGTGTTCATAGTCTCACATGAACTATCAGTTTACTTAATTTCTCATCTCCTGAGTCTTTGTTTTTTCTACTTATCCTCTAGATTCTTTCAACTCTGCAATATGACAATAAATGTCATTAAAGAAACAGCCCTTTTCACACTCCAGAGACTATTGTTCAGCAGTACTATCCATGACATCAGTATTATTTGCATATGTTTATATTTAAAGCTGTGCTTTAAATAATAATATGAAATTTCACTGTGAATGCATATTATATATTTATTATATATAACCTACACTATAATAATCTGTTCATTCTTAGGACATTTTCAGTGAGGAATAGGTGGTAGTGTACTATATGATGTAAAGGTGTAAAAGGAAGCTAATATCTAAAATATCATGCTTTGAAACTTTGAGCTTCTTAACTAGGAAAAAAAAATCACTGACGAGATGACAACATCTTGCATGACAACAGTCAATTTGATGTGGTATGCAATAATCTATTCAAAATCAGCTTCTATGATGCAGCAATTGAAGCTGTTCAGTTGTGGTGACATGATTTGTCCTGAGCGAACAGTATACTATATTAATATTTTAGTTAAAATTCCCGAACTGGTTGGTTAATAAGCTACAGTTCAGGGTGAAAATATATGACTGTTCAATATAACTAGGTTATGAATAATCCTGCTTATTACAGAAAAAGCCTCCCTTGAGATTCAAAGCAGAGATGTCAATGGAGCAGAGGAAGCTGCATTATTAGTCCTCCCATGTTCAAATGTGTCATCAGCTGAGGTCAGTACATATAACATAGCATTATGCAAATGCATGCATTATTAAGACTTTATACTACTTCTTGAACTCTTTAATATTAATCACAATGTTAAACACAATAAACTACTGCTATATATTAAGAAATATATCAGAATGAAGTCATGTCTTAAAACTTCGAAGAATTTTAAAAATAAAAATCCCTCTGCTTTGTATCTGGATTAAAGACCAACATCAGGAAGGTACAGAAGTGGCTCTTGAAAATAAAAAGTTGGCACTAATGACATTATTTCTTGGGAAGCCATGTTTGATTAGCCCTTCGTCCAACTGCCCCCTCCCTCCCCCAACAACTCCCCCCCCCCCCCAGCTACCTATGGAGTTATATAAAGGGTTTGAGATGAAAAAATGTCAAAAAGGCTCTTATGAGATTCTGTTCCTTGTTTGTTTCCCTGACTACCTAAGGTTTCAAACTGCTGATACTCACAATTGTTGTGAAGTACTATTGAAATGAATCATATGATTGCTTCGTTTCCAGCTTTTACTCAGTCTTACTACACTTAAGAGTGCTCTGGTACAATGGACCTTTATGGGAATGACAGATATTCGAAGTCTTTGAAGTGAACATTTTTACATCAGAAAGTGTAAAGGAATACAGTTTTTGAAAAGTGTTGGAAGTCTTTTGAAAAGCCTGGAGGTCTTGGGCAGGTACTTGTTTCTGTATTTAAAAAAAAAAAAGAAAAAAGGAAAAGGAAAAGAAAAAAAACTAGCGTAGGCTTTAGTGAAAACAATGACTGCCTAGAGAAAATCAGCTGTAATAGAACTGTTCATCAGCTCTTCTCACTGGTATTCATTTCAAATAAACCTACAAGTTTTAGGAACCACTTAGATGTCTTAGTACCCAAATTCCAACCAGTGAAGACTATCCACAAATAAGCAAACAGTTTTGGTGCATTCTTTGACACAAGCAAAGTGAACAAACAGTGTGTGTGACCAGAAATATTCCCAGAGACAGAACTGCAAGGGTCTAACCATTTGCAACGAGACAACACTGTAGGTTTTAGACAACGTGGTTGTAGGTACGTGGAACATAAATTCAAGAAGCAGAGCTAATGTCACCAACAAGGTGAAACACAAATAGTTGCCTCTCCACATGTATTTTGATTACAATGATATGTACTAAAATCAAGCACAGTTAAAGCAATAGCATATTATTCACCTAAAACATATACTAAAGCTACAAATGCTATGCCTACACAAAGCAACAAAAACTTCATTCTTCATGCCTTTAGCATTTGGTATGAAATAACAAAGTCCTGGAAATATAAGTCCTGAATTAATAGAGCACTGCATGAGCTCTTACAGCTTACTGTTTCCATACCTGTTCTGCCTTGGAACCAAACAGCTCAGAAACTTGCTCAGGATTGTCAAAATCTAAGTAGACATGCCAGAATATACCAGTGTAGAAGCACTATACTAAGCCATTGGAAAAAGATTGCATTTAAATAGCAAGTTTAATGTATTCTCTTACGTATATATCTCTTTCTCAGCCTAGCTCAACAGTCTCAATTGTGTACAGTGAAGCAGCCACTGACCTCTGTGCAGTGCTTTGGCAAGTCCAAATACGGACAGTGTTCAGGACATCATAAAACAGTAAGATAACTTGGAGATGACTTGCCAAGTAATTTGATCAGTTAAAAGATAAAGAGTAGAATTGCAGTTTTTCAAACAGGTGGCACAGATCTGTATTACAAACTGTACTTTCTAGAACCAGTAATAAGGCACTTGACTAAATCCATATTCTGCAAGAAAACAATGGGTAGTGCCTAACTCCTACGGTTATGAGTGCAGTAGTCCCTTCTAAACAGTTCCCTAATAAATAATGTGTTCAATTCACTTTACCCTGAAATACCACTGCATGTAAATATTTAACATCGTTTTCATTCTGTATTCTGCATTTGGCATTATTATTCTTCAAAAGGAAAAGCAAAACAGAACAAACAAAAATATGCAGATTCAGCAATACCAAACTTTGTCACCACTTTTAGTGTTTCAGAGTATATTTTCCCCAGAAAAAAAGTCAACTCAGATAGTAATAAAAAGCTTTTTCTAAATAAGACCATGTTTTGGGGAGGGGGGGGGGAATAATAAAAAAAAATCCTTATATGTTCTAAAACAAATAGTTGTACTCAATAGAAAATATCTGGATTTGAGTAAAAAGATATTCTGTGTGACATATAATTGTTTGACATTTCAATTTTTGAAACATCTTTACTTCTATATGCTACCTGGCTTTCTTCATATTTTCCTAGTGTTGTAAAAACAATAAAAATCTTAAGATTGGTTATTTGTATTGCTCTCACTGGTGGTATTTAGATAAGCATCCAGGATAGAATCAATATATTTTGCATATCTTCTTTATGAATGTTTCTTATGACATACCACTTCTGTTGATATAAAATACCATGTCTGGCAGATCTTGTTAGGCTTTACTTCTTTACTTTGCTTATCTGTTCATAACCAAAACCAAACTGTAATTCAGCAAACATGCAATCATGTTCCCTCAGTATTACCTTACTAACATACCTCTTAAGGCTAAACATGAACCGATGGAGAGGTGATGTTTGTCCTCAGATTTGGATTCTGGATGCAAGGTTAATTCATGCTTAGAAATAGAGTTACCTGCATACATAAGACAACACATAAAATAGCTATTGTTTATGATCAGTAATATGTAAATTAATGTGTAGAGCTTTCAGTTTTTATTTATTTTCAAAACTGCCAAATTTCTGAAGACATATGGAGCCTTCTTGCTTGCTGTGCTGGGGATATCCTCTTATAATGTAAATAATTATACTAATAATCTTTCTCCCATACTACAGAGATGATGAACTTAATTCACAGAATGGAGATGAAAAGACTGAAAATCATACATGATGTGCTTTCATTTTGAACAAAATAAGACGACAGATATTCAGACTCTTAACCTATGTAATAAAATGACTAAGCTAACCTTCCACAGACTGGCAAATGGCTGAAAATAGCTGTATAGCCATGCTTTTATGCTACATTTTCAATTCTGCAGTGTTTATTACATCCCCATTTCTATTTTGGTAAAGCATTTAGTGTACATTTGTATTGATCATGTTACCAACAGTGAATAACTTTTCCAAAAGAACACTTTATCCACATGCCAGCAACTTTCTATTACAGATTTTTTTTTCAGTAACCTTTACTAGGGAAAATATACTTATTTGGCTAAAGGAGAGAATGACTCTTTCGGCACATCGTACCTCTATAACATTTCATGCTGCACCAACTCCTTCCCAGGCCTGAGAAGCAGTGCCCATGCAGCTGAGCAGTGCCTTTCTCCATACTATGCCTGAAGCTACCTCTAGACACGTGGACATTTTCTTGATACACACTATGGTATAAGTATCTGCTTTTCTAAAACATAATCAAACCCAGTTTCTAGACAAGGTGACTGAAAGCCTTGAAATCGTGTTACTACAGAATTGTATTCTTTTCCATTTTCTTCCTCCTTAGCTCTCAAAAACAATGTATTATTGGTGAACTTCCTCCTTTCTTCCCTTATGTGAACCGTGAATAGAAGAGATCAAAAGCAATTATATCAATTGTCTGTAGAGCAGTGACTGAAAAGGTGCAAAAATCAGTTGCAATGAATTTACAGCAGCCTAAAGGTTTGCACATTTGACTGTTTTCACTCACGCTACATTAGGATGTGATTTTTATATTTTAATCAGAATCTTCTCATCACTATATCACAGAGTTACAGAACCACAGAAGGGCTGAGGTTGGCAGGACCTCTGGAGGCCATCTGGTCCAAGCCCCCTGCTCAGTCAGAGTCATGTACAGTCTGTTGTCCAGAACCAGACATATCTCTAAGGAGGGAGACTCCACAACCTCTCTGGGCAGCCTGTGCCCAGGCTCTGACATCCTCACAGTAAAAAAAAAAAGTGTTTCCTGATGCTCAAATTGAACCTCCTCTGTTTCAGTTTGTGCCCGTTGAGTCCTGTCCTGTCACTGTGTCCCCTGCCTTAAACCATGGGTCACAACAGATTTCCCATTTACACTCCTACCTGTATAACAAAAACTTTCCATGGTGATATCGTAGCTTTGCAGTAGAGACAAGGCAGCTAAAATGGGCTTGAGAGGGAATTGGAGAATACCTCAAACACGTACATGCACACATTAAATGTGATAAAAAATACAAAGATGGCAGAAATGGGACAGAGGAAAATACTTTGATAAATGTATTTGGACACTTATCTCATACCCTGATACACTGGTAGTGACAGATCTATAGCATAATATGACCAGTCACAGTGGTCTAAACACATTATATCAGGTATGAAAGAAAGCTTTGACATTACAGCCTCATAGTCATATAACTGCAAAGTCATTTTCATTAAAAGGTTATCTACGAAGGGAAATGCACTGAGTGGCAAAGAAGGCTTACTGTTCTTCAGCATAGGCATGAGCCTTGTTGTGCCTGAAGTGGCACAATAACTCATATCCTGTCATGATTTCATGTAATATTTGAGATTGTTATAGGGGTTTCTCTGTGTAGTGCAGGTGTTCTACATTCTTTTTCAGGATATAAACAGAACTTTCAAGGAACTTCTGACCTTACACTTCTTATGGAAAAGGATCATAATGAAACACTAGGCTGCCCTTGTTAGGCATATCTACCTATGATAGAACAACATGTCTAAGCTAGCATTAAATTAGCTAGCCAAAATACTCTAAGCCAGGTAGGCAACAGAAGACAAAATGGAGAACCAAATCTACCTGAAACAATAAATATTCTTTTGTTTATCCCACTGTCTGCCTGTGCAGCTAGTACACAAGCTAATTACTGAAAATACCTACTCAATCTAATTTTATACAATAGCATAGCCACAACTGTGACTGCGGGACAGAAATGCACACTATAGTGCTTGCAGTTACAGGAAAATTGAATAGTATCTTTTAGTGGTTTTCTCTATAACAGTTAAGACTTAACCATTAAAAAAGCAACACTGTGTACACTTAAGAACAGAAACAATTCAGTCTTTCAACATAATAATAAAACAGAAAATACAAGACCTGCCTAGCAGTTAAACAGAAAGCAACCTGAAACTAAATTGCACACTTGATCCCAACTTTGAATTGTATTTTTAGTAGCATTCCTTACAAAATTCAGTCATGCAAACAGTACAAATTATTTATTTCAACTTCACATGTGAAATCAGTTTCAGGCCTATTTATTGGTGGGGTTTTGATAGAATTTCTTTAATTGACACAGCTAAAAGATTATAGATTCTCTATATAGATTATAGATTATATATATATATATATAGATATAGATATAGATTGATAAATCTTTACAAAATGGCCATTAATCTGATTTTGGATGAACAGGTGAACTTGTTCTAATCTCTGCCTAAACCCATCAAAGAGGAACAATATATAAAACATTGGAAAACAATAAAAGAGAAGATTTCTTAAGAACACTCTTTCTTTCATGGATTCTAAATTTCAGAACCTTGAAAATTACACAAACTAAATACATGAACAAGAATTATGAATGTACTGACAAACTAATTTCAAAAAGGATTTTATGCTCTATTGAAACAACACTTTTTATTGGGTTGGGTGGTTGTTTGTTCATTACACAGTTAATAAACACATAAAACTGATCCATGATATATTTAAAATGTTACAAGACCAAGGAAATACACATCAGAACATTATTTGCTAATAATGCTTCATTTGCTCCACCTGTTTTTTGAAAGTCAAGCCCTTGCCACAGTAGAGAGTAAGACAACCACAGAGTCATTGCAGACATGAAGGTAACATTTAACCAACAATTACGTGCTTTAGCTAAACACACTGTAACAGCAGATTTTTCTAAACCTTAATTCTATTGGGATTAAAGTCTGATACACAAACATAAAACCAGCAAATATTGTTTGGAAATAAAACCACGGACATTACCAGTCTTGGCTTTGCATTTTTCTTTTATTACAAAAGCAACAGGGAAAAAAATAGGTGCTTTCAGACCTCATTTAAGAATTTTCAACAGTTTAATCAAAATTGATTTTTACTGCATCTACTGCAAAAAAAGTAAGCAGTAGAGTCGCAGTAAAGGAGATGCTACTTGGCCCCAAAATAATCTGAATTTAGTTTCTCACTCTTCTAGTCTGCTAGTGATAGGCAGTAAATTCCATTAATCTCCCTACACTGATTCTGTTTTGCCCATGATGGTAATTGGTGACTTGATCTCCCTGTCCTTATCTCAACCCCCAAGCCTTTTTATCATATTTTCTCACCCTCTTCCTTTGAGGAGTGTGAGTAAGAGAGCAGCGTGGTGAAGCTTAGCTGCATTTGTACAGATGCATAACATTAGAAGAAGACAAAAAAACACACCCTTTTTCACTTTAAATAATTTTAAAATATTATTTAAAAAGAAGTGGAATCTCTTTCCACTCCCTACTTAGTCTCAGATAGGTAGAATGAAGAATGGATGGGGAATTATATGTAAGTGTGAATTCTGGCTCTTGTCAGAATATGACAAAGGCAATCTCTGTTCTTCTAGTCATATAAGGACTGAAGAACCACTTTAAATTGTGTCCTAGCACTCCTTTGTATTCAACATGATTTCTTTTTCTTTTCTTTCATTCTCCTACTACTATCTCTGTTAAATGGTAATAAGAGTACTCCAAGACAGAGGTGCACTGTGTCCATCACTTCCTTTACAGAATTTTGCCTGATACTGTACCACTGGTATGTTTTTTAAAGTTTCAGTAAGAGGTGTGAAGCCCATTTCCTTACAATCCTGGCACTGGAAATGTCACATCTGAAAAACAAGGGATGGTTAAATCTTGCAGAGCAATGAACCCTTGGTTTTCAATCAAGTAAATCTCAAAAGCAGTCTAATTCTTCAAGCCTAAGAGTGATCCTACTGACTTCAGCTTAGAAGCTTAAACACAACCACAGATGCTTTACGGGTCTTGGAATGCAATAACAAGCACTTTCAGGATGAGGTCAATTGTGAATACACAGCTAAGGATGAAGAAGAAGATTATTCTGGCATCTACTTCTAAACTTGTTCATTTAGATCATGCTCTCTGTTAGCTACCCAAAAGACAGCTTGCCAGTTCATTACCTTCCCTTTATCCTTTCTGTTTTACTGTGCATAAAAGGCAGCAGGCATGTATTGAGATGTGCACAGAACCATAGCCATATACTTTATTTTATACACTACATGCACCAGCAGCTATTAAAACCTGATGGTGCTGAAAGGCTGTGACTATTATAATTCCAGCAATGCATTCATCACTGCAGCGTTGACTGCTTGGCAACTGTATACTCACTGGGTCCAGAAGAAACATAGAGGAGTCCTGCTTCAAACCTGCTGTTTTTATATGTGAACGGGAGCAATGAATCAGCCCAGTGAATCAATATGCAAGCCAATCTTTTCCTAGAGTGCTTCTTAGAAAGCTTCTTTGAATGAGATTGGAAAAAAATTATACACTGATATACAATGACCTTCACAGATCCATATAAGTAAATATTTTATCTGGGGGGAGATAGAGGTTTCACGCAAACTTCACAGCTCTTAGGAAATTAAATGACTGTGTATCCATCCTCTCATCCAAAACATCCTCCTTTCACCAACAAGCACCACATCATCCTCTTCCCCTTTTCTCTTATTCGCCCCCCCGCCCCCCCCCCCCCCAACAGGCAACAACTTGCTTAGGATGTTTAGAATTTTCTGGTTTGAGCTACCTGCCAGGCAGCATGAAAAGCCTGTGTTAAAGAAAAAAACACACAGATATCTTTTCACCCCGCATCAAACCATTCATTTAAGCAGGTATAAAACAGAACATTCTCAGGAAGACATCATTGTAAGTCTGCTACTTGCTTTATCTTAATCAACATACAAGTGTGCTAGGTATCTATCTCTTCTCCATATCCTACATTTTGTTGTCCACTGTCTTTCTTTCCCATGTTATGTCCTCTTATTTTAAAATTCCTCCTTGATGTTAATGGCTTTTCTGACTGATGTACCTTTCTTCCAAAATAGGGTATGATGGCTAAGAGCTTTCCCTTGGCTTAGCACAAGCTCATCTTTTTGCCTAATTCACCTGCCTTTCTCTTTCTGCTCCACTATAGCTGCATGAATACACGTAAGCCACTCTGGCAGCTGTGCATAAGGAAGGGCAGATTTGTTTACCTCCACTGAAGTGGAGTTGGGTTGGAAGGGTAATGTAATGCTGGTGGACTATTTCATATATATATATATATATATATATATATATATATATAAAGTATGTGGTTCATTTCCTTCGTTTCCTCAGATGTTTATCACAGACTTTTGTTAGAAGCCCTAGCTGGACACTCCTGTTGCTAAATATTCTCCAGGTAGCATATCCAGTAGCCCTCCTGATCATAGACTGCAGCTAGGAGCTATAGCACACAAATGCTGAACCCTCTAGTCTTCCTGAAAGCCCAAGTATACCCAGATCTCCAACCAGAGGATAATCTCATTTAGAGTGTAACCTGCTGTTAAATATGTGAAAAACGTGAAACATGAAAGCTGAAACATGTAAATCAAAAGATATGCAGGTTACATTTTATATTCATTCTTCATAGATTTTACAAATTACACTCTAACACAGAGTTACAATATAAAGAAGCTTTATGGAAAAGCTAGAGTGCTTATTAAATCAAAATAAAACTAACGATAATTCAGAAATTTTCACATGAGGAAGCACTAGAAGTGAGAAATGTGGTAGGGAGAATTCCTTGAATAAATAAATAATATTTTTTTTTCCTCTGGGTCTGATACATCCCTGGTACAGATTCAGCTTCCCAAGTTTCAGTGCAGTTTTCGGTCCCTAATACATTGTTGGTCTAGTTAAGAAGTCTTCTATGCCTGAGATAACACTAGTTATTTTAAAACAATCAATGCAGCAGACAGATGGAGCAGCCACAGCATGTTGGGCCTTTAAGAAGGAGGTTATCCTAATGTTCCACAGCCCAAGGGAAGGACAGATGATATTTATATTACCCCTGAATATGAATAATAACACTAAAGGTTATAGGGTTATTCCATTAACTGGATCCATCACAGGACAACATGAAAATTGTATTATGTTTCCCGACAAGGTCTTGGGAGAATTGTAGCAGGACCATCGACGTTATTTTTGATTCTGTCTAAATTAAGTGAAGGCTTTACATTTAAAAGATTTTTATTTGGCCATAGATCAATATTCAATTGCAAGTTCCAATTTACTCTGTCCTGCATGCTGTAAAAAATTTCTTGCTGTGATTTATGGGAATATTTAATTAGTAAATGCTATATAAGTAACTGTTTGCCTTATAAATGTTTGTCTTACAAGAAAAAACAGCTGCAAGTCATGTCCAAGTACAAGTTCCTAATAAGAATTCAGACTTAAAATTTTAATTTCAATATACATCAGTTTGGGAAGTTACACTCAGAAAGACAAAGACACTTGCACTCTGTGTCCTTCAGTCACCTCCCATCCAAAACAAAGGTATCGTTCTGACAGCTATATGACTCACGGAAAAGAATTAGGAAGAGGGTGGTGATATAGTAGTGCTACAGTCTGACTCGGGTTATGTGCAAGTATAGTGTTCCTGGAGATTCATCTCTCCACGGGAAACTTGACTGCTCAACCACCAGCAGCAAGAGTAAAGAAGGGCTTACCCTGGGTCTCTAACACATTAGATGACAAAGTCTGTCCATGAAGATGATACAGTCAGGTTTTCTGGAGACCAAAGTAAAGGTGGGTATCTCCTTCTCTAACTGTTTTCATACTGAGGTGTACTGGATGTTCTTTTTTGAAGCTAGCTCTCATTCTCCCACACAATCTACACTTGTGCACAGACAAGGGAGGGTCCGAAGCCACTCTTCTCACAAGGATGAAAAGGATAAAGCTGTCCTGGAAGGTCTGTGATGGAAAGCTAGGCAGCAGGGAGTATGCTGCTTCTCGGTGATGAAAGCAGTAACTGCTGCTGATCTTTGGCAGAGCGGTAGCGGAAAACCTTACTCCTCCTCCTTCTTCCCTCAGCAGTAACCGCCCTTCACCTTTTCCATTCCCAACCCATCCTCCAGCAGCAACAACAATCTCAACTGCCACATCACTTGAAAAACACATTCCTTTAGCGAACGGATGGCCAGAGTCAGTATCATGGCCACTGACACTGCTACTAGGCCAGTTGCCTCAGGTAGTCCACTCACCCAGCAAACTGTACATATTTCAAAAAAGGTATAATATAATCCATAAAAACAGATCTAAAAACAACAGCAACAACAAAAAAAGTATGATCTGCAATGAGTAACTATTCTACTGTATGAGTTGAATAGTTACAGGAAGTCTTTTAATTCTTTAGAGTATTTGAAAGATCCTCAATTGTAACAATAACCACACACCCACAAGTTAAGAACCATTCATAGACTCACACCTATTATCCATGAGGAAATTGAGTTACACTGAAAAGTATGACATACAACACCTGTATGCTTTGTGGAGCAGGCAAGGTCACTGAAATAATCACAAAGTACCAGTATAGAGGAGGAGGGATATGCAGCACTCCTTTTTAGTGACCTTATCTTCCCTCTAAGCAGAAGAGGTGTTGCATGCTTGGCAAATAACCTAAGCAAAATGCTGTGAGGACAAGGCACCTTTGTAGTGTGTGTGAGTTAGGAATTCTTTTCTTATTTCAATGAATAAAACTGGCAAATAATGCTACTTAGTCTGAATGACAGATGTACTGTAGTCTGTTTAATATGGGACCCTAATACTTATAACTATCTAAAAAAAATTCAAGAAGCCATATATAACATTTATGAGTAATTTATGGATGACCTATGATACCAACCGAGAATTTCCTAGAGAAGTGTAACCTTAAGATGACACAGCCATTTCCGCATCCTCTGACCCCTTCTTTAACCCTAGCTCAGTAGCACTTGTTTGAACAACAAAAATGAGCGGCTATTGTCTTCTTGGATAATACTGAATTCTTACTATTTTGTTTCCAAGAATCAAACTGATACAGAAAATGAAAAGACAAAAAAAGCCCAAATCATGCTTTCTTAGCTCTTTGATATGAAAGAGTCTGATCATGCCATTTTTAAATTCTTTACCACTTCATCAATGTGTCTGTCCATGTCACATACTGACTCTTCTATTTCTCCCTTGCAACCCATCTGCTTAATCTCACCATACACCTTCACCACTTTTCAAAATATCAATGCTCCAGTGTTCTTAGATTTAGAGAATGATGTCATACTTGTAAATATCATAATCTGTTGCCACTGAATATCAAATTCCTAGGGTACTGGGACACAAATTACACTTAATAAGCATGGTAATTTTTAAAAAAAGTTTTCCCCTATCTAATAAACCAGACTTTCAATGGGGCAGAAATGAATACGTATTTTGCTAGGCAAGCCATCTGTTTAGTTTGGTGTCAAGATAAATATATTTAGATGAAACACATTTAGAATGACAAAAATGTACACAGTGAAACCCTACGCCCTAGAACGATGGTAAGTATAAAAATAAACAAGGATCCTAGATACCTTCTGCAGAATCCTGTGAATTAAACTGTGGCATTTTAATATATTAATTGTGATTTAAGAAAGAGTTTGTAAGTTCTAAGTTACAATGTAAGGATGGCCATGCCAAGTCCTTTAGAGCATAGGGTGAAATTCATATCTTGTCATGTCTTCAACTTCAGCAATATCTGAAATGCATACAGTTTCGTACAGTGTCACCTGCTTTTATAAATGAAGGTAAGACATACAAGTCTGGAAAATCACTTCAGTTACAGACAGAGTAAACACTGTATATCACTCGTAAGAGAAAGCTTATCTCTGGGGGATTTTTCACTCCAGCGTGGCAGGAAAATTTCGGAGCTGTCTTATGTGTAGTTGTACTTTAACAGATAGAAATAGGAACTTAGAAGGCCTAAATATAGGTTTATTTTACATGTAACGTTAGCAAAAAGTCTACCATAGTATATTATATTTCAATCATCTTTATTTTATAGATGGGTCACTGAGCAGTAGTATTTTATCTAAGATTACCATCTCACAATATAGATAGCACCAGATTATCTAAAAGCATGGTTGATAGCAGATCAGAAGCAGCCTAATCATCTGTTGTCAAAACACTACTGAAGCAAGTGACTGAATTGTGTAGGGTTATACTGTCTCAAATCATATTTGTGTAATCATAAGAATGAAGAACACAGAATAATACAGTACATTACTAGAATTATCACTGAAACACCAAGAATGTAGGGCATCTGATGTATTATAAATATTTTAGGTATTTTATGGTCTCCTTTCACACTGGTTGCAAATGGTAATTAAGAACTTGGCGTCATTTACACCTTTGCAGATAGGGAGTACAAAATTACCAGAATACGTATACTCACTAACATGCCGTAGCCAAAGGCTTGAAATGTTCTAAGAAAACTGAAAGTAGGAAGAACCAATTTTGTTATGGTCAGATTACATTATGGCAGCACAAACATGAGAAGGCTACATAAACAACTATTCATTCCACTGCATTTCAGACACGTAGGTTAGCTGGCTAAATTTAACCACCTAATCTTCTAGTGAAGTTAGAGAGATGTAAAAGCCTTTGGTATTTATTGGGGAAAAACAAAACAAAACAAACACTTCTTCAGAGAGTGATTCAAAGTACTTCCCTTTCTCTGTCCATTGGTCTTACGAGTCTACTAAGCTTCCTAAAATAGATCTTCAGATCTAGGTACTATACATACACGTTGCACCATTGATCTGTATTAGCATCTCAACTCTTCCTACAGGTAAAATATTGAATTAGTGGCAGAAATGATTTATAATTATAGGTCATCTAGAATGTTAAGCTAACAGAGAAACATAATTACCTTCATTTCAAGATAAGACACTCCAAGACAGTAAGTTCTGTGTTACATGAAGATGGAACAAGTCAATGCCTTCTTTAAGGACAGTACCTTCCTACCAAAGATCATTTGTGAATGTCACCTTCTTTCAGGCAAGGAGAAGTAACAGTAAGATTATTTGGAACACCAAAGAGCATTAGTGTTTTTTTTCCCATTTTTTTCTTGTGAGTTCTCCAGTACTGACTGCTGTCATTTTAGGCTGAAGGTTTAAAGTCACTGTAGTATTTACATAACCTGCAAAATACTTAATGCTTTAACTCAGTTGGCTTCATAAATTTCATATCCCCACACTAAATAATAAATGTAGTCGAAGGGCAGTTATTATAACTAATGGGACATTTGAATTTCTCATTTCTTATGCTTTTTTTTTGTGCCACGTCAAGCAGTTCTGCAGATTGCACATCACAATATGTTTGTTAAAATATTCAGTAAGATCAGTGGTTAACTAAAACTTCTTATACGTACCAGTCATACTCACTTTACAGTGCTGACAAATCTCCAATGGTCTGTTTCTTCTTAGTATACTAATTACACTACCCCTGTTCTCTTTTTGGGAAAGTTCTCAGGTCCCACTAAACAAGTACCTGTGTTTTAATGACATGCAAATAGAGCTAATATTATGCTGACGGATCCACTGAGCTTTACTTTGCTGTGGGTGTTTACAAGTGGTTTCATAAACCTTTTTAAGAAGAGATTGTTTAGCATTTGTGTAAACTCATTGTGTGCTCCTTAAGTTAGTAAGTGTAACAACAGAAATAACATTATGGTCTTACTAATCTTTGTCTAGAAATAGAATCTGTTTTAAGGAATTTAAAGTTTTCAACAGACTGTACTATTAAAGATGTGCTTGAAGCATATTCATCTCTGCTAAGTTATCTCTTCACAAGTTAGAGCATAACATTTAGCCTGTAAAGGTTCTTTGCTTAATTATCATCATCATAATTATTTTTCTATGCTACTTTTATTTTCATTTTCTGTTGTTTCAAGCAACGAAGGAAAACACTTAAGGCCATGCTTAGTCCTTCTGAGATCAGCTCAAAATATACTACTGGATTTAGAAGCATCTTATATACATGCTTGAAGTCAAGCTAGTGTGTTCATTTTTAATGTGTAGAGGAAAGACTTCCATAAACATATTTCACTATACTTCTCAGTTATGGACTCTCGCTTTAAAAAAAATTCAGTCATGAAAATCAGGTTAAAACCAAATTCATGGAAATCACTTTGGTTTCTTCTGAACAACTGTCCTTTTGCTTTTCACTCATTTACACATTCCTACGTATTTGAGAGGTTAGCTGCTGACCGGAGTTTGGTGTTTGTCTAAAAGAGAGTCATTGAAAACAACATCCAATGAATGAGCTCACTTTAAAACTGAAACAATGTGTGATGTCAAAAGGGACAGCAATGTTACTGAAGTTACAGTGAACTTGTGAATCTGTTGGATTCATGAAGGACTCATCTCCTCTTCCATGACTGGAACAGAACTTCTCCCATTAAAAAGTTTTGAAATACAGACAAAGGGAAAGAACACACAAGTTAGAAATGCATGTAAACCCTTTAGTCTATAAACCCCTTAGTGTAAACCCCTTAGTCTATAAGATTCAACCACATGTAGATGAATCAAATCCTAGAGAAGGAAAAAAAAAACAACAACAAAAAACTATTTCTACAAAATGGGAAGTCTCGAGTTAGGTTTCCTACTATTAAAACCAAAAAAAAACTTGATATAACATATATATATATATATATATATATATACACACTGAAAGTGATTAAATGGAAGCTCTGTCATTAGTTTGAATCACATGTACAGCTATCTGTAGATAGGTATCTAGATATCTCAATGGTAGATCACTCTGCTTGCTAAGTATAAGACTTATCAGGCAAGCTTAGGAAAATGAATAAAGCCAAAGGAAAGGGAACGAAAAACAGAGGCAGAACACCTGGTGTCTGCTTAAGGATACAAGTGTATCTAGATCCTGGGTGGTAGCCTGAGCTAAGCTTAAAAGGTGTTTTTTGTTGAATAAAAACCACCTAATCTATAGTCAACTGTTTAAGACAGGAACATTACGATTTTAATTCAGCTTTTGTTTTACCTATCTAGCAAGATGATCTTCTACTGTATTAAAGAGTGAGTCCTTTACTGGCTGCACTGGAAAAGCTTCCTTAAAAAGAACAACTTGTTGTTTGGTTTTGCCATAATTTTGTCAGTTGTACAATTAGCTCACACTCTGAAAAAGAAAATCAATCTGACAAAGGAAAACTTAACTCATTGATGTTGTTTCAAGAATTTTAAATTGCTTTACTCTTGGATGAAATTATACATATACCTACCAAATACATTCTAGGCTCAACTTCTTCCATGTTCTATACAGTCAGCAAAAGTACTAGCACAACCATTAACAACTATTTTAATGACAATTTTCCTGTTGAAAATTCAACCTAACTTGAATGTATTGATGAAGGTCTTTAACGAATCCAAACAACCCTAAACGTCAGCAAAATTAATTGAGATGCGGCAGTCTCTAAACAAAATGAAATACTTGCTTGTTTTTTTACTTATACATTTTTGCTATCAAATGACTTCTCTGTCATAGGGGCGGGCTGCCCTTTTTTCATTTTCTCTGAGCGTGATGAGAATGAGACCTTTAAAATGAAGGAATGATAATACATTTCATGTATTATTTCATTTGTATATAGACCTGGTTCCTCTCCAGGGGGATTTTAAATTCCACAGGGGAATTTAAATCCTAACAAAGCCACAAATACATATACACATGTATGCATGCATGCAAAGTCACTTGTTTGATTTGGAGCTCATCTTTGGTATACCAAGGCTAGTTTTCTTCAACCACTCCTACAACCCAGGACATGTAGCAGAATCTCCTAGATGGCAATTCAGATCAGTAAAACAGGATGCGCTCTGAATTTCTCTCTTACGGAAAAATTGCACCTGCATCAGCTCACAAACCTATTGGGAGTTCTCTAAAACATACATGTAGCCCAGAAAATGCACACTGCCTGGATTTCACCATGCCATTGTATAATGGTCCATCTACATCTTCAATACTGTGTGCAGTTCTGGTCCTCTCCTTCTACATCTCGAAATAGGAAGTGCTTGGAGATGAGGAAAAAGATGGAGCATCTTTCCTACCCTGAATGCCTGAGTGAGTTGAAACTCTGCAGCCTGGAGAATAAAAGGCTGAGAGTTTTGGTAAAATGTTGTAAGATTAAGTAAAAAGGAAGGGGTGGATAGGGATTGATTAAGCACACTCTTTCAAAACAAGACCTGGGAATAATAAACTACCCTTGGAGAAGCCAGGCTCAAAACAGATAGCTGAAATGGGAATTTCTTGCCAAAAGATATTTGAATGCCAAAGTTTTATAGGGGGTCTAGGGGAGACTTAAGAAGAAGATGGAAAAGAAATCCACAGATTTTTTCTAAATACATAGACAAAATTGTTCAGACCAAGAGTCCTTGACCTGAAAATAGTTGAATGCTGGAAAGGCGTAATATAAGAATATCCTTTATGTTCCTATACTCTTTCCTAAGTCTTCACAGTCTGAGACAGAGTACTGTGTTGTAGGAATGTGAGGTCTGGCTCAATACAGCCATCTCTATGCTTTGATGAAAAGTGTTCATAAAACCTAAGCTATCAATTCACTACTGTTAGTCTATTCCAAATATCACACAGCAAGAAGAAGCAAGAAAAAGTGTTAAGTTTCACTGTATTTCATCAATTGTTTTTAGTTTTTGTTATGAGGTAATTTCAAAGCTACCTGAAGAGAAGTATTACACTAACTGCCTCATTTTCATGCTAGACTTCAAGTAGAACAAAAAGATTAAATCTACAGCACACTTACTGCTCACAACTTTTAATACAGCTCTGTTTTTTCTTTTGCATTCATAAATAGTTGTCTAAGAAAAAGACCCAGAGAGGCATTTCTTCCCCTCATGTCTTTCTAAACTAGTCTACAGCCACACTGTTGTGATAAATGTCAATAATTCATGTCTGCAATTGTTCCATCCTTCATGGGTTAGTTGTGGAATGGAATGAAGCTCCAATGTAGATCAGTGCTGCACCTCTTTCCATTTGTTCTGTCTTATTCTGGAGTGAATTAAAAAACAACAACAACAACAAAAAAAAAACACCACTGGTCTCCCTTTTCATTTATTCATTTAATCGTAAAGCTTTTCGAGGCTGTTGCTAAGAGGTAAAAACAAAACAAAACAAAACAAAACAACAAAACAAAACAAAAACTACATATAGAAACTAAGTAAAAGTCCTTACTTTGGGGAAAAAAAAAAAAAAAAAAGATACCAGAGTGCCTAGCAATATTTCCAGCTGGCATGAGACATAATATACAGTATACAGCAACCCAGCTCTGTCCTTTCCACCAGAGAGAGATTAGTTGCTCCACACAGACCACACAGACTATAAACTACAACTGGCAACCTTAGACACCAAGAACAGGCAGCCACAATCCACTGAACCTGATTCTGTGCCAAATGCTTCCAACCATCCTTATGGGCAAGGGATCAAACCATAATTCTTTGGGTAAATACATTCCACTAAATGAACCTTTCATTTCAGGCAAATGAGAAGGGGAGCAAATGAGAGCACAAGAGACAGAAACTGGAACATAGCAGCAGCAGAGCCATAGCAGCCCGCATCCAATGTAATTAGCAGTTCTTCTGGAAAATGCTAAGAAAGTCAGACCAAGCACTTGCATTTGGAATTAATAACCATGGCTACATCATGGCAGGGGTCCAGAAGAACCAAACAAGTAGTCTGAAAGGTGGAAAGCACAGGCTGTGTGAATATTGCTTTCTATCCACACAGTTGGTTGCATTCTAGGAAGAGCTGCCTAAAAACCTGTGTTCAGTCTGGCTTTCCAGAGACCAGTGAATACCTCTCAGATAGCAGGACAACTGGCAGTTATCTGCTGCTAGCCCTCTTTATGAGGCGTGCTTATTGCTCTGTGCTTTGACATGTGTAGCACTGGGAACATTTATATCATGAGTGGCATCAGCCAAATATAATTTATTGGCCAAACATCATCAGTCAAATGCCATTTAGAAATCACAGAGACTAGTGTTTCCTACCTGAAGAAATAAGTAGCAACATAAAGTAAGGCACTAAGCAAAATGACCAACCAACACTTGAAAAACATTCAGCTTACACCCCTTTCTATATACATTTGTGTCAAAATACCTGTGTAAACCTGTTTCTGAGCACTTCTGGCCTTTGATTTCAGAAGGTATAGAGAGTGGTATCTTCTTAATTTGGTCATGGAGAACAACAGTCCTCCTTTCCTTTAACAGCCCAAGCCTGGGCAGAAGGAGGAGGGGTGCTGCTGCATCCTGGTGCCTTGGGAAGAAGGACGAAGGGGAGAGTACCGCTTCCTGCAAGCAGCAAAGGTGCCAGGGGCCAGAGAAGTCCTTGGCTGTGCAAGTGAACAAGGGACTCATAGGACAGTAGAGGTGCAGCCTCAAAGGTAGAGACACACTGGGGAAAAGGGGAGTTCCAAACATTTGGGCCTCCAAAATGGGAGTTAATATCTTTCCAGGGATCAACAAGATATGCTTGCAGTAATCCAGTCTCGAGCTGGGACTAATAGCAAGCCTTGAGTACAGGAGAACTCTCAAGACAAAAAGAAGTCAAGAGAAATCTCTCTTTGCAAACACTCTTAGTCTTCTGTCTTGTTCTGATCCCTCTGTTTTAAAAAGTTAATGACTATATTCTCTGTTGTAATAAAACCAGCATTAGACATTCAAAATGCATTCAGTGCTTAGGGGATGGTAATTTCCAGACTGAGTACAGTCTGGGAATCCTGTGAGCAATGGTACACTGTGAGAATCAGTTAGGATTGAGACAGGCACTGCAATGGGAACCTCATAAAGAGGACATTTTTACAGAAGATATTGCTGAGACCTGTTTGGATTTGCTTTGTTGAAAGAAAAAAATCTTGGTTTAAGTTGTATTTTTTCACTTTTGAGTCCTTCAGGTAATACTTACTGAATCTGCCCTCACCTCACCCCACGCCACCCCACCCCCCAAAAAAAAAAGAAAAAAGGAAAGATGTGAGTCTTTAAAAGGAGGGACCACCCATTAAACACACACACATATACACACACATGAATGCATCACAGAGAATCCACCCAGTAGCTTGTTTTCCACCTGCTAGGAAACAGCTTTCCTGCTCTCTGTACATTTTATCAGTTAGCTCCATAAGAGGCACAAAAGTTTAACAAAAATCTGGGACAAAATAAATCTTCTGGAAAGATGAGAAACTCCTTATCTGCCTGGAAGCAACCAATATCCTGTTATGTTTCAGTGGTACACTTTCCCAGCCTGCCTGTCATAGAGTTCAGCATTGAGCATGGATGATAAAGTAAGTAGAAATAGGACCTAAAAAGTAAGTAGAAATAGGAACAGATGGAACTTGCCGAAGTTTTGTATTTTTGTTTTCCTTAAAAAGCAGAGGTGTATATATCAAATGCTACCCCAAAGTCATCAGGATATGAATCTATATTTTCTAAAATTTCCACTATAAATTTATGTCTGCTATGACTCCCGTAATAAGAGAACTAAAGGTAATGTAATCTTTTAGACATTTGGGATTTGACTCTCTCTGAACGTTTACTTGAAAAATAGGAACTTTACAGACGCATGCTGATAACATTTTTTTTATATATTTATATAAAAATACCACTGTAAACAGTAAACATCAGGGAATAAAGGGGTGGATGATAGTGTGAGGAAAGATAGCTGGATGATTTTTTTTTTTTCAATTACAGCTACTGCTACATCTTTATCATCACTGCTACATTAACTATATTAATTATGCGTTGTACATTTTCTCCAACAATAGTGTCCTAAGAACTATCTAAGATAATTAAGATTCTATGGTGTTAATTTAATTTGATGTAAAATTCATTTATTGTGAATGTTAGAAGAGGTATTATTCACCCATATAACTAACATAACATATATATTTATATATAAAAGTTATAAATATTTCTCTTATAAATGTTCTCTTATTCACATATGGAGAACCTGCATTCCTCCAAGCAACACTGAGAACCAGATTTTCATCCAGCCCAAACACATGTATATGCCATGTTTGACTATACAGTTTCCTATGCCAAATATGTACGTGGAATTTTTCCAGTATTACTGGAAGTGATGACTGGAAGGCTGACTCCGTGATAATAAGTACCTTGAATGACTGCAAACAAATTTAAGTAGAAAACCCACATCTTTAGTCCACAAACTAGAAAAAATGAGTTCATTGTGTTGTAAAGAGATTCATTAATATTCATCTAAAATGCATAAATTATATATATATTTAAAAAAAACCAACACCAAGTATAGAGAACCCAAGTAATAATTCATGAAGTTATTTAATATAATGAGGAAAAATATTAAATCTGCAAAACCATTCTGATACTGTTAGCCTGCAATAAGAAAAATCCATAAGAAAATAATAAACTTTCTCTAGCTGATAGAAGATCAGAAGTAAATTTTCAGCCAAACTACATTAAAAGGCCAGCACGACATATTCCAGTCTGCTGAACGTTACCTTACCCTTCAATACAAAAACAGATGTGAACAAATACAAGTTTCCTTTCGGTGCCTGTTTTACTCCAAAGGTAACAATGTTTAATTAAGCTTGATTACGAACTGCCATTCTCTCCTGAATAGCGAATTTATCTCTTGTAGTAAAATATGGAATACTGGATGTCCACTTATGATCAACAAAGTTTGGCCCTAAATTTCCCAAGTTTACAGGAAATGAGCTAATGAATTGATTGCAAAATAACAAATGACACAGTGCTATTTGTATACTCACTTTTCTTTAAAATATACCTTTTAATTAAACATCGATAACTCCAGACAGTAAATTCCACTGATGAAAATCACGTATATTTTGCAATATTTTGTGATACATGGGAATCATCCCAAGAAGGCTGTTCATTTTCTTTTATGAAGCATATACCATTCAACATTTTATGTTTAGTAAAATAACTTGCCTACAGTTACTTTGGCCAACGGGGTATGTACTCAATTAAAAATGTATTTATACCATAGGCTAAACTACCAAAGACATGAAGATCCAGCAGACTCGTGAACTTACTGTGGATATATGAAGCAAAATACTAGAGAAATTTCAGAAAAAGAGAGGGAAGTTAAACTTTAAAACAATCTATGCCAGTTAAGGGCTGCCTCTTTTCCATTTTTCCAGAGAAAGTCAGGAATAAATGTCATTAGAGGGCTGTTAACTTATTTATTGACTATGCAACGACAGGTATGTTCTTAAAACTAGGGATGACCAACCAAAACAGTCAAGTTGAACCCAGGCAAAGTATTATGCAAGTTGGAGCTACAAGCTCTATCGGTGAGAACATGATGTACTACTTATTTTTAGCAAGGAAAAGTAAATAATATGCAGGTTGCCTAGACTAGCTGATATAAACTGCCTTTGCTCTTGTATTTTCTTCTAGTTACTTATGATTTGTAGTGCTTGAGAGGATAAACAGAATCACAATGTCTATAAATTAACGCCATATTTCAGTGCTATCAAAGCTGAGAGACAGCTGGAAGGATTCTATATAGCAAGGCCCCAAACACAGTAACTTTTTTTTTCCATGTCACCATTCCAGCATGAGTAATACCATTAAGAGAAGTTTCCTGCATACCTTTTTGAAAGACTAAGTTCCTGATTATAAAACTAGTTATTATGAAGGGATATACTGTGTGTTCTCAAGCAACCAAATCTACCAGCACTGGAAACTCAATTATACCATGAATTAATATTTCATAAATTAAATTTCATAAGATATAGTTGGGTGAGCAGAGTAACTGAATTAAAATTTGATTTATAATTAAAAACTTATCAATCATTTCAAGAGTATGAGCACAACCCACTTTACATATTCGTTACTCTACTCTCTCCAAAAATTGTAACAACTTGTCAGGCTGTGTAAATCATCAGTTCTGTGCAGCAGACAATGTTTGTGGCAATGCAGTGTGCATTTAGAATGGATCGGCAATGGCATAATGATTCATTACATTCCTGATATGCTTACCACACTAGAAAGCTAAGAATATATGGAGAAGGATTAAATTTCAAAATTATAGAGATCTCAAATTGTAAAAAGCTCTGTATTTTGGCAAGCCATGCATGATTATCTCAGAGAGAGTCTGGGCAAAAAAATGGGAAGAAAGAGACCTTCAGAGAAAGAGATAAGAACCATTTTATAACAGTGTCTGTATGATTACTTATCCATTAGGTCAGAATGGGACTGAAAGTGCCATGAAGTCATTAGGAGTATTTCCACAGAATTAAGAAGTGTGGAAAGGTGGGGAGATTTTGAAATATGAGTCATTACTTCCTTTATAATTATAATTTTGACAATACCAATGCTGATATAGCTGATTAGGCTGACATATTTATAGATTCCTCATTTGGCATGGTTGTATTGTTAAAGTTCAGGTGATATTGAGGCCTTTGTGAACACATTATCCCTACTACAGAGGAGAATGGCTTTTGTTTTCTCTCAATACGGTTTTAGGAGTCAGTCCTTTATAGACAGAATATCGTCTGTTCGATTAAGCAAAAGTTCTAGTAAGTTTGAGGACTTCCAAAATTTTCTCCGAAGTTGGAAAGCTAGCCATTTGTTAAACTGACTTCCTGGATCAAAGTCAAAGTTCTCAATACCTTGTCCATACAGTTTCATGTAAATAAATATACTTGGCTTTATCAAGAAGTATTAGAGTATGCTGTTAGGTATGCATTTTGCCAACTAGATTGCTAAATAGAAGACACTTCTGTAAGACACACTTCATTACATGGTGCTTCTGGTAGAAAGATTAGTAATATTAATACCTAACTTAATTAAAACTCTGGCCTTTTCAAAAACAAACAAACAAAAAAAAGAACAATTTTGATTAGCATTAATAACTTAAGTATTTTGCAAAATATATGCATAAATTTTTGAGTTAAACAGACTGCTAATAAACCAAGTAAAAAAAGTCATGAAGACAGAAGTCCCCAAATTTTTTTTTCTTGTTTATTTCTTGTTTTGACCTCACTGAAAGAAAGAAATCAAATATACTCTCTTTTCAAAAACATTTAACATCAGCAACGTTTTAACCCAGAATTCAGAATTCTGCCTATTAGTCGTCTGAACACCTGAGCGATGCCTGTTGAGCAGTGTTACTCAGCAGTTCCTTCCCAGCTCCTTGCACACGATGTCTCTTAGCAACTACTCTGTTGCTCATCCATAATCAGCCCATGTTCTCCATGGCATAATTAGAAAGCTGTGGGCTGTAGCGGCAGTAGAGGACCTGAGGCCTTCAAGAGTATGACAAAGGTGCAAGTCCCATATGCTCTTTTAAATAAAGGCACTGAAGTCAGCTAAGCAAGTTATTTTCTGGTATTGCAGACAGGGGCAGAAATAAACCAACCACTGATTTTCAAGGTCTGCATTACTACTTCAGCAAATCAATGCAGATACTTAAGTTGCTGTATGTGTGGTTTAAGTGCAGAAGGACAGTAGAAAAATAGGAGAACTGTTTGGTAGGTGTATTTGTTTGTCTCCTTACACAATGCCTTTTCAATGCGTTCCTCTTCACATCAACCACTTATGGCACTTTACATATGCCATTGGTTTTTAACATTTCTATTCCTCCACTACATTACAGTAGAGCATGAGACGAAAGCTTTAGATATCCTCTTGAACAAAAATATATTTTTTCATTGTCTTGGTGCTTTTCAGAATCGTAGGCTTATCATCTAATTCTAGTAATAGGTATTTATTCATCTGTGCATTCTTCCTTTTCTCAAAGCATTCAAAAGCCTTGTGTAATCTGCAAGGAATTGGTGATCTCAGTGTCTTTGTGAAGCAACAAATAAGATTTCCCTTTTACAAACAGGATACAGAATAACTATGTTTCTGGCAGACTGGAAAGAACTTTTAATTTCACACTTTTAATCTCAGACTAAACCTTGTCTCTGGTTAAATAAATACTAAAATAGTTGCAAAGTGGATAGGTGCTTTCACCTGAATCCAGTACAGTAACCACATAATAATTTAATGAAAACCTATCCTGCAGGATTAAAAAAATAAATAAATATATATATACACTGTGAAAATGTAAACAGAGAAAACATGCTTCTGATTGCAGTGTGAATAATATGCAGATAACCATACCCTGGTATTTGTGTTGGGGTTAATTCATATAGGATGGCAAAAGACGAATAAAATGATAAAGCGCGAGCTTTAAAATAAAGAGAAACATAAAATTCATCTGCTTGGCAGCAGGAATTTATGGCTGAGCCTCATAGTCAGATCTGGAGTTTGGACATGGACAGCAATTAAATATGACTAGAGCTAACACTTTCATATGGCTTTATCATGGTTTAGAGATGGAAAAATTCAGAATCCAGCTGAAAAGGGGTATTAAAGAATGCTAGACAGAAAACAAAAAGGGAAAGGGATAAGGGAAATTCTTGAGTAAAGGGTAATGCTCTTCAATGAAGAAACATTAATTAGTATGGTGTTGTAAGAAATGAAACATTTTTGACTTTAGAGATTAGGAAAAACACGGGGAAAAGTGGGTATTTACATTAATACTATTCTGTAGCAATAGAAACCAATTAAAATGCATACCAAATGCATACCTAAATGGCAGGTTTTATGATAATAGGTAGGATTCTTTTTGTCTTTCAAGCAGATTTTAGCAAATAGTTAACTCCTTTAAAAATTTTACTGCTGGAGGTTTTGTTATAGTTAGTTCTCTGAGAGTGAAATTATAAACAATCCACCCTATTATTGTTTTAATATTTGTAAGAATTTTTTCACATTAAGAAATAGTGGTTTTATTTATTAATTTTTCTATGTGTGGGAGCTTAATCTAGACTCTGGAATCAAACTGGCTTTTTACCATTCATATTTTCACAGGTAGAAGATTCTGCAAGTCATGTCAGCACCTCAAATAGACATGTCCAAACCACTACTAACACCTATTGCATCCAAAGAAACAGTTTAAAATAAAACAATGGTGGCAGTTCTTTCCTTTAAAAATGCAACATATTTAATTCTACCTAAATATTTCAAAGGAATGCCACCAATTTCTATCCCCCCCCAATGTCTCTAGAACAAGCTAAAATGAATCTGTTTGTCCAATGTTTTAATTTTCTTTTAGCCTCTTATACCACTGTCCTTTAAGTAGTTCTAATATGTTACAGAAGCATAAGTTTTAAATATTATACATTTTAAGCCCAACACATTTAAGAGGGATGTTTTTATATCAATGTCAATTCACAAACCAAGTAAAATGAACCAGAAATTACTCCGATATTGCAATATTTGACCATAGCTCATTTTTATTCCAGTTACCTCAGATATCCAGGTAAAAAGACAGTAAAAAGCAATTTCAGAGAGAAATTATCATTACTGAAACACTCTGAATAAAACCAAAGAAACATACTTTGGACATACGTGGATTGCATTTTTATCTATTTTTTTTTCTTCAGAATCTATCTGGACAAGCAGTACTCCAAGATACTTTTAAAACTATTTTTATTATTATTCCCAGTATATTTAGTGTGCTAACCTAGGACTGAAACAATATCACAAAAGAAAAAGGAAAAATACACCAGTCAGTAATATTAAAGCAAGACTTAGAAAAGAGGTACGGTTCTTAAACTAAAAGGTTGGAATAAAGATATTTTAAATAAGCCGATGTTCAAAATTGTTGCATTTTAAAGTCCCTATGTCATACACAGTAACTATATGTCTGCTAAATCTTGAGGGAATGAGGGTATCTTAAACAAAAAGTTGCTTAACAAAGAATTTACTATCTGGAAAATTTGTGGAACATGAAGAATGTGTTACACCCAGTCACACAGTTTTGTCACTACATGTGCGTTGGAGATGGAAGTGGTAATGCTGGTGTAATATTTCATGAAATGTGACATGCTAATGAGTGCCATATCAACATAATACAACAGGAATAGATGCCTCTTCTGCCCAATTAAAATAGAAGTTGTATTACTTTGAGCCTTTTTTTTTTCTTTTAAAAGATAATCTTCCTTCTTGAAATCTTAATTTACAGTAGACCACCAGACTAAATTAGATCTATTTCTCCTCCTCATCTTGCCTATGGAATACAGGAGATACATTTAGCTGTATTTGAACAAAGTGAGCTTAACAAGAATATTTTGCCCATTCTTAGGCATACACATGTGACCATCTGCACATTTGAAGCCATTATGAAGGAAAAGAGAGGGACACTAATTGCCTCTGGAGATCATGACCATTCTGTCTTAAGGATATCTGCTGCTAAAATTTTCAAGCCAAGACATACAATAGGTGGGATGTTCTCCTTGGGGGACTAAAAAGTTCATCTTAATTATATATTTTCTCCACCGCACTTGATAGAAGGTCTCCCATCTGGCATAAGACTATTCTAGATTACACAGCAGGGTGCCAAGTATTTCCAGTTGTTAGCAAATGTGTTGACTGGATTCCAGTGGTTGCCTGAGACATCCTGAATAATACACTTTTTACACCTGGTGCATTAAAAAAAGATCTCATTATAACCCATTATTGTAATGGGCAAACGAATGCCAAGAACATATTAACTACTGTACCAATAATGAATATAATGCATAATGTAGTGAGTAGTTTGCATTTCAACTGCTTCACAAAATTCTTGTAAGACTAACCATAAAGGATCTGGCTGGACTTTTGAAAAAATGTTCAACTTTTCTTTTTTTTTCCCCTGTAAAATTTTGCAATTCCAATTAATTCCTGAATTTTATATGAAGTAATGTTATAGGTTTTTAAAAAGTAGTAAGTTTTGGAGTGACTTTAAAGACTTTACCTACAACTAGCACTGGGCTTCTTTAAAAATATTACAGGTTACGACTTCAAGAATATAAAATGACCAGCACTGTTGTACAACTTCAAATGACAGCATTTGAAAGAAAGTAGAAACAAAATACTGCCTTGTACAAAGTACACCCATGAATGACTCTAAACAATTTCAAATATTTCCATTTTAAAATCAAAATAATACAACTGTAAAAAAGAATGTATTCTTTCCTAAATTATACCTTCTTTCATATTCACGCAACAAGTTTGAAACGGGGTAATCTTGTTGGAATGTTTGGGTTTGCTTTTAGCTGGAGAAACAAAACTAGGGAAGCAGCAAAATCAAAGGATGCACACACTGATAATGTGTGCAGAGACATACAAGAGAACTCAGAAGTCTTTTTTGAATCGTGGCAATCTTGTAGGGAAAAGTGAAAGCAAAAATAAATTTCAATATCCAGATATACTCAGTGGTTGGAATAGCACCATAGCTATCAAATAAATGATGTTATAAATAGCATTGAATAAACTAATAGTGGTAAATATAAGACGCTACTTGACTGGCTCTGCACTATTAATCAAGATTCAAATAAATGCTTTGTCAATATATGCAAATGTTTGGATCCCCTTTCATTCAAATTTTGAAGAGATATTAATAAAACCCACAGAGTTTAGAAGAGAAGAATAGCAAGAACTCCCAGAAGGTTCCTGTATGAAAAATAAGAGTACTAACTGTTCCTGGAGAGAAATCTGAATCTATTTCAATATTTTTCCTAATTATGTACAGCAAGTAACGTGTTTTGAAAATTATGTCAAATGGGAGGTAATTGTTGCCAGAAGATGAAAAGGGTTCATTGTTAAAGTGGTACCGTGTTAAAGTGGTTTTATGTTGCCAACACTAACCTGAGTGCTCCAGACACTAAAAAAGTCATAACCAATATAGAAACCTAAATTCTACTAGTGGAATGAAATAACTGTGACTCTTTTTGCACAGATGCAAGAGCTGTCTATCATAAAATTCTGTATTCAGCTATCTTAACAGTGGATTTTTATTTTAATGTTCTGTAACAAAGGGATGATTTTGTTCATTTTGCAAATTTATCTTACTCTATTGATTTCAGTCAGCTGAGCTGCCAAACATGGATAGTGAAGTCTGTGCACTGAAAATAATCCTTTTTAAGAATATATAGGAATTAAAAGAATACTATATATCTGCACTACAGGAATCTGATTTAAAATGTAGAAACTCAAGTCTAGTTTTGGTGTTGTGAGAAACTAAAAGTAAGCAGATTAGGTCACATAACATTGATATCTATTAGATGGCAAATGCTCACAAATTTTTGCTTGATGAGAAGAGTCAGTCATTTGAAAGAGAACACCTTTCAAATATCTTTTCTTTGTTCATCTGTGTAACTTTAAAATGGCTGCCTTTCATATTTCAGTTAAAGATGATTTTTTTCACAGGTTAATGCAGCCCTCTAAACAACATTTACTCACGAACAGCCAGTAGCTATGTGGACAGAAGTGTATTTTGTAATGTAGACTCTACTACATATTCAAGAGGAAGAAGCTCCATAGACATTTACTTTTCCAAGACATGAATTTGGAATACTTTAAATTTGAAGTATTTGTCAGATTCAGTCTGTCAGCTTCAATACACTAGTTTACTCTGTTACAGAAACATAAAAGAACACTTCATATCTCAGTGCAAAGTAATCTTCCCTTTGTACCACATTCTCATCTGGTACCGATCAAGATAACTGAGGGAATCTCATTTGATGCCAGCAGATAAACCGGCTACAAGTTTTCTTCTTCCTGGTATATCAGTGAAGAGGAAAGTACTGGGTTCTGGACTTTTCTTCTTCCTCTTTTTCTCCACCAAAACTACATTATATTTGCAGTGATATAGTAGATAACAACACTATTTATATTGTTTTTAAAATTAAACCCTTTAAAGATTTCTATTTCTTTCTTATTTTCTAAAATAATCCCATTTTCTTTTCATGCTTTACTTTACGATTCGGATCTTCCCCTATATTTTTTTTTCCTTGACTAGTAGTAGTGTCCTTTTCCTACTGTCATTGCTATTGCTACAGTGAAATGTACTTCACGAAGAGTCACTCACATTTATTTCCTAATTGTTTTGCAGCTGCATTTCTCTTTATAGGTACAATGCAATATGTCTTTCAAACCTCCTTATTCACAAGTTTGAAATTTCTAGCATGCTTTGTTTCCTTATTTTGAAGTAAGAGTCATTTTAAATTAGGGCCAGAAGAGTCATGTCAGTACTGAGCTCTGTTGTATCACAATGCTGCATTTATACTTGACAGCATACAGTAGGTTGTAGGAACTGAAATGTGTTTCTCTTTTCTAATGTGCTTTCATTCCTGGTTCTTACTCTTCACAATTTATTTTACTCCCCACGGTTCACATTAATCTAGAATTTATCTAGTCTCAGCTTGACTTTGAACTGTCTGTTGTCTGAATATCCTAACTCCATGGGCTCAGCTTTTCACTTTCTTCAGCTAGTCTCTTTACTCTCCACTGGTTTGTCATATAGATAAATGCACTTAATGCATTATTATGGCTGCCTGGTGCAGCGGTGCTAACTTCCCCTACTTCCTAAGGCTAGGATATTCAGTATGTTCAAAAGTGATGCATTCCCATATTATCATTCCATGAGTATGATGAACAGGGAAGGGAAGAGCTGCTTAATGGCACTGAGAGCAGTGCCATTTACTGAGGAAAACACAAACACTTGCACAGAAGTAGATGGATATAGCAGTCCTCTATTTTATTTTTATATGCAAAAGTTCCTTTCCTAAGTTGTAACAAGCTTCTCCCCAAACTGTGCTGTATTCTTCCCACAAGTGGCTTCTGTAAGATGTTCTACAGAGTTTTGGACCAAGAACTCTAGGATCTTCTCTTCAACTTAGGCAAGATAACAAATACTTAGTAAAGAATGGGAAATAGATCAACAATGTAGATCAGTAATGTTGATCTATTTCAATAGATCATACTATTTTCAATAGTATTGCTTCTCACCTTTCAATAGTACAGGCATTATCAGACGTGGAGGCTCCATCCAAAGTCTTGCATTTAATGGACATCATGGGAACAATTCTCCATGAATTTACCTTTTTCTTCCTAAATCCCTCTATGCTTTTGATTTTATCCTTTGCCTGGTAATCTCATAAGAGGCCTCTTACATTTTTGTGTAATGAAAAGTATCAATCAGTTTACTTGCCTTCTCTATTTAGCTTAAATAGCTCATAAAGCAGAAAAAAACTAGCTTTTAGCATGAGCTGGACACAACACGTATTTGAAAATGTTAGGACATGAATTATCTGTGCTCACATAAAGCACAACCAGAATTATTTTTTAAAAAACAAAATTACTAGTCAATAAATATATTTATATTCTCAACTGTTTGACCAAAGTCATCATGCTTTCTGAGCTAAATGTTATAATCAGAGGTCATATCCAATTCTTAACCAGTTACTGCACACAAATAAAAATGTAAACTAAAATCCTTATAAACTGAGTACCATTTGTGGAAAACAAACAAACAAACAAGCAAACAACTTATTACACACATTATGGTTGCACAAGCTAATTTCTTTGTATCATAGTCTTCTGAATGGAGTTTTGCAAGTTATCTACTTTAAGCTCAGCAGTTTCCCCCTTGTTTCCCTTATTTGCTGAGACAAGAAAATTACTGGCATGCTAATACATCAGTATTTTAAATGCAGATTTTCAAAATCCAAATAAGGAAAGAGTTAACAGTTATTTTCTATTTATGGTGAAAAGTGCCAAGAGCTTGAAGAAAATGACATAAAAGCAAAAACCATAATTCTTGATCAAGAAAACAAACCTGCTCAGTGATAAATAGCCAAAACATCAGTGAGGAAAATGAAGAAGAGAAGGGATATAACTAAGCCAGAATCATTTTTTAGATAAATTCTACCTAACTACACTGACAGTGCAGCAGCATGTAGGAAAAGACAGATCACACTTAAAGGAATATTACTGCTTCATATAAAACCACTTCTTTTTCCTCCATACAAAATTCAACACCCCCCCCCCCCCCATCTCCAATCAAAAGCCTCTTAAAGTTGGCTCATAAAGTCAACATAGGACTTGTTCCTTCATCACTGCAAAGATGTTTATTGAACTCTCGAGTCCTAATCTTACATGCTATCAGGTTGCTAGTCACTCAGCAACCAGTCTGTCATCTTTACTCTAGTTATAAAAAGTTTTATAACCTTTCTGTCTTTAACTAAGGTTTTCTATCCTTTCACTCTGCTTCTGTGCTGGGAAATAAACCAGGAAACCCCTACACAACCCTCCAGCTTAAAACACTTAGAACTTGTATAGCAAGTACTTTATGCCCGGTACAGCTGCTGGCAGAGAAATTGGCTCCGATCTTACCTCCCACGTCTCCTGTAGCTCAACCGCTTCCGCTGGGTAGTTGTTTATTTCTCTTTTCCTTTCATATCCCTGACCTTTTTTCTAATGTGTTGAGCAGAGTTTGGAGTCAGAGTGATGAATGAGATGTGATGATGAGAATCATAGTGAGGGTGCAGCGTGCAGGGTTCTTTCTCGGGCAGCATAGTAGCAGACGGAGGAGGGGGGGAAGTGGAAATCTGACAGGTTTAGCTTGCTGACAGCCCATGTTTATAGGCTCTGTAAAGAATACAGATGAGACAGAGGAAAGGCAGAGACGACAATGACATAATAAATCTTAGCTACAGTGTTTTCAACCCGAAAAAGTGAAGAAATAAAATCAAGTTTGGGATGCTGTTAATGGTTAGGCTGTCACTGAACAGAACCTCTTCACTGTCTGTTTCTTTAGATGAGATTAATAGATACACTACACTGCTCTGTACATACTTCTGCCATCTGCACAGAAAATTGCAACCCTCTCTCCCCTTTGACAGACAAATACTTTAGGTAATGAGTTAGGCATTCCGGTTCTGATACACAGGGTGATGTATCTGCATACTTCTCCTAACCTAGAGGAGAATCTTTAATTAATGTTTCACAATGCTTTGAAGACTAAAAAATAAAAATAAAGAGAAGGGGTAAGAATAACAACCAGCCTTCATTATGAAAGCAAGAATCGCCTCTTCAACTGCTTCAAACATTGTATGTCTGACTTTAGTAGAGCTATGCCAGTTTATACCAGGTGAGTTTCTGGCCTCTAGTTTTTACTTGGGAAAAATTCCAAGTAAACTTTCAGTAAATTCCAAGTTGCTAAACAAAGACTTCAGAATTAAAGCTAATACCATTTTGTTAAATGCTCTGTTGTGTTTCTTTTTTTTTTTTTTTCCTCCAAAGCTTAACTACCAGATACAGTGAAAGTTGCCTTCACTGTTTTGAATACATGCAACATGAAGATAGCTCATCTGATGCAACCTGACCATCCACCTTAACTCCAAAAGGCTACATCCTGCAGACAGATTTTTGCAGTTCCATTTATTCCTGCAAGAGCTACAGCTTTTCACGATTCCCACAAGAGAAGAGAAGAGAAGAGAAGAGAAGAGAAGAGGAGAGGAGAGGAGAGGAGATTAAGCATGTAAACTATCACTGTAAATATTTTCATTATTTTTTAGCTATTATCATTATCATCACATAGCAATGAAAGACAGTGAAGGTAAGAGCAGCCTTATACCTAACTACTGGCAAGGACAGAGCAAAGTTCCTTCCTTGTCAGGACCTGTAAAATCTGTGTCCCTTTTCATTCATCTGAGTCCAGTGCTAGGAATGGGAATTACAATACTCTCCTTCCCGCTCTTTGAAGATTACCTTATTGTTGAATGTATTAAAGAAAAGCAAGTGGCCATTACACCCAACTGAACTAACAGAAGAGGTCAAAGAGTACTTCATGAATTACAATTTAGGCAAAAGAAACACACTGCAATATGCATGTGTTTTCACTGCTGTCTTCCAACAAAGACATTTACTTTCAGGCCAGCTTTCATGCTTTTAATAGCCGATTTGTTATGAGAAAGCTGGTTTGGCCTCCAAAATTGTGCCTGCCAACCTACAGGGCTAATCCAAACCAGGGCAGCTGACCCATCCATCAACATGCAAACAGAATACCCTTAGTTTTACACTGTGTGAAAGGAAGAAGCATAGAGGACAAAAAGTGTTGTAGCTGCTCATTAGACCAATGTACCCTCATTGAGCCAGGGCTGCGTGCTAAACTCATACAAAGTTAGACTTGTAGAAAGGGTAAGTTTTCATGATAACCGGACTTCTTTAAGGCACAGAAGAAACAGCACAATAATCACTAACCATTTCTGTGAGCAGGAATGATTCTCTTCCTGAACTTGGGCGGGGGGGTGGGGGGGGGGTGGGGGAAGACTTTTCATGTTAAGATCTCAAATAATGATTTTGAGGTTGCAGTAGTCAGCAATCTACCATGTATCACTTTGATAACATACATTAACAGAGTCTGTAAACTTGCTTAAATCTGCAGGTTAAAGAGATTTGTCTAGTATCTCTTAGAAAGACAAGAATCAGAAGCTGGAAACTCTGCTTTCCAATCTCCTGACCTAATTCTGACATGATGTTGCAGTCATGTGCCTGTTGCTTTTTAGCTGCTTGTCCTGAACCACCAAGTGCTGCATTAAATGGTGTATATTTATTAGCTCCTTTATATTTATGTGGAATGATGTTATTTCTTCTAATCTCTCCAGATAAACAGTAATAATAAAACAAAAAGAAAAATATTTACAATTACATTTATTGTAATTATTTATTTTGATACATTAAAATGCTACCAGCTCTTCTACCATAAAAATAAAGAGGATATAGAAAAGAAAACATTAAAAAAATAATAGATTTATAAACAGAAAGAATAATGCAAATGTATGAAATAAAAAGTAAAACGCCACAGGATTAATCAATGTAAATATCTAGTACACACCAGAGAACCAACCCTGTATATGTTCTCTGGAAACTACTGACAATACAGATTTTTCATGGTAGTTACAGTTCAATTTTTCCTGTATATCCACAATAGAAAATTGTCAAATTGACAAGCTAAGCTCCAAGCTTTTACTGCCCCTGCCAATCCATAGAAACACAGTGGAATAAGCAAGACTGATTCTTAATTTTGGAATAGGGAGTGAATTTTTTACAATCAATGTTGTATGGTATTAATTTTAGCTCTTCTGATCTGCTAACTTGTGACAACTGTGGCCTTTAATGCCCATGCTTGACCTTGCCCTACCCTTCATAAGTGTCATGTTCCTCTGAGATACAGAGCACCTCAAAAAAAAAAAAAAAAAAGGCAGCACACAAAAAAACAACAACAAAAAACTCTACAGTCAAAAAATCTTTTTGTATTGTTTCTTGCTTCTCAAATATTTCTCTCTGGGGGTGTAGCTTAATAGTGAGAAAAAATTTTGTGGTAGAAATATAAAGTGTCTACCCACCAAAAGTCAAGCTGTCATCTCAGCTGGGTGATGCTGACACTCCATGTAGTATTCAGCTAAATATATAATGAGCAAGTTGCTGCCTAAAAGGAGTATCATCAGTGTAACTATTTCATCCTAGACCTGGAGGCTACTTCTATTCTTCTTTTCAAAATAGGATTTTCACTCTTTTCAGACTTCTGCCTGAATAAGAAGTGACTTTCTTAGTCACTTCTTGATTTTTATTTTTAATCTATTACATTTACCTATTATACCTTGGTTATTTGCAGCTGCTTCTTCATTTTGTCTGCATTAATTCCCACCTTGCTAAGTGGGATTTTAAATTCTAAAACTGCAAGTCTATTTATATAATTAGGGATTAGGATGGCTCTGTTCAAGGTTTAGAGTAACTGGTGGTTCAACTTTAAAAAGGTGGATAGCAAAGAATTCTACCTGAGTGAAGTTTAGCTAATATCTTCTTAACATGAGGTTGGGCCTACCACAAGCTAAGTTCCCCCCGCAGTGCAAAGTCTAACAAGTTGGAACATCTAACAAAACTCAGTAGCTAATTAAAAAGTAAAAATTGTACCTTTTCTTGGTAGCATGATGTAGGGCCACTTTCTACATCAAAGACAGCAAGTTTCATGCTAACTTCTAGTTCAGAGTGGAATCAATGGAAATTATATCTGTGTAATGAAGGACATAATTCCAGTACTTAACATAAATCAAAGGGTTGGTTTGTCCCTGTATTGGCTTATTTACACTACTCGCTTGACATGGAGGGAGTAGCAATCGAATTTGGGAACCCAATTGTTCTGGGATAAGTTATACATCTAGCAAATTCAGCTCCTGCACTACCTCCTGTACTTTTGTAACATCACTAGAATTCTTTTCTTGTGAAGACCAAATGATCTCCCTCATGGGTAGCCCAGGAAGGATCTCTTGCCAGTTGGTGGTGTGACTGGATATTGATCCCTTTCTCCAGCTTTCTATTGCTGGATCTGCAGGCAATTTCTGATTTGTAGCAGGGAATTAGGCCGGATGCAAATAAAAGAACTCCTAGGGGAACTTCTCAAGGCTTCCTGAGGCCTTCCTCTTTTCACTATCAAACAGCACAGGGTAAATTAGGTTCCAAGAGGGAACCTAATTATCTAATCAGAGAGGCTTTGTGTCAAAAATCATAGTTTTAGAACATCACTTTGACCCTGTGTTCAAATATGTCAAACATACAGCATGTTTTTTTTCTGCCTATATTATCATGCAGTTTACTTGATAAGCAGCACAACTGTTTCTAGACCATGCATGGTTCGATAGTAATATCTGGTCTCCAAACAGAGAGTCAAAAAAGGCATTTCAGCTAACTGAACAGAGTCTAACCAGTTTAGTGAGATCTTAGGATAAAGCTAAAACCATTAGACAATAAATCATGCCCTTATTGCACTGATCTCCTAATCTTTGAAAACACTGAAGAGCTAATGCAGCCAGTTTTCTTGTGAAAAATCTTAGCATTGTCAAGGAACAGAACAGTGTAGCCCCTTTCTGCTAAAAGACACACTGTGAGAGGAATAGAGCAGAAGGACTCAGGCTGTGTATATGAGGTCTGCAAATGAATAAAGGCACCCTCAGAAGGGTTCAGAATTAAATAGTGAATTAAACAGTTGTGCAGTGAGGATCTCCGTATTCTACTGGGTCTAGAAAGTTGGGGTAGAACAGAAGTGCGTGTAAGAATGTGCATAGACTTTCTGAGGCATTTCACAGCCTGAAGAGAGGAGTCCTCAATGCTTCCTTATAAATCCCATATGACATATGGTTAATCCAAGGAATAAGATTTAGTTATGGAGGAAGAAATGCTAGGAGTCATCATAACACATAAAGGTTGGACTAGATGATCTTAGTGGTCTTTTCCAACCTAAATGATACTATGGTTCTATGATAAAACTTTGATAAGTTTTATCTGCATTAAATTGTAATGATTATATATATATATATATATATATATATATACACATTTATATATATATATATATATATATCTTTTTTTTTCTGAATTCCTAAAGGACATATTTTTGGACTAGTTGTAGTTTAGAAGAAAAGAAAGCTTAACCTTCCAACTTCGTTTTAGGAGAGAAGACTAATTTATCTCTCTCTCTCTTTTCTTTTTTCCATACAACTCAATATTTGATTTATAGAATATAAGCATACGAAAACTGAAAGAAATCCAGCAGCTTTTGAAAGGTCATGAAAAGGGAAGCTAGTTGGTTTGTGTTTCACCCACGCTGCTAAGACCTGACCTTGCATTCCTCTCAGTGCCATATTTGATATCGTTATCAACAAAAAGAAAAGCAGGAGTATAAAATTTATTTACAGTGCTTTATTTCTTATACAAATTACCAACTCTCAAAGATAAAACAGAATCTGAACTCAAGTCTTGGCAAGAAACATAGTGTTGCAGCTCATTAAATCAACTTGTATAATATAGCAGGATAACTGTTGAAAAAAATCTGAATTTGGTGTCATCATCTTTCTCAAAATAAAGTGTTAATGATTCCTCTTATGAACTTCTAGCATATGAAACTAACTTAGACAATCTGTTTTCTCTAGGACTAAAGACAGTAATTTCAAATATATAAAAAGGAATAAAACTTGGACAGCAACTTAACATTTGTCTCATTCTATCACTGGGTCACTGGCTCTTTATTTTTTTAAAGAAACTGAAGAAAGTACTGTAATAATCATCTAAACACATATGACAATCTTCAGAAAAACGGCTCAGTAAGTCAGACCTCACTCAGCAAAACTTTGCCTGAGTGAGGAAATTATGATCTGTCCCACTTAAGAATAACAATGCATCTCCACACTAATGAAAAATAGGTATTATCTATGTATATTGTATGTTTGTATATATATGAAAAACATGAACATGTTGTGTGTGTATATATATATGTATGCGCACAGACAGACATATACAAGTTCTAAGAAGAATCAAATACCTACAAGTTAATATATTAATATATTAATAGAAGATCCTGGCTAGGTTAGTAATATGCATGCATAACCCCATCACTAACCCAGATCTGTGTTATTGTGGAAAATGCCTTACCTAAGCTTAAAATACAGTATGCAATAGTACAGAACAGATATATGAAACAATTGTGTAGCACATCCAGCCTCCATGTCATTTTAGAGTCTGAAGCAAAAAGTGAGTTTAAAGGTAAAGAAGAATTTACCAGAAACTGTGGTAAAAACTGCAGCAAAAACTATAGTACCTCAGTTTCCAGTTGTGAGCCATCTCCACTTTACGAAGATTCAACTCAACCCTGAGCAACTTGCTGGAAGACAAGGGCTGCTGAAATTGCTCTTGTTCTAAGCCCTTCTCTAGTGTATCATGAGGATTACTCCTGTGCTGTGTGTATTTTAGCACACTATGTTTAAATCAGCACGCTCACACTCAGTATTCTGCTTTTGAACACGAAAGTTTAAGACAAAATACATGAAAAGAAGAATATGAGGGGCCTTTTCTGGTATTTAAATGCATATATTTCAACTTGCAGAGATGTATCAGCTTCTTATTGCAGCTTGCTTATTCTGTTTTCTATAGTTGTGTTTTCTTTTTCCGTTCCATTAATGATAAATGTCTTGAATGCCAACATGAACATACTAAGCAGAGTTATTAACATGAGAAGACAGAAATACTTAAAGCAATTTTGCTAAGTAAAGCAATGTTTTTATGTAGCTGGAAAAAAGTTTGCTTCTCACCCTTTTTTACTTAACAATTTTAGAATGCTCGGCATAACTTATTGACCTTTACACATATCCTATCCTTTGAATATCTGGAAAGCATAAAAAGATTGTAGTGTTTTTTAGAAAGTAGCTATGAAAAACTTTAACATAATGCATAATTATCTTTTTTTTTTTTTGAATCTGTCTCTTCTACCAATTTCTAGCTTCTACTCTATATAGATACAAAGCAAAAGTGAAACTATTTCTTCATGCTTCTATTATCTGGTTTATTCTTAACAACTCAGTCTCCTGACAGCTCAGATAAAAGAAATAACAGCCTATATATAGTCCCATAATTTATTGGCCAAATGACCATACTGATTTTGTCCTGCCTGGTTAATCTCTGAGGTGTCTCACAGGGAAAAAAGTTCTAGAAATCTCCAGAAAACCCATTACAGATGACTCCTATCAAAATAGAAAATTCTTCAGTAAATGCCTTTTCCAGTCATATGTGATGGCATACAAGGAAACTGCTGAAATTTTACCTAAAAGTCAGTAATTAATTTTGTACATTTTTTCATCCTTCATTGATGGTGTTAAGGACACTACAGCATTTTTACTGATTGCACCCAAACTTGAAACAAGCTGTCTTTTTTGCTCACACTGTTTGTTACCTGGAAGTTGTTGTCACTACAATGCTTCCCATTGGCCACAAAGCACAGAGCAGCTCTTACGCTCATTTTTTTCTTGAAATGAAGGAAAATGAAGGAATGTGTACGTGTCCTGAAGATAATATGAGATAAAACCCAGGGAGCTGATAAAATAAAATATCTGGGGGACTTTTGTGTGTTAAAAAAGAACAAAACCGGAAAACTTTGAAAAGAAGAATCAGAAACAAAACCTCTTGGTGCAGGGACTGAAGGACATTGCTGCAATTTGCAGTGACCCCTTCACAAACTCCTGAACTAGGGCTATAAAGAATGAGTGGAAAATGGCAGCACTGCTCAGACAGTCGGTCAAAATTCTGGCAATAATTAGACAGAGTCAGGCTGCCTTAGATCAACCAGGCTCCTGAGTCTATAATCTCATCCTTATTTTGCAGCTGTTTAGGTGTAAAACCTATACTCCCAACCCATGTAATCAAGCTTTGAGAAGAGTTACTTCTTTTTATTCAAGTACTTTACTCCCTATTAATATTTACACTTGATGTATGTCACACACAGCTAAAAACTGTACTCTTGGATGTACAGATCATGTATCTCTTTCTCAAGTCAGAGAACGATTTTACATGCTTAAGCAGGATGTACATTTCTGGGGTATCTGTAGGACATTAGAGAATCAAATAGTTGACTGGACATATATCTATTTGGATAGATAACTAAAAGAAGATAAAAACACGCTGTGTACTGGCATTTACTTTGAGGTCAGTGAATCAGTGAACCTCAAATCAATTAAAATTTAGTGAGCTGTAATGTTCAAACCATCAGCACTTAAACATTCAGGAAAGCGTCTGCCTTACAGGAAAGTTATTATTCAGCCACCACTTGTCAAGTCTGATAAATGACCATCCCTTTTAGCTTACTAAAATGTGTAACCACAGACTAGAGCTAATATTATCGGACTAAAACTGGTAAGAGCTATGACCTACACAGAAGGAAAAAGAGACATGCGTTTCTCTGTATAAAGTAGGCAAGAAAGAAGCAGCAACCATTTACATACTTCACACATCATGTATGGAGGCAAACATAACTATATTTCTTAACTATAGAAATAATTAAGTGAATGAACATTATTTTTAGAACTCTATGTATACTGTTGCAACAGTTCATTATGACTTCACTGTCTCACACATCCAGTTTTATGATATGTGAGAAATGATGTAGCTGCATCTTATTAAATTAAATTAGACACCACATGCAGCTTAAGCAATTGCTGTAATTACTCTGTAATTTCTAAAATATGTATAACAGGAATACACAAATGACATAAACCTCATTTTTATGTAAACAGAGTAATTAATACAAAAATCTCAAACTCTCCTGACTGTCAAAAACAATATGCTTGCAAACTTTAGGAAGGGCTGGCACAGTGCCTTGAAAGACTTTAGAAGAAATTGGGTAATCAGCTTTCAGCATAATAAATATATGCATAAAGCATGCAAATGAAATTCAATAGGTATTATATAACAAACACTTTAGGATATGAAGCTATGATTCACCATTTGTTTTTTTTCTCTGGATAATAAAGACTAATTGTGACTGTGCTCATTTAAATTGGAAAAAAGCCATCAATCTTATTATTAGAATGCAAAATGAGGGAGGTGGCTCCTACCACATCTATCCTTGCTGTACATTGGTGGACTGTTCTTCATTTATACTCCTACCACATACAGTTCAAGCTGGACAAAAGTTTGGAGTAAAACTGCTAAAACTAGGAATCTGAGTTACTGCTGAGTTCTTCCACTCTCTCAGAGGCAATAACACCACTGGTTTCAACAGTGTTACAGCTACATAAAATTGACTAATGCAATATAAAGTCAAAACTTTAGTGTGTATAAGATAACAAATTACAGTCATTTAAATGAAATTTGCATATTAGGGCCAAAGAAACTGTGAATATGATGAAGGACACAAACAGAGCAATATACAAATCTCTTATATTAAATATAGGGTGCATTCCAAATATTGCATATGCTAATTTGCATAAACATTGTGTTAGCTATTGCTAGTGAAACCCCACTAGTCATTACTTAGTCAATCATATTTTTGAGTTAATGGGGACATATGGAGATTATCCTGCCTGTATATCTTTTCTTTGTTGTTAATTTTCTGTACATCTTTCCAAGGATTGCAACACATAGGAGTGAATGATTCTGCTTTTTCTAGCCATTAGAGTGCTTTGAGGGAAAGGACAACTGATTGGATGAATTTCATATTGATTTTCTGTATCATGGCCTAGAAAATACTCATAGTGCTCTTTTACACTGATCTTTTAAGACTACATTAGGGGCAGCAGCAAAACTCAGGGACAATTGTTTTTGAAACTTATTTAATAGTAGCCTCAGGGACATTCAAAATGGGAATTGTTTATACTTGTTCTATAAACAATTCTTGTTCTTCCATATAATTTGTTCAGGAATTCATGATTATGGAGAAAATTTCCTTGAGCAGAATGCGCTGAAACCTGCAATTAGGAATAGGGCCACATCATTTTCTACATTTCTAAGACATTTCAATTAATGATAAACTGTATAGATGAAATAAAGTACATGAAATTTTCCACAAAAATCTTTCTAAACAGGAAAAGCTTTATGAAACACATAAACTATATTTTATACAGCTTATTGCTAGTATGAGTGCTGTTTTCAGAGACAATTCCTTTAAAATCACCCTAGCCTTGTTATCTGGTGGTAACCAGATTCCTGAAATCTCATAATTATTTTTATTTGCGTTATTGTAGTTCAGAAGAGTGCCCTTCACAGGCATGTCCATTGTTTACAAGCACTTCATGCTGCACTAAAAAGCTTGTAAACCAAATTGAAAAAAAAAAAAAAATCATCTTTATAATGATTTTACAGACATATAAGATGTAATGCAGGTAAAGATTAACCAATTTATCAAAACTCTTACAGAATGTCTCTGGTAGAGCCAAAATCATGACAACAAAACTACAAACCAGTGCCTTAAATATAATATGAAAAAGAAATTTCAAAATTCTCATTAGTGTCCCAGCCATAATGCTGTATAAAGACTGATCATCATTGCTTTCTTACTTGATTTCCAAATTCAACTATAGTTTGTCAGGGAAAAGAAAGACAGAAAAAAAAAAAAAAATTTGCTTTCATTTGCAATTATTCTATCACAGAATCACAGAATCGTCTAGGTTGGAAGAGACCTCCAAGATCATCTAGTCCAACCTCTGTCCTAACACTAACAAGACCTCCACTAAACCATATCACTAAGGACTACATCTAAAAGTCTTTTAAAGACCTCCAGGGATGGCGACTCAACCACTTCCCTGGGCAGCCCATTCCAATGCCTAACAACCATTTCAGTAAAGAAGTTCTTCCTAATATCCAACCTAAACCTCCCCTGGCGCAACTTGAGCCCATTCCCCCTCATCCTGTCACCGGGCACGTGGGAGAATAGACCAACCCCCACCTCTCTACAGCCTCCTTTAAGGTACCTATAAAGAGCGATGAGGTCACCCCTGAGCCTCCTCTTCTCCAGGCTGAACAAGCCCAGCTCCCTCAGCTGCTCCTCGTAAGACTTGTTCTCCAGACCCCTCACCAGCTTCATTGCCCTTCTCTGGACTCGCTCGAGCACGTCCATGTCCTTCTTGTAGCGAGGGGCCCAAAACTGAACACAGTACTCGAGGTGCGGCCTCACCAGAGCCGAGTACAGGGGGACAATCACCTCCCTAGACCTGCTGGCCACGCTGCTTCTTATACAAGCCAGGATGCTGTTGGCCTTCTTGGCCAGCTGAGCACACTGCTGGCTCATATTCAGCCGACTATCAACCAATACTCCCAGGTCTTTCTCGGCCAGGCAGCTTTCCAACCACTCATCTCCCAGCCTGTAGCGCTGCTCGGGGTTGTTGCGCCCCAGGTGCAGGACCCGGCACTAGGCCTTGTTGAACTTCATACAGTATCTACCCACCTTATTAAAAACTTGATAAAATGATATGACAGTTTCAAAAAAAACCCAAACTTTGCAATGCAGTGCATCCAACATGACATTATTTTCAAGGAAGTTTAAGATTAAAATCTACAAATAACACTAAACTATTACATCACGCTTTATATTTACTGATCTCAAAAAAAAAAAAAAGTATGATTGTATTTGTAATTTACAATAACTGACTTGTCCAAAGCTCAGGAGATGGAAGAGTGTCCGACTCCAATGCCTTATTTAGTGAACAAAGGCACGTCTCTGTAAAAAGAGATGTTCTGGTGCACAAGTGATAATTATCTGAATGGGAACAATTTATTTCTACCTGAAACCTCTAGTGCTTTTGCTCCCTTTTTCACTCATATGCCATCAGCCTTACTGTCAGTTAAAATCACTGCCGATTTGTTTCTGGCAGAGGACATATACGCAGAAAGTTGTCAGAAAAGAAAGGAAGCAAGCACATGAAAGAACCAGCATTGATAAGGCTGATTTCTCTTTGGATGGTGCTCGTTAATTCCACGGTTACGTCTTAAGGAGAAATCTTATCAACATTTGCAGGCTACTTGAGAGCTATATTAATCTGTGTACGCAAGGCAAACCCCTCAGTGTGCTTTCTAGAGTATGTTTTTCCTGTTTTCCATAAGTGACTATGATGATGGACTGCTGTTTGAGATTCCTTACATTCTGCAATATAGACATGCAGTTAAAATATTTCAAGCTTATTGTTCACATCCAAGTTACTTCAGAAACCTGTCTCAGATTGTGAAGGACAGACTGGCAGAAATTCACTTTAGAGAAAGAGACCAGCATTTCAAGTTTTGTTACTTTTGGCAACAGCTTTGCATAGTTAGTTACTAGGCTCCTTTTAAATACAACGCACCAGTAACTCTTTCATGCAAATTGGTCAATACCTAGCAATACAGAAGTATAGGTGATGTGCTGTGAAAATCTGTATCTGGGGGGCTTAAATTCATCCTGCATTCCATAATCAAAGAGAGTATGTACACAGAACATGGAACTACATCTGGATTTTAAACAAATGGCAATCTATTAAGGCACTTTTTTTCCCAAAGCATGACAAACTTCTCTTCTCATAGATTTCAGACAGCCTGAGGGCAAACAAGGTTGCTTGTCAATTTATAGCCAAGTTTATATCTGTAAAGGCCCCATGAGGTTCTAAGACTCAAACGAATGTCCATTTCTTTTATGCTGCACTTGGGCTTTTGAGACCCGTGTCCTCCAGGTGCATTAATGTTGTCTGAAACTCATTAACGTGGCAAGACAGAAATTATAAGTGATGGGCTGTGAGATGTTACTCTCATTTTGGGATTCTAAGAGGTAGGTAGTTTCACTAAAAGGTCTCTGTGCCATTAATTCTGTGATATTCTTAATAGAAAACAATATACTACAGGCAAACTAATGTTGAGCAGTGAGGGCAATTCCAAGTACAGTACTAAAGAAGAAGAACCTAACTAAGGCATGAACAAGTTTAGTGTTAACATTTATAGGTGGCTTACCAGCTATTCACATTCATTTAGTACTCTTATTCTCTGTATCCTACAGTTACATTTAAAATGCTTCTTTTCTTTTTACATTTTCAAAATATAGTTCATTTCCCTTCTCTGAAATACAAGCAATTTTGACTGTCATTTCTCAGCACATTTCTAACCCTGTTGCAATACGTCTCTCATTGCCATAAAGTCATTTAGAGAGGATTCATTTGTGGGACAGAGACAATTAGTCAACAGAACAGGTACTGTTTCAGGAAAATGAGGACCCTCCACAAGATTCCAGGTTTCCTTTTCCTTTCTAACCAGTTGAAAAGAGCAAAAGCAGTATGAACCATAAGACTCTTGAATGAATTTATGCAGAAGTAGACAATGTATTAAAACTCCAGCAAAATATTTACTGACTGAAAAGACCGAAGTAGCAGACTCCCACAAACATTAATGGATTTTAAATGGGGTCTCTAAATATCCTCTTACTTTAAGCAAAGTCAGGAATGCAAGCATGACTTACACGGTCACTCACCTATACCTTCAAAAGTCTTGTAGATTTAGGTCTCAGAACAGAATAATCACTTGAGGGCTCTGAGAGCTAGATCTCTCTATACCCATTATGGAATTTGCAGTAGGGAATTTATTAGTAGTGATTAAGGATGGAACATATAGAGGAAAAGGCAGATGTAGTAGAAGATTTTTTATCTGATGGTATAAACCATCATAATTATACAAATATGACCACTATAAATTTATTTAGGCTTTTCCACAGAAAAATATAAGTTGGAAGGGAAGCAATTAGTCCAACCTCCCACTAAAGCATAGCTAACTTCAAAAGACAAATAAGATTGGTTGCTCAGGCCATTGTACATTCTACCAATTTTCTTAATAAACATCTCTGTAGTGGGACACTCATCATAACATATTTTTTTTTTTTCACCTCAGATGAAATTCTTCAATAATGTAGTCTGTGGTCTTGGTGTATTCTTTTTGTGAGCTATGAAAACTATTTTTTGTAAAAACAAAATACAAAGAAGACCCTAGGCACAATAAAATCAATGCTAATGTAGGACAGAGAGAAAGTGGCAGTGGAAGTAATGTATCTTTTAACGCTGAAAATTCAAAAGAAGGAGGAAAGAAACAAGAAATCTATGAAAAAAAAAAAAAGAAAAAAAAAAGCTGTATTTAGCTTTCCATCTATTGTGCTCCCCTTCCATTCTCTGGCCTAATGACTTCTATGCACTAAATAAATAAATAAGTGAATTCTGTGGATATTTCTGTAATGATTTTGATCTTACTCATGACATCTTTCACTGTCTAAGAATAACCAGAACACACACAGTTTTATTCACGTTAAGTCTCATTCCTTGTTCAGTCTTCTCATAGCTACTTTCTCCTAAGACAATACAGGCAGTATGTGAGCTATGGATACACTGACTCATTAACTACTCATAATTTCCCCTGTGGCAACAGTCTGTCAGCTACTGAGATTGTGACCAATGCCTATGGTCACATACAGAATCACATCCTTTGTCTCATACAGAAGATGCAGAAGGGGTGCTAAGGATCAGAAAGGTCTTTTTACTTAACAACAGATCATTCACAAAACTGTCTTTGAAGCAGGATGAGTTTATTCTCACAGTAAGAGAAGTTTAAATATGTCAGATTTAGCAAGACAGTTTACAGGCCAAAGACTCTCTCTTGTGTTGACTCAGGGGTCTCAGGTTGTTTGTTCTCCACCCATCCCATGTCTGGAAATCGCACTGCCTTCAGCCCAGAGTTCCGTCCCTACTCAGAGCTCAAAAGCTATGTGCAAGAGAAGTAAAATCCAGAGGAAAAAAAAAAAAATACATCCGCTGAAAAGATGTTCTTCTGGTCATTTTCTTAGGAAAACTAATTACATTTTTGTTCAACTGACTATCATGCACTGCACGTTTAAAAAGGCTGCTCAAGAACACAGAAAAATTGCCACAGGGTAACATTACTGTACTAAAAAATGAACTTTTATGTTCTCGTTTAAAATCTGCTCTCGATTCACACTGCTGTAGCAACCACACCATACACAACCAGCAAAATGAATCTCATGCATCAAGGTAATGACCAGGCCCTTGGGATGATAAATAATATGCTACAGTATCTTGAGAAATGAGTAACACATTGTGCAGAAAAATGCACATGTAGCAGGCAGAGGCTTACATGCTTAAAACACACTAAACTTACTTTTAAAGCTGTACGTGTGGAAAATTTTCTCCAGTAAACAGAATGTTGACAAATTTTTGTTAATAACTAGCTATTTCAGCCTTAAAAAAAAAGTAAAAAAAAAAAATCAGTGATCAGACTTTTTTTTTCCTATTTCTTTTATAATTTAACATATCATTTTGCGAAGACTTGTGCATGACAGAAACATTCATATATTATCAAATGCAGCCATATTGCTAACAAAATTATAAATTCTTCTAAATAAGGATAATTTATTTTTTATTTTAGTATTACCTATAAGAGAATGTTCTTTTTTTTGGAGTTTCTAATTATCATCACACTTTCTAATGAAGTGTTTCTTTTGTTTGCTGTTCTTGCATGTGTTCAGCTGCAGAGCCAACCAAACAGTTGCAGGGTAAACTGTGTGAGTGTGCTCACACACACAAAAAAAGGAGAAACAGCATGATAGATAATTACACTGAGAAGGAGGGGGAAAAGAAGAGAGGACAACTGGCAATAATGAAAGGGGAAGCTTGAAGCCCTGGTAGTCAGTCACTATAAGGCAGCAAGTATATGGGACTAGTCAAGTTAGGGGTACTGTCAACATTTTAAGAATAAATTTTCTATCTTTTTTGTTGTTGCATAAATATTCTATTTGTCTGAGAAGCCAGAAGTTAGAAACTTAGAAACTCAAGTTACTTTAAAGAGATGATTAAGGTTGCTTTAAAAAAAAATTTACTCATGATCCAGTAATGATGTACATAAATAACAGATAAGCAGAATATAAACAAATAACTTTACCCTTAGAGGGCATGCTCAGAAATCAGAAACGTTCCCTGGATTCTCTTCTGATCCCTTATGAAGGAAACTTAACAGCTTGTTTTTTGGGAGATGTGAAAGCAAAGAAATCTCTGAGATTGAAATCTCTGAGATTGTTTCTATAAATTGGTATCTGGCACCACATATTTGGCCAAGAAAACACACACAAAAAAGAAATGTTTAATGATGACACATTTTTTAGGGATAAATCTGGCTACTTAGTTCACTGGAAAGTCTTTATATAGCTCAGGTAGAAACATTATTGTGCCTTAATCAATAAACATTAACGCAGTGCTTTTCTGTCTCTTATGTAATCGTCTTGGCTGGAGTAGCTGCCATTCAGAACTTTCTCCCTTTCCTTTCATTTCTGGTTTACACTAACTTCTCCTTTCATTTCTTGTTGGACTGTTTACATTCAATTAAGGATTTTCCCTTACATTTATCAGCAGTGTTTGATCTAAATTACAAGAAGAACCAGCCATTAGGCTTAGGTCATTCAGAAAGTCTCATTAGTTTGTTGATTATCCTCAGCGTTTTTGAGAGAAGGTTTCATTACCATGCAAACAGAAATAGCTTTCTTATTCAGACAGACTAATATTTAGTGTTCTATGAATTGTGCCATGCAACAATTAAACTCATCAGAAAGTACAAAGCAAATGAAATTCACATTGAACAGACTAGTTCTTGTTGCCATGAAGAGAAAAATGAAAAAATATGTTTGCTGTCATCTTTTGTCATCACTATTTTTAGTGAAACAGCAAAAAGCCCAACTTCAGACCACACGACAAAATGATGACACAAAACTATTCATTTGGAATCACTTGTCTGCATGTTTTCTTTCTCTGGGAGAATTCATTTCACAGTAACAGAAATACACAAGGCATTAACTACTGATGTTTCCAAAAGACCTGACCATAACTCATTTTGGCCCTTGAGGAATAAAGGTCAGGCCTAAGCTAGAAAAACAGAGAAAGGAATCATCAATCCACTGAGAATGTACCAGAGCAGAGGAAATATCAGCTGACAAGTTGACATAGTCAACGCTTAGACTGCTATGATATTTACACAACCTACTTCATGCGGACTTTAATTGGACTTTTCCTTTATGTGCTCTGAAATGCTGTCTTAACTTCCATATTTTCCCTGAGCATTTAGGGAGCACAATCTTATAACTTATGTGCTCATATTGTAAACCCTAACTTTAAGGCAGAAAAAACTCAGACTTACTAGAAGGACAGAAGAGAAATAAAAGGGAAACCTTTCCCTGTGCCATAGCTGGGTAAGCTGTTGCCCCTGTCTCACCTTCATTTCAGCAACTCGGTGTTTTTTCTGGGCTGTGGACATCTCTGCACAGTCTGTGCTCCTAAGGAAATTTTCTCATTTTGTCACACTAGGAACATGGCTCCATGTTTGCTGCTTTATTTATTTTTTTTTTCTTTTAGCAGTCTCCCAGTGCCTCCTGTGTGTTGTGCTCACTACTTAGCTTGGGACGTACACCAGTGCTCTCCATAGCTGCTGCCTGCATCCCCACAACACCTGCCCTGTCCTTCCTTCAGGCATGCTCCCTGGGCTACCTCCACCTCCCCATCCCTCGGGAGGATTTATCCAGCCTTGTCATTCCATTTAGCATGAATAGCACACAGAAATGTACAGTACCATATAATCTTATATAAATCATTCCATTCACAGGAAAAAAGACCCAGGGGTGACACCTTCTTTAAAATACAATACTCAATAATGGTTTACTGCTTCAAAGTGAAAAAAAGTAAGGAAATATCAATTTTCTTCTAGTAGAGTAGAGTGAATATATGACAATTACCAGTCAACGTAGAGCTGTGACAGTTTAGGCATAAAATCTTTTTTGGGTCCTGGATTACTTTAAACAATCAATGCCGATATCCCATATTGAGTAAAATGGACAGCTAGCCAAGCACTTTATTCAGTCATTCAATTCTGTGCTTATTTGATTACCAGAAGGATGCAGAGTGATCTCCCAGACACACAACATTAACCTTCAATCAATAACCACTTTAATGGTAGATGGACTCCTTTCTTCAGGCCTCTTCCAGCTGCATTACTGTGGAATTGCTATTTGGATAGTGATTAACATGCTCAATACATCAAAGATTAATTCCTGTTTACACTGGAAGATGCTGCATTACATATTTCCATACCACAGTCTCTGTCCTCTAGTCACGGACCTTGACAATGACAGGGTTTTGATTACTTTCAGAATAGTCTCCATGATGAACAGAGATTTGGTACTTGTGGTAATCGGTAAGGCAGAAAATGTTTAAAATGTCATAATTTGAAGGAAATTACATATTCTTTTAACTGTGAGTTGCTGGAAAGCAAAAGTGTTGGGGGCTAAGCAGATGGATAAACAAAATGCTGACGCCAAAACTTTTCCCCTATATATATATATATTTTTTTCAGTTTCTAATGCCATCAGGATTTACAACATAATTTAGAAGGCTGATGCTCTGGTAGAAACATAACTTTGTTCTTAGCTTGTCTTTGTTAAAATACAGTGGAAATGCATAGTCAGGTACCAAATATTTGAATAATTTAGTAAATAAGTGTTAAGTTCTTAGAAATACACCAGACTTAGAAATACCATTTATGAGATGTGTGCATTTTAATGACATTAAAATATGAATAATGTATTATTAAAAGTTATGTTAGCAAACTTTAAATATCACAGAGACCAGTGGAACCCCTTCCCTCTAAGGGGAGAATTAAGATCTGTTTGACATTCTCTTTAAAATTTAACCTCATTTACAAGCCAGGGCTATCAGCATTTTTTCCTGTGTTTAACTAAAATGGATACATGATTTTACTGATTAGGCAAATAATAAAACACTGTAAGTATTAGACAAGGTAGTTAGAAGACTATAACATTTAGAGATTTAGAGCTTTTTTTTTTTTCCATTAGTAAATCAGCAGATAACTCATTTGAAAATCAATTCTACTTCCTTACAAAACAAAACAAACAAAACAACAACAAAAAAAACTTCCTTGTTGAAATATGTTTAACACTACATTTTCTGTTTATACACTAGCTATTTGTTCCACAGCCAAGAACCACCCTCCAAAAAGTGTAGCTTTCCTCTCTTGCTAAAACAAGAGGTTTCAACAACAGTGAGAGCTTCTCGATCCAGGCGCTCCACTTGGCGAGATGAACAGAATGGAGTTGCGGCTGTAAATAACATGGGACCAGGCTGATAGGAAGATGCCTACAGTCCATGCCAAGCTCAGCTCTAAATCTGCCCACAGGACCATATCTGCAAGGTCACACAAAGAGATGACTTCTACTCAGTTCCCAAGTATAGCCAGACAGGCTGCCTTTAAGTTATTTATATATATATATATATATATATATACACGCACATGTATATATATATATGTATATGTATGATATAGTCCCCCATTCCAGGGATGAGCCTTTCAGAGATACAAGCAGGCAGCGACTTCACCAAGTCCTCCTCTTTTTTCCTCCTTCCTGAATCAGATATCATAATACCTTTGCATGTCATTTTTACTGTGCTTATTATAACAGTTTAGATGTATCACTCAATGTTTAAGTGGTGGAGAAAATATTCACTTAGGATTTTAAAACAGGAGTACAAGAAAGGTCAGACCAAGAGAATAAAAATAGTACTGCTGGCAGCAAATTAGTTTTGCATTTTGCCACGAGACATACGACACTATGCAGATGATTGGACTTTATAGCAATATTCAATGTGGAAACAGAAAAAAATAATGTATATTTCTGTTACTTGACATGTATCAGACACAGAAAATGATTCCTGTTTTTATACATGCAATGTTTCAACATATTTATTGACATGTATCATACTTATCTGAAGTTATTTATATACGCCTAACCTCTAATGTAATGAATGTCTTATTTGCATAATAATAGTAAAAGTGAATTCCATATGTAAAGCAGTGAAGCGAAATGGGCAGTCTGGTTTGAATAATAAACCTGCAGCCTGGAAGCATGTGATGGCCAGGCAGTAATACAGCAGTACTCCAGAAGTCTCTAATTTGCTAATCCATGCATTCAAGATACTTTGTTAGGAAATGACTGCTATATTTTACATTCAACACTTTGCCTTAATTGCACAGTTGTATGCCTCACAAGGCTTACAAAGGAATAAAAAGCTGCATTTTGTAATAGATTTGAGGGCAAAAGGCCAAAATTTGTGAAACTGTGAATGACGATTAAGTATTAATTGAAAAGTCTTTCTTGGTATAGACATTACTTGTGAAGAAATATCTGACTTATTTAAAGCCAGCTACTTCTAAATAATTGTCTATTCCAATAATATAAAAATTGTCTTTGAGGTTAAATATATTTTCAAGTAATAGCTGCTGCAAACAGAAGATGGCTAAGTGTAATTTGCTTTTTCACCTGCTTCCATCAGTTGAACTTGCCTTATTCACAGTGTATTTTGATTCCTTCTGTGATCCATTTACCTCCTTCAGGGAAGGTTCACTGCTAATATCAGCACATGATAGTCCAGCAAGTGCGCACTATCAAAGAGCTACCGATGCTGCTTGTAAAGGAATCAAACTGCAGTGCAGCATTCTTCCCCCATCCCAAGTTTACAGACAGTACCTTAATGAAATGAACTGACAGAGACAGATGAGAACTCAGTGTGACAACTACTTTTAGAGACAGGCTGAGCCAAAACAATTTGATGCAAGGAATGTTATGATCAATAACACCTCCTGGGTTTGCATATTCCATTATGTCTTGGTGACTCTACCTTGTTCTTTTCTTCTTCTTCATATCTTTTTATTTTATTTTATTTTATTTTTAATTAAATATGTTGCAGACTAATAGCAGTGATCAATTTTTACTACACTCATTTCTGGAAGAAAACTGCCAGTACCACCTTAATGTATCTTTTGTGCATGTTCTGTAAACTTAATAGTAAATGAAGCCATTTAAGGTGTTCTCATTTGCAATGTTAGCTAGTCCAGCTCACTGAAGGATATTAGTACAGTGAAAAAGATGATATCTCCTCGAGACATCTATGAAACAATAGGTAGAGTAAAATTATTAAAATAAAAGTTTTGTGTAACGGTTTCAGGCTAAGGAAAGTCACCATATCAAACTGCAACTCAGGTAAACTGAATTAATTAAATCAGCATCTAGCAAAGTAAGTGGAAAGTGTTACGCAATGTCACATTGCAAAACTCAAACTCTTACCTATCTTGGCAACCCTCCCCACAGAATGTATTTCTTTTCAACATCACTGTTTTAGCACACCACCTTTGTTATCAACTGTCAGCTTAAACATTGTGCTGCTTATTATATTTTGGGTACACCAGAAGTTTTAGTAAAATAAAAACAATTCAGGAAAACACTGTAATTCTGGCAAAGCAAGGGGTGGAGTGGGAGGGCATGACATTTATTTCTGGATGGAGCCAACAGTTTACCACATTGGAATATGTAATTTTTAAGTTCATATTTAATAGAATATAAATATAAAGACATTTCAATTGAAAATGAGTATTTTCTTATTTAGGAAAATGGTCAAGCGTTTACATTTTCCCTACATTTCCCTATGTCGACTGGAAAAACATCTTGCTGACTGTGAGATACATTTGACAAACATTTTGGTGTTGTAACATCTACACAGTTGACCAAGAAACCTCATGCCACAGAAGCAGATCAACTTACAGACTCTGCACTTCATTTCTATTTCATTTTTCTTTAGATGAGTCAGGAATTCTTTCCTCACGTAACCAACCATGGTTGATTAGAAACCCTGGTAAATAAAACAGTTTTCTGTTCTGCCATAAATTCGTTCAGTTTAGCACTTATTTTTCTCTCAGTAAGTTAATAATAGAAGAGCTCTATTCTTTCTTACTATGCAACCCAGTTATTGGATCACATAGGCAAAAAACCTTGCTGAGATTAGTCAATTTTATAATCTACTTTAGATATAGATATGTAATGGAAAGTAGTCATGGAGATCAATAATTAACCAGTTTGTTTTACCTGCATCTATCAACAGATAAATGTATAGCAAACCAAAACAGTCTTTTACAGTTCTAGTACCGGAAGAGAGGAGCAAAATTACATAAACATATTACAGATTTTTTTTTAATTCTGGTTTTATGAGTCTTTTTAAGGACAAAAGAAATCTTTTTTTTTTTTTTTTAATCTTAGAATTGCATTTTAAATGGCAACCAACAATCAATGAAATTGCTCAGACTGAGTCTATGCCAGGCTAGAATCTTGCACACTAATGCAGATTATAAGATCTTTAAAACAGAGACATTGTCATATCTCTAGTCTGAAAATAAATTCCATAACAGCTGACCTATAGATCTGAATCAATTAAAATCTCTCTATCCACTTTTCTTTGCTGATCTTCATCAAGAATTATTTTATGTTTAAAATAAAAAGTCTTGATGACTCCTCTTTCAATTCCCTGATGGGAAAAGGCAGGCTTACTTACTTTTAATTATTGAGAGATAGTTCTCATGAATATTAGTACAGTTATGGGAAAAGCAACAACAGCCTGTCTGTAGCATCTTTGTCTCTTAGATTTCCTGGTTGCAGGATATGTAGATTGCTGATGTCTTCATTCTTTAATGGACAGGAAAATATAAACCAATTTTTCCTCTTTTCACCTTCTCTGAAGTATCCAGCATAATTTTCCTGGTAGTTATATACCCAAATCAGAATATTATCATTGCTGTTTACTGTCTGCATTGTTTTAACGTCTGACAAGATTAATATGTTTTCAATGACAGACCTCAAAATGTATTTGTAAACGAGGAGTAATTGACTTGAATTATTTCTAATATGGTCCTGCAGAAAAAAAAAAAAAAATCAACCCCCAAAATAATACTTAGTGTGTGTGTGTGTATATGTGAAAGACAGATAGAAGAAAAAGAATAATTTGTAACTGCAGATAACACAAAGTCAGTGGTATGTTAATTCCAAAAGGAGGACATTTTACAAAGAAATTAAGATTGTTCAGTAAACTGGCTACATTTTATCCATGTACCCATTTGGTATATCCCATTAGTATAAATCAGTAGTACATGCCATATATGTGGAGAAAAACAGTGGCTGTTGAAAACTGACTCTGGGAAGGATTTAAGGGTGAATAACCAGCTAACTTGCTTACAGTGCAATGAAGCAATTGAAAAACTAACTTGATCTCAGGTGTATCTAAATAAATGGAAAAATCTACAAAAATTTCAGAGGGAATATGACCTGTACAAAATTACTCACAAGACCACTGGTTCATCAGCATGATTATTTCTGGAGTTACACCTTCTGAGGCGTTGAGGCACTTGAAATAGCCCAGCGAAGGCTTATAGAGATGATCTGAGGTGTGGGAGATATGTTACACGGTGAAAGACTTAGAAAACTCCTCCTACTTCTTCAGAGTCTGGGAGATGTTGCTCTACAGATACATGGTTTGGGACAAATATTACTAAGAAAAAAGATCCTTTAAATCAGGTGATAAGTTCATAAGGAAAAATGGGAACAAGCTGAAACCAGAAAAACTGGAGCTACAAATGAGGCAACTCTTATCATAGATAATTACAGCCTCATTGGACTTCAGCATCAGTGCTGAAGCTTTGAGCTCCATTTGATTGATTTCTTCCTAAGTCTCTGAAAAGTGTTAACAAGTTTCTCGTCTCCTTTCTCTCCTATTCATTATCTGTTACTACTTAGTTAAAAATAATAATAATAATATATGACGACTTACAGTAATGCATTGAATGAGATATTATACTGGACTGTTTCTGTCACAGAATGTAATTTAGATTTTAATAGTTAATATTTTTCGCATCTAGCATACTTGGGATGAGTTAGTCATCATTAGATTTCAATTTATGTGATTACCCACCTCTCTCTTATGTTTTCCTTAATTGACTGATATCACATTTATCACCGAGGCTATACAGAACAGCTGGTTCTCCAGAAAATGCCAGGCCCTTCAAGGAAGGGCCACGAATGTCAGACATGAAATTTGGATCTCAGTATGAACTTTTCTGCAGCTCAGAAATGTTTGGAAGAAGATGTCTCTGGATTCATCATAAAGAAAAAAGAACACTGTGGAGCTAGCAACTTATCAGTAGAGACGAAGGAAGATGGCTGTAGTATGGGAGATTCTGAAAGGGGCAAAATGCTATTTACATAAAACAATACAAATTTAGGAAAGGGTCTGGGCTCAAAACAAGGATGAACATGGTTTAGTACAGTTCCTCCATTTCTCACCAAAGTGACCAGACCAAGATCAAAACCGGTATAATATTCTGAAAGACAGTAACCTCTTTCTACAGCAGACAGGTTGGAGAGCACAGCAGCCAACATCCTACCACAGTCAGCTCAGGTTTTCATTGACTACAAACAGTTATCTGGAGAATTTACAGCTCTTAATTCCCAGCAGAACAGAAAACTGAGTGAGTAAATGGCAAAGAAATAAAAGCATATTTCTCCAAGGAGTCATCGTGAAGTCTGACCCTAATGGATCATTTATGAAACAGTTGATATTAAATACTCTCTGGTGGTGTCTGTCAAGCATGTAACATACGCTTAAACATTGATTTCTAACAAGTAAGACTTCAAAAATTTTAAATATCTGATCGTTTTGTGAAACTTCATAGATTGGCAACAATCACAAACAAAGAGTTTTACTCCCACGCAAACAACAATAAAGAATATTTTATGGTGTCTTTAAATGGAACTACTTATGACAAAAAAAGTGATGGCCAGGTCTGACTTTCTTCCCTGATGATCAGAACTGGCTTTTGATGTGACCTGTTGAACAAAATGACGTCTCACCATATGCTAATGACAGCAGGATGCGCTTTACTATTATATTTTTAGTATGAACAGCACAACATGAACACTTTACTGTGCAGTATATCAACATGAAAATTTGACAGTGGCTTTCCTAGTAAGATTTCCTGTGTGATCCATAAGAATTACAAACAGAGAATGCAATGTTTAACAATATTTAAGTTAGCAAAAAAGTACTCTCCATGAATATTTTTTGCTAAGTGATTTCCCCCTGCAAAACAAAAAACAACCAAGAAAAACAATGCAGGGGAAATGGGAAAGTAAGGTAGTTCCTTTTCCATATCTCTGTCGTATCACACAGACAAAATAACAACAACAAAAAAAAACTCCTACAACAAATAATATTATAAATATTATTTTTCCATGTAAGAGGTTGTAACAGTTTCCATAGAAACACTGTGGATCTACAAAGACAGAAAGGTTTGTCCTGTGAATCCATCTCATGTTACACAGCATGCAGAAAACCTGAAGACCTGGTAGATAAGTTGTACATGGTGCTTGAAGAATTTATCTTTAAAGAAAGACAGTATGAATACATAAACTGCTTGACTGGGTTGGTTGACATTTTGGTTAGGTTTCAGTCTCCTTTGAATTTCAAACAGAAGAATAAAAACAGCTCACTAACTGAGAACACAGCTAGAAACACATTAAAGGATGATATCACTGATCATGAAAAATAACCACTTGAAATCTTTTGTGAAAACAACACAACACTGATAGCAGGAATTAATAAAACAGATAAAGGAAACAGATGTGATACAAGGTGAGAACGAGAAAAAGTCCATTCACATTTTTTTAAAAAGAAACAAATGTTAATTTCTCTGCCTTGTGTTGAAATAGCTGTAGCACATGAGATTTTGCTACTCACATGCTAGCCAAACAAGATCATCATCTGTCTGAAGAGAGTCATCTTTTTCTAGGAACAAAGTGACATTTTTTTGTAAACCTCTAAAGACATATCTGTCACACTAATTTGGCAAAGGCTCTAGCTTATTTGTGTTTGTATGGAGAAAGTACTACATCTGGATTGTAGCTACTCCTACATAATTCTCCAGACTAATTGTTTAATTTTTGTGCTATGGTACTACTTCTGAGACAAACCTCTTCATCTGAGATAAAGTGCTGCTTTGATGACTGTTTTCCCAAGATTGCCTTTTAATTAGTTCACTGTTGCCTCCTTCATCTCCTCCCTGCACCACTGCTTAGGTCTGCTGTTTCATGGCGACTCCCCACTTCCCTCCTAGGTCTGGGGAGGGAAAAAACCTCATCCTGCCAACTCAAGCATGCTGCTTACTATCAGTTTGCTCTCCTACACCCTATCATTGCTAGCAAGACTTACCTCAGTCACTGACTCCCAAGTCAGTGGTCTATCTTCAAGGATAGGTTAACGCCGAGGTACCTTGTCTGTTCATAAACAAACAAACCAGCCAACCCAGAAAGCACTGCATTTCAGTTTCCTTTTTGCTTTGAGGTGTTTGGTGGACAGACCATAGTGTGTTGTTTTTTTTTTTTTGTTATATATATATATATATATATATATATATAGTTGAGTTGGACAAATACATACAGAGTATATGTTGGCAGTGTTTGTTGTGTTCTTTTCTTCAAAGACTTGGAATTTGCTAATTTGTTTACACAGCTTGGGCTACCATAAACAGTCAGATTATGCACACAGCATTATTTCTGACCCTTCACTTCTTTTTAATCCTAAAATCCAATTTGTTTTCTGAGTGTCCTAATAGATGGAGGACCAGGAATGGAACACTTCAGGAAGAACAAGGGGTACCTGGATAATTTAAATACATCTGTTCTCTTGTGCATGCAAAAATAACCTCATAGCTTTGAAGATAAATACAGCACATAGAAGCATAAAAGTTCTTTCAGAAAATGGAGACAAAATATTAATCATCTGTTTAAAATACTTCATATTGATCTTTGACACACTTACACAAATTAGAGAATGTTTCAGACCAAAGTATGAATGGTCAGCTATTTTTGTCTTTCTCTTCATCAGCTGCCAAGCATAAGAGAATTTTGTTTTCTTGTCTTTTCTTTATGTATAAAACTCTGGGCTAGACTTTTAGCAAATGTAGATAGGCACAAATGCCCTAAATTAAAATCCAGAGGTACCTATAGAAAGCATTTCTGAATTTAGAGCACTATTACTATAATAACCCTCCCCATGAACTGATCCTCAAAACTTAACTTTACATAAAGTTTTGGCAAGTCCAAAGCACTGTAGTAGACCTTGACTATCTATTTTATTCCTTCAGTAATACTTAGCCAAATTTAAGATTTTTCCTTGTGAAATTTGTAAATAAAAAAATATTTTTTTTTTCCTGTAACTAAACAATGATAAACATATAAAAGTATAAACTATTATGCTGAAAATACAGCTAAAGGTACAAATACTGTCTTTTGAATGTTTATAAATGTATTTGAAATAGAAATCATTTTATCATACAAAATCTTTTCCAAAGAATAAACAATATCTATCTCAAGTATAGTTACAGGAAACTAGTAGATGCACACCTTAAAAAGTTGATCAAGAAGGATATTGATGGTGTTAATGCCATTTCTCAATATTGATCTTCTAGTCAAATTTCATTGTGTTTGGTACTTTACAAATATGGAGAACATGACAGATTGCAACACAAAAATTTAATATGCAAAATACAGTATTATAGAATAAGGTTTTTACGTTATTCAATATTCTTGCTAGATGTCTTCGGATTGCTATGGAACATGGTTAACTTGGTTAGCTTTACCTATTTTTTTTTATTAGAAACATAAGCTGGTCTTGAAAGTGGTGATATGTTCATGCAGTAAAGGTTAGTAAACTCATTCTGTTTACAGCTCATTTACAACTGCTGTGTATTTACATTAAAAACATTAAAATAAAGAAGCATTAACATACTTCTTTAGATATGATGCACAACTGGTATAAATACAGAAGCATATAAATATGTACTTAATAGAATGTGAACAAGATTCAGTAATGTCTGTATATTTTTTTTCTACTTGCCAACATTATTCTTTAACTTTGGGTTCAATACATGTATCCTATCTTATAAATCCAAGCGTGTATATATACAGGGTAAAACTCATAGTAGTTTTTTTGCTGCAAATGGGTTTCTCATAATAATAATAACAAAAAAAAAAAAAAGCATTACTTCAAAGGATCTACAACTCTAATTTTGCCTTTATGTTAGTTACACCCAGTATGCTGTTTCTTTCAGAGCTGCCACCTGCAATGCTTTTATATCAATTGTTACACAATTAATATGTCAAAGTTGCTCTTCAGGCCTACTGAGATTTACCTATTCATTCTCTACTTATTTTACAAAATGCAGTACTTTGAACCTGAAATCAGCTAACAGATTTAAACATTCTGTACTTAATGAGCAAAAGCCTACCTCTGAACTGAACCCTAACAGAATAATTCTAAAAGTTATGGAATATAATCACAAAGCTGTAATTCAGAACAAATACATGTGATCATAAATCATCCAGTATTTTCTACGAATTATGCAGATTTCCAAACAGGGCTTTTTTAGAAAAACCTGATGGGTAAGAAAATTCATTTTCTAACACGCTCATGAGGAAGAGTAGCAAGCTTGTTGTTGCCTACCCAGTTTTGCAAACTTTCTTTCAGTTACAATGAATAAAAATTCTGCCCCCCCCCCAACTATTTCTGCAAACAAAACCAGTATGAAACGCAAATCAAGGTTTTAGTCAATTAGTAAGTTAACTAGACTTTTACACGCATCCACACTTCTTTTTTTTTCTTTGTGACCTGGATTTCACTAGAAACTTTCCATGTTTTGTTGCTGAAATTACAAGTAAATAAAATGTGAATTCATCTTTATGAGACTGTGTAATAAGATACAGAAATTTCGTTTCCCTTTAACATTAAAATATAGATTGTGCTACATCTAATACTACCTTTTCACTTAATTCTTTCCTTCTCATCCCTTTATCTAAAAATAATTCATATTTCTTTCTCTGTGTGCTCACGCGTGGGTGTGTTTATAAAGAAATATGTTCACTGCGTAAACTACACCTGAAGGCAGAAAATGACACCAGAATACACTAAATGACTCCATCAAAGAAAGGACAAATGCACAGAAAGTTAGTGAACTTCTACCCACATTGGCTCTCTTAGGTATTGCTAGACCCTTAAACTGTTTTTTACTGTACCAAGTTGTATGTCACTAAAAATAACTAACAGTATCTAGTGCACATATTAAAGGGCTGGGAAAATTGCATTAATAAGTAGCATCATATAACTTTGCATCATATTTTTTTCTCTCTCTAGGTTTTGGGAATTGGGCAGTGTTTTAACTTTTTTTTTTTCTTTTTTCACACACCATTCTCTACTTCTCTGCAAGGGTGTAACTTAGCCCTGGAATCCCATACACTGCAATATAAATTAAGATAGATCTGTGTTCTTGGCCCACAGCAAATGGCCATAACATATACATTCTGGTCTTCTAAAGAAATACAATACTAACTTCACCAAACTGGCAGAATCAGATGATGTCCAAGAGGCATACAGTGAGGTGAGCTGGTTTGCTGAAGAAATTATTTGATATAGTACAATTGCAAAGAACTGTTGAAGGATCTTAGGGGCACAAATGACTGAACAACAAAATGACACATGAAATTCATTATAGATTCATACAAAGTTATGCATGGGGAAAAATAAACCTACTTCCACAAAAAAAACAATAAACTCTGAGTTGACCAAGAGGAAGGACAGGAGAAAAAATAAAAAAGAAAAAAAAAAAGGAAAAGAAAAAAAAAAGTCAGTACTAGAAACATAATAATTGAGGGAAAAAAAAAAAAAAGATACTATCAACATGCTACGGCATAAATTTAAGTTCTTCCAAATCTTCTGGATGTTTTGAAGACAATAAGAACAACTGAAGTGCAACAAGGCTGTCGTACTGAGTATGACACTCATAGCAACTGAGTAGATTTGGACTCCTGAGCCTGCAAGGACTTAAGAGTCTACATACGATGGGGTCTTTTTAAACATGAGTGAAATGGAGAGGATGGATAGGGATCACGTGTTCACTGTTCCTCACTAAAAGTAGCCTTCATCAGTAAAGGTGGTGGGAGACAGACTCAAAACAAATAATAAAAAGTCATTCTTCCAGTGGCACTCCTCACTCAAGGTAATTGTGAATAGAAAAAGGTATATATCCAAGATTTACTAATCAGAAATCTCCTGGTGTCCAAAAATATTTGGAGACTTGAAAAGTACCTACTTTCCTTGTTCTCACTGTTATCTCACTATGCCCCCTGTTTAAAACATAGTACTGAGTTAGACATACCCTTGACTAAGGCACTATGGTTTATACAAACTGCATCATTTTAGCACCACTACTCTATATATCCTCTGACTTCTTCCCGTTTGTTGAGAGTGTGGTCTGTGCAATTTAGGACACAGACACAGGAGAGTAAAAATTACATTAACATTGCAAATGCTGTACCAGGCATGAGAAGAAACAGATGAAGTTTGTCTCTAAAAAACATTCATGTTAAATTTTGTTTGTTTGTTTGTTTTAAGTTAGAGCATGGGAGATTTGTTGTATGCCAGATTATTTAAACTCTTTTTACTATAACGTGATATAAACAACCAGAATGATACACAATTTATGATGTATCTTCTTTCCATTAAAAAAAAAGGCAAGGAAGTTATAAAACAATTTAATAACCTTATTTGATGCATCAAGAAGAAACTTTTAGGATAAGGTTATAATGTGGTATTATAATTTGACTTAGAAGACAGTCTTTCACATATTTCAATGTTTCCAGAGATTTTAATAGTCAGAAAATTTTGTATAGAGCATATGAATGCAATAACCATGAATGATTTGCAGTGAATAGTTCTGAATTCCCTTTTTTCCTTTCTCAAACAAACAAATAAACAAAACTCATACCTAAAAGCAAAATAAATAGCGTTTGAAATCTGAATGCAAATCACAGGTAATGTGAAACATAGGTCTATGGATGAAGGGCACTTAAAAACACTGGAATCCAGAACAAGAGAATAAAAGAAAGCAAGTCTTTGAAGTTACTGAGCCATTATTGATTGGGTTCTATGCTTCTCTGAATTAACTTTCAATGGATTTTACTGAAGAGTAGTTGCAGGATATTCTGAGTTTGTTTCTTGCTTTTGCATCATCCACACAGCTAGCCAGCAAATATATTCTGATAATGCCTGATTTATACAAACATATTTTAAACACATGCTCTCCCCCTTTGCTTTTGCTATTCTAGTTTGGCATGCTGATTCAGACAAGAGCAGGTGAATATTTTTAATGAAGATTTCATCCTATTATTTTTCCGTTTTTTTATTTAGATTTTATGCGTGTTTAGGGAAGAAAAATAGCTATTTTGGTGCTTTCTTTTTTAAAAATGTCTCCTTTCAGTTTCAACAAAAATGAAAAATAATCAGGATTTGAAAAAATTCAAATGTCTGTAGCTGTGGAAGAGAAACTGGGTAAGAAAAACCTAGCAGAGAAAAATGAAAGCAGGAATAGAAGATAAGGGGAGACAGAAAAATGAGCTTTTCTGTGAGAAGTAACAGATTGATGTCACCAGCACACAAGGAGATCACTGATGTAATCTTAGAAAATGGAAGATGTTGCTTTTTACTGACTATTTAGCACCCATAAAAGTTCATGGCTCTAAGTGATCACGTTCCATGGTAAGGGTGTTATCTGTCCATGCCCCCACGTCCTCCTACTTACTATACAAGTAAGAAAGGAAATAGTACTTTGGTAGGTTTTTTGTTTGTTTAAATATATATAACCAGATACTGAATTTAAAAGTAGAGAGAATAAACAATGAGAACAAATAGTAGCTTTTGGGAGAAAATACAACTCCATGAAATAGTTCTCAGATTAAGAAATTAGTGGAATAACTCTGAGACTACTAACTTAATCTATTTTGGACATATGGAATTGTGGAATAGGGAGTTAGGATGAAAAAACACTGGTGAATGAGCATGCCTTTATAAATAATAGCAACTGCAGAAACAAGCCAAATTATTCCCCAGAGTGCTAGACATAAGACCCCTGAGTGAATTCAGAGCTCATTTGAAGTTAGAGGGAAGATAGGGGCCACAGATACTTTTTTCCATCATCTTTCTCCTCTGTCAAGGAATGCCACACAAACAGCCCCATCATACACTGCTGCTGTTGCTGTTTAGAGGCTGGGCTCTCTCTGATCTGATGAACCATCATCAACTGATATGGCAACACAATGGCTTCTTAAAACCACCAGGTGGTGCATAAGCTTTAATATAATGCACAGACAATAATTTCTCCTGTCTGGGGTCTTTATTCTAATGTCAGGACTCTTCAAACAAAGAAAGCATGCATTTGACATTTAGTGCACTGCAGTTAATTAGTTCTGAAGATTTTTAACACACTGGGAAGGAAAAAAAAAACACCCCAACAGTAAGCATATATTTAGTATTCATATGATCTCAGTAAAATACATACTGAATAATCCCCTTTTGTCTCTACGTCTGGTATTGTATTGATTATACTTCCAACCTTGGCTACAAACTGTTTCAAAGCATGAATGTCTTTGCATCGCTGTATTGCAAATCCTGTAACAATACCACCTGCTATAAAAGTACACTGCCAGAATTTGTGCTAGAGTTATGGCAGGAAATTGTAATTCTTTAAAACACAGAACAACAACCTTTTATTTTATACCTTAATATATTGCGGAATTGTGAATGCCAAACATTACCTCTGCATGTTAATAAGATATTCAATTGGTTTGCTCAATTCGTTTTGATTTAGAGACCATGTAAGTTACCTTCTAGCTTGTATCTAGTGGTTGTGAAAATGTTTCTGTTAAATAGTTTGTAGATGGATTTTTTTTCCCGACAGAGCTCTTAGAACAGCAGTATTTGTGGGATATTACTTGCTTTTCTTTAGAATCAAAGAAAATATTTTTTTTTCAACAAAGATTTTTTTTGTGTGTGTATGTAAAAACATTTCCTGATTACTTTCATTGACACCAGTAGTTTTCAGAGAGTTAGCAGACTGACGGGGCAGTACTTGGTAAGCCAAACTAAGTATTCAGTATAGCTACCTTATCTATAAAAAAATAAAGTATGTGCATGATGTAAAGTATAGCACCGTGCTAAGAGTCTGCAAGTGAAAAATGAATGTGATGTATGTGTCTATGAAGATTCGTTTTTTTAAAATTAAAATGTTGAATTACTTTTTCCTCCATACAAATTTTCTAGTATGTTATGCACTCACAAATTTACTGTTTATGATGTTCTTTCACTTGGTATGCTGGCCACCACCATCATTATTATTATTTCTGTATCACTTAAGTGGGATAGTTATGTATCAGCATCATTGTGTTAATTAGATGCTGAACAAACACAGAAAACCGTTATATCATCATTTAACATGCTCTCCTTCTGAGCATTGGATGTGCTCTTTGTTCTGGTTGCAAGTCACTGCTGGCAAGACTGAGCTACAACCATATACTGTATTTTCAGTAACTATTTCTAGGTGTGAGGCTTTATCTAAGAGCAACAGTGGGCTTTGGATGTCTACTGGCAGGTATACCCATAAATTAAAATGACAAATAATAATAATAATAATAAAAAAATGTCCTGTCTGTAATGTGCAGGTTTAAAGAGTAGGCTCTTGATTTGTACAAATGAGATGTTTCATAATCATTAATTTTCAAGAGATCAGCAGGTCAAGGAAGCTACTGAAGTTTTGGCTTTACTCCCAGGGACTTTTTTTTTTTTTTTTTGTTAAAATGCATGTGCACTTAACTATCATTCTATTCAGTACTAAGTATAACAAAAATACCATATAATCAATGAAGAATTAATTTTGTAAGGTCATTAAGAATGACCTTCTTAATAATTGTAAAAAGCATATAATATTTCACTGAATAATGTACTGGTTATCCTGTGAATATTTGAGAAGTTCAGTCTTCTTCAGAAAGAGAACAGTTATGGGCTCATATAGACGCATAACATTTAAATTTTTAAGAGTACATCAATAACCTGGAAGATTCTGAGCTGAGCTTTTGGTGCTATACTACAAGAAACAGCATAAAGGTACCAAATCTGAACAAGTGCATATTGGATTTATCTGTTCTATCTGTAATTTTGTGGTTTATATTCCACCATCACCTACAGACTATATTGAGAGCTATACTGTATATGCAACCTTCCAACTGCTTATTCAATCAACAATGTATTCAACAACAGAACTGGTGAAAGACAAAATGACTATTTAACTTGAAGTTGCCTCAACTACAACAGAGCTTTTCTCCACAAGATTGCCCTCAACTGCCAAGTAATTACAGTATCACCATGAAAAAGCACCATCCAGAGTTATAGGTCTGTACAAGAACCACTCTAGATGGGTCTTAATTCTGCTGTGACATCTCTAGCTTTCTTCAAAAGGGGAAGTTCTGTTCTACTTCCTTGCACAGAGAAACAACTGGAAGGTACTAGTGCATTGTATACAGTAATTTTGTTAATTTATAGTTTCACTTTGTTCACTCTGTATTTTAAATTTCAGAACACAGCACACTGTCAATTACATTACCATACCAGTTTCAGGGTTGAAACAGAAGATCCAGGCCAGCAAACAGATCATAGATCACAGAATGGTTTGGGTTGGAAGGAACCTTAAAGATCACTTAGTTCCAACCCCCCTGCCATGGGCAGGGATACCTCCCACCACACCAGATTGCTCAAAGCCCCATCCAACCTGGCCTTGAACACCTCCAGGGATGAGGCATCCACAGCTTCTCTGGGCAACCTGCTCCAGTGCCTCAACACCCTCTGAGCAAAGAATGTCTTCCAAATATCTAATCTAAATCTACCCTTTTTAGTTTAAAGCCGTTACTCCTTGTCCTATCTCTACACTCCCTGACAAAGCGGCACAAGGGCTGGGGCTAGTCCCTGAGAGCCCCTCTCTGCCGCCCCTTCCTCCTCACACCGTGCCCTGCTCCAGCGTGGGGCCTGCCTAAGGGCTGAGGGAGGGAAATCCCTGCTCCAGCGCGGCCTCCTGCCCAGGGGCCACAGGGGGATCTCTGCTCCGGCACCTGGAGGCCCTGCTGCCCTCCTCCTCCTCTCCTTTGTTATGTCTACATCTGTAACGAGAGCAACTTGTCTTTAACAAGAGAAGCAAGAAGGTCCAGTGCACTTTGCTTGTTGGGCTGGCACTGTGTGTCTAGGAAAGACATTTCCAATAAGAAAGTCACCAGAAATTATCATGCCTGTGCTACAATAATTTTTCAGACAATTTAACCACGTAGCACCATGTATGCCTGTATGGACACTTACGGTAATAGTGTTAATTCTTGTCTTAATATAGTGGAGAACATAATAAAAATAAACATTAAGGAAAAAATAAACTTTCAAGAGAAATCTAGAATTCTTTCACCAATTCCTAAAACAAAATGTCTTCCCTCCCCCCCCCCCCCCCTTTTTTTTTTTCCATTGTGTTATTTCCAGGTAAGATGTTGATTTGCTCCTTGTTCTTTCCCTTTAGTGGGAGTAGGCAAATGGTTCAAAACACAGAGCACAGAATAAAATCTTAAGATTATGGGGGGGTGTGTGGGGGGGGGGTGTTCCCCTTCTATCTAGCGTTTTGCCCTTGACCAGATCATTTCAACTTTCTGCTTCTTCTCCTCGTGCCTGTTGCCTCTCTTTATGTAGGGTCAATTCAGAAGAGCAGTTGAAGAGACAGGGTGAATGATTATTTTATAAAAATGACAAAGAATGATGATAGTTTACCAGCACAAAGGTGCTTTACTGAACTGAGAGTTTACACCATAAACTTCTTTACCAGCAATTTTCTTAGTAAACATAACATGAATGTATGAGGTAGCAATGGCAATTCTTTAGTTTTATTTTCAATCTCTTGAAATACAGAATATTTTTTTCTAATTACTACAATTAAATAGTTGCATAAGAATATCACTGGAAAAAGAGTATTAAGACATATTTGATGTAATTTTCCAACAAACTTTAGTTATGTTTTTTGAGCAGTCTCTGAATCATTAATGGAAAAAAAAAAAGTTTAGAAATCTACTTTTTATTTCCAAACCTGAAGGCTAACTATAGCAATTTCTAAACTGTATTTTACAGCATGTGAAAAGTTTAATAATGTATACCTCTAAAATAAGCATACATACACAATGTCTATTGCAATTACTTCTCTTGTGATTTTTAATTCAATCTCATGCATTTTTAAGCCAGATTAACAGTTCTGAGAGTTTGATTTTGGCAGTAGCATATTGAGCAATACATGGTTCTGATCTTGTTTATACATTCAGAAATTGCAGTTATCCAAATTACTATTATTTAAAAGAATCAGAGGTTTTATGTGCTTGTTAGGAGAGACATTTCTCATGGACCTCAACATCTGTCTTTCAATATTAAAGACAACTCAACAGTGCATTATTTCACATGCTTCCGTATATCAGCATTGATAATCCTTTAACATAGGTGTTTAATGAAAGGTTGGATGTGGTACTTAAGGACATGGTTTAAGTGGTAGGGGGATGGTTGGACCAGATGAACTTGGAGGTCTTTTCCAACCTTAATGATTTTACGATAGCTTGAGAACCTCTGGGAGTTCTCTGAGAGGTGGAAAATAAATAACCAAATAAATGAAGTGGGATGAATATGGCCAGAACTATCCTCCATTTCTGGATAAACCACAACTTTTAACAGATAGCAAGTTCAAAACTGAAGATAGTCAAATGAAGAAATTATTTTTGAAAAACTGTCATAACTCATCTCAACTTCTAATATACATATATTATATGTATATATATATAATAATTATTATTATTTTCCCAAATAGGACTGAGACAGGTATTTGTGAAGATGATTAGTCTGAAATGATAGATATAAAGAAAAAACATTATTATGCACGACTTTGATTTTATGGTCAAAATACAATTCTTGTACTGAAAATCTAAGTTTATTTTCAGTGTTTCCTCTTTCTCTCTACCAGAGACAAGCTTAAGGAAATTCCATTACTGAGTATCTGATGTATCCAGGTAACAGTCAGCAGCATTTTACAATATCTAGGCCTACACAAAATGAGATCATTAACTTCACTGCTGTAATTATTACCTGTATTATTAACTGCACCCTTAGCAATAGAATTAAATTCTTATCTGTTCCAGGTACTGTATCTTAGAATGTTGAAGGTCCCCAATGGAAAATAGTTCTTTCACTAAAGGCTGAAGTGTTCCCTGTAATTTACTTCCTTTTGCTGCCTTATCTTGTCAATAGTATAAAATAGCTTTTTAGCAATGAGACTATGCCACACTGCAAAGGCAGTGGAAACTCTGTATACATTATCAAAGACTGCACTAGGCAGAATTTTACCAGGTAACTCTAAGAGAATGTCCCTTGATGTTGTACAGAAGTGATTCCGTAAAATTTCAGAGGGCTGGAACACCTCTCCTATGAAGAAAGGCTGAGAGAGAGAGCTGGGGATATTCAGCCTGGAGAAGAGAAAGCAGCTCTTGGTAGACTTTCTTGCAGACCATAAGCCCCCGTATAAGTGGGCTTATAAGAAGGGCAGAGAGACTTTTTACAAGGGCATTTAGTGACAGGACAAGAGGTAATGGTTTTAAACTAAAAGAGCGTAGAATCAGATTAGATATTAGGAAGAAATTTGTCACTTAAAGGGTGTAAAGGCACTGGAACTGGTTGCCCAGAGAAGTTGTTGGTACCCCAGCCCTAGAAATCTTCAAGGTCAGCCCAAAGGATTTGGGGCAGCCTGATCTATAAGAGATGCCCTTGCCCAGGGCAGAGGGGTTGGACTAGATGACGTTTAAAGGTCCCTTTCAACCCAAACCATTCTATGATTCTATAAAAAATTTGAGATGGGAGACTGAAACAAGAGACAATACCATGATGACCCTTGCTGTATTTAGGTTTTTTTGAAGATTTGCTACGCATAAAGCAAAGAAATGGCTAATAGTCTGGTGGCTCAACTTGGCCAAGGTTTCTCCCAGCAGTGTCCAGAAGCCACTGATGGTGCAGTTGTCTCAAAGCCTCAAGCTCTTCCCTTTACTCCATTTATCATTCTGCTCTTTACTTAATCTTTGACCATCTCTAATCTTTGTCTATTGAAAAGTTTTATTTCTCTTTCAAATCGATAATGAATATTGGCTCTGTAAATTTGTCTCTAAACTAATAAAATGCCCATTTAACACAATTCTTTTCCTCTATATACAGGAGGTACAAGTAAGATGATGAAGGGACTGGAGCATCTTCCATAGGAGAGGCTGAGGGAACTGGGACTGTTCAGCCTGGAAAACAGGCAAAAAAAATGCTCAGGGGGATCTCATCAATGTGTACAAATACCTGAAGGGAAGGTGTAAAGAAGATGGAGCCAAGCTCTTTTCTGTGATGTCTAGCCACAAACACAGAAGGTTCTGCCTGAACATAAGGAAAAACAACTTTACTGTGAGGGTGACTGAGCACTGAAAGAGGCTGCACAGAGTGGTGGTGGAGACTCAACACCTGGAGAAATTCAAAAGCCATCTGGACTGTGCAGCCTGCTGTATGTAATGCTGGTTGAGCAGCGGGGATGTTGGACAAAATGACCTCCAGAGGTCCCTTCCAACCTCAAATATTCTGTATGATTCTGTGAACACAAACTTCTTTTATTTGGGTTGCTTATTATTTTTTGCTCTATATAACTATCAAAACATAACACACTAGGTCCCCTCTCCCCCACCCACCCCCCTTTTTTTTTTTTTTTTTCAGAAGAGACATGTCAAGACTGATACAATGACATAAAAGGGAGGGGAGAAAAAAATAATTCAAAAAAAAAAGAAAGAACATTTTCTAATTTTTTTCTTTAAAAAAAAAAACAACAAAAAACAACCAGCTTGCTGGTATATCCCTGGGGGTATTACATTCAGAGTATTCTGCTAATAAGAACACCGAAACTTTCTGAATCAGAACCATTCTTCTCATATAACTTCAACAGAACCCACCCCTTTGCTGAGGACAAGCCTGTATTTCTTTTCTTTTTTTTTTTTTTTTTTTCCACAGAAGGCATTGTGGATGCAAAACTCAAACCACGGGCAGTGTATATGCGAAGTCAGAAGAGCTATGCTAGTTGAAAGTGGACCACTGTTCCAAAAAGCTCTCTTGTTATTTCCAATTTTTTAGAGAGCAGGGAGACATTGATTATAATATATACTTCAATAGGTGAACCTACGGTAAATAACATTTGTATGAGTTATGCAGAAATTATGAAATATATCTGTAGACAATTCAGTGAAAAAAAAAAATAGTATTGCTGGCTGCTGGATTTATACATAATTTGTTAGAGCAGGTAGGAAAAATGACATTTTGTCCTAGAAGAAAATGCACTAGCCACAAAAAAAGGTAGTTCTGACTTCACTCCTGATTTTGTTTACTAAGCACAGACAAAATTACAAAGTACAATACAGCCACAAATATTTTTGTTTTGAAGCCTTAAAATATACATAGCTTTGACCAGCAAAAGAAGGTATACTATAATTCAAAGATGGTGTATAAGGAAATCTGCTTTTTATTATCCAATTTGGATTACCTTCAGAGATAGATGCCAGATTCATTTATATTAAATGCCTTATCCACTAACTAAAAAATAAAAATAAAAAGGAATTTACTAATTCCCCCAAACTAACAAGTTAAAGCTAGTTCTGAAGGTATGAAGCATAGAATAACAAATTTCTCTGATCAGGGTTCTTACATCATTAGAGTATTAGGTATGAAATACTTAGGAATGTTTTAATCTTACAAAGCCTACACACTAACAGGACTCTTCGAAGATACATATATGCTTTCCTTCCCAAAATATTTAAATTTAGCACTGCTTATTAAGCTATCTAGCTTCCATTTTTTGATGTATTATCAAAAGACAACACATTTTCCTTTACTTTTCAAAAAAATCTGTTACTTATGTTATGACCAGTGACTTGTTCATATAGAAACTACTTCAGCTGCAGTGAAAATTAGGCTCTCAGCATTTTTTTTAAGATTGGTTCTGAGGCATAGACTATTCATAAAAGTGCTACTCAACTTCTACGTTAGGCCACATACTTGAGTTGCATGAAGATGACATCCCAAATCTTTTTCTAATACATCAATGTTCATTACAAAGTATCTGCAGTGGACTGAAAACGTTCGCAACTAGGTAATCAATATTTATGTTTTAATATAGGGAGCACATTCAGTTTCCTGTAACATTTCATAACCCTTCATTCAGGATACAGTAATAGCAAAGGTATGTAGGAGAACTGATGTTCGCCTATCCTATTTGTTGCAGAAGACTCCCCTCAAGAGTATTCTTACCTGCAGTATGACAAGCAGTCATATAAAAGTTGTCTAGTGTTACCAAACAGGATTTTAGCTACTCAGGCATAAGGCTCACAAGGTTAGCACACTTCAGAAATGAATCTGCCTGAAAATAGTCTGCGAGTCTGTTCGCAAATCCCATATTGATGGTGAACTGAACAGTTTGATTTGGGTTCATTATCAGGAAAGAATCAGAATAAAGACGTTGCAATATGATAATTCGAGTGCTTTATGATGATGTGCAGATCTATGATGGGGCACATCAGCACCTCATATGGCTCTTCTGGACACTACTTATCCTGAGAAATATTGATATAGGTAAAAACACACATAATTAAAACTTTCCAGAAATACATGCTTGTTTCTGTTCATGTGTGAAAATACATGACCTTCAAGGCTCCTTCTGCCTCTATATCCATGAATAAAACTGCTGCAGGAAGACTTGAATAATTTCATGAGTTTTTTGATATGTGACTAGAAAAAGGTCTATACAACTCTGCACTCTTAGAGGTCATGCCTTACACATTCATTCAATGCAAAAATACCTGGCATGTGTATAAGCTCATTTCCATTACATGACTTTATTTGCAGAACAATTTCTGGTATAGAAAATACCACTTAGTATTCTCTCTAACATTCAACATAGTGAAGTAAGCATTCAGTGAAATGTCAATATGGGCATTCAAACTACGGAAACAACTAACCATTTTACCAGAGCACAAACTTAAAGGTGAGAATTCTGAATGTAAGCCCAAACTGTGACATTAAAGCATACTGAAACATCCGAGGGAGAATCTGAGATGGAATCAATTTCCAAACAACAGAATCTTTCATCACATGATACTTTGTGTAAAGATAATATCCTACGTTCACTACATTATCATTACAAGTGTCATACGTTGTTTTCACAACTACAACTGCTCAGCTATGTGTTGTTCAAAGTAAAAATTGAGTAAGACAATTGTCTTTGCTATGCTTCCCTTTTCACATGTTCCATATGAATAAGAAGGAACCAAGACGGGTCCCTTGCTCAGCTGTAACTTGTATTATGTGCTTCTCTTATTTATGATTACTTGGATTATGACCCAGGAAGCTCATGTGTTTGCTTGCATCAGCATATTTTTTTCAGAACAATAAACCATTAAACCCACACAGAAATACCATTATAAAACATCTGATTTGTTGTAAATCCATGTGACTATTTATATTACTAGACAGTATTTTAACTCATTTAGGTCATACAATTGATTGTAAAGAATGTATACAGTTTTCCTATGACAGATACAAACCTTGCTTCCAGTGTCATCTAAAACTACTCAAAGACAAAGGAAGAAAAGTTTCTTCATAGAATTTAAGCTTTTGGCTCGGCCAAGTTTTGCTACAAATCCATGTTGGTCTGAAAGAAACAGAAGCTGTTATCAAAGTTATAGGGCTATGAGAGCTCATCAGCCAGGAATAACAAGAGTTTTTCTTACTCATATACCAGTGCACTGAAACCTGTAAATCTGGCATCTTTCAAGCTATTGAATTACTAAAGAATGCACTAGTTTAATTGGGATTCAGTGCTTTTCTTCCTCACCATTCTTTTCTTAATTTATTCCTCCTTAGGTATAATTAGATGCATCAAACTTCAGCTTCTGAATAAGGTCAAATAATTCTCCTACCTAGATGTCATAACGAGTCCTTACTGTGAATTTTCAGATAGAAATTTCTTACTCATCCCTGCAAGGGAGCCCATGTATTTTGAATTTGAATTCTGAATCATTCCTCAAAGTGACTTATAACCGATATGAGAAGGCTGAGCTAGGCTGAGAAGAACCTGAGATGAGCAGAGAAACTGCCAAGGATCATGCTTTAATCAGCAGGAATATACAACATTCTTACTAATAATGCCTAATGCAATACCTCTGGTAGAGGTAGTTTGGTCACAAGATTGTTTAAAGGACATTAGAGATCACAGCTGCTTCCTTTTGCCAATTACATTACACTTGAAACAAAGCTACTTTGCTAAGTAAGTTTCTGCATACGTGGACTGAAGCAAAGTGAAACTTCTGCCTTTAACAGTTATAATTCTATTTGTCTTCAAGCAAAAGACAAGTTATTAAGGAAATACCTATTTCTGAGCTGTGCCCAAAGTCACTGTTAATTAAAAAACAAACAACACTTCCCCAAACATTACAATTCTCTCCTCTAACAATATCTACATTTCTGCATGATTTGAGTCTTTTGACCATTCTTACTTACCTCTCATGAAATTCGTTCCTCCAGTGCCTCGAGAAAAAGAGAATTGTTGTATGAGGCTGGAAGAGCTTTATTTTCTGGTCTCTTTTGCCTAACCTCATCTCCCAAAAGAACCAAAAGACAGTTTGCCATCCCCTCCTTTGATCCTTCTTTATAGCATCAGACACTCCTTATAACAACAGCAGACCTTCCTCCTGAAGGTCTTCTTTCTGTCTGTCCTTCTCATGCTTTCTTTCTTTCTTTTCTATTATCTGTTCTGAAAGGACAGCTGGAATCTGATATCTAGAGCAAAAGAAATGTTAGCCTGGAAGAGGAAAACAATTCAGGACACGCTAAAGGGAAGACTCCTATTCTGTAGAAACTTGAACTCTGTCTTTGAGAACGTGAACCCTTCTTCCCTTTATTCTGCTGTTGCTCAATCTCTGAGAGACAGCATTATCATGAGATATAATATACCTAAAAATAACCAGGTACCTAAGGGGTAGTGGAAAATTCAGCCACTGCCTTATAGCTTTAAATTTTGTTCATAACTTATTCACAATATAGACCCTCAGAGCTCAAAAACAGTTTACGTTTTCCAAGTGTTTTCATCTTCACATTAATTTACCATTATAGATTTTTCTTCTCATGTTTCTTATAGAGAAAGTCAACAAGACTTTGCTTCACTTCAATTGTTATTATTCCTTCAGGGTCACTAAATACATATAGTTAATTTATATGTTTTACCAACAGACCAACAATATCTTGTGGTCTTTAGATAGATTTACAATTTTATGCAGCAAAAATCCACATACACGTATGTAGATAGATTACAGATTTATGTGTACTAACAGATACTAAGAAGGAAAAAAATATCAGAATAGACAGAAACAGACAATCAGCTTATGACTGATTCGTTCTTCAACTGCTTTTTCAGTTCACCTATAAATATATTTCATAAGAAAGTTTCTGGGACTCACTACAAATGCAAACATGCAAAGCTACTCCAAAAGATCCACTTAAACTACAAATATCTATTTTAAGCAGAATTGGCAGTATTAGGACTACATTATTACATATTACAGAGTAAATTTACAGAGTAGAAACTGGCTAGATAGTTGGGCCCAAAGAGTCGTGGTGAATGGAGTTAAATCCAGTTGGACACTGGTCACTAGTGGAGTCCCCCAGGGCTCAGTACTGGGGCCAGTTCTCTTTAATATCTTTATCGATGATCTGGATGAGGGGATCAAGTGCACCCTCAGTAAGTTTGCAGACAACACCAAGTTAGGTGCGTGTGTCGATCTGCTCGAGGGTAGGAAGGCTCTGCAGGAGGATCTGGATAGGCTGGACCAATGGGCTGAGGCCAACTGTATGAAGTTCAACAAGGCCTAGTGCCGGGTCCTGCACCTGAGGAGCAACAACCCCAAGCAGCGCTACAGGCTGGGAGATGAGTGGCTGGAAAGCAGCCTGGCCGAGAAGGACCTGGGAGTATTGGTTGATAGTCGGCTGAATATGAGCCAGCAGTGTGCTCAGGTGGCCAAGAAGGCCAACAACATCCTGGCTTGCATAAGAAACAGTGTGGGCAGCAGGGCTAGGGAAGTGATTGTCCCCCTGTACTCGGCTCCGGTGAGGCCGCACCTCGAGTACTGTGTTCAGTTTTGGGCCCCTCGCTACAAGAAGGACATGGAGGTGCTCGAGAGAGTCCAGAGAAGGGTGACCAAGCTGGTGAGGGGTCTGGAGAACAAGTCTTACGAGGAGCGGCTGAGGGAGCTGGGCTTGTTCAGCCTGGAGAAGAGGAGGCTCAGGGGCGACCTTATCGCACTCTACAGGTACCTTAAGGGAGGCTGTGGCGAGATGGGGCGAGGTGGGTGTTGGTCTGTTCTCCCACGTGCCTGGTGACAGGACGAGGGGGAATGGGCTAAAGTTGCGACAGGGGAGGTTTAGGTTGGATATTAGGAAGAACTTCTTTACTGAAAGGGTTGTTAGGCATTGGAATAGGCTTCCCAGGGAAGTGGTTGAGTCACCATCCCTGGAGGTCTTTAAAAGACGTTTAGATTTAGAGCTTTGTGATATGGTTTAGTGGAGGACTTGTTAGTGTTAGGTCAGAGGTTGGACTAGGTGATCTTGGAGGTCTCTTCCAACCTAGATGATTCTGTGATACTGTGAAAATGAAATCATATTTTATCCATATTTTATATTTTTCAGCCCTGTTCCCCCCAAGATGAGCAGAATATTTTCCAGCTGCATTGGTAGGTTTTTGGTTTCTTAAAGGCAATATGAAGTGTATGTTTAACTGAGCTCTGGAAAGTAGAATCCATAATGGTATCATGGGCATCTACATTAATCACTTTTAACAGCAAGTTTCAACAAAATGAATCTGAATTTAGTAAAGAATCCTGCTAATGATTCAACTTACTTTCCCAAAGTTGTGTTGGCACTTCAGTGCTAAGAGGCAAGCCATAAAAATTATAAAAAGTTCAGTCAGCAAAGTAATCAAACTGGTTCCCTGTATACATAAATCTATTGAGTAAGACAAAGCCATTTTTACATTGGTCCTTTTCACAACAGTGTTGCACAACATAGGCAGCCTCAAGGGAGCTAATTCTGTTTCAGTGAACAATTTCATTTTCAGCATAATTTGTTAGATAATTGTGTCTTTAAATTTAGTCCATGCATTCATTTGTTCACTTAATTAACTCTGATTTATTTTAAAGCTCTCTCCTTGAAGTTCTATTGTTTTTCATTTTGGCTTTTAACTTGCTGAAGATTACAATAGATTTTGAGATCCTTTGGAAATTGTGTGGATCCTACACACGGAACATTGTAGAAGTGTAAAGTTCTTTTCTTTTGCTGAACCAATGAGCTACAGTTTTCAGTTCAGGCTGTGGTAAGAACAATTTTGTAAAGGAATACCAGGTTGTAACTTGCCATGTAAGCAGCCTAATCTGTTTCATGACCATGTACTTATTGGATATACTTCTTAGGAAAAAGACAAGGAAAAATACAAATCCCATATTCCATAAATAACACCGTACTTTTTAGATCTGTATGCAGTGAAGAAGCACTAGACAGAAGAGCCCTACAAAGAGTTTAATATCTATGTGCTACATCATTTATAGTTCAGCTGGACACACATGAACTGCTCTTGTTATTCTTCATTTTAGACTGCTGCTCACAACAGAATCTTTACACTAACAGTACTAGAAAGGTATAACCATTTCATTGATTTGTTCTTAAGTACAGGACTGATTGAAGTTTTAGCAGGGTTTCTGTGGCAACAACACTGCAGTCCATAAATTGGGTTATTCACAGCTCAGCTCTCCCCCTTTCTACAATGTATAGATGAAACAATAGCTACATATTTTATTATAGTAATAAAGCATCAATTTATTCTACTAATAAAAGAAAAAACATAGATTATGGTGCTTCTTCTTGTCAACGACTTTCAGTCTTGTACGGTATCAAAACAGTTTTTACCATGTGCTACAACCACACAGCATAGAACTCTCTTTTGGTTCAAACTGAAATAATAATGGTCAGATGGGGAAGCACCTGGATGCATAGGAGAGATTTTCTATTCCTCTTCTGTGGCTCTATGTCTGTTTTTATAGAATCAGAAAATCTTTTAGGTTGGAAGGGACCACTGGAGGTCATCTTGTCCAACCTCCCTGCTTAAGTAGGGTCAGCTACAGCAGGTTGCCTAGGACCATGTCCAGACAGCTTTTCATTGTCTTCACAAATAGAGACCGTGCAACCTCTCTGGGCAACCCCTTCCAGTGTTTGACCACCTGCACAGTAAAAATGAAGGATTTGTGTTGAGATGGATTTTCATGTTTGTCAGATTGCATCCACAGTCTCTTGTCCTGTTAGTTGTTACCACTGAGGCTCTGACTCTGGCTCAGTCTTCTTCATTCTCTCCCATCAGGTATTTCTACACATTAATAAGATCCGCCCTGAGCCTCTATGCTTCGGCCTGAACAGCCCCTTCTCTCAGCCTCTCCTTGTATGCCAGATGGTCTGTCCCTTATACATGTTTTTTGCCCTTCAATGGACTTGTTCCAGTAAGTCTGTATCTTTCTTGCACTTGAGAGCCCAGAACTGGACCCATCACTTCCATTGTGGTCCGACCAGTGCTAAGCATATGGGAAGGATTACTTCCCTCAACCTGCTGGCAACAATCTTCCACATGCAGTCTGGGATGCTGTTGCCTTCTTTTCCAAAAAGACTCATAGTCAACTTGTCTAACACATTCCCAGGTTCTTCTCTGCAGAGCTGCTTTCCAGCTGGACAGTCCTAGTGTGTACTGGTGCTTGGGGTTATTCCTTCCCTGATGTAGGACCTGCTATTTCCATCTGCTGAGGGAACTTAATGAGTTTCCTGTCTGACAATTTCTCTAGTCTGTTGAGGTCCCTCTGAATGGCAGCATAACCATCTGGTATATCAGACACTCCTCCCCCTTTTTTTCTAACACCTGTGAACTTGCCAGGCATGTGGTCTGCCCCATCATCCAGATCATTAATGAAAACATTTAACAATATTAGCCCCATTGTTGAACCATGGATTTCTCCACTAGCAATTTGCCTTCAACGAGACTCTCTGCCACCAATCGTCACCCTCTGGACCTGGCTGTTCTGCAAGTTTTTAATCCACCTTGATGTCCACTTATCTAACCAGTCAGTCAGTTTGTCTATTATGATGTTATGGGAGAGAGTGTCAAAAGCTTTACTAAAGCTGAGGTAAACAACACTCACTACTCTCCCTTCATCCACTAAGCTAGTCATCTCAGACCTTTGAGATCATCAAGTCCAACTACCCACATAACACTCTAAGTCCACCACCAAACCATGTCTCTAAACACCACATTATCATGTCTCTGAAGCACCTCTAGGGATGGCGACTCCACCACCTCCCTGGGCAGCCTGTCCCAATGCCTCTCCACCCTTTCCATGAAGAAATTCTTCTTAATATCCAATCTAAACCTCCTCTGGCACAACTTGAGGCCACTGCCTCATATCCCAATCATTTGTCACATGAGAAAAGAGATCAACACCCTTCTGGCTGCAACCTCCTTTCAGGTGGTTGTAGGGAGCAATAAGATCTCCCCTCAGCCTCCTTTCCTCTAGATTAAACAAAGGTTGGTTAATCATTGTTACTATTTCATAAGCCAGTGTTGACTACTCCTGATCACCTGCTTGTCTTTCATGTGTTTATATGTGGTTCCCACAACTAGTTGCTGCATTACTTTCCCACGGACTGACATAAGGCTGACTGGCCTGTAGTTCCCCAGATCTTCCTTCATGGCCTTTCAGAATATAGCAATGAAAGCTACTTTCTCCCAGTCTTCAGAGATCTTTCCTGATTGCTATGAGCTCCCAAAGAGAAGGTCTAATTGAGAGTGGCCTTGCAATGACATCCATCTCCCTTAACACTCATTGGTGCAACCATCAGGCCCCCTTGACTTAGGTATGTCCAGTTTGTTTATATGCTCCCTAGCCTGGACCTCTTCCACCCTGATTGTCTTCCTTGCTCCAGAATTTTCCCTCTGGTTTCTGTAGCCTGGGGTTCCTGAATGCTGATATTATCAGCAAAGACTGAGGCAAAGAAGCATTAAATATTTTAGCCTTATCCATGTCCGTTGTCACCAGCAGTCTTCTGCACTCAGCAGGGCCCATATTTTCTCTAGTCTTCCTTTTGTAGCTTAAGTACTTGTAGAATCTGTTCTTGTTTCATTGTTTCCCAGATTCAGCTCCAGGTAGTCTTTGCTTTTCCCATATTACTAGCTAAATATGGCATCTGCTAGGACACCCAGACCTCTAGCCAAGAGATTAGCTACAATGACAGACATAAGAAAACTTTTACGTTTACTAGAAAAACAGTATGGGTGTATGCTCATAAATAGTGAAATAATGAGAGACAAGAGAAAATTTGTTTCTTTATGGACCAGAAAAAGTGGAATGAGGAGACCATTCAATGTCTGATATGCAGTTTTAGTGTATATGTTTATCAGTTGTTATTGAATAGATTTGTTTCCTGGTCTGATGTTTTAATATGGGCATTGTGACTTGACAACTGTTTTCGCAGCAAATTGCAATAATATGAAGTTTAACATTTTCTAGGAGAAGGCAGTGGGCTGGGAAGCAAACAGAGCTTCAATAATTGCAAAAGCAGCAGAAAAATATCTGAACACATATACTAAATTTAACTGTTTTAATATTTTGTTTTGTTTTGTTTTTCTTTTTCCAGTTTTAAAACTAAAAATGCCATCATCAGCAACTGCGGATCAGTTAATCTTTTTAACACTTTCACTCTGTGATCTTTTCTAAAATAAAGCATTTACTACATTAAAAGAGAGCCCTGACATAGAAATCTTACAAATCCTACTTGCTTTTGAAGGCATGCATATATACGGAACACCCTTATCCTTCCCTCCATATTCCCAACCATGGAGAAAGGATTGCATCATCCAAGCACCTATAAATAAAGGAAAGAGACTGAAAACATCTTTTTACTTCTTCTGTAATGTTTAGGGTTTAACCAGGATGACAGTTTCATGGTACCCAGTCAAAGAAAAAAGAAAATTCTCTTTACCAATAATTAAGAGAGTCCCTGTGAGTCACAGATTGCAACGGGATGATGATTACAGCCTGGAAATTCCATTTACAGCACTCCTTGAGCTGTGACTTCATGCTTGAGGTTACTCAAACAGAACATTTCCAAGTATAAAAGACAAAACTAACGCTCTGTTAAGTGTTGGGTGTTCCTTCCTTCTTCTGTGATGTGCCTTCTCACCTGTCAAAATCTGGTGCTTTTATGGTTCATCCAATCCTTTTCTTTACTTTCCCTCTTGCTCCCGGCACTTCTCTTGCTTCCCTTTTACCTTTCCCTCTCTTTCCTTCTTTGTCTAACACATCTTAAGTGTAACTTCCTTTGAGGCAATAATAAAAGTCAGATACAACAGGCAGAACAGATAGGTGTCATGCGAATACATGTCCTTACAGCATGACAGAAAGTGGGCTCCAAGAACAGCTAAAAATTATACTTGACTGAGTACAGCGTACCAGCCAAATGAGCAGCTGAGAACAAGTACTGCAATAAGAAACTTGAAATTCTGAATAAGAAAAAATATGTAAATCACAGTATGTCAGTAGCAATTGCTAAACTAAACCTCACATGAAGTGACTGACAAAGTTAATAAGGGTGCTTAGAGTCATAGCTTCTTGCAGCTACGTACTCAGTTTTGATTTCCCTTCACAAACATCACTCCTATGAACCTTAACTGCATAGACTCATGACAGTGAGGTGAATAACGCTACCATCTCCCTTTTAGAAACAGAGAACTGGATATCAAGATTAGCCAAAAAAAAAAAAAAAAAAAGGCAGCAAGACAGCATTTAGAAAGAATTCTCAAGGCAAGCAGTCTTGTCCTCAAATCCAACTGTAAGCCCATAAATACACAAAGTGAGAAAGCAAGTGCATTTTTAACAGTAAAGTCTCCCAAGTTCCTCTGCACTCATACAGAATTTCCTCCATTGCTCTAGGCCACTTAGTGTCTATCTTCATCCAAAAACTCCTTGAGAAGATTAGATTTACTCACACTTAGAAAATGAGCTCTACACAAATGTAGCAATGATGCCAGCTTTCATTCAGAGTTATTGTTACAAGAACCAAAGTAGTGCTGCCCTTCTATATACCAGGCTAATGGATAAAGAATTTGCATGAGAGGGGAAGGATGGCTTTAATAGCTTTTGCCTGAGAGGTTTCAGTCCAACAGAAAGTCTCATATTCTGGCTATAATATACACTATAAGAAAAGCTTTCAAGCGTTCTTGGATTTTATATTCCACAAAATAATGTAAATTTATTTATCCATTAAGAGAGGCATATAAAAAAGTAAGACTTAGAGAAGCACTTACAATAACGGAGACCTGCCTTCTCAGGGCTGTTTATGTGCTGAGTAATATACAATATTTGGTAAAATTACTGGACTTGGGCATAGAGTGCTGTTTATACCCACCCTGTATTTCTCGAGTCTTCCTTAGGAATTAGTGGGGAAAAAATCTCAGACAAAATATTCAGTTTGCCAGTACTGTTGTAGATAGTCAATAGTAACAGTTGTCAACTTTAAAAATATATTTTCTGAAAATACTTTCATGCAAAGACTACCAAATAAAAGTTCAATTTAAAATTGTATTACCAATTACTTGCATATAATTTTATTTCCAGACTTTCATAACTCGGTGTTGTCTCCGTAAGCCTATGCTAGCTCAGTGAGCTGCATAATAATTTTCTTTGATACCAGATTTTGACAACCAAGGAGCTATTATCAGAAAAGTTAGCAATCTACAGACAGCATACATACCCCCACATCTAACAACCACCCCATATCACCCACAAAAGGTTTTGATAAAAGGCATTGACCTTTAACCAACTGTTCTTTATTATTAGTGTACAACATGACATACAGATTTCACATAAAGAGAGAGACTTCTATACTTCTCTTTTCCTTCCTTAGCTTTTGTTCTCTCCAGTATAAGTGCACTTAGAATTTAAGAAGTCTTTAATCTTTAATTGGGTTGACTTCTACTTCATTCCAGAACACCTATTCAGGTGATACTGAACTAAGAAAGAAATACTATGATAGCAACACATATTTCTTCCAGTATGGAAGTAGTATACATGGACTTAGTTCTCCTCCCTCCAAAACATCCTCCAGCACTCTTCCTCTATGCCCACATTAAAATCAATGAAAAAAGAATCCCCCTCTCCCCAGAAGGACGAAAGATACTTATACTGCAATGATGACTTAATGAAATGATTGTCAAATTATGGCTTGAGAATCTCAATTTTTAAATCTATTCCTCTCTTCCTTCTGCATATAATAAACAGCTTCATCAGAAAAGAGTGTCATGGGAGGATGCCAAAACTCTTCAGTTAAGAAAAAAAAATATCTCAATTCTTTTACACAGAAGTATGGAAAAAAGTCAACTATTGCTGAACACCACAAAGCAGTATTACTACTAGTTGAACTTTTATTTGCTACGGAACAAATGAAAAAATGTAGCCATTAAAAAAGAAATAAACAGAAGGGTGAAGAACAGATTTAGCCAAGTCCTCACTAAATAGAATGCATACAAAATAAGAAATCATATTTATGATTTGATTCTTCCTGTGCACTCTGGCTGTCTGTTTTATAATTGTAACCCACATACAGAAAGCAGCATGAGAAAAACAATTTTTAACTAGTTCCATCATCAACTGCATGGACAGAAAATGCATGAAGAAAATGCAACAGCTTATTCTAATGAAAAGATTCTAGGAGCATTATGTGGAGACCATGGCTTTGAAATATATATCAGTCCAGTTTGTTCCGACATAATCTAGAAGTTCATGCATGGAGGCCTTACCAGACCTACCTTGAAATTTTCATCCAGGCACAGTGAATAAAACAGGATTTCAGCTCTTGCTTTCCATGTTGTGTTGATGTTTTTTAAGCTACTGAGGAAACTGTAGAGGGTATTTTCAAAGTCAAACAATGGAAGAGGAGAAAAAAGGCTTTCTTTGGAATTTATTATAGAATGAGGGTTTCAGAGAAAAGCAGCTCATCCAAAAAAATTATATGGGGGTCTCATTTGGACATCAGAAAAAATGCTACATGTAATCTAAAGAAAGAATGTGGTCAGAACATGAGAAAAAGACAACACAGAAATCACTGACTGAATTTAAGTCAGTTTTGCTGAACACTTTTTTCATTTATCTCAGCCACCTCTAGTATCAGAGTTTACACCCCGTATACCTACAACCCGGGTAGAACAGGACATACTCTACAGATCAATGCTTGGCTGAATGGCCAATGCTGCTGTTACAATTTCAACTTACACAAACACAGAATCTTCACGACAGAGCACAGACTTCTAGGGAGAAATGGAAGCCACATATTGGAAAGAGGCAACAGTGTCTTTGCCAGCAAGCTACCAGCAATCATGAAGTCTTCAACCTACATTGATCAGGGGATGCAGACCAAAGCCTGCAGGTAAATGTAGGCACAGAGGTAAAAGCATATGTGGCAGTGAAGGTAGCTCTCACACTACCCATGCAAACACAGGAACTAAAAGTAGTTGCAGAATTATGCCCTTACTGAAGTCACACGTCACATTGTGGGACAGCCCACACAACTGCAAAGCTACGTGAATGGAGAAAAACTCTTAGCAAAGACAGGCAGGATGGAAGAGGAGGGGGCTTCTCTCTGTCTGCTTGGGGATGTGTCTGCATGTAGAGGGAGGCAGCTGAAAAAAAATGCACAGAGGCCAGCTATGAGGGAGGTGGCAGGCCCAGGGAGACCTAGGTGTGCCAGGATCAGAAAAATGGGCCAACAAAGATGACATCATGGTTGGCAAATGCTGCAGACTGCATGATTAATAGGAGCAGGTAGCCAAAGGCTTCCTCAGACAACTGGGAGAAACTTCACAATTTCACATACTAAGGGATTTTGATTACTGATATCTGCTGGGAGCGCAATGTGACTGGAAGGCCCCACACAGTCAGATTTCTGGAGAGAGCTGAAGACTTTGTTTGATTGTTTTTAATAGAGCTGCTGGATGGGACAGCCAGAAGAGCTGGAGGATACACAGGATTATCAGAGGACCTGATACTCACAAATAAAGAACTTCTCAGGGATATGAAAGTCACAGAAGACTTGACAGCAGCAACCATGAGATGATGGAGTTTAAGGTTCTGAGAGAAGTGTGCAATGTAAACACAGAAACACAGCCCTGAACTTTAGAAGAGAAAACTTCAGCCTGATTAGGAAACTGATAATCAAGTTCACAAACGGGGACCATCATGAGGGTTGGAGGAACACAGAAGAGATGACTACTTTTCAGGGATATCCTTCTCAAAGCATAAGAACATACAAGAATATGAGCAGGCATGACAATAAGTTAGCTTGCCTGAATTCCTGACTAAGCTTAAACACAAAAGGAAGCATATATAAATTTGAAGCTGAGAAAGAGAACTGAGTAGGAATACCAAACACTGCCTGGTCATATACAGTGCATATTAGGAGAGTTAAAACTTCCTGGAGTTGAAATTGACAAGGAATGGAAAAAGCAACAAGATGGACTTCTACAAGCATGTCATCAGAAAAAGACAAGGAAATTGAAGACATTCTGCTGAATAGGCCAGATGACCCTGTAAGGAAGAACTTGGAAAAGGGTGAGGTGTTCAATGCCTTCTTCACCGCAAACTTCACTAGCAAATCTTATGTCTTGTAAACCCCTGTGTCCAATGGTAGAGTCTTGGAGGAGAGAATTATGGTCCTCAGCAGAGAAGGATCAAGTTAGAGACCACTTAGATAAGCTAAACATAGATAAGTTCCTGGGACTGGGCTTTCACGAGTGTTGAGGGGGGAAGCCTACATCACAGCAAGGCTGCACTCTATCATCTTTGAAAATAATGGAAGGTGCTCCCCAGTGACTGAAAAGGATTATGACCAACTTATGCAGAAAAAGCATAAGGAATATTCAGGATATTCAGGCTTCATGGGCTTTTCTTGGTCTTAGAAAATTAAGGAGCAAATACTCAAGAAAACTACTTCCAGAAATATGAATCTATGCTGGCTTGTCTCCAAGTGAACTGTGCTTTACGAAGGTGACTGCCTTTCGCAATGAAATGACTAGCTTTGTGGAGGAACAGGAAAACTGTGATGTCATTTTCCTCAACTTTAACAAGGGTTTCAACAAAGACTGTCATAGCATCCTTTGAAGTTATCTCTGGTTTTGAGCAGGAGTTTGGTCTAAGTGACTTCCACAAGCCCCTTCAGCTGCTACTAAAATAGAAAAGTATATCTGAACTGTACTTACAAGATTCCTTATTAAAGACATTTTCTACAGTCAGCCAGATACAGTCAGATGGTATTTAATTCCATCTACGTGTCAAGATGACTTTATCTTATTTTAGCTGGTGCTAAATACTGACCGCAACCTGTCTGTTCTGGAACTTAATGTCATCACATACTGAGAAAAAAAAATAAAAATACAGTGATCATAATCTAAGTATTACTTATGCAAATTTAATATATCAGTTTCTTTCTTTATATGGATCATGACAAAGACAGTAACAAAGCCATTAAGCCATTGGAAAGAAAAATAGCTTGGCACTCTGCAGGTTTTTTAGAGAAATGATTTTGCATTATGTAGCATTAATTGCAACAAAACATATACTTTGTGTAGCAGTAGCTTTTCAGCTCCTCATGGTAAACTGACAGGTGTAAAAAGTCATATTAACAAAACAGACACAAAAACTTCCACCAGCTATAAGAAATGCTTGAAAAAATATTATTAAAAATGTGCAACTACAGATAACAAGCTTGCTACTACAAAAACAGTGAAAGTGCAGCATAATAATATCCACAGTTAACGATATAGACAATTAACTATCACCAAATAATGCTTCACTGTTGGCCAAAAGCTCCCATACATAGCCAATATATTGCTACCCTTCAATCAAGACAATAATTAAAACCTTGGTTGGAAGAGCCATTTTTTACTGTAGCCTCTGCTTCCTTAAAGCATGGGGAAATTGAATAGTTTCTGGTGGTTGCTCACTACTCTACAGATAAAAGACAATTTGTTATTGTCTACATGATTATTTTCAAGATGACACTGGAATTGTATTTCAAAATGAGTACTATATGCATCTTGCTTGAATTTTGACAACATATAATCATTTACAACTGTTAATGCAAGTGTTAATTTGTAGAGACATCACTTTGCCTGCAAAATTAATAGAAAATGAGAATAAATACCTACTTCTAGCCAATTCTCCAGTTCACTTACTAGGTAAGATAGCAAAGAACAACACAGGTAAATCACCATGTGATCTTGAAACTCGCACAAGACAACTGTTTAACCCCTTTCATAACAAACTGACAAAAGATACCTCTCTCTTATTTAGAGGAAATATTTTTATTTGTCAGTCTTGAATATATATTAAAACATTGGTGTGTTGTTATCTCTGTAGCCTGTAGCTGAAAGGAGTTGTTTATATAAGACTAGCTACAGATTGCCCTGCTGCAGCATTTAAGCCCTTTTAAAGATACCAAAGAAGTGACAGTGATAGTACAGCATAGAGCCAGACCACGCCCAGGCCCCAGGGCCACCAGCCCCTGCCTCACTGGGGCCACAGCAGGGCTGGGCTCCAGCTCCCCACAGCCCTGCCCTGCCCGGTCATGGCCCCTGCCCAACTGGGCCCACCTGTAGGCCCATGACCCTGTCCAGCCTTGGCCTGGTCCTGGCCCCATGGAGGTGCTCCTGGTGCCCCGCTCCTGGTGGGTCACTGGGATGGGCCTTGCCTGCCGTGCCCTGCCTGGCCCACCTGGGGACACCCCGTGCTTCAGGACTGGGGGAGCTGCCAGACCTCACAGCACCCCAACAAGCATTAATGATTTATCTATCACAGTCTTAAATGCAAAACACTGTAAAATATGTGGGAAAATTTGTCACAAAATGTTCTATGGAGGACCGATTATTACAATGAATTGATAAACTGATCAGAAATGTGGCTTGTTATAAATAAAAACAATCAAGTTTTCAAATACAACCGGCTTGAAAATTCACAGAAAGCTTTCAGAGATCATTTGTAAAAGTGTTCAGAGATTCAGCAAGATGCACACACATGCTCCAGAAGCCCAGTATAACCTAGACCTTTGATACCAATCTTAAAATCCAAGTCATTTCAATTTCTAAAAACTTGTTCAAAATTATTATCTCCATTACTACCACAAATAGATCTGCAACAAAAATCACAGAATCCTAGAATCATTAAGGTTGGAAAAGACCTACAAGATCATCTGGTCCAACCATAAACATAGAATCATAGAATATCCTGAGTTGGAAGGGACCCATAAGGAACATCCAGTCCAACTCCTGGCACCACACAGGTCTACCCAAAAGTTCAGACCATGTGACTAAGTGCACAGTCCAATCTCTTCTTAAATTCAGACAGGCTTGGTGCAGTGACTACTTCACTGGGCAGCCTGTTCCAGTGTGCGACCACCCTCTTGGTGAAGAACCTCTTCCTGATGTCTAGCCTAAACCTCCTCTGCCTCAGCTTGACACCATTCCCGAGGGTCCTATCACTGGTGATTAAGGAGAATAGGTCAGCGCCTGCCCCTCCACTCCCCCTTGCGAGGAAGTTGTAGACTGTGATGAGGTCCCCCCTCAGCCTCCTCTTCTCCAGGCTGAACAGGTCCAGTGACCTCAGCCGCTCCTCATATGAGTTCCCCTCTAGGTCCTTCACCATCTTCTTCGCCCTCCTCTGGACACTCTCCAACATCCTTTTTGTACTGTGGTGCCCAGAACTGCACACAGTACTCGAGGTGAGGTCGCACCAGCGCAGAGTAGAGCGGGACAATCACTTCCCTCGACCGACTAGAAATGCCGTGCTTGATGCATCCCAGGATACGGTTGGCCTTCCTGGCTGCCAGGGCACACTGCTGGCTCATATTCAACTTGCCGTCAACCACAACCCCCAGATCCCTCTCTGCGGGGCTGCTCCCTAGCGACTCATCGCTCAGTCTGTATGTATAGCCAGGGTTGCCCCATCCCAAGTGCAGGACCCGGCACTTGCTCTTGTTAAACTTCATGCGATTGGTGATTGCACAGCTCTCCAATCTGTCCAGATCTCTCTGCAAGGCCTTTCCACCCTCAGCAGAGTCCACAACTCCTCCAAGTTTGGTGTCGTCGGCAAATTTGCTCAAAACACCTTCTAGTCCTACATCCAAATCATTTATAAAAACATTGAAGAGCACTGGCCCTAAAATGGAGCCTTGAGGGACCCCACTAGTGACCATCCGCCAGCCTGATGTGGCCCCATTTACCACAACTCTTTGAGCCCTGCCCGTCAGCCAATTGCTCACCCATCGCATGTTGTTTTTGTTTAGTTGTATGCTGGACATTTTGTCCAGTGGGATCCTATGGGAAACCATGTCAAAAGCTTTGCTGAAGTCCAAAAAGATCACATCAGCTGGTTTCCCTTGATCGACTAGATGAGTGGTCTTATCATAAAAGGAAATCAAATTTGTTAGGCAGGACCCACCCCTCATGAACCCATGTTGGCTGGGACGAATGACTGCATTGTCCCCCAGGTGTGCTTCAATAACTTCAAGATCATCCTCTCCATAATTTTACCAGGCACTGACATGAGACTGACAGGCCTGTAATTGCTAGGGTCTTCTTTCTTACCCTTCTTGAAAATTGGCACAACATTTGCCAGCTTCCAGTCTACTGGGACCTCTCCAGATTCCCAAGATCATTGAAAAATAATTGAGAGAGGTCCCGCGATGACGTCTGCCAGCTCTTTAAGCACCCTGGGATGAATCCCATCTGGACCCATGGACTTGTATGGATCCAGGTGGAGCAACAAATCCCGCACACATTCAGGGTCGGTTGGGTCCGTCATGGTCCACCGTCATGGTCCTCCAGCTCAGGGCACCCAGGGTCCCAAAGCCCATCATCAGCTTTGAAGACGGAGGCAAAGAAGGCATTAAATGTCTCTGCTTTGCCTATGCCCTTGTCTGTGAGGTGACCTTTCCCATCAAGTAGCGGACCTATGTTTTCTTTGGTTCTCCTTTTTCCATTGACATATCTAAAAAAAACCTTTTTATTGTCTCCCACAGACTTGGCCAGCTTCAACTCTAGTTGGGCTTTGGCCACACGAATTTTCTCCCTACAAACACGAACAGTGTCCCCGTATTCCTTCCACGTCACCTGACCCTCCTTCCAGCAGCCATACACTTCCTTTTTTCGCCTAAGCTCCAGTAGAAGATCCCTGGTCAGCCAGGCCGGCCTTCTGCCCCGCCTGCTTGACTTCCGATATTTTGGAATTGCCTGATCCTGTGCTTTTAGGAGGCAGTGCTTAAAGATGGACCAGCACTGATGGACGCCACTGCCTTCAAAAGCAGTTTCCCAGGGGACCTTGCTGACTAGTTCCCTGAGCAGCCTGAAGTCTGCTTTCCCCATATCCAGGGCTGAAGTTTTGGTGGCAGTTTTCCTCCTGTCGCCATAAATTTTAAACTCAACCACTTCACAGTCACTATGGCCGAGACAGCCACCAATTGCCACATCCCCCACAAGACCCTCTCTGTTCTCCAGCAACAGATCTAGGAGGGCATCTTTCCTAGTTGGCTCCCTTAGCACCTGCACCAAGTTATCATCTAGGTGCTTTATGAACCTCCTGGACTTGCTCGTGTCGGCCATGTGGTGATCGCAGTTGACGTCTGGCAAGTTGAAATCCCCCATAAGGACAAGGGGAGTTGATCTCAAGGCATCTCTTAGTTCTGCAAAGAATAATTCATCGGCATTGTTGTCCTGGCCGGGTGGTCTGTAATAGACTCCCACAACGACATCCCCTTTATTTGTTCGTCCCTTAATCCTTACCCAGAGGCTCTCAACTTGACCATCACCAACTTGAAGTTCCACACAGTCCAGCCCCTGCTTCACATACATCGCCACCCTCCCCCACCTCGCTTGCCCTGCCTGTCCCTCCTGAGGAGCCTGTAACCATCTATTGCAACACACCAGTCACAGGACTCATCCCACGAGGTTTTGCTTATGCTGATGATGTTGTAGCTGTGGGACTGGGCCAAGACTTCTAGCTCATCCATTTTATTCCTCATACTGCGTGCGTTTGTGTAGAAGCACTTCAAATGTGTCTCCCTACATGCAGCACCTTGTGTATCCAACCGAAGGACCTTCCTAGCACACAGTCCCTCTGATTCTAGCACACCATCCCTTAGCTTATCACCGGCATGCCTGGTTTTATCCCTTTCCCCCTTCAACTCCAGTTTAAAGCCCTATCTATCAGCCCCGCCAACTCCTGAGCCAAAATCCTTACCCCTCTCTGAGAGAGGCACATCCCATCTGGTGCCAGCAGGCCCGGTGTCGCGTAGACCTTCCCACGATCAACAAACCCAAAGTTCTGCCGGCTGCACCAGTCCCAAAGCCACGTATTAATGTGATGAGGCTACTTGTCAGCATCGATCCCCCCTATCAGAAAGACAGAGGCAAACACAACCTGTGCCCCTGGTCCTTTAAGTAGTCACCCTAAAGCCCCTTTTGATCACTCTCGGACTTCTCATTACTACCTCGTCATTACCAGCCTGAAAGACCAGTAGCAGGTAGTAGTCAGTGGGCCGTACCAGGCGATTGACTTTCTTAGCTAAGTCTCTCACCCGAGCCCCAGGGAGGCAGCAGACTTCCCTGTGGGTTGGGTCTGGATGGCATATTGGTCCCTCTGTCCCTTTCAGAAGGGAGTCCCCCATGACGATAACCCTTCTTTCTTTCTTGACAGAAGATGTAGCAATGCAGGGGGTAGGTTGCCTTGCCTTAGGCACCCTTTGCAACTGGAACGGGCTTTTGTCTACATCGTTGTTTTGAATGTCATGTTCTAGAGCTTCATACCTGTTATATAAGGGTATGTTATATAAGTGTAGATGGGAAGGTGAGGATATCAGGTCATGATATGAGGATAATAGGGAAATAGGGGATATGAGGATAATAGGGGTATCCTCATGATATGAGGATAACAGAGCGTGCCTATCACGCCGAGCAGGAACCTGCCTCCATTCCCCCCCTTGGCCTAGGTCCCCTCCTACTGCCTGGTGGGATGAGGGAACTTTTGTCTTCTGTGTAGCAGGAGACACTTGTGCTGTTGCAGGCTCGTGAGTCTGTCTCAGAGAGGATAGAGTACATTTCCACCAGTCACTTTCCCTCTCTGATTCCCTTATGCTCCTGAGGCTGCTCACCTCCTCCCATAGCTCCGCCACCAGGCTAAGCAGCTCTTCGACCTGGGCACACCTCCCACAGGCATACCCCTCGCTGCTGCTGTCAGATACCGACAGAAGACTCGGGCACACCCTGCAGCCCAAGACCTGGATGGCTGCGTGTTTCCCTGAGCCCTCGGTCTGAGTAGCCACATCGGTGACTGTGGCTGGGGAGGCCACAGGAGATGTGGAGGCCATGGTTTTCTGCCTGGTGGATACCATGGCCGGGTCCTCGCGAGCACGTTACAAAGCACCGTTGGGGAAAGACCGCTGCAAAAGAGCGACAACGGGCCCTCCCTGCTCACCCTGCCTGCGCGAACTGCCGTGCAAAGTGCCTCGCCTCGCCCTGTTTGCCCGTCCTGGTCGCTTGCGCTCCCTAGGGGCTGCCTTTGAACGTCGGGGGGGGCAGGGCGCCGCTGGCTCTGCCCAGGCCTTGTCAGCCTCCCTCGGGAGGGCTGCCGGCGGCTCTCTCGTGTGGCCTCGATGCTGGACAAAAAGCCCTGCCCGCCTCAATCCCCCACTCCGCTGCAGAACGCGTCTGCCCCGGAGCCGATCGCCTGCAACATGCAACATAAACAGCTGACACCCTACAAATAATATATGAAATGTAATAAATTTACTAAAAACTATATTGAAATACATCAAAAGCTCAACTGTAAGCTTGAAGCTGCTTATAATTGATCAGTATAAGTAAGGGGTAGGACAACAGCAATGTACATTTGAGAGAAAAATACATGATACTGTAAGAGGAGTGTTGCTTCCGTAAAACAGAGAATAAAGCACTGCTATTGCAGGCTATCATATGGCCTAATTTTCATGTGTGTGATATCTCATTTCCATCCAAAGAGTTTTATTATTCTTATCATACTGACAGTTGAACTAAAAGTACGCACTTTTCCTAAAGCTTAAGAACATGTTTCTTCCCAAAACTTTTTAAGCTTCTTACTGATCCACTTGGTAGGACCCAGAAATAGATTCAGAACTGGCATTTATCATATTACTTATGTAATGTTATTTTTCCCCCCATTCAGATTTCCACATAGTGCTTCCACCTCAGATTATTAGTGACTTCACATAGTTCTGTATTTACCTTTTTTAGCCCACTCCTTGCCTCAGTCAACAGAAGAACTTAAATGCCTCATAGAAAACTCTGTGGGAGGAAGATACATTATATCTTATTGCTTGTTCATAGTGCCTCACCACTATATTCCTTGTCACCAGCTAAGGGAAAGCTCTGGGTTAATAGAACACTATTATAGCACTTAGCACTTCTACATTCTACTGTCCAACTTCATCATCTTTCAGTAATTTTGGTATCTGTCATTGCATTATTGTCTGAGTGCCACTGAAAGATGACAGCACCATGGAGGTGTATTAGACTCAGCACAGACTCCATAAAGATGAATTTTCCTACTGTGACAATTTTGATTTATTCAAGATTTTCCCCTCCCAGTCTGATCTGCAATCCTGAAATTGTATACAACCTCTGAATCTAAGTAACATTTTACTCCTCCCCCAAATTCAAGGCACTTTATATGATTCTACACTGACATTTTGTACAAGATATTTCCAACTAAGGTCTTACAGAGATTTTATTATTAATTTTTGAGGAAGGTATAAAAAGCTTTAGGAGAGGCAGAGCCATGGGGAAGCATCAGAGAATTCTTCTCACTAGCAATACCCCAAAACCTCACTGAGACACTATTCTTCAATTCTCTCAAAGATCTGTAGCAGTTGCAAGCACATGGTTTGCTCAGCATGGCACAGATATTTCAGCTTTCAGAAAGAAACAACAAATTTCAGTAACAGGAAAAACAGCAAACAATATGATGAAACATTTACTACAAAAGTAAATGCCCAGTTCAGCATAGAAGAATTTACGCAAATCAGTGTATGTCAGGAGAAGCTACGTGAGCTTCAGTTAATATTCCATCATACTCCACTTGTATAGCTCAAAGTCAACAGGCCCAACTGATCTTGATATGGTAAGTTATGAAATACAAAATGAGTTGCAGATTTCAAAGTTCTTGCTAGATGGGATTACAACCAGAATTCATGGAAACTAGCATCATCCTTTCTGGCTAGTTAATCTTATCAGCTCTTTGTAACATATTTGTTACCTTACTATCAGTGACCTTAGTTGCAAAACTTACAAACTGCATAATATGATAGTGTTTTATACAATAATATATAATACAATTAAATTTATAGAGCCACTTATTCATTAATGGAAGTAAACCAATGTAAAACACCACTTAAATCAAACAAGTGATAAAAAGTCTAGATGATTCATGGCTCAAGCCCAGTGTCCAACAATACATGCTGGAAGAGAGAACTAATACAAAAGACTTAAATAAAATGGAAAAGCCCGTGATAGATAAAACACATTTTTCAAAGGTGCTAAAAGAACATCCTTCAAGGCAATTAGAATAGAAAGGGTCTAGCAGGTGAAAACTGGTTGTTTTTTTTAATGATTGAGTTTTGAAGTGTGAAGCTCCCTGATGACTGGATGCACGTAATACTGTCAGTGGTAAAGGCAATACCTCAGAGAGTAGGATGTCATATGAGTTACAGCTTTAAGTACAATTATTGACACTTTGTATAAAAGCAAGTCAATCAAAAAAATTCTCTTCTGATGTCACCAGACATTAAGCACAAGGAGCCACCCCATGGGCTGCATTCTCATGCCTGGTTGTGAGAGAAGTGGCAGCTGTCCGGTGGCACAGAAATATTCAGGTCTTTTCCCAGTACAGACTTGTATTTTCACAGAAAAATCATCTTTGAGGGATCATGTTTCAGACACACATCCATTATGTTTGACGACAGTTATCTAATGGAAGATTAAAACAAACTAAAATTGTAACTCTTTTTTTCCTGTTATTCTTTTGCCTCCTGATCAAATGAAATGTCACTGTAACTTGCATAGTCTACGTTTAAAGAGAGTTTCTGTTGTTCGCAATGAGGTCTGTGAAGCACAACTGAAAGCAAAAGATACCACAGGACTAAGGTGTAAAACAGCACACTGAAAAACAGAGTATAGAGGGCATAATGTGACAAAATTCAGTTTCTTTCTTTTGTTTCCTGCTCCAAAATTACTTAGTTCAAATGATTCAGTTCATACTTCAGATGATATATCAAGGTCCATTCTGACTAAAACTGAGGCTTGACCTGTAGAGTAGTTATCATCCTTGACAAGACAGGAGATAGATTATTCCCTTTATAATATCCTTTATTTAAAGCCTTTAACCTTGCAAGAATCAGACTTCTACCTCATCTCCATATAGGCTGACTTGCAGTCTACCCTAAATCTCATCTCTAGCTTGTCTGCATTCCAGGAAACAAACAAACAAACAAAAAGAGAGTCAAAAGGTCCTGAAAAGCAAGCATCAGAAACCCCCAGTTCAGGCAATGCTGCATTCCCCAGCCTGCACGGTGGAAAAGAGCAGTTTGAGTGAAACACGCAAAATTAGAAGGGCCACTTATTCCTGGGCTAGCCATGAGTTCTGCATTAAGTTCTCAGTACAAAACACACCTTGTCATGAAGAAAGAACAATTAATGGCGAAGTACTGCCTTTCCTAAAGTACAAACAAACTGCAAGGTACGATATTGTCTTAAACAACTTCGCTCTCAACGTACCAGCCAATGCAGCAGAGGAGACAAGGGAGCACACTGTATCAGAGCAATGTCTGGAGCTCCTTGAGCCCGAAAGAGAAGGTGAAGAGATGAAACCACATTCCTCACTCCTCAGGCTGCAAGTCCATATGCATCAGAGTAAAACATTGTCGCCACCTTCACACATAGGTAACAGAAATATTTGCTCTTTGTGAAAGAAAGCAGAGGATGAACTCCCTTACAAGTACAGCTTTTATTTTTATTTCAGATAACAGAACTGAGAAAATTGATAAAGTCTTGCTTTTTGCTCTTTTAATGAACTGCTGAAAAAAAATGGCATCATATCACTGCTTTCCTGGAAGCATCTAAAGGTATAGACTGTGAATGTTAGAATTTGGGTTGATGTAATTCAAAGAAGATTGTGTTTTGTACGAAGACGTGTGTAAAAATGTATTGTTAAATTTTAACATGCTTTGACATAAATCTTACAGAAAAAAGTAGTGAAACCGACAGCTAAGACAGTCTTTGAACAAATCCTGACACACTCACTGTCTGAAGGTTTTTTAAAAAATTACTTCCCAGTTATACCACAAACAATAGGGGCTTGAAGTCAGGAAAGCTTTAAATCATTTTCACATAGTCTATGCATGCACAACATGAAATATATTCAAATGTTCTTTTTCTGCTCTCAGAAATCACCTTCTGTCAAATGCTTCTGTTCTTAAATGTCTCTAATCATGAAGACTTCACGCTTCTCTACACACACTATTTCATTGGTATCTTTCCGTTATAAGGTTTTTAACTACATGTAACCCAACTTTTTCTCGCTATAAAGAAAGCACTTAATTCTTGCCCTGCTTGTCCTGAATATGGACAATATGTTATTCTCCCCCATTTGCAGGAACTTTAACTTCAAAGGAAGATTCCTCAGTCTTCAGATGAGTCTCCTCATCTTCTCTTCTTTTGAATTTAAAGCCATGCTTATTCAAAGTTTCTCTTGTAAGATGTGTTTTTTGTTTGTTTATTTTTATTGTTGCTTTTTGGCTGGTTCCTTGTTTTTTTTTAACCAATTAGACATGTTATTCTTGTAGGGAAACTCCTCCTGTTTTTCTTGTAGTGTAATTTCCAAAACATTACAAAAGGATTACTGAAGCTAAACAGGGATGAAAAATTGTCTCACTAGCTGTATATAGACTCACAGAATAATTGAGGCTGAAAAGACACCATCAGGTTTCTTCTCCAACATCATGCTCAAAGCAGGGTAAGCTGTGAGGTCAGGCCAGGCTGCTCAGGGCTTTTGCCAGTTCTGCCTTGAATATCTCTGAGAGTGAGGGGAAATCTCTTCCAGCCATTGCTTTTCCCTTGTTCACCAATCCATTCATTTCATCGCAGAGAGTAATCAGGTTGGTCAGGCATTTATTCCTCTTGATAAATCCATGCTGCTTGTTCCCCATCACTACCATCTCCTTCATGTGCCCAGAACTGGCCTCCATGACTTTATGATTTTCCCCAGAATCTAAAGAGCCACATCCATACCGTAGTTCCCTGTATCATCTTTTTGGCATTTTTGACAATGTGTGAAAGCTTTGCTTTTCCCCATTCTTCAAATCATAACCCAAACTGTACACCTTCTATCCCAACGCGATCAGTTTCACCACTCCATTTAGTGATTATTTTTCTGGTTTTCATTGTTATTTTGAATGCCGATGCTAGTCTCTTAAACACTCTTAATTCTCATCTGTTGTGTAGATAGCAAATTTATCTATAAACCCTATGAGCGCTATGTATTTCTATTTGATCGCCCATAGGGTTAATGACAATATCGAGTAGAGCTGGGTCTAAGGCCAGAGCAAAGTCCTTATGACACACACTTCCACTCTGAATGTGAGCCATTTTGTCATTATGCAGAACAGTTCTGCAATCAGTTCTGTGCTCACTCTTTGTTGATCCATCTAGATCAAATGCAGATTAAAATAGCATATGAAACAGTACCCAAATCCTTATTTAATCAGGATTTATGACACCTACTGTTTCTGCTCTATCTGTAAGACTACTGATTATTAGAGAGCTTTTACATAATTTATTCATGATCTGTGCATTTCTACCATAATTTATTTTTTAGCTCTCATTTTTAATTTTTAGAACTCAAAATGCTACAAGTTAACTCATCAACGAACTGGAGCCGTTGTCTATCGTTATTACAACATGTAACAGATTATGTTGATTCCATCTGTCTCCTTTACAACAGCAGCCTTAACACACAGATTTTTGGGGCTGCTTAGGTGATGGCCTGCAATATATAAGAAAGGAATTGACGGATTTTGTTGTTGTTATTATTGCTTTTACACATTAGTGAATTTAGATTGCCTGGATTTTTAAATGCTCATTGTGAAACATGTTCAATAGGCCTATATTGCAATAGCAGGTAACTGAACTATCTTTTTGAAAGAGGGTGGCAGTACAACATCCCAAGATGGGAAGCCAAACATAGAGACAGAATAATTATTCACTTGTATGTAACCTGTCCATAGCACTTCAATTTTGCATTGCTATTTTTCAGTATTTTCAACAAAATATATTTGATATTCAGAAGAATAACATTTTGTGTCACTGCATTATATGATTACATATTTGATCTAATAACCACCAAACTAACGCAACTCAACCACATTTTCATTGGACTTTCACATTCAAATGCCTTATCCTCTGTTTTACTTCACCTAAAACTCACATAGACATTAGAAAAATATCTGTTTCCTCCAGGTGTAGTGAAAGTGAAAAATCCTAAACTGTTGCCATTGATTTTTAATCTACGTTGACTAAAATTCCTTGATTTTAGGAATACAAGTCATGCACAGTGTATGAAATGGGCTCTATGGGCTTATTTCTCCTTCTAGTGAAATATTTTTTTAATAGATTTTACTTAGAAATATATTTCAGGAGACTTATATACCTGATTTTGTACAATATGCATTTTATTATTTTACAGCATTTTGTACACATCTATTTTTTTCCTCCATGAAGCTTGACTGCAATTTTTATATCACGTTTTATGGACCCGATAGTCTGTAACAATCTGATTTTCTTTAATAGCCCATCCTGGAAATGCATATTTAAGTAATTCTTAAAGGATATAACGTGTTATAATTGAAAACCTCAGCTCCATTCCTTCCAAAGCTCATATTTTTGTGAGTAATACCACTAAGAACTGTGAGATCAATGTGAGGCTTACCAACACAAATAAAGCTTCATAGAAGCCATATGTGTATTACTGATGTCCATATCCGATAAATAAACACAGCGTTGGCCTACATAATGAAGCATACTCACTAGGTAAGAAACAGTCTGCAGGAAAAACAATAATAATAATATTAATAATCTAAAAACACCTTTAAAGCAACCTTTATAGATTCTCACACAAATTAACAGGGTATTGACATACTCACATTACCCTTATAAACCCTGAAAGGGTTATACAGAAATATAGAACACTCTGTGGCCCTCCATGGTCACAGAGGATGTGAACCTAAGAGCTGACAGCACAGAAGAGTAGGCAAAGATACATAAACTGATCTTGGCTTATTTTTGTGATTTACTATCCACTCTGAACAAGTTCCATGTTCGCAGCATATGCAACCAGCATAGCAAAGCAATTTTACCAGACACATTATTCCTTTGCCACCTGGCAAACAAGGACATTTCAGTAGCAAGGATGAAGAAAACTGCATCAGTACAGCTACTGATTAATGACAGTCCCCTTGGAGAGACAAAAATTGTGTGGGTGAAACATATATAGAAATATCATTTTATTCCTGATTGCATTTGTCTACATTTAGGAATAAGACTGGGGAGAACCTGTGCTAATTTTGACTGCACCAAGTGTTGAGTAAAGCGTTACAAATTGAAAAATTTCTAAGTCAATTCCACTGGTTCTTTTAACACCTTTGCAAGATGCTGGGCTTGATATTTTGGCTCTTATTATGGATCCCATATTTTTATCCTCTAAATCTCACTGGTTTGTAGGTTTCTCTTCCCCATTTCCTTATTCTTAAGGTATGCTTGCTGCAATGAGCAGGATGAAAGGTGATACTCACCTAATGCAGTACAGTACCGTGGAAGGACACTAAGTAAGAATTTAAAGAGGAATTGTGACAGCCCAGTTGCCCCATTGCAAGTAAATCCTCTCATCAAAACTAACTAGTTTTGGCACAGTGCTGCATTGGTAAGATAGCATAAACTGCTTCAAGTGCAACAGCTCACGACCCTCCAGTAACATAAACCACTTTCTGAAATAGTTACATCCTTACAAAGATTTTAATTTTCTAGTCCTACTTTTATCTAAACTGATAGATTCTTTTGCTTTGCTCTACCCACTCATCCTTGTATTTAAAGACACAAGCACATTTCAAACATACTCAAAATATCAAGAATCAGTAGCAGCATGAACATATTTAAGCAATTATTTATTACTAAAAACAAACAAAAAGAAAAAAAAAAACTAAACCTCTGTTTTGTGACTTGAGCCTTCCCTCTGAAAAAAAAAAAAAAAAAAACAGCTCCAGAACATACTATTTTCCTTGCAAGTTTTTATAAGCAATTTCTTTAACAAGCTATTCCATTTAAGGTGGTATTGCACAATTAATTTGCCATTTTCTACTATCATTTGTTTGAGTTGAATAAATATGTTGCATGGGTATAGTTTAATTTAATTCTTCCATTTCAAACCAGTAAAGCAAATCTGGAACTTTTTTAAGAACTTGATTTTCTTGGATTAGTTTTAGAGTTGACAGCAGTCATAATCAATGAGATGCAGGCTTTGAAACTTGAATTCTTGTTCAATCAGCTTGTTAGGGTAAAAACTCACGCGTGCTCAGATTATTACTGTCTTTTAAAATTATCTTAAGTTGGCACTAAAATCTGAAGAGTCCCAAATTAGTGCCTAGTTCTGAAAGGTGTATGTGTTTGTGCATGAGCTAATTACAAAAATCTCACTTAGCTGTGCAGCTGTAACCAACACCTGATCACCTTGTTTACTTAATTAAAATAGCATGTAAAAATTTAATCCGTGACATATGTACATCATACTTCTTATAATTTATAGAAGACTATATTAAAAATATTGAAAAGACATTCACATCAGCAAAATTAACATTCCTAAATAAATAAAACACTTTTTGCCCATTCACTGAATAGCCAGCTGTTTTCTTCCCTCTTTTACTTTAATGGTTTTCATGAATCATGGATCTTTAGCCAGTGATTCATTCCAGAATTCACAAATGCAGTAACATGTGTTTTATGAGGATGAAAAACTGTACGTTTGGCTCACATTTATGATATGAAAAAAGAACACTGAAGGGAAAGAAATCATCTTCAAGTTTACATGAAATTATAGGAAAAAAAAGGTCCGTGTACAAAGAGTATCCAAGCCCAGTATTTAGTTTTGTAGCAACTGAATCATAGCAGGTGTACGAGCACATTTTCTCCTTGCGTCCTCTGTTGTATCGGCTAGATTTCTACAAAGACCAACGTCCCAATGGAATACTAGAAATTAAATGAACTTTCATATATTCAAAATAAGCAGAGAAAGCAAAATGGTCAAATTAGAAGTGAAATCACTACAGAAAAAAATATCCAGCAAGACATTTCAAGTAAAATCATCATGAGATAATCAGAGGATACAGCTATCCTGAAAAGGTAACAGAAAGTCTTGCCTGAGGCCTGTAAAACTTTACAGTATTGTTTTAAGCAGCTATCAAATAGTCTGGCCTGTAGCAGCTGGAAAAAAAAAAAAAAAAAAAAAGATATTCTCACGATTATGATCTCCTGTCAGTACTTCGGAAGGCCTCTCTATAAAAGGCTCCCTGTAAAGAATGACTGAATATAAAGATTACAACATCATGTCCATCATGCCTGTTTGAGTCTGTAGACAATCCCAAGATATGAATTACCTTTTATTTTTAGTGTCATGCCTTTTATTATAAAAAAAAAAAAATCTAGGAGAAAAGTATGGTGACCACAATGTACATCAACTCTTTCATTTAAAGATGCTGTATAATAGTGGTAATGACACGCCTAAAGAACAAAGTGAAAATATATGTTTTTGAAGGACACGTCTCTGGAATATCATTCCTCAACATTACAGCATTTCTATAGAAAGACCCATTCAATTTTAAGCTGATTAATAAATATTAAGTTATTTTGTGAATGAGTATTTAACAGTAAATAGAGGGCTGGAAGAGTAGTGTCTCCCACCACATCGTAACAGAATAGCTGTTTCAGCAGCACAGTCCTTCTCAGGACAGCAGCCTTTTCATCCACTTACCTGATGTCATTAGAAATGTTTTGCTGAATTACAAAGGGACAGGCAACAAAGCAAATGAGTGAAATAAGTACAGCATTAAATTCCCGCAACATTCCCATATAATTAATCATGCTAGCTACCAAAGTAAAGTCAGTATTTATATTCCAACTCTCATAGTAGTCTTCAGACCTACCTGTTCTGACATAGATAACTATTGTTGCTTGTTTAAAAAGTTGATAAATTCTACTGACGTTCAAAAATTAGATTACTCTGAGGGGCTGAAGTCAGATGTTCAAAGCACTGAACCATAAGAACAGCACTGGAAAACATGAAGTTAAACCAAAGATTAATTTGGTTTACAGTGCAGACCTATACAATGGACTCAAATATCTGGAGGTTTTAAAGTTATCTTTCTTTTTATAAGACAGAAGAAAATAGACATAAGGTTTTCCATAACTGTTCTCAAAGACTTAGCATGCCTGCTTTTAGCGTTGCTTTCTTTAAAGCTATGACTCATAGGTCCCAAAGCAGTGATGCTTAGGCTGCTTAGACACCCCTTTCCAATTCCATCATTAAAAAATAGATGACTCCTAAAGTCTGTACTGTGACTGCAAGATCTGAAAATCTGAAAGCTAAGGTCTTTAAGCAGTTGTATTTTGGAGTAATAATGGGATGGACTTGAAAATAAAAAAAAAATAGTTTTCTAAAGCAAATTTATATTGTATACAATACATGCCTGCCCTTCCCTAAAAACATGTGAGAGCCTGAAATAAATGACAGTAAATATTTGTAATCAAGGGAATGCAAGAAACTCCAAAAGCCACAGGTTTATTATAGGCTTTCTGAAAAAAAAAAAAAGTCCAAAAGAGAACAAGAAGCAGCAATGGTTCCAAAATATATCAATTAATTGCAACTGAGAAGACAGTTGTGTTAAGGATAACAACAGCATGATTTGGGCTGAGGTATGTAAAGATACCAGCAGATAATGTTACAGCACCTCTTAAGCCTACTAGCCAAATGTCATATACAAATTCAATAATCATACTTCCTATTCAACTCACAAGCAAGTTAATGAAAATTGGTGTCCCCCAAATCCTTTCAGACTGCTCAGAATTGATAATTTCTCTCCATGCATTGTTCTCCCACCATCTTTGCATATACACTGTATAGTTTTGTCTAGGCTATATTATGTGATAACTTATGAGAAATCTTACTAACTGTATGGTAGATTATATCTACTCTTTTACTAACCAACAGTGCAATTATCCTGTTGTAAAAGAATATAGTTTGTTATTGACAAATCCATATTTAACATTATTCTTTCTTTTATGCCTCCTAGATTGTTTATTTTTTCCCTGGAATTACTGCTAAGGCGATTAATTTATAATTCTTCACTTCCTCTTTTGCACCCTGTTCTTGCTATATTTGCTGTTCTGAAATTTCTGGTACTTCATCCATCTTGCTCGTGTTCTATGAAACAGCCCTGAGATTTATTTGAGATATTATGTTTAAGAAAGATTCAGTTGGTTTGGTAAGTAACCTGGGATAAGTTTCATCACATTCTAACTACATGAAAATAAATTGTTTAGATAAGTGAGCTATATAATCTGAGATCTCATACCATTGTCACTGGTATTAACTGATGCTCACCTAATTACAGATGAATAAAAAAGCTGAAAGAAATAAAAACCGTAAACACTTCTGACGACAGGTTTTCTTCTCCTCACTACTTTCTTCTTACTATTAAAATACTTACCCAAAGCACTACCAATTCTTCTGACTCCTTACATTTACCTTCCTTAGGATCTTATCAATGATCTGAGCTCAGTGAAATCTGCTTCCAAAAAGTAGATTGTTTTACCGTTGCTGTTTTCCTTCTCCTGAATCCTATGGTTTCATAAACAGCCTCACCCAAGTTGCCCTCCATTTGCATGCATCTCAGATCCTCTCCAATAGTTTGGATCAAACCTACAAGAAACTTACCTTTTGCTTTGCCATCCATACCAAAAGCTGAGCATTATCATTGTCACTGATGCAGTACTCTACTCTACTGAACAGCGTTTTCCTGTATTGCATTCCCCAGAAATGTGAAGGATCTGTAGTCGTATATCACAAAAAGAATACTTTAGATAATGCCATGAGTTGCTTGCAGAAAGTCCTGATTCCCTGATTTTCCTGGTTTGCTGGTCTATGAAGGAACCTCCACATCATGGCATTGCCCACTCTCTTTTCCCTTTCAAAGAGTTTTAGATTCCTTGAGTCTCTCTAAAATCAGGGATCCTGAATGCGGAAGTATTCAGTATTTAAGCTATTTTGAATACCTTAGTGGGTAAGTTGGAAGTTATTAGAAGTTAGAATTTACAGTATAAAAAGGACATAAAACTACTAGAGAGTGTCCAAACGAGGGCTATGATATATGAGGAGCAGCTGAGGTTCCTTGGTTTGTTCAGCCCAGAGCAGAGCAGACTGAGGGGAGGCCTCATGGCGGCCTGCAGCTCCCTCACAAGGAGGGGCAGGTGCTGAGCTCTGCTCTCTGGGGACAGTGACAGGACCTGAGGGAACGACATGGAGCTGGGACAGGGGAGGGTCAGGCTGGGTGTTAGGAAAGGCTCTGCGCCCAGAGGGTGGTTGGGCACTGGGACAGGCTCCCCAGGGAAGTGGTCACAGCACCGAGCCTGACAGAGTTCAGGAAGCATTTGGAAACTGCTCTCAGACACGTGGTCTGATTTTTGGGTGGTCCTGTGTGAAGCCAGGAGTTGTACCAGATGATCCTTGGGGGTCCTTTCCAATTCAGGATATTCCATGATTCTATTCACAGGGATACTTCCAATTTACACGTCATAATTTAGATTACAAGGATTCTATGTTTTCTTCTTGTGTAAAAGGGAAAAATCACACTCTTGAGCCAAACATTTCCAAAGCATATAGATAAATTCAAGTTTTACAGTGCTTATTTAACAGACTGAATGCACAGTCTTTTCTTCACAATCACAGAATCACAGAATGGTTTGGGTTGAAAGAGACCTTAAAGACCACTGAATTCCAACCCCCCTGCCATGGGCAGGGATACCTCCCACCAGACCAGGCTTCCCAAAGCCCCATCCAACCCGGACTTGAACATTTCCAGGGATGGGGAATCCACAGCTTCTCTGGGCAACCTGTGCCAGTGCCTCACCACCCCCTGAGGCAAGAACTTCTTCCAAATATCTAATCTAAACCTACCTTCTTCTAGTTTAAGGCCAATCCCTCTTGTCCTATCTCTACCCTCCCTGAAAAAGTGTCCCTCCCCAGCTTTCCTGTAGGCCCCCTTTAGGTACTGGCAGGCCGCTATAAGGTCTCCCTGGAGCCCCAACCCTCTCAGCCTTTCCACGTAAGAGACGTGCTCCAGCCCTGTCATCTTTGCATCTCTCCTCTGGACTTGCTCCAACAGGTCCATGTTCATGACAATATTCTTTAACGGCAATGAGCAATTGATTCAAAAACTCATCATATTTTAAAAAGAAGATGAAGTAAAACAAGAAAAAGCATTGTTCAAGACTCCACGTATTTATAATGGGAAAAGTAAAGGGCTTTTTCAAGCTGTGTCTATTAAGCAAAGTTTTGAAATATAATCATTAATATTAATGTTAATACTAAATCAGGGCTTAGAAGCAAACTATCACCTTTCTTAGAAATGAACAAAAAACTCAGCCAAGAATTTTCCTTTCCTTCTTTTGTGGGAAATGTCAAGTATTCATTTAATAGTAGGAATTCTTTCAAAGTCAGTTTTAAGATTGGCTTTTCTACCTCCCCAAAAGGTAGGTGCCACTGTTAATTGAGAGACGTTTTTTAAGAAGTTGACACCCTTTATCCCTGAGCAAAGATTACATGCACAGTAAGTTGTAATCCTTGGCTTTGCAATATCACTTTACGAGGTTAAGAAGATGAATGTTCATTGCTTTTAATCCCTACCATGATTCACGAGGCTCTGTGTATACTTTCCCCAGAGCATCTACAACTGAACGGTTGTTCTGCCTGCTGCTTAAATTATAGAGACATCCGCAAAGTAAATTATGGATTGTTGTCCCACAACCAAGCTGCCTCTTCATCTCTCTGTAGTATTTCTTTGAAAACAAGAAAAGGTATTTTTTTTTCCTTGTTTATCACTTTTGTTTTGCCAGACTGGGTGATACTATGATGACCTGGATTACTGCCTGCCATGCATGCTTTCAAACAACATGTTCAGCTGCAAAAACCCACAGTGAAAAGGAGGGGAGGGTATAGACTTGTGAAGGACAGAGCTGAATAATGCTCATTTTGTGCACTGAGCTCTTCAAGGTTCACAGATCTAAGGCTGATTTTCCTCATCTTAACAGAAATCTATGTAGCTAAAAAAAAAATACTTGAACACTTAAACCCATTGTGAATGGGGTGAGTATATAACTTTCTATTTCTCTAATACCATCCTATTACAAGTTCATTAATACACTGATTTCTGCATCTCTACTTATATGCGTACATACTGATATAAACATATCAAACCCATATAAGCTTACCTAACCCATAAGAGAAGCTGAGCTCTTGTGTGGTATAGAAGTACATATCAGCATCTAAGATAGCAGTGGAATTTTTGGAGTTTACATCATAACAGTGAGAATTAGATCACTTAACCTGTTCATAATTTTAAGCCAGATTTTTAACTGTGGACCTAATTTTACACTCTTGCATTTTAAAAACAAAGCATGCCAAGCTCCCCCTCTGTCTGCACACTGGTGTTCTTAGCAGGTGTTCTACTAAGTACTGATCTTATCAAGTTTCAGATTAAATTTAATGAAATAATTCCACACTACTTGCTCTCTAATACCTGTCTCATTACCCGTTTACCTGAATGCCCAGAAAAAAATATACAGTTTTGACTAAAATCCATGTGTCAATAAATAAATAAATAAAGGTAAAGTGCACGGCAAGGTATCATTTAAAAACCATTTAAGAAAGCAGAAGGTGTAAGTTTGTGTGACATTAGCATCCAATACTCCTTTGGCTAAATTCCAGTGAGCCTAGTCAAGATAACAAGTGCTGATAGTGTTGACATCCCAGAAGCTCTTTTTACATATTTGGCAGAGATAAAAATCTCAGTTTCCTAACTCCTTTCAACTATGTCAGATGCACACAGCTTGGAAAGAGGAGATTCATAACTGAAAACTGTATTATTTATCCTAAAAAACAACCAGTAAAGACAGACCTGCCTGACTCAAAAACTAGGAGCCAAACACTTACAACATTGTATCTAAAGTTTTCATTAGAATTTCATGGCAGAATACATCTCTAACTTTTAAGTATTTACATAACATACGTCACTCAATTATGCAAATCAAGCCACGCGTAAAACCGAACCTGTCTTTAGCATCAGCAACACAACTTCATTGGGCAGGTTAAACGTGCGCTATCCATTGAAATCAAGGATTACATCAAATGGAATTCAGGCAGGACAATTTCTTACTATAAGAAAATATCAATACATTTTTTTAAACAAGCACAATATATTCAGAATTTGATTTTATATTCCACTGAAATTAAACATTGGTGAGCCCCAAACTACTCTCTATAGCTGTTTGCCTTTTCTGTATAACTTCATCACAGGACAATCAACATCCAGATCTTCTTCTCTCTACATCTGCCTGCACATGAGTGTTCATAAGCAAGCATTCAACAAAGTTGTAACATACAAGCTTTTACTGAATTTAATCATTCCACGTCACCTCTACTCTCTTCCCCAGCATACAATGCTTCACAGATGAAAAATGTTAAACTAAAACAAACAGAAAACCTGTCACCTTCTGGAGACTGTTTCAAACTTATTTAGGCTCTCAGCTCAAAATACAACACAATTAACTTCATGAAATTAGAAATTTAATATCTACCTCTTTTTATTTATTTATTTTTATTTTATTTTTGCTATGGACAAAATACAGCCAGTGTTTCATTATCCCCATCATTAGATTCTTGCCAAGAGTATAGTAAAACCAGTTTACAGTAGATTCCATAGATTCCACAACTGAAGTAGACAATGGCACATTAATAAACATGAGGAAGCCTGTGACATTGTCTTTTTTCCCCTGTGTAAGAGGTTCTGTTAAGGTATGCCTTTGAAATGAGACAAATACCATTTGACAAAAATAGCACCCTGCAATTACAAGAAAAAAGCATTGTAAAAATAAAGCTCAAAGAGAAAATGGATTTCTGTCCTTTAAGAGGTGCAATACAGACTATAAAGGTACTTTTATTTTCTCCAATCTGCATGTAAATTGAAAAAGCCTGAAAAAGGTAACAAAGAACAGGCATTTGTAAATCGTTGGTCAATATTACTGCAAGCCCTGGATTGCATCAAGTATTTTTGTTGAGATATTCAGTAAAGACACTAGATTCCTGGATTTCTCCACCCCAGTTTCTTGGTCCTAAAACTAATTTATGTTTAACACATAAATAGCAAAATAAAAAACCAAACAACTAAAAAGTGAGAACTGAATCCATTACGTTTTACAGGATGAGTTGACTGCAGTTATGACAAATTTCTTGAAGATAATGAAGAAAAACAGAGCGCTTAAAAAGTCTACCTGTGAATAAGATGCCACATCTTGGACGATCTTACAGAAGTGAAGTTCAGACCTTCACTGGCCTCCTTCACCACAATCCTCAACTTACTGGGTCACTACAGTCTGCAAAACATATAAAAATTAAATTGTCATTGTCAACAGCTGTTTCTCAAGAGCATCAAAACCAAACCAAACCAACCAAAGAAACAAAAAACAAAACAAACAAACAAAAAACAGAGAATGCATTATTAAGGAACCCAATCTAGCATAAAAAATGAGCAAGTCGCCAAAAATCACTTTTTCTGCGCCTTTTAAGTGAACACAGCAAGGCAAGGAGCAGGACAGACACCCCTTGAATGGATGGCTCCTGCCAAGCAAACATTCAGCAGAACGAAACTGCTCACATTCCTTATAGCTTCCTAAAACTTGTGAGATTTTTACTGACTGTAGGCATTACTGCAGAACATCCTATTATGGGTGTGATTTGTATGCATTGCCATGACTGGGTTCCCTTTGTGTCAGCTATCATTCATCACAGTGGGAAAATAAACACGCAAAGATTTCTTTGAAAAGAATGGAGGAGTGATAACATGAGCTAGTGACATTGCATATAATGTTTTGTTCGTTTCACAGTGGTTTTGCAGCCAATTTTGTAAATCAGTATCATATATGGTGGGATGGTTACTTTTCTTTTAAGTGCCACGTCTTGAACTCACAGAAGCAACTTCCACAACAACTCCATCCTGAATTGGCTCCTATTCCAACTCTGTGATACATTTTTGTTTGAACCTTGATCTAATGTTAGCTTTGCACTTACAAAAAAAAAAAAAAAAAAGGCCCAAAAAGGACAGAAATGTTTTCTATTACTTCAACAGAACTAAAACTAGGGGGGTTCTTTGTTTTACTTTTTAATCAGCAGTTTGTATATTGGAATTTCTTAATACAGATGAACATCAAGAGAAATGAATAGGATAAAGGAGAAAAAGGAAATTAAAAAACAAGCGAGTCCAAACCCGAGGCTGAAAGAATACTGAAGTAGAGATGGCATCCAGATATAGTAAAAACTAAAAAAGCAGAAAAATCCAAGGGAAGATAAACAGCAGAACTGGAAAGTAACTGTTTGCATTTATTTATTTATTTTGACATATAATGCCCACTCTGCACCAAAACATCAGATTATATTAAATGCAGGCTTTTAGAAATTTAAAACCACAGAAATTACAGATGAATTGTGTGTGCAAAGGGGAGTAAGCCATTTATACAGATATTAATAACCCAAGCTTCCATGCTTCAGGTAGGCACTGGCATAAAAGCTAAAAGCATCGTGCAATGTGAACAGTACGTTTATAGCCACGTGTCCTGGTTTCAGGTAGGACAGAGTTAATTTTCCTCCTAGTAGCTGGCAGGGTGCTATGTTTTGGATTAGGATGAGAAGAGCGCTGATAACATGCTGATGTTTTAATTGTTGTAGAGCAATGCTTACACCAAGCCAAGGACTTTTCAGCTTCTCGCTCTGTCCTGCTAGCGAGCAGGCTGGGGGTGCAGCAGGAGCTGGGAGGGGACAGACCCAGGACAGCTGACCCAAACTGGCCAAAGGGGTATTCCATACCATCTGACGTCATGCTAAACAATATATAGGGGTGGCTAGCCGGGGTGGGGGGGCCGGCTGCTCGGGGATAGGCTGGGCATCGGTCAACGGGTGGTGAGCAATTGCATTGTGCATCACTTTGTACACATTATTACTATTATTATTATTATTATTATTATTATTGTTATTATTTTCCCTGTCTTAATAAACTGTCCTTATCTCAACTCACAGGCTTCACTTTCCCGTTTCTCTCCCCCATCCCGGAGAGGGAGGGGGGAGGGTGAGCGAACGGCTGTGTGGTGTTTGGCTGCCAGCCGGGCTAAACCACAACAGTCAATTTGGCGCCCAACGTGGGGCACGAAGGGTTGAGATATCGACAGATTTGACCCGAGTGTGTTAAACTAAAATTGGTATAAGTATTCGACCTGCTTAATAGTTGCTAGTCACAATGTTGATTGCTTTCATCTCAAGTCTGCTATACCTGTTTCCCAAATTGAGTTTTATAGCAAGTTACTTTCTGTATGTGCTCCCTGTCATGCTGTTTATCCTTTCCGGGCCCTGGTTCAAGATTGTTATGGTACTGTGTGGTGTAACGATGGCTTATGAAATGATGAAATATCTGGTCATGACTCTAACCTGGTATTTGTACTCAGCACTGTCGTCGACTCTATACTTCGGAAACCATATCTCAGAAACTATTAGCAATTACACCTATTGCCTTTTTTCATCAGGGAGTCAATCTCTGGAGGGGACAGGGGAAGATATTTTCTCCTACCTGTTCACTCTCCCTTCCTCCTTCACCACCCTCTTATCCCCCGAGCTAGTTACGGTAGCTCTCCACGATGTTGAATATCCTTGGGATACTCAGACCAGCATGTTCTTGTTGTTATGTCTCCTGAATGCGCTTCAGGTTTTGTTTAAGATTAAACAACTACTTAGGAATCTCATCCGGAGATCTGTCTTGAGGCGGGATATTTGCGAGTGGCAGGGAGTGTGGGAGGATATGGGCAGGTTTCTAGGGCAGTGGGCACCTCCAGTGTTTTGGACGTTCACCCCTGAACAACTGCAAAATCCTAAAAAACTGGTAGAATGCTTGAAAAAAAGGTGTCATGACTCCGGCAGTTCCGAAGTGACACAAATCACTGTGGCGTGCTGGGGTCTGGCCTGTGCCTATCGAGCTGCAATTGATGCTACTATCAACCTAGTGACAGCTCCCGCAGCCGTTCCAGCTCCAGCTCCCGCAGCCGTCCCGGTTCCAGCTCCCACAGCCGTTCCAGCTCCCGCTCCCGCAGCCGTCCCGGTTTCGGCTCCTGCAGCCGTTCCAGCTCCCGCAGCCGTTCCAGCTCCAGCTCCCGCAGCCGTTCCAGCTCCAGCTCCCGCAGCCGTTCCAGCTCCAGCTCCCGCAGCCGTCCCGGTTCCAGCTCCCGCAGCCGTTCCAGCTCCCGCAGCCGTTCCAGCTCCAGCTCCCACAGCCGTCCCGGTTTCGGCTCCTGCAGCCGTTCCAGCTCCCGCAGCCGTTCCAGCTCCAGCTCCCGCAGCCGTTCCAGCTCCCACAGCCGTTCCAGCTCCCGTAGCCGTTCCAGCTCCAGCTCCCGCAGCCGTCCCGGCACCCACAGCCGTTCCAGCTCCCGCAGCCGTTCCCACTCCTGTGGCTGGGTCAGAGAAACGAACTGTAGCAGTGCAAGTTGCCCCTGCAGAGGGTACTCCAACCCCTGTGGCAGACCCTGTGGCTGGGTCGGAGAAACGAACTGTAGCAGTGCAAGTTGCCCCTGCAGAGGGTATTCCAACCCCTGTGGCAGACCCTGTGGCTGGGTCGGAGAGGCGAGCTGTAGCAGTGCAAGTTGCCCCCGTAGAAAAGGTGAAAAAATGGTATAGAGACTCAGGTCGTTTAGAACGCAGAAAGTCTTCTGCTAAGTCTGGGCGTGGAGAAGACGAGGCTGGGCCATCAAGTGTGCAGGAGGATGAAGATGAGGATGTTGAAAAATCAACAGTAACTACCCGAACCCTATACCAGCGTGAGCTACGAGATGTGCGAAAAGATTTTGGTCGCTGTATAGGTGAACAGCTTGTCACCTGGCTGCTCCGGTGCTGGGACACTGGAGCCAATGGTGTGGAATTAGAGGGCAGGGAAGCCAAGCGGTTGGGATCCCTTGCTAGAGATGCAAGCATTGACAAAGCAATTGGAGATGGAGCACGATCTCACAGCCTCTGGAGGCGTCTCCTGTTAGCTGTGAAGGGAAGGTATCCCTACAAGGAAGAACTTGTATGTCTACCAGTCAAGTGGACCACCATGGAGAAGGGAATCCAGTACCTGAGGGAATTAGCCGTACGGGAAGTAATTTATAAGGACCTAGACGACGCACAAACATCCACAGATCCAGATGACGTCCAGTGTACTCGACCCATATGGCGGAAGTTTGTACATAATGCACCATCAACATGGGCCAGCACATTGGCAATAATATCCTGGAAAGACGGTGAAGATCCCACAGTGGGTGACATGGCTAAACAACTCCGGCAGTACGAAGGAAATCTCTCCTCTTCCCTACAGGCCTGCGTCTCGGCTGTGGAGAAACTCTCTGAAGAGTTCCACCAACTTAAAGAGAATTTATCTTCCCCCCCACCTGAACAAACCAGTGGCCACCAACTAAAAGAGAATACTTTGGAGAAACTTTTTGAAGAGGTCCACCAACTTAAAGAGAATTTATATTCCCCCCCACCTGAACGAACCAGTGGCCACCAACTAAAAGAGAATACTTTGGAGAAACTTTTTGAAGAGGTCCACCAACTTAAAGAGAGTGTATTTTCTTCCCCACCTGTACGAACCAGCGTCTCGGCTATTAGGGGTAAACGCGCATCCGTGCAAAGAAGACAATATGGTGGGTACACACCCCGCGCCACCCTGTGGTTCTACCTACGTGACCATGGAGAGGACATGAGAAAATGGGATGGAAAATCTACTGAGACCCTAGAGGCACGGGTACGTGAGTTACAAAAGAAAACAATCGGGAGAAAGGGGTTCTCTGAAAAGTTTGCTGCTCCAACTTCTAGCAGGCAGTCTTTTAAACACAGAAACGAAGATTCTGACCAGGACTAGAGGGGCCCTGCCTCCAGCCAGGGGGAGGAAAGGGACAACCGAGTTTATTGGACTGTGTGGATTCGATGGCCTGGCACGTCTGACGCACAGAAGTATAAGGCTTTAGTAGACACCGGTGCACAATGTACTCTAATGCCATCAAGCTGTAAAGGGCCAGAGCCCATCTGTATTTATGGCGTGACAGGGGGATCCCAGCAGTTAACTGTATTGGAAGCTGAAGTGAGTCTAACTGGAAATGAGTGGCAGAAGCACCGTATTGTGACTGGCCCGGATGCTCCGTGCATCCTTGGCATAGACTATCTTAGAAGAGGATATTTCAAGGACCCAAAAGGGTTCCGCTGGGCTTTTGGCATAGCTGCCTTAGAGACAGAGGACATTAAACAGTTGTCTACCTTGCCCGGTCTCTCAGAGGACCCTTCTGTTGTGGGGCTGCTGAGGGTTGAAGAACAGCAAGTGCCAATCGCTACCACAACTGTGCACCGGCGGCAATATCGCACCAACCAAGACTCCCTGATTCCCATCCACGAGCTAATTCGTCAACTGGAGAGCCAAGGAGTGATCAGCAAGACCCATTCACCTTTTAATAGTCCCATATGGCCAGTGCGAAAGTCTAATGGTGAGTGGAGACTAACAGTGGACTATCGTGGCCTGAACGAAGTCACGCCACCACTGAGTGCTGCAGTGCCGGACATGCTAGAACTCCAGTACGAACTGGAATCAAAGGCAGCCAAGTGGTATGCCACAATTGATATTGCTAATGCATTTTTCTCCATCCCTCTAGCAGCAGAGTGCAGGCCACAGTTTGCTTTCACTTGGAGGGGAGTCCAATATACGTGGAATCGGCTGCCCCAGGGGTGGAAACATAGCCCTACCATTTGCCATGGACTGATCCAGTCTGCGCTGGAGCAGGGGGAGGCTCCTGAACACCTGCAGTACATCGATGACATCATTGTGTGGGGTGACACGGCAGAGGAAGTTTTCGAGAAAGGGAAGAAAATAGTCCAAATCCTTCTGAAGGCCGGTTTTGCCATAAAACAAAATAAAGTCAAAGGACCTGCACAAGAGATCCAGTTTTTAGGAATAAAATGGCAAGATGGACGTCGTCAAATCCCAATGGATGTGATCAACAAAATAACAGCTATGTCTCCACCAACTAGCAAAAAGGAAACACAAACTTTCCTAGGTGTCGTGGGGTTTTGGAGAATGCATATTCCAAATTACAGTCTGATTGTAAACCCGCTCTACCAAGTAACTCGTAAGAAGAATGCTTTTGAATGGGGCCCTGAGCAACGACAAGCCTTTGAACAAATTAAGCAGGAAATAGTTCATGCAGTAGCCCTTGGGCCAGTCCAAACAGGACCAGACGTAAAGAATGTGCTCTACACCGCAGCCGGGGAGAATGGTCCCACCTGGAGCCTCTGGCAGAAAGAACCTGGGGAAACTCGAGGTCGACCCCTGGGGTTTTGGAGTCGGGGATACAGAGGATCTGAGGCCCGCTATACTCCAACCGAAAAGGAGATATTGGCAGCATATGAGGGAGTTCGATCTGCTTCGGAAGTGATCGGTACTGAAGCGCAGCTCCTTCTGGCACCCCGACTGCCGGTACTGGGTTGGATGTTCAAAGGAAGGGTCCCCTCTACACATCATGCAACTGATGCTACATGGAGCAAGTGGGTTGCACTGATTACTCAGCGGGCTCGAATAGGAAACCCCAGTCGCCCAGGAATCCTGGAAGTGATTACGGACTGGCCAGAAGGCAAGTACTTTGGGATATCAGCAGAGGAGGAGGTGGTCCGTGCTGAAGAAGCCCCACTGTACAACAAGCTACCAGAAAATGAGAAGAAATACGCCCTGTTCACTGATGGGTCCTGTCGTATGGTGGGAAAGCATCGGAGATGGAAAGCTGCCGTATGGAGTCCTACACGACGAGTTGCAGAAGCTGCTGAGGGAGAAGGTGAATCGAGTCAGTTTGCAGAAGTGAAAGCTGTTCAGCTGGCCTTAGATATTGCTGAACGAGAAAAGTGGCCAGTTCTCTATCTCTACACTGATTCATGGATGGTAGCAAATGCCCTGTGGGGGTGGCTACAGCAATGGAAGCAGAACAACTGGGAACGCCGGGGCAAACCCATCTGGGCTGCTGCATTGTGGCAAGATATTGCTGCCCGGGTAGAGAACCTGGTTGTAAAGGTACGCCATGTAGATGCTCATGTGCCCAAGAATCGGGCTACTGAAGAACATCAAAACAACCAGCAGGTGGATCAGGCTGCTAAGATTGAAGTGGCTCAGGTGGACCTGGACTGGCAACATAAAGGTGAATTATTTATAGCCCGATGGGCCCATGACACCTCAGGCCATCAAGGTAGAGATGCAACATACAGATGGGCTCGTGACCGAGGGGTGGACCTGACCATGGACACTATAGCACAGGTTATTCATGATTGTGAAACATGTGCTGCAATTAAACAAGCCAAACGGTCAAAGCCTCTCTGGTATGGAGGACGATGGCTGAAATACAAATATGGAGAGGCCTGGCAGATTGATTACATCACACTCCCCCAAACCCGCAACGGCAAGCGCCACGTACTTACAATGGTGGAAGCAACCACCGGATGGCTGGAAACATATCCTGTGCCCCATGCCACCGCCCGGAACACTATCCTGGGCCTTGAAAAGCAAGTCCTATGGCGACATGGCACCCCAGAAAGAATTGAGTCAGACAATGGGACTCATTTCCGAAACAACCTTATAGACACTTGGGCCAAAGAACATGGTATTGAGTGGGTGTATCACATCCCTTATCATGCACCAGCCTCCGGGAAAGTTGAACGATACAATGGACTGTTAAAGACTACACTGAAAGCGATGGGTGCTGGGACATTCAAAAATTGGGAAACACATTTGGCAAAGGCCACCTGGTTAGTCAATACTAGAGGATCTGCCAACCGAGCTGGACCTGCCCAATCAAACCTGTTACGCACTGTAGAAGGGGATAAAGTTCCTGTAGTGCACGTAAGAAACATGCTGGGTAAGACAGTCTGGGCTACTCCTGCCTCAGGAAAAGGCAAGCCCATTCGTGGGATTGCTTTTGCCCAGGGACCTGGATGCACTTGGTGGGTAATGCAAAAGAATGGGGAGGTTCGGTGTGTACCTCAAGGGGACCTAATACTGGGTGAGAATAGCCCATGAGTTGAATTGTAGTATGTTAATTATCATATAACACTGTATGTCATCACTACCATGGTTGCTATATATCATAGATGAAAATGGTGACTAATTAGAAGGTATTGGAAAGAGTGTAACCTGAGCATGACATAAATGGTATGGAATAAGGGGTGGATATCTGTCCTGGTTTCAGGTAGGACAGAGTTAATTTTCCTCCTAGTAGCTGGCAGGGTGCTATGTTTTGGATTAGGATGAGAAGAGCGCTGATAACATGCTGATGTTTTAATTGTTGTAGAGCAATGCTTACACCAAGCCAAGGACTTTTCAGCTTCTCGCTCTGTCCTGCTAGCGAGCAGGCTGGGGGTGCAGCAGGAGCTGGGAGGGGACAGACCCAGGACAGCTGACCCAAACTGGCCAAAGGGGTATTCCATACCATCTGACGTCATGCTAAACAATATATAGGGGTGGCTAGCCGGGGTGGGGGGGCCGGCTGCTCGGGGATAGGCTGGGCATCGGTCAACGGGTGGTGAGCAATTGCATTGTGCATCACTTTGTACACATTATTACTATTATTATTATTATTATTATTATTATTGTTATTATTTTCCCTGTCTTAATAAACTGTCCTTATCTCAACTCACAGGCTTCACTTTCCCGTTTCTCTCCCCCATCCCGGAGAGGGAGGGGGGAGGGTGAGCGAACGGCTGTGTGGTGTTTGGCTGCCAGCCGGGCTAAACCACAACACCACGTAACTTGTTTTGCAGTACCTCTGCTCCCCCCACACCCACACACTGGGTTAACACGCAGCCACTTTCAGCAACTTAGAAAGCTACATCTCATTAAAAAAAAATCATGAAATTTCCTTTAACTTCAGTGGAAGCAGTATTTCTTAAAAAATATTTGTATTTAATTTTGAGATTATTACTATCATTCAACCATAAATTTGTTACCCTACGTCATTTCCTTCACTGAGAATGAGTTTACTGCAGGAACAATTGACTGCAGTGCCAAAGCTGGTAATATTCAAATAGACCAGATGGACATGGCACTCTCACCTTTTAAATTTCTCATATTCTAGAGGAACACAGCACCAGAACTAAACCTACACATGAAAAAGGACAGTCTTTGTGACTTTTTGGTAAGGCAAGATGGATTTGAATCACCCACATCGCTCCAAGTTTACCAAAGCAACTGCCTTTGATTTTCTTTTCAAGATTTTCCTTGTGGCTTTTACATTAAAATATGAATGTACCTACAGGAGGGAAAAAAAAAAAAAAAAAAAAAAAAAAGAAAAAAAGAAGAAAGAGAGCTAAGGAGAGAACACTGCACATTCCAACACTGCACAAGCTTTCTGAGTCTCAGAAACAGCTTTCTAATAGCAAACAAAAAACTGTTCTTCCTTCAATATTGATTCTTCATGTTATTGAACCGGATTTGTTAGCAAAATATTAACTTCAGTAGCACTTGATATCTGTTAAAAACAGCAACTGAAGCATGCATCTAGAACTAAACACATTGCAGGAGTCTGGAGTTCACTGATGTAAAAAAAAAAAAAAGAAAAAAAAATGTTTTAAGTGAAATTTAAAATTAGGAAATGAGGAAAGCCAAGGAAAAAAATCAAGCTGCTTTGGTGTTAATACTTTGAATTCCCGTTTCCTTGAAAATCATGTTAACCTGCAGCGTACAGCTTGAGCTGCTTTCTGCTTGGAACTCTTACAGAAAGCATCGGCAACAAGAAAGAGATTACAATGACACTTACTGCAAATAAGGACCGGAGTAGTTCTGTAAACCTGATCGATTTTTTCTTTGTTGCATTGATTACATTTGAAAAATCTTTTCTGCAAATACCCAGCTTACTTAGCTGGAGGAAAACTACAGCACAAGAGCTATAATATATGGTTAGGATTAATCACGTAGCCTGGGGAGACTACTGGGAACTATCAGGCCATTTGGGTGCACTGGAAAGTACTAGTGTTCACAAAAGTTTTTCAACACATTTGCAAACCAAAGTTCAAGCTGTCAGATTTGTTCTCAGCCATGCAGCTGCAGGAAGCAACAAATGATAATGAACCTGACTATTTGATAAAATATCATTCAGTTTGACATACAGATATTTTTCAAAGTGGAACAATTAACTATCAGTCATGTAACCTGTACTGCATGAAATTACGGTTCCTTGTTCCTTTCTGGTTTTGTATCTGGACTGTTTGTATCTGGACTGAGTGTCACAGCCCTTTTCTGTCGGTGCCCCCTTGCACGTGCTTGCAGCTTTCCTCCCATATTTCACAGCAGCTGTCGGTGGTGTACCAACGGGGCAAAGGGTGCATTTACGGAAGGACAAGGCACTGAGTTGCCCCCAGGCATGTCCCACTCTGCCGCTACTGCCAGCCCTGTGGGTGCCGAGTGTGCCTCGCCAGCTCAAAGCCCACTGCTGCTGGCAGGCAGCAAGCCAGGGGCAGGCGCCCTCCCTGCACACCCCATTGGGCAAAGTAATTTCCTGCAAGATTTACAAACTCTTCCATACAGCTTACTCACAGCCACTTTCATTTGGGAACATGATCTCAACCTCCTTGCGTTTCTATCCTTAAATAAGGAACAACAACAAACAACTATTTACAACCTTGCTAAGCTGAAAGGGAAAGCCAAAAAGTACAACTAGGAAGCACGATCTCACAATCTACCATGGAAGTAGAAAATAAATAGGACCACTGTAGGAAAAAAAAATCAAATGGAATGCATAAAAGTATTATTTTCTCAAAATATAAACCACACGGCTTAGAAGGACCTCACATTGTTATTATAGGTACATATAAATATTTGGCATTCCGTTTGGGGTAGCTATTTATTGAGAAATTCACTTCTCTTTCTTTGTAGATGCACTCAGTCCTGGTGTGCCATTTGAAAATCTGGCATGCAGGCTTGCCTTTCTTTTCACATTCCCTTCCCACCAGCATCTCTTCTTCATAAATGAAAGGTTTTCACGCGAAATACAAATTTGTGCCTGTCATGTGCAAGGTCATTTAGAAAGAGCTTGAGCATAGATTGAAGGTCTTTTTTATCCCTCGCTTCTTCTCTTACTTTCCTCTCTTATCATTCTGACATTTTACTACAACAGAGTGTTCACAGACATTTGGCAGTCAAACATGCACTGGAAAAATAAGAACGCCTTGTAATTTTTAACCTTTCTTCAAAATTGTAATAGCCAATTTTGCAAAGAAGAACATTTCCATCAGGGCTTATTTGATAAATATGCTCTTGAACACAAATATGCAACAAGCCACAGCTAATAATGCTGTCATGTTTACTCATTCACAAATCAATATTAAAACAAGCAGTACTAACTCCTTTGCTGCAGCCCGAGATTCCTCTGATTGAATTCAGCAATAACGCTTCCACGGACTGCAGGGACGTGGGTTAAGTCTCTGCGTGCACTGCTGGCAGGCTCCATCCCTGCATTTTCCCATTTCTTCTCTCTGCAGTAGATGGAGGCTGTTTCCTGTCAATGCCAGAAGTCTAAGGGAGATGCACCAGTTACACTAAAACAGCGCGTATCATAAAATACCCGTATTTGTTCACCATTTTAGCACTTGATAAGCACAGACATAACTGAAAAGATACATGTGTATCAAGAAAGACCCAATACAAATCCAGTAGGTGTCTAAAGCAGCTTTCTCCTCATGGAGAAAATGCAGCAACCTCTAAATCTGCATCTATTTAGAGTGTGAAAACTTTTAATAGTGTGAACATTGCCTGAGTTTTAAACAGTCCAATGTTGCTTTTCTCTTCTGCTTCTCTACAATGTTGCTATTCTCTCCTGTTTTGTCTGCTGTACAACCAAAAAGTACACTTAAGCAACTCTACTAGCAAACAGCTGGACTAGCTACATAGTTCAATGACACAGAGGTTATACTTTAAATACTTTTTATTTATTTATCTAAAGACAAGGAACCTAATCTCTTACAGTGACGACACATGGAAGACGATCAAAATCATAATTTAAAATGATTAAAGAAAAGGAAGATAGTAAAATAGGCAAAAGTAGAGTAAGCACCATTTATTTAACCACACACCATATAAAAGACATAACAATGAGTATGCTGAACCTTCCCCTGATTTGCAGAAATCTTAGATAACAGATTGAAGAAACAGGAAAACTTTAAAAAAAAAAAAGTCAGGATATGTGTCTGTGTGAGTAATGTTGCCGTATTCTTCATGGGTGAAAAGAATGAAAGGAAACTGATGGTGAAGGAGATGGTAACCAAGTTGTATTCAAAAGAGTAAGAGGACAAATGTAATGCTCAATCATTTTAATAAGAGTCTTCGTGGGTCTGAGATTGCTATCAGGCCATTTTTTTCTTACAGGATTATATTATATTGGTTTCAGGCCACATTAATTATTAAGCTCAGGTCATCCAATTAAGGAGGGAAAAACACAATGTGACACAGACAGGCAGTTGTAAATCTTCAGTTACTCATCCCAGGTATGAATCAAGGTCAAATAGATTCATACAAAGCACTATGCTGAACAGCTTTCAATGAATTGCAAATTGATTAAAAATAAAGAAATCACTATTGTCTTATATTTTTTCCAGCTGAAAAGGGTGAAAACAATCCAATTTATTATAAATGAGAAAGGTCATTATGAAGATATTTAGAGTGGCATTGCACATAAAACTTCCACTTTTATTAGTATCAATAGAAGTCTTAGTGTCTTAACAGGAGCCTGATGGTAGCTGTGATGCTCCCCATGCACTGGCAGCCAAAGAACTGCAGCATCTCTTCTCCCCCACCTCCCAAAATGCTTCTGAGGGTGACAAAGTAAAGAAGTTCCCTTCTCCTCTCCTTCCTTATACTCTGCCTTAAAACCCGACCTATGGGTAGTAATTTTTGCAATGAACCTCCCAGTTCAGTAGAAACTGGAATGAAACCAATCACCCATTGCACATGGCAATTGCACTGCGATTAGAGAGTAATGATTTTCAGTCACTACTGACTTGGCTTGAATCTGAACTACCAGCCCAAAGGTCAAAAGCTTTCTAACCAATTATCAATCTCCTGGTCCATCCAGCCCCCTCTATTATCTTGATTTCCTTTGCAAGATTAATGTTGTTGCCATAGTTTAATCAAATAAGCCTCTAGATCTGACATTTACTTCCATCCTACAGATGCTTCTTCACAGAGATGAGGCAAGAAAACCATAATAAAATAACTGCTATAAATATCGCTTACAATTAAATATTGACTGTAAAGATTTACTTAGGAATTAAGACAAAGAACTTTGTCACTATGTTGAGTACAGTCAGTGGTCTCTTAAACATCTGAACCACTTAAATCTGAATTTTCAGAAAGGAATTCATGTGGTTTCAAAGATCCAGAGCCCCAAATGGCACATAATGAGTGTTGTCTTAATGTGCAGACATTCAATACTTCCAAAAAATCACTGGCATACATGTACAGGATCCATAGCTGGCCTTCTGTGTATCATAGTCTGGTTTCCAGGCTGTCTGCCCTTCATCTCTCTCCCCCGTAAAGATGACATCTAATAGAAGGGTAAGGATGATCGGACTTATCTAGCTGATTCTGGACCAGTTGCAATGCTAGCCAGCAGTTTCTTGCTATCTCCAGATCCAGAATATCATGGTTTACTTGGATGGTTTTTGCTGTTCCTCACCCCCTTCATATCACATGCATGCCTAATGACAAATGAGTTAATTTAAGCATTCTACTCAAGTGAAAAAAAAAAAAGGAGAAAAAAGGAGAATTTCAAGATGACTTCTAAATATATCTAGCTTATTTCTCAAAATAAATCATCATAGCCTCAAAATATTGTTCAGTATTTTAGTTTTGGAATAGCTCACAGAACACTTGTACTGAATGCATTTTTCAGGAACAACAGGGAACTGATGAAGACTTTACTATACATAAATTCCTCTGTGAAATGATGCCATATGTCTACGTGGTTAATGGCTGTAAGAACATAATTTGTCTAAGTGGAAAAACAAGTGGGTATTTCCCTAGTCTTTCACTATTCCCTCTGTATACACCTACTCATACGCACTCATAAGTGCACATACACATTTATTTTTTTCTACAAAAGAACAGATTTTTATTAAATGTTTCTTTCTAATTTAGCACATTTATCATTGCTATTTTCTTTTCTTGACTTTTAGTAATTATAATATATATATATATATATATATTAATCAAATATATCAAAGCCTGAAACAAAATAAAAAAGGAAAGTTGTCTCTGCTTTCCCTCTAACAGTATTTCCATTGAGCACATGGGCTAAATAAAGATTGAATAGCATTAAATAAATGTAATATACTGGAGCCATCTGTTCTCATTCAGTATTAGACATTACTGCACTTTTGACAGTCCTGTTATTGTAATATAACGCATTCCAGCTGAATTCGTAAGATAGCCATTATCTAACACAAATACTTTCCACCCCCAAAATTATTTTTTCACTAAGAGTAGCAAACACCATTTTGAAAACAAGATGACAATGCAATTCTGTATCTTCCTCAGAACTATTCAGCAGAAATTGGAACGACTAAGCAAACAGCCAGGGCCGGCTTCAGCAGGGTGGTTGAAGCTGCGATACCACTTCTGGACATGCAGAAGAACAAGCTCTCACAACAGAAGTTAAACACCACCTATTCAATGGCAACTTTGTGTTGTATTTTATGAACTCCCTGGGATCTGAGATAATTTTTATCATCACAGTGAAGTCTGAAAGAACCAAAATTGCTATCTTACTTCTGAGAACATTTGCGAAACATGAGTTGGGTTTTTACAGTGCATTACATTTCACTTTCATATCTTGCTAGCAATGGGATTTCTCTGACATCAGTAGCCCAGGGGTTTCCCCCAGCAAAGCACCTGAATCCTTCCAGGAGGTCCAAGACAGATTAACAGCCTGACCACTTACAGGACTCTGAGTTGCCCATGCCGCTGATAACTAACCCTGCTGTGGAATGCGCTGCAGAGCTGGAGCCATGAGTAGGAGGAGTACCAAAGAACAACCCAGAACTGTGAAGAACATCTTTTTCACAAAACCTTTGGGTGTTAATCATAGCTACAGTAAGTCAATCTTGCTATGGTGCTAACAGACACTTGAGATGAGATACGTGGCTAGTAAGTTAAATAATGCAAGTACAATCCCTTGCCCTGAATCAGATATCAACTGTTGAGCTTGGCTATAAACACTCGGTATGTCCAGTGATGGAATGAGGTGGAGTGTACCACACAATGTTCACACAGTGCTTATCAGTGAAAAACCATCGCTCATTGATTTCCTAACATTTTTGACCTGTGCTAAAAAAAAAAAGTAAAAATAAATAAAAATTAAAAAAAATCTAACAGCATTATGATTCCTATGTAATGACTTTGTGCAACTGTAGATAACAACAGATGCTTTCATTTGTTCATAACATTATGTATTAATTTACTTTTCAAACTTCACAACTTCATTTCTCAATGACACACACATAAAATAATTTGGTATTATTGGGACACAAACCCACTAAAAAGTTAATTTTATAATTAAAAAAATATATATTCAGTTATCAGTTATATCTTGCAACTAGGTTAAAATTTCTGTCATCTCTGGGGTGAGAACTGTTCTAGCACTTCTATGTAAAGCTAGTGACAGTGTTAATAGTGCTTTACTCTGCAATTATACGCACAGCTTCTTTGGCTACAACTGGTCCTGGGGGTGCTAGGCCTCATTTTTGTTTTGTATGCCTTTTCCCAATAGGCAGTCCAGCTTAAATTTTTTATGTGGTTGCTGTGGGCAAGTAGAATTTCACACACAGTAGCAGAGTAGAAACCAGTGGGTGACTTTCTGGTGTTATTGTCTGGATATTGATTGCGGTGGCCCTTAGTAATAATACTGTCCTGTTGCTTCTGGTTGAAAGATGATTAGTACATGATTGTAACAATTTCTGGACTACATGTGATTTTTCAAAACGATGCTCTAGTTAAAGCTCAAATTTTGCAATAAACGAGCTATAGATTCTCAAAGAAATCAGCTTACTGCTTGGTTGGAGTAGCTCAGAAACAGCAGTTTTTTTAACATCATAAAAGTTAAATATGAAGAAACCACTGTGCTCACCAAGCAGAGCAGGAAGCCAACTGCAGACATTATAAGTAGCTAGCGACTGTGATTTTTGAGTTCTAAAAGAACAACTTTGCTGCTAAGGAATTATGAAATCATAAATATAAAAAAGAGTATCTCAAATTAACAAGAAATATTGGCAGTTCAATAGTCTTAAAATTACATCATTTAAAAGCAAAAAAGTGTCACTGACTTTCAGAGTTTGAAATCCCACATTCACAAACTAATTCACTTTATTGAGCATCAGTGATTCACAATGTTGTCAATGAGATTCAACTCTTATATGGTTGTGGTACTGGTTGCTCTAACAGATAAGTTTTGTAGTAATTTAAGTAAAAATTTTATGATCTCCAAATAAAAGCTAAGTCCAAGATATCCATGCAATACACATTTTAATATTAAAAATCACTAGTATACAGTAGCATTTACAAGTATGAGAAGACTTTTTTTGAAAAGGCTGTGCACAGAAGTCTTGTGGTGAAGCCTAGATGTTTCAAGAAGCTAGTGGACATAAGGAAGGAACCAAAATTATGCAGACTCAGTAGCTAAACGTGGTCTCACAAATGAAGGCTTTTAACATAAAGGACAGGAATGGCAACTACAGGAAGGACATTAGTTTACTAACTAACAACATATTTCCACACTCAACTCTTGACAGACTGTAGATGAATATGTACACATGAAGGAAAAAAAAAAAGAAAACCGATTTTTTTTTCTTATTAGAAAATGGTAACATCCCTAGGAAGTGCTTATTCCCCTCAAGATATCTGTATTGAAAACCAATAAATCTCTTAGGATTAATTTTCTTAAAAAACTGAAAACAAAAAAAAACAACAAAGATCCCACAGGATTTGTACAACTATACTGTGGAGACAGAAAAAAAAAAAATGCAATCTGTACAATTAAAAAACAGGTTCACTGTATTGTTTGCAATATGAGTTTACAATATGAAGAAAAACTATCAAACCCTCCAAAAACATCCAGCACCTAAACAGACTAACAGGAATCAGGCAAAAAAATACACTCCAAAATACGTTATATTTTTTTCAAATTAATTTATTTTCTTCTATTCTAGAGTTTATTAAATATAACATCCCTTAAATAACCACCTGTGAAGAAAAAAATCCTATGCAGCTATTCCTACAAGATGATTGGATTTGGAAGCCACTGAGCAATGGAATGAAGTAGAATAGCCCAAATATACTCTGGAGGACCTCAAAAAGTGGCAGCAGAAGTCCATACAACTGTGATGCCAAAAGCCACAACTCCACAGATGTAGCAAAGAGGGAATGGCTACAGTCCTAAACACAACACAAGATTCCTTTTACCTGCCTTCCTCCTCCAACTATATTTAAAACAGAGTGGCAATAAAGGGCTTTCTACTCATCTTCTTTATAAGGTGAAATACATTGTTGATGACTATTTTGCACTGAAATACATTAACTAAGATAATGGAATTTCAAGTTTTTGTTTGTTTGTTTTTTCCAGTTAAAAAACATATCCAAGTTTTCCATAAGGCGGAAAAGTTATGACATTTTTCACTCTTCTTCTTGAAAATGAAGTGGAATTTAAGTGTTCTAATTACAGGCTATTATTATTTATACTGACATAGACATAACTAAGCAGCCAGAAACTCAGTTCAATGATATAAAAGCTTTGTTTAGAATTTTATAGAATATTATTATTAATCTGAACTATAAAAGATCTTAGTACTTGCCTGTAAATTTACCATTTTAATCCATAAAGTTAATAGAGCTTTATCTATCATCTGTATTCCTATACTTTATACCTTTTCACATCAAACTCCTAACATGTAAAACCACGTAAATTTTACAAAAGGTAGGAACAATTATCTATATTAATTCCTACCTATAAAACAATTTTCCCAGACAGTGAGATTATAAAATACAGTAAAAAGACATAACAATAGCACGTCACCTTGTTATTGTCAACTCAAGGGCGCACCTGGAGATTCGGATGGCTGGGAAAAAGTCTACAGCTGCAGTAAATGCTGTGTCCTATTACAATTTCACAACAAGCATAGTAGTAGTTTTACATATGAATATACCCACTGCAGAGCATGAAAACTTTATGATTCGCTTAACTACCAAACATTGGAGGAACACACTATGCATAGGGGAAAAAAAGAGAGAGCCTGGAGCAGAGGTAGTGTTCTTGTTTCTCATTGGAGTAAGAACTACAGTTCTTTTATGTCTGTAGCAAGTCACTGAGATGAGAATAATTTAGCTTAATCCAGCTGGAATAGAAGAACAAACAAACAAAGCAAATCACGCTCATCTCTGTATTTTCCTAGTTCACTGAAGCAAGCATCACTGCCTCTAATAGCACAGTCTGAGGCTAGGAAGTCAAACTGAAGTGTTTAATGAGACACTAGGCAAGTCTTGCAGTTCTATTAAAAATGTAGCTACCAACCCAAGTTTCCTCTCTGCTCTGAGCAATGCACCCATTAGTAATGTTCACAGCATCCTTGATAGGGGGAGGGGGTGATGGGCCTTTAATGTTTTATCTTCTGCAGAATGGATCTGAGACAGAACAAAGAACTGGAGAACAAGTGTATTTCTGATTGCTCTGTCTTCTCCCAGCTCCACAACGCTATATTTTTTTCTGCCAAACCAAACCCTCCACCCAGACTGAAAGCAACAGCACTGCCCCTCTGCCACTCAGACTGGTAACCGACTCCATTTTTCCCTGATGATGGAGAACACATCACAATCCAGGAACTGGTGCATTTTGGCCAAGTCTGGGCAGGCAATTGTTAATTATCTGGGAACACAATTAAGGTTTCTAGCTGCTACTCCCAGTTTGGAGCTAAATGTGACTTTCACTTTCACATTAGAAGAATGTATAGGAGGCATGCACGATGCTTACACGAGTTATAGGTAACCACATGACTGGCCAGCAGGGCACTAACGGCTGCCCATCTTTGGTGACTGGGAATCCTAAGGCACCTTCCCTCTGCCCCTTGATGCATCCAGGTGATTTCAAAGACATCAGCTTGTATTGCTTACTAACAGCTTTTATTGCAGAGTGAGTACAAGCTCTGTTTTTCTTTGGTTAGCTACTTATCAGTCTAGTAATCTTGTTCCTAGCACAGGAATAGGCAAATTTTGTTGTAATCTAACCAGAGAATGAACACACACACACATACACAACTTTAACATGCTAACACAAAAAGGGAAAACCTACTCATTTTATTAACATGTGATTCACTACAAACCTTAGCATCAGAGATTCAAAGACAGGATAAAATCATTGGTATGACCGAGGTTTGGTCATGTGTAACCAAGCTGACATAGTCATGTCATCCTGTAGCAGTTGCCCATCAAGGCTGCTTATTCTACAAAGCATCCTGTTAAACTAAGTAGAGGTTTTACAAATCTGTTAAATGGAAATTTCATTCACTCCACAACAACAAAGGTTAGTGCTTTGGATTTCAACCTGAACACAGTAATTTTGTCTCCATATTGTTATTGTATCATCATTTCCTATTAGGAGTGATCCTATTAGGAGAGATGAGTGAAGACAGGCATTGTTATCTATGACACATGTCATTTCAAGTGAGCTTCGGGAATAAAAAACTATCTTTACTTTTTTATTGAACAAAATAACTTGAACAAAAGTCTACTCAAAACTCACAAAACTGGAAGTGTTCAAGGCCAGGCTGGATGGAACTCTGAGCAACCTGGCCTGGTGGGATGTGTCCCTGCCCATGGCAGGGGGGTTGGAATGAGATGGTCTTTAAGGTTCCTTCCAACCCAAACCATTCTGTAATTCTGTGAAATCACCTGGATCTTTTTGTATTGTGTCACTTGTAGACAGGATTTTAGAAGTGCATTACAGCATTTCTATATCAAACACAGATTTTTTCTTGGAATTTTATAAAGTTCACATTCAAGAAGAATGTTTCACTGTTTCATCTGCTAGAAAATGAATTTACATTAGCAAGGATTTAATTTGGTCACAACCATATATATTTTCCATTTAACTTTTGTATTTTTAAAAAATTTCTTCTCTTATCTTAGTTCAGCACCAGAACACCAATAAAAACCTGACTCTGCTTGAAGCCTCTGCCACTGATCTGAAGGGAAGCGATACACCAGAATAGATGGTGAGAGCCACAGCTGATGCAAGAGGATGGTGCTGCCACCACACCTGGGTCACACCTGGCCAGCAGCATTCAGGCACTACAGGAGGGCTCTCAGTAACCAGCCCAGCAGTTCCTGGGGCAATTCCTATGGCTGGGCACAAGCAAAAGGAAAGAGGAAAGACTACCAGCACCCAGCTCTCCTGGGCTAACACTCACCTCAGCTAGTTTGTATGGTGACAAGGACACTGTAAATTAATGAAAACTGAAACATTAACATTGTCTTCTTCAGCATGGTAGGGCATTTCTGGAGAGCACTCATTTTATTAGTATTGCATTAAGATGGCAGTAGAGAAAACTCAGTTAAAAGCATACTTATTACAAAATAACCTATTTACAGACATTTCCTCTAATACAAATGAAGCTAGTAATCCAGAATGCCCTGTTGACATTTCAACTTCAGAATCCTCTGTTTATGCACAACATACAGCTCAGCTACACATTAGATTAAGGTCTACTATCTGTAAGAGGTTTAATTGTCACGTCTTAGTATTTACATCTTACCATCGGAATTGGCTTTGGCCCATATATCTAAGATGACATGCAACAGACCCTAAAAAGAACAATTTCCCTAGGACTGCCTTGATACTTTCAGACAGACACTATCCACAAAAGCAACGTGGATGCACACAGGAGAAGAATGGCTGAACAAGGAACTTTTGAAATGTTTTTATCCACAGCATAGATAAATACATAACAAATAACAGGAAAAAGGAGGAAAAAAAGGTGTGTAAAGGGGCTGCAAATACAATTTCTTGGAAAACTGCCAAAGCTTTGTACCAGGTGCACTGCCAGGTGGGACATTATGTTGCATGACAGAGAAAACTGTCAGCCTAATGCCTAACAACATTGTTTTTGCACCACACGAAGTGCAATTTTGGAAGGGTTAGTAGGTAAGTTAGCAGTAATTAATCCTTGTGTCAGGAAAAGCTTTAGCTGGAAGCTTTGTTAGTGACTGCTGAAAACCCTTTCTTAGAATCTGTAAAAAAAAAAAAAAAAACAGCAGCTACCTAATTCCTGGAGGACTGACGAAGATGGAAAATGGACGTGTTTTTCTTTCACATACTCTTGGCAAACATCATGTAATTTTGGGAGCAGCTGCAACAAGTGCATGAAAAAAAGGGGTTTGAAACATATTTTAGTAATGACCTTGCAATTTTACACATGCTTGATATGAAAGTGATCGATATAACAAGGCTGAATTCACTGAACTTCTGTTCTAGTTGCGTTTTTATCTTTGAGTATAGGAAACATTGAAAGTACGAAATTGCCATTTTAAACACAGCTTTGGATTAAAGTTCTTCGTAGTAGTAAGAAATCTTCCCATATTACAAGCTTTTCATACAGAAGATATATCAAAGAACACTTAATATCCTAATATTAAATTGAAACATTGTGTTGTTCTGTAGCTAAGGTTCAGATTTTTGTCTTCAAATGTTTTAGACCAAAAACTACACAAAGAACCTTTTTTCTTGTTATAAAAGTGCTTCATTTTTGATATTGAGTAGACAAGCTATGACCTAACTTCATTAGCCTTGCAAGTATTATGAAATAAATTAAAGTGATTATATGCTGTTGTATTGCTTTGCTGAAACTTTTATGATTATTATTCCTAAGGCACAGATCACCTGCCTCTTTTTGTTTTTATTTTACTTGTGGTTTTGTTACAAGTTTAAGGAAAACACAAATTATACAGAAAACCTATTATAATCAATTGTGTGACTTTCCTTATTTAAAAGAAAAAGTAGCAAGGAACCAAAGTTGAAGGTAAAAATCTGTTAACGTGATTCCTTGATCACCTGGATAAACTTTCTACTTACTGAAGGAGCTATATTGCTTACAAAAAAAAAAAGGCAAAAAAAAGCACTGTCTTCATTTGCATTCATTTCTACAATGCCTCATTTTCACAAAGAAAACATTACCTAATTATTAATGGAAGAGCATTATATAATAACATAAATTAAACCATAAGTAGGAAGTAGGATTTTAGATGCACTTGTCCAAGGAACCATCACTTGACGTTAAGACGTAAGTTAAAGAAAAGAAAGGAAAAATGCAGCAGCAGACATCATGGTATCTCGCATTGGTATTCTGAAGGAAAGCATTTCTGACATGATGCTACAGCAGCTATCATAGTTACAGGCCAAGGGAGTAAATTAAAAACAGTATGATAGCTGTCTGCACATTTTTACAAGCCAAGCAACATGATACTTGAGATTGGGTCTGTTTTGGCAACATGTTTTTACAAGCCTGATACTACCCAAGGAGGCAGCGCAAATCACATCTGCGGCTTAGTTTCTGAAGGTTTACAATTGCCTGTGAAGTTTAGCCATAGCATAAGTTTTTACAGAGAGGTTTAAAGGTTAGTTTCACGATAGCTCCTCAGTGACCTCCCATTTATTCTCTCCTAATGACTGGCTTCCTTAAAATTATATTAACTGTCTTTCCTTATGTAAAAGAAGGAAATACGGCTACCATATTTCATATTTCACATGCCATGTGTCTTGACATGAAGAATGCTAATACAGTGAAATAAATAACTTTTTAAGCAAGTAGACCTGAATAGGAATAGTGTAAATACAATGCAACTACAATGCAGGTACATTAGAGACACTCTAATTTAAAAGTACATTTTTGGGGTTTTTGTTTTTTTTTGTTTTCAGTTTAATTTCAGTCCGTTTTGTTATAGACTTTCAAACATTATCAACTGAATTCCAGTAAGAGAAGAACTATTTTTTTCATATTTTGGTAATCAGAAAAGATATAAACAATCATACAAATAGCATAACTATGAAATCAGTACACAGTTAACGTGTCATTAGTGTATATTGGCAATAAGTCCTGACAGATATTTCTCTGTTACTCATAATTAAGAAATGTTGTCGCTGTGCTCAGCTCCATGGAAAGTAAATTATGATCCAAATGCTTCTTTTTATACTCCCAGTATTTTAGTTTTCTCAGGAAAGCTAACAAGGAATACAGTGAAAAAAGTATGTATTCGATACATGGACATTCCACTTCTAAAGATCAGATGACAGTAAAAGTGGAAGAGGAAGCCTCCCACCATTCTTAAGTCTCATATCAGTCTCACCTGTGCTTTAAATCTGGATGAAACTTCTAGGGTTCTCCTGTGACTAAGGACAACTCTTTGTTGTGCATTAAAAAGGAATAACTTCCTGCTGTCATACAAAATAGAAACTGTGACCTGAAAATTACAGTGGTATGTTTCATAGCAAAGTGAAGAAAGCGAGAAGGTAAATCATTTTGATATAAACAACCAAGTGATCTACAAAAAAGATGCAGAGTAGAGAGTTAAAATAAAATTTGTTTTCTCATGAAAGACAATTATCTCCTTAGACAGAAAACATTTGTTTACTTTATGATCCTAGTATAAGGCAACGTGTGAGAGAATTACCTGCCACTGTTCCTCAGGGATGCACTGAGAAATCTCTTATGAATGCAGACAGAGGAAGCATTTTGTTTCTCTCTCAACAGTCTGTCACAGAATCCAACTGGTATACAAGGAATACTGGAAGAGCATAAAAAGAAAACTAACACACACATACCTAATACGGATACAGTTTAGAGACAGACACATATAAAGGAGTGAGAACACTTTAACAATCTGGACTAAATTTGAATTACTATCCTTGAGATTAATCAAACATAAAAGAACTCCGATAAGAAAAGAATTCTACAAATTTCTTCTACACTTGTGCCACCTACTGGCTATTGCTGAAAGCTAGAAATATGCGCATTCAGTTTGCTGGCAGAATTCCAGCGGCAATTTTTTTTTTCTTTTTCATAATTCCTGATAAATTCAAAACTGAGATGTAATAACATGGTTGGGTGTTAAGCCCCCAGAAACCACAAAATCCAAAATGGCAGCTGCTGATAGCTGCTCCTCTGCTTCAAGACTTGCAAGAATGTTTCTTGAACAACTTCTCTATTCCACACAGGTCACACTTCTTGAGAAAAGTTTTACTGAAACTGGTGAACTAAAGAATCAAGCTTGTACTGGGTAAACAGTAAGAATGCCAGCAGTAGTGAGATTTCGTTTAAGAGGCCAAGTGTCTCTTTCTGTGGTGAAAAATACATGAAAGGAAGTTCATCATCAAGTCCCCCATCTAGAGAAATGCCCTACAGTTAAAGGAGTGCCTGGATGTGTTTTTTGTTTGTTTGTTTGTTTTTTGAAATGTTACAAAAAGCTTACTGTGATCAAAGCCCATTGTCAAAAAAAAAAAAAACACTAATTTGAAAAAAAGATTTTAAAATTATTAAACGAGTTTTGGGGTTTATCAGAGGGATCTAGAAGAGTGCAGACAAACAAGTGTTCTGTGTCACATGCTGAGGCAGAGGACACGTGGCTGTGTGCATTCTCAGTCACTTTATTCAGCCCTGAAATCTGCACCAGCAGCCTACACAGAACTCTATTAACTGCTTTTTTAATAATAATAAAATCTTTCTTCACAGAATTCTTCCTTTCACAAGATTAAGCAAATAATTGCAATACCCAGAAGGAATCACAAAGCATATGTAGTTAAATGGACAAAGATAAGCACTGTAAATGATCACCTGATCTGTCTCCAGATTACAAAGAACACAGCAGAATTAAATCAAGCTAACTGTATTTGCCTGCCATCGAGATCTTTAAGTAAGTTTAGCAAATTTAGTAGGATCCACTTCGCTGGTTAACACTGGAAGATCTACCTGACCTGGCCCTGGCCAAACAGGCCCTATATCTTGTGGAAGAAGATAAGGTCCTGATAGTGTGCATATGGATCTGACTGGGACAGTCAGCACCTTGCCTCAGGAAAATGCAGACACATTCATGGGATTGCCTTCACTCAAGAAAAGCACATGGGTGAAGTCAGTGAGTAGTGCAGAAGGATGAGGGAATCCAATGTGTGCCTCAAGGAGATTTAACCTTGGGGGAAAAATAGCCTGTGATTTGAGTTGTACGTTACAGGACCTTGCATGAACCATGCAAAACAAGGGAGAATGTCTCACTGGAAACAGGGCAAAGTGCCATAGTGACCCAGTCTGAGCTGGTTTTGGCACCCAATAACTCAATAATACAACACACCTGTCTTGAGCCACCAGCATAACAGATTGAGGCTCAGCTGACCTAATTTTTCTGAAAGGATATACCATACCATATGATGCTATGCTCAGCAATAAAATACTTCATCCAGTTACAGCCAAAAACATTTTACAGTTCATAACCATGAAGAGGAGAGACTTTTAGGAGTGGGTCTCTCGGGGGAGGGGGAGGAGGGGCAGGTCCAAGAGAGATTAACGCTAACACTATGTGAGACAGAAATCAGAAACAAATTCTTCTATACAAAACCATGAAAGTAGAAAAGGCAGGAATGCTGAGGACTCCATATGTATTATTGCCAGTAACAATGACAAACATGTATGTAATACAGATGACAGAATTTCAGGTCCAGCAAATACAGAGAAGCATTCCAGTACACTTAAATGTAAAACTCCGTGCTCTTTTGCCGTAGTCTTTAAGATACTGTTCTAATGTCACAGAAGTGGAAGTACTAGAAAGATTACGATAATAAGGTAGCTCAATGTATATTTATACTACCATTACAGGAATTCTTTCTCCTTAGAAATTAATTAATCCCAAAACAAAATGTGGAAAAAAAAATCTGACTTTTTTTTTTTTTTTTTTAAAGTCTGGAAAATAGCAGGGTACTATAATGTTTTCAGGAAGCAAAGGAAATGTTTTTGAGGTTCTTTTGTGCATTTGAATGACATTTTTATAAAATTAGCTCCGTGTTAAACTGAAGTACATCTGTTACCAAAACATGGGGCTCTATGTGAGCTGTACAGTGCTTTAAATAAAGACATAATCTTAAGTATTTTTAGTGTTCATTTAAAATAAATACTGTATCAATTACATTGAGTAACCCAAAGTTATGACGATGAGAAAAGAATCATTTAACATAAAAATTCATTGTTTTTCTATCACCGAACCCTAAAATAAGGAATGATCCATGGCTGGATTCCCCAAGGGTGGACAGCTGTATAACATATTCCAGCCAGAGGCTTGCAGAGTGCAGCTTATATTTCATGCCTTAGTACACTTTCCTGGTAGAGTAGTGTACAATATTAGAGAGTAATATTGTCTTGGAATATTTCTGCTTTCCTAAACTGTACTTGACACTTCAAATTAAGATTGAAAAATTGGACAGAGTGGAAAATGATAACATCTCAAAATTTGTTAAGAACACCAAGCTTTTATCTTTTTATTCTGCAAGATCTTACTGCTCACATGTTCACCCAAGTGCTGGTACTACTTTAACGCCATTCTCCTGTGCTTATTCAGTTCTGCTGTTGAGTACTTATCAGCAATTCTTCATGTAAATTGTTTAGGAGGATCCTTCAGGGTGGGATTTCCATGTTAGGGAGACAGTTCACTTTCCAATTACCATTATATATTCATAAAGGAAAAATAATTACTTGCAAGAGAAGTACTTTACCTAGCAAAGAAATTTAGTTTAAAGTCTTTGAAGCTCAAGAAACTCCCATTCTATCATGGCCTAAGGTCTTAATAATCTCTCTATAGCTTGAGAGTTAAACATCTATAGAACTAATTTACTTATATGATCTCCATACAATAATTGCAGAGTCAGGACATGTGAGCATGGAGTACTTCAGTATAACTCTAAATAGCCATCTAGAATGTAGAAACAAAATATTAATGCATAATCCAAATTTGCAAATTAAATCTGTAATTATTTGCTCATTTTTTTTCCTCATGCAATCACATGCCTGATTGGATTTCAAGTTCTTATCTTCTCTGCATGCATATTTGCAAATATCTCTAAAAGTAACAAACAATATGCAGTAGCAACAGAATTTTAAAGTTTATTTAATACAATCACATTTCACTAAAGTTTTATTCATTCCACTGGATATGGAGCTGAACTAAGCATTAAGAAACTACATCTGAAAGTCTAATTAACTTAAGAACATAAAACAGAATTATTATTTTTAGCATCCCTGTAAATATTAAATATTTTTTTCTCTTTTTTGCTTTCAGGTAGAAACTCTTCCATTATAACAAGAGCAAAGTATGCCTGTTCTTACTTTGGACCTCTGGCCACATCAGACCTCTGCATTTAATCAGCAGTTAGGATGGTGAGCATAGGGATAGGAAACCTATTAGAAATAAAGTTTGGCTTTAGTGGCTGTCACAGGAGAGTCATCAGTTTGCATATGGTACCTGGGACTTTGTCTCATTGTCTGAGTCAGCCTGCTTGTATAAACATCTCATTTTTGCTTTGCTGATGTTGTAACTGGCAGTAGCAAAATCAGAGTATTCATGTAGTTCACAGCAGTACTTATGTTATTTGACCACATTAACTAGCTTTGCTCATAGCAAGGCCCCCAGATGAGAAGTAGGTTGAATCTCCTATTGCTTGGCTGTACTAATGCTCAATAGCAGTGTTGCAACTAGGGCAGCTGGTGGTACCTTGCACAACTTGGTTCTCACTGCCTTTCCAACCTGACTACCATCCAAACTAACTAGGAAAAACCTAAACCACACTAATGCAATGACATAAGCTGTCACAGGGTCCGCGTTTGACTCAAATACATAGCACATACACAACATCTAATGCACCTCAGGCTGAAGGCCTAACAACTTCTAAAGATATTGTCCCCTTCCAACATGCAGGCAGGAAATGTAGAAATAGTTGCAGTGAGGAGGGTCCTACAAAGGTTGAGTCCAACTGGCAGACTACTTAGGGGCTGACCCGAAGTTAAAGCGTATTAAGAATGCTATCCCAATGTTCCCTGAACACTGATACACACGGGGCATCAACTGCCTCACCAGGAAGCCTGTTCCAGTGTTTGACCACCCTCATGGGAAGATATTTTTCCTATGTCTAGCCTGACCCTCCCCTGGCACAGCTTTGTGCCGTTCCCATCCTACCATCGGTGACCAGGAGCAGAGATTGGCTTCCCCTCCTCAGGGAGTTGCAGAGAGCCATGGGGTCACCTCTCAGCCTCCTGTTCTCCAGAGGAGTCAACCCAAGTGTCCTCAACCTCTCCTCACAGGACATTCCAGCCCTTTTACCAGCTTTGTTGCCCTCCTCTAGACACTTTCAAGGTCCTTAACATCCTTTTTTACATTGTGGCTTCCCAGTCACTCATCTCCCAGGCTGTACCTGTGTCTGGCATTACTCTGTCCCAGGTGCAGAATCCATCATTTGTTCTTGTTAAATGTCATGCTGTTGCTGATTACCCAATGTTCCAGACTATCTAAATACCTCTGCAAAGCCTCTTGTCCCTCAAGAGGGTCCAGAGCACCTCCCACTTTCATATAATTAGCATATTTACTAAGCATGCATTCAACCCTTGCATCCAGATCATTGATAAAAGCATTGAACAGAACTGGCCCCAACACTGAGCCCTTGGGAATGCCACAAATAACTGGTCACCAGCCAGATGAACCACATTCACTACCACTCTTTGAGCCCTACCATTCACAGACAGGTCATCACCCAGCGTAATGTGTACATGTTCATCTCACAATTGGACAACTTGTCCAGAGGGATACTGTGAGTATCCTGACTGAGGGACAATGACATATGGAAACAGAGAAACAAATAAGAAACTTCAGTGCAGACAGACTAGAAAATCTTGCCTGTTATCATGTTCTTTTCTGAAGGAAAGGACTGAACTCTAATCATAGCTTAAGATCATAACCTTATTTTCACAGGACTTGCAGTGTTGAAACTTTCTGCCTTGAATATTTACCTGCTGTGTAGCACAGCTTTAGTGAATTATGACAAGGATACAATCTGTGGTCAAAGGATACCGTTAGGCCATAAAACATCAGAAGATAGTCTGTACCTACCTTTAAAATCAAGCACAACACAAGAATATGCACACATTTTCACACATTTGCCAGGTATTTGCCAATGCTTGCCAGCAGGCATAGTTAGACTACATTTCCAAGTAAACTGAATATATATATTTAAAATGGAGAGTATACTTACAACAATAAAATTAGTTTTGTAGAACAAATTGCATACAGTCACATGAGGCCAAAGCACTTACCTTGACAAGCGTTAAAAAAAAAAAAAAAAGTTCTAAGAAAGGTGGTAAGCTCAATAAACATTTATGAAAAACCTAGTTTAAACACTTTTTCCTGTAACAGATAGTATTGTGAGATGTTTCTCCTCTCAGCATTTCCTTTTGTCCAAACAGATATTAAAATGCAGGATGCAACTCCACATTTCCACACAAGAGACTTTGCCAGAAAGGGTAAGCTATGCCAAATGATGTAAAGGTTTAGAAAAAACAAACACACACTTGAGAAAACTTGGGAAGTGATTGTGAACAATAAATCTTTAGATGCAGTTGTCTGTTGTCCGTTTTAGATGTTGTGAAGAATAGTATCTTTTCTGGTTGTTCATAATCTAACGCACAGTCAAATTTTGTTTTGAAAGGGCGTGCATGCTCTTCAAGTACTGCCATGTTTTTGCAGTGTGTCAGGAGGGACCCTCAGGCTGGGCAGAGATTTCTCTGAGAGCAGGTGAAGCTGCTCAGCTGGGGAGCTTTCTGGAGTGCAAGGCAAGGTAGGCAGAAACTGCAACACAGCACAGAAGGAACTTGAAGAAGTGGTGCAGGCTGGGAGACTCCTGAGAAGATGCAGGGAGCAGATGTACAGCCAAGTTTTCAGAGGTGGCAGACAAAGTGATTCTCCTAAGGATCTAGAGCTGGATGTGTGAAGTTTGCTGGATCTGAGGATGTCACTTGAAATCACCAGGCAAGTAAGGCCATGGGGAAAAAAAAAAAACTGCTCTACAAGGGCAGAATGAGCAAGGAAAGGAACTGATGCCAGTTCTTTCATTTCCAGCTGTCACAAGTTGAATTTTAATTTGTTTGAAAAGCTACACCTTGCTCTAGTTGGTGTTTTATTAAGCCTCAGTTAGAAGCCCTTTGTTATTCCCAGTGCATTTATTTTAACTAAAAGGTGCAGGCAGACAGACATACTCCAAGATTCTGACTGACTTGGACCTTGTCACCAATATATATGTAGAGTAGCAATTAACATTTGATAAAAGTCATGGGCATAGAAAAGTGAACTTTTCATTCGTCTCCCACAACCAGCATGGCACAAGCCAACTCCATGGATACTGCTATGAATGTGCTATGAATGCAGGCCTTGCAAGGGCCTTTACCAAGGATCTTTAGCAATATTAAAACCGACTTTTAAAGGTGCCATAGAATTGCTTATAAACAGGAATATATAAAGCAGTATTATACATGTGTATTTCAAAAGACAGGTATTTTGAAAAGGAGGATAGTTTTCAATATTTTAATACAATCACAGTCCTAAGAAAAAAAAGAAAATACACGAAGTGGAAAGCTAATCACTTTCAAGTACAAAACACATTTCACCCACTAATTATATGAAAAGGATAGCAACAGTCGAACACAAATACCACAGTAAGGTACAGATATCACAGTAAGGAATTTCCAAAACAGGAATGTTGTAGGGCCTGTGTGTTCAGAGACAATATTTTCAAAAGACTGGAAGAGCGAAGACTTTCTTCTCACATGGTCTTTGCAGTCCTTCAGTACAGAGCATGTTTAAAAACTTTTGTCCTCAACCAGAAACATCAGAAGAATGCTCTTTTTTAATGAAACCTAAGATCTTTTTGCTCTTTTATTTCAGGAGCAAGGGTTTCAGAAAAAGTTTACAGTATATAGCAAAACTTACAATTAAAATCATCAGATGTGATGACCTTTGCAATACCAAAGTCCCAAAGAAGCTGCTTTTAAGAATAAAAGTGTGAAAAAACCTTCTTTGTGCCACACTTTAAAATTTTCAACAGTGCGACAATTTTGATGAAGTGTAAGTCACAAAAAAAATGTTGATTTCCATTGTTAGATAAAGAGGTCCTCTTTACTAAAATGAAGTCTGGATCCAACAGGCTACCACCAACAGTGCAAAAGAAAATTTTTAAATAAGTTTTAATTTGAAGAATAATAATGAGAAAAAGAAGTGACAGTCACTTAATTCTTTGAATCCCCTTTCAGAGTTCTTATAACTCAAGTGTTAAGACTAGCTAAAACTGCACAGAAGAGACACAGAAGGAGCTGGTTTCAAGCAAAAAGTCCTGAAGACTGCAACTATGAAGACTCTTCAAATTCCTAATTAAGATTCTAACAATGATTTGAGTTCATTTTCACTTTGCTACCAGTGGTAAAACATATGAAGTTCATTTCATAAAGAAGAGACAACAATGGTCCTAAATACAAAGGTTTGAGCTGTGAAGATAACCCCAGATAATCTGTTTCACTACCATATTCCCTGTCAGCAAGTAAAACAGAAACAAGCGCTTAATAAGAACCTGAGCTTTTAAATCTCACTGTCCTTCCAGATCTCCTTTAATGCTTCTCCTTTCACATGGATGTGGGGCTGTGGACACCCAGAAACATCAAAAGGGATCTTTCAGCTCCCTGTCCAGAAGATGCAAATGCCATTCCTCTGTTACCAGAACAGCCCCTCAAGGGCTCCAAGATGGAGGAGCAGGTGACCCTCACTACCAGCACCAAAAGCCTGCTGGGTGCTGAGGACATGCTGTTCCACCACACTGCTATAGGCAGCCACCGTGTCAGGGCACGGCAGCACAGGAAGGGCAAGCATGACACCAAGAACAGGGCAGGTCCCAGCAAGTTCTCAAGCAACCTTTCCACAGGTAGTATTAATGGTACTTTTCTGTCTTACTTTGGATTACAAGTATTATTATTGCAAATAGACTAATAAGTGGGTTTTGTATTTAGATTAAGATAAATAGACTAATACTAAATTCATAGCTTTGTGTGTCTATACATGTATCTATGGTGTATTTCTTTTGTGCATAAAATTATTTGAACGTAAATGAGGCACTCAGTATTTTGGTTGTCCTGTGAGCCTTTAAGCAAGTCAAAAACACCAACTCCATTACCGCACTTCCAAGGACCGAAGTAGAACTGTGAAATACCTTTTACCTCTCATGTTTTGATGCCTAATCTTCCTACTCTTCTGCCTACACAGACTGTCAATAGCCAACTTGCTTCAATGTTTTATTTGCTAATATAGTCTGTAGCTCCTAACATCAGGCACTAACACTAGTTAAGCTCAATCTCCATATTGACTGATTTTAACATTCCTATTTCCTTCCCACTATCATCTGTTGCCAGTATTACCCCAGTATTACCAAATTTTTAAGTTTTGGCAAAAGTTTTCAAAAAAATAAAAATAAAGGTGATAAACACTACATGTGTGGAAGAGGGCAATTGTCACTCCTCTTGGGGGATTCCTGGCTGGTGGATCATTGCTGAGGTTAACGCTGAACTAGGCAAATTATTAGCTTCAGTTCTAATGAAAATCACACTGTTAAATACTGTTATCTCTCAGGGGATGATAGTTCTAAGAATGAACTTTGTAAGAAGTTTTGCATGTCATGGTTGTGCTGCTTTGTGAACTCTATCTCACTGATTTTCTACCAGCTACAAGTGCACAAAATACTCTAAATTAGTAGTATATTGTATTGTCACTCAAATTCTTCAGCTACCGTGTAACTCCTGTTTTTATTTATTTGTTGGTAAATTATATCACAGACTGAATAAAACACAGGCACAAGAAACAACAGTAAAATATGTAACAGTGCAAATTAGAATAAAATATCAAGAAAACATCTGAAACCCCACGAGAATCATCTAGGGAAAAAAACTGTGCCCTTCTTTCAATTGTTAGATTAATTTAAAAATGAACCAGGGCTGCACCTTCTGAGGAAGAACGGCTGCAGAGCTGAATGAGAACACGTGGGAGAGTAGAAGTCGTGAGGAACAAGGGGAAAAGATGTTACCTAAAAGCATCACATCAAGCACAGCCTAGGCAAGTGGCAACTGACAATCGTTACCCGAGAGGATTAGCTGGGTGTTCTGTGAAAGAGTTCATCACTCTCGTTTTAGTTTTCAGTCATTTCTGCCTGTATGACAGTGCTATTTATCGTATACCAGAAAGGCCGGGTACTGCCTTGATATAGAAAGAGCTCTTCCATCTGGATTATACTGGTGACACTGTTTTGTGATACAGCGAAGGAGTTCAAGTCTTTCCTAAGAATGTCACATTATCTGGCAGGAACTGAATGATGTAAAAGTCACAGAGGCTGGTCTTGAATATTTCTTCAGAAATTCTGCAGTTCTGGGTGATGGTTCAAGAAAATAATAGGGATAATCTGTTACAACTTTCTAGATACTCAGTTTTTCCCCTGCTTATTGACAATGTACTATAAAGCTGCTGAATGGCTAAAGGTGTAGCTATTCCTTAAACATTTTATTTGAATTTATCAAAATTAAGAAGCAGGCAAGCAAAGTCGACCGATATATTTTTTTTTTTCCATGCATGCAAAATTAGAATTCCAGAAATATCTGGAACATTTAGTGGTATTGCTGGTCTCCTCTAACATTAATAGATTTCCTGTTATTTCTGAGGAATTCATGAGAGCTGACAAGGATAATGACTTACAGAGGAAGTTCATCACATTCACGCCTGTGAACAAGAAGTGATCTGTATCCCAAGCAATCACAGAAACCACTACCTGTGGCTGTTTCCTTCCTGGACAGGCAGACGTCCTACCCCACCTCACCTCACCGCCAGCTCATCTGCACTCACATTCAGCAGCTCAGCAGAACAGCGAGGTCTCACTTCATATGAAGACACTTGCTACTATGACCACTTAATGTAAAAGCTTTGAGGAAATAAAAATAGCACTGTTGAATAAGAGACTGATTGTCTCCCTGAGCCTAAGGACAGGTTATTCCAGCTCATTTAAGTGCTTTCAATTAAAACGTGAAACTGAGCCCAAGGAGGCTACAGCTCAACCTTTCTGGAATTGAAGAGAAGTAATACAACACTGAGGCATGCAGGCAGGTAACTGGAGCCTGGCATGCGTTCAAGCTACCTGAGCAGAGCAAGAGAAAGTCCTTCCTATCACGTGAGAAACTGCTGGACATGACACCAAAGCACGGACTTAAACACAGTTACAAACATTGCCAGGAAGGAGGTCTGGATTTCACAGCGTAGAGTTATGGGAGAAACAACCATGCTTCACAAATCACTGAAGGGCAAGCACTGGAAACCTTTCTGGAAACAGGGTCTCACCTCTGGTGGGAGGGGAGGTCCCCTGGCTCCAGCAGAGGAGGAAGGAGAACTCCCAGCAGTGCCAAAGTCCTCTGGTCAGCCCTTGGCATGCACAGGCAGTGAAATGCAGTTCTGAGCTCTCGGTGGTGTCTATCTTCTGCTGGAAATTTATGTGCACTTTGTAATCTACAGTATTTAGCTTCACTTAAAGACATTTCACATTTGGATGTTTCATGGATGTATAACTTACCCTGCTCAATATTTAGTATTCATCAAATGGACAGTAAACACACCAAAGAGAGCAGTTATCAAGAGTCTTAATAAAAACAAGGAGTTTTCTTTTTCTTTAAACTGATTATCTAGCTCTTAAAGTCATTACAATAAATTTGCCTTTTATAGATTATTGACCTGGTTTACTTCCATTTCATTGATAACCCATTACCATACATCACAGTAACAGAGCTGCTGATCACACACACCTCTCAGCAAGCCCTGCAGCCTCTTGCCTGCAGGTAAACAAATGGATGAGGGGCGCCTTGGGACTGCACAGCACTTGGCAGTTACGGCTGCTCAGAAACGTATGTTCAAAGACCAAGTTACTGACCTGGCCGACAAACAGCGCTCCCAAGAGCACCTGCACAAACACTCCAACATCAGGTATCTGCAAGAAGCCTGTTTTATCCTGCTGCAGCACCAACTGGGCATGTGTATGACAAGTTTTACTGCCTGGAAGTTGGAGTTTCAGCCATTAAACTAATGACTTGAGCTAGTACCTACTCTAATCTTGGCAGCTTCAGAACAAAGTACATCTATTCTGTTTCAAATGGATCTTCTCCAAATGACCATGTCCACAATATCTACTAAAGGAAATATAATGTTTCAGGAGTCCAGTAATGAAATGGCTCATTCCATGTTTAGAAATATTGCTCCCCCCTGCCTCAAGTGATGGAGTTCTTTTTTTTTTCCTGAGAACTTGAAGTTTATTTAGGATTTCACACAGATTTTTTTTGATCATCATGGTTCTGCCTTCAAGAATTACACACAGGCTTTTATCTCTCTGCTCATTTCGTTCAGTAATCCAGCAATAAAAACATGAATAGGCAAATTAAGTTTTTTATTTTTCCCTAAGAACAGAAATATATACCATGTAATTGTTTTAATTTAAAAAAAGTTGGACTGCTTTTTAACAACCATTATTTTTACAAGACATCCAAGTGAACAAAGTAAAAGAATTGGTCTTGCATTTCATGTGTGGAAAATGTATTTGTTAGAGCATAATGGAGACGGACATTAAAGGCATTTTATTACTGAACAATACTGTAGCATGATCCATTTCTGGCTCTACATGCATTTGGTTTTGGAGTAGTCACAGGGGAGACTTAACCGGCTACATATTGGGTGGAAAAAAAAATAGATTTAAATCTGCCTTAATGATCAAGTGTTGTAGAAACAACAACAAAAAAAAAAAACAGAAAACCGCAACAATATTGAGGTAAAAAAAAAGTTAGCAAGCATACCTAAGAATAGCTTTTGACATTTATAAACTATATGATCTTATAGTATACTTCCTCAATATTCTCCATACCACATTTACTCAACTCGTGTCAGAAAAGAGCAAATAAAACTGTAGAGATGGCTGTGAACTTCTCACATGGTGGTCTGAGTTAGCTTCATTCTTATACTACAAGTCTCACTACCAACAACCACATAACAGCTGGAGTAATGTTCCACAACCTTCCCATTTTACCTTTGGTGAACTGCACTATGCTGTGTAGAAAAGTGACAGGGTGCTCTACATCTCCATTACACAAATTTAGTAGTAAATTGAAAGCCTCTTACGCACACTACATCAATTTACTTCTCCAGTCCAAAGTTATAATTTCCAGTATTTATTTTGCAGTTTCTTTTATAAGGGAATCATATTAATTTTATTTTCATCTCATGCACCTAAAAAAAAAATAATTAAAAAGTTAAAACATCCAGCATGTATCTGCCACATAGAAAGTGAAAAGCAGACTCACTGATGAAAAGCAAAAGCTACCTGCTGCAGATGGAAATTCACCAGGACAAAATCTATTGCTGAAGCAATCTTCCTAAAGCATTATAAGCATGAGTTACTTATTATTTAATAATATTCACGCATTACATTGTTTTAAAAAGTTAATATCACAGAACGATTCAGTTGATAAATCCCATCTGTAAAAGTCAAGATATAGGAAGTACTGATCAGTGTTTAATAGTGGAAATCACAACAGATGGTGCTCTTGTTTACAAGTGTTTCATTACATTTTTCTTTCCTTATGAGAAAATCATAAGACAGTTTATTATTTAAAAATATATTTTGATAAAGTAGATGAGTATTGTACATGATAATTACTTCTAATCCTAAGAGAAATCCCTTCTAGAGAATCCAAAGTTTTTAATTCATCATTTTGATCCCATGAATGCTACTGGGAGGGGGAAGGAAGACTACAGCATATGACCAAAAATTTTCCAAAGTGGTCAAGAAAGTTTTAATGTCTAGCTTGAGATATCTTAAAGGCATCCAGCACAGAGGTAACTGATATTCAGAATCATTTAATTTTAACTAAATTAAATCTTCTTAGACTGTATTTTTAGCTCTTCTCCTGGCTGGGGGACCCACCCTGCTTACACGCGCATGCATGAGTGGCTGAAAGCAGTCACTGGGGTGACACCTGGGGTCAGAGACCCAGGCACTCATGGAGCCAGCAAGAAGACACTAGTTTTGGTGTGCACATACATTTGTGCACCTCTCCTCTCCTTTCAGGAGAGGCAGCTGGGAAGGAGCCAAGAACCAGGAACAGCTACTGGACATGTGTACTATGCCGCCGTACAAGGGTATGTGTTGGCAGGTACAAGGGGACCACACATGCCACTGGTAACAGGGCTGCAGCCTCAGGGGCTTGTCCATGCTGGTGACAGCAACTGTGGAGGCAGGGACCCAGGGGCAGCTGCTGCAGGGGTTCATGCTGTATGTCAACACATGTACTACAATCACAGACCTCCCCCCATCCCGCTCAGCCTCGGTACCAGCAGCACGTGTGGTCCCCTTGTACCCACCAACACACTCTTTGAGCCAGTGTGAGCATGCTTGTGCATGATGACCTACATGGCCAGACGTTTACGTGCATGCACACGGTCTGCATGCACATGTGTCTGCACGCCCGTACTCACTGCTGGTTGGACTGGGAGCCAGGAGCTGCACCAGCCTTACTACCACTGTCAGGCTGCTAAGCCCAGGCCCCCAGCACCTGGGTTTCCATGAAAAAGAAGAATTACACAGGCTTACAAATGACATGCAGACTATGCACAGGGTGTAAGCTGCAGGATTTTTTACTTCATTAGTTTGTGACTCTTGTAACAGGTGTTTAGCCCTTGCATCTGATTCACAAGCCTCAGGGACTGCAGTAAAACAATGTAATTTCCAGGCTTCAGCTAAATACACCTTAAACTGGAAGATGTTACAGTTGACCTATGACAAGAGTGCTATCTCCCCTCCCTCCCCAGTCCCAGCACAAATATTAGTGCAGAGCATGGAACAGGAAACGTCTAAAGTTTCCATTTTGCATTTCACTGAACATTCATTCAGCACTGCTGATACCTGCACACAAATCAGGCAAAAGCTTAAATCTGTACACAGTTTGCGAACAGACAATTTAGGACAATGAAAGGCACAAAGGCAATTCTCAACTTGGAAAAAAATACATAAATACAGTCACACATGCCTAAACAGGCTCTTTGAAACCTGAGTAAATCCCACAAGCTTCAAACCTCACATACAAACAAACAAACAAAAAAAAACAGACATTCAAGTCCACAAACAACACCAAGACCCCAAAGCATTTTACCTGAGTTTATCAACAGGTTCTCTCTGGAAATAGGGCACCATAAAACAGCCTAATCTAACATCTTGGTTCTAGTAATAATGAAGTATTTTGACTGACCTGTATAAGTGAATAGTATAGCAGATGTCAGCTAAAATGCGACTTCCATTTGCTAACATTAAGGATTTCCAAAACCTTTTTCGTTCCCAGCCTCTGGAAGCCAGGACAGCCTCAAACAATGAATCAGACTAAACTCTGTGATAAGAGGACAGTATGAGAAGCATATAACTTCGTAAGCACAGGAGGAAGAGAGAAACCAGCACAAGCTCACCGGGCTTCCATTTTCAAAGCAGTTCATTAATGGAAGGTTATTACATTGGAGGTAATTCATGAATGCATTTGCATGTTTGAGGATGGACCCACCCGAAGCCAGGCCTTGCAGCAGGTGCAGGGCCATGACTAGCTGCCTTCTAACTGCAGTGACAATCCAGCCTGTTTTCTCCAAATGTCAGCAAGCACTGTTGAGAGCAATAAGCTTCAAAGCTGGAGCTGAATTAAAGGTGTTTAACACAGATGTTGCTAATAACACAGTAACTGTGGCATTGTAACCTCTACTGCCAAGGTGACTAGTGCCATCTTTCAAAAGAAGTAGCATATTATCTTTTCCTTGAATATAAAAATTAACCTTGAATACACAAGTCACACAGAGATTTCATACGTGCTATGCAATCAGGCAGCAGAAATAACCTTCCTGGAAACAGTTATTTTTCTATGTAATTTTTTTTTTCCTTTGGGCGTTAATTTTATGGGAAGTAAACAGGTTTAAAATCCTTAATGAGTTCCATTAAGCAGTATTTAATAAAACCGAATTTGTTACAGGACTGAGATTAACATATTGTTAACACTACTTTTCGTTCTCTCCAGTAGTGCCAGTGCTTCAATATACACGGATACTTTTTCAGATTGCCTCCAGCACCTGCATAGTTCACATTTCACATATACTTCCTAGAGCTGCTGAGAGACAGGACAGACAGAGACAGATACTTTTTACCCTGTAGGATATTCAAACAAGTTGGCGAAGAGGTCAGAAGCAGGCCAGGTCTAAACGCCATACCCATTTATCTCCTACAGCTACCACAGATAAAAACAACATTTGTGTGTACCCCACTCTCAGCAGTTATCCATCTTCTGTAAATGTCTCTCCCTCAGGTAACCAATTCTAATTGTCACAAATGAACCCTGGAAATACATTCTCCTGCATGAGTTTGCCCCAGACAGGGGGGACGTCTGATGCACACAGCTCCAGACCAGGCATGAGGGCTTGCAAGCAGGCAAATCTCAGTACGCAATCCATCCTGCGAATTCCCAGGTAGCTGCACTCACCTGCCTGCCCCAGCAATGCTGCACCCCTGGCCTGCTATACAGAGGGAGCTTCATGGGGGTTTCATGGGGATGCAGAAACATCTCCATTGCCTTCTGGCTTCTGCTGCCTGGCAAATTTGGGAGAAATTGGCCAGCACATGAAAAAACTGTTGCAGGCAACTGTCAGACTGACAGCAGACTGTAGCAGGAAGTCAGTACATCATATAAAATTACACCAAAACAGAATTTCCTTACGTACACATAAACCAAATTCACTTACACGGGATTTCTGTTACTCACAGAAGTGGCAAGATTGTTCATTCCTGTGTTTTTGTCAACTTTAAATATTCACAGCCCACAAAGGTCATTCACTTCAGACAGGATTTTTTGCCCAGGGCACATGCATCACTGATTATAGCCTAGTTTACGTACTATCAAGTTCCATTAGCTCATACTGTAGTTAAGGTTATGTGGATCAATTACTAAATTAATTCCAGAGTCAGAATGTTATCATGAAAGCCAGAGACTGATTCAGGGAATGAACATATACCAGGAAGGTAACACCTGAGCCAAGACTGCCTCAGCTGCTTTTCTCTCAACCTTAGTGCAGTGAGTACACCCTGAGATTTCTTAAAAGTATTTTAATAAAGTCAGCTGTGTCAGAAATAGTTGTCTCACTTTGGCTTCAGGTTTTGCCTAAACAACCACAAAAAAATATATGTTCATTATTGTCATACTGTTCAAGTCCATCTACTGTGTTCCAGCTGCTGTTCAGGTCACAACGCAGTGACGGGTCATTTCACTGGTCGGCAATGCATCTTCAAAATACACATTAAGATGTGCTGATGTAATTGTGACAAAAAAACACAAGTACTAGCTTTATTTTGTCTTTTGCCATTCTCTTCAGAAATTTAATTTCTTCTCAATGAGTAGACATAGATTTACTAGTAGAAGACAGAACAAGCCAGTTGCCAAAAGCAATAATCTCACAACACTCACATAAGTACAATTTAAAAATAAATCTAGCAGCCTTAGTTAATGTAATATTAATTTGAGAAATATTTTAAGCATGGTATTAAAACGTAGACAGACAATATGAAGGAGAACAAACCTTCAGAAAGACTAGAATGAACTAATTACAAATGAGATGGTTCCTATTTGATGTTCTACTATGCTAACGTTTTTCTTTTTTCCTGCTTAGAAGTACACAGAGTATTTCTCCGACTTCTTTTTATAACACTACAGTTGACATAGAGATGATTCATGCAAATTAAGGGGACTTCATATTTTAACATTGATCTCCCCAACTTGCATCTGTTCTGCTTACAGGACTCTGTGGTGTAAAAGCTTACTACATAATCAGAAGCAACCTCCAAACTTCATAATTTCTCAAAATACAATTGTTTCACAACTGTTTTTCAAACAAACATTTCTCTACATTGTCTTAATTCTGTCTCTAGAGCCAATTACATGAATCTAATGATAGACTAATTTTTATCTAATGACAATAAGCTTATCTTGGAAAGGTGTCCAGTGAAATCACCAATGCTAATATTACTGTAAGTTTTCAGTAAGATAGCAACTAACATTTATTGGCTCAGAGAAACTGTATGTACTGCATTGCATTATAAAACATACAACATTTCCATTTTGTGATTGGGTTATTACAGGTTCAGCTGTTTTAATTAGTCTTATATAGCTAATTTGTGGTTACTTGGATTACTATTGATTTTCTATGTTGAAAGGCTGCATACACAAGAAATTTTGGCAGCAATACCTCAGAAAATTAAAACCATTTAGTCATTTCAATTTTTTATGAACTTCTTTTGTCAGACTGTATTAATTTCACGAAATTAGGTTGAATATTAGGAAAAAATTCTTGACTGAAAGTGTTGTGAAGTATTAAAACAGACTGCCCAGAGAAATAGTTGAGTCACCATCCCTGGATGTATTCAAAAGAATTGTACATGTGGTGCTTAGGGATGTGGTTTAACGGTGGACTTAGCAGTGCTAAGTCAAAGGTTGGACCAGATTATCTTACAGGTTGTTTCCAACCTAAATAATTCTACGGTTCTCTGAAATCTTATCACTCATTAGAAACTCCTGGCTTACAGCTAAGCGGGGTCAATAACCAATTGCAGCAGGAGAAATCAAAGAAACACAAGGGACACAGTCTCCACTTTGGTTTGGGCTGAGACAGCACAAGTTAAAAGAAACAGAAGTCAGGAAAGATCATGACACTGATCATTAATTCTTTGCTAGCTCTGTCTCTAACACCATGAGGCACAGACAAATAACAGCCTCAGAAGAAACCTGTGGTGCTGATGGAATCAATTTGTGGAGTGCAAGAGCAACAGCCCCACTTGAGGATTTTTACTTTCAGCCTTCTCCCCTTGGACCCCAGTCTCACCAGCTGTTCCACGCAAAGTTCCAGGCAAACAGACCACAGCACCCCAGGTAAGTGCACACCCTCATGAAGTGTGCAATCTGGATATCCTAAAGCAGTAGCTTGTACCTTTAGGCCTGACTGCAGGTGATAAAGCAGGTAATTAAAATTTTAAAAGAAAAAGGTTAAGAAGCTACAGCTTTAAAAGTGCTACTTGCACTTTACGCCTATGCAGTGTCTGCTGGCAGAATTTTGTTCTACTGCATCGGCAGAAGGTGCTACAAGCAAAGGAAGCAAGAGTCCAGCAGGGTGCTCTCCCTGGTTTGGTGGGAGAGTTACGGTGGGTTAACTCACAAGTTTCTCCTTGCAGCAGTTAACTCTGGTATCTAACACAAACCTCCAGCCAGCTGATGGGGTTGCATCCGGGACCTACCTGCACAACAAGCTGAAGTCAGCAGGGCAGCGAGAGCTGGGTTGTGCACCTAGCAGACCCCAGGGTGGTCATTTACACCTGGAGAAAGAGAAACATCTCCAAAAGGGCAAGTCTTCCTACTGTAAGGCAGATGGGCTTCTGACAGTCCTTATCACAGCACATTCAACTTCAGAGAAAGCTTAGATATAGAACTTATATTAGACATGAACCTTTAGGCTATCAGTGTCAAGTGAGAGGGAAATACAGTGTATAACAATAAAGAGAGCAAGACAAGCCTTCTTCCATTAGAAAGTCTAGGGTTTTCTCATCAGCTTCTCCCTATGTGGCCAGCAGCCAGCCAGCTATATCTCAAGCTGAGTAAACAGGATCAAGGTGAAGGGAAGGAAGTGGTACTTAGCTGGATGTGGTAATTTGATACTGTCTCTCACGACATCCTGCTAACCAAGCTGAGAAAGTGTGGGATAGATGAGTGGACAGTAAGGTGGGTTGAGAACTGGCTGACTGGCCGAGCTCAGAGGGTGGTGATAAGTGGCACAGAGTCCAGCTGGAGACCTGTGACTAGCGGTGTTCCCCAGGGGTCGGTGCTGGGTCCGATCTTGTTCAACATCTTCATCGACAACCTTGATGAGGGAAGAGTGTCTGCCCTCAGCAAGTACGCCAATGATACAAAGCTGGAAGGAGTGGCCGGCACGCCAGAAGGCTGTGCTGCCATTCAGCGAGACCTGGACAGGCTGGAGAGCTGGGCAGGAAGAAACCAAATGAAGTTTAACAAGAGCAAGCGTCGAGTCCTGCACCTGGGAAGGAAGAACTGCATGTATCAGTACAGGCTGGGGCATGACCTGCTGGAGAGGAGCTCTGAGAAGAAGGACCTGGGGGTCCTAGTGGATGACAGGTTGGCCATGAGCCAGCAGTGTGCCCTGGTGGCCAAGAAGGCCAATGGGATCCTGGCGTGCATTAAAAGGAGTGTGGCCAGCAGGTCAAGGGAGGTGATCCTCCCCCTCTACTCTGCCCTGGTCAGGCCTCACCTGGAGTACCGTGTCCAGTTCTAGGCTCTCCGGTATAAAGAAAGACAGGGATCTCCTGGAAAGAGTCCAGTGGAAGGTCACAGAGATGATATGGGGCCTGGAGCATCTTCCCTATAAGGAAAGGAAGAGACACCTGGATCTGTTCTGGCTTGAGATAAGACTGAGAGGGGATTTTATCGATGTTTATAAATACCTTAAGTGTGGCAGACAGAGGGATTTGGCTAACCCCTTTTCAGTGGTTTGTGGGGACAGGACAAGGGGCAATGGCCACCAAATAGATCACAGGAAGTTCTGCACCAACATGCGAAAGAACTTCCTCATGGTGAGGGGTGACGGAGCACTGGAACAGGCTGCCCAGGGAGGTTGTGGAGTCTCCTTCTCTGGAGATATTCAGGGCCTGTCTGGACACCTACCTGGGCAACATGCTCTAGGGAACCTGCTTTGGCAGGGGGGTTGGACCCGATGATCTTTTGAGGTCCCTTCCAACCCCTACAATTCTGTGATTTTGTGATTTAGGGACATGGTTTAGTGGGTGATATTGGTGGTAGGAGGATGGACCAGCTGACCTTGGAGGTCTTTTCTAACCTTAAAGAGCCTTCAACTCTGGATACTTTTTGTGGGTATAGGCCATTCATCCTTATCCCTGGGAACTTTAACAGAGCACGCAAAATCCACAGCAGATTTCTGAACAACTTTCTAAAGTTGTCACTCAGATCAGAGAGACAACAATACTATCTAGTACACAGAGATTTCACGTCCTGAAAGGCCACAGATGCAAAAGTCAGTGGGCACAGCCTGAATTACACTTTTTAAACTTCATTAATCCCAATGATACTCCAAACTATGTAATGCATTGTCTCCTATTTTTAATAATATCATATAATATATCATATAATAAGGAGTAAAAATATAAAGTAAAGTCAAATCATTGATTCTTCTCTTTGAGATATCACACCTAAAACTGGAAGAGTTTTAACTTGTGTTTTACCTGAACAACAAAAGGATGCAAGTCATCATAACATGAGAGACAGGGAGAGTGTATGCATGTGTGTATGACAATTGCTAGCATGTTCTTCCAAGTCAGACACCTGCTTTATGGCTTGGGCATAGCACAAGACAACAACCTGACATGCTACAGCCAAATAAGAATGCAGTCTCTGCCACGCTTTTGTGAGGACATGGAGAACCAGCAGCTATAATATCATGCCGTTAGATTCAGAGATCAGCACCGTCACATTGCTCAGCCACACGAGCTCAGCCTCAGAAAGATTAGATTTATGTGACACTGAAGACATTGTCAGAGCCTACTCAACCAGTGTATACACTCTGGCCAAGAGGGAGGGGGAACACAATCACACTGAACTACTTGAGAAAGTGATGAGGGTACTTATGAAGGAAAGCCAAGCAAGAGTGAGCAATCATTGATTCAGTACTCAGTCCTTCCACTTTGACATGTACTTTCCTGCAGAGGATTTTGTTCCTTTTGCTCAGAGCTCTTCCACAGTGTCCTGGTTTCAGGTAGGACAGAGTTAATTTTCCTCCTAGTAGCTGGCAGGGTGCTATGTTTTGGATTAGGATGAGAAGAGCGCTGATAACATGCTGATGTTTTAATTGTTGTAGAGCAGTGCTTACACCAAGCCAAGGACTTTTCAGCTTCTCGCTCTGTCCTGCTAGCGAGCAGGCTAGGGATGCAGCAGGAGCTGGGAGGGGACAGACCCAGGACAGCTGACCCAAACTGGCCAAAGGGGTATTCCATACCATCTGACCTCATGCTGAACAATATATAGGGGTGGCTAGCCGGGGTGGAGGGGGGGGGGGGGGGGCGGCTGCTCAGGGATAGGCTGGGCATCGGTCAACAGGTGGTGAGCAATTGCATTGTGCATCACTTATTTCGTACACATTATTATTAATAATACTACTACTATTATTATTATTGTTATTATTTTCCTGTCTTAATAAACTGTCTTTATCTCAACTCACAGGCTTCACTTTCCCGTTTCTCTCCCCCATCGCAGAGAGGGAGGGGGGAGGGTGAGCGAACGGCTGTGTGGTGTTTGGCTGCCAGCCGGGCTAAACCACAGCACACAGCCTTCAACAAATCTTCCCTCACAACTGGCCAAATATACAATCCTATGGGCTACCAGCATAGACGCATTGTCTAGGGATATGACATTGCCTTCCTCATCAGCTTGCAAATTCAGCAAAAAATGGAGTTATTCTCTTCCAGAAATTAGGTGTCTGCAACACCAACTAGCACAATAATGCCTGGTGTTTTATGTACAACATATGAGAAGGGTTTTTAATATATATGTATGATACATATTCTCAAATAAAAATGTGTGCGCAAATAAGCGTATATACACAGGTGTAATTCTGGTTGGGAATCCTGACAGGCAACAAATCCTTTTTGCACCAGTTATTCAGCATGAAAATGCCAATGATACTATTAGAAATGAAGCTACATGGGTATTGCAGTAAGCATAGTTCTGTGTTATCCTCAGGGTAAACACACCTTTCTTATCTTTTTACCACCACTAAACACAAGAACAACAGAGCAGGTTACAATCACCCACACTACATGATAGCTTGTTCAAATGGCACAGTTCTGTACTATAGGCACAGTATAACCACCCCCCTCTGAACAACTACCAGCTGTGTATTATGCACATTTCATATATTTAATAATATTCTCATGCTAAAACCAGTCTTTGATAAATCAGGGAAGCAGTGGGCTGGATCCTATAGAAAATCACATGCCTTGTAGGGGAGATTTTTCAAGAAAAAAGTGATCTTTCAAGTATTATTTTCCCCCACTGAAAAGCACAAGACAACATGCAGAAGTACTTATTGGAAATGTAAGCATAATCAATGAGTGATGAAGGCTGTCATCCTGAGCAACATGCACACAAACATGATAGGCATACACCTTAATATATACCCTACTAATATTAAGATATCTGAGGTATATTTGGTGTACGCATTAATATTAAGGTATGTCAAAAGCAGGCTTTGGATGGGCCTTGATACATTTCATGTGAGTGAAAGTGATGTAATCACTTTTTTTTTTTAATATTACAAGTCTGCCTATGAACTGTAGGCCAGGTTCAGGATACAGAAGCAAGCATCAAGGAGCTATTTCTCTTGTGAGGTGCATATAGCTACTCAGCCACAGCATCTTCCAGCACCCTATAACCATCCACTAGGTCTTTGAGAACTATTCCAAGATTATTCAAAAAAATTAGTTTCTCTTCTGGTTTCTGCACAGTAGAGAATGACTTACCAAAGCTAATTTCTACTGTAAGTTTAAGGGAAATAAAGGAATCTGAAGTGATACTTTTAAGTTGGTGTTCAGTGGCGGTTTTGAGGATAAATGCACATATGTTCATAGGAAGCCATTCACAGGAGAAAGCTGATATTTTCACTAAATGTATCTTAAGGGTCTGCTCTCCATAGCATTTTAAAAAAACACCTACGTGTATTGGCTGAACACTGACCACATGATCTTGAAGATCAGCAGTTATTTCTACCTTGATTTCTGCCAAATCTGCAAACACATTTACACAACTTAAAATCTGAAGAAATTTTTCCTTGCTAATAGGTCTGAAAAATTCCACCCACTCTAAAGCAATCTTTTAAAGCAATAAAACAGGGCAGTTTGTTTTCTTCTTATTTATACCCATGGTAGAGAGCTGATGATAAAATTTTGTTCTTGGGCTGTGTATTTCACAAGGTTGTCATGAAGCACGTAGGCACACACTGAAAATATCACAGGATGTGATTTTCCCTTCTGAAATGAAACATATGGCATTTAATTTTTTACCTACTGCACATCTTGAAACAAGTATATGTATTCTTTGATACATGTGCATTTTATGATATGAGTATACCGACATGTTTTTAGGAATGTTTATGCTCTTATGCATATTAGCAACACCTGTAGGTGGATAAGCCAGGCATGGTAATGACCATGCAAATTAACAGAATCTCCTTTCTACAATAAGATTAAATCTTATTATTAAGCAGAAACAAGAATATTTAAATTCTGCCTACAGAAATATTAGTTTTCCAGTTATTTGTGTTCATTCCAGCAGCTATCACTGTACCCCATGTTTACTGTGAGTCAACTACTTCATAAACAGGAAATTCAACACATATCAATTATTATGACGACAAAGTATTACTTATTCTCACTGTTACACTTCGTGAGGCAATGCTTTTGGCTCTGTATAATTAGTAGCAGTTTGACAATAATTATATAAGTCCAATGAAAAGTAAAGAAGTCAGTTTAACCCCTTTTCCTCTGCCTTTTTTTTGTAGAGAACAGAATTCTGTATGTTGAACTATGACCTACACACTTCAATACTGAATCTACACATGCAACCAAGTATGCTGATACTTGAGCCCATAGCATAAAGCTTACTTAATCAGACATCAACTGTATTAATTAGTGCATAGACTATGAGAATGAATGAGCAATTTTTAACCAAAAAATATTTACTCATCTGGTTTGTCAACCAAACTTTTCTTTTTTACTTCACAGAGTAAATCACTGCCTCCCACTGAGATGGGTAGCAAAGTGGCATTTAGTCTTCTCAGTCACATCAGTCAGCTGTCAGTGACATTTGACCACCAGCAGGAGGAACACAAAGCAGCTTGTGACAAAGAAACAGAACAAAACCCTCTACAGCCTAGGATTATGAGCAGAAAACATACATCGCCGCAGAAAAAGTGAGAAGACATTAGTTATACTAAAAATAAGCATTAAAACTCTAAGACTAGGAGCACCCAGTTTAGTACTGGCCCAATACTTTTGGATGTGATGCCACCCAGAAACACTAGAACCTGGAGATAAGGGAACTTTCTGAATCAGAATCCGTCTCTATTCAAGCCACCATGGGCTGTCTTTTGGAATCACATTGCAACACATGTGCTTTGCCAACACATTCTCTCAGTCAAGTTATTTTTTTTCCCTTTTATTAGGCACTGCAAAGAATATAAATTGCGCTTGAACAGTTAAGCTCAGGCGCTAACCTTAAGAGTTACATATAAGTTAGCTTTTTGCAAAGAAAATTGATCCAGTACTAATGCCAATGGCAAGAAGATCTCAAAAAATAAATAAAAAAAAGTTCACAGTTTTCCAAATCTCCCACTGGGGGACAAAAAGAAAAAAATCCTCACATAGTTACCGTAAACATAAAACCTAGAAAGTAGTCTAAATTGCTGTACTACGCATTTCAATTTCAATATTCCTAAACTAGTTTTTTTTTTTTTCAAATTGTAGAGTATTTCAATACTGTTCTATGTCAACAACAAGCAAAGGTGTAAGGAAAGAGAACATGATACAAACTAAGTTCCTTTTATATAGGAGCATGATTACATTCTATGATACACACAAATTCTACTATTTTTAATGTTTAATGAAGAAGTTATTAATGTGATCTATTTGCCTCTTCAAAACAGGAAGGTAGTCAGATCAGGCTTGCTTTCCTCCAGCATACGTATTGACGGAATGAGTCAGAAAGAAGTGCAAGCAGATCACAAGGCTAAAAATACTCAAAATAAAATGCTGCATAGATACAGTAAAATGTATGTATAAACAATAGTGCTACTTCTCTTCCTTCCCTTTGAAACCTAATTTTAGGTCACCTACATTCAAAGTTTTAGACAAACTACAGTAAAATTACAGCAGGATCTCAAAATAAGTATCTACGAAAGGCAAAGTATTACAGGAGATCCTTTGGGACTGTTTTATTTACTTCTCTAATTATAAGAGCATCCTCCCATTTAGCACAAAACAAAGGAAACCCAGAAGTTACAGATTCAAGGAAAATAAGTTACCAGAATCAGTTGTGAACGTTTTTAATTCCTTTCAGAAGTCCAAGGTTTACAAGCTGCCATTTAACCATGGTTATATAAAACCAGTTGGCTCCCTGATAAAGAACAGCGGTTTTGCAAGTAGGTTTTCCTCTACTTGATTATTATTAGTAGGAAGAAGAACCATCAGAAGCTGAGTATAGAATAAATGAACAGAGAGAATGAGGTACACTAGCATTAATGCAACTGTCAAAAGAAAGAAAAGTAGATGTGGATGTATGGATTTATGAAGAGAAATTAAAAGCAAAGTAAAAAACAGTTTTTTACAAATAGATTTAGGGAATGATGATTTTTATCACTGATTAAATCATCATACCTGGCTCAACAACCACTAGAAAATGCTAGCCAGATTGAACAGCTGGTTTACATATACAATTTTATACTTTAGTGAATAGTTAGAGTAATAAACTTTTAAATTTCTATAACTAATTCCTTCTAATTTCCACATTATTATAATTGCACTGGTTGTTTTGGGCTCAAGAAGTTTCTGACAAAAATTCTGTTGACATAGCGTTTGTTAGCTGAGCTGACTAGACACCGTAAAACCCTATTTATAAGTATTCTTCCTAAATAGGTATGGTAACAGATGAAACAATTATTTTATTACTTTTTTATGGTAACAGATGAAACATATTTAAAGTAGAAACCTGAAAGAGGCCAAGCAGCCTCAACATCAGCAAAGAAATCATTCTCGTGGATTCTTTTCTGTTCTGAGCACGGTCTATGGAAAAGAAGTCTTTAAATAACATTTTGTTTTTAGCATGTTTTACAGATTGTTACTGCACAGTATTGTCCTCTATTCTTTACCAAAGTCATTAAAAAAAATCTTCAGGAATAATCTCATTTTCTGTTAGATTCCTAAAGCAAAGAACTTCAAATTTACCTTATTAAATTATAATAAATATAAATAAATATAAGATACCTGATTAAATCTTCAAGGACTTTTCCATGAAGCAATTTCAAATAAATATTTTTAAGTATGAATATAACTTCAAAAGGAGATGTGTCATCTCCCTAAAGGTATAATTCAACCTAAAAAGATAGATATTTGTCCTAGTTTTTTTTTCTTTTTTTTTTAAGGAAAAAAGAATTCAGGACATATGCTTATTGTATTTAACATTTGAGGTACAAAGTGCAATTTTTTGTAGTTGTTGTGATGAAAAAAATTAAAGATTCAGTTTATGCAAACCAAAATCATTTTGTCCTCCGTAAAGTAGCTGTGAAGGTCAACGATAAAGATAACGTAACCACAAAGGGCTTTTCTCTTTAAAGAAAAATGTACAGAGTAGCCAGAACACCCATGCATCAGGCAGCAAGCTGATCAGAGAACTTACTGTACTCTAATTTAGAGCACTTTTTTTTGTTTTTTTTTTTTTTTTCTTCCCCATTTTTATCTGAAATACGGCAAGCTGATTAATTCCAAAAAAAGGATTCTTACCCAGCATGGCAAGGTTTGTATTCCCAAAAGACTACCAAGGAAGCGTGATTAAACTCTGGTCCTAGCTAGCAGCATAACCAGGCAGCAAACACCACCAAAAGCAGCAAAGGCTGTGTTTGTGAGAGCAAAGCCAGAAGGCTGAGCCCCAGTGGGACAACTTCTACAACACCGTGTCCATTTTTGGACCCTCAGTACAAGACCGATGCTCAACAACTGGGTCAGGTTCAGTTGGGGAAGATTAAGCTGACCTCTTGCCCTGTGGGAAGGAGCTCTCCGCTTCTGTACACAGCTGGGAGCTGAGAGACAATAAGCATGAACCGAAAAAAAAATATTGGGATTTGATATAAGGAAAAAAATATCACTATGGGGATAATTAAGCAATGGAACCGGTTTCCCAGAGAAGCTGAACAGTTTCCATTCATGGAGGTTTTCAACACCTGGTCTGAATTCTCTGTTGACCCTGCTTTGAGCAAGAAGTTCAACTAGGCAACCTCCTGAGGCCCTTCTAACCTAAATTATTCTACAATTGTAACAGAATTATAGGCATGTACTTTGACAGAAATAGTGCCTTTTGTATTTTGGTGGTTATCCTAACTAATCTGAACATCCACTTGAACAGACAAAGAAGCGCATGTACACTCTCTACTCAAGAAGTACAGAGAACAGAAGAACTTCTTCAGGGCAAGCAGCATGTGTGACAGGAATCTCCACCAACTCCCTGTGCAGTACTACTGAACTATAGTGGATTTTGTGGGTTTCTCAGTTTGGCTGTTTCCTTTATACCTGTGCACATGCACACTATTGCACGTGTTCAAGTCTATTATCACCCACAACAGGGACAAAGCAGCATAGCCATGCTATTTCTCCCTTACTAACAGGAATGAACATATTGATGAACCTGTCACTTCAGTCTGTTTGCAGTACTGTCATTAATATAAGCTTAACCCATCAGCTTGCTTTAAAGAGATGATGTTCAGCCCTAAAGCTGAGACCTGGGATACTTTTGATACAATCTGTTTCAGTCTCAAATTCCAGATTATGCTGCAAACACGAGACTCTCAAAAACACACTTTTGTACACGAGACATAATTTTCATACCATAGAATAAATACTAGTTCAGGTGTTCTTTCAGCTCTGGATTCATGAGAAGTCATAGGAAATTCTGTAGTTAAACTGGACGTTTATGTAGAATGGAGTTCATAGGAAGCATACCTTCATACAAGTACAAGCTTATTTAGGTCATCTAACTCCCTTTGAAGTCCTGGTAAATGCAACGTTTCATCCTCCATAGAAATGGGCCATCAGCAGACAGTAGCAGCAAGGATGCTACTGTGAGCGAGAACGCTAACTTGCACTGAGTTATTATTTTATTGGTAAGCATCCTTACCAACACCAAGGATGGGACACTCAGAAAAACTGGAATGTTTGCCACCCTGATTGTGAAACGGTAAGATACATGCTACAAGAGCTCTGTGAAGTTCATTTAGCCAGTTCAAAAGAAGTCCTTGCTATAGGACAACAGAAGACACTGAATAAAGTAATCCAATCAAGCCTACTTAAGTGATAACAGAAACTATTACTGGCAGATGAAAGACATCAACAGTGCACTGTTTTCTTTTACAGCATAAGATTTCTCTGCTGTATGATGAGGGATCATTGCCAGGTTTATCTAAGTCTAGAAATATAAGAAACCCCAAATCTGATTTCTTCCATTTTCTATTGTGTGAGTTGAAATTGAGGAGCTATCTTATTCTCGTTTACAGTCAGAATAAAGTATTGTGAGCAAGTTATAAGTCAAGAAAGCAGCTGGCAGTAAATCTCCTTAAAGCTGTTGCTAGCACCTCATTCTGAGGCTAACTAGACAGAGATGTCATAGATTTCAGCAACGAAACAACAAAACAGATTTGTGAGAAGCAGCACTGATTTGTCAGGAAGTCAGACCATCTATCTTGCCTCACTAGTCACTATAGCAAAAAAAAATCCGAAATAATATCTGTAAAAAAAATTAAAGAAAACTCAATATTACATCAGGCACAAAGTGAGCACTAGAAAATTGCTAATTTCTTTAAAAGAGGTTCTTTCTAATTTAGCATAAACTCATCTTTGTACCATCTTAAATTTCTGTACTTTTCTGGGTACATGTCCACTTATAGTCCTCACTCATTTCCATGGAGCTCCCATTCTTACTTTACATAATTTATCATATATGCTTGGCGTAGACTCTTCATTATCATATGTTTATCTCTTTACACAAGAGTTTTCTCTCAGCTGCATACAGCTGTTATTCCAGATCTTTCCTCAGCTTGGAAACTTATGGCTGTTTTCTTACTGCACAGATATGACCATGCTAATGGAAAACACAGTAAAAAAAATATGGACCCGTATCATATTTTAGTTTGTTCATTTCATCTTGCCAGCTAGGGTTATTTCAGAGCCTATCACATACTAGTTTCCTTTGCTTGCCATTCATTAGGTTTACAGACCATAGACTGTTGCATGGCAACACAGAAAGGATGTGAGAGGCAAAAATAAAAAAATCCACATTCTCCAGAAAAGCTTTTCTTTTTAGGTTTAGTATCTAGCTTTCAGAAAGCAGACATAATATCAGCAAAGCAGAAAAGCAATTCTTACATGAATTATTTCTAATGAAAGTGTCATAAGAACTTGCAAAACAAAAGCAATCCCAAAAGAAAAGCAATTGAAAAATCATGGTTTGCTGCTGCCCCCTGTATCAGCTGGTTTGTTGGAAGAATTGGTCGACAAAGTATTTGTTTGCAAGAGTTTGGTATCAGTTTTCTGGATTACTCCGCTATTGCCAAAAGTATCCTAAGTGCAATACAGAGTAACCAGCCCGTTACAACGTACTGACATGTTGACAATACATTTTGAAAACTACCCTTGTGAGCTGATTTATCTGACTTAAAAGCTGCCTGAGCTTTGCTTTGGAAGATTTCTAGCAGCCCATTACAAGAATCGCTTGTTCTTTTCGGTACTTGTGGATAAAAGTAATAACTTATAATAAGTAGTAACTTATGACCTAAGCAATCAACAGTAGCAATGCACTTCCCAAAAGCTAGTCTTTCACTGGAAATTCTATAAAGCATTAGAGGAAAACTAGGTACACCACAGGTAGCTGCTCAAGTCTCCAGTAAGGCTGAGAACACAAAAGATAAAAACTGTGTTTTTCTTGACGAGTTCTAGGGAAAACAATTGTTTCCTGAACTGCAGTGGAAAGATCTTCTATTTTTTAGACCAATACTTTAAGAAAAGCATAAGTTCTTGTCTGGCATCCTCCACAACCTTGAAATGGATTAGTGCTGCTAAAGAAACTGTGCATAAGAAATCCACATTTTAAATACTTGTGTGTTACGTTAATACCCTTGCCTTGTTTCTAAATTCAAGCCAATGTCATAGGAACTTAGTATATATATTTGTATTTTGTGAGACTTTGACACCAGCCTTCTCAGCAGACGAGTTTCCGTTGCTAATGGTGAAGGGGTAAGTTTGTATAACTACAGATATGAAAGGCTGGACAAGTCCTAAGAGATCATCCTGCCCAATTCTGTACATTCCCCAGCACTGAAGCAGATAAGTATACTTCAGTTTTGCCAGTGTAGTAACTATTGTTAATACAACAGCTTTTCATGGGCTGATAATGTGAATCTTCCTGTGTGCAGAGGACTGCCTCACATGACTACTTTGCATCCAAACACAACAGCGCTTTGCCAGCCTGTTTACCTCTGGGAAGGCAGGAAAAACGCTTTTTCCCCAGCACTCATTGTAAGCAGCAAACACTGGCACAACTGCAGCTATCCCTCACAGCCAGAGCATGGCTTATTTCTGAAAAGAAGTGCTAGTGCTGGATATACAAGCTATGCACAGCACATAATATGCACAGGAAAACAGTTAATAGCCACAACTGTTTGTTCTCAGGATGTTAGGCATACATTTTTACAGTAGAAAAGCTCATACCAAAGGGACAGCAAATATTGGGAGAATTAGAAAACCCCATACTGGGTATGAGGTGCGGTCCAATAGCAAAGAGAGGCAGGAATCTCTGGAGACCATTTAATTCATCAGGACCCCCATACAAAAATCAAAAGCAGAAAACTACAAAGCATATACATGTTTTTGCCCTGTCACTAAAACTTGTAATTACATTTGTACTACACACTTGCCTATGCTCCTATCTTTCAAATATTAGCAGTTATCATTGGAGTTTGAGTGCTATATCGCATAGCTAATCCAAGGTTTTAACTGCAAAACATATGCTGCAATCAGCTGTTTGAAAATTTAAGTGTAATATGCCTCAGAGCTGAATGATTGAGCAGAGATTGTAAGTATGGCCTTCTGAGATCTCTTCAAGGCATCTTTCAACAATGCTCACTTTCTCTTTTTATTATTAAATGTATATCTTCTTAAAATATTTTTTGAAAACATTTCGAAGTATTAATGAAGTGCAAGAAGCAAAAAAGAAGGTATTTTTAGGGGGTACAGTACTAAATTGCATAATGTGTTCTGATTTAACCATGATTTCCAGAAAACTAACAAATCTTTTAAACATTATAATAACATCCTCTACAAAATTAAGTGTCACGTCTTACAACTCCTGATTTCAATAAAACCTCTGATGGCTAGAATATATTCTGAATGTAAGTTTTTAGCCTTCCTCGACCCCGTTCTTGAATCACGGAGTTTCTTACTCATTTAAGCCTTGAAGACGGCAGCACTGTATATATGCTATATTCCCAAAAATCCAGCATCAGCACACAAAACCACTAATAGCAGTTATAACCATAGATACACTGTAACTTATCTAATAGATATAACAGATGTACCTATATAAATAGTTCTGGATATATATATATAGATATTATATAATGAATTATTTGTCAGATCAGTTTTAAGTTCATTAACACTTGAATATGGAAGCGTGTTCTGTTGGGTGGATTATTTCCTCTAGTCATGCAGAAACAGCTTTCAACCCAACTCTGAAAGACATTTTGGTGCAGCTAAACTCAGTTAATTAAAACCAACCTTAAACACAGTTTGCTAACTTTTTAAGAAGACGACAGCCATCAAGTTGAGGAAAAATAATGGCCTGTATACTGTATGTTAGGCACTGATTGCCTATATATGAGCTAAAACACTATGAAGATGAACTATAAAGGTGCTGGAATAATGGCTAATTTGCAGTCAGTTAAGCCTAAAAGAGATATATTTTGTTTCCATAAAGTTGTAGAAAAAGCATGGCCATAAAAATCCTTTGAGTTGAACATCGCGCTCTTTGCCCATATCCCCATTGTGCAACACTCAGCACTCTCATCCCCACTTGTTGACAAACCCTTAAAGGGCAGCTAAGAAGCAGCCCCTTATTAAGCTGGAGACTTCAGATGTTCTGTTTGCTGCTCAGTTTAAACTAACACCAAAACTCCAGTTTTGTTGTTGTTTCCTCCAGTTTTGTTGTTGTTTCCATGAGACTTTATAATATCACAACGGTATGAACTTTTATCATCTGGGAGGATTTAAATAGGATAAACAGGAGCTAGTCTAAAAACTTTCTTCCTCCCTCTGTAAAAACTCCAGAACGCCTCCTAGGAGACCTCAGCCAAACCCAGGAAACACAATTATAAGGTTATAAGGGGATTTCATTCACACGCAGGCTGTTTTTCCTCAGCATTCTCACCATGACTCCTCACACCAACGGTGCAGTGTGGATGCCGCTCAAACAAAGGCAGTGGTACTGGCACCAGAGCTACCGAAACGTACATCCCAGAGACCCAGAACCCACTGGAAAAACTTCATGCCTCTGCTTCCCTCCAGTAGCTAAATCCCATTACTCAACCTCAACACATAAAGGGTTTCTAGCAAGTACTTCTTAAGGGCTTACTTTGGCTTACACTTATAAATTATGTGCTGCCTCATGGGTAAAATGTTCAACCACCAGGTAAATTCTTAAGTCCGTCCCAAAGAGATGAGAGAATATAAAAAGATAGGTAAACAATTACAGTTAAAACAATGTGTTAGCACAACAGCTATTTGAGCTCTCCTGAATTTGGACTCACCATTAAAAAAAATTGCAATCACCAGAAGGGTGTTTGGCTAATGAGCTCCTTTTCCAGTGACTGTTGGCCTGTCCTTGACCTCAGAGACCATGCACAACAAAGTGAGAAGAGCCCCACCACCTCCTGGGCAGATGGCTTCCTGCCAGGTTCCCCCATCTGGCTGACACCTTCCTGAAAGATCTAAATTCCCTGATAAAGAACATCTATCCATCCCTCCCTCACGGCCTGTTCAGCTTCATCCTACTCAGACAGTTACAGGCAGTTTTGTGCACTGGAGACTGATCCCTTGCAAGCTCTGAATCACAGGGCTGTCTAAATGCATTTTCCTGCTGACATTATCCCAGGCAAAACTTCTCTATAAAACAATACCGTCATGTCAGAATAACTCAACAACTCAGGAAACGCTGCACAACCTTGTAAATAACCAACACGACAGATAGCGAGAGAGGAATAAAGAAGTTTAACAAAGAAAATTTAATTCCTCTCTTCCATGCTGTCTATGACACTGTCAGCTGTTTCACATGAGCCTGCTGCAGTCTGAGCCTTCTGAAGAATGATCCATTGAAAAAAGGAGTCAGAAAGATCAGTTATGAAGAGTATTTTAAGGACAAAGCAAAGGTGAACATGGTATACCTGTAATATTCTCAACAATGCAATCCAAGAGCAACTATTCCAATTATTTCAAGTCAGATCACCTTCTCTCTGAATGCTTGTACTTATAATTGTAGTTATAATTAGGAATTAGTATTTCCTGTTTCAACTAAGAATCAGTGAATGCAGCCTGTGAATACGAGACAGAATACTGCATTTATTACTGCCAGGTTACATGACAAAGCCCATCCACACACCCACAAAGGAACTCAGAGACAATGGCACCAGCAGGAGCCCAAATAATCCCCATCCTGGCTGCTCCCAGCTCCACTCCAGGGGCCATCAGCATCCTGTCTCCACAAGCCCAGAGGAGCACAGGACCCATGGGGGCTCATGGGAACTCCCATTGCAGACCTCCCGACAAACAATCCCCCTGCCTGGGCATGGATGCACAAGTGAGGGCACGATCCCCAGCCAAGGCCAAGCAGGAGCAGCTGGTGGTTGAGTGAGGGCCTGGGGGCCACTGGGCAAGCAGATCCCTGTGGAAGCTCCCACTGTGAGAGCAAAGGGGGCAGCTGTGGGACCAGGGGTCTCCTGGCCAGCTGCATGTATCTAAGTCATTACCTGACCAACAGCTGCAACAGGGCTGCTGCCTTGGGGGTCTGGATGTCCACAGTCCAGCATCCAGGTAGACTGGGATCCAGAGGCAGCTACTGAACAGCCTGAGTACCTCAGCCCAGCTGCTGGAGGGATCCACCTTGAACACGTGCCTACAGCTCTTCTCACCAGTGGACTTCATCCTGCTCAGCCAGAAAGGGGAGTGGGATGAGGCTCTTTGCATCATCTCTTTGTGCAGGTGCTCTGAGTGCCCCACATGTCCAGCTGCACCAGTGCACAGATGCGCATGCCTGCTGGGAATACAGCTCCAGCCTTGCCCTCGTGGGGCTGCAGTAGAAGCCTTACTTTGTGCAGGCAGTTGGATGTGGCACGATACATTTTCCTCTCCCAGTCCTCTCTCAGATGCTCCCTTTGGGATTACTAAGCACCTCATGAAGTTCGCAATAAAGATAGGGGTACTTTGCCAAACTGTCACATCTAGAAGTGGGAAGAAATACTATTTAACACCACTGTAGAGCACTTGTGTTAATGTCCAAGGTTGGTTAAGTGACGTGATCTCCAGGAAGAACACATCGTAATCATAATGTTCCTTGGAGAACAAAAACTCCCTAAAAAAGCAGCACTGAAGGTGTAGGTTTGGCTGGTAACATATGAAACTTTTGTTTCACTCATTGTTTTTGGCTACTGTAGATCATGGATGTCATCATTCCTTAACCACAAATGGACTCACCCACACACTAATACTGGCAATATTAGAGCACGCTGACACCTGTTTTCTGTCTGAAGATCTCCTGAAGTTCCATTTGAAAGTAATAGCTGTTAGTAAAATAAAGCTGATAAATATATTATAGATGTATTAAATAACAACACAAATCTCAGTTATTTTCAGGTGGTCCTGTACAGACCAAGGAGTTGGACTCAATGATCCTTGCAGATATCTTCAAACTCAGGATGTTCTATGATCCTATAGAAATACAAATAAGTTTTCATCAGTTCAAAAATATGAAAGAACAAGCCACTTGGGGAAGTTTTTATATTATCTAACATCCTAGAGTACAGCAATATTTACAACAGGAAGTCCATCCTAACATGACTGACGAGGAGCAAGAAGGAAACTATCCCCAAGTCTTAAGATTTATTCTAATATTTGCCCAGTGTGAAAAGGCAATGCACTTTTACTTTGAAGAGCCAATTAGCTTTAAGGACATCTAGACACTGTGCTTCATAAGAATAACACCCTTAGAAAGATGATACACAATATCAACTTGATTCCCTGGGTTTTGCATGTGTGCTCTCATTTGAGAAAGCATAACACAGTGGGTAGCTCAGCAGAAAAGTGTTTAGAAGAGCAAGCCTCTAACTTTAATTTGTTTTTTTTTGTTTGTTTGCTAATTAAAACTTAAAGTTCTACATAACAAAAGCTACCTTTTACTGTGTTCATGTAAAACACCATCCAGCATGATGGAAGAAAGATGCTGGTGTGGCTTGAGGATTTCTTTCTAAAGACATTAAGCCTCAAAAATCTGAACTTTCAGCTGCCAATTTTTATTTCTAAATCTTCCAATTCAAATTCTGAAGTTATTTCATCCCAGCTGAAAGGAGTTCCATTTTTTCCAGGGATCATTCTGCTACTTTCAAATTAAGTTAATAGTAAATACAACTTTCTACCCATGAATCAAGGACAAATCTATACTGTGTTAAGGTTTGTTACGCATCATCACATAGACAGTTGTGAGCAGATACTTTATTAGCTATTGAATAATGTACTACAGACATAAGAATACTTTATTATTATTGATATATAGGCTTATGTCATCAGAAATAGAATAGTTCAGTTGGAAGGGACGTTCAAATAGTATCTAGTCTGACTGCCTGACTTCTTCAGGGCTAACCAAAAGTTAAAGCATATTATTGATGGCACTGTCCAAATTTCTCTTGAACACTGACAGGCACGGGGCATCAACCACCTTGCTAGGAAGCCTGTTCCAGTGTTTGACCACCCTCACGGTAAAGACGTTTTCCTATGTCCAGTCTGACCCTCCCTTAGCACAGCTTTCTGCAGATCCTGCCTGTCCTGCCATTGGTGACCAGGGAGCAGAGACCTGCACCTCCCTCTGTGCTTCCCCTCCTCAGGGAGCTGCAGAGAGCCATGGGGTCACCTCTCAGCCTCTTCTCCAGAGCAGTGAGAACAGGCTTAAAACTTACTAGTCTCCCTGGCCTCCCTTCTCTCAATTCAGCAGTGGAGGTAACTTTAAGAAGTCAGGAAATTTCCAAGACATCTTAGAGTTCAGCTAAACAGCAACTAACAGGCAATTCAAGCAGTCTTTAACTGATTTCTTAGCTGCAGCAACAGCAGGTACTTCTTCAGGATGACTCTTAAGATGAAAGATGCATGTCTTCAGGATGGAGAGGCTACACTGAAAAAAAAGCTATGGCTCCTGCCCAGCTCAGTGGATTACCAGCTAAGACACAGGTGGGTGCTGAGGATTCAAAACCCTGGAAGATGGTGAGTACTGTCCCTATCCCTCACCCTTCCACCAGGATTCCCAGCACCCAACAAGGGACTGATGCACAGACTGACAGATGAAGGTGCTCTGGAAACGAAATAAGATACAAAAAGTCTACCCTAATATTAGCCTCAACAAATCTAGCAATATAACTGACAAAAAAATTAAACACAAGATTCAGATGTGCAGAAGACATCCGTCACCCAGGAAGCCTTCTAATAGTCAATGATAACTATCTACACAGAAGTACCAATGTATTTCCTTGCTCCTAGTGGCCTATTTTAGAACAATGGCCTGCCCTTCAACAAGGTTGCATGCTGTGTTATCAGAGAGGAGCAGCAGCAGAGGCTGCCTATACACAAGCCTGATTCTCTGCTGCATTCAGGGGACAAATTCCTGCTGATGGTACTTCCAGTGTTACTAAGGCATGACAATTTCCTATTTTTACAGTAGGTAATTACAGTCCAGCCCAGTGATTCTGAAATGTTGTTAACTGAATCTTGGCATTTGCTGTAGTTCAGTCATAACCTCTGCTGCCAGCGTGCACCACTGGAATGGGATTCAGCCAATAAAATATTTATCTTAAAGGTTTCAGATATGCCCATAACGCTTTCTATAAAATAGGGTTTTTCTACACGTAGTCCTTCAGAAACATGGCTTGAAGCATGGGGGCTTCTTACCAGTCCTTTTCCCCATAGTTTTCTCTCAATTAAATTGCTTGAGCCTCTTTGTATATTTTGATAGAGAAGCATTTGCTCTTTGTAGATTTTTCAAACAAATTTATCTACATATTGGCAGGAATGTACCTTGAGAAAAGTAGGAGAAGGAAAAATCCTGTAGTCTGGTAAACAGTCATTTACTTTTGCTTTAATAAACCACGCAATAACTGTCCCTTGTCCCCATTAGCAAACCAAACAGATTTCCAGCAGAACACATCATGACAACTTGCAATATAGTGATGAGTTCAACACAGCTTCCCATTATTTAATTTCCGTAGTCTTAAGGAACTTTGTTTGTCCTCTACTCCATGTGCTCCTCTAAGAGCACATGCTTTTAGCTAAAATTGCTATCTGCAAATAACAGGTGATACTACAGTTGACTGGAGAAGAGTCCAATTAGCTTTTTTTTTTTCCACTTGAACCCTACAACTAACTTTACTAATGCTGCAAATATCTTGCAGTTAATATGAAACTAACATAGGTCTGTACATGTCCAGAACACTCTAGGACAAGGCTGTTACGTTGTTTCCATTTACCACACTGGGGAATAACTACTACTTTCCACATCCATTTTAGGTATATAGATTCTTCTCACACTTCATGAGCATTTCAGAATCCATTATGAATTTATTTCCACAATCATGGCGAGTATTCTCTCACTATTCTCACAGTGAGAAGACTAATATTCACTCTAAGTAGATTAGAAATCAAAATACAGGAAAGCTAGATGACTTACCATGGCCACTTGGGAAGTTTGTGGCAAAGCAAAGAACTGAGTTTAAGTTTAATAACTGGTGATCCAGCTTAAAAAGTATGTACTGAAAACTAATTAAATACTCAAGACCCTCAAAAGTATAAGCTTAAATGAATGAACTATTTTGAAAACTCTGGTGTTTCAGTGCTTTCAATAGTCATAGCAAATATTTAAGTAGGATTAGGCCAGAAAGTTAATATGAATACTATATAAACAAAAGCTAGCTACTATATCTTAAAACTCTGATTTTTCACGATAGGCAAGGATGCTAGAAATAGGTCCTTAACTTTGGTAGCCCAGTAAGACAGCCTTAGGATGGACTTAGGACTTCAAACATACTTATTCTTGTTAACCTTTAAGCTAGTGACAATATGAAAATAAAGTCAAACATTTACATGCTTTTATCTCAATTGAATTTTCCACAAGTTTAGAACATTGTCAAGTTTCATTTTGGAGTCAGTATCCCACTTTTATCACACCACAGAATAAAAATAGACTTTCAGCAAATACTAGAAGAATGAATAGCTTGAAAAGAAAACCATGATTCATGACACAGCCAACATTAAGAGACAAGAAAATATTACTACAGGTTAAATACCTGATTTTGAGAACAAGTTTGTTATTTCTGTGAAGGGAAAAAAATACAATGATTATGGCTTGAGAATGTTTTTGCCTCTACAAAGACTATTACATTCCAGATGTGTTATTGACAACACATGCAGACTGTGTGCTTCTAAACTGGTTTAAATGTGGTTCATCTTTGTGCAAGATTTAAAACCAAAGCTTGATGTAGAGGGTTTTAAATTTTGTTATAGGTATTTGACAAGAGAGCATTGGAAAAAACATTCTTCCATTAATAGCATACTGCCCAGAGCCCTGAAAGGTAACAAACACAAGCTCATACAAGCACCTTTGAACCAGAATTATGGCCACCGCAATCTCAGCCTCTCTCACAACAGCGTCTGGAAGAAGTAACAGCCACAGGAGAAGGACTCATTGCTCGAAAGCAAGGGGACCCTTTGCAAGTTACAAACTAATCAAAATAATTCCCAGACAGCATGCTGTGATATTTGCATTGTCAGCTGGTTATTATGATTTGTTGGAAAAGTGGGACATGGACATAGCAGTACAATGGAATCACACCTTGATGCTGCAGTAATCAAATTACGTAGCTTTTGCTTTTTCAACCCAAACTCTGCATGGCCAATGTTTTCCTTTTCCTTAAAGCACGAGGCAAAATGAAAAAAATCCCAGGTATTTGCATCCATAGCTTTGTGTATTCCCATTTTTACAATATAAAAATAGAAAAAAGTGCTGCAACAAATCCACCATCTAAAATCCTGCACTAGCAGTTGTCATAATAGTAAAACTTAAAGGATTCGATTCTGTTTTTTTTCCATTGCATCTTCCATGCTCTCTCTGACCACAGTTAATGCATCGAATTACTTCTTTTGACTTGACATATACAGTAACTGCTCATGTATCACCACCTACTTCCACTTTCGTTACAGAAAAAGTGATCCAGCTCTGAAAGGCCAAGTCTTACTTGACTTGATCTCATCACCGCAAAATAAAGCTATCCTTCACAGGTTTTGAGAATGTATCAGGCTGTCTGAAAGGTGAAGGATTTTTCTACTGTGATTACAAGGATTCTACAATAACAGTTAGCATCTGTGAGCATTTAGTACTACAGACACTAAATTGTTTATGTGGCAGTAGTACCTGTACATACTCATTTATGTTCAGTGTTTTTCTTATACAAGTCACTAAACAATCAAAAAAGGTTTTATACACTACCAGAATTTAAAAATAAGAGTTGATGAAAATATTTTACTTCATAGATTAATGTGAAGTCTATTGATTTGATGTTCCTAACTCACTGCCATAATAACCATTACATCCCAAAAATGTAAATAAGTGTTCTTAGGGATGTAAATGCCAGAGTACAGAAGGGGTCCCAGACAAGTTTGGGAAGTTAACTTCAGCAGCAGTCTGCTCTCAGGTTCAGTCCTGGAAGCTGCTTCTACCCAAGCCCTGGGGAACAGAATCTGTAAGTAATAACAAAGTAGAAATTTCTTTTTCCTTCTCTCCGTAAGGAAAGTATTAAACACATTTAGACTAGTGCTTTGCCTGCCCTCGTGAGGTCAGTATGCTTCTGGATATCAACAAAGACCATCAAAAATGTGCTACCAATGGGTAACACTTGTCCCTTTTCACTAGAAGAATGTAGCCTTTTAAGGCAAGCACTTAGGCAACACCAAAAGTGAATCCTGCAAGAAGAACAGCTCCAAAAAATGAACCCAGGAAAAACTTTGAGGTACTTACAAGTCAACTGAAAGCATCTGAATTACTATGCAAGTTTTGACAACAGTGTTTTGTTACTAAGTTACAGGTACATAACCTAGATGAGGAAGGGACAGCTTACAAACTTGACAATCCCCCGGCATTCCTCTATGTGAAGTTATTTCAAGGCATGTTCATGCACTTCTGCAGCAGATAAGCAGCTTTTTTTGTGTGTGACAACCAGTTGCAGATTTTATATAGCTCCTTAGAAAAAAGGGTTTTCAGACACGAGTATAAAGATTCTCTGAAAATCTGAAAAGTGCTTACAAAACTTACCTCGCAAGTAATCCTTTCCCTAACCAATTCCATAGCTCCTCACACGTTTCTGTGCGTCAGCAGTAGAAAGCACACTCTCCATTCAGTTCAACTCTCAATTTGGGCTGAACACTTAAAAACATAGTGCATACAGCAGAATCCAGATGTTGCAGATTGCTGCGTGGGCATGGAGTGAGGTTATTCAGCTCCAGAGCAAGAAGATAAAATACAGTAAATTACCTTGCCAGGACATCAAAGTGGCACAGATTACTGTTCTTCTTCCATAATCACCAGATGATTAAAGAGCATTTTCCTCATTAAAACCCCTTACAAGGGATCACCATTATCCAACTCTTCATTTACTCATTAGGCTACTTCTAGGTTTTTACTTCTGTAATTGCAATTTGATATAAGCTCTTTAGCACTGAAATTGTTTTGTAAGAAAGGAAAAGAGCTTTATCACCTACCGAGTAAAAATATTGTTTTCATTTAAGAGACCTTGAATTTAAAGCTGCATAATTGTAGTGTGAGTTGTTTTTAAAACTGATCGAGTCAAAAGAATTGACCAGAATAAATAAACCAAGTTAAACAAAATAAACTCTGAAGGGGCAGAAGTCAAACACAGCAAACCAATTCCCATTCCTTAGTTGCCTGCAACCAGCAAAATTGGTGTCAAAATGTGGTAATGCAGGTGAAGAGCTCAACTGCTTTCTCCCTCACTGACATATGAGGTCTCCAGCATAATACAGAGATAACCGAACTTCGGAAGGAAATGAGACACGTGACCCATCTCACACTGAGTGCACAGGACAAGAACAAAATCAAGTGGTGTATGTAGCTGGTGTGGTTGCATGTCTGCATTGTTGCTGCATGTGGCGATGCCGGGGCTGCCCCATGCTGGCCCCAACAGCCCCACCACAGGGCACAGCTGGACCCAGCAGCCAAGATGGCAGCACCTCGCCTCAGGGACAGCCTGGGGAAGAAAGGAGCGCACAGTGCTGCCCAGCAGCCGACAGAAAGAAAGGGGGAAAAAACAACCCTGTCGACACCTGGGGGACAGGAGGAGGAGGGCAAGAGTGGCTCCAGGTGCCGGAACAGAGACCCCCCTGTGGCCTCTGGGCAGACAACAGTGATGGAGGGGAGAGGGACAGTCAGTGGGAAAGTGTTTTAGCTCCCCCTCCCCCCCATTCTACTCTATTTTTAATTGGCAGTAAATTAGTTTGTTCCAAGTCAAGTCTATTTTGCCTATAACAGTAACTGATAAGTGCCATCCCTGTCTCTATCTCAGCCCACAAGCTTTTCCACCTTACTTCCCCCGCCATGCTGAGGAGGGGCAGCGCAAGAGCTGTTGAGTGGTGGGTTGACCTGGGCTGTCTGCCAGACCCACAAATGGACATTCAGATGCAGGTCGCAGTTACAAGCCAAAAAACACCCTTTTTCCCTCCAGAACTGTAGGACAGAATAGAGATATTCTGATGACCAATAATCCTAAAAATCAATAGTTCTCATCAGTACATAGGTATAACAACTAATTCCTCAGATTATTTCTTTAGTTGCAGTTAATTTCCTTTGTCAAAGCACTCAGGTACTCTCAGAACATGTTAATGTCTTTATATACAAAAGTCAAATATGATTGAAACAGAGTTTAAGAACCTACAAAAACATTAAGTTAGAAAGTGTACTTATTTCCAGCAAGATATTGTGTTTAAGTCTTAATTTTTTTGCATGCAAGTGCTGGTGAAGAGATGCTTGAGGGAGAGACAGGTGAATTACTCCAGCTGAAAACACAATGAAGTAAATACTAACTCCCCAAAATCACCCCATTTGACTTCTTGCCCACCCAAACAGGAAGTTTTAAGAGTTAATTTGCCAAACTCGCTTTACATATATATCTATACACACACACTACATATATATAAAACTATATATGTGAAGTATATATGAGTAGCTATTGTAGAAGCTCTTCTGAGGCAATCTAAAATATTTTTCCTACTACACACACAAATGAAGCTATATATGACTAAAGTAGTTAAGTCAGGTCATTTACCCTGCTCATTTTGTACCAGAGCATTGATATTTTGGCCTTGCACCTGATTACCCACCATTTCATTTTTATTTGAATGTATTCACATTGCATTTAGTTTTCCAAATGAATGCATACTGTAAGCTCACAATTACCGATAAAGTGCAAAGACAAGTAAAGGAGAGAAATTGCCGACGACAATTATTTTTCCAGAGTATAGACCCACAATGTGCCTACGATACAATGCTAACTGTCCATTTCAATGTGAACTTCAGACTAGCCAATAAGGCTACTTGACTAAGCATGTCCAGAAGTGATACTCATCTTCCAATCACTAGTTTAAAGCCAGTGACATGATCAAAGAATTTTGTTCTACAGGAAGAGAGGGTTAAGTACTTGGTGATGCTTAGGAAAAGGCTGAGAACAAATTGTAGTACCAAACACTAGGAAAGAGTGCAGAATGTCCTTACAATCAAACTGTTGAATAGCATGTAAAACAGTAATGCAATACCTATCCTTAAATAATGCTGCTAAGAAAAAAAAAGCTAGAATTTACAGCCTGGTGAGATTTGTCCTATTACTGAAATAACTGATAGAAAATCTAATTAAGGATAGAATAGCAGAACAGTTGGATAAATTTAACTTGATAGGCTAAAGCCAGCAGGCCTCCTGTAAGGGGGGGTGGGATAGAAATGTCACTTATCTCACCCAGAGTTACTCTTTTCAAATACACACATGCAAACAAAGGTGGGGGAAGTAGATGAAGGTGGGCTTAACTTCAGTTTTCAAAATAGTGTAATTATATATTTCATAAAGGAGTATTTTTAATTACACAAATATATTATTCAGCTTTGTCACCAATTTTGTATTATACTTTTTCTTAAAGGGGCAAATATCTTGATTTGTAAACTAATTAAGCAATTGGAAATAAAGTTTAGGAGTTATCCCTCAAAACTGTCACATTTTTAAGTAGCAAACCTCATGTGTCTATCCAGTTAACCATTTTGAAGAGGAAGCAGCCAGCAAGTGGATGACATTCCCCAGTGACACCATGATATTTCTGTTACAGAACATCATGGTGATCTGGGAGAAACCCAAGGTAGAAAATCGTGCGTATATGTGGGGATAAGCAAGATGGGGGCAGATAAAATATAACTCATCTATTATAATATATAAAGATGTGCCCAGTAAATAGAGGATTAGAAACATCCAGACCCACTTGATTCTTCAAAATTATTTTACTTGAGAAACTTGGCATTCACCACAGCTTGATGAGGTTAGGTATTGTATATAAGAAATGCAAACAGAACACTTGAATACATTAACTAGGCTTACAACTAACCTTTTCAATCTAAAAGAAAGAGGCAAATACAAGCTAAAGAAACATATTATAAAGAAACAGTTATTCAATATTTTCAGAGTTGTAAGCGAAATTGAAGATACCCATTCTCATTGAGTATATGGAAAGTATCCAAAGAACAGAAAGCTTAGCAATCCCCACATTGATATTTCATCTATTCCACTTGCTGACAAGGATTTACAAACTAAACTTTTCTCCTTCCTGTATTGACATCATTTTATAGAAGATTTTATCATCATGTTATTTTATCATTTTATTTCACAGTTAGATATTCAGCATACTGAAGACAACAGACTGGTTTACCATTGCTAGCTCTATCAGTTTACTAAATTTTAAACTAGCTCATATATGGCTAAACAGCATTACTATTACTGTAGGAGGACAAAGGAAAGAACATAATTGGTAGGTTTTAAAGTGTTCCCTAGAAATAAACATTTAAATTGCACATATGACTACATTGTAAAACAAAAGCTTGCACCCAGCTTGCATCCCTTCAGTTTACTTTGAGTTTCTGATAGTTTAAGCCTTACTCCATCCTTCTTCAATAACAATCTGAGGTATAAAGGTCTCTGAGGTAGACGGAGGCTCACAATGCCTAAAAAGTCAAGAAAGCACTAGCCACAAACAGATACACAGGAATAAGCAAGCACAGGGCAAGCAAGTGATGGAAAACTAAAAGAAGGGAGCTGGAATAACCAGCTCCAAAGAATGACTCACTGTACAATGAAGATCAGAATCATGAAGAAAGGCTTATTTTATTAACTGCTCTAACAATTCTGCACAGTTATACTTTGCTCTTCCAAAATGATCACTGGCAAAAAAGATCCCACATTTTTAATTGTATTCTGTATGATAGGTACTTTCTTTGTTCTATATTGACTGTGTGATTATTTTTTGATATGCTTCATTTTTGTATCATGAGATATGAAACGTGAATATAAAGTGATTAACACACTGTCATTCATAATTTTATAGGCCAATAGCACATTTTTCTCTTCCCCAAGTTGAAAATTTAGTTATTTAATCTTTCCTTATACTGAAGTCATTGAAAAAAAAAACTGATTATCCTTGTATGCTGCTATCATTAGCAAAGGGTTTGAATAATGAACTTCAGTGGCAAACAACAACTTATTTGTTTTGCTTGCAGCAGTAAGAAAGTAGCTCTAACTCAAGTTAAAAGCTGATGTTCTCAACCAAGTAGCTATCTTAAATTAGCCAACATAAGTGAACAGCATATTATTTTGCAGTACAGACACGTTCTAGGGAGCAAGTTCTTCTGTTCTGAAGACTCAGAAATACTTCCCTTTTAAAGGATCATAGCTTTTCTGAGATGTGAATATTAACATGTTTCCCAAAAGCTATTTTTTAAACAGTGTCACTGAGCAAACCCACTATATGATTATGCTTTATACATGCAATATAACTTCAGTCTCCAGTTCACTGTAGATTAGTTAACTTCAAAATGGGATCTCCTGTAAATAAGACTTATGAACAAGATAAATGAAAGATCAATTGAATTGACCTATACCACAACATACTTCATCTGAGCTGAAACCAGTAGTTAGCCCCCTTATTTCTCATTATTTCCTCAATTTCTCATTAATTTCCTCATTATTCATTCTCATTTTCCTCAATACTGTATATAGCTAAAGTGTTTATTTTTTCCCTTCTATGCATGTGACCAGATTCTTCTCTCTAATAAAAACCCTACTCATTTGTCTAGGAAATAAGATGTACCTTTTAGCTATGTTTGCATTTTGTGTATAAACCCATGAGCTGACTTCAATTTAATTACCAAAACACCCACAGCATCAGGCCACAATACACAGCTAACCATCAGCAAACAATTTTGCTTTACCTAATGCTGACTTTTTTCCTAATAGGATATTCAACTCTGCATTCCTAAAGTGCTGTTTCTCAGTTCCTCTTTATATTCAGCAATAAGGGACTGGGTGAGGACAGGGGAAAAAAAAATCACAGCCTATGGAGTTGAATGTAGTTTCCTTTCACATCCCCTTCTAAATTATGTTACTGATACTTTTCAATCACTAGATTATGAAAAAAAAGAAAGGATAAGGAGACTAAGTTGTGCTCCCCACAGCCCATATCTAACCCCTCACATCATAGAATCAACCTGAGAGAAACTAAGAGGAGGGGGACACAGGATCCTTCCTTCACTTAGGCTAGGAATCCCAGTTTGGCAGCTGCAAGGACAATACCTGTCATTTGCCTCTGATGGATATTAGTCAGCCAACTGCATATGAAATAGATTTGTGGTCTCAGTCGAGTTAACACATAACACAGCCATTGCTAGATTGATCCTACAGGTTTCTTCATGGTCAGCAGCTTCACCTAAACTAACAGTGATATAGAAATAAAGACATGACTGCTTTCTTATGCTCATTTCCTTTTTAGCCTCCCTCTGATCCCAACCAAGGTAAATAAGCACATTAAAAAAAAGTCAATGATACTTTCTTATTTTTGATACATTCTGTTCCCTCTTCAAAACTGTTCATATTCATAGCAACAGAACCTCTATAAAATTTCTTTGTTTGATGCCTCTAACTTCATATATGCAACCCAATAAAGCCCACACTGAATGCAAGGAAAATTCAAGTGTTTTTAACAGGGCTGCAGAGTCTGTAGAAAGCACGTCTGCAGTACTCACTGGAGGAGAATACAGAGCATTGAATGCAGTCATTCAGCAGTAACCATAAAGACAGAACTATAGCTGTAGCAGCATCACATTCTGATTATGCAACATCACACAGTACAACAACAGTAGTTAAGTGTGCAGCTGATCTAACTAGGCACAGAGACACTGAAAATTTATGAGCATCAGCAGGATTTAATGTTTCTTATTTTGGAAGTGTTATGATTCTATCATAGCACACTATGCATCAAAACCATCCTGAGGAATTTGATTACAGGTGAAATGACAGATTTTTTTCCTCATGTTTCTCTGCAATATATTCAATAAAAAGACTATATTTTTTGAAAACCTTAAGAAGAACAGATAATAGCACATATGCCCTTCTAGCACTATGGTATTACAGTAAATCTGACATTAAATAACTGAATTGTCTAGAAATATAAGCTAACCACTAATATGCATTTTAACCCAGACAAGCCTGTGAAAAGTTGTACTGTTTGAATCTATAGCCTCCTGTGATGGTAAAAGGTAGCAGATTAATGTTGGAGCATGTATTGGAATTGCATTACAACACACTCAGGAGAACCTCTTAATGTCTCTCCTGAAAAAGTCAATCAGCAGGAAACACCACAAAGCTCAGAGATAATGAAGACAGATAGATGATGTCTCAGATGTAGGTTTGCCAGCTAGGTGGTCAGATTAATTAATAATCAACATACATGTCTCTGCTTCCCCTAGTGTATGGGAAACATTTGGGAGTGTCTAGGTATCTATCTAAAGCTACATTTCTAGGTTCCACAAAACAAGAAAACCTTGTACTTACTGTCTGGAGTTTTTCCTTGTACATACAAATAGTTTTTTTTTTTCCTCCTGTTGTTTCGTTTTCAAAGGATGAAAACTTAGGATATCTAGTGAAATTACATCTTTTATCCTTCCTAATTCCCTCTTTATTCTTCTTTTACATGTATTAGTCAGCAGGGATGGAATATAGTAAGGATTTAATGAAACACTTATCCACTCTTGTTTATGTGCAACTCTAAAGCTTGGTCCCAATCACATACTAATTTAGCTGTCTGCATCAAAGCCCTGATGACTGTATAACAGGATCGGACATTTCAAGGATAACAAATTAAGAAATAAAATGAAATCCTAGCATAAGAGTATAAAAAAACATTTATTGGGCCCAAACAAGAATTTCTTATACTGCCAATTACCCATAATTACCCAAAGATGTTGCTTCTGGAAGACCAAGATAAAGGAGAGGAGGCAGGAGACAAAAAAAATACAAAATCAATCAGAAGAAACATGTTCATACTTGACAATATTTGCTTCAACAATTGTTAGGAAACAACAACAAGAACAGGTTACCACAACAATTTGAGGTGCCTTGTAGTGATTAATTCCCTCCCCCTAAGATGTTAGGGTACTTATCACCAACTTTCCCTTCTCTCCTCTCCAAAGAGGAGAAAGATACAGAAGAAGATTATTGCCATCTGACTTCCTGAAGTTCTTTCACAGCTTTAGGGCCTCAGACATTTTGTATGTGGTCACTTAATCTTGCTTTTCAGGAGTATTTATTTCAGATCACATCTTTTAGATCATAGTCGTCCAAGAAATTCTGGTCTACAGCTCAAGTCTCCAGTGAAGAAAAATTACAGTTAAATCAAAGACTCATATGAGCAGAGATTAATACCCTCCATGATTAAGCTGTTAATGACATTTAAAACACCTGTGAGAGGGTCTGTTTTCTTCCAATAGCATTCTAGATTGAACTAGTTTGGTTACACGATCACCAACAGGAACCGGGCTATGTTTTGTTCAAAACTGTGTAACATGAAACCCAATTAACAGTAAAAACAAATCATTAGTTAACTAAGACATGATAATGTTTGATAGATGATCAAGATACCAAAACAGTCATTTAGTTTAACTAGCACCTAAGCTTCCAAAAAGGTTTTATTTAAACAGTAGCCTGACTTGATGACAAGAAGTTTTAGCAGACATAGCACACACAACAAAAGCTCCAAGATGTGCTAATATAAACTGGATTTTTTCTTTTATAAAAAAAAAAATCAGTGATATGGAAACAGAGAAACAAACAAACAAATAAACAAAAACCACAGTAACTTGGCTGCATTATCATCAATTGAAATTAAATATAAAAATTGAGAATATAGCATACCTCTATATTATAACTAACTTCATTATTTGGAATACTTTTCTAATTCAAAAAACAAAAGTAAAGAAAGCATGTCAAAATATTTACTGTTTTTGAGATGTTCTTGCAAGTACTAGAAGCTCACTAGAAGAAAGAAAAGCAGAGTGATTTAAAAGTATTCCTAATGCATTTTTCTGTCAGCATTCTGCAGCATTAGAACATGAGTTTTATCTTGTGAACCACCTTTTAGGAATCAAACAGTAAAGTCTAGAACTAGACACACAATAGAAGCCTGGATTTTCAGAAAGAACTAAAGTTGCTTTCCAGAACATCCACTAAGCTGACATGAAAGCATTTCCCAAAGTTAAACCAAAAAAGCACAAGAAAATGAATAAGAACTTAACACATGCAAGAAGCTATTTCTTAGATATCCAATCAGCCACAAGGGAACATCCTTAATTTTTAAAGTACCATCCTATTAATGAAATCAAACTACTAACACTAAGTATTTGTTGTAGTTTTTTTTAAGCTTTAATTATCAAGATAATTAGGCATGTTTACTTTTGAACTCAATAGGACTTATTCACGTACTTGAATGTTTGGTGGAATTATTATCCTTTCATAATGAGAATCCTATATATACTCTAGAAATAGAGAAACCAGAGTTCTTGCATTAAACCTAGGGGTTTACATTAGTATTTCTTTAAATGAAAGTTTTGGTTTTTAAACAAAAAATGTTTTCAAGAAAAAAGCCAAACATCAAACAATTGCTTATGCTTCATTAAAAGAGTAGCAGCCTCTAGGATTGATACTATATGTGGTACAGAGTCTCCATGACAGGAATAAGGGTAAACAGATCTAAAGTCCAGAGCTGCATTGTTCAATCATGTGAATATTAAAAAAAATAAAAAGAGGAGAAACCAAAACCACTAGAACAATCTACTTAAACACAACTCACAGAAGGTACAGTGATTATCTGAGGCCTACACATGTAACTTTTACTTACTTTCTTAAAAGAACTAAGTAAAAGCACAGAAGAAAAACCTGTTGCTTAACAGAAAAAAGGTCTAAAAAGAGTTTAAGCTATAAACACAACTCACAGCCACCTCATATGAACTACAGACAGGTTTTTGAGTCCCCCTTGCTTGCAGCCTTCAACCAGAAGCTTAGAGAATCAATCTCTCAAGAAAATCCTTGTTAAGCTCTCCAGAAAGCCTGCCAAACAAAGCCAGCCCCACTCAAGCTGTTCAGTAATAGCCCTTCCAGCAGCTCTGAAATAGCTCTCTGTGAAGAAACCCTCATGCCAAAACCACAGACACCAAATAACCCCTTCACCTCACAGCCCAATGCCAACACTGCGTAAGAAAGCAAAGGGCCTTAAAAACAGCCAGAGCACTCACCTCCACCCTGCCTCACCCAGGAAACACCCAGCATCACACAGGAAGACTCAGAAGAGTCTCCCCCAAATCCAACCCTCCTCAAAATCACCTGTGTTACCCCTTCTATTGCCCACAGCTGCTCCCCCCTCTGCTGGTTAACAGCAGATGAAAAGTAATCACTTCTCTCTGACACAGCACATCAGGTGGCCCACTTTCATTTGTTAGTCTCCACAGTGAAACCTTTTTGTTATGCCTTCTCCGTCTGATTTTCAGTAAATGGAAAGAAAAATGATGGTATCCAGAAAGGAATTGTCTCTGGGAGCATGACTGTTTGTCCTTGTTCTCAGTGATGTCTGTTTGTAAGAATTCTAGTTATACTGGAAAACAAAACAAGAAAGAGATATTTGGAAAGTGAAAGTAAGTGTTTGGGTGAAGGAACGTGAGGAACAACAGCTTGGTCAAAAGAGAAAACGTTAATTGACCTCATTAGACTGGAGACTATAGCAATGGAAAACCGGCTTTGCATAAGGTCCAAATCAGAATTTGTTTTGACTAAATAAAGGCAAGTGGTGATCATAATCATGCAGTTTAGACAAGACAGTGTGAAAACATAACTTAGATAGGCCAACATCTTAGAAATCTTTCAATTCTCAAGCAAAGAAAAAATCAGAGAAAGCTTAAATAAGCAACACCTAATGTCACTATTATGTGCATATGAATGAAGTTTTAATACCTAACAAAATACAATATTCCATGCTTTCTATGGGGTATAGCTACACAACACATCTAGTGAACATGCAGATTAAAACAAGGTAAGAGGGTTATGAAAGAAAGGCTATCACTCAAGATCACTTTGCATCTTCTCTATTATTCACCACATACATGTTGTGCTTGAGCTGTGGATATCATTCCTACACTGTTAAAGCTGACTTTGATTCTTCTAATAAGGATAGTAACCTTTTTATAACCTTAGTATTTATATATGTATGAAGTATTATATTTTAAATACAATCAGATATTACAGTGAAGACCACATACGACTGTTTTACTTAAACATGTTCCGTTATCAGAATATGCCATAATGAGCAGTTGGTTGCATTAAAAGAAAATTCCATATGATTTTTCTCAGAGACCAAATCTGATACAAGTAGAACTAGGGATTGACTAACTAATCTTATTACAATGGTCATTTCAAAAAGCAGATAGGGGTCTCAATTTTTTTATATACATATTTTTTTCAGACAGTTGAGCAATAGTCATAGTCAAACCAAAGACAAATTCTTTTCCTATGTAATTAGAACTATCTGCTTGTTAATAACTTCTCTCATATCCATTCACATAATAAGAAATTCCACACACAAAAAAGTATGCCTCTTCGTTGTTTGCCTTGTGTAAGAACTTTTTTTTCCTATTCTGATGCTGGTGATCTATCCTTTCCTATTTTATCTACTGTTCCTTCCTTAAGGAGAAACAAACAAAACCGAACCAAAACAAAAAATTACAAAAAAAAATTGTAGTATGGTAACTCCTTAGTTCCAATACATTTCCATTTTCTTTTCCTTTATGAATAAAGAAGTTATATTTCTAATTTCTTGTCACATTCTCTTAGCATATCAATATGTATCAAGTAATTGCAGTATTCAAAGACAGCAAACCCCCAAAAGGCTTGGAATTAGACTGCAATCTAAAAACTGTAAATAGAATAGTTTTTGTTTCACTGCCTTTGATGTGGTTGTATAATTATTTTATGATGAATGTATTCTTATTTTATTTATTTTACACTTTATATCTTACTTGATTTTAGTAGTGTTTTCCAAGAAAATGTGCTGGAGGTAACAAGGACAACGAAAAATACAATTTAAAAATAGTGCTAAAAATGATACTTCAACCTTATAATCTCTTCTATTTATTGATAAAAAAAAATCTTCAGACAGCCTGGGGTATCATGGAGCAAGCCCACCTCTCCTAGAGCTCTGAAATGGAAGCGTTGCTTGGAGTAGATTCAGAGAGGGCTGGGGCATGGATCATGGCATGCAGTGGATTTAAAATTCACCACTGGAGTATGCCTTAACAGAAATGCTCTACATCTGCCAAAACACAAGGGAATACTAGCTAAACAGTGGGACAGAGAAAAGACTTTCAAGTCTTTCTTTTGAGAGAAGGAGCACAAGCTTCAGAGAAAGGTACTTAGACCTTAGAGCACATAACAAAACCAGCCAGCACCTTTAGAGAGGAATATTCACCTTCACAGGCACATTTTTATAGACTGATTGACAGAATAACTCACCCTTCTTGAAAAGGAACCCTGCTGGTTACCGACAGCGATAGATCAAGAGAGGATTTCATAACTCTGCCAGATTCGGAGGTTTGAAGCTTAAGCCTTGGTACGGGACCACACAGCGTAATTCAGATTAGCTCCCAGCAATAGTCAAGCTAGTATGCTAAATCCAACTGAATTTAAAATATGTATGGAAAGTGACTGAGACCCAAAACACAGTCATCAAATGGTCATGAATTGCTCAGTTTTTGTTATCACTGGTAAATTAAAGGAAACATCCATTACTCACCTACAGTAAATGAAAGAAAAAAGAGAAAGAAAAAAAAAATATCTACACAAAACACTTATGATTCCTTTTGTGAAATCAAAGGCTGCAGCTGCAGTGTGCTGAGTGTATAAAACATTAAATTCTTTATGTTGGTTTTGTTTGCTTTTGGGAGAGGAGGGGGATGTAGGGGATGACTGATTTGCCCCAAAAGGTTTAATTTGTTGACCAGTGAGCGCTGGTGCTGGAAGGTGCAGCAGTGGGTGAAGGCAGGAGTGCTGCAGCCAGCAGCCTAACTGCCTTGACTCGATGTGGAAGATTGTCCATGTGCTTGGGGCTTGTGACATTAGAACATACATCTGTAATGTCAATTACGGATGGGTTTACTTCCTCCTGATTTTTCTTTTTTTGGTATTTAAGAAGCTTGAACGACATGGTCAGCATTGCAGAAGGGAATGAATGAGATCAATTTGGGGTTCTTAATTAAGATGCCTTATACAGGGCTGTAATCACTGTAAGTCTTGTCTGTAGTCAGTGGACAAAAAAAGGCACTTCTAGAGGAGCATTCAGGTCTTGGTGAGATAAATTCACGCCTGTGTCTCCCATGGGGCCCACAAGCACTTGTTTTTCCTGTTCACTGGCCGAAATAATGAAATGAATGACAATTCGCAGTGGCTGGAACAGATCAGGTAGCAAGTACATTTTTGTATCATTCTCCTGAAAAGCAATCAATCTTTGGTGTATTTCTAAAGGATTAAAAGGATAAAAAATGTTGATGATTCAGATGATGGTTTTCACCTGAGGACAGAGAGACCAGTCCTAACCTAAGTTAGTAAACATGAGAATGGATTGCAGCTCCTCCATCAAAAAGTTTAATAAACCAATGCATGTATGAACTCTTATTTTTAATAATAGCAGGCATCTTGAAATTTTTTGTTCTGAATTTTTCTGAATGTTGTGAATGCTAATTTTGAATTCTCTGAACATTTCTTTTGTTCTGAAGTGTTTTCTTAATGTCTTTTGAAACACTGTGTTTGTGACAGTAATATGGGACAATTCTGAAGCATGAAATTATAGCTCCTGAGCATGGAACTGAAGGTAGTCAGTTGAAATCAAATCTTTTGTTATTTTCTGGTCTATATTCATGCCTATTCCTGTTTCATAAATAGTTTTCATTAGAGCTATCTAAAGGTTCTTTATTTATTTGTTTATTTGTTTGTAGAGAAAAGAAGTTTTTCTTAAGAAAATGGACATTTCAAGTGAAAAAGAAAAAAAAATGAAAATTTGAAAATCATCCTAACTATTTTTAGGTAAAAACATAGTAATAAAAATTTTCATTGACTCAGCAAAGAAAATACAATGGCCCACCTGTTCTTCAGTATTTATGATCACTGTTCATGAAAATTACTACCTGCAGGGATTCAACAGAATAACTACTTGCGTAAACAGCATGTAAGTTCAGAAAACACAATTCAGATAGAAAAAACATACTATTAAAAGAAATAAAACATGGTTTTCCTGAGGTAGGTTAGGAAGTAAAATACTTGGCAGTTTATACATTTGCATGAATTCCATGTCTCACACTTTGCAGTAACTATGATTTTTTTTTACAAAAAAAAAAAGTATGACATACATTATACATTACATACTTCTGAAGTATAGTTACCCATTACCACATATGTAATGGTATGGATTTCTATAATTGAACATGTTTATAATCCTCTATTGAAATATGGTGAGACTTACGAAGAGTTAAATAGGCTTCTCTGGACAAGTATTTGAAGTGCACAGTATGTTATTCAGAACTTTTTAGTTTTCCATAGGTCAGTATCCACTATTGCAGGAGAAGAAGTGAAGCTTTTTTAATTTGTTACTATCTCTTTCTAATCTAATGAAAAAGAAACTATAATTACTATATGTTTTGATCTGAATGTCAAACTCATATCTACATACAACATCAGAAGTGATGAAATCATGCTGGAAGAAGTACGTGCAGTGATATGTCAAATTACTACATACATACTGGATTTTAGGAAATTTTTTTTAGGGTTGCTCATCTCTGTTCAGATCATAGAACAGTCTGATTATTCTAATATTTTAGCTATTCACAGAAACTCCATTTGGGAATATATGACAGATGGAAATGTGAATGTGGTTTTGATTATTTAAGCCAAAATCTCCAGATTGGAGTCTCACATAAAAATTTTAAAGCAGAAGAATTTCTTTTAATGTAACAGGGCTATTAATCTGTATAAGAATTAATCTGAGCATAAACTGTCCAAAGAATAATTCTGATTTGACCACACACATGAAGAAAGCAGCATTTCTTAAAGTGTTGTAATAGTCTCTTTCAGTTCATTGCCTAGTCTGAAAGAGTATCAGTACTAAAAGTAAAAGAAAATGCGCATTTTCATTTGTATCTTGGAAGGTTCAATTTCAACAGAACTGAGAAGACTATTCCTTTTTGAAATAAATGAATTCAATCCTGTAATGCAGACTCTGAAGAGCTGATCTGTGCCCAAACTGCTCTTAATACAGTATCTATAACTCTGACTGCCATAAAAGCTCAAATCTAGACATTACAGTTTTTATTTAATCTGTATCTAACAATATGGCTTTTTTTTTTCCAAAATGAAAAAAAAGGGGAAAAACCTTCAAATGTATACATTCTTGAAAGACATAAATCAAATGAGAAATCTTCAGGATTAAAAGATAATAATCTCCTTACTGCTATACTAGAACCCCAAAGAATTCCACAAATCAAGGTTTGAATGAACCTGGAGAACAATCCTCAAAATACATGATGAGATATAGGTAATAATAATAATTTAAAAAAAAAAAAAGTTTAAATGTAAAAATGAGAGCGAAAAAGAAGAAAATGTTCTTGAACTCACTAACCTTGAATGCATCAAATTTACCTTCAAAATCAGTTTATCTACATGAAAAATTATGCCTGAGTAAAACAGGATTTAAATTTAAAGTAGATTATGTATTACTGAACAAGGATTCTTACATTTTTGCTTCAGAAAAAACAGTGATTTTTTTGAGTTTTCTCATTTTGCAGTGGGGTGAGATAAATCATGTCATTCTTGTTCTAGAATGAGCATGTGGGAGCTCTCCTACAATGGCTTTTTCCAAGCTGGTCCACCTTGTATCCCTGTCTAGAAACACATTTCAGGCATCAGTCCCTGTGTGCAGAGAAGCAGAGAGCTGCCTCTGCTGAAGCAGCAACTCAGACTCTAGTTACCAAGCTGTCTTCAGTGGAAGAGGAGACACGCTATCTCTGTCACTGTTTCTGGTCTCATCTGAAGGAAAGACGGCAGGTCCTGTGACTGCCAGTTGGGTTTATTTAACTTGACTCCATAATACAATAATATCCAGTGACCAGCTTTCCACCGCCCCAGGTCCCAAGAACTTTGTCATTTTTTTCTCTGTGAAAGGACAGAAGTGATGACCAATTTGCAAGACATAATACAACACTTGCAACTGAAGTTACAGTAGTAAATAGCTAGTAGCTAAATGTTTTCATCTTCACATAAAAAAGTCCCTTCCCCACACCTGACAAATAAACCAATGTAGAGTGGAGAAAATTAATACAATGCACTGGGTCACTGCTGGAACAGAAACTATCACATACTGAGTTCTTCAAATGTTTCTTGTAACTCATTTCAAAAAATAGTGTGGATCTGAGTTGTACTGAATATTTCAAAGACACCATGCTTTGCAAGAAGTTTGTATTACTTCTCCACAATGCCATGATGAGGACTGAAACATTTTTAAGCACAGACTTTTTGACTTGAAAATTTTTAAATTGATGAATATCAACGCAGAGATATAGCAGAAAAAAATCCACAATAATTGTTTTAGCTGTAGCTGATTCTCAAAAGAAACTCCAAGTTGCGATGCATAGCAGCTCTGTATAGACAAATCAAATCCTTTCATATCCTTTTATACATAAAAGTCCAAACCCTCAGCCATCGTAAACTGGTGTAACTCCATTAAAAACAATGTGCTATGCTCATTCAACCTAAATAATTAGGGTGCAGCACAACTTCATTTCTTCTTTTTCTATATATACCCTCAAACAGAGAGGTTAGCATGTTCCAGAAATGACTGTTGAAAAGAAGGTTAGAGTTTGCATAGTCATGCCTTATTTACAAGTAAAAGATATTTCCTTACCTACACATTAATGGAAGGGTTTAGGAAACAGCATAAATAGTTTTGTCCAAAAAACTCTAGCTAGGAAATTTCTAGGGACTTTTTGTTTAAATATGGAGACTGTGATGAATTTTCTTTTTTTTTTTTTTTTCCTTTTAATTCCATATATGTTTGTTCTTGCTGATAATATGATCTGTTGTTCTCTGAGCCATGGTGAGATTGCCATCCCTTAAACAGACAGCACTTATTGGAAATTAAACCTCTACTAATGTATTATAATTATTACTTCAGAGTAATTTGCTGCTCCAGCAGGGAGTCAGAGCTAATCTTATGGTAACATTTCTTCTGTGGAGCAGCTAATATCTCTTCTATGCTGAACATACACATAATGGAGCTAGCCTGAGGCTGATTAATGATCTTGGTTCTGGAACAATGATTTGTAGCTAAATCTGCCCTCACTGGGAGAGATTCAGTGTTACTTCAGTCAATACTGAAGTTAAAGAAGTGTAAACAGTGACTTTAGTTAGTGTGAATGTAATCTAGTGAGGTGTGAGAGAGGCAATAACCTGAAGCAAATAAAGTGAAATTCCACCATTCATGCACTTCATTTGAACATGGAACAAATCACAAAGGCAAACAAATGGAAAAAAACAAAAACACTCCAAAGTTCATTGCTCTAAAATCAAAGTCCTTGGTTCTACCTCATTAAATTGTCATTTCCTAAACAATGTAAAAAGGAAATTTAGCATTATGGATAAAATAAATTGATGTTTCTTCTCCCTTTATGGAATTAACATGAAACTGAAGAATAAGACGGGGTTAAAACCTGAGTGAAATGGAACTAGAAAACTGACATTTTGAAACCACTGTATCACCCTTTTTACGTGTAAATTCTCCATGTGTCAGAATGCAAATGTTTATAATACTGTACCACAATGTAAATTCACTATACTTGGATCTTGTTTGTATATATACAAGAGAAGAAAACAACAGTCACTTCCAACCAGATATTGAAGTGATCACTCTAATTCGTAGTTCCATGTGTCTGACTGTAATGCAGCTTCTTGAAAAATTTTGGACTATTAGTTAATTTCCATCTCTCTTCATTTTCAGTCTTTTTTTTTTTTTTTCCTCTTGAGAGAGCAGATGAAGAATTAGAAGAAAAGGTGAAGTGGCGCTCCTTTCCACAGTTCTCCAGCTTCTATCTATTGGAAGGCAATAGATGTATAAAAATATTCCTATTTTCAGAATATGCTAAAGAAAATTGAAAAGCTGTCTGAAGAGAAATTCTCAGATTATTTTTTAAATATATTTTCATATATTTTTTCTATTCTTACTCTTAGTCTGCAGGAAACTTTTCTGAACACCAGCTAAGCACTTTTCTTATAGACTGATGTTACCATAGTGAGATGGATAACAGGAGATAAGGTGTCAGTTCATTAGGGTGGAAGCCACTGCAACAGACAATATCTCAATCTTAGCCTGGTGAAAGCTCTAGTTGACTGCTCTGAGGAAAAAATACACACTTTTTTTTTTTCCTTTTTTTCTGTCCCTTCCTAAGTGGCAGGGAAGCCCCTGCCTGATCCTAGGTCAGTGGGGAGCCACCTGCCCCACTGTCTGATTCCCTTTTTGTCTTTTTCTCCCCTCGCTCCCTGTCCTACACCTCAGCCTCCAATCTGGGCCACAGCTGCCATACAGTGTTTCTGAAGGTTTCTCCACTTCCGCAAGTGAGCCCATTTTAAAATACTTTATAAATTGCCTTTTCCTATTTTCCCAAACAGTTCTCCCAAGCATAAGAACAGCGGCAGTTCTTGGGAGCAACTCTGTGCACTTCTTCCATATGAAAGACTCATTTGGATCATGTCAGTACCTGAGCCACTGTACTGCCGGAAGACTCCAGTGTGTGTTCAGGGCAAGTATTGTTTTAAATGAAATCATCAATTACACAGCTGCACCAAAGCACAGAAACAATGCAAAGGCAGTGAATTGTTTATAAGAAGTCCTATTTGTTAAACAATCCACCTATAAAATGATCAGCCTCAGACCTTCTAGCCTTTGAGGATCACCTGTTTTCACACAGTCAGTAAATTTTAATATATAAATACTTCGCTGGGAAGAAGAGTTTAGGGGAACTGAGAGACAACAGAATCAGCGGTAGCAAACAGCTAGATTTTCTTTGCTGAGACAAATCTTCTTACCTTAAAGCTTGACTCCTTTACTTTAGATTCACTGTAACTTAGTTTTATTCTTAAAGATCTAAAGATAGATACAATTCTTGGCTGAAATTCTGGCTTTTAACTTTAAGCTGTTTCATCAGAATTTTTCAAATGTGTTAACATTTCTTAGGAACCTAAATAATTTCACTTTTTAAATTTTAATATAGTGTACCAAATCAATCAGCTTCTAAGACCACAAAACACTGTTACAATAACACATAAATCTACTCTCTACCATAATAAATTATCTAAGCTAGCCAAATGACACTTTCCACAATATGAAACTATCTTAAATCTGCACAGAGACTTGATAGATATATGTCTTAACCATTGAGTCCTTAGCTATTATTATGTGAATACATAGTAGAATAAATTAAATTTAGTAGTTTTTAGTCAGATGAACTTGGAAGAAAATACAAAAATGCAATTAACTGAGAAGTGGAGAATTAAAGTGGTGCCTTGGCAGAGCCTAAGAGATGGAAGATTCAAGAACTGCCTGACAAGAACGCTAGTATGGGGCTTTCTGTTATGTATACAATGAACAAAAAGCTCAGTTTGCACCATTTTCAGCTATGTTTCTTTCCTCCCTTCTTGGTTACCTTCTGTGGTACTGTCCCTATAAGCTTCTGCAGCACTAGGGTCCCTTATGGGTGTGGGATCCCACAACAGGGAAAAACAAATTCCTTTCCCAGAGCCGTGTGTACATGCAGAGCTTGACCAGCCTCTTAACTAACCTCTGCTCAAAGGTGAAATCAAGTTCCAGTTTTTGTATCTTAAACTAAGATAAAAAGAGCATAAAAGTAGTCAATGTTCTGAATACTTGACATCTCTTTTCTTTCTCCTTTCTAAAAAATATACTGTTATAAATGAGTATTTAGCCTTAAATATACTGTTCTTTTACCTATTGGTTATGCAGTTCAGCTTCTATAAGCAAAAAGTGAAATCCATCTTTTAAGAACTGTGTCGTCCTTTAGCTCAGCAAATAAAATATTGCCATCACTAGTAATAATGTACTAATGTTATAATAACTCTGCAAGGCCTCAGGACCATGGCCTGTCTGTGTCACTTTGTCTGGCCTTCCTCAGGTTTCCCAGGATCTTTGCTTTAGCATATTTTGCTCTATTAGCAACAGTAATCAGGTGATTATTGCATAATTTATTTCAGTTTTTCTTAGCTTTGCGCAACTGTATGTTATGCCTATTGTTGTAATAACCTTGCTAGATTTTGGTAGGTAGTAAATAGTATGTAGTTACAGTTTGTTCTGTGTAGAACAAACTGTCCTATTAGAATAACAGTGTGGTGGAGTGGAAGCATAGGATGGGGGCAGAAGCCTTGTGAATGTGAGCACAGGATAAAAAATAAAAAAAAAATAAAAAATAAAAAAGTTATAAACAACTCATCAATGATCGTTACAGGCCATGAATAGAACACAACATTGGCACATGGGCAAAAACAACTTAAGGGGTACCAGAGGGAGTAAAGAAGGAACACACGACATAGGCAGAACGTACCAAACATACTAACTTCAGATGCAATGTGACCATCAAAGGGTTAGAGACAGGTGTAGCTGCTCACAGGAGGCATCCAAGTAACATAAAGTTGCCAGAAAGAGGACAAGATAAGGACATGGGTCTACAAATAGGTGCATCATCCTCCTGAGTACACAAGAATGTTGCCAAAAAAAAAAAAAAAAAAAAGAAAATGAGATAAGCAGAACCAGGAGAAGAAGAAACTCCCCTGTTTTTGGGAGTGGGGCAATTGCATGAAAACATCTGATGAAATCTCAAGCTCATTTACCTGGACCTTGGTGCTAAAAGAGCCAGCAAGGACCATAAACATCAGTGCTCACTACACTGTTTCAGCTCAAACTATTGTACTTAGAGCTAATTTAACATTTAAGTGTTAATAGTGTTGTATATGCAGTGGTGACTAATAATAAGCATGAATTAGCCATTAGAAAGAAGTCTGCTGTTAATGAAAGAACTTAGTAAATTTTAATTTTAAGATTTAAAGTTAGACAGTGATATCAGTCTTATTATGGCCATCACAGTGATTCCGATTCCCTAGCTGATAAATATATACATATATTCAGGTTTAACATCAGAAAATTAAAAATTGTGTTCCCATAAGGACTTTATTCCTGGATCAAAGTGTGAAACTTCAATGCATAATACTAACCTGGTTTCTCTTCAGCGTGATTATGAAGACTTCAGTATAGATGATAACATTTATACAAAGTTATAAAGGCTTACAAATAATTGCTAGTTAGGCAGAAATATGATCACATATAGGTGAACAACTATAGGTGAAATAAAATTAACATTTGAAAGAAAATAAAAATTGATGAATAAATAAAATATTATTTCTAAGAATATAGACTATTCGATTCTTATGGAATAATATATTTCATGATAAGAGATCTTTAAATAATGGGAGTGAGCTGGTGAAGAAGAATGACTAGGGGAAGATATGAATGGAAAAAAATTTTACCAGTTTGTAATATGTTTCAGAAACAAAGAAGGCAATTCTGTAACTGTATTTTGACTGGATGGGAAAGCATAAGAATTATCTCAGTGGTGTAGTTTCAGACAACTACGGAAAACTCCCAAAGGGAAGAACAATGTGAGTATATAAAAAACAGAGTCTGCTGTCCTTCAAATCTTTTCTTAACACTGTCGAGTAAAGACTGACAGGAAGCACAGGGTTACATACATTGAAATATATGCTTCCCTATTAAAAGACAACCTTGAACTAAAACAGTTGAAGAATGTATTATAATCACTTTATACCTTCCTCTTACACTGCCTCTGTAATGACTTACAATTCGTCTGCATGCTGCCGACTCTTAAAGAATTTTTATGGTCACAGCATTAGAAAGATGACCTGAAAACATAAGAATGTCATTAGGCCTGTAGGACATGAGTTGACATCTTCTCTTGACTCATTTGAAATGCATATGCCTTAATGAAAGACCATTTCTTCCTTAGGATTGCTATCTGTTTGTTTGTTTGTTTGTTTGTTTTTTCTGGTGATGGACAGGACCGTTTCCATGCCATGCATCAGCCTTTATGTCAGTCCAGCATAGAGAGGAACAAGGCTAGCCTTTCTGCCTCTACTCATCCTCCCTGAGAGTGGTTGTGCCCGAAGAACTACTGAGAAGGGATAAACTCACAGCCCAGTAAAGCTAATGAACTGCAATTTATCTGGCACTTCCATGTTTTTTTCTCAACATAGATGTAGAGTCAGGTCCACAATTCATATCAACATAAACTCAAATTAACATCAGTATTAATATGTTATGTTAACCCTGAATTGCTTTCTAGGCAATTGGTGAATTCAGTAATGGAGAAAGGTAAAACTAGCATAGCACTTTGGAGGGCATATTAATACTGGGTAAATATTACAGTGAAACCTGTCACAGGGTGATGAATTTTTGTATGGCACTCCTTTCCACATGAAACTGAAAAGCAGATTACATTAAATTGTCAGGAAGAAAAGACTCAAGGTGACATAATGTAACTGGACACTGTGTGTACGGTTTCTGGTTGGTTTAAAGCAAGAGAGATCTTGTAAACGTACAAAAAACAAATATTTGATAGAAAACAAGTTTTGACTGCTGCATTAGGTGGCAACACTTTTGAAATTAAAGTATCACCCTTCTTATCTAATACCACAGTCTCAACACACATTTATTAACATGAATTTCTAGGCTGAGACACTGGGTTTAACTTCTGTTTGCTTATATAAACAATGTAAAAAAAAATAATCCATTATTTTGCTGCAGAATTTCAAAGCCTCTTTCCAGTATTAAAAGGGTGATCTGACCAGAGGTATGAAGCAATAAGGAATAGCTCAGTTATACCAATTGTTTTCTGAGTTCGGTATGAGAGAATGGAGGGGTGGCAGATTATATGTACGTGCTTCAGTATCTATTCTTTCGCTTGTCACTTCTAGAAAAAAACTTTCTGTAAATTATGTGCCCTCCAGAATACTGTTTTGAACATTCCTTTCAGCATTGTTGGTAGGTGGCTGATGACAGGGAGCGGGAGTGCAGGTGGTGTTTTCGTCTATCCCTACGGGGGGAGGGAGAGGCACGGAGAGGACATGGAAAGCTCACGTGGTTAATAGGTGGCTCAGAGGCTGGTGCCAGCACAGAAATTTTGGGTTTTTTCACCATGGGGAGCTTTACTCGGCACCCGGCCTGATGGCCTCAGATGGGTCCCTATCTCCAAGGGGAAAACGGATCCTAGGCCAGGAGCTGGCGGGGCTCATAGAGAGAGCTTTAAACTAGGCGAGAAGGGGGACGGGGCTCAAACAAGGCTTGTTGGAGCCGTGCCGGGGGAAACAATGGCTAGGCTGGGGAAGAAGGCGATGGCCCAGCTGAAGTGCATCTACACTAATGCACGCAGCATGGGTAACAAACAGGAGGAGCTGGAAGCCATCGTCCAGCAGGAAGGCTACGACTTGGTTGCCATCACGGAGACGTGGTGGGACCGCTCCCATGACTGGAGTGCTGCAATGCCTGGCTATCGGCTCTTCAGGAGGGACAGGCAGCACAGAGGGGGTGGTGGCGTGGCTCTCTACATTAGAGAATCTTTTGATGTTGTGGAACTCCAGGCTGGGAATGATAAGGTTGAATCCCTGTGGGTTAGGATCCGCGGGAAGGCCGGCAAGGCTAGCGTCCTGGTCGGGGTCTGTTATAGACCGCCGAACCAGGATGAGGAGACGGATGAGGAGTTTTATAGGCAACTGACAGAAGTTGCAAAATCGTCGGCGCTTGTCCTCGTGGGGGACTTCAACTTCCCGGATATATCCTGGAAACACAACACGGCACGGAGAAAGCAGTCTAGGAGGTTTCTGGAGAGCGTGGGAGATAGCTTCCTGACGCAGCTGGTCAGTGAACCCACCAGGGGTGGTGCCCCGCTAGACCTTCTCTTCACAAACAGAGAAGGACTGGTGGGAGATGTGGTGGTCGGAAACTGTCTTGGACAGAGTGACCACGAAATGGTAAAGTTCTCTATTCTTGGCGAGGCCAGGAAGGGGACCAGTAAAACTGCTGTATTGGACTTCCGGAGGGCTGACTTTGAGCTGCTCAGGACGCTGGTTGGCCGAGTCCCTTGGGAGGCGGTTCTGAAGGGCAGAGGAGTCCAGGAAGGCTGGGCGCTCCTCAAGAAGGAAATCTTAACGGCACAGGAGCGGTCCGTCCCCACGTGCCCAAAGACGAGCCGGCGTGGAAGAAGACCGGCCTGGCTGAACAGAGAGTTGCGGCTTGTGCTTAGCAGAAAAAAGAGGGTTTATAATCTTTGGAAAAAAGGGCGGGCCGCTGAGGAGGACTACAAGGATGTAGCGAGGCTGTGCAGGGAGAAAATTAGAAAGGCCAAAGCTCATCTGGAGCTCAACCTGGCTACTGCCGTTAAAGACAACAAAAAATCCTTTTACAAATATATCAATGCGAAACGGAGGACTAAGGAGAATCTCCATCCTTTACTGGATGCGAGGGGAAACCTAGTTACTAAGGATGAAGAAAAGGCTGACGTGCTTAATGCCGCCTTTGCCTCAGTCTTTAGCGGCAATACCGGTTGTTCTCTGGATACCCAGTGCCCTGAGCTGGCGGAAGGGGATGGGGAGCAGGATGTGGCCTTTGCTATTCATGAGGAAATGGTTGGCGACCTGCTAAGAAGCTTGGATGTGCGCAAGTCGATGGGGCCGGATGGGATGCACCCGAGGGTACTGAAAGAACTGGCGGAGGAGCTGGCCGAGCCGCTTTCCATCATTTATCGGCAGTCCTGGCTATCGGGGGAGGTCCCAGTTGACTGGCGGCTAGCCAATGTGACGCCCATCTATAAGAAGGGCCGGAGGGCAGACCCGGGGAACTATAGGCCTGTCAGTTTGACCTCAGTGCCAGGAAAGCTCATGGAGCAGATTATCTTGAGGGTCATCACGCGGCACTTGCAGGGCGAGCAGGCGATCAGGCCCAGTCAGCATGGGTTTATGAAAGGCAGGTCCTGCTTGACGAACCTGATCTCCTTCTATGACAAAGTGACGCGCTTGGTGGATGAGGGAAGGGCTGTGGATGTGGTTTACCTTGACCTCAGTAAGGCTTTTGACACCGTTCCCCACAACATTCTCCTCAAGAAACTGGCTGCTCGGGGCTTGGACTGGCGTACGCTTCGCTGGGTTAGAAACTGGCTGGATAGCCGGGCCCAGAGAGTTGTGGTGAATGGAGTCAAATCTGGTTGGAGGCTGGTCACAAGTGGTGTCCCCCAGGGCTCAGTACTGGGGCCGGTCCTCTTTAATATCTTTATCGATGACCTGGATGAGGGCGTCCAGTGCACCCTCAGTAAGTTTGCAGATGACACCAAGCTAAGTGCGTGTGTCGATCTGCTCGAGGGCAGGAAGGCTCTGCAGGAGGATCTGGATAGGCTGGAGCGATGGGCTGAGGTCAACTGTATGAAGTTCAACAAGGCCAAGTGCCGGGTCCTGCACCTGGGGCGCAACAACCCCAAGCAGCGCTACAGGCTGGGAGATGAGTGGTTGGAAAGCTGCCTGGCCGAGAAGGACCTGGGAGTATTGGTTGATAGTCGGCTGAATATGAGCCAGCAGTGTGCTCAGGTGGCCAAGAAGGCCAACAGCATCCTGGCCTGTATAAGAAGCAGTGTGGCCAGCAGGTCTAGGGAGGTGATTGTCCCCCTGTACTCGGCTCTGGTGAGGCCGCACCTCGAGTACTGTGTTCAGTTTTGGGCCCCTCGCTACAGGAAGGACATGGACGTGCTCGAGCGAGTCCAGAGAAGGGCGACCAAGCTGGTGAGGGGTCTGGAGAACAAGTCTTACGAGGAGCGGCTGAGGGAGCTGGGCTTGTTCAGCCTGGAGAAGAGGAGGCTCAGGGGCGACCTTATCGCTCTCTACAGTTACCTTAAAGGAAGCTGTAGTGAGGTGGGGGTTGGTCTGTTCTCCCACGTGCCTGGTGACAGGACGAGGGGGAATGGGCGAAAGTTGCGCCAGGGGAGTTTTAGGTTGGATGTTAGGAAGAACTTCTTTACCGAAAGGGTCATTAAGCATTGGAACGGGCTGCCCAGGGAGGTGGTGGAGTCGCCATCCCTGGAGGTCTTTAAAAGACGTTTAGATGTAGAGCTTAGTGATATGGTTTAGTGGAGTACTTAGTGTTAGGTCGGAGGTTGGACTCGATGATCTTGAGGTCTCTTCCAACCTAGAAATCTGTGTCTGTGTCTGTGTCTGACAGTGGGGAAAAAAGACTCAAGAATTCCTAATATAGAAATGTTTTTCTCTGTAAACAAAACCTCTTGTTTTTTATAGCCAGATGTGCTTTCTCCACCCAGGAGGAGAGACAAGACAGGGAGAAAAACAAGATGATAGCAAAGCAGCAATACTAATGACCTGTGATGTCTGGCTAGCTATGGCCTCTTTTGGTTGTGTTTGTTTTTCCATTGATATGCTCTTCTCCTTGCAGAGAGCTGTGTATTCTGCTGGAGAAATATATGAAATGTGCATTGAAGTGAAAGATAATACAGTGAATTGACTTGCGAAGTAGTGATGCAGATATGAACAAGGTGCGAGCATCTGAATCCCCCCTTGCATAGAAGAGACCAATATAGAAAGCAAAGGAAAATGAAGATTTGGATATTTTAAGACGCTTTGCTTCAATGCTGACACAATAAAGCAAGCCTCTCTTGTACAACCCAGATACAAGTTTCTTAAACTGGAATTAGGTGTTCCCCTTATTTGATCAAAGAATGGATTTTTTAATCAAAACTATGTAACAGCCTCCATTAATTTCTTTTAGAAATAATAATTCTTCAGCATTAAGTAGACAGTATTATTATTAACTAGTACTACTAAGACTCCAAATTTAAGAAATATTAAGAGCTCAACTGTTCCATTTATTATTTGCTACTTTGCACAGAGTATACCATTATCCCATAAATCTGTTTTCCACAGTCCCTGCCTTGTCTAATGAGTAGGGCACTTACTCCATATGTCTTTTTTGCACCATTTCTTCAGAGTTTATTTACTAAACACTCTCCAAACTTTCACTAAATCATGAAACATTGCTATAAACAATTCTGTAATGTGACATGGAAATAGAGTTCCATTCTACAGATGTGAAAATAAAGCCAAAATTGTCAGATGTATATAGCAAGCAGCATCAGCCATACGAGTTTTCAAAACACTTCTCATAATAATAGCCTTAAAGGTTTAAGACACAGTTTTGGTTAACTTCAGTTTTTATGTATCAGGGCTTCTGCAAATCAGTCTTTTTAAGTATCCAAAAATGAATGACACTCAGTTCAAAGCCTCATTCAACTAAGTTTTTTTTTCAGAATTACACAGAAAATCGGTGACTGAGACAGAGAGATTATACAATTGTTTGTGATAGCCTTCAGGTTCTTAACAATTCATCATTTGCTATCTCAGGCAAACATACTGAGGTGCCACAATAAACCTCTTAACTTCTTTCATAAATCTGACTAATCTCTAAATATGGCTGATGCTGTGCACTGGAGAAGAATCCAGATCTATGGAAAAATAAAAGTGATTGTGTTATTATAGATTATCTTAATGATTTTTTTTAAAGGTGCCAAATCAGTGAAAATTTTCATTTTCCAAATAAGTGAAAATTCAATTAAAAGATTTCTGAACAGTAAGAAATACTTAAACTGAACCTGAAGTAAATGCCCAAAGCAAACACAGAAGCAACTGCATTTGCATTACATTTTCCAGGAAGTTCAGAAATGACAGTGACGAAATTTTGCATCATTTGTATTCAGAATCATTCAGGTTAGAAGGGATGTCAGGAGGTCTCTAGTCTAGTCTCCTTCCCTTAGCAGGGGCACATATGAGGTCGGATGAGGTTGGTCAGGGCTTTATCCACTTGTGCCTTGAAAACCTCAAAGGATGAAGGCTGAAAAACCTGTCTGGGAAATGTACTGCACTGCTGGAGTGTCCTCAGGGTGATTCCCCACCCCACCTTTTTTTTTTTTTTTCCGACTTTATGTGAAAGGGTTACAGCATTGGCAGGTAGGGAAAGAGCAACTGACATCATCTACCTGGAATTGTGCAAAGCATTTGACACTGTCCCGCACGATATCCATGCCTCTAAATTGGAGAGACATGGATTTGACAGATAGACCGCTCAGTGGGTAAGGAATTGGCTAGATGGTTGCACTTGTAAGAGTTGCAGTCAGTGGCTCGATATCCAAGTGGAGATCTGTACTGAGTGGTGTTCCTCAAGGGTCAGTATTGGGACTGGCACTGTTTAACATCTTTGTCGGTGACACAGACAGTGGGATTGAGCGCACCCTCAGCAAGTTTGCTGATGACACCAAGTTGTGTGGTGCAGTTGATACATTGGAGGGAAGGGATGTCTGCCAGAGGGACCTGGACAGGCTTGAGAGGTGGGCCTGTGCAAACCAAACCAGTTCAACAAGGCCAAGTGCAAGGCCCTGCATCTGGGCCGGAGCAATCCCAAGCACAAATACAGGCTGGGCAGAGAATGAACTGAGAGCAGCCCTGAGGAGAAGGATCTAGGGGTGATGGTTGATGAGAAGCTCAACGTGAGCTGGCAATATGTGCTTGCAGCCCAGAAAGCCAACCGTGTCCTGGGCTTCATCAAAAGAAGTGCGGCCGGCAGGGTGAGGGAGGTCATTGTCCCCCTCTGCTCTGCTCTCATGAGATCCCACCTGGAGCACTGCATTCAGCTCTGGAGCCCCCGCACAAAAAGGGCATGGAAGTATTAAAACAAGTCCAGAGGAGGGCTACAAAGATGATGAGAGGGCTGGAGCACCTCTCCTACAAAGACAGACAGAGAGAGTTGGGGTTGTTCAGCCTGGAGAAAAGAAGGCTCCAGGGGGACCTTATAGCAGCCTTCCAGTACCTAAAAGGGGCCTACAGGAAAGCAGAAGAGGGACTCTTTGTCAGGGAGTGGAGTGGTAAGACAAGGCATAATGTTTTTAAACTAAAAAAGGATAGATTTAGATTAGATATTCAGAAGAAATTATTTACTCAAAGGGTGACAAGGCACTGGAACAGGTTGCCCAGAGAAGCTGTGGATGCCCCATCCCTGGAGGTGTTCAAGGCCAGGTTGGATGGGGCTTTGAGCAACATGGACTGGTGGGAGGTGTCCCTGACCATGGCAAGGGGGTTGGAATTAGATGATCTTTAACATCCCTTCCAACACAAACCATTCTGTGATTCGGTGATTTTGTGTGTCCACTCTTGCCCTCCCAGCAGGCACTACTGTCAACAGCCTAACTCCACCCTCCCAGTAACCCCCTAGCAGGTGCAGACAGGCTGCTCTTAGGTCCCACTGAAGCCGTTCCTCCTTCAGGCTAAACAAGCCTTGGTCACTCAGCCTCTTCCCACAAGGCACGCACTCCAGCCACCTGCCACAAAGGGGGTCCCCTGCTGAACTCACTCCAATTTATCAGCATCTTCCCTATGCTGGGAGCCCAAAACTGGACCCAGTATCCAGATGTAACCTCATGAGTACTGAGCACCTGGGGATAATGTTCTGGCCATGCACTGTGAATACAGCTCTCAGGGCACTGCAGGCCCTCCCTGCAGCCAGGGAACACTGCTTGCTCGTGCATAGCTCATGTCTGCCCAGGCCCTCAGCTCCCTTTCCACAAAGCTGCTCGCAGGCAGGCTGGCCCCAGCCTTTGTCCTCACTCTGGTGCTTCCTACCCAGGGCCAGCACTCGGCATTATCCTTGTTCCATTTCATGAGGTTCCTGCTGATCCCCGCTTTCAGCCTGTCTAGATCCCAATGGATGGCAGCACTGCCCTCCAGAACTGTTCCCTCCAGTCTGGCATCATCTGCAACCTTGACAAGACTGCCTTCCATCGCCTCCTCCAGATCACAATAAAGATGTTACTAGTTGGAAAGGTCCCTGGACACACTCATGTTGTATTTTACTAGCCACAGTCCTCCGGGTAGGATGCAAAGAGTTAACCACTGTCTCTGGGCCCACCATGCAGCAATGTTTTTACTTGTCCACCCATCTGGACCATAACATGCCAATTTGGATACAAGGAAGACAGAAGAACTTGTAAAGTCAAGGTCAAGGTAAGCAGTATCTACAAACCTGTCATTTTATCATATGAACACTCAGGTTGGCGAGGTAGTAAACTTGGTAAATATTTACCCTTGGTACATACTGATTTAATATTGATTTTTCTAAACTTTGAGTGAGGAAAATAATTCGGCCTACTCTTTGCATAGCAAAACCAGTCAGATTGATCTATTTGTTCCATGTACCTCGTTAATGTCCTATGCAAGGAAAACATTTCAAATTTATAGATTTTCAGGGATATAAGCAGATCTATTAATGTCCCATTATACACATACATATTTTTAAATGAGTTTAGTACTCGATACACTGAGTTCACTTAATGTTTATCCTGGGCAAGCGACAAGTGAATTTAATGTAAGTGGCATGTATGGCTACCAAGATTAAGCTGTTGTTTTACACAGAGATTAATGTTTAGTAGCATCCTCCACTAAATTCAGATTTATTGACAAATACTTCACATTACAATGACTGACTTACATTAATTGAAGTAAAAAAGTTGTTTTTGTAAAATTCTATTCCAGATTCTGATCTCAGTTAAACACAGATAAACATACCAGTGGACAGGATGTACACAAGCATATCTAATAGAGAAATTTGCTAATTCAAATCATTTAGCGATGCTTGACTTCTAGAATTATACAACTAGAATCTCATTTCAAGACTATTTAATCTCACTTAGAACAATCATAATCTGAATGGTACAAGAAGGAAGATAATTTAAGCTTTATGAACCATGATTTATAAATCCAAGACTTAGAAATCTGTACTAAAAAAATAAAAAATAAAATAAAAATCAAGGAATAAGAAGGAAGTTAGTAATTTCCTTTTTATGTATTTGTTTTGGAATAAGAAGTTAATTCAGTTGCCAAATATAGACAAATAATTTATGTAGAATTTAGGATAGTCTGTCTTCAGAGTCCAAAATATATCTACATTTGAAGGTGAAGAGACTGATTACAGACCAAGCAATAAATGAAGAGAAAGGTTACTGAATGACTCACAGTGAGAGCAAAAGGATGATGCACAGCTTCGTACATTGACATAGATGTTGCACACAGGGAGTGCATAAATTGTTCTTCACATCCAGTGGGGATAGAACATGGAGTAAGAGACTTAAATCAAAGCCTTAAGTTTGATTAGACATTAGGAAAATCTTTAAGTGTAAAGACAGTTAAGCACTAAATTAGATTGAGGCTGAGATTTCCATCACTGGAGGTATTTAGCAGGATTTGGATTAACTCTGTCAGTAACAGTTGGGGCAAGAGGATGAAAAAGATGGTCTCTCTTGGGCTTATTCTTTCATATTTGACACATAATGTAAGATTATTTTTTACTTTGATGCATCTTAAGAAAGCGATTACTTGCCATGTTGCATGCTGTGAAATCTTTTATGCTACCAGAAAAGATACCAGAAACTCCAGTGTCCTGAGAATCATTTCTCTAGATGCTATGGAAATAGTAAACCACCAGATCCCCCAAATTTTCCCAAATAAAAAGGGAACATTAGCAGGATACACAATGGTATTTGAGTAGAGTTAAGAGGGAGACAGCTAATACAAAAATGTTAGTGTAGAAATACAAAGTTAACTCTATTAGCTAACTTTGATGACTTCAAAAGTTTCTATTAAGAAGTAGGAAAGCTATTTATGAATTCATGTACAGGTGGTCTGCCTCACTACTATTAGGAAGTTAATTTGCACTTCACAATTTCATAAGGGAAGCCAAAGACTAAATAAGCCTGGGGAATTGCCCCTCAAGGTTGTGGGGGGACTGGGAAAAAAACATGTTCAGTGCTGCCTGTGCCATGCTTTGCTTAGTTCAGAATCAAGTAACATAACCTTCTTCATGAAAGGTTACACAATGGCACAATGACAACCCTGTAAATCCTTTACTTAAACTATCTCAGCTATTGGGCTGCTTTTTAAAGCTATCTTTAATAAGGAAAATAAGGGGAAATGTTATGGACAATTAGGAAGTAATGAAGACCATGTCATTGCAGCTGATGACAAAAGATATTGAAGGGCATTGCAAGACAGTGAGTCAGGATATTAATCTGCTAGCATACTGCATTTTGCAGAGGCTGGATTTATTTTATGTAACAACTACATTAATAATCCAAGAAAAGGCATGAACAGCACATATTATTATAGGAGGTGTTCCCATCACTGGAGTGAACAGACAATATAAAAAAGCATCTAGAAAGGAGAGGAATCAGGAGAGAAAATATGGTGAGATTCACTGGGAAAAAAAAAAAAAAAAAAAAAACATGGAGAAAGCATTCTCTTCTCTTCACAATGGAAGGCACCACACTTTTGGAACAGATGGGACAACCCTCACAAGTGCTCCTTCATTACTGTGCTTATGTTGACAGTCACTGATGTTTCTTAGCCTAGCATCAACCCCAACTTATAAGGGAAAAATCATTCTCTGTACTGATCTGTCAGCCAAGAGGCAGTGCCAGTGCAAAGCATACCAGCCCTAAAACACCTCTCTGACCATTCCAAGTCCCATATTTGCTCCTCAGACTAAAGGAAATGTAAGGGTTAATAAGTGGCATGAACCAGGTGTGCACCAGGAAAACCCTTCTGAATTAACATGGTTTACATTCAAATGCTATGATGTTCTAAGGTTTCTAAAGCTATGTGTGTTTTTTTTTGCTTTTGTTTTTGTTTAACTTAATTTTTTTTTTCCCAGTAATATGTCCCAAGTATCAGAACAAACTCCTCTCAAATTTCATTGTTTGCAGCTGCACTGATATATCAGTCATCCACAGCTCATTACCTGGCATGAGGGCCTATAGCTTATGGCTGGTCAGCTATCTAAAACAACATATTCAGATCAGAGATATCAGACAGAGATACAACCTCTCATCGTATCTGACGTTCACCTGTGCTCTTAACTGTAATCATGCTCCTACAGAGTCATAAACTCTTGAAAAAATAAAATGGTTCTAACATCAGATTTGAGACCGCCATCCACTGCCAAGACATACCATCATGAATTATGCATTGTGTACCTCATTTGCTTCAGAAAGACATTGTGCGAATCAAATCTTTTCTGTATACCAAGTACACAGACATGAGGCACAAAACAAGTATTATGCTACCAGATGGTTTAGGTTTGTTCTTTAAAAAATTACTCCACATATATGTACAGCAGAGTACTGAAAAGAATAGTTCTACAGAAAATCTCAAATTTGCTCTCCCTATATACTTATATTTTGATTGCATTTATCTCAAATTCTGGAAAAAAAAACAAAACTTGCTTTAAAGGATCTATAACTTAATTCTTTAGAAAAGTTTAAACAACTTTTTTGTAGAACTGAATTTGGGAGCCTAGAAAGCAGGTCTCTCTTCCTCTTTCAGCAAGAAGAAAAGACATCTGAATTTTATGAAAGAACTTTTAAAATGCAACAAATCACCACCTTCACTTTCAGTGGTAAAGGGAAGGACATGAAAACCAATCTTTATTTAACAAAAACAATCTTAGTTTTTATTCTTCAAGAGATCATTAAGTAATGATATCAACCAAATAGGATTGAACCCTTGGACAGTAGCTCCAAAACAGCTTTGCAACCTATACCCAACAATACTGCTGAACTGACTATAAGGAGAATGAAGTGAGGATGACTGTCAGAAACAATATTTACCTTTCTTGGAAAATATATGTATCAACTACCTCCTAATAACATCCACAATTGGCCAACTACAGGGAGAGAAGGTGGGAAATCAGTACAAACCTGTTGCATTATGTTCTTACAGAGAACTGCAGAAAATCCTGGGAAGGAAAGATTAAGCCACAACAAAGGAATTTTCTTCGGAAAAAAAAAAATGTGTCTTGCGAAGATCTGTCCAGGCACAGGACTCAATTGATATGCTATAGCAGGCAGGCACTATAATCCTTTCCATAAAGTAATCAAGTTCCAAGACGAAACTAGTTGAGTCTTGGGCCTCACTACTGTCATTTGGAAGGTTGTTCCAAAAACTTTGTGTCTCTAATTGCTACAAATCTTGTAATTCCAGACTGAATTCACTCAAAGTCTATATATATGTTTATTTGCTGTTAGGCCAATAATGGTTTCTACCATTTGTCCTTCTGTTTACTCCCACGACATAATATGAGCAGAGGCAGTGACTACTCTCAGTCCTTACTTTCACTTCAGGTACTAAGATCCAGGTTGCTCTATGCAGCCAGGGCATGCTGCTGGCTCATGACCAGCTCATGTGTGCCCAGACCCCCAGCTCCCTTTCTGCAGAGCTGCTCACAGCCAGGCTGGTCCCAGCTTTTCCAAACCATCCATTGCTGCTTCCTCTTTAGCCAGTATTTTAGTCCCAATTAATACGTTCTCTACATCTGTGCAGCTAAATTAGTAGACTCCTATGTGATGCTGAACTAAATGCTCTACTGAAGTTCCAACAGATGAGATCTATTCTTAGGAGAAAAAAAAAAAAACAAAAAAAAAAAAACACACACACACAAAAAAAACTATGAAGTTATCCATTAGCCAAAGTATTGTTTATCTCAATAAAATGCTATTCGATTCTACTGCATTTTTCATATACATCTTTAATTATGCTTTCCTTAAAAATTTAAGGTTTTGAATACTATCGGATCTGTACCTGCTTAATTCATTTCATGGCAGAGAGCAGCAAAAGCAGGACTGCTTCGTAAGTGGAGGCAAGCTGGGGTGATGGGGGATCCCACAGCCAGCAAGACAGGGGCCTCACCAGCCAGGGCCCAGCAAAGGAGCAGGACAGCCCAAGAGATGGTGGCCAGGTCCAAAAAAGAGTCTGAATCATAATATCACAGTGAGAAAGTGGGTCCAAGATTATGATGGTGAGGTCCAAGATCATGGTGATGAAGCTGGTCCAGGATGGATCCTCTCTATTATATTTGAAAAGTCATAACAGTTAGGCAAAGTACCCAGTGACTGGAATAAAGGAAACATCGCTCCCATTTTTAGAAAAGGTAGAAAGGAAGACCTGGGTAACTACAGACTGGTAAGCCTCACCTCTGTGCCTGGCAAAATCATGGAACATATCCTCCTGGAAGCAATGTCAAAGCACACACAAGACAAGGTGATCTAAGACAGCCATCATGGCTTCACCAAGGGCAAATCATGCCTGGCCAATCTGGTTGCCTTCTATGATGGAGTGACTGCATCAGTTGACAAGGGAAGACTGACCGATGTCATCTACCTGGACTTCTGTAAGGGGCTTTGACATGGTCTCACATGACATCCAGATCTCCAAACTGGAGATGGATGGATTTGAAGAGTGGACCAACTCAGTGGATAAGGAATTGGCTGGATGGCTGCAGCCAGACAGTGGTGGTCAACGGCTCCATGTCCAGGTAGAGCCCGGTGATGAGTGGTGCCCCGCAGGCGTCAGTCTTGGGACCGGTGCTGTTTAATATCTTTATCAGTGACAAAGACAGTGGGATCAAGTGCACCCTCAGCAAGTTTGCAGACAACACCAAACTGAGTGGTGCAGTTGATACAACAGAAGGAAGGGATGCTATCCAAAGGGACCTGGACAAGCTTTAAAAGTAGGCCCACATGAACCTAATTAGGTTCAACAAGTCCAAATGCAAGGTGCTCCACCTGGGTCAGGGCAATCTCATACAAGAGTACAGACTGGGAGAAGAACTCATTGAGAGCAGCCCTGCAGAGAAGGACTTGGCGGTGCTGGTGGACAAAAAGCTCAACATGAGCTTCCTATGAAGGCTGAGAAATGTTCAGCCTGGAGAAGAAAAGGCTCCAGGAAAAACTCATCACAGCCTTTCAATACCTAAGAGGGCTTATAAAAAGATGGAGAGGGACTTTTTACACAGACAGGCAGAGATAGGACATGAGGGGAATGTTTTAAATTAAAAGAGGGTAGATTTAGATTATAGGTTAGGAGGGAATTCTTTATCCAGAGGGTGATGAGGCACTGGAACAGGTTGCCAAGAGAAGCTGTGGATGCCCTATCCCTGGAGGTGTTCAATGTCAGGTTTGGTAGGGCCCTGGCCAACCTGACCTAGTGGGTGGTGTCCTGGCCTGTGGAATGGGGGTTTGAACTGGGTGATCTTTAAGGTTCCTTTCCAACCCAAACCATTCTATGATTCTGTGATCAGTCTGGGAAATCAATTCATAGGTCACAATTAAGATCAAGTCCAGTGATCACAGGGCAGGTCCACAGTGACAAGGCAGGGTGACGGCCAGTCTATCAGCCCACTGTCTGAGGTCTGGATCAGGTGGCAACATAAGGCACAAGGGTGGAAAAGCTGGAGATCAGAGCTCCAGCAGGGACTGAATACCCAGGGCTGAGCTCAAACAGAGCTCTGGGGCCTATTGTCCATCCCCACCCCCCACCCCCAACCCCCCGTTCCATCCACCCCCTTAACACCTTAAACTCATTTGTCCGTTTTTGTTTTTGTCTTATGTCTCATTTTTTTGCCTTTCTTTTCTAAGCCTTACAGACCATTTTGTTTTGGTTCCCTGCTCTCCTTTATTACTGAAAATGAAGGCAAACACAGATTTTCGTTAATTTCTGTCTAGATAGCAGTCCCATCGCTTCTCTCATTTTTTACTTCTTTCATTTTTTTCATTTTCTGCATATAACTGGTGAAACCATGCTTTTCATTTTAATTCCTCTGCAAACTTGACTTTCAGCAGTTCTTACTTTATTCATTACTGAGCTCTAAAACACAGATTTCATATCTTTTTTTCCCTTTACTAATCTGTCCTTTTTCCCCACTATCAACTGCTTAATCCTAATATCTTTGGAGTGAACTATTCATCTGAAGTTGCCTGTATGTTTATTCCTCTTGTAATGAAAGCAAGCCCCAGAGGAAACAAAACCCGACCAGATCAAATTCAAACCAATCTAAACTGAACATAACAAAACTGAACCAAGTTATAATAAACTAAACTAAAGAAAATAAATTTAAAGTGTATGCATGACAACCACAGCAATATTGTATGTGACCCCTAGCTGAAATACACTGGTGTACCTCCAACTGCAAAATCTACACAGTGCATGTTGCTATGCCATCAGGATTGTTATCTGCTTGTTAACAAGAGCAGGAAAATATATCAAGCAAAAGACTCATGTATTTTTAATTGTTTATATTTTTTTAAAGGGCTTTGTTATTCAGTTTTCAGTAGCTTGAATAGACTATCAAATGCTAAGAACTGTAACAGACATGACTATTTCTCCAACTAGACTTTCAAATCTGTGGAGGTTATCTGTTAGCAAATTAGCTAAACACAGAATTACAAATAAATATTACAGTTTGTTGTGGTCATTTCTGATTAAATGGGCACTGTCAGTTTGGAATTAGTTGGGAAAGGGTCAACTATTTTAGTCAGTGTAAAACCTCTGTTACTGAAATTTATTCTTAACTGGTCTGAGTTACAAATCAACCTCTGCATCTTACTTTTCTGAAATATATATATAGTCACTTTGTTCTCAATGGAAATATATGTAAATGCTTTTGTTGTAATAGATGGCAGAAGGAACAAGAAATACTGTATCTGTGAATTGAGGTTCTATGTGAAAGCATGAAGAAAGTTAGTTTCCTCTATAAAATATGTAACAGGAAAAGCAATAAAGATGTAGGCAGTTCAGGTAAGCAGACTCAAACCTGTGTGGTATGGTGGTTTGTTCCATTTTCTAATGCCTGGTATAAGCTGAAAAGCACTTATGATTTTTGGTTTTAGAAATTAAAGCCCACACCTACCGTCAACGAACCAGGAAAGAGTATGGTGTTGCCATGGCTTTAGCAGGAGGACAGGTATGTAGAAAGATGAAACTTGAATAACAGATGGACCTTGAAATGGGAAGGCATCGTGATGTTACAAGTCATCTATTTGCAAATTTGTAAGGTTCAAAGAAAAATATTCAGTACCTTATTAAGATATTCTAGATTTGGAAAGTCTTCATCAATTATCTCCAAAACTCTTAAGTCTGAAATGCTCAGTAAGACGTATCACAGATAAACTTTCTGTGGAAAATCTGTTTTATTATGTGACCATGCAATATTTAGGGAAACAGAGTTCATTCCATAAATGTGACTAGCAATAAAGATAATAAAGCTAATAAAAGTCAACTTTGTGATATTTCTGCAGTAGCACCTCCTGTCTTTAGCTATGAAGCTATGAATGAAAGACTTCCAGGCACTGTTTACATTTAAGTCTACCTGCTAAATAAGTATTGACAATAACAAGAGCATCTAGATGTTGGCCTCTAACACTTGATTTTTTTTTCTCAGTACTCCTGATATTGTGATGCAGGCAACAGACACGGACACAAAAGTCTAGTAAGAACTGTAAATGCAATAGTACAGATTAAAGGTGAAGAAGGGAGGGAATTAGAGGTTTAGGTAGCAAAAGATTAGGCAAAGAGTCAGGGGGAAGGGGCAAGAGAAAGCATATAGAATTAACAACACATATTTTCTCACATAAATCCATAAAGACTGAGAGCCTGCAACCCTAAACTGCAAATACTATTACCTAAATTCCCTCTTGGCTATCTGATAGCTAACAAGTTCAGAGGTCAGTCTACATAATAGCCTAGACTGACGCATGCAGGAAAGAAAGCTTATTTTATACATCTGATGGCCTGAACCCTTTGGTGACTCTAAATGTGAATCAGCTTAATTTTCCCTGAAAGAATTACTGATTACTCAGGGTTCTTTTGGCTGTTTGTTTCCTGTATAGGAACTAATGAACAATGATAAACTGGGACTTCAAAGTTTTTGAATTTGGCATAGAGAAGCCAGGAATTCAAGAAGTAAGATGGTCTCTGTATCCTGAATTCAGCCTTCTTAAGCTTAAACATCGTCAAAAAGTTATTCAAGGAATGATCATATATTATTTTATACATGGGAAACAAATGTGCCTACCTTTGGGTTAGGGTGCAGAGCCAAATTTGCATTGGAAATCTCCAGCGGTTCTGAGGCATGAAGGAGAAAGTATAGAGGAGCAATAATAGAAGTTGCCTAACCCTTTGCTGTTGGAAAATTCTGAGTGCATTTTTCTGCTGCTTGCACACATTTTTCATGCATATGTATAGTTCTTTATAAAGAGGAGGATGTTCCCTGCCAGCTACATGCTGATGTCTTTTCCTTCCACTGATACTCCCCCACTTACCAAACGCATAGTGTCCATGTATCATTTTGATCAACTGCAAACAAGTGACTAAAATCCCAAGTTTCTTATCTTTATCATGCTGGATGAGGATAGAAGCAGCACGTGCCAGCCTGAGCCTTTTCATGAGACTAAGTGCCATCACCAACATTACTAATTATAGACACTGTCACTGCCTATGGAGAGACTTCATCCTTTTTCCAAAGCTTCGCGCCCCCCCCCCCCCGCTTTTTTTTCTTTTTTTTTTTTTTTTTTTTTCCATTTTGTTCTCTTTCTATTTGCTTGCTGTAATTTAAAGCCCACATAAACTCAGTCTGGCTCCTGCTGACTTTGCTTTTAAATGAACCTCTAAATTTTCAGTTACACAGAAGGACAGGATAGAAGGACAGAACGTATACTGCTCAATCACATTGTTTTGTTTACAATTTAATAACAAGGTATCACATCTCCTGAATAAGGCCTTTTATTATTAATAAAATGGAACCTAGTCTTTCACTTGAAGTCATCCAAACAAACTCAATGATATATTAAAAGAATGCAGAGGATACAACAAAACTACAGAAATATGGAAATACCAGACAAAGTTGCTTCTGCAGCCTTGTCCCTTTGTACATGTGTTATTCTGTGTTGCCTGGTCTGACGCTGGTAGCTCAATAAGAGAGCCAAACATGGGAGTCTGCATTTGGCCCAAAGCAGAGTGCTATTCACAGAAAAACACTTTTTGTCCCTTATCGCCCCTTCATGTATTTCCATGGTTCAACATAACATTCTCCTGATATCCAGCTTATTGCACTCAGCAGACTTTTTATATAGCCTGCGCAGATCTCCACCATTTCAATTAATACTGTATGGTAGCAATACCATATGGAAGAGCTCTGTCATCCAGCCAAGAGATGAAGCATTCTAGACCATTTACTTCAGTATAAAAAACTGCTTGCAACACACACAGAGAACTTCTGATCTTCAGAACCTCCAGACAATTTTCCTGTCCTTTGAAAGCATAATCTAGAGTTATTGACAGTGCAGACATAGTCATAGGCTTATCACATCACAGTGAAAAACTTTCTCACTGAATAAATAAGACTTCAGTCAGGCTAATTAAACTTGGCGGGGCAGGGGGGGTGGATATTACAGATCTCTGCAAAAAATTATCTGTGGAGCTCTGGCATTGGAAAAATTGATATGATAATCAATATCATCAACTGAAATGACACTCAGAGCTTCCTAAAGTCAGAACTCAAAAGCACCTAAATCACACCGACCCTTCTACATCTGCCAGTCAATGGAGGAGTCTGCACTGAAACACACAGTCTGATTACTGTATTTCTTCATCCACAGTTTCTGCTGGACTACCGAATCACAGAATCACAGAATCATCTAGGTTGGAAGAGACCTCCAAGATCACCTAGTCCAACCTCTGACCTAACACTAACAAGTCCTCCACTAAACCATATCACTAAGCTCTAAATCTAAACGTCTCTTAAAGACCTCCAGGGATGGTGACTCAACCACTTCCCTGGGCAGCCCATTCCAATGCCTAACAACCCTTTCAGTGAAGAAGTCCTTCCTAATATCCAACCTAAACCTCCCCTGGCGCAACTTTAGCCCATTCCCCCTTGTCCCGTCACCAGGCACGTGGGAGAATAGACCAATCCCCATCTCACTACAGCCTCCTTTAAGGTACCTGTAGAGTGTGATAAGGTCACCCCTGAGCCTCCTCTTCTCCAGGCTGAACAACCCCAGCTCCCTCAGCAACTCCTCGTAAGACTAACAAAGGTTGGCAAACTACTAGGCCACTCAACGCTTACCTCCTGCCAGAAATCTAACTGTGCTCAACTGTATATGGGACAAAACTGGAACCTGCACACTACTTAGCATAGGACTGTAGAAATGTTAACATTCAAGAGCATCTAATTTCTGGTATTTCATGATAATCAAGTTGATAATAATAACAATATTCAAATGATTATTTTCAGAGATAGGTATTATCTTTCGGATAAAAATGATGGTCGTCTCAATGGATCTTCATGCTGAAAGACACTGGAATTTGGCCTGCTGAAAATACCATTTGCTAGCACCCAGATGCATAAATAAATAAGTCTTGCATTTTGCTACACAAAAAGTAAGCCTTAAGCAGATAGCAAACATGGACTATATTATCCCCAGCTAAATTCTGGTGATACTAACCACAAATGAAAACAAAGACTTATGATAGAAAAGACAATGCAAAATTGAATGTTGATATTCCTAACTGATATTACCATGATTTATGAACCAGCTAGTACTATGGCAGAAAACATATAAATAAGCTGTGCTGGTGGCTTGATGTCACAGTTAAGATTACAATTTATAAACAAAGATACAACATGGGAAGCAAATGACCAGAGAGAGTTCAACCTTGCAGAAGATAACCAGAGGTTACACTCAAGAGATACAGGTTGCCCTTTACTCCCTGAAATCTCCAAGCAACTTGCAGGATTGAGCCCATAAATGGCATTTGAAAGTGTTTTTTTTTTATTGTTCCTTTACATTCATTGCAATTCTTTATGTCCTGCCATTTGTGTGCAGCTCTCATTTCAAGCATACATTTTCAATGCAGAAGATTCTATCAGCAGCAGCAGATGTGAAAGTAATGACAGGCTGACAATTGATCTGCAGGCTGATTTTGGAAAGTACTTTATTTGGCTCAGAACAAATTTGGTTGTTTAGAAGACCAGCATCATAATCCTACTCATTTTCAACTTCTGAGGGGGAAAAAAAAAAAAAAAAGCCAACTTTGTAGCTACAAACTGAAACTGATTACATGGCTAAACTAGGTACTCTGGGTCAGTGTAAAATAAAATGTGTAAGAAAAAGGACATTGAGGAGAATGATAGTAGAAACACAAAAGGATTCACCTTCAGGTTAAATCAACATAAGTGATGAAAGCACAAAAGGAATAGAAACAGAAAGCACCTTAATCAAGACATAAGGGTACTAAAGTTCTTTAATTTTTAAAAGGAGACAGTGAGAGAGAGGGAGAACAGAGGACAGCAGTCCCATGCAGGTGTTCACTTCGCTCCTAGGCCCTAACAAGAATCCTGACGCTGGGAGAGGAGGGAATAATGACCATGACTCTCTTCCTCCAACTACCAACCGCAAAATACTAATATCTCTTTCCCCAAGGTCTCTGAGATTCACATTCTGCATCCCTTCACTCCAGTCATTTCTCCCCACTCCCATCCCAGAGTTCTTCGTTTTGTTTTGTCCTAACCTTTTCTTCCATCTCCACCTCCAGCCAAAACTCATCCAATTGAACAACTTCTTATTTTTGTTCTAGGTGGAATTTCTAAGGCCTAGACACAATCTGCATTTTCCAAAAATCCATTTGCAGAGGATTCAGATGACAAAAAAGAGAAAATTTAAAGGCACATTGTAACCCTTTGCACAACATTCAGCGTTTCTATCTTTTTGAAACTTTTTAGCATGATGAAATAAAAGAGTAATATACTATATTTGGATTTCTACATGTGTGCAAGCATGTGGGCCAGATGTCTCTGGATATGAGACAGCTACTCAGCTGACTAGCCAGGAGACCTTCATGCTGGGGTGAACTCAGTAACTCTTGTTTTCCTTTGCTGATATTGAGCAGATCTCCACTGGTGATAAAGAATACTTAGACAGCCACCAGGCATGCATACTTCAACACGTAGAAAACACAATTTCTTAATCTCAAAATTAATGCTGTTTTATTCCATGCTATGTGTTCTGGACAACGTATTCCGAATAACTGATGTTCACACCCTCAGGGCCCTTTTATTCAGGTGCCTGTTTTCCAGAGAATTCAAAATGAGAGGTACTTGAATACTTTCAGGTAGATGAGTGGAAATGATGTAGAGAATTTAGTGAGTTAATTCTTGTTTAAAGCACAAACAGCTATTACGTGGATTAATCTGGCATTGAAAATGGAACTTAAGTTTCTTCAAATTTTCCTTGTACTGCCTCAGTTCCTTGTCTGTAAACATGATGATAGCAGTTATGCACATACCATCTCCCCCACAATCCTAGCATAGAAAACATTTGTCAAAAATAATCAACAAGAAATTTGGTATAGCATTATACATGATGGAAAACCACTAGCTTATTTAAATTAAGATTCTTCCTGTGCTTACAGAGATACAAAATAATCAAAGCTTTTCTCTGAGGTCCACCACAGAAATGAAATCCTACCCCTTTGCTTTGTAAGGCAATGTATTCCAAATACCCATACACATTTTAGCTGTTATATAGCAAAAAAAAAAAAAATATATATATATATGTATATGTATATATACATATATATACACTCCTCTTTAAATTGATGAGGAATAAACAGAGAAATAAAATTATAACAATAATCGTTTTCTTCTTTAACTTCATCTGTCAGCAACTGAACTTATTCCAAGCTTATCGAGTCACTTCACTCATTCTCCCCTCTCCTGTCTGTAAAGTAAATGTAACTTTATCTAACTGCATCACTTTTGTTTGGACATCTTTTACTGTGTGACAAGACTTGGCCAGCAGGATATACTTAACTTGAAAGTACATAACAAAAATACTTTTGATAATATTGGTCAACACATGCAGTGGCTAGGACCAAGGGAGTGATAAACTAAGCACCACGATGCTCATTGTGGCTGCTTCAATGCCTGCTGGTCAGGTAGTCACCAACCAGCTGAGGAAGTGTTGCCCCCTCTTGCTCCTTGGACCTGCAAAATCTGTGATTTTGCTATATTGCTGACTTCTAGTTCCCTGCACTTTTCTTATAGTTCTGCGTCTCCTCATGCTAGTATTATTTCCTCCTGAACCCTTGAGCTGCTATTCATCTCTGAACCATCTCACTTTGGTCTGTTTTTTACTACTCCTATCTTGCATGGATTTAATTTACATACTTTCACACAGCTCAACTGCAATTTTCTCCCCAAAACTGAACTAAGGTCATGCAGCTGTGCCACTCCAAGATTAGACATCACAGGCATCTGAACCTCCAGGCCATGGGTTACATCAGCTAATAACACTCACATTTGAAAGGCAAACTGTTCACACATGGAAAAAATACAAGCTGGGAACTTAATAGAGAATGGCCTTGCTATAGGGTTTTTCAAAACAACTGGCAACATTTTCTAACTTCATGTTGTAATCTAAAGGTGGCTTAAAATAAATAAATTATTTTAAAATAAATTATTACAATCCTTCATTAAATCCCACGGGTTTTGAATATATCACTAAAGAATCCTAGTGAGCTTACATTTGATGTAATCCTTATTAAATTCTATAAAAAGACGTTACACAAGGGCTTATCTGCTTTACATACAGAATATATACATGAGTAATTGTGTGTGTGTCTGTGTTGGCCTATTTCCCTACTTTGTTAACACAACACATACTCCAGACCTTGGAAATAAAAGCAATCAATCATGGACAAAATTCATTAAAAACAACTTTTGGTCATGGAAGTTTGAATACTGCAGAAGCTTTTGTTTTAAAAACAGGCAACCTAAAATAATCAAAGAACTGTTAGGTTTGGGAAGAAGGATAAAGAAAGCACCATGTCCAGGAATATAGTGTAAAACAAAAAGTCCTACCCCCGGGCACTCAAATTCTTGCTAATCCCCTCAGAAATGACTCACATGCGGAAGCTCGTTATATTCCATTGTTTTAATTACTGTCTGTTGAAGAAGAAAAAGGATGCCACTTCCTGGCCTTCAGAACTTTTTCAAGGTTCAGAAACAGAAACTCAGAAAGCAATATTTTTTATTTTTATTTTTTTTCTGATTACTGATTAATTTCTACATGTTTACATATTTTCTACCATACAAGAACTGGGATAATTTATTGAGGACAAGAACAACCTGTTAAATTGGAAAATAGTCTTGTACTTCACATGGCATTTGCATTTGTTTTATATCTGGTATCAGGTTTTGCTGATCATACAAAGAGTTTGAGCCTTGACTATTCAGAACCTTTTCTTGTAGTTGCTGTTGTCTGGGAGCTGCATTTTCCATGGGGTTGCTGGTCTGCTAATGGCTGCCATTTGCCACAGAGCCCTGTGCCACTGCAGAGCCTATGCTCAGCTCAGCAAGCAGGCTGAAATGGCTGACGTCATTCTGCCCAAGGACAGTCCCTGGGGTATCAAAGGACTACTGTGCCTAACCAAACCTGAAAACACTGCAGTATTTTAGCAGCTCCCCCAGTTCAGAAACATTAAGCTGGCATCTTTGGAAGCCGTTGTAATTCCCACATGCTACACCTCTATACTGATTGAAAGAGATGAGTACAAGTTGAACTTAAAGTCACTTTCAGGACATAATATCGTGTAAATATGAAAATAGGCAAGGATGTAACCGCACTCTCAACTTGGGAAGGAACACACTGAATCTAACCAGGGGAAAGGACATTACGGATGTTCAGGGTCTAATGAATTTCCAAAGTAGTGGAAAAGAGATGAATGAAATCAGGCAGAGAGCAGAGCTGGAATGAAGTGCACATGAAAAACAGCTGTAATGGCCCACATGAAAAGTCTGTGTAGCCTGAAATCCTGAGAAGAGTAACCGACACTACAGGAATGAACACCATAGAAAATGCTGTTTCTTTAAGACAAATAACTAAATATTTAAGACTTTGCCTGAAAATGAGATTGTATCTGGGTGACATTTGTTACTGGTCACTGCTGTACAGCTACTAAACATACATTTACTTTTAGCCTTGGTAACATGCTTGGGAAATCAGATGTACTTTTAATCTCACACCTTTATAAAAATCAACTTTGTGCTTGCTTTAAGCCTGCCTAAAACTGTCATTGTATGTTCTCTTATTTTTGTGATGTGGAAAACATTCAACAGCTGTTTTATCCTCCACTTTTTTATGTCATTATGTTATAGTATTTATGGAAATATAAAAATTTTACTGAAATCATTCAAGATCTTCCACATAGCTGGGGGGTAGGAAGGTCATCATAAATAAAGAAAGAATTTCTAGATCTTTCAATAAGGTGCTTTGATAAGTTTAATTGTTCAAAAAGACAATTTAGCAGATAAGAACAAGTTCTTATTTTAATGATGGATCTAGGGTATTGACTTTGGCCTCATTGTACCCTGTCACTCAAGTTAATTTATTACTAGGCTTACACAAAGATCAGAGGGAAAATCTAGATTATTATCTTCACTCACTTGGGCCGTGTCTAATTGTCATTTTTTATTTTTCAGCAGGTAATGATTCTCACTTTTCAGAAATAGCTCTGCATTTGGTTCTTTTCTACCTCTTAAATTAGTTTCCTGTAATTATTCACTATACATACAATTCTGTTTCTACCAGATGAAATTATCAGGAAATAATGCTTGCAATAAAAGACTGTGTTTTAGCATTGACTTTCTAGGGAAAGCTTATTTCTGGAGGACTTCTAAATTGTTTCACAATATACAGTCTCTGCCAAGCTAGATATTTTTCATCAGTGATCCTGATGTTTTTGCTTAGACTTTCTTTAAAAAAAAATTTGAAAGACAGAAAAATTCTTTTATGGGGAAATTTTAAATGGGGAGAATTTGGATGTCTAATATTACTCTAAAATGGCCAATCTTTCAATGTCTAAAGTGCATTCAACAGCTGGATTTTTTATCTGGATCAGGTATATCACAAGTTGTGTTACTAATTCACTCTCATGTTTTCAGCTTTTGTTTTTAAAGGTGTTTGTTTCATTGTAAAAGCTGTAGCTAAAACAATATAAAAATGTCATGCAATAATGTTTCTCTATTAAATCCCTTCTTTGAGAAAATTGTTTGTTGTAACAGCTGGAGATGTGATAAGTATACAAAGTATTCAAATTTGATCTATCCTTCTTACCTGTTTTACTATATCTGCTGTTAGACATTGGCAAAATATTTTTAGGGCAACTCTTTCTTTAGAATCTAAAAACATAAATAATTACATATAAAAACAGCATTGGGGGAGAGAGTGATTCCAGTCTCCAAATAAAAGTCCTTGCTAATAGATCAGAACATCAACAATCAATCGGTCAAACAAACAAACAAACATATAAAGTGCATCTAACGTTAAAGAAAACTGAACTGGTTCTTGTAAGGAAGAATGCAAAGCACCGTTAGTACAGGAACATGTTTTCTTTCCTGGAACATGAACAACCACCATAGTCTGAATTTCTACCTTCAATTAAATCTATAGAACTTGAATATAAATACGTATTTATATGTGCGGCTAATGCTGCTTTCTACATGAACAAATCAAATTTCTGTACTTAAACTTTATTCAGAATGCCACATATTTCAGTAAGAGGTTCCTTTCCTGAGTAATGTCTGACTAGGAATTTTTTGATTAAGGCTATGAGCTGAAAAAATTTTGCACTTCTATCAAAAAACAAAACATTACAACTATGAATAAATGAATGATTGACTTGCCTGGGAATTACTCCTATGGATTTACTAACTATAAGTAGACACACTTTTTATCTACTCTGGGCACAAAAGTACACAGGTATTAAGATTCAGTTTATTACTAAGTTTCAGAAATCTTTTTTTTTTTTTTGCATATTTCTTTAAGACAAAATTAATTTTCTCCAATTTTTAAAGGAAAGTTTAAAAGTTAAAATAGATGTGGATATTCAAAACTGATTCTCTCAATAGAAAAGACTACATTTTTAATTAATCTAACTTTAAGGTTAATCCTTTTGGCTGATTTGCATGTAAGACACTAAAATGCAGCAAATAAAGAAAAACAGCAAATTTGAGATAGCAAAGTGTTTTGCTATAATATGAGGGGGAAAAAAACACTCATAAAATATTCAGAAAAACATCCAAGTTAGGCTGTTTGTTTTATGATAACTCAACTCCAGAACTCATATCCATTTGACAAACTGAAAAAGTGTGAGAGGCACTCAAAACCAGAACCGGTTCTGATGAGCCCACAGGCTGGTATCACCTATGTTCGAAGGAGACAGTATTACAACTACTTCTCAACTGCCCCAAGAAAGGAAATGGAGTGTTGCTGGGTGCATGTGTATATGGTTCTGTGTACATGTGGTCATCAGTCATCAAGTACAGTCACTGCTGTGTTTTGTAAGCCAATGGTTCTGTTTCTGGCACGGACAAAATAATTCCATTGGTTTAACGTCACATAGGTCAATGAACAAAATGCTTTGCATGTTTCTACGTATGGATTTTTACCCAAACTGAGCAATGTACTGGTAATGATAAAATAATTCTAGATAACCAAGCATTCAGAAAGAAAATCGGTTCTTGGTTTTCCCATTTTACAGTCAAGATAAATAGAGCAAGGCTAATATATATTTACAAATAAAATTACATGAAGCAAACCAAACCAACCTAATGTAAAATGCAAAAGACTTGTAACCATTAACTTCAGCAAGTTTTCTTTTACTTGAGTTCACGACTGCTTTAAACTCTACCTCATTTTGGCACGATATAAAAGCAAATGAAGAATTAAATAACAAATTTAATAGAAAGGCACGAAAGTATTATTTTCTTATTGCTTAATAGATCTAAAGAAGAAATACCAGTTTGTTTCTATAGAGATATCGCTACAAATTAAGACTTTGAATTCTCAATTGCAGAAAAATATTTAATACATATATAAGAAACAATTGCCTTTGATGGAAACATTACCTGTTTTGCCCTTTGAAATAGCTAAACTTTAAGTTCTTAGAGATGTGCTAAAAAAAGTGATGGAGGAAAAAAATGACAAGGTGGTCCTCTTCTAGAGTACTTGTTAGAATGAAATATCTCAGGTATTTCATGTGGTACCTTTTTAAAGTCCTTTTATAATTTGGGATTATTTTTAAGAATAACTTTTTAAGAATAACTGGAAATTATGCTTTAGAAAATCCCTGTGGGTTTTGAAAAGTCTTCTGTGCTTGTCAGAAGGCACAGATAACAACAGTGTGAAAAGCTCACACAAACTTTCACCTTTATTGTAAATACAACTGCACAACACTTTCACTATTCTAGAACCTAAAGATCAAGACCTCATCCTACTGCAAAGGGTAGATAAGATAAATGACAATTTAGATAGAAATATATATATATATGTAAACATTTTGAGGCTGGACTGCTAATTTTGATTTAGTTATTTGCTCTGATATATTGAATATACTTTCTGATGTAGGCTGTTTCAGCATACTCTGCAAGCCAGTACTGGTAAAAACTCCTACCATGCCTTACAGACATGCTTGGATAGTCTGGGGCTTGGGTGCCACTGAAAGTCAGGGGAACTTGGTGATCCCAAGGTATGCTTTTGTACGTTAATTTAGGTCTTGAATTCACCCTCACTCACCCCATGCTTCACACTGATGCAGGTTGCTTTGGACTGTGGCTCTAGTGTGGCTTTTGCTGACAGATCCATGGAGCCCTTAACAGGGAAGCTTGAGCACAGGAGGAAACTGGTAAAGATGTATTTCACCAGATGATGAGATCTCTCTTTTCATGGATGACCATCTGCCATACAAGCTTTCCTCAAAAGCTTGTACTGTCCTTATAATAAAGTTGTTCTACATTTTTTTGAGCAAATGGTTTCCTCATATCCCAAAAGCATAAAAAAACACATGCAAACTGAAACTTCAGGAATGCAAAGACTGAATGTAGGTGAATGCTCACATAGGCTTTAGTTTCACCTAGCTCTAAAAGGAACATCAGTGCTTAACTGGGAACTGTGGGGTTCATAAGAGGAGTTTTTACCAGGAACATAAGATGACCATTGAGTGCAATGTAACTTCCTTCCCATTCAGAAATACACCAGAGGTCTCTAAGGGGGGAAAGAACATGGTATGCATACAACATTCTTGATTGTATTATTCACATTTGAGGCTTCTGAATTCTAATATTTAAACGGAAAACTATGTTCTACTCTACTCATAAACCTAACCTCTGCATGCTTGATGAACTGTTGTGTGATACACAGATTTAAAAAAAAAAAAAAAAAGAAAAAAAAAGGAAGTAATTACTGTCTTTAGCAACCTATATTGCTGAAGCTGGGAGATCATGTGCACTCACTGCAGTCTCTTTTCTTCTTAGTTTTAAGTAGTACTACTGATAATTACAATCCACTCTGGGAATGGAATGATTACAGGGTTTTTAATGTATTTTAAATAATAATTCTGCAAATCTAAATTACACCTTTAATTTTTAATTATCTTTTCATAAATACATGCAATATATTAAATAGTGGTAGAGATGAAATTTTGAAAAAGACCAGATCAAAGAATGCACAGCCATAAAACTGCTATTTCAAGGAGCTTTTCATTGAACTAGTCTTTGGAAGCAGATGCCCCTAACTTACCAAAATAGGATGCAGTTGTTCTCCAACCCACTAAAAATGCCTCTGGCATTATCCTTCCTCTACTACTGGATAACACTTCATGGTCACAGGTAGCAGTCACTGCGCCACCTCCTATATTTAAGAGTAAAAGATTTCTGAACAATGAGTCTTTCTAAATTGCTCATACCAAGAACCATTCATTAACAATTGATTGCTCCCAGCAAAAAATTGATAAAAATGACTTCAAATGATCTCAAAGGCAGAGAAGCACACTGAAAGTATCCAAATAAGAAGAACTTCCTTCTATATTCATTTTCTACTGCTTAAGGCAATCAATCAGCAGGTCTTAAAGTAAGAGCCCCCGGGCTCACTTGTAACTGTTTTATGCTTTCACTACAAGATCATTCCCGGTAGAAGACTTTTTCATGGAAAAAATGTAAACGTTAACAAAAAAAAAAAAAAAAAAAAAAAAAAAACAACCGTACTGCAGCAGGATCTCTAAAGGCCACAACGGTCAAAGTTGCTTACACTTTGCTATTCTATTTTGTGTTTTCAGTCTTGCAGTGATTAAAATTTTGATATCTTTGGATGGTATTATTCAAGTGGTGCCTTGCCCAAGTGCAGTTATTCACGTATATAGAAATATAAACAAAAAAATTAAAGCTATGTAATAATTTATGTGATTTGTTTTTTTAAGCTGTTCTAACTGCAATAGGAGTGGAAGAGAAAATAGGTAATTTCTCTAGAAGGATATATCTTTAATTTTTTCACCTATAGTATCAGAACAACTGTTTAGCACTCCTTAGAGCTGGCCAGAGAAGAAGTATGCTGTGTTTCAAAAAATTAGTTAGCAGGTTTGATAGATGAACTAAAATTTGTAAAAACAAATAATAAATGGAGCAACACTCTTAGGGAACTTGACCAATCAATTATAAATTAGAATACTCAGCTTTAGATAAACATCAGTGTCCACATATACAGAGTCCTGTATCTAGTGGAGTCCCTCAAGGGTTGTACTGGGACCAGTGTTTTTCAATATGTTCATCGACGACTTGGATAAGGGAATGGAGTGCATGATCAGCAAGTTTGCTGATGACACTAAACTGGGAGGAGTGGCTGACATGCCTGAAGGCTGTGCTGCCATCCAGTGGGACCTGGACAGGTTGGAGAATTGGGAGGGGAGAAACTTAATGAAATAAAACGAGGGCAAGTGTAGAGTCCTGCATCTGGGCAAGAACAACCCCAGACACCAGTATAAGTTGGGGACTGCCCTGCTGGAGAGCAGTGAAGGGGAGAGGGACCTGGGTGTCTTGGCGGACAGCCAGATGTCCATGAGCCAGCACTGTGCCCTTGTGGCCAAGAAGGCCAATGGCATCCTGGGGTGTATGAGAAGGGGTGTGCTTAGTAGGTCGAGAGAGGTTCTCCTCCCCTTCTGCTCTGCCCTGGTGAGACCACATCTAGAATACTGCATCCCATTCTGGTCCCCTCAGTTCAAGAAGGACAGGGAACTGCTTGAGAGAGTCCAGTGCAGAGCCATGAGGAAGATTAAGGGAATGGAGCACCTCCCTTACGAAGAAAGGCTGAGGAAGCTGGGTCTCTTTAGCTTGGAGAAGAGGAGACTGAGGGGTGACCTTATGAATGTTTATAAATATGTAAAGGCTGAGTGTCAGGAGGATGGAGCCAGGCTCTCCTGGGTGACATCCAAAGATAGGACAAGGGGCAATGGGTGCAAGCTGGAACATAGGAGGTTCTGGCTAAATATGAGCCCAAACTTTTTTACGGTGAGGGTGACAGAGCACTGGAACAGGCTGCCCTGGGGGGTTGTAGAGTCTCCTTCTCTGGAGACTTTCAAAACTGTCTGGATGCGTTCCTGTGTGACATGATTTAGGTGTTCCTGCTCTGGCAGGAGGATTGGACTAGAGGATCTTTCAAGGTCCCTTCCAATCCCTAATATTCTGTGATTCCATGATATTTCTATAAAGATCAGTCAGGTTAATACTTTAATGTTATGGCTGTACTGTTTTGTATTAAGGTATTCACAGCCAGTAATAAAGACTCTTTTGTATAACATCACTTTGATCTAATGTTCATCTTCAGGCACTGCTCCAAACAAGGAGAAAAGTACTATGTGAGGACTGACCCAGAGGACTTGCACAAACACAGTTTTTCTCCAGCTCTGTGAAAACTTCACCTCTTGCTTCTGGCTTGTTCCAAGGGCAGATTTCATACTGGGGCTGACACTGATCTGCCACAGATCAGCCACTGGCTCCAAGACAGGGACCTGCTAGTCCCTGCCTTCACCTCCTGCACCACAGCTCTCCTGACCCAGGTGTGGTGTGGGGAAATCTCAGGTTTTGTCAGCTGACATGGAGCCATGTAAATAAAAAGATTCCTGTACTGCCTTTCCTTTCAACACAGGAATACACCAAAGGCACCCAATACATCCAAAAGCCACATACTTGTAAAAGGTTAGAAAATTTTCTTAATGTCACAGGACATACATTAAGCATACTTCAAAATAGTTAGATTTATAGAATTGTAATGTGTGGTTCTTTGCCCTACACCTGTGAAAAAAAAGTAGACCTTAGACAACAATGTCGCTTTAGATTTATGTTTTTGCCTCCTTTAATGTCATTTATTAATACCAAGATCCTGGAAGTGTTTCTCTGGTTCCTCTGTTCCCTCAGCTACTGATAACAAATAATCTGCATTTAATCTTAATAGGTTAATTTTTGTGAAGGTAATGATGTTGTTGTTATCACTTGGGCCTCCCACCAGAAGCGTCTCTTTCAGAAGGTCCTGAGCAAAGCTGCGATTCTAAACTTTTATTTTATGCAAAGAAGCAAGTGCTGGAAAACCACCTTCAGGTCTTGTTTTGTAAAGAATGGGATCTGTGAGAGAGGGTACTTGTGCCATAAGCTATTTTCATTGTTTATTTTAAAGCTGCTCTATTGGTGTGCAGTGATTCAGTGGTTTTGCAGCACAGCCCTCCAAATGGTAATGCTTCTCTGTTGTTCAAACTGGCTAGGTGCACGAACTGAAGATGGGAGCTGCCTTCGGGATATGACAAGTTCTGGAGAGGGAATTTAAACTCAGCTTGTATGATATGTATCTTTAGTTAGAATGGGAGTCGGATGAGGCACACAAAATTGTTTGAAACAAAACAGTAATGTCAGAGATTCAATATTCATAACTAAAAGGACCTTATAGTACTATAGTTCAGACAAATGCTTTTATAAAAATAGCAACACAAAGAAAAGAACAACTGCCCCCAGAAGTGGAGAACTTTTTAGTGTTCCAGGTTTTATAAATTGACCTTCATGTGAAGTAAGAATCATAGAATAACCAGATAACCCCTACTTGTGGTCGTACATCACTGTGCCACTCTCTCCTCTTTATCTTTAGAAAGACATCCTGTTTGGCAGGCCAGATGATATATGTGGATGCATTATAACATGGGAGAACTACTATTTCAGTTTTGGAAACATAGCTAGTCCTCAAATATGGGCACTCTGAATGAAGACAGATTTTAAGAATTTACTACAGAAGCAACTACATCCTCTTTCTAGAAACATTCAAATCCAAAATGGAAAACATTTTCGAACTTCCATTAAATCGTCCCCCCGTCAAGGAGGCTGAAAAAGATTAATCTCCACAGGTATTTTAAGGCTTTAATTTATAAAGAGGCAAATATTTCACTACTTCTCAGTAAAAGAAGGCTTGTATTTAAAAGGATTAACAATTATGTTCACAATTAAATGCCTATCTTTTACTTTTCCTAACCATTCCTTTTCCTTTTATTTCATCAAACCAAATTATAACAACTGCATAAATAATTCTAACCAGTCCAAGCAACATAGCAGGATGTGGTTACACTCTGACCACATTTGTAAGGGTCTGTTATTGTCATTACTAATGTTCCTGCTGTGTGAAAAGCCCAGCATTGCATTAATCTTTCTGCTGCTTCTTCCTGATGTGCTCACAGAAATGTGGCTGTCTCCTGTGATGCCAGCGAGCCTTGGTCTTTCCAGCATTACTGCCTTCCAGCTGACAATGAGCACGCTGGTTTGTTTTCCTCAGTTGTATTAACTGCTTCGCTCCTCAGGCTGACTTTCATCTTGTTTTTTGTCCATGTTTGAAAACCCTCTAGTTTCCTATTCCTCTTTTTTTTTTTTATTAGTGCTGACAATTCCACCCTACTAAGTTTAATATACAAATTCCACAGAATCATAGAATGGTTTGGGTTGGAAAGGACCTTAAAGATCATCTATTTCCAACCCACAGCCATGGACAGGGACACCTCCCACCAGACCAAGTTGCTCAAAGACCCATCCAACCTGGCCTTGAACACTTCCAGGGATGGGGCATCCACAGCTTCTCTGGGCAGCCAGTACCAGTGCCTCACCACCCTCTGAGTAAAGAATTTCTTCCAAATATCTAATCTAAATCTCCCCTCTTTCAGTTTTAAAGCCATTCTCCCTTGTCCTGTCACTCCACTCCCTAACAAAGAGTGCCTCCCCAGCTTTCCTGTATGCCCCCTTTATGTATTGGAGTTTATTTAATTGATAAAGTGTTTATTTGCTATTCCAGATAGTCTATAAAGTTATGACATACTTCTAAAGAGGTATTTCTGCAGAGCATTACATGGGATTTCTGTGTTGCTCACATATCTCGTATGTTTTTTTTTTAGGTATTTCTGCAGGGAGAGTGTGTGGTGGGGGGGTGGTGTCCACATGACTGTGAATTTGGTCAACATGTATTCTGGTAAAACATGTGGACTAGTCTCTAATTTAGATTATTCTCATATGAGATAGGAGCATAAGATATTCACTCAGATCATCAAAATACTGAAAAGAGTCTATTTTAACTAAATAATGACAATTGACAGTTCTTCAGTTGTAAGACTTCCCTTCATTCTTGTTTACAAGGATGCTCAGGAGGACACAAGGTTATCCCACATACCTTGAAGATCATCTTGAGTTATGACTGGAAATGACATTTTTTTGTTCATCTCGGCTACCATATGGGAGGACAAGGGTTCTTGGGGTGGTAAGCCAATACACTTAGGGACATTCATCTGAAAATCAGTATTTTGAAAACTAACTACATTCTTAGGGGATGGATGTATCTATATGTATCTATAGTAATGAAACCATAGCATTTGGGTTTATTAAGATTTTCGTTTAGCATAGAAGAACATTTTAAACATATTATAGTAAGTGGTTAAAAGTTGATAATTCCACAAATAGCTGTCATGGGCTCTGCTATAGAGAAAAATTTTGAGCTTCTGCCTTAATGGATAGAAGAGGAAATAGGCAAGGAAGAGAAAAACAATTATGTCCACAAGCCACCAGTCCTCTTAAAAATCTGATTTGATTCTACCATTTTCCATAAAAAGAAAAACTGAAAAGAATTGGGATAAAATGTAAAACATTTCCATTTTCTACTTTGACTTTTACTGACAATTTTGAGTTTCCATAATTCAATAAAATGTCAGAAATAGTTTACATAAGTCAGTGTTTGTGAATACAATGCTTTACTTATTTGCTTTTGTCTCTTTTTTATTTGTTTTGTTTTATTTTGCTTCTTGGAACATATTTTGCTATGGCATGGATGTTATTTTACGTTTGTATATTTTCACTGTCTAGTAATTTGTCAGTTGATTAACACAGCTTTTTGTTATGGCAGTTTGCTTGTTTTAAGTTATATATATATAATACATATATATACATATATATATATATATCACCAATCTTCACACAATTCAGTTCTAAGAACCCAGTACCACTTTTAGGTCCCATCCTGCAAAAATTCATGCAGGTCTACAGAAACACATGTTCAACAGTAATGAAAAGGATAACACACTATGCTTAAAGCACTTTGAGACAAAATGCTGTGTGATCCTTTAAAAAACTTAGTCTTTGAAAAATTCGGCTCTTTATGAGAATGAAGTTCACACTCTGCAAGTGACTTTACTTAAGTCAGCATTGCCCTTGTTAACTGCTCAGTTCCGTGTCTATATTAAACTACATTAAAAAACTGAATGTAACTTTGCCTAAAAATTAAATAGATCTGTTTTTTACCAATCTGCTTTTTGAGCAGTTACACCAAAACACACTTACTGGATATATATGGAAGTGTATCCATTAATATCATCAGTTGCTTAATGTAAAAGGCACTTACGGTGATTCATGTTCTGAAAGGCAAAAGAAATTAAGGATCAACTAAAAAATCACAGCGAGTTCTTTCTCTTTTAAAGAAAAATAAATTGTAACTGTTCTAATGATAAAATTCAAAGAAAGCACCGATTAAGTCTCAATTATTTTGTTGTTTTGGATATCTAGGATGTCACTGAAGTTGGCAGAATTAAGAAAAGCTATGCCAATGATGAGTTTGCTGAATACAGACTACTGAACAAAGCTTTACACTTAAAAATATAATTAGAAGACAATTTCTGTGAAAAAAAATCTAGTTTTAATCACTGAGCTCAGTGTTCCAATTTTACTTCAATGAATAGTATGCATAGCTCTCCAATGGAGCTGAACTGCTCTAAAATATTAGTATGAAATCAGAATTCACAAGAGTGGTGCTTAGAAAGGACTAAATAAAAACTCAGCAGAAAACAGCAAGAACATTATGATTTGGCCAATATTTACTTTTTCTATACTTCTTTTTCCATACTAAACTGTTTAGAAGTTACAGATGAAGTTGCAGCAAGCTTTATAAATAATGACCATAAAACTTGCTTAATTCTCATCCTGGTGACAGCAGATAACTCTTATTGGTGTTAAAAGGAACTGAGAATGTGTAGGGTGAAAAGAATGCACCTCCTGCAGATCATACATTTATTTGCAAGACTAGGTTACAAAGCAGAAGCAGTTATCTACTTGTCCTGTTGTTATTTACTCTTGTAATTAATAAAGGCAAATGATTACTAGTTACTGCGGAATTGCATGTGTACAGCAGTGGTTTCATATACTTTGTAGGACAAAGATTTATTCAAAAATAGAAAAAAAAATGGCACTATTCAGCATATGCATCTAGAGATTTGAAAGTTTAAAATATTCTAATACAGTTTAAGCAAGACACTACTTCTTTTTTTTTTTTTCTTTCTATAAATACTGTCTACAATATTGCATCTTTTCTCTTCCTCCATATACTGCATGGTGTTTTGCTTGCTTAAAAGAAAAGTCTCTCTGTCCTTCATATTAGGATTAATAAGATTCAACTGTAGCAGAGATACCTTTGGAAACTGGTTATTTATTCAACAGAAAAGTGCTTTTTGAGAAAAGAGCTGCTGGAATCTAGGAAAATAAATAATTCAAAATAGTTCTCTTCCTTTTTGTTTCAATACTCAGGTGTACATGTCTCATCCATAAGAAATTCCACATGCTTCTGCAACCAGTTTCACATTCACACTGCTGTATTTAACCCTTTCATCTTTATTCTATGAGACAAATGGGAGAGATTCTGCAGTCAAACAGAGTAAGGATTTCTAAGAGTGCTAGCTTATTGGATAAGGCAGGAAGAAGGGACATATACCAAAGAGAGAAACTCTAATATTAAAGAATACTAGAGGAGCTAATGCAAACCAAATGTTTCATGTTGATGTTATTAGAAAATGCATCTTTAATATTTGTCTTATGCATTTTATGCAAATATTAAAAATGATAATTTCCTGTACTGTTGTCTGGAAAACTTAAAGTTTGTTTGTTTGTTTGTTTGTTTGTTTTACATCTATTAAATTATGCAGGAAGAGAAGGAAAGCTTTTCAGTATTACTTAGATTTCTTAAATTTCTTTTCTACCAAGACAGATGTTTTCAACTGCGGGAATTCTGCAACAAGTCCAAATCAATGCCCAAGAACTTAATCTTTGCTCTGGAGGTTATGGCACGTACACTAAGGAATTAATAATAACAAGTATTAAAGAAAACCCCTTGGAACATTTCAATTATAATGTGTCTGTACACTGCAACACCTCCCTGAGAAGCACAATGTCACATATAATTATAGAGAGCCCAGAGATAACACAAAAGACCATCTGTAAGCTTCGAACAGATGTAGCCTTTGAATACTTGAGCTTATCTTGGTCTTAACATTTTTAAAGCCCAAAACGAGCGAAGCTTTAGAAAAATGATACAGGAGAAGGAACAAATTCAAAGACTGGGATATTCAGATTCCTCTGAAGTCAACATTTTACTCAAAATTGTATAAAAGCATGTATTTGCACTACTACATTTTGTTGTAAGGGAAAAGAGGTTTGTATACATTATTATTACCTGCCAATAATTTCTTGCTAATGAAATGCCCAACAAATGTAAGACCTGACTGAGACAGGTCTTATTTCATTAAGGTAGCAGGGAATGGTGCAGTTAAGTTCCATGTGGTATGGAGTTTGTTTTAGGGGACAAAGTGAAGGTGAAGGAGGTTGAGAGGGGAAGGAGAAATCAAGGAGGGGGGACAGGAAGAGTGAAAGAATGGAAGGGAGGAAATGAGGAAGTGAGGAGAAAGAAAGAAAAAAGGGGAAGAGGAGAAGAAAATGAAAAAAAAAAAAAAGCCCTATAAATCCATGCCAACCATGCACTATAAAGCTAGAACTTCACACACCCTGAACCAACTTTAAGGATGGCTATACACTCTGTCCCAAAGGTATCATACACCTAAATGGAGCTGGAGTTTCCCTGAACAGGGATAATGAAAAGCATGGATTTAATGATCCAGTACTTATACCTGGAAAACAAAGGATATCAGTCTAAAGTGCTGTCAGATTGGTGTGCTTCATAAGCAATAAAATTGTAACCAAGCAATTAATAAAAACTGATTTCTTCAGTTCAATAAGCATTTGCTATGAAGAGTGAAGACCCATATGGAAAGTAAAATGTGTATTCTTGGTTTCTCACTTGGCCATAAATTCCACAAACTGTAAGCCTTTGAAAGATAAAAGACAAGATTAGAAGTAACTTTGTAAAAAGCAGATGGCAGACTTACATGTGAACAAAGTTATCTCTACAAACTAATGAAAACTATAGATGAACATTATTTGAAAGACAAAAGTTACTACCTATTTAAATGTTCTTTACCCAAGCAAACTGAAGGCCAAAAGAGAAGTAAATCAACCACAAGATCCACACACCTCCTGAATAGATGTGTAAGAGTGAATTAACCTTTTTCAAATAAGTGAAAAATTTGTTCTCATGGGATGAGATACTAAAAATGCTAGGTTAACTTGCAAAGCTGTATGCTGAAAAGATCCATTTTGTCAAGGAGAGGGTAATTACAGGTTTTACAAACTACCTGAAGTTTCTGAAGACTATGAACCAACCTAATTTAATTCCAAATACGGCCCACTTTTCTAACTGCACATGTAATGCTGAAGTACTGTTTGCTACTTGTTTCCATTTGTCTCTAGATCATCAAATCATAGATCATCTGCAGTTTATCTGTTCCTATACAAAAAAAGGGCCCTGATATCATTTACCTTGTATTCCCTCTTTACCTTGTAATTTTTGAATTAACCTGCTTGGAAATTGAGGGATGTAATGGATAGCCAATAGAATACAAATAGAATGGCATAATCACTTTAGCCAAACTTTTAGAATTTTTTTTTTCAAGGTCACCAGAAATAATGAGCATTTTCCATTCTCAGCACAGACAATGTGGAAGTACCAATTCCTTGGCATTGAACAGTCTTTCCTCAAATACAAAACAAACGAACAAACAAACAAACAAATAACAGAACACTAGACTTTCAGCTCACTTTTTCCATCTTAGAAAGATGGAAAATGGAGAGACTTTGGTCCTGTTCTCTTTTATGTTTTATTTTCTCTGCCAAAATCTCCCTAGATTCTTACCTACACACTGAGAAGTTCTCAAAGGAAAGAGCTTGCAAGAAACGTACATCCAGTAAGATACCTAGGAAGCATCAAAATGATTATTTTTTCTTTGAACTAGAGTCCGGAGATTTCCTTTTCGAAAACAGCTGAGAGAAGAATTCCCAAGCAAGGTCAGTTAGACTGCAGGACTGTAAAATTGGTTTACAGTAACCTCAACTTATTCATTACTAAACTTTAATGTAAGATATATTCCAACTTTTTAGAAGAGCGGTAGGTTTGTTGTGATATATAGACAATTTTTCAGATTGATTTTCTGTTAAAACTTGGTAGAACAGAATTCTTGCCTGCCTAGATATGATAAAGCATCTAATTCCCCACTGCTTTTAATTTAGTGTATTTTTTTTATTGATTTCTAAAGTTAAATAATAACAAATAGTAACTACAAGAACAAATATGAACAAATATGAATATAAACTGAAACCCAAAGTTAGATCCACCAGCAAAAGAATTATTCTATTACATATAGTATTTCAGTATTTAAAAATCAGACTATTTTGAAATTTGCTATGAATGGGAGCAGAATCTTACTTTCACATATCGTTACAGAAAGAAAGCAAATCTGTATGTGGGCAAACAAATATTGGCATTAAGATCTTTGTCTGCAATTTGTCAAAAACTCTCATTAGTCAATAAAGACATAATCAATACCGACAATGGAATTCAGAGAACACGTAATTTTGGTCAGCTGAACAGCTCCCAAAGTTTATTGGCTGCTTTAAGTTAACTAGGAGCTTGACTGAGTTATCTAGTTATCTAGAAGAATATTGAAGTTATTCTAGAAGAATAATAAGAATTTGGATGATGTGATATATCTGTCACCACAGATAATTCAACATGAATATGTATATATATATATATATGTAACTATATGTGAAATAATATTCACCCATAGATATATCGGTGATACATCCATGCATGATTTTTTTTTCAAACATAGGGATGACAAGTTTAATTTAACACTTCACTGTTGCTACTTTTTTTTTTTTTTTTTTTAGATTTTCATAAATTGGAGGAGAAATATCTTAATTTCTAATATGTTTTTTTAAGGATTGTGTAATTTTCAAACCTTTATTTTATATTTTAAAGCTTTTTATTATTATTAATATAGATGTTCTGAGAGGCAGTTAATGGTTTTATTCATAAATGTGTCTCACATAAGTTATCCCTAGTAAAGATAATATTAAAACTATTTTATGTATTAACATGCAACTCATTAATTAACATAGCAACTCATTTCAGACCATCTTAATAGTTGGACATTAGAAAAACATCCACAAACAATACGTAGCTTTTATATGAAAAGGCTTTACTTTAATCATTTATGTTCTTGGAATACAAATATAGGCTTCCTGGTAAGGTAGTTGATGCCCTGTGCCTGTCAGCATTCAAGAGAAATTTGTACAATGCCCTCAGTAATGTGCTTTAACTTGTGGCTAGCCCTGAAGAGGTCAGGAATTGGACTAGATGATCTTCTAAGGTTCCTTCCAGCTGAATTATACTATTCTATTCCTTTCCATTCCATTCCTTTCCATTAATTTCCAAAGATGTCACATAAATATCTTTAAACTTTCCCTCCACTAATAAAACTGTACCCTACTAATTCACACAGAGAAAAGCAAAAGGTCAGAAAGATTTAAAAGTCATAAAAATGTATTAATTGCCAAAGTATTAGGCCATCTGTTGTGAAGCAAGAGTCTTTGTCCTCAGCAGTGGACTCAGCTATATCAATAGCGTAACTGCTGTTCAATAGCTATGTGTTAGTTTAGCTCCTCCTGGAGCAGACATTTAATTGAAACTCAGACTGGCAGCGTACATGGCTCCCTGTCGTTAATTGGTCTTTAGAGACTGTTAAGAAGTATGCCAATTACCTCCAGCCCCAGTCCCAAAACAACTTTTTTTTTTTTTGAGGGAAAATAATAAGGTCACCTTGCCTTGTCTTTTCATTAAAGAACATCAATTAAAAAAAATGTTAGTTACAAAAAAATAAAAGTCTAAGTCTATGTGGCATTGTCTTTGGACACAGACGTGAACAGAAGTATGGCACAGCAGTTGCTCATGTACCACTAACACAGGTGGCCTAGAGATTGTCTGATCAAAACCAAAAGGTATTTTTTCCCTTCAGTTAAAAATATTTTTTTCTTGTATCAGGTTAAGAGCCTCAGTTTATGGTGTGTAAAAAGGAATGCACAGTAAAATGTCATACTGCCTGGAAAAGACGGATAAGAGAAATAAAGCAATAAGTGATCTGTGAGAGAGACCTAGTCCCCTTCAGAGAAGATGACTTCAAGAGCTAATTAGTAAGATTTTTCAGCACAAGCAATCAGCTGTTTTTTGTTGTTGTTGTTGTTGTTTTTCCTGTTGCAAATTATTTGAACTTGGAAAAGGGAAATGAAAACATTTAGCAATCAAAATGTAAGACACAAGAATGGGAAACTGTTGTAGTATGTAGTAATATACTCTACCTTTTAAAACATCTCTGTTCTGAACTATCAGCCGCTATTCATTAAACAAAAAATCTTTCCTTAAATCATAAAAAGTATTTAAATACACACTCACTGTAACACAATTTCATTTTAAGAACAACAACATATACCATCATAACAGTATAAATAAGAAAAAAAAAAAAAGGTCAAAGGCCCATAGATGTAGTCAATAAGAAATCTTAAGAAATTAAATGTGTTTGGACACAAGATTTTCATTTTCCCTCCAGAGCAAAAGTAACATTCATAATATAATCTCATGTACTGTTCTCCTTGTATTTACAACCAGGATACTGAATATCCGTATCTACGAATCTAAGCCAATAATTGGCTTTGTCTTAAAAGTCAGGATGTTTTTACAAATTTTCCCTGCTATTGTAGGAACCAAATAGTACTTTTTATCAGGAAGAATATTCAGGGAATACAATTAATGGAAGATTTCTCTCTTCTAGCTAACCTTCTACTTTATTCCTTGATGCAAGTGTACAGTGAATAGTATGGGTGCTATCGTTCAAACTCTTAAGCATGCAAAGTGTGCAATGACACTGTAAGTAATAATTCCTCAGTTGAATGCTGCTAGGGAAAGCAGAGCTACCAAACATTTAACTAGGCAGCCCAACTGTTTTACTTATTTGGTGAAATGGATGAGGTCAGAAAGACGGACAACTAATGTATACGTGCTGCTTAGGATAGTTTTCTTTCCCCTTTGATTAAACAGCGTAATGTATGCCTACATTACACAGCAAAGCAATCTGCAGAAAATGTGAAGAATCAAATGCAGAGCAAGAAGTAGAATAAGCATGTTAACAACCATGAGAGCTGTAGCTAATGCACATTGGGACAGCACCACTTAAGTAATGCTTTTGGGATGTCTTTGCAGAGCACTGCATTCATCAGCTACCTGAGGGCTTCAGCAGTTCCATGTTTAAAGCTTGAGGCAAATGACCAACAGTCTAAACAAATATTTTAGATAGCCATCAGTCAGGAAACTCTCAGAAGCTCATGGCAAGCTTCCTTGGATGGAGTTGAACAGGAACTGAAGAATACACGTACAATTTCTGTGGATCTTATTTCTCATTAAATAATTTGATTGTGGGAATTTGAATCTGCTTTAGGGTGTGAAAAAACAGACTGGCCATATAGTTCAGGCAAAAGCTTGGAAACTGAGTCCAGAGTGTAAGTTTACATCATATGACTATTTAGATAATTACACTTCTAGATATTTAGCAAAATCAATTTTGCTAAAATCTGCCTGAATCTAAAAGTATAAGCATTATTAAAACAAAAAACCAAAATCCCCTGAAGAGGACATTTATCAGAACAGGTCTTACATCAAAGCCTGCAGAAGGACAAAAAAAAAAAAAAAAAAAAAGTGCAATTCTGTTTAATAAACTTTGATACAGAGAAAAATAAGATAAATAAAATAAAATATAATATAAAATAAAATAAAATAAAATAAATAATATTAGGTATTAACATATTGCCTTTGCGTTTACTGACTTGTTGCAGATAAGAATTACTCCAAAGGCATGATGCTGCAAGAACATAATAATTCACGTTTATTTCTTTTGTTGCTCATTTTATTAAATAAATAGTTTGGGCTATGTAAATGAGCTTCTGCTTTAATGTAAATCTTTGTTCTCCTTCAACAAATATAGGCATGAATAGCTTCCTGATAAATACCCCTTGCTGGGTCATAAACTTTCACATATCACCTTGAGCTCCATTGCATAGACTTGAAAGTTCAGGGTTTTGATTTCTATACTGCTTTAATGGTTCATATATTTTTATTTCATTTATAAAAGCGTATCTAAAAGTTACATTAGGTTTCTGTTTTTGTTTTGTTTTGTTGCACAGGTTAGTTGTTAGAATTATAATTGCGAACTGCACTTCAGACCATTGACCTTTGCAATTTTGGGTACTGTAAAGAAAAAATGCAACAGGAATATATTCTCAAAAAAAGAAGACTGACATAGGAAAATAAAACAATGTGTTTTTCAATTCTATGGAAAAATATTTGTTTTGCATATTGCTTGCAGTCATTTTGCCAAGTGATCCATATTACTGTCAATGATATTTTTATCATTAGTGATTCTCTCAGTACTTGCACTAGCTGAAAACATTGCAAACATATAGCCATCAACATTAATAAGCTGATAATTTAAAATTCTGCAGGATTATTGGTAACTCAAGCATCATTAACCTTCTACTTCAGCACCTTTTACGCATGAGGGAGCACAAACTGCCATGAATAGAAGATGCAAGTAAAAGCATTGCCAAAAAACTAAGCTTGATTTTTGCCTGGAAGAATTCTGAGTTCTATTTTATTTACCATTTAGCAGCTTCTTCTGTTAAGCATCAGGTTGTTATGACTATATATTCCTAAGAAGGTGTTATCAACTTAAACTCGATTAACTAAAATAATGAGATTTATTCTGGAACACAGAAAGTGTAAGAATACTTGCTATATTTTTCTTTGTTTCCTGTTTTTTGTTGTTGTTTTTGTTAAAGAGATCTTTAATGTGAACCAATAGATTCTTGAATCAGTTTTCACAGAATGTGGTTACGGCAATGTAGCTGTACTCATCTAAAGAGTACTAAATAGGATTCACTAATTCTTAAAGGAAAGTCTCCTCATTTTTAAATATTCTTCCCTATTTCTCAGAACCACACAATCACAGAATGGTGTAGGTCGGAAGGGACCTCTGGAGGTCTTCTTGTCCATAGGATGCACTAGAAACATATGCATAATACATTAATTTACTTGTTGACATATGGAATAATATACTTCATATTTATATTACCTATGTATATCTCATAATTCTAACCAGAGTTATCTCATAATTCTAACCAGAGTTAGAAGATGTGATGTGAAAGATATTTCAGTATGGAAACAATTTCTCACTGCTTGGTTGCACCTTATTTTTGCTTTATTTCTCTATTAAACAAACACTATTATTTAAATGAAAGACTTTTTTTTTTTTTTTTAACTTTAATGACATTAGTGCTAAGTAAGAAAAACTGTAAGTGATTAAAATTGAAGGGATTTGAATCCCTGGAATGTCATCAGAAATGACAATCACTGTGACTGTGTTTGTCTTTTCTTCTTTGTCTATAATATGTGTATATTAATTTTTGTTGTTGTTGTTTTGTTTTAAAATAGATGTGTAAATTTTGCCAAGACTACTTGGCTTTTTTCCTCATCTCAGGTGGCCCATGTCTAGAGATCAGTCTGTCATGATCATCAGGTGTGCTCACCTGTGAATCACTTTAAAGGTCTCTGTTCTCCATCAGTGATTTCATATTGGACCAACTGCAAATCCCTACTTATACATAAACCATCATCATTTCCTGCCAGAGGTAACCCATGTTAAAAAAAAAAAAAAAAAAAAAAGAATGCTAATGAACAAGAGAAGCAAAAACAGACAGGGAAACTGAAGCCCAGATGGTAGAATTGCTATCTCCAAAGCCAGTCAGGAGACTTGGATTCAGCTCCTAGCACTGCTAGGTAATCAGAAAACTCCAGTACAGTTTCTCATCCTAGAAACGCAAGGACATCAGGGACATCAATCCTTTTCTGTTTGATTCTTATATTTTTCCTGTGTGCCAGCAAAGATATACAGTACTAGTTTCCCAGAACTAATTTTGTCAAAGTTCGTTGAAAAACTGCAGGTAACATTATCATAAATTTAATAAAGGTATTTTCCTTAAATAAGGTAATCAAAATTCTCAGCTGATGTAGGTCAATGTAACTTCATTGATTTTAAAGGGTCAACACCACTTTATATCATCTGAAAAATCTTGTTGATATTGTTTATAGTACTGTTACTGTGTAGATAGTACAGCTTTCATTTTCAAACTTAATCCCTTCTCTAAGCAGCTTTCAGCTTCTTGTTGAGATAATTATAAATACCATTTATTTTTCACTCTCTTAATCTTGTATCTGCTTACTATAACTCAACAGAGAAATAATTAAAGGAATACTCAGAAACCTGGAAATCACCGTCACCTGAAAACACTACATATATTAGATACAAGTAGAATACAGCAATGCCTACTCACCAGCAGGCTTGCTGTGAGGCCTCCTTTTCACATCTCTATTCAAACAATTAGATTCTCCTCTGCTTAAAAACGATTTTAAATCATCAGGATAGAAATATTTAAAGCAAATAAAGATGTTCAGTACAATCAATTTAAATAGCTCTGTAATTCAAAGCTATTCAACACCAAGATATTTCTATCATCTCCTGAGTTCCATCTTAGTATCAGTTAAGTTATTCAGTTAGGAGGATGTTACAATTGGAGAATGGATTGAGAGCAGCCCTGAGGAGAAGGACCTGGGGGTGGTGGTTCGTGAGAAGCTCAACATGAGCTAGCACTGTGCACTTGCAGCCCAGAAAGCCAACCATACCCTGGGCTGCATCAAAAGCAGTGTGGACAGCAGAGCAAGGGAGGTAATTCTCCCCCTCTCCTCTGCTTTTGTGAGACCCCACCTGGACTGGAGTACAGTGTTCAGCTCTGGGGGCCCCAGTACAAGAAGGACATAGACCCAGAGAGGCTGTGGAGTCTCCTTCCTTGGAGATATTCAATACCCATCTGGATGCCACCCTGCACAATGTGCTCCAGGTGATCGTGCCTGGCAGGGGGGTTGTACTAGATGATCTTCAGAGGTCACTTCCAACCGCAACCATTCCATGATTCTGTGACCTATTAGATGAGTCAAGAAGAGAGCCACTAAGATGATGAGAGGGCTGGAGCACCTCTCCTATGAAGAAAGACCGAGAGCACTGGGTCTGTTCAGCCTGGAGAAGAGAAGGCTCTGGGGAAACTTTATTGCAACCTTCTAGTCAGGGGCCTACAGGAAAGCAGGAGAGGGACTTTTTGCAGGGAGTGTAGTGATAGGATAAGGAAGAATGGCTTTAAAACTGAAAGAGGGGAGATTTAGATTAGATATTTGGAAGAAATTCTTTACTCAGAGGGTGGTAAGGCACTGGAACAGGTTGTCCAGAGAAGTAGTGGATGTGTCATCCCTGGAGGTGTTCAAGGCCAGGTTGGATGGGGCTTTGAGCAACCTGGTCTGGTGGGAGGTGTCCCTGCCCATGGCAGGGGGGCTGGAATTAGATGGTCTTTGAGGTCCCTTCCAACCCAAACCATTCTATGATTGTATGATTCAAACACTTATTTACACTAGTGAAAGGCTTTCTTTAGTTTCAAAAAAAAGACTTTTAAAACTTAGTTCTTGATGGAAATTTATAAATCTTGAGGATTTTTTTTTTTAAAATACCAATCATCTGAGATTTGCCAAGTTCAGTTAAAAAGTTGCTTTGGCAAGTTAAGGTAACTTCTTAAATCTTTTAAATCTCTAATTGTTATCTCTTATTGTTTATTATTATTGTCATCATCATCATCATCATCATCATCTTATTGTTATCTCTTATTAAACAAAAGTATTTTCTTGCATTACCAATAAATGTAATGGATTTTTCAGATTAAAAGTTGCCTTAAACAATCTTGATACATTGTGTATCCCAGCATGTACTTACAAGGAGTAACAGAAAACTACTATTTCAGGTTAACTAACTCAGGAGGGAGTAGTGGATGTCGTTTATCTTTACCATAATAAACACAGTTTCCCATATCATCCCCACAGACAAACTGATGAAGCTCAGATAGGTAAATGGATAGTTTAGTAACTAAAGACTGGCTGAAGGGCCAGGCTTGAAAGACAGTGATCAGTGGCACAAAGTGTGATCAGCCTCCAGCAAGAGGATAGTCACTAGTGGAGTACACCACAGGTCAATACTGGGTCCAATCCTATTCAACAACTTAATTGCCTGGATGATGGAACAGACTGCACCCTCAGCAGGTTTGCAGGTGGTACAAAACTGGGAGGAGTGGCTGGTACACCAGAAGCATGTGCTGCCATCCAGAGAGAATTTGACAGGCTGGAGAAATAGGCCGACAGGAACGTCATGAAGAACAATAACAGAAATTATCAAGCCCTGCACCTGGGAAGGGATAACCTTTGGTACAAGTACATGCTAGAGGCCAAGCAGCTGTAAAGCAGCTTCGCAGAAAAGGGCCAGTGGGGCTGTGGTACAACTAGTTTTCTGGAAGGATCCTTGCAGCAAAGAAGGCCAACAGCATAAGAACTGGCTGCATAAGAAAGAGTGTTTCCAGCAGTTCAAGGGAGGTGGTCTTCGCCTCTGCTCAGCCCTGGTGAGATACGTCTGGCATGCAGTAAAAGGCATGCGTGGACTTGGTGAGGCAAGTCCAGAAAAGGGCCACAAAGAGGATTAAAGGACTGGAGCATCTCTCATATGAAGAGAGGCTGAGAGGGATGTGACTATTAAGCATGGAGAAGAGAAGGCTCAGTGAAGACCAATATGTGATAAATACCTAAGTGGGGATGGGAGGGAGAGGCGAGATGAAGGAAGAGAACTCTTCTCAGTGTATCCAGTGACAGGACAAAATGCAATGGACACATATTGGAATACAGAAAATCCCATTTAAACATTAAACACACACACACACATTTTTACTGCAATGGTGGTCAAGCACCATTGGAACAGGTTGCCCAGAGAGGTTGTGGAATCTCCATCCTTGGAGATATTCAAAACCCAACTGGACCAAGTCCTGGGCAACCTGCTTTAGCTGACCCTGCTCTGAGCAGGGAGATCAGAATAGATAAAGTCCAGAGTTCCCTTTTGACTTAATTAATTCTGTAAATTCATACAATTACATTTATTATATTTTCTATTTTTCATTTCATAAACTTTTGGTCACACTAAGCATCTAAAGAAAACAATAGCTTATTAGAAGAATCAAGAACCTCTTGAAAACATTTTGTCAGTCATCACTGCTTGTTTTTTTTTTTTTAAATGCAAAGACTTGAAAGAAAACAGATACTAAATCCTGTAAACAACTGGTAAATGTGTATATATATATATACATAAACAAATATTCAAATGAAATAAAAATTTAAATTTTAAATTTCACATTCAGTATTTCACCATACTTCTATTCTGAGTCAAGAATTAAAAAAAATAAATAAATCCAAAGTACACGCTTGTTTTCTTTCTAAAAATATATTTGAAATTGTGTTTTCTCTAGTTAGAAATTCTCTTTACATATCAAAGCATTTTATTTATAAGAAAATTACTTTCTATTCTTTGAGGATGTGTTTCTGAGACAATGATTTTTACTTTCTTTGACTGCTGAGCTGTGTTTTATCATGGAAGAAAATTTACACGGACATTTAATAAAAAAGCAATAAGGAACATAAAGGTATGTAGTAATCTGGTTTGTTAACAGTGGATAAGTTTGTATGAAGAGCTTGATCAGCCTCCACTGCTGGAGATACCCAGCCTGGTTTACTTTCATGGTTGGTCCTGCTTTGAACAGGAAATTAGATAAGATGAACTTCTGGTATCCTTTTCAGCCTCAATTTTTCTATGATTCTGAGATTAGATTGGAGCATTCCTGAACAGAACCTCCTAAAGTAATTTCTGCAAGGCAATAATTTCTTTCGGAGCTGTAATATTATTAAAAACAAAACATCTAGGCTCATCTGTGGTGAGAAAGAAACCACAATCACTCTGAGCAAGTAGTTGCAATACAAAATTAAGTAGACTTTAGAACTTCACACCTTAATTTTAAGCTGATTTAAGATTTTTTTTAATTATTCCAGCTACTGATATACAATTTGACTATTCTCAATAGAAACAAAACAACGCTGTATTCAAAATGCCTCAAATACCTTTTTCCTATATTTAGATAATTATAGTGTGTGAATGTCGCATATGACCTCTTCTTGGGAAAAAAAAAATTAAATGATTTTTTTTTCCATCTGAGATATGTTTCTCTGAATGCAAATCACTCCTGTAGCTCTTTACTGACTATCCTTGTAAATTGCTTAGACATCTTCTAAAGAAATCCATGACATAAAAGCTGGTTATCATTGCAGTTATTATTATGGGAATGGATACAAGTAGTAAAGCATATTGTCATGCATTCTGTGAGCTGGAAGTAAATTCAGGTCTGAAATGAGAGTGGCATGTCAGAAGTACTCTCAGGAGATTATGCTTAAACTAATTTTTTTTTCAACATGACATCTAAGAGGTTTTGTATTTGCAAGCTGTTTGTGGCTACAGCAGAAAAAAAAAAAGGAAAATGAAATTGTCAAATAACTTATATAACACAGGAAAAAATGAAATGAATATAGAACGTCTTCGTAGTATCTGTGAGATCTTTTCTCATGAAGATTCTGATAAGCATTTCCTTTTTTTTTTTTTTAATCAAAGTGTTACTTTGTCAAGAATAGCAGCAAATTTTAGAGAAGGAAAAGATGAAAACATTATGTAAACAACTAAATATGAGATTAACTATAAGAAAACAATTTTGTTTTTCAACTACTACAATTCATCGCATTCTCTTTCCTTTATATGACGAAGACAGAGATCCAGAATGGTACAAAGACAAGTTTACTAGGTTGAAATGCTTATCATGTATTTGTTGGCTACAACTGAAATATCTCTGGATAAGATTCGTAGTACATATGCCATGGTAAAAATGATCCATACTTCTCAAACTCTCTCTTCAGAACTAAATTAGTTTCCTATCTCAGAGATGGAGAAACTGAGTTTGAGCCAACTATCAAACAATGCATAGTGTCCTTACAATATAATTTCAATAATAGTATATAGTAGAACACTATTAGGTAGGTCTGACTCTTGTTCTGCCCCACCTTAGTATTATTACAGTCACACATTGACTGCACAGATTCTATGCACTACAGAGTTTTTTCCAATGAGAAATTTTAAAATGGATGGATCAACTTGGGTGTGAAATACCCAAGAAAACCTTACTAAGTATACTTGGAAAATAGAAATAAAATCTTCGAATAGCACAATTACACTCTCTATGTAATATCACTACAAGAAGGACATTGAGAAGCTGGAGTATGTCCAAAGAAGGACAACGAATCTGGTGAAGGGTCTAGAGAAAAAGTCTTATGCGGAGCAGCTGAGGGAGCTGGGGTTGTTTAGCCTTGAGGAAAGGAGGCTCAGGGGAGACCTTATGGTGCTGTACAATCACCATAAAGGACGTTATAGTGCGGTGGGGATTGGGCTCTTCTCCCAAGCACCAAGTGATAAGATGCAAGGAAATGGCCTCAAGTTGTACCAGAGGAGGTTTAGGTTGGATATTAGGAGAAATTTCTTTACTGAAAGGGTTGTGCAGCATTGGAACAGGCTGCCCAAGGAAGTAGTTGAGTCACCATCCCTGAGGGTTTTCAAGAAACACGTAGATGTTGAACTTAGTAACATGGTTTAGCGGTGGACTTCAGTACTAGCTTAAAGGTTGGACCAGATGATCTCAAAGGTCTTTTCCAACCTAAATGATTCCTTGATTCTATTATTCTAATTATGCAATCCAACCTTAATTATTCTATGTTCATAAAATTTATTACATATATTCTTTTTCTAGTTACATGTAATTTAAACAAGCATACATTTCTTAATCCAAGTGAACAGTTTTTATGGCTTTACACCTTGTGTAAAAATTCATACTTGAAACATACAAATGGATATAACTTCATGAATTCTTTTAGACCTGCAAGTGGATGAAAAACTGGTAAGAATCAGGCCCATTATGGCTCAATTATTACATCTATGTCCATTTTTATGTCTAACAAACATGCAATTTCCATAGAAATCACAGATATTTAAAAGCAGAATTTGCCTCACATTGAATCACATTTATAGAACTTAGGCTGGAAAAAGGGGCAAAATGAGGAGACAGTAAGCGATAGAAGAAGCTGGATACTAAGTTCACTATGCAAGCATATCCAAAATGTTTTCATTGTTGTCAAGGTAAGTATTTTGCCTGATTTCTTTTAGAACTTATTAATTCAGCTGTTTCTGTTTCAGGTTTTGACTGTTGTGAGCATATTAATTTTTTTTTTTTTCAAATTCTGATTAAGCATGGAATTGCTACATGAAAGCAATTTCTTTCCTTTTTTTTTTTTTCTCCTAAAAATACTCTTTCCAAATTCTAACCTTATATAAAAATTATAATTCTTCTTCAATGTTAGATCAGGATCTCTTTCTGAGCAGCAACTTCAGTACCAGCAACCTAGTAAAAACTTTTTGAAGTCAAAAAGACTGGAAAGGATTAAAAAATACCTATGAATTGTACCAAGTCCTGCTGGATAACCCCTTCGTTAACATATAAATTTTATTTCTTATTTTAAATATATCGATTTTTAATGTAACCTTGGAAATAAAGGTGTTAAATATAAAGAGAAACTTGCCCCTACCGGATATACCTTCCTATAGATCTGTGTCACTTTGCCAAATATCTAAAATTTCTTTCACCCACTCAGGATTTCATCCGCTCAGGATTTCACAAGTTGTACTCCTTACTAATGAAGGCCATAAACAGGAAATACAAATTCTCTGTTCACATTGGGATTTCTCTAGATATTCTTGGAGTATTTTCATTCTGATAATAATCTTTTGCATCATCATTTTCCATCCTATCTGCAGTGAAGGTTTACAACCTTCTGTCTTTAGAGGTATTAAATCAAAGTACATCCTCACTTGCAAAATTATGACCTTGAAGTTTGCTTTCTAGTCCCCTTTCTTACGAACCTAGGAAGCTGGAAGACAAAAGTATTCCCTCTAGATGGTACTCAGATGAACTAAATTTTGATGTCTTCTCATCCAGTGAACTACGTATCATGGCAGACAAATACCACTCATTCACCATAATTAGTACTCCAAGGTAAGGCGACTACCTGTTTCATGTACTACTGCAGCAGGAATTAGAGAGAGAAGGGGAAAGAAAATTATCCCAGCAGATCTCAACATGACAGACTGCACAAATCAATTTTAATTAATTCTGCCTCTTTAAATCTGCCTGCTCTTTTGGAAAGATTGCTATCTGCATCAGGCATTATGGCAAGATAATTAACAAAAGCACTGCAGGGCCCTGATAGTGCTAGCAGCCAATTTACTTGGCAGCATCTTGGTTTTATGAGAGTGCCAGGTTAGAAGGTCCATTGTATTAGGAGGGGGATTTGTGTTCTATCTTCATGTACAAAACACTCATATTTTACCAAGGAACACCTTGTGAGGTTTTAATTATATGACTGCAAGCAAGAATTAATGAGAGAGAACTTCTAAAAAACAACTTTAATGTTATGAGGCAGGGACTGTTTCAGTGTAAGGCTATTGACAATGAAAACCCGGTGTGTCAATGTTATAAAGTTCATCCTGGGAAGCACGAGCTTACGAAGCACTGTATTGTTCTGGTTTGTTTCTAATGCTACTTGACATGTGTTTCAAGCTACCTACTGTAAAGTACTGACTTTTCAGAAACAGTATCTCTGGTACACCACATTGCTTTATTTCCCACTAAGGCACTTGATGAAGTGGCACACTAGACCAATAAAAAAATATTGATGTTACTAATAGTAAATTGATCTAACTTTGAGCATTTTTAGTGCAAACATCTCATACTAGTGTCTGACCTGTACTGTCCTCCAGCAATGGTAAAGCAATCAAATGGAAAATGATGAACAACAACTTAAAAATGTCTAAAACTATCATTAAAAGTCAGGTGACTGGTCTACCATATGTAAAATGTCTGGGTTTTTCAGTAGCATTTCATGGTAATTGAGGGATCAACAGCATATAGCTTCTGGAACAATCAGTGTAGTAGATTGTTATGATTTATATTTAGAATTTAAAAAAAAAAAAAAGTGAATTATACCATACAAGACATTTAGCTGGTACAAAGTCAATCTACTGTTTAAAAATTTTGAAAATATCACTTTGTCAGAGAAGGTATCATCTGTCTTCTACAGTTGACATGCAAAGCTAAATCAAATAAACATGAATTTTTTATTCTGGTTAATTCAAGACAAAATGTGACTGCCTGTTCATGGATAATCCAGGTCATATCTTCACTTACAATTCATTGAGTGCACAGCTACTGGTCATACAACCATCATGTTAGAACACAAACACTTTGCAACATGGACCGGGCAAATATTTCCACTTAAATAACACTAAAATACTATATTTAACTTCAAGCAGTTTCATTCAACATCTCTTACACATTGCTACAAGTGTTTTCATATCTAAGCAGTGACATTTAGATTGAAGAACTGACAACATGTTTTACTTCACTAAGTCAGGACCTCTTTATGCATGGGGTGCAGGCATAAATGTTTTGGTAGCAGGATCTACAGGGGTGGCCTCTATCGGAAGAGGCTTTGGTTGTCCCATGCCAGACTCAGCTGGTTCCAGCCTCCTGGAGCAGGTCTGTCCCGAAGGACTGCATCCATTGGAGAGAGAGGACACGTTGGAGTAGAAGAGGGGCACCGGGCACCACCCCTCTCCCTCTGTCCTTCCCTGTGCTGCTCAGGGAAGAATTGGAAGGGAAGGAATGATGTTAGACATGGGAAAGGAGGGAGGAAATGTGTTGTTTTGTTGCTTTCCTTTGCTTCTCATTACCTGAATATATATATGTATATATACATTAAAATAATTTTCCCCAGATTGAGTCTTTTTTGCCTGCAGCAGTAACTGGTAAACAGTCTCACTGTCTTCATCTTAACCCATGAGCTTTCTCATCCTACTTTCATCCTATGTCCCACTGAGGAGGGAACGTGAGTGAGCAGGTGGGTGGCCATTTGGCCGTTAGCCAAGGATAACCCACCATGCTTTTACAAGAACTGGATAAGCTTCAAATACATCTCCGTGCATTTATCTTTAGATCTGCATCTGACAGAAAACCCAGCTCTACTGTTTTCTTGTGGTTTTTTTTTGTTTGTTTGTTTGTTTTTTACACGCCAGTGGGACAAAAATATTTGGATGTAATTAATCTTATTTTTTGAACAAACTACTGTGTTGCTAGATCATTCATCTCTTCCATTTAAGCTCTTAACTACAGTAGATGAACATAGGAATGCAGTTATCTTTTCCTGCTCCCAGAAAATTCTACACTTCTGCATGCAGGGATAATGCTCAGAAGAGCTTCAAGATTCTACCACAAAAGACTATTCCTGTATTATCTATTACTTCAGACAACCATGTGTATAGCCATAAAATAAATATTCAGCCAAGACATTCTCAGTCTTGAAACACCGCATACAAAACCAAAGGACTAGAAGAAAACAGAGTGCAATATTTGACTCATGCTGTAGACAAATGGTCAGGATTACAGAACTGTTTGTTTTCTTCTGTTGTCTAGGTTCCTTTACTCAATACACCAACATATTTAGAATAGAAAAATAAAATAAAGTACAAGGAAACAAACAAACAACAACAACAAAACTGAGAGGATTCCTATTAGAAACTCTAATTGAGTTATTTTGCTATACAAGATTTCAGAGTAATTCTGAGGCCAAACAATGCAATTTCTACCTGTTCTACACATAAAGTGTAAGACTCAAAAGCACTTAGGCTAGAATCAAAATGCTTGTGTAAATTAGGATTAATACAATTAAGTAAAAACGAAGTGCTGTGATTTAACCCAACCGGCAGCTAAGCACCACAGAGCCATTCGCTCACCCTCCCCCCTCCCTCTCTGGGATGGGGGAGAGAAACGGGAAAGTGAAGCCTGTGAGTTGAGATAAAGACAGTTTATTAAGACAGGAAAAATAACAACAACAACAACAACAACAACAACAACAACAATAATAATAATAGTATTCCTAATAATAATGTGTACAAAATAAGTGATGCACAATGCAATTGCTCACCACCTGATGACCGATGCCCAGCCTATCCCCAAGCAGCCGGCCCCCACCCCCCACCCCGGCTAGCCACCCCTATATATTGTTCAGCATGACATCAGATGGTATGGAATACCCCTTTGGCCAGTTTGGGTCAGCTGTCCTGGGTCTGTCCCCTCCCAGCTCCTGCTGTACCCCTAGCCTGCCCACCACCAGGACAGAGCGAGAAGCTGAAAAGTCCTTGTCTTAGTGTAAGCACTGCTCTGCAACAATTAAAACATCAGCATGGTATTAGCATTATTCTCATCCTAAATCCCAAATACGGCACCCTAGCAGCTACTAGGAGGAAAATTAACTCTATCCTAGCTAAAACTAGGACACAAGAAAACCTTTATTTATTTCAGAATACATTAGGTGGATCTATTCTGCTAAATTAAACAATGCCAAGAAGCATTCCCAGGTGTTTAATTATCCATACTACTGAAGCATTAGAATTGATCTCATCCAAGTTTTCTCACAGCATTTCCTACACATGGATCAGAAATTAACATGTGCCACAGACCATAGCAGTTTGAATGTGGCCACCCTATTTTGATGGCTATGAAAGCTTAACAGCACGATTCTGGGCTGTTTCAGGCAACACAATAGAATAGTCCTGAGTTTTTTTCATGTTACTAGCTGTTCTAGTTAGATTCTGGGGGCTGAAGCTGATTGACTCAGCCCAGCAAGGATCACACAAGAGCTATATATTTATATATAGCGAGCAAGCTTTATTATGAGCTATTTACATACATATCGACCCCAGGGTGATAACAAGGGTGCTGACAAGCATGGTGCTGTCCCCAGAAATACTTAGCCAGATCATGGTCAGCATCCCGTTGGTGCGGTAGGTTTCAACGTCTTGTGGGCGTCCCCACGGAGGCAACGTTGACCTCGGTTGATGTTCCTGCCCCCACTGACACAAAGCAACTTGCTCTGTTTATAGGTCTTGCCCCTGCATGCTCCCGCAAGATTGGTGGTCCCAGCCTCAGGGGAGCAGTCGGCAGTCCTTCATAGGCTGCTGCGATCACGCACAGCCACATGGCCAGCACGTGTTGTGTGGATGGCAGCATTGTCTCATGCTGGATGACTTGCGGCCTGGCGCCATGTCGCCGAGCAAGCAATATGTATCATTGCAAGGTCAGAGTTGTGCCTTGCTAGTCCTACAACAATGCCTGTTTCACTTCGGATCAACCTAACAGTTCTTGTACCTAACACAACTAGCATAGATGCACACACTGCAGTTATCTTCTTCACATTTGCAACGAACATGACTGCAGTCTGCTTTACTGTTGGAATTTCTTGAAATGACCTCAAATCCAGAACACCCGTTCTGCTGCCTTTGAAGAGCACTTGATGACAGTGGGTTCTATCAAACCAAGCTGAACAAACCATGCAGGAAAAGAAAAATGAGAATAAAGGAGATTAAATTAACTCCAACTAACATTAGAGACATTTTACTGCAGAAATAGAACACAGCTATAAGTCTCTCATCATCAGTGAAGAACATAATCAAAACAATAAATAGCACAGCAAAAAAGAAACTGAAATATTATTTGGAACCAAATTATTTTATTCTGGTATTTGACATGTTCTGTTATTGTTAAGAGTTTATATCATATTAGACTTGAAAGAAGTGGCGGGGCTTGGGGCTGCTCCTTTCTTCATCTTCACTTGCAGTTGTATATATCAGTATTTTAGCTTTCTCTCCAAATGTACTGAATTGAATATGAGTTTTCCCATTGATATTCCTAAGTGGTACAGCAAATACTAAAACTTCAAGTTACTCCTAATATTCCTCTATGAAGTTAATTGAAAATGGTCCACTGAAAGATTTTATGTAATTTTACAGCTCATCTACTCTATACAAAACCCTTAAATATTTCAAGGATGTAGGTCTATTTCTTGTGAATGTAGATTATAATTGCTTAATCATGAGAGAAAAATGCTCTAAAGATAATTCATGAGGTCTTGAAGAAACCAGTGCTCTCTCTCCATTATCACAATTGGCATTCATTCTTCTGAATTTCAGGATATTATTAATGGCTAAGAAACACCTTATGCAAAGGAGAAGCATGAAGCTTATGAGCTCTACTTAAGCTTTACTTAAAGGGACGTGTTCCAGCTGGCTGTATTACTGACAAATTATTTTTCTGACTGCAGTGGTATATGGGACTGGGGTTGCTTGGTAGGATTCAGACCAGCTGACGTTATGATAGCTCTTATCGTCAATAAAAGTTATCATAGTTTTAGTACTTTGTAGACTGCAATAAGTCCTTTTGGAGGTTGGACTAGGGGATCATGGAGGTCTGCATGATTTGATGATTCTTTCTGCATTTGTCAAGTTAATTAAATTAAATTAAATTTTTCTTTAAAAATGCCACAGGCAACAGTTGAACTTACAAGACATTTTTTTCAAGCCACATAACACTCCACACTGTTCTTACACTTCCTATATAAAAGTTAGCCAAAGGATCCAGCGTAAAAAAAATGTTAGTAAGCACTCCTGAATTTTCAGATAATTATTAATATAAGAGTTTGGGCCTTAAAAGAAGCACTACTGTCATGTAAATAATTTGAAAACACAGAAGTCGGACTAAAAGTAAACACAAGAGTGGTTTAAAAATAATTATTTAGATTTTATTCTCTTTTAATGTTTTTCTTTGGGGTTTTTCTTTTTCTGTTTCATTTCTATCTTTTGAGTCTTTGAAGCAAATTCATTTTACATTTACGAGTTTGGGTGGGAGGGTAGCCTCCACAACAGTAGTTGGACTAGAAACTAGCAATCATCACTGATAATACCAGCCTCTTGACATGCAATTCACAGCAAAATCATCAGAGACGAAAATATCTGGAGAGAGATCAATCTTTTGTTAAAAAAAAAAAAAAAAAGGTCTCGATCCCAGTAAAACTCTGCTGCAGGAGTCCTCCAGCAGCGCTGGGGTTCTGCCCACACCAGTGACTGGCACAGCGCAATAGGGATGATCAGAGTATGATTTGCTGTGGTACATCTTGGTGCTGGTCAACATCATAACTTCACTGGCAGTGAGAGATGTATAACATGCCGGGCCTGGCTACAACTTAGGCATGCACAGAAAGGAGACCTCTGTGCCCAAAAGGAATGAGGGCTGCTCTCAACTGTGCCCATGAGAGTAAAAGCAGTCCGCTTACAGCAAGGGATGAACAGCTCCGAGTGAAGCAGTAGTGACCTCAGGAGACTGCAAGGCTCCAAGTACAAATGCAATGGAAATTTACACTGAAAAGGACCCCTCCAACACACTGAACTACTAATGTTGATATGCCAGATGTGTTCACTGACTGACAGATATTGCCATGTTTTGTCCTATTCCAGGGAGCTTCGGTTTAAGATATGTATAAAAGGCTTACAGAATATCTCTTTCCTCAGAATTTTTTTATCCGATTATAGCCTCTTTCTATTAGGAGAAGAAGCCAGGATGAAAAATCATAGCATTTTTGAGTTTACTACTGAGTCTTTCACTTGGTGACATCCTTATTATTATTATCACTACTGTTATTGCGTGTCTTTCCTCTATGCCTTTAATGTACCTGTCTTATTCACTGCCTGGATTCATTCATACATTTTTCTAATATGCTTCTAAGGTGTTATTGGTAATTTTCTATATGCATCTTCACAATTGTCTTTATGGGAGATAGAGGCTCCCTTTACCAGATCTGTCTATGACAACAAATCAGGAGAAAAAGCTCAGACACTGAATGGCAAAGCTTCATTTCAGGGGAGTTCAATACACATGTGGACTGAATCACCAGAAACCTCATGAAGCTCAACAACGAATGTAATTAACATTACTGGATGGAAAACAGCTGGAAAGGAAATGGATATTATAGTTGACAAAAATATAATCCAAGTGTTTTCTCATCACAAATAAAGCAACCAGAACACTAAATTACATTATAAGGACTACGGCCAGCAAACCATTTATCCCACTCAGTGCTCATGAACCCACACCTGGAATACTGTAACCATTTTTGGGCCCCACAGTTGAAAAAGTATATGGAAGAAGATTACCAAAATGGTCAGCCTAGAGCCTGCAACTTCCAAGAGAGCTTGAGGGAGCCAAGCTTGTTTAATCTGGAGAAGTAGAGGTGAAGGGGCAATCTAAGAACAAACGACAAGAGGTTGGTCCCACACATCAGCAAAATGGAAAGCTGGTAAGGTAAATCACTGTCTTGATATGTTCTCTTTTCTTACCCATTCTTCATCCTTCTTTTAAGAATCTTGTAAAGTATATAGCTAAAAATTTCTAATAGTTCTTCATAATCACTATTCAGCTTATCCTATCATGGATAAACTAATCTGAAACTTCAATTTAACATGTATACAGAAATATTGTTTAAAATATTTTTCCCCCCACTACACAAAGAGCAGCTGCACCTCGTGCTACTGAATCCAACATCCAAAAGGAAGAGAAACAGTATTTCTCTTTGAAGTTTAGGTCCTTGAGAAAGTGCTAGTGGCCAAACTTCAAAGAGAAACTGCCCTTCCTACCTGGCAGTAGCACTTCAGAGAGAACTAATTTACCTCCCTGGTGAAAGTCAGGCCTCTCAGCAGCCGAGCTGCCTAAGAAGTGATGTAGCTAGTGGAGTCTGGAATTAGGCAACAACTTGCTTTGATGTTTGGCTTTTCATCTCATTAGCATTTCAGACATGGTGAAACAATTTATTTTCCATTTTGATTTTATGTAGAAAGCTAAGTGGAAGTTCCCAGTTTAGCTCTTAAACTTGTAGCTGGACTCAAAAAGGCTTTCACATGTTTAGATGGCACCAAGAAGTTTTTTGACATACACAGTACAGGCACTCAATTTTTTGCATTTCTGCAATACCTGGATTGGCACGTGCAAGTGACAACATCACAACATCAGTAACTGTACCAGAGAAGTGAAGAGAAACTATTTGTAAAAAGAGGAGTGTCTTAATGCTGATAACACTGACTCTATAGAGATGATGAAAAAAAAAATCACTACTTCTTTGGAAGAATATAGGGATTATAACTTGCCCAGTATCATTATTTTGTTTAAAGTAGCTGACAGTTTGCACTTCATTGTATCTGTATGATGACATCTACATAACTAAGAAAAAGGTCAGACTTGCTAGAATTCTGCTGCATAACAATTTCCTAAGTGGAATAGTTTTCTTGGACACATTATACATTTCTGCCACTGACTTTCACAGAATTAAAGGGCACAGCTCATATGATCTGCAGGGGCTTGAAACAACCAGCACATCTCTTCAACCTATAAGGGGCTCAGTGACCCACAAGTAAAAAGTTGTCTATGTAGGACTCAGCACTGAGTTACTAAGTTTTCTTTCAGTAACTAGCATTTTCATTTAGGCCATTTTAACCAAGAGTCTCTCAAATAAGCTCCACAGGTTCTAGAAAGATTAAGATAACACTTAAAGGACACCTTTAAGGGAAGAGCTCTTGAGAATTACATGGAATGTTCAGAAATTCAATGAACTTGGACATCTCAGCTTGCCAGATGAGACTTCCATCCCTCAAACGATCACAATTGTGATCTTATATACCAGTATTTGGCACAAGACAGTATGTACATAGGATGCATACGCTGACTTCAGACTGCTTCTTATAAATACTTCCAAGGGTGGATGGAGTTTAGGAAGGGAAAAAAAAAAAAAAAAAAGGAGAGAGAGAGAAAGAGAGAGAGATTGTAAGCCCAGACATCAAAGCAATCCAGTAGTTTTAAAAATATGGATAATTGTAGTTGCTGGCAAAACTCAAAACATGGAAAATTACACATCAAATAGAGAATTTTTTGCTTTAATGTGAAGAACTTTTTTTGTAAAGAACTGGAAAAGCAATGAAGGGATAAAGCAGAGCTCAGCTGCAAAGAAAGGAAAACAACAATATGATTCAAATATAATACAGGAAAGGGAATACAAATGAACTTTTTTTTTTTTTTTAAGTATAATGAATAAAAAAAAATACTGTGGTAGTAAAAAAGAGTATTTCCCATCCTTTCCTTTTACCACCACAATGATTTTCATTTCATATGTTATAATTTTAAGAGTAAAATGGAAAATTGTTTTTTAAAAGATAATTTAAATAAATTAATTGATGCTTAAAGAGTCATATGATAATAGTATCAAGACAATCCAGGGTATGTTTTATGGGTCTATTAATACGAACTTCATGTGGTAAAAGCACATTGTATGGCCATACAATGTATCCTAATCATACATAAATTACTACTGTTACAAGTATATGGAGCTAAGTGCACAACAAGCACAATTTTATTTACAAAACAGTTCTGAACACCATACATACCTAGAGCAATATTGCTGACCAAAAGGAAAAACATTAGCTAAAAAGCCTATGTTTCCTCTTCCAGAAATAAGGGTATGTAGAGTTCTTCATCTGAATCAGGTTCTCAGGAGCCAGTGGCTCATAAAGACAGAAAAATCATTTCAAAGTTGGTTGTGAAGGCATGGGTAAGGGAAGCTCCTCAAAAGACTCTTGGTCTTAGTATACAGTACAGATGATGGTTACCCTTCTGGACTTGGGAGGTCCTGAGAAGAGTTGCATTTCCTTAAAATAAGAAATGGAAAGATCTAGAGACTTGATGGAAAGGACAGCATGACTGCACCCGACTAGTGGACCAGAAGACTACAGCTGGGTGAGAGGCTGAGCATCAGGAACTGCTGCTGAGTAAGCAAGCACCCTGTGCCATGAACTACCCAGTAAGCAACCACAACCCATCGGCCCTGGAGATGGGGCCTGCAAGTGCCAGTGTGTGCAGAGTGGGTGGGGGGCTGGAGTGAGAAGTAAGAGAGCTGGGGCAGGAATCTGGGCAGGGCAGAAATGTCTCAAGTACTTACGTGGTTATGACACAGTCCTTCAAAAATATTAAATGAGCCATAAGCCTTAGCATTCATTTCCAAAAACTTGGAACAACCAGTTATCTCCTGTATCAGCTCATCAACAGCTTACATATACTGCCAGCACGGCCGATGTCACACCTAAAAGATGTGATCTTACTTATAAACTTACAGCAAGATACACCAATTATAATTTGCTTATACGCAGCTGCATCCACAATAGAAATTCTAGGAAAAATAGCAAATTAAGATACTGTCATAAATGTATACATACAAAGGGACTGACTGTTTCCCAAACTAGACATATATTCCAGAAGTGTTTTACAAGAGACTTTGTTTTGTTTTTAAGGAGAAATCATGTGCTTCCTGGTTACTCACTTAACAGTAGTCTCTGAACAGAAAAAACATTTAATGAATTCTGCAATGGTTGCTATTTAATCGTAACTACTAACAATTACTGGCCATTGAATTCACTGCAGCAATTTTTTTTAAAGGTTCAAGGTAAAGACTGTTTATTTTTATGATGAACTCAGTGGATCGGCCTTGGGGTTTAGGACACAGAATGTCTATTCATAAAATTTATCATAGCTCAAAAAAAGGTGAAGTTTAAGAGATGTCACAAACGAATTGTGATTCATGTCATCGCTGCGTGCCATATATCACTGCCACAGGAAATGCATTTTAAATCACCACTATCGTATCATGATAAATACAGGAAATGTGTGAAAGTATTATTTAGGATACTTGTGGTTTTCTGACAGTATACTTTAAAGGGCTCTTCATAAGTTAGACTCTCCCTGTTGCTTGCCTCTCTCTCTACCCATCCAAAGTCTCAATGGGAATGTTTTCTCTAATAAGGTACCATTTTAAACCCCTGAAGTCAAATCAATTATTTCAGTAAAACACTATCAGGCCCACAGAGTAAAAAGTAAATAAACAATTTTTGAAAGAAGAATCAATGAGAGATGGACTTCTATCAAATGTATATTACTGCGCTTCTACAAAATGCTCACTGATTTAAAAAAAAAAAAAAAAAGTGATAAAAACACAGAGTACTTCTTTTTGGTTCTTTTTTATATTAATTACTAGAAGACTTTATTCTATAATTCTATACTTAGGGATATAATTCCTTACAATTTCTTAGGCTTTGATGTCATTGGCAAATTTTATTGAGGAAGTCCCACAAGCCATCACAGTCATCTGAATTTATCATAGATGATTATATGCTTCCTCCCCATTGCAAAGTGTTCATGTACTATAGTATGGCAATCTATTTTTCTTCCCCAAACTCAAGAGAAAGGGAAGTAACAGTCAAAGAGACAACTGAATCAATTTTCAAAAACCCGATTAACTTAGTTCCACTTAGACCATTTAGTTGAAATTTGAGCTTCAAGATTATTCAGCCAACAAACATTTTAGTTTCTATTGTTTTGTCAGTTTCTTGGAACAAGCACCAGTGAAGCACAGAACAAGCTATTTTATAAACAGAGAAAGATTATAATTTTTCTTGTTTCTAGAGACAATTTTCTTCATAACTGGCATATTAAAAATGTAAATCTTATTTAAATTTGGTGCAATCATTTCAAAAAAGCTAACAATTAAACAGGACTCCCATGAACTAATGCAGTACTTGTTACCTATGACAATATTTCTCAAGAGCTACACCACTGTATTCAAGCTACCACACTTTCTCCCTATACACAGAAATTGCAATAGATTTACTACGACTATATAATGTCCATCACCAAATAAAATGCAAGAATGTGCTAACCAAGTGCATCTGAGAAAAAACAATGTGAATATTGGACATTGAAAGCATCCTGCTGACAAAAAGAATTACTACATTTAGAGAAACCACAAGTGCCTCAAGAAGTCAGTGAGCTCAACCATGAGGACAGGGCAGCAAGTGTCCCAGGGGCTGATACTAGGACCAACACCATCTAACATCTTAATTAATGACGTAGGTGATGGATGCAAGTTTGGAGAAAATACAGAAGTGGGAGGAGTGGCTGATACACCAGATGGTTGTGCTGCCATTCAGGGGGACGTCGGCAGGCTGAAGAAACAGGCAGACAGGAACGTCATGAAGTGCAAGAATGGAAATGGCCAAGTTGTGCACCAGAGGGAAATAACACTGCACCAGCACATGCTCGGGGCCAACCATCTGGAAAGCAGTGTTTCCTGGCAGATCTGAGGGTCCCGGCAGACAACCAGTTGACCATGAGCCAACAATGTGAGCTTGAAGCAAACAACATGAACAGTGCCCTGTGCAGCACACGGAAGAGTATTGACAGCAGGTCAAGGGAAATGATCCTTTCCTTTTGCTCAGCCCTGGTGAGACACATCCGGAGTACTCTGTTCAGGTCTGAGCTCTGCAGTACAAGACAGATGGACTTTCGTGAAGCAAGTCCAGGAAAGGGCAACAAATAAGATCAAGACTTGAACATCTGATGCAGAAAGTGATAAGGGGAAATTCGGGACTGCAGTCTGGAGAAGGTGAGGGGGAATCCTATCTGATGGGAGAGAGTCAAGAAGAGTCAGACTCTTCGCAGTGGTATACAGTGACAGGACATGAAGCAACATGCATAAAATGAAGCAAAGAAAATCCCATTCACTTTTCCTTTTTATGTAAAACAGAATGCCCCAGGCAAAATTCCACATGGGTTAATTTTATTTATCTTCAGGTAAACCTCAAATCTTTTTTAAAGTTTTCAACAGGTAAATTATTTTTGACAGGCCATCTAAAGTGCTGGAAAATCATATAATTTCCGTGCAGAAGGAGCTCATACTATTTGATTGAATGAACTCATTAGAGTTCATTAGAGTGCAATCTGTGAAACTCTTTCAGATTTGTTGGTTAGAAAGAAGAAAAATCAATGTAAGATTATGTTATCTTTGGAACTTTAAAAGAGATATATATATATAGTGTGTGTGTGTGTGTGTGTGCATAAAGGTTTTCACCTCATTTAGAAACAAGACATGCAGTATTACTTGGAGTGCATATTACTCCCACTTCCCACCTTGAAAACTTGAAATCCATTTCAACACAGTTCCAAAATGCTAGAAATGTAAAACTCTCAAGCACAGTAATTAAAGAAATAATTCATACTTGGTTCAATTTTTATTGGCTACTATTTCTTGTTTGTAGTCCTCTTTAGCATCCACTCAGTACATCTACTTTATCCATATAAATAATGTGAAGGTTTTAGCATCTTTGAAAGAATGAATAGTTATTCTCTAAAGTAAACTTAATGATTTGAAATTCTTCTATGAATCATTATGTGAGGATTTTCAGTGCACTTCACCTGTATTGTTCAATATGTCTAATATTGCCTGATGGACTTGTTTACACAGGAACTGATGTAGTATTTTTATCTGTATTAAAAACCTATATTTTAAAGAAGTGAAAATCTGTTTCATCCTAGTAAGTAGAACTCTTCCATCCTGATAAAGCAAGAGCCAAAACTTCTTGGATAAAACTTGATTCAGATTTAACTACGATTTTCATTAAGTCTTGGGTCAGAAACTCTTAATTGTCCTTCGAAATATTAAAGTTTGAGAAGCAGAAGGCTTCCAACATTCTTAAAAGATCAGTACAGAATTCAGATCCTTCCTCCTTATACTTTCTCTCCACTTCAGGTAGAAGAGAAAAACAGCTGTCAGATATATATATAAACAGTATTACTGGCACTCTTCTACAATGCAGCAGCATTGTAGATACAGCAAAAATAAGAAAATTTTGCTTCAGGCTCACCTGTGAACCCTTTTTTTCTGTCAATTTATATTTCTACTTAGTTAAAAGGGATAGAGACAGAATTAACCTAAATGTAATTTAGGAAGAGGCTTATCAAGCCTATGGCCCAAGCTTTGAGTTTGAAAGATGGCACCAGCTTGCCAGCTGCAGTCTGAGCTCATCATAAATGCATCAATGTTCTACACCACATCAGGACTGAGTTTAGACCCTCCTGGATCAAAGCCTGACGGATTCTTCAAATGGGGCTAAACAAGTACAACTCAGTCCTGACTAACCTAATTTTCACCAGTTCAGCAATCAGCACTCTGAGACCCTGAAATGATAATACTGTAGTATTCTTGAGAAAGAACATGTTATATCTCTTAATAGGTGATATCTCGAGAGAGAAACTCTCAATTTGCTGTTGAACAGAGCAACGCTACCATCCTGAACTGTTCTCATCATACCCAGACCATTTCATATTTTAAAGGCTTTTCCGTTTACAGTTTGCTGGTGTTAGAAAGCCTTGACTTCAAAATCATCAAGACATCTGTAATTTGCAGCAAATTTATTACTAATTTAACATCAGTCCACTTGTACTTTTTCTTTGTGCAGCATGTTCATCTTGACAGAATTTGCTTATCTTGCTGCTTTGTCCCTTCAAACCAACTGGAATGGCAATGTTAATGTCTTTCTAATTATACCTTTTGAGTGTATTGTCAATGGTGATCCTCAGAGAAATTCAGTTTCTCTTTTTTATTTGCCTGTCGTAATATTTTCCATGTAATCATAGAGTTTTTGCTGTTTTATTATTATTATTATTATTATTATTTTCCCTTCCCATTTTAAACCTTTGCATGCTTTGCTTTCAATACTGTTTCTCATAGTATCCTTCTGGACAAAATGTCCAGCATACAGCTAAACAAATTCATAACACAATGGGTGAATTATTGGCTGATGGGTCAGGATTAAAGGGTTATAACAAAGAGGGTTACATCAGGCTGGCATCAGTGGGGTTCCCCAGGGCTCCATTTTAGGGCCAGTTCTCTCCAATGTTTTCATAAATGACTTGGATGCAGGATTTGAAGGTGTACTAAGTCAGTTTGCTGATGGCACCCAATTAGGAGGAGCTGTTGATTCCCTCGAGGGTCCAGAGGCTTTGCAGAGAGCTCTTAACAAGTTAGAGGGCTGGGCAATCACCAATCATATGAAGGTTAACAAGAGCAAGTGCCAGATTCTGCACCTGGGGAGGGGCAACCCTGGCTATACATAGTACAGACTGGGGGATGAGAGGCTGGAGAGCAGCCCCGTATAAAGGGATCTGGGGGTTGTGGTTAACGGCAAGTTGGATGTGAGCCAGCAGTGTGCCCTCGCAGACAGGAGGACCAACCATATCCTGGGGTGCATCAGGCATAGCACTGCCAGCCAAACGAGGGAAGGGATTGTCCCAGTCTGCTCTGCACTGGTGCAGCCTCACCTTGAGCACTGGACATAAAACTATGAGAGAGTGTCCAAAGGAGGGCTATGAAGATGGTGATGGTGTCTAGAGGACAACATGTATGAGGAGAGGCTGAGGTCCTTTGGTTTGTTCAGCCCAGAGAAGAGCAGGCTGAGGGGAGGCCTCATGGTGGCCTGCAGCTCCCTCACGAGGGGAGCGGAGGGGCAGGCGCTGAGCTCTGCTCTCTGGGGACAGTGACAGGACCCGAGGGAACGGCATGGAGCTGGGACAGGGGAGGGTCAGGCTGAGTGTTTGGAAAAGGTTCTTCACCGAGAGGGTGGTCGGGCACTGGGACAGGTTCCCCAGGGAAGTGGTCACAGCACTGAGCCTGACAGAGTTCAAGAAGCATCTGGACAATGCTCTCAGACACATAGTCCGATTTGTGGGTAGACCTGTGTGGAGCCAGGGGTTGAACTCCGTGATCCTCGTGGGTCCCTTCCAACTCAGGATACTCTATGATTTTGTTTCTGTGATCCTGACTCTCAGTCTAGCATCTTACTCTTAGCTTCACAGAATCAGAATCACAGAATGGCTGAGGTTGGAAGGGACTTCTGAAGATCATCTACTCCAACCCCCCAGCCAAGCAGGATCACCTAGAGCAAGCACGTTGTGCAGGATGGCATCCAGGTGGGTTTTGAATAGCTCCAGAGAAGGAGACTCCACAACCTCTCTGGGCAGCCTGTTCCAGTGCTCTGTCACCCTCACAGAAAAGAAGTGCCCCCTCATATTGAGCCGGAACCTCCTGTGCATCAGTTTGTGCCCATTGCCTCTCATCCTCTCACTGGACACAACCGAAAAGAGACCAGCTCCATCCTCTCGACACCATCCCCTCAGGTATTTATATACATTAATGAGGTCTCCCCTCAGTCTTCTCTTTTCCAGGCTAATCAGGCCCAGTTCTTTCAGCCTGTCCTCGTATGGCAGGTGCTCCATTCCCCTAATCATCTTAGTAGCCCTCCTCTGAACTCACTCCTGTGTCCCTCTTGTACTGGGGAGCCCAGAACTGGACAAAATACTCCAGGTGTGGCCTCACCAGGGCTGAGTAGCGGGGGAGGATCACCTCCCTTGACCTGCTGGCAATACTTGTCCAAATACAGTCCATGATACCATTGGCTTTCTTGGCCACAAGGGCCAATTGCCATGGTCAGACTGCTGTCCACCAGACTCCCAGGTCCCTCTCTGCAGAGCTGCATTCCAGCAGAACACCCCCCAGCCTGTACTGGTGCTTAGGGTTATTCCTCCCTAGGTGCAGGACCCTGCACCCTTCCCGTTTCCTCTCCACAGTATCACATTTTACTAATTTGCTTTCATAAATTTAGAGTTCCCTCATTATTTTCAGATCTACATTTTAAAGCTCTTCCCCACTCACTTTAATTTCTTTCTTTGCAGTGTCTTTTTTTCTCCTTAGACATCATTGTACCTCTTTCAAGTGCTTAATTTAAATTAGGAGATACTTAAATACCCAAATATAAGTGCTTCACTGACATGAACAACATAAACAGATTGCTAGGCTTGCAAGGTACTGGATTTCCACACCCTTTCCTCCCTTTTTGTTTTTGGACAGACTTGTCTGATAGATTCAGTGTCATTACCAGTAGCTATAACATCTGTGAAGATAAACACACATGCAAATATGAATTTCAGTGCCTTATTTCAGGGAAGGTATATCCTACAGCCTTATCCACTAGTATCTCACACACCAGACTGACCTCCAGCAGAGTTTGGGTTCTCATACTGTGCCTTGAAAGAGGGTTTACCATTAAAAATACAAGTAGAAGGGGTTACCTTTTAACTGTGAAAGATTAAACACATTGCTCCATTTATATTAACTCTCCCAAACGTAAGGCATTGAAATTGATAATGTTCCCTTTTATTAAATATACCAAATATGCCCTTGACATTCCCTTCAGCAATGCTGATAACTGAATTTATATTGACTATATGTATGAATAGGGTCCTATGTAGCCTCAAAAAACATTCCTCATATAAAATAATTAATTAATAGAAAGGATAGATTAACCTTTATGGGGAAAAATACATGTCTGGTAAAACTAACAATATACCCTGTAAGTTGTGTAGAACCTGATCATTTTATTGCACTATTTGATAATTTCAGAGGAGTTCAGGCTTGGATGCAAGGATTACACTAGAACATTCAAAATAAGATTTTGAGAATTCTCATACTTAAGTGCAGTAAGAGTCATGAGGGGGAAACTGAGTATGTCTAAACCCTTGTTATTACTGAAAACAAAAATGTAATCCTCACACTCAAGGGAAGGGGGCTATAGCTCATAAAGCTGTCATGGCAAATTGCACACTTTCCCTACAGCAAACAGGACCCTCACCTCTCCCCATTTAAGCCATGTAACTCATTTAAGGTTTAAGGTGCTGGATTTCCACACCCTTTCCTGTCTTCTTGTTTTTGGACAGACTCGTCTGAAAAGATTCAGTGTCATTACCAGTAGCTATAACATCTGTGTAACCATACATCACATAAATGTAACCCATTTAAGCCATGCAAGCATTTCACTCTGGGTTCTGCCTGTATTGGACAGACATCCACATTTAGCTAAGGCACAAGAGAGTCTCAGGGTAACAAATATACTCCCTTCTCTTATTCTTATTAGAAAATTAATTAACTATAATCACAATGAAAATCAGATGTTGCAGATAAAGAAGTGGGTTCTTAGTTCAATGTAAGAGTGAACTGAACACACAGAAAGATGTCTATAATGAAAATTCCTTTCTGAAAATTTCTCTCCAAAAGGTAAGATCTTTACTTAGTGATATGAAAAACTAGCGTAGTTGCATTAACTAAGCACTGAAAGAAAATAAGACAATAATTGCTCTATATTACAATTGCTGGGTGTACATTTTGGTTTGTTTTCTTCAAAACAAGTCACATCAGAAACAACATAATCAAACATTTGAACACTCATTCTAATCTTTTTTTTTTTTTACATCAGAGAGGATGCATAAAATATGCTAGATTCTCACAGCACAAGTATTTTAATGATATTTTAAATACCTATGTGCATATTTTTCCATTTCCACTTTATTTTTATGAAAATCTTTACAATTCACTTTAATTCAATCTTAATAAACAGAGCCATGAAACTAGAGTATGAAACAAAGGAGAAAATATAAACTGATCTGAGATTAAAAAAGCCTGGATTTACTGGAAGAAGTAACTTATCTTCAGTATCTCATTTTGCAACAGCCATTTTCTTGCAATAGAAAATTAGTTCATTGGTGGTTGTGAAAAAATACATGGCATTCCAGGTGTAGATGCATAAAAGAAAGGAAGACAAAGTCCCAAAGAAGACCAGCCTGAAGTATGTCACCACAGTCTTTGTATTTGATCTTGGGCAAGATACTTACTTTCAGATTGTTTAAAGCAGGTAAACATTATTTTGCCCAGCTTTGCAAGGTCTAAGAAATTTAGTAGACCACCATCTTAACAGTGACCTGTACAATAACGAGCAGAATTTCACTCCAATTCCCATACGTTATTATCTAGATGTCAATAAAATATTTGGAAACAGGGAAAAGAGAATCTAAGGTCCAGTGCACCATTAAAGAGACAGAAGATCTCAGTCCATCAAGATGACAAAGGTCTAAATACAAAAGAGAAGTCTATAATGAAATACAGGGCCTGGAAAGACATTATTTAGAGTCCTGAGGCCAAGGCAGCTCAAGCCGCAGTGCTGCTGAGCTGATACAGGCAGTTGTGTCTACTGATGACTCACAATTCCTCCCAGGCAGGGAGTGACTGTGTGGGACTGATGAGGAGAGCTGAACTAATGGGAACTGCAAGCTTTCATCAACCCAGCTGGGGCCAGAGCCACATCAGTTCTTATGTTGCTCAACTTCACAGCTGGTCATTAGGGAACAATGGGCCCAGACAATTAGGAAGGTTTTATTTGAATCTTCACTTCAGAGATCTAAATGTTGAAAATCACATAATATAAAAGAGAAAAGAAAAAACAAACAAACAAAAAAAGGACAAATTATCTTTCCACATATGTCACTTATTTTGCAATGCTTTAATTGCCACCCGTGAAATGTGAACAACAATACTTCCTCTGTACCTCCGAGAAATGTTGTATGAATTCATTGGAGAGTGTAAACAGATAAAACTGTAATAACCAAAGCCATGTGAATAGCAAAGCCTGAGAGACAGACTGGAGCGAGTGCATTCTGTCCCTGGTTCGTGCATGAGGCCACTTGGATACACCAGATGCTCTCTAGTTACAAAGCAAACCTCTGCAACTGAGGACTTTATGAATTTAAGATTACAGAAAGCTTAGATAGAAGGATAGTACTACAGAGAGTTTACATGTGACTTCATAGTCAGAAAAAGGATTCTGTAACTAACGGGGAAAAATGTGGAGAAAGAGTAAAGGAATAGTGTCATTACAAAGTACTAGTGACATGTATGGGAAATGGGAAACTAATGTATGTATGGGAAACTAATGTATGGGAATGTATGAGAAACTAATTAAAAATTAGACATCTTTGTTGAAACTACCTAGTTTTCTATTGCAGAAGACCTTTTAGAGCTAATACATTCATAAAAGAGATTCAAAACAGACCTTTTAGATCTAATACATTCATAAAAGAGATTCAAAACAGTTAGCATAACATTTCAAGAGTTTGATTTTATAATGTCCTTGATTTATGTATGTCTACAAGTCACATCATATAAGAGAACAAAATACTGTTAATTTTTTAACTGCTATGAGAAGATTTTTGTGTAAGCTGTAACTTCATAACATGGTGGTTTCACTGTGTAATGTGAAAGTTTTTAATATCCATAAATATCAAAGCTAATATTAAGATACTCGACTGTATGTTTCTAAAGAGGGAAGGGGAAGGGGAAAGGTATGCTACATGTCTGAAGTTTCTCTGTAGGTTTAGCTCCTTTAAAAACATTATCTTTAACTGCCATACATTACACCTGTCAAAACTAACATACAAAGATAAGATGCAACAAAAATTACGTGACAAAAATGGGAAGTAAAATCTGTTGGCTTTTGATTTCCCATTTGATTTTCAGTCATTTTACAGAGCGATTTACCCCTTCTTGGTCCTTCTCATTAAAATATTTTAAATATATAGCTTAATACCGATGCTTTTATGGCTGCAAGGTTAAGATGACTGTGCAAGGAATTGAGGGGATTCAGAGAGGAAATTATCATTTTAAATCAATGTTACTACACATGGTATTTAATACCTTTTCTAATGGACCATATTTTATTATTTTATTTACTGCTTATTTTAGCATTGACTTGAGTCTCTCATATTATTGCAATTTTCCTTTCTCCATGTGACAACACAGGGATATCTGTTCTAGCAGAGAGTAAGTACAGAACAAAACAAACAAACGAAAAAGCATCAACACCAGGAACTTGAAGCTAGTTGAATGTAGCCTACAAATGAAGGACATGCTTGTTTCCATAATGGCAGTAATCAGCTGTTGGAACTATCCAAAAGAGGAATTTCTAAATCAAGAATGGTGTTTGATTGGAAACAGCAATTAAGCCAAGGAAGTCTTTCACTCCAGGTTAGCTGTGACTTCTGATCAGAAATGGTTCCTTCTGACCTTCCCATCTAAAAATCTATTTTCCCTAATCGTTTCACAGCCACCTCCCCAGTGCCCCTAGCGTTGTGCCACAGCAGCACTGGTATCACTGGATATTGGAAGATTCCTCGTATTTTTGAGGCAGACTAAAGCTGTTGCAGCATTGTGGAACAGGCTCCTTCCCTCCCATTACTTCCTGGGAACTTCTGCCTATGGGCTGGTGTATTGGCAAGTACCAGGAAGATACTGTGTTTGTTGGTGTACTGTCTCCAGGCACTGATCAGCTAGAAGTTGATTTTGATCTGGGGTGACATTTTCTGTCATTTAACCCTTTCTCATCAGGGCTTCTACTTAGTCTAAAGTTTTGGCTAAGATTTTCTGGAACTCTCACTTGAGACAGAAAATCATCATCTTTTTTTTTTTTTTTAATATATATGCTAAAGACACACTTTGGTGCATCATTTCCTCTGGAATGCTCCCTCCTGATGAGGAATTGAGGTGACATAAACATGAATTTAACTATAAAGCTCTTGTATACGCTATGTGAATGTCCTCGTCAGACAGACAGGTGAGTGTATGACAACGAGCATTAACTTTGCATCTACTGGTGAAAGGTATTAGTGAAACCAGCAGTACTGTTCATTAATAGCATTTGAGAAAAGTCAAGAAGTGATGACAAGAAAAAGAATTTGGTAGATTTGTTATAAGTGCCTCAGAATAATTACTGAAAAGATATTTGGATGAACTTCTGGAGAACATGGAGATTTGTAAAGCATTTAAGTAGCTAGAAGAAACCAAGAAAGATAACTAGATAAACATCAACAACAGTAACCTCATTCAGAAAAAAAAAAAAAGTTTGAGATTTTGTAAACCACTGAAAAACAAATATTTTGGTGATGAAAGCAATTACTGGAAAGGTCAGGATTCCTAAATTCTACCAGCTATTCTACCAGCAGCTCACTTTCCATGTATCTATTACAACCCATAAGCTGCAAGTTTTTCAAGAGACTTGGTCTCTCTCCCTCCAGTTTTTTGAACATCTGTCAACTGAAGCATCATAAGAGAAGAGTCAAAATTGCAAATATTTTCTTAGGAACAATAAAATAATTTTCTATTCCACTTCATTGCCATATGAATTTCAAATTATTCTGATTTTAAAATGAACATATTTAGTAGGCCAAGCAGCAAAAGAGGTTGATTTTATAGCTTTGTGGCCATGTAAAAGATATGAGAACCTGTCATCCTCACAGATCCATCATGGACTCAGATATTTTTTCTAAACTAACTGATTCACTGATTCCTTCCTCCCTCCCCCTCCCCCCCCCCCCAAAAAAAAAAAAAAAAGTTTAATAAACTAGCATAAAATTATCAATATTATATACCTATAGTTTAAAGCTTCTATTAAAAGATTCGGTATACTTTACATGTGAAGATACACACAAACAATATATATTAAGAGGAGAATGTCACTGGAAAAGACAATTACTGCAAAGGAAGAGGTTAAAAAAAAAAAAAAAAGATTACATATTAACCAGGAAGAATATTCATTTGCAGCTTGTATTCCAGACTCAATAACATGAACATACAACCACAGCAAATGCTAGCTAAAAGAAATATCAGTGAAAAAAATAGAGTTCTAATCAAGGAGTCCTAAGAAACCCGCAGAAGTTAATACAAATTGGTGAATTTCTATAACTTGACTAAAATTATATCTGTGTCCAAGAACAACAAAGATAGGCTGCTCCTCAAGAGATTTCACATTAAAAAAGATCAAACCAGCCAATGTAAGTCTAAGGAAGGAAAGAACTGTCCACGTGTTGACTTTCTACAGTTCAGCTAGGATAGAATGAGGAAGATGGTAAAATAATCCTTTTACACAACTGTTTTCATTCCAGAGGAAAAAAGTACATACTTCTTTGGTTCTCTTGATATTATCAGAAAATTATAGTTATGTGGATAACTTAATCTTTAACAAACATTTAAATCTAATAACTTGTCTTCTGGAAGCTCTAACAAATATTAATCTCAGGGATCTTATGAGCCTTTTCCCAGAATCACTGGGGAAAAGAAAGTGATCATATTTACGACTATTGTAAAGGACACAAATTCAATTTCTGCAGCATGTAAATGTGCTAAAATGCAATACAGCACAGTGTAACAATATTAGTCCAGATAGTTCTGTTGGCTGATGAGACCACCTTCACACAATTCTGGCTTACTGCAATATATGAAATGGATTATGAACCAGAAAAGATCACACTGAATTAACATTCTATACTTGTTTCTTTAAATCTAAATTATTTGTGTCCAAAATAACCCAGTTGGAAGTGTCAGGGGGTTAACAAATAGTTCAGTTACAAGAATGAAAGAGGACAGCTTAATGACAGCCTGTCCTCTGGATCTTAAAAGGAAACATCTCTGTCCAGAGATGATTTTCAGCACTTTAATCAATGTTACAGTTCAGGTATCACTAACCTTTCATGCTATATGCCCTGGTGCAACTACATGCTGTAAAAGACCAAGCACAACTGGCACATTAATCACAGTATCTACTGTTAAGCTTCATCTTTTAAGGAAGAAGCAAAAGGAGCTAGAATTTAGATTACAGAAGAGATAAATTAGGTAAATAGTGTATTAATAACTTAAGTGATACAGAAAATTGAAGAAAGATAAAACAAAAAAAATCAGATAACAGTGACTTTTTTATAAAATAAGACTACAATTTAGATAGGTCTTTGTCTGGGAGGAAGTCATGTTATTTCTTATCTTTGAAAATAAGGGTAAAGTGGGATTTATCTCCTCCTGTTAATCAAGAGCAAATTAAATCCACTTTACCGTGCTGTAAAGAAATCCTTCTTAACAGACTTTCTTTAAAGTATGCTTTATTACTTCAGATACCCCTGACATTTATTTGTACAGACAACTGTAATCACTTTTGTATATGGATATATCAGCAGAAATATGCAGAACGTGTTATATTCTAGCAACACTTCCTCAGTACAGTTTTAAGTGAATATTTCAGCATATACTTATTTTTTTGGTCTTTATAACGGTTGGAAAGTTTACACTGTGCATCATTTCTTTTGAAACTATTAAAAACTTTCAGTCTGTAAACTAGCATTAAGGCAAAATAATTAATTTTTATTTTCATTATAATGTCAAAAAAAGTTAAAAAAAAAAATTGTTCAGTTTTTCCCCATCTAGATGTCTATAAGATTTCTGTTGATCTTTTGTTCAGCACAGTCACAGAAAAAAAAAAATCCCTTTCTGAAGTCTGAGGTTGTACTTTCAGTATAATCTACTGCACTTCCCATGAAGACCATACAAATTTCAGTATAATGATCATGAGTTGTATCCCCCTGAGTAAATGTTAAAATGTAAGAAACGCCGCTACTAGATTAAAAACAAATACAGGGGAGACAAAGGCTACAAAATGAATGTTTCTTTCATACAGGTTTCAGGGTTTTCCTTAACAGGGCATATATACTTCATGTGTGGCTGGAACTAAAAGACGTACGTCTCATGAATAGTTGTTTTTGCTAGCTCAAAATAGTCCTATAAGCCTACTACAGCACACTGTATGCACATCAGCCATTATCTGTAGAATACCAGTGATTCAGATGTCGGAAAGGAAGGGAAGGGAAGGGGAGGGGAGGGGAGGGGAGGGGAGGGGAGGGGAGGGGAGGGGAGGGGAGGGAAGGGGAGGGGAGGGGAGGGAAGGGAAGGGAAGGGAAGGGAAGGGAAGGGAAGGGAAGGGAAGGGAAGGGAAGGGAAGGGAAGGGAAGGGAAGGGAAGGGAAGGGAAGGGAAGGGAAGGGAAGGGAAGGGAAGGGAAGGGAAGGGAAGGGAAGGGAAGGGAAGGGAAGGGAAGGGAAGGGAAGGGAAGGGAAGGGAAGGGAAGGGAAGGGAAGGGAAGGGAAGGGAAGGGAAGACGTGCATGTTTTTGTAAGCAAAGAACCAGGCAAAATAAAAGTAATAAGTATTTGAAAGTTAACTGATTTTCTGTTGTATTGTCAAGGAAACCTAAGGAGTCAGCCATGCACAAGTTAATACTAACTTTATAAATTCCTTTGCTGGGTTTTAAAAGTAAAAAAGCCCTTATTATCATAGAAGAAAAAAAGGAGTTCTGAAGGTCTATTTTTTTTTCTTTTTCTTCAGTTGTACATTTTTGTTACCTTCAGTGGCTGCTGTTAGGGTTGCCAACATTATTTTTATTTTAATAGGACAGATTTTCAGCATTTGAAAAAGTGTAAATTTACATTGCACAATGCATAACTAAGGATGACGTACGAGTACGATCAACATAGCCCACTATCATTATCAGTGGATATATCTGAGAAATTGTAACCAAAAATTACTTTTCAGATTTTGTACAAATAGCACACTCTGAACTTCATTCACGTTGAAGCATTTCACTACATTCCATCTCCAATTCTGTTTAACCAGGAGCTCATCAGTGCTAGAAGTAAAATTTTTGATGCATTATTCAAGTTTGGGAGAACTCAATAAAGCTACTTCAAACAAATGACTCCTGTTCATTTATGATACTGCACAGTGAAGAAATAGTCAATATAGACATGAAGACAGAGAAGCAGCATACCTAACAAGGTAAAACACTTTCAAATCCTTCTTGTAGTAATCCTCAGGAGCATGAAACAGTTTGTTTTCCTGAAAGAATCCTTCTGAAATTCAGATACTCTCAAACCTCCAATAATACTTAGGCTACTATCAGTGCACATATGATGGGAAAGTTGGTTTGGACTGGCTGAGCATAAGCACCCAAAACAGTATCACTGACAAAATATTTACTAGAGAAATTACTTTAAAAGGCTTGAGAAACAAACTGCTAAGAAGTTTGCAGAATTTTCTGCATTCATTCAAGTCACAGTGCTGTAAGCCAGACTTATGCCAACTACAGTAAGAGAAACTGAGTATCAACTCAATTTTATCTGCAGCAAGGAAGCACAGAGGTGTAGGTGCTTTAACTATAAAATTTCTCATTAAATATTTCTAATTTTCAAGTGACTCTGCTTTTGTGTAACAACATAGGTCAAGTTTGACTTTATTCATATTTGATACCAAAACACCCAAATGCTCCCAGTGCTTTCAAAACACTTTGGCTGCTGCATATCAGGCATCCACACACAAAATATTCTGTAACATTTGTAAGCTGTCCAATAGCTGAGAATGCTCCCTGAGAAATACGTTGTTGAAATATAGTAGCTCTGAAAGGAAAAGAGAAAAAGAAAAAAAAAAACACTTTTTCTTTTTTTAGTTAAAACTAAAACACAATGTTTTCTGACTGGCTGTATTCTATTATTGAAAGCATCTTCTGGACAAAGAAAGATTCTACTATGCAAGTATGGAGAAGAAGGGCTTCTGAAGAAGAGAAGAAGCTCTTTATAGCCATGCCACTACACTGTTCTAATAGAGGGAGCTTCTCATTCAAGCCACTCTGCTGGAAGCTCTGATACTATTCATGCTTTAAACACCCATAAAACAAATCAGCTCATTTTAATTCCTTTTAATTCTAACCATTATATTTAATTTGTGATTGTAACAGTTAACTGAAGATGAACATTTTCCTGAGACTGTCTCTGCCTTGACATTTATAGGATTCGCTTTAAATGCCACTGTGTTTCCTTAATAAGATGATTCTTTTTCAATCAATATTTATATGCGCTATTAAAGAGTTACTACATAAGGCCAAAACCATCCTGCAATAGAGTGTTCTTTTACTATTGCATAGACCTCTACTCAGCAATGCACTGTGAAGATAAAGCAAAGTGTTTGGGACATTTCACTTTCAAAATTCACACCTCTGTCTTGAGTAACTTCATTACGAAGTAATGCAAGTACAAAGATGTTACACAGTCAACAGGACATCTGACTGAGACTTCTTTGCTAGAGTAGACTAGAGCAGCCAGTGAAATTACATACTTATTTGAGCAACCTGTTGCCTGCAGGAATGGAGAGTTCAAAGACTGACAGAAAGTCCACTTCAAGATCTGTTATTGCGATCCCTTATAATATAGCGTCTTTACACAAATGTGTACGCACACAGCTATCTGAGGAACCGTATATTCATCTTCTTAAAGATGTACAAGAAAGAGAAGCCTTTTTGGAAAGAAAAAAAAAAAGCCATAAAAAAAACTGTCAACTTGATCCCTTCTTCCAAGCAATTTTAAAATACATTTTTTCAATAAGTTCTCATTAGCAAAAACTACTAATAGTTCACTATATTTTTAGATTTTAAAGCTGAATGTATCTTTGCCATAAAAGAAAAAAGATTAATCATTGATCGACATTACTGTATGTTGGCTAAACCATTCAAACATTTGCCATTACGTTTAATTTCTGAGAGGTACTGTATACTGCAGGCTCTCCTGTGTCCCCAAATGTTCCACGGTCATTCCTGATATGGTAGACTCAATGTTTGCATACTTAATAAAGCCAAAACCACCAGTTTTACTGTTGCTGCTCATGAATATTGTAGTTGAGGAGGCAAGATTTATTAATTTTTAATATAACATTCTATAGCATTGAATAGTGTCATTGCCATTTCTTGCATGAATTTATCTGAAAAGTAAGTTATTAGTGACTTTTACGCTGATCCTTTCTATATCAGAGAAAAATACAGTTTCGTCTGAGCAGAAACAGAATCTGTCAGCTGCCCTTCAGCTAAGACACAAATACATTCTCTGACACTGAAAAACTGTGTCTGTTTTGTAATTTAGACTGCTCACAGTCAGGTATTTCAGGCATAACTAGTGAACTGTCAGTTTATTACATTTCAAATCTGTTTACTTCTATCAAATTTATTGCACCTTTCATCAAAATAGGAATGTTTTTCTTACACAGTAAAGTGTCTTTCAAATATCATACCTTCAAGTCCTGCAAAACTCTCTGAAATGTTGGATATTTAAAGTGGTACGATAAAATGTCAGCTGGTCTTCAAAACATATACAAATCATAGATCCACTTTCAAATCAGACTGTCTTAAATTAGGTACTCAAACCTCTATTTCAGAGCTGTAGATTTGAAAGCACTTAAGAATTATCTGAACTCAATATTTTTGTTTGCTGATACCACTGCATAATTTCACACCAGCTATAAATTCAGACACTTCGTGCAGCTTGTAACTAGGACAGCTACTGCCAAGAGTCTTTGACAGAGAAGACTGCCCCAAAACAGTCTTTAATAATTTCTTCAGCTGAGGAAACAATTTGTTCTGCTTTCCTTGTTCATTTTCTTATTCATCACTGGCTAAGTCCTCCTAAGTTTCTTCTTCCCTGAGGCCTCACAGGTCACTTGGTCCCTGTCCTATATAGGACATTTTGAACAATGTACACTATGTCAAAATTTAGGAAGCGCTGCTATATGCAGCAGAGAAACTGATAGGAATCTGTGTGAACGGATGGAGAAAATTCTTGAATACTTATGATCAAGAAAAAGCTGTGGGAAAGTTCTACAGAACAGGTCAGAAAGAAAAAGGGTAAGAAATTGGAAATAACAGGCTCATACTGCTGAACAATTAGCATTTAGATTAAGTGAGCTCTCACAGTTTAGGTGTCACAAATGAGCAATGTGAACACAAAAAAAATGTGTGATTGAGAGATGCAGATGCAAAACCAGCCGCAGAGTTTCACTGCTGATTCCCACAATGGCGTGTATTTAAGAAACCAAAGGCCAGAGGATGATGACTGATCAGTGGATGCACCCCACACTAGCTGCCATTTGACATTTTATCATCTTAGCTACAGGTATGTGAGAATCAGTGACTATAGTGGCATGTATCGCTGTATGACAAATTGTGTGCCAATTGTTTCAAGCAGGTTCATGGGGCAATTATCCCTCTTCTTCCCCATCTTTCTGAGGAGAAAGTGGGATGTGTAACTGATGGCCAGGGACATTTTGTTTTCTTAAGATCGTTATGAAAGTGTACATTGACATTGTAGCTTGCTTTGTTGTTCTGTAGGAAAGACAGACTTAATCTGATCTCAAAAAACACTTTATGTGCCCTCTTCCAGGACAACTCCCCTGCTTTGTGTGCTCACTTATTTGTTATGGGCTTTCCTGTAGTGCTAGTGACCTGCCGTAACAAGAGACACAACCTTTGCTGGGAACTGTGCTATAAAAGCACCAGAATACACAGCAAAAAACAGCCCTGTTTGCTTGTCTGTGGAAGATTTTTGAGCTTCTTTAACCTGGGACAAAGTAAGAATGATCTCAGATTGGTTTTGCTGACATTTGCACTGACCAAAATTGAAACCTTACTCTCTTAAAACCATCAGGTCACTCTACTCAAAAGCTAATGCAAATAAATGGACTCAAACTCTGCATTTTCAGGCATCCAAAAGCTTTCAAAGCCATGAGTTCTAATAATGCAACACTTAAGTGATCATTTAACAGAGTTATTAAAAAAAAAAAAAAAAAAGATCAAGTAGGATGATCTAATGGATTTAAAAATAAGTAACAAAATTCACCACGTAACACCAAAAAAGGCTTTTACAGATAACGATTTTTTTCCCTGATTTTGTAATGGTGCTGATGGTCACATTTATCTGCCCAGTGCAGTGCCAGATTTATTTTGATTCTTCTCTTCCCTAGTAACAGTATAAAGTACATGGTAGCTATATACCAAATTGAGTATCAGTTCTGTTAGTTGAGCTTAGCAATCCACAAATTCTAAACAGTGAAATGCTAAATAACATAGTAAGCACATATCATCACTGCAGGGCCCGACAAACAACTGGATATTTATCCTGGAAATTAACTGCATTTTAGGCAGTCCTAAATGGGTGAAAAAGCAAATCTTAGATATGTAAATCCATAAAACACATTTTATCTGCTTGCAAAGATGTGTAGTAGCTAATTAAACAGTATAATAAAAGGATTTTATCTAATGCATTTATGCCCAGTAGTTGATCAGCAGTTGATCAGCAGTTGATCATTTCTTTTTATGTGGCTTTGCTTCCTGACCTGATCCTTTTTGGAAGTGGGAGGAATTGTTATTAATTGTGTGGTAAATTGCTTTAGGATGTTTTTATTCTAATTGTTTTATCGTTATTTCTTGCTAAAACTGTTTTTACTGGAACCAATATTACACAAATCCACTGAGTGACTGTGGGCAGAGGTTACTCTTCACAACAGGAGTAAAACGCATCTTACTCCTTTCTGTAACTAGTTACAGAATAGCTGGTAATTAAAATCCAAAGAGTCCAAACTGCAGCTCAAGAAGTCTAGTGAGTTAATTTAACCATTATGATGGCTTGAAGACAAAGACTGAGAAAGACAATAAAATACTGACAATTTTCTCCACTTGCCATTTATTCCGCTCACTGAAGCTCACACCCCAAGTGAGCTAATTGAGCAGAACTTCTGTAGAAGTGGCACTTTGCTGTTGGTTCATTATTATCTCTGCCTGTCTGCATTCCACTGCTGCCCTTTCAGGTGGAAAGCTTCACGGGGCACGCATTTTGAGGACAGCTGTGGAACAGTATTTGTGAACTGAGATATGCCTGCAGAAGCACCCTCCCAGTTAGTCTCTAGCTGCCGTGCCATCTGCTCTAATTCAGTGCAACCTCTCTTCTTCTCGGCACTTGGCTTCCCATTGAAAGTAGGATATTACACCAAATACAAGAACAAGTACCAAAGATGGCATTTCAGTTTGCCTACTGCTAATAAAACGCATACTGGCAAAGTTATTTTAACTGCCTGCATATTTGCATGGCAACACATACTGAATTATCTATAAAAGCCTTACTCTGTTGCACAGAGGACAACTCTACCATCCATAAAATAAGCAAGTCAAGTAAGACGGAACAGGAAAGATGACCTTAAATGCATTCCTTACTGAAGAAATTAATAATACTCCTTTAGGAGTTAGGATGATCGTATTAAATTCAATATGTAATGAATGAAGTCGATGTAAAACGTTAACAGAAATTTATTAGTATGGGAAAAGTGCTTGAGTGCTCTGGTAACCATGGGAAGGTAGAAATAACTATGGTAATCATAGGCACAAAAAATATAAGAAATTACTACAGTACCTCATCTGTGCTGTTCCTATAGTTCTGGAATTTATCAAATTTGACTCCTGCTGAATTTGACGTGGTGCCTGTTGCATCAGTTCTCACTCCTAGACCTAACAGCCACTGCTGCATATTCCCTGCACCTTCCCGAGCTGTCCCTGTGGCCTCACCCACTCTTCCTTGTCCTTTTACCCAGACAGGCAGGAAACAGCACAAACTCTTGCTGCCTCAGTCCAAGTGCAAACTGAGGGATCAGCTAGCTGCCGTCAGCTTTTGGACAAGCTGAGCATCAAGCTCCTAGCTGCTGGAAGGCCCACTGACTGGATTTGGAGGCAGCATGCTGCCTCTAAATCAATTTATTTTTTCCCCATTGTAAGAAATAAACTTTTTTTTTTATTATTATTATTTTTTTAATTTCTAGTTGTCAGTTAAATCATATTGAAGATACTAGATAAGCTCAAACATAATACAGGAATACACAGATAGATATACAAAGAAAAAATGGATGCATATATCTCATTTCCTAAGGAATGTAATTAAAGTTTTTAAAGAAACACTGATGTCATGGCTGGAATTTGAATTCATTAGGGAAGAAAGTAAAAACATAAAATCACATTGTATTTGTAATTGAGAGCTTAAATTGTAATTGTTGCTTAAATTCTTAAGATCATTAATGTCACAGTTATTTCAACGGTGAAAAGATTACTTGATGGTTAGCTTTGTTCTGCAGGGAGCACCTTATATTTCCTTTACAAACCTTTACTTTCAGATCAAATCTTGTGCTTCATAGGCCAGCATGTTCTTGAAAATTTGAGGAAGTCACTAAGTCGGGTCTTCCTAGAGATAGTGGAAGACATTCACTTCTGAAAGAATACTTTTAACAACGCAGTGTTTGGGTTTCAGAGGGAAAAAATGCTCTTTCAGTCCATCAAGACCAGAAAAAGCCACCAGGGAGGTATGTCAAAGGATGACTTTAAGTGTTCAAAGATAGTGGGCTGAACTAAGTTGCATCAAAAGCTTAGGCTAACAGGCAAATTATTTTAGAAATTAGAAGAGGGGAATTGTTTGAGGCTACTTCTCTGCATGTCAAATTTATCATTAACCCATTCTTTAGTTTTCAGGAGAGTGAGATCTATGTGACATGTCTTCACTGTCTTCATATCTTTCTTTCTTCTCCCGGGCCTCCCATTTTGATAGGGATTAATACTGTTTTGTTACCTGCACGCAGGCGTACAGGGAATTAGATACAAGGAGTATATACATCTGTATACAAGGAGTATATACATCTGTAGCCAAGGGCTGCCTCACACCTCCACAGGAGTAGAGGCATGTACTTTCTCTGACACTGTGCGTATCTATATGGGCTCACCACCTTGTTCTGCAGCTTTGTCACCCCTAATGACTTACATGGCTCAGGCTTCCACCTCAGGCTATGGAGCAGCATTTTCATAACAACCCAGTGTACATGAAGACATGGTAAGGGGCAGCTGGCTCAACTAGGTATTTTTGTTTGGTGTCATGGGGACTCTGCTATGGAAAAACTCATAGGTACAAGGATGTTAATCAGTTGAACTCCTCTGATTTTACTGAAGCTGGACCAAAGCTGCTTTTCAACATATGGAAGAATAGTAAGAGTAATTAAGTTGCCAGATGGAACTATTAGACACTGTTTTACACATCTCATTTAACTCAATATATTGAATTCAATGTAAGTCAAATACATTTTGGAAAATATTTCCAGTATATTTTAAAGACATCACCAGTAGAAGTATGATGCTTATTTCTCTGAATAACACATTATAATTGAAGGTAGTATCCATAGGTTGTATCTATATAAACGCACAAAATATTATACGGGTCAAAATATAAAAATACTCCATATAAAACCAAGCGACATTCTAAGAACTAGGATTTGGGGAAAAACAGAGAAAAGAGTTTTCCTTGCAGAGAAACTTTTATTCAGTTATCTGATGAAGCAGTCAATTAGCAATTTTACATCTGCAAACTTACTTCTGTGCAGCCTTCATACACCTACTAAGTGTTCAAAATGAGATTCTCCTTCTCCACCTTCCCCAGTTAAAATCTTCTTGCCCTATCCCATGTGGCAATACAGGAAACAGCACTTATTTGTTCACCTATAGAAAGCCTTCCTTAACCTAAGACAAAACGAAATGGTCAACCTACTGGAAACATTAATTAGCTATGCTCTATTTGGTCCAGAACTACTTGTCTGAGAAGGCTGCAGACCTCCCTGGAATCCACCTGCTATGGCAGTCTTGGTGGGGTGGCACAGGAGACCTTGTGCAGCTTTGTAGCCCCAGTTACAGCCTGGGTTATCACAGCATTAGGAGTACATTTGCTGCTAATATGCTCGGCAGAGAAACAGTTAATACTTTTCTAATGCTACCAGCTTTTTGTCAACATCATATTTCAAAGGATGCAGGCAGATGGCATCACCTGCAAAGCTATTGTTTTAGTTTGTCATGAGACAGAGCTGTACCTGGAGAGCATTCTGAAGTTACCATCAAATAGGTTAAGTACAGAGCCTGCGTGTTTGACAGAAATAACTTAAATACTTCAACGAATAAAATACAGTGTGTTGTTTTTTGGTTTTGTTTTTTAAATAGCTGAGATGTCTGAATCCATGTGGCGGTTTCAAACACTAATTTTCCTTAAAAATGTTTTTGTAAAAGCACTTCCTGCAAGCATTGTCAAGGTCAGATAGGAGGCGTCTGAAGTGAACAAATGTAATAAAAATAATTCTGTACCTTTTAAAAACTATATTAAGAATCTATATCACAGGCTGTCTTACTTCTCTTATTTTGGCTACCTAATTATTCTAGTGTCTCTACAATGATAAAAATTCTTTGCTGAGCATTTATTCAGGAGATGTCATAACGTGCAATGTTTTAATAGCCATCTGAATTAAAACGTGGGTTTGCACAAAAAAAAAAAAAAACAAAACTAGAATTACTGCAGAATGTCTGCAGTAATCCAATTATGATATTGGTTACATATACCTAAGAGTTCTTGCCTTGCTCCTTCTTTAAATGAGTTTCTCATAGGTCAGTCTATAGTATACAAAGATTTTCTTGTATTTACAGACAAAGTTACAGACACATTGGATGTGTCTTCATGTCCTCATTTCCACACTGCAAATGTGTACTGGTATAAAGTGATGAGGTAAAAATAGAGGTACAATCAAATGGTGGAAACATCTACCAGGGTACAAATAGGTTGAAAATGCAGATTGCTATGCAAATATTCTAGGTCTTTTTGTGCTACTAGAACTGTGTGTTAACAGCATAAAGCCTCAGGCTTCTTCCTCAGTATCTAATGCATTTGAGAACTATTGTTTGCTGCAGATGTGACCCAGCTTTCTTGGAATGAAGCAGAAGGCTCCTTAAACCTAATACAGTAGCATTACTGAGCTACATAACCTCTTCTGAATGCGTGGAAGATGCAGAAAGATGAAAAAAATACAAATTATATGCAAAAGTATATGCAAAGAAGGAGAAAGCACACAGAAATCAAAATGCTAAGAATAAAAGCCGATAATAAGGACACCATCAGGATGGTGGGACCACACACATGCACACCAAGAAGATGCCCTGCACATCACGGACAAGCTCTGCCTAAGCAACAGCACAAGAAACAGCCTGGCTGCAGATATAAACAGAGGCAAGCACACAATTTTCTGCCATTTTGAGTGGTAACTTACTGATGATAGACTACTGAGTTGGCCATATTTTATGCAGTGCTTAAAGCACTAAGGACTAAAGGTGGCTGTACATAACTCTCTCTTATACATTGCACGTGCTTAATTATAAAGGAAATAAAACGCATCTGTGCTTTGTTGATCAAGCCCTCAACTGGGTGCATAAACTGCTCTTGTGTGCCACTGTATTACAAGGAAATAAGCACTTTTTGATGAACTACTTCTGATTTTAGACATACCCTTCAAGAGTTTTCCCATCGTGAGACATTTAATATTACAAATCTTTCGTCATAGATTTCTGTTTCACACTTTCTGCCCTTTTACTCAGCCATTTCGGGTCTACTCTTAACAGATTGAGAAATAAATGCAGCCCAAAACATCCCCTGGATTAGAATTTAAAAAGTTGTATGAGGAGATGGTTAAAATGTAACTTTTGTCCATTACACTTTTTCAGAGTTCAAAAGTGTTCCCACACCTCTGAGAGACAATACTGAATCATCTGTAAAGAGCCCAAAGATAAATTTTAGACCAGTAATATTGCAGAAGGTAACTCATCCGAGATGTAGGGAGAACAAGGGGTTTAAAGTCCCTGCTTGGCCTAATTTGGCACAGAAACCCAACCTGCCTTTGCAAGTGTGGGTAAGTATTCTACCAGCTGCACTACTGAGCCATTTACAATTCCTCTCTATACCAACGACCTTTTAAATTTTTATAAAAATTTAAATACCTTCCTTGGAGAGACTTAGGCTGTAATAGTACGGAGTTAAAGTTACTTAAAATGAGAGCTGGGTTAAAGCCAAGGCAAATAGGGATTCACATTTTATTTTCTCACATCCCAGAAATACTCCTTAACCACTGTGCTAACCTCTACTTTGACAGCTTTCTTCCCATCTCTCTCTTCCACTGTTCTAGGCATAGAAAATGTCTTGAAGCAATGGCAGCTTTGCATCAGAACTCGCTTTCATTAATCAGAATTTTCTGCCTCTCGGCCCCATCATTACACCTAAGTGTCCTGGACCACATCCATCAGTGTGCATGTCCTGTTTGCCTGCATAGTTATCAGGCTGTCACATACAACAAATATCCTCTTTACACCAATGCATGAATGTATCATGAGGATATAAGCAAACGTTTTGTGACACTTGCGAGGAAAAGCATGTGCAAGTACAGTTTATAACCAGGAAAGTTTACTTTCCATTTCTGTCCTGACTTCTTCCATAATATATGTGTATTAAAGCAGAAACAATGCAAGTAGCAGAAGCACTCAGCAGACATCATGGCACAACTACACTGGTAAAATATAATTGACTTCGGAAAAAAGAAAACCTAAATTAAATTTTGTACTCCACATTTAGCCTCTACAATGAAGCCATAATGATCTCAGTGTTGTGTTATTATCACCATCTATTTGGCCCATCTGATATGTTTTGATGTTAAGCTATATCTGGATAATGCATTCGCATGAGCCAAAACCAAAACGAATGCATTGGTATCAGGTGCAGTATTGATCTACACTGGTAGTCCGAAATAGAATATACATAAATATTGCATATTGAAAAAAATGTACTCTGTAATTTTACAAGGCAAGCATTTCATTTGTTGTAATAAATTCGTAATCTGACAGATTGCAGACAGAGCAATGTTTACAATATTTTAAGGTTCATCTTGTTTCCTTGTTCTTCTGTGTTGTTTTGGCAGTGAGACATAATTCATGCTTTCCTTTCTATCCTACTGTAATGGCAGTGCAGTAAATTATACCTGAGGTTATTTTAGCCAATCAGGAACCCTGATTAGTTGTAGTCTAATTAAGGAATAATGAATGGGGAAGTGACAAATTTCCCCTTCCTCATTTATTTTTGTAATTAAATTGCATACTGTGCATCAATCAAATAATCTACATTATTAGAATTTGCAAACTTTTTTTTGGAACCCACGTGTTGCTTTGCTGGCAGGAGCATTTATCAGGTTTTATGGCCAGCTGTCAAGAAATCATAAGGCACAGACATTAAGCTATCTATCTGATAAATACCCTCAAGGAAAGATCGAAAATAATCAGCCATAGCTGTTACAAGAATGCCAGAGCAATGTGCAGGGTTTTCACTCAGTGTGGAAGAGGGTCAGAGCTTGATGTTAAGATAATTATTTACGTTCACAGACAACTACTAAGGCCAATGATTCTCCCAAGCTCTTAAACTTCTATAATTTCGTCTGTGGCATTATTTGTCCTTCTGTTAGTCTTGATATGCACTGAAAAAGTCATAGAATAGATGGTGTGCTGAGTAAATTAGAGGTGACAATCTCTACCAAAATAAATAAATAAATAAATAAATAAAAATGGATAAAGTCAACATTCCACATTCCTAAGTTCACAAGCAACAGATATAATGCACTTTGGGGGCCTACGTCTTATGGAAGAATTAGGAAGTAGTAAATAAGACTCCTTAGAAATGTTCAAATACAGGGATTTGCTTTTGAAAAATTTCTACTTTTCCAAGGAAAAAAAAAGTACCAAAATAAAAGAAATCTAACTTTAGCCAAAATGCATCATTGCTTAGTTCAAATATTTCCTTGATGTCATATAAGTGGAATTCAAGACCTACAGAATCTCTTTCTTGTTCTAATGGGACATCTATCTGCTCATCTGTCCTGTACTCCCCAGGCTGTTTCACAGCCCCTTTCCATAGTGGGTGAGACTGTCATGGCCACGAAGCATCATGCAGGGGGAGGAAATCCAAATGGCATTTGTACCTTTCGGAGTAAGAAGGCAAAAACTACAACATCATGTGACCTTTCTGACTTAAATAGTTTCCATTTTCAGGCATTTGTCTAGGGAATATTTTGCTTGACCTATTTATCTCTCTTTTTACATTCCTTCATGAAACCAAATTCACTAAATGTTTTCTTCAGCTGAAATCGCATTATCACAAGAAACATATTTCCATCAGGAAAGTTTTGATCAGTGCTTCTACAACCCATTCTGAAGTTGACAAAACTAACTCATTCTTGGTAGTTCACAACTCTTTTCAGTTCCCTGCTTATGCAAGGTGGACAGTTTATATGCTTAGTATTAGTTAAAATTCAAACCCTTCTGTTTTTACATTTTTAAAATTTATTTATTTATTTTTCCCTTTTTCATTAGTATCTCATCATGCCCAAAGCTATTGCTGCAGTTGACTGACAACTTTAAAAGTGGGATAAAAATAGCAATGATAAAAAATTCCAACATAGAAGCAACATGAATGCATAAGTCATCAGGACTAGCTATGGATGTCTACTATCAAAAATAAGCTGATCCAGCTATGTATGTATGTATGTATGTACAGCATTAGTGGCTGACCAGCCTCTCATATTACATAAATAAATATATAAATATGTTTAAGTGAAAAGATATAGTGACAACAGTCATTAGAAAGTCACCTCTGCTACTGAAATAAAGCTAATCATGTCTCTCTCATCCATTCCCCTTCCAAGGTATCATGGTACAGAGTCATATTTTTCTTGGAATTGCTAAAATATATTTGAGGCAGAAATAAACACTGTCCTTATAATTTAAAATGAGAAAGACCCACACTACAACTCTAAACTAAGCCCACAAAAGTTTGAAGTCTTTTCTTAGTAGAGAAAAAGTAAAGCAAACTCTAGGAAAAGTTGTGCAGGGAAGAGTTTTCTTCTGTCAGGTGTTCTGTGCTACACTAGATCTAATGAGCTTCTTAACACTCATGAGAAGGGTAAGTTTACATGCCTGTGGGTATCCACGTAAGACAGAGACAACACATATCTGACATCTTTTAAAGATTTACAGTTCCTGGTGACATAAAAAGCTTCAAATCTTGCTTTGCATTGCTTCTCATCTAGGTTCATTCTCTACATAAGGTTTAACTTAAATCCTCAAGAAAATACAAACACTTACCTCCTACTTTGTAATTAAAATGAAACAAGGAAGTTAGGATCCTAAGTACCTCTGAGGTACCTCTACCTTCTCAAAGATGATAAAAAGAATAATGACATTAAGTATGCATTCTGCCCACATATTTTCATATAGCAAATAAATAGTTACAAACTCCTTTGTAGATCTTTTACCATGGTGACATTTACAATGGCTTCTTCCTAGGGTTATATTCCAGTAGCCTACGTGAAAAATAACAATAGAACCAACAACTTCTAACTTCTTTCAGACCAGCTTTTTCACTGCAATATTTTTAACACAAAAGCATTAAGGAGGTAGTAAATCAGATATTTTTACATATTTCAGATAAAAATAAAAGCAAAATGGTAAACTTCCATTCTTTTTTACATAACTCCTTACAAACAACTTCATCTATAATTATCAACACTAACACAAACTTTGAAAATTTGAAATGTTAAGCTTTTATGTTTCATTACAAAAATTACTGTGCTATAAAATCACAAGGTAATAGTTACAGCTATGGTTATGGTTTGAATGACAATCTTTGCTTTGCTTGAAAAAAAAAAAAATGCCCATAGTTCACATGTCCTCTAGTACTAGTCTGCAGAGTTTGAAAGATGGGTCATTGTATTCAGAATATGAACTAATCCTCAACTAATGAACTGAACTAATCCTAATGTTTCTCAGAAATGATCAAGACACTCTAATTTCTTTGAGACATGGGAGCTGGGAAGAGGGAGCAAAAGCTTGGATTTTGGTCTTGGCAAATGGTGTGTATGAATATCCTGTAAGATTTCAGTAAGCCCTACATGCTTTAGGAGCAAAAACACTTGAGTGAAATAAGATTGCATGACTTTAAGCTTCCAAACAGAAATGTAATATTGATCCTCAAAAATCATTACTCTGTTAATGCAGGGGGAGGGAAAAGGAAGAAAAACTCTTTCTAGTAAAGCTTCAGGCAAATATCACAAGGGACTTCTGAGTCCTCAATATGCCGCAACTTTCAGCAAATTAAAATATGCAAAACTTTTCAGAGTTTTAATGTAGTAAACATTTCAAAAGCCATTTTTCACTATTTCAGTGTGTGTATATACCACTACGCAGCTGGGAAATCTAATTTAGGTTTGAAATCTGCTTATAGTTTTGAGATCCTTGGCAGTGTTTCTGGGGAGGTCCTTGCATAATGATTTTAGAGCAGGATAAAAATGTTATTAGAGCCAAATCTATTGTAAGGTAATGAAATGGCTTTACTCGTTTATTATAAGTGCCCACCTTTTTCCCTTATTCCCTGCCTAGCAGGTCACCACAGCAATATTATTTTAATCACAAAGAAATATATTTCTAATGTCTCACAGAGGCAACCAAACCACTTCACATTATTTGAACTATTACGGAAATATATATATATATAGGTTTTATACTACACGTACATAGGTAGTTTTTAGGTATGGGTGGGTGATAAAAGGAGTTAAAGGGTTAAGAAAGCATATTTCAAAATACTTCATCACTACTTGACACTGTTGACTGTGTTATATTTATCATCATCTAGAAGCAGAGAAATTGGGGGAAAAAAACAATATTAACAGGTGCTTTCCACTTGCATTTTTCAATATCAGTTGCTTTCCTTAGAAAAGTGTTCTTGAACTGTGTATAACTATTCTCTCTCTAAACTGTTGGAGGATCTTTAAATTCAGCTGAAACAAAACTAATTCACATGAAGAACATCATTATTTCTTTATGCATAAGAAGTGATTTCTCCTTTACCTAGGCTGCATGTGCAGCTGGTGGCAAACAAAGAAGTTCATTTTCTCTATTTCTTTAAGTCTGATGTCTTTGGATAAGAAAAGGTACGGAAACTATTCCTCTGCCCACTCATATTTTAGCTGTAGTCTATATTAACTGAAGCGTTTTATGTTTAGGAAGGTTTAGTGCCAGTGAGTTTTATGACAGTTTTATTGGAAACCTTTAACAAGATTCGGTCTTTGTGAACAGCTGAACCAATGAGCAGCCTGATGGTCACATAGTATAAATGCAGTGATAGGCAAAAAAACACTGATCATCCAGGAAAAGAGAGAGAGAGAGAGAAGTAAAAATAAACCTTAAGAGCATCTTACAAGCATTTACAAGCACACTCAAAATTTCACTTGTTCTGTCCCATCACTTAGAGTGTTTGAATTGCTGTGCCTATGTGAGGACAATCCTTCAGAATAAATGACAGGGGCAGCACTGGAAAAAAAAATTGTTACATTGTTACTTGCATTGTATGTACAGCTAGAAAACATCATTCTTTTCCCTTCTTCTCCATGTTGCTACCAGCCCAAGTCTCTCCTGAGTGGTATCTGCAGTCAGTACAGATGTATAGGTTTGTTGTGTTCCTGATGGAAATTGCTCCACCTTCATGTGAGATACTCAGACTGAGAGGGGAAAAAAAAAAAAAAAAAAAAAAAAAAGATCTCGAGGCACTCGACTTGCAAATAATCTGTCACAGCAGGTCAGGGTCAGCTAACTTTCCTCACTAAAAAAGAAAAAAGCAAGAAGCAAAAGACAGACACACAGATCTGATTTCTGCAAACATCCAGCCCGTCTGCTCTGCCAGATGGCCAATTGAATCACAGGAGGAAGGTGTCACAGTCACAGAGAAACCCAAACCTTTCGTGCTTTATCATACTCTACCCAAAAATAATAATTCAACAGCAGCCAACAGAACCCTAAAGGCTTTGTGTACTAGCATCCTGAGCTTTCCTGTAATCACTGTGATATCTCCAGGAACAAGGAGTGGCATGAATCATTATTTGGATGTGATAACATGACCCATACAAACATTAGGGGATAATGGGCAAGCCAGCACTCTGCAAATCGAATCACACCATGATCCATCATTAACCTAAGTGAGCTATTGCCTTATTGAAGTAGCCCCGTAAATGAATAGGTCACAGTCTATTTAAAAGCTGAGAGATTTGTTAATGCTCCAAGGACTTATATTCTATTAGAGAACAGAGGCTGAGTATAACTGAAATTTAAGTATGTCCTTAAAGGATAGGTGGGAAAGAATGGAAAACCTAAGATTCATACAAGGAAAAAATTAAAATGTTTTATTCAACCATACTTACACACATATATATAAAGTTTTTTATATGTATCAGTTTACATTTCATCTTAAAGAAGGAAGAAGAAATCATCAATGATTTCAATTTGGTTTTATTGCTCACAACCTTTTATGGCACTAAGAGTTAAAACATTGGGACTATGTGAAAATTAAAGCACTTCCAGTTAATCTGAATCAGCATTGCATGATAAATTAGCATTGCCCTTCAGTAAAGACTTTCAGAATTCAACTTTGGAGATTTTCAACATTAAACCATTTAATTCAGGAACTCTGGATTTTGCACAGACATGAGTCTAGGTGTTAATACCAATTCTTTACTGTTTGGTTTAGATAACAGGACTGAGCTTCAGGACCAATTAAGACAACCCTTTCAAAGATTTTCCCCATTTTTTTACTGCATCCTGGACATTTTACTTAATTGTGGATGCAACAAAGAATTATGGACACCATCCTTTGAGACTGTTGAATCGTAAATGAAGAGGGAATTCTTTTGCTCCTAAATTTTCCTGAAATAAAGTTTAAGTCAAGAATTATTTATTTCTTCAGAAAAAAAAAAAAGGTTTTATTTGTTATCTTTAGAGCTACAAAGCTCATAGCAATTGACTTCAAAAAGGGGAGTAAATATATGAGTCTATTATGCAAATTTTTATATACCACAGCAATGCAGTTTTGCCTGATAAAGGGCTTAGCAGCTGAGAGGAAGGCATTTTCCTGGGGAACTGCGGGGGGAGCAATTTGGGAGGGGCATGTGCAGCAGAACTTGCTAAACGGTGGGGAAATAGGTAATCCTAACACCTGAGAGCTTTTTTTTTTTTTTTTCTAGATGATAGATTATTTGCTTCTACTTTCTTCACCTTCACCTTGAAAAGTTCAAAAATATCTTCGACTGTCTCCCTTATGACTGCTGTTTTATAGCTGCTCCGAGTATACTTATGGTATTTTAAGGGCATCCGTCTTGCACTTCTTGCAAATTCCAGGGCCCCATCACAGAATAGCTTTGACAACACTTTCTAAGGAGTAACAGAATAAGTTATTAAATATTACTACATATACTGTTTTGCTAACTTTTTGTTGGGACACATTTTGCTTTTGATACACTCACTTAATATAATAATTTCCTTCACACTTCCCCAAAACCCTCTGAGATTTGCACCTGCTGGATTGAAATTCACTGTGGCACACTGTTTTTACATCTGACAAGGGTGGTCAATTTTACTCTCCAGTCACAGCTTCAGGAAGGGCATTCATATTCATATTTAAACAACGGTTCACTCTATGGCCTTGAGAACCATCCCCAGTGAAATACCATTCTTCTGCATAATAATGAAGTCCCCAGGAACCACACAGACATTTTGCCGAACGTTGGGCACTAGAGGAAGCTACTGCATTAGCCTCTTCTCTAAATTCAAAGCCTGTCTTACACTTGTATTTCTGGAAACTAGCTGATGATCTAATACGAATTGCTATGAAATGAAAGTAGCATATCAACTTCTACAGGCACAATTTTTTACCCTTAGACCCCTCAGGACTGTATACAGGCAACTGAGGAGCACTTCTTTGTGACTTCCATTTGATCCAGTAATAGAATAAAAGCACAATTTCTCAGCATAAGGGGACAACCAACAAGTTAGAAAAGAGCATACAGAAAACAACACAACTGTTTATGAAAAAAATTAGGAATATAGTACAAAACAGCTGCAACCTATGCTGTCACCACCTTCTCTCTCCACCACAGACACACAAACGACAATATAAATTAGTTCTTTTGAGTTACACTCTGTAGAAATTACAGTCACATTAACCTGAAAAGTTCATCCTTGTCTTCTGGAGTATGTGGATGAGTTCTCAGAACTCAAAATTAGCAAAGTTTTGCATTATTTCCCTCTCTTGCTATACCTGATAGTAGTTTTTAGGTCGATGAAATAAGTCTCTGCTCCCATCACTAAGAACAGATAATACCATAGTACCTCAAAAAAAAAAAAAAAAGTGAATGAATAGCAATATTTTTGTTACAGTACATTTTCTGTAGACCTCACTCCTGTTTATACGTACCCATTCACGTTCACCAGGAAACCATCTCTATGTGCCACTCCCGTACAGCCTTTAGCCAATGTTGCAGCTGGTGACTGTACCAAGTCTTCCATGTGTTATCAGGGTTTGACTAGGTAAGTAGGTAAAAATCTGGGTTTCAATACAGGAGGTTCACAAAGTAAAATGCATCCTCATGGAGTGATATGTGGGTGAATATGTCTGCCTTGGAACATAGGAAAAAAACAACACATCTTCCAAAACAGCCACCGGAATACAAAGGTACTCTCCTGCTTATTTCTTGCTGCCTACTTTCATGTGTCCTTATGCACTGGAGGGGATATCTCTTGCTGTGAACATGCAATTTAAATGAAGCGCTGTGTCCTTCAAGTCACACCACAGCCTTCCTTCCACACGCTCACAGACTTGATTTCTCATTCATATGCATGTTTGTGTGTAAAAATTCTCCTGACAGTGGGCCAAAAGCATGGCTTTAGGTTTGAAGTAGGATGCCTAATGCTTATGAGTGGATAGAGAAAGAAAATACACAACAGGAAGGTCAAATCTTTGACCTAAAATGGAGCTTATAAATTAAGAAAGGGCAAAGACAGATGGTAAGAAAGGGACAGACCGGTATAAAACAAATGACTCAAGTGTATGTCTTACATTTCAGGTGAATCTTCATAAAATGTGCATGTTTCTATTAATTTGCACTTAATTAATCATTCATTTTCATGTATCAGCCCAACCAAGTGGGGATGTTAGACAGCAACAATTTCATAGGAGAATCTGCTTGCACAAGGCTTGCCATCTGAAGAAAGAGGGTTAGATCCAGGCCATTTTGCTGACTGCTGATCCACTGCCAAGGAAATCCACAGTGCACTTCCATGGCTTTCCTTAACTGTACTAATCGTAGCTCCCAGGAGGAGCTTTACCAGCAGGTATGTAATGAGCAGGGCAGCAACATGGTAGCCAAGGCTCTGCCTGGCCTAATGCCCATTATTTGCCAGTAACAGAACAGTAATATCTTTTTGACAGAGGGAGTCTCCAAGCAAGGTTAAGCCAGCTTTATTTCTCCTCTGTGCTCCCACAGAGAGAAGGATCAACCAAAACTGAAGCCAGTTTCTAGAGGAATAAATAATTACTGTTGGAACACAACATGAAAGACACTGATAAATCAAGCCTGTCACGCTAGTTCATTGAGCTGTCTCTTCAGTGAATCATATCGCTTTATTTCTCTGACAGATACCAGAACCAGGGCTATTTCCATTAATGCCAGGAAAGTTGAAGCAAAGAGGTTTTATTCAACTGTAGTTAGCTAGAAGAAGAGAAGTCTGTATTTTAAGTGTTTTAAACCAAGAGTGGATTTCAGTACTATCATTTCCCTATCTACCATCTTTATCTTTTCATATGCAGTTCAATCCATCAGATCATTAACACATTCTCTGTGAGACTCACTTTATTATTTTGAAGTGTTTTGCTTCTGCTCAAGTCATTTGCAAGGTGCATCTCTAATTTCACGTCTCATTGTATTTCGAGCTTTTATCAAAGTTTTCAGTGGTTTATATAAGAAAAAAAAATCTACAAAACAGAATTGAAAAAGAGACTACCTCTGGGGTGAAGGTGCTGCATAGCCTGCAGCCTCTCATTCTCAGTACAAGGATGTCTTTGGAGCATTCTACTGGTAAATGACAATGGGAACTCAAATACAGTAAGTGCAATAAGACCATCTACTTTGAAGCTCTGGCTGGGGCATCGCAAAACTCAGTTTATAACTAAATTTTGCTGTAGGTAGTATGAATATATGTATCGAGACAAAGAAATTAAAAACACAATGCAAAGCAAAAAAAAATAAAGTATGTAATTGCTACAAAAGTTCAAAAAAATATATAACCATAATAAACTGTTCACATAATAAACTGTGAACTAAAAAGTTCACTGGATCTGTCAGGAAAAGCAATCCCTTTTTGGTGTTAGCAAAGCACCTATTTCAGGGTCTCTTCACAACAACTTTCACTGGATAAAAGGAAACAAATCAGTCAAGTTAAAACTATAAAGAGCAATGAAATTAGGAAAGAGGATCTAAAAAACCAGTGTTCCCAAGACAGTATATTTTACTCATGTTTTAGTCAACAACAATGCAGATTCTTCAGTAATAAGAAATGATTAATACTTCGTTGTACTTGTCAGGAAAAACAAGTACCTTCTTTAAGAGGGAGATTCTGAAAAGCACACTAGAGCGCGTGGAAATCATTTCTTAATATTAGGTAGACTCCTAAGTGGCATCCTGAACTGAGACAGACATAACCTTCTATTTGAATTGAGGCCTCTGAATAGCAAATTGCATTAAAGAGGGATGACTGAATCTGTACTCCATCACCCTGTTTTTTACCTTATATAATGTATACCTTAATAATAACCCTGCCAGGTTTATACAGTGGAATCTGGCACTATCACAGTACAAAATAATGCTCATTTGCAAATATACCCCAACATATCACTTCCGCCAGTTACTGGACATTACTGCTATGGCAGGACACTTACAAGATCACACCGCTCCTAACTCTAGACCGGTACAAGTGAATATAACAATTAATATACCACAGCAGAGCCTAGGCTCTTTCTCCCCATAGAAGACTTCTAGGAAAGTGAAATCTAGAGTGGGAAAACAGAAGGGCCATCTCTTGCATAAGATGTTTTATTTCAATCCCTTCAGTGAACAGTAAGTTGCCCAAGAAAAAGCAAGAATCTCATGATATTTTTCTTAACACAGTTATAACATTTAACACTTCAGGCAACATTTCTTCTTAGCAGCATTTGGCTATCCAGTCTCTCTTGATGCTGTGCTCCATAACTCATTGCTTTGTGATACCCTAAACACGGTAAGTGCTATATTAACTCAAATTCTCTATTCCTTTAAAAATGTCTCGTAAAAATGTCTCTGTTTAAAAGGTCTGTATAAGCACACCCAGACTTGTGTATACATAGAAATGCTTTAAGTGGAGGCATTTTTCTAAATTATTTTAAAAATCAGAATAGTATTTGGCCTCATATAACAAATACCATGTTCCAGATCTCTCAAAAGTGCTTTGCAAATGAATAGCTTTGAAGCCAACCAATATAGTGATTCAGTAGGTAAATACATATCATTTGAAGTAGTGCAGATAAATGTAGAGGAATTACAGTTTCTTGTCTTAACACACAAATAGAAAAGCCATGGTTAAATTAAGAAAAATCAAGATAGTATGGAATCAATGTTCATTTTTCATGTTCTGTTTCTCACCTGTCTCTATTAATGTTTGCATTAATTGTTCTATTAATTTACAGGTTCAAACACATCAGCTGTCAGAAAGGATTGCTGATGTGGAAATGAAGTGGAATTATGAGGTCATAATTTTGATCTTGTATACACGTATGTGTTTTGTTTTTGTTTTTGTTTTGCTTGTTTTTTAATGTATTTACACTGTAATCTAACTGACCTAGATTTTCAGAAGAGGATGACACTTCTACTGGAGTTATTCAACAATTTCTTTATTTTTGCTTTTTTTTTTTTGTCTGAAAATTATTCAGAAAACAGTACAGTATTCCGAAAGGCAAGAAACATAATTGCTTAATAGAAATACAAATTATTTTTTTTCCAAAACCTCTTGACTGTGAATTGGACAACTGTCATAACCTAATCAAAATGCAAGTCATCATCACAAAACGATTTCATACTATACTCACATCTCTACTATTAACTCTATTGTGTGGTATTGCAGTACAAGACAGAACTTTTATCAACATTTGATTACTGTTAAATAAGCACTTATTGATGTACATTGTTGGAATCGGAACTAGAATCATAGAATATCTGAGTTGGAAGGGACCCACAAGGACCATCTAGTCCAACTGCTGGGTTCCTAAAGAATCACCCCCAAAAAATAAAAATAAAAAAATAAAAAATTCAGATCAGTGTATGTCAAAAATACAGCTTCTAAAGAAAAGATATCCATAAAAAGATATTTTGCTTCTTGGTTGTAACAGTTTCAGACAACTATATAACATCTAGAAACTAAGAACACAGATGTATCTTTACAAGTATAAATATAAGCAAAAGCAATATATTCAAGAGCAACAGGTATATCTCCCTGGGCAGACCCCGTCATCTTCAGAATGATGTATGTACAGAAATTCTTTTCATACACCTTCCTGAGAAAGTTGATAATTATGATCAGCTATGCCTCACAAGAGAAAAAAGTGTTCCAAGTATTTTCTTTTGTTTTTGTTTTTTAAGAGTCAATGAGCGTATAAGAAACCGTGACCATTGAATCAGTTTTCTAGTACGACGCATGCGTGAAGGAAAACCCCACACTCTCCAAATGAGATGGCTGCACATATTTCCGTGGCTGTACATACAGCAGACATGAGTCTGGGTACCCACCCCCTCCACTATAAAGACAATACAAATTCATACCTTGACTTTATCCTGTCTGTTTTACTGCAACATTTTCATTTTATGTGTGCATGTCTGAATAGCTTAGAAAGGTTAATATCAGATAGATAAATCCTATGAGGATGCTACAGTTTACCTGAGTGCTGGATGACTATAAGAATATTTGAAGAATTTGACAATGCTTTGCACAGTTCTGTGCAACCTACCCACTTCATTCATTCTGCAATAACTGTTTACTTACTTAAACACCTTTTCTAAACCTTTTATGAAGCATTTATAACTACACCTTTAAGATAGCAAGATAGAAGTATGCAGATAAAAGCAATAAAGACAGAAACATCATGCAATTCTCCTATTACACAGGTGTCAACAATTTCTAAAACATTCTTGTGCAGGAGAGTATTTAAAATGTTCTGAATAGTGAAAAAGCTGTCAGCCTAAAAATTATTTAAGGAAAAGCAATTTAGGAATTTGCCAGCCTATAAAATTTTAAAATCAACTTTAGCGCTACCACTGAACTAATGGGTTATTTAAGGTTGAAAGAAAGCAAAATAAGCATTTGCTTTCCTTCTGAATACTCATTACTGGTCATCTTTTTCTTCAGAAAAACAACACCCCAACTGATGGATACAAAATAAGAAACTGCATATAGCAAGGCAACCGTAACATTTATATTTGCCTTTCTGTTATCTATTCTATACTGCATGTCACTGCAACTGAAGCAGTATTTCTTCATATACAGCTGTTAAACATTAAAAAAAAAAAAAGGCAAAAACAAACCCACAAAGTATTCAGTATTTGCAGGGAATTCTGTCTACATATTGTGAATAGAGAGGAAACTGTGGGAGATCATATTATCTCTGTCTGGTATACCATTCAACAGAGTAAACAAATACCAGACTTGACATTGAGAACAGTTCTTTTTTTTTTTTTTTTTTTTTTTTTTTTTGGGAGGGGGTGGGAAGAAGGGTCTTGTGAGGGGCCACAAATTAATTTAAATTAAGTAAACTCGTGGCAAAATGTTATATGTACATTGTCTCTGAGAAAGCCAAATACATTTCTTTTTTAAAAAAATAATTTCAACATAAAAAGAGAAGCGTCTCCAAAACCTTCCCCAAAAGAGAACCTGTTTTCTCTGTGCCCCCTCTAACAGGGACACAGTCCCAGCGAAGCGCAGCGCCAGGTACCGAGTTGGATTAGCTGAGCTGGACGCCTTCGCTCCGTGTGCCGAGATGTTCCAGAGCACTCAGATCAGATCAGCAATTAACTGCTTATGACTTCTGCACCGCAACCATCTGGCTTTCAGATCTGGGGAAGTATTTTGTAAGAAGCCTTCAAACCTCTCAACAACATGCTGTGATCAATGAAAGCTCTAGTAAGATGTTCAGAGAGCTGAAATAAAGACCTCCTGACTAATTTGTGCATTTCCTAAAATCCTGTATTCAGGGAAACATCTCAATCCTGATCTATTTTGTATCTGGAAACCACATACACAGCAAAAGGTACACTGTCAGAAGACCTACTTAGTATTCCTATATTGCTAGCTTTTTTTTGTGATCTATATCTGAACTTGAAAATAGGGAAAAATTCCCAATAACCCCAAGTGTTCATTGATGCCGTCCAGCACTAAAATAGTCTGCCTTCCTTTTTAGCTCTGTATGGATATTTGCAGATACAGAAACAAATGCTGTTAACCATCACTCCATACATGCAGAAATTAGCACAAAGTCCATCACCACCACAGCATGCTTTGGAAACACAAGAACCATGCAGCCTTCTTAATCTAAACTGAATGTTTGGAACTGAGACTCCAAAGCCACAAAGCCATCCAGATTCAAAGAGTATGTGAAATATTTACCAAGGTAAGTATCTTCACACAGTTCTGTTACAGGCATACTCACAGCATGATTTATAATTCAGGGCTAAACTCTCCGTTAAAACGTCTGTAGGATTATGTCCTACTGCTCATCACATGACTCATTTGTAGAAGATGAACTTGAAACATTGCAATAATAAAGCATGGATTGCATTTGAACATCTTGTATGTCAGGGCTGCATTTTACTTCTCCCTGCCAAATCATTTCTGCAGTGCCTTTTTTTAAGGGAGGAGGCTGCTCAGGTGTTTTCAAAGTTGCTTCAAGTCAAATCCCCCCTTCTTACCCTCTTACTTTTAATTGCACCTTAACCCTTTAAAGGTCAACGCTGAAGAAATCCTCCCCACACCTTCCTTCACACGCACAAAAAGGAAGGAGTGTTCAAAAAAACCAAAACCTGACATGAAACCATGTCAAACAGGTTTGCCTCAAGTTTCCCACCATCACTCGCTGGTTCTCCCCTCCAAGCGGAGGGCTCCCCTCCCTGGCTGTGCCCGCTGCGTGCCCGCCGTCCCCGGCACCGATCCCGCTCCCACCCCACAGGGGCCGGCCGGCCCCATAGCTCTGTATGGTGTGGGCGCCCACCCAGCGGGGATGCAGGCGCAGCCCCCGGCCCAAGTTTGCAGAACTTGCCCAAGTTTCGCGGGGCCGGGCCGCCTGCCCGCGCCACCCCCGGCGGCTCCCCCATGCTGCGGGCGCCCCACAGCCAGCCCCACAGCGCGAAGCCGGCTCCCCCCACCCATCCATCCATCCATCCCGGCCGGAGCCCTACCTGCTGCAAGGAGCCGCAGCAGCAGCAGCAGCACGCACAGCAGCAGCAGTGTGCACAGCAGCACCAGCAGCTCCTCTTCCTCTGCCGGGCGAACCTCTGCCCTTGGCGGGTCCCCCCGCGCTCAGCGAGACCCCGGGGCAGCCGAGGCAGGTGGAAAGCCCTGGTGGCTTCCTGGCAGGGCTCGTCTCCCTTCTCAGAAAGGGCCGGCCGTGGCTCCCCGCCGCCCAGGCGGCTGATCGATGCCTGATCCTCGGCAGCAGCCCCGGCTCCGCAGCGGCTGACGGCGAGCAGCCAATTGCCGGCGAGGCTCCCCTCCCGCAACCCCCTCCCACGGAAAATTTTCCCCTTTGAAATGTTATGAGTTGGGAAAACTAGTTTTTACCCCTTGCTTCGAAACCACCCGGCCCTTCTGGAGCTCCACCCAGACTCTTGGACGCTTCCTGCACGGGGAAAAGCACGGACTGGCCGAAACGTCCCCCCTTGGTCTCTCTAAGGCTTCAGTGGGAAAGCCAGAAGATCTCAAGCTGCGGTCAGCCAGCTGACAGAATGATGCCTTTGCCATCCAGTAGGTGTAATGCATCATAAAACCGAACAAAAAATCCTGAGAAATTACGTTACAATCTATCATCCAGATATCATCATCGTTTCCCCCCCACACCAGCCTTTCTGTATTTCCAATCATGAAACACATCTGAACTGCAATCAAACATTAAATAACTTAAAATGTGGCATATGCAGTCAAAAGATGGAGTCAGGAGAGAGATTTTTCTTTGGCTAGTGCTGCAATTTATTTTATGGATAAGGTTTTCTCATTTCATCAAGAATGTTGAGTGCTTTACATTTTAAGGAATAACTTTACTCTTACACCCTCAGCATAATCATTGCTGCTTTCTTGTTTGTTTTCTTGGTGTTTATTTGTAGGCAAAAACTGTTGTGAAGCAGGTAAACTCTGACAGACTGTATTTCTAAACCAAGAGCAAAAAAGCTACGTGGATTCTTGTAAAGAAAATATTTTAAAAGGACTTAAATTCTGAGAAAAAGGATGGATAAAATATACAACCACAGAGGTATGTTGGCCACACAACCCTAAGCCTGCCCCCTTTCACATGGACAATGCAGTCTTCATAACATTTCAGTATCTTCAACTTTGTACTTGGAAATTAGGCAACCAGCCTAGTAAAAACACACTGAGGTTTCCTCTACTTAGCTGATAGGAGTGCAATGCTACGTATAACATAGTGCTCACTTTTCAGAGACGGGCAGATGAATTATGCATACATGCACGGATTTTAAAGTGGCAGGCAGCAACTTCATTAATTTTAGCCAAATAAGAAAACAGGCTACCTGTGCAGTGAAACACAAAGCAGCTCTCACGCAGCATGGGAGGCCTTCTTTTCAGCCCACCCATCTTTCCATGGCTGAAGCAAAAAGTAATTATCTCCTTCAGCATCATGAAGACATGGTGCAGAGAGGTTTGGCTTCTGGCTAGTGGGCGATTTTCAGCCTATTAGGATGGGTCACAGGACCTGCAGCTTCAGTCTCAACAGCCCTCTTTCCCAAAAGAAGCTTGGGGGAAAGTGTAGGGTTGATGTCAAAACAGCCAAAGGACCACAGAGGTTAGGCTAAGCTAGAACAAGCAAAGTTTCTCTGTCTTAGCCCATGCTAGACACCATCTCGCAGCTGGTGATGTGCATCTCTGATATTTGTTGAATGTACCTTTAATACAAACCAAATTTCTGGTATGATGTGAAAAGAGGGCATCCCTTCTCCCAGAGTTAACAGCTTGGGAGCTACCACGTGGCTGAAGGTGCCTGATAAAAGCAAACCCTTCTCCCCTCCCCAAGCATCAAGCCCACAAAGAAGAAATGCTCCAGTGTTGGGAGTAGGGAAGTGGTCTGCTCCACAGCTGGCCAGCACTCCCAGTCCAGCCACAGTCCTGCCCCACAGCTCCTCATTTGCTTCACAACCACATACTAAAACACAGGAGATAATGTGTGCTCTAACTAACCTGTGAGCTATTCAAAGCCCAGTTTCCTCAAAAGAGTGAGGTAATATGTTGTACAAGAAAATGCTGGTAGTCAACCAGAAAAAAAACACATACTCTGAGAGCTGTTTATGCAGACACTCTTAAGAGTGCTCTTCGCGAAGAAAGGTAATGGAGTCCTGTCTTTGTAGTGGAGAAAGCTGAGAGTGCCGTGACAGATTCAAATAACTCTGAGGGACTCAACAAATCCAACAATTTCTTTTCCTGTCCACCATGTGAATAAGCCCTGAAAGTGTCTACGGTCACTGTGCTGTAGAAGTGCAGTGACGGAGGAAGAGTTTATGATATACCACACTTAAAACTAGGAGATCATTGGCAAGTATAATTTTCATTGTAGCCATTCCTATTAATTGGTGGCAAGAAAAACTTTGCTATACCATTTCCTTTTATGATAACATAAAGGTGGCTTTAAAAAGTTCATTAATCCTAGCTATTCCCTTAAAATTGAAAGTACCAACAATAAAGCTTATACTATCTGTAAAACTGCTGCAACATTTAGAAGCTTAGTTTGTTTGTTTGTTTGTTTGTTTTTGGTAGCTTTACAGTTGTATTTAAAGTTTGGTAATTGAAAGACCAAAAAAAATCCTAAAAAATGGACCAGTGTCATTTACAAAGAAACATACAAGCCTTTGCAAAGCCAAAAAAATAACATGGTAATTTTAGTCTCCAATTTTGCTCTATTTATCTGTCACAAAGAAGTGTGTTTGTTTTAGAATGTAATTTGTTTAAAAAAAAAATCCTTGAAGTACAAACAGCTTGTTTCCTTGCCTAAATGTAAAATAGAGATAAGGTTACTTACTTATGAGAGAATACCTATTAAATTTGAAAACAGTCCGCAATGTGTAAGATGGAGAAGGATGCATTCAGAGGAACTTAGATGATTCCTCCTTTCTGAAAATGTCCTTGCTATCCAGTAGAAATAAACATGAGAAAATCCCACCTCTTAACTCCCTTGCTAATCATGTAAGTGTTTGTCCAGATAACTCAAGCCACTTGCTTTCTTTGACTAGATGCTCGGCATTTCCTTGAGATCTTCTTAACATACATGTCAAGAAGATAGACTGGACAAATCCCCATTATGGACTCTAAAAGAAAAACTTCTCATCCAAGCTGAGATAAAATCTGAGATTTTTAGACCTGCAGCCTGATGGAAGCACATTTATGTGAATAACTGTATTTATTTATGGAGATTCTTATTCACCTGACTGTAGGTGTTACCGATATAGGTATGGCAGGGTAGCAGGTAGGTATAGTAATTTGTATGGAGAATTAGCTCATCTACAGTGTCAAACTAGGATTAAAAACCCAAGTACTGCATGTCAAAGGTAAAAGAGATCAGCAATTTCACTGGTGGATCTTGTAAATCAGTAAATATATGTATGTGTGTGTATGTATGGCCTGGTTTCAGCTAGGACAGAGTTAATTTTCCTCCTAGTAGCTGGCAGGGTGCTATGTTTTGGATTAGGATGAGAAGAGCGCTGATAACATGCTGATGTTTTAATTGTTGTAGAGCAGTGCTTACACCAAGCCAAGGACTTTTCAGCTTCTCGCTCTGTCCTGCTAGCGAGCAGGCTAGGGATGCAGCAGGAGCTGGGAGGGGACAGACCCAGGACAGCTGACCCAAACTGGCCAAAGGGGTATTCCATACCATCTGACGTCATGCTGAACAATATATAGGGGTGGCTAGCCGGGGTGGGGGGCCGGCTGCTCGGGGATAGGCTGGGCATCGGTCAACAGGTGGTGAGCAATTGCATTGTGCATCACTTATTTCGTACACATTATTATTAATAATACTACTACTATTATTATTATTATTGTTATTATTTTCCTGTCTTAATAAACTGTCTTTATCTCAACTCACAGGCTTCACTTTCCCGTTTCTCTCCCCCATCGCAGAGAGGGAGGGGGGAGGGTGAGCAAACGGCTGTGTGGTGTTTGGCTGCCGGCCGGGCTAAACCACAACAGTCTTTTTTGGCGTCCCTGGGTGGGCCAGGGGTCCCAGGGGTCGCGAGTTTCAGCATATGAAGGAGTTCAAAGTGGTCGGTACTGAAGCGCAGCTCATCCTGGCACCCCGACTGCCGGTACTAGGTTGGATGTTCAAAGGAAGGGTCCCCTCTACACATCATGCAACTGATGCTACATGGAGCAAATGGGTTGCACTGATTACTCAGCGGGCTCGAATAGGAAACCCCAGTCGCCCAGGAATCTTGGAAGTGATTATGGACTGGCCAGAAGGCAAATACTTTGGGATATCATCAGAGGAGGAGGTGGTCCGTGCTGAAGAAGCCCCACGTTGGGCGCCAAAAAGACTGTTGTGGTTTAGCCCGGCTGGGGCTATATATATATTGTTCAGCATGACATCAGATGGTATGGAATACCCTTTTGGCCAGTTTGGGTCAGCTGTCCTGGGTCTGTCCCCTCCCAGCTCCTGCTGCATCCCTAGCCTGCTCGCTAGCAGGACAGAGAGAGGCTGAAAAGTCCTTGGCTTGGTGTAAGCACTGCTCTACAACAATTAAAACATCAGCATGTTATCAGCGCTCTTCTCATCCTAATCCAAAACATAGCACCCTGCCAGCTACTAGGAGGAAAATTAACTCTGTCCTAACTGAAACCAGGACAATGTATAAAACCAGGTAAAGCAGTCTGCCTGTGAGTTTCCTTTGGGTAGACCTATTCCAGACAAGATTCAAAGAAAAAGCTTATTTTTATTGGTACACAGCAACCTTGCTTATTTACTAGCAACCCATCATAACTTTTCTAATTTCTGAAACTTCTACAGTTAGACCTGCTTAAACATAAACCAGTACATTACATTAGTAAAGCAGTAACCTACCTCTTAAGCAGTGCACTACAATGTTCATCAGTTACCCATATAACCATAAGACTTCTACTTTGACTGGAGTAACAATTAGACACTGTTATGGTGACACATAGAGAAAACCAACCGGAGATCCAGCACCAACATAAGTGGAGCTGATCAGTGTTGGAAGTCCCACCCTAGGACAGCAGGCAAAGGCAGCAACAGCGGCACCACTCCCAGCTGATCTCAAATGTGCCCCAAAACTCCTCCAAGGATGGAGAATTCACAGTCTCTCAACTAGCCCCCTCCACTCCTTAGTGAGGTTATCAAGTGAAAGGTTTCCCAGATGTCTAACTTAAACGTGTCTTGGTGAAATTTAAGTCCTTTGCTTTTTGTTGTATGTATTGTATGGTTTAGTATAATGTGGATTATTCTTTTCTTTTTGGTATATTTCATATCATACCTATATGAAATACCAATGCATCTTCTCTAACAATCCCCATTCCTTCCATCTCTCTTCACAGGACATTTTGCTTCCCAGACTCTCATCATTCTTTTTTGCTCTCTGTTCTCTATTCAGCAGATTTCCTCTTTCCTAAAATTAAATGCTGAATACTGAATAGAATACCGCTGCTGTGCTCAGTGCTGGTAAGGCACATCCTGAAGATTATTAGAAAGGTAATACCTCCAAATTTGAGTGCTGTCTTTATGCAGGGTCAATGTTATTCTTCTCTCTGTCGTGCCATTATACTAATAATCAGTCCCTTCTCCAAAGAACCTGCATTTTAAATAAAAAAATGAGTGAGAACTCACAAATGCTATCAGCACAGCAGCACGCTATGAACGTAACAGTCCAGGCATGGCTGACTGTTGCAGAGTCATCAGCAACATGGGAAATGAGAGACTACATGGGATGCAATAGTGTTTGCACAAGTCATTTTGAATTTCTTGTATTTCTCATTACACCCTTCCTCACGGCTTTCATTTTGCTAATGTCATTGTCACTACCTTTGTCTCATCCAAATTGCCTACTTTCCATAATGACTGTGCGTGTAACTTTTAGGGCTTTCTATCCATTTACCCACTGGAAAACTAATCTTTAAGACACAAACCATAACTTGTATGACAGTCGGTTTGTAAACCATCTATTTACCTATTTTTTCCCACTCTACAATCTATGCCATTTCTTGCAGTGCATTCTGTGCATTTGTTGATTTCTGTATCTTGTATTTTAGAAAATGACATAAGAACTGGTAGGACAGGAGAGTGCACTTCACCATCTGAATAATTTTCTTTGCTGGTGATTCTGGCACTGAGTCAAATTTTGCCTGTCCTGCTCCTGAAAACATAAAATGCAACATCAGGACACTCTTCTTGAATCCTTTTATCGATGCTTACCTCCATTTAATACCTGCCTACCAATCCAGTTAGTCTTGCTCTCTATGACCATCGTCAGCACATGCACTCTTCCACTTGTCTTACTTTCCAGTAAAAGTCAGGTTTTGATGAGTTTGTGGAAGCAGTAAGCCAGTCACTGTCATACAGCTAAAATCATACAGTTATGATGCCTGTCAAATTGATGTCAACTAAAATCCTCCCATTAAAGCTGCCTGTGTATGAACTTAATTGGCATCACCAGCACCAAATGGACTGCCAATGTGAGAGCAACTGTGAAAGGAACTGTAGTTTATGCGAAATACCAATACTGAGAAAAGTTATGTCAGTCACACAGATGAGAACTGTATAGTTATCATCGAATGGAAATCAGCCTTATGGTACATATGGCATGATTTTGTAAAATATTAATTTTTAAATATCTATGCAAACTTTGCTTTTAAATAATGCACTACGTTGATCTATTCTTCCTACATGCTAAGTTTTCCACATTATGTATTTTGATAACATTGTTGAAACTGTTGTGCTCTAGCAAGTTATCATTGTTTTCTTCTGGGGATAAGTACAGCTCTGTAAATCGTTATCACTAAACTTAGAATCTTGCAATCTTCTTCACAAGAGTGCAATTATAAATCCATACATATTAATGTCATCCATTTTTAGTCATTTCTTATTTTACTGCTTCTCTAATAAGACAGTGAATTTATTTCAATGAAAGGGAAATTTATTTTCCTGCAGCTCAGAAACTCTTTGTAAATTCCCATACAATACCTTTTCTAAACAACAAATACTCTCTCCTTAAAACAATGCTATATTTTGTTGTTGTTTCTTTAATTTATAAGGCATCTGTTAGAAAGATCTTCTCTTTATTTGCCATGAATTTTAAGTTACACTTTTCTAGGTAATATATACAGGCAAGCGTACTGACAACTAGTTTTCTCTTGAGGAAGACAGTAACCTTATGTACGTTTCCAAATAAACAGCAGTTCTTTACATTTGTTAGAAGTATGAGTCTTTCTAGGCTAAGATTACAGATATGTACTCAAAAGCCCTCATCTCCATCATGTGGTTAATACATGTACTTTACACTTGAATAACAATTTTATACATGTATATCTCAAATTAGTTTTTAGAGCAGTAAGCAGATCTATTTTCATAAGGGACTAACAGAGAAAAAATAATTTTGAAAAAATACTTATGTTCTATAGACAAAATATAGGTAAAAGTTAAAGTGCTGAACTGGAACAGAGAGGCAGAGAAGCAACTCTGATTTGTCAGTGTCTAGATTCTCTGAAAAATGTCATAGCTCATACTTGCTTGTAAGTCCCCTTAAAAAGAGCAGCATACATTTCATATGCACTCATTTAAAATGTTCTAATATCTACTGATGAAACTGGATGCAACTATTGTGACCTCAAAAACCAACACACTGTTTCACAAGTTTCTTGCAACTTTTGGCAAGTCATATAATTTGCGTATCTCTGTACACTAACCTGTGAAATGGGAATACAGGAACTTTCATCAAGATAGAAGCTATTCTGAGAGAAAATTAGGTAAGTTTCATAGTTAAGTATTAGATAGTGGGTCACCAAAAAGTGACACACAATTCCTGTCCAGCAAAAGCTTTTTTTCCTGGCAATCAACTTAGTAAAAACCCATTGAGTCTAAGCATACATACGCTGGGATAAAGTGCTGCCTCAGTGGGTATTCTGGCGTCCTCTTCAAAGAGCAGCAATTTCAACTGAGTTCTTGTTTCCTCTAGTCTAGTCACATCCAGTTTGTGCTCCAGCATCAGTCAGCCTGAACAGGAGAGTGCCCTTCCTTTTTCTTTCTTGTATACCTGTATCTACATCACCCTGAAATTCACTATCCTCTCCTCCTAAGGCTTCTGGAGGTGACAAGATTTATCAGCTAGCGGATAAGTAAATACACTACATAGTATAGTAGTATTTCATTCAGTATTCTCCACAAAGATGCCTGAGAAACATCAAGGGACCTCCGACCCCTATGTTCACAAAACATATGTTCACAGTCCACGAAACATCTATTAGTTGGGAATTATTTTTTCGATTCAGTACCTTGTTTACTGCTGATGTACATAGGGTACCGCATCCAGCTCTCTCGCTGAAAATAGGCTACCACTGCTAGATTAAAAAAAAAAAAAAAAGTTGGAAACGAGGAAAATTCACAAATGATCCTTCACAGCCCCTGCCAAAAATAAATAATGGACATTCCTAAGGCATAGAACAGACTCAAATTAATATTACAGAAAAAGAGCAAGGGAAACATTAATCTCTTTTTCAGCTTAAACTGTACACTTATATTATCTTAGCATGTAAAAATTGTTATGGCTAGACATATTTACCATTTTAAAATGTTTATGGAATTTGTTTCAACAACTTTTCGGTACTGTCCACACAAATTCTGTATATGACACTAACTGCTCTCTCCAGCTTCCAAGAGCATTGGAAGGAGGAGCACTGGAAGGTAGGGTGGAACAAAAACTCTGCCACTGGTTTATACAGACATGATCTAGACTAGTGTTGCAGCATAAAAAAAGAAAGCTCTCTATTGATTATTGAAAAGTTTATTAGTAGTTACACAAAGGAAATTGCTACACATTCTGCTAATTTTATGTGATCAAAGAATCAAGTGGAATTTTTTGTTTCCAAAATGTTGTCCCCTCCTCTTTGCCCTTTCTTTCACCATAAACACTATAGAAGCAACAAGCTGCTATCTATGTCAAACACTAGGAAATAGTTAATTTTCTCATTCAATTTTTTAATTGAAAGCATTTTGAACAATTTATTTTTCCAACAGAGTACTTAAAACAGGTCTAAAATTTAGGTTAAAAAATCTTGAAATACTTGCAATTTATTCAAACAGTTTATAGTTGTATATTTCAAAATCTTGAAATACTTGTAATTTATTCCAACAGTATAGTTTTAATATAACTTTGAGGCAGCAACACTGCTGCTGCTGAAAGCTGCTGTCTCTGCTTGCAACAGTGTGGGCCCTCACCACTTCTTCCTTTCTGTTTAGAGCACAAACAATACAGACCCCAGGAAAAATCCTTATGTTGCTTTTAAATGAGTAAGTCAAGAAATCAACACAGCGTTGCGATGCTGACAGGCGTTCTTTTCACTGAAAAAAAAACTTTTTTTCCTGAAGTCTGATGGTACGCATGGCCCCACTTCCAAGGAAATGTGAAATTGTTGCATGATGTAAAAACAGTAGAGAAGATTTCAAATTCTTTAGAAATACTGGTTTGTCATTCTGTTTCTGAACACTTAACTTATATAATAAAATTGTGGCAGACTCATCATGACAGAAATGAAAAGAACTTACAGACAAGGCAGTAAAGGATGTGGTGATATTATTGCATAAGCCTGTGAAAACTGTAGTAGCAAAAAAAAAAAAAAAAAAAAAAAAAAGGCTGCTCAAAGCCTGGTACCTGCTCTCAGGAATGGCTAAACATGGATGCTACAAAGCAGAGGGAAAATGTACCTGTAATCAACTTTCTAATTCTGCTTACATGTGGACATCGACTTGTGGCTTCTGGAGTTAAAGCTGAGACCCCAAAGTGTTTAGGCTGAATGGTATCTTGGTGGGTGGCAACCCACATTTGCTTTTTATAAAGAACTGCTGCTGCACGTGTTTATTTCTGGGAAGGTTGTTGCTATGCAGAAAAAAAAAATCACAAAAATATGTGATTTGTGACTACTTCAACCATCTGTTTTCCTCCTGTTCCCATCTGGACAGGTACACTCTATCTCAGTGTTCGCCTGTTCCCTTCCCCTCTCCTTTTGTCTTATTCTACCTTTCTTCAAAGCATTGCCTTTAAGCAATGAGAACAACAAAGCACATGATACAGTCAGGCACTACTATAAAGTATTAATTTACTACTGCCAGATATTGGCAATATTGTGTAAGCAATACCTGAAAAACTTAAAACAGCAGGTCCTTAAAAAGCAGGGATGGAGTATAGAAATTTGTTTGGGTGAAAAAGACACATTTGGAATGTCTCATATATTTTATCATTTTACCTATTCAATTATGTATCAGGGAGGCTATATTCAGAAAAAATTAAAATAAAATAAAATAAAATAAAATAAAATAAAATAAAATAATGAAACACCAGGTCAAGTAAAGCAAAAGAATAGAAAGGGAAAGCAATACCATCTAAAATATAGGATTATTTATCAGTTATGTTTAATTTAGAAAGCCTTGCTTCCTACTGCACTTCAATCATAAAATATTAAGAATAACTCAATGAAGTCAAGTCGTGTAGAGCTGAACAGGGTACGTTCTGATGTGATTGTTCAAAGACTATTTACCTTGAATCATAGTAATATACATAGGAGCCCAACAACTACAGTATACCATAGCACAAAATTTACACCTTATAATGAACTACTTTTCTTAAAATTGTTTAATATTGCTGTTGCATCCAAATCACAGTTTCCTGTCTTCAAGCCTTACCTTGCAATTTTCATGTTTTCTAATTCTTCTAAGCACACAAGAAAAAAAAATGATGAAATAAGAAGATGTCTGAGATAAAACTCTGTCAAGCTGTTCTTTGTGTTTTAAGAAAGTTTGAAGCTGAGAAAAATCTGGAGGAAATGTCTGACAGTAATTTTTAACTACATCCTTCTAGTAAAATCTGTGTTTAATCAGCAAAACCAGGATGATCTGGGGAGTTCACTTGGCACTTCAGCGAGCCTGGGAGAAGCACATTTAAATTACAAAAGCCTACTAAGGCTTGTATGACCAACACCATCTCCGTAAAGGTAGATAACATTTTTCACGACTACACTGATGATAATGGAGGATGTCCTTCTTGACAGAGGCAGTTGAAGAATCAAGACTTACATCTCTCTACAGAAAGAGGTTAGTTTCTGCTAAACGTCTTGTCCAAGATGCGCATAAAGGCTCACTAGGGACTACATATCAATCAGCCACCCTTTATTTCTAAGACAGAGGAAATACAGTAGCTCTTGAGCGGCTTCTTGCTTTTGTTTTATTACTCTCAAGAGAAACTTTTATTTAACTTTGGAAAATGGAAGCATAAAGAAGCTGTTAAAGATACAAATAAGCCAGCCACATCACTGCAAACATATAATAGGCAGGCATAAATGGATATGCGAACAGTAAAATTAAACATAAATCTAATGGAGAAGGATTTCAAAAGCTTTTTATCTGGGTAAGCATCTAAATGCTTCAGTGCCTCTTCAACTGTCATAACTATCTGTTGCTAGAAAAATCCCCAATTCCTAAAAAAAACTTCCTCTGTACTCACTGCCACTTTCTTAGGAATGTGAAAAGATACCTATTTCCCAGACAGGGAAAAAGGAGTACTCTATCATGGAGCTTTTCTACACTGGAAATTGCAGAAATATTTCAGAAATATCATGCCGCCATTGTTGGCTAGAGATGTGAGGCAGATGCATTACAACAGTATTTTGTGGATATAAAGAAAACCCATGGAAAGAAAATGACAGCAGATATAGTAGGCCTGGTCATGAATAAAATAGCACTAACTCAAGTTGGCAAAAATACACACCTACTGGTATTCCACTGAAATCATCACAGAGTAAGTGCACTCTTACATCAGACTATTAAACTCCACAGGAACCAGTTTTAGAATTGAATCCTCACTAAAACAATACAGTTGGTTTCTTCTATTGTTACCATAAATAATAATGGTATTTCCTGTTCTTCCTAAACTAGAGTTAATTTAAGATGATCAGGCAAGTGGAAGTGATATGCAAATTTATCTACTCAACTTTTATCATATACTAAAACCAGCTCAAAAGTTAAAACTGTGAAAAGCTATGCTCACATTTTAGGGAAGATCCAGAAAGAAAGACAAAAAAGAATAGAGTTTAGCATACTTGTGTAACTTCACAGATTTTTATTTTTTTTTAAAGGAAAGTTTTCTACATTTGCTTTGACTTTAAAGATCAAGTGGAATCAGTAAAATTGGTGTAACATAAAAGTATGAGAAATCAGATAAATATCTCATGGGATATTTATGAGTCTCAAGATGTTGATTATATGTCAGGCAAAGTAAAAATTTGACAACAAAGTTGCATTTCTCTTTTGCTTCTTAATTACCACTATATGACCTTGCTCTTATGAGGATTTTTAATGACAAAAAGCAGAAAACTCTGTATACTATATTGGTCCTATATAAACTTTTGTCAAAAAAGCACACTGAACAAATATTGCCGACAGACCACAACTGTATTGACCAAGACCATGACATTTCACCTACTCCATCATATATATATAACCATATTTTAACTGATGTGGAGCTTTTTCCTTTCTTCTCTCCCTCATTGGTCACTGCGATTATAGTATATAACATAGCATACGATAAAACAAAGACATAATGCCTTCAAATTTTCTGCAGAACTATCTAGTCTCTCTCCACTTGCTCTCAAAAATTCAAATTTAAATACTTGACCCTTTTACCTCAGTAGTATGATATCATATACTAAACTTTTAAAAAGCATAATTTCAATTTTCATCAGAATGCTGTAGACCACTCCTGAAGTCCAGTTCTATTAGGAATCTGAAAGCTGTCTGCAGATTAAATTTCTGCAGGCTTGTTTGTTGTTTTTCTCTGTGATTACACATACAATAAAAATAAGAAACTTCCTAAATGAGAGTCCCAGGAACCTGGGAGCCTGATAGTGAGCTTTCTGATCTAGGCACTCAGTAACCCAGTTTGCTTGTAACGCAGTTTGGTAATGAGCAGAAGTTACAACCCAAAAGCCCTTTGGTAACTAGAGTGCAATTTATTTTCAGAGATGAGATCAGAGATGTTAGTTTTGTGAAGGAAAATTGATCTTTTTAATGAAAAATTAAAATATCTATCCTGAAGATATTTTTACAGAAATATCTTTGATTAGAACTAGTATAAAGAAACATCTGAAGTTACTCTAGGAGTTTAATTTCTCTTAAAACAGGGAACTAGCTTTCCACAGAAGGTGTGTGTCAAGTACTGAATAATTCTATGTCCCTGTCTTATCCAAGTCCCATTACTGACTACAGGTCTGTCTACAAGTGACATAAAATAGTGATAGGCCATCCATTGCATGTAAACCTGAAAAACACATAATCTGGGTGATTCTTTGCCCCTCCCCCTCCCCCCCCGAAAAAAATAATATATATATATTATTGAATTAATAATGCAGAAGGATTACGAAAGACACATCACTAATAATAGAAAAGTTCTCTGAAATTATAGTACTTAAGTTAAATATCCCAAGAAATTGTGATACATAATTGATGATACCACCCATTAAGTAGTGATAGCCGACAAAGTGAGAGCTCTGGAGCTAGAAATCCATCCTGCAGACATGTCAAATACATACTTGATCCCTTACTTTAAAGTAATATTGTTCAGAAACTGTTAAAATATACTTAGAATTGAACACTGCAAGTCGGATTTATCTATTTTGGAGACAAATCAAAAATAATCAACTCCTCCCTTGCAGTTTTCTCACAAGCACTATTTTTTCATATTCTTCCATTAAAATAATTTAATGCAAGTAAATTAAAAAGAGTTTTAAATATTTGTTGGACTTCTGCATCACCACTTGCAGCCTTCAAGGCCTGGCAGATGCATTATCACAGTTTCTCATTCATTTGTGGAACGCTGCCTACCATTATTAGTGCTTAGAAGAAATGTTATATGTTGTTTACACCAGAAAGTGACAGTCTCCATAGTATAGGGATAAAATCATCCTTTTCAGTGCTCAGCTTGATAAGCCTGGGGGCAACAGCTGCTGTCATTTCAGCTGTTTGTCTTTAAACATGTACTTTTTGGTACCTCAAGACGCCATTTCTTCTTCAAGCGGAGCCCAAAGCTCACAAAGTCAGCCTCAAATGTAAAGAATATAAATTCCTAACTGATACTAAACTAAATAACCTCCAGCTAGTTTCATCTGGAGGTAGATGCTAATGTGTTGAATTTAAAATGCAGTCAGTGTCAGTCAGTTTTACATACATGTCACTTTCTATGTTTCAGACTGCTACAGTGTAATCTTGCAATGTCTGTTTCTAGCAAAAAAACAATAAAATAAAATAAAATAAAATAAATAAAATAAAATAAAATAAATTGAAAAAAAAAGTATAAAATACACAAAGCCTCTGATTATCTTTTCTGCCCGAAGCAGAAAATCTCTTTTATCTGTCATATTTGAATACACAGATCAGTTCCTTATTTCATGTCCAAGCAATTGCTTTCATATTTCTGAAGGCTGTAAAAAAGGATACAATTTTAACCATCCAGCTTTCATCACTGCTAATAATCAGCTCATTTGAACTGGATCCCCCCTGAGGAACATCTAGAATTAATTAGAGCTGATCGAACAGCACCAACTGTAATTTGTTGATGCTTTAGCAAATATATCTTATCAGTTAACTCTATGATAGTGGTAGAGCATATTATTTGTTTGTAAATACTTGGACAGCTACCATTTTACTTATAAAAATGTTGATGACTGCCAAAGGGCTTGTGAATTTCCACATAACTTGATTAATTTCCATATCAATGATGCATTATATATTATTCCTCATTCATTATTCCTCAACAGTTATTTTCTTATAAGAATTTTGACTGCCTAATGACTGAGCAAACACAGCGCCATGTGATTGAAGGGACGAATCACATAGCAGGAGTATCGAAGACCAAACAATTAAAGACATAAAGCCCAACAAAATGTCACAAAGAAACGTCTGGACTTTATTATATTTTCACATTGCACTGTCAAGGCAAATTAATGTTGCAGATAACACACTGTCAGGAACAAATGGGGCTGTTCAGGAGACTCCAAGTTATCATTCATTCCTGTTACATATAATAACATTTATCAAGGTATCATGTCATGCACTGTGCATATATACAGAGAAATGCACACGAAGAGGCTTGGCTTTGGGGACATAAGCTTTTTGTAACTGTTCACAATGCTGTGCTGGGGTGCACAGTCTGACCTACAACACATGAATAATTGGCTAATAACAGTAATAATGACGAGTAAGTAGCTAGTGAGGGTACGTAGAGATGATGGTGTTAATTTTAATCTTTTCTGTAAAATTCAGAATGTATTCATAAGTAATGCTTGGGAGCCTTTAGACTAGCACAGATATTCACAAATATTAAACATTAATATTAGGGATCTGTTGTTCAAGTTCTGTCTTTTCCACAAGACAATAAGGATAACAGAAACCTGCTGATATATTTTCTGTTATTGCACTCAAGACATATGGCTACTCGAGGGGTCGGTAACTGCCTACAGACAGCTGAGAAGCCCTGCTGGTAGCACCAGTGGAAAGATCTTGCAGCATTATGCATTTAAATAGACTTCTGCTTTCCTCGGAGGCGGTCCTGGCGGAGGCGGTGTGAGGGAACGCCCAAAAGCACTTCTCCTCCCTCACGACTTGCTCACTCCCTTTCTCTCATGGATCACGACAGCCTGTGGGTTCAGAAAGCAACCACACTGACTCTGCTTGCTAAATACTGAAATAATAAATTTGGAGAATCATATAAATTACAGTATCTGCTGGCTGGAACCAATGGACCAGAAAAGGAGGGAGGTAACAATTTTCTGACAGACCATAGATTAATGTCATTGTGCTGTTTAAACTTCATCTGTTCTATGTGCTTCAGAGGTTAAAAAAATTGCAAGCTAAGACAGTAATATCATCTCTCTGTGTTAAAGACACCTATTAGTCATGTCCCAGGCAAATAGGGATTTATGACTCAGACATAATTCTTCCAAATATGCCTGCTGTTCATAAAAGGCAGAGATCTATGACTCAAAAATAGCATTGAGACAGGAATAATTTTACACTTCACTTTGCAACATTGACGTTCCTTCAGAACTTATCGCAAAATCTCCACGTTGTATGAATAGGCATCTGCCAATACTATAGATTTATTGCTACAGCCCCCAAATCAGGTGAATTTCTCAGTCAAACAGAAGAGTAGTAAGTTCACACAGAGAAGAAAGATACATGTAGATCTTTGTTTTCTAAACACCCACACTCTGAAGATAAATTAAATTACATGTCACATAGCCTGTATAATGGCCTTATTTAACATCTCCATTTTGTTGAAAGAACTTGCTACTACAATTCATGTACATTCCCAGGACCCTCCCCTAATGAGTCATCCAAATTCCAGATCTGGTTTGGTTCCCCTAGAGGAACATGCATTCTAAGAGCAAAATTGGAAAAGTATATGCAGAGAAAGATAAACAGCTGCTGATTATGTCTGCAATGCAACAGAACATGGATAAATGCTCTTTCACCAGATTGTTGTAATCAGCCCCCTGTTCCCGGCATGTGACCCTTGTGGGAGCCCCTAGCCACTGGAGACCTGGGCAGAGTGCCGGGATGCAAGGTGACACCTTCCACCTGCTACATCAGCCCTGGTCTGCTTCTCATGCCCTAGCACGCACACACTTTCATTCACAGGAACCCTTAGTGTTTTCTTAGTAGGTTTTTAGAATGGGAAAAAAAAAATCTTTCCAAGTTCACCGCTATCTAATTCAGCTCACACCTTTAGGAGAAGCTTTGCTGCTTTTTAGAAGTGGCAAGTTTGCAACTGCTTCAACAACCTGAGAGTAAAGACAACCTGCTAATAAAGACCAGTTTGGGTTCTTCAGGAAACAATGAATCTCATGGATCTACTCCTTCCCTACAAACATGTTTCAATCCCTCTGTTTGGTGAGCACTGACCACTCACATGGGAGACACAACCACACACCTGTTCCCAAGCTTACCTCCTGGCTGTCTGGTGGACTTGATGGATGTGGATAATTGTTACTTTGAGAATTCAAAATATTACTATCTGATAAAACAGGAAGAAAGGTTAACTTTATGTCCATAAATCAACAGTTATTCTTTAATTCTCCCTCATAAACAGCTGTTCTCTTTAAATAATCTCACTTGTTCAGTTAAGAATCAGAAACACCATGTTGGTGATAAACCACAGACTTCAGAAAAAAAATGGATAAAGCAACACAGAAGAATCTCATGAGGTGACTTAGAGAGCAAATTTTGTTTTTATCTATTTCTTAGTCAAGGTCTTTGGAGTACATCAGCAAGCACAACTCTTACAGATTAAATAGGTGAACACCTGCACTGGCAAAAAGCCTATTGAGCCCATTCTTTTATGTAAAACGTTCAGGAGTAGATTGATATTTCAGAACTCTAACACCAAAAATAATCCTCATCTGTGACAGTATTTCACAGGTCTATACTGGTTTTGGACCATAACAAAGGCTACAAATCAGCGAAAGGGCAGAGATCTGCCTTACAATCCAAATTAAACACCTAATTGCAGAGCTCACCGTCGCTGTGCAGATCCCCAGGCTGCCACAGGGCCCTCAGTCACACAAACAGTGATCAGGTGCATGGCTAAGCACAGTACACAGCCAAGGCCGAGGCCTGAGGGAGGGAAATGCAACAGCTGCATCGGCTTCCTCCTGTGGCTACTTTCTCCTGCACCTGCCAACAAAACGTGTGCCCGGTGCTAATGGCAACACTCTCCTCTAGCCCCTTGCACAATACCTCAACACTTGGACTGGGTGAAACCAGATGTGTTTTAACAAGAGGTAATGTGAGGTAAAAATCTAGCAAAGCAGGCCGGCTTCTCCTACCATGAGTTGTGGAGGTCGGTAATGGCTACATGATGTGAGGCACATGTTGACTTTCCCTTTGAAGATCCATCTCAGCGGCCTCTCCAGCATTTGGTGGCCCATCCTGGCCAGGCACCATGGCAGGACCAGGCCGCAGCTGCCAGCAGTTGCTCGGTGTGAGGTGCTGGGGGTGGCCTGGGCAGGGGCCATGGGACCCCTTACCAGCCAGTACCCACCTTATTGCTGCCACCACCTCGCCTGGACATCGCTGAGGGAAAAGGAGGAGAGGGCACAGCCCTGCCGGCCTGCCCTGCTCCTGACACTCCTGGAGCAAGTTTCTTTTCCCCATGAGGTATATATCTTGTCTACTTCTCAGCCCAAGTTAGAAACATAACATTTTTCACAGCTACAATATGGCAGGTGTTTAATTGTCTGAGAGCCCATTGTGGTGCCAGTATACCTGCAGTTTATTGACCAGTGCCCATGCAGACCTGTTCTCAGCAAGGGACGATGATCCAGTAACCACCACTGGGCTGGGTGTGCCCTCCTGTTCTTCCATAATTTTGTAGGTACAAACATATTCTGCCTATCATCTGGGCCTCCTGCTTACCACTAGCATGGAGGCTAATATACTTCTGTAAAAAAAACAGGAATCAAATTTTAAATTCCCTTACCTGCAATATGGCTTTGGGGTTCTGCAGATTTCTTTTTTAGAATGAAAAACAAACCTCAGGATACATTTCGGTTATTATTTCAATTGACCATCTGACTACTTCAGGGCCCAAAAGTAATCTAAAAACTAGCAATGTATTTTCCCAGGAAATAACCAATCTGAAAACCTGAATATTTCCTAGACTCATGATTCCAGGGGGGAGGGAATGGTTGGTGTAATAAAATATATCAAGAGTAACAATACTCCAGAAATAGAACAATATTTTTTGTTATTCTTTTTCTCAATTGTTGTACCTTCATTGTCTAGACTTTCCTTTCACAATCAATAACAGAAGTTACAGAAATCTCCTGCTCCTCAGGCAAGAAGAATCATGGAAGGATACTTAGTTTTGTACAACCCTGCTGAAGTGATTCAGAATCCTTAGTCTGTTCTTCAAGGAGTATGAACTTAAAATGTTGCCTTGCTGCAACAAACTGCAACCACACCACATGTTCTGACTTTTTGGTGAACTCTAAGCATTTACTTAAAATCTCTTCAGGGCCTTCCTGTAAAAGAAACAATGGTAAAGCATTGTGGTGTATATGTGCCACAAACTCTGTAACTAGTATTTGCAGATGATAAAATGGAGTGCTTTCCTCCATGCTGTTTAGTACCCACTTACTGAATAGCTTTTGTTTTGTTTTGTTTTGTTTTGTTTGGTTGTTTTGTTTTCCGGCTTACACAGTATTTGTTTCTCTTCAAAGACATTCTTTGTATTCACAGGACTATATTCATTACCTACAAATAAAAATCTAACAATCCTTTCACAGGTTAAAAGAAATAATCAGGTTAGATCAAGGAGTCTAAGTGTTATTTATATGATTTGGCTTTCCTTCTAAATGTTGTGGTTTTTTTTTTTACTACTCAGCAATTTTTTTGTTTCCACAGAGCAACTGAAACTCTGTGCTGCATTTCCTCCGACCACCTCTACTGCGAGACTCCTCTCAGTGTATCTGATGAAGCTACTGTGTAATACTATAAACTGATATGAGTTATTAACCAACCAATTAACCATACAAAGCTATTCAGCCTTCCATCTTTTCTCCAACACTATCTGCTTCCATCTGTTTCTCCTTCCATGCTTTCTGTAGATATTTTTGCTGGTGCAAATTACCATAAAGATAATTTTTAAAAATTAGTGAGAAAAGAAGGGAGAGAGAAAGAAGGGATTTTTAGAAAAATCCTATACTGAGTACACCAATGGGAAAAAAAAAAAAAAAAAAAAAAAAAGGTAGCTTGCCTGTTGCTTGCCTGAGAGGCTTTTATCCAACTCATTTTCTCACTGCAGGGAGAAAGGGAAATTGGCAAGCCCTTTTCTGGCAAGTTGATGCAGCCTGACTGCCCTGAATCTCAGTTCTTCTTCTTCCTCCTCCAGGCTGCCTGCCAGATTGTCTCTGCCTTTTCTGAGGAGGCTGGGAATACAGAAAGCTAGGGGAGGTTTGGGATTGGGAGCTCCCATTCACCTTTACCTGCCAGCTTAAGAAAAAAATTACAAAGTTTATTAAAATTAGCAAGAGAAAAAAAGATCTGGCAGAATAAAAGCTAATTGTTTTTAAAGTGTCTGAGGCTCTTCTATGACTTCAAAAAACAGTATGCAGATTTACCTGCAGTATAGAAAGTACCTGCCTTCTGTGCTTTAGGTTAAAAATACTCCAAAATGTTGGCGTCTTGGGACTACAGTATGCTTTCCTTAAGTAAAAAGGAGGAAATACTTGCAAAGGTAAATAAAAAGGCATTTAATAATATTTTGGTATAAATTCAAATGATAAATTAAAAAATCAGTATCCTGACTTTACTGCCAGGTCCCATGTTTTTCACAGAGAAGCAATGAATAACAACATGTTCTGGTTTGGAGAGAAGAATAAAAGAACAATGCTTTTTTGAACTGTTCCCTAAAGTCATATCTTAATACTTCCTCATGCTTTGTCTATCATGTCAGGGTTATGAGCATGTATTTGTTTGAACTTTTATTTATTCTAGTAATAAAGATAGCTACCTCACATATGGTTTGTTTTCCCATTTGCCAATACAACTCCCCAAAGTAATTTCTGTGTGGCTGTTCTGAATGACTTAATGAATTTAACAAATGTACAAAAAACAAATGGAAACTTTAGGAAATGGTTGCTGGCTAACCAAGCCTCACTTACTCTTCTGATTTCCAACAAATGAGATGTGGAAAGTTCCTAGAGGCAGACCAGATTACGTAAAAGAATACAGAGTCTGACACAGCAAATGTGGAAGGTTAGTAGTTTTTTCAAGTGAGATTGGATGGAAGAAAGTGGTGGTAGTCAGAGGCTTAAGTCACTGCTGGGATGAATGAAGAAACCAGTCATTTAGCACTCAGATGAAATCTGGAAAGTAGCAGTTCCACCTGGCTCATCCCTGTGTGCTGTCCCCTATTTGATTTTTCAGGTCGTGAGAAGATTCCCTAGACCAGACTTCTGATATTAGCTGTGCAAATGGACAGTGAATTTAAGCACCAGTAAAACATGCACTATATTATAATTTAAAATACCTTTTTCTTGCCATTGTCTTCAGACTGTGAAGCTTCATTAGTGTGCTTGAATACATGTACGCTTTGTATCACGCTTGCTCCTTAATTTGATGCCTGTTACTATTCAAACTGTAATCCTCTAGAACTGAATGACAGAGACTGGCTGGTGAGATAGCTGTTGCTCTGAGCTCCTTATGATTATTCTTATTTGCTTGACCTCATAGCCCATATGCAATGATGCTTGGCATGGCACCAGAGTCTTTGTGCATACTGACCTAAGGGAACCTTTCCAGTTTCAGCGCTGGCTGTACACGATCTGCTCTGTCCAGCTTTCACTTCCCAGTGAGGTTATATTGGCCCACTGTGGAAACAGCTGTTTCAGCTGCTATCTGTCACTCCTTTCCCCTGAGGTTTCTATCAAGTCCACTAAAAAAAAAAAAATGGAATAACTTAGCTTACGTCTTCCTTGCTTGATTCCTGAGGTTAATCCCCATGTTCTGATGCTCCCAAGATCCCATGTCCATTTGTCATTCATAAAAACTCTTATGCAGAATTTCTCTTTTGAAGCTCTTTTAAGCAGAGTTCAACTACAACTGACAAATGTCAATACGTTGCCAACCTTATAGTAAGTATACCAGGAATCAGATTTAAAAGAACTTTTAAGGTCTTAACCTATGCAACTTTATATGATTTGTGACCAGCTCCTAGGGAACTGATAACAAACCCAATTACTGTCGCTCACCAAACATGAGCTGAGCTATCCTTCATATCTGTTATATGCTCTCAGCTTGCAACAGATGTGAAGTAACATGGTTTATCTGAACTCTTTTACTATGGGCTAAGCTGTATTTTGTATTTTGAATGAATAGCGTGTATATACACCCTTAGTTCTGTTCATGCCGTATTTTGATTGCAAGTGTGATCATCTAACAGAATAATTATTTGCCACCATGTTAATGAATGGAAAGGGGAGGGAACTCCTGAGTAAGACTTCCCTTGCTCTGAGAAAGAGAAAGCCCTCAGTCAACTCTGCTACATGAGACTCTTGGGGACTGCTGGGCAGCACTTGCCCATCTCTCTGCTCACCGTGTTTCAAGTCTCTTTAGGATGACTGAAAATCCCTGGAGGGAGAGGGAGACTTCCCTGTAAAGGCACTGAGCCTTTTTGTGTACAATAGGGAAGCGAGTACAAGGAGTGCATCAGAGAAGAGTCCTGACACATTTCTTGTCAGCCTGCAGCTCCACCACAAATGTTGCTGAGTGTACTGGAGCTCAGATTTATGGCTCTATCCTGAAATTTATTTTTTTCTGCCAACAATGGCATGATGAGTGATGGAAGAATATTATTTTTATTCCCATGTAAGAATTATTTCTTTCTGTGCATGCACTTTATATTATTATTATTATTATTGGGCTTTCATGAGACATACTATATTATTGCAGAGGATATAACACATAAAATGTATGTTCATTTATATATAAATATAATATATATATAAACAAATCATGATTACATAAAATATAATCTAGAATGAGGATGTTAAGCTCTCCTGTCTGGTCACTGCAGTCTTGGCTTATATAAGCCATACTATTTCATATAGAGTTTGCTCAAGGCCAATGCAGAAAGAAATTCTTCTCCATTCATCTGCTGTCTAGACAGGCATACTTTTAAAGCTGTACAAGCTGTTGCTGGGTTTCCCTGATAATGACTGCATCAACTTTGTTCCAAAAGAACTGCAGTGAACTTCAGTGACATTTATTGCAAGCACAACACCATTCCAAACATCTTCTGAAATTTAAATGAAACACATCACTGATCATCTGTAAGATGATTAAAAAAATGCTAGGCAAACATTTATCTTTAAGCAAGATCTAGCATATGATGAAAATAACATTACCAAAAAGAGGCAAAATAAAGCTTGCATGAAGCTTAAAAAAAGTGTTTTGCTGAGTTGTGAACTTCACACCAGCAAACCCAGCATGTTTCCTTCTGATCTACAGATTTTTCTACGTAACACTCACTTTGAAACTAATATAATGCATATTCAGGTAACATCCACTGTTTAAAGAAAAACCCAACTATTTCTTATCCAAAGCTTAAGTGACAATTTGAAGACATGTAAATCTGTGTGTACTTATGAGAAGTCAGGTAAAAGCAATGAGATTCTAACCCATGCTCACCCCTATTGGCACCTACCATAGAGGTACAGGATTTTAAACACCACGGTTTTAATCTATTCATACAAAAATACCAAATTAAACCTCAGGTATGCACAGCTATGCAAAAAGAAATCATCTTTATTTTGGTTTATCTGACTTTTTTAACCCTACCTGAAGAAAAAAAAAAATAATTGTTAGCAGCAGTCCTGAAAACACTTAGACAAATAAAAATATTTTTAGTAATTAACATATATGAGAAGTCCACAGTAAAGTTAAGAAATGTAATTTACTTTCTTGATCTTAAGTATTTTGTTTGATCAGTCTCTTATTATTTATTTTGCCCCACCTAAACAAACAAACAAACAAACAAACATCCGTTACACAATTTAAGCCCGATATATAACTCCTATTTATTTTTATAGAAAGGGTTTGGCATTCTTTGTTTCTCTATCATCAAGAGTGAATGCCCTCTAAGTTTTCTGAATAAGTATACCACACATCCAACTCCCAGTGACAATAAGATTGTCAATAAAGTTTTTCCTTATGTATGTCCATTTGACTGTAAACTGAATCCAATAAACATTGTGGTTTTCCTTTAGCTTTAGTGGGCAAGAATTTAAACAGGTATTCCAAGAGTTACTGTGGTAATTGTTTTAGGTACCACCGGTTTCTAAGAATAACTTCTTAACTTTTTTTTTTTTTTCATGAAAAGGAATCTCCCTATGTGCAGTCAATGTAATAGTAGTGATATTTTTGTAATGCTCAGCTTTACACAGAATCACTACAGGCAGATTTGAATTAGCAGATACATTTTTGAATGAGATACCAATCTGACTCATCATTCATAATAGCATACAACCAGGAAATTCATAGATTCAGTTACTCAGTGTGATTCGACTCAGCAGCTCATGGAATTTGCCTAGCAAATTTCATAAACACACTTTTCACACACAGCATTTTTGATACACTCCGTGTAGACTACTTTTTTTTTTTTTTTTTAACCTATATGATGTTCTATTTCAACCTCTTGTATGCCAGTGGAGCTACACAGAAAGTAAACTTCATAATGGAAATGATTCCAGAGGGAGAAATCTTAAGAGCTTCACAGCATTCTAAGCCTTTGATTAGCATGAATGTTAGCCCTTCCTTAGGGTGGTTTAAATGAACTGTTTATTTATACAATTCACTGTTCACTGGGATATCTTCACAAGATCCTCTATGAATGTGGTCATGTGCTGTAATTTGCTACTTATCAGCCTGCTCCCAACAGTGATACTAAAATTCTGCTTCAGCTTGACAAAAAGTTCGCACCATCATCTACAGAGATGTGGATAAACCTGAGAAGGGCTACCCCATGATTATACTGCACAACTAGAGCACAGGTTGAATTTGATTTAAGGAGGGAAGTCCAAAATCTTCATCAAAAAATTACAAAACCTCTCTGCTTTGCGCAGAGGATATATATGTTCAAGGCGCTAAATTACCACAGAGCAATGGCCAAAGCAAGACACTTTGCAGATGTGAGTGTTCTACTGGAGGTAGCTCTCTATGCTTTAATTACCTCAGGCTTCAAACCGTAACAAAAAGAACCAGGAGGTTTCTCCTCCAGAAGAGTTATGTCACATTTGAAATGACTCATTCTGGCTGCAGCAAGTAACACGCTCTACCCCTCAACTGCTAGCACTATAAAGCATTACAAGACAAGAAGACAACTTTCACAAGAATTTTTAAACCAGAAATAGCATGAATCCAAACAGATCTGCAAAAATATATATATATATACAAATACGGTTCAAGTTCCATCTGCCTTTATACCAATAGTAATCCATGCACACTGGGGAGCTGGGAGGGGTAGCTGCAGGTTGTCTTTAATTTAAATGTACAGCACCACCTACTGTTAGCATGTATCATTTATACATGGGTACTGCTTTCATGTATTCTATATCATTTCATTTTTTTAGCTGATCTTTCGTGGAAGCTTGTTTTGTCTATAGATACCCTGGTAGTACCACTAAGGCTAGGATGATATATCTGAATGAAGCCGAAATATTTTTTGCCAAACAAAATTTGTTTTGATTTAGACAGGATAGGAATGAAGGCAGTGAATGAACTCATGTAATATGTCTATGAAATATTTAATTTGATCTTGAAAATGATCAGAAATACTGATGTTTTCCTGATGGATAAAATAAATAAATAAATAAATAAATGAAAGAAAAGAGAAAACAGTCCCAAGCTTAGATGAGAACTCACTAAAAGGAGTTTTTTCAACATGAATTTTATAGAGAGTAACAGGGTATTTCTAGTGAAATTTGTCTAATGTTCTCTTAAAAATAATATTTGTAAATATTTTTTCTTACAATTAATACCCGTGATATCTTACTATAGCACAATGTCTGACACTTCCAAATTATACCACTCCATTAAAATTGTCATTTAAAATATATTATTTTCTGATGCAAATTAAATTAATATTCATAAACATTCTTTAATGTTAAATACCTACTATGTAACGGGAATAAAAGTTCACTGATACATTTTAAGTTAGTGTTCTTGAAGTGTTGGGCTGTTATTTGAGTTGTGAGCTCTACACAGCAGGAACATCTTTTTATTACGTTTGCTTGGTGACTTCCGTCATGGGACCCTGTCCTGGCCTCAGCTGCCTGCCAGGAAACAAAAGTAAAACCAATAATTTTCAAAAAGTGTTCAGCCCTAGCAACCCAACTTCCCTAAAACTTCTGAATCAATTCTCCAGGTCAGTTCATAAACCCAGACAAGTAAACCTAAACAAATCACAACCTTCCCCCTACCATAATGAAGTGTACTGAGAAACCTCTTCGCTTTCCAACCTGTCAGAGAAACAATCCAACAGCCAGGTTATGCACTGATAAAATGATGCTGGCCAAGTAACTTCTCTGGATTAACATCAGATTTTATTATTTTTTGTTCTTCAAGCTTCTTTCTAGAACTTCAGGTAGCTAAGAAAAGTTCATTCTCTTTGTCAGGTTCTCACAGGAAGGAATTAAACTGAATGAAGCCATGATGTAGTATCTGATAAACCAAATCAAGTCCTGAAAATTTCCACTGAAAGGCATATTTATTTTACTGATTATTGATGTATTTTAGTTGAATCTTTTTTAGTGCCCTCCCATTTTCCTAGTCACTTAAGATTACTACCATCATGACTATCAGGAAATATAATAAAACCCCACTGGAGCTGCAAGAACTGTTTTCTTAGCGTGTGTGCTCACTGTGAGAAAGAATTGGCAGGATATGAGCTGACCTGTGCCAACCCCATTATTAATTCTTCAGGTAGTGTTGGTAGCTTCAGGCTACTGAAAAATAATTTACTTAGAAAAGTGGTAGGGACTTTTATAAAACTTTACAAGGTGAACAGCCATTTTTAGCTCTAAATACAGACAGTGGCTTCCAGGGATTAAAGAGCAAAAATCTCGAAGCAGCAATTTATTACCTAGTGCTTTGCTAGAGTATATCTTGTGGAATTATATTTATTACTATGCAAGCTTTAAATTTGATTGTTAGGAAACTGCTAATATTTCTTGCCTGCTTTACTAAGTATCCAGATGTTGCCCTCCCCGTGAATTGAGGGCTGCACTAGCAAACTTATCAAACTTTGCCACCCAAATGGAATTGCACAACCTGTGGAGACACTGTGAAGTGATGGCACTGATGCACCTTTGACAATTAACAGGAGGAAAATAACAAAAACAAACAAAACCCCCTTCTAACAAAGAAATAAAGCAAACCAACTATCTAGGCAGTGGAAGAAAATGTGACTTTTTAGGCAATTGGTTCTCCCACAAGAATTTGTGACAGCAATGAAAACAGTTTGGTAGGAATTTTATAAAAGACACTTGAAAGAAGGAAAGATGAGACATTCCAATAGCCATATGCTTGGAAGTGTAAAGCAAAGGTTTTTAAAGTACTGAGTCCTGGAGTATTACAGCAGTGATCACTGTTTTTCGCAAGCCATAGAATACTTTTACATTTGAATCTCTAAATATTTGAATATCTTAGAAATAATATAACTGTGAATTAGTTGCACATAAATATGCACCGAAACTGATAACAACAATTAGCTACCAGAATTAATCAGAGGGAATCCAGGTAAAGTTCAGTGAATATTTTTGACTACATAACATAATGGAAAGCGTATTTAAATGATATCAGATATTGTTTTAGATGCTCAGAATGAAGTCTTTCAGCTTTTCAACTCAAAAAGTTTTTTTTGTTGTTTTTTTTTTAAGATAACTTCACAGTGGAACATAGCATTTGCTTTCCTATTGACACAAAATTCATATTTCATACTAATGTTAACCCCAAGTAACTTTTTCCTGGAATTTCTATAGTGCAGATAACAAATCAAATTATATTTTTCAAGCATCAAAGAGCCATGACATAGACAAAAAACTGGAGGGGGGTGGGAGGGAGCAGCAGCAACGTATTTTCTAAGATTTTTGGCTTATTTTCCAGTGAAAATTATATTTAAAAAAATTTGGAAGCCCCTCTAAAACTTGGATGGCAATCCAAAAGGAAACTCCAAACTTTCCAGGAATAATTTTCACTTTCACTTGAAAACAAACAAGAAAAACAAACCACTTTCTTTGTATAAAAAAGAACCTTTTTAAAAGACATAGGTCAGGATTCAGCCTCCCTGGTTAACTCCCTCTACTTGTATAATTGGTTCTTCTCCCACTACTGTGTTGCTAATTAAATCTCAGTAGTAACAAACTCCTCAGCATGGATTCTTAGTGTAGCTGGTTTCATTTACCAGATTCTTTTTGTGCTTGTTTGTCATTTCCAACTCTGGAGGTTTCCCCAGTTTTGATCTTTTGTTTCTTTTACTATCTGATAGAAGAGAGAAAAAATATCTGCACATTCTATACTTAATACTGCAGATTCTTATAACCAGCTCTGCCTCATATAAAAACACACTCTTTTTAGCACAGAAGATTAACCCCGTAGCCACCTTCATGCTAAAGACAATTTCAGTATCTACATCCCAATGAAGGAAAAGTATTATAAGAAAAGGTTTGTGCACTAGGGCAACAGCAATAGAACTTCTTTTAGATTATAAGATCTTAAAACATCTTATAGAATCCTAACATATCCTGAGTTGGAAGGGACCCAAGAGGATCACAGAGTCCCACTCCTGGCTCCACACAGGACCACACAAAATCAGACTCTCTGTCTGAGAACACTGTCCAAATGCTTCTTGAACTCCAGCAGGCTCAGTGCTATGATCACAGACACAGACACAGATTTCTAGGTTGGAAGAGACCTCAAGATCATTGAGTCCAACCTCCGACCTAACACTAAGTACTCCACTAAACCATATCACCACCCTGGGGAGCCTGTTCAAGTGCCCAACCACCCTCTTGGTGAAGAACCTTTTCCTGATACCCAACTTGAACCTCCCCGATGTAGTTTCATGCCATTCCCTCAGGTTCTGTTGCTGTCCCCAGAAAGCAGAGCTCAGCGCCGGCCCCTCTGCTCCCCTTGTGAGGAAGCTGCAGGCCGCCATGAGGCCTCCCCTCAGCCTGCTCTGCTCTGGGCTGAACAAACCAAGGGACCTCAGCCACTCCTTGTACATCTTCCCATCCAGACCCTTCACCATCTTTGTAGCCCTCCTCTGGACACTCTCTAATAGTTTTATGATCTTCTTAGATTGGTGCCCCAAACTGCACACAGTGCTCAAGGTGAGGCTGCACCAGTGCAGAGCAGACTGGGACAATCCCTTCCTTCTTCTGGCTGGCAGTGCTGTGCCTGATGCACCCCAGGACACAGCTGGCCCTTTGGGCTGCCAGGGCACACTGCTGGCTCACATCCAACTTGCCGTTAACCACAACCCCCAGATCCCTTTATACAGGGCTGCTCTCCAGCCTCTCGTCCCCCAGTCTGTACTATGTATAGCCAGGGTTGCCCCTCCCCGGGTGCAGGATCTGCCACTTGCTCTTGTTAACCTTCATATGGTTGGTGATTGCCCAGCCCTCTAAACTGTTGAGAGCTCTCTGCAAGGCCCCTCTACCCTCGGGGGAGTCAACAGCTCCTCCTAATTGAGTGCCATCAGCAAACTGACTTAGTACACCTTCAAATCGTGCATCCAAGTCATTTCTGAAAACACTGAAGAGAACTGGCCCTAAAATGGATCCCTGGGGAATCCCCCCTAGTGACTGGCTGCCAGCCAGTCTGCCATCATTTCTTCTAGCAAATGTGATGCCCATCTACAAGAAGGGTCGGAGGGTAGACCCGGGGAACTATAGGCCTGTTAGTTTGACGTCAGTGCCAGGGAAGCTCATGGAGCAGATTATCTTGAGGGTCATCACGCGGCACTTGCAGGGCAACCAGGCGATCAGGCCCAGTCAGCATGGGTTTATGAAGGGCAGGTCCTGCTTGACAAACCTGATCTCCTTCTATGACAAAGTGACACGCTTAGTGGATGAGGGAAAGGCTGTGGATGTGGTCTACCTTGACTTCAGTAAGGCTTTTGACACCGTTTCCCACAACATTCTCCTCAAAAAACTGGCTGCTCGTGGCTTGGACTGGCGTATGCTTCGTTGGGTTAAAAACTGGCTGGATAGCCAGACCCAAAGAGTTGTGGTGAATGGAGTCAAATCCAGTTGGAGGCCGGTCACTAGTGGAGTCCCCCAGGGCTCAGTACTGGGGCCAGTTCTCTTCAATATCTTTATCGATGATCTGGATGAGGGAATCGAGTGCACCCTCAGTAAGTTTGCAGACGACACCAAGTTAGGTGCGTGTGTCGATCTGCTCGAGGGTAGGAAAGCTCTGCAGGAGGATCTGGATAGGCTGGAGCGATGGGCTGAGGTCAACTGTATGCAGTTCAACAAGGCCAAGTGCCGGGTCCTGCACCTGGGGCGTAACAACCCCAAGCAGCGCTACAGGCTGGTAGATGAGTGGTTGGAAAGCTGCCTGGCCGAGAAGGACCTGGGAGTACTGGTTGATAGTCAGTTGAATATGAGCCAGCAGTGTGCTCAGGTGGCCAAGAAGGCCAACAGCATCCTGGCTTGCATAAGAAGCAGCGTGGCCAGCAGGTCTAGGGAAGTGATTGTCCTCCTGTACTTGGCTCTGGTGAGGCAGCACCTCGAGTACTGTGTTCAGTTTTGGGCCCCTCGCTACAAGAAGGACATGGAGGTGCTCGAGAGGGTCCAGAGAAGGGCAATGAAGCTGGTGAGGGGTCTGGAGAACAAGTCTTATGAGGAGCGGCTGAGGGAGCTGGGGTTGTTCAGCCTGGAGAAGAGGAGGCTCAGGGGAGACCTTATCACTCTCCACAGTTACCTTAAAGGAGGCTGTAGAGAGGCGGGGGTTGGTCTATTCTCCCACGCGCCCAGTGACAGGACAAGGGGGAATGGGCTAAAGTTGCACCAGGGGAGGTTTAGGTTGGATATTAGGAGGAACTTCTTTACTGAAAGGGTTGTTAGGCATTGGAATGGGCTGCCCAGGGAAGTGGTTGAGTCACCATCCCTGGAGGTCTTTAAGAGACGTTTAGATTTAGAGCTTAGTGATATGGTTTAGTGGAGGACTTGTTAGTATTAGGTAAGAGGTTGGACTGGGTGATCTTGGAGGTCTCTTCCAACCTAGACAATTCTGTGATTCTGTGATTCTCCGTTTTAGATTTCTACAAATTTGCATCTACAGAAAGACAACTGTCATAAAGATAATGCAGCAGAATATGGAGATGTGTCACCATCAGCTTTTTACCAGCCAACAGTATCTGGGATTGTAGGGCTGTATATGGAAAAGTGTTGCCAGCTTGCCAAGGGAGATGGAAGTGACGCTTCCTCTCTGCTCAGCACTGGTAAGACCAGACCTGAAGTGCTGGGTCCAGTTCTGGGGGTCCCAGTACAGGGACATGAACATACTGGAGATAGTCCAGCCAGCATGCACAAGATAATAAACGAAATGGAGCATCTTTCATCTCAGGAAAGGATGAGAGAGAGAGGACTGTTCACTCTGGAGAAGAAAAGGCTCAGGGGAGAACTTATCAATGCATATAAATACCTGACTGGAAGGAATGAGTAAGAGGGAACCAGGCTCTTCTCAGTGAGGCCGTGGGACAGGACAAGGAGTGATGGGTACAAACTAAAAAGCACAAAATTCCATCTGAACACAAGAAAATACTTTATTGTTATTATTATTATTTATTTTTTATTATTTTGAGGGTGGTCAGACACTGGAACAGGTTGCCCAGAGAGTTGTAGAGTCTTCTGTGGAGATATTCAAAACACGACTGGACCAGATTCTGGGCAACCTGCTCTATCCAACCATGCTTGAGCAGAGCAGCTAGACTAGATATTCTCAAGAGGTTCCTTCTTACCTAATTGATTCTGTGGTTCTGAGAAGTATAAGCCACTCCAGAACTAAGGCAAGTCCTCCATGAAAATTATCTGAAGCACTTGTTTATGAAGTATGTACGAGAAACAGTGCCAGAGGATTAAAATAGATGCTTCCAGAACTATGAAACCTATGAAAGCTGTACATTTTAATAAATACTAAGTATTCCTCAAGAAATCCTTCAGATCCTATGTATTACTGAAAAGCAAAAGAAAGCCTATCTTCTGAAACATACACAATAATGAAAAACTAAATTGCAAGACAATTTTTAAGCAATTTTTTTTTAAATACTCAAGCAATTCACAGTAGTCAGGAATCTCATTGTAGAAATTTCTGAAGCATTATCACCACAATTGTAAGAGACAACAGCATGGAACAAATGTCTGAGTTATTATCTAGAAAGAAATAAAAGCAGCAGAAACCTGATTATGTCAGGTGTATAGCTAAATGTCTTGCATACATTTCTGGATAGATTCGTTATCTCTAATCACATCTTTGTTGGTGTTCTGGGAAATGTGATTCCTGGTCTTTTTCAAAAGACACATTCTTCCCTCATCATTCTGAGCATGTATACACCCACCATGAATAAATATAAATTGTACTACAAATGAAGCTTCAAAAACAGGACCTTCATAACATCAAGAGGAACAAGTGACGGTGACTTGTTGGCAAATAAATTTCAAAACATACAACTAGATTGCAAGAGTTCTTGTAAACTTGTCAATATTACTTTTTTTGTTGTTGCTGTTTAACTCAGCAATTCTACCAGTCTTTGAACATTAACAACTGCTCAGAACAACTGCACTTTATCAATCACTTTTTGCTAGACAAGCAAACTTCTGAAAATAATCATTCTTGGTGGTTGCTTATTGGTTCCATCCAACTTAAATTCTGAGAAAGGGTATATACATGAAACAAACATTCCCATACAACAATTAACTTTTATTCTCTTGTTTCTTTTTCTTTCCTTTTTTTTTTCTTTTTTACTTTCTTCTATTCTTTGAAATTCTTTAAAATTTTCAGACATCATCTCTGTGTATAGTTCAGCAAAAAGAAGCCTAAATTATTGTAGATTAATCTAGATGCTGCTGTAATGTTGCAACAATATTCTCGTTTTGTAGACTACCCCACACACAAATTCTTTCAAAAAAAAATATATATATATTTTTTAGTTTAACAAATTGCTGGTGAAGCCAAGTAGCCATATTCTACGTAACTTGTTTGCAATTTCTATTTGGAATTTAGGCTATTTGAAGCAGGGTCTTTTGTCTTTTTTTCATATTTGTACATAGCAAATATCTATACATACATAATTCAAAACCTAAAGTTGTGCAACCATCTAAACCATAACTTTCAAGAAACATGAAATATTTTTTTCATGCAAATAAATTGCATTTCAGAGAGTTCTGTTTAAAATTCCTTTTTAATATGAACCTTTAGAGAATGTTTAAAGATGTATTTTCAAAGATTTTTCTGTCCTCTGTTGACTTTTAAACAAACTAAATATTTAATCGAGATACCAAGGGAGAAAGCCACCTGGGCCATGTAGGCCATTACATTTCATGAAATGTTAAGCACCAATACATAAGTAGGAAATAAAAATAAGTTTTATTTCTGCCATGGTATATAAACACTTTTTTTTTTTTTTTTTTTACATATGGAAGGGTTTCTAAACTAAACTTACTTTTCAAAAACCTGAATGCCAAGACAGTGGAAAATTAAGAAGCACTGTGTCACTGATCCAGTTTGTATATCTGTAAACTATCCTACGCATTAAAGACCAATTTATTCTTATCAGGTCAGCCTCAAAACTAGCTATAAAATGATGCAATCTGTTTAGACTGAATGATTCTTAGAAAGCAATAGAGGGTTGAGGTGTTTTTGAAAGTAGATAATGTCTAATAAAGTGTAAGCCGTAAGGAAATACTTCCATTGAACCTACTTGTCAATCAAATATAGTAAAAAAAAAAAAAATCTTGACACTCCTGGTAGCCACTAAAAATCCTCCCTAAGCTTTAGTATATGAGGGATGAAATAACTCTAGATGGGCTTTGTCCTCTCTTACAAAATATTGAAGGAGCCTGTATATACAATCAGAATGTTTGCATACCTCAAAGTAAGACTCGTACGTAGAGGAAGACACAACGAATACTAAGAAAACCTATCCAACACCAACCTTTCCAGTCTCCAGAATAATGAACGCTCTGTCTGACTGACATAAACTGTTACATCATTAATAATTTAATTAGTCCACTTTCTTTTTGGACAACTGTATCTTGGGCTGCATCAAAAGAAGCATAGCCAACAGGTCGAGGGAGGTGATTCTCCCCCCCCCCTGCTCTGCTCTCGTGAGACCCCACCTGGAACCCTGCGCTCAGCTCTGGGGCCCCCAGCGCAAGGACATGGACATACTAGAATGTGTCCAGAGGAGGACCACAAAGATAATCAGAGGGCTGGAGAACCTCTCTGATGAAGACAGGCTGAGGGAGTTGGGGTTGATCAGCCTGGAGAAGAGAAAGCTCCAGGGAGACCTTATAGCAGCCTTCCGGCCTACAGGAAAGCTGGGGAGGCACTCTTTGTTAGGGAGTGGAGTGACAGGACAAGGGAGAATGGCTTTAAACAAAAAGAGGGTAGGTTTACATTAGATATAAGGAAGAAATTCTTCACTATGAGGATGGTGAGGCACTAGAACACATTGCCCAGAGAAGCTGTGGATGCCCCATTCCTTGAAGTGTTCAAGGCCAGGCTGGATGGGGCTTTGGGCAATCTGGTCTGGTGGAAGGTGTTCCTGCCCATGGAAAGGGGTTGGAAAGATATGGTCTTTAAGGTCTCTTCCAACCCAAACTATTCTATGATTCTATGATTCCATAGGCTGAAGTTCTGAAAAATGTTATAGACACCTGCCTTGTTTTTCCTCTTGCTATCATCTTTTTATTTCTTTCCAGAATATTAAATCACTGGAATTTGTATACTGCAACTCTATTTTCCACTGGTAAATATTCCAAGACCTATAGGTGCTTTGCATGCGTAATAAAGAGATATTGATCTATATAATTAGGCTAAAATTGTTGTCATCCAGATATAATGTGCACAGGTTCTTCCCCAACTCTGTTATGAAGTGAAACATAAACTTCAAATCATTTAATATTGCAACATTTACAACTGCACTTTGAAATCAATAATACTGGCAAACTCATTTGTTAATCAATATTCTCACTACTATTTCAGCAATATTCCAGTACTATCTAGGTACAGAGTATAAAATCTCAACTACTGCTGTTTCAAAACATATTTAAGAGAAACACAAACACCTCTTTGTTATGCTCTGAAATTAATCTAAACACAGTTTTATTTTAATCTACTTTAGCATAAATTGTTGTTCTAACATGTGCCTCATCTAACAACACTGATATTAAGTTTTGCCATCAATCTACTGTTTTCAGCAGAACATATTTACATCGTATCTACATATTGATTTAACAAAACTATATCATGAAAACATCAAGAGCCAAACATTTAAAATTTCTTTTTCTTTTAAACAAAGAAAAAAAAGTTATTTCATATAGCATTTATAGAGTTACATTGTTAACGTTGTCTCAGTAAGACTGAGATGACACAATTTGACGAAAATCAAAACTAACATACCTGAGGGAAAAAAAATACATGGGTGCATCTACTTGAAATAAGGGAAGGCAGAAATCACAAAGAAAGAGAAACTTTTATAAAAGAGATGTTCATGGAAAAAGAAAAGTACGCCAAATATTGGATAGTTCATGAAACAAATTACAAAGATCTTTACACAAACGTTTGCTAATTTTTCAAAGACTGCTGAGGAGGAGTTGGGGGAGGGTTGTTTAAAAGTTGACTCAATAGAGAGCATTAAAACAAAACTGAAGTAAGCATTTCATAAAATATTCACACTAGACCTTGGCAGCTTTACTCATGACCCAGTATGATACCCTGACCAGGTGTACCTATGTCTATATATACCTTCATATAAAATCATGTTTTTTCAAGTGTCTGCCACAGTGATTTTTCTTTAACTGGAATGTTGCATTCAGAGAAAATTCTCAGCTTTATTCTTAGTCCAAGTTCTGTCAACATATAAGATTTAGTTTAGAAATTTGTACTACAAGAAACGGTTCTCCTTCATCTCTTTCGTCATACAGCTTTTTAATTAGATCCCAAGTTAATAAACATACTTAATCTCTCGCTCAGCATTCCTGAGGCTGATAATGGCCATGTTATACTGAGATTAAAGTGTCTCAAAAGTTTTTAAGTCTTCAGGCTGGAAAGCCTTTGGCAATGCCTTAGAAACATGGACTGCTTCCTGATTCTATTTCCCTTTTTTCATTATTTGATTTTCTTCAGTTTATAAAATATGCAAACTAAATACGTTCCCTCAGTACATGAACAATGAAAACAACACAGTCGGTAATAGCAGTTTTTGAATGCTGACACAAAGCCAATTTACAGGACTTGGCTAACAAAAACAGACATTTCAAAGAACAATTACTTCAAACTTCTTTTCTTACCTCCTCTGACACGACACTGTGAAATACTATATGGTGCTGATAAGCATCCCAGAAGGACAGAAGAATCAAGCTTAACCAACTAAGGAGGAATGAACTGCAGACAGAACAACCTTATATTTAAGTTTTCCTTACTTCTGATTTCCACTGAAAACTGTCTGCTGATTTCCCATACAAAAACACTAAGTAGTGTTAAGAAAAAGAGAGGCTCCCAGATGAGTTACATTCAATGGCTTTAACTTAGATCAGTTTACATTATTTTATAAACTTCTAAAAAAAATCTGTAGACATAAAGTAAACAACTTTACGTGGGCATCACACAACCAGAAAAGCTTAAGAAGCTGTTTGGGAACAATTAAAAAAAAACTGCTCATATTTTTGTCATGGAGGTTGATGGGCAGCAGTAGAAAAAAGCCTGATTGCACTTATTTGAGGAGCATCGTAGAAGCTGTCAGCATATGCTGGTGGTCTGTAGCAATATACTTCTTGATACTGAATTACAGATGACAGGAAGGGTGGATGATGGACCTCAGGGTGAAGGTGAGAGGCTTGCTCTTCTTTATGAAAGAAGGGAGCCAGTGAATGGATGAACAGGGAAGAATAATGTTATGCCTTTTAAATGCTTATAAAATTCTATGGTGTCAGCACTGTCAATGGATAGACATGAAGCAACATTTTGTCTAGGCTGAAGATAAACTTGTAGAAGTGACTGATGTATAAACTTATGTCCTAGTGTGTTAGGCTTAGCCTATTTTCTCCAGTAAACAAGAATTACAGTCAGGTTCTCAGTTTTCATTTTACTGTTTTCTTTTGTAATTATCATTTTTTTTGATAAAAAAAAAAAAAAACTCTCTCAAGCAATAATAGCTTTAAGGATCAATCCTCTAAATTCCTGCCATCTCTGACATTTTTTGTAGAGATGTCTCAGTTTTCTGCTCTACTATCTTGACAAGCTTTTCAGCAATCTCTTCCTTGGATCACTCAACAGGATGATTCCAGAATGGTCATTCCCTGAAGATCAGATTTTAGAAGAAGAGGAACTGCTACAGTAGCTGTGACACTGCAACAGATCTTAGAAAGATCTGTAGCAGGAGAACAGAAAAACACAGAGATCTTCCCCCAAAACCTATCCAAGTAAGTGGCTGGTTTACCTGCCTAGACATTCTAAAATTAGGAAAATGGAACATTTGCTCAGTGAACAGGTACTAGGGAAGACCTCAACACAACTAGGGATCAGCCAGATCTCCTAAGCTCCACAAGGTAAGGGGATGCAGGATTGCAGGAAACAGGATTCACTAAATTGAAGTCAGCTTAATCGATAAAAGCAGTAAAACTTCAAGTGGCAAACAGAACAAATTAGAAGAGAAAACCGTCCATGAGTGAAATTTTATACATAACTGTCCTTCGTTGTCTTTTAAACTTTATCATTATGAACCATTCAAAAGAGAGAGAAAGACTGCTAGCTAACAGACATATTGGAAGTTGAAAACTGAGAGGCAGATTTTCCTGCCTTTTCTTTAGGTGTCATTTTGCCATATAGTAATTAAATATATTCACCATAGAAAAGTTAATTCACATTAGAATATAGACACGAGGTAGATTTTCCAGCCTGTTTTATAAAAGACTTCTAATTAATTTAAAAATATAAAAATAGCAGCTAGTTACACCTGGCTTTTTACAACCTGGCTTATCTTATACGGTGGATGTTAAATAGGAGTACAATACATACTACAAATATATCAGAGCCACTCAATGAATTGTTATGTCACAATGCCAGAAATTATCTTGTTGAAGCTACACTTAAAAGCAAAGTACATAATTTGGCTGTGGAACATATGACTGGCAAATATTAGATTACACCAGTGAATCATCATAAAGGATGCGTTTTCTCATTGACTCCTTATAAAACTGTATATGAAAGTTTTACAGAGACGAAGATCTCTGAGACAATATGTAGAACTGTATACAAAAATATTCCTTAAATCTATCCAAGTGAGATCTTAAAATAACACGGCATAATAATCTGTTGGTGCTTAGTAAACTACCTGATTTATATGATAGAATTAGTTTTGTGTTTTGATTTCAGAAAAAAAAAATCTTACTTTTAAAATCCTATATACAATGATGCCAGTCCTTTGCTATTGCCACATCTGATTCTTGTATAGAACAAATATTTAAACCTTCATACATCTAAACCTAGGTTACACGCATTTAGTTACCCAGAGAAGATATTTGACAGCTTCTTCCTATCTCTGATATACCTGGTCATTCTAGTTAGAGATTATTTGTGCCTATGTACGAGTATTTGTCTCTCCTGGAGGCTACAGCTGCAGTTATGTCCAAGGACAGAAATGTAAACACGTAAAGTTAGGTATGAAAAACAACAATTAATTGTACATAATATGTATTTAGGGCAATAGCAATAATTTATAATATTGATAATTCTTGATAACCTTATTCACAGAAAAATCTGCATAGGTTCCCACATTTCAAGCTTTAAGAAAGTGGAAAGCCAGGCTACTGTTCACAAAACTTCAATTGGATGAAAAGTTACAGAGCCAATCACTTCTCTTCTGTGACACTATGTATATTTTCACATGAAGAATATTATTCAGTATGAATTACTGACCTTGGAAAATTCTTTGTAAATTTATATTACCATCAGTATTATCTTCTAAACATAAGTAAGAGTTAATTTCTATGAAAGCTTTAGCAGTCATTCAGCACAGCACTCACTATGCCAGTCAAGTTTTTATGTCAATAAATTCTTTCAGATATCGTATATTCACATTCAAGGAATAACTAGAAGTGGTATATAACCTTTGTGTGTGAATATAAACCTGGAACCTTTCCAAAAAAAATCAAGAATGGTAACTATTGTAACTACAAACTTAAAAAGTACAGTAGGTAGGGATAATCAGTCTAGAAGTAAGCAAACACACAGCATCCATTAAAATTCTTTCTGAAAATATTTGTGTGAGGACAGACAAGCAAGATGCTTGTAGTCTGAGATCATGGGAATTATATGAGAAGAAACATACTGAAATTGCTTCTTCAAAAGCGATTTGTTTTCACAGAGGCTACTTCCATTACCATTGTTTCTTTCAGGCTCTGCTTTGTTTCAAATTAGCCTGACTTGATCTGCTAGCTTTAGAATTTAATGTACAGCATTATCTACTAGTGTCATAGCAACCATCATGTTAGAAAAAAAAACATACATAGTATTTAAAAATTATTCTGTGAAAACAAAGACAGTTTCAGAAGTGTACTTTTAATATATTTGACACAGGAAGCATAATATCCTTATATCATAAAAAAGCAATGTAACAAGTGTTTATAATGAAGTAAATAGTACTTACAGTCACCACCACCACCACCACCCCCCTTTTTTTTTTTTTTTAAGGAAATAATGTGTTTGCATAAATATGAAAGTAAGGGTTGAGAACTGATAGATAACATTGTATTTGATTTTGAAGCTTGCATTACAAGTAAACAATTGTTGTGCACTACTTATGACAGAGTGGCTGACTTTTTTATGTTACACTGCTTTATGCCTTGTCATGACATATCACATTCCATGTCTGACAAATAAGATAAAATATTATGCCAGCACAGCAGCCATAGAGCATCTTAACCTGAGGGCATCAATTGCAATGTAAATCCATTGAAATGATAAGCACAATTACAATGAAAACATCTAGAATGCACCAAAAAGTAATGACATATTATTTCCTTGGCTACTTCTGTAATAACAAAAAATATTGGTAAACATAATTACTATTATATTTTTATTTTAATGGCTTTATATTTCCCCTTGTAATCCAAATATTATTCAATCATGTTTGTAATTATAACCAAATTATGACATGAGATGTCACTGACCGTCTCGTACCGTGGAGCCTAAAGATGAGCACAATACTCCAGCTCTGGTCTTATAAATGCCAGAAGGGACGAGTTGCTTCCGTTAACTTTCTGAATACTCTCGTGGTAAAAGAGCCCAAGATGCACCTGCACTCCTTCATTGCAAAGGCACGCTGCCTTTTGTTTTCTTTTTCTTTTTTTTTTCCCCTTAAACTATATTGTGTGTTTGTGGTGGAGAAAGCCCAACTAAACAGCCTGCATCACCTCTAATCTGTGATCTGTTTAGATGAAACATGATAATGCTTACGGTAGTATAATTCCTGCAGGACTACCTTCCTCTCCCAGAGCAGCTCCTGCTCCAACACACAGGGGTGTTAGCGTTTCTGTTCTATACTGCTCACACTCTGATGCTGTCTAGTTTCAGACCATTTGTAACACTTGCTACGAAAGCACCAGAACGAGGTCAACAATAAATGGTGCACAAATTTCATGGGGTATTTACAACAAAACAGCAAAAATGAAGTTCTCTGAGATTCTGCCCTGCTACTCATCACTGTAACGCACTTCTCCCAGAACATACATAGGGTATCCACTTAGTAAAATGGCCTGTGCACAATGGGCATTGATGACTTATCCAAATGAAAGCATAGGTTTGGCTCATAAATCCACTGCAACAGCCATCAACTGAGAGAGTCATGAATGACAGAGACATTTTGGGGCTGTACTTGTGTCACTAGTATGGGTTGCTATAGGAAAGCATCTGGTAAGTTAGCGATCATGTGATGATTGACATATTCACAGGAGTGGGAATGAGAAAGTATGACACAAGGGCTTCTCTCAGGACATCACAGAACAGTCTACAGAGAAAGATCAGGCAGAGAAAAGCTAATGGTATTGAAAAAGAATCAGAAAAGAGTCTGCTGCACCGGGAGTTGCTAAAGGAAGGACCTAGCTGATGTATATAACTGTTTTACCAAATGTTATTGAGGGAAAACAGAAGAGAAGATCCACACTCTAAAAACAAAGCTCTACCAAAGCAGGGAACGTTGAATTTTCTAAGATGTAGGGAGAACTTTTTCATAGCACCTGAACTACAAAAACACCATTCTGTAGATGTTTGCTCACAAAATCTCCTTCATACTCTCCAGTGCTGCTTCACCTGCCTGCTCTTCTATCATGTTCCCTACATAACCACCTTCGTCTTCACTTCTCCCAATTTGCTTATCAGTTTCTAAGATAAACAAATGTAAAAACAAACAAACAAAAACCTATGGTGATATAATAATTGCAGTATCTGCTATCACTCTGCTATCTCACTTTACATCTGCCTTACCTATTTAAAGTTTATTTTTTTCTTTTAGAAGGGAAGGGACCCCATCTAGCAAAAAAAAAAAAAAATACTTTTAGAATTTTAATTTTATTTTGGAAAATGGGTATGCTTACATGTAGATTAATTTTTTTTTTAATTCACTGGACAAAAGCATATTTTGTTTGCAAAATTGGCTATATGATATATGGTTTATGGGGTGAATTTGATTAATTACTATAGTTTATGTACTTATAATTCAACCAGGAAAAGTAAATTCTTTTGTTTCAATAGCTTTTTTCTCAGTAGTTTTGAAAGTATGTATTTCCAAGTAAGCAGAAAGCACAAATTGGTTATTATGTTTATAGATTTAAAAATAAAATATTATTTTTGTCAATTTGTATGCCCTAAAGTGACAGCTCAGCATCCTTTGATCCATGCACCCTTGCTCTGAAATACGGTTTCCATTCTGAAGTGACATATTCACTATCTGAGAAGATTACAGAACACCTATTTAAGTATTCCCCACTGATTCCTTACAAAATCTTATTCTAGGATTTTCCAGTATTCATGTGTCATAAAAGACACCTGACAATCTAGCCACTGAGAATGAGAGTAGTTAGGAAAGATTTTCCATGCACATCTGCATGATTATTTAGAAATCCTACATTGAGAAGAATTTTTTAAATAATCTTACAAAGTTTAAATTAGAAAGGGTATTTAAAAGGAATATGCTATTATTGAAGTTTCCGGAATGACCACTGCTAGTTATTTTTGTTTCTCTGAATATTCACAAGCATTCACAGTATATTTAAAATTTAAATTGTCTTGTTGAAATGATCACAAATTATACTGCAAGTTGCATCTCTATTATGCCTGACAAATAATCTTTATTGTGATCAAGAAGGCAATTCATGTTTTTAGAAGAGCAGGTTCTGCAGAAACTGAATCTTTCTTGCACTTCAACAGTAAAAAGGAAAACAAACCTAAAGAAATGCAAAAATTCCTAACTTGTGCATGGCCTGATCCTGCCAGCCACTGGCCAGTACACCAGTAATTTTCATAGTTTGTAGGTTATGACCTTGGGATGATTTTCACACAACTTTCACAGAAAGATACTTATGTGATAAAAAAGTGGGTTTGTTGTTACATACATTGCTTCTAGGCAGTATAAAGTCTAAGTAACGTGAGTGCAGCTTTGCTAATTGTTGGAAATGTCTTAATTCAATTGCATGGAAAATTAACAGCTGAAAACCAAAGATACATCTTGTAGTCACTCAGAAATTATGTCCTCCACTCTGCTAAATTGGCAAAGAAAATTCATCAGTCACTTTACCTAGCATACTCACCTAGTCTGAGGAAGGAAAACATCACATGATTTTAACTGTTGTCAAATTGCACCAAATTTCAGAAGACAAATATTATGATTTGCAGATAAAGTAGAGGGATTGACACTACTGAGAACAGGAGAACATTGAAAGACCAGTGAATATTGTACCGTTGCACAACTACTTTTGTATGCTATAGGCATGCTGTAGAATCATGTCTTAGAATTTGTGATCACTGCCCATTTCATGCAAAATGTGAGATTCTCTCTGGCAGATGTGGATATGCAATATCTCATGTGGACTGTAGGGCAGAGATGACATATTTTTATGAACTGTCTGAAATTCCTACCAGTTCAAAATGTAAGCCTTTTCAAATAATAATAATCGCTGAATGCTTACAGATGCAAAATTTAAACAATTTTCTTCATTGTTTGCCAAAAGGATAGCCATAAATTGAGTACTAATACCTAAATAGGAGGGCCATCACAGTTCAACATCAATATTTTTTAGTAGAGGCACAATGAAGATTACCTCATGGCTCTGTACACTGAGGCCTCTTGTTAATAACAGCTGAAGTCAGTCACTGTGTCTACAGTAGGCCCGTTTCTTCTTTTTCTTTACACTCTTTTCACACCATTCCAGGCAGGCCACACACATCTTGACAGTGATGGCTGAAGAGGTTTTTAGTTAGAGCTATGAATATGCCAGGGTTGACCTTTCTTTAGCTCAAAAAACATCCTGAAGAAGGCAAAGTTTGCTTTTACAGAAATCATCTTGATAGTCAATCATCACACTATGAACAGAACCATATATTTGGGTGAATAATTGCCAAATTGCCAACCGAACTTCAGGGCTTCAGGTTCCTCTCCAGGAACTCAGTCTCACTGAGTGATGTTCAGTGCATGACAGTGTGAGATACTCTACATTAACAAAACTTCATGCTATTGAACTGAGATAATTTCAGATGTGGGCATACAAAATACACGGCTGAACTTCCTCTGTGACAGATTCTAAGACATTGTTTTAAAAAAGTTTTTAAAATTTTAAACTACCCTAGCTAGAACTTCTGAAATTTATGTTTGTATTTACGGAACTCAGAAGAGAGTTCTGCTTATTCTTTCCTGAATGCCTTCTCGTCCAACTTCCATGAATGTGGGCTAACATTAGAGCCTTCTGTCAACAATAACACATTTCTGCTCTAGAAGTCAGAAGCCAAGACGAGTTGTGAATGCTTCAGATAACTAATTATTTAATCATTCAGGGTCTCCTAGGGAGAAATTCTGGCTAATGTCAAGATCTGTCTTTTAAATACCTTTTCTGATGTGCCTTGAATACAATTATAACACAACTATACCCAACCCGATTAGTTCCAGGCGCATGCAGTGCTATAGCGGTGCCATAGTACACAGACCATGTGCCAAAAGCAGCAATAAAATCACACCACAATGTCACCTACAATAACAGTATACTGGGTGGCATTAGAAGTGCACAAAAGGCAAAACTCTGAACAATGCCAAACCTCTCTGTGTACTCGTTGTAAGGCCTTATACGTTACAGTTTTACTTCAAAAGTCCCAGAGGCACAAGGACTGCATCACAGATTCACTTGTGAGGTAAAAATATGTCATATGCCTTGATATTAAAAACATCATCCTAATACTTGAATGAAAGTGGACACATGAATTTATTCTCTCATATTGCACCTTTATTTGTAGTTTCTTTTTTTTTATACACATATCCTCCAGCTCATTGTTCAACTTACACTGTATCAGCTCTCCTATACTTGATCCTGACTTTCTCCAATATTTCAATCCATTTTCTGCTGCTTACGATTTTTTTAAGCTTCATACATGAAGGATGAAACTTCCCATGCTAGATATTTACCTCATCTTAGTAAAATACTGAAGTATTAATAAAGTAGCAACTAAAGGAACTATTGCCCTAATTACAAGAATGAAATGCAACTTACACTCTTTTGTTGTTTTTGTTTTGCTTTTCTCAAGTGATTCACTGAAGCTCAAGTAGCCTGAAATGTAGTGCACAGTTGTCAGTCTGTCGGGGATGCACCCTTTGCCATTCCTGTGGAAAACAGCACCCAAGCGGAGCACCTCTGCATTACAGCCTTGCCAAGGCTCTGTCTCTGCAGCCTGCCTGTGTAGAGCAGGATTCACTTCACCTTCCTTCTCAGCACACAAGTTAGAGATGCCTCTGAGAAGCTGTTGCTGCAGCAGCCAGCAGGCAGGTAAGGCGGCAGAGGCACGTGCCGCGAGTCTCCCCCATCCCTCCCTCTCTCTGCAGTGTGTTCCTGCCTTTCTAATACCAGTACAGGTGCCGCACAGGCTGAGGCAACTCAGCCAGACACAAGCTTTTTTAGCTGTGTGTATTTACAGTAAATGCAGGAATGTCTGTATAAGCAAAAACTGTATGAACCTATTCAGACAGAGTGGGAGTACAAAAGAGGGTCTCTGACTTAGAGCTGCCATGGGATTACACTCTCTCTTCCCATGTTTATTGTGTTTCCTCCATTTGAAAACCAATCTGAGCAGGATGAAGAGGGAAGCAAAAATGAATAGAGTAGGACCTAAGAGTTAATGAACTCAGACCATAATTATTAGTACTAAACACAAAAAGAGCAGACTGTAAACTAAAAGTAAACATCTGTGAGCATCATCATTCACCACACTTCTATACCAGTATCTGTGAACCCCTAAGAACCCCTCAGTTCTGACACTGAGCTGTTTTCAGATGTGTACTTATCTATAGAACAGCAAAAATGACTATTTCTAGAATAATAAGAAAAAAAATCACAAAATTAAGGATTATAAGATTTTAGAAGACTGGAATTAAAATTCCTTGTCAACTGTTGATTTGCTACTTTTCTTAGGATTTAGCAGTCATTTCTCAGCAGACATTTTTATGTCTCTCTCCATACATAGAATGGGCTTCCTTCAAGGAACAAAGCAACAAGGAACAGCACACACAGATATTTATGAACAGTCAGAAGACTCTGAATGAAACACAGAACAGAAAATGCCCTACAGCTATGGGCAACTGCACTTTGTACTGGAAAAATAGGTGCTGTCTGTTCTTTCAAAATTTCTGCATGACAGTATGCAACCTTTTTTTCCCCTGCCAATATTTTATGTAGCAGGTCATCATTTACATTTTGCATTTCTTTAAATAACCAAAATAAGAATTTATTGACAGAGCTTGCCAAGTATCCATGGCTATCACTGAGGTGACTCAAAGCTATTAAATGGTATTCAAAATGCTAAATTACCTGAAAAAAAAAAAAAAAAAAGAAGAGAGAGAGAGAGATGCTTTTGGCATTTTAGATTAAAGCTCAAAATCACAGGATGTTTTGAATGATTTTCACCTTGTCTTGTGCCTCATTTCACTGTCTGTCAAATCAAGATAATAACTCTTCCCTCTCCTGAAGAGGAATTTTCAAGATGAATAAAGGTTTGTGAAGAAAAGCCCAACCTGTAATTCCATAGGCAGTTCAATATAGAGATGATATAAGGTAAAATATGGCGTGGCAGTAGAGAATGAATGATGGCATAAAACCAAATTGAGTTCCAAATACATCTTAGAACGTGCTGTGTTCTTTCTGCTGAGTCAGTCATGATTCCAGTAGAAAAAACAGTACTGTAGATTCTTCTGCACATGTATTCCTATGACAGAAACCACATAACCTGAAACAATTTCTGATACACTAAAACTTCTGAATATTTGAATTATGTATGCTAATACTTGATAACCTATGCATGTATGAGCTTGTTACATTTTGTAAATGATACACCTTTGTGTTGGACTTTCCTTCCTTCTTTCCTTCCTTCCTTCCTTCCTTCCTTCCTTCCAAATGATCTGTTCCCTGTCCCAAAAAGTTTCATTGTTTTTTTTGGAGCCTGAATCCATTTTTATCAATAATATTCTGGTAGGATGCTCTCAAAAATAAAGGTAACAACCTGGTTGCAAAAGACTTTTTGAGGTTAAAATAGTTGTATTGCATATATATGCCACAGCATTACTGAAATCAGGTAATTTACAGATGCTTTTTTTTTTCCATGCGCATCATTAAGATCCCTTATCAACATGTTACCTGTTTTCAACTCTCTGGCCTATGGTTTGATATTATTTCTTTCTACATTTCTTCTCACCCTACAGATTTTTTTATTTTTTATTTATTTTATCAGCTGCAGAACATTTCCATATGTTAATTCAAAGCCTATATTTTAAACTCCTGATTTACTTTTCATGTTTTTAATCTGGTCCAGAAGTGGCTTGTAATTTTACAGGTGGGTTATGTTACAAATCATATATCTTAAAATGCTCCAAAACCATTGTAGTTTCATTAATAGTTTAAAATTCTCATTGCATTGTCAACCAGATTCATGAGTTTGAAAAAAAGGAGAGTTAAATCTTGTCTGTCCTGTCTGACTGAACACAAACCCTGATGTGAGTGGGAATTGAATAAGCAGCAGAATTGTGTGTTCTCTGCTGCTTAAAAAATACTTAGTATTGGATGCTACCTGCAGCTGGGCACAGGAGCAGATGTTTTAATTCTGGAGCACTTTTTTGCACATTCTATTTTCATTCAGGCAAGAAGGAAAAGTCAACAGCTCAATACTTAGTAACAGCAATGGAAAGGATCATGTTAGTTTATAGTATCAACACCAGCAGTCACTAGACAGTCTCTAATTCTATGTTCTCTACATTTATTAGTCTTAGAAAACAAATAAAACATCAATCTCTAGCTCTTATCCAGAAAAGATTTAACACATCCATAACTTTTAGCATGCGCATACTGCTACTGCATTCAATCTGAGTGCTGAACACATGTCTCCAAAAGCATCTGCATGAACAGACGCTTACATAATTTGACAGAGTTCTTGCATGCAAAACATCACATAAATTGTGTGAATTTCTTCAGGGAATCTGCTGAGATCATTAGCAGAGTTAACATAGCTATGTGATTTGCAAATGTCAAAAAAGCTTTAAAAATTAACTTTCTTTTGCATTTCCTATGTTTACTTTATGTTCATCTATTAGGTATTCTAAGACAAGGGCAGGGAGGAAATACTGCATTTAGAAAACACAGCGAAACCAGGAAGTGTTATCATTTTCACTGATATCACATGAAAAGAAAATTGTTTGTTTCATGCTGGGCTTCAGGAGAAAGAAACAAATAAATATGCATGTGTAAGCAAAAGTGTTTATGCTACCAACAACTGCAACAGACCTTCAAAAAGGTTTCATTTTTAAGTTCCTTGTCTTGGTCTACTTTTATTTTCTCCAAATATACACTTATGCAGTGAAATGCAGTATAGATCATTCCTGAAACAATATTTTAAAGTTTAAAGCCAAATACTTTAGTAAGGTTATTCCTTTCCCTTCTTATGGAACAGTGCCTCTTCATCTTCCCTCCCTGAACACTGAGAACCATTCTAAAATGGCTTGGGTTTTAAATTTCAAGTGTAGTATGTAATTTGCTCCTTCTATAAGATTACTGCATTGAATTGTCTAGTAAGAATGTTGTTCTTGGCACAATAAGCAAGCCAAACACAGCGATTGACCTGATAATCTGGTGAAAATGGGAGAACTTCTGAAGGAAGGTTTTGAAGGAAAAACCAAGAAAGTCTATTTCTTTTTCTTATTTTTTATTTTGTAATCCTCTCACTTGAATTGCAACAGGATTAGAAGAAAATCAGGCTGGAAGAAGCATGTCAGGCTTGCAGACTCAGAGCTGGCTTTACCACTTCCTTTGTAGCATCATCATGTGAGGCTGTCCAGAAAGAGCATCAAATGTCAGTGCATCAGGGTATGCTCACAACACCAGCTCAGGTGTAAACAACAGCAGAAGGCACAAGAAGGCAGCAAATCAGTTCTGAACTAGAGAGGATTTAGGAAGCAATTCATGCTGCCAGTCATCCCCAGCTGCAATCCCACACTTGGTGAGCCTCCCTCCCGGTAGCTCCCATGCACTCCAGCATTGGGACGCAGCCGTGGAGCCACTGGCAGCCGTTTGGGTTCTGCAACCATCCCACCCCTTCCACACCCTGCGGGTCCAAATGGCAGGGAAAAACAGGTCTGTGACAGAGTGTTCACCCATTAAAAGCATTTATTTTGATTTATGTAACGTAGCACTGAAACGAAGTTCCAGTAAACACAGAGCTGGGCTTTTGAGGGAACCATGTCACAGGAAGGCCCAGTGGGCGGGCTGCCAGTGTTATGGATCCAGCCTTTGAAAATGCTCTCTCTTCTCAACTCTGAACACTATGATTTCGGTCAGTCTCTAAACAAAGCGCACCTGCCTGCTTAAAATCCACACCAACAAAAAGATATTAACACTAAAGACTGTTTGTGTGAGGAGTATGAAAGGAGAAAGCACGTTTTGAGTGGGAGAAGGCGATTAGTTAGATGGCTCAGTCAGTCAACTTCAGCGAAGATCTGGAATTAAAACCAGAGACATGAAAAAAAAAAAAAAGGCTGAAAGATAAAGGATATGTTTGTCTGGAACAATAAATCATAGAATGGTTGGAAGGGACCTTAAAGATCATCTAGTTCCAACCCCCTCCCATGGGTAGGGACACCTCCCACCAGACCAGGTTCCCCAAAGCCCCATCCAGACTGGCCTTGAACACTTCCAGGGATGGGGCATCCACAGCTTCTCTGGGCAACCTGTGCCAGTGCCTCACCACCCTCTGAGTGAAGCATTTCCTCCTAACCTCTAATCTAAATCTTCCCTCTTTTAGTTTAAAACCATTCCCCCTTGTCCTGTCACTATCTGACTGAGCAAAAAGTCGCTCTCCATCTTTTTCATAAGCCCACTTTCAGTACTGAAAAGCTGCAATAAGGTCACACTGGAGCCTTCTCTTCTGTAGGCTGAACAGCCCCAGGTCTCTCAGCCTTTCTTCATAAGAGAGGTGTTCCAGCCCTCTGAACAAATAAATAGTTATTTAGAAACACATCTGAATCACCAAAAATCTTCTTAACCTTATTTTCCCATCATTTAACTACATGTAATTCACTAAACAAAATTTGTGCCTGAATCTCCGAGATTGATCTTCTCCTGGAAATGCCAGCTATTTCTTCTGAGGAAGACAGAACCCCTGCGTAATATCCTCTAATTCCTATTACAGTAGATTTTTGTAGCTGATGAATGGGTAGCAGTAAGGAAGCTAACTTGGGTTGCAGAGTTAATGATCAACTCACTTATATTCTTTTCAGGATGAGTTTTTCTCTTCAGTAGAGTTGCACTGCCATAAAACCATTGCATTATATGGAAGGTTACACTCCTTTATTCATTCTGTGCGCAGCTCATGTTTGCCTATTCTGCTCTCAGAAACCTTGAAGACTATTTTTAAGCAAAAGACAAGGAATGAATCTGAAATACATCACTTTTAATATTCCAGTAAGCCATTTCTGTTTGAACTTTTCTATTTAGCTCTAAAGTATTAAAATACCTTTGCACATCATCATCAATTAATCTCCAGTATAAACAGTTCAGAGGTTTTACACATGTCCACACACATGCTTCATAGTACAATAACTGTTATGCAGTTTTTGAAAAATGAATTACCTAGACCTATACTTGGGAGAAAGAAATTTGGAGTTTGTGTGCCTTTACTATCAATTGCTGAAAGAAGAGCTACAGTTTTTGTTGTTGTTGTTGTTTGTTTGTTTGTTTGTTTATGAAGAAATGAATGGTCTCTGATTACACCTCTTCTCACATGAGTTCTCAAAAGTAAACTCCTAAGTCTTACAACCTGTTTATAGGTAATAGCTAATTTACCATAATGGACATCAACTGAATGTGAAATATTGGCTCCTTTCATTGCCCTTTATCCTCTGCTATCCTCTGAGCAACACCATTTCCCTTATTAAAAAAAAAAAAAATTAATTTACAGAAGGCTGCATTTTTAATGGATATTTATATTTTGTTGGTAGATTTAGAGGATGAACTGAAAAGTTGGTCTTTGATAATTTGGCAGCAGGTTTCTTTTTCTTTTCTTTTTTTTTTTTTTGGCAACAGTCTATTCAATACACTATTTTACAATTCAGCTAACTTATTAATTAGATTTTATAAGATTTCCCCAAATACTTTAAAGGGCAGCTTCTAAAGGAAAGTTTTAAAGATTAAATTTTATAGTTAGGGTGAATCCTACCAAAATGTTTTAGAATTTACGACTGAGAAAGTAGAAAAATAGAGAAAGAAATTTTGACTCTAAGGCTTCTTAAATCAGTGGGAGCATAAAGCCAATATGGCTACCAAATATGGCTACCAAAAATGAATATGGCTACCAAAAAGAATCAGTTTCTGGCCTATACAAAATTAACTGGTGGTCTAGCTTTTCTAGATCAGACATACAAAATCAGAGTAATATTCCTTCTAGTACAAACAGAACAAAATGATACAGTAACTACAATATATGCAATAAATAAATAAGAAAACAACCAGAAAAGGGTTCTGAACAAATCAGACATGTAAAAACAGATCCCTAAGCTATGTCTACAGGCGTGCACAAGATGTGTTGCCTCCTATGAGTACCAACCATAGTGCAGAGGTGTCACTGTAATCCCCTTTAGGAGGTCACTTTTGCTTGAGCAGATTTTCACACATTATTTGTTGACTAATTCACATGATACCACAGCTAGGACTAATGAACTATTAGACCACGCATTAATATGGTAGCCCCTGCTAATGATGTCCAGTGAATCCTTGCTGTTTTCCTTTAAAAAAAAAAAAGAAAAACAACAACAAAAAACAACTTTCCTTATGTGCATATATGTGACTCGTGCTGAGTCAAACCTTAATGAGATAACCATGAGTTCCTGAGGTTAAACAAACCACCCTGTTGTATCAGATGCTGAGGGTTCTAAGACTGTGCTCCTCTGGTGTGCAGCAGATATATCAGCATTAAAGATAGTTTAGAGAAATGCTCACATTGGAAGTGGATGCCATCTGTGATATGAAAATAAGAATTACAACAGTTCTATTGCTTGGCTTTTTTATTAAAAAAAAAGAAAAGAAAAGAAAAAAAAAAGAGCACAGATATTGAGAGGCTTCTGATGGCAATATCCTCTTTAAACTAAAGTTGCTGCAAGGGTGGAACTTTAATCCATCCCCCTCCTCCCAGTTTGATGCTGGCGTCAGCAACAGATGCCCAGAGAAAGGTCATGAGTCAGAGGGAAAGCAACTGAAGAGCAACACAAAGGAATTACAGGCACTCCAGACAGTAAGTTAGCTTCACTGAAAAGGAAGGAGAGGGACAGGTGATGCTGTAGTGGAGCTCTGCTCCTGGCTACCTGACCAGAAAGACCAAGCAGATGAGACGCTGTAGAGAAACACAGAAGTAGCCTCATGTTCACAAACCCTGGTCCTCATGAGGAATTTTAACCACCCCAGTATCACCTGGAGGGACAACACAGCAGGGCATAGGCAATCCAGGAGATCCCTGAAATGCAGTGATGATAACTTCCTTCTCCAAGTGATAGAGGAGCCAACGAGGAGAGGTGCTGTGCTGGACCTCATTCTCAACAACAACGAGGGGCTGGTGGGGAATGCAAAGCTCAAGGGCAGCCTTGGCTGCAGTGACCATGAAATGGTGAAGTTCAGGATCCTGAGGGCAGTGAGAAGGGCACACAGAAAGCTCGTTATCCTGAAATTTGGGAGAGCAGACCTTGGCCTCTTCAGGGATCTGCCTTGTAGAGTATCATGGGACAAAGCCCTGGGAGGAAGAGGGGCCCAAGAAAGATGGCTAATATTCAAGGATCACCTTCTCCAAGCTCGGGGTGATGCATCCCAACAAAGATGAAGTTGGGCAAAAACATTAGGAGGCCTCCATGGAAGAATAAGGAGCTCCTGGACAAATTCAAGCAGAAAAAAGGAAGTCTACAGAGGGTGGAAACAAGGACAGGTAGACTGGGAGACAGAGAGAGAAACCATCTGAGCAGCCCGGGATCAGGTTAGGAAAGCTAAAGCCCTGGTAGAATTGCATTCGTCCAGGGACAGCAAGGGCAACAAAAAAGGCTTCTCTAGGTAGATCCATGATAAAAGGAAAAGTAAAAGGAAGCTATGCTAAGACACATGGAAAATAAGGTGCTGTTGTGACCAGTGCTGTTTAACATCTTTGTTGGTAACATGAACAGTGAAACTGAGGACATCCTCAGCAATTCTGTGGATGACACCGAGCTGTATGGTGCAGTCAACACACTGGAGGGAAGGGATGCCATCTGGAGAGACCTGGACAGGCTTGAGAGGTGGGCCTGTGTGAACCTGATAAGGTTCAACAAGACCAAGTGCAAGGTCCTGCACCCGGGTCAGGGCAATTCCAAGCACACACACAGGCTGGGTGGAGAATGGATTGAGAGCAGCCCTGAGGAGAAGGACCTGGGGGCAGTGGTTGATGAGAAGCTCAGCATGAGCCAGCACTGTGCGCTTGCAGCCCAGAAAGCCAACTGTACCCAGGGCTGCACCAAAAGCAGCATGGCCAGCAGGGTGAGGGAGGTGATTCTCCACCTCTGCTCTGCTCTTGTGAAGCCCCACCTGGAGACCTGTGCTCAGCTCTCCCCAGCCCAAGAAGGACATGGACCTTTTGCAGCGAGTCCAGAGGAGGGCCACGAAAATAATCAGAGGGCTGGAGAACCTCTCTGATGAAGACAGGCTGAGGGAGTTGGGGTTGATCAGCCTGGAGAAGAGAAAGCTCCAGGGAGACCTTATAGCAGCCTTCCGGCCTACAGGAAAGCTGGGGAGGCACTCTTTGTTAGGGAGTGGAGTGACAGGACAAGGGAGAATGGCTTTAAACAAAAAGAGGGTAGGTTTACATTAGATATAAGGAAGAAATTCTTCACTATGAGGATGGTGAGGCACTAGAACACATTGCCCAGAGAAGCGGTAGATGCCCCATCCCTGGAGGTGTCAAGGCCAGTCTGGATGGGGCTTTGGGGAACCTGGTCTGGTGGAAGGTGTCCCTGCCCATGGTAGGGGGGTTGGAATGAGATGGGCTTTAAGGTCCTTTCCAGCCTAAACCATTCTGTGACATATCAGCTGCAAGTAAACAAGCCTGCGTTCTGTAGCATGAGCAAGGCACCTTTAGAGAGACCTCTATAACATGCATGTCTTTTTAACTTCTAAATGTTAAATGTCATTTCCGGTGCAGGGTACCACCTTAGTGTCAGCAGTGGGGTGTATTGTGTCCCTGGCCAACAATCTCTAAACAGCAGAAAGATGTCTGCTGGAGATGGCCTCAGAGTGCTTCACTGCTAACATACAGTGAGCGATGTGGCACTACGCATCTATCATTTGTCTTCTCTATGTGTGGTAGGCCCACGGGTAGCAGTTCCTATAGGTTATATTCAACTTACAGCAGCTTGTCTAGCATCAACCTGAAAAATTAGGTTCCTCAACCTGAAACAGTGAGAATGTGTCTTCATCTGGAACATGAGTAATGACAGCAGCTGCAGCACAGGTCACAGCAGGAGCAAGAACAGCAAAGGGTAATATGTTGTCACAACTATCATATGAGTGATAAAAAGATTACTGGTGTGCCTAGGGCTCAGCTTTGTTTTAATGCATGGTGTGTTCACAACCTAGAGAAATGTTTATATTTTGCACATGCTGGAAGGGTTTATGGGAGACTAAGTACAGAAGTGTCTGAGATGCGTTCCTCTGACAGCATTGCCCCACTACAGTGCTATTCAGCATGGATTCAGGCAGTCTGCTTTAGGAACAGCCAGCTCTGGATGCTAGCTGCAGAGGCCAGGGGAACATAACACTTCATTAGACAGGACCGTCAGAGCAACAGCATAGTCTAACTGCCTTTTATAACATTTGGAAAAGACAAAGTCTCTCCAAAAAAAGAATTTTTAGAAGGAAACTGCATAATTTGACTGCTAACAGTAGTAAATTAGAAACAATTTGCTTTGACATATACAGCTAGTTTTATATCTGATGTCATACATTCAAAATGAAGTTAAATAACAAAAGAGTCCTCACACATCGAGGCTATTCCCACCTCTAATTCCATAATGGAAAAGCCTTTCATGTGCCTTGGCCATCTATAGGAAAATTTTCCTCTGCTGTTCCTTTCTACTGGCAATACAAAATGCTTTGTGTTGTTCCCTCTGATAAAGAACAGAAACACTGTGTTTATCATGTAAGCAGTTTTGAAAGAGCTGCCATAATCCAAGGGGGCCTCTAGCTTACAAAGGCTTTTTTTGTTCAGTACAGCACTCTCACCCTGGGCAGTTCACAAGCAGTGGCCCATTAGGGCTGCATAATGTACACAGATCTTCAGGCACAAGAAGCAAGAGCAGTCTAAGGTACTGAGTTCTTAGCTTTGTTCTTCTGGTCTTCAGTGCCAAATCAAGTCTGATGCAACTACTGGCTTTTCTGACAAAAATCTGAGTCAGAAGTGACATAATGCTACAATATCATATTTAGATATAGCACTTTCAGATCAACATTACACTTCCCTGGTGCTTCATTTCATCTGAAAATAGTCAAGTTATAGACAGCAATGCCAAGAATACTAAGGACACAAGAAAACAGTGAAGTCACAGAATTTGTGAATGTGTATGGAGTAAGTCATGCTTTAACTTCATATTACATACATTACATACATACCTTATATATTACCGATCATGAGATTTTTCACTTATATCTTCAGATATTTTTTTTAATTAAAAAAGAAATGCAGAGTTTCTAGCAAAAACATTTTATGAAGTATTCAGCCATAGTACAGCAGAACACTTATCTACAGAATACCTCATCCTGATCATGAAATAAATAGAAACTATACAAAAGTGATTATATAATGCAAAATGACAAACCAACACGTCAACATTGGTTTTTCACCAACTACCACTATCTCTAATGTTAGCTTTTAGTATTGTCTATTGAAAGAATATTTTATTATTTTTCATCCACTCAGTCAGCTGCCAATACACTGCAGTTTCCTGAGTTATGACAAGTCATTTGTCACCCCACAGGGCAAAATGTTATTTGAAATAAATGACAATACTCAGATGAATTCGAAAAGAAATCATTTTCCCATTTTGGAAATGGAAAGCTGGAAAGCTGTTCAGTCTTAAAATAAATAAATAAATAAATAAATAAAAGGTCCTTAGGTTCTTCATAATTTTCCAACACAAAACGGCAAAAAAGAAAGATCTCTAAAAGCAATCTTTGAAGAAGCACACTGAAGAAATCAGCACGCTTCCCTGAGGGAAGATGCATGAGTCTGTAATACCCCCACAGGCCTTGGCCAACCTAACTACATAGCCTCTCTTGAACACTCCCACCTCTGTCCAAACTCAAGGCCTGTGAATGTAGTTTCCTACCAAAACAGGTGTTGGGAGGTAAACAAAAAAACACAAGTTGTTTGGGGAGGTTTCTGCAGTGTGTGCCTGTTGCCAAGCAGTCAGAATATATCCCACATAACGAATACACAGATATACTCATTAGGCAATAAGAGAAAGGATTGCTGTCTCTCTCCCCCCTTTTTGGTGAAATCTTGGGAGATTTTATCATACACCTATTTTCATTCAAAATAGTGCTGATAGGAAAGTGGATCCATTTACAAATAAATCATTTCAATTTAACACGCATCCTACAGGAAAATCAGTGCTATGTGCAATTCCCTTTACTCTTCTCCCTAATGACTGAAGTGAAAAACAAGCATCTCATACATTTCAAAATTCTCTGTAATGTAAACTCTGAAATATTTCAAGGCTTTGTTCAATTGTTTTTGGCAACTTTAATTAATGTTTTTTCTTAAATCTTCTTCAAGCAACGTCTTGTCCTCTGTGTTTTGAAGGTTCAACAGCTGAGACTGACAGCCAATGTTTTCCAAGAGGGTACTCCACAAGGGACTATCCAGTTTCAAAATGGCTGCTACCTCACATCTTCTTAACATGACTCTAATTTGGACTGCTGGCAGTATAAGAAACCTGAGTCTTTTCTATCTTTTTTTTTTTTTTCCTTCAGTGGAAATAAGAGGCAGAGATTTTTTAGTAGCTGTCAGTTTATTTCAGTGCTATTGAGAACAATGAGATGCAGCAACCATTTTGGACAGGAACTGTTGCACATTTCTTGAAATAAAAGATTCAGATAATTCCTCTAAAGACAGATAAATTTAAGGTTGCAAACATCTATCAGCCCAATACAATATAATTCAGAATAGTTGTTTTCAGCAGTTCTCCTGTGCACCCAACTCTTCTGAATACTTTTATCCCCCTGAATAGTCTAACACTTAGAAATAGAGCCAAGTATGCATGCATATAACTTGTTTAACATATATGATGTCAATAAGGAAAAGGAATATGCAGTGTGTTTATGAGAGATGATGTGGATGTAGAAGAAAAATGAGGTACTGGCAGGAAAGAGGAAAAGAGATAGTAAAGGACACACTGCAGCTACTCTAGCACTATTGTGGCAAAACAAAAGAACTGTGAATAATAGGTTAGCTGTGATGACTATAATCTGTCCAACCTCTGCTATTTCGTGTTGTAAAACAGAAAAACAGTTAATGGTGGATCTGTCCATAAAGTTGACACATAAGTTAATCATTTAGGATCAATGGACTAGGTTTCCGCTGCCTGCAAGTAAGCTACACTGTAGCTCAGTAGGTCACTGTAGCTCAATAGGTTTGCTGAGGACAGGAGATCTGGAATTACTGAACACTTGAACAGCTCAAGTTATTTCTATTAGCAAGATTCATCTACAGTATCACTTCTGTCTTTCTGCAGAAACCTCCACAGTTACTTTTTTGGTGAGAGACTTTTTAAAAATCCAAAGTTACTTCCATATGAATTTCTTAAGAATGTTGAAATACATCTCAAGAGAAAAACAAACAAACAAACAAACAAACAAATAATTTTATGTATTCCTATGCCATCTAAAAGATCCTACCTAGACTGGAGTTAAATTTTAAGCAATGTACAACCATACAACAAGACGCAACCAGTAAAATGAAAATTTCTTAATTTAAACTAACAAGAAAAAATGAAGAAAAGTGGTATTATTCCCATTTTGCAAAGTGAGCAAAGACTCCAAGTACTGGTTGACACCAGTAGATACCAAACGCCTGGTTTTCCCAGTTAACACAGTAGTCTGTGACAGCAGGAAACAGAGGTAAAATAGAAATCAAAATCTTCTGATTCCCAGTATACTGCCTTAACCAAAAAATAAGATTCCTCCCCTCAGAAATGGATTTTTGGTTTCATTATATAAAAGAAATGACTCCCCAAGGCTATACCTTTATTGCATAAAATATAAAAAATACAAATCAAATTATTTCATGTATTATAAATACTTTTTCACTGCTTATGCCCTTTAACATCCTGTTTCCATAATGATTAACTTTCATTAATTTTAACAAATGCAAATATAATCACATGAAATGCATAATATTGGAAAATGTATAGAAATATTTTATATTACCCATTATTTATTCATAGATTCTCTTGAAATTAGAACAGATGTTTTAATTAAGAATGAATATGAAATAAATTAAATTATAATTTTAATACAAGTTTCTAGTGATAGAAGCTGAGCTATATTTATCTGTCCAGCACTACTCCCTAGTTGTTTCTCAAGATTGTCATATATAGATCTTTCTGCTTTGCGGTCATTCTCTTCCAGGAAAAGGTCTTACAATAATATTTTTTTTCTAGCTGGAAAAAAAAAAAAATTACTAATAGACAAAGGATTTCCTCCATTCATTGCTTTTTCACTAACTCTGGTTACTTTATTACAAGTTCATTTCTACAGGCAATAAACATTGTTTTCTTTTTCCTTTGAAAAGAAAACAAACAACACTAATGCTGCCCATTACTCTCCACATACGTTAACAGGAAAATCTGTTTTAAAGTATTATTGGGTAAGAGTTTTCCTTTTGTTAAAAATGAACTTTTTATTATAATTTTACTGAGGAATCTAAACAGAATTTTCACTGCTTTTCCTTTTTGTTTGGTCAACCCACTGCAAGCATGATCATTAGAAAGTATGTCGGATATTTTGGTAGCTCCTACACTAAAGGGGTTTTCCTTTAATGTCAATCTGTTGCACGGTGTTATCTGCTTTAATTTCCTTTGTTAATGAAACGGGGATTCCAGTCATAATGATTGGTATGATTGTCTGATGTAGGGTAATAATTCATGCAGAATTATTGCATGATCTTTGTATTTCGTTTATAGTGCTGCAATAAAATGCAAAATGACAAAGAAGGCAACTAGAGTTTTACTCTTTGATAAAACGCCAAAAGAAATTCATTTGCCAATGAAAGAAAAGAGATTAATAGAAGAATAAAGCTTCAAATGGAGACACTGAATACAAATGAAACCCCAAATTATTGTTGATGCATAGATATCACTTGCTCTCACTTCCTTTATTCAGGGAAAGAAGGGAAAATATCTATCTAGGGAAAGTGCTAAAAGGAAGTCACATCATAGATGGTGAGTGTTAACTGTTACATGTTCTGTATCTCCCAACAATTACTGTTTATTTCACTGCTAAATCCACCATAAGTCCTACTCATGAAAAACAGTCTATTTAAACACTTTACAGACTGGCAGAAAGGGGAGGGGATACACTTTGTAGCAGAGATCAACCATTTTTATGACTTTTTAAATTACTTTTTCCCAGTAGAAGTTCCTCGACCTGTGGATTTATTAGAAAGCTGTCCTGACTACGTCAGACTTAAAGGAAAGCTACATCAGCAAATGTGAAGTGCCCACGTTTATTATGTGAGATGTTCCAAAACCAAGCACAAGCCCTTTCATCTACCACAATATATATCTGGAAACAGTTTTTCCTCTTCTACAACCTTTGTTATTTACTTGTATTTGTTTTTACTTATTTGCTTTTTTTTTTTTTTTTTTTTGCAGTTTTCACTAACTTTACCACGTTCATAACAGCTGTTATATTTTGTTACCATAAGCAAAGCTCCTTCACGATTTGTTAATAAACTTAGATGATGCAAGTGTAGTTATGGATTTAAGTATAACAGTTATGCTCAAGGATGCACGAAGTGTTTGTGTATCTCCTAGCTGACATCTTCCAGAGGTTAAAATCTTTCACATTAAACATGGATAGAACAGGAACCTATTTTCTTTCCTTTGATTACTATTTCCAGTAAATGCTCTTTGGAATTTTAAATTAGTGGCTGGTTCTTGTATTGTTTGCCAGGATTTGAGAAGTGCTTTGCTTATGCTGTCTTCTCATCCTTCTGTTAAATCAAGCTTTAATCCTATCAGCTTCAGCTGCTTAATGTTTCTTAAACATGGGATTTTCTGATTAACTTTGCTATTAAGAATTTGATTCACGGGATGACAGATTCTCTTTTGCATTCCTACTGCACATCTCTTTGCAGTTGAGAGAAAGGTAGCCCTGTTTTACAGTCCTGGTTGTATATCTCTTGTCTGGGGAATGGGGAAGAGGGCCCACAGGACATAAAAGAAGGTACATTGTTTTGCTTACATAGGAGAAAGGTGTACAAGATGTACTAGATCTTGTCTTAGGAAAAAATGGAGAATAAAGTGGACCATCCCAACTACCTATGGATGGCATGTTGATGGAACATGCCACTCTATTCTTCCTATTTTACCACTGTGACTAATGGTAGAGGTAGTGCCTCCATCACCATTTCATTGCTCCTCAAATGCTGCATTTTTTCCCCACTGAGCCAGTGGAACTGTGTATGAGAAAAGATGACAGCTAGAAGGCATCTCAATAGTTAGGAAGGATTCGTCTTTTCCTTCCTTTCTGCCATCTTTGCAGCTTCCTTCAGGGTTGTCTGACTGCAGGGGGATGTTGTCTACTTCCAGCATCTGGATTTCATCCCATGACATCTTGGAGATCATGATATGGACATGGGATATTTTTCATTCTTCCTCGCAGATTGTTCTTCTTGGGAAAACTTAGGACTGGACTCTTGAAATTGGCTGAGTACTTAAGACTCCACTATTTGTACTTTGTTACCAAACAATTTGTTGTTTTACTCAACTAGAGATAGGCAAATTGCAAAAAAAAAAAAAAATCTTAATTATTCTTTAGTAGTTTGAAAAGTCTGAATCAGCCCCACTACACAGAATTTTACTTTTCCCCATTATATTATATTAGGATTTGATTAATTGTTTTTCTGCCTGGTCTGAAGACATAAGCAGTGAAAATTGGCTTTCCATCTGCTTCCTAATTATTTTCATATCAAATATCTAGGTTCAGGAGAGCATTCACAAAACTGCTAATACGGTCCTGCATGATCTCATTACAGATACCAGAGCTTTTCATAAGTATCAAAATATATTATATTGAGTCATTAAATTCCTAAACTTGAATTTCACAAGTTGAACTGGAAATGGAAAATATTTGCCTTAATGACCTAATGTTAATCTCTCATACTGTTTTTTGTAAATGTATAAACAGATCAGTGAAAATCATGGATAACTGGAGAAAAGAATGTAACTCGTGTCTAAAATATGGCTTACTGCATAAAACATAACCTTAGCTACTGCAAAGTATTTCTGGATAGTAGTAAAAGCAAGCATTAAATTCAATTAACAGCACAAATCTACTTCTTAAACTGTAGGACTGGAACTATTTCCTTTAATGGGATTGAGGGAGTACTTGCGTGATGGAGATTCTATTTCCACACTACTATTGACCTGACAAGGTACCGAGCACATCCAGTTTCTCCTCTGTGCCTCAGTTTGCCAACATGTAAAACAGAAATCCTTTTGAATTCTTGGCAAAATACTATGTCTACTGTCTAGAAAGAACCAACAGAATTGGATAAAATCACGATCAAGTTGTAGTTTCAAAATTCTCATCCACTTTGCTGATACCACAGCATCCATTTCAGCTGTACACTTGCAGAGTTTTGTCAATAATTAAAGCAAATGCATTTATTGTATTTCAGGCCTCACTTCGGTTTCTAGCAATACAAAAATGTTTTATTACTTGTATTTCTCTATAACTATTCTTAATTAATCATGAGTGTTGTAATCTATGAAAAGCTTTAAGTAGTGTAAATGCATAAAATCATATTTTCTATGTGCATTAACAAATTAGCATATCATGTTTACCTGGCTAGGTTTTGGGAGGGTAAGGGTGGGGCAGCACCACAGGGGTGGCTTCTGTGAGAAGAGAAAAAACACTGCCCCATGTCAGATAAAGCCAGTTCCAGCTGGCTCCAAAATAGACCCACTGCTGGCCAAAGCTGAGCCCATCAGTGAAGCTGGTGGTGCCTCTCAGATAACATTTTTAAAAGGGCAAAAATACACTGCACAGCAACTGTGAAATAGTAGTGACAAAAATATGAGAAACAAGCCTGTAGACAACAAGTGAAGGATGTGTGTCAGGAGGTGCTCCAGGTACCAGAGCAGAAGTTCCCCTGTAGCTGTCCCCCTGCAGCCCATGGGTCCCACATGGGGCAGATCTCCATACTGCAGCCCGTGGAGGAGCCCCCGGTGGAGCAGGTGGAGGTGGCCTGGAGGAGGCTGCGGCCCATGGAGAGCCCCCGCAGGAGCAGGCCCCGGGCCGGAGCTGCAGCCCGTGGAGAGGAGCCCACGCAGGAGCAGGGGGTCTGGGGGGAGCTGCCACCCGTGGGGGACCTGTGCTGGAGCAGTTTGCTCCTGACAAACGGACCCCGTGGTACAGAGCCATGTGGGAGCAGTTCTTGAAGAGCTGCTGCCTGTGGGAAGCCCACACTGGAGCAGGGCAGAGTGAGGAGGAAGGAGTGACAGGGAGGAGCTCTTAGGGACTGACCCCAGCGTTTATTCCCCATCTTCTCCTGGGCCACTGAGGAGGAAGAGGTGGCTACTCTATTTTCAATTGGTGATAAATTTCCAAGTCAAGTCTGTTTTCCCTCTGATAATTGGTTGAGCAACCTCCCTTTTCTTAACTTTTTTTTTTCATGAGTTTTTCCATTGCATCCTTTACCCCCACCTTGCTGTGGAGGGGGAGAGAACAGCTTGATGGGCAAGAAATTTTCATATCTTTCCATCTGAGAAAGTCATCTACTCTTAGGTAGGTGGTGGAGTCACCATCCCTGGAGGTCTTTAAAAGACGTTTAGATGTAGAGCTTAGCGATATGGTTTAGTGGAGTACTTAGTGTTAGGTCGGAGGTTGGACTCGATGATCTTGAGGTCTCTTCCAACCTAGAAATCTGTGTCTGTGTCTGTGTCTTACATGTTCTGGGAATTATTAGGTTGTTGGTAGTAGAGGTGTAGAAAGTAAACTTTCTGCTTTTTTGTGGTTGCATTTTAGACAAGTTAAGAAACAATTATTAGGTAGAGATGGGTAGGAGGACATACCTACAGTTACTACCTGCAACAAAACTTACATTAGATTTTATTTGAAAAAACAGAGTCTTTGAGGAAGAAAGATTTTAACCTAAATGGAGTGAAGTAGCTTGTTAAAAATAGTGAAGCTGCATTAATTATTGGAGTCACTGGCCCACACAGAAAACATTTCTTAATTTACTATGTACTTTACCGCTTCTTTGAAAACTATCAGCAAGTGTACACTAAAACTAGTTTAATTAAAATGGATTGAAATGAAATAAAACTCTAGAATGATTAAATTGATTACCATTACTATAAAATTAATAGGTCAGTGGACTGAATCATTTAATCACTAAAGATTTAGTGTTTTTTTTTTACATCTCACCTTAAACGCAATAGCATAGTGCTTACAAAGATTTAACAGAAACACCTAAACATCCAGCTCCTTGGAAATAAGATAGAAAATAGTTTTCTAATACTTCCACTGCTTATTACTACCTACAGCATTTGTCTTCTGTTGAAAGGCATTCCTTTTGAGGTAAGGGCTGGTAGCATAAATTCAAAAATGCCCCTGCTACCTAAAAGTTCACATGCTATTTGAACAAGGAGCCTTCTTTCCTCAAGAGACCAAGTTAAAAATTCACAATACTTCATCTTTTTGAGAAGATACCTTGGGATGCATTAAATTATCATCAGTGAGATAGAGCATCTCAAGTGAGAACAGAGTAGGGGCTTACAATAGCAACAGGCTCTCTCAGAAAACTAGTCTGGTTGATGCAAAAATTGTGAATCGCATCAGGTTGTACAGTCTGTGCAGGAAGAAAAATGCTTCAGAATAGGTTTTTGACCTTCACATTCATTGAATGTGTCTCACTGTTTGGAAAACAGACTGAGGTTCAACAAAAATTAGACAGTTTGTGTTCTGAATAGAATCACTGTATCCTAAAGCCCTCTAGGTGGAGAAATTTTGTCTTGAAAATTTTAAAGATATACAGCCTGTGCTAGTAAGACTTTTTACTAGCCTGCTATCAAAATAAGATAACTGAAGATTTTTACCTATTAACAGATATCTTAACTGATATCAAGAAGCCAGCAGTAATACTTAACTATAAATGCTCTACATTCTCTCATCAGTATGAAAGTTTCCTTCCTACATCAAGGAAGAAAAGTAGAATTAAGCATGTTTGTATGCAAACTTACTTAGAAATGAGGGCTTTTTGTATTTTATTTTTTTTCTCAGCTGCAACTAAGAAGCCTTTGAGTCTCGCCAAACCATACAACATAAAAAACTGACTAGCAATTAAGTGTATGAATCAGACTTATAAGCAAGAGTCTTCTGAGAAAAAGGAGCAAGAAATATTTTGTTCAATTACACACTACAGTCAAAGCTCAAAACATCGGCCAGCATAGATCAGACATAAGCAAAAGATTCTGTAGTACTTAAGACTGATTGTACTAAATATCACAGAAATGGCATGAAACTGGCCCTTTTTTTGTTGTTAGACTAATTATCAGATTGACATCAATACTTGATACTACCACATTCATTTGAATCCTAAACAGCTGTTCAATTTTTGTCTCTATGAAGGCAGTATTAAAGCAGTGTGAAGGTATCAAGACAGACATCTGTTCAGCTGTACATATACTTATCTAGGAGACTTGCTAATTTTTGTTTCTAAATAAATCTTCATTTAAGGATGACAAAATGCTTTTTCAAATGCAAACCGAACAAAAGCCTCTACAAGGTATACAAGGACTATATGAATTCCATAGAGAAAATCAGAGACATGAATTAGCCCAGGCTCAAGGAGCTGCTGCCCAGATCAATGGTTTGTAATTCTCCTGCTTGAGCCGAGATGCCCCAGACAAGTCCATGACCTTCACTCAGAAACATTTTTCCCAATCATGAGAGAACTCAGTGCCTTCACCTGCTCACTCTACAGCCTAATGCTGTTTTGTAACTAACTTCTTCTGTAACTGAAGTACAGCTGCTATAGAAGAACACGTTATAAGAAAGTAAACAGAAAGACACTAAGTTAACTAATCTTCCTTAAAACCCTTCATTTTAGAAATGCGTAACATTTATCTAATTTATATTAATATACTCATATAAATACATCGATATAGTTCTGAGGGAAAATGGGGCTTTGGGGAAAAACATTCCATCATCCATCACTTTTTTGGATACTAACATGATAAACTAGGGTAGCTGGCACAGAAATTACACAAAGCATCAGTTCAAAAGTGGAATTATGCGAACAAGATAGGTAGAGATTTGCAGATAGTTTCCCTTATAACAAACATTTAAAAAAAAAAAAAGATGCAGATTTTAATATAAATTTTACACTAAAAATAATCACCAATTAATCTCTGAATAAGTTGTTCATGACAAATACCAGTAACACAGTGTAGTGAAATAAAACAGCTGACTAAACAATAAGCTTAACCTTTACCACTGTAATTAAAAATAAACATTGTAATCAGGGCCTCCTGATTTTTAGACCAGATGGTCATTTTTTGAGAAATAATGAATATCACACAGCACATGTAAAAAATTAAATGACTGATAGTAAATCAATGGTAACACAGGTATAAGAAGCCCAGATTTTTCATGCTATTTTTGGATGTAAAGTAGGAGACTGCCCCAGCTGTTGGAATTTATTTAAGCTTGTTACTTACAAAATGAGGCATATGCTTCTTAAAAATAATTAGAATTGGCATTAGCAATATTTTTCATCACTGCTGCTCTTGAATTATTTTGATCCTGACAAAGATTCAGGTCACAAATCACAACTTAGACTTGCTTAGAAAGAATCACCTAAGCCTGGCAAAATAAAAATAGTGTTTACAGTATTTAGAGAAACTGCACACACTTCTTGGACCATCAGGGTCAAAGACAAAGTCTTGAACAAGCAGCCCTTACTTGGTGAAAGCATGGGTAACTTCCATATACCTACTTTGGATATAAAAGTATATTTATAATTTCAGAATTGGACACTGTGGTTATATCTTAGGGTATTTAAATTCTTTAGCAAAAGTGCTTCAGTTTCTCTAAACAGCTAAGCAAGTTCACATTTCATAACTAGTAACATTAATTAAGATTTTTTTGTGTGTGTGTGGTCCATCAACCAAGTGTAATTGTGATTTATTTGTTTACCATAAATATTCAGCTATGCTACTGATTCAGGATTTGCTTAAGTTTTGGGAAAAACTGCACACCATTACTCTACTCCCTTCTCCGACCTTAAAGCTGTACTTACATCAGGAAGAGCATATAGGAAGCATTGTGCTAATAAAAATAAATCTTGCATTTAGCACGGCTAATATTATAGTCAACATATTGGGTAGCACTAGCAGCTGATCTAACTGAGAAGAGGAATACTTCGGAAGGGAATGCCTACCTCTGAGGGAAACAGGAATTCAGACCAAAGATCTGGTGATTTCAAGTAACCTCTTCTGCCATTTCTGCCTCTCAATATCAAGGGACAACAATGCAACCGTACTTTGATCATCTGCTCTACAATCAGGTCTGTCTTCTGAAAGATAGATGCAGACTGCAGATAGAAAATGAAAAGCACACTGAAACCCAGGCTACAGCAACACAGACATGAGACAGCCATTAACTGCATTCTACTGGCTGTTTTTTCATAGAAAAGAAAAAGAGAGAAAGCAAAAGAGTCACATGGTTTATGAGGTAATTTCTGAAAGAGGGCATTAAAGAAACAAAAAAGGAAAAATGCCTATGGCTTCTGATGGGGAAAAATCACTTAAACTTATCTGGGAGTAGAAGGAATGCATATAAAGAAATGTAGCAGATGGAGAGCAGAATAACATCTTGAGTTAATTTATTTTTGAAGTACACAATGAGCTTTATGATATAATTGAATTAAAGAGTCAGAGGATGAAAAACTTTCTTGTTCTGCATATCGTTCTCATGAAAATAACCATAGCAAGTTGTTTGAGATTTTTAGGGGAAAAAAAAAATCAATCTTTAAATTTTTTACTTAATGGAATTAACATAAACCTGTTGGTTGATGAATGTGTCTATGTATAGCAGCAACATGGGCAGCCACCAGGTGTCTAGACTGCTTCATTATTCAGGCATCACCAAAATATGATGCCTGTCACGCAGATATACCAGTAGTGCCATCCAGCAACTGTTGAGAGATATTTCTTCTGCTTCTTATTATAGGAGCTCTAGAAGCTCCTCTTCAAAACATATACCAGAATACGCCTATGCTGCAGTGCCCTCTAAGAGCTACAGTCTTACACAGATAAACTGGTTTCAGCATTAACTCAGCATCCTTAAAATTAATATCCATCTGTAAACAAAATAAGACATTTTCATCTCTGGATGCATACAAAAACAATCCATGTTTCATCAATCCAGTGGCTAATTTCCATTGCTTCAGAAAGTGTCAAGAGCATCCATTAAAGAAAACAATTCACCCTGCCAGAGAGGTGCTTTCCTTTTACTTGCTATGCAGGTAAATGGGTCACCCACCAGATCATGGTGCACAGACAACACCCACACCTCCTAACCACATATAGCTAGAAGACAGGCTTCTGAATAATTTGCAAAATGGTTAAATAGCTGGATTTTCAGAAGCTAAGCATTTCCTTCAATCAGCTTAAACCTTGCTTTTCAAATTGATCTTTTGGGAGAAAGGATAATGTCAGTGCTTGTTTGGATCAATATTTCAATCAATCATTTTTCATAATCCCAATCACTCATTTTTATCTTTTTTAATTTCCTTAGTGAAAAAATTTGCAGCAATAACCAAGATGCACTCTATGTATAGGGTGGTCTTTTGTGTGCTGCTTTCATATCCATAGCATTTGGGACACTGTAGTCTCAAAACATTTTTCCACTATTTAAGATCTTCTTTTTTATGCAACATCTTTAAGGCAACAAAAAACGAAACGATTTAAGTGCTTAACAGGGTTAAGACCCAAGCAAGATCCAATTCTACTGCATTAAGCAGTGTACAAATCTCAAAACAGTACTTATCATCCATGAAGATGAACTTACAGTTGTAAAGGTGCAGAAAAGGTTAATAGAAAAAAATAATATAATGTACACTATACTACATAATTTATAGAATAATGAAAAACCATATTAGTGCCACACTAGGCTACGACTGTGTTTGGACACTAACAGAAGGAGAGAAAAGCAGACAAAAAGAAGATATCCGCCACATGGTCTGAGGCTGAGTTCAGATAGTCCAAGAGCAGAGCTTTGCAAATAGCACTATCATGCCTTCTCCCTTATATCGCCAACTTTAGACTCATGCAAATTACAAAAGGCTGCACAGAGCTGACTGAAGACAAAATGGATCATTTCTAAACACCTAAAGCATACCTTGGGCAGGGGAAAAGAATATTACTTCTATACTTTATGAACTGCAGAAACTCTGGTAGGACAAACCACCCTACCTCTATCAAACATATCTAAGAAGAAAACACAATTTCCTCCCTTTCAGTTTTGTTCTGAATTGAACTATTACTATTAGTATTTTCAAGAATGGAGCACATCCTTTAAGAATTTTGTATTAGCTTATTTAACAGTGCTAGAACAGCCCAGATCCTGAGACAGGTGAAGCTTTTGCACAACGACAAGTTTTCTATCAGCATGGTCAATATCGGTCTTTAGAACCACTAAAGGCAGTTAACACTGGGACACTGTGCCACTATGGTTTTATACGGCACGTGTGTAACAGCTACAGGTACTCTGTGACAGGTAGGAGGTTCAACACACTAGGATAATGTTTGAGTTAAGACACTAAATTATATTCAAGCTCTTTCACCGTCAATGGCTATTTGCTATGGGAAAAGTTCAGAGCTGAGATATGCAAAAGTATGTCTGGAAGAACAGTTAAATTTTACTGAACTTAATCAGTGCTTTTAAAATCCATTACAGATTTTATCCTTCTTCTCTAGAATAGGAATAAAGGCAAATGCAGAAAGTTTTTGTATCTATACCAAAAAGCTCTTGAGAAACTTAATGCCAATGCCCATACCTCGATCCATATATTTATTTTTTTTTACTCCCAACTCAGGTCTATTTCACTTTATTAGGACCATCCCACCATCCTTTCCCCCTCCTGCTGGGGGCCACTGCTGCCCTGAGATGGCACAGAATGACGTTTCTGGACCTCTTGTTTCCCATCCCTCATATCAGGGTCAAAAGACACCACCGTTTCAGGCACAGGCTCCTCAGGAGAGTGCACAGAGAGGATGTCCTGGTAACACTTCCCACCCTTCTAACTACTAGTAAGGCTGAATTTCATCACTTCCCAAGAACAAGTGTAACTATATTCTTTTCAGTGATAAATATGATAACGATCCATAAACATATATACATAACTGATGATAGTTGAGACTTGGTCCTGATTTTATGCAAGGTTCCCTCCCCCCATGCAAATCACAATTTTAAGCTACTTAGAGATGATATACAGTCCAGTAAAGTGGATTGTCGCAATGGGATTTCATTAAGCATTCCTCCTCAGAAGAGGAAAAAAAAAATTATTTTTATTTCTGACAGTCCTTTAATGCATTTGCCTATTCAGCTATCAGTTATAGTAAATGAATGATATGCTCCAGGCCAGATCATCCAAAAGCATAAAGATTTGCATACAGCACTGACATCTTAAAACTGAAGCAAAACAAAGACCAAATGTGGAAAAGGAGCACATCTACCTTCTCGGCCAGTTAGTTTCTGATAACCTCAGAATCTGTCTAGCTAAGAAGTCACAGAAGAGCTCATTGTTTTGTAAGCTGTGCTACAGCACATTATGCTATGGCTTGGCATCCTCAAGAGCAGATGACTGGAGTTAGGCTAGTTCTTTCACCACCACCACCCCGTTGGTTTTTTGTTTGTTTTTTTTTTTGTTGTTGTTGGTTTTTTTGTTTGCGTTTGTTTTTGTTTTTGTTTGTTGTTGTTGTTTTTTTAAGATATTGTGCAGTATCAGGTATGCAGCAGAATCAACTGTAACCTATTCAGCATATCTTCTGGTGACAGGTGACTTGTCACTACATGCTTCACCTTCCTTCCCTTGTTACAGGCTGGCAGCTTCAGCACACTTTTCATTGTGCAGGTGCTTTCTTTTGGCAGACTTGTTCAGATAATAGAGCAATCCAATCAAAACATCACTGAGAACCCTTGACAGAACATTTGCTGCTTTAGAAACATTTGCACTCACCATATGGCAAGGGCAGCTTAGGCTATGAAACTGTGATCATTTTTGTTTTTACTCAGTGAGGGCATCTGAGATTTATGATGGCCAAAATTCATTAAGTGTTGACAAAGCCATCCAAATTTTTAAAGCAATTTGTAGGATAGTTCCAGAACTGAGTAAAGGAGCAGCATTTGGTTTTCATTGCCTTTTATACAAAGACATATCTGTTCCTGCAGTCATTCTGTACATTACAGCCACCAACCCATATTAAAGGGAAGCAGCAGCTTTCCATAGAAACAAACAATATAACAGCTTGCAATACGGCCAGACTGTTTGCATTTTTTTATTCAGTGTTTTAAGGAACTTACTTAGCAGAACATGAAAAAGAATGACATGACAGGCATGATAATCAGATCACTTTTTATATTTTAAAGACAGTGAAGTCTTTAAACATACCATGCTCTAGTTTGCTTTTAACAGAGAAGAGGTTAATTTGTGTTTACTGGAATTTTTAGAATCGGAGTATATTCAACAACATGGAAAACTGTGGATAACATTTATCTTACACCTCTCAATGCTGGTATAAGCTCTCACCATAAACAGCTGCAAAATATGCATTCAAATTATCAAAAAATAATTAAAAAGCCTTAACAGATTGCTTAATAGTATACCTGTGTGTCAGATTTCATGGCAGTAGCATTTTTTACATGGCCACATTGCAAAGGCAACAGTAGCTTTCATTCCCATTGGCTCTTCATCAAGAGGAGCTTCTGAAAAATACCTTTAGTCCCCTCCTAAGGATACCAAGTTACTCCCTAGTCAGACATTCAATCCAAAGTTTTAGTTCAGTGGAAGAGATTCCATTAGAAAGGAAAGTGATCCCACATAATGATGAAAAACTTTATTTAAGGGCAAACATCCCATATTTCCAGGTATTTTTTTGTTTGTTTGTGGGTTTATTTTTGGTTAGTTGGCTTTTTTTGTTTTTATTTTTTGGGGGGTGGGGTGGTGGTGAAGCAACTGTTCAGGTGAGTGTAGGAGCAAGTATACTTCCCACACAAGATAGCATTCTGTCCATTGCATACTTTCTTCACCTGTTTACTTTTGTATTATACAGTTAATGTGTTATACATTAATCATTCACTTTTACTTATGTTTAAGATTCACATTATTCTGTACACTGATGTGTTAATTAAACATTTTCTGTTGGTGACAGCCTCACCCTCCTCAGCATTAATTCCAACAATTAATCTGATGCCTGAAGAATAATCATCATAAGCAAACAGACATGAGTTTCATCATTTAAAAAAACAATTGCACAAGACCTCATTTATTCTAATAAGTAAAAGTGCAAATCCATGTTCTATACACTTATCTTTCCTGAGGGATTCAAAGACTAAAGCTCACCTATTCTAAAGACTACTTCAAAAGAGTATGGACACCAAAGACCATTTCTTGTTTCTACTGACTTGAGTAATTTTTGATCCTCTCATCCAGTTTCTATCTAGCCCATCCCATAACATGAGAAGTTTATGACATTAGAAATAAGCAAGCAGAGTATCCTGTTCCAAAAGCTTCTATAAACCAAAAGGAAAAGGAGATTGAACACAAGGTCCTGGAAAATGCAGTGGGAGCAACGCCTATTGTGGCTGATCTGAGCCAACAGTTGTGCCCCTCTACCTGGCTGCAAAAGTACATGGGACGCCTACGCCTGTCCTCAGCAGGCTGTATGGACAGCCTATCTACAGGCTGGAACAGAAGCTAGTCTGACTGGAATTCAGAAGCTAACAACAGTTGTTTCTCCACTAACAGAGAAAGAAGGCAGGCATATAAACCCTTCCTACCACTTGTGCTGGGCTCTGCCTGTCTGCAGGGAATCAACCACCTTACTGTCCTCAGGGACTATCAGAGTACTCCTAAGTGGCACAGTGCAGAACCACCTCACTGAAAGGCTACGGACAATTGTAGTAGAAAGCACAAGCCTTGGGGACAGACTAACAAAAAGTACCATACCAATATTTTAATTAGTGGTTGGTATTTAAGTGACAAAAGTCATCAAAAACTAGGACTCTGGAAAGGGAAATACTCTACTACAGGCAAGTAATTTTAATGAATGGCAGCATAGCTCCATAAAGCTAGGAGACACAAAGAGTCACAACAATGCAGTAGTCAGCCTAGACCTTCCACCTTTCTGTGAATGAGCTCATAGGTCAGACTACATGCAGGACATGTAGGATTAGATAATGAAAGGTGGGCTACATCTGTTGAAACTCATCCCTGAGCCAGAATCCTTATACGCCACTACTGTCTTCCTGCCACACATACCAAAAAAAAAAAAAAAAAAAAAAAAGCCTTCTGTTATCTGCATTTTATGAACTACAGAGTTTTAACTTGCTAGACAATTAGGTCTGGGAAAACCAAATTAGAGACAGACCATAACACTAAAAAAAAAAAAACACATTCTATTTATGCATCTACTGGGAACATTTCATAGATTTTTATCTACACAAACTATCACAAAAGAGTATTTGTAAGTTCCAAATTGTTATTTCAAAAATTCCCTTTCTCTAGATATTCTACAATGCAAAGAGGTCCATAAGAGCTTTTCATCTTTGCAAGGGGAAAAGTTTTATAGCAACATATACAAGCAGAGCTTATATTAGTTTGTTATGCTACATAGTCATTTCCTGTTTACTTTCATATACACGCTTATTCAAGTGTTTTGAGGCATTTCTTAAAATATTGCTGTGCTAACTGAACACATCTAAATACATGTGCAATTGCAGATCAATTCAGCAATATGAGATTTTTCTTATGTAGTAGTATGAAAACACAACAGTAACCTTCAGAAACCCAAGACAACACCAAAAAACAGAAGTATCTACCTGAAAGAGATGAGATATACATCTAATCAAATGTATATAAGATGTGGAAGGGGAAAGTTACCTTATATTTTCAATACAAATTAACCTATTCTATTCTATAACATGAAGAAGTTTGTGTACCAAATGAGGTTTTAAAGGAGTTCAGTTTTGCAAATCAAGCTTCCTAATGGAGACTATGACCAACACAACCATTTCCACATCATGTTGTTCATGTTAAGGCATCTTACTTCTTCTCATACTATTTTTCTAGAGTACTTGGACTTGCCCACAATAGCTATCATGTGTGCTATAAAAATAACTACTATTATTAATTACCTTTGTTACCATTCATTGTATCAGATCCATGCAATATTTAGATGTGATGAAAATTGTGAAATGGTTTTTATTTTTGTCATAAATACCTTAAATCTCATGTTAAAGATAATTTAATGCTTGAAGCACTCAGCAGACTTAGAATTCTACATTTAATCTTTTTTCAATGATCTTTAACATCAGCAAACATTTTTAAACTGCAAAGTGAATTCCAGGTACCCAAGGTACCTAGTACCCTAGATACAAGCAGGTATAAGTGCTATAATTGAATATATATGTTCTTGTGGACTACTCCAACTGCAAGATGAAATGCATGAACTTATGTACTTTGATTAAGAGGACCATTATTCCCTTACAGTGCTTTGATTGAAGTACATTAACAGACTACACCTTTAAGAAAGTGCAGTCATGCATAATGCAGTGAAGATTAATGTCTATGGAGGAATGGAAGTTCTGTGTTTTCCCTAGGGGAGGTATCATTTCATTACAGTCACAGCTCAAGTTATATGATCATCATATAGAACATGAGTTCATAATTTAGCATACATTAGGAAGAAAGGGTTATGCATAGTCAGCTTCAAACCCTTGAAGTAAGGGAGAGACAGTTAAGCTTCTGCAGAGCAATACACAGGTGTCCTGCCTGTGTGAGATTCCTTTTTTCAATTACCTATTTGAAGGGCTTTTTGCTAACCATCCATTTTAGAAGGGACACAGGCTGCTAGCTTTAGGTTCCTGAAGTTAGATCATTAGAATTTGATGAGTGAACACTCCCACAGTCTCTGATATCCAAACCAACTTTTCAAGTTTAAGGATATTAATCCTTATTAACTTCACTCACCACCATTAACTCTATTCAAGTGGAAGAAAGTTCTGTGGCTTACTTTCCTCTCTCACCACTTTCTTCTGAATAAAGATGACATGCTTTGGTTCAGTCCTGCAATGTTTAGAATTTTATCTGAACAGTTAATTCTGTACATTAGAGGAACCCATGGTCACCTGTAAAATACAATTCCAGATGCAAGTGATTTTAGGAATCCCCAGACATTATGGCCCTCTGGAACCCAAGCACTACTGAAATTTAATGGAAATTACATTTGACTTAATAATCTCTGTTCCTGAGTATTTGTAAACTAATGTTACGGTGCCCTAGGTTTACCTCCATAATTCAGCCTAAACATTGGGAAGCACTCCAGCATATAAATCAGGCTTTGTTCATGCTGCTTCTGAAGTGGTAATATTACGTTTCTGCATTTGCTCTGCTAAGGAGCATATGAAGTAATTGAGCTGCCTAGATGACTGACCTCTGGATCTACCTAGATCAAATCTAAGTCTACGTTATCTATCTAAACACATAGGCCAGGTTTACCCTGATGCATCCAAATCCTGTCAGACATAACTGCACATAGACCGATTTGAGTAGTCATTTATAGGAGGAGCAGTAAATGCTCACACAAAGAAAGTTTACAATAAGTCTTTATCCCAGAATAAGTTACTGAAAACAAACATTGCTACAAAATTGCAATACAATTAGGAAGTATATGAAAGTCTCATCTAGATCTCCTAAACCCACTATGAAGCACTTATAATTGAGAACTACAGCAACCAAAGGATATCTAAAAGCTCCACTTAAAATCAAAATCAGTTAGACCAGGAAAATATATGCAGCTAGAATAAGTACTATGAGAATGTGAGGGCAGGCTGAAAGCTAAGAACAAGTAATGAATTTCTCATAAAAGCTATCTTTCGAGTATTCCTCCCCACCCCCTTTTTTTCATTTTAGAAGCAATTCCTGCCTGGTCATGAATATTCAAAGACAAATTTTACGCTGCTTTGGATTTCACCCTCTGTCAAAACATCTCCATTGGTTCAGATCCTGGTTAAACACGAAGTGTTATGACTACAAGAATCGAACCACTACATGTATGCTCAGTTTCACAAAAAGCGTTTGAAGAAAGCGTGACGTTCTTGAAAGCGGAAATATAGCAGAAGTTAAACACATCTACTCATGGCATAAACAGTATGCTTTTCTAGTAGACTGATAATATTATGCATTTTTTTTTGCCTTTATTCATATTCTCCTCCTCCCAAAGGATTCTGAATATTTTTAACTTAAATTGTTTGTCTTGAGACAAATCAATTTAATACTGATATAGAAAAGCTGAGCTGAATTATTAAGCCCAATTATTATGTCCTGTTTTCTCAGATGGAAACAAATCTATACCTGCATACCAATTTATAATTGCAAGAGCAAACTGTTTCATTTAGAAGTTTATTTATATAGAGATCTCAAAATAGAATGGATGCTTTATGTTTTTACCGTTCCACATTGATTTTTCCAATCTTGCAAGAAGAATCACTCAGAGGAGTGTCAGACAATTTCTTGAAGAGAGAAGTGCCAATATTTGAGATGCAGATGATTGGGCCACAGTGTTTATTTTTAATTAGAACTGGAAATTTTGCCTCCAACTGTTTGCGAGGGGATCTGTACACTTAAAGGACAGTTTATTACAGTGCCAGAGCAGTGTTGTCTCAGCTGCTTTTACACTGACTAGCTGTGCTATCATGGGATGTCAGGTGTCTCTTGAATTGTGCACGTACTTTGTGTGCACTTTCCACCTATTAGATGTTAATTAAAACAAGGTCTTTCTTAATATACTTATAGTAACATTTCAGAGATAGGTATGTAGTTGACAAAGCAAAGAAGTGTGATGAAGTGTTGTCAAATTCTACTCCCCTGATCGCATGGATTGTCAAGGTAAGGTAAGCATCGTTTTTAAAGACTATCACTATGACAATAAATTGAGTAAGTACATTCTAAGGAAGGCCTGGAATGCAAGTCCACATCTGGAACCTGTTCTCAGCTCTTGTTCAGCACTCTGTCAAGCTATCTGTCGGTGAACTTCCTACTTGCAAAATACTTTTTTCCTTCCAAAAACTGTCTAACCTATTTGAATAGTAAGATATTTGAAGCAGGATGTAACTTTTAGTTTCCTTATGTTTCACAGTCAGCACATATTAGTCTACGTCAATTCAGAACACTACCAAATAGAGAAAAACTGCAGGAATTTTCATGAAGTGATAAGCCTTCAAGAGATGTCTACAAATTAATTGTGAAGTTGACTGTATTTAGCTTCTTTACAGCAATTCTGGATTATAACTAAGGAAAAAGCAGTGAATCCTTTGCCTGAATCTTCAGACAAAGTAGGAATATAAATTTGAAAACATTTCTTTACAAGAGTAAACAGAAAAATCTTTCCTTACAGTTTGTTGTGATTTGGATGCACACTAATTTTTGTCCCAGTTAACCAATATCCAACAAACAAGCAGTTGAGGAGAAGAAACACAGAGAGTATTAGTTTCTGCCTACATGAAAACCAAAGGAACATACTTCTAGTCTTACTTCAACTATCCTGGAATTCGTACTTTATCATGGTTTCTCCTTATTTAAGGTAGTTTATAGTTACTTTTTTTTTTTTTAATATATCCTTCTGAATCTTCTTAGAATTGTATTAACAATATGATCTAAAACTGTAAAACCAACACAGTGAATATTAACAGTTGGAAATAACCCATTTTCAAGGCAAAGCAGATGCAATTCATTAACATGAGAAGGTCACCATAACAGTCTGCTAGACAGAAATAAATTTCCAGTAAAACTTATTTGAAAAAGGCAGCTTTGTATAGAACAAAACTGTCACTTGAAGCATCAATGAGTTCATACTAATTGCCAGTGTCATAACAAATATTTTTAAATCTACTGTTTTCCCTCTTTATTCCAGCTCAAGAACTTGATTGGCAGATCAACCACACGCCAGCTCTCAGCTTTACACTGATACTTAACTAAGCATACAAGATGCTTTCTGCCCATGCTCCCCCTGCCCCAGATCTCATCTACACTATTTCTATGCCTGTAAATTAGGTATAAGTACGCTTTTAAAACTACAGTGTTTATACTAGGTTTAGCTAATTTCAATTACTGTACAAATCATCTAAAGCTAATCCAAACTATGTTGCATGAAGGAACTATGCAAGGAAACTCAAAGCTTTAAAGCATGATCACACTCAGACAGGACATAGTCAACGTATCTGACTCACATTATACCTGCCTCACTTACAGTACATTGTAGCTTTGTTTTATTTATGGATGTTAAGTGTGTTAATCTTATTTGTATCAGAAAAAGAATGTTTGAAGTGCCACTAAAAGCCTGTTTAGGAAGCAAATCCTGGGAAGTTCTGAATTGGACTGCTGTCTGAAATTATATATTGAGGTAAAAGAAGGTTGATTTGGCAGAGTTACCTCCAATAGTTACCTTGCTTTGTGCAAAATCTAAGGATTATTACAACAATGCATAGATTTTAGGTATATCAACTCTTGTCACCCAAGTTTAATTTTTTTTTTCTAGGCTTAAGTCATGTGATTAGGTATTTTTTGTGGCAAAGCAGCATTAAGCCTTAGATACACGGAACAAAAAAAGCTGAAGTGTAAAATATCAGTTCACGAAAATGAAGTAGGATATACTGTAAATATTAAGAGAAAAATCAAACACCATGTAAGCTTACTTCTACACTCCATTGCCATGCCTACACCTCTTAGCTCCTTGAGAAAAAGAGAGTCCATTAGTTCACAGTATTAAGACTTGTGCAAATTAAGCTTAAACTGTACCCTGAGTACACTTATGAAAATTCAGATTGAGAGATGAAGTTACCATCTCATATTCTCTTACTGATATTCCAGAACTCTTTCTATCCATTCTTGAAGCATTTGACATCCTAGCATTGACAAACAATCAGACAAGTATTTTTAAATGCATTTACTATTTTATTTTAATTTTAAGATAAAGCTTACACATTTTACAGTGAAATTTGATGCTGTTACCCTGTCACTCTCAAGCAAACTACAAAAACATGTTAGGTTAAATACAAAAATATCCAAGTTCTATAATCTCATGATCACCTGCTTACCCTGTCCACATCTGTGAGCATGAAAAGGCTTCCAAGCAATAGTATTTTTAATTCATAAATATTCATAACACTATGCCCATGCATAAATACCAAACAAACCTGAACCAAAGAATTTTTCAGCAAGTAATATGTCACTGTAAAAGTTAACAAAAAGAATCTGTACATGATTGTTTGGAGAGCAGATTACTCTTATTCTAACAGGTACTTACTGGACATTTTCCACAACAAATTTATTTCTTTTAGAGATACATAATAGGAGTTTTTATTATTATTATTATTATTATTTTAGCATTGCTTTGATTTATTTTTTTCTCATTGTTTTAGTGACACCCCCATCCCCCCAATAATTATCAATCTCCACCATGTAATTTCCATTGGAAAGACAGTCTACCTAGTTACAAAAGCCTGAGGGTTTCACCCTCATGTATGTCATGAATGTCAGAAAAATGAAAAGCTGCATAACTAGGTTCATTTCTCTAACTGAAAAATTATTTACATTACTATATACTTAAATTAACAGCTTTAAGCTACAGAAGTATTACAGCTCTTAAAAATGACCTGATTAGAAATGTCTGTAGTTGTTATACAGAGGTTGTTACAGATTCTATCATCTTTTTCCCTCCAAATCCAATAGCAGTACCAGAAACCCTTCTTATTCGAAATGTTTGAGAAGTTATCTATACTGTAATGTTGGATTAGCCAGATGAGATCAAATTATGAGATAACAGTTTAAAGTGCAGAAGCATTCCCTGAAGCAGCTTTCATTTAAGATTAAATGTCATCATTTCCATAGTTCATTAACTCTAATTCAACAGGGAATAACTTGTTAGCTGCACCAGGTTTCCAGTATCATTTGTTGTTTCTTGATGAGATCTTGTTTACTTCAGAAACTAAACAGTTGTATTTTAGCAAGGAATATTAAATATAGTATTAAAAAATAATATTTGTCTCTTATGCCTAATAAAGCTGTAAATTCCAATATTTGAACTTGATTCATGCATACCTCTTTAATTAGCCAGTTAAGAAAGCCATTTATTCAGCCAAGTCATTTTTGAACATCAAAAAAGTAATTAATATTGCAATAGATTAAAAATTATGATCAGGCTGACACACTGGGGAATTTTTATTTTTTTATTAATATGAGATTAAGTCATGTACTAGCTTCATCATTTCCTAATGCTGTAACAGTTAGCTAAGTTTGACTATTGAAGTATGTGGTATCTGCACTCAAGCAAACACTCAGTATTGATGACAGAACTACCTGTCCCTACAAAGTCATAATGCAGTCAAATTCTAAGCATACGATTTTTAAAGGCTCTTCAAATATCAAATCGCTCAAATGGTACCTCAGTGAAATCTGGTTATGCAACTGTTTCAAAGAATCTGTCATGACTTGCAACTACAATTGACTGCTAAGGAGTACAATATTATTGAAATTACTTATTACAAGAACACATTTGCTGTTTCTCCAACTTCTAGAAATGGGGTAAAAGATTGTGTTTATCCCTATCCATACCACCAGCCCTTTTTCAGGACTAAAAAAAAAAAAAAGAAAACTAAAAAAGAAATGCAGAGATCTACGATACTAACCAGCTTAATTTTGTACCATGTTTAAATGCTCCGCATTTGCCACTTCACTGCTGACTGCTGTTTGACTGCTGTAACTGAGAATACATGAATTTAGATCTAAACTATTTCTCCCTCAGGTTCTTTCAAAAAATTCCTGGAGGGAAGACCCAAAAGTCTTAAAGAATTACATACATAATTAATATTTCTTACCTTTCCCACCCCCACCACAGTTGTAGAAACTGAACTCCCTGAATTTTTATTCATGCTCAAATCAGAAGGGCTAGAAAAATAGTATTAAGTTCCTCCATTGTTACTGTTTAAGTCTAAAACTATAGGTAGGCTGTTATCAGTAACTACCTAACAGAAAACTGGTGTGATGTACCATACTCACCATACTCTATACCAAAATGCGTTTTAGAGTTTCCCACCAATAACACTCTGTCCTCCCAGTCACCACACACATTTTACATATGCCTAAAATTGTTTTAACTCACCAAGGCCTGGCAAGGGTTGGATATTTACTGGAAATCAGTTCTGTCGTTACATACATCTGAAAATAATTGAAGTTTTTAACAAAACCAAATTTGAGAGCATACTCTTTACAATCCCCATGCAAAGTGGCAATTAGAAAACTCACAACAGAAATCGAGAAACAAGTTCGGTCCCTGCTTCTGGCACTCATATTCCATAGGTGCATGGTGTTTACTTGGATCTTGCCAAATTCTTCAGTAATGGGGAGAAACAAAGTTTAACACAGTATCATCTGTGTGAAGCCTAAGCGGGATATTAAATTGTGTGCCAAATGTGTTCAAAAAGCATGCATCTGGGTAGATACTGGCTGCCATTAGCTACTAGATTTGGCAATGTGTTGTCCTTAAAAAAAAAAAAAAAAAGGCAATGAAATTATTTTTCAGATTTGCCTTATAAGTCAGGAAGCAGCAACTTACTTTAAAAGGCATAGCCTGATATGCGGCATGGGATGAATGAAGGTGTTTAAAAACTCACATGAGGTGGTTAATAATTTTAAAAAGTAATTAACAGCAGAAATGAAATCTCAAAGTAGGTCTAGCCTAAGGATTATTAACCATCTGAGGTTAATCAGGAGGCATCAGCATCTACCATTTCTTAAATCATCTCCCAAGAAATGATCTGGACCTTAGCCTATATTAATCTTCCAATTAATTAAGCAATAGAGATTCAGCTTTCAGCCTCATTACAAAAGTCACACCTTGCTACAGTTCGATAATAACAGCATTCTCTAATGTCAGGAGGCAAATAAACCTCCACGGGAGCATATAATTCTGTATCGTACTACCTGCACTATGCAAGCTGCAGAGCATCTGCAGTCAGCAACATTTTCATTGATTTCAGCGTATTCACAGTGTCAGCCCCTATGCCCCTATTATCAGCAAAACCTCATCAAACACTAACTGTGACATGCTCCTGAAGCTTCCCTGGCCCAACCAAAGAGAGATAGAAGCCTCTTAAACCTAGATTTTACTACTTAAATTACACAGTGAGGACCCAGTTTCTCAGGGAAAAAAAAAAAAAAAAGGGATTGCTATGAATACTCTTGCTTTCTGTCTGCATCAACATGAACATATTTCTATGAACACTGTCCTACCCTCATCTGAATCACAATTCCACATTTAGGTAGTTCTAAACAAAAGTGAATCTGGCATTAGAGAAGAGAGTAAACAAGCTAATAAGTCTGTGACAGAGGATAACTGAAAGAAACAATGGTTCAACTGTCCAGCAACTTAGAAAAGCTATCTTTTAACAAAGTTCAGAAATATATAAGAAAAATGACTAGTGGACTATCTTGAATTATGCTATAAGTTTTTCCACAGGATATATTTCCCAAAGATTTTATATTTAAAAAACAGAATAGGATGGATGCTTCAATAGTATAGTAATAATAGAAGTTTTGTTAAAACAAGAACTTCAGTATCCTCTAAACTTCTAGATTAAAGCTGACAAATTCAAAATCAGTGACTACATTTCTCTTTACACATTTTCTTACTCTGAAAAACATACCACCAGCTTATGGCACATTGTCACAGGATGCCAGAATAAGTCACCATTTTCACAGAACTCCAACAAAAATGAATAAATATCAAAAGGAACAAAATGCTGCTGTTAATTCAAAGAATATTAGAAGAACTGTTATATCTGATGATTCAGAAAGCATTGACCACATTCTAGCTAATTGCAATTATAAGCTGTTTAATCCTTTGTTGAACACTGCTGGAGTTGAAATCATCCACAGGTGAACCCCATACTGAACTGAGAAACGCAATTCTTATGTTTTTATGCATTTTAGATACGATTTCACTAGACTTCACTAGAACAGGGGAAAAATGACTGTCAAAAAGGAAAGTGTTCCACGTACAAAAAGAGACAGAATTGCACTGATCATTTTCAAATACAGTGTACACTTCAAGTCTTTTAGTTATATCTACTTACTCAGAAATTTTGTAGGTGTCGTAACCCTTTCTGAGGGAAACTAACACAGCTTTAAAGAAGGGTAAAAACCTCCCTCTTTTGGTGGTTGCTCAGAACACTTTAGGGGGATATATGTTCCATTGGAACTTACACTCCATATAAATCGGGGCAATAAAAACACTTATGACATAATAATATTTATCCTATTAGATAAATCTTAGTTCATTATGAGTAAGATGGAAGTGGTACACAAATTAATTTAGGGTAGTTGATACGCAACTTGTGAGTAAGACAACAAATATCTGGAAGTTATTTTCTTCCAGTAAACACAAACAGATAATTTTGTCACAGGCAATGAATCTCAAGCAGGGATTTGAACTGGTAAATCATCATAGAATGGATTGGGCTGGAAGGGACCTGAAAGACCATTTAGTTCCAACTCCTTGCCATGGGCAGGGACACCTCCCACCAGATCAGGTTGCTTAAAGCCCCATCCGACCCAGCACTGAACACTTCCAGGGATGTGGCTTCTCTGGACAACCTATTCCAGTGCCTCACCACCCTCTGAGTGAAGAGCTTCTTCTGAATATCTAATCTGGATCCACCCTCTTTTAGTTTAAAGTCATTACTCCTTGTGCTATCAGTACATTCCCTGATGGAGAGTCCCTCCCCAGCTTTCCTGTAGGCCCCCTTTAGGTACTAGAAGGCCACTATAAGGTCTCCCCAGTGCCTTCTCTCCTCCAGGCTGAACAACCCCAACTCCCTCAGCCTGTTTTCATAGGAGAGATGCTACAGCCCTCTGATCACCTTTGTGGCCCTCCTCTAGACCTGCTCTAGCAGGTCCATGTCCTTGTGCTGGGGGCTCCAAAGCTGAACACAGGACTCCACGTGGGGTCTCACGAGAGCAGAGCAGAGGGGGAGAATCAACCCCCTCACCCTGCTGGCCATGCTTCTCTTGATGCAGCCCGGGGTACTGTTGGCTTTCTGAGCTGCAAGCGCATCTTGCCAGCTCATGAAGCAACATGCATCAAAAGCTTTAGTACTGCCACTTAAATATTTCCATCTCTGGTTTCTTTTTCAGGCTGCACAAGTTTTTCAAACTTTGTTGAAAATACTCATCTGACAGTTGTTTTGTACATCTTTATAGAAGGGATACTTTCTTTTCTGGATTTATTACTTTCAGTCACAAGCCTTACACACTGTAGCTGAACATTGGAAAATAGTAGTTCTCAGGAACTCAAGTTGTTTTATCATCTTAGACAGCAGGTATCACTGACATGAAGCAACTCCTTTCTCGAAACAAGCTTCAAAGCTGTGCTTGAAGAGCATTTAACAACTAGAGCTTCTCAGGGGAACGTATTAAATCATAGTTTAACGCTCATATTCTTCTTACTTATGTAGGGCTTCAAAATAGTGGTTCTGCTTTTACAATTTGACATTTCAACCACAACAAGGGTAACAGAGAAGGGGTTCATAGTGAAAGTAATGGTACAACTGAGCAGCTTCCTTTGTAATCCCCAAAGTGTTGGAAAACCCTGACTATGGATGGGCAATTTTATGAATGAAGCTGACAGCACTTTGAATCATGCTTATCATTTATCCTGTTCAGCTCTGGTTGTGTTTCTGGAATTTCTGATGTTTTGAAACCATGTCTTCAAGAACCAAACTCATCAGTTAAGAAGGGGAGTAGAATGCATACTAGAAAAAAATACACTTATGATCGCGTACGTTGGTTTTTGGCCATCCACAGAGTCTGTGGAAAGGCAGGAAGCATTCTACTTTTTTCTTGAGCAAAGTCAGTACATTTGTCTTTGAAGCTTAGCCTTTGTGAGTAGACACGTTACACACAAAAGTCAGTAAGAGCCCACAAAGAATACCACACATGTACAGAGTCATTAATGTTAGTATAAATAATCTAGCTATCAAAACTCAATTGTGTTAACATGATGTACATTTTGCATACATTTAGATATGTTACACAAATCTTAGAATAAAGGAAGATGAAGCAAATCAAGCCCACTTCTATGAAATGCTTAGGACTTATTCCAAAGGAGTATGTAATTACCAATGTGTTTTATCATATTTTACTTAAGAAAAATCACTGGGACTGATCTCTACTGGAATACCTTTGTTGCCTGCAAAGCACAAGTGCTCTTTCTTCAAAATGAAGGACTCAATGAAATGAAGGAGATTGATTCTATTGCAACAAGCTTATAATTATTTTCTGTTTACTTAGTATGATCCTGGAGCTGGAGAATAAGTTAATTAGAACTTTTCCAAATAATGACAGGTTCCACACATTGCCTGGAATATAAACGTTACCAGTGTAAGTAAGAATGTTGGGCTTGCAAGCTGAACTCAACTTGTAGTAGCGTTATTCCCCACAAGTAAAGCAGGTAAATGGGAATATAAATCTGTTGTTAGTTGTTTGTTTTTTTCAGCTAATGAAGCACACAGCAATTTCTCTTTATAGCTAGCTCTAGAAATATAACGTATCCTGGGACAAACTCAGTAAAAGAAAATACGTTTTCCGCTAAACTGTCTACAAGCTGAATTCAGAAAGAAAGAACAAATGAAGCAACACCCATTTCAAGTGAAAAGGTTTTCCTCAAAAAGACTGTACATTATCCTGAGCAACAGTTTCTTCGAAGAGCAAGAAATGAACTGGATAATCTGATTACCAATTATAAATAAGGACTGGTAACAGAATACACCTTGTGACAAATCATCATCTGCTATAGAAACTTATTCATGTTGTGCACATTCCAGGTCACTTTCTTCAAATCAGCAGGACTGAGGCTATTGCTGACAGTGAACAGTTTCCAGACAAGAAAACTGAAGGCCTGAGTTAAAGGCAGAATAAAAATTCCTGAACTGACAAACATTTAACTGTGTAAAGTAGAGAGATGCTAGTGTGTCAAACCAGGGTTAACCAAATGAATTACTATTCAGTATGAATGTTCATGCTAATTTCATGGTCAAGGAGGAAATGAAAGTAAAGGGAAGAAAGAAAGCAAACAAAAAGCTTCAATTTACTTGCATTTAATTTCAAAGGGAAATTTTCTAACATGCTACTAAGGGAAAGCCTTTCTAATGCATGCATCCCAAGATAAAAAGCATGTGCAAGACTGAAGAATTGTGAATGCTACCTTGTTACAGACCAAAAGTGACCTTAGAGTAGCGACACCATCTGTAAAGCTTTCCCTAATCAAGGCTGTGACATACGAAGCACACTGCTAAGAACCCTAGCACCTCAACATACTTTCCACTGTGTCCAATGGACAAGTTGCATGTCTCAGCTGATATTGCCACATGTGGATCGAGATCATGCCCATCTCATCCAGGAAGGCATTCTGGCAAGCAGCTGCATTGCTCAGTTGAACCACCGTAGTGTTCACAGAGCAAGTCAAGAAAATCACAAGATCAACTGCAGGCCTTTTTAAAAAACCTGCAGACCTACTAGCCCTGGCTTTCTCATGCATCACAAAATAAAGGCAGGCCCTTGGCTTGGCACAACAGCATCATGTGTATTGTTCCCTATACTGTGCCATACAGATACAATTACACCTACCTTCCCATCAGAACAACTCGTTGCTTGAAGAGAAACTACAAGCTATAATAGCTAACTAAGGGACAAAGGGAAAGAAAGGTATCTCATATACTGCTTTAGTATAGTTTTTGGTATTTCTGCCAAAAGCCTTTGGCCTATATATTTTTCCTTTTTACTTTCCAGTCAAGTATAGGAGCTTGAGGCTGAAGCAACAGCCAGAGAAGATAACTAACTAGGGAAAAGGAAGGAAAGATGCAGCATTTGATACCTTTGGCAGAAGTACAGGAAGACAACAAATGAAGACTCTTTTCTATCTAAAGCTAAGGTCTGACATACTTATTCCTCATTTACCAGGGAATTAGAGTTTAAAGATACTTTGCATGATCAATTAGCTATTCCCCTGCCTTAAGGCATAATTCCACCTGCAGCATCTTAGACCTGCTTATCCCCTTGTTTCTCCACAGTTGGAAGCTACATCCCCTAGCAATTTATTCCAGTGCTTCCCTATCTATGCATTTTGAAAATTTTCAAAAGCATTTAACCTCAATCTTCCTTACTCTTTCATGAATTCATTATTTTTCAGCTTATCATGGATGAAAAGGATTATTCTGACCTTCTTTGCAACAGTTTTACATATTTAAGATTCTTCTTAGACACGATAACATGAATTAAAATCATATTTTTCTTGTAAGCTACATTTTGTAGACTTATGATCATTCTTATTATCCCCTCTGAGCTTTCTCCAAGTGTGCAGTGCAAAGCTCAGAACTGGACAGAAGCCAAGACCTTGCTAGTACTGAGTAGAAAAGGATTACTTTAAAAGGCCTTAAAGACTTGTAAACTTGCAGAATATAATATTTCCTTTTCTCCCCCTAAACAGCAGGATTTGACTGGGTTATGGTTCAGCTAAGGATCCACTACTGTTTTTTTTTTTGGAATAGCTGCCCCCTAAAAATTTGTTCCACATTCTGTACTTGGGAAATTTTGTTTTTTAATTCCTCCTTTATTCTATTTCCCCTCAAAAAAGTTATCATCCCACCTTTTTTTTTTTTTTTTGTAACCACAATTTAGCAAGAACATTTCCTATTCTCAAATGCATAGTCTAATTTCCATGACATTAATTTTTTCTTGTTTTTCACACCCAGATCACCAGCAAAACACAAGTTAGATGCAAAGTATCAAAGATTGCAAAAGTGGTTTTGCCTTAATGCTCAACTATTGCAGGCTACAGTTCTGAATAGGTTCAATGAAACCTTTCAGTTACCAAAAAATCTCCCCAAACATTTTTTTTTTTTGAAAGCATTAACCTGCCATGCATGAAAAAGTTTGGTCTTTCAGAGATGACTGGCAGACTAAGACATCACATGCTGATAACATCCAGTTACTATTTTTGAGAGACAGTTCACAGCCTCATGACACTGCACTCTTCAGTTGCAGTTCCAGTCTCAGCAACAGCACTAGCATTCAATCTTCCTTTTTACCTTTTTAGCAAATTAACATGAATTACTATGGAGAAAATGGAGTGAAGTTATACAGGTCAAAAAATGACAAGTCCACTAGTCACCCCAGGAAATAAGATTATCATAGGAATCATGAGCTTACGTTTAAAACGTAATCACTTTTAAGACCAGTTAATTATGACTACATAGATTGAAAGATTAGTCTATTGTGCTTATTTTTACTTAAAAAGACATAAGAATATTCTTTGATTGGATAAATATCAGAAAACCTGTGGATTTAGTTGCAGGGTTTTTAATACTTATTCGTATGTTGCTAGTTATGTTAATGATCCATCCAGAACAAGCAATAAGTACCTGTGTCACAACTTGAAGTTGTCACTCTTACTTGAAAATTTACTCTTGGTGAGTATTATAGATTAAAATACTTGTGAACTTTTTTTTTTAACCACTATAGCTCAAGAGCTCAGTAATTGAGGAATAGACTAAAATCAAAGCTTTTCTTTCATATTCAAATCTGAAGACACTGTCCATATTCATTTGATCATTATCTAGCCATGCCTTATAAACGTACGTGGGATACATATATTAATATGTATACACAACACAACCAGAGATCATCCTTTTTGCATACTTTGTGGCAAAGATGCTGTTGAACTTGAACACAAGTTCAGTATCTTAAACAAGCTCTATGCTTAATAAGGATATATAGTTTCCACAGTTGTATAAAGATTACGCCTCCAGTATTTTGAGTAACATTTTACATTAGTATCAAGAGTCATCCAAATAAAACCTGTCCTAAAAAGAAAGCTAAAACTAGAAGATACAAACTAAATTAAATAAATCCTGGAGTAAAACAGTAAAATTAAAACCTCTTTTCACTTTATCCCCAAGATAAAGACAGGATGTTTTACTGTGAAGTGACGAGCACCAGTAAAATTTTTATACTTATCCCATTTTGCTATCTTGATTTTTATTTTTTTTTAATCTTTTTGTATGTGTTCTGCATTTAAAGATATTTGATCACACAAATGTCCATCTTACAAAGGACGTGTCTTGTTTCTTCTTTTCGGCAACACAACTAGAAGTTCAAATGCACGGTAAGTTATATCGTGTGTTAGACACTTATGTTCAAAGGAATTTGAGTTAGCATATTCAGAATGTTACACCACACAGTCAATTTTTAACTTAAATGACTGAAGGAGTCTTTTCTGATTGATACCAGTAACAACTTATTTTCATGGAAGATCTTAAACTTCTGTGACTTAAAGCTCCAGTATCAAAATGAGGCAAGCACTATTCAGAACATTTCTTTCTTTTGGCAACGCTGCCCAGAGCAGGGGGGTTGAAACTAGATGTTCTTTAAGGTCCTTTTCAACCCAGGCCATTCTATGATCTCTGTGGGTTTCTTTGCCTTACTGACTGAAACGGCAAGAGGTATAAAAGGCATCACCTTCACTAGTGAGAAGAGCATCTGAACACTCTTCTTTTCCAAAGTCAAATACATTAACACCCTATAACCTCTCAGACCTGCTCATGTCCACATTGGCTGAGTGTGGCCGTGCTTCATGAAAGCATCATTTCTGTCTTAAATAGCTGTTTAGTTCTCTGATACAGAAATTTCACAATGCCTGGAAAAGACTTCTCTAGGATTCCTGAGCTCCTAGAAAGCAAGGTGACAGTTTTACAACATGGACTCCCCCAGCAGTGAGGTACAACAAGGCATAGATCACAGGCTGGACCAGCTATGTAAAATCAAAGATCTTATGACAAGCACTCAAGGAAACAAAAGTAGGAAGACGCTGACCTGCACCATATCGATCTTCACATTACCAAGGAAGTTAGTTAACAGAAGCATGGCATAATTTAGCTACCTTCACCAAACACCTCTTCCAGCATGTACAAGACAAGTTCCTTGCAGATACTTTGGAAGACCAAATGGATGGCAGATACATACCTTCCATATCATCACTTAATTTTTCAAACAAGAACAGCTTGTTACAAAGGCCTTCAAGAAATTCAGCTTGAACGAAGAAATTTTATATGCAGAAGAATGGCTAGATAGGGAGACCACTCACTGAAAAAAAAATAAAAAAAAGATGCTGAAGTGTAACGGCATAACTCTTCCTCGTTGTTTGTTTTTGTTCCAATTAATAGCCTTGACCCTTGACTTTTTTCCTTTCTCCATTTTGTGATGCCAGAAACAGTCAGATCTGCTTGAGAAATTATATCTAGATAAGTGACTCTTTGGTATGTTTTGCAAAAGATCTCTTGAACAGGTCTGATTTTCCTCAATTCCCCATGAGTTTCATTTACATTACCTACTATGAAATAAGACAGTTACCATAGGAAGATCTAAAAGACAGGTCATTATCAGGCAATTTCAATTTAGAAACAGTACCTTCTTGCAAAGGTTACATTTAAACAAAACATGAAGAACCAGCATCAATTCTAGAGTGAAATTCAACCATACACTACGAATGGGAGTAGGGGGAGGGATGTGCAAAATGCACGTGCAACAGGACAGGACATCATACCAGGAAAAGCTGACAAAGTATTGAGGTGGTTTAGTAGTTTACTCAAGTTGGTAATTCACTCCTTCCAGTTTCTCCTACTACCTTTTTTTTTTTTTTTGTGGTAAATTTGTATCCATGTTCAGTTTAGAGGGGCAGAAACTGCCCCATAAAATTGGCCAACAGTACAGCTTCCCAGCATTTAAAGACATGGTGTTTATTATACACAAATTTAGCTACCTGAAGAAAAACAATAGCGGCTTTGTAACCATTTCAGAACTTTTACAAGTTGATCCCAGTAGACAGAGATGACTGCACATCTTCCCATGATGATTTCAAATCAAATGTATGATTGCCTTTGTATCCCAGAGCCCTGAGTGCTTGACCCAAGTGCCAGCAAGCATGTTTTATTTTCTATTAATTTGTTCAACCTGTCTAGATCTATTTGTGTCACCTCATCAGACTGGTGCCACCAAATGCTTTGACGCTGACTGTTTCTTCTTGTTGTTGTACAGCAGCTTTACGTGGACAGGAAAAGCATGCAAGACTTGATAGAAACAAGATTAGTTTACTTCAAAGCATAATTCAGTAAGAATAACAGAAAATGTTCAAGTCCAGAAACAGTCCAGAACATCAATGTAACACCATGATTTTGGTTAAGCATTCAACATGATCTGAACATGCACTGAACAAGTCAGGAATTTGAGTGTCTGGGAAGCACACACCTGGATTTTTTATTCTCTTGGCTCAGCAGTTATAACTTCCAGATGGACTACTTGCACAGGAAGTTCAGCTATGTTTTCACTGTATGCCACTGAAAACCCACCATAAAAAGATTCATTTTACATTAAGCTATTTATAAATGCCTCCTAAACATTATTCAATTTAAAGACTGCATTCCTGACTTAATTACCAAAACCTGTTATTCACAGCAAATAAAAGAAATGGAAGATGCAAGGAGACCAAGGAAAAAACTAGGAGAGAATTACAGGTTGTGGGAGCTCTATTTGCTGGGGGTCTTCCTGCTTTCACATATGACCTACCTATCACTGAACATACAAATAACATAGAAGAATAATGCTCAGTACTGCTATTACTCACATGGAATGGCAATATAAATATCATATCCTCATACACAGATATAGCTTTCAGATTACTTAAAATATAGAATTTTACGGAGATAGATTGCACATGTACTAGACCCAACAGAACATATGTATTTACGTGCAAACTTTATGATGTCCTCAGGAAATTTTCCAGCCATTTAAGAGCTAAGCTGACCCCTGACAGACATTACCATAGAAGCAAGTCTGGCTAAGGACATGATTCTGTGCTATGTAACTTCAGTAGTACTGAGCCAATTCTATTTCTGCTGGCTTCTCAGCTCTACATTTCATACCACTTGTACACAGGTGACTTCTGTTCCACAGGGGTGGTCTGAACAGCAGTCAGACTGACATACATGACAAATCTTCAAGCCTTGTTGTGGTTTAACCCAGCAGGCAGCCAAGCACCATGTAGCCATTCATTCACTCGCCACCACCCCAAGTAGGATTGGGGGGATAGGGGAGAGAATTGGAAAAAAAAAAAAAAAGGGTAAAAACTTGTGGGCTGAGATAAAGACAGCTTAACAGGTCAGAAAAGGAAGGGAAAATAATAGCAATAATACAAGAAAATACAAAGTAGGTGATGCACAATGCAATTTCTCACCACCTACTGACCAACACCCAGCCAAACTCTGGGCAGCAGCCCCCCAGCCCCAGCCAACTCTCACAGTTTTATTGTTCATCATGAGCCTATAGGGTATGGCACACCCCTTTGGCCAGCCTGGGCCAGCTGTCCTGACCGTGTCCCCTCCCAGCTCCTGGTGCACCCCCAGCCTCCTCCTGGCAGGGCAGAGCAAGGAGTTGAAAAGGTCTTGGTTCTGTGTGAGCTCTGCTCTGCAACAACTAAAACATTGGCGTGTTATCAGCACTATTCTCAGCCTAAATCCAAAACACAGCACCATACCAGCTACTAGGAAGAAAATTAACTCTATCCCAGATGAAACCATGACAAACCTGATGATTGTTTTAAACAATGAAAATGATGCAACTATGCTACAAAGCTGTTAGGGCTGTAGACTGTCTCCTTCATCCATATCAAAGCAGACAGCGACCAGCTGTTATAGCAAGGCATACTGCTTGAAAAAGCCAATTTTTGGCTTTGCAGCCCCCTCCTCCTGCTGTTGAGTTGGCAATTAAATGTATGGGCTGGTAACTAATAAGTAGTGAAGGCTTCTCAAAGGCAGCCTGCCTGTACCCTCTCGAGCCCCTGATAGGGGATGTAGTTAATTGTTTGTGTTTTTTAAATCCTCCACATCCCCCCTCAAGTTAGAGACATTCACTAATACCAATAGGAATTTTACTCCCACAGGGCTGTGTAGAATATAGGACTAATTACACTGAAAAATGCAATTGGCTCTCCTAATATTGCAGTGACGTGTTACAGGAACTAAAAGTACACAGCTTCCCTGCTGCAAGGGGAAATTCAGGAGCTATATGCATCTGTCATGGGAAAACACATGAAAAAGCAAAGAGAAACCAGCATGACTTTGAATCATTTTTGTACATTTTATGAATACTGTGAATAATCTCCATTCTTTAAGAACACATATTCCTTCAACTGTAGGTGTCTTTATTATTGACATGTTTATCAGCTGTGGGGTGACACTACTTGCCATGCTTGTAGCACCACTTGTAGCACTTGCAGCTATTTAACATGAGGGAAAGGTCAAGACATTCTGAGAAACCTGTTCTTCTCTTACACTTCCTTCACCCCTACCCATATATGTCCCTGTTCTTTAGACCCAAACAACAATTTCCTGCAAGATCATTTCTTACTGCAGAGGGAAAAAATGACAAGACTGAGATGCAAGAAAAATTTTTACTACCAGGGCCTTCAGCAATGAGACACTTCTCCCCCCATGAGTTGTTGCAACTGGGGAGACTCATTCTCTGTGTACCATCCCCAAGAAAAGAGCACAGGACCTCTGCTCTCAGCAGAACTAGCAACTGCTGCAGGTGTGGCAGCACAGCACACAGCAAGCCAAGCAGACAAGGCTCTTAAATCGGTATCAAGTGTTGTGTTGTTTGGCTTCAGGCAAGCACCAGCCTGTATGAAAGCACCTCCAGCTCCCCCACTCACCCTTATGTCCCACGTTTGCATTGTCCACAGCAAGAGGCCAAAGGAGAGCTGATGCATTTTAACAGGCTGGCTGTACACAGAAGACTATGTATACAGAAGACTGTTCTCCTTCATTCCTTGAAATAGCCCCAGACTGTAAAAGAAACAAGTTGGCACCTACAAATTTGTAGCTTATTGAAGTAATGCCCAAACTATATTTCATTACTCAAAAAGTGTGAAAGACTTCTCAATTATTTCCAATTGACAAGAAAATAGTCTATATAACCTATGATTTATTCCACATAGGCACAATTAGATGATGCATCCCTAGGGCAAAAAAGCATCACACCTTTTTATACAGAGGATAAGGCTGAGTCACCCTAAAGCTAGCCATTACAAATCACAAAGACAGTTTGGTTTATCAAATATCACATTTCCATTAAGTCACACTCATACACTGAAAGAGTTCTCATTATAATTCAAGATGTGATCCTTCATTCCTCTTACACAGGATTATATCATTTGAGCACCTTTCATTCTGTTGGGTTTTCAGTCTATTTATTCCCATCTACCAGCTGCTGGAATATGAAATAGCAATAACTGCAAAAACAATATGCTAATAAGACACTAATGATCCGAGTCTTAAAGACAATTCTCCTTTAACCAACCTCTGTCATTAAAAATATGATTTATAGTTTATACCTATTATATCTAGAAGTGTAGAAAAAAGGGCAATTCTAATGAATTACTTTGCACAAAACGTCAGATCCCCAGGAAGGACCTGCAAGATAATGCATTAAAAGTTAACAGATTTCCTAGCATGACATAAAGAGAATTATTAAAGCAATCTTAAGACCAGTGATGCTGAATGTCACTACTGCTTAAATCATTATGTTATACTCTGATAAAATGAAGGCCTCACACAAAGTGTTTAATTTCTTGCTGACAAGTCTGACTAGGGAACTGCCAACATGTTTTAAACGTGATATACAATAATAAACTGCAGTAACACTTGCCGATATGCAACAACTTTATATTTTAGTACTGGATGAATTTGAGAGTTTCAATACAATTCTGCAAACTACTATTTCCTTTGTCTTCCCTTTCATACTTTTTGAATTTGAAGCACCCTAATGACAGTCACATTCTGCTGAATAAAAAACAAACAAACAAACAAACAAACAAACTGCTTGTAAGATAAGCAGATATCTATCTCCTGCAGTTGTAGCAGTTGTATGTAAGCTACTTTAAATGCAGAAATCCTGAAGTACCATCTATTGGCAGTTTCTATACCTTTCCGTAGGATGTTAATGCTAGCACTAAAATTCCTTTGAGGGGACTGGTTAAAAAAGTTATTCACAGAAAGGGTCTGGAGCAATATCTCATTGAATACTCTGTCCAGACAGTTCCTGATGTAGATTTCATGTAGTAGTAAGCTTTAGATCCCTAGTGTCAGGCAGATCTGCTTGTTATCTGTGAATACCCTCCCCTCCCTCACCTTTTTATCAGCCTCTGGGGAGGTGATCAGCTATGGTTTGGCTATTTCTACACATTGCCTGTGCATGCTTTGCATACAGAAGCCAAGAAACCTTGGGTCAAGATACCCAGGGTAAGTTTAAATAGATTTTAACAGCACCGGAAAGTGCTGATACATGACAAGTGCATACATGAGTATTACAGAGAGTTATTGCAGATGTACAGATGGATCTGTACATGCAAAATAGCAATTCCCCACCCACCCACCCCAAAGTGCCTGAGGGTTTTGGTGGTTGTTTGTTTTCTTTGCTTTATGAAAACAGCTCTGCAGCAACAGCCTGTTTTTGGCAGATTCCATATTTTTCAAAGCAATGTCAAAAAAGTAGTTTCACAAACCAATTAAGACCTCTGTCAGACACAGAGGCCCCACCTTTCCCCTCGAGTTCACTGGTGGCCTCATTTTTCTTATATCCTTGCTTGTACAAAGGGGGTTTATAATACCTACCCCTTGTACAGATGCTCTTGGTCAAGAGAAACAGACCAAGACTTCTTTTGTTATTTTATATGGCTGGCTTTCAATCTGATCAGGGGGTGCTGGTGCTAACACGAGAGATGCAATTAACTATTTCTTATAACAGTATATTTAAGTCATTCATAAAACCATACCCAAGTATTTCTCTCCTGCCTTTTGTTTGTTTGTTTTTAATAGCTCTCCCAACACAGTTCTTTATCACTTCAGCAAACCTTCATTAAAAACAATATTGGTAGCTAAAATTCTCCTTACATTGTAAGCCTATCCTCCCTCAAAATACTCTGCTGTCTTAGTTAACGATACCTGGAGAGCTAAATGAAAAAAATCACATACTTATCAGCCAAAATTGTTTTTAGACCATTCTTTCTTGCTTATATACCTTAATATCAATTTAAATGAAGAGTTTACTGAGCGTTCCGAAAACTGCAACAAAATATTTTCACATTATCCCCTTGACAAGAGAAATATGATTGCCTATATAATATGCAGATGAGAAAACAAGCTTCTGTGTTGCAAATTTGTGATGGCAGTGAAGTTCCACAATTGGAATATTTTCTGGGTTTCCCAGAAGTATATATTCTGTTAGTATCAGTTACACACAGGTCTCCTTGACTATAATCTCATAGAACAGTGAAGTTATTTACTACAACTCATTCTACACTATTCGCTATACAATTTTTATATTAATTGATGCATCGAGAAACAATGATGAACATCAAAAACAGAACATGAATTCAAGCTTGATATTAGTAGAGAAGTAGGGAAACCATATTTGATCACCTGTTTACAAACGATGTGCGTGTAGGCAGTTGAAAACCAGAAGTTTTGATTGGTAGGAGCAGGAACTACAAAGATGCTCAAAAGACCTGTATTCTGTACAAAAGAATAGAAATTATTTGTATCTGACACACCATCTCTATCAATTAATCTCAAGTCTACGGCTGCTTTATTTTTTATTTTTTCCAGTTCTGAAGTCTGTTTTTCTTATCCTGCAATCAAGGCAGTAAAGGAGAATGTTAACTTAAAACAAATAAGGAAGTGTGCTATTTTATAAAATCATTAGTTAATCTGAAACAGAAAAGACTTGCTGACCTGTTCAAGGCTGTGCCAATTAATTATGCTTTCTGCAGCTTAAGTTCATTACACTTTCCTTTTTTAAAAAGAAAGTTTGAGTGGCCCTGAGGGCCAATTTTTAAGTTAACTGACAAGTTGAAATACAGTGTTAAGCTAGGAAGTATTTTTGTTTTGTTATTAAATTGGCTAGCTCTATACTATTTAATTAAAAAGTGCTAGGAAATGTTCCACAGCACTGGAATTCAATTACTTGTCCTTCTAATTGTTCAAACAGCCCTGTCTGGCATATTTTTGGCCTAAACTGGCCTAGAACAGCTATTACTCTTCCAAACAGCTCTTGGGCCTGATTCAGGAGTTGGCAAGGTCCAGAAAGGTAATTTTGACAGAGCAATTTTATATTTAAAGGCTAAGATTCTGGCACAAAGGCCAGCTGACAGAGTATGGTTGTGTTCATGATGTAGTCTTTGACACATTTAATTTACCATCATAAAGCACAACTTTCCAAGGCACAGCCAAAGCCACACACCTCAAAGCACAAACACCACCAAACCCAGATGCCAGCAGAGTTTGGAATCACTCAGATGACTAAATCCTTTATTTAAGTCACGTTTCAGAACTCTGGCGGGTTTGGTAAGGTTATTCATGAAAAGATTAAGCAATGAGGGGCGGAGGCCAGGATTTTAGACCTGTTCTACCGCATAAAGAGAATTTCAGATTTGTTCTTATTTTTCCATCTGCAGCGCAGGAAGAATCTATAAATACCTTGGAAATTCATATTTCATCCTACCTAGCAAAGACATGTCCCCTCACAGCTGTATAAGATACATATCGATTAGTCCTAAAAAAAGTGACAGTAGGCTGAATAAGAAAGTCACTGTCCTTTTGGGAGTAACTATATAGGTGAGAAGTTCTGGAAAAAAAGCCACCTGTAAGTTGAGCTAGGAAATGACTGTTCCTAGACTTCAGTGCTTTATGATCCATCTTAAAAAAGAAAAAAAGATTCACATCCATGTTTGCTTAGGTTTTTTTTGTTGTTTTTTGTTTGTTTGTTTTTAACACTTCAGCTAATAGCCTTTAAAGAAACCTTTCTTCTCACTGACTGATGGAAAGAGAAAAAATATTTTAATGGTACAACAGTCATTAGAAGAATTAGTTTTAGGTCCTCCATCTAACCCTGAGTAACAAAATATGGCTTAAAGCATAAGGTCTCCTTTCTTCAGACATTTTTTGCTCCACAGCGTCAGGTTACTATTTACTAAGAGTTTGGAGTAAAATCTCTGTAAGTAGAGGTAATCTACAAAGTACAAAAGGAAAGTGTTTTCCTATTTCCTCCAGCAGAAATAGGAAAACACTACATATTTAATATGTACCTGTAGTTGGGTGTAACTGAAATATGTTATTTGGATGTGTCTTGTGGGAAAAAATGTTACCGAATCCCCTTAGTTAATGGAAAACATACAAAATAAGTGTTAATCTCATTTGTTTGACTGATGTTTTCATTCCCTCTGCTGTAGGTTATTTCTCTATAGATGCAAACTTCTACATGTAGCACTAGTTTCTGAACAGCTTTAAAAGCTTAAGAAATTTTTCCATGAAAGGACTAGTACTTTGGAACAAACCTTGATACCTTACATACTAAGCTATTACACACATGACACTACATATTGTGGAGGCTTTTTTCCAGTGTTCATTTTTAAAGAGTAATGTTTTTTCTAAAGCTCAAACCTAAAGTTACAGATGCATCTAAACAATAGATTTGCCAGCTGTTTGTTCAGCTGAAGAGCCCAATTAATAATTGAAGCTTCTATGCTTCATTCTTCTGTTAACGTTTTCTACTAATACACTCCCCCGAACCTTCCTTTCTCTGAAGACACACTGCAGTGAAATTGAGTAATGTCTAGGATGCTTTTATAAAGATTTTTTACTGCTTCATTTTTATTTGTACAACTCATCAGCATTTTTGGTCACAATAGTTAATTTTTTCATACAGTTATAATAAGTATTATAATTAGCTTTGTGCTCTACAGAATGCTGTGAACTAATCAAAAATAATAGTACAAATATGCCTATGTTAAAGGAACATAATTAACTGTAAGAAAACCATACATTTAAAATAAACCTGAGGAAATGCACGTAAATACAATGCAAGAAAGCCCAAAAATCAAATTAAGTTTTATAAAAAACATATCCTTAGTGAAAGTCCAGAACAGCTGTAGACTTGGTTGGGATTTGACTACCTTTCCCTGTCTGGATACTAGTTAAGTCCTATTACTCGTGCCTTACCACCCCTATTGCTTCCAGAAGACCACTGCACTGCAGAATCACACTTAAGAGAAAAAGCTGCTGCCCAAAACACATGAGAACTGCTGGATTTCTCAAGTGAAGACTGCATGTTTCAAAAATATAATGCCAGAATAGAAAGAAAGCAGTTTAAAAAGTTTACATTGACTCTAGAATTACAGGACTTAACTATATTGTGCACCAAGTTCAATTTGAACGCATCTTCCAGGTTTGAGCCTTTCAGCATTCACATTAAATTTTCTTCCACTGAAACAATGATGCACTTCTGCCTTTATCTGTGCCTCACTTCTAAACACGAGGCAAAGGCTTAGACCTTCAAGCAGTACAACAATCACTTGGCTTTGATGTTAGGGGTTGCCCAATCCAGCAGCACAGTCGAGGACAGGCTGCTGCAGCTCCCTGCCCCCCAGTCCAACCAGTAGTGAAGGCACATGCACAACACACACACACACAAACATACACACATGGCTGGCCACAGAAATACATACCACACCAATGGCCTCATCCTATTCCCTTCTCTAGAGGATCAGGATAAAGGTTCACCACTGGATGGACACAGATGTGCTGACCCCTCCCAGTAGCTATCTGTAGACACGAAGTCAATCCAGCAGCTGTCTCTGAATCCCAGGACCCTGCCCTCTGGTGCCCAGACACTCAGGCCCCTGATTCCCCAGAACCCCTCCAGCTGCTGGAACAGAGCCTGCCCCATATAAATGCACCAATACACACTGTGGACTTCTCCAGTAGCTGGCCTGGGATGCTGACTACCTGCCCTGAGGGGATTTTTCATCTCCACTTGTCCCATGGAGGGGTGCAAAGGTACATCCATGCCCAGGCCTTACTACCTCTTCAGCAGTTGGCCCACATCTCTTGGTCCCTCTGGCAGGCACCTCATACAGAGGTCTCAGGGACACACACTTCCAGCTCAGTCTTGCAGCCGTTTGGACAATTGACACCCAGATCCCCCAGCCTCACTCAGCACAATGCTCAGGAGCAATCACAGGTGCACACACTCTCACTCACTCCAGTTGCTGGCATTCAGACCTGCAGACAGAAACATATGCTGGGTCCCTTCACATAGGGAAATAGTTGAAATAAAGTTTAAGAATACATGACACATTGCTTGTCTGGTCAGCACATAGAGAAATAAGAGGCCTATAGGACTGTAAAGAGTCCTATATTCCATATATAAGCTCTATGCAACCCCAAATCTCCACAGGCCATCATAAGTCCCATACTCCTCTACAACGGAAGCCCTCACTCTGAAAGGTGATGGGGACAACCAGTCCACTGACTAATCTTGATGAATTTCACCCCTCGCACCAGGTAGCTTACAGCCCTCCTATGGCGGTCCTTGGAGGATTCAGGTGTGGGCTCCCTTTCTCCAGTGGGGTTATCCTGCCTGACACTGTGCCTGTGTGTGTGGAGACAAGCCTTTTAACACAGCAACCTAGTGCTTGAAGTCTTCCAAATATAGGTCAGTAATCACTGATTTTGACCAGAGGCCTAGCTTTGAAAAATGTCAAGACTCTACCAGTGATGACGACACAGGTTGTGTAAGTAATAAGTGCAATTGAAAAGGAGTCATTTGTTAGATATATCATTATGAACTTCAGTGAAAAAAAAAGTCTTGTTCTAAGTAACAGGAATTTACACTGAAGTTTCTGTTACTAATAAGCATGCAGTATCACTAGATTAGTATTGAATTTTTCCAAGATGTTTTTTACTTCGGTAATGTTTTAAGGAAGTAGAGTAGTACTTACTGACATTTATTTGTTAACAAGGTCTCAAACCTGATTATGTTATATTTTATCATATTCCACTTCAGTTGTAACTATGATTGGACTACAGTGTTTCATCCAGTCACTTGAAGCATGACTTTCACTTGACGAGATGGCCTAACTCCACAGGCAGCCTGTAGCACACTCATGAAATCCACAACATGAATTTCAGGCAGCTGCTGTGCAGGATAAGTAAGGCACCACAGCCAAGACAATGTTTCTTCCACATCTGTGCAATAACAAGCCCTGCATTCAGCGGGGACATGACTTTTGGAGTCTCATTGCAACAGCACAGTAGTGTAGCAATGTCAATTCAATAAAAAGTCACTTGAGAACCTGTGAGAGTTGGCCTGCAGAAAGAAGAGCAATATCAATTTTTCCTTCTTCCATCTCCCCTCCATTTATCTTCAAGTCAAACAATCCTAGTAGTTGGTTGGCCTACTGTATCAATAAAAGACTTCGTTTGTGAATTTTTCCCTCCCATCCCCTTCCTGGAATGGAAAATTTTGCTCATCCATTAAATATTCAGAACATTTGTACACAGTGGCAGAGAGAGACCTTAGTTGTTAAACCCCTGCGTGCACTTTGAGACGGATTAAGTCTAGCAGATTGAACACCATACTTGTATTTCAAGTAGAAAGTGAGAAGTAGATTCTATGACAAATTCAGACATCTGACTTAAAAATGCATGTGGAAAATTGCAAGCTCAGACAAGAAACAGCTACATCCCCATCCCCCCACACTGTCACCCTCTCAAAGAAATCCCCATAAATTTTAACCAAGTAAATATATATTTTTGTGTGTATTTTTTACATTTTTTTATTAGGAACTGTGCAAAATTTCTATTAGTTGATCCTGTTTAGTGATGCCATCAGCCCTGATGGGAGCATGCTGTTCAGGTGCAAGTACACATATTAACCTGTGCATACAGGGACTTAAATCATCCTTTAAATAAGCAATCATTGTGTAATACCTATTTTATTGCACACAAGGTTTAGCTTCCTGAAGTACAAAAGCAAAACTACAAAACAAGAAAGGACTAGAGGTGAGAAAGAGGCAATTGTCATGCCAGTGGCAGCCAATTGCCTTATGAAGCTGCCACAGAAGTACTATCAAGGCTTGCAGGTGCAGCAGGCCAGGAAAAACAACATGAGAAAAATGAAAGAAAGATACTGCCACAGAGGCCCTGGGAAACACTACTTCAGCTTCAGTGAAATGTTACAGTGCTGCAGATAGGCCCTGTAGTACTGCTAAGACTGCTATGTGCAGCATTTTATTTATTTTTTTTTTTGGCGGGGGGGGGGGGAATAAGAAGTTATTTCCCCTCCTTCCCCCTGAATAAAAAGCATGTCGTTTATTAACAACTGTGTGAGAACAGTCATGCTCTTGCACGTAACCCAGTTCTAAAGCTTTGTCAAAGTTAAGCAAGAAAAAAATTCCCACAGGATAGCACATATACCACTTTCTAGAAATTACATCATCTTTGAATACATCCCAATAGCCATATGGACTTTTATAAAGGAATAACTTAGAGGTCCTTTTCTTGCTATTTTGTGTTGATACAACTGCCTTGAGTGATTTTTTTCCCTTTCAAGAACCATTTTAAATAGATAAAAATCTCAAGAAAAAAAAAAAACTAATGCAGTATTTTAAAAGGAAAAGAAGATTCTGACCCAGACCAAATTAAAGTAGTGATGAACGCAGCCAAAGTCACTGATAAAATTGCTAAAGCCAACATTTTCTGAAAGGCTCAGTGTTACTATCAAGGCATGTTTTCAGAGTTCACACTAAAAAATATCCAGTTTCTGTAGCTTAATAATTAGTCTGCAAAGTAGTAGAGCCAGTAGTATCACAACACTTTACACAAACTGGCATTTACTTAAAAAAGCAAATGAAAGCTTGTCTTGAAAGAGTGTCTGCATAAGGAACTTTAAGAGGTAAGTCAAAATTTTTCAGAAGAAATACAGTATCTCAGCTTTTCTAGCATTTACCACACAAAAGGTTTCTTAGAGCTTCTGCAACAGCTGTTTCACACAACAGCATCTAAAGGATGTTCACGATATTGTATTTAAGACTAACTCAGAAATACTAGAGACAGTACTCTAGAAACTGATGTTAACTCAATTCCACTTGCACTGTATTACTTCAGTCAGATTCTATGGCATGTCTAATCACCTTCAGTGAGTGAGGTAAGAGTGGAACTTCAGTTATAGGATGCCAAATGCTAATACACTTTAGTCCAAGTCCTAGCAGCTGAAGAGTGCCAAACGCTAAAAAGAAAGTTTCAAGACCTTGCCTTTAGTTTGTAGGCTGCTATTTTGTAAGCCTGTCTTCCCAAGAGCCAATTATACTCTGAATAGTCCCAAAGCATAGAAAAAAAAACCTGAAGGAAGCACATAATGCAGCCGCTTCAACGCTTTCAGAAAATAAACCTTGTGTTTACCTACCAAGAGGGGATGCAATCCAGTTAGTCCAGACTGTGTTCCAGATTTGACAGCAATAATTTTGGAGTTGCTAAAATATCATAAAGGCTGTATTTCCAAAAGATTAATGCTTAAAGCTGTTCAATCTGGCCATGCTTACAACAAAATACTTGGGTTCACTTCCAAAATTAATTTTCAGTGACAAATGTTTTCTAAGTGTCTAGTTACTACACTTATTAATGTTCTTGCTTACATACAGAAACAACCAGCCAGCACAGTCACTGCAAAGTCCTTCTTGATGATATCAGACAGCCACTTAAATGTGAAGAAACATCATGACATTAACATGACCAGTTGCCTGCCCCAGAAAACAGTAAGCTGACCAATATTATCAACTTGTTAAGCTACTGCAAGTGCTAAATAAATATGCAAAAGTGAAACTTGACTAACAAGCAGAAAGATTTTTGATAGCTTATTTCAATGAGCATGCTAGTCAGTTTAAAGAGCACACAAGACATTACATACAAAATATTTTTCATCACGGCCCTGTGAAGCAGTAAAATGCCATCAGTTCAAAAAAGAAAAGCTGACAGCATTAAAAAAATAATCTTGTCATTCTACAAAGAAGTCTCTAGGTGGTGTTATAGAAGAGTAACACTCTTCAGTAGAAATCACACAAGTCAACTGGAAGACCAAAATCCTTTTCCTCCATATAGAAGCATAACAGTTGTAAGACTTCAAACAGCCTACACAGTGTTTATTTCTTTAAAAAGAAAAGCTACACCACTGATGACTGGCAGTGCAAGGATTCTTCCTGGCTCAGCATTTCCCTCCATGCCCTTCCTCTGCCCCAGACAGCTACGATTGCATCTTAATGCCTTTTCTGGCTCAATGAGAAAAAAGCACAAAGCATGAGCATCTTGAAGTGTAGGAAGAAAGTGAGCAATTAAGCTTTTTCTTTAGGAAGTGTAATGGAAGAAAACTACGGTTACAGATAATATAAATCACAGGCAAAAGTGTTCATACAAAACCCCTGTAAACAGAATAGTTCCAGCATACACGGATTAACATCAACTCACACAAGCAACCATACGCTGAAAGTACGAACACAACATACATTACGTACTTAAAACTCTATCATCTTTCAGTGTTCACAACTATGCATAGGACAGACATGATTGCACTAGTGTCAGATATCCTCCAGGGTTTCTAATGTTACCTGAATATAATTGGGTTTCCAGGAAACACTGGTGCTAGTTAGTGCCTCGCAAGTCAAGAAGCCCACACCAGCATGAGAACAGAGCACAACAGAGCATCTCCAGAACACGATCAAATATGAAACAAAGACATGGCTCTTACATTATGCTACAGAGCTAAGGCTTAATTGCAAAAGTATTCACTAAAGAAAATGGCTACAGCTACATATCAGCTATCCTACTGTTCAGGCCTCGCTTTATTTTCTTCCTTGACCAAAGTTATCTCCTCATTATACAAGAAGAGACAAGAAAAGATTTTAGCACTTATACATACAATGAAAGCCTCTGTAAGTGCTAAAAAGCATCTAAAAATCTTATTTCAATGTATATACTCAGATATATCAATAAAGCTAGCTTTTAGGCATCTAATTACCTTAAAAAAAAAAAAAAAAAGATAAATATGCCAGTCAGTATGACCCATGTGTAATAGCCATCATCCTTTGCCTTAGAAAGGCTAATCATAGAATATCCTGAGTTGGAAAGGACCCACAAGGATCATCAAGCCCAACTCTTAACATACCTTTTGTCAGATTCGATACAGGTCTGAGAACATCAGTTAATCAGAAATACTGCTGAGAAGAGTAGTGAAAGAAAACAACACACCTACTACAGTACTTCTCCAATCTACCTTCATTTCATCTAAATCTTCATGAATTTGGTTATATAGGTCATAAGACATCTCTTGCATGTTCAGTATTTCAGTCTCATTATCCATAGTAATATTGTGTTTTCATAGGTGTCAAAATGAGTTTTCATAGATGTCATATAGTCAAGTTTCAGTCAAAAGGACTTGAACTCTTAGACATGGTAACTAAAGATAGTAGAAACAAAGCACTATTTCACACAATTTCTGGCAAGATTATACTTCACAAAAAGTTTATGTCAATAGGTCTTAAAAGCAAATTCATAGATCCATGGTTTTATTTGTCTTTCAGGATACCAGATACACCCAACACAGACATTCAACTTCATTTAGAAATATAGCTGCCTTCTATACTTCACTAGATTATGTAATCAAGATCTGCTGTACTTTTAGCTATAAACATATATATAAATAGATAGCTTCTTTTCATTCATTTTCTAGCAACAGCCTTAATTTACACAGCTCTCTAGAAAAAGAGATTGTCTTCTTATTAAGAGATATCCTTTCTTTATCAGGATAGCCATTTGGGCCACATAATATCACTCAGCTATTTACAGAGAGTGCAAACAAGTTGAAGCCCCTATAGTTAAATATTCAATATAAGATCACTTTATTGAAACTATAACTTTAATACAAGAACTACAAATGTTATTGTCCTCCATTGCTTTCTGCAATAGAGCCAAATATAGGGGAAAAAAAAAAAACATCTTAAAAAAAAAAAACTGCTTTATTGAGACAGCCAGGCAGTAAGTATCATGAGACAAAAACAACTCACAATGCAAACGCCAAACAAGAATTTAAAGCCCTCCAAGACAGACAGACAGACAGAAAGAAAGAAAGAAAGAAAGAAAGAGAAAGAAAGGAAGGAAGAAAGGAAGGAAGGAAGGAAGGAAGGAAGGAAGGAAGGAAGGAAAGAGAAAAATAGTCATCAACTTACCAAAAAGACAGAAAAACAACCCCAAGCTGATAGGGCACAGCACATTAAAACACGTACACACCTAGAGCCACAGTTGTCCTGCAAATCCACACAGCAGTCTAATGATAGAGCACACCTGCCTCTGAGCACGTGTTCAAAGTCATCTTTGAAAATCTGGAAGGAATACAGAGAAATTGTCTGAGCAGCCAGGGAGCAGGTTAGGGAAGCGTAGAGCCCTATTAGAGTTACATTTGGCCAGGGACAGCAAGGGCAACAAAAAAGGCTTCTCTAGGTAGATCCATGGTAAAAGGAAGAGTAGGGACACTGTGGGCCCTCTCTGGAAGGAGAGGGCAGACCTCATTACCTGGGATATGGAGAAGACTGAGGTATTCAAAGACTTCTTTGTCTCAGTCTTCACCAACCAGCAAGAGCTCTAGCCATACTGCCCAAGTCCCTAAAGGCAATGGTAGGGACTGGGAGAATGAAGAACTGCCCACTGTAGAAGATGATCAGAGGTGAGACCATCTAAGGAACCTGAAGGTGCACAAACCCATGGGACTGGATGAGTTGCGTCTGCAGGTCCTGAGCGAACTGGTGGATGAAGTTGCTAAGCCGCTGTCCATTAAATCTGAGAAGTCCCAGCAGTCTGGTGAAGTTCCCACTGACTAGGAGAGGGGAAACATAACCCCAATTTTAAAAACAGGGAAAAAGGAAGACCTGGGGAACTACAGGCCAGCCAGTCTCACCTCTGTGCCCAGCAATGTCCGGGAGCAGGTCCTCTTCGAAACTATGCTAAGGCACGTGGAAAATAAAGAGGTGACTGGTGACAGCCAGCATGGCTTCACTAAGGGCATATTGTGCCTCGCAGATCTGGTGGCCTTCTACAACAGGGTTACAGCACTGGTGGATAGGGGAAGAGCAACTGACATCATCTACCTGAACTTGGGCAAAGGATTTGACACTCCTGTGTGATATGCTTGTCTCTAAATTGGAGAGACATGGATTTGACGGATGGACCACTCAGTAGGTAAGGAACTGGATGGATGGTGACACTTAGAAGGGTAGCGGTGAACGCTGGAGGGAAGAGATGCCATCCAGAGAGACCTGGACAGGCTTGCGAGGTGGGCCTGTGTGAACTTCATGAGGTTCAAAAAGGCCAAGTGCAAGGTCCTGCACCTGGGTCAGGGAAATCCCAAGCACAAATACAGGCTGGGTAGAGAATGGACCGAAAGCAGCCCTGAGGAGAAGGACCTGGAGGTGTTGGTTGATGAGAAGCTGAATGTGAGCTGGCAATGTGCACTTGCAGCCCAGAAAGCCAACTGTATCCAGGGCTGCACCAAAAGAAACATGGCCAGCAGGGGGAGGGAGGTGATTCTCCCCCTCTGCTCTGCTCTTGTGAGACCCCACCTGGAGCACTGCGTTCAGCTCTGGGGCCCCCAGCCCAAGAAGGACATGGACCTTTTGCAGCGAGTTCAGAGGAGGGCCACAAAGATGATCAGAGGGCTGGAGAACCTCTCTTATAGAGACAGGCTGAGGGAGTTGGGGTTGTTCAGCCTGGAAAAGAGAAAGCTCTGGGGAGACGTTAGAGCGGCCTTCCAGTATCTAAAGGGGGCCTACAGGAAAGCTGGGGAGGTACTCTGTGTCAGGGGGTATAAGGATAGGACAAGGGTAACAATTTTAAACTTAAGGAGGGTAGATTTAGATTAGACATTAGGAAGAAATTCTTTACTATGAGGGTGGTAAGGCACTGGCACAGGTTGCCCAGAGAAGCTGTGGATGCCCATCCCTGGAAGCGTTCGAGGCCAGGCTTGATGGGCCTTTGGGCAACCTGGTTTCATACGAGGTGTCCCTGCCCATGGCAGGAGGTTGGAATAAGGTAGTCCTCCTGGGTACGCTGCTTCCTGCCTGTACTGCCTATGCAAACAAGTGTGCCTTTAAAAACAGCGTGCAATGAAGATCTAGGCTTCTAGGTGTATCTGTAGCCTCAAATTTTGACATGTGCAAGTACTGATCCACTCTGTGATCAGGATTCATCTGTTTCTAGAAGCATGCCCATGAGTTTGTTATTTATTTGAGTGAACAGTATTAAGGTAAAAAACCATTCAGGTTCATTATAATACCATGAACAACTCTATGCAGGGACTGTTTCCTGTAACTTTGTAGCCTATGCTAACACTTTTAGTGCATCTCTGAGCATGTTCAGCTTTCCCAGAGGTGGTGGCATGTTTTGACCTAGCTCTCAGTTCCTTTTTGATGAAAACTTACATAAATTTTATTACTTTTAATATAGAAAAGGTGTATCTAAATATTTATGTTCTGTGTTTCTTTGACTCGGGACTCCAATTTTAAATCATAGGGACTTTTAAGGAAGTTTGGTTCCTTAAACAGGAGTCCTTACTCAAATATTAGATGACCAGATTTCATTTGCTTGGAATGAGAAGGCTATATTTACCTCAAGCAAAACTATCTGGCTTGAGAAACATTCAGCTTCCAGTACATCTCAGGTATATGGTCTTTTTTTTTGTCTCAAATTTTCTTTCCTTTGTAATTCAGAGATATCTTTCTGTTTGACAGTGCCTTGTGTACTTACTTTCCCTTTCCAAATACATCTCTTCATTCTGGGAGCTGAGACTGAATGCTTCCTTCTATTTCTGGTCATAGCTTTAGGGAGAAGAGAATGATGAAGTTCTGGGTGACTATAATGTTTGGAATGTGGGTGCAAAAATACAAGGTGGATCTGCACCATGTAGACTGGCTCTGACATGCCCCGATTCTCTTTTCATTGGTGCCAGGATTAATTGCTCTCAGGGGGTTGGGGGTAGACCACATCACAGCTACTTGACCAAAAGTAATGTTGTTGGTCTCTACCATTTAAAATTAGGATTCACAGACCATTGCTTTGACAATATACTGGTGGCTGTGTATTTAATGTAAGGGTGACTAAATGGAATGGACTGAGGACAGCTTTGATTTCCTTAATAACTACTGACAATGTCAGCCACCATTTGTGGTGCAATTGCCTAAAGTAACTAGGAAAATAAAACTAACATTCACATTTTAAAGAAAATGTACAGCATTGAAGAGGCTTTCAGGGTAGGGCGTAGCTGCATTACCTGAGCATTCCCTAGGCTTCCAACCTTAGATGCTATTGCACTGGGGGAACCTGTTGTGCTGGCTGTAAGGAATAGTACGGCGCGTAGAGTGGAGTGGAGACACCACGACTAGGCTCTGTGACCAGGTGGGGACTCGATTGTTCTTGTGCACACCGAGACCGATAAGCCGCACTTTTTGCTACCCTGAGCCAATGACCTGTCATGTTTTGACAAATGCTGTACTCTAGTGTACTTTTGCTCATTATAATATCATTATAATACCAAAACACACCTCCATCCCAAAAGCTACCCGCCTCCAAGGTGCGACCACCCCTCACTGAGCATGCGCTCTGAATTTCTCGGAGCCTATACCTTTAAACAGAGACGGGAAGACTTTTCACCAATCATAACTAAGATATGCTTGACTAGAGTCACTCAAGCTCCACCTAAAAGATAGAAAATAGTATAAATTGGCCTAAGAGAGAGGGAATGTCCAGGAAGATACCACCGTCAGGGGAGATACCATCCCGAGGGAATATACCATCCAAAGGACCTCCTGACTCCTGGGATCAGTTGACGGGCTGAGCCTCTCTTCCCCCCCATTGGGACGCCTTTGGGTGAGATTTGAACACTTGGTTATACTGTGTGTCTCCGCGGAAACTTAGAAATCTCTTTAGAGTCTTTGTGACTTTTAACGTGTTAATTTCCAGGCTGTGCACCTGTGTATTTCATGCATGCTAGCCTGCTTTTGCAGACAGTGCTCTGAATCCGACCAGAGCCATATCAGTTAATGCGTTATTGGTGAATCTGTGATTGTGATAGTTCAGTACCCTGAATCCAACCAGACCCGTAACGGTTAATCGGCTACACCCCTTAACGTGACACCATTCATACTTATTTCAACATATACTATCTCATAAGCTGCTGCAGTTTGTTAATGCCTTGGTTCTGGTTTGATCTACCCATCAGCTTTCCCTGCATGATGGGTCAGATGCTATCCTTTTGCTTCACTCCAGAATAATCAGGAGTATACAAGGCCATAAAAGCATCAGTCTCCATGATTCTGGAGTTCAAGACGTGTAACAGAGTAGCCACACAGTTAACTAATGCCCCACCCTATGTGACACTTCCCAGCTTGTGTGGGTGGGTGGGTATGAGCACGGGTAAGTGGGGGAGAGTTCTTATCAAGTCAGCACTCTTAGTTTTCAACATCCATTTAAGAAGAACATGGGAATCCCATTGACCAAGGCACGTGGAGCAGAAAGAGAATTTGTTCTAGTAATAACAAAGGTTTTGTGCTGTATCATTTTAAACAGTGTAGCACTCACAATAGCTTTTCTGTTCTTTTTATGTTTGTATTCTGCAACCCTATTTGAGTAAAATCCATTTGCCACAACTCCTTAGACAAGATCCACGTTTCCTAGATGACACTTCAGGATTTCTCTTGAAATCAACAAGCTTATTTTTTTACATCCATTCTTTTTATTACTTATTACAGCCTTGAGACCCACAGCAACTTGAAAAAGTCATTTATTTGTCCTGCTAAACTGAAGTGTTAAAGCATTTTCACAGAATCACGGAATCATTTAGTTTGGAAGAGACCTCCAAGATCACCTAGTCAAAACTATGACCTAACACTAACAAGTCCTCCACTAAACCACATTGCTAAGCTCTACACCTAAATGTCTTTTAAAGACCTCCAGGGATGGTGACTCAACCACTTCCCTGGGCAGCCCATTCCAATGCCTAACAACTCTTTTGGTAAAGGTCACTGAAATGAGTCAACTCAAAGTGCATACGCTGTGCATTTACCTAGTAGCCTTCTGAGGACTTAAGACCAAACACTGCCCAGACATGCTCCACAATCAGGCAGGACCAGTTATGTTCCACTTCAATACTAGATTGTATAGGAATCAATTAATCTAAGTAATAAGTAGAATCCAGGAACCTGAATGCTGTCTTCGACAGTGACAAAATTTGCTTTCATCACATCATGCCACTTTAAATTAAATCATATTTCATGATCTCTTTAATAATTTTCAACTTCTGTGATAGAAAACATTGACAGTGTACTTACGCTTGTACATTTAGTCTGCCACAGTAGAGATTTTTGGCCAATATTACAACTGTTGAATTTGCTTCCATTACACTTATGAATTTATGTGTCAGAGCTACAGACATATACTCTTGATACAGCACCTCAGGAGAAGGCCCTTCAGACTTCAGAGAATTTCTTAAGACAGTATACCACAAAATTATACTTTTCCAGTCCCTATTTATACAAGAATTGACTAATTAATCTAACAATGTTTCTTTTTTCATTTAATTAATATAAAGTTGTTTGATATTGAATTTGTGAAGCTGCGGTTATTAACAATAAAAGCATAAACGAGGAAGATTAGTAACACATTAAGGAATGCTAATTGTCATATTCTTTTTTGTTCTTATCCTTCATTGTGTTAAATACATTCTGCCACTTACCAATACAATAATTTTGTTAGTCATTAACATTTATGGTGTATAACTAGCTATTCTCATGTAGAAACACAAAAACTAATAGCATGACTAGACCTCTTTTTCAACACACTATCATTTTTTTCAAGTATAATATTCTGAAATATATTTTTCATATGAAGCACTACTTTAACTTTACTAAAACTTTAAAATGTTTTAAAGCCCAAGTATTTGTCATATCTTCTGACATTCATTCAGCACTTTTAAAACATGTCATTTATACATATACCAAATTTTTTTCTCCCCTGCTTATGAATCTCTTCTCTTGAATTTTCCACATCCATAGATCATCTCCTGAGGCCGCAGGCACAGAGCCTGTATAGATTGTCTGATCTAAATCTCATGTCCTTTGGAGAGAGAGGACAACAAGCTGAAAAGCTCTGCCATGGCTAAAGCAGATTTTTCAGTTACTGCTCTCTGTAATAATTACAATACTGAATAATGGTTCTTCATGTCCTTACAGAGAATAAGACCACTGTCATATCCAGACAATTGCTCCTCAGGGCATGGATTGTCTTTGTATGACACAATGGCGCTTGATCCCTGATTGATTCTTTAAGTATTACTGTGATAAAAAGGACAAGTCTGTCTGGGAGACAAGTATCTTCTAGATAGACACAATGACAGAGTTGAAAACAGCCCCACAAGATTTGAAGTACAAAAGGCTTTCTGCATTCCCTCCTCAGCACATCAACAAATAAGTACCAGGAAGAGTTTGGGGTCAACAGAATTTTAAAGAACCTCATCCATTATAAGGAAATTAACTACAGACATCTATTTTATTGCCTGGCATCATCCTCTCTTTCATTCAGGCTGGACAGCCTTAAATCTAAGTAGTCGTTTCTTTAAGAACGACTGTAATTCCACATCATTTTCCCACAAACCAAGTGCAGATTTCTTTGCTCATATGCTCCCTCTTCTATCTTCAGATGGCAATTTCAAGAAGAATATCTTATGAGCTTATACACATCTACTCTGTATCCTTTCTGACAGCAACTTGATTTTTTTTTGTGTTCTATATGGATTCAGAACATGCAAGTCTAGAGCCCTACCCTAATAAGGGCCTCAAGGGATGTATATAGCCTTTCCAGATTTCTGGGAGGGAATTTGAGACATAAATGTCTGTTAATTGCTTAAAGAACACCTTACACATTTGAACATTTTTGATGCTGACAACACTTGGCACAACCTAACTTAGGGCACTGCCAAGGCACAGACCTTTGTAGAACTGCTGGCTACGCATCCCTAACTTGCACTGAAATGAAAGCACAGTTCTCTTTGAAGTTACTGGCTCAGAAAGCTGCATCCCAGTTGGCATTCTTGTCAGCGCTCTCAGCAGACAGAACCACCTTCTCTCTTCAATAGCTCTTTCCTCTTGGTTAAAGCCCAACAGATAAGTACAGCTGCTGTCAGAGTTGAACTAAGTCAGAGGACAGATAAAGGGATTTCATTCTTCATCTTTCTCAAAGCTTCTCCTTTTGAAATAGTAAATTAAATGAATAGAAAACAAAACATGTAAGACCTTCTAAGATAACCCAGACAATCATCAAATTAAATCTAAGTATTATGCAAGTGCATTTGGGGTATTTGACTTGATGTATTCCATGATATCACCTACAAGCTTTCTGGGCCTCTACATCATATAATCTTTTTGTCCCCAGTATAAAGCACTGCAAAGGCATACTTCCTCCCACGTCTTTAAAGCTCAGGGAATCTGACTAAGTTACACAGGACAGGCTTTCAGGCAAATTTTTTTTTTTTTTGGCCATATTGGTGGGTTAATATAGAGAGACAGAGAGTTAAGTGGTATTTGATTACCTAGGCTAAGAGGCTTACGGCCTACTACAGCTCACGTAACCTTCAGGGATCATAGCAAACATATAATAAAACACTAACGTGGGGATCTCTACTGACATGAACACTGCCTCAACTGGTGTTCGGCACTCCTGTGGGAGCACAGAGGCTCATGGGGTGAGCTAACATGGAGGCCAATTGGTGCTAATTACCCACAGCACACAGGGGCAGGCCTGTAATGCTGCATGTGCAGGACTGCTTTGGGGGATTAGGTATAGAAGTGTGCTTACAGATCTGTAAGTGTTCTTAAACACCTCCTCAGTGTTTAATACTGTGGTCTATCTGGTGTATGACTGACACTCATCCTGAAGGCGTAGTTCACTCACAGCTGATTAATTATGTGTTTTTAGTAAATGCTTCAATCCTGATTTAGTATATATCATGTGAACTGAGCAATTTTTTTTTCCTGTGACAGAGATAATATTCAACTTTATGACTTGTCACACAACTGCCTGGAGATCAGCAGAGGTCCTGGGTCACCTTTCTTTCTGGAGAGAGAAAAATATCCAGGAAGCCTTTAACAGTAACTGCAGGAATAATGATGCCATTTACAATTGAATGGTTCAGAGGAGTGGCACCTAGGACACCTAGCCAAGAATAAGGGAGAGAAAGCTCCTCAGAAGCCAATAATAAAGTCTAAACCTCATGGAAATGCTTATTCCACATGCTCATATAAAGAGAAGCAAAGGAGCATTTTGACCTGGAATGTAACCATCAAGTTGTATTTTATTGTGAGCAGTGCACATGGGAACAATCAAATCCAAAGATGCTTAATACCATTACCATTCTACTAATGAGATCCCTCTTAAAAGTCATTTTTCCCAACTCTTGAATCTAAAAACAGACTCTAAGGAGGCTACATAGGCACTGTGCTTTGTGAAGAAACTCTGAACTAGTATCTTTTGTGCTGTTACCCACAATTTTTCTATGTGTAATATTAAAAATAAAAGTCAAATTGGCTAACTTTTGCCAAATGAAGCATCCTGATAGACACAAGTATTTTTAAGGTTATTCTTCTCTCCCTTGAAGAGGATAAATAGCATTTAGGTCGGCCTGAGGAACTGGTTTAGATTCTCACAGGAACAATATTTTTTACAATGTTCTCTTACTCAGCCTAACTCCTGGTCCACCTTACTCATAGACAACCACCCTGTCATGCCTCTTCTTTTATTAATGTGATCAAAATGATGACTTTGAGCTGTCCTTCCTCTTTTCCTTCCACCTGGGAGCTCAGAATTACACTACTTTCTAAGTAAATATATTAGAGTACTGTAAAACTAGGTACAATTTAAATTAATTTGCTTCACAGTTTGATCAGTGCCCTAGAAGGTACAGGTTTCATATCATTTTATGAGGTACATTTCATAGTATTGTGTCAGCACTGTATGAGGTATATTCCACAGCTTTTTGTCGTAGCATTTTGTAAGAGATGTTTGATAGCACTTGATGTAGCCATTTTACCAGATGGCCTGAATAGCAATTTAGCAGTAAACTTTTAGGGGGCATTTCATGGCACACAAATATAAATGCACAGAAACAGATACAAGAGATGACGAACAAGGTTAACCCTTATTATTCTGAAGAAAATAATTATAAAATTCAACTTACTGCTCAGCAAATTTTTCATTCATGGAAATCTAACATGGGATTTCAGGCACAGAGCTCTTCTGCTTTGGTTCTGACATGGTAGAGCTGCCCTTTTACAGGTGCCTTTCCAGTCCAGATGTACTTGCATATAACAGTATTGCTTTATATCCTGCTAATGTATTCTCATTCTTTTAGGGTATATTTTCTGTTTTCTATGTTCACAGGTCAGATCTAAGTGGTCTGAGAAAAGACATTCCTATAGAAGTGCCATCCCTGTCCTGCGTCATCTAAGCTCCCTAAGTGCACTTCTGAACCATTCAAAGTCTCTCTGCAGCCAGGCTGTCTTAACAAAGCCAAGTTAGCCATTATACAAACAAATAGGGCACCAAAATTAAGAAGTGCTAAGTTGGAAAAGGAGTAACCCACATACAGTTTCCCTGGTAGTGGGAAGAAGCCAGAGGGAAGGGAACTCGAAGCTGAGAACTTTTCTCTTTGCTACCATGGAAACCAAAGAAAAAAACAATAACTTTTTTTTTCTTTTTATTTTTTCCCCCTGTATTTCTCACAGGCCCAGCATATTTGGCAGGGTGATTAAGAATAGAATCATTATCGGTCTTCCAACACCTGCCACATCTGAAGAGGAAATGGAGAAGACGAAAGAGGTGATGTCTGGAGAATTAAAATTGAGGGTAGTTAGGTTTGGAAGGGGTTTCTTCCGTCTGAAAATGTGAAGGACAGAGAAATGACACGATCTGCAGCTTATGACAGAACAGAATCTTGATATGACTTGGTAGGAAAATTGTTTAAAAACCCAACTCAGTGAGACTTTACTGCACAAAAAAAAGCCAATACAGCCAACTCACGTAGAATTACCTGCAGATAAGAAAGCATACAGGAAGTAGCATAACACCATAGCCCAGAACAGACAATGTTATTCTCCCCACAAACCAGGACAATAATCTGTGACAACAACTACTTCTAGAAGTCCATCATCAAACTCCCAAATGGGGTCTTTCTAAACTGCCATTTCAATCTACACACTACAAAAATAACCAGGCAGAAAGCCACATTTACATATTTATGTAAGCATAAAAACAAAACTTTTATAGGAAGGACAAGTTTCAAGGCAAATTTGTTTAGTTTATGCTGTAACCTGTTTGTCACCAAGTTGTTTTAAAAATACAGTATTTCAAGCCATTGTCATCTTTCCTTTTAAGATGCACTTATATTTTTGTTTGAATAATATCCAGAGATCCCTTTAAATCTAAACAATACTGGGGGCCCATACCCACCAGAAACATATAGAAAAAGTTCTCAGGATGTAGAATTAATCCTTTCTACAATAATCATAAAAAACAATGTGAATGAAGTGACAAAAAAAAATGTGTCAGAACCCTGCACAAAATAAATGCTCTGTTTCAACAGGCACTATGTCCTCAAGGAAACTGGGCAAACTAGCGGATGACAGATTTATGTATCACAACTTGACCAATTTCATATATAACCACATGCAACTTCAGAAAGTCCTCTCTGCTGAAGAAAACATTCATGTTCAATGGCTCTACACTGATCCCCTGAGAAGAGAAATTATTTTTAACTCGGTTTTCCTTCCTGTTCCAAAATAAACCTTAAAAGGAAAAACTTTGTTAATTGCCAAAATTACAACATTCTCCTCCCCCTCTAAAATTTATCATTTAACAGTACTGGATTTCAGGAAAACAAATAAATAAATAAATAGCTCTCTGTAACACAGATGACAAATGACACATCCAAAAAAAAAAAAAAAAAAAAGGAATCATAAAATATCTTCCTGGCGCCCAAACTGAAATTTCATGCAAATAAGAGAAGTAGATTACATTCAGATCCATCTTCTATGAATGTATATTTAAATACTAAGCAATATTCTTCTTGCATCTTTTTTCTAAGAATGGTTCTTTCCTTTTCTTTCTATTTTTATTCATGAACAGAAGAAAACATTAAACTCTACATTTTCCATTCAACATTGAAGCAACATCTGGACTATTTCTGATTTTTTCCCTTTCTTTTTCTTGTAATGCTGTTCACCTTGACTGAATTGTCAACAAATACAGAGAACAAAGCAATTTAAACTCGATGTGTGAGAGCGTTTATACATACCCACTGCCTGAATCTGCAACTCCCCTTTTACTCAACTAATTGTTAATCATGTAAGACAAAATCTATAGGCTCAGGCCTAAGAGAAGAAGGGAAAAAAAACAACAACAACAAAAAAAAACACTGCAAACTGTCTAAAGGAAAGATAAAAGCTGCAATTTTAGTTTTGTAGGGTCACTGACATTGACATTGAATCTCAGCTGCAATCACAGACCGACTACAGAGACACAGTAAGACCTATATTTTAAAGTTTCAAAATGAGAAAATAATGAATAAGTAAATGAAAATGCACAAAAAGGGAGATTGAAAGATAAACACTTTAGGATATGATAATTATCCTAAGTTTTGTGTCAGGACATAAAGATTTCAACAAATATATGGATAAAAATAAGCTCTGCAAGAGGCTGATGAACTTCTAAAAGAAAAGCCTTGCCTGTTATGAAAAACAGCAGAGACAAAAGAATAGCAAGTCTAAGACCTCTAGAAAGATCAGACCCTGAAGGCTGTTTAAACTCAGCAACATAAAGAATAAGTTGTGCAGCTTTCTGTTTTCCTCTTACAAGACATTACAAAAGATGAACTGTAGCATCGAAAACTTTATCATATAAACATTTTCTTAGCCTAGCTAGGAAGAGTTGAATAACTCTTCGTGTTTTATGTTTTCATTAGTGCCGATGTGTAGCTACAAAACCTATCAAAACAAGTTGCTGATGAGCAGGCAACTTTTCACTGGAAATAAAAGATAAAAATAAATTTCCTTTCTCACATGCACACAATGGTGTGTGTACCCTGGCTGATATTTGGTCATGCATAGTACAGTATTAATTAAAAGTAGTTAAAGGGAATTAAAAATAATTTGTATTACTCATTCCTCTAACGCTTAATAGAGGCTGGAATAATGTAATATATAAATGACACATTTAGCTAATAAGTAAAGTTTACAGGCTTAAGGCCAGTGAAACATCAGCTCATTTCAAACAGGAACTTCCAAAGGGGGATGTCACAGGAACTGAACAAAATCTGAGCCAGAATGATGTTCTTTTTCTTTCTCTGGAAGACCATCAGAGAGCATATGTGTAAAATGAAGATTCTCGAGGCCTAATTTTTCAGAGTGTATGGTGTTCACCTATTGCTCAGGAAAGCCTACAGAAATTGTGTATGCTATGACACAGAGCAAGATACATCTCTTGTTGTTGGAGCCACCCTAGCCAGAAGTTTGAGTGCTTCTTTTCCGACCTCCTCAAGAACACCAGAAGGATTTTCAAATGCAAAAACCTTCTTTTACTTGAATGTAAACTCAAATGATTTATTAAAAAAATGACTGGGTAGCACAGAATAGCCATAGATAGGATGAATGGAAATGGGGGGGGGGGGACTTATGAACAAATTTCCCCTCCTTAGTTTTTTGCTTCTGGGGTTGACTGAAGATAATGGTTTTGTTTTGCAAAAAACTCTTATGAAGTTCCCACTGGTCATTAGACATTTTCTCTTTACATCATTACACAGTCCTGAACACGCAGTTGCTGCCTACTCTTCTCTGCAATTTCTTGCTTTCCTGTTATCCTGCATGCTCTTTTCTTCTGTCTCAATCACCTAATCTTTTGTCTCCTGAACATGTCAAGTACATGCAAGGAAAGACAAAATCTTCTCTCTCTTGTTGACCTGGTCTTTTTTTTTTTTTTTTAATAATAATAATAATATTAAAAAGAAAAACTGATATACAAGGTGAGAACAAACACACAAACCAGCCACCATTCATCATACCTCTCAAGCCAGTTGCAGCTGCCTGTTAGAAGCCCAGTGGTAAATGGGCCTTTATAGATACTCAGCAACTAATGTTACAGCTTCTTAGATCTTTCTTAATTTAGGTGGACCAGATGTGCACCAGACAGGATGACACCTCTGAAAATACTTGTAGGATTCATATCTACAATATCAGACCTACCAAAAAGCTAAGATTCTCTGAGGATGAAAGGATGAGTTGTAAAATAGCAACAGCGGTGCAAATCCTGACTATTTTGCTTCATAGAACATACCGTGAACAAACTCTGTGGTTTATAAGTGACTAACCTCTTCTTAGTTACTAAAATGGCATACAAATTTTGGAATAAAATAATGTATGATCAGGAGACTACTCAGTCAAGAAAATCACCTGAAATAATAACCAAGGAAAAAACTGTCAAACTCATTAGGAAGTTTGAGATAAATTTGGTCAATCCTAATTCAGACAGTCTTAAAGTATTATGAAGCAGAGACAGTATCCTAATGAAATTCAGAATATGTTTCTCTTAGCCGAATTCTCAGCATGCTTCATATTAGTCAGTGTGAACCTCAAAATGCTTCCCATTTCCACATCTCTCAAAATGATAATTCTTCTTGTCAAAAAGGTGATATACCTACTGTTTAGCATTGATTATACCTAGAGTTGAAGTAGCATGACTAGAAAAACTACTATAAAAATGGACAGACAATTATTTTTCTCTCTCTCTTTTTTATTTTTTTTATTTTTGACACATCCCTAAGTTATTACATGGTTCTTAGAAATTCAAAGTCAGAGGCAAAGGAACTCGTCTACAGGTCCCACTGCAGACCTAACCTATAAGTTCTGTACAGCAACAGCTTTTAATTTTTCTTCATTGTACAAGCCTATAAATAAAGACTGAATCTAAAAAAAAATAAACTGCAAAAGCCCCAGGTACTGAACAACAGGGAGTATGAAGCATCTTAAGGAAGACAGTGACAAATGTAGATGAGGTAGCAGAAGAACATTTATATTTCATGACGGAGGAAGGACCAACTGCACAAATGCAATGAAGAAAGGAATCTTTTTACATTCTGGTAATTAATTCAAATCCAGGTCCTTCTGGAAGTGCAACCACATTTGACTGAACTACGGCTTACATTAACTAAACAGTTAATGTATAAATTTAGCTCCTCTATAGGCCAGGGCCTTTCAGGAGAGTTTTCTATTCAATCACATTATTCTCCTGCCTCATATCTCTCCTGCCTGGCAGAGAAGGACCTGGGAGTACTGGTTGATAGTTGGCTGAATATGAGCCACCAGTGTGCTCAGGTGGCCAAGAAGGCCAACAGCATCCTGGCTTGTGTAAGAAACAGTGTGACCAGCAGGGCTAGGGAAGTGATTGTCCCCCTGTACTCGGCTCTGGTGAGGCCGCACCTCGGGTACTGTGTTCAGTTTTGGGCCCCTCGCTACAAGAAGGACATGGAGGTGCTCGAGCGAGTCCAGAGAAGGGCAACGAAGCTGGTGAGGGGTCTGGAGAACAAGCCTTAGGAGGAGCGGCTGAGGGAGCTGGGGCTTGTTCAGCCTGGAGAAGAGGAGGCTCAGGGGCGACCTTATCGCTCTTTATAGGTACCTTAAAGGAGGCTGTAGCAAGGTGGGGGTTGGTTATTAGGCATTGGAATGGGCTGCCCAGGGAGGTGGTTGAGTCACCATCCCTGGAGGTCTTTACGAGACGTTTAGATGTTGACCTTAGTGATATGGTTTAGTGGAGGACTTGTTAGTGTTAGGTCAGAGGTTGAACTAGGTGATCTTGGAGGTCTCTTCCAACCTAGACGATTCTGTTATTTATTATTATTATTATTATTAGTAATAATAATAATAATAATAATAATAATAATCTGTGCTTGAGAAAACAGTTTAATGCCATTATGATTAGTTTTTATTATTCCCCCAAATCGGTATAGCTGTGTGAACTGATGGGGAGAAGGCAGTCTGCAGATCAGTATACATCCTACCAAGTTGGGCTTACTTGGGCAATCTACTGTTTTAATAGAGTTAAATTCAAAGTCATGTGGATAGGAACACCCAAAAATGTAGCACTGGTCTTCTAAAGCTGCATGCTGAAATACAGTAGTGTTGTAAAGAACTTCAGGGTCCTGTTAGACAATCAGATAAACATGTCCTGCTGTTGTGGTATCTTGTCATTTGTAAGAAGCATAACAAGTCAGATGTTAAAGATGATATAGTATCTGCATGAAGGGTCAGTGAAATCCCTTCTGAAGCACTGTGTACATTACCATATCACAGGATCTAGAAATTGAGGTTGGGAGGATCTCTTGAGGCAATCTAGTCTAACTTCTTCTTTGAACTACTGCCAACATTAGACAGAGACAGTTATACTTTTGTCTAGATGAGCATTGAAGCTCAACCAGCTCATCAAGGATGAGCCTCACCCTCCATGGGTAACTTGCCCTACACTGTTACTGAAAATAATTATTCTAATGTCCAGACAAGCCAGCCAAGTTGCAATTTGAAACATTTATTTTCTGATGTATAACCATTCAGTACCAAGGAGCGTCTGGCTCTGTCATTCAATATTGAAAATTGTCTCCATCTCCTCTTGATAGATTCTACTTTTATCTTTTTCTCTACAGTGGGCCATAGTCCATACATTCAGTCTGGATTTAGTATCTTTGGATAGAGAATAGTACATCAAAATTATTCTTTGATCACTTATGAGCTTTGGCTATTTCTACATACATATGCATGCATGAATAAGACAAGATGCTGTGAAATTTAAATAAATAAGTAAATAAATAAATCCTAATATGCATATTTTTACTGACATTAAAATCTATAATTACATAAAAGTTGCCAGACCTACAAATAGCTACTACTGATCAGAACATGAGATGACTGGCTGGTTTTTCACAAGAAAGAAACTGACCTGTTTTCTTGCTAATCTATTTTTATCACTTATATTTAAAGCAAGAGACAGCCTGAGGAAAAAAAAAAAATAAATGAAATTGAGAAAAAGCTTGCAGCTAACACAGAGACAAGCAAGGACTATTTTATTTCTTGTTTTTATGTACTGCTACATCCTTTTAATTTTCTCCTGATTGTTTTTATGTGCAGCTTTATCTCCTATATTTTCCTTTATCCACTACAGGGCATGATGAAGCTGCTGAATACCGAAAATTTTATAAGCAGAAAGGAATGCAATGACCTCTAGTGAGGGATGATAGTCTGGGCAGGAAGGCAGTGTTTAGCAATTTCTACCAAAAAAAAAGCATAAGGGTTCATACATCACTTAAATCTTATACATTATCTTGAATCTTATTGCATTATTATTATTATTATTCATAATCATCTTAGTGTGACCACTATTTATCACCAGCTTTTCATCAATTTTGTTAACACCAAAGTCTGGAACATCTTGACTGAAATGCAGACATACTTCTTCCTTCTAGAATACAATCATATTTATGTGGTAAAAAAGTGAAATGATCCCTCAATGTCCCAAAGGAAACAATAGCTCTGACAGTTATAGACTATTAATGACATCTCATTAGCTCATGACACTGACATAATTACATTTGTCATCACTGTATCTTATTCACAGCTGTGTCTACTATCATTTTACTTCTCATTCAAGATTCTTATATAGGAATTAGCCACCAAATCTTAAGACGCATTAAATTTTGGAAAACGGTTTTATTATTATTCAAAGCAATGAACTCCTACATCTCTGTTTAAAAACTGCTATATCTCATATTTCTTTAAGATGCAGACTATATTTAAAATAAAATAATAATAACTAAAAAAAAAAAAACATTTATATGCCTCTTCTACTAAATCATTGCACAGTTGACTGGGACATGAATGCGTTACACCAGGAAATTTGTTACTAATCTAGTACCAGTCATTACATTGATATTCTGCTGCAGGAAGAAATTGTATAGATAGTAAAAAAGTAGTATTAGAAACAGTAATTCAAGCCTAATGAAGCAACATTAGCACTTTTATGTTGTACTTTCTAATTACAAAGTCTGTTAATGAAATTGGGGCATTTACTTAATTGCTGTGAACAATTATTTTCAAATTAAGCCTAGCAATTATATAGCATGATTAAACTCATGGTACAGGCTTTTTAGTAGAGATATGGCAAGTATCTTGCCTGCTGTATTATGCATGGTAGTCAAAACTGCAAAAATCTTCTGATTTGCCAATGCAAATTAAGAGCAATGCCATTTCATGGAGAACAAGAATGAATATGCAAGGCTGGGGGCGGAGGGGGGGGACATGGGAAGGGGGGAGGAACAACCCTACTGTGGAAGCCAAATAACAGCCAGATAAACTGCTGCAAAAACTAATTATATGGGTGATATTTTCTCCCAGTTTCTTCTATACAAGGAAGGGTCATGGAGAAAAAAATGTAAATGCCTTATATTAGCTTGCATTCCACGTAACAGTGAAGATGAAACAAAATGCATTTTCTAGTTGGAGCCAGAGTTGATGCTGAAAGCCCTTTAAACCATTAGATCACTTAACAGTTAACATCAGGAATTTTACTGGTAAATCCACTGAGATTATTGAGTAATATGAACTAGTTTTATCTAAACTAGTTTTATTAGCAGTAGAAAAATTGCAAGGTGATGGGTACAGATGGATAGGACATATATGTTTCCCTGAAACAACAAAACACTTCTGAGACCATACATCAGTGCACAGGATCTGACATTGTGTCTCATGTGAGATACAAACCCTGTGAGATCCTATTTCCTGATTCCAATAATAAAAAATGTATGTGCAGCCTTAAAAATTGGAAATAAATTTGTCAATGTTCAGTAAACTAGGTAAGGAACATATTTAAAATATATAATGCAATATTGCAGTAGTACGACCAAAGGAAGAAAAATGTACTAGTAGTGAAAAAAAAAGAAAAAAGAAAAAAGATCGTACTTTTTTCAAGTAATATTTAGGTGCAATTTTTTTCCCTACTAATAGTCCACAAAAATTACACCAAAATTTAAATAATACAACATGCCACACTTTTCACAAAAGCTTTGGAAGGTGGTTAAAAATACTTCAGTTTACAGCTTTCGTGTCTTCAGTTAGAAATTGATCATTAGAAAACTTCAAAATCTTGCTTCATTGAAAACATTCAGCACGTTTAGCTATTATTCCTTAAATACTTAAAGAAATACATAGAATTTAATGGGATCTAAACATTAAGTACATTCTTAAATGGTTTGATTGAGGACTTGCAATGTGAAGGCTTCACAAAATACATAATATGAAAGGATATATCTAAAACCTTTAAAAAATTAAAAAGCTTGAATAAAGCCTATGACTTGAATTCATTTTTCTCAATTCAGAGTCTGTTTTAACATGGTAAGTTGTCTTGGATTCAGATGTCACTCAAGGGGAAATAAAATGTGAAAAGCAGGAAATGAAACTGGTGAAAATGTCCAGCTGAAGACATAAGACATGATCACTTTTTGAACTCCTCTGTTTCATTACAGCAGTCACTCCAGACACCCATTTATCTACTCAAAGTCCTTTAGGTTAATGGCAGAAGTTGCTTATGCTCTTGTTTTAGAAATGTAAGGCTAACACTGGAAGATGGTTTGCTTTTTAATAACGACACTAAAAGAAATACAGTCACTATAGTACTGTATCATTTCGAATATCATAAGGTTCACACAACATACTCAACAGAGTTGTTCTGGAAGCAAACATTTTTCAGGTTTGAAATGGACATGGAAAAGGGAGTGCTTTGAAAAAAAAATGAAAAAGTTAATTATTGTTGGGAGACAGAAAGTTTGCACAGCGTCAAGTTCAGAATTGCCTGCTGCCAAGGTAAACATCTTACATCAAAATTAGGATCTCTACAAACACTTCTGTTATGTGAATTGACTGTAAGCAATTCTGGTCTACCAACTGCTTGTTGTTTATCCTCTCCCAGCAGATTCCAGAGCCCTCACAGCACCATGGAGCCAGGCAAGCTCAGCGCTCATGGGGGACTGGGGACCGGGCCTTGGCATCCCCTGGGGGCCCCCCCGGGAGATGTGGGTGCACCTCACAAACCCACCTGTGTCCCATAGGCTTGTGGCCTCTTGGTTTACCCAGAAAGGCAGGATGCCCACCCAGACCTGGCCCACACCCCCAACGCCCTCACTGCAAGAGCCTGAGGAAGCCCCGCAGGGGGCCATCGGCCCCGGGACTGTGCCCCACTGGGTACTACAGCATGCTGAGACTATTTGTTACAGAGCCATAGGATGGGGTGGGTTGGAAGGGTTCCCTTGTCTTTGCTGTCAGAAGACAAAGAAGAACAAACAAGATCCTGAAAACGTGTCATTAGTATGTGGTACAGCTGTTCAATAAATGTAATATAAATTTCAAGAAGCATCCTCCTTCAGAATATTTCCACAGAATATACCAGGATGAAAAACACACTAGTACAAGTATTGAAGTTAGAGTTTCAAAAAAATTTAAAAATACCATATATCGCTTGTCTTCTTTTCAGTGTGGAATTCATCAGACCACAGATACCTAGTCATGAAGCAAGTCACATGAGTATTTTCAGAGAGGAATAAAACATAAACAGATGTATTTTTTTCTATTTTAAAGTATAATCCTACTAGGCATTGTCACAGATTCCTAAAAACGAAGGCCAGTATAGTTTAAAGTATGCTCTACCAGATGACAATTCCATAAACTTACTATATTCTATAACACAATTATAATCTATAAAAAAACAGAGTTTCTAGAGTATTTTCCACTTGAGTTTTGTTACTCCATAGCCCTCATAGCAGGCAGTATTGGCATGGGTAATAACAGGTGAACAGTTTCCTTGGTTCTGCTGTAACCAGTGTCTTTCTAACTTGACCAAGCAGCTACAGACAATTTCAGTTTATCTTTGTATGGTGTGATCATAGTTTCATACAGATGACACTAACAAGCAGTTTTTCTAGGATCAAATATTTATAACTGCAGCATAATGCCACCATGCACAGAAATTGAGGCCTGGTATGAAAGCTCATACCAGGAGCGTCCTCGTAACAGGAAACACAGGATGGGGTGCAGTCGAGTACCGGTATAGGATTAGAAGAGATGGGTCACAGGCTGGACACAGGTGACCACACAGCTATGAACAACTCTCCAGTGGTCAGTTAAATAAGTCCAGACCACAGCTAGACAAAGCTGTCTTTAGGAGTAACAAAGAGAAAACAGAAATAGTATCTAACATCCATAAAGGAGCCATACATTCTACAATCAGATTTTTCCCTGCAAAGGACTCCAGATGCTGATGGCTCACTGTAACATCCCCCACCAACACTATAATGAAACCACCTATAATTAGGATCAAGAAGGGCAGTAGAAAGGTAAGCATAGCAACAGAGGAAAGGGTATAAACTAAGAACTATGCATATTACTATTTTTACTGAATTCTCGGTGACAATTCTTCCACCCACTGTATATATATATCTATATATATTTACTGTAATAGATCTGGACTAATAATGAGTCTTGGATTAGACTGTTGAGAGTTCAACTACATTTATAATGAATTATTGGCTTTATGTGAAAGCATGTCATCTCTTTGGCCATAAACAAGATTTTCACTGTAACTACTTAGTGGAGAATAGAGAAAGCCCTTCTGTAAACCCTTATGCTATTCTGGGGACATTCCCTGTATACAGACCTCAGTGGATGAAAGTGTACAATAATCACAGAAGACCAGGAATGTAATTAATATGTGCTCCTATGGTCCTTGGAAGTTATTTAAACAATTGATTTATATGGATTCTAAGCCAACCTTTCTAAGGACTTCGCTAAAAATGTGAGGAAAAAAATAAAGAAAAAGCTCTGGGACAGAGTAACCCAGAGGTATTGTGTTCCCTGCCTTTGTCCTAGGAAAAGAAGCATTTCACTTTTAGAGAAGGGAGGAAATCCCTGCCAGAGATGAATTTATAGAAGGGCCAGTATGGCTCAGAGGGGATGAAAAAAAAACTTTATCTTTTTATAAAAGGAGATAAAATCCAAATAGATCCATCTCTGTGGCCAAACTTTTATAAGACCTCTGGAAAATTCTTTCTGCCTTTTTTTTTCCCGGTGTTACTTGTATCCTGATTTGGGGATTATTTTTTTTTTTTTTATAAAGAACAAAAATCCAGACACACTTATAAGCCAGCCAAAAAAGTATACAGAAAGCAAAAAACACTGCAATTAAGAGTAAAATTGTATCATACTAACCCCAGAATAAACTGCCTCTAAAAACACACACACACCTTTTCAGAAAAAATGACAAAACTGATTTTTTCAATGGGGACCAAACCCTAGAGATCTGGATTCTTTCATAAATATTAAGCAAGCTGAGTAAAAGCTTGCAAGATTTAAGAAAACCACCAAGGTTTTTTGTTTGTTTGTTTGTTTGTTTCCAAAATGCCTTAAACCATGTGGGGAATGTAGGCAGGGTGGTTAGCAACAAATAGACGAGGAGAGGAATCAGAATCCACAGGCAGAAAATGAAAAACTAGAAACTGAAATGATGCTAATCAAACTAGACTAGGAGAGCAGGAGAGGGGAGGGAAGAATTCCAGGAAGACCTGTAAGCTCTACACCAAGTTAGAAGGGTTATACAATATCAAGAAGCACATGAATGAAATGGGGCATTTATGACAAAATCAAGAATTAAAAAACAAACTAACTGCTAATACTGGGGTTGTTGAGGAAACCTGTGTAGCAGTCTGGGCAATCATGTGGTACCCCATGATCCTGAAAGAGCAGGGTACAGATCTGAGCCCACAAAATGAGGCTGGAGAAGCTAGAAGTGGCAGAGCCAGAGGCAAAGTCCAGCCCTGCTGCTCATCGAGACCCCTTTCCACAACTAACTGGCTCAGTGAAGGAACTAACACTGTCCTAATAGAATATGAGGCTAAGAGCCCTTGGGCTCCTGGGGCTGAGGAACTGGAAAGGTAAAAAACAAATTTTGTAGCATCAATTATTACCTGTTCCTCTGTAAAAACAAGAAGGGGAAAGGACAAAGGGGCTGGTGCAACTGACACTTCTTACTACCACAGCAGTTCCTGCTGAACTGATCTCAGAATCATTCAAAATATATTTATTGAATGGCTGATTAAATAAGGCAAGAAGACCAGCTGAGCTGTGAGCATCAGGGAGGGCAATGCCTGCATGGGCTGGCCAGCAGCAGCATGGAGATGCTCCAGCTCCAGCAGGAGACCCATCTGAGCAGGTTACATGGGCTTTAGCAGGACAATCAGAAAGTGGCAAATGATGTCACCTGGAGGCATATAGAAATGGAATATAGAAATGTAGATGTGTAGAAATATATTCGGAGTGTAGAAGGTTATTTCCTTCTGTTTGTGATATTGTAAATAGCAGAGGTGGACAAGCACCTTATATCCAGGCTATATCTCAAACATCTGTAGCAGATGGCCTGAGCCCAGGCATGTGTCTAGCTCCAGGGCCTGCAGAAATGGGAAGAACAGGTGATGCAAGGGAGAGAGCCAAAAAGGGAAGCAAGGGAGGTTTCGAGGAGAATGAACAAAAGTAAAAAGAAGGAAGCCGTTGGAGAAGAAATTACTTTGAGCCTCTACAAACTGTTACTTTTGCTACTGTAATTCCCCAGTACCTTTCTGGGGAAAAGGAGAAGGAATTGGGGCTGCAGGGTGAAAAGGAGAGGCAGAAATAACAGAACCCCTCCAACAGCAAGAAAAATGCTGCAGCAAGGCAGATGAACCGACATCAAAAACAGCTACACCTATGGAAACCTGAGGAGGAGAGGAGACAGTGAGACAAAACTCCAGCATGTGTTCTAGTGGATCATTTGAAAGAGACCATCATTAATTGGTTAGCTAATTAGTTGATTAATTAACATTAATTAACTAGAGACCATCACTAATTAACTACTGAGTGCCCCCATCTTATCAGTTATGGAGCAGGAAGGCCCAACACCCGTCATCCCAGGGCTTGTGGTCAAATTGGAACTGAATCAGGGGAGAAGGCCTACTGATGAAATAAATTTACAAAGTGACAAAATAACACAGTCCTAGGATACAGCTGAATACTGACACAGCCATTACCATAATCCAGCATCCCTGGCTACCAAAATCGTTAATGGGGATACAAGAAAAATTGTTATGCTAGAGTCTTTTAGTGGACACACCATAAATGCAAAAGAAATTAACCCAAGTGAAGCGTGTAGTGGTTCATCAAGAGGAAATGGAACATTTTGTGTCGAGCCTAAAGCTAATAGTCTACATAATGAGAAAAAGCAAGGAATTCTGGTTGTACTCTTTTTACGGGAAAATGTAATTAACATTGGGTTTAGCACATCCGTATCTGTGGATTTAGCAAACCCATACCTGTGGAACTGGGGATGGTTAGCAGGACGGCATGCCTGAAACTATCCCAGCAGTACATGACTGTGCAGACTTAAAGGCCCCTGAAGTTCTTAAACTATCCAAAGATGACAAAGGGATTGAAACTTTCAACCTGTTATGGTACCAAAATAAGTTACAATATGTGCATATTGGACTGAAGAGTCAATCCTGATCATCCACCACAAAACAGTACTTACAGTCTCAGGCTGCAGAAAAACAAAACAAAATCCTAAAGACAACCATCCAAAGCTTATATGAACAAAGAGAAATTATACAAAGGCCAAAATTTCTGTCACTCTCCAGTCTGTCCTGGCCAGAATTAAAATGGCAAAAAATACCAGGTAACAGTGGATTTTCGAGCATTAAATACTGTTACAAACAGCATCTGTTGCAGCAAAAATGCCAGAAAAACAGCCACAGCAGCCAGGGCAAAATGGTCCAGCATGTAACAGATTTAGCGAATACACTATTTCTCATGCCACCAGCAGAGAACTGCGGGTGTAAGTATGCCTTTACGTTCAAAGAACAGAAGTGCTGCTTTACTTCCCTAGGGATTTCACAATGCTCCAACTCTAAGTCATGTTCATGTTATTTGAATGTAGGAAAAATTTTCAGAAGCTGACCAAGTCCATCTAATTTGATATTTAGATGATGCCTTTATCCATGGCCTCTCAAACAGAGGTAAAAGACTTGTTGAGTTCTAGTTGTAAGTTCAAAAACAAAAACTCAAAATAAATCAGGAAAAAGTACAAGGGGTACAGAACAGAAAAACAAACAAACAAACAAACAAACAAACAAGGAACAGACTTAGGATAGGATGAGCAGCCTCCCAACCAGCAGCAAACAAAACAAACAGGAAAATTTCCTGTCCCTACAAATGTACATGGGTTAAGTTTTCTTTTGGGACTGTTTAGGCTTCTTTCAGGAGATTTTATGTAAGTGTCATCATAAATCTGTAAGCCCTTAACCAAGCTGCTAAAGAAAAGTTAGGAACAGGAATGGAAATCAAACCAGCTCTTAGAGTTGCCAACCCTGAAAACCAGGTGAACACAGCAGTCTGCATTAGGATTTCCTGACCTGGCACAGTGGTTTCTTTGGGAATTTGCAACCACTTCAGATACAGTGGGAGCCATGCTATCATAAAAACAACAGAAGAGAATTAAGAAAGCAACTAGAAAGGTCCTTAAATCATTCACTAAAATGTTAATCATCAGTTATGACTATGAGGTACTGGCCTTGATATCTAAAGGAATTCAAGCATAATCAAGTAAATACTGAGCTACAGGTATGCACAAGCTCACTCTTTTTGACTCAAGAGGATGATGAAAGGAACAAATATGTTCCCCACCACAGACCCTGATCAATTTTTTCATTCCTAAATTCTGACCTTGACTACTCCACATAGTCTAATAGTAGCTTGACAGTTAGAACAGTGGCTTCTTTTTTTTTTTTTCTTGTTATTTTGTGAATTACGTGAAACATTTGGCAAAACAAGCAATGACCACACATCACAGACTGCCCTCAGACCTATGCATTCCATCAAAAGGCAAGAGCAGGTAGGAAAGGGTGAATGCCCCCATGAAGATCCTTTACTTGGTCCTGATCAGGAGCCTTGAGTCACAGGAGGATTTGCAACAACCTGTACTTGAAAGTAGTGGTCTGTAATTTGTGGAATATCAAAAGGGGAAGATTATTAACCTGTAGCCCTCTGATAGCAAGTAATATTGCCATGGGTAATAACAGGTCACAAGCTTTACACTGACTTTGCAAGGCAGCAGGACTTGACAGGCTTGCTCTGTCTGAACTTTTCTTAACCTGCCTGCAGCTTTGTTTTCTTGGTTTAGCTATAATTGCCATCTTTCTAATTGACCTACTTGGTCAATTAGCTATGGCTAATTTGTATTGCTTTTATCTTTGTATGGTATGACCACAGTTTTATACAGATGACAGTAACAAGCAGTTATTCTAGAATGAGGTGTTTTTGTCTCTAACATAATGAATGATGCAGTGTAGAGAAATATAAGCCTGGTACCGCAGCATAGACATTGTTAAGTGGAGACAGGATGTGGCACGCTCTAGACTGAGAAGAGCTGGGACACAGACTGGACACTAGAGACGTCATGACTATAAACAACTCTCCAGCGGTCAGTTAAAGTAATGGAGACTGGGATGAGGCAGAACTGGTTTGGTTTGAGGGGCAACAAAGAGAACCCAGAAACCTAACAGCATCTAACATCCACAGTAGGCACCATATACACTAAGTTCATTTGTAACACGGAGCTGCAGACCAATGAAAAAAGTTTAAAAAGCATGTTATAAAACACAGAAGAGTGGACTGATCTAAGGTTTGGAAGAAAGAAAGAAATGAAAAAGGAAGAAGTAGAAGAAACTATCAACTTTAGATTCCTCCCCATGAGGCCCGGAGATGGTAATGACTTGCTGTAACAGTCCACCACCAGCGCCAGAATGAAGCCATCAAACTTATAACCCTGAAGTGTCACAGAAGGGTGAGCACACAACCATTAAATGGGATACAAACAAGGAAGTATAACAATTTCTTCTGAATTATTATCAAATATTTTTCTACATACAAGTATTTGTCTGAAATAATTAGATCTGGACTAATAATGAGTATTAAATTAGAATGTCAAAGTTTCTATTATATTAACAGTAAATTATTGGATTAATATAGTGTGTTTTCTCTGTGTCCATACACAAAGATTTCAACCACTGACAGCTTTCAGTCTATTTCAGAATTTTCTTCAAATTCTTGACCTGGTTTGCCATATCAAAGCTTAACATGAGGTTAAATCCAACATACTTTCAGTTGCAAACTGCTGACATTTTGTTGTAAAATAATCCATATAATTTCTCTATTCTAGTGTTCTGTTCTAAGGGTAAAAATAGGGAAGGACCTCAATAATATATAGTTAATGTTAAATACGGGATTCCTTCTCCAGTCTTAGAGACCACTTGGCATAAATGGTAAGATTTAAGACATACTAGCACATACAACAATACAACATATCTTCATCTTCCAGGGACTGCTATCCTTTCTTGAGAATCTAAGATTTTATTTTTGTTAAATTACTTCATATTAACTAGGGTTCTGAACAAAACTGATGGAGAAATGCCTCTGCAAATGGTTCAAAAGGTTTTGAATAAAGTTTGTATTAGCTGACCCATTCATTTCACTGATAAATAGATGCTTAGTAAAAAATACTGAAATGTCTATTAACTATGGGTAAATAAAGGGAGAGGAAGCAGAATTTATTCACAGAAACTGTTTTCATTTTGAAGCCACGGGTATGTAGCTTCCAGGAAGGCACTCCATATCCAGAATCAGCTACATGTCAGGGCCTGCAAGCATCCTCAACTGCTGCTAGAAGGAATTAATCCAAAGAATACAACTGTACTTCAGGAAATGTTTGTATTTACACTACTTTGAATATGTAAAGAACTTACTATGGAGGGCATCTTTTTGAAGCACTAATGCTGTGAGCTAGGTCTGAATGTGAATCACTACCTTTGCTTTTCTAATCTGAATGTTTTATTTACCGCATTCACTAACATTGTTCTTTCCCTACCACTTGAAACTAAGAAATAGAAGACAAAATAATTCATTGTTATCAGTGGATCCCCCCCTACACAAAGCCCAGGATTTTCTAGACTTGGAGGCTGTTTTTATAGTGTAACTCCATCTACTTTGAAGGAAGAAGAACTAATCTTTCTAGCCATTTTTCATAGCTGTTTTCACTTAATAAAACTTTTCCAGTGTTTATGCATGCAGGGAAGAAAAGAAACTCTATTGAAAGTTTGAAATTATAGAAGACTTCAAAGGTTTGTCATGTATCAGATACATAGCAAGAAGGGAGGTTTGAGAATTAGAGAGTCAGACTAGTGACACTCAGGTACATATGGGAGAAAAAAAAAAGACTTAGAAGGCCTAATACTCAATAAAAATAGCAGAAACAAAAACTTATTGTTTGTTCCAAAAAAATCTTTTATAGATATTATGAGCCTAATACAGTAAAAATACTCAAATAAAAACTGTGCTGCTGAAAGAACAATTGTACTGACAAGTATAAAATCAATTGTGTTAGCTCACTCCTTACCTCTTCAAATTAAGTCTTTTTGTTCTGCAATGATTTAATAATTCCAGCATGACAAAGGATAAAAGCAACTTATCCATGTCTACTGCTTCAGCTCTCCTTTTGTGTGTACGTGTGTGTGCATATGTGTGTGAACAAGTTAATCTGGTGTTTCTAATTCATCATTTAATGATCCTTCTGCTCAGAAATTTCAAGTATGGAAAAAAAAAATTACTGAATTTCTACATGAATATTTTTCTTTATATATATATATGCCATAATGAATATTTTCTAAACTGGGTATTATTTAAAAATAATAATAAATGATGTACCTGAGAAATGAAAAAAAGGACAGTCAACAAATTATCACAGTGCAGGGTTTTGAATTTAATTTAACCTAGGCTAATTTATGTGCTGCAATTATTTCAGTAAGAGAGAAAGATGAGCTCCCAAGAGACAAAGCAAGTTTGGCAACACAGTATATGCCAAATAAGAATATTTGAATAGTGGCAGGGGCCAGATTTCAGGAGCTTTCCTTTTCTTAAAATGATTACAACTGTTAGCGTTTTAGAAGTACCACCTAAGGCCTATGTATAAACTAAACTGTTACATAGTTCAAAGGTATCTTTATGTTAAAGCATATTTTATATTCAAGCATAAAGACAACCGACAACAGACATTAACAAATGGAAACGTACAATTTAATGGCCAATATTATTCATCACCAAGGACTGATTCACTAAAAATTATTAAGGAATACAGAATAGCAATATACAGGTTTATTTCTGCATGTTTGACAGCTACAACACGATAGCTAGCAGGAAGTTTAGTCATTTTTAAAAAATGAATATTACTTTGCCTGGTGTAAAATTTCCTAATTCCCTCTTTCCTGTTATGTTGCCAGACAGGCTTACCAGCCAGTTTAACTTGCAGCAAACCTACAGTCACTCTAACTATCATCACCCCCATTTAGTATTATCATTTAGAACAAACTGTAAATAAAGTTGGAGATAGTACAGTGACTCCAGTACTGGTGGATTTTCCACTTAAATTTTATTTTGGTTTCCAAATACAGTATTAATTGTGCACAGGCCTCATGCTGGTCCTCAGGAGTAAAGGTAAGTCTAAATGAATTATGAAATATTTACAAATGCCAACATGCAACTGAATCATGGCGATGATATGCCGTCATCCACAGGTTGGGTGGTGTTTTTTTTGTTTGTTTGTTTGAGAGATTACTAAGCATGACAACATCTGGACAACCTCCACAAAAAAGGACAAAACTGTGCTCTCTCTTTTCTCATTGCCTTGAAGAACACTGGAGACCATAACCGTGCTCTTTTCTTACAATTTCTTGTAAATTGCCTTGCACATTGAGAGCACTGCACAACTAACATGCTGACCTCAGTGATAACACAAAAAAAGTAGTTGCAAAGAACCCTGAAATTTGCATTCTCTTTAGATAAGCAGGTGTTTGCCTCTTAACTTTCAGAAAGGCTTTTGTGGTGGTAGTGGTGGTTTTTTTTTGTTGTTATTTGTTTTTTTTTCCAAAATCATTTAAAAGATCTGTAGAGAAACAGTTGCTACTTGGAAATGTTCTACTGAGCATCTGGAAAACTTGGACTAAGTTTTAAGCGTATCTTCTTCGAACTCTAACACAGTTGTTGACCCAAATTTTTGAAGTATTTGTGCTATAATCCTACGCTTTGTAACATGCAATGGAACCAGTAGAGTAAAATAAAATTAAGAGGTGTATATATATATATGTACACATTAAAAATGAAATAATTATAAACAATATATACATATATATGAATATTAAATAACTGGATCCTTCCCTCCATTTTGTTTTCACGATAGAGCAAAATATTTAGATAAGCAAGTTTATCTGAACGCCATTTTGGGTTATCATGCACATCTTGCAGCAGGTGCAGTATTTTATGTTTATGAAAAGTAATAGGTGCCACAAAAAAAAAAAAATAACATTGTTCTCACTGATGCCACTCTTTATGGCAAGAACCAAATTATATAGTAGAAATTACTATACTCATATTCATATTTGCATCAATACCATAGGTATTAAATTCTTTGGTATTATCATAGAATAGTTACAATGTAAACAATAAACTGTAATCAGAAGTTTTACGTAATAGGTGTCTCTGAAAAGGTCGTTACACTTTCTAAGACTTATATAGGAAGAGGCTGTTTATGACTTGCAATGGTTAATATATGCATCAAACAGACATGGTTTGTAGATACAGATCTAGTTTAAGTAGAAATCTTTATTTGTCCTTTTTGAGAAGTCCCTAGGGATATTTACTTATCCAACGGAAATGTTATACGGATTTGCACAGCACCTAGAGACCTTCAAAATCATTCATTAAGCTGGAAGAACATAAGAATAAATGCAACTTAAGAAGGCTTACACAAAGGGAAATCAGAAGAATCAAAAATGTTTACAAGCCTGTGGAACAAATTCCAAATTGGTGACTTAGGAAATAATCTGGAGTTGAACAACTCAAAATGCCCAGTGAGTAAACAAAACTTCCAGTAAAGGCTGAAAAGCTTTAACTCTTCACATAATCACAGTCATGTTATAGTTGATAAAAAAATAAATGACTTCCTTCTGCTAAAGTCCTGGGCATTATTTAATCATTATCATTCAATGAGTGGCTCTAAAACTTTGGGGATAAACAAAGTTTTCCTGAGTAGGCTCCAGTAAAGACCCTTAACTGTTATTTTTCTGTACAGAATTTGGCTTCTCAAAAATCTAGTAAAACAAACTTGAATGAACCCATAAGAAAGCTTGCAAATTTCAAAGCCGATGAAGTATTTGTTTCTTTATTTCTATTGACATTAACATATGTTGCATGGTGAACTCTTCAGTAAGGTTTGTTGTCTGCAGGTTTATGCCTGGTGCACCACGCCAATAAGCACACAGTGTCAGAATCCACACAAAGGTCTTTTAATTAAATAATTAATTATATAACTCTGCAGAGTCAGGTGCTTGGCAATCTTTCACAAAGCAAGCACACCTCTGACTCAAATCACCATCATTTATGCACAGCAAACTTGTGAAAACTATCTCTTTGGCTACTTTTGATTGGCTATTACAGCTTTCCTAACTTATCTCTACTGAGTTTGCGCACTACAGAGTGACAGCCGAGGAGGGAGAGGGCAGGGGGGAGGGGGATTGTGTGGGATTGTGCTAATCCTACATTATCATACATTAGCATTTTGATGGGTGTGGTTCTTAATATGTTAATGACCCTTAATGAGAAAAAAATTACTATAGGTCAGTCGGGAGGTGTTTTTCTCCTTTTCGTTTTTGCCTTTTATCCTTTATCTTCCTTGCTTCTGCTAGCTCAAGGCTACCTGTCTCTTTCTTTCCTTATTTTCTCATCTAAAAGACTACACAAGCTATAGAAAGACTACACAAGCTACAGGCCTCCCTATTTTCTTCAAGGTTTCCTTGTTTTTTCCCAGCTTTGGGACTACAGGTTTAGAGATCCTTTATATGTAAGTCTCTGGTATGAATAGTATTCTATAAAATTAATGTTTTTTTTCCTGTGGTGTAATGAACAAGCATCCTATGCTTCCAAGTAATCTGGCAGACAAATGCAATAGGTTAAAAAGCACTGACTCTAGGAAGAAGTTCAAGCATGGTAGGCCAAAGGGCATGAGGGAAAAAATAAGAAAAAGAAAACAAAAGAAAAGATTGCTTCAGTAGAATTAAACCAAGCTTAAACCAAGTCCTAAAAAAAAAAAAAAAAAAAAAGTTTAAAAGGGAGTCGAGTGTCTATAACAAGGAGTGAATTCCAGCAAGAAATTAAAGTAGTATGGTTTAAGGTTACAGAGTTAGGAACATGCAGGTGGATTGTACACACTATCCTTCTTGATCATCGTTATTTGGGTGTGTCAGGCTGTCATCTCTATGAGATATTAATCTGTATGGGGCCCTTTGCTATCTTTTCAATCAAGAATTACCTAGAACTTTTACTAAGTGCATTCCTGAGACTATCTTAGTTATGACTTAGCTTAGGTTTCTAGAACGTCATTAAATCAGACATTGACACATGTTCATGCATCATGATCACAAATCAACTCAGCGTATCTCATCTGTGACTATCCTTCTAGTGAGTGCAGTCAAGCCTTTCACATATTATCATGTAAATTATATTATCATCACAGATGAAGACTGTAAGGAGGTTCACTGGAGCTTTGCAGATTTCTAACCCAGAGATGTGTTTCAGTGTTTAGATGATGTATTTTTGGGGAGATGCTGCTGGTAAATGAGGTGCTGGCAGGGATACTATCTTGCTAACATCCCAAAGCGTCTCAAGAGTTCATGGATATCTAGAACACTGTGCAGATGATGGTCCTATAATGAATTTATTCCCCAGTAAGATACATCATGCTGATTTTGACTGTGATAGAGTTAATTTTCTTCATGGTACCTTTTACATGGGTATGTTTTGGAATTGTGATGAAAACTGTGTTGATAACACATGAATGTTTTAGTTATTGATGAATAAGGCTTACAAAGAGTCAAGATCTTTTCTGCTTCTCATGCTGCCTTGCCATCAAGTAGGATGGGGATGCACGGGAAACTGGGAGGGGACACAGCTGGGGACAGCTGACCCCAACTGAACAAAGGAATATCCCATACCATATGACACCATGCTCAGCAATAAATGCTGGGGAAAGGAGGAGGGGTGGGAGTTCAGAGTGATGTTGTTTGACTTCCCAAATAACCGTTACATGTAATGAAGCACTGCTTTCCCAGAAATGGCTGAACATATGCCTGGCAACAGGAATTAGTGATTTAATTCCTTATTTTGCTTTTCTTGCATGTGCAGCTTTTCCTTTACCTAGTACACTGTCTTTATCTCAACCCCAAAGTCTTCTCACGTTTACCTTTCCAATTCTCTTCCCTGTCCTGCTGGGGGAAGAGTGAGTGTGTGTTAAGTGCTTAGCTGCCTACTGGGGTTAAACCACAACATATGCACAGACAAAAAAGTACTATCACAAGCCCTTTCATGCTAAAGGAACTAGGCCATCTTACCTTTCTGGGTATTCTGAGCCATTAGTGACTCCACTCATGAAGAAATGAATCTTGAAGAAATGTACCAGACCGTCAGCTGAGAATATTCGGGTAGAAAAAGGTAAAGTTCATATCTCAAAATAGAAAGAGTTTCTTCTGGAGACTGTAGCTTTGATGCAGTGCCTCCTTCCCATGGCCTTCTATTCAGATCTCATTGTTTCTCTCATTGCTTATTTTCTCTGTACCATTAAAGGACTACCTTCATTATAAAGACCATTAGCATTATTTCTTCCGCTTGTTCACTTGTTTAACTACCCTCTCTTCTTTCCCAACATCTTTCTTTCTAAATGTGTTTTCCACAGCTTAAATATACTGTGAATCCAGAGAGAGAGAGAGATATTCATATTCTGGATATTCTGTCCTGGTCATAGGACATCACACTTTTTTTGAATAACAGGCAGTCTTTATTGCAGACCCTCTGCCTGCTGGACATTCTACTTTTTCTCTAGAAAATATATTTACCTGTACTTATCTGTCACATCCTTTCTTTAGGACAAATAAGTCTGCTATCCATTAAGTGAATGCTATTTACTAGACAATACTGAAATCCTTCCTACAGCATTTCTTAGAACATCATTCCCACCTCATTACTTTTTAAAACACACTGAACACCATGCCTCTGCAACTCAGCACAAACATCTCATCACAGGCCCGTAACTTATCTGTGGTGAAATTCATACTCACAGGTCAGATTCCTGTCCCTCCCCAGAACACCAACCTGCCTTACTCCTTTGATCTTATGCTGAGCAAAGCAGTCTTGGATCCCTTCCCAGACCTGAATATTTACCTTGAATGTTCTTAACATTCTCCCTGTCTTGAACTAATTTCTCCTTTCAGGTTTTCCCTCCCATTCTCAGACCTAATAAGACCTAATGGCATCTTCTCCCAAGCAGTAAGTGATAAAACAAGAGGAAATGACCTTAATTTGTGCCAGGGGAGATTTAGGTCAGCTATTAGGAAAAACTTCTTCACTGAAAGGGTTGTGAAGTATTGCAACAGGCTGCCCAGGGAATTAGTTGAGTCACTATCCCCAGAGGCATTCAGAAGACATGTAGATGTGGTGCTTAGGGACATAGTTTAGTGGTGGACTTGGCAGTGCTAGGTTAATGGTTGGATGAGATGATCTTAGAGGTCTTTTCCAACCTAAATGATTCCATGATTCTGTTCTTCTAATTATGAAATCCATAAAATAAAATGCTGGGTCTTACAAAATTCCTAGTCTGTAACTCTTCATCTCTGATTTTTTTTTTTCTGATTTATCCATAGGCATTACTTCCATAAGACATCTTATTATTTGAAGAGGGAAGACTTCATGGACCGTAACTCAGGACTTGTGGTGACGGGGAGAGGTAGAAATAAAATACCAGTTATATTACTCCATTTAGATCGGTCAGCAAAAGGCTGGAGAGATCTGCTAAAGACACAGGAGGAATTACAAATTGCAAAATTGGGATAGTAGTCTCCAAGTCTCCGTTAGTGTGAATGTTGGTCACTGTAAATAATATGATAGCTCTTACGCTCTTTGAGGCAGCAGATTTCAACCTGCAGTACTGTGGCATTTTCCAGTCTGCATGTTCTCTTTCCTCCTTTGTATGTGCCACTATTTATACACTCACTCACAGGAAAGCTGTCAAAAATCTCAGCTCAATAAAATGCTACAGTGGTAGCTACCAAGAAAATGTTTTAAAATGCTGTATTTTGCAGAGGAAAAAGAAGCTATTTTCAAATGCAATTCTCAGTTTATATATGGTGTGAGATGCCTTGCATCTTATAAACTTCCAGAGTGCTGTGCTGAACAAAAATAATACAGCTTACCTCCAAGAAAGTTTGCACAGCTCCCTTGCAGTCACACCAGGGAAAAACTTTTCTTTATCTCCAGTGTCAAATCTTTGCAGTTCCCAGCATTCCTAATAGCTGCTGCCCACCAGCTCTTCATAGGAACAGTACTAAACTCAAATTCAAAGGAAACAGCCAGTGAAACCACTATTCATGCTTAGATTATTAATGGAAAACTTTATGTCATGTCATTACACTTGCTTTCTTCATTTAGTCTCATAAGTATATAATAAGTAATATAAGTATATAAGTAAGTATATAAGTAATAAGTAATATAAGTAATAAGTATATACTCACTAAATGTCAGGGATGGGGCAGGGCGGGGACGGTGGCAGCATTAATGACAGCTAACCTTGAAATCATACTGAATTTTGGAAATGGCTATGAGCCTTGACTAAAAAGCAAACAATTGCATTTATTTTGTTTTGTTTTGTTTTAAGAGCAACTCTGGTAAGATAGTAACTTGTTCATACTGTTTACATGTTTGCATTACCTAAAATCATATGAAGCAAAAGTCCTTCTCATCAGCAAGTATGCTGCTTTAAGGCACAACAGGAAATTATGATAACTGATAGGGGGTTTCAAGCACCTCTTCTTTGTGATCTATAATATTAACTTAAATACAAATGTTTCATTATTTTATAACTCCTGATTTTACCATTTGCTCACAAGAAATAACAATGAAATAACTAAGATATATTTTACCAAGATATTATCTATAAAACCTACAAGCTTAGCCCCATACTTGCAGAAGTAATTCTGCAAGATCCTTGCAATTGTAAGTGTCTCTGTAACGTCAGCAGGACTCCCAGGGGGGACACTCCCACAAAATGTGCTGAAGTGTATCTGTATATTATCTATGTCTGGGCAAACACTTGGTATGCTGTAAAAGGCTGAGAGAAAAAAGGAAAAAAAAAAAAAAAAAAAGCTTTTCATCCTGGAAGTTTATTGGTAGGAACTTAAGTGGTTAGATAATGCTTAAGGGATGGGTAAATACGGCTCAATTTTTTTTTTCAAATTCATTTTGGGTTTGGTAAAAAAAAAATTAAAAGCATTATAAGTATTATAAGGACCCTTCTCTGGTGTGTTTACATAAGCACTGAGCAGAATATCAAATATGTTATTTTTTAAAATACTATGAACATAAATTATGCTTAAATAAACCTGATGTTCCATGATATTCACACCTGTACTGCATTCCTTCTGTAAATATCATTATTGTAGTATAGATGGAAACTATTAATTTTAAATTTCCTAACAATATTTCTTTCATCTATGTTTACAATATATATATGCAAGCAACCAAATGTCTGTCCCTAAAAAAAAATCAAATTGAACAACAGCAAACTAGACTACGGAGTTATTTTTAAAGGAACACAATTTTCAGACGCATGTTCTATCCAAAGAGAAAAAATTATGGGCAAGTAGGTTGATCAGGGGAAAGAAAAAACGTAAGGAAAAAATGATCCCTTTAAAAGTTTGTAAATGCAACTTATTTGTGTGCACAGGTGTGGTAGGTTGACCTTGACTGGCTGCCAGAGGCCCACCCAGGCACTCTCTCACTGCCCCTCCTCAGCAGTACAGGAGAAAATAAATGCACGGGTCCAGACAGAGACAGGAAGATCTCTTACCAACTATCACCATTGGTAAAACAGACTTGACTTGGGTAAAATTAATTTATTGCCAATTAAAAATAGAGTGGTACAAACTAACCCCCTTTCTCGCCACCTGCCCTTCTTCCTATGCCCAGCCCCAAGCGTCCCTCCCCGACCCCTCCACCTCCTGCTCCCAAGCAAGTGGCGCAGGGGCTGGGGCCAGTACCTGAGAGCCCCCTCTCTGTCGCCCCTTCCTCCTCTATACAGATCAGTATTGAATCTCATGCTATACAAATTTTTCAGTAATTAGTGGATAAATACCAAACATCACAGATAAAATTTGCAAAAGCTTGTGGTCAAGTGAATTAAAAGGAGAAGGGAATGTTTCCAACTTGTTTGCTAAACTAGTACCAGCTCACACAGTTAAGACAACCAAAGGGATGAAGATAGACATCCCAATTAAATGTCCAAGTCTATCACTGAAAGCCACAATTCGACACATGAAAGCCAAATTAGACATTAAGGAAGCATTTTTACCTTATGCAATACCAGTAAACATAATTCTGGCTATGTTTTACTGCTTACTTTTTCAACTGAAAGGTCAGAAAACTAGGAAGGCAGCAGATAAAAGTTTAAAACATTTTAAGGGTTAGCAAAAAAAGAAAAAATTGGGAAAAAAAATGGGAAAAAATATTGGGAAAAAAATTGGGAAAACTGTACATCTGGCTTATTACTAAACAAAAAAGTACTAGACACAAAATTCCTACTATCCTCATAGAGATAGACATGCTGGACACTGTAAGCCTCTGGAGTTTATTAGCCAAAGGCAAAACAAAACATCATCAAATGCAATTCAAATCAAAGCTAGGGATGAGTACACGTTGTTCTACTTGTATCTGAAGTCTGAAATTCAACTAGTTTTTAAATGACACGAGTATTTTCAACAGATGATGACTGAAGGACATTGCTGGAAATACGAATTCTTTGCCTCTGGACGTGCTGAAATGAACAGTGCTTTTCTAGTTTAGCTCTAATATGCTCTCTGGCTACATTAAGCTCTGTTCTACCTTTACCAAACACTTATAAAGTTTATCAATAAACACTTCATTTTACTACTGAAAGGTATTATTCAAATTTAGCTTGACAATTTAGATGAAGCTTTATTGAACAACCTTTTCTCTTTGGAATGAGGATGTCATGGCAACACTGTGCTTGAGTTCAAAGGAGCAATGCTGCCACAGGAGGTCCAATACACACTGAGCCTCCAAAAGGCACTCTATGAATAATTATCTGATCCAGGAAAGGTATTTGTTAAATACCTGTAGCACTGAGATTGACAAAACCTTGTGGCAACTGTATTTGCAGAAGGGTTTTAGGATGTATGAGAGGTGTAAGGTGAACATCAGCTTTGAAACTTGCCATCTAACAATAAAACTTGCCTATTCTTATATCCACGAATTGCATTCTGCTCAGTCATCACAAAAAACTTTTTTCCACCCTTTTACTGTGTGGCACCTTCATAGTCTCTCCATCCTTTCTTACTGCTTCTCCTCTTCTTGTATTAGTGTCTGAGCCTTTTTTCTATACTTAAGCAGTCTCACCGTCTCTTCCTGATCTGGCACTCTATCTACCCTTCAGGTACACCAGATGCTGAGCTGACTTCAGAGTAGGAGACTGAAAATCTAGGCATTCATATTCCCAGATCCCATAAGGCAGGAAAACAACAAGCAATAATTGGTCATTATAGATGTCACACTGTTTCAGTTTATTACTGTGTTAATTTTGTCACTGGAAGCACTGGAGAGAAGTAAGAGATGCATTCCGCGTATCACTTCATGTGTAACAGGAGTTGGGGACGTGGCAATGAAGGAGAAGGAATATCACTTAGTACAAGCTTGCAAAGCATATGTGCTTTTGCAAGCACCCTTTACTGAAAGAATGTATAAAACATTCTACAGTGGGAGGGAAGGAGGGGAGAAAGAAAAAGGGAAAGAAAAGAGAAAAGGAAAGAACATTACTGCAAAAATAGAGGGGAATCATGAAAGATACACACTGCTGCTGAGCCAGCGGTGTTTCCTTAGGATGAGCTTCAGTGGAAGAGTAAAACTACCAGTTTGGGAACCAAACTGAAATCAGACCAAATTGAAATGGTTGAGTTGCACTAGTACACTACCTGTTTTTAACGTGTCATTTATTGCTGATCAGGTCAACTATCAGACATTTTGAATGGCAACTTCTTTTCTGTTTTGCAATTTGCCCATTCTGATGTGCAGTCTAATTCTGCTTTTATAGCACTGCTCTACAGCTCACAGTAAATTTAGAAACTACATTGATAGTGGATAAACAGGTTTTAGCAGCCTTTAAAATTATGCTGATATTAAAACCTTTCTATGATTAATATTGACATAAAAGCCTTTCCAGAATGTGTTTATATAAAAAGCTTTACAAATATTTTACTGCAAAGAAAGACCATAATGTTATTTTATTGATGAGGTTGTAAAAAGAACAATTCACTGACTTCACATATTAATTCTTCATATTAGTAAGCCACAATGTGCCCTTTGGAGTGTGACTACTGAATTTTCAGTTTACAACCAATAAATTTATATTCTAAGACACCATTCCTCTCCTTTTCTCCCTCTTCCTCCACATGGTTAGGGGCTGAGCATATCACAAGAAGGGAAGATAAGAAGGCAAAGAGGCAGGGTAAATACTTGAGTAAGCACAGTGCTCAATATACAGCAATTTAATAGCATTTTACCATAGCCAAAAGTACAGATATTGGTACTTTATGGCAGTGGTGACCATTTCAAGCATGTGTTATAAGATTGACAAGTAGAGAATAAAGAGACAAATTTTAAGAACACTAGCTGTAAACTTTTCTATAACCAATTATCCTTTACAACATGGGCAAACAGCAACATTTTTTGGGGTTCTCCCAGCTGTGCTACTTAAAGTTGGCAAAGTGCAATAATTAGATGTCTGGGTCATATGTGAAACCTCACAACATCTTCTGGCTATTGCTTACCTCTGCTTCATCATCTATCATCAATCCAACTGTTTTCACAGTCCCCTGCATCATAATGTCTGGCATGAAATGAATTTGTTTTTTTCTGGATTCTCATACTAAAATCTAGGCTAACTCTCCACAGTGTGTACACACGAGGAGGGAATTTCAAGGCATTGTACAGATCTGTGATATTCTCAGAGGCAATCTTCAGGTTCTCAAAATTTATGGAGAACTACGTAGTAGTGAGCTCAACAAGCAAGAGCCACAGGTATGGTACTAATACAGAAGTCTAGAGTGCAGTCTTTCATCTTTTCCTGTTTATAGCTTTCTAAGCATTTCTCAAAAGAGTTTTTAAAAATTATATGAGTGAATTGATGTATAACTAAATGTGCTTTTTTTTTTTTTTTTTTTTTCCTTAATCACTTTTCCTGAATCTTTAGAAATGGTCCAGGTCAAACAACAACAACAACAAAATCTCTTTAGAACTTTCAATTTCAACAACTCACAGTTTGATTAGACATCAATAATTATTTAGGATAGTATCCAGTGTTTATGTGATCCCCAAAGGACTATACAAAGATAGTATAGGAAGTTCTTCATTTGGACAAAGTAAACTTCACCTGTCATAGTTTTGGCTAGAACAGAATTTATTATCTTCACAGGGGCTCACGCAAAGCTGTGTTTTCGATTTTTTTATGAAAATAGTGGTGATAACACCCTGATGTTTTTGGTTGTTGCTGAGCCTATGCTCTTGACCCATTGGTATTATGCTAGCACATAAACTAGACTTACGAGGGTTTTCTATTCAGTCACAATTAGAGGAAGTTTTATTTATTTAATGAAAATTTATCAAAAATGCTATTTTATTAAAAATGACATGTTTGATAGGAATATACTAATTCTGACAAAGCTCTGAACAGGTAACCTAAGGAATTCAGAATAAGGGAAAAAAATAATTCATACTACGCAGGAAAACACAAATTATAGATCTATTTGCATTAAACTTTTTACTCTACATTTAACATTACCAACTTTATTTCAATTAAAAATCTGGTAACTCTGGCACTCTCAATACCCTTCCATCATTATAATATTTCGTAGTGTATATAATCTATATATTAAAAAAAATACAATCCCTTTCATGCAGCAGTATATGATGTGCTGAGAGAGCTTTTCTTATAAGAGACACCTGGCCAGAGCACGCTGTGTCATGTCATGACAGAGCAACCCCTGTGTTTGCAAGGATTCAAAGGAGACCTAGGAAGATAGTGTTGAATCTATCAGTGCTGGAACAGCAGAATGGTAGTCCAAGACAGATATCAAACAATATGAAAATGCAAAATTATGGGAACATGGGTAAGTGTGAAGCTAAAGCATGAAGTCCTTTATGAGATGTAGAATAGGAATTCTCCTTCTCTTCAGGACATAAACAGAAGGGCAGTAAGCAATCTGGGAGAGTGAGAGGCATGTTTACAGCCAAGAGCATACTGAAGCTCTAAGTCTGGATTAGATCCTATCAAATTTGTCCAAACCTATTCTATGGTATTTCAGCATTTCCAACTGGAACTGCTGAATGTTAAATTAGGAATGAAACACTTTCAGAGCCTAAAAAGAGGTTAACAAAGTTGGACTCTAAACATGAACACAATTTAAAGGTCTATTCTTACACTCTTTGTGAACTGATTCACCCAAAAATCTTACAAAATGAAATGAAAGCAAACAGCACCCTATAAATGCTGTTTAAAGACAGTTATTATACCTGCAAAAGGAAAGACAATCAAAATGCATATTCTCTTTCCTCTTTGTTGTCTGTTGTGCCAAATACAGCTGGTGCCATCAGAAAAACCTGTGAAAATAAACATGCACTGCAATACCTTGCACAACAGGGTCCACTGCAGATGGTGATAAGTTTTCCCTTGAATTTAATACTTTGCAGATACCTTTGAGTACAAAAAGAATCAATTCAATATAAATTCTAAGTGAAGAGAATTCAATATGTAGAAGATTCAATATGAATGTTGGATAAATTGCATTGAGTTCCTGTTTAGAGAGAAAAAAATGAAACTATTTATTTCTTTTTACACTGGATAAAACAAGTCTTTGGGGAGATTTACAGAACCCATGTCTGCACTGAACCTGAAAGAATCAAAAGCAATGACATGGAAAAAAAAAGGAAAAAAAAAAAAAAAAAAGAATGAGATAGATATACATCATACTCTTCATTCAGTAAACTATAGGATCAGACATGTTGCCTGTCTTTCAGTTTCAGTTTTTGTTCAAAATTATTTTTCTCTCTTTATATAATAGAATATTTTTTAAGTGGGGTGCTAGAGACATCTCGTCTCTGCAGCAAAGTAGATCAATGTCCCTGCCAATGGAAAGATAAGGTGGGATTAAGTAGAATGAAACCCACATATAGATACTGAGGCTTAGTCCTGAATTAAAGCCTAAACCGGTATGGCTCTGAGGTACATTAACTTCATTTGTTTCTCCCTTTATCTCTCCCAAATTTCTGTTTAACATTTCTCTGATTTAAACTTAAGAAAAAAAAAAAAAGTATAGACAGTGGCTACTTCTAGTAGCTTTAAACAGAGACATTCTGAGCTAGAAACTTATGAAAAAATACCACATTTCTGAATGTTGTCTTAATGTGTAAATGTAAACTAAATAGATTCTAATGAATTAAATTCTTAGTTTGTCCAGCTTTGGTGGCTTATATAAAGAATTGCAACCTGTATAAGTACTTCACTCATTTCCTTAAGGCAAAAGGATGTTTGCTATTCCCATTTCCTGAAACTTTGAAACCAGGACTTCAAAAGAGTAGGTAAAGATCCATACACCCTTACTCCATAGAATTATTCCTTTCTTATTAATATTGGCTAATGACACAGAATTTGCAAGGAAGAGCAGAGACTGATAGAGAATGAGACTGAGTGAACATGCAGTTCTGCTCCTAACAGCTACAGTTTGGTGAAAAGAGAAAGGGGAGGGGAGGAGGGGGGGAAGAAAGGGAAAGGAAGGGGAAGGAAAGGCTAAAAAAGAAAGAAAAAAAGTTGATTTAGTTATTAACCAGCACACAATGCATTGAACATGGTACTGACATCCATGAATAATGAGACCGACTAAAAGTAAAAATAAACTACATGGCATCTAGAAACTCTGACTAGAGAACAGAACTCAGTGTACAAACCAGATTTCAAGCCTGCATACAGATTTAAGCATGAAAGTTAAAGATAAGCTAATAAAAGTAGAGTCTTTTCTCTTTCTCTGAAGAAGTAAGGCGAATTGAGTGAGACTGATGCCAGAAATAAGCCCGAAAAACAGCTGGTAAAGGTGTTTAATGAGTGCTATAACCCTTGAGAGAATGAGATGCACAGTTTTGTTTTTCATTTGAAATTAAGAAGGAAAAGATGAAATAGACTAGTTAAAGCTGACCTTCATAGAGAACTTCCACAATGGTACAACTGCCTTAATTAGAGACAGAATCGTAATATGACCAAACAAGAGTGACAGCTCAGACAAAGAGATCTAACAGAGCAGTTAGACACAACAAGCAAACTCTCCCAAAAGCCAAGTGCAACTGAATTATCCAACATCAAAATAATAGACAAAGTTACTTTTAAGTGAAAGACATAGCAGTAAAGACACCACCACACAAAGCTCAGTGTACTCTTGAAAAATGACATGAGAATCTGGGCAACTGCTCAGGCCTGTATGACCTCTATTCTATTCAGCTTCATTGCTGGCAAGTTTAAAGATAGTTCAAATATATCTGCACTACATTACTGCATAAGTACTTGTAGCTACTAGTATAAAGTTACGGTCAAAGATAAAGAATAGGGGAGGCAGGATGGATAGCCCAGTCAAGAACTTAGAAAGAAATACAAAGCATAAAAGGAAGAATCCCCAGCAACTGAGCAAGACAGCAAAAGATACTGAAGATGGAAAAATAGCAACATATACAGTAAATATAGACTACAGACCTGCAGCAGATGAGACCATCTGCAACTGGACTACAGCAGATACAGAGATCTGCAATATGCAGACTCTGCAATAAGAAAGCTGCCAACCATCCAGCTGCCATATTTACAGTCACGCTTTGGATCAATGACCCATTTCTCTTCAGCTGCATTGTAAAGCCAGCAGCAATGTAATTCAAGCAATACAAAGCCATAACAGCCCGGAAGATTTTGACCAAAGGTTAGGGATGTACAATAACGTACAGTAAAATCTTTCTGAGGTGGACAATTTCAGGCTGTCAGTAAAAAACTCACAGAACAAGACATGCTACTGTATAGAGTTTGTAACAGTTGGCACACATAGGTGCTGGAACAGGGAGAATATCACCGGTAATTTCTGTTCAGCTTTCAACAGAATACAGAGAGAATATATTCTCTCAGTAAATTCACACAGAGGGCAAGCTGCATCATGCACATCCACAAAATTCAAAGATAAAGCCAGTGAAGAAAAGTGAGTAAGCCTGTAAGGAAAAAGCATGTTACATCCCTTAAGACTAGCACAGAACCCGTCAGCAGACTCGTAACAGCAAGCTGACCTTTAAGTAAACTGAGGATCTACCCTGAGATATACTTCCTGATTTATCTGTGGCAAAAACATTCACACTGCTTGTGATGCAAAATGTTTTCTGACAATGTTTTCTGGCACAGTGTGCCAGTTTTTGTCATGTCTTTGTAGCATGTATCACAGGATGTGAATCCACCTGCAAAGTTATTCTAAGAAATCACAAGGATCTCAGCCAGTCAAGATTACAGCTGATGATCTTATCCTGTAATAGAAAAAAATATCAAAGAAGAGGCAATCCAGGACTGTGGACAGCCACAGATATCAATACTACAACCATGCTTAAATGGCTGCCAACATTTCAATACTGTCCTAGATGTAGTCAGGCTGAATGTAAGAACATAAAACCAAGAATACTGAGACAAACCAGAGGGCCATCTAGACCATCTCTCTTTTTTTTTTTTTTTTTTTCTTTTAATCCATATTGGTAACATTTGGAAAAAAAATGTGTTATGCTTCATTGTAGAAAGAAAGAAGCCACAGTCCACGGAAAGGGAAACTTTCAGTCAACCCACACAGGGATGAAATTTCAGGCAGCCCCATGGTCTGCAATGGAATTAGACTGGATGAGCTGGAGTTGGAGTCCAGTCTATCTGGCTGCAGGGATGGACCTGATGACTGAAATCCCCAAGCTGACCAGCAATGACGTCCGCTGTCCACAGCAAATAACACGACTGGGGTAACCTGCAGAACTTGCAGTTGGCTGCTTGAAATAATGAGGAGCTGAACATCCTATTCACACGTCACTACTGCATGGCCTGGAGCTAGCTCTGCCTAACATGCAGGCTGGTTGCCTTGGGAATAGACTAAGGAAAGGCTTAGTTGTTGGTTTCCCAATAGATTTTTGGCCTGCAGCAACTTATAATTCAAAGACTTTGCTACAAAGGTGGTGTCTCAGTTTTTGATGCCCCTCATTGGGAGTCAGCGGGTTATTTGATCACTTTTGAACCAAAGTGATTATTTTTTATTTTCATAGCTTTAACATACATTTTGTGAAGAGCCCAAAAGAAGCACCTATTGACTTCAGAATCAGTAAAGAAATGCTAAACAGAAAAGGTCTGAGGAGAGTCCATCAGTCTATCTGCTGAGAGCAATAGCTGCCAACCATGGCTGGGCACTGGGACAGGCTCCCTGGGGCAGCGGTCAAGTGATGGAGTTCAAGAAGCTTTTGGACAACATTCCCAGACACATGGTCTGATTTTTGGGTGGTCCTGCGTGGGGCCAGGAGTGGACTCAATGATCCTTGTGGGTCCCTTCCAACTTGGGACATTTTATGATTCTGTGATTTTTCAATATTGTGTGTGTATATATTAGAATCCTTTGAACCCTTGAAGCAGCTAATACACCAAGGTACAATGTAAGAATACCTATATTAATATTTTAAAGAGGCACTCTTACTGAAGTGCTATGTGCTAATAAAGCAGCCAGTGTTACAGTGCACTATCTTAAAGTATTAAAATTTGGATACCTTTGCATTTGTGAATACTCCCCTACCTTCCTTGAATACTTTCACAAAACTGTTTAAAGTACTTCCTCAAAGTCATACAGCAGGGAACCAAATTATGGTTTCTTAGATCCCAGTTATTTTAACCAGCAGCTCTTCCTCTATATAGACACAGCTGCAAACAGAAATATTCAGGTTAACACCATTATCACAAAATTTTCAGATAATCTAATATCCATAACACAAATCTGCTCAGTCTAAATGTTGCCTTTTCCTTAAATGGTATTTTTACATCTCCTCTGGAGTACAGATATTAAGGAGATACGTCCACAAACTTAAAGTAAGGTTTACAAGGTACAGGCTGAAGGGAAGACCAAGGCATTTGTAAAATCTTTTCCTCTGACAAGAATGGCAGCAAAACTTTTGTCACTGCCACAGTATTGTAACTGAGATAAACCATCTTCAGGGTTTACACGGGCAAAAAATACATTAAAATTGTGGCTGTTGCAGATGGTTTGATAAATCCCGGAGATCTAAAACTGACAGAAATATTGGTTCTTATTAACTAATAAGTACACATCTAGAAACTTAATTGAATCTAACAATGATGAATGTGCGTAACATTTATTAACTACAGTATGTGACCTTTACTGAATAACTACCTATATAATAAAATGGTTGCTGAACTGGATCATGGAATGAGGTGGTTTGTAATAAAGATCTTATTATTGCTACATTGTACTTCGGGGCAGGAAACAGATAGGTCAAACCTGTGATGTTATTTAACTCACACTGTCTCTTTAATCAATATATTCCTTAATAACCATAATGATTACAGCTACATCAGACTGTTTTTCTTTGTTTCAAGTGAACAGTTTCAGTGAACATAAAGCAGCAGAACAGATGAGCACAACAATGACAGTATTCTCAGGAACCACAGGGTACATCTTCCTTCCCCCACCCCCCCCACCCCCCCCACCCCCCGCTTGACTTGATACTCTGCACGTTGCAAGGCTTAGAATCAAAATAAATCACAAAAAAAAAAAAAATCTGTCCTGACGGCTTAAAGTGACAACCCTTATCAATTGATATTATTCAGTCACAGAGGTTACACTACACAGCAGAAAGCAGATCTTTTCATTCTGAGCGACAGAATCAAAAAAGTCATTGGGATATTTCCATTGCTGATTTCTGAGCTACAGAGATCCACAAATCCTAGTGCTTGCTACTCATGAGCACGCTGACAGCAAAGCAGTAGGCAGCACATTTCAAAAAGCTCTTCTAACATGGATAAATACATGATATAAGCAAACAAAACCTCCAGATGTCAATGACATAGCTGTGCCACCTTCCTTAAATTCATCCATTGCTAGAACTGACTACATGTTTGCGGATGATTTGAGCCCAAATCACAACTGTTTATTGTTTATTTTTCAAAGAAAGAAAAGAAATGAAGAGTGCATTAAGGGGCCAATCCCACCCTCTCATATATCTATATACTATATACAACACCTGCTAAATACGAGCAGGTATTCAGAAGTATTGTTCACAAATTGAGCCAAAAAAGTGGAGGCAGCTGGAAAACACCCCACAGTTGCAAAAAGCATGTTCAAGTTATAAATTTTCATGTTCCCAGATTTTAAGGAAACAGAGCAGTGTATCAACAGCTTGAAAAGAAATGAAAACTTGTATTGTCTGGGAGAGGGGCCTAGTAAAATTGTTCAGTGACCCACCACAGCTGTCTACTAAATCTAGTTACACAAGTAAGAAAAATATACCATAAGGCTAATACTGTCGTGTGGAATAGCAAAGTAAATTCAAACTTGTGTGCAACCCATCTGACTTGTTCAAAAACTAACCTTCACAGGAATGGATCATGTGGTTGAGTAGGCACATGTACCACAGAAGCTATGTTAAACAGCAGTCAATGAGTGACACAAGAACGTAGTTGGCGACATCTTAAATTTTCTCATTAAGTTAAAATTACTTGGGATAGGACCTCTCCCTGTGCCTAAACTCCTTACTTCAGAGGTCATTTGTCAAAGGAAAAATATAACTGTTTAAACTGAATATATATATATTTTTTTTTCCTGACGTATGCATTGAAAGGATACTTGGGTCTACTTTCGTGGAGATGATTTAAAACAGGGTACTAGATCATGTTTTCAGAGAGTGACTTTGTTAATTTTTTCCAACAGGTGGAATTTCTGTTTGTTGGGTTTCTTATAAAAGTATTCAATTCTTCCAAATTTCTTATGTTTACATGTATTCATTTTTGAGTTTCTTTGTAAATTTCTTAGTTTTAGTATTAAAAGTCATATAAGATGTGAGCATGTACTCAGGAAACATAGTTACCATCTGAGCTGTGTCCAAATGCATATTTCCACAGCTACAAATCTAAAATTACAAATACTTGGCTGGACTGAATATATGAAGTGACAATATATTCATAAAAGTAATTAATATTTACTGCACTTACTATGATCCTTTTTATCCCTAAAAATGATCATATTTCTGGGTTTTATATGGAAGTCTTCCTGTCCCTTAGACTTTTTATGCCTCTTGAATCTCAGTAGTGGCAGTTTTCAATGCTCTTTTTTTCTCAGCAGTCAGCTGTTACAATTCAGGGGTTAGTGATTTTTACCCTGCTTGAAAAACCTCTGCTGTAACACACTGCTGGTCAGCCAACAGGCAGATCAAAAGCGCTACCCACTGAATGCATGGTTGCCAACAAAGAGGGAATTACTCATAGGAAACCAATCTGTTTTTAAATTGTAACTACCCAGAAAATACCTCGATGCCCTGAAATGTCACAGCACTGTTCTGTCAAGGATCACTGTTTAAACTGCATTCTTCCCAATTAATAAATCTATACTTACCACATTGCCTTGGAAATGATCTTTATTGTGAATCTTTAAAATACTTTTCAGAGTTTTTTTACTGGTTTAGATTACGTTTCAGAGTTTTAGGTTTGCATTACTGAACCTGAGTGGAAAAGACAGTCCAGTACTATCTCTAGTGATCCAACACCTTTCTTTCTCTTTTCCCTCCTCTACCTGAAAACAAAACCTAACCTACCCTGATCTGATCCTTTACCAAGTGCTGCCAGAAAGTTGTTTGGACTTGGACTTTCACAGATGAACACCTAAACACAACCTCTGACTAATAACTATGTAAGTATTCAAAGGAGAAAAAAGAAAAAAACAAAAAGAAAAGACAAAACCTTGCCACTTCTAATACCATGTTTTCCAGTACCATTCCTTACTCTTATCCAAAAAACTGAATACCAAAAATCTGAATGAAAGTAGAAATGTGCATTTTAAGGAGTACTGTGCCTTGTGTTGTTACAGTCTCTACACAGCTTTACATAACATGATAATGGACTGAACAGCTCAGTCTTGTGATGATTTCTTCAAAGCCAGTTAAAAGTTTCCTATGCCTAACCCATCATTTCTACACCTCAGCTGCACCCTCCTTTGTGCCCGTACAGTCATTATCGAGACCACACTGGAAAAATAAAAATTGAACTAGTAACAATTAAAATAACCCTCCTCCAGGATTGTATTTAAGATGGACCATTTCTGTAATATGGTAATGCAGCATTATAAACAGTAATGTGTCACTTGTCATGACAGAGAAAAGTGGACAGAGGAGGAGCAGGAGCTGCTTAAGCTGGCTTTTTCTTCAAAGCCAGGAACGATATAAATGCATACCTTCTGGTCCAGCCTTGAAGGCTGGCAGAAGAAGATACAAGATACAGGGAGGAGAGGGTCTGTTTTTAGGGAAACTTGGTTGACTGGGCAGGCTGGGAGTGCAGAAATGGGAGTCACGTATACCTCAATGTCTGTAGCTATTATTTTTATTATTGAATATATAGCCGTATTTTGGCACTGAAGCTAAGCAGAAATGAATTCAAAGTAATGGTTCTCCAACTGATTGCATTCAGACTATTAGGAATGTTTGAAAGGCAAATCTAAAATGCAAATCTTTTGGCTTAAATCATTTCTATGCTCTGCAATAAGCAATAACAAAAATTGTCTCAAGCTATATTTACTTTCCTTAAAATGTATGAAATGTTAGTGTACAACAAAACTCAAGTAGAGGGGGCACTGGCAAACTGAATGTCAGCAAAACATAATTAATCTCAAATAGATGTTAGTTTTGTCTCTAATGATCTTTGTTATTTGTTGCATTCAATGTTACAGTGTACAAATACATTTTCAAAAGTTTTTTATTGGAAACAATGCATTTGATTTGCCTCTGCTTGACAGTTTCATCACTTAGTAATTATTGCAGGAATCTAAACAAATATTGTAAATCACTAGTTAATGAAAAATGGCCTTGTTTGTTTCACTTAAAAACTTCACTGGATTACTCCTATCTCAAAATGATGAGTAATTTTGAAGCTAAAGAGACAAGAAAATACATTTCATCAACAGACATAAGTGCATACTAAATCGGAAGAATTTATTCCTCTGATTATTTAAAACCATAAATTTTGCAATGGCTATATAATGGGACCTCTATCAGCCAGCATTCAGAGAATAGTAAACATAGTGTGAAAGTGTCCAGGAAAGTTATTTTGTCCTTCCCTTTTTATTTTTGACCAGAGACATAGCACAGTTACACATTCAATTGATAAGACTGGAAAAGTTTCTGCTTGTTCAGAACCAAAGACTTCAATGTGCTTTTCAGCTCTGGACAATAAAATTGGCTTCAGCATAATTTTCCATATTTAAATCTGTATAGAGTGATGAGAAGATAAGTAAACACGTATAATTTTTTTTTTTTTGGTCTTAAATAGCCAAAAAGCAAAGCAAGCCCTGAATTTTGGCAGAATTCAAACTTTAGGAATTTTACTTCAAAAGATGAAAGGCTTTAGAGGCTGCAAGAAAGCACTCAGAAAACCTTACCTATAGGATCTCCTAATCCAGTTTCTTCCAAAGCACGCACATGGAAAATACAAATTTTGCCCTTAACAGAAATTATTGAAAACAGAATTCTTGATGAAAAATGTAAATTCATCCTAGTATTCATATAAATAGGATTTTTTTTACATTTATTCTGCATACTATAGCTATGTGCAGTAGGAAATACAAGAACATATATAAACCATACATACAAGCTCACATTAATACTGCAAACATGCATTGTTTTCCCTAAGCTATGTAATAATCTGTCCACAAGTAAAAAATCACTGTAGTGAAAAAATCCAGTTACAAGATGCACTTGGAAAATTCTTGGGCATTGCCAGCACCGCCTCCCACCCCCAACCATGTCACTTCTTTTGGTGGTTTGGCAAGCTGTCTTGCTGTTTCTGAGTGCAAACTTTCTCTCTCTACTCTACTGACATTAGGGTTGAAATTGTACCTATTTCTAAGTGGCTTTAATGTACATCATCAGCCTCTTTCTGTCTCTCCTTGTTATGCTGCTGTCAGCGGCCTTTAGATAGGTGTACTGCTATCATTTCAAGGGCAATGGCAGGGGTAAGCAAGTACTGGGATCCCATACGGGGATTTTAAATGCATTAAATTAACCGGCTTTTCCATTTCAGCCAAAGAGTTTGGGAACAACTTGAAAGTTTCTATATTGGATGAGCCACCCTCTTTTGTTCCCACAGAAAACCAAACCTCTGATAAATAATAACCTGCCTGGAAATGAGGATATGGCTGGAAAATACACTCCAATCGCCCCGGAGAAGCAGCAGGACTGCAACACAGATTTTGTTTCTTGGATGTATTGGTGACTGAAAAATGGCAGAGGCTAAGGAGATATTCATCTGGTCCGTTTTATATGGAAAAGAAAGGGATGGGGAACTCTGGAAATGCAGTGGTAATTTGTGCACTTTATCTGATTACTCTTGGAGTATTATAAAATAGTATGAGAAATTATTGCACTGTTAGGATATAAAGAGTATTTTTAGGCAATTATAATAAACAAGAAGCACAAAACACATTTATTATATTTTACTGCTGCAGCTTCTTTTATAGTTAAAAATAAAAATCATCAGACATTCAGAAAGATGACTTATGCAGGAGACATTATGACTCATAGGCCTTACAAAACAGATGGGACTTTTTATTAGGGTTGGGCAAATCAAACAACAAGTATGCTGAATAGCATACTTATCAGGTATACCAATGACATGGATAGGGCTTTATTCTCTTTATGCCTTCAGTAATTTCACTGCAGTGCAAATTCATTCACTTCAGTGGGGCAACTCCACAGGTACGTGTTAAGAAAGATTTATCTTACTGCTACATACAAAGAGCTTATATGTCAAAAAATTTACTAATCCCACTATTTCTCACATTTTGCATAATCACACATAAATAACTTCAACCATTGCAGCCCTTTTCTCTGTCTTTTTATATGAGATTATTATTCTAGAACAAAAACATACAAATACTTAAGCACACAGGTATTTTATTTCAATTGATAGTATTATTAAAGATATTAAAGTTATTAAAGTTAACTGGGTTGTTCATATGATCAAGTGACCAAATAAGTGCATTCTGAATCATTTCCACAGTGAGTCAGTTGCTCTTATTCCTGTTCTGTGGTTCATCCCCTGTTGAACACAAAATTCTCTGAATAACCTACTGTAGTCCCAAACCTGGGAAAAAAAAAAACAAACAAACAAGAAAACCTTGAAGAAAATAAAGAGGCCTGGAGTTGTGTAGTCTTTCTATAGCTTGTGTAGTCTTTTAGATGAGAAAATAAGGAAAGAAAGAGACAGGTAGCCTTGAGCTAGCAGAAGCAAGGAAGATAAAGGATAAAAGGCAAAAACGAAAAGGAGAAAAACATCTCCTGACTGACCTATAGTAATTTTTTTCTCATTAAGGGTCATTAACATATTAAGAACCACACCCATCAAAATGCTAATGTATGATAATGTAGGATTAGCACAATCCCACACAATCCCCCTCCCCCCTGCCCTCTCCTTCCTCGGCTGTCACTCTGTAGTGCGCAAACTCAGTAGAGATAAGTTAGGAAAGCTGTAATAGCCAATCAAAAGTAGCCAAAGAGATAGTTTTCACAAGTTTGCTGTGCATAAATGATGGTGATTTGAGTCAGAGGTGTGCTTGCTTTGTGAAAGATTGCCAAGCACCTGACTCTTCAGAGTTATACAATTAATAATTTAATTAAAAACATTGGTGTGGATTCCGATGCTGTGTGCTTATTGGCGTGGTGCACTGGGCATGAACGTACAGACAACACCAGGACAGAGACTGCGCAGCCTTTCTGGACACCAGTTCTGTCTGAGCACTCTTGTGGGGACAATCCTTTCCTTTTTGCTAGCTGGGCTGTCTCCACCTGCAAGCGTGGGCCTGGTGCCGCTCACCTTTCTGCCACAGAGTCCCTCAGAGAAGGCACAGGCATCATCTTTTCTACTCCCTCCACCCAGCAGGCAGCTGGAGGCAGCTGTCAGCTCTACACCTGAGCCTTCTCTCCTTCGTGCTGATCACAGGAGTTCCCTCAGCCTGCCCTTGTATGCTGTGTGCCCTGGCCCCTCATTCCCTCCAGTGCCATCTGCTGGGCCCACTCCACACCCATCAGGATCTTTCCTGTACTGGGGAGACCAGAACGGGATGCCAGAGTTGAGGTGCAGTTGCAAAAATGACACCAAAGAAGAGAGGAAAGTGCTTTCACTAGTTGTTTTTTGTTATTGTTGTTGCAATGTCTTTCTTTCTTACTTACTTTTATTAGGATTATTCTACCAGTTTGTTGCCTAGTCTTGGGAATAACTGGTAACCAAGCATCTTGAATGGACTTTACGCTGCACTCCTGTGCTTCTTCCTGGCAGACCTGAACGCTTGTGCTTCTTCAGAGGAACAGCTGTCTGCATCACCGTTTTGAGGGATCTGCTGCTCTTTTCTGTGCACTGCCATGCAGGGTGCAGCTTCGTCTTCAAGCACCTCTTGGGCAGCCTTCTCATCCTCAGACCGAGACACCCTGTGCCCAGCGCGGCCTTCGGAGGGCTTCTCCTGTCGCCCTGGTGCAGCAGCCCAAAGGAAGCCAAGTGCGCTCTTGTCCACTGCTTGGGACTCCGTGCAGAAGAGATGACACCTCCGCATGAGAGGTGGGGATGGGGGGCAGGGGGTGGGGGAAGAGGCCATTGTGCAGGCAATCCTGCGAGATGGTAAACGGATGGCCTCTCCCCCCTGGTTGTGGAGGCAGAGGCAGGGCCGGGCATAGAGAGCAGACCGGGCAGTTCTGCAATGACATTGGTGTTGTCTCACAGGTGGGAGCCCTGGCACGATGACATTGTGCCACATCAGAGGGCTTGGAGGTGGATCCACCTCCATCAGCTCTTCCTCTGCAGGTGGATCCACCTCCATGGGCTCCACACCGTCCACCACGGCTTCTCCGCCTCTGCTCTCATTCTTCCGCCTCCACTTCTTCTTGGGTTCAGTCACCCAGCTCACGTTGCCCCCATGAAGGCGTGGGCAGCTGTCGCCCCAGGACCTCTTAAGGACAACCATGGCTGCCATTTGCTAGAGGGCCTGGGAGATCAGCGAGTGGTGGGCCCGGCGCAGGGGCTTTTATAGGCCCCAGGACACAGTGGGGGGCGGATGCCACAGTGACATCAGGAAGCCTCTGTGATGCCCCTGTGATGGCGCGCCACACACCAGGCCCAATGTGGCCGTGTTGGGAAGGGGCTTGTGCAGCCTGAAAGAGGCCCTCGTGTGGAAGGAGGAGGAGGGCCAGGGGGACTGAGGGCCCCTTTCCTGGTGGTGGCCAGGTCCCAGTGTTGTCTGTAGGTTTGTGCCGGGTGCTTCCATCACTTTTCGACTGTAATATGTTGTATTATATTTCCAGATTTCACTGTGTCTGTTTCCCTGTGCTATCTGCTACTTCATTTAACTGGTTTTATTCAAAAAAACTTCATGCAAAGTGGCTGTTTACAGTCAGATTTGTACTTGGTACACCATATATACTGGAAAATTTATAATTAATGATGCAGAACATTTCAGACAAAGCACGTTAAGTTTAATATGATTCTTGATAAACAGATTTTAGTTTTCTCCCTTTCAAAATGTACAGAGTAATACAAGATTTTGTACTTAAACTAGGTACTCAGAAGTATTAAAAAAGATGAGTTTAGTCAGGAAACCCAATTCTCATTGCTTTCTCATCAGTGGAAATTAAACATCTAAACTACAAGGATCTAACTAGTGAACCAGACATTTTCAGGAAGTCCTTAATTTGCCTATCACGGAGAATACTGTAACTGCAACTGTGGGCAATATAGAGAGTGCTATCAATCTGAACTAACATATAAATGTTATAAAATGATAGATAGAATTTTGAAAAATTAGATACTGATTTATCAAATTGCTATCTCAAGCTTGTAAATATTTCTGACTTTTTTTTTTAAATCATATTTGTTTGTTCTCCAACAGTTGCCTGGAATACTACTAATAATAAATGATTTCTCAAATGCCCAGGAAAATCCACAAATTATCAGGTGCAAAGGAAAGAAAAGTCTTTGTTGATGTTTTGTATTGTATATTCACCACCACAGTAATTTTGTTATCACTGTAAGGCTGGAGGTGATCAACTAAATAAAGCCTTAACAATAATAAAAGTAATAATAATAACAACAACATGTAAGGAAAAGATGAGGAAATACAATGGATATCTAATCCATAAGAAAACAACACACTATGCATTAATTTAATTCAGAAACTTACAAAAGGTAAATAAAGGTTAATATTTAAATTTCAATTTTCATATCTCCCAAGTTTCAGGATTTGATTTTCCAACCTTAATTTATTTAATGATACTGCAGATATAGAAAAGTTAAATGGTTTGTAAGAATATCATTGCAAATACTAGTCTTTGTTTAAAAAAAAAAAAAAAAGGCAAAAGCAGGATTATGTATACTAATAGGTGACCAGATTGGGGAACATTTCCTGTTTAAGTATTGCATCACTGTCACGGCCCAGCAACTTAATGCTCTACCCACTTAACCATCTGTCCTATTCTACATCTAACATTTTAGCTATTTAACTTCAGAAATGAAAATTCTAACTGGTAGAGATGTAATGTTTCTTGTTAATGTAAAATGTGTAATTATTACTCCTGCATAAAAAGATAAATATCATCATCCATTTTAGGCATATAAATTAGCTCTGCTGCTATACAGACTATAATTCTTACAATGAAGAAAAATAATTAGAGGAATTGTTGATGATAAGAAAGAACAGTAACTACACTTTCTCCTCATTTACAGTCACACCTGCTTAGAGATTAAATTGTATTTTTATGCTACATTAAAACAGCATTTTCTACAGGAATGCATTATGTTTCTGAAAGGCAATTGCAAATGCCTTTGTGAACTCAGCAATATTTTGCGTTCTGAAGCAAGCATTTGTGTTAAGTGCCTATTAATCTGTAATTCCAGTTCTAAGACACAAAAAAAAGAAATGTCACTCAGAGCACCACCCATACAGTCCTACACTTTTTGAACACTTCTGTGAGTGTTTTATCATCCTTTGCAACCTCCAGAACCAAACAGATAGAATTTTAATCTCATGCTTGATCTGAATGCAACCACCTACCATTGTCACTCACAGCTGATTTTCAGTTTGGGAATTCACATTTTTGTCTAGGCACTCCTATGTCACAGCAGCTATAGTATGATACTCATCAGTTTTGAGCATCATAGTCAGTAAAAAAATTAATACTAATTATATTTAAAAGATAGCAAGATTATCTTATTCTCCAGGAAACACTGAAGTCTCTTTCTTTCAAACCTTTTCTACCACTTCACTGAACTGCTTTTCATCCAGCTGCCTTTTAAGAACTTAGAAAAATAACCAGATATTATCAGGCTGTTCTTTCTCCTAACATATGAAAATGCAACTGGGTGAAAAGAGTTGCAGTGTGTTTGTAGTACTATGTTTACTATAAGATCTCACAGAGAAACTGAATGGGTTGTTTAATGTCTCTTGGAATCAAAAGAAACAGCAGGAGAAATTGTTCTACAGATCTGCACCACAGGAAAAGAGATAAGGATATTCTATCTAGTTCTATCTGGGTGGAGTAGCTGCAATATTATAAGTGGGCAGAGGTTTCCCTGTAGAGATCTGTGGTCACTCTTCATTTTGTCATGTTCAGTTTTGAACTGCTTGGTGAAAAAAGAGACAATGATTTGGTATGTAAAGTTCAAGTAAAAAAGCCCAGTTGTTAAGAACAGTTCAGAGCGGATACTAGATACACAAAGCTAAAATGAGTGTTCTTGCTAATGAATGCCAGCAGCCAGGTAATCACACTTGTAGAGGGATTATTTTGACTCTTTTGCTTTGACAATTATTTGGACAAATTGGACATCCTTGTGTTTGTTCTAGAATACATCCAACCTAACAGGTGAAATGTATCTGAATTTTATTTTAAGGTGAGGAAACTTAGTCCCTACAAAAGAGAAGATTCCTTTTACTTGGTTACAAGGTTTGCCCTGAATACAGAATGTCTATTGTCTGTTCATTGCACACTAAAAAAATCACATTCCCCTTTTTTATTAAAGAAAAGATCAGACAGCACTACAGTGGGTACTTATCTATTCTGCTGTAACAAGTTCAGAAATACCTTCAGAGGATTCCAGCAATAACCCTGATACTTCACTGCACGTTGTTAGCTTTCTAGGAGCCCTGTGGTATGCCTTAGAACAAGATATAACCGCAGTTCCAAGACACATATCACATACATATACACACACATGTACATAGGAAACAAAGAGGGACCTAGGTGTCTATTGCCACACAGTTTTCAATCATTCCAGTTTCTGCCTCTGAGAGCTTACTTTATGAGTACCTTTGTCTGACATACATATTAGGTATGACTTGGCCACTAAGATGAGCTCTCATCACAAAACCATTTGGGTTGGAAGGGACCTTAAAGATCACCCAGTTCCAACCCCCTGCCATGGGCAGGGATGCCGCCCACTAGATCAGGTTGCCAAGGGCCTCATCCAGCCTGGTCTTTAACAGCAAGGAATGGGGAGTCCACAGATTCTCTGGGCAGTTACCTCAACACTTTGAGTAAAGAATTTCCTTCTAACATCTAATCTAAATCTACCCTTTTTAGTTTAAAACCATTCCCCTTGTCCTATCAACGTCCGCCCAAGTAAAAAGTCACTCTCCATCTTTTTTATAAGCCCCCTTCATTTTAATATTGAAAAGCTGCAATAGGGTCTCTTCAGAGCCTTTTCTTCTCCAGGCTGAACATCCCCAGCTGTCTTCTTCATAGGAGAGGTCCTCCAGTCCTCTCATCAATTTCACGGCCTTTCTCTAGACTCATTCTAATACATCCATGTCCTTCCTGTGCTGGGGGCCGCAGAGTTGAACGCAGGGCTCCTGGTGAGGTCTCACAAGAACAGAGCAGAGGTGGAGAATCACCTCCCTTGCCCTGCTGGCCACACTGCTTTTGATGCAGCCTTGAATGCAGCTGGCCTTCACAGCTGCAAGCACACACTGCTAACTCATGTTGAGCTTTTCATCCACCAGAACAACATCTATATTCATAAACACAGTGTGCAGTCAAGGACAACTCCCAGAATTTTCCTCTTCTACTTTTTTTTTTTCTTCAGAACATTCTTCTTTATGTTGGCATTCCTTTTAAAAATATGGTAGGTGATCAACTGTAATGACAGAAGCCTAGTCCTCAGAAGTAGTTCTATAATAAAAATCCTTGCAACATGGCGATGGAGGAAAATGGTTCATGAGGGAACAGATTCTCCTTGAAAGCTTTCATCTGGAGTTTTACATCACTTTATTCAATCAGAAACAGAGCTGATTCTTAAAACATTTAATGACATTCTCAGTGGCTGGGATAGCCACGTTGGCTGGGATACTTGGCCAACTTTTTTTTCCTATCATGAATTTTAGTCAATGATTCTTATGAATCAGCACTTCATAACAAGTGTAAATAACAAGAAATCAGACATGTAAACAGATAATGTTGGTTTTCTGGTCTGACATGATCTGTAGTTTAACTATCATTTATTTTCTTACTGAGTTTTCAAATATTTCAACAGTCTACCTTTGGCCATTTTTTTTTTTTTTTTTTTTTCTGACCACAGAAAATAGATTCCTTTCTCCTTTTCAAGATACCATTTGGCATCTGGACCAAGCCACCTAAATTTGAGGCTCTAACTAATCAAAGCGAAGTTAGAGCCTACATGAAAATTTTTGGAAGATGTTCCCTGCCCATGGCAGGGGGTTGGGACGAGATGGTCTTTAAAATCCGTTCCAACACAAACCACTCTGTGGTTCTATGACTGTATGAAATATACAAGATTTTATAAATGACTGCTCTGGTTCTGTATTACGTTACTGGGACAGTTTTTCCTCAGGACTGAAATTTGAACGAGAAGAACACTAAGAAAGTAAGCAGGTTTTGTCTCAGTCTGCTTAATGAAGTACCACTGGCCCAAAAGGACTGCATTTATAGGAGAAAGATGTTCCAGTATTTTAACTGGTATTTTTGCAATGAAGTCAAAAGAATCATTGAAAGAAATCAGAAAAATTAAGAAATCCATGGAAACAACATTTAGGTCTTAATTTAAGCAAGTAACACACTCTTACATGTGTCAGTAACACACTGACACAGGACCATACAAGCTACTATGAAAAAAATTAACTCCATCCCAATACACGCATGCTTAGAGCTCATGTTGCCTTTGCTGGCAGATGTGGTGATCCAATACTTTTGAAGGTCCCCACTGGCAGAGATGTTCTGGGAAAGATTTGCTTTGCAAGGACCAGCAGGCTCTCTCTCACATCCACAATCACAGTAACACTACATTTGTTCTTAGAATATCTGCTTCTGTGTACACTGTACAGAGTTCATGTTATCATTCGTCATTCTGCCTGATTATTTGATTCATCAATTCCAAGTGTTAAGTACTAAGTATTTTAAATAGATTAACAATACCGTACATACAAAAACATTATCCAATGCTCAAAAACTGTCAGTAATAAAATCTAATATTAATAAGTGACTAACATACAGAATTATGATACTAAAAAAGACTATCTATTTTCAGGAATCAGTATCAGTGCTTGAATCAAGGAATCCTGCTAATGCATCTCTCTGGTAGATTTCCTGCTAGGTATTTGTTTTCAATTACTGAAGATATTCAATTCTTCATCTGAAAGCAGATTAAAAGATACGTAACCATTTACAAAATCATCATTCCATCTATCAGAACTTTGAAAGAAGTACACTCAGCTAGAAGTACCACAGGACCCTATCTTGTTTGGAAGTAAGAAAAAAAGGGACTTCAGATATGTTAAGTGCATAGGTGACATAGAGCGTGGTGGAAAACAGCTTCTGGAATTAGGCTGAACTCAAACACATCCATGAAGTACATCTATGAATAAGATTTCCAAAGCATTGTTCCAGATGCCACAAACTCACTGCCCATGTAGTCCACGTGAAAGTCCTGACAGAAATATCGTATACTATGTAAGCAGAAGGCCCTTTTAGGGCCCTTTTGCACATACGCTACACAAGAAGGAAAACTTACATAGATAACAGAGAAGGAAATGTTTTTTAACCTTATTACTTCCATCATCTGCACCTATAGCTAGTTAAGAGAATCATCTGCACATGTAAACATTTGTGTCTGATAGCTCAGTGCAAGATCTTCAAGTTCAGAAGCTTTACTCGTTCATCCAGTAGGAACCCAGAACCAAAGCAGGCAAGCCTTTGCCAGATACCTTGGTGCTGGAATGACTTGTAAAGTTATATATAACAAGTTCTATGATAAAACTGAAAGATAAAAATATTTTTCCTGGTTAATAACCTGTGAGCAGCACAAGTGTCAGAGTGAGAAAACAGAGTCCAATGATACTCGTGTATGTGATGCTGTAACTTTAAGAAGTAACATTATCTTTTATATTCTCCTCCTCTCTCTGTTTCCTAAGAACTCCTATCCTTTTTCTGGAAAGCATTTTGTTTGTTTGGATTCTATTTGTTTTAACGAAGTGCTGTCAATGAATCTGCTAAGCTGAGTATCTGCCTATATACATTGTTTAGAAGTGACTCCTACTGCTGTTTTATGTATTATTCCAGCTGGAAGAGAGCTCATTTTGGATTCCTCAAGCTAAAAAAGAGCTCATTTTAGATTCTTCAAGAAATTTGCATTGCTTGACTCAAGCTTTTGCCCCTTGGTTTTCATTTTGACACCAGCTTGAATAATCTTGTATCAATTGTCCTCCCCCAGTCTCTGCACAGCATAGCTGGTTAAGGTCGCTTCCCAATCTTCTTTTTGTAAAGAATTTGAACCTTGATTTTGAACCTTCTGAATAACTCAGATCATTGAGTCTCAATTCTGAGTGCCCTTTCCTTTGCTGCTTCATTCCCTTAATACCTTTATTAAAACGAGCTGATTAGAACTGCTCACTGTATTTCAGATGTGGCCTCAGCCACTGCTGCCTTTTATGATGCCAAAATCATACCTTCTTACATTTACAATCCTACTGCATTTGAGAATCGAAGATATTACCTAGACTTTTAAAATTAATTATATTTTTCCAGTGAGGTCTCGATTCTGGTATCTTTATTCATGCTGAATGTTACTTTATTCCTCATATACTATCTCTGATTTAGCCTCTGAGAGGCTAACAGAGAAAGAATCTGTGGTAAAATGTTTTTGAGAGTTAGATGATATGTAGTGTAACAAGGATAGGAAATTTCAAATTTTCTAAATTTTTAGCTGTGCAGATTTTGGCCAGCATAGTAACTGGCTTGTGCTAGAGCACATGTATTCGGATGTGGGATAATCATAATCCCTAAAGCTGATCCTCTTATCTCATTTTCCACTTCCTGGGGGTCATAATGTCATATGCATATGACAGTCATTTGACTTAGAAGTGCAATATCCTAACAGCACCCAACAACAAAATATTCTGAAGGACTATTGGAGAGAACTGCAATAGAAGTGTTCAAATTAGTATCAGTGGAAAGCAAATGAGAATGTCTGCATGTGGAAAAAAACAGTAGGAGCAAACAGGTGAGATCTATAAGAATGGCATGTGCTGAAGGAACGGAGACATACACATGATCAAGATCACAGCGTGCCATGGGACACCTAGTTCAGGAAATGTAAAACAAATTAAAAGAAGGAAAAGCCAACACTCAGGTTAAACAAAATAAACAAATCTGAGTATTCTGCAAGGGAGAAACTTACAGCACAAGCTTCTCTTGTTTAAAAAAATAAAATAAAAAAAATAAAAAACATTTCCTCCCATCTAAATACAAAGCTCCAAAGTCAACCATGTCAGTGCAAAGTGGCAGTGGTTCCTGACATTTATAATGCAGAGCTGTTTGAGCTAAGTCAAGGATTATTTAGAAAGAGCCTGTACTGGTTGTGAGGAGCAGGCAGAGAGGAAAGAGTCAGACTTCACAGAACAAGGCCCTCTCAGACTCCTTTTGTGTGCTCCTCGTTTCTCCCTGCTGAGTCCTCTCACCATTCCTAGGTCTAGTAATCATTTTGTTACCCTTGTAATAAACAAATCATGTCCTTTATAGACCATCCAAGAAGTGGTCTTTCTGCACATGTTTTCTGCTTTGAAGAAGTTCTCTTGCTGCTTCAAGATGAGACTCATTACTTCTAGTTGCCTGTCCTCTTCTGAAAATCAGAATATTGCGTGCTTTATGCTTTGATGATCTCTTAAATCTATTTCTGAATGTAGAATTAGCAAATGCCTACTAACTCCTTCATAATCTGAGAGGGCACAATAGATTTCTGAATAATTAGCCATGCAGGCTAAAAAGCTTATCCAAAAACCAATAACTGAAATAAGCAGCATCTGAACTTATGCACAACCAAAACTGATTATGGATTAGGGTCATTGGTAGACACAACGCATGCATCAGCTCAGGTGTTGGACTGTTCAAACTAATGCAGCATTTAGCTGCTTTCAAATTTGTACCCTGTACACATCTCTTCAAACAGCACTGTAATAGAAGGGGATCCAACTTTGCCCTCTCTTAGTAATCTGATTGTTATAGTGTATCAAAATCCATCTCCAGAAATATCAAAACAACCATCTCAATAGCACTACTCAGTTCCATGCCGAGGGCATGTAAAGTGCATGTTCTCAGAAGAAAGCAGGAGTATACCAGCAACATTCAAGAGCTGTTTTGGATATATAAATAGCTTTTTTCTTACTCTTGACTTTTTTTTTTTTAAACAGAGAAACAAAAATGAAACAAAAGCGAACACAGAAAATACAGTATCAATACACAGACTTTTGTTCTTACTGAAGAGTATTTCCACATCAGTTCCTTACTGTCATACCCTTCATCAGATTTTCCATCAGACTGTAAAGTCAGATAGAATAACTATGAGTTTCACATTAACCCAGTATCCTCCAGGACTACATTTTATCAGATCATAGCCAAACCTGATCAGGAAGTTGCATTCTTTACTGAGACCCAATCTTGTTGTATACTTTTTCATCCTGGACTTACATAAGGATTAGATGGCCTAAACTGAGTGGATATATGAGGAAATGTTCCAGACACATTACTGCTGCTTCTCTTCACTGTCACTAAAGATGAAGGAGAACTTACTAGTTTTCATTCTCTCTTTCTATGGGATGAACACCCTCTGGTCTACCATGCATTTACACTATTGATAAACAATGTGAGAGGGAAATCACATTTTGCACAATCTTTTCATGCTCTTTCTATTTTCATTGTCATGTACCACTCCAGATATTTAAAGGACTGACTTTTAGTTTGCAGACCATGGTGTGAGTGACTTGCAACAATAATCAGCCTACATGGCACAATACGGATAAAATGATCCTACAAACTATGTCAGCAACACACATTCTTAGGTCAAATGCAGAAAAGGGCAAATCCCATTCTACATCCTTTCTTATGTTGCACTTGCTCTTTTTCTCAAGCCTCACAGGAGCGTGCCCTATGATTATTCGGACTGTTGAGTCACTCCTCAATTCCTTTCTATTGGATTTGTAGAGGATTTGCTTGAGGAACTTCGTAGGGGTGGACTAAAGGACTGCCACTGGCATCACAACAGTTTAAACTGCAATTTCCCTGCAAAGCATGTCTTTATCAGGCAGAGAATAAGCTGAACTTGTATGTTTGCCTTTAGTCCAAGATAAGCCTGCTAGCCGTGTATGCAGGCAATAATAAATTTAGATGAGATTTTTCGTAAGTGAATAGAACTCAGCTAAAAGCCTAGTAAAGCTTTGCAGCCAAGAAAGGTTTGACAGCTGAGTACGTTTAAGCACTTGAGGATAGAACAGAAGGGCACAAGTATTGCATGAAGCAATCAGCATGGATTTCAGCAGGAAACGTGTATTTTGAGATATTCTGCAACTTGAACACCTTGCTATTTTTCACAAGTCATTTTATATACAGTAATTTAAGGGGAAGTGCTCAATCCAATAGCTTTTTATAGCAAAAGGAGCTTTCCATTGGCATCAATGGACTTCAAGGAAAAAAGAAAAAACAAATTTACAAGAAAATCTGTATCATATTAAATTCTTCTGTACATGGAACAAATCGCTCTTGATGAAAATGAAGTTAACATATGTTAATTATTATTATTCTACTTAGATTATATCTTCAACAATTTTAACGGTTTATATATGATGTTTTTCCCATGTACATAATTTTTAGTTAAACTGACTATATTTATTGAGGGTAGAGAAGAACAATAATTTTGAGATTTATATTCCTTTGGAATGTGAAATATTCATGGTTTTCTTTTCATCTTAAATGGGAATAAAATGTCAAAATATTGCAACTTCGTGATTTTAAATCAAATTTTAAAAAAATAGTATGGCAACATCCTAGTTTCTTTTCAAAACTTTTTTTTTTTTAATCTTGAATTAGGTTAATGCTATATGTTAATGGTAGTTTATACAAGACAGTTCAGATAGTTTCTCATGGTATTTTCTCAACACAAAACACAAACTTTTTTTTAAGATGAATTCTCTATTTCTTATATACTTTAGAAGACTACCATCACTACACAGCATCACTAATTCAGCAACCTATTTTTCATTTCTTTGCAAGAGATTATACAAGACTGAGAGCTTGTTATAACGTCCAGTGAAGATAATAGGGAGTCCCACTGGTGGCAGTGGTCTTTGGATTTAATTCTGCTTTTCTCACCAGTGACTTGGAAAGAACATCAATTCTCAGACGTCTTTCTGAAATCTCTTCCATGTAGAAAAAACTGCTTGAGATCATTTCATGAATGATAACAGTTCCAATAATAAGTGCTGGCCTTGCTTCAAAAGACAAAATTTTGGAAGAGAATTTGTCTCTCACAATGTGCTTAAACTCAGTTTTTAGTAGCTGTTGCCAACCAATCTATTCCACATAAATTGAATTGCAGTTCACCAAAGAGATTTTCTGTTTGAATCCCCAGAGATTTCTTAGTTACCAGCATAGTCCATGTCAAATTTACAGTGGAGGGAAAAACAGTCAGTATACAACCCTAGCCAGTCTTCTTAGAAACATTTTAGGGAAAAAAAGGTTTTCATTCAGGCTCCTCACTACAGTTCAGCCTCAGAATTATGAAAATTCAGCATGCAGACGGGAGACAGAAGCATAAAAGTCCTAAATCTTCATGAACTACATTTCATCATTGCAAAACCCTTGTCTTATTCCTCAATAAATTGCTTCTCTGTTTTCTCACTCCTCGACACCTTTTGTAGACATACTACCTTTCCTCCTTTTTCCTCTGCTGCACCTTGATCTGATTTATTCCATTTCAATCTTACAGTATATACTGTATAGCTTCAAACAGGAGAAAATTATCCTCTCTGAATTCAATATTGAAATTGTTTGCTGATAAAAGAACAATTTGTTATGATTAATTAGCTAATGTTTTTGTTACAAGTAAAACAAATAGCTGTGTCCTTCAGGTACCACGTGTTCCACTTCTTCAATTTTTTATGCAGAGTGGCCCTAAATTTGCCAGGAAAAGGCAATTTTTTACACAGTATTACTTTGTGCAGTCTACCAAGACAACACAATCAACTATTTTAAAGATATTTTTACACTTTGGTCCTTGTTGGAACCAGTCTATACACATAAGCAGAGCAGTGTAAGAAGTTCAGAGAGAGCTTAGACCTTCTCCCAATCTACATATCTACCTAAAAGCTTCAGGGAGTGCTAGGACCTTCGGTCCTCTGGAAAGTACTGTCCTAAAGTAAAATACAAATCACCACACCTGTATCTGAGCCATACCTTGCTCTGGACCCATCAAGCTCACAATTGCTTTTTGTGTCAACCTCCCCATGTTTGATGTACATCTCTTGAAGAAATCCATAAATCTGTATAAACCTCCATGCTAGCATGATAAAACTACCTGCAACTGCAGAGGTGGCCTCTGACTCTACTAATACCAATATTATTGTCAATTCTTAATCCTGACTAAATATAATCTTTACATTGATTTTAAAAGTGCTAACCAAATACAAGCTCTAATCCAGCAAACAGTCTGATGCAGGTAAAGTCCTGCTCTCTGCAGAACTAGGGAGGGAAGTCAAAACCTATAAATTTAGGGAAACTGGAAAAATCAGAGGCAAAGTACATATCTCTAATGATATCTTAGTACACCACCTTCTTACTGATACACACACAGGTTAAAGTATCATAAAACACACACAGGTTAAAGTATCATAAACTAGTTCTTTAAAAGATATAAGTTTTGGTAACTTTCAGAATTATCCATTAGCATACACCAGCCTGTTACTTCTATACATCCAAGCTAAAATATCACGAACTAGTTCTGTATAGGGCATAAATCGCTGCTGGACTCAGAGCTACACATAGCAAAACAGACATATGCATGGTCAAGCTTTTATACTGTCAATATTCAATACTGGCCAACTGTGAATGAACTTCACTAAAGAAGCCAGGGGACATCAGCTCAGACACACTGCCATGTGAATCCTGCAAACCAGTAAATATAGTACTGTGATTGCTAGTAAAAGGTCTTGTTTTGGCTTGCCTGGAACTTGAACGTGTGCAGCTGTAGCAACAACCACCTAATGACCAAGTAGCTATCACCTAGACTGTTTGAGTTTTAATAATTATGATGTTAATTTTGACATAGACATGAGCAACAAGTAGATACACAGTGTAAAATGAACCATCTACAACCACAGAGTAATGACGCAGCATAAGGGGGTACAGGCATGAGGCTGATGGATAGCAATGGCCTTGCAGGTGAGAGGAGGGAGTGATACCAGAGGGAAGCCCCAGCAGAATCTGGTCACTGACAGTATTGCAAACTTAGTGATGGGGAACATGCATTTCCCAGCAGACGAAGACGAACTCTCCCATCCTGAATGAGCATCTGCAGATGCTCAGTGCTCACATTAGCACTGCATCCCACCCCCACACTGAGGCAAGAGGAGCAGTGAAGCGGTGAGCATGACACCAGAGGAAAGGGAGGCTACACCAGAAGGGGTGTTTTTGTACGGACACCCTGGCTTTAATATTGCTAATGAGGTCTGTTTTGTATTAACTAGATGATTTAGTGTGAATGCTAGTATCTACCAAGTGTTACAATGCAACCAAACTAGTGATAACTGTTGGTAAGTGAGTCCCTAGCTTCACTATGGGTTGGCTCTCTTTGGAAAGTGACACCCACCCAGATCAGGGCCTGGTGAATGCGTGGTGACCTGCGACCATTTACAGCCTACAAGAAACAAACATCTGTATTTAATGTCAAAGCTTAATAACATCACTTCATCTCATCCTGCTGACAACCTGCCTTCCCTCTAGCACAAGGAATGATATACTACTGTTGGTTAACAGTTTCATGCCCAAGGGGGCCCACATACATGGGCATTGGTGTGTTCACAGTCAAACACAGTAGCGACTCATCATGGCGTACATGAAGATACCACTGCCATTCCCCTCCATCTGCAAAGGTGTCTCGGCAGAACAATCACAACATCCAAACTTCCAGTCTCACTATACTACCACAGAGCTGCATGGTGCTGATGAAGCCGTATTTGATAACAAAGTTATTCTACCCAAGAGACAATGAACAGCCCTAAAACTAAGCTGGAAAAAAATAGATTAAAGTAAGAAGTACAGAGAACAAGTAAAGACACTTTTTGTGTGTGCGTCCACAGATTATTTCAGGGAGCGACCAAGGACAAAACTTCTAGTTTTCTTACTTTTTGGCAGGTGCCAAAGGCCAACTCTACCCTGACCTCTGCCACCAGCCAGACAGCTGCTGCCTCAGACACTGCGCTCTGTGAGGACACAGTGGGCACCGCGCCTCCACCTTCACCTTTAAGCACCACATCAGTGTTGCCAGCATCATTTCTTCCAAAGCTCTGGCACAGGACATACACCCTTGTCCCGCAGGTGGGCTGCCACCAGTTGGCCTGTCTCGCCTCATGCACAGCTACAGTGCAGGTGGTGCTCTGCGCGCAGCTCATGCATGTGTATCTCAGCTAAACCTAGAGAAGATGCTGCTGCCAGTGTGGCTGCAGCAACAGAGGGTTCAGCAAGGACTGCAGCACTTAACTAGCAACACCACCTGGACCTTCGTGCTACCATGCCCAAGATGTTAGCAGTTTGAAGGGGGCGCAGACAGGCTTCACTTCAGCCAACTCATAACCTCCTACAGCCACTTCAGAGACAAGGAGGAAGAGGCACCCAGAGCCCATCTACACTGTGCAAAGGTGTTGCCTAAGGATAGGGACCTCCAGTGAATCTGCAGCCAAGTTCAGGTTTATCTAGAGCTGAGTGCAGGTCAGTTGTAAATCACTGGTGGGGTGCAGCTCCTGACCTACCGCTCTGACAACATTAAACCATCTGCAGATAGAGAACCGAGGCTGTGACCATCCAGCTATCGCATCTTATTTGCAGATTTAGAGAAATAAAAGTTTAGTGCATTAAATGTATTTACAAGTATTTAGCTACTGCGTTATGCCTAACTGTATGTATTATTCTTTGATACATGATAGGTTTAATTATGGTATCCTGATTTCATCAAGATAATTATAAAGGACCTGGTGAGGGCCAGAGAAGCATGGAGTTACCTGCTTCAGCTATATAAAGTGGTTTTGCTTTCATCTTTGATAGAGAGATTGTAGATATTTACTTCCTATGAAAAAAGCTGATAACATAAACCAGGTTATCTAAATCTGGTTTTCAAGTTGAAGAAATTTCTTCTTCGTAAACAGGAAAGATGGTACTATTTCAGAGTTCAGATTATCTTTCAAAAGAAGTGGCCTAAGTCTCACCCCATCTGAAACAGTTCTGATGGAACATGAAAACTACGGTACTCATTCTTGTCCTTCTATCCTAGTACAACACTCCAGTGGTACAATACTCCAAATTCACAGTATTTTAAATAAAATGAAAATGAGAGCAAAATCAGGTTATCAGACGTACCAGAGAGATGCTCTTTATTTTTAGTAAGTAACCTAGCTCTTGATTAAGAATTAACAAACATCATAATAAAATTTGTTCATGCTAATCATGCAGTATTATTCACCATTACAGAATCACAGAATTGTAGGGGTTGGAAGGGACCTCAAGAGATCATCGGGTCCAACCCCCCTGCCAAAGCAGGTTCCTTAGAGCAGGCTACTATTTTTATTTTTGTAACTTAAATATAAATTACTGACATCTAGAATAACTAACAGTAACTAACGGTTACCTGCAGTATATGGTATTTAGTTCTAAAACTGGATAAGGGCATGGCAGTTTGTGTGAATTTCTTGACTTTAAAGCATAAAGCCAGAGTTCTGCTAACTCCTGTATATTTGATTTTGAAAGTTATTTTCAATTAAATATCATGCAGGTAAATTTTACTGCTGACAGAAAAAAGCAGGTACAGATGGATGAAATGTATATATTTAAAATACAAAGCCACTATTTGGTTGTGGTTTTGTTGTTTGTGTTTTTTTTTTCTTCCATTTTATTCTTCACTGACCTGAAACCGAAGGGTAAAGATCACTGAAAATATGACTGCATTTTTCAAGAAAGTCTAGTGATGCTTTTTAATAGTTGCAATCTTTTGGAGTTATTAAAATTGAGGTAGAATTCATGACAACAGAATCTCATGAAAAGTTAAGTAAATACAAGAGCTGCTAACCATAAAACTGAATTGATTAAAAAGAATAATCACTTAAAAATAAAATAGGTACTCCAATGAACTCAAGTATTTCCCACATTCCTTGCACTTTTTAATGTTTCACAGGAAAAAAAAAAAACATGCAAACAAAATCAAACAAAAGAAAATTTGAAAGCATCTGTTTTGAAATTCAATGACTATTCACTAGGGATACCAAAGGTTAATTTTCAAATTACAAAGGGGAGATCATATCAGATAACTTTAGATGTCTTCAATTAGACATGTACGACCCTACTAGTCATCCTACACTCCTTTGGAGTCGGTGGAGAGAAACAGGCCTGTAGATGTTATTTTCCATTTTCCTCTTGTTCTGTAATCTTAGTCACTGAAATTTCTCTGAAGGGGTATTTTATTTCTATACTAATTCCAGCACAGCACTCTCTAATTAAGTTAGTAGCTCTTGGGCAACAAGGACTTAACTGTCAGCATTAACTTTAAAGTTGTCATGAATCATATATGAAGTGTTACACTTCTCAGAGCTTCACATTAACAACAACAACCGAAAAAAAAAGAAAAAAAAAGGAAGAGAAAGGAAGATAGCTGGATCCACAGATGCACCAGGGTGGGGTTTATATAGATAGATGTCCTGTTCACTATCAGAACACAATTATTCTAAGACCTGGTCCACAAAAACGGCATAGGGCTGAACTACGAACAACCCATTCAAACAACCTCCACAATCAGACAAGCGAGGATGATTCATATTCCATCCCACGTTTTATTACAGTCGAACAAAAATTTTTGTCTTGAAGGAAATGACAGTATTTCAAAATTTGTTGTTCTCTACTTAGGGTGAAAAGTCAAAGTAGTTTCACAGGTTTATGGTTGTGTTTACATCTTGGACTGTACTTTGAATTCATCGTTTCCTTGGAACGAGCTATAAATGGTGATAGTTGCTTTTGACTTTTTTAATTAAAAATATGACAATTGAAATGGATTGTTTCATACATATGATCTACTCCTGACAAATTTATCAGTTCAGAAATAAATCTGAAAATACAGGCAGTTCTCTTTTCTTTTTGGCTCACACCAACTTTTTTTTTTTTTTAATAGAAATGTTTTAAAGGTAATTGCAGCACATAAAAAGTTAAAAATGAAAATGAAAAGGCAGAAATTATTTTGAACCTACATTTAATGATTTGCTATTACCACTGACCGTTATTTCCATTATCTCAAAGGATCATAACAGCTAGTACTTCACTGCATTCAGCCTTCATTCAAAAGTGACCTTTGAATGTAATTTGTCCTCTTCCAATTTAACGATAGTCTGGATAAACGGATATTAGATCTAGACAGTATTCCTGAGGCTCTCAATCAGGTAGAATTGCTCTACTTTTGGAAATACTGACTGACTTGTGGAAGGCAGGCATTTCTCTGGATAACAATTCAGCATGCCTCTGTCCTGAGTGTTCGGTTAACCCTGTTGCATGGGAACAGTTGGCAACTGATTTAGAGTATTTCCCAGATATTACTGCATTCCACTAGGCAGTCCTTTCTATTTTGTGCTGATCAAGTAGTCAGCATATTTTACTGATTCCCATGACATCAGGCACATAGACTGAAGCAGTTTTTTGATTTTTTTCCATTAGCTGCTAGTAGAACTAAAAGCATTCCTCACTATTTTCTTTACCATCCAATTGAGATAGTTACTAATCTCCACCAAATCTGCAACAGTATTTAATGTTCCTTTGGCAGAGTTTGTACTAAGTTTATTTGGTCACAAAGCTTCCTACAGTGCTTGCTTTTACACTTGCATTTAAAAGTAAAAATTCAGGAACTAGGTTAAAGTTTTTGCCCTAATAAACTTCTACAGCACATGAAAATAAGTAATATTTTAGAGCCCTAATGCACAAGAGGAAAAAAAAAAGATTGAAAAATGACACTATGCATTGCTTTTCCATTTTATGAAAGATTTCACTTGATCCTTAAGTTCACTTCACTTAGTGGATCAAAGTAGCTAAGCATGATCACAGAATCATAGAACGGTTTGAGTTGGAATGGACCTTAAAGATCATCTATTTCCAACCCCTGCCGTGAAACGAACAATGACTTGTTAATGTGTATTTTAACCTGCACATATCTCTCACATACTAAAACTCACTTAGGTGCAACCACAAAGTGAAAAATATCCGTTTACCTTCCAAATAATCTGTCCAATTAATCAGCCACAGGTTACTCAGCAGTAAACAGACAGAGCTAGAGTTTGTCAACTTTGGTGTAGCATTCATTCATTCATCACAACCAAGGGTAAAACTTTTGCATCTGATGCTATATTATTCTAGAAGACGGAGTTTTCATCATTTCTTTATTTTCTGGTTTTCATTATGTCCCTTAAAAAGCCACAAGACAGATCACTTTCATTTTAGAAAATAGAAATAAAAATATGATAAATTCTACTTCTAAAAGATAACAAAGCAACACAATAAAAAAGCATAAAGCTCATGATCAAGAATATCTTCCCTTAATTCTCAGCTCCTTTTCTGATCAATTCAGACCACAAACTATCTTACATATCATATCACAACATTTGTTTTAAGTGTTGAGGATACATCCGTGTTTAAAACCATGTTGGGCTTCTTTAACGGGAAAGGCTTCACAAAACCAAGCAGGAATCAAACTAGGGGTTACGACACCAGGGTATACAGCATACATCATTCAAGACCACTAAGTGAGACCCTGTTCAGCTTATTGCTGCACGTAGAGTTTAGTTATGCAAACAGAAAATTTTTCTTTGTGAAGTATTCCAACTCCAATGTGACTACTCATGGCAATAAGGAGGAACTGATCACATTCTGTTATCAACATACAAATACCTGCAGCAGAAGCAATATATTCTTTGTTCTTTGTATTAACCTAATTAATATGCTTATTACATTTAATTTGAAATTTTAAAACCTGATACATTTGATCTCTTTCATTATGCAGGCACCTAAATATAAAAGAATAGTTAGGACTTCAAAAATCCCACTGAATTTTCTTAGGATTTTGGATCAACAACATTTGGATCATAAAACTTCTATGGTATCTGTTTAGAACTTTTCTTCAAAATCACTTTCAGATTCTTAGAAACAGAATTCTAGTCAAGTGAACAACTTAACTGAAAACAAAAAGTGTTTTCAGGATATGATGTCATGACTTTCTTGTAATTTAATGATAAAACATTTTCCAATCAACAGTATTGTCTGAAGTTATTTTCCCATATACTGGAGAGAAGTTTATACTTGCAGAGATAATTTATGGAATCATCAAAGTTAACCTTTTTCAGTAACAAAGGCATACTTCAAAAATCAAACTGTTCTGTGGGTTGCTAAAAGCTTTGTACATGGTGGTTTTGTGTCAAAGATGAAGCCTTGAATCATCTTTGAAGTAGAAGAAGCTTGGCAGTGCTTCAAAGCTGAGAGAGATGGCACAGCATAAAGGACTTTTCCTCCTTTTTTTGCCCCCACACTGAAAAGGAAAAGACTAAGACAGAAGGATGTGCTTAAATAGAGAAAAGATTTAAACTGTTTTTGCCAAGCTAGTAAGACAAAACGGAAAAAAGCATGAGTTCCCTTGGTTTAAACACAAAGAACTATAACATCTGAAACAACTTTTCAAAGAAAAGCATGGTTGACTGAATGGTCTAAGTTTAAAGCTAAGAATTACATGAATCATTTTGAAATACAGGTAATAGTATATTGATAGTGTTCCAAGGAAAGGTTCCCTCACGTTTATATACCATTTCTTCTTACTCAGAGAATTTGAACTACGTGATTGAACTATCATTTTGCTCAGTGGATGTTTTCTAAAGAAATTAAACAATTAATACTTCCTCTACTGGCTGTTTTTTTTAAGGGACATTCAAATTTGCCTTTAACAATAGAAAATAGAAAATAGTAATCAAATGAAAAAGGAAAACAAACCCTTCCAGATGTGCTGTCAGAAATGAAAACTGCTCTGAAGAAACCCACACATAGTGTAAAGCAATTAAATGAAGAACCTTTGAAATAGATTAAACCACGGCCTGTCAAACAGCTTATGTACAGCTGTTCAAACTCTGGGGAAGGGAAATGGACTAAACGACCTCTCTAATGGTTAGAATATGGTTCTTTTCAGGTTATAACAAACACATACTTTACATGAGTATTTAGGTCAGTTTAAGTTGTTTTCACGATGTTAAAAAGAGTACAGCATTAAAATATGCTGCAGGAATCTAATCTGACTTTTAAACTTTTAAGGCATGGGATATTTATCCAACTGGGGCCAAAGAAAAGCTAACAAAATATATGGACAAAGCAGTCTCTACAAAGAATAATCCTAATAGCCAAATTCTGTAGGAAGCTGGAGAGCTGTGATTTGCTTAAGACACAACCTAAGGAGAAATTCAACAAGGAAATCACACCAAAGACTTCAAGATATGGAGACAGAAGTCTAAATCTGAACTTATCTTTATTCAGTTCCAAACTCAATCTCTATGCAACAAAACGATATTCTGAAGCAATGGAAAATAGTCCTATGAAGGGCCACTCTGCCCAGAGTGGATATGCGACTTAGTACAGTTATGTTTTCTTTCCATGCCTTACTAGGTTTGCAGCAGTATTATGACTAACCTAAAAGTACCACAATAAAATATCATTCATGTTAACGATACAGAAGGCTGTATCCTCATTGCACTGTTCCCTAAGACATGGCTGGAGTTCCTGCTCATTATTATCCAAAGCCCTCAGTTCAAATCATCATCCAAATGTCTGTAACCAAAATAAAACACATCTGCAGTTTACTAAGTAAATGATGCAAATAATATTCATGACAATCCACTAACAACAACAACAAAAATGAAGAAAAATAAATATTAAGAAATATAAAATCATCTTTCGGAAATAATTGAGAGAAGGGGAGACCTTCCAAAAACAACAGAAGTACCAGATTGAGCTATTTTAACCAAATCTGAAGTTTGAGAAAGTATAAGCATACAAATTCAATAACCCTTTGTTATTACCTAATGAAGTACATTCCAAACTATTTTCTCTGTTCCTTCTGAAGGAAGCTGTACTATTATCAACCATTTCTAATTAGCCAGGACTGCATACCATGCTGACATTTCTCTACAGCTTTTGCACCAGGAGCCAGCACATTTCCCAGCATAATGTTCTTTGTACCCTAACAAGGGAGAACAACTTATCATATGTAAAACACCGCATTAGGATGTTGCACACTCTTCTGCTTTAGTAACCAAATACAGCCCATACAATGAACACCCAGAAGTCTTTGATTCTACCCTACAGACAATTTATGCCACCTTTTTACCTCTCCTGATTTCAAATACCAGCTACTTTTATCCCTTACTACTTTTCAGTATTCATAAAAGTTTATGAATCTTACCACAAGGGTCTGCTTATAAAATTCAAACTTGCAAAAATTAGTAGATACAACATCTAAAATGTTTTACATATTGACAACTGTACAGAGAAATATTAAGCAAAGGCCTCACAAAATCAGCTACTTGTTGTGACTGCTGATCATGAGACTACCAAGTTTTTAAAATCCACTAAGTCAGTAATTACATGATGAATTAAATATTATAAGGTAGATAGAACAATGAGTCAATATATGAGATTGGCAAAGATATTAATTCACATCTCATATTATGGAAAACTAGCACATAATATAATAATGCTTAAAGGAGCTAGTTGTGTTCAAAGCCTTTAATTCTGGAGATCAGATAACTGTAAAATATTTGCATGTCTTAAGTAAATAATGCAAACTCTGAGTAAACCCTTATGTGAAAATTGTGCATTTCTTGAACAGATCTGAGTGTCTATAAATACAACTGCATTCCTTTGCAAGTGGAAGATAACTGGAAACTAGGGCAACTTAAAAATTCTCTTCTCACTTTTTGGAGTAAAAAAAGAAAAGCAGTCCTTCAGTGAAATAAAGATGATAATGTCTCTCTTATTTGCCATGTAGGGATTCTTTATGTTTTCCATGTTTTCTCTTCCTCCCTCCCCACCATCAACATAGCAACCTTAAGGAATAGACTAACGAAAAGGACCAAGTGGCAGATTTTTTGGACATATCTGGAATGACCTCTCTGTACTAATTATGAGGAACTTTGGGTGTTTTGTTACAGTATGTACTGAAGCTTGCTCTCAAAATTAACACCACAATCCACTCACTCATCATGCTCAATTTTTTTCAGACTATGATCTCTATAGTCAAGGATTAATTTATTTAGCTTGTCAACATTTCAACAGAAAAACAAATTTTGTAAATCAAAGATATCTTTGAGGACGTATTTCCTGGCAGTGTGACAATGCTGCATAAGGAAAATACTATGCAAGTCCTTGTGCTGTTTTTGGCTGGGATGGAAATAATTTTCTTCATATCAGCTTGCATGGTGCTGCATCTTAGGTTTGTGAGCACAACAATGCTGACAACATGCAAACTTGTTAGCTGTAGTTGAAAAGTCCTTGCACAGTGTCAAGGCCACCTCTGTTTGTCACTCTGGGCCCTACAGTGAACAGACTGAGAATCTGCAAGAAGTTGGGAAGGGACACAGCCAGGCAGATGACCTGAACTCACCAAAGGGATATTCTAAACTATATGGCCATATGATCTCCTGAATAGCTGCTGAAGAGATCATATGCCAAGTTCCTGTAATAATTAAAGCTATAGAATTTAAATGTCGTCTCAGTCAAAAGTGAAAGATGTACTCCTATAGGAGAAGAGATTGTACTTTGCTTTTATATACAAAAATATAAAAAAGATTGCTATAGTGTGCTGAGGTATTTTCTCCATCACCAATTAGCAAAATAAAGATTTCAACAAACCTTGTCATGTACTTTCTTCTTCCAGTTAACTCATTTTCACAAATATCTTGCTTTAAATTCACTTACCTTCTTACCTACATGATTCTTAATGTCATTTTAGTACAGAGCCACCATACTGCCTCTTTGGATTTTTTTTTTCCCTTGTGGGAGAATGCGGCAATCAGCTGCAAATCCTTCACAGGGAAACGTGAGTAATTTGTAGTTCCTGCTTTCCAGATTCAAATGGATGTGCCAATACCTATAAAGATCAGTTTCAAAGCAGTACAATCATTTTAACTCACTGCCAACATCATCTTCACAACTTTACAGCAGCACATGCTACCATCAATCTCTTCTTCTGTGAAAATAATTCTTTCTAGTTATGTATGTGGAGTGACAGTGACTGAACCATTACTTTACCCCAAGAGCAGTTAAATAGGGTTACTACGGTGATTGTATCTCCTGTTATCACCCAAAGAAGGCCTTCAACACCACACTAATCTCAACTACAAAGAGCCATTTTACCAGTAGAAGAAGAAAGGACACGTTAGTGAGTCACTGTGTTCCTTCACAAGCTATCATCTTTTTCTGTTCTCCACTACAAATGAAACTTCTACACACAGAATCACAGAACAGACTGGGTTGGGTTGGAAGGGACGTTAAAGGTGACCTAGTTCCAACCCCCAGCCATGGGCAGGGACACCTCCCACCACACCAGGTTGCCCAAAGCCCATCCAGCCTGGCCTTGAACACTTCCAGGCATGGGGCATCCACAGCTTCTCTGGGCAACCTGTTCCAGTGCCTCAGCACCCTCTGAGTAAAGAGTTTCTCCTGAATAGCTAATTTAAATCTCCGCTCTTTCAGATTAAAGCCATTCCCCCTTATCTTATCACTATACTCCCTGATAAAAATCCCTCCCCTGGTTTCTTGTAAGGCCCCTTTAGTTACTGTAAGACCACTGTAAGTTATCTTCAGAATCTTCTTTTCTACTGAATAGGAAAAATAATAATTTTATAGAGCTAAAGAGATGATTCATGTTCATAAGTGAGCTGAACAATCTGCAGTCTCACCCCTCAAAAGAAAAAAAAAAAGTTTTCATGCCCATAAGCATTATTTTTCCCCAAAGTCATAAGAGTGAAGTGTAGCTTAAATAAATGCTACATCTGATTCCATGCTCCCTGGCAGCAAAATAAGATTGTTTATATTTCAAATGCAGTATTAGTAACATGTAAAGCATACAAACAGCACTTAAATGGGTAAAGACTCAGACACTGATTTCCATTTTCCAGAACTCTTTGTTACCTTTTAGTTACTTTCAGAAGACATCAAAATTATTCTCTTTGTATCGCTATTACAATACTACTAACAAAACAGGAAAACATGAAATCTGTTGTTAACAGTTTTATGTTTGAACAAATGTAAAAGATAGTGACAGGAAAAAAAATAGGATTCAAATATTTTCTCATAAAAATCCAAATCCTCTGTGAATCTAAATTAATTCAGAAGCTTGGAAATAAATAATTTATGCTCCAAAATCCAAATCAGAAAAAATTATGAGTCGTAGACTGCAGATGTTCATATATTATTCGGTGAATCAGGTGCACTACTTTTTCAGAGAAAACTGCAAGAACAAGAACAAGATCTGTTACAAAGATAGTGACAAAATTTGAATGAAAATGCTCAAAGTTTGAGCTTGTATAACTGTAAAACATTTTCTGCTGTTGTATGTTATATACAAAGTATTTTAACATTTTAGTGCAAAGTGGAAAATCTCATTTAAAATATTTTTGAGTTTTTCCCTTATTATAAGTATATTGCTATTAGTGAATCTTGGCCAACTCAACAGGAATAACGAGAAAATAAGAATGACATATCTAGTATTTAGAACTTTTTGTGTTCTACTCCATATAATGGTAGCTTAAAGTGAAGATCAAAATATAAGGGGTCATTGCTTTGTTGATCTACTGATCTCTCATGCTTACAGCAGCTAAATGAACTAAACATATTTCAATCCCACCCAGTTCGTGCCCCTTCCAATATCTGCAAATAACAGAAAAAACTAATATAAGTGCATGATAAATTATTGACTTCTGAAATCTCACAAAAAAAAAAAAGGCAAACAGAACATACTGGTGCCATCCTTGATAAATACAAAGCAATAGGTTCTGATGCCTCTGACATCTGACATGTTTTGAAATACCACTAATAAGATTTTACAGAATACCACAGATATTACAACCTGATGGGTCTGAATATAAATGTCCTTCATATTTTCCTCTGCTTGCCACAAACTATTCTTCTCCATACCAATTATTTTATTAATCTAGAAGCTATCTGCTGAAGCTCACCTCTTTCTAATTTGGCTAATGCTTTCAGAGTGTGCAAGAAACTTCTCTCTGCTACCATTGAGGGTCCTCAGGAATCAAAAGGGCTCAGCACACTCTAAACTGCTAAGGCCTGGACTGTTGAAGTTGACTCTCAACAAACAATAAAATGCTCTTAAACACAACGTTTTAACTTCTGCTTATGGGATATTGTAAGAAATGAGAAAAATTAAGGATTTCTGTGTAGGACATGGCTTTCTCTTCAGCCTTGTAGTGTAAAAAAAAAAAATAACTATGCAGTCAATAAATAGCGTTCATCAGGAGAAAGCATCAGGTTGCATTTCAGGGTTCTATCCTGCTGGCAGAAGTGAAAATCTATATGAGGACACCTGGGACATGGGAAGAGAACAAAATTGCTCTGAGCCACTGTGCTTGCTGATAAATGGCACACTAAGAAAAAGACATTACTTTCCTCTCTCACAAGTTGCTCTAAAGGAAATCTATAAGCTGCTTTCAAGATCACGTTTCTAATTATTTAAATTTTCCCTCAACATATAAACCTACCCTGGTATGTACAAAACTTAAGAAACAGAGAGAAACCCAAGCTGTATCCAGGGTCACAAAGCTTTCAGAATCCACAACTGACGATACACAGACAGAGGATGGTATACCAGTTATTACAGCCTGGGACACAAGGAGATTACGTTTGGTTTTCTGATCCTCCCCATACTATTCCTCCCTCTAACAAACTGTTAGGCAACTCGCTTGGTCTTTTGGCTAAACTGAATCAAGGACACAACAGCACTTGTGTGTTCCCTGAGCACGACTCACCTGTTTCCTATACTACATATGAACAAAATCCATCTCCTCCCTCCCACACATTGATTTCAAAGGAGGAAGTCCATGTGTGAGGTAGGAGAGAAGCCAGGAGTCCCGGAGTTCACAAAGGGGGTAGGCCTGCAGATCATACACAGCACACACCTATATGAACGTTCACAAATCTTTATGAAGAGTGCTATTACAACAGCTTAATCTCATGGATTATGAATTCTACACACCTGGAACCCCATTTAGCCTAAGCTTCAACTGCTAGTTGGAGCCCATTACTCATTCAAGTGAACTGGAATGAGCATACCAATTCTAGATGTTACAAATTAAATGGTAATGTGCAAGCATCCCAAGAAAACCTCTGGAAGAGTTACTTTAGATCACACCTGGTTCTATTTATTTTGTATCTTGCCAGAAGAAGCTATTTTGCTACCAGTATGAGCAAAAAAAAAATGCCTACAGCACAGCACCATAGCTAAATGGAAGACAAGAACAGTATGGGTGATCATGCCAAACTTTAGCCTGCATATAGCAAAGAAATCAGGAATAATCCATCCTCAGATAAGTTATTAATTCCCTCCCTATCCCATACTAACTTCATGCATTTCATGACCTTTTAATACTGTGCTGCTAAATGCCTATATATTGTAAACACTGCCAAACAAGAGCTAGAGTAACCTCCTGTCCCAGTGATAGAGAGATTCAAAATGGAAAATAAAATACATCCAGATTTTGAGAGATCTCATAAATGATTGAAAAAAATGTTTTAAAAAGACCTACAATTTTGTGATAGAGGCTATATCCACAAAATCACATCACTTAGGAAAAAAAGGATAATTTGCCTAAGCATTTTTAAATCAGCTCTTGTTCAAATGCTTCCCTCCTCGTGAAACAATGTTCACTTGTAATAATTGTGAGGTAAGACATCTGAAATCAGTAATCCATTCAGACTTGTGACTTTTGGCCGACAGCACTTGCAATTTTCCAGAAGCAATTCTTCAGTGAAGAGGAAGCACAGTGAAAGATGAGAGCATGCTTTATTTTTAGAAACAGTTGCTGTTTCAGACTTATTGGGGTGGGTGGGTGTGTTAATAAACTTAGGGAGATTGATTTAGCAGGCAAAATTAATTGGTCCCATTTCTCAACAAGTGGATTATTGCACTTATTCTTACAACTACAAAGTGACACCTAAAGCAGCACATGGCTAACTGCACTAGGAAAGAAAAAACAGAAAAGCAAAACAGTTTCAAATAATACACATAACAGATTTTAATAGAAGAAAGCATTATATGGCCCATTATAAAGCAGGGGAACTATGGTTTGCAGTCACCCATTTCTTGTGCTGAAAATTAATGTATAAGCGTGAGGCCATCTCCACATACAACAGAGCTGATGATGCTCAACAGCCCAGGTTCACTCATTAGGTGCTTCTAGCAGACTGACTGTAGGGAGAACAGGTGAAGTATTTTTTTTGGCACGCTGAACTTTAAAGGAAGCAGGATGTTTCAAGCTGCTGAGGATTTGGATTGCAAAAATACAGCCCTGAGAGATGGATTAGTGGGCAGGTAATGGCAAAAGGCATCTGATAAATTGCAAAGTTATGTGGTAAACTTATTTATTACATGCCTACGCAATCTGTCACAGGGCTGTCCGATTTATCACCTTCCCATGTGAGATGCATATATTAATATTGCACACTGATATCATTTGCTGACAGCTTATGATCCTGTTCCTGAAATTCATGCATCACTATTCCCTGCTCTCTCCTATCACAAGCAACTCCATCCAGTTATACTTTCAGATAAATGCTGAGACTTCTGACCCAGCTGACATCATGTCTTATGCTCTTTCCAAATCAAAGTGTTGGAAATAAAGCTTATGCAAAACCACCTAATGACTGAGAAAAAGCCAAAGTAGGGTTAGTTGCTAGCATCCTGCTGCTCGTGGATTTATTTTATCATGATATACCGTTGTTCAGCCAGTAAAAGCAACCTTTTATCTTCACCCAGCTGAAAGGATCTTGTCAACAGCATTCTACCAGAACACCTTTTTAACATAAATGGCTGATTCATGCAAACACGTCTTGCTGTTACAGGTTTTTGTATAATCACATCAGCTTTTAGCAAGAGCTAAACACTACTTTTCACTGAAATACCTACAACAACAGGCTGCATTTATACATTCTTAGACTTCATTGTGTCTGCACTGAATCACAGTGGCAGTTACTCCTGAGTCAGCAAGGCTGAGTCCTGCATGCATTAAAGGTAAAATGCAAGTCACGGAAAACTTTGGATATAGTCATTTCACTTAAGCAAATTCTGTCAGCACCTAAAGAGAAACATGTAGTTCTTGATCCCTTTCTGTTTCTCAAACTGCTGGTTTTGAGATAAAGTACTCACAGTAGTTATGAGGTCCAACACAAACTCCCTATTAAATCCATCTCAGGAAGTATCTGCAAGTCACGTTAAGTTCATGTGGAAAAAGAACAGTTTTTCATGAAATAAAAGAAACAAAACTGCAGGCAACCAAACAGAAGAGCAAAACTCAGTTGCCACTGGAAATGACTAGAAAAGATTTAAGAATTGAATCTTTTCCTGCAGATGTTTGGAGCCAGTAAAAACTAAATTCAGCAAAAAGCTGTTACTAGGGGAAAAGCACATTACTGGTTTTCTGGCATAGCTTTAGCATACTACAGTTAAATGTCTCAAACACAAGGAATTGAGATTATCTAAGGCAACTGTCAGACTACCTTGTCTGGAAACACAGTACCTTATTGTCTCCTCCTCACTTCTTCCTGAATAACAAAATCAAAGCCCAGTTAAAAAGACTACAACTTTCAGGCTGTCCCAGGCTGAGATTTGAAGAACAAAAACTTTTGGTATATACTATTTTGTATGTCATTTTGAAAGGGACAACAAACTTCACAGCTATTCATATCAGCATCTGGATCATCTAATCAAATATTTATGAACAGAGTTTCTGAAATCCCTAACTTATGATCAGATCATAAATGGGATCAGAGACTGAAACAACAACTGCTGGAAGATCTTATGTAATTTGAACAAGTTACAATTTTACAAGCTGCAGAGCACTACTGCATTGTACTACACATTTGGAAGACAAGCAAACAAACTGGAATCGGATAGAAATACAAAGATCCACAGTGATACACAGGGGCAAAGGAAACAGGTGATCGCTTCCATAGGTTCTTAAAAATGCAGACAGACTACATTTTCAGGAAACAACGCACATATGAAATTTAACAGATGAGCGGTGTTTGGCCTTGGAGATAGGACCATGTTTTTCAAGGGTTAAAACAATTTTGAGTAAGCACACAGAAAAGCACTAAAAGAGCTTAAAAAGAAACATAGCATAGAAATAGCACACAGTGGAGAATCAGAAAAACATCACAAGAAATCTTTCAGAGAAAAGTACGTTCTTAATACATTCAAAAGAATTGAACTCTGGGTAACTGAAGATTACAAGACCAGGCACTACAAATCAATATGACAGATGAAGTTCCATTACAGTATGTGCCCCAAAGTACACAGGAAAGGCTTTAGCTCACATGATGGGTACTACTACAGTGTACGTGAGTGATGCAAAGGTGAAGTCAAAGCTTAACATGCTGAAGTGTGTAATTTTTGCAGGAAACGGATTGCTTAGAGTGAATCAAAAACATGTCAAATACTAATTATGATTCAGGGAGCATTCACGTAGAAAGACAGTGATACGTTAAAGATTGATTCTGAGATGTCTTTATTAGTACAAGGAAGCCATCAACAGAATATAAAATAAAGTTGACAGAATTCTATTGTCCTGTCACAGAGGCATCTAGAAAATGCTGGCAATGGAAAGCCTCAAAGACAAATTGATTTAAAAGATGGAAGAAACTACAGAAATGATACGACTGCAGTAATTTCAGAAGTGGAATGTCTCATACAGCTCCTGGTATGCTAAAAAATATATAAGAAAACACTTCTGCATACCCACCAGACACAGTCGAGGTAGACTGGGAGGATACGTTATGTGGGGTGGGGAAGGACAATGGAACTAGGTGATCTTTGAGGCCCCTTCCAACCCAAACCACTCTCGGATTCTGTGATTCAAGGCATTCCAACTGGCCCTTCCTAAAACTTTAAAGCAAGGGATAGTGAACCAGATACATTAGAGCACTTATTATGCCAACAAGTGCATTATAGTTACTTTACATAGAAGCTTACAATAGGAAGAAGACCAGGAAACATAAAGTATCAAAATTGAGATACAGCTTGCTCTAGTACTTGCAGCAACTTTGGATCCTTGGATCAATTGGTTAAGAACTAATGTATATTTTCCTATAATTACTACACCTGCTATCCAGAAATAGAACTGCAAGAGTACAGGAGCTGCAGTACTGAGAGACAGTAGATCATAATTAGATCATAACCCGAAATGTTTTGCAAAAAGTATGATTTTAAACACAACTGTGAATCTACCCCGTGCCAATTACCTCAGAAAAACACTATTCTGAGTATTCGTTCAAAACCTGAAAACATATTTCCTTGCTTTGTCGTCACAATAAAATTTCAGGTCAGTTTTCTTAATAAGATGTTACTTTCTGCTACATAGTTCTGTAGGCATACAGGAATGACTGTACATGATTAAGTAAAAGCAACATGTAAAACAGGGCTACTGTAAATCCCTTTTATATACCAATAAAAATAAACCATGATTTTCAAAAGACAAAGCATTTGTAGACATAAGACAATATCCTTCACCATCCTCACAGTATCCTTCCAGACAAAGTGTCCAACGTACAACTAGACAAGTACATAATGTGATGAGCAAACTATTGTCTGATGGGTCGGACTCAAAGTATTATAACAAATGGTGTTACACCAGTCTGGCAGCCAGTCACTGGTGCGGTTTCACAGGGCTCCATTTTAGGGCCAGTTGTGGTGGTTTTACTCTGGTGGGCAGCTGAGTTCCACCACAACCACTCTCTCACTCCCCCTCCTCAAAGGGAGAGGGGGAGAAAATATCACACAAGGAGCTCAAGGGTTAAGATAAGGATGGGGAGATCACTCAACAATTATCGTGACAGGGAAAACAAACTCAGCATAGGGAGATAGTAAGATTTATGGCCTATTACTAACAAGCTAGAGAAGTGAGAAACAAAGGGAGGAAACCAAAAGCACCTTCTTCCACCTCCTCCCCGAGTGGCGCAGGGGAATGGGGTAATGGGGGTTATGGTCAGTCTATAGCGCTTCTCCTCTGCCACTTGTTCTCGGTCACTCTTGTCCCCTGTGCTGTGGGGTCCCTCCCACAGGGTGCAGTCCTTGCTGAACTGATCTGGCATGGGCTGCCCACAGGCAGCAGCTCTTCAAGAACTGCTCCAGATATGGGTCCGTACCACGGGTCCATCCCTCAGGAGCAAACTGCTCCAGCACAGGTCCCCCACAGGCAGCAGCTCCTGTCAGGTCACCTGCTCCTCTGTGGGCTCCTCTCCACAGGCTACAGGTCTGGCCTGGAATCTGCTCCGGCAGGGGTCCTCCACAGGCCGCAGCCTCCGTCAGTGCAGGTCCACCTGCTCCACCGTGGTCTCCTCCACAGACTGCAGCGTGGAACCTTGCTCCACCGTGGTACTCCATGGGCTGCAGGGGGACAGCCTGCTTCACCATGGTCCTCACCACAGGCTGCTGGGGACTTCTTCTCCGGCACCTGGAGCACCTCTCCCCCTCCTTCTTCACTGACCTTGGCACCTGCAAGGCTGTTCCTCACTCCTCTCGCTCTCCCAGCTGCTGTGTGGCAGCATTTTTTTTGTGTTGTTGTTGGTGTTTTGTCTTTTCCTCCTTTTCTTAAATATGCTCTCACAGAGATGCAAACAACATTGCTTATTGGCTCGACTCTGGCCAGCAGCAGGGCCCTTACCTAACATGGGGCAGCTTCTAGATTCTTCTCACAGAAGCCACCCTTATAGCCCCCTGCTACCAAAACCTTGCCACGTAAACCCACTACACCAGTAGTGGGTCTCTGATGTTTTTAGAAATGATCTGGACAGAAGACTTGAACACATAGCTGTCGACTCCCTTGAGGTTAGAGACGATCTTGCCAAGATCTTGACAATTCAGAGGGCTGGGCAACCACCAACTGCATGAAGTTCAACAAGGGTCAAAACATCAAGAGAGTTGGAAACCACAGAGCAATCAGAAAAATATGATTAATTGCTATCATAGAATCGTGGTGGGACAAATCACACAGCTGAAACACTGGAATCAAGGGCTATAAACTTTTCAGAAGAGAGAGGCAGGGAAGGAAGCACTGACTGAGGTCATCTACCAGGACTCCTGTAAGACCTTTGACATGGTCCCACACGACATCCTGATCTCTAAATGGTATAGACATGGATTTGAAGGGTGGACTATTTTGTAGATAAGGAATTGGCTGGATGGCCACAGCCAGAGAGCTGTGGTGAGTGGAGAGGTGGAGACCAGGGTCTGTCTTGCCACTGGTGCTGTTTAATATCATTATTAATGACATAGACAGGGAAATAAAGGGCACTCTCAGCAAGTCTGCAGATGACACCAAGTTGAGTGGTGCGGTCAATACAACAGAAGGAAGGGATGACATCCAAAAAGACCTGGGACAAGCTAGAAAAGTGGCCCCATGTGAACATAATGAGGTTCAACAAATCCAAGTGCAAGGTGCTGCACCTGGGCACAATCCCAGACATGAGGAGAGACTGGGAGAAGAAGAACTTGAGAGCAGCCCTGCAGAGGATGACTTGGGGTTTCTGGTGAACAAAAAGCTCAATGTGAACCAGCAGTATGCACTTGCAGCCCAGAAGGCCAACTGCATCCTGGGCTGCAGGTGAGCCCTGGTGAGGCCAGTTGATTGAGAGAGCTGATTGTCCCCCTCTGCTCTGCCCTTGTGAGACCCCACCTGGAGCACTGCATTCAGCTCTGGAGCCCCAACACATGAAAGACATGGACCTGTTAGAGCAGATCCAGAGGAGGGCCATGAAGATGGCAAGAAGACTGGAGCACATGAGAGAGCTGGGGATGTTCAGCCTACAGAAGAGAAGGCTCTGCGGAGACCTCGTTGTGGCCTTTCAGTACCTAAAGGAGACGTATAAAAAGATGGAATATGACTTTTTACATGGGCAGATAGTGACAGGACATGGGGAATGGTTCTCAACTCAAAGAGGGGAGATTTAGATTAGATATTAGGAAGAAATTCTTTACTATAAGGGTAGTGAGGCACTGAAGCAGGTCGCCAGGAGAAGTTGTGGATGCTCCATCCCTGTAAGTGTTCAAGTTCAGGTTGGATGGGACCCTGGGCAATCTGATCTAGGGGGTGGCACCCAAGCCCATGGCAGAAGGGTGTAACTAGATGATCATTAAGATCCTTTCCAACCCAAACCGTTCTGTGATTCTACGAAAACTATTAGCAAATGTCCAAAAGAGGTAACAAAGATGGTGAAAGTTCTAGAGGACAATAGGAATGAGAAGTGGCTGAAGTCATGTGATTTGTTCAGCCCAGAGCAGAGCAGGCTGAGGGGAGGCCTCATGGCAGCCTGCAGCTTCCTCTCAAGGGCAGTAGAAGGGCAGGCGCTGAGCTCTGCTCTCTGGGGACAGCGACAGGACCCAAGGGAATGGCATGGAGCTGCGATGGGACATTCAGGCTGGGTGTTAGGAAAGGGTTCTTCACCAAGAGGGTGGTCAGGCACTGGGACAGGCTTCCCAGGGCAGTGGTCATGGCCCCAAGCTGCCAGAGTCCAAGAACCATTTGGACAACGCTCTCAGACATAGGGTCTGGTTTTTGCATGGTCCTGTGTGGAGCCAGGAGTTGGATTCCATGATTCTTGATGGTCCAACTTGGAATATTCTGTGATGCAATGTTAACTGTAAAGCACATATAACCACAAAATAGATACCCAAGATAGATATTTTCTCTAAGGATGTTATGACCTGATACCAAAGTGGCAAGCCTTCACTCTTCAGCTTATTATAAAGAAAAAGAATCAGAATAGTAGACCCAAACTTAAAATTGAGAAAAATGAAAAAGCTGAGCTAATCAGTGGAAAATGCGTGCCAAACGATACAGAATTTAATACACAAAAGACTTCAGAGATATTCATGACGAAGTAAATCAGTTCAGAGATCCACTGTATACATCTGTACCTCCAAATAAAAGAAGTCCAAAGACTTCAGACCACACACAGGACTCCTGATCACCCGTTGCTTAACTGACAGCTTGCTCCTTAGCTGTGTTCTGAACCTCACCCACAGATAGTTTCTGGGCATGGTTCCAGAGACAGTCCACTGGAGAGATACCATTCAATAAACAAAATAGATGAGACTGCAACAGTTTTGATTCCTTTTAGCTGGTGCAGCCCTCCAGTGTAACCAAGTCTTTGCCTTCAAAACCTTTGCGTATCTTCATACCACATCTCAGGCTTATAGCACAATATCAAGTGTTTTTACAAAAACAGCACTCTGGCGGGCAGTAACACAAGTCTCACACTCCTTCAGACACAATGAACTGAAAAAGACAAACCAAAATAACAGTCTAGTCTCAGGAAAACAGGAAAATCAGGCCAAGAACAGTGTGCTGAAGCCTTTGTAACTCTCCACACAATGATGTGCCATTTGGTTACAAGTAGCACAGTTAGTCCTTGGGTCTAAACTTAAGTGGCAGACAAATTATAATGGGGGTGAGACTGCACAGTGCAAAATTCACCTATGAAATTAAAGTAAGCTTTTCAATTCATATATTGCATATTCTCTATACTAATATATTCTCAACTGTATTAAACACGCTGCAAGATGTACATTTGTTCTCTGTAAAGCAAGCCATGTTTTTGCCTCCATTTAAAAAATTACCCCCAAAAAACAATAAAGAAAGCATAACGAAAAGCAGCAAGTGTACTTTTTAAAATAAATGGAGACATTTCCAGAGCAAAACACAGACATTTTCAGCTATAAGTGATGCCCATCTTAACAGCTTTTTAATAGATATCATCACATACATGCAAAAGCCTGATACAGAGAGGTGGAGAGGTAAGCATCTAGGTAACCTGACTACAGTCTTAGTTGCACAGCAGCATTTCCAAAATGGTGATTTATGTTTAGAACAGGAGAAATCATCTTACAGATCAGAGTACTTATTTGTGCATCTCTTACTTTTTATTCAAGGGTTACATACTACTACCCAAATAATATTTGAGAAATCATACATCCTTATCCATGCTTCAGCCTTCAGTATTATAACAGCATTTTATAGGTATGTGCTTTTATTTGCAAAACTTTCTTTGGACCATTAATTAGCAAAGGCAAGCACAGGTAATTTAATACTGAACTTGCCAGCACTCTGTCACGCTTGGGCACTATGATAGCAGGTAAGATTGTCCACTTGAAGTTTCTAAGAGCAATATGTAGTCTCTTTGTGAAATGAATTAAAACTCGGGCTTTCCATGAACTAATATTCTTTGTTTTTGCTTTGCTTTCCACCTCCAGTTCTTTTTTTTTATTTTGTCTTTAGGCAACTTAAATATTTAATCAGCATAAACAACAACAATGCCAAATAGTATAATTCTGTTTCTTCAGCTGTCAACTCCTTAACATTTGAACCTATGAGATTAATAGCCTGCAATCAAGGTGAAATAGAAGCATAAATTCACAAAAAAAATCCTTAGCCGATCAACTTCTCAACAGTTCAATATACAGCTCATTATACCTCAATCTATTTTTATTCTAGTTCATATTAGACTCCTTTAGAGCAAACTTAAAAGTATTAATAGTTCCTCCTTTTCTTGCCATAAAAAAATAAAGTTATCTAAGGCACATCCATTCTACTTTCCAATCTGTATCTACACATGCACTACAATGGAGAGATAACACAACACAAACTTGAAGAAAAGGGAATAGTTGGTGGAAGGTGAGGTTTCAGTTGGAAATTAGAAGACATTTCTTCTCAAAAAGAGGAGTCAGGCATTGGAATGGGTTGCCCAGGGAGGTGGTGGAGTCACCGTCCCTGGAGGTGTTCAAGGAAAGGTTGGACATGGTGCTTCAGGACATGGTTTTGGTTTAGTGGGTGACATTGGTAGTAGGGGAATGGTTGGACCAAATAGCCTTGGAGGTCTCTTCCAACCTTAATGATTCTATGATTCTTTCCTGATTTCATGCCTCCGTAGGGGGTGTGGGCACCTGCGGGCGCAGGCATGTGTCTGCGTTGTTGCTGCGTGTGGTGGTGCCAGGGCTGCCCTGTGCTGGCCCCAACAGCCCCACGGCAGGACACAGCTGGGCCCAGCAGCCAAGATGGCGGCGCCTTGCCTCAGGGACAGCCTGGGGAAGAAAGGAGGGCACAGCACTGCCCAGCAGCCGGCAGAAAGAAAGGAAGAAAAGGGGAGAAACAGCCCTGCTGGCACCTGTGGGAGAGGATGAGGAACGCAGGAGGGGCTCCAGGCACCGGAGCAGAGATCCCCCTGCGGCAGGAAGCGGCGCTGGAGGAGGGATTTCCCTCCCTCAGCCCCTGGACAGGTCCCACGCTGGAGGAGGGCACAGTGTGAGGAGTAAGGGGCAGCAGAGAGGGGCTCTCAGGGACTGACCCCAGCCCTGTGCCCACTCAGGGGCAAGAAGTGGAAGGGTGGGGTACGAAGGGTGAGGCTGGGCATGAGAAAAAGGACAAGTTTTAGTTTGTGATAAGGGGTTTTAGTTTGTACCACTATTTTTAATTGGCAATAAATTAACTTGCTCCAATTAAAGTCTGTTTTGTTTCTAATGGTAATTGATAAATACTGTCCCTGTCCTTATCTCAGCCCATGAGCTATTCCATCTTATTTTCCTCACCTTGTTCCTGCTGAGGAGGAGCTGTGGTAGAGCAGCTGGCTGGGCCTCTGGCAGCAAGCCCAGGTCAACCCACCACAGTCTTCGAATACTTCAAAAAAAACAATGCATAGTACTCCAATAGTCCAGTAAACTTATTACACAACCTAAAAATGAGCTTTGATTCTTTTTGTGAATCTGTGTAGCAGTGACAGGGATAGGATAACTTAACACACAGAAATAATATAAGCATTCTGTACACAAGAGATCTGGGAAGAAAAATTAAGATATAATTCAGGCGGTGGCCTGAAGCTGTTCCACAGACAGATCTTACGTTGATGTTAATCATGAAGTGGCTGGAGGGTGTAATCCTGCAAAAATATGTCTCTTTATAATGGGAAACCATTTTTTCTAGTTGAAAAATAAAACATGAAGAAATCCCTTATAATAGGATGAATTTGCACACGATACATACGAACTATAAGCTATTTATTCTCTTTTTACTGAAGACAAACAGTGAAGGAAGTATATACGCACCATAGAAAATACGGCATTAAGACTTCTTCAGTCAAAGAATAAAGGGGTCAATGAGCTTGTTCTCATTTCCTACAGGAATGAAGCTCTGGGAAATTTCAGGCAGAGCAGTGTTGAGACAGAGACTCATCAACAATAGTTTAACTACCAATTATGTTTTATTGTCTAACTTGGTTATCATAGAACATGGGATACAAGGAGATCCATCTATTTATTTTCAAAGACATGTAAAGTTAATAGAAGTACTGGTCGGTCACACTGATACAAGAAGATAATCACCTATTTTAAAGTGACACCATCTGTTTAGACAGAACATAATTGCAAGAATAGATAAAAACACATTATTAAGATGAGTTGACTAATGCAAAAAAAAATCATGGAATGTCGTGGCTTCACCACCATTTTACATTTTTCAACTGAGACATATTATCACTACAAATGGCTGGATGAAATAATGTTCCAGGTATAGAATTTGGACTAGACTGGTATTTGTTCACTGTAGCTCTAAAATGCATGCTTTTATGAATGGGCAACTGCAGTGAAGCCTGACAAATTAGATAAAGCCATCTAAGAAATTCTATTGCATAAAAGCTGCCAGTTGACTTCACTAATTTATTTTCAAGTGTTGTATTTAGTCCGTTTTAGTTCATTTGTCTATACAGAGTAAGCGGTTAACCAGGAATACCTGAATGACATACCAAAGAGACCTTTTGAAATGAATCCTTGCTAAACAGTGAGCTGTTATGTGCTATATAATTCATCTGGAATTTCATAGTATACAAATTTTTTACACTGTGTTTAGTATTGCTCCTTTTTAGTGACAACTATTAAGTCTTACATGTTTAAAAATTGGAGCTGTTTCAATTGTCTGTATAACATTTCCTGTTTAAACTCTGTGGCGGATTTGGTCCCAGTTCAATAGGAAATCTCATGGGCTTCTCTGGGTTTGCATTTTACTTCCTGGGTACAACAGATTCTACTTCGAGATCTAACATTGTGCCTGGACATCATAAAACATTTCAAATTGCTCTCAATTTATAGTCACTGCTGCTTGCACTTAGCATTTTTCAGCAAAGCAATTTGTTATATGATACTTTGAAGTAGTGTCCTTGTAAAGAATCCCATCATATGCAGCAATTTCATCTGTGTAGTCACAATAAAATTTTATACTTGGAAGAATCTGTGCTGGTTCTGTTCACCATCCATGAAGAATTACTCTCAATCTGTTCTAAGGTTAGATCATTTTATCTGCTTGAGCCTGACATATTTTGCTCAAGGGGTGGACAGTACCAGCATCATTTACTCTACGGACTTCTTCATGCAACTCCTTGCCTAGTTTTTTGGTTACTTCTGAAACAAACTTCATTTAATAAATATTCTTCAAAATTATGATGATTTTGCAAAGCTGATAGGACATTTCAACAATTGTTTCCACAACATGAGTCTGTCAGAATTTACCTCAAAAGATTTCAACCCCAAATGGTTTGTGAAATCACTGACAACTAGAACATACTTTCTTGCTATTTTCTAAATTTAAATGTATTGTTACTCAGCTGGAAATCTCAATCACAACACAACTACTCTAGCCTGATAATACAGGACAGGAGAAGAATTTTCATTGATCCATTGACTATTAATATTTTTAACTAAGAAATCACCAGATGGTATCCAATACAGTGTAATTTTATAGTACTCTCTACGTAACTTTTGAATACTTTTTCTGTCATTAGGGTAGCTTCTCTTTCCTAACCATGCTAGAATATCATGGCCCTACAAGTGTTCAATGTTCAGTGAGTCTTGTTGAACATGTTCAACAAAGCTCACCAGGAAATGCTTCTCTGGAAGGCAGCTACCATCTCACAGTTTACCAGGAAGCTACAGTTTTCATTAAAAGTCCCCCAAAGCTTGAGATTTTACCCTTCCAGATTTTTTCTCTGTTTTTAACTCAATTTGTCAGGTTCTGTTGCCAACTCTCTCCTCCCATCCCCTTTCATGGGAGGACTTAATACACTAATTTAATCAAGGAAATATTTAATCAAAGTAATATTTCATTAAAATATTGTCAAGCAACTTCAACTTTCAAGGCTTTTGGAAGCCCTATACATTTCTCAGGTCATGTCAATTAAATTTTACTCTCCAAGCTTTCCATTTATTTATTTATCCTTTTTGCCTTCTACTAATGTACTAAGTTACTAGATCTTGGGTGATCCCTTACCATATTCAAACTCCTGTTCCATTACAGTGAAATCAAAGAGTCAGACTTAAAAAAAACTATTAAAAATAAAGCTTAGCATTAAGGTAGCTGAAGACAAACTTACTTAGTTCATACTGACAATATAAATATCTCTAGTTAACTGCAATAACCACGTTTCAACTGAAAGAGTAATTTCAGCTAAGATCCTTCTTCACACATACCTATATAGAAGTCACTCTATGCTATCACAATTATGTTTTCAGGTCAACGTCAGTGTTTGTTTTCTCTATACGAGAAAAAAAAATAAAAATATATATATACACACATATATACACAGTTTTGGTCTTTCAAGCCTGGACAGCTACTTCCAAAGCAGCAGGAACCACCACTCTTGAATTGTGCTGGGATGTCCTTCTTCTGACTTTGCCAGATGTCAAACTCTTACAGAGTGAAGCAAAATGTTTGCCATTATATCTCATGCCAACTGAAAAAGGGATATATTCTTTACTTAGCATTTTTGCACTCATGAAGTTAAGAAGTTCTTCGGATTTTTGTTCATAGAACTTACTATTTCATATTTTTCTTTAACATGTAGCTATTTTTTTCTTTCTGTATTAAAAGCAATCTGATAATAGGTACTATTAGGTCAGGAGATTACATGTGGTGAGGAAACATGCATGGAGGGTGTATATATGAACTTGCATGCACAGCTGTACCTAATAAACACAGTACTCCACCACAAGCTATGCTGGAAGTTGCAGCACAATGAAGTAAAGAGATTAAGACTCCAAGCTGAGAACAGTACGAATTTATGGTTTGCTATGCAAATCTTGCTGTTTAGAGGCCCCAACCCCATCAGAAAGGGCATGAATGGCACTCTTTAACTGTAGTAAAGCAAGGAAGAAAGAGCCCTCACTTTCCTTCCAAATAACATCTTAAGTCACAGAGCACCACACGAACTTTTGTTGTTACTTAAAATTTTTGGATTGATAACTGCAGCTTTTTACAGCAGAAGGATGGGAGGAAATACCCAGAACCTCCTAATTTCTTTCACCCCAGCCTGGAAGAAAGAGTAGGTGGGGAACAAGAAGCTTTAAGAAGAGGACATTCTGCTGTTTTAGAACAGTTGACCCACTACAGCAGTGCAAACCAGAAGTTATTTTTGGATAAAAGAGCCACAGAATGACTTACCAAGTATTACATTCCCATATATTCAGAATTGTCTTCATCTGAGCCCATTTTAGCTGTAACAGCATATTGCCCGATGCTGCAGCAAACAACTTGCTTTAGCTTAGCTTTCTGAAATCACATGGATTTACCTCTAAAAGAAATTAAACTGCATATGATAAAGGTATAATAAAACTAAGCAACCTTTGCATAATTAAACCTGTGGACAGGTAACAAAAAAAGTGCTAGCAATGAACAGTAATCATACAAAAGCCACCTCCAGTGGAGCAGGTTTGAGGAGGAGGAAAACTCCCCACCATCAATATTCTCCTCCCCAAAAAACAGAACTGGAATGCTCACAACTTGCCTCAAGAACACCACAGAAGGGTGAGCATAGCACTCAATGTCATAGATACAGGAAATCCTGTTTACAGCAGTTTAAACTGAATCATTAGTGGGAATTAGCTGTAGTATTACATGTTAGTATCATTTTATTCATAATAGTGAAACTGTTTGCAGTACCATGATTAGGCTGGTGAGGCACTGATTAGACTCAAATATGAAGTGTTCTTTAGCCTACACATTGCAGAGGGCACAGTGCAGCCGAGCATTCTTGTACTAGACTCATTTCTACATAAATGCTAAATTTCTTAATTGCATTTATAATAGTCCTTACAATTTGTCTGTTTTTAAAGCAAAGCAGAAGTGTTCTTTCATGTATGACAAAATTATGTATGCTCTCAACACTATAATATAGGTACCCATACCCAACTCTTCTTTAAACTATCCTGACAAGCTAAAGTATTTCCTGCACAGGTTAATAATGCCTTATTACTCTTATAAAACTAAATAGGTGCTGCAACACATTTTCTACAAACTGCAATAAGCAGCAAGTCACTAGAAGACAATTTCAGAAACTAGAAAGATACTTTAAATTGAGACTGAATTACCATGAATTAGTAACAGCAGTAATTATTTTGGGTCAAAGTTTGTGAACACCAGTAGGACATGGAGTGGGAAATGTTTTATTGCATCTCGTTTGCTTCCCAAACTGTCAGTTTTTCATAGTATTTCTGCTACTTATTAGTCAATAATCTCTACCATTCAAAAAGTCACCCAGAAGCCAGCAGGTCAGGTTGATGGCTGGACTTGGTGATCTTGAAAGTTTCTTTCAACTTAAATGATTATCTGATTCCAAGTGATCTACTAACAAAAAGTTCACATAGATCACTTCATCACCAGTTTAATCAGAAGTAATGTTGTTTATTTTGCGGTATTCTACCATCATCTCAACAGTTCAACAGCATACTGTATGATAAGGCAGCACACACACGGCTACAATAAAACACCATGTTAAAAGGTAAATAAAATCTTTTAGGGAAGCAAAGTCACCATCAATATACTCACAATTTCCTAGGCAAGTTCACCGAATTGGAAAGAAGGGAAGAGGCGAAAGTTCTGTCTGTAAACTAGTGGGTAACAGTTCGCCAGCTGCCCAAATTATTCTCAAGTACTTAGGCACATCTCTGGATAAAAATTATTACGGTTCAGAGGATTTGATGTAGACAGGAACATTTGTCAAACTATAACCAAACTTTTTCAATTTACATTAGCGAAGTTATGAAGCTGAACTATGGCAGCCACTTGCACTAATCTATTAGTTAAAGAAAAAAGCCACAATGCATGACATGCCTGCAAATCTATCTATATCTGTAAGCAGATGTGTATATTCAGGAATGCATTTTAAGCATCATTAATACTGATACAGAAAGATACCGCAGTCATCTTTCATAACCAGAGGTTTCACTGCTGCAGTGTGCTTGAACAACCTTCTTCAGCTCAGAGTGTTCATCTGTCTTGTAGAAATGGTTCAGCATTTTCATTCATCATTTGAATGAGGTGTGGTAAAACTTCTACTTTTTTTTTTTTTTTAAGCTCAACTAGTGTATTTTCATGGACTGTGCTTTCTGAGCCCATTAATAGTAATGACGTTATATGGTTCACTCTAGTCCTTTCCTTGGGCTGCTGCTCACATCTGAGCAAGTAATAAAGAGGGAAAGCCCCTCCTGTATGGAAATGCATGGCTTCACCAGAGCAGGGTGAGTGGAGTGCAGTTAAAAGCTTCAACTAACAGAATCCGCTATTTTTCCCAAAGAAAGAAAGAAGCAAGCAAGCACAGACAGAACAGGGACCTATCAAAGGCAGAAATTCTCTCTAGGATTTTCTTTTTTTTTTTTTTTTTTTAATTAAACAGAATGCTGTGCTCTATAAATTCACAGGAACACAGGAGTAAAGGCATATTTAGTACGTGCTGTACTGGGTATTATTTTCAGCTGCCTGTTTACTGCATTCTACTAGAAAAGTGAGTAAAAGCAAAAGCTTACACCCCTCCCTGTGGCTTAGGAGGCTCTCAACTGTGCCACATTACCGTCACATTCCAAGTTACACTACATCTTTCAACTCCCCAGCCGCCATGGATTTTGTGGCATCCAGGATCACGATTATCACTATGCTTGGAAGTACTCTTCAAATTTTATGTTTAGGGAGGGATTATTCGCTTTATTTAGAAATAGCTCAGATTCCTTCCTCTACTCCAAGACCAGAGCTGCTGACATCCATGGGCAGTTTCTCCCCTACTCCATTCAGAGAAGTTTTCGAAATAAGCTAAGCATTTGGGGCCTGATTAATATCTATCTTCCAGAGTACTCTAAATGTGTCTTTACAATAGTGGTGCTGGGAAGCACAGCACAGAAAACATAACTCAGGAGAGATCGAAATGGTACTCTCAATTTAGACTGCTATGACCTAGAGTGACTAACAGTCCTTAAGGCTGTAAACTGGAGCAGCGCTGCATGCCCCCCTTAGCATACTCCACTAAACTATCTGCTTCTTGAATGCCTTCACCATCCCAAGACATCATATCATAATGTCATACCAGAGAAAATACCTTTTTCTACAGTGAACCAAACTACAGCATACAGAATAACTACTGATAGCGAAAATAAAAAAAAAATCAGGTAAAAGTAACCATCACACTTCTTTGCCCATCTTAGTAAGATGTGAAAGCAATACATTTAAAGGAAATTTTTGCATGATCAAAACATGCTAAATGTAAATTAAGAACCACAGAAACAACCCTCTAGACACTCTCTATGAAGACTGACAAGGCAATCAAAGAAAAAAAATCCAATTTGCCTGCTGCACACAATGAAGCAAACAATGGAAATATTCTGGGTATGCACACCAGATGCTGACACAATCTCTTTCAGAACAAGTTAAGCAATGGAACAGAGGGCCCCTCAAAACCTTAAGGAAAACTCTTAAGAGACAAAGCGTAATCGTCTCTCTCAGCACTACACAGAAGAACAGCAAATGATAGACAGGCGTGCAAAGGACCAGTTTTCACTTTATCAATGGGAGTATGAAGAAAACAAAAGAAAACTGTCACCACTTTGTTTTAATTCTATAATTATTCTCATTTTCATCTCTTCACTTACTTTCACACTATGCATATGTCTTTCCTTTGTTTAGAGCACATACATTTTTCAGCTAGATCAGACACTAAAGACTACAAACCAGCAACGCAGCCTGCAGAGACATAGATGACATTAATTAAAAGCCGTGCTTGGCTTAAGAAAGCCCTATTGTCTCAGACACCAAATGAATTAATCCAGACTGTTCTGAAAAGGGATGATATTATGAATAACTTTCACACGTCTTAAATGCAAGATGGTCCTGAAGAGGCTTGAATCCCAAATCTCTCTTCAGAGATAAAAGAAAAAGTGAGGCCACATTTGTTTTAAGAACAGAATCATAAGAACCCAGTTATTCAAAGTTCACAAATTTTAATTGATAGGGCTCTCAGATCGGTCACTACGGACACTATAAAGCTAGCAAAGAAAGCATCTTTTTCTAAAGTAGTACGTCAATTTAACAGGTGTTTTAAAGGACTAAAATGGATGTTTCCAGAGAATGATGAAGGATGTATCAAGGATGCATCAGTGAAAACATTATGCAACAAGTAAAAGTGAAATACTGCTGCACAGCAGGATGTTTAACTTACTTTTGCAAAACTGAACAGACACTAAGAGGATTCTTTTTAGTGAAAAAAAATTTAGAATGACTCACAGGCCTTTGATCCTGTCATGGTGGAAACCTGCTCTGGCATGCTTCACAGCCTGACAGAGCAGCACTGTAGAGGAGAGTTAATCAGCAAGATGTATAATGGGAAGAGGTCAGAATCAATAAGGACTTGCTTCTGACACTATAGTGCTGAACACCACACTTCATGCAGCAATTCTTTTAACTAAAAATATCTTCATGATTGCAGGCCAAGTCTTATTTTAGTGCCAGTGACAGATTAAGGAAGTGCTCACTGCCAAACGTATCATTTATTTATGAGGATTCCAAGTGGTATACAGCAGTGAAGCAATTTCTTTCCCATGGATTTCAGCAGAATGAAAACAATGTTATGACAAAATGCCCATTGGGGCAGAATTAAGATTGAGAAGTCCTTAGTATTTAAAGGTCAGTTAGTCTTAAAAGTCCACATGTTTAGAAAAACCTGCTGTACTAGATAGAAAAAAATGCCCATTTAGCCTCGTGTCCCATCTTTAAGAGTGAACAAAAGTGAATGTCTAGGAAATGGTATAAGAAAAGTTAAAAAGTCATATAGTGATACCTTCCTACTAAAGCTTCCCCAGTTCTAAAGATCTGACTCAGAAAAGTTCTGAATCACAGATGGCGATTTCAGAACTCACAGGCCTTCACAAGTCATTCTTCCATCAATCTGACCAGGGTAAACCACTTGCAGTTAACAAAACTAAAAGAACAGCAGGAGCCCAGCACTCCTGGGCCAAACTGCTGATATCTACATTCCATAGATAACTTCAAGTACTTAGAAATTTAGAATTAGTAGTTCTGAAGTTAGCTGTGTGGGTTGGAGATCTAAATATGAATCTTTTGAACAAAGGATTCCTATAATAGAACCTCCACTTAAAATCACATTATAAAATGTAAATATGCTTACCTCATATGTAGATATAGCTGGGTGTTTCATCATACTTCCCAAAACCATTAGTTTCAGTAAACTAACTCATGCTAAAACTTAATTTCTAAAGTGCAAACCCATGCTAAGAACATTCAATTTCCTTATGATTTGACTTGCTGGTATGGATATCGCTGATATTCAGCCTGTTGTCTTAGTGTCCTTATGAACGATAAGCACACTACAATACCACAAATGACTGAAGTGTTTCCCTTTTTTATTTCAGAAGTACAGCATAAGAGGATGCATCATGATTTGACACAATGTTTAGACTTTTTAAAAATGGTTTCATATTGAAGGCTAACATTCAAGAATAAGAGTAGGCAGATAATGCAAGAAAACAGGAACCAGTTGTAGTAGCAGGGAGAAGACTGCATGTGGGACTGTTGATCCAAACTAATGGGATTTGGAGGGACACAAAACAGACTTCTTGGAGGGAGAGTCTAACAGCAGACTTGAACTACTTCTCCTTGCCATTTTTTGGCCCTTCAAAGATATGAACTCCAAAATGAGTTGAATCAGGATTTTTAAAAAATCCTGAGAACCAAGAAAAACAACAAATTAACGTCTATGTTGTTAGCCCCTGAAAGCTTGTGTGAGGAAAGGAGGTTGCTGAAGTTAAGATGAAGGCACAAATAAGAGCACCGCTTCTAGCTAAAACCACAGCTTAGATTACATAACCAAGGAAGAGCACAAAACCAAGTGAAATATGATGCATCTATACAGCCTGTTCCCAGCCCCATCCCTACCCCCAAAATAATGGAACAACACCAATCAAAACTGACTTATCTGAAATCCCTATTACTTCAGAAAGACTATTAGCATGCTAGTGGCTTCTAAACAAGTAATGGTTAAATAAAATATGGTGGGAAGAGTTTGGCAGAGGAGTTGGAGAACTCCTAAAACGAGTTGCCTCATTGCATAATTCCCTGCATCATTTCCCCAACTCATTTCCTCCTATTTGCACAATGCTGTTAAGCACGGTATGTTCATTTACCTAGTAAACCAGCTCACGTCCCCCTTCCTCATCTCTGCAGAAAGAACTTCCCCTTCCCCTTCGTCCTGTACACAGCAACTGAAATTCGGTATAGCTTCACAACAAATACTTTCCTTCGCTTTTATCAAAAGAAAAATGGGGATGTTTTGATATTCCGAAAGGGGCAAAAGACTCTTAGTATTCTTCATGCCACAAAAAATCAGCAAGCATTCATTCAGTTAATGCCTGGATCACCTATTTTCAGTTTCCCCTCAGCTAAATCTTTATTGCTAATCCCCCCAGATCAATATAGCTATGTCTAACATAAAAACTGTTACCAAACTGCATGCAGGTAATTACAGAGATGAGTTTCTATCTTTTTGCCAACAGCAGCAGATTGTATTGCCCTGTGCTTTAATTCCACACTTGTTTCAGAGGCTCGGGTTTTGCTGAGGTTGATCACCTTGAAGGGCACAAGATATCTGGCAACATGAACTAAATTCATAACACTCAGAATAAAAAACAAAATAAAATAAACAGCCATCTTAGATGCTGAACAGTAACTTTTCATGTTCTAAATGATACAGACCAACAAGATGACAATTTTTCATTTTCAGGTCTCAGATAACTTTAACCTTGTAGTATGAGGGGGGTAGACAAGGCAATCTCCAGAGCTCCCAGCTGTCTGGTGACTGCTAATTAGCTACACAGCAATCATTATGCTGAACATATCATCACAGCAGCATTCCATTTTTTCTCTCAACCCATCTAATGCTACATTTAATATCTTTCTCTTACAGCACCATTTTCTTGCATTTTACTTCCCACTTTGAAGCGTTTGATACAGCTTTAGATTCCCTCCAAATTTTATGAAGCACCATTAGATTTATCAAGAACACATCACAGCAAACTCAAATCCACCCTTAACAAAGGAAGCAAAGCAAAAACACCTTCCTGGCATCCACTTACTTCCACCTCCTCCCCCCCCCCCCCCCCGCCCAAAGTAGTGCAGGAGAATGGGGGCTGCGGTCAGTCCCGAACACTTTGTCTCTGCCACTCCGTCACGGTCACTCTGTGCCCCTGCTCCAGTGTAGACAGGACCATGGTGGAGCTCAGCTGCCCAGCAAGGTAAAACCACCGCACTCAGACCAGTGGAAGGCATCCCTGCCCAGGGCAGGGAGGTTGGAACTAGGTGGTCTTTAAGGTCTCTTCCAGCCCAAATCATTCTACGATAAGTGTAAAAATATATTATCAACAGTTTACTCACATACCATACAACCTTCCCCCGGTGCTGATCTACTTACTAAGAAGTCAATAATATTGTTTCTACTGTGCCATAATTATAGAGTACTCAAGAAATAAGAATGGAAGCAATACTTGGTAGCTTTATTATTTCAGACACCTAAGCCCAAGATGGGAGTTAAAGAGCTGAGCATGAAGTCTTCAGAAACATTCTTATTGTCATCACACTTTAAAAAGAAAAATGTTAAAACCAAAGAAGTAAATGAAGTGTTTTGTGAGCTTTTACTAAGTGCTTCGTTACTTACTGAGTGCTACCGAGCGCTTCATTACTGGTGTAGATTTAGAACCGTGGAGTCAGTTTGGGAATTTAGAGGAAGAACTGATTAGAAACAATTAGGATGAAATGACTTAACTGGAGAAGAAGGTATTAAGGTTGACACCTTCAAGGCTGCCTAAGGAAGCCACATTTCTTGCCTTTTTGATAGTTTTGCAAGTATTAGATCCCTAAAAGATTAGTCTATCAATTTATCTCCCACAGAATTAGGGTATTATTTCCTCTCAAATATCTGTCCAAGGGAATGTAATGGGGTCTGAAGAACTCATGAGACAGAATCATAGAATATCCCAAGTTGGAAGGGACCCATAAGGATCATCAAGTCCAACTCCTGGCACCACACAAGTCTACCCAAGAGTTTAGACCATGTGACTAAGCACACAGTCCAAACGCTTCTTAAATTCAGACAGGCTTGGTGCAGTGACTACTTCACTGGGCAGCCTGTTCCAGTGTGCGACAACCCTCTCGGTGAAGAACCTCTTCCTGATGTCCAGCCTAAACCTTCTCTGCCTCAGCTTGACACCATTCCTGCAGGTCCTATCAGTGGTGATTAAGGAGAATAGGTCACCTGCCTCTCCACTCCCCCTCGCGAGGAAGTTGTAGACTGTGATGAGGTCCCCCCTCAGCCTCCTCTTCTCCAGGCTGAACAGGCCAAGTGACCTCAGCCGCTCCTCATATGAGTTCCCCTATAGGCCCTTCACCATCTTCGTCATCCTCCTCTGGACACTCTCCAACAGTTTTACATCCTTTTTGTACTGTGGTGCCCAGAACTGCACACAGTACTCAAGGTGAGGCCGCACCAGCGCAGAGTAGAGCGGGACAATCACTTCCCTCGACCGACTAGCGATGCCGTGCTTGATGCATCCCAGGATACGGTTGGCCTTCCTGGCTGCCAGGGCACACTGCTGGCTCATATTCAGCTTGCTGTCAACCACAACCCCCAGATCCCTCTCTGCAGGACTGCTCTCCAGCGTCTCATTGCCCAGTCTGTTCGTATAGCCAGGGTTGCCCCATCCCAAGTGCAGGACCCGGCACTTGCTCTTGTTAAACTTCATGTGGTTGGTGATCGCCCAGCTCTCCAATCTGTCCAGATCTCTCTGCAAGGCCTTTCCACTCTCAGCAGAGTCTACAACTCCTCCAAGTTTGGTGTCGCCAGCAAATTTGCCCAAAACACCTTCTAGTCCTACATCCAAATCATTTATAAAAACATTGAAGAGCACTGGCCCTAAAATGGAGCCTTGAGGGACCCCACTAGTGACCATCCGCCAGCCTGATGTGGCCCCATTTACCACAACCCTTTGAGCCCTGCCCGTTAACCAACTGCTCACCTATCGTATGATGTTTTTATTTAGTTGTATGCTGGACATTTTGTCCAGTAGGATCCTATGGGAAACCGTGTCAAAAGCCTTGCTGAAGTCCAAAAAGATCACATCAGTTGGTTTCCCTTGATCGACTAGATGGGTGGTCTTATCATAAAAGGAAATCAAATTTGTTAGGCAGGACCCACCCCTCATGAACCCATGTTGGCTGGGACGAATGACTGCATTGTCCCCCAGGTGCGCTTCAATAACTTCAAGGATTATCTTCTCCATAATTTTACCAGGCACTGACGTGAGACTGACAGGCCTGTAATTGCTAGGGTCTTCTTTCTTACCCTTCTTGAAAATTGGCACAACATTTGCCAGCTTCCAGTCTACTGGGACCTCTCCAGATTCCCAGGATCGTTGAACAATAGAGAGAGGTCCCGCGATGACGTCTGTCAGTTCTCTAAGCATCCTGGGATGAATCCCATCCGGACCCATGGACTTGTATGGATCCAGGTGGAGCAACAAATCCCGCACACATTCAGGGTCGGTTGGGAGTTGGTCATTCCCACCATCACGGCCCTCCAGCTCAGGGTACCCTGGGTCCTGAAGCCAATCATCACTGTTGAAGACAGAGGTGAAGAAGGCGTTAAACATCTCTGCTTTGCCTATGCCCTTGTCTGTGAGGTGATCTTCCCCATGAAGTAGCAGACCTATGTTTTCTTTGGTTCTCCTTTTTCCGTTGACATATCTAAAAAAACCTTTTTTAGTGTCTCCCACAGACATGGCCAGCTTCAACTCTAGTTGGGCTTTGGCCACACGAATTTTCTCCCTACAAACACGAACAGCATCCCTGTATTCCTTCCCCATCGCCTGACCCTCCTTCCAGCAGCCATACACTTCCTTTTTTCGCCTAAGCTCCATCAGAAGATCCCTGGTCAGCCAAGCTGGCCTTCTGCCCCGCCTGCTTGACTTCCGATATTTTGGAATCGCCTGATCTTGTGCTTTTAGGAGGCAGTGCTTAAAGACAGACCAACACTGACTGATGGATGCCAATGCCTTCAAAAGCAGTTTCCCAGGGGACCTTGCTGACTAGTTCCCTGAGCAGCCTGAAGTCTGCTTTCCCCATATCCAGGGCTGAAGTTTTGGTGGCAGTTTTCCTTCTGTCACCATAAATTCTAAACTCAACCACTTCATGGTCACTATGACCGAGACGGCCGCCAATTGCCATGTCTCCCACAAGACCCTCCCTGTTCTCCAGCAACAGATCTAGGAGGGCACCTTTCCTAGTTGGCTCTCTTAGCACCTGCACCAAGAAGTTATCATCTAGGTGCTTTATGAACCTCCTGGACTTGCTCGTGTCGGCCGTGTGGTGATCCCAGTTGATGTCTGGCAAGCTGAAATCCCCCATAAGGACAAGGGGAGTTGATCTCGAGGCATCTCTTAGTTCTGCAAAGAATAATTCATCAGCATTGTCATTCTGGCCAGGTGGTCTGTAATAGACTCCCACAACATCCCCTTTATTTGTTCCTCCCTTAATCCTTACCCAGAGGCTCTCAACTTTGCCATCACCAACTTGAAGTTCCACACAGTCCAGCCCCTGCTTCACATACATCGCCACCCCGCCACCCCACCTGTCCCTCTTGAAGAGCCTGTAACCATCTATTGCAACGCACCAGCCACAGGACTCATCCCACCAGGTTTCGCTTATGCCGATGATGTTGTAGCTGTGGGACTGGGCCAAGACTTCTAGCTCATCCATTTTATTCCTCATACTGCGTGCGTTTGTGTAGAAGCACTTCAAATGCGCCTCCGTACATGCAGCACCTTGTGTATCCAACCGAAGGACCTTACTAGCACACAGTCCCTCTGATTCTAGCACACTATCCCTTAGCTTATCACCAGCATGCCTGGTTTTATCCCTTTCCCCCTTCAACTCCAGTTTAAAGCCCTATCTATCAGCCCTGCCAACTCCTGAGCCAAAATCCTTACCCCTCTCTGAGAGAGGCACATCCCATCTGGTGCCAGCAGGCCCGGGGTCGCGTAGACCTTCCCGTGATCGAAAAACCCAAAGTTCTGCCGGTTGCACTAGTCTCAAAGCCACGTATTAATGTGACGAGTCTGCTTGTCAGCATCAATCCCCCCTAGTGGAAGGACAGAGGCAAACACAACCTGTGCCCCTGATCCTTTAAGTAGTCACCCTAAAGCCCCTTTTGATCACTCTCGGACTTCTCGTTACTACCTCGTCATTACCAGCCTGAAAGACCAGTAGCGGGTAGTAGTCAGTGGGCCGTACCAGGCAAGTGACTTTCTTAGCTAAGTCTCTCACCCGAGTCCCAGGGAGGCAGCAGACTTCCCTGTGGGTTGGGTCTGGATGGCATATTGGTCCCTCTGTCCCTTTCAGAAGGGAGTCCCCCATGACAATAACCCTTCTTTCTTTTTTGACAGAAGATGTAGCAATGCAGCGGGTAGGTTGCCTCGCCTTAGGCACCCTCTCCAACTGGGAGGGGCTTTTGTCTATTTCGTCTGACTGTTGTGTTCTAGAGCCTCATACCTGTTATATAAGGGTAGATAGGAAGGTGAGGTGGGCAGGGAGAGGGCTCACCTATCACGCCGAGCAGGAACCTGCCTCCATTACCCCCTTGGCCTAGGTCTCCTCCTACTGCCTGGTGGGATGAGGGAACTTTTGTCTTCTGCATAGCAGGAGACACTTGTGCTGTTGCAGGCTCGTGAGTCTGTCTCAGAGAGGATAGAGTACACCTCCACCAGTCAATTTCCCTCTCTGACTCCCTGATGCTCCTGAGTCTGCTCACCTCCTCCCGAAGCTCCACTACCTGGTTGAGCAGCTCTTCAATCTGGGCACACCCCCCACAGGCATACCCCTCGCTGCTGCTGTTGGATACCGACAGAAGACTCGGGCACGCCCTGCAGCCCACGACCTGGACAGCAGTGTGTTTCCCCAAGCCCTTGGTCTGAGTAGCCACATCGGTGATCTTCTGTGGCTGAAGATCCCTAGCACAGATTGTCAAAGAGCTGGCTCATAAACAAGAAATCATCCAGTCCCCACGATGGGGAGGCTAGAATAAGTGAAGAACCTTGGTAATTCCTCCCAGCATATGCTGTATTAGCTTGTCACAAAAAAAAAAAAAAAGAAACAAGTAGCGATAAAAATTCCGCAAGTGTAAGGTGCAAAGCAACTATCATAGTCACTGTTAATTGGAAGCAGGTCAAACTACAGAAGAAAAACAAGTCCAGACTTGCTAAGAGTAGAAGTAGTAAAAGAGATGAACTGAGAGGAAAGAAACAGAGCTGTATCATTGAGCAAGGGAAGAAACTAGGAGGAATGGTCTCTTTCCTGGCTTTAAAATTGTCTGATATCTACTAAAATTAGTAGTAGACCTTTTTTTTGGGGGGGGGGGGGGGGGGGGGGGTATGTAATGCAGAAACATGTTTCTGCACAAAAAATCCAGCTGCTTTATTTGGACAGTGATGAAGGGCATCATGTCAGTTTTTCAGCGTTTTTACTCACCGGGAGAGTAGTTTTAAAACAGGTGCATCCATTTGAGCTACTGCAATTTGTAATGACAGCTTGTGGCTCCAAGCTCAGACTTGGAAATTGAAGACCTGGAAAGAGCAGAAGACAGGCCATTTTAGCTGTCTGAAGAGCCACCACAGAAGAATGGAACATAGAAGTATGCACTTACTACACTCCTGGTTTCCACTATGCATAAGTAGACTACTCAATTGGCTAGTACTTCAAAGTGTCACCATGAACTTGTTTGCTTTTTCATTTCAAGATACACATAATAAGAAACTACAGGAAAGTTTTACTACTGACTTTGGAAATAAACAGACACAGCTACCTTGGGGAAAAAAAACACTCCTTAAACACTTATAAAAAGTTTTTTTTTTTTTTTTTTTTTGGGGGGGGGGGGGGGGGGGGGGGGGGGGTTGGCCAGAACTGGATGCTTTTGAAAACCCCTAAGTGTTGTTTGTATTGTTCTTTTGTTTCTTTGTTTTTAACAGAAGTGTCCTTTATTCTCTATGCCTCTATGTTATAGGTTTAGGAATAGAATTCTATTGGTTTACATGAACAAAAGAGACAATATCAAGTATCTATGAATGCTTTGTATGTCTTATGAAGTGCCCATATTGCACCATGCCATTATGGATTTTTTTTTTTTTTTTTGGATACACATTATAACCAGACTTCTTTGAGAAATGGATAGTCTTGGTCTCACTTCAAATTGCAGCCAGATGCTTTGCTTATTAATGTTCAAGTTACCTTTTTGTTGTTGTTGTTTTTGCGGGGGATCTGTACAAAAGGCAGAACAAACCTCAAAGCTGTAATGAGTCCAAACTGTAGTTCCCAGTAGTAAGTCACAAAATCAACTCTTGGGAACAGCTACACTTCTGTACTGAGTCACTAGCTATCCAATAGAAGAGATCTGTTTCTTGTTCAAGGAGTTGACAAGACAGTAAATCAAAAGTTTGCTTTTTCATAAGGATTAAAATAACCTTGTAAGAGAAAGGGAGGTGAAGTAGAAAATATCCATTTGGAGGGTGAGGGAGAAGATATAGTTTTGGAGGTATTCATTAAATAACAAAAAAAAACACAGCCTCAAGAAAATCCAGTGATATTGCTGGAAGGTTTGGAAGATAAAATGCTAGTTTTAAGTTCTGAAGCACTGATCTCCACAGACATGATTTGAAACCACACAGGTTTGTCTTGCTCTGTAGTCATATTTATAAATATTCAACCCTTCTTTTTCTACTAGTCTCATGATGAATGAAGGTGTTACTCTATCCTAGGTTGTACAACTTTTCTCTTTTTCTCTCCCTGTCTTATGAGCCTTAATTTATTTTCAGCTTGACATTTGATTTTGGTTATAAGGTTGGTTTGTTTTTTCCCCACTTTCAAATATGCACTCCTCATCTCTGGTAAATAGATCAGTTTAAATCAAAAAGCAAAGCATGTCTTGTTTAAGGGTTAAGAGTATGGGTACAAAACAATTATCATAAAAATGTTTTTCACAAAAATGTTTTTAAAGCTAAAAATAAATACGTATTTACCATGCACATACACTCAGTGTTGACAAATATTTTTTAATAATATGGTTTTAAAAGTTTGGTTTCTCACTCAGTTTAATATGAAAAAAAATAAGCAGATGGCGACACAGTATGTGCCTTTTGGATATTATGATAAGATATCCATTGCTGAAATGTAAAAATTACCTTGTGGCTACTTCATCAGTATAGTAAGATATGCTGTTTGAAATGCAGAAGCAAAGATTTAGAATTATGAGTTCACTCAGCATGCAGAGGAGTTTTCAAAGCAAATTGAAGTTCAAGTTCAGAACAGACTTTTTATTTGAACAGTTTTTGTAATATCGCAGTTAAAAGATCCCCTTAAAGCAGCTATTAGTTAAGCCTCCTGCCTTCTTTTAATACACCAATAATAAATGTTATAGCTACAATAAAATACACAATACCTGAAAATTGCTGTTATGAGATCTTCTTCAACACAGCAATTAATTAAGAAATGTTAAACCAGTAAAATGTAGAAAGACATAATATGTTTTGAAGCACCTCAGCAGTCAGTTTAAAATATACCTATGGAAGGGAAAGAAGCTTAAATATAGAGTGGAGTTTGAGTTTGTACTGTGCATTTTTCAAGTTACATACGCTAAGGCTATGTTTTTTCACCCAAATTTAAATGACTGGAGGAAGTTTCAGCACCAAACAAGAAAGGCAGTGACAAATATGAATTTCTCAAGAAACAGTTGGGGTTATTTATTGAAAATATAAAAGAATACTCCCCTAGCCGTCTCCAGACATTTTAAGAGCCACCTTCCTATTCCTTAGAGGGTTAAGCCTCTAAGCAAAAGGCTACTACCATATACTGCAATTTTAAAGAAGGTTTAAGCACAGGAAGGCTAACTACTGTAAAAAGAAACATGGTATGCATCTTCACGGTATTTTACAGGCAGCTCCAACTGGCTTTGTCTGCTCTCCAGCCCCGCTGGATGTAAGCCAGCAGCAGACCAGAAGATGCTGAGGTACAATTAACATGGCACTGAGTTTGAGCTAATAAGCCTTGCTGCGAGACAAGGCTTTTAGGCTCATATGGCACTCAGGCTCAGTGCCGTGCTAACACAGCTACATGGCTTCCACTTCGGAGCTGGCTTGCATCCAGCTGGTCCAGAGAGCAAGCAAGGACAGCTGGTATTTGCTCTGAGCATGGGCAAGATTTACTAGTGCCTACCACTGCCTGCAGGAAATGCAGAGCCCAGACCGTGAGCAGGACCACGCTGTAAGCAAGACCTTCTGCTTCTGTTAGCTAGAAATACAAGAGAGAATGGCTGAAGGGAACATCTATGTACTCGCAAGGCTCAGTGAAAGTGTAATAAGGGGAGGATTGTATCCAAAACACACTTTGTATGTGTACTTCTGTCAATCTTGGATGATTAGATCAAGTATGTTGTCCTCCTGTGACACTGCAAATCTAACTGCCCTGTGTTCATGAAAGAAAATGGTACGAGTATTATTTTGTGCCTTCTGACAAACACTATGCACAGAAAGGTCACATCTGCCTGTGACAGTGTTCAGACAACCAAAAATCCCCAAGTTTGCTTGTACCATCATGTTCAGAGTTCACGAAACATTTGGGTTATTACTCAAACCCAGTCTCTCAGTTGCAGGAAACAAGGAAATTCAAACAGTGAAGAGCATGAACCTGGGCTTCTAACTTAGGGGGGCTCTATCTGAGATATAAGAATGAAATCAAGTCTAATGCAAAGTCCAATTTACAATCTTAGCAATATATGTATCAGTGGGTTAACTCAATGGTTCCTCTTACTCCAACAGGTTAGGAAGCAATATACAGGGTTAAAATAGGCTTTGGTGAATCAGAGTGAATGCTTTTCAGATACAAATACAAATATATAGCAGGATCCAAAGATAAGTCTTTCTAAAACTTGTGGGGAGGGAGAAGGTGGGAAGGAACAGACTTGTAAGCCATGAAATTTGACGTTACTGAGAAATGAAGAAAGTATACCAGAAGTTTTGAATTAAATAGAAAATAAAGTTATTAAGAAGGGAGGGAAAATACAACATTTTTTAAAAAGAAGCTTCTTCTAAAAAATGTTGCATATAAGAATTTGAAGTATGAAAACATTAATTCCCTATGTAGATTGAGTATCAACAGAAAACTACTTCTGTGCAGGGAGCTTAAGGCAAGAGGAAAGACAGCAACCTGTCTAGGTGACGCATCTATTTACAGAACACAAGCAGCTTGTAACTCTCAAAGCTGAACCGCTTGAGTTTAAGACAGGTTCTGACCAAAGGAGACAGGGTGCAGTAAAGAATAAAAGAGCACATGGGGGAAGGTGTTGAACAGATCTGCCTCAGAACTAGCTGCTGCTGGCATACAGCAGGGAAACGGTCTCCTCTTGGCAGGATGAAAAGAGACCCAGTGAGGAGCTGATACTACTAGCTGGAACCTGACTTCTGAAAGATAACCCTTGATAGTTCTTTCCCAACCAAGGGAATTAAGATTACAATCATGAGATGAGGGAAGCTAAGCCCAGGGACTCCCCTACAGGAAAAAAACAGTGGCTAAATGCAAACTTCACCGAAGACCCATTTAGTAAATTACCTTTGCTATATATAAGAGGTAGTAGTTGTCACAAGGCAGACCTTCTACTATGTCTGATACTAAACTGATAGTCATGAGAAATACTTTAGTTTTAGTATTACAGGAAAGCTCAGAGCAGAAGTTAGCTTACTAAAACGAAGGGTTATACAGAGGATTTATCTGACAGCACTTTAATACCACCATCCCAAATGCACTTCATTCAAAGTATAGCAAAATTTAATTGTAACTGTAGGCATTTTCTTGCCAGTTCTCCACAAACAGTCCATGGATTTCATACAACTATTGATCAAAAGTTTAGTGATGAAGGTACCTATTCCTACTCAATTTACACATTAAAACTGACTTTCTACTGTTTTGAAGCATATGATGGAGGTTTACATCCTGAGGAGTAGTTAGGAAGAATTTCTATGGATTGAAAGTAAATCATTATCAGTGCGTAAACACAAATGTGGACAGTTAAATGCATGGCTAGAACACAAAGATAGCTACAGTCAGTCATTCCTGCACAGAGCTGTACGGTCAGACCTTCATACTGGGAACACCCTCAAAATCCCCTATTTGTAATGTATAGGACCGAATGCCAGGTCCAGGCAGAACTCAAACTACTCATTTCCTCCCCATAAATTACAAATCTCACTGCTCTATTAGACACTGAGGCTGGTTGTGCATCCAAGCCTCCCATCAAGGTCAGACTTGGCAGCATCCACAGTCTTGTCTCCTCCTACAAGCATGGATTAAGAACCCTCGGCAGCCTTTGCAGATGCACATCCACTGCTTGGATCAAATGAATAGCTGTGGCAGGAGAACTGAGCTCGAACTGCTCTCAGGTTGTCAGCAGTCAATGGGCTGGATAATTCTCTTACATCTACCCTTCTGATTTCAAGTTTCTCACAAGGCTGAGCATTTCTTTGAACAGCCTCCAATTCCTACTGATGACCACACTTATGTTTTTCTTTTACAGTATTCTATTACACTCTTTACTTGTAAATTCAGCTCCTAAACAAATCTTAACAAAGACAAATCATGTCCATGAATCTAGCAGTGAAAATACAGAGAAATCAGCAGTCTGGCTCCAGCAATAGCTGGCATTGCAAACGTGTTCCCTAGGATGCTTTTTACTCATGAACTGTGCCTTACTCCAATTACTAATTACATAGTTTCCTATTATATTTATGTTTGACATGAGACCTCTCATCTCCAGCGCAAGTCAATAAAGAAAACTAGGGGGTTGTACTGCTCAGACTTAAATGCTAAATCCAATGCTTTAACTGCTTTAACGTCTGAAAAACAATACTATGAGGAAAAGAGAAAAAAGATAGACTGGGGCTACATAATAGCAGTAAAGCTGCATTTACAAATAAAGTAGTTTATTTGACGAAAAATTTGGTTCTTAAAACACAATTACTTGTCTCAAATGCAGACTTGAATGCCCTTAAAGGTTGAGGTGCTTTAAAATCTGAGGGGTCAGGATTTTTGGTGCCAAGGTTTCAGAATTGCTTCTCAACCTGCTGGAGATCACTTGTGAAAAACATTAGGTAAGCAAGATATGAGAGCTCAAGCTTGTAGAAACGTCAAAATACGTAAAGTCCATAAGCCCCAACTACATTTTCTCAGTTCTGAGTCAGTTTCAAGGTGATAAGAGAAGGGTTTTCTTTTAACAAACTTGTATGAATTTAAAACAAACCAAACAAAACCAAGAACCTCTAGTGGAACTAAAATGACAGCCATTACTATTATCAAGTCAAAATGAAAGATAGTTTTTTCAAATTTGTAAGGGGGGCATATTAGGTTCCTCACTAGATCATACAATTATAGTGGTTTTAATAGAAAGTCTAAACACTAATAGTCTCTGACTTGAAGTTCTGTGGGTTTGTATGTTTACAAAACATGGATCCTGACCTAGTTGACATCTACTTCAAATTTCCTCTTCCGCTGTCTACTTTCCTCACTTTTCTTCAAAACAGTTGTAAGAGCTGCTCCTTTGATATTCTCCCTTGCCACCGCCCCCAAAAAGAAAATATTATTTCTTTTACACTTAAGCAGCAGTTGCTTTCCCTCCAGCATGTGTCTTGGGTACTATTTAATACAGGCTCTAGTTAGCAGGTTTTGGAACTCCACCCTTTTTGTAATAACCACACATCCAAAAATTGATTCTGTATTAAATTTGTATTAAATTGCTATCCAAAACACAAGCATTTCAGTACTATTTGGATTGAAGAAATTAATATATTGACTATTATAATTTCATTATGTGCAGATAAAATTAAATAACTTCTATCCATCCTATGAGCACTCTAGGTCTGACAGTTTTTGAAACTGGCATTCTCTTTGCCAGTAGTGTGACTCCAGTGGAATAATACTACTAAAAAATTAAATTTCAAAATTTATAAATTCACTTTCCATGGATTCAATCTATGATACATCTTAAACCCAGCAGTGAAGCATACAACAACTTTAATGTATTCTTCCTACCAGTATTGGAATCACCCACATTTATAGATGGTAAAATTTGTAGAAATAAATTTTACAAAATCTCAGTTTATATCCGCAGTTGATATGGTTTCAGAGACAATTTACAACTTCTCCATTATCTCCTTTTACAAAATGTAGAGAAGCAGGAATACAATCTTCAAAAGCTGCGGTGTAGAAAAAGAGATACCCCAAGTGACTCAGAGCATCCCCAACAGGGCTTTTAAGCCTTCTGCCTTTCAGGAAGGATCAGGCACATGGTGCTGTTTGCTCTTCACCTGTGAGCCCCATCTCTCAATAATCATCACCCAGAGAAAGGCACGTTTTAAGAAACATGAACAGATGCTTCTCTCCTATCAGAGAACAGCCAGAGGAAGCAATGCTGGCAGTTTCATCTAACAGCACACTTGTCATCACCCTGAATGCGGTTTACCAGAGAAGATCTGAAACACCATTTTACCTGCCTTAAGAACTCGTCATATCATAATCTAAAGCGTAGGACTTCCCATGCCAGGCAAGTGTCCTAGTCAGCAAAAAAAATAATCACCACCATTCTTTTTTGTGGCCAAATAATACTTAATTATCATCAGAAAGCTCATGCACCCTCTCCAATAGCAGGTGTTAAGCCAGTGGTAAAGGCATTAGTAGATAAATTACGTAATGTAAGGATACTACAATATTATAATTGCTAATATAATGCATAAGACTGTGATAAAGTAATAACATTTAATCAGTAACATTATATAAAAATATTAATATGGCTTTTTGATAGGACTTCTACTAGGACTTTGTAGAAGCTGAAATAAGTTATTTTTAGAATTTATTTATTTACTTTTACACCATAGCTACAATGTATTTTCAAGGAAGGTTCTGCATATTTGGTTACTTTTTTTTTTTTTATATTGAGCATATATCAAGTAATTCCTTCAGCTTTGTACATTTAACGTGAATGCTAGATTTTTCAGAGTTTGTGGAATTTGCATGCACACAGAAGAAAAACTATGCCTATAGGACATTTTGGTTTCTTCTGCTTCTTTTAATCCGTACAATCTTGTAGAGGAAAAAACAAACAACAAAAAAAACAGAGGCCCAAAAAAGCAGATATATACACACTAGCCAGCTCACACCATAATTACAACAAAACATACAAGTGAAACAGAGGTGGTTACACACAAGAGAAGCTAAATCATTTACATGGGAAGATGCATATCCATTGAATAGGGGAAAACTAGTAGTGGAAATCTATGTTTTAAAGCAGCTGCATTTCTGTGTTCTCGTTTCAACTATTTGCATGCAAAAGTAACACAGCATTAGCATAACTGCTCTGCAATATGGCATAATTGCTGGAACAATATAAAACTCATACATTCCAAAATCATTTGTATACATAATTTCTGCAATAATGTCAAAGGAAAAAAAAATGCAAAACAAACAACAAAAGATCTAAAAAAAATTTAAGAGGGGGAGGGTTAAAAGTTTAACCTCAGCAAATTTTTGATCTCGAGTTACCTGTCTTCTTCTATTCTGTGCATGTACTAGGTTGAATAAATGTTAAAGACCTGAATGTTATAAGAAAAATTTCAAAGTAGTTGTGTATATCATTAGCTAGCTACTGTTATTTACCTACCTCAAAAACTGTTCAATAGACTGCAAAGGTTTTCTTGTGACTTGTGATGAGAATGACAACAAAAAGAAAAAGCAGTAACTTCTTCCAGCTACCTAACTATTCTTCCAGTATCAGGGAAAACCAGCAAATATAAAGCCTTTGGCTCTATATTGTGTTCCTTTTAGAAGGGACATCTGAGAGGGGGGTAGGAGTGTGTGTGTGTGTGTATAACAAAAAGAAACAGCCACAGTGACATTAACTCTTCAGAAATACCTAGTTCTATGTCTTTAAGGGAAAACCAGACAATTTGAAAGTCTTGAGTATATTTTCCGAAGTATTGAAGGCAAACTAGTTGATGGCCTGTATCAGGTAAAGTAAAATCCATGTTTCTTTTCCTTTTTTTTTTCCTCCAATATCGGAGACCTGGAAACATTTCATCACATTTTTCTACAGTTGATACGTGTAAAGCAAAATGAAATGCTATTTTTTCCTGTTTCCAGATTCAAACATCTCTCCATTTCAGAATATATTGTTTTACAGACTGTTTTTACTAGTCTGTTTCTAGTAAACTGAAAACAAAACATTCATAAAGATTTTAAAGAAATAAATGGAATAGAGCACCCCATATAGTAGTGCAGGCTCCCTTCCCAACCTAGATTGGGTAAAGGTTGCCAATACCTCTCCCATATTCCTCTGGATGCATCTGTATTTCTTATAGTTCTACTAGTCTCCCAAATTTCCCTCATTTTGCTGGGTATGGATGTTATTTCCCATTTGAAGATAACACCCCAATGAAATAGCACAGTACTAACAAGTACAAAGGAGCTGTGCAGCACAGTCGTAGCTGTTAACACCCCTTTACACCAAGCCTGAAGGATACAGGTACACAGGTAAGCTGAGCACACAGCTGAAGCATCAAGGTAAAGCAGCTCTAGTCTGCTCTATCACTTTCTCCATCTGGATTCAGCAAAGCACATGCAAGGAGAAATCTATCTTCCTGCACCAAGCTAACAGTAATACCCCCAAGAATAATAAAACCACTATAAAAAATGAACTTGTTCTCTTAAAAGTAGTGAAAGCAAGCCTGCTTCGAACTGATACAAGTCTGCAGTTACTGAAGACTGAACTTCTAGATAAAAAGCATAAAATAAATTAACAAAACGGTCTTCCTAAAGAATTATCCAATGCATCTTGTGTATAATCAGCAGTCCAGAGAATATATAACTGAGGTGATGTAAACCAGACTGGCAAAAAAAAAAAAAACACTTAAGTGAAGCATAGTACAGCACTCATTTAAATGGCACATTCCAGGTGGAAGTGCGTGTGCCCTGCTGGTGCTTTGAGCTGGCCAGCAGCAACGAGCCACAACCCACATGCAAAACTGCCGCTGAACCTCCTGGAAGTTTTCCAGATTCTCTACTGGAATTTGGGAAAAGCAAATGCTTCAAGGGGCAATGCCATGCTGCCATGGCTTTACTATGGGAAACATATTTACACCACTGGCTCCATTCAGCTCTTTATGACACAAGACTGTGGCATCACTTTACTGCCCAGGTGCTCCTTACAAACCCAAAAGGGCATGAGGGGCATTAGAAGCACGCTGGCTCCTTCGTGCCAGAGTCACTATGGGGGCTGTGCTACCTCCTGCAGATGGGGCCCAACCTCCCTTCCACTGCCATGGGAGAACAGAAATAAATTGGCTTTGGAAAAAGCAGAAAAACACAGCCAGGCCTGCCTTTCAAAAGAAAAAAAAAAAGTTTTCAGGGCCTTAGGTATCCTTGAGTTCTTCATCTGCTTCCTACGTGTCTATACTAGGCCATGTATTAGCTGATATAAGCAAGTGAAACTCCTTGTAAGCACAGCTCACGTTTTGAAGCTAAACCACTGTCTGCATCCCACTCACTGTTTGTCTTCACAGCAAAATCCGCAGGTCCGCAACCTGAAACAGCAGCAGGATGTCTGCCCGTGGCACACGGGTGCCCTATTTGCCTCCACATGAGTTCTTGCCTACCCAGTGCCTGCTCCTGCACATCTGCACCTGGGCTCGGAGGCCCATATCTGCCAAGCAACCAGTCACAGCCAAGCCTGCCCTAGCAGCACCCCACCACAGCTGCTAAGATGGAGCATGGTGGCACCGGCGGCCATTTTACAATCACCATGCCTGGGCAGAGCCAGGGCCTTCCTGCGTTCCCTCACTGCCTGTCCAGGTAGCAGGGCGGTTTTCATCAGGCAGCAACACAAAAACTCCTAGGCAGTCTAAAAGAAAAGCTGAATGAATGTGCCTGGTTAACTGTGTGCACAGCATTCCCCATGCATCCACAGTCTGATATTCACCTCCCTTCTCCAAAGGGAAAGGCAGCCCGGAGCCTGAGGCACCTGGTGCAGGCCTTACCAACATGTACCATCAGTGCTCTTGGCCCAATACAAACAGTCGGTTTTGAGGTGACCGAAACCATTCGTGAACGAGACCTTAGGTTATGGCAGCTTACTCTGTGAAAACAGGAGCTCAATGCTCAATATAGGTTAAAAAAAATAATCGATCCAGTGCCAGAGATTACTGGGAACTATACTACCATATAAATCCTTGGTTTACATACATATCAATACTAACTGAGCTCTGATCCCTTTATTAAAACAAAAAGGAAAAACAGGAAAAATATTTTGAGAAGGGGAACAAATAATTACCTCAAAAGGCTGTGCTTGAAAGACTGATGGTATGGGTTAGGACTCTAACATGAAAAGAGAGTAAGAGGTCTACAAAATCATGATTAAGGGAAAGATCTTATAAAGACAGAGTTCAACAATTCATCAGTTCTTCCAACACTAAAACAAATTTTTTCAACCCCAATAGTGGACCTGTAAACTCTTTGTCAAATAACGTTGAAGATACAATTTCAAAGGGAAACCAGACAAGTGTTTGAAAGAGAAGGACTTAGAAAATTAAAAAGAAAAAGATAAGGCTTTTTTTTTTTTCCTTCCTTAAGACACCCTCAGATGTAGAAAGTTGGGAAATTGAGAAAGCAAGCAGAGGAAATAGTAACATTTTACTTTTTTATTTATCCATTGGTATCTGTTTATGGCCAATCTTGGTGAGAAGACACTGGGCTAGGAAGACTCTGAATTGAACAAGAATGTTTCTGGATTCTCATTCTAGCAGGTTATTGGATGGCACTGTTGCTCTAGAAGAGCAGAGATCTTATCACCAGCTACACCATATACAGTTGGTAAGCTTTACCTTCCAACATTTGCCTCTGAAACTCCATCCATTCTGCAGTACATGGTTGAAGTAAAAATGCTTTGCTGAATCCCACCTAGTGGGATAATAGTAGGGTGCTTGTCTCCCAGAGTGTGTACTGCAAACAAATCTGACATCTCTAGAGCAAATTCTGGTACTGTTTTGGCTTTCACAATGCAAGGAAGCTCAGATCCCTAAAAAGTTAAAGTCACTGTTTCTGAACCACTACCTCAAACTCCCCATCTCAGAACGCTTCTCAAGATTCAAGATTCTCAAGAACCCATCTCAGATTCAACATGTTACACTGGGACAACTGTTTACAGGGAAGACTGACAGACACACTTCTGTCCACGCATCCCTAACTTGTGTTTTCCGAATACACAACTCAAGGTAGCAGGAAGGTTTTCTGTCTTAAGAAATGTTCTTGGCTCCTTTCTCTATTCACTAAGCTGCGTTCAAATAGCTTAGAGATGACTGACTGGGGTGATGTTCAAATGCACCCAACAGGGGAAAGCTCCCAAACTTGCTTTAGAATGACTCTGTGTCCCTGTTGGAGAGTAGGTGTCTGATTATACCTACTGAAGTCCGCACAGTTTATTCTCTCTCCATCTTGATTAGGAAGTTTGAATCTGTGCTCAGTAAGAGGTTAGTGATGAAAAAACAGGTACAGCATTTTGTACGTATAGCTAATATCATCTAAGTGATTACCCATAATTACTTTAGCTTATGGGCAATCCATAATCCATTTCCTGTAGTGTTCTCTCAGTCAAAATCTTCTAGTTTGTCTACTTGTCTTCTTGTTTGTCTACTGTACTGACTTGCTAAAACATGTATCAATGTTCCTTCCACAATCTTTCTCTCCTCATTTTCAGTAATACAGCATTTTTTTTCCCCTCACTATAGCATATATTGATGTAGTCAAACTGTATCATACAGATTGGTGGCACATTACTGTAAAATAATAAAATCCAACTGCTGACTGACATAAATACTACGTTAAGTTTGTATACATATGTACTTGAAAAAACATTAATCAGCATGGTCTGTATAACATACACTTTTCTGAGAACTTACATATAAACTACAAATCTATATTACCTGTACACTAGCATAGGGACAGGATAATTCACTAATCCTGATCCTAAGAAATTCCCTGCAATGACTGTGGGAACAACCTCCAGGAACAATTTACATATGGTCTTCATGATTTTCAGGATGCTTCTAGCAAATATCCTTCACCACTGCCTTGGATCTAGCAACGTTGGCTTTGAGCAAGTGACTGGTCGATATACATAATGCTCCATGAAAATCAAGTTCTTTGTATGTGGAAAATGCACTGATTGATGTATAAGGAACAGCAAGAGGTCACAAGTAATACATCTTTAAAATACAGAAGGCATGCCATAAACCCTTTTTCTGAAGTATGATTTCAAACATCTTTGTAATGTTTGGAAATATAAGACAGATATGGAAGATTATAAAATTCATCAATTTAATTGTAGCAATAGAGATCCTGCATAAGGATCAGGAAAAGACTTTTTTGACATTTCACATCTAGTCATCTGAAAAAGCACAAAAGGAAGATATAATGATCCTAAAATAACATTTGCCATACTTGAAACATCTGTTCCAGTCTGCATTTATAGTTCTCCTATGTTCTTATCATTTCCTTGCATCTTATCACATGATTCAAAACAATATAAAAACAGGTTTTCTAAATTTAAGGCAATAGGAAGGAGGGGATAAATGCATGCATCTCTCTGCATCCATCCCTAGAAATTAAAGCATGCTACAGGTAACAGTGTTTACCACTTAGTCGGTTTCTTTATACTGTCTCTGCTCTCAACTCAAAACCATCTCTGACTTTCTGCTCCCTCTAAGTAGGGTATTTAATAGAGTATTTAAGACTTGGATAACAGGAATAGGGAAAAAAAAAAAGTAAAACAAAAAGCACACCTTCAGATGCTCAAATATTGCCACTGTGTTTTTGAAGCAGTTTTTCCATCACAGAATATATTAAACTGATATAATACCATAAGACTCTCCAGCTCTGATGGGGGCAAGGAAGATGTCTGTTCTTTAACGGAATTTGTAAAATATTTATTTGCTTATTTGGGGATTATTTCTTGGTAGAAAAGTAATAGATAATAATAGATAATCAATAGACGGTAATAAACAATAGATAATTGTTTTGTCTGATAGGTAGATGATCGGATTCTTCAACTGTGATGATATGATGATACTTGAGCTACTTTATACACTATAATCCAAAGCAGAAAATCTGACAAAATAAAGGCATCCCAGCAATTACAGGCAGTGCTATAAACAGAATAGCGAGCTTGGAAAAAGCTTTGATTGCAACTGAACTATGCTATTTTATAAAAGTGTTAAAGCTGTGAATCTAATTATGCCCTAACGTACAATGGAGAATCAGGAATTTCAGACAGCTATATTATTCTAGGTATGGTAAGAGATAGGTAGCCCTAATACTATATGTACTGCGATATTACTCAGATAACAGATTTGATGGTGGTTTTTGCGTCAAAAAGCCAACATTACTACACTTGTTCACCATGAATCCTCCCAAGGGTAATAATTTTCTAATGTAACAATGTTGGTCATATAAACTGCCTGCCTCTGTCAGCACACTGTTTGTATTAACTCATATACTTCCACTGTAGAGAGTAGACGCATACCAGTTTTATCCTCTGAGAATCTCATTTCAAATAGAAGCAGGATAAGATCGTTGCATGGGAAACAAACTTACCAGGTAACTAATGTAGAGCTAGACTAACTACCAAGTGACCATTTTTATCTCAAAGTGACCACAAAAAGTTAACATGATCCAAATCCATTTTTTTTAATGAAAAACATGAGATTGAGGTTTGCTTCAGTCACTAACAGCAAGTTTTTTGTTTTTTTTTTTTTTTCTTTAAACAGATTTTGTAACAGCGTTGTAAAACAATTACGTAAAAAAAGAATTGTTTGTTTATTCTAACAGAAAGGTAAACATCAGGGTGACTTAGACCAATCAAGGCTAAGCAACAGCCAGAACAGTAGCAGATGAAAGGCAGCATTGACTATTAATTATGGAAGATAAACACTTCCTTGGACAATGAGCTACTTTCAAAAAACAAACAGAAGTCAATTTACTTAGAGGTATTCCTAGGAGACAAAATTGAGGAATTTGTTTGATAAATTATTCATCATAGATCATTCCCACAGTTTTAATTATGATACTCTTCCCATACCAGTCAACACTAAGAGAAGCTCAAGGGACTCTAAGGCTCAAGACCACTGATTGTAGGAAACAGTTTTCACCTTCACATTGACAGTATGTATGGGGACTGGATTCAGTGAGTAAAAGCTGGTATCAGCTAGTAATCTTTATAGTTCATGGAAAAAGTGCAGGTTATCACGCAAAAGAATTAAGCGAGACTGAGAAGATGAGATACACAGACTCCTGAATACTGCAGTAGTTCCTGCTGGTCAGAGAGAAACACAGGTGCACTAACTTCTTTGCCACTGCCACACTGTTCTTGTTAAAAGGTGAAAAAGATGACATTTTCCAAGAGCTGAAAAAGTTGTGCTCTTCACAGGGAATTAATGAGTCCTTGTCTTCTTAAGAGCAATAACCTCAGCACCAGTCAAAAACTTTCAGTCTCCCAGTCACAACATACCTTGAAAAATCTGCCTCAAAGCACTAGACTTGACTGAATTAAAAATAATAATAAAAACATTGCAGTAAGAGTGAAAAGTGACAAAACCTTCATAATCAGATCACTGTATCCCTTTTATACTTTCTGTAATGAAAATTTCTCCTTTGCTTTAAGGAAAAATTCAAGACTAGTTCAAAAGAGCAACTGACAGGAAGCAGCAGAAGAGAGGAGTTAAGCCCCAAAAGAATGCTGTCAAGAAACTTTTTCTTCTAGGCATAAGAACACAAATACTCAAAAAAAACATTGTGGGAAGATATTCTGAGAACAGCAACAAAAAAACATCAATTTTAGAGTGCTTGTTTTCCTTGTAGAAGTCTTTTTTCATTTTTAGTTTAGTTGACTGTTATGAGTGTGAAACTACAGAACTAGAAGATAAAAATCCCCCCCAAACACCCAACTTGAAAAAAAAAGAGCAACAGTACTTGAATTGTGCTTTGTGTGTGCATGATTCGCTTTTCTTCAGTAAGTTTAACTATAGTCTAAAAGAGTGAAAAATTTGGCTATAAACAAGGGAAACAAACAGGATTGTCTATTCCAACTATTACAGATACTAATTTCTTATCTACATTTGTATCACTGACACTACCTGCAGCATACAACTACCTTCAGTGAAAACCTCACTTTTCCAAGTCACAGCAGAGGCTGAGGTAATAATACCGTCTCACTACTGATATTTTTGAATAAGTTTTTTTTTCTTGTTCTGTACCTCAGAGAAGACCCTCTTTCCCATAGCCCTGTCATCAAGTACTTCTGTGGGGCACAGATCAGACTGATTAAAATGCAGGGCGTATGGTAATAGGATAAACAAGAAACTATTGCAGAGGCATACCAGTCAGTTTGTATCCTGTTGCTTCCAGAATTTAGCAAAAGTCAGAGGAAGACTAGCTGATTTATCCAGCCAATTACCATGTTGTTCTTAAGTAATTTTTTTCACAAAAAATAGTTCATTGTTTGTCTTGATGTTGGCAAGATAACAATGCCATCTCAAAATCAGATACCACATGACCCTTATAAAGTACTGAAGGAAGCAGATAGCATGAAGCCACCTATATCTCAAAGCTTTTCTGAGGAATCATCTCCTCCTATATTCCATTTATTTAAGGCCCCTGACCATAACTGTCAGGAGAGGTCAAATAGCATTGTGGCCACATACTGTCCTGCCCCAAACTCTACGACCCAGTAAGGTCTACATGTCAGAAAAGACATTACAGGGCTGTGTTGGGCAGCGCCTTGGGGGCCTGCTGTTTGGACCACTTCGCCCTTCGGCCCACACCACACCGGCAGTGCCCCCAGAGCCTCCATGGCAGAACTCCCCTTTACTGCAGCTGTTGCAGGACTGTGGGTCTCGTGCCTGGCATCTGCAAAGCCAGCGGTGCTGCTGCAGCACCTTCCCAGGGAAGCAACTACCACTGGCATATGACTTGCCCCTCTTTACCCCCTCTCCTTCCTTTGCATCATTTCGAAGATTTTAGCTTTTGCTAGAGAAAACTAAATGTAGTGCACAACAACAGAGATAAGTCTCTTAAATACTTAATAAATATTACCCAATACTAGACATGCATAGGAATTAAAAAGTCAATTAATATGCAACACTTATACCTGATTAACAGGCTCCAAACAATGCTAAGAGCATCACAAACACAAACAAACAACAGGGAATATAAGTAGGTCCCAATGAAAAGTATAAAGTACTAGGGAAAAAGCATTGAGAAATCATCATCCATGTCTTCATCACCATCAGCAGCTGCACTGGAGACCACCCTACCCACACAGAAGACTCATCTGAAGGAACCCATCATTGTTGTTCCTATCTAGGAAGTGAGGATGGTTTTCCTTACTGTTTGCTCAGTCTTTTTTTTTCCCCTCCAAAACTAATTTTCATACCATGAAAACATATGGTGTCAGCTATGGGCCCTGCTAATACATTGCTGAGCATCTGAATGTGCTTCAACATCCACTGTTAAACAGCTATCAGGCTGCCAAAACAGTATGAAATCCCTAAAATCTTGTTGAAGCAGATTCACATACACGATTCACTACCATGTATTAGCAGGATCCATAGCTGCATTTTAACAACACAGATTGTTTTCATACATTCCTCCCCCTGCCCCATCACCAAACATTCCACCTTATTTCCAAGCCATAATCTATTGATGAGTTCTTCCTTAGCCACTGTTAAATGCATAACTTCTGTGAAGTGAGGAGGAGAGCTCCAGAAGGAATTGTATATGGTGTCAGACACTTGGGATAGGATGGGATCAGCCAGTGTGAGTCTCTTCCAGTGATACATGGGGCATTTCATTGGCAGAACGTTTGTCATTTCAGATCTCCTGGAAGCCCTTTATCAGGTGAAAAAGTCTTTATTACAGAAGAACTTCATCTCACCTCTCATCATAGTAAACGGCTGCCTTTCCAGCTCACCTCCAAACAATTATGATACATTGCTCCAAGCACAACAACACGACAACAACAGCTGTAATCGGGCAGCTAAGATTGCATACAACCTGAAGCAGAGGCATGTTAACAACATTCACTGGCTATCCTCACTCTCCTTTAGCAAAACAGCAAATTTGTGATTTTCATTTAGAGGTGACCTGCCTGAGCCACAGCATGCCACAAACACAGCCAATGCACTGGTCCCGCACGTGGCTCTCCTCCTGCTTCCTTAGCAAAAGTACACTTTGATTCCAGTCAGTCCAGCTACAAAAGCAATATCCTTTCGATGCCATCTCTGAAGCAAGCTGGTGCAATTCCTGAAGGGGAAATAGCTACCTCCTGCAGTCAAGGCAGCAGAACCAGATCATTTCTAGAGGCTTTTGTTAGCTGCCTACCTCCTCACAAGGGCACAGTTTGTTCCCAAATACTGCGCAACCAAGGTAACTGCTGGGACGATTCTTTCTCCTGTACACCTTGGGGTAACCGCCTCCTGCTGTGTGAACTTCAGCCCTGGTGCTGGTAACAGGCCAGTGCATGAAGGAGTCAAAGAGAAGTAAGGCAGTTAGAAAACAGGCAGGAAAAGTGTCAAAACCTGGCATTCACAATGCTGGAAAGTGGCATGAAGACAAATTTTTCAAGACAGTTTTACAAAGACCTAGGCTATTTTTATGCAAAGCAAGCTGACAGTTTAGGCTAGCACATAAATAACCTTCCTTAGGAAATAAGAAATATCAAAAATCCACACTTTATATTTATAAGCAACAGTCAATGAAAATTAGAACTACCAGTGAACTGAGCAGTTTGTCTAAGTTATTTGTCAGATTCTAGGTTTGGCTGATCACACTTCTTCAAGTCTGTTGATTTCCTTGATATTTAATTAGCATTGTAACAGCAGAATCAGAGCCTTTACCATCTTTGTTTCCAGTGGAAAAATAATGGGAGGCTCTGATGGCTTGAGTGAAAAACTGCCAATAGAACACATTTTTATCAATGTACTTCCTGAAGTCCCATTTCACTACGTCACAACTTCCTCAGACTTAAGCTGATTTTATCTAATATTTATTGTTTCCATTTACTTTTAATCTATTTAATTATCAAAAAGATGCAACTTTTTCAAAGAACCATGATCCACACTGCTGTTCCCAGTCGGCAGCATTAAGCCTGCTGCTGTACTACCTCTTGCTTCTACTCACTCTCTCTTCAAACACATTGTCTGGTCTCTGGATGCTTGAATGCCCAAATCCCCTGTTTCTCTATATGCTTTTCGTAATCCCAGCAACTTTTTTTTCCTCCTGCTGTCTCACAGAGCACCACAGCAGTCTGCCCAAGCACTGAGCACAGACAGAAGAGTTGTCCCCACATCATAAAGGGCCTTGTACTGTTAGACTTACCACTGTTTGGACAGCCATAGCTGAGCAGAATACCACAAAGCCTTACTTGGTGCAGGGCAAGATGCAATTTAAATTCAGCAGACCACCTCCTGCAGTAACTCTGAATAATTTCACTCTACTTCATTACAGTTTTGCTGAAGTCAGAACTAGACTTACAGATGCAGACTGAGGATAAGGTCTCAAACTACCATGGATAAATCCTCTTAGAACCACGCATTCAGAGGCTGAACGGTGTCTGAATAATTAACTGTTGCTGGGAGGAATTCTCCCAATACTGATAATTTTTGTGCATATGTACTTTATATCAGTGCTATCAGTCTGTTCCCTTGTGCTAATGTTCACAACGAATAGAAGAAAGTGATAAACTCACATGACAGGCTTTCATCATTCCGAAGACCAGAACAACAGCAACAATTATGCCATGCTGACATCCCAGCCCAGCCTCAGCCCTGCCCCACCAAGGACTTGCCTAGGGATCACTGGACTGTATCTGATGCCAATTACCCTTATTGGGCCAGAGCCTGCTACCTTGATGGGACAGCATGCATGGATTAAAAAAATAGAGAGAGAGAGAGGCAAAATGTTAAATAGTGAATTATGTCTACATTGTAGATTTTGGATGGACAATGAAAATTCAAGGAGCTTCTTTCTCAGACAATTCCCATTTCATAGCCAGAAACAGTTCCAACATGTGCACTTGGGCATAGCAGTATACAAGCCCACTGCACATGCATTTCAAAAGCAGGCATGGAGAAGCAAAAAGAAGGCTACACTAATACACCAGTGTCAAGCAGAAAAGCTAAATTCTCTAGTGTCCTGGTTTATTATATTACTCCGATACTTTCTCCTTCAGAGGGACTGGTAGTACCAAGGAATATGAATGTCTGGCACACTGTAGCCCTAAAATCACAGCAGCATTAAATTCTTCTATCTTTTAATTATTTACCTTCTCCTTTCTCTGGTTCACTGACTTTGTCACAGTTAAAAGTACTTTTGCTAGAAATACAAAACTAATCAGAAGATACTTGTTATAAAACCTTACTTCACTCTGATTTCAGCTGATCAAAACATGGCTAGTGAAGTTATATGTAAGTAATTAAATGAATACTTATACCATGAATTGACAAGTGTCCTTACTGAAGCATGTGGAAGTCAGTACATCACTAACTTCAGTAAGATCATTTATATATTAAACTTCATGTTATTGTCAAGGCTATACTGTTTTGTTCCAAATGCTGTGTCAAATGTAGTGGTATTCCATGGGCAAGAACTACATAATTGCATGCCTACACATAAAAAAAAAAGCTCCATGTTTTCAGCTTTCCTGAACAGAAACAAATGCTTCTGCAGAATGGATTACATGAATGACGACACAGACATCTGCTGAACTTGTTTACAAGAACTCCAGTCCTAAGTGACAGCTTGAGCTTGAGACCAAACCTATCGCAGCTTTTGAAAGCTGCTATTAACGTCTGTACAGTTCAGTGCAGTCATAGTAAAGCCTTGAAAGTATGACTGAAGTCACTGAACTGACAGCAAAACAACTCAAACTCATTTGCTCTGAGGTTTACCTATGAGATGTAAGTAATTTCAAAAGCAAAAAGATACCCGTCACCAGGAAAATAAACCCAACCATTTCTTTAAATTTCAAGAGACTTCACGTTCACTGAACATTTGTACGAAGTTTCTTCTTCCATATCCTCTCACATTCTCCTTACCAATAAGGCTAAAAAAAATTTTTAAATGGGAATTATTGGACCTTCTCCCCACTTCCCCCTTCCCAGTAGTAGTGCTTCCAAAGCGATAACAGATGATGGGTTTCTGTGTTTGTGCATGCAGACAGACATTCCAACAGTGTTGCACTGTTGCAATGCAAGATGTAGGTTTCACAGTGACTAGGGAAGCTGGATTATGGAGAACAAGGAATGAAATAGCATCACATGTTGGCATTATTAAGCTGCAAAGTCTTTCTGCTACAGGTATTTATAAATTTGTAGATGTAAAAGAAAAAAATCTGTTTTCAGGCTTGGATTTTTTTCCAGCAGAACTTCTTTTTTTTTTTTTTTTTTTACTAGAAAGCAAAAATTTTGTACAAAATTAGTCTTTGAGGAAAACTGAATTCTACCAAAAATGGTTTTGGCATTTAAATTGTGACAAGGCATCACATAACCAGAAAGCCCTGTACTGTGAGGTTTTTAAATTTTGCAATACAGCACTGAATAGAACCATGGTATATCCTGAGTTGGAAAGGACCCACAAGGATCATCAGGTCCAACTCCTGGCTCCACACAAGACCACACAAAAGTCAGACCATGTGTCTGAGAGCATTGTCCAAACGCTTCTTGAACTCTGTCAGGCTCAGTGCCACAACCACTTCCCTGTGGAGCCTGTCCCAGTGCCCGACCACCCTCTTGGTGAAGAACCCTTTCCTAACACCCAGCCTGACCCTCCCCTGTCCCAGCTCCATGCCATTCCCTCGGGTCCTGTCGCTGTCCCAGAGAGCAGAGCTCAGCGTCTGCCCCTCCACTCCCCTTGTGAGGGAGCTGCAGGCCACCATGAGGCCTCCCCTCAGCCTGCTCTGCTCTGGGCTGGACCTCAGCAGCTCCTCATACACCTTCCCCTCCAGACCTTTAGCCATCTTTGTAGTCCTTCTTTGGATGCTAATATTTTTCTGTCTTTATATTGTGGTGCCTATACTGCACACCATTCTCAAGGCATGACCACACCAGTGCAGAGTAGTGTGGAAATAAGCTAGATGCATTCATTTCAGATAGCAGCAATACCTTAGCAGATAAGAGTAATGTCGTACTGCCATTTCAGGTGACAACACTGACTGCTGGGTCAGTGCTTTCAAGTTAAGTCTTACAGTCCATGAGGTCACAACTGGATGATGCTTTCTGCATGAAGTGAGATCCCGACATCATAATGGGAAAAAATACTGCTTCTAATCTTTTTTTTTTTTCCATTCAGCTGCTAACTCTGTTATTTTTATAGCCTCTCTTTTCCTCATTCACGAAACACAGCTAGTATTTCAGAAGTAAAATTTATCGTTCATTACTTACAGCAAATTAAAAAATAATGATTTTCTTTCCACTAAACCCAGCAGCAATATCTTTCTCTCCAACTTTCTGACAACGTTTGGTCCAGTAGCTTTGCATTTAACCTTTACTTCCCAGGATCAGAAGTCACTTCACAGCTATGCAATCAGCCTCTCAGAGTAGCAATAAATCTTATCTTCTATTACTATTCCCATATCAAAAGTAATTGTATACTTCATGCATAGCAGCTAGATAATAAATTTGCAGTTTATCACCACAGGATTTCAAAGAAAGCATGGCTGAAAATATGTGGTTAACATACTGTCCCAACTTTTCACTGTGTGACTACAGTGGAGGTTCAGATATGAATATCTGACTTTTAGTCAAGAATTTCAGTAACACAGAAAATACCACCTTCTAATAAAGGCCTCTTCAGAGCTGGTGTTCAGCATAGGCAAGAAAGAAAGAAGGCTGCTCAGTGGGTTCACCCTCTTGAGAGCCCTCACAGCGATGAGAGTAGCAGTGTGGTGTCATGTCTCAGCTTCCCCTCAGCTTACTCCTTAAGCCACCCTTCTCCTCAACCTCCCTTCCTCCAGCTCCTCCTGACAGTGTGGTTCACCAGTGCAACAGTGATCCTGACTTCTGCACCCTAATATGGTCCTGCTTTGTAGATTCTAGTAAGCATAGGGAATTCTCATATCTGCCTCAAGTGAATGATGAAGCTCTGAGCAAACAACTATTTCTTGATCTCCATGTCAAGATAAGCCAGTCAGGAATTCCCAGCAGACACATCTCAGGGCCTATCAAGTTTAAATTTCTTTAGACAGAAAGCCCCTTAACCTCCACCAGGAGCCACCCCAAACATCACTGATCTTCGCAAACTGTTTGCCACTGAGATCTCCCAGCCTGCTTCACTGGGAAGCTACCAAGCAGCTATCAAAAACTTGACATTTACTGAAATTAGTTACGTTATCATCACCCTTGAAGAAATACAGGTCAGCCAATTATTGCTGACCATGGCTTAAGCTATCCCTGTGGTCTATGTGGAAATTTATTTACTCCAGTTTTCAAAGGGAGTATGAAAATATGATTTAAATAATTCAACTCCTCTGAACTATTACTCAGATTTTAAGGTCGCATTTAATTTCACACTAAAAATCACTGAAAACATGAATTGTGTAACTATGTCAAATCAAAGTTCAGATGAAGTTTCTATGGAATGTGACAAATGGAAATTCTAATTCGGGAGGAGCAGAACTGGGGTACAATTTCTGAAAGGTATAAATAAAAGTCAGGTATCTAACATTGATTTACATTGTGGTTTTACTACTTAATTTCCATTTCTTTTTCTCGGAGTAGGGACTGAACAAAAACATAAAGCCTTAGCATCACCAAGGCAGTAGAAACCACAGAATTACTTTTATCTCTGCTTGGAAAAGGTTTTGCAGACCTAAGGGCCCTGAGTCAGGAAAGTACTTAGAAAATCCTGTTTGTAAGGTTCACTGCTGGTTATCTGGCTGCATCAAGTCACTAACATGTAAGTAGTTTTGCTTTTAGAGATGATAAATAGAAAATGAGAAAACTACTCGTTTTGTGTACAAAGAGAAAAAGCCACTGATGCATATTCCTGACACACGAGTACAATTTGTTGCTATACAGAAAGCAACATTACCAATTCAACAGTGGCAAGAGAAATGATGATTTTGTCATAGGAAAAACAATTTGGAAAACAGGAACAAATCATTACTTTGAGCAGTATAGTTTTTCTTTATAATAATGAATACTCTTAGAAATGCAAATATTAATGTTTAAAATGAGAGAGTTAAGAAGAAATTACAAATCAGAGAGACTGATTTTGCAATTTATACTAAAAGTCAGAACAAAAAAAATGAAAAGCAACTTAAGATATTCTAACACAGTAGTATATCAGAAACAGGAAATGGCTTTAGTTAGACTCATGATTGTGTCAATTTTTTTTTTTTAATTTGTACTTGCCTTCCTTTATATCGCATTTTGGGCACATATGGTCACTTTTGCCTTGAAACTCCTTGAAGCTTTTTAAAATCAGGTATACTTAAACTGTCATGTTATTTTCCACTAAAAAAAATCATATGAATATGCACTGTTTAACTTAGTGCTGCAATATTACAGATCAGTTTTAGACTTTTTGGTTGTTTATATCGATCTGGAGTTTGGCTAGATCCTATAACCAATCTCTTATCCAACATTAAATAACAGGGGATCTTTAACAATTTTAAGTACTAAGGGTCTCAGTTTCAACAAAAAAGGCATGGTGTTTTTTAAATGAGATAAAGATTACAAAACCAGATTCTGTTCTTCCTGTGACAGTCATGGGGTGCTTTGAAAGCTGTTGACTTGATAACGGTTGGGGCTGCATATGTAGCACGACAGACAGCTATTACAAAATCAGTACTAGTTCACATGCAGCTCTGGAGAAAATCCAAGAGAAATGGATTTTCTCAAGTCACAGTCCTGCTTCTATTGATCAGATACCCAGAAGGAAAAAGTGAACATAGGGATGGACGGATTTAAGCAGCAAGCCAGTTTTCTTAACTCAGCAATGGGAGAAGTACTGGCCACACACTTTTTGACTTATCAGATACCAGGCATTTTACTGAACTCAGAAAAGCACTATAGAGCTCTTGTAATATAATCAATGCTGCGGGGCAGGCTTTCTCTGGCTTACTCCACAGGGCTCAGATCAGTTCAACCTTTTTTTGTAAGGAAAGTACCATGTGGAAAAAAAACCCTCCCAAGTCTCCCTCTTTTCCCCTGACAAATAGTTTTGCAGCTTGGTCTCCGGTACCTCTGGGACTGGCCTATTTATCATCTCCTTGAAGGGAACAGAGCACTGAAACCAACAGGAAGAACATTTTGTTTGCTACAAAATATGAACATTCCTGCAACTATGAGTTCAGTTTCAACAGACGAAAATAGCTTTCTGGCCCACAAAATGGAAAGACCATAAGATTCACTGATCTGTGGAAAGGTGTTTCAAGAGAGACAATGGCAGCACCTTGGTCACCCCTGCAGCACCTTGAGAAGCTTGGAAAGGAGTGGGGGAGTGAGCCAGCCTTCTGCCTTCATTCTGCTTTCCATCATCAGAAAAAAAGCAACTGCCCCCCTCCTGTGGCATAGACCTAGCTGTCTGACCAGCTGAGGCCAGATGCTGGGATGACCCTTCTTCCGTATCATTCACATATTCTAAGTTTCTTTAAAAATATCCCCTGCTAACTATTTCTCAGATTAGAAGGGAGCTCTTAATCAGTATGAGTTATGCCACCAGGGGTTTCAAGAGTGACAGAAACATTTTAGGGAGGAAGTGTTTATTCTTGGTATGACCATATCACAAACCCAAACAGACTGGAAGACACAGAGCTGCACATCACAGCACTGACACTGTTAACAGTGGTTGCAGTTCTTCACTTCTACTGTCATATACTTGTGTTTTCACATAGCTTTCCACAGTATTTTACAATTTCTCTGATACAAGAGTAAAAGAGTTGGGGGATGGGAAAGATTAATATGAAAAGTTTAAAATACCTAGTATTAGCTGTACACTAGGATCTGACAAAATTAAATGCTTATGGTATAATATTTAATAGGAAAATGTTAACTTCTCTGACCACTTATGAAGAGAGAATATGCTGAATGAAGCCTGTCATTTTTGTGATAACTTAAAATGCGTTCAGAAAGGAATAATAAAACAAATCAATGGAGAATTCAAGTATATGATCTAGAAGAGATAAGCTGGAATACTTCACCTGTCAGGTCACCGCTTCTCCATAAAATCCCTCCAGATGAAGCAACATGGGCCAGTGACTTTACCAGGTTTATCAGAAGCTTCCACAGTTGCCCTATAAAACATTTTCAGACTCCGGTGTGATGCACCAGCTTTGACTGCGCATCTTTGTCTGCTCGAACCTGCAAACTCTAAGCCCCAAAATGCCACTTTTAAGAAAATTTATTTATAATCACTTATTAGCTTTTCCCATCAATTCTTAGGTTTTTAGGAGGGTTAATATTCCAAATTCCACAATGTTTACTTGTGAAATACATCAGTGTATTGGAGGTCATTGCATATTTACATGATCTCACACTTAAACATGCTAACCAAAAGTTCTATTTGTTTCAAAGTGCTACAAATTCTGATTTCTGTCACAAGAGTTCCTTACCAATTAGTAAAAACTTTATTCAGATGAAGCTATCATAATAAGACCTCTTTCTAAAATTATGCAGTACTTTCACACTTTAAACATACCTAGTTGTCAAATGATTTATGATGCATAAGTTTATTCCTTGCTTGGAATGACTATGGTTACATATGCTAGGGAATTTAATTTAATTACACCATGCTCTGGGCAAATCTTTTAAAAGCCTGCGCTATGCTTATCCCAAAGATTTGTGCCATGTTTTCCCTTTTACAGTAGCTTTTCAGCCTAGAAATATAGAAATTCTGCTGTATGCTTTTAATTGGAATATTATACTAAACCTGTCCCATGCTTTGATTAATGCTTATTGGTCATTGTAATTTCCTCTTGGATGACCTGCCAAATTCAGCTTTATAGAAGTGACAGCAGTGAATTCAACTGCCAGATTTTTATTTTACTTGCATATACCATTTATACATTGCTACATTCATACATCTTTCCATATAGGTTCAGTGGTTGCCAAGCCCTATCAATCATCCACGTAGATATTAATAAGTATTAATGCAAAGAAAAGTAATCTTATCACAATTCTTGTACTGAAAAAAAAAAAGTGAGAATTAGATCTCCTTGTTTATGTATAATCTTAATCATCACAGAGCTAGGTTATATAAAGTCCTCTTGTAACTCCTTCTGTAAGACTACAATTTCGTACTAATTTCACAATAAAAACAGGTTACATCCTCTGACAACAACAGGTGCTTGTTCACATAGTTTCTCGTCCCTCAGTTATATTCATATATCTGTATAGTGGTAGAAGCTGCCATTATGTGAGACGGAACTAATCTACATTTAAGCAGCTGTGGTGTTTGTTTTTGATGTGTGCATGGGGGGAGGGGAATATTTTGTGCTTACGTTTTTTTGTTGTTGTTGTTGTTTTTAACATCTAGATCATAAAACACCTCTAAGTTGAATATCCACAAAGAACACTTGTATCATGGAGGTACTGGCTGGGTCACAGGCAGTAACAGGTAGAACTTTCAGGTTTTAAATGGTAAAATTAACAGCTAATTCCACCTTTGCCTTCCAAGAGGAGGATAAAAGAAAAGGAAAACAGATCTTAAGTTAAAAATGGCAGATATTTCACTTAGGATACCGTGTTAAAGTTTCAAATACTGTGACAGCAGCGGTACAAAAACCTAAAGGAAATAATTTCACAAACATTCAAGCCCTGCGCTGCTTATTAAGCAAACCATTTCTGCATATACTCAAAACTTCAAACATCTTGGCTCTTAACATTTACTTTCAAGATTTATAGGCACACTCATTGTGCCCGACATAAATGCTTCTGCACACATTATGCTCGCAAAACCTCATAATGGGCATGCAAATTGATATTTATTCACTCAAAGCCAATAAATGAGCACTGCTTCTGCAGTTACATTGATGTATCCACTGAAGTCTTCTTTCAAACTTTTCCAAGCAGTGTTCAGGGAACACATATAGGCTTTTATTGTTGTCACTGGTTTTAAGTATTAGTAGATATAGCCACATTCTCCTTAAAACACGCCGTTATGCAGTTTTACTTTTACATGCTGAGAATCAGATACCGGAGACAAGGAGATTATTGCTCTGACCACCACAGAAGACAGATCAAGTACTTGTGCCTCATTTTATCTACACCCACATCCCAGAGAACTGTAACCACGATTATCAGTGTGGCTGTTATGAAGATTAATTTTAGATTGTGAAGCGCTGATAATGAACTCTCTAGAAATCAAACAAAATTGCTTTTAACCACCAAGCCTTTAGTCAGGAACAATAACAAGACATTATTTCCTCCCACTGCATCAAAAAAAATATATATATACACACACACACACACACACCATTTTCTCATGCTATTACAGCTCTCATTCTGAATTCATTTGTTAAAATACTGCATTTCTCCCAAAAGAATAGTAGATGCACTTTTTGTCTTTAAAAAAAACACACCAATGATCTCTTTGCTATTAATAGGGTGAAGAAAATAACTGCAAAATATAATTATATTATGGTTTATGACTGAAATCACAACTAGAATTAATGTGCAGAAGTTTTCTCTGAGGAGGACAGAAGATGCATTATCTTCTTGTTCAGCTTCTCCACTAACAAAGGTTAAACCACTGCTATTATTCTGCTAAAGAACTGTTAGATTAAGGTTGGTGATGCAGTATAAAGAAGTAGATAGATCAAGTATTTTGCTAACTCTCCATGATGCATTAAGAAAGCAGGTACTCTGTACGTTAGCTTTGTGAAATGCAACTTCAGCTCCACTCCAAGCAGTTTTCACACTTCAGCAGATCAATCACTTTAAATTCATTAAACATCTACTAATAATTAACACAATTGATGTATTTGATTTCAGTATTATGACCGTTCAGAAGCAAAACCAAGCAAACTCTACGATGTTTATACCTATAGTTTCTTTCTACCTATGGTTTCACACACAAATGTCTAGCACTTGCTAATCTGAGGACAGAACCCATTGTTTCTATTATTCAAAATACATCCTAGTTTCCACTATACATATTCATTTCAAATTGCACTGTCATCCATCAGTAAGATACAACCTAAAACATATTCATAGTGGGAAATGGGAGGCCTTATATTTTGAAGAAATAAAGACATTTGCTCTTGTTTAATTAAAAGATAACCAAAATTAATTTTTATTGAGGGCAAAATGTAATTTTATTCATTTGTTTTACAGTGTAGGAAGATAACAGAGCACCAAGTAAAGTCTTAAAGGGTCTTAAAGACACCATTCCAAGGTACCTTATGTTCAATATGAACCTTGTGTTCTTGGTTGGGAAAGACGACGCCACTACCATATTAGAGTGCCTCCATGTAGGAGAATGACCCAGCATTAAGGCTTCCAATTTCTGAATTTGTCTCATGATATTCTGTGCTATACCCTGAGGCAAACTAAGTTTCAGATTCTATGCTTGTTTTCAAAGTGAAAGTACTACAGCTCTAAGACAATTGTATTAGCTTTCTTTCCATTTTTCTTCTTTTACTTTTATTCATAGATCATAGATGTGAAAATCATCTTGCTTTGTTTACAGAGAACAGATTTAGTTCCTTTATAAACCTGTAAAATGGAAATACATGCTCGCAATTGTTGTGCTTAAGCAGTTAGTCACAAGCCTCAGAAGACAAATTACTCTAACCATAGTTTCAGGAACAGCAGACGTGGAAAACTTTTCATTGTAACTCATCTTTATTATGGAAAAGAACAAAAATGAGCATTGCCGGTAAGGTGCTATCCTTTTATCCTGACCAACTTAGTAAGGTTTCATGTGAAAGAAAAACTTGAACATTTGAATTAAGGCTTAATATTTTTCCTATTCTGTGAACAGTTAGAAGTATTTCTGTGCTTAGTTGTCCTACTCAATGGTTAAACTTCCCTCTGTAGTTCCTAATGGAATCAAGTCCATTCTCCAATACAACTCCAGTAGGCAAAAAGACAAGCACTGCAAGTAGACTAAAGCTACTCACACACTGCTTAGTCTTATTGAGGTATACAAAGGCATAATTTGTATTTGGCGGGGGGGGGGGGGGGGGGGGGGCACTGTCAGAGTGATTGCATTTGTCCTATTACATGTAATGAGCCCTGGTTTTCTTGGTTATAGCTGAACACCTGCCTGCTGGTGGAAAGTAGCAAATGGATCCCTTGTTTTGCTTTGCTTTACCTAGTCAACTGTCTTTACCTCAACCCATGAGTTCTCACACTTCTACCTTTCTGATTCTCTTCCCCATCCCACCTGGGGAGGGTGAGCAAGCAGATTAGTCTTGTTGAGCTGCCTGCCAAGGCTAAACCACAACAGTTTGCTAATGCAAGGTATAATCCTTTCCCAAGTAAGAGAAAAACAGAACAGAAATGGAAAAAAATAGACCTGCTGTTTTCCTAACAAGGCATAAAGGGATTGCCCATACCAAAACTGCAGAAATGAAGGCATTTATCACAGACATTTCAGCTACTCTCTGCTGACCATGCTCAATAAAAGGAAAATTTAAGAAAATGGCCTTTCAGGCCTTGCATAAGAAGCTATTGATTTCACTGGCTACAATCTATCTGGTATCTCATTCCATTATTAAAAAAAAAAGTTAGGGCATATCATTACTGCCAGCAGCATCAGACTTGTTCCAGTGCTATATCACTAACACATTAATGGTTTCATTGACAGCTCTGTGAGGAACGGACAAAGGTCCTGCCTATTTACCATGAGATTCATAACTGCACTCTCACTCAGTAGATCATCAGGCAGATTTTAAGTACGAGGTGTTTATCATCATAATAATTGAGCAAAGTATGTGCTATGTTTAAGAACAAGTTACCAAAACCTACTAGAAATTTTAACACATTGGGGAACAGAGACAAAGATAGATTGTTATGCCTCACAGATAAGTTTGACTTTAAGGAAAAGTACACAAATACATCTTTATTAAGAAGAACATTAGCTAAGTATTCTTATTCCATTCAACCACAGCCCCTCTGCAATCTTCTAATTGTGACATGCTTACTCAGCAAGCAACTGTACATTTGAATAGAAAGCATTCTTCAGTAATGTTTCTATTCCTTGATTGCTATCTGAAGAGCACTGGGGATAACATGATATCTGAAAACTTGATTTCAGATTTACTTTCTATTTAATAAAGCAGGATTACTCCATACTCTGAAGCATAAACTTGTTTGGTCTACTTAGAATTTTCTTGAGCATCTTACCCTCAAGTATTTGAAACAAATAATTATGTTCTTTCCTGCCAATAAATAAATAAATAGTGTTAGAATCACTTTACATCACTAAAAATACTGCCAAGTCCTAAGGTAAGGAACTCCCACCAAAAATGTTTTTCAAAAAGAGCTGCAAAAAGTTTCAGTAAAAAGTAGAAAACATTAGTTACACAACAGAAAACAATATAAATTAATGCAAAAAAATGTGTTCTACAGTTGCACAAACAAAGCGTTTAAGCATATGCTTAATTACAAGGAAGTGAGTAATTCCAGTGGCCTCAATGACTTTAAGGAGAAGATCATACCACAGGGACACGAGATAATTTTCCTTTCAGGGATGTGCTGAAAATAGTGGGGTTCCACGATAAGCTTAGCCTTAACCTTTCCAAAGTTATTAATAAATGAGGAAGACAAATGAAAAACTATCATAGCTTATATCGACCTATATAACAAAAAAAAAAAAAGACAAAAACCCATGGACTAAGTGATAATAAAATTATAAATCAGTTTGAAAGACTAAACAACAAGCAAATGAGAAATTACAAAGAAAACAGTGATGATGGCTTTAGACTAACCCCCCCTTTTATATATATATATATATATATATATATATATATATATATGAAAGGTTCCATTACTTAAGCCATTTGATTATTTACTACTTTCTACATATAAATTCTATGAGCCAGCAATATATTTGGCAGACATTATATCAGGCAGCTCATAAGCGTGTTACAACAGGACTGTTCTACCAGCAGCAGCCATTGTCTGACTGCACCCCAGTGAGTCTGGTGCAGGCCCAGGGAGGCCGCAATGTCCGGGCGACGTGGTGTCCCTTGGTACCAGGGCACAGTGAGGCTTAGGGCAGGGCCAAAGCTGAGGGCCAGGGCTCTGAGGCAGCTCCTGAGCACAGGGTCCTGCCCAAGCTCCTGTCTCTCATACCCAGCTACCACCCAGCAGATACAGGCCATGTCCCACCATGGTGCCTGGCCAGGGGCACAGGCCCTGGGCAGGGGGAGGCTGGTGGGCCTGGTGATATGAATGCATCCTCCACATTGACTCCAAGATGTACGTCCATTTCTGAATCATCGCGGAGGGCAGAGCAACTCTAAGTAGAGTCTGCACCTCTTTTACAGTGCATAATATAACAAAGACCAGAGAAAGCAGCTAGCTAGGCACTGGTGGGACTCCATGCCATCAGAGTGTGACATTAACGGAAACACTCAAATGGAGGGTGGGACTCTTCCATTATCCCACCCCACGGGTTGAACAACTTCCTGGCTCTATTCAGTGCTAAACACTACCCATTCCAGTCAACTGCTGTAAACCATTAATATTACAATCACTGGGTATTTTTCAAAGATATCTTTCAGTCAATCATAATTCAGGAGTAGATTTGCATACTTGTTTCCTTTGAAATGCCTTGGAAATCATTTGAAGCTGAGATATGTCAGAGCAATGAAGCTACCTCAAAATACTCTATAGTTCTTCAAGAATACCCTTTAACAGTAATGCGTTATCTGCTCTCATTATAGAGGAGATACTCCCAAACGATGAGGAATTAACTTCATGCCAGGGGACTACCACACTGAGCTTTGTTAAATGTACTTTTATGTTCAAAGGGTATTTCCACTGGTAACACTTCAAATCACTTATGTGCTTAAACTATATTCCTAATTATAATGTTTTATTCTTTAGTGATTTTTTTTTTTTTTAAATCAAATAACATACTTTAAAAAGCAGGAATAGTGCTCTCTTCCCTCCTACAGGTGCAAAGGAGGAGCAGATTCTTTGACATTTTTAGTCTTACTATGCTTAGAAGTTAATGCAACTGAAATATAACAATTTCACAACTGGCATTTTAAGAGGCGAAATTTAGAAGTTGAACAGCATTTGATGTCAAACTCAGTAACATGAATCTGACCCTTCTCTGTTATCTCTGGGACAGATTTTCTGTTTAGAGCCCCCAGGCAGCTCGAGAGAACTAAGCAATTTGGAAAGATAATCACAAAAATACCAATTTTTAAAGATTCGAACACAGATTTCAGCTTTGGGCACTACTATCACTTAGGGTTAGGTGTAGGCAGTTAAAGGGTATCACCAGAGTTTCACTTCTTAATCAATACATAGACAGCAACCTTAATACTACAACTGCCAATTTAAAATATTTTATTTTAAAATTAGATAAAACCAATCTTTTAATAGTACTACATGATAAGCTTGATCATTAATGCTACCTACCAAGACGTGGGAATCTAGGAATTAAATCCAATGATACTGTTCTTTGCACCAGGCATTACTAGGATATGAGCAGGAGGAAAAAAAAAAAAACCTGCCACATCTTAGGAACTTCCAAAATGATAAGAGTAAATCTGAATACCCAATCTAAAATAATGATCCTGTTAATGTTAACCACTGCAAAAAGATCATCAATGCAGACCTTAACAAGGTCAACTACGATATATTAACAGTATTTTCCATTTCTGTAGTGAAAAGCACAGTCTACAAAAGATTACTGCCTTATTTATCCAATTCTTGAAGCACTACATCTAAAAGGTCCATGAATAGGAATGGATTTTCACAGGTTTTTTTTCTACTGCTTTTCTACTGACTACTACTTATAGTAGTCAGAAAATTCCGTAAATGACAAGTATCAGAGGAAGAAAGGCTATTCATGTGCCAGGATCTGATTGCACCAGCAATAACTTGATTATAGTTTACTATAATTATATAGCCTTCTGTTCATGCTCTTATTTATATATGAATATGGCAAAACCTTGCTGAGGTGAACTGTTGATAGCCTCACATCTACCTTACAACAATCACTTAATTTCACTACAAATACAATACTAGGCTTCCCCCTCCCCTCTCAACTCATCTCTTACCTTTCGGGGTTTATTTTTGTTTTTAAAAATCAGCCTATGCACAGATGTCTGGGATGTCTCATATTTGGAAAAAAATTTTTTGTAGCACAGCAACACATTCGTTTTTCTTCTAATTTACATAGCCAATTTACTGTTATTGCGAGTGTTTTTGCACTGTATTCAAGAAATAAAACATTCAAGTGATGAGAGAAACAGCATGAAACTTATTTTTCTCTTGGAAATTGACACCGACTCCAGTTAGAGTCTTTATTTTCTGCTTTCACACTGTTCTATTTAGTCCATAGATGCCTTGTTCTTTTCTCATGGCAAAGAAGACTAAATAATTTTTTTTTTTAAATGCTGTATCATTCCAGTGTGATTATTTCTCTTCCTTTCTGACTTTTTCTTGACTTTTAAACTCTATTAAAAAGACTTTGCTTGAAAGCTTTACAAAGCTGTACCTTTTGTTAGAATTTATTGCAAGTTAATTTGCCTTATCTTCTAGGAAAATATATTGCTGAGTGTCCCATTTCTTCTTGTCTGTTGCTTGTTTATAACTGCATACCATCTCTTTCCTGTTCACAACTGTAACTGAATGTACTAATGAAAGCAAATACTGTGTTTTTTTTATTAGTTTCCTTTTCTCAAAGGAAATCTCTATTTCATAGGATTTATTTTTTATTTCCTCATGGTAGTGTTAGTTTTGTAGCCTTTATCCATATTTATGAATCACTATATACATGACAACATACACACTTGTTTACCCAGCTAAATAAAAGCTACAGAACCTATGCAAGAATAGTCCTTGTTTCTCTAGCTGTTCTTCTCTGATGCTTCATTGCAATTTTTCACTTAACTTTTTTTGTAGGCTGCATTAGACATTTTTTCTTTAAAAGAGAACAGGAATGCTTGTGCTGCTATTCTATTTGATTCACACACATAGCTGAAATACATGTATTGCAGCTGATAGACCCAATGTCAGAACACATAACACAAGCACTCTTGAAAGCAAAGTAAATGGATTCTATATTCAAGATTCTTTCAAATTGTATCCCCCTAAGGAACCAAAAGGGAGTGATGCAACCTCAGCTAGGGAGTTATTAATTCAGATTTAAGCCTTTGTTCCCAGTTACTTTTAACTCTATTTTAAAAATATACTTCAGCTTCCCCCATCCACCCCTGTTGTATTAGAGCTCAGGTGTTAGTTAACTTGAAGACAGTTTGCTTTTTAGAAGCATCCAACTGTTTTACCGCTTGAGACTTATCTCCAGGTGTGATTCAGCACCGGGCAGAGAGGTCCAAGAACTGCTGGACCATTACGCACCACCATGTTCCAGCACTAAATAACTAGTGCCAAAACTTTAATGCAAAGTGTCTGCGAGGAAGTCTTCCATCTCCCTGGCTACCAGGAGCATGAGGATCCTGATGAGACAGGACAATGTGGAACCACACTTGGATTAGCCTAAAATGAATGGAAAGAGGTAGGGAAAGGAAGGCTGACACAGCTGTAGTGCATCCTCCCTCCCAACAAATCTAGCCTTTACTGCAGTCTGTGACCTAGATTCACTCTCATACAGTAAGCAAGCTATGCCTAACAGGAGTGGTTGTATACATCCTCCCCCACCCTCCAGTTGTCAACAGAGAACTATTTAAAAGCAATTAATAGCTTCTAGGTAATTGCCACCACTTGGTCACGCTCAAGTTCAGGTAAAACAGATAACCGTTCAGGCAGTACTCGCCTGTTCCTGTCTTTATTATTCCCCCTATGCCCTGGCAAACGCATTCTTGAATCGTACTCATGCTGCAGAGGCTATGTTTGAGCACACTGCTGGAAAGCTGGCTGCACCCTACAGAGCAGACAGTTCCCCCACCACTGTGCAAACACAAAGATTTCCACCATAAAGGACAAGGATGCCCAAGAAATCCTGCCAACTGGTCCACCAGTACAGCTCTCAGTGCACAACTCAAAAACATTAAGACCTCAAGGCACCATTATGGTAGTTTAGTTTCACCTCCTGCATAAAAAGAGAATTTGCAGGTTTTATTTCACTGCTGTAGATGTTAGGGCCTGGAAGCAAAAGATGATCCTTATGTCTGACTGACCTTATTGTATCAAGATGAGAACCACAAAAAAATCATTTGAGTGTTAGGAGTGAGGAACTGTTGTTCTTAAAGGCAAACTGGTATCTTCACTTTTATGTATGCACTTAATTTATTTTAGTTTCAGTAAGATATGGTGCTAAACATACAGACCAAAGTAGTCAGCTCCATAAAAGATTTACAGAGCTGATAAAATTTTATGAGAAGTCTACCCTAATAGATTTTAGTATTTAAGGAGTCATTATCCTAGTTCTTTCAGATAGTAGCCCAAGACTGAAATTCCACTTACACAGTGATGTAATTGGTTACATAAAATTTAATTAGTTGCAATGTTGCACTCCTTTGGGTGTTTCTCATCCAACCCCTAACACCAGCCATCAATGTCATGCAAATATCTTTTCATTAAGTTTCCAGTAAGAAAAATTAATCTTATCTGTTACTGAAAGCTGGCACATACACAACTGTAACATTTAGACATAGGTGAAAGTGCCATGGCACAAGCTGAAGCTGAGATTTATTTTTAGCATACAACCCTGTCCCCAGTAAGGGGGCATTACTTCTGCATACACTGCAGATTGATAAGGGAACAACAAAAAAAAAAAGTATTGCTTATTTTTATATAGTTTTATTGGTGTAACTACTGAAAGCCAAATACTAGTATGATTGTGCATTTGGCTACTAAAGAGTAGCACAAGAGTTTATTAAAGCAGTGTCTGCTGTTCTAGTCACAGTGCCCTATATTATATATAGGCGCCCCGGATGTATATATACACATATATGACAAATCAAAAGTAGCCTCTCAGTTTGCTATTTTACTGAACAATGGCTTCCCAGTATTATTAATTGAGAATGTTTAGAAAAGGCCTTGAGATTGGAGGGGGGGAAACAAGGAAGAATCTGGAGTTCTGACCACAGTGAAAGCTCTGTAGATATGGATGGATAAGCTGCAAAGAAAAGTATGGCATGTTTGGTGGCTTCATTTTTCATTATTCTCCCCACCCCCTCTTGTGAGCTTATGTAAACCATTAGATTTCCTTAGCATTCATAATTGCTTTGCAAGTAAAGGCCACAGAGGGGTTGATGTCCAATTGATGTGGAAGACTAGGAAGGCAAAGTGTTCTGTACCTAGAGGGAATTGTACAGGTTAGGACAAAAATGTGTTCAAAACCTAGACTACTGTAGAAGGAGATCTCAAATTCTGGTGCAGTGAATTTTTAAGCAGTTACACAAGCACTCTGTCACCTGACAAAGTCTGTATCCATCTGTAGCTGCTTCTACAAACTTTAGGCTGCAAAGTCAAAGTTGCCTTGAATATTTGTTTGAAACCTATTCAAAATGTACACAAACCTGGCAAACAAGTTTGAGTGTTGTGTTTGTTATATGTTCTGTAATAGTGCAAGCACAAACAGCCAGTAACAAGTTTTGAGCAATTTCAGAAAGGATTCTCATCACGAACTCAAGAAACCCAACTACATGGATAGTTTTAGCCATAAACAAGACAGTACACTACACACCCTGATGTCCTCCCCCCACCCCAAAAAAGAAACAAGAGCAAACAAAAAAAAAACCCTCAGTCAACCATTTAAGTTTTCAGTAAGACAGCAGAGTCAATTTTAAGAAGAAACTTGCAACATAGTGTAACAGCCATAAACTCAAAATCAAATGCAAACTGAGTATCACTAAAATATTTTTAAGGCTAAAGCCTATGAAATTGCTTAATTCTCAAAGGAAGTGACAGAAGCCCCATTACTTGAACCGGTTAAAGCTGGACTGTACAAAATATCTAGCTTTCAGTACCTGCCTGGAACAATCCCGCACATACAAGTTATTGGACAGGATGACCTCAGAGGTCTTCCCAGCTTTAATTTCTTTGACTCAATGAATAAACATGAACCTAATCAGAACAGGTACAGTGTTTATCTAAGCAATAATGTTTAGCTAACTGGAGCACACAAGGGAATTAACTGCTTTTATGCTGCTGATTAAACAAGATCAGAGCTTTAAAATAGGTTTTGGAGTTTTAATTTGCAGACCTTGATATGAATTTGTATAGTAATAACTTGTTTATAACCTTGGGCCTGTGAAACAAGCCTTTAGATGAAACTTTATAAAAAATAGTTTGTAGAATACAAGAACAGAAGACCTGACTCAAACTATGTAAGATTTACATGTAAATAACTTGTAAGCTTTTTCAGACACAGGCTTAAAGTAATTTTAGAGAAAAAGAAAGTGCTAACAGTGATTGAAGTTTAAATCCTAAAAGCAGCTTGAACTATGCGATACTGCTGGATATTTTAAGTTTGTATTTGTGTCAGATAAATCTAATTTCCCTATGAATTTAGAGACAACTTATAATCACTTATATCACTATTCTTTTTTGACATTTTCAACAACTTGTATGTCATTGATGACTCAATACATTATTGTTTGTTCTCCACCATTCAGTTACTCAAGCTTAAAATTGCTTAATTTGCTTTTAAATACGACCAAGTTGTTATTATTAGTTTCTGTATGTATGGTTTTACAAAGGCAATAGTCTTTTCCCTAAATATCTGTGCTAGCGCAAGCCAGAATACAAGAATGCTTTTATAGCAAAGCAAACAAGAGGTCACAGATCTGGTCAGTTTGAGTGTACTCAATATAAATTAGTATTTACCAGCGTTGTACATTCAGTACCAAGTTCTACTTGAAAACCCTATAGACAAGTTCCTTTTACTTTTGTTTGTTTGTTTTGCTTGCTTTACAGTCAAGAAATATAACACTAGGTCTAGAGAAATAAGCTGAACTTTATTTCTTCTTGAAGAAACAATGAAAACCGTTGAATTCCAATCCATGGGTAAGCCTGCATAGCAAACTGGACCAGGGAAACAGCAAATTTTACCAGAGGTCTTGTGGCTTGCTGGCCGAGTGCATTGCAGACAGTCGTTACCATAAAGTATTACCCTATGATTCTAGTCTATTATTCAGATATCTTTCACATTATAACTGCATTTGACATCCAAGTACATTGACATTGTATAGCATATCACAGCCCTCATAGCACCACTTCACATCCTTCCACTTGAGACAGGTCTGTTGCTGGAATGGGACCATTCACATGGCTTAATGCTGTTCAGAGCACATATGGAATTATGATCTGGTCTGAAGATCTCTTCTAGCACAAAGACAAGTTTGTCGTTAACAGCTGACATTATTGCAGATGACATTTGGTTTGGATCAGCATATTCTCCTCTATCAGATGACTTTTTTTTTTTTTTAATCAAGAAGCATCGTATATATGCTTTCACATCATACTTACCCTTTGGACAGGTAAACTTTTAAATATATATTTTTTCCGTTCATTTTTTATCCCCTAAATGAACTAGGTCTAGGGAGGTGATTGTCCCCCTGTACTCGGCTCTGGTGAGGCCGCACCTCGAGTACTGTGTTCAGTTTTGGGCCCCTCGCTACAAGAAGGACATGGAGGTGCTCGAGAGAGTCCAGAGAAGGGCAACGAAGCTGGTGTGAGGTCTGGAGAACAAGTCTTACGAGGAGCGGCTGAGGGAGCTGGGGTTGTTTAGCCTGGAGAAGAGGAGGCTCAGGGGAGACCTCATCGCTCTCTACAGGTACCTTAAAGGAGGCTGTAGAGAGGTGGGGGTTGGTCTGTTCTCCCACGTGCCTGGTGACAGGATGAGGGGGAATGGGCTAAAGTTGCGCCAGGGAAGGTTTAGGTTGGATATTAGGAAGAACTTCTTCACTGAAAGGGTTGTCAGGCATTGGAATGGGCTGCCCAGGGAAGTGGTTGAGTCGCCATCCCTGGAGGTCTTTAAAAGACATTTAGATGTAGCCCTTAGTGATATGGTTTAGTGGAGGTCTTGTTAGTGTTAGGACAGAGGTTGGACTAGATGATCTTGGAGGTCTCTTCCAACCTAGACGATTCTGTGAACTTCTAATCCTACTATTTTTACCTACTTTATTAACTTCGCTAATATATTAGTTTCCCCTATCTTCTCTGACCATGCCTTTTCCCATTCAACTCTGCGATCCAGGTCTATATTTTTCTTCAGTTTTACTCCTGACTCCACCATTATTTTTCTTCCTCAAGTAGAATGTCGTACTTATAACATTTGAGTAGAATTAACTTTAGTTTATAAGTGTTTGTTAGAAATATTGAGAACAGATCAGAAAGTTAAAGAGGAAACCTTTACAACTTTAGACAGAAAAAGACATTATGAAAAAAGATTAAGTGAAAATTACTTCAATTCAAGAATGTTTTATTTAAAATATTCTATTCTATAGACAGACTTTAGCTGTAAGTTTAGGAGACTGATATAAGCATATACTAATCTCAGTTGAAGAATCTAACCTCTAAGGTAAGGCCTCAGCTCTGCTCTTAGGTTCTTATTTCTCAGCCACCGCAAAAGTATTGAAATGCTATTACTATAAATTTCTAATCCCAGAAAAAAAAAATATATATCTATAAACTCATGTTGCTTCTGGTATGGATTTTTTATAACGTTCCCTGGTGCTTTGTAAATAAAATGTCCTGTCACTTAAAAGGAGGAGTGATTTTAAGATCTGAAGATGGTTCGTAAAACCTATTTTTCTTCTGGTACAGCCTAAGGACTGCAAGATAATATATTATTCTAGCTATTATGAAAACCCACATGAATATGAAATAAAGAACTTGTACAAAGGTGCGAGAAGACTTTTTAAGGTCTGGGTTGATGCAGAAGCAGGAACTTCTGACTTCCTAAATTAATCTGTTAAAAGTCACTGTTAATTACAAAACATCTTTAGAATGATTTTTATTCTTGAATAACAACATAAATAACAGAAATGAAGAGTAAACCATAAAGCACAAAGAATTGACAATAATCATCATCACATGTCAGTCATGCCTACTGCTTTTCTAGGTGCTTTGCTGAAAAGTTTTACAGAACAAAAAGAAAGTGAAAATAAAATAAGGGGTTACCCCCACACAAGAATTTCAACAGTAATACCAGATCCACAAAGTATTCCCCTACCTCCAGTGTAACCACCAAATGCAAGTATGGTTTTACAGTAGTAAGGGAAGTTGCAATATATTATATATGCTACCCTTTTAGTCATTAAAGTCATTAGCAAAGGGAATGAAAGAGTATTTAGGGAATCAACTAAAAATTGAGACAACCTTGGAGATGAATGAGTCTACCAGAACTACTGCAGAGTACTTACCATGTGTTTTACTATTTCTAGTTTTTAGGCAGCTATTTAGATAAATCAATTGTGCATCAAGTCAAATCAACTTTGAATTTACTTAATGAATTAAGTGAACAAATAATTAGCTACATTGTTTCTTCTGAGTCTTTTCAAATGAGAATCTACCCAATGAACAGTTAGAATGCTGCTATATAAGCTATGGCTTTCTATAGAAATACACTGTTGATATGATCACGTTGGCATTTTCTTAAATCATAGTTAGGTCTCATTAGTATTATATCCCACTATTTATAATTACTGGTCATAAGACACTGTAATCAAAAAAGCCACTTACAGTGGGGATTTGTTTTCCCTTGAAATATAATACAAAACCCTGGAATGTTTCTGTAACAAACAGCTATGTTTTTCAAGGCATGAGTAAGAGACAAATGTGGAATGAGCAGACATTAAAAACCTGTATTTTCTACTGTTTACAGTATTTTATCACTGCTGAGTGCCTGAGCATGACAGTCTGTTCTTATTGCTGTTATATGGTCTGTCAGTTTGTGGTAGCTGTCTCTCCTATTTTTTTCCCCCACTCAAAGCATATGACATCAAAAGCTTTTACTGACAGATTGGTAGTTTGACAGCAGTGGTATGTTGTTATGTACAAAACCAAACTTAAATTTGCATTTGGAGTCAAGCCAAAGTTTGAACCATGTTGGTTGGAGGCAGTTGTGTAAGCCTAAATCTTCCTCCAACAGAGGACCTCACCATCAGCAGCAGAACTTAATGGAGTGCCTCAAAACAAAAAACAAAAACAAAACAAAAAAAAATCTGACCATGAAGCAGAGTGCTGTATTTAAGCTAGTTACCCTAAATTCCTTATATAAACAATAGAGATTACTATGGCCTATTGTATCTAGGTCATAAGTAATTTCATCATAGAACAGATGTCTAAAATAGGACAAAGTGTTCTATGCCTCCTTGTGCCTATTAGCTAAAAATGGATCCCACGATGATTAGCAGCTATACTTCCAGCTGAGTAAAGTGCCATGACAATTTAGTATCTTAAGAAGCATCAAGGTCTTTTGCCTCAGGTTTAATACCGATGCCTGTAGGTAAAATATTCACTATAATGAAAGTACTGTAAACTGTTTCAGTTCTTCACTCTGTTTCCACATTCTTGATTTCTCCAGAAGATAACAAGGAAAGAAGAACAGTACTAATGTGTTTTTTTGTTCTTTTTCCTATCTAAACACATTCCTCCCTGGTTTTCCATGCATCTGTTCCACTTGCCCCCCTTCATCAACATTTTCACATAAGAAAAGAAAAGAATTGTTCTGATCATCGTATTAGGACAGTCTCATTAAGTGAATAAGCAGATGGGTAAAAACCTTGATTATTGGGTTCAGAGGGTAGTGGTGAATAAGTAATATACAAGTGGTAAATACTCTACAGGATCTACCCTAGGACTGGTCCTGTTTGATAACTTTATGACCCGGTACATATGGAGGAGGTGACAGAGGGCATGCTGGTCATATTTGCAGATGACAAATTGGTGTGAAGCAGTCAATACACTTGGAGCTAAGACTGTCATCCAGAGGTACCTAGACAGGCTGGAGGAGCACACCAACAGGAAACCCCTGAAACTCAGCAAGGACAAAGCTGACCCTGGGCAGGAAGCACCAGTGCAAGGACAGAGGCTGGTGCTGTCCACCTCTGCTCAGCAATTAAATTTCATCCAGATACTGCATCCAATCTTAGGCCCTCAAGTACAAGAAGAGCATCAATAAACTGGAGCTCAGTGGAGGGTCTCCAAGCTAACTCAGGCCTGGAACACTTGCCCTGGGTGCAGAAGGTGACAGGGACCAGGGCTTGTTCAACCTGGAGAAGAGAATACATTGGGGGAACCTAAGCAATCTGCCCATAACTACATAGCAGTTACAGGAAAGAAAGAGGCAGGCTCTATATAGAGGTTCACAGTGATTAAAGGAAACTGAGGAGGTTCAGGTTGGATATAAGAAAAAAAAGAAAATCATCTAAGGAAAGGTGAGCAGCAGAACAGGGTGCCCAGAGGGACTGTACAATCTCTGTCCTCAGATGTTTTCAAGACCAAACTGGATAAAGACCTGCCCACCCTGGGAAACCGACCCTGCTTTGACCAGGCAGTTGGACAAGAGACCTCCTGGAGTCCCTTCCAGCCTGAGTGACCCTATCCTATGATCCTGTAAACTATTACTATAATCCTTCTCCAAGTGATAGGGAAGCCAATAGGGAAACGTACTATACTGAACCTCATTCTCACCAACAAGGAGGGGCTGGCGGACAGTGTGAAACTCAATGGCAGCGTTGGCTGCAGTGACCATGAAATGGTGCAGTTCAGGATCCTGAGGGCAGCAAGGAGGGTGCACAGCAAGCTCGCTATCCTGAACTTTGGGAGAGCAGGCCTCTTCAGGGAACTGCTTGGTAGACTACCATGGCACAAAGCCCTCGACGGAAGAGGGGCCCAGGAAAGCTGGCTAATATTTGAGGATCACCTCCTCCATCACAGCTTCTGTGCTGTACCCATTTTACTGTAAAATGAAACCTTGCTTTCTTCCACTTCTTGAAGTTAGTAACAGATTTGCAAAGCTTAACTTTTATAGTCACACACTGCTGAACATGAAATATGTTCTGGGTTTATAATGCTAGAACTGACCCCCACAACAATTAGCATAACTAACCTCTTGTGGAAATCTTGCTGTCTTTCACTCCTCGGAAGAATAGATAGTTTGAAGGGAAAAGAGACTTGAGGAAATCTAAGGTTAATTTAAACAGTGGTATGTGTATGAAACATCTGAGGAATTTGTAATGTTAAGTTTCTGGCATGAATGGATTAATAGAAGAGCAAGTGCTGAAAGGAGTATGATTAATAGTTTCACATGACTAATTCATTACATTGCATATGATGCTGTTATATATTGCCTTGCAGGTTCTAGGCACATTTTTTATTCTGAAGAAAACGCTGTGCCTTGCAGTTTTCTGCTGCAATTGCTGTGCATGCCAGCTGTGACAGGCACTGCCTGCTACTTGGGAGCTTTTACTTTACTTCAGCTTCCTGCAGCGATGATGCTCCAGTTACAGATGCTCTCCAGGAACAGCTCATTCCATTGAAGCTTCTGAATGAGAGTATTATTATGGCTACACACTAACATCTTTCACTCAAGAACTAATGTGTAGGTGCAATAGAGGATCCAATGCTAACAAAATACCAGGTCGTCAGCTTCCATTTTAATCCTAATCCAACCACACAAATCCTCCCAAGCACTGTTTCCCTGCATCCCAAGTAAGGAAGAAGGAGCTGGGGTCACAGCACACATTAGGTAACTTCATACACTTAACCATTTACAACTGAAATAGAACTTTAGATTTTTCTTCAAAGGTTTAGAAGCCAAACAGTAGTCTTTCCTCAAACCAAAAGATTTCCTTCTGTGGATGACTCCAATTTTATATATACTGAAGGGTTTGTTTGAAATTAGAAAATCAGAAAGCCAAGATTAATTCTGCAGAATCTACTTGAGAAACATTCACTGTTGTTTGTACACAAGGAGAAAATAATGAAAATAAGTTAACATTTTTGTAACCAAACACTTTCACTTTTCTAAAAACATGCAGAATTTTTCCAAATGGATTGAAAACAAACTATGTGTTTGAATTTAGAGACAAATGGGTCAAATTAATTGGTAAAATATTAATGAAACAATAGTAATTGCAAGTTACTTAACATTCCTTGGCTAGATGCTCTAGAAATCGCAGTCCTATGAATGAGCAACGTTTCACTGATTTAACAAGAAAATCAATATGTTGCTCCTGGGGGAAAAAGCGCTCTAATAAATTCCTAGAACACATATGTAATGTGTGAGTGCACTGAATATGAAACAAGTTATAAAACAGCAGGAAAAAAAAATCTGTAAAGGAAGCAGAGAACACTAGAATTAAATGGTTATCAAAGCTAAAGATAATAAATACGATGCAGGGGTTTGTCTTGCATTTCTTTAGTAAGTTAGAAACAAAAGAAATCAGCATAATTTAAGTGCATTTTTAGATAAAGATGATAGCTGCATTTCACAGAATGATCAGAAAATGAATTATGCTTTTCAAGTTTGTAAGATGTGATATTGTAGCACCACAGGATGAAGATGCAACCGCAACCCTCATGTTGTGAAATTGCTCCCAGGTAGCTTGCATCCAAGACACCTGTTTCCAGATGGAGGCTGGGGCAGGAACACTGAGGTTCAGCAACATTTTACAAACTAGCCAAGTTCTAAACCCTGTGGAAGAGAGCTAAAATTTTGCCTATGCATAAGTAAATGAGGAAGTCTGCATAGTATCAACTTGTCAGCCTGATATTGATCCTGGGTAAAATACTGAATGGCTGATACAAGGCTATTAAAATAATTAATACGAGTGCTGAAGAATTAAAGGATTAAAAGTGTAATTAATGCCAGTCAAGAGGAGATAACAGCAACATTACTTCTGATATATCAAGCTATTTCCTGTTATTTACTTAGTGCACCGCTTAGCAACTGACATTGTTGCGTAATATTTCAATTAAAAGGACTCACAAAAATGTCGCAACATGCAAGTAGATTAAAAAGCTGATAAATATTTCCTTGAGCTTCCTGTAGGGAGGAATAATAATCAGAGTGTGTTTCTAGCAGGATTTCGGAGATCAGTTCTAATCCCATTATTGCTTAACATTTTGTCAAAGACCTGAAAGGAAATACACATTAATCACTAATAACATTTATAAGTGACATGAGAAATAGGGAAAATAATGAAAAGGACAGATCACTAATCCAAAGTGATCTGGAATGCCTGATAAATGGGGCACAAGCTAACAGAACAAGTGCCATGATAACTGACAGTAAGGTCACAAATTATGGAGGTCAAAGGACTCTAGAGACGAGTCTTTCTGAAAAGGTTTTTGGGAACTGATCAGTAACCAGTACAATTGAAGAGTTCCACGTAGCATTTAATAAGCATTGCATGGCACTAAGAGCATTTCTTTGATATTCACCATTAAGCCAAACGAGAAATTGGCCTTGCTGCTTTGAACTAGCCAAGGTGAATTAGGTTTCATTTCCAATGCACTGAATGCCTTGTACCCTATTACCTGGTGCTGCACAGAACGGTTGAATAGCTGTAACTGCTGGCTGCTGACTCTGTCTCGATGCCCGTGTAAAAATCCCTTCTTCTCAAACACTAAGAATAGCAAAGTCATGGTGTCTCTTCACCATCATTCCAGATGAACTATTCAATCAGATCAGTTTGAAATGCAAAGTGTAAGAAAGTGAGCACATAGAAGAGACTTCAATATAAATCCAATGTATTCTGCCAGTACTCATGTTAGGACTTTCCAGGCACAAAGATTAGATAGCAGTTTTAGACTGAACTCCACAGATAGAATTTCATTACTTGAATTCTCTCTCTGCCTTAGTTTCTTCACACTGTCAACAATGAATTTATAGTTTAGTAATGATTTCTCATACAGTGAAATGCCCATTTTACACACATGCAGCTAAGGACAGCCAGAAGTAAGTCTGACTACAGCTGGAATGCATAGAAATGTTGCTATCAGGATAGTCCCTTTCCCTCAAAAGGGAACAAAAGGTAGTAGTATTTTAGGAAGTTTGCTTAGAATTAAGCTGATTAGATTTAAAAGATAAAAGGCATATGCTTATAAAATAGAACTTTACAAGTGACTTACAATGGAGTATTCAAATGCAGTTCAGGAGCTACAAGTTATGTTTTTACAAATCACAGTAAATGTTTACCATGTACTCATCTTTGCAGAACCGTTTAAGTAAAGCCAGCACTGTGTAGCTGCAATTGCTGCTTAGATTCCTAAGAAATAAGCTACTGTGGAGGATATTTGTATAACACAGTATCAAACTATTAGCTAATTTCTGTAATCTATTTCCATAGCTGTGTTTGCACAACTCTTCAGTTTTGCTGATGAATGAGCATTAGTATTAATATGCAATCAGTTTATTTGGAAAAAGAGTCCACATCACAGAAAAACACATTCCTGAAGGCCCACAGAGAAGTGATTTCTGACCTATCATGCTTCCTACTATCTTAGAAGTCAGACTTCTTTGCCATATTAAAATCAGATTCTTGTATTGGCAGTGAGTTTCAGACATTTGTTCTGTATGCTATCTGTACATCAACATCTGTTTTCTCATTTTAGGAAGTATTTACCTTGTGCATGGGCTACAATATAGGCACAAGAAGCCAGAATACTAGCCAGAAAAAGACATCTGTTCTGACCAAATTAAGAAGTCCACCTCAACAGAATACTCCTTTCCAATCATCAGAATTCATCATAAAGAACAAAATTGTAACAAATCAGATAAAGTGTTTATATCAATTTTCTCCCCACCCTCTCATGATGTCCAACAGGAAAGAATGAGAACAGTGCACATTTAATGGTAATTCCCTGAAACACTTTGTAGTTTACAGAAGTTTGTGATTCAGACTACAAAGGAGATGTCCATGAGCTTCCACTACTTTCCTAATCTTTTAGACCCCTGAGGCAAGACGTTTCCCTTCATAAAATCACATCCACTCTATTTTATTCATCTGTGTTTATTAATTTGACTTTTTACGAATAGCTTCCATCAATTAGCCCTGCACCGATAGCATAATCACTAGCCTGTAGTCACCCAGATCTCTGGTGAAACCTTTTTTTTTTAAAAAAAAAAAAAAAAGTGCCATATTAGCCTCTTCCTGGCCCCTCATACCATTGTAGCTTTAAGTTGGAGATAGCTGAACTGCGGTAAACATTTTTTTCCCCCTGAGTTGCTTTAGAACTCCTTGGAGTAATAGAGGATATTCGCCAATTTCCTGTTTATGTTCTCTATCTGTTCCATAAACCCTTCTACTAACTCTTCCATTTAACATGTTCCCTGACATTAAAAATGGGATTTCAGTGTGGAAACTCCTCAAGTTCCTCAGTGATGAACAGCAATGCAACCCCTCCCATGAACTCCTTTACTGTGATCTTACCCTCTTTGATGAAGGCATAAGAAGCGGACTTAATTAGCCATACGAACTTTGTCAGCTTTCCTCCTTGTGATGGCTTTAGAAAAGATTTGACTGCACTTCACACCTTTTGAAAGTTATTCCTTTAACTCCTCGGGTTTTGCCTCAGTATTTTGCATGCATCTTCTTAGAGTTTCCGATCCTTTCTGTTTTCCCTTTCCTTTGATTTGCATCAAAGATCAACAAATTTAAAGACAAATTGCACATACGGACCTAGTACTTTAACAATCTCAAGCTGCTTTGCATTTCCTATTGTGTATTGGCACTTAAATTCTTAACACTAAAGACTTCATTTACTTTCCTTGAAAAATCTCAATAGCTGAAGTAAACGTAATACTTTAAAGCAAAATAAACATTTGATCATTTAAAGCAACAACTGTGAGCATTTTGTTGTAAGAGCATATTTAAGATAAATGAATAGATATTAACTGTGATCAAAACTAGTGAACAAGATACAACGGTTTGATGTGTTTTAAAACAAGCTTGGTTAGGTTTTAGGGATGAATGATCTCATGATTTAAAGGACAAATAATGTTGCTATCAAAGCATTGAAACATCATAGGGCATGCTGTTTCAGAGTGCAGGTTACCTACCCTGACTGCACCGTGCAATTTAGAAAGATTTTTCAAGTGAAATCAATTTCCAGAAGAATACAGCTTCATCTATATACGTACATGTATTTTAAATGGGGCTAAATATCCCAGTCACAGAACAGTGCTACAGAGCTATACTGCTTCCTGTACCTCAGTTTCTATGCATTGTACAGCATCGTGCACAAAGACACTGGCTTAGCTGCAGCTAGCTAGGATATCTCCTCATGCAGTACAGAATGAAGCTCTGAAACACAGACACTCCTGTATGCACTGCCAGCACCTTTTTATTTTTGTATCTGTACTGCGTGGTAACAGCATCACTTCGATCAATTATATGTTCGCATACTATGACACCAATATAAAATAAAGCCCCAATTGAAAATCGATCCTGTCTATTCTGAATAGAGACTCTGATCCATTCACATACTGTGGCAAGAGCTGTCAGATCAGACTGCTAAAAGTCCCTTTCATTTGTCTTCTGATCTTGGAGAAGTTGTTTCATTTGCCAGTGATGCTAATATTTAGCTACAGAATCAGCCCCGATCTGAGTTTGCTAAGCAGGAAGCTCTGCAGCAGCTTCACAGTAGCACACCATATGAAATTAGAGGCGTTTGTCACATCGGGCAATACCAAGAGGAAGGTTATTGCCTCTTTATCCACTGTCTTCCCAATTAAGTCTAATTTTGGTTGACAAATAGTAGCATACTAAAAAAAAAAAAAATCAGGCAAAAATGCAAGAAAAGGGAAGCATCTTTGGTTTAACAGAGCGTCCTGGAAGCCAAGCACTACTGAGCTGACATTTATGGACAGTACCAAACACTGAACATACATCCCCTGTTCTATGACTGCACTGTATATATTAATCTGTGCAGAAAATACTTGAGACTTTACAGTATGGATTTGTCCTTTGTTTGCAAACCTACCTGAAACATCTCAAACTAAGAACCTACATTTGTCAGAGGACAAGTAAAAACAGAGCTGTTAGTAATATAACATCATAGCCAGAATTGTTTTGTTTGTTTTTCAGTTCAGCGGCCAAAGAAAAAAGCACAGAGGAAAAAATAAACAAGCTGTAACTAAAAAATTGTGTTTGTGGGCAGTTATTTTTATTCAGCCCCAAAGAACAATAATGAATTTTTTTCAGTAAAAGCAAGGAAAATTTATAAAGAGTATTAAACTGTCATAGCCAAGTCACAATAGAAACATTAGCACCCCTACACATACATCCCTTTGTAAAGATAATCCAGCTCTGAAAAAGCAAAGGGTTTTATCCTCTTTTCTGCTCACCTCAAGCATTTGACCTCAGGCTCATCATCAAGCAAGGGTATCTATGGCACTGGGTAACTCAATAGCTGGGGGATGGTAAAAAAAAAATAATAATAAAATAAACTGTAAGGCTTTTCTATTTTGTGTATTTCCTTCAATATTTTTTTCAACACGGAATATTTCAGCTTAGGTTTAGGATATTCTCCAGTACACGGAGAATTAAGTGATGTCTCATTGGTTCGAAGGAAAGGTAAAGGAACTGCCCTGAAGAAAGAAAAATTTAATTTTATACCTTAAAAGTTAAAATACATTTTAAGCCAGTCTCTCCTGTTCTTCTCAATCCATTTAACCATACAGTAGGAAGAGAAGTATTGACAGCATCTCTTTCCTTCATTTGGTAGTATTCAGATTTCTAGAAAAACACAGCCAGAAACTGAAACTTCACACAGAAAGAACTAAATGAGCCATTTAGAATGTTGTGTTCCTTTTGTGTATGCACAGAAGAGAAGCATTTAGTGCATCCCAGAGTAATTTTGAGTTTACACTTTTGGCAAAGTCTGTCATTATATTTTGCTCCTGGAACTAGCCAAAAAGCAAACGCATTTCAGAAAGCAGTAGAGAATCCTGTCCTGCACAACTATTTTGTTCTCTTGATACCTGTTTGAGATAAAAACAGGAACTGAATCTCAATTCAAACCACAAAAGATGACCAACGATAAATCATTAGCAAAGTAAAAATCAAAGCATCCATAATTATTGTCTAACTCGTGTTCAGTGTTCTCCCCCTTAAGAGTACTGCATATATGCAAGATTCTTGAGGATATAACTGAGTATTATTTTCCCCTCGTTTCAAGTTACCCAACAACTTTAGCATCTGGTGAAAAATTCCTTTTCATAATAGCTGGTCTGAGTGTAGTCCATGGATCCTGATATTTAACTTCAGACATGCTACCAGCACTTAATGAGAACTATTTGTAGAGTTAAAAAAAAAAAAACAACGCTAGAGATTGATTTTCCACAAGACAGCTTTACCAGATCATTAGGACCTCTCTAATTAGCTTGCAGCCTACAATGAGCCTATCACCCTCAGACAGTCTTATCACCATTAACTGTCCAGATTTTTCAAATAGCATGTTAAGATGTTTGAGTTTAGCCTTTCCTGATATTAAATTGATAAAATGTCAAGCTAATTCTTTGTAATTTATAAATGCTTTCAATGATGCATATCCTAGTTACACAGTATATGCCTATGATTAATATTTTAAATTGATAGTATATACTCAATAATACTTTAACATAAGTAGAACTGATGTATGGTTGTATTTATAATTATTCTCATTACAAAGATATTACAAGATTATAATATCACACCTGAAAAACATTCTGGGAATGCAAACACACAGTAATGTTTAGGGAAGAATATTGAGAGAGAGGAGTCTGTTAGAAGGACACATTAAAATAAGCAAAAAAGATGGGAGCTGCTGTAGATGTTACCTGTTTCTGAAAGACTCTTCAGAAGTACAGGAAGGAATATGAAATACAGGCTCATCACTTACTATACAAAGCAAACAACACTGATCACAAAGCCATGGAAAGAGGATCTTCCTCCTTGTTCTGAGAAAAGGACCATCAACTGCTTGCTGGTTTGACAGCTTCCTCCCATCCCTGAGCTGGGATGCCCCACCCTTAGAGAAACAGGGAACCAGGTCCAACCCAGCAGCTGGGATGCTAAGCACTAACTAGCAATGGTATCATTTGGAGGGGGCATTGGTTCAAGAAGAGAGGATTACAGAAAGCAGCCCTTTGCACATTGCTCTGTCGTGATTTGTGGGTACTAGAAACTTCTCACAAAGTGCATATAAATATATGCAACATATATCAGCTGTGACTTAACCAATTAAGTGCAGATCTGACTAACACTACACCAAAATGAATAGGCAGACTTTCCTTCAGCACTATTTCCAAGTGGTTAACAACAGTCCACAGCTCTGACACCCAAATTTGAAGGTGGATGGTAAAGTCCCATTTAATATTTGAATTAATATTTGAATTACTTATTATTCAAGAAACTACATTCCTACGGTATGTGTAGTCAACACGTATATATGTATTCTCAGAGCTTCTGCACTTATCACCACAGTATCTGTGTCACATTTACATTTAAATTGGTCTTCACTCCATGTAGTTTCAGTGCTTCAGATGCAGAAAAAAATCCTAGGAATTCCATATTAAATTCTCAATAGTTGTTTTGGGAAAGTACAAACAGCTGAAGCTCATCTTGGGAGTTTTTCTTGAAGGAAGTTACAAACACCTGGAACCTACACCAAGATATTTACGAAGCCACATTAACCTTGAGCTAATAATTAAAACAGCATTGTTTCCTGCAGCACAGTACTGCCTGATTCTAGACCTGGGCAAGATCCTCTCCCTGGCTTTTGGCAGAGGAAAGCAGCTGTTACCCACACCAAGCCTCTCAGGTCATTCAAAGCCCTGCAGCATTCTGAGTAACACAGAACCTAGTTTCCCTGTCTCATAAAGTGGAGGAGAAAGCTGTTGGTAACTGATTAAAAGGTACTTTTGAAGAAGCCAGCATGCTCATTTTCTGAAAATGATGTTACCCTGCCTATCTATTAGCATTAAATCTGAAGCAAAATACACACAGCAAGATAGGTAATCACCTCAGATACTCTCCTTCCACTTTCTTTCATTAGCAACCAATTACATTAGATAGAATTAAATGCTTTAATACTTCTGCAACACTTCTCACTCTTCATGCAACCATCTCTCATCACATGCACTGGAATAACACTATGAACAATTTCTTCTTTTCTGTGTTTCTTACCATGGTTTTTGTCATCATCTTCCAAGCTACAAACACAATCACAGTAGCAACTCCCCAGGGGCAGTCAGGGTATGGTGTTCTACATGCATTAGTACTCTACTCTGAAGTATTCATTTGTTCAAGAACTTAGGGATCTTAAATTCAGGAATATTAGCTATAAAGAGCAATATATTCATCATTTTAGTAAAGGGACTGTAACTGGCAACTGCTCCTATGTGCAGGAATTTTATTTCTGCTTCTGATGTGGTATGCTAAGACTTACATACACTGCTGTATTAAAAGCGAACAGGTTTTAAGTAAATCTTAATTCACTATCTTTCACATGCTTTAGGCACAGCCAGGGGCTAACAAACCATCTTACAACCAGTAATTGACAGGCCTGTCAGTACAATCCAGCTATTGGAAAAACTTACCTTTTTGGGGAATTTGAGATAACCTGTTGTAGTGGGTTTACATGGCAAGGTTTTGGTAGCAGGGGGCCATAGGGGTGGCTTCTGTGAGAAGGATCTAGAAGCTGCCCCATGTTAGGTAAGGGCCCCACTGCTGACCAGAGCTGAGCCAGTAAGTGATGTTGTTTTGCGCCTCTGTGAGAGCATATTTAAGACGGGAAAAAAATGCTGTGCCACACAGCAGCTGGGAGAGTGAGAGGAGTGAGGAACAGCCTTGCAGGTGCCAAGGTCAGTGAAGAAGGAGGGGGAGAGGTGCTCCAGGTGCTGGAGCAGAAGTCCCCTGCGGCCTGTGGTGAGGACCATGGTGAAGCAGGCTGTCCCCCTGCAGCCCATGGAGTACCACGGTGGAGCAAGGTTCCACGCTGCAGTCTGTGGAGGAGACCACGGTGGAGCAGGTGGACCTGCACTGACGGAGGCTGTGGCCTGTGGAGGACCCCAACCAGAGCAGATTCCAGGCCAGACCTGTAGCCCGTGGAAAGGAGCCCACAGAGGAGCAGGTGACCTGGCAGGAGCTGCTGCCCGTGGGGGATCCAGGTTGGAGCAGTTTGCTCCTGAGGGATGGACCCCGTGATACGGACCCATATCTGGAGCAGTTCTTGAAGAGCTGCTGCCTGTGGGCAGCCCATGCCAGATCAGTTCAGCAAGGACTGCACCCTGTGGGAGGGACCCCACAGCACAGGGGACAAGAGTGACCGAGAACAAGTGGCAGAGGAGAAGCGCTATAGACTGACCATAACCCCCATTATCCCATTCCCCTGCGCCACTCGGGGAGGAGGTGGAAGAAGGTGCTTTTGGTTTCTTCCCTTTGTTTCTCACTTCTCTAGCTTGTTAGTAATAGGCAATAAATCTTACTATCTCCCTATGCTGAGTCTGTTTTCCCTGTCACAGTAATTACTGTGCAATCTCCTTGTCCTTATCTCAACCCTTGAGCCCTTTTCATTGTATTTTCTCCCCCTCTCCCTTTGAGGAGGGGGAGTGAGAGAGTGGTTGTGGTGGAACTCAGCTGCCCACCAGAGTAAAACCACCACACCTGTAAAGAAAAATCCTGACACTTCATGAGGCAACTGTAGGTTACACGCTAAATGAAAGATAGTTTCTGCTTATAAATAGTAGGTCTAATGACAACCATTCAATAGGGGAAAAAGTTAGGATAGATGAATAAAATATTAGGGTTCAGGAGAAAAATCTTCTCCAGGTAAAGTTGTTTTGTAACTGCTTATTGCAGAATTCCTCCCCCTCCAAAGATATTTAGTAAAGGACACTTTAATAACCTGAAAGCTTTTCAGGCAGCAATGCAAAAGTGTAGGAATTGAGATCTAGGTCCTCTGTGTTGTCAAGCATGACAGAAAAGCAGCTATCATACAATCAAAACACTCCCTTTTGAATGGAGACATCAAAGCTCTACTTCAAAATTAGTACCAGTTTTGAATCAGCATACTAGTAGTTAGATAACAAGTCCAGCTGTACATCCTCATTAAATACAATTTAGAACATATTCCAAAAAACAATACATGCAAGATATTCACTGTAATCTTGAAACTGAGTAGTTAAAACAGTTGATCAAAGAAACTGCATCACTACAGAGCACAGTTCCCATGAGTTCCTACACTTGACAGTCAGCAACCTGACTGTCAGGTCAGGTAGGTAGGACAGCAACCTATACCACAAAGTATAACGCTATCACCTGCTTGCTCTTCAGATTTTTTCACCTGTGCTTATGAAGTATGATAGAAGACAGACTTTTAAAAAGCAGTACATAAAGTTGTTCCTCCTGCAAAGTGAATTGCTCAAATTATTTATAGCTCTCTTCAGAGCCAGTATCTCCATGTTACTGGATTGCTAAAGAATTTGAAAGAGTATGATGAGAGACCAGCCACTCTCAATTTTTGTTTTACAAATGGAAGTTGCTTTTTTTTTTTTTAAACACTGCTATCAACTGTATAAGACAGTTTCATGCTCCAACTCTGAAAGAGAGAGTTTGCTTTTGATTTTAGAACTTAATTTGCACAAACTAATGACTATTCTGCTTTAAAGAGCTGATCATTATTAACAATTTTAACTTTTCTGCAGATAAACTGATTTCAGAAAAAGCTCATTAGAAAAAGTTATTTCATATCAATATTGCATGTGCTTAATCCAAACACTCTGACATCAATCCCTAGTTAAAAACATTTCCTCTTACTGATAATTACTATGTCTTGGTAAAGCTTAACACTGATAACACCACATAACATTGGATGAAGTAAATATGCATGCAGAACCAGTATAACTGTTTAAATAATTCATTCAATTCTGTTAGCTTCTTCATTATCTCTCCATATAGCTGCTGGAAAACACTAAGATTAACATTTGTTTTCAAAAACAACCTGTAAACGTCCAGAGATAAAAAACAAAGCCATGCCATGAAGAATGAACAGCAGTTCTATGGCTCTAATTAGTACAGCCTATAAAGCTAAAAGCCCTGCAGTTTAGGGCAACTTCAGAACCACCAGCACAACCATTTGCAACACAAAGAAGCTGTTAAAGGGGGATTCAGGCTCGGACTGTTATTAAAGCTTTATGGGAACATCAGAGGTACTGGTGCCACCTACCATCTTAGTTGATGATACACGCTTTAAGTCAGTTTTATATTAACAGCAGTTATTGTACTTACCTCCTCTCTCGGTTTATTAAGTACATATGATGTTGTTGTGTATGTATGACATCAATATAACAGATTTTCATACATCTTTGACAAATTATTTTGCTGTCGCTCCCCCAGCATGCCATTTTTTGGGACATCCCTTAAGTATTGTTTTTGGAAGCAGTGTCTCAGCAACCATAACTAAACACCAAGCAAAGAACATCTCAACACATTTCATTAAATCCTGTTTCACTACTTCCCAAGCCAAGAGCTTACACAGCTTGTTTTTCAAATGTTGGGAAAAAAAAAAAAAAAACACCCTACATTAACACTAAGACAGACTTACTAGGCTGAGTTCCATAACACAACCCAAGAAAGAAAAGAAGTTAGCATTAGTAATTATTTTTGCTACCAAAAAACACTAATTTCAGGACAGAACTTTGTTTTTCAGACCCCTACCGTAACAGTATGCGAAAAAAAATAAATAAGCAAACACACAAACCACCACAGCACTAAAGAGCTTCCAGATGCATTTTAAGGCAAGAGCCAGTGGACATGCTGTTAAACACCTCCACCTCCAACAGAACAAAGTCTAGAACAAGATGAAAATTAATTCTCTTCATCACTAAAGACATGGCTAGAAACACAAGAAATAGTAGCATTCTTCTCGCAGGCTACAGTTAAGACTAGGTGCCCTACCTCTCCTCTGGGAAGCTCCAGCAAGGCTGTATCAAGGCACAACAGACCCACTCTCAGCTAGGGCTATCCTATAGTATCTCACTCAAGTTTTTTCTTGCTGTTAACAAATTTAACAGCTGTACCAGACCACAAATGCTAATAAATACAATTCTGTTATCTCTACTAAAATGCAACAGGTCTTATACTAACTTCAAACTTCAAAACAAAGAAACTCAGCACCTTAGCTATGGTTGTGGTGGCCACAGCAGATTTTACCTCATTTGCTGAGCAGTTCAGTGACGGGTGCCTTGCACTCAATCTCAGGGGATCCCGCTGCCAACAGCAGAGAGCAGTCCAAATGGACCTGGAGAGTTTGGGCAACACTGGTTGCAGCCAACAGGTCCTATGGCACAGCAAAGCTGTGAACCAGGGCCAGCCCATGTCAGCACAGCAGGAGACAGCTACCGAGATCAGGATCCAGCAGCAATCTAATGCCAACATAATCAATTAAAATCAATTAAGGCACCACTCAGCACCTGACACACCTGAAGTTAGTTCTGGCTTAGAGAGGCAGGCTGTGGTAGCAAACATTTACATAAAAAAATAAAAAAATAAAAAAATAAAAAAATAAAAGAGAGAAGAGAGAAGAAAAGAGAAAAAAGAGGGGAAGGGGAGGAGAAGGGAAGGGGCTTCTCAGAAAGCTAGTCCCACTGAAAGCCCCTGAAAAATGAAAAAGGGCTCAAGGGTTGAGATAAGGACATGGGGATCACTCTACAATTATCATCGTGGGCAAAACAGACTTAACATAGGAAGATTAATAAAATTTATTACATATTGCTGATGGGCTGGAGCGGTGAGAAACAAAGAAACAAGCTGGGGACATCTTACCCCATCCACTCTCTTCTACCTCTTCCCTGCCCTAAGTGGCATGGGGGGGCCGGGAGCGGGGGCTGCAGTCGGTCTGTGGTGCTTCGTTCCCACCGCTCCTTCACAGTCACTCCTGTTCTGGTATAGGGTCCAGCCCATCGGGTGCTGACCTTCCTGGGCTGGTCCTGTGTGGGTTTCTCCATGGGCAGTGGCTCTATGGGACCTGCTCCCACTGTGGGTCTGTGCTGCGGGTTCCATCTGCTGGGAGTGGGTTGCTCCAGCTTGGGACCCCCACCGGCAGCACATCTGGGATTACCATGAGCCAGCACTGTTTAGTAGATCGAGAGAGGCTCTCTCCCAGGCATTGGGAGAGGTGCCTGAGCACTGGAGGAAAGCAAACGTCACTCCGGCCTTCAAAAAGCGCAAGAAGGAGGACCTGGTTAACTATAGACCAGTCAGCCTCACCTCCATCCCTGGTAAGGTGATGGAACAATTTATCCTTGGCGTCGTCTCAAGTCATAGCAAGGATGAGAGGGTCATTAGGGGCAGTCAACATGGCTTCACCAAGGGGAAGTCGTGCTTGAACAACCTGATAGCCTTTTGTGAGGATATAACCGAGTGGATAGATGATGGAAAGACAGTGGGCATTGTGTATCTTGATTTCAGTAAAGCCTTTGACACTGTCTCCCACAGCATCCTCACAGCTAAACTGAGGAAGTGTGGTCTGGACAATCGGGTAGTGAGGTGGACTGTAAACTGGCTGAAGGGAAGAAGCCAGAGGGTTGCGGTTAATGGGATGGAGTCGAGTTGGAATCCTGTATCTAGTGGAGTCCCTCAAGGGTGAGTACTGGGACCAGTGTTGTTCAATATTTTCATCAATGACTTGGATGAAGGAATGGAGCGCACCATCAGCAAGTTTGCTGATGACACTGAACTGGGAGGAGTGGCTGACATGCCTGAAGGCTGTGCTGCCATCCAGTGGGACCTCGACGGGTTGGAGAACTGGGAGGGGAGAAACTTAATGAAATAAAACAAGGGCAAGTGTAGAGTCCTGCATCTGGGCAAGAACAACCCCAGACACCAGTATAAGTTGGGGACTGCCCTGCTGGAGAGCAGTGAAGGGGAGAGGGACCTGGGGGTCCTGGCGGACAGCCAGATGTCCATGAGCCAGCACTGTGCCCTTGTGGCCAAGAAGGCCAATGGCATCCTGGGGTGTATGAGAAGGGGCGTGCTTAGTAGGTCGAGAGAGGTTCTCCTCCCCCTCTGCTCTGCCCTGGTGAGACCACGTCTAGAGTATTGCGTCCCATTCTGGGCCCCTCAGTTCAAGAAGGACAGGGAACTGCTTGAGAGAGTCCAGCGCAGAGCCATGAGGAAGATTAAGGGAATGGAGCATCTCCCTTACGAAGAAAGGCTGAGGGAGCTGGGTCTCTTTAGCTTGGAGAAGAGGAGACTGAGGGGTGACCTTATGAATGTTTATAAATATGTAAAGGGTGAGTGTCAGGAGGATGGAGCCAGGCTCTCCTGGGTGACATCCAAAGATAGGACAAGGGGCAATGGGTGCAAGCTGGAACATAGGAGGTTCTGGCTAAATATGAGCCCAAACCTTTTTACGGTGAGGGTGACAGAGCACTGGAACAGGCTGCCCAGGGGGGTTGTGGAGTCTCCTTCTCTGGAGACATTCCAAACCCACCTGGAGGTGTTCCTCTATGACATGATTTAGGTGTTCCTGCTCTGGCAGGAGGATTGGACTAGATGATCTTTCAAGGTCCCTTTCCCTAACATTCTGTGATTCTGTGATATTCCAGACCATATGGCACTGTGCTGAATAATAAATATGGGGGGAGTTGGCCAGGGAGGTGGGGCCGCTGCTTGGGGTCTGGCTGGGCGTCAGTCAGCAGGAGGTGAACCATTGCCTTGGGCATCACTTGCTTTGTATTTCCCCTTTTTTGTTCTTCCCCTGCTCTTCTTCCTCTTCTTCTCCCTTCCTTTTCTGTCCTATCAAACTGTCTTTATCTCAACCCATGAGTTTTTACCTTCTTTTTTTTCCCAATTCTCTCCCCTATCCCACTGTGGGGGGTGGAGGGCAGTGCAGGGAGTGAACAGTTCTGTGGGGTTTAGCTGCCTGCCCGGTTCCACCACGACGGCTTCCGAAGCAGTGTCTGCTTTTGGAGTTCCTGATTAGCATACTACCAACGTGCCTCTCAGTAGGGCACAATTCTTTGCCTTTAAACTTCTCTTGCAACTTTCCCCTCCTCTGGGCCAGCGCAACAGAGGGAGTCTGTTGGAGGGCCCCCAAGGTCCTTCGGGCCTGGACGGGGGAGGCCGTAAGGCTGAAGCTCCTTGCCATGGCAACACAGCCATATTTGGCTACAGGTGTGGGCCACTGTCACAATGGCCATCACAGCGACCTGCTTATGTCACAGCAGCCACCACCACCCCGCCTTTCTTTCTGGGCCCTATAAAAACAGGAGCCTGGCAGCTGGCACACCACTTGCCAGGCTTCGAGGCTTTCTAATGCCAAGCATGCGTGGAAGCAACTGGAAGCAGAGCGGGAAGACAGGTGGCTGCCCATCTTGGAGGGAGGTGATGAGGAGACTGGCTCAGTTGTCAACATGCAAGAAGACGAGAAGGCTGTGTCATGGGGAGACAAAGCAGAATGAGAAGAGGAAGACCTGCTTCGTCACAAGAGCAATGGCCAGCATTAGTATCACCAGTGGCACGCAGGGCACGGCTGTGAAGCCAGGAGCAAGCAGCACGAGGCCAAGACATGTCCTTTGGCCAAAGAATGGTGTGGGACCATGGCATGCCAATCGTCGTGTGAATGACTAGGGGCACAGACTGCCAAACAACAGGGAAGAGCCCATGGAAGTGGATCCACCACGAGATGAGGAACAACCCATGGAAGTGGATCCAGCAGCAGAAGAGGAAGAACGCATGGAGGTGGATCCACCGCAGACAGGGTAGGCGTGGAGCTACCCTGGCGTGTCTTTGAGGTCCACCATGCGAGAAAGGCAAGCTCATCGCAGGAGTGCCTGGCCAGCTCCCTACGCACAGCGTAGCCTCCACGCCCACCATTTACTTGGGCAGAACCACCGCTATGGATATCTTGTGGGCTCACCTGCAAGACATTGCAGACATAAATAATTCATTTGTTGATTGTTGAGGCTTGTGTAAGCCCTTCTTTCCCAAGCCCCATCCCTCTTGAAGAAGTGGCATCTCTTCTTCATGGAGCCCCAAAGGAGAGGGGAGGAGGGGACCTGGCTGCTGTACTGGTGTCACAGGAGGAGTCCCTCAGAGGGCCACCATGGGCCTGGGGAGGGGGGATGCTGGGAGGTGTCTCAGCCTGGGGATGAGAAGGCTAAAGAGAGGGTGCTTGAAGATGCAGCCAGAGCCTCCGTGGCAGTGCCCAAAGCATAGCAGCAGACTGAGCAAAGAAGCGAGAGGGGCAGCAGTTCCTCTGGAGAAGGAAAGGCTTCAGGTCTGCCAGGAAGGAGTGCTGGAATTCAGTGTTAGGGTCCCTTTAAGATGCCTCATGAGGAGCTCTTCCCAAGACGGGGCAATAAGCAAGAAAAAAAACACCAACACCACCTCCTGGTAAAAATGCTCTCCTCTCCTATTTGGCACCTTGGGGACTGAGTGCAGGCTCGTCTCCCCTTCTGACTGTGGGAGCTCTGCTGTGCCATCTGCCAGCCCTCCTGAAGAAGTGGCATCTTGTCCTAGTTTTGGCTGGGATATTGGTAATTTTCTTCACAGTGGCTGGTGTGGTTCTGTGTTTTGGATTTTGGATGAGAATAATGCTGATAACACCCCAATGGTTTAGTTGTGCCAGAGCAGTGCATACCCAGAGCCAAGGACTTCTCAGCTTCTTGTGCTGCCCTGCCAGCGACGAGGCTGGGGGTGCAGCAGGAGCTGGGAGGGATCCCCCCCTCATCACCTGGTCCTGCATGGGCTCCTCTCCATGGGCCACACTGTGGAGATCTGCTCTGCCATGGTATACCATGGGCTGTGGGGGAGACAATCTGCTCCACCAGTGTCCTCTCCACGGGCCGTGGGTGGCTTTGGCTCCAGCAGCTGGAGCGCCTGCTCCCCCCGCTTCTTCACTGACCTTGGTGTTTGCAGGGAGGTTTCTCACTCCTTGCTCTCCCAGCTGGTGTTGTGCAGCAGGTTTGTTGTGGTTTTTTCTTGTTTGTTTGTTTGTTTGTTTCATTTTCTTGGATGTGCTCTCACAGAGGTATAAACTGTGTTGCTCATGGCTCAGCTCTGGGCAGCGGTGGGCCCCTTTGAAGCCGGCTGAAACTGTCCCTTATCTGCCACAGGGCAGCTGCTGGATTCTTCTCACAAAGGCCACCACTGCAGGCTTTCCCCTGCTACCAGAACCTTGCCATGTGAACCGAATACACTACGACAGCTAGGTCACTGCTGGCCCATAAAGTATAAGGGCTTAAATTAACTAATGAAACCTTAAGGGGGGGGGAGGGGGGAGAGAGAGGGTTTGAAGGACTGGGATAACAGTACTACTTTTTGGGGACACCTAGCTGAGACTAGGGTTAAAATGATCACTGGGCAATTATTGTATGTACCTGAGGCAGGGACTAACTTGTTGGGAAGGGATTTGATGATGAAATTGGGCATTCAAATAGTAAATTGTTAGACCGGAATAATGGTGTTATTAACGGAGTGCTCTCAGATCCCAAGACAAAGATATATTCACCTTTAACTGCAAAGACCCTGAAATGGGGCGGAAGCAACAATACAGATGGATAGTTTTACCTCAGGGGTTTACAGGGCCACTGAATTTATTTGGGCAACTGTTTTACATCAAGGGAGTCACTGGGGAATTTAAGCAATGTGTGACGCTGTGCTATGGAAATATGTATATGTAGGAATATATATACTCTTTAAACAAGTATGCAGGAGTTGAGTAGTATGCCAAAAGGTAAATAGGAAAACTATCCGCAGTCAGCCCAAAGGGGGACAAGAACCAGGAATTCAACCCTTCCAAAATGTACAGGTGGATTTTACAGAACTCCTTAGAGTGGATAGATTTAAATACTTGATAGGCTTGGTCGATCATTTGTCGGAGTAGGTGGAAACTTTCCCTTCAGTATCTGCTACTGCAAACTCAGTAGCTAAGGTAATTCTAGAACAAATAATCCCCAGGTATGGAATTATTGAAAATATTGACTCTGACCAAGGAAGTCACTTTACATCACAAATATTGCAAGGGCTAATATGGACTCTAGGAATTGAAAAGAAATTTCATGCTCCTTGGCATTCTTCCTTTTCTGGAAGAGTAGAGTGAATGAATCTGATAATAAAAAAAACAATTAATTTAGTTCTGGAGACTCGACGCCCCTGGACAAAATGTTTACATTTAGCGCTTCTACAAACTCTAACAGCATCAAGAAAATATGTGGGATTATCACCATATGAAATAGTATTTGGATTGCCATACCTGGGCAGAGGGAAATTACCTCAATTCGAGATAAAAGATGCTTTTCTTAAAAACTACATACTCGGGCTGTTGTCCTCTTTGTCATCTCTCCGTCCCCACCCTTGGAAGTCCTGATCCATCCATTCCAAGCAGGAGATTGGGTTCTGATACAGACATGGAGGGAATCGAAGCTGCAGCCTGAGTGGGACGGACTGTTCCAAGTGCTCCTGACTACTGAGATGACACTAAGAATAGCTGAGAAAGGGTGGACTCATTATACCCGGGTAAAAGCATCAGTTAACCCTGAAACCCAAGAGACTGTCTTAACACAGACTTTTAAGGTTAAAACTGTTAAAACTAACTATTGTAAACCTTTAACTTCTCCTTAGAAGAATTCTTAATGAATTAATGGGTAAAAGGAATTGAATTACACAGCATTAGAGTGTTTCCAGGGAACACTACCTGGAAGTGGGAGAAAAAGGGCGGGGGGGGGGGGGGGCATTTGATCCCCACCAGAAGAATCCTTATTAGTTTGTGATTTTTATTGTTTTTATTAATTATTATTTTTAAATTATTATAGGGGCATGTATAAAGAGAGATGATGTATTTTAAGCTTATCTTAGTAATATCTGTTCTCAATGGATTATTGATAGGATGGGGGGAAAATTAGCATTTCCAATTAATCCAGAACTTCTCTCAAGTTCTATCTCAAAATAATTGTTGGATTTGCTCCCAGATGCCTAGAAACACTGAAAAGGCCTTGTCTCTGCTTGCTATTCTGTTATCTGCAGCAACTGTGTCTGGATTCTCTAGATTTCTAAAAACGACGGATCATACTTAGTCCCAGGAGGGAATAGACTTTGAAGTTGAGCTCCCTACACATAATCCTGGCTACAATATAACGTGTTATCAAACGTGCCTTTTAAGCAACATCGATATAAAACTCAGGGGGCAATAGTACTGACCCTGGGTGTGGAAATATTATCCATGAAGTAGGGAATTATCCATACTGTACCAAATATGGTGGCTACGGGAATGCTAATATACATAATGCACACCAGATACAACATGGGAATCCTGTAACCAGATGGCCTGTCCTGAATGGAAAGAGGTGGTATTAAATACGTGGCAATAAAACCAGAAAGGTGTTGCCCCTGTGATGGAAGGGAACTTGCACCGTGGGGGCAATAATTCCAAATGTAACTTTTATTGAAAACCCACAGAGCCAAAGCCCCCTTGAGACCCCACATAGAATAAAGAGGGCTCCAGATAGCCCTGTAGTAAAAAGAAACAGGGCATTTTACAGTTTTGCAAGGTGGTTTTTACCTTGGTTAGGGGTAAGTGAATTAGAAAAAGCTATTGTAGAAAAAGCTATTGTATTGTCTCAGCTAAAATTGAAGAACTAGAAAATAACACTGGATACAGTCCAGGCACTACAAGAGGAGGTAACAAGTTTGTCAAAAATAATACTCCAGAATCGAATGCTATTAGGTTTATTACTAGCCTCACAAGGAGGCGTGTGCACTGTAATTAATGCTAGTTGCTGTATGTATGTAGATCAGACAGGAGAAACGGAGACTGATCTCAAAAATATTTGGAAAAAAAACAAGATCCTACATAAAGTGGCCCAAGATGGCACTTCCTGGGGATTTAGAAACATTTGGAAGAAAACAACTTCTTGGTTACCTGAATGGAATTGGTTCAAGCAACTATTTATTGGTATTATAATAATGATGGCATTGTGTATCTGTCATGCCCCATGACATCGAAAGAAAAATATTGCGCCCTAATGTCGGAAAAACTCAAGAATGGGGGATGTGAAGAGGTGCAAAAACAGCAATAGGAGTAAGAAAAGAAGAGAGGGGAATTGTGAGAAACAAAGTTGTGTTTTTGTAGTAGAATGTGTTTTTGCAGTGGAAAATTCCACTAACCTTACATATTCAAAAGTGATTGTGCAGGCATGACAGTGGCATAGCAGTGGGGAGTATGTTAAGCAGATAAGGGGAAGGTCCCACTGTCCCAAAATAAGGAGGATAGCTAAGAAAAACAGGACGAGCAGTGCGAAAACAGTAAAAACAAAAAATCACAGGCCCTCTAATCATAAGAGAAGATAAAAAAGGAAAAGGAGAAATTAATGGTTGGTCAAATAAAATTGTACATATATGGTATAGTAATAAGCATTGAGTAGTTTGTGAACCTGTAGTACTCAGCCAATGAAGAAACGGGGGAGGAATCCGGTATCAGGTAATAGGGAATATAAGGTTATGATATACTTTTACTGTGCGCTCCTGCTTGCAGGACACCCGCTATTGCAATCGTGAATAAAATAGCTTCACATCCATAGCTTTTCATCCTGTCTGAAAAAATTATTGAGATTTTTCTCACATAACTAAACCTGTATCTGTTAACTGGACAAATGATAACTTATGCTACATTTTGGTTAGGCTAATAATAAAATCTCAGTTTCATGCGTAAGATTTAATGCTTTTTGCTCTGAGCATAATTTTGAGTGTAATAATTTGTAATAGAATATTATTTCTCAAAATAGCTCTATTTAAATACATTTGTCTTTGGGTTTAATTTATATAAACCCAGCTAAAACAGATGTTTTCTTTCCTGTCTTATTTTTTACTATTAGATTTGTATTTAATCACTTTAGTATATTTTTGTAACCAGTAATATATCTTTCCATAACAGCAGCAAGTTTATTTCTACATCATTTTTCCCAATGGCAATTAAGGGGGTTAGAAATAATTAATATAACCTTGTCCTATGACTATCAGTATGGACGATTACAATATAAAGGTACATGCAATAAGAGAGAGAAACCAGTAATTTCCAAAGACTGTATAAGATATTTTAAGTATCTAAAATATATTCATTCAGAAGGAAGAATAAATTGTTTACAACAATGCTACACCTGCATCTTACAGGACGATATAGTGATAAGCCTTGTAAAAGGGTGTGCCTTTGGGGCCTCTGACAGTACAGACAAAAAAAGGAAATACATTCATAGATAATTCAGATTGGCCTCAGAGTTGGTACTACAAAAAAGTTAGCTAAATTGCAAGGTCAAGGTGTCAATTTATCGGTACATTTAACAGCAACAACTGATTACTTAGCTGTAATCCAACTGATCATAAAGAAATTCACAGCTCATCATCAGACTGAAATAAAGAAGTGGAATACTACCTGCTGTGACAAACTGCTCTGAATCTACTTCCTACAAATATGAGGACTTTTAGTCCTAAAATTCTTCAGTAAATATAGAAGTCTGTATTTCTCACCATGATGGCCTCCGGAGACCATCTCAGCATTTAAACAACATAAAAAGTTCATTACCAGAAGCTGAATAAAGCAGTTTCATAGAAAAATAACAGCTACAGTAAGAAAAGAATTCAAGAAAGAATTCTCATCTGAATTTGTTCATGTTTCCTATAGATTGGGCTTGCTATACGTATACCATGGAAGACCTTAGCAACAGAGACTAGATCTGAGACCATTGCAGTTCCTTATGCAATGGCTTATGCTAGAACTTAACATCCCTTCTCCTTCTGCACTACAAGCCATGTTTCCTGAAGATGGCATATGCGATTTTCAAGCAATTATCCAGCCGCCATACCTCGACCAACAATGCAAGGCATCACAATACACAATGGTTTGCAAAGGGTTTTTGGCAAATGGTCATCAGTTGGCTTTCCTAATGTTACCTGCTGTACTTTTGGTGAGAACAGTATTCACAGAAGGTCTATTTCCAGTTGCAATATCTGATTTTTTTCTTTTACCTGATTTATTCATCACCGCATTTTTTGCGCTGTAAAATGATGGCTGAGAGGGGATCGATACTATGCTGCAGGCTTGGGATAGCCAAGTGATCTTAGAATTTTATATTAATGGGGTGTTTTTCTAGATGTCTTATGGATCTTACACCAGAACGTGTTCGCTACTTCAGTATAGATAAGTGACAATTACACTCAGAATGATGTGGCCACCTTCATTTGGAACCTCACTACCTCCAGATCTCACTAACTAGATGAGTATAGTCTGATCAGGTATCATATGGTAAAGACTTCTTTATATGCTAATGATATTTCTCAATCCTTATGGCATATTAGTGGAAGGCTTTGTAGACATTGGATTCTCAATCTGCAGTTTTCTGTAAGGCCTTTAAACATTGCTGACAATTGATCACCAAATACAATTAACAGCTCTCATGCCAACAAAAAAGTCCAACTGTCTGTGGTGCGAGACAATGTAGAGGCTGATAGAGGACTGCAGACATACTTGACATGCATCTGCACACATAGCTGATTGCATCCAGTAAAATTCAGGCTCAGGCAGCAATCAACACTGTATGGAGCCTTGCCAGTGCTTCCATGTCATGACACTCCACAAGCAGTGGCCTTTCTGACCATATAAATGCAAGAGAACTGCCTCTACAGAGAAATCTCTAATTTAGGAGTAAGAAAACATGCTGTAAACTTTCAGAAAAGATAAAAAACACCAGGAAAGGTAAATATGAGAAAATTAAGCAAAACAGAGCATGCAGAGTTTATATTCAGATGAAATAAATATATGTGGAATAAGATAGATTCGATGTCTTCAGTGGATTTCTCTATGGGTCTGACCTTGCAGGGATGCTAGCATTCCATCTTTACTACTTGCAAGCCTATGGGCCAAACATTTAAATTGCCAGATCCTAATTTTACTGCAATTCCCATGTTGCATGAACTTTAAGCTCCAGTTCCCCTAGCCCTGTAATTACAAGAAAATCTGTGCTTCATTTTAGAAGTTCCCAGCTCTCACAGATTTGAAGAAAGGAAGAAGAAATGTTACTCAAATGTGCCCTAAAACATCTGAGGCCAGAAAACAAAACCAAATACAATTTGTTTGAAAATCATTGTATTTAAGTCAGTCATTATTTTTGCCTGTGCCACACTTGGTTTTATAAGCTTTGTATGCTACACAGAAAATTTTAATCTGTGCCCTGGAGAGCTTTGAAACAGCTAGACTATAAACAGAAGTATCTGTACCTCACAAAACCTGTGTAGATACAATGTGCAGTCTCCTTGTACCTTCTACCCTCTTCTTTACAAGAACAGTTACCTGATTATTGAGGATTACAGTTTAGAAGAAAAACAACACAAAGCCTTCCTCCACAAAGTTATTTGGTTTCCTTCTTTTCAGTCATTTAGAATTTTAAAACAAATATTACATTTGTTTTCTACCTATGCCAGGAAAACATGTTTACTTTAATGATGTACAGAGTCTGAATATATATATATATACATCCACACATATAAGCCACTTCTTTGTCTCCAGAGTAAAATTTGGATTATAAACTCCTATTTCTGTGCATTCTGAAACCATAGGCTATTTTTCACATCAAAATTAAAAATAGACTTGACTTTGTCTTCTCTTCTCACCTTGAATGTGCTATTTTAGTTAAGGGAACAGTATATTTAAAAGAAAGACAAAGCCTAATATGATTGCCCTTGATATAAGCTGTCTCCTCAATGAAAAGCTGAGTTTACAAACCTAGCTTTAATTATAATACTGACGTGAATAAAGAAGAATCTTAACAAGTTACTTTTTTTTTTCTATTTTTTAAAATTATTTTACTTCTTAAAGCCAAGAATTTTCTTCTCTTTTGCAGTATGAATGTATGGTAGAGTAGCATTACTGGTTTTGTTCTTAATAGTTACTTTTTTTTTTTTATTGCTATCATCTCTTTCTTCCATCCAACTTGAAAGCGTTTTGAACCTCTATTTCACACTGTGACTAGCATGGAAATAACAGACTCTCTGGGATTACTGTTTGTCTTTCTCCTCTCCACAAGTCAGTAAAATAGATGTTGATCACCAGATTTTTGCCTGTAGCTTCACACCATGGCACTGGTACCTGTTTTTCATTATAACTGATTAAAAGAACATGGGAAAAGTTCTTTTCACAATAAAAACAGACTTCTTAGGTGGTCTTTTGCTGTTGCATAAAAATAAGTTATTTTATTAGCTTAAATTTTGGGTCTGCTGCAGTGAATTGCATCATGGAAATCTGTCACAGATCTTAATTTTGGGCAGCCTTAGCATCTGCCACTAATCCTCTATTTTATTGTTTCAGTTTTGTCTTCCCTGACCTTGGCATTGAGAGGGTTTACACTGCACACTGAAGACAATTATTTTGAACTTACTCCAGTCTTTTTAGAGCTGAGCCTGGCTGCTCTGTGGACACTGACACTGGGCATGCTCCCAAAGAAGAACAGCTGTTCTTGTAAGTCAAAAATACAAAAATATGGATTCGATTCCAACTGAAAGCTAAGATTTTCAAATGAAAATGGTAGGAAACAATTCAAGACCATTTGCAATAATTCATTTCTTTTAATTGCTGCTTTCACAAGCTACAGTTTTCATCAAGATCCCCAAATAATTTTCATACAGATGTTGTTGTATATGTGGACCTGAGTTACCTAGCATACAAGTGATAAGGAAAGTTTATTATGGTAGATGTAAACTTAGCCTTTTTACTGCACTGTCTCATTTAGATGGATCTGCAAACATTCCAAGCATGAGTGGTAAACATGGATCTAACACAAATGATGTAAAATCAGGCATGAGCTTCTTGAATCCTTACTACCAACATCTCATGTAGTTTACCTGCATTGACCTCGATCACACTTTCTCCCATAGTCTTATTCCTTGCAGACAGAATCACAGAATCACAGAATTGAAGGGGTTGGAAGGGACCTCGAAAGATCATCGGGTCCAACCTCCCTGCCAAAGCAGGCTCCTTGCAGCAGGCTTCCCAGGTAGGCGTCCAGATGTGCCTTGAGTATCTCCAGAGAGGGAGACTCCACAACCTCCCCAGGCAGCCTGTTCCAGTGCTCTGTCACCCTCACCGTGAAGAAGTTCTTTCACATGCGACATTTTGGACATCATTGTGAAAGTCATTGGTACAAGGTTTAATCTATTCTGTCATCAGTCATGAGTTTGCTATTTTTATTTCTGCTTGCTGTGATTTTTCAAACTACACTAAAGATCTTCTTAACAACCCATAGAAAACTTCTATGTTGTTTCACAAGTTTTTAACTAAACATTTTAAGCACTTGTCTGTATAGGTAAACTAAGCTAACATGGGTGGATGTAAGTCAACATCTGAGTTAATGAATGCTGTGTCAAGCCTCATATGTGAAGTCCTGCTAAAAGCTTAAATTAATCACAAGACCACACTAATGATAATATGCACAGCCTGAAAATTGGATCTGTCTCACAGCTGGCCTGTTCAGTGCCTGCAAAGAAGAAGTTTCTATCATTGTTCATTGGGACTACACGTGGCAGCAAAGGAACAACCCAGTGCAATGATAACTTTGATGCTCACATCACAACTATATATAATAACTGCATTCACAAAATGAACTGAATTACTCTGACAATTCTTCAGAGCATCTAAACCTACAAATAAACGACTCTTTTTATTAGGGTATATTCTGAGAATCTGGTAGACTGATGTACCTTAAAGTCTGAAAAGTGTTAGTCCATTCACCTTATTGCCTAATAGTGGAGAAAAAGGCATTAGACAGGCCCAGACCCTGTTAAGTCACAGATCAAATTGCTAGACAGCAATCCAGAAGACCTATTCTCCATAATTTCCTAACTCTCTGAAGTGTCTAAAATGGATAATTGTCTTCATGTTCTGACAGAAATTCTTTGTTCACCTAAATCTCCTTATCTCAGATCTTCCATTTCCTCAGTGCTGTAACTGCAAGTGGATATACAAAAGGATACCACCACTGCCACTGCAGCTGCATGCCGCATTCTTTTCAGTGCTTGCCATCCATCCCGGGAAAGATGGAGCACGTTGAACATTGGGAAACAGAAGGAACAAGATAGGATCTGGTGCTTACATTTTTCTGTCAGAACCTCGCTCAGTACACAGGCTTTCTAACCTGGGATTTTTTGGGGGATATCTTGACTTTCCCATTGACAGTAGATAGTGGATGATTCAAATGAATCTTCACACTGAAATTAAGAAACCTATTCCAGTGTGCTGGATCTGTCTTCTGTACTCCCTGGTAGAAAATTATGTTCAGTGTGCCCAAAAATACTTGCAGAGATTGACAAATTATAAATGGCCATATTGTGTGTTTTTTTTTTTCCCCAAGTTACTTTGTTATTGTCATGGGTTGACCAACCATGGCCAACAGCCAAGCATATACACATACTTGCTCCCACCACCACTGCCCCGCTGAATGGGAAAGAAAATTGGAAGACTAAAAGTAGGAAAACTGGTAGGTAAAGACAAAAAAAAAAAGTTTAATAGGTGAAAAAGAAGAAAAAAAACAATGCAAAGGAATTTATTCACCACCTCCCACAAGCAGACTCATGCTCTGCCATTCTTCAAGCAACGAACGGACACTTCAGAAGCCAAACCCCCACGTTTTTCCTTCCTCTGCCTCAGTTGTTATTAGTGAGCACAATGTCGTGTGTTATGGAATACCCCTTTGGTCAATTCAGTTCACTTGTTTTGGTGTGTCCCCTTCCAGACTCTTGCCCACCCCAAGCCTATTCACCGGGGGCGCGGAGAGGGAAAAAGAGAAATCTTGATGCTGTGCAGGCATTGTTCAGCAATAGCCAAAACAGTGGTGTGTTATGAACAGTCTTAGCCACAAATGCAAACCACAGGATCATATGGGCTGCTATGAACAAAGATAACTTCATCCCATCCAGCCCCAGTACAGTTATTAAAAATGTCCAGCAAATGTATATTTTGGAATACTCATTCACTGAAATTCATTACTTTTACAATAAATGCTAACATACTTGTGTCTGGGAATTTTGATTTTCTCCTTGTTTGTATTCAGCTTTTATAACCTACATGTTGTCATCTCCTTTTTGATTGCACCCATGTAGCTTGAGAGAAGCTAGCCACTCTTTGTAGACTACTTTTTTAATTTTCAGAGTATTCAAAATTCATCATATATTCTAGTACAGTACAAAGAATAGTATGGTAGCCAATAGATCTGACTCTGTCAGACTAAAAATCACTTTACTCCCATATGCTGAAAAGGGGGTTCACAGATCAGTGTATAGCTCCATGTTTCAAAACTATCATGTCAGCAATTGTCAGGCAGCGCCTGGGAAACCAGGCACCAGACTTTTCACATGCAACTGAACAGAAACTAGAAGTAATGATCACTTGCCACTGGATGGTGTTTAGTTTGAGTTTTGTTTGCTGTCATTTGCACAATTATGGCAGTGGAAGGAAAAGTCAATAGTATATAATTCCTAATGGAAGGTTTAGCTTGTTTTTAACTATCGTATTTCCAAAGTTGTTGTAAAGAATGATTGGGTGAAATGGAGGAAATGAGACAATGAATAGCATGGCATGCCATTTCTCATTTCTTCTCCTTTAGTAAAATGAGCTATGTTCTAAAAATTCCTCTTTCTGCTCTTCTCTGTTCATACCCACACTAGTTATATCCAGGTTGTTTGTTTGTTTGTTTGTTTCTTTTTTTTTTTTTGCTATTATTTATTTTAATCACCTAATTGCATACACGTTTTACCACAGGAAGATAAAGAGTAATATCATATGAAATTCTGTAGCCAAAAATACAGTGGCTCCACATGAAATTGTTTTTTGATAAGATAGCCTCTATCTGTTCAGTCCACAGGAAATTGTTAGCAGAAATTCTCTGAGGATAGAGAACCATTTTTTGTTACTTACACTAAACAATGTCTTGTGCTTATTTTAATAGGCAATTATATCAAATACATAAATCCTGACTTATTAGTGTTCACAGTTCCTGTGCAATAAAAATGTCCTAACTAAATTTTACACTGTTTTAGAAAGGGTATTTCTCAGGTGGCATATTTTCATTTCAAGCAAGTCTGGCTCTTGCACTCAATCTGCCATGGCCCTGAAAACTCTCCTGTTGCCATGATACAATGTCCTATAAATCCACAATGGTAAACTAGTTAAAGCAGACTAGATGCTGTGCTACTTCTAGAATTTTTATTCTGCTACCTCATAAATTCTAACCATTCAGATTACAGCCTAATAAGAAACAGAATTACATTAAAGTCTATATTGGTAACTAAATTGTGTAGGAAATAAACAAGGGGAAACTCTGGCTGGTTCAAAGAAGTAGAAACTGTAATTAAGCTACATCTATTTTATAGATCTCACCAAAGAAGGCAGAGAAAACATTAAGAATATGAAAGGTTATAATAGTAAACACATCAACATAAAGGACAATTTGTTACAAGATTTAATTAGCTAACATTAGTAAGTCACTGATATCTCTCACTCTGCATACTGGATGTTTTATCACAAATCAGACACCAACCAAATATTCTAAGATGTCTTCAGCTACTTAAGGCTTAAAAGCACCTGTCAGTATGTCCATTAATGTAGGAAGAGTACATCTACAGCCTCTGTATTTTGAAGCACCATCTGTATTGAAATGCTCCAATTCTTACTGGAGGATGAGGCCAGGATAATTCCCATGGTTTGGTTCACATTTGATGTCTGGAAGAAAGGGAAAAGCGCATCATGACTTCACATGTATGTTTTTATTGGATACCCTTGGGTAAAATGAGCAAAGGACATGATAAAAGCAAGTTTTGTGTGGAGGCAGGAAGTCATGATGCTTGAGGTCTCCTGAATATCAGCTACTGGGAAATGGCTAAAATTAAGATGGCTAAGAAGTTTTTCCAGGATGACCAAGTTACTAAAGAATCTCTATCAAGAGAACTTAAGCCATTGTGTTTTCAATTCTAACCACTGTTATGAAGTAGGGACTGCCTTAAGCAAGTGCAAGTGCAATATTGAATATTCTACTAAAATTCATGTGCTACACCCTGTCAAATCTATTTGTCTGTTATTTGGCAGCTGGAGGAAAACTCTGCACATTCTCTGCAGTTTAAAACAAAACTTCATGTAAGAATATGAACATACATATGGAGTAGAGATTATGGAGTAGAGAATCAGTTGCCTTCAAGATAATTTGCAATTGTTTTCAATATCTTCAAGAAACTGTCAGCTGGGTAGATCAATTATGTATCTGCTTTGAAATTAAATTTTGTTTAGAGACTGCTTCCTGACTTGAAGGATTTCAAGATTGTTTTACAGGCACTTTTATAATTAGTGAGAGTGTGAAAAAGACAAAGTAATAAATAAATGAGATGCTGTTATGTGAAAACAAAAACAAGTAATGCTTACCTTGTTCTCTGCTAAGGCTTTACTCTATGCTGTATGTGTATGTTTTCACATAAACCAATCCAAGAAAAATATACCTTCACTTCCACAGACAAAAGAATAAACATACAGGCACAAAAGGACTGTGGGGTGTCTGTGGTGCATTTATTGTTTGTTTGTTTGTTTGTTTGGGGGGGGGGGGGGTAGCGGGCTGCATTGTGATCTATCATTACTCCATTCTTTTAGCTCCTCTAATTTCGTAAATACAGATACAAGAAATAGCTAAGAGGCAGTAGGTACCCTAACTAAAATTAGTTAGATAAACTCCTTTCAACAACTATGTAAATACCTAACCTAAATTTATCTACAATAGCATGTTTCCCTTCCTTTGTGGGGTCTAAAGGGAAAAAAAAAAAAAAAAAAAGGGTATGTTTTAAATTCCTTGAGTAATTCCTTAAGTAACACATCCAGTTGTGTTAGTTTTTTAATGTTTTTTGTTTCATGTTTATTTTTTATTATTTTTATTTTTTTATTTTTATTTTTATTTTTTATTTATTATTTTTTATGTTTTATGTTTGTTTTACGTTATGTTATGTTATGTTATTTTTTTAATGTTAATTAATGTTTTGGTGCCTTAAGGACAAGGATTCATGCTGTTAAGTTCCGACAGTGATGTACAACACTAAATTACAATATTCATTATTATTTCATCAACCACTTCATCAACCACAAAAACATAACTTTAAAGAAAAAATCTCATAACACACTTACTTTATTTACAATTTACATCACATAATTGTTATCATCTTCCTCAGTTCATCTGAGGACTCTGTATGGAAATACACCACCATATCCAAATAGAGCTGCAATACTAGTTCTAGTCACACTTTACTGAAAAATTACTCTTGCTTCCTTTTAAGTGAAATAGCCATATTTTCCCCTTTACTCAGCAGAATGAGCAGGTTTATTGCCAAAGCAAGCCTTTATCAAGTTTAAAAAAAATAAATGAAAAAATCAAGGAAGAGTATATTAAGTCTTCTTTATAATTAAAGTTCAGGCAGTTAAAATCTAAAGCATGAAAGAAAAAGCTAACGTTAAGGTTTAGAAATGTACTCAATACCATTTTTTTCTGAGTCTTCACCAGCAAGTGCTCTAATCACACAACCCAATTCCCAGAAGGCAAGAGCAGGGACTGGGAGAATGAAGAACCACCCACTGTAGGAGATCAGGTTTGAGACCATCTAAGCAACTTGAAGGTGCACAAGCCCATGGGAACTGATGAGATGCACCTGAGGGTCCCGAAGGAACTGGAGGATGAAGTTGCTAAGCCACTGTCCATCATATTTGAGAAGTCATGGCAGTCTGGTGAAGTTCCCACTGACTGGAAGAGGGGAAATATAACCCCCATTTTTAAAACGGGAAAAAAGGAAGACCTGGGGAACTACAGGCCAGCCAGTCTCACCTCTGTGCCCAGCATTATCTTGGAGCAGATCCTCTTGGAAGCTATGCTAAGGCACAATGAAGTGATTCATAGCTTCAGTAAGGGCAAATCATGCCTGAAGAATTTTTTGGCCTTCTACGACAGGGTTACAGCACTGATGGATACGGGAAGAGCAACTGACATCATCTATCTGGACTTGTGCAAAGCATTTGACATTGTCCTGCACTACATCCTTGTCTTTAAGTTGAAGACGTGGATTTGATGGATGGACCATCAGGTGGATAAGGAAATGGCTGCATGTTTGCACTCAAAGAGCTGTGGTCAACAGCTTGATGTCCCAGTAGAGACCAGTGACAAGTGGCACTCCTCAGGGGTTGGTATTGGGACTAGCACTATTTAACATCTTTGTTGGCAATGTGGACAGTGAGATTGAATGCACCAACAAGTTTGCCAATGACACCAACCTGTGTGGTGTAATTGACACATTGAAGGGAAGAGATACCATCCAGAGGGACCTGCACAGGCTTAAGAGGTGGGCCCATGTCAACCTTATTCCACGTGCAAGCCCATGTGGAAGGTCCTGCACCTGGGCTGGGGCAATCCCAAGCACAAATGAAGGTTGAACGGAAAATGGATTGAGAGCAGACCTGAGGAGAAGGACCTGGGGGTGGTGGTTGCTGAGAGGCTTGACATGAACCAGCAATGTGTGCTTGCAGCCCAGAAAGCCAACCATACCCTGGGCTGCATCAAAAGAAGCGTGGCCAGCAGGGTGAGGGAGGTGATTCTCCCCCTCTGCTCTGCTTTCATGAGAGCCCCCCTGGAACACTGCATTGAGCTTTGGGGCCTGCAGCATAAGAAAGACAGGAACCTGCTAGAGTGCATCCAAGGGAGGGCCATGAAGACGATGAGAGGGCTGAAGCACCTCTCCTATGAAGACAGGCTGAGGGAGTTGGGGTTATTCAGCCTGGAGAAGAGAAGGCTCTGAGGAGACCTAACAGCAACCTTCCAGTACCTAAAGGGGGCCTTCAGGAAAGATAGAGAGGGATCAGGGAGTGCAGTGACAGGAAAAGGGGTAACAGTTTTAAACTAAAAATGGATAGGTCTAGATTAGATATTCAGAAGAAATTCTTCACTATGAGGGTGGTTAGGCACCAGATTTGGATGCCCAGAGAAGCTGTGGATGCTCCCTTCTTGGAAGTGCTCAAGGTCAGGCTGGATGGGGCTTTGGGCAGCCTGATCTAGCAGAGTAAAGTGGGTGGAACTAGATGATCTTTAAGGTCCCTCACAACCCAAACTACTCTGTGAAACAACTTCTTAGTCACTTTAATTTCCTCTGTTTTGAACTATGTTCAAACAATAAAGAAGAAAAAAGAAAGCCAAAATAAAGCCCTTAAGTAATAAATAAAATACTGTTCTTCTAAGATTATATTCTAAGAAAGCAGGTATAAAGAAATGTAGCATATCTGTAAAAGTTATTTGCACTCCTACATGGTGCTGTCGGCATGGTTTGTATTGTAAAATACTCAAGGCCAATATGTGCAGCTTCAACTTCAGACCCTGTGCAGACTTCTAACATCAGTGAATTTCACCAAAGTGATCACAGATCAGGTTTGAATCACAGCCTGTGTTACAATCAAATTTTGCTGTAAGCATCTTTACCTTGTCACTATGGTAGCTTCATATTAAATTCAGCATTTATTTTATTGGGAAATAAAAAAGAAAAATGCACTCTTTGCCTTTGAACTGATAAAATACTGTTTACCTGAGTTACTGATGCCAAAATACTTTCAGCCTCTCAAAATATTTTGTCTGCTTCCTAGTGTCTTGGGGAGCATATATTCTTCCCTGTTTTGCAAAGATTAAAATGAAAAATTTTCAGTCCATTCCTGAAGCGTACATTAATGTGCATGGAAGTAGCATGCTTTTATGAGTTACAGAGGTTTCCAGGCACGTTGTTAGTCATACTATTAAGTAAACCTATGCTAATAATGAGCATGCAATATTTTGTTAATTCATGGATTGTCTGATAGCTGGGCATTAGTAAACTTGTATTAAACATGTAGTTTATATTAGTAAACAAGTCAACTGCTGTTGACCTCAGCAATGATGAAATCATTACATCTATTGCCAATGACCAGAACACTATGTAGGATGTTCCTTACTATGAAGTAGCACAGAACTGGTATATGCTCCCAGTAAATTCTGGAAATCAAAATACTAACTTATAACTAAGCCCACTAGTTTTAGTTGGAAAGTACGACTGGTATATTAAAAACAGTCTCTTCTACTGCAATAATTGTATGCCCTGGGCAGGTCAGAACCCCTTGACTAATTACGGAAAAATGATTTACCTGGGTAACATACTGCTTACTGCCTCTGTTTTCCTCTGGTTGTATCAAAGTTTTCATTTCACAGATAACAGAATTTAATCTATCCAGTTACCGAATAAAGAAAATTCAAAACCTAACCCAAATATATAAATCAGGATAGGATAGGATAGGATAGGATATATATTCAATATATAAAGCTCCAGCTGCTCAATCCTCAAAATCTTTCACAGCCTTGAAATAACTCCAGGTGCACCCAACCTCCAACCTACCTTGACTGCTCCTAATTTATTCCAGATGCTTCCAAATAATATTTTCTTTCATCCATCTCCTTTCCTTCACATTCAAGAAAAGGGGTTGGGGAAAGAAACCACTGCATTATGCCCATTGAGATCCCACAAGGAGAATACTGAAATGCTGACAAGACTCTGGATGCTTTAATGTGCTGACTCAAACATTCATCACACTTGCTGATGAAGACAGTTTCAGAAGACAAAGTAATCATTACAACATTCACATGGCAGGTAATCTGTTTCAAGTTTTATAACATGCATTGCATTGTTTTTATTCTGGCAAGTCAGTTGAGCTTCTGATAAATTTATGACTTGTTTGTTGATCTCAATTGCTCAGAGCTCGTGATTAATTTTGTGCTTGTGTAGCCTTTCTTAGTCTTAAAACCGCATAAATATAGAACATTTAAACACTTGACATATACTGGTGTAACTTCATTTCCTTCTTCTTTTTGACTGGTTTTATCATGTGAGAAAACATTTGAGGCCATTATGATGAACTATTACGAGACTTTATAAAGTGATTTAGAACCCCATGTTCTTTTTGCTTCAAAATTATTTAAAAGCAAAAAAGGGGCAATGATACTTTGTTGGATCACAGAGCTTCTCTAAAGTATATGAGCACATGAACCTGTGGACCCTTATGGGATTTAATTAAGGTTCCACAGAACATGGACATCTTACCATAGGCTTCCTGTAGCAAAGTTGCTATGACAGGTTTCAGCAGGACTTACTCAGCTGTGGAAAAACTGGATCAGACTTTGTATGAAAATTTAAACCTAGCTGAAGTCACTGAGAATGTTTGTATCATCTTCAAAAAGGTCCAGTAGAGAAATGAAATCTAGTACATGTCTCTCTTGAGTGGTACAAAGATATAAATACTGTATTTCATTTCAGAAAATAAAATTAAAGGTGATTCCCTCTGTAAGACAGAAAAATATACATTGGTGATATATAGGGTGCTACTCTAAACTAATTTTAATAGCAAATCTTATCTGATTTCAGATAAAAATTTAGGATAAAGAAGTCCATTTCCACAGCTTGCTGTACTAAAAGAATTCTGAACATCAACTCTATGTTGTACGTTTGTTCAGAGAATAAAGTCATCAGAGCACAGAAGTATCTGCAAGGGCACAGCTTCTGTATATAAACAATGTATTTTAAAGCCACTTAATATTTACCATCAAAAAACAGCAATGAATTATCATCATGCTTCCATCCAAAAAAAAATTTAAAAAAACCTGCAATGAGGGAAGATCTGCAATTAGACTTCATTTGTATTTTGAAGAGAGAGTTGAGACTCTTATAAACAATACCAAAGAAACAAGATTTGGGAGGAATAATCTTAAATTATTTCTTTCAAATATAATACAAATATGTATGTATTTCACAATAGAAGATTTAAGGTCATTTAATGTTGTGGATTTATTCTAAACTGGAATTACTATTATTATTTGTCAGAAGCAGTATTTACACAAAAAAGATAAGCAAAAAATGTAAGATAATGAAAAATCTCTGCAAAGAAAATGATCTTAAAAGATCTTGAGTGAGTCCTCTTGACTTTTTTACCTTGTTCTAATGGATTAAATATGTAAGAAAAATAAATTGGCTAGAATTTAAATAGTCCAGACTATTCTAATTGCCTGCTCCAAAAATGTGCCCTTTCACTAATGTCTTTGTATTTGTTTTATCTGAGTGTATTTAGTCTTTCCTCTACCTAAATGAGGAAAGAGCAGAGCCATTTTAAGGAAGAAAATCTTAAAAACGTAAATGCATAGGAATGAGCAAGTACTAATGAAACCTGCTTCAGAGTTAACCTAAAGTACACATATAACAAGTGAAGCCACCCTACCTCTCTAATTAATTTTTTAAATTGACTAGTCTTAATATATTTGACAATCCCTTAAGATTTTAAAGTCACCTTCTAAGTCTAATTGTGAAGGATCATTTACTCTGTTTCTTTCCCTCTGTTTAGAACATGATAAATTATTCACCTCATAGTCACCACAAAAACGTAGCAAAGGTGATTAAAATCTGGGAAACTGAAGACTTTTCAATGGAATTGCAGTGGAATAGATTACTTCTTTGGGGATAAAAAGCAAGTAAATTGTTGCAATTGTCACTAAAGTATAGATTAGTACCCTATTTAAAGGTAAACTTCATTTATTTAAACTTCAGATTTTTTTTTTTTTTTCATAAAAAGTATGCAGCTTGGAATTGACTCCCTAATTAAGGCATTAAGACCTCAATGTCACTCTGTAGTATGGCATTTCTGTATTTGACATATATTTGGCAATATATGTCAAATGTCATAAGATCTACATGTTTTCTAATTCATGTGTCTGGTCCTAGGCCGCCTAATATGGGTTGCTATAGAAAGTTGAGGGAGTCAAGAAAATTCTGTACATATCTCAAAATCTAGAGGACTGAAGAGAGTATGAAATTATGTAGCTTTTAACAAGGGGGCAGCATGTGAGAAAGCCAACTGTAATCAGATATCTGTCATACTTACTTGGATGGTTTTACAACACTACTGAATAAACAGCTGGCTCAACACTTCTAAAAAGTGTGGACAAAATTGAAGTTTTGCCATACCTACAATTTCACCTTTATCCTTTCAGTGACATCAAAATAGCTACGGAGAAAGGACTGGCAGGGAAAGCCAGTTGAGATTAACATAGTTTTAGTGGGCTATGACACGTTTCAGTGAGATTTGAGTATGCCAGGTGAGTAAGACTCCATTAACATATGATACCTTCCAGTATAAATTCAGGGAGGGTTTTATTCCTAGATCCCTTGCTAGTGCTCAGCTTTCTATTCTCTTCTGAGTTTTCTCCAAATGTTCCTACTTCCACGCCTGTGTCCCTATGCTCTCTAAGGTAACATCTCAGAGCAGCTGTAGCTGTAGCTGCAAGGATCAGTCATGATCCATGTCTTCAACCACATCATATGTCCTTTTGACCTTTTCTCTTATTGAAGGTGTAGAGCAGACCTTTCAGAGCTGAACCCAGTCCTGAAGGCTACAACAGGAAGTGGGACTTCCTTACCAGATTCTGCAGCAATTGTAACATGAAGAACAGCAGTTCCAGCCACATCTGGGGATAGACGAGGGACCTTTTAACCACTAACTCCCTAGAAACTCCTTAGGTGCTGGCAAGTGTTTTCTTTACACGCTTGTTTAGACATATCTTCTGAGGAAGCAAGTGTTCACAGAATGAATAAAGATGACTTCTTTACAAGTTAAAAAATTGCCCTTGTGCTTCTTCGGTTTCTCTACTTTTATGGGGTGTCACCTGGGAAACTTGAATCACACAAGCAAAGATCAAACGGATTATTTCTCTTAATAACTTGTCCTGGCATTTTGCTATGCCTAACAATGTTTTTAAGCTGCAGCCATGAACGCATTCTTTGAATAAATGTGATGCTTTCTCCCAGGGACTGAAGTGCTCTGTTTACCTGTAGGACCCAGGAGCAACAAAGAGAACTTCCGGAGAAAACTGGAAGTTGGCTGATTACCCACATACAGTAAGTATTAAAAAGGATGGAAAAGAGAAAGCAGAGATATCTGAAATACCAGACAAAAGAGTTAGACCTTTCTGTGGACACCTTTTCAGAAATTGTCTACAGTGAAATGGTAGGATATAGCATTTAGTGATCACAGATGCAGGGACTTTTGCTTGTGAGGAAAGACTGAAAGAAGTGGAGTCACTTCTCTAGAAGGCATGATGATAATTTATAAGCATCAGATACTTCAAAGTAAGGAAATAAATTGTTCTTGTCCCATCTCCAGTGGCATTGTAAATCCTTCCTAGTCCTTCAACATGATTATTTGTAAAGTTTTTTCTAATGATAAGTAAGCATTGGTGTATACTGGAACACAGGTATAGAATCTATGTTATCAGAAGCTTTGAAGAATGCTATAGATACACAACATAAAGATGAGTTCAGTTACTCTGAGGCAAAAAGAAGTAAAGAAGATAAACCTTCTCTAAAAGGCAACATAAAAAAAGCATTTTTTTATATAAAAAGCAATATAGCTTCATAATGATGACAATTCTGCATAGAGGTACCGAGAGAGATACAGCTGTGGCCTATACGAATTTGTATCACAGCCCTGGAACATTTTCTTCAATCAATTTTGCTTAACACCATCATTCTTAAACAAAAATACAGATGGGTATTGCTGCTAGATGGTAATTATTTTTCCCACAAATTAAAACACTAGTTTTCCTTTTTAGGGTTTTCAGGATGCTGGCATATAAATAGTTAACTAGGAAAAAATATTCAAGATAATTACTGTAGGGAAGAAGAAAACTTGCAAGCTGCATGAAGTTAAGTATAATCTTTCGCAACTACTACAATAGAGAATTTTTTCAAGAACAATCTCTCTCCCTAAAAGTACAATTTCTGTAATACTTCCAAGGACCTTGATACCAAGGATGTTCTGTTTTGAAAGTGAAGCGATGGCCGTGGAAGTTAATTCTTGACTGCAGAGAATAAAAGTGGTAGAGGCCCCTAACATAATCAGCTCATTCATTTGAAAACAATTGCTTTCAACTGGAGCTAAATATTGGAATAGGTCCCCTTTCTCCACTAAGCCTTTTTTATCCCATCAATCTAATAATAGAAGTGTTCTGGCAGATTCAAGGGATTCTTTTTCCTCCTCAATCCACTGGAGATATGAAGTGCACACATTTCATGGTCAATTATGTTTTTGTAGCTGCCTTTAACCTCAGTGTGCTATTTCTTTCAATTTACACTAACATGACAGCTTTGGTAGGTCAAACTGGATCATGTTGCATCATACAAGGAGCTGTTATCCCACATATCCTGCCAGAACTGTTATAAAAATTCAGTACTTTCTATTCCAAGCAATACTTGAAGGAGTACTCAGCCTGCAACAAGGTTAAGAAAGCTAAAGAGTCCACCATTACCAAGAAAAGGGAAATAGAAGACAGAAAAAAAATAAGTTTGGGAACTCTAACCCTTATATAACCTGAACCATTACATAAAGGGTTTCAGGATTCTGGTTCTTCTTCATTTATAATGTTTTAATCCAGCATTTTTTAAAAAATAATTTATATTAGGTTAAGCACAGTAAAACTGTTTTTCCCCTGGAGTATGTACAGCTGTTTTAGTACTTTCATAGGAGAGCCCAAGAAACTGTAGGGGGAAAGGATTTATCATTAGGTTTATGCACAATATCTCCATTGACCTAAATATAGCATATTCCTTAGTACAGAATTTATCTATAAAGGCTGACTTCAATTGCATTAATGGAATGAAAAATAAAATAGCATAACTCAGCAGTTGGAGTTACAGAGTTTCCAAGTGTCTTTTTATTGCTGTATCTTTATAATTGACTATCTTTTTCTTTCTTTCTTTCTTTCTTTTTTTCTTTTTTTCTCTTTTGTGCTAACAAAAGATTGTGTTTTAGGCAAAAGTTGAAATACACAGAAATATGTGTTTGAGGATCAGGAGACTGTGTTTATTGACTTAAAACTATAAACCTGACATTGCTGTGCCTCAAATCATTATTTTCAAATTAAAGTTTCCTCTTTTGACATATTTGTATTTCATTTTACAATATAAAATGATACTTAGGAGTGCAAGTAGTAGGAAAATGGAGCACAGTTGACTAAATATCAGCCCAGCCTGCTTTCTAGGACAGATGTGGATTCAGATGCTGATCACTATAATCTACAAAGTGACATTTTATACTCTGCCTTTGTCAAATATATTCTTTTGTTTCCATACTGCAGTATTTTAACTGTCATTGTTTGGCATGCTAGAAAAAAGAAAAAAGATACACTCAAACAGCTTCAGATTGACACGGAAAAGTTAGTTGTCATGGTGATCTTATAACCTACCCTTACAAAATCACTCACAGTGCAACATAATCAGTGCCAACGCATAAAATTGTTTGAAATTAATCTTAATCTTTTCCTGTTCTCAATTATGGAAAGTGCTCTTTAACTTTAGCAAGAGAAGCACTCTGCATTTGTCTCCCCTTTTGGCATATATTTTTCACTCATTTAGAAGAAGACAATGTCATTGTCAGAAAAGGGTAATAACTGTAACAGAATAAAAATCATGTTAATGTATACACAACAGTGATCATTGAATCCTTTAAATCTGTCCAGTTTGTTTCCCAGCTGGCTTCTCCTGCTAGAATATACAGCCATGCAGGACCATAAACCCATATCATTTGTGTCACATTTTCAATTAAAAATGTGCAGGAAATAAGCAGAAATGTTCAAGGAAATATTTACGAGTTGACAGTTATACCTGGTCCTAGACGTATAACCATTATTTATCTTAAGATGAACTTCACAAAAATCAAAGAACTTCAAGTGTTGGATGATATGTTAAGCATGACATATCAAATCTGTGGTACTGAAAGACTAAAAATACTCATATACTACAACAACAACTACCATGTGAAGAAGTCGATGAGGAAATGGATAATGTTAACAAATCCTTGTTCTTGGTAAATTAGTGGTCCCCACACTGACATTTTAGCTCGATTTCCTAGGATAATTTTATTATGTATATTATATATATATATATGTTTATTACTGGAAGAGATACACTATCTTCAAAGTTGTAGCTCAGAAGCAGAAAGTTGCTATACGGTTCCAAGACTGCTTTCTACATGAAAACCATTTTCCTTTAGAAAGAATCACTGTATCAGTGCTGTGCAGAAATTTCTTTTGATATAAGAAGTACCCAAGCAGATTAAAGAAATACCAATAGCTAAGATGCTAGCCAGCTGAAGATGTTATATTCATATATATACACAAATACCTACACAGATCCTCCACAGACTTTCACTGACATCTCAGTATTGCAAAGACCTCATACTGACTGCATTCATATGCTTTCTCTCCCTCTCTCATCCAGGATAATCCAGTTGTCTATAGCTATAACAAAAGAACACTAAAGGAAATAAATTCCAAGTGCAGTTACTCATTATTAATCCAGATAACTCTGAATGTGAAAACAAGTCGGCACTGGACAATAAGAATTTTTAACAGGACTGTCATTCAGAAATTCAGTTTGCAAAACCATAAAGCATGATGGAATGGTCCTGGCTGACTTCCATGTTTCTAACTTTCTGATAAGCTAATGTAAAAAATACAATTATGGATATAAATCACATATTCTGATGATACCATGCCAAAAACCTAATGCTGGCTTCTGGTCAGCTGGAGGTGGAGGAAGGTTTCTTGGGCAGCTTCTGCCAACTTTTGCTGATGCAAAACAGAAATGGAGCAGAAGAATGTGGATTTTCACAGGCTCAGACTTCTTATGTAATTGCCAGCATAGATTCAGAGAGTAAGTAGCCCAGAAAGTTCACTGCAGATGGAAAATCACTACATTGGTTCTAAACCATAGAAATCATAATATCATATCATGGTATTATGGTCATAGAATCATAACATAGTTGAGGTTGATAGGAGCATCTGGAGAGCGTCTAGGCCAACACTCTTGCTCAAATTAAGGTCAGCTACAGCAGGTGTGATCTGCTGCACAAACTGCTGTGTCTCTTGGATAACCCTGTTAGCTTCAGCTAATACATAAATATATTCGATAATCCCTTGCTGAAAAATAAATGTTACCAATTCGGCCTTTTGTGAAAGCTGACTTTTGAGCTGTACCTTCAGGTAAAAGCATAACCCATGCATTTAAGAGCTTTTGAGACCTAGATAAAGGATAGAAATAGATGGAAAGAGGATGATGGATTCACTAAATCCATAATGAATACATATATTGTATATTACAATACATTAATTTAGCTTTTGTTTTCCAGGGCAGATGCAATTCTAGCACCCGTAGTTACAAACTCAAATATATGCACTTAGAAATTTTAGAGTAAGTTTCAAGTTATTCACTACTGGACTATTTTCCCTCAACATGCAATCCTATGTTCTTAATTTAGCAGGCATAGTTTCACCGTGATTGTTGCTCAAATGCTGTTTTATTACTGTTAATTAAGTTTAATATATATAAATGATTTTTGCTAGCATTCAGCAAGCATAATGGCCTTTCTGCTGCTTATAAATTTATGCAGGAAAAAAAACAAGGGAAAGTGGTAAAAAGAATATAGTAGTTAAATTTTTAAAAATGACAACAGTTAAATGTTGCTAAACTGGAAATTATACACCTCTGACGGGTTAAGGTTTCTTATCATTATTTGTTAAAGGCTTAAAAAGAGGACAACAAAGATTCAGGAACAGGGAACTAGTTTTCAAAATGAATGATCAGGAGCACTCACAGAAATAATCTAGCAAATATCATTAAATACAAATATTGCCTCTGGTTTTACTTGTCCTTGAGCTTCAGAGTGCTGGAGGCTAGGACAGGATACCACAGAGTACTTTTCACAAAGTGTCTGCTAATAAGGAACACTGACAACAGATTAATGGACTAGATGAGCCTTTATACTTAGTGCAACTGTGCTTATGGAGGATGCATTATGTGAGTGGACAAGCATAGGATCATTTAGATTATACCTGAAAATTGCCTGTTTAAGAAACATTTGTACTAAAAAGGATTCCTAGACCTTCTTCATAGGACCCTGCAACAGATTGCATTTCAGATTTATGATTGGTGCAATTCAGATTGCATGTTTGGTGCAAACAACTCACCACAGTAGGCAAAACTGAGAATTAAGGAATGGCTTCCATGAATAAAGTGAACAAAGACAGAGATTGTTTTGTTATATTTTTCATTTGGTTTGGAAAAAGAGGTGTAATTTTGCCTTTTCCATGAGAAAAATATGTTCTCAGAAAATGAAAACTTCAAATAATGGCATTTACAAGTTTTAATGAAAATCTTCATGATTATGATAAAAAAGGGGGGTTTTGTTTGTTTGTTTTCCTTATTTTCAGGTCTTTTCTAAAGAAAACATAAATATGGGAGAGAAACTGCATACTTCTCATTTTAATCATGTTCTCATGATAGGAAAGAGAACAGAATAAAGCATAAAAATTAAAATTAGTTTACTGAGTAGTTCTAAATTAAAAACAAGCAGGACAGCTTTTATCACCAAAATATATTTCTGGGCTGTGTCTGACCTGGGTTGCCTGCACTAAGCCTGATCCTGAACCTCACTTGTGGGCTGACGTGCTGGCCCAGCCTCAGCCCAGCCCCAGCCCCATGGACTGCTTGATGGTCACTGGATCTAATCCTAAGATTTACAGAGTGATTTCCCACTTTCACTCAAACCCACCTCATCACTGTGATACTACCTTATGATCTGGACTCTTAGTTGGACCTGGCCATAATGGTCAGATCTCCTGCTCCCTGTTTGGGGCAGTGGTCACAGAGGGCTACCAGCACCCTGACGAATAAACATGCATAAAATGATCTAAGAAGAAAGAAAAGTGTGTTCACAACTTTTTGTTGCAGCAGATTCTCACTGAACACTGCAAGTATCACGTGTTTAATGAGAAGATCCATGCGGACTACCTAATTAAAGTGGAAATGGTTCGTATGGCTACATTCATTTTTTTAATATAAGGAAGAAAAGTGAGGGAGAAGCAAAGTATCCTCAGCTTCTGAGTCCACTCATCAAAATGTAGAAAATGACTGACACTTCTAAATACAAATACTTGTGGATGTAGAAGATGTGGTTGAATAGTCCACTCTAGAGATCAGATGTGCCACCAGTGTGATAGAATAGTCTTATCCAGGAAACACCTAGAGGCAAAGGAAAATGCCTGCAGGGGAAACTGAAAAACAAAAAAGTAAACAAACACACACAATAGCATAGGTAAATAGGAAAACAAGCTAGCAATGCATAACAAAAAAATTTGCATTACTGAGAGCAAGGGAGCAGACAGTAACTAAACAGAGGTGACCTTGTAGTTACTTACTTTCTGAGATGTTCACATATATACGCACGCAAGCCTGCTGGCATATGAATAGCTCTCTGTTCTGGTGAAACTGAATGCAGTCTCTGCAGAATGATCAATGATATCTCTGCACACCGTTTAGATCTCTGCTTACATTCCACCTCTGAAGATCTAATTAGTACTAAACATGCTTCAGTCAAGATTTAGAGAGTTTTACCATGGTTATATCTCTCTAAAACACAATACAGGTTTCAGGCACTGGGTTAAATATGGGCTGCAAGTTTTGTCCAGCACCCAGGAAGGTCTTAGAAATACAAAAAGTCTTCCAGAAAATTCATTATTCCTTACCATTCTCCTAGTTTCCTAATTAATCAATGCATTTCAACACCACGAATCAAAGCCATGAAAAAAAGTGACATGCCTAACTTACCTCTCAAAAAAAGAATCTACCAAAAGGGCTCACACTGATTTATTACCTTTACATGTCCAAGCAATGCTTGACATGCACAGTTACTGACACTAGGGACTAACAAGTTCAAATAAATTGTATCACATGCAGATGTAGCCAGAGTGCTAACCAAGTACATTGCTTATTGAATCCTTGGCAGTCCTCTACGGGTGTTTGATGAGGAAGAAGTCTAAATCTCATTCACTGTAATTTAATACAGACACATTAGAATATGCTGATATTGGTCCTGAAAATAAGATGTAGAATGTGGAGCCATGTGGTGCTTAGAGTATGCTCCCTCTACAAATTTATGATCAGTTTTAATGTGGCTTTTAGCCCAGGTTCACATATTTTTTTAAAAAAGAAGCCTTATTGTTATGTTTCCATGCTTTGAAACACCATGTATTTATTCACGGTAAGAGAATTCAGTTTTCTTTCTCTCTCTCTTTCTCTTTCTTTCTTTCTCTCTTTCTCTCTTTCTCTTTCTTTCTCTTTCTTTCTTTCTTTCTTCTCTGTTTTTATTTTAGGGCAGATCTCTTTGCCATGAAGATGTTTTAAAAGCTTATTTAGTAGATCTCAAATTTTGATTATTTTCTTACTATCCAGCTTTTCTACATACTCATTTCTCACCTATCTCACACATAGTGGAAGGTGTTGTGCAGTATGCAATTTTTTTCCATCAGCAAAAGCCTTCAACAGCCTACTTCTGTGACACCAAACATGCCTAAGCCAAAGAGCTCTAGAATATGTCATGTCAAAATGGATTAACAAAATAGAGAATCACCTCAAATTGTGCTTATGCTTCCATGTATGACGGAGAACATTGTTTCGGGAGAAGAATCTAAACTCTGGTGGTAGACCAACATCTGGCTAACACAGATGTCCCACTGAGAGGGTATAATACAATGTTAACTGAGTAGAAGTGGTTGTTTTCTTTAGATTTAGAAATGGAGGAGAAGAGACCTAAGACTCACAAAGACTCCTTAGAGAAAGGTGTGGAAAAACAAGACTGAACTGCAGAACAGAAAACAGTGCTAGAACTAAGGTAAGGTAGCATGACAATATGAAACTCTCTTCCAAATCTACATGCTCTTTTAGACATAGCCAACTTGGCAAAAAATACAAACACTGGCACTGGAGCAGCACGAAGATCCACCATAATGAATGCTGCCTCACTCTTATTATGAGTAAAATTGCATCAGAATTATGAGTGAATCCCACGTCAGATGTCAACAAAAGCATTGGTTTTGGAAACATCAGATTTTGTTAGTTTCTTGAGGTATCTTTCCCACCTTTGCTACTTTTGAAATGATAATAACTTTACCATGTAACACAGAAATCCTTAGGCAGAAAAAAGTTTCAATAACATTCCCTTTAGCATGCAAAACCTTTCAATTCCTTGAATACAAGGGAATAGAATATCAATCAGTCAGTGGATTACAAAAGTTTCTCTTACACAAAAGGATGCAAATTTGCCTTAGAGGGTGGCTGTTTTTTCTACACAGAGTTATCTGATAAACCATTTCATTCTAGGAAAGATCTGTATATATTCATTTTATAAGAAATTTGCTACCAAGTCATTTTTTTGTTTTTTCTCACCTTCTTTTAATGATGATTTCTTCAGGAGTTCTGGTTTACTTTTGCATCTGAAATTCTTACCTTACTGAGTCAGTATCTTAAATGTGAAATAAAGAAATACTGACCCAATAAAAGTTTTTTTATGTCAGCAGGCTTCACTGCTTACTATTTTAGACAAGACATCTCTGTGTTTGTTTTTCAGTATCCTGTATTTCTATTGCACTGCCACATGATGGCCACTCATAAGGAGAGTATGAAAAGTCATCATGAAAACAAGGAAAGTCTGAGACATGGTCTGCTAGACCAGACACTGGAAAAATAAAGGAGAAGGACAGAATGACCAGGCTTAGAATATCAACAGAGTAGGCCAAAAAAGCACATAGTATCTGCAGAAATTTTAGTAATTTAGGAATTCATCTTCATAGAGGATCTGCCCACTTTCACAGTATCAGCAGTGTACCAGGACTCCCACCTTTACTACTGTAAATGCAGAAATACCAACACTGGGTTAAACTGTAAGATCCACCCCGTAACATATGTAGTGATTTAAAAACTGGATGCTTAGAAAAAGGTATAATAACAGGTCAAACACAGTAATGATTTTTTCTCAGTATACTTTCCCAGCTTTCAAAAAATCAACAAATTTCCTGAGCTACAGATTACATCTATGTTTAATATGTCTTCAGTAGGCAATCTCTTCCCACTTAGTTTCAGGGTTGAAAAACTCAGCACAGCATTTTATTTTGTAACAATATACCACTATAAATTTTCTTAGTGTAGCAATGCAATTTTTTTTTTTTTTTAGCACAGCAGGATGTATGGTTGGGGTGGTGGATTGGGGAAATGAGGCCCATGACTGGGACAGGGCTGGGGCTTCAAGGTGGCTCCCAAGCATTGGAGGGGAGGCCCCCACTGAGGTGCCTCAAGGCCAGAGAACTGCACTAAGGCCCTGAGCCCAGGCAGCCCAATCCCAGGAGAGCTAGGAGGGGCAAACCCACTCAGGGCTCTGAAAGCAGCAAAAGGCAGTTGAATTTCATTGGTTTCTCTTGAGGAAAACTCTCACCTGCAGGCATTTGGTGGGAAAAACCTGCAATGGCAACATGGATGGCATTAGTCACTGACATCTAAGTAGTTGTGTAGGTAGCTGCTACTGTAGCGCACCTCCACCTGTCAATTCTGTCAGTGCTAGCCTTGCAAATAAAATTTGTTCTGTAAGGTGTTTTAGTTTCATGTTATGTTTCTATAGGTCAGAACAGTGAAGATTAGGTCCTCAAATGAGAAGAATAAATTCACATCTTGGACAGTCACTAAACCTCAGATCACTCCAGCTGCACGGCACAACGCATATGGCAAACATGCACTGCTGTTACACAAACACTTGCCTTGAAGAAAGCTCAACAGAAGAATTTAAGTTGACTGCCTCCTTCAGTTGAGCTTTTGAGTTCATGAGTGACCAATAAAGTCGCTGTATCGCTTCCAAGTAATTTCTGACCTCGTACAGCACAGCAGTATTTACATAAATGAGTACCATCAATGAGTACCACAAAGTTGACTCCTGCGCCACTTTTCACTGACTTGTGAAAGTTTAATTTGTTAGGCAGGTACTTGCAGCATTGTGAAGTGGCAGCCTCTCAGATCACAATCACAACTCATTTCTGAACTGGCACAGTCCCCTTCCTGATGGGGCCTGGCATGAGCATTTCTCTGAAGCTTCAAGTGCAACTCCATGAAGACCTTCTTCCTCAGATCCACACTTTGGAATCAGTGCCGAACACCTCATATTGCTACCATCACATGGAACAACCTTGTGCTAACTGTTCCTCACTTGAAATCTGAAGCTAGATGAGAAAGTGCAACATGTCAGCATCTTGAATGTAAGAGGTGCTCTCCAGGGAGTCCTCCTACTTTCTCAGTGTGTAAAATGAAGCACTGCCAGCACTCACAGGCTGCTGAATTACAAACATAAGTGGCAAAAATTAACTCTGTTTTGCTGAGATATTACACATTACTGCACTAGGTGAAAAAAATGCCATGAAAAGTTGGGAAGCCTGAGTGTTGCTCTTAGCAAACTGAAACCTCAATATACTCTGCAAATTGAACAAATCTCTAGATGCTTCTGAAAACATCCTGTCAATATTCTGTTTAATGCAATTGCATTAGAATGTTTTTTATTATATTCTCAAAATTGCCATGTAAACAGTAATCACTTAACCTATATATTTTCCGTATAATTAGACCAAATTCTATGGCCATCCTAATTTTCTTTAGTAAAAGGCTATGTGCTGATACATAAGAATATTTTCTCATCTCCTGTTCACTGTAATGTATCACGTATTCCCTTCATTTTTCAAATTTCTTATTCTCTTTGTTTTCTTATTTTTACTTCCCTGTTGTTTCTTTATAACACTAGCAGTTTGGTACTTTATGATGAAACAGATAAGTGAGTTTGCCTCTGAGGCAAATGCACTGTTATGTCCTGGCTGAGCTGTTTTTCTCTCAACCCTTATATTTCTGAATAAAGTATGAAGAGTTTCTTTGGTCTGTACAGATAGTCAGAGCATAATTAATTCAACATTATTATTATTACTATTATTATTGTACAATTAAACACAAATAGCATAGAATACAAAACCTTCATAAAAGCTTTCCAGAAATCTGTCACAGTATTAAACTTGATTGAGTTATTACATCATATTACATTATTTTGCTTTAAAGTCTCTAGTTGTGAGCACAAATTTGCCAAATCTCAATTTAACCCACACTGATAAATCAGTTTATCTTCAAATTAGATACTGTCATTTCAAATCTCAGTAGCTTTTTGTTATCTGTGATTAAATTCTTAAATTTTGGTATTTTCAAAATGCATTAGGCAAAATCTGTATTTCCAGTGCCTAGCATGAAACTTGTTTTTGTCTGATGTCCTGATCATAACCACTGTACAAGAGAGGAAGGAAGTCCATAAAAAATAAATGACAGAAGAAATAAAATTATTCCCGTTTTACTCAAAGATTAATGTAACTTTTCCACACTGACCAAAACAGGAGTGGGGTCTGAAGCTGTATTTTACATGCTACTAACTTACTACATATGTCTGAGTTTTAATGGAAGAATCACATGTGCACGAACAGAAGAAAGGACTTCTGCCTGCTTACCTTCTCTGTGTTTTCACATCTGAAGTCCCCTTGGAAGGTGTCTAGTATGAGGAGTCTGCTGAAACTGCTGCATGAAACTTGGAGAGCTGGTGTAAAGCTACGTCGTGTAGGCTTGATGCAACAGAGATCAGGATGTCACTGTGGAGGGGATCAAGAGAAAAAGTGAGCTAGCCTAGATGACAGCATATAAACATCAGCTCCACAATGATGCTTTCAAGTTATACTAATAGGGCAAGATGGCATTTGTGAAGGCTAGAGTGCAGGATGATGATGTTAAAGCACAAGGTAATGAAACTTCCACTGGATTTTTTGTTGTTGTTGTCTTAAAATGATGAAGGGTTCAAGACTCTATCATGAGAAAAAGGCCAGAGAAGACATATGGAAAAAAAACAAAACAAAACAAAACAAAAAACAGGGAAGAAGGGAAAGGACATGTCTGAAGTACAAGGTGAAAGGTGTAAGGAGGAAGATCAAGAGACCAGAACATATAAGATTCCAGAAAAAAGGAAATTGAGAGAAAAACAAGTGTAAAACATCTATGTCAATACTGAGGGGAAAAAAAAAAAAAAGATAGTGTAGCAATGTCTTCTGGGGCATCACATTGCATATAGGGCTGTGCCATACTCAGCCTGAAATGTTGTACAGATATTTGAACTTTCAATTTTTGATTGTTTCCATTATTTTCTCATCTTTAAAGCATGGACTTTGATTAGATCTACAGATGTATTATATATCCTTCCTTCTTCATGTTCTCACCATCCCCTAAATGCTCTGAGTTACCAAATTTTGTCTTCAGATACCACCTAATGCCTCAGAATTATGAACTGGATGTATATGTTAGGGAGACAAATGACAGGTTAAAAAATAGTGCACATTTTAGGAAACCGGAATTCAATCTTCGCTCATATACTCTTACGCATTTCTGATGGGTAATGCATTTCCTATCATTTATTACTAGGCTCTGTTGAAATGATAAGCAGTATTTGGAATATATGATTTTGTAATTCAGTCTAAGGCACTAAATCCAGACACAGTGGTGCAAGAATTGAACACCATAGCAACAGCTTTATGTACCTGCAATTTTTCATCATCTGCTCTGCTGCGCATTTTCACAAAATCAACAACATTGTTTTGGTGGTTACTTTGCCTGCTTCACTGCTGCATATTGGAAGATAAATCCCCATGCCTGCTTTTTATTACTGGGTATTTTTAGCTAACTGTGTTGATTTAGCCCTAATTACTTATAAACTATGTCAGATAGATTAAATATTTCCAGGTGTGTATTTCATTAAGTCTTTTTAATCAATTTTATTAAGGCAGTAACTCACCAAATCAGCATGCTTAATTGGCCAAATAAGTTACACAGAGTGAGAATGGTGTCACACTCAAATGGAGGGTTGGGTAAAATAAAATCTATACTGCTGATGGACTGTACACTGTGAAAGATGTCGGATGAGTCACCTATACCTAAACCTTTACCTTTTGCTTTCCTTCTATGCCTTATCCAACAACTGCTCTCAGATTAATCCTTTTTCTAAGGCTACATTCTTTCAAGCTGCAGGCCAAATGCAGGACTGACCTGTAATGGGTTTCAGTCCAATAGATCTCTTCTATTCCAGTCATTGAGTCCAAGAGGTTACTTGGCTGGTATCGACCTTTTCTAACCCTACATTCTAATTTAATGTATAATATTTAAAGAATTTAACTGTCCTTTATTTGATCTCATGAGGGTTAGCCTACCATGGACAACGGAAAAACCTGGTCTGTGTGTTGATTGACACTTCTTTTCCTAACTTTGTTGTCTTTGCACAGTGCTCTGGATTTTGAGAGGCCTCATTAGCCTCTTTTATTAGAATTAACATGATTTTGCATAGCATTTGGCTTAAGTTTTAAGTGCTGTATCAAGTACTGAGAAACACAGTGCAAGAATGGCTCTGTTCAAAATCATCTCAAGCAACCTTGCCCTCCACTTTTTTTTGCAGGGCATGTTGTAGGGACTCCCAGGCTACCTGTCTGTGGAATGAATTTGCCTGCACTTTTTAGCTTAAACTGAACGCTGCATGAGTGTAATTATGCTTTCTCCACACCCTTTGAAAAAATACTACAGTAATTTTATGGCTGTGTCAATAAAGTAGGTTAACTGATACACTGATTACAAAATCAGAATTTTGATGGTAAAAAAAAAATCCATAAAATATACAAGAAAGTATTATGAGTTTTCAAATTAGTCTGTTTTTCATATGAATGTAAACACTCTGGAAGTTTACGAACACTCTAATAGCAAACTCTATGAAATCCAGTATGTTTTCTCAGACTCCTCAAGCGCTCAAATAGCATTCTTGTCCAGAGCTATCAGCCTGTTAACAAACATAGTATCTACAAATAAAAATGCTATTGCTGTGTCACATAATGCTGCCATATTATTTCCAGACCTCTAACAGCAGAAATCAGCAGCAGAATTGCAGGCCACTTTATCAGTGAGTAGGAAAGTTCACTGCATGCAGACTCCATCCCCCTGGTGTAACTTGCTTTTCTCTCTCCATGCAGACAGATGATGACACCCCTCAAACAGTATTCAGAATACTCCTACAACATTTGCTGTTGCTCAATGATCTCTCTGTCTCAACAACAGAAGTATCATGAACCAAACAACGTGCAAGAGTAATCTCCTGCACTTGTTGTTCAGATCCATATTCTAGCACCATTGCCTCTACTTAAAACCTGGAATATTAGTGCACGTGCAGTAAATACTTCCAATGCTGAATGTGTGATTGATACTCTGATAAATTCTGTTTGTTGTGACACTACTGCCAAGCAGCAGTATTTCTGTGTTTTGTTCCAGCTTCATCAGAGTTAACAGAGTTTTACACAAACCCTATTTCACAGAGTCTTATTGAAAAAAGAACAGTAGCAGCAATTCATTAAGAATTCCATTCTAATTTAATTTCTGTAAAGATAGACAAATTAGGATGAAGAAATTAATCTCTTCAAGAGGCAGGAGTTAAATATACTGCTGAATTCAACAGTTTTACAGCATACCAGGAATGCTTAACTATTTTAACAAACAATATTTGAAATTAGCAGGAAAGGGGGGAGAGGGGCTTTTTTTTTTTTTTTTTTTTTTTTTTTTTTTGCCTCTGGCAGCGCACAGCACCATCTCTGGCCTCTGCTAAGCTATCCATGCCAACTGTGATTCTTCTTCTTGGCTACTGCTGAAGCTGAATGTTTGCCTTTGGAAAACAACACGCTAACCAAAAAGCAAGTTTTATCAAAGTATTATGAAAATAGGGCCAAGGGCTTTCCAATACTTTGAAAAATATGTTTTGCTTATATAAACCCTTTTTCACTGTGGAGCTTTTAGTGTCATCTACCTGTAGCACAAGACCTTTAATCATAAAAATATAGCAGTAATATTAACATTTTTGTCTATTACTCACTGATGTACACAAGCAGAGGGGGCTTGGCAGTAAACAAGCTTGAGTTCATTCCTCCATTTGTTTTATTTATTTTTGCAGTGTATTTTAAATGGATTCTCTCTTGGGCTTCTTGCTCCTGCAAGCAGTAAATCAGGCAGCAGGGCGAAAGAGCACTTGAAAAGATTACTGCACCAGTTGGGCTTAAACAGCTCCATCCCAGCAGGGCAAAAAGGTCAGCTCCACTGTAATGAACCCCGCAGTTAGGAAGTCAGTGTTTTGTGCTTTTTCACATAAATGTTACTTAAATATATGTGATATTATTATTCCTATTATGACTGTGTGATCAGACAAAGGCAATTCTATCCCTCCTGCAAAATGATAATCAATTTTTGTTCTTAATCTGGAATCAAAGGATGTACAGGTACGTAAAACTACAGAATAACTGCCTTTATGTTCATAGGATATTATTCAAGTTGTCTGTCCATTTGTCCGTGTTCCTCCCAACCCCCACAAATAAAACAAAAAAAAAAATCAACAACCAATACCTTTCAGTTTTCACCTACCTATATGGTGAGCCATAACCTCTCTTGTAATTATGCTCAATCTAGAGGAGGGAATTCACACTTCTAAGGAACTGGATCAGGGGCACAAACAATGAAGCAAATTGTTCAGCATCACTAATCACGAGTAAACAATAATGCAGTATTTACAGTCTAAATAATGGAATAGAGACAGCAGCCTATGTTACATATTTCTCTCTTTAACACAAATTGGCCATATTGTCACCAGGCCAGAGTTCACTGCTCTTGAAATAATTGGACACAAAGTGTAGATAGTGCACCAAATTCAGTTAAACATGTAATGATCACAGAAGTGGGGGAAATAGTTTGAAAATGCAATAGCAAATAGATTAAAATACTACCTCTGGTTGCAATTTGACATTTGTTACTATAATATTACAACGATATGTCTATCATGAATAGCTGGGGCACAAAGCCAGTCACATTTACATGAAAAGTAATATTAGAGTAATGGCTACAATCGGGCATGTTAAAAACATCTCCACAACTACTTCTATGATCGTCTTTTAGGTTTAAACTATCTACATTCATTTAAATAGCATAATTATGTTATAATTAGATATTGATCATTACACATAATGCTTTCACACACAGGTGCCTAATTTTTTCTTTTTCTTTTTGTTTTTTTTTTTGTTTGAAGTTTCACTCTAGTAAACCTTTAGAGCCAAATTTATCATCTTTATTAGTATTTTCCCATAACTACTCAACATCTCAATTCAACAGATTAGAAAGGAGGCAAGAGGGAAAAAACAATCACTAATGTGAGTCTAAATGACCAAGCTATCAGTGAATTCAGAATATCAGCTTCCAGAATAGTTTGAAGAAGCCTGTTGATGCTTTTTTTTTCCTTTTTTTTTTTTTTTTTCTTTTCTGGAAAGCCTGTGAGAGACATGCTACCTGACCAGATGCACTTTTAAGGAGTATTTCTTATTTTCTTGTGATTTTATGACATTACTTCATCATGAACTAAATATATACATATACATATAATGGAAGGAAGCAGGTGAGAAGGCCAGCATAAAAAGAAAAGCAGCATAAAAAATGTGGGTACGAAACTATATTGAAAAGAATGAGTATAAAGGAGGGAGATGACAGAAGTCAATAAGGCAATAAGTACAAGGCAGAGAAAATTCTGCAAGAACTGTAGAAAAAAATAATCAGATACATAAAGCAGGAAGAAAAAGTTTCTCATGATCTAGTTGTTGACCATCACTCGTGCCATGTGCTTTAAGTAAACTAAAGGCTCAGCTATTCATTTTAGCATCTCACTATGGCTCTCACTATTCAATTTTAAAAGCAGACTTTGAATGAATGACAGTATCATTAACATGTTACAATCAACTGGAAAGGCAGGAGATTTATTCTATTTGAGAAATAGTATCCATGTATCGTAATTTAGCTCATATAAAAGAGATGTTCAATAACATGAGAATAAATGTAAAGACTAGTGTCCATTTTCATTCAGATTAAAAATCTCTTGTGCTGTATGTTACAATAACATAACCTGATGGATACATTAGAGTAAGAAACAACATATGATGTACAAGTACCACCACTGGACAGTTAAAATATCACTATTATTTCACTAAGTAATCAGAGAAAACAAGAGAGCACCTAGGCCATGCCAGCTTGCTTCAGATATCCCTACTTTCATTTTCCACTGAAATGAGAATTCTAGTTTCGGGATCCTTCCTTAAAGGCTGTGTCAAAGTGAATATGATGGTGCTCATATCCAATTAGCTGATCATACATTGTTGCAAGGTAAATATTTGTTAGCTGGCTTACACATGGCACCATGTTCGCCATTCTGAATCTCCCCTGGGGTTACATAGGTAAAGGCAGCACTCCAGAAATCCAAATCTGGGCTACGGCCTTGTAAAAGAATCCTGCATATGCATCTGCTCCATCAATAATGCCTCATTCCCTTTTTTTATTTCCACCCTCCCCAGGTGAACCCTGGAGTATTTGAATACTGCTTCAGAGCTATTGATTTATGTGTTTATTCTTGACACTGTGTTACTAAAAAAGCTGTTTCACAAATTGATTCAGTATCTCTTTTAAGCAGTTAACTGAAGTTCTCTGAAGAGTTACAAAGCTTAAGCTGAAATTTATTAGTAGAAATAACAAAAATGAACAGTCACTGTCACAAAAGATTTCTTAGGTGCCTTGGAGAGTTCTGCTTCAATTCTCTCCTGAGAATCAAGCGCTGTCAAAATCAGACATTGAAATTTCCCATTTTATGTTCCACGTCTGCACGATATGGTTAATGTTAGACTTTAAGACTACAAACTTCACAGTAGCCTTTTATTGCTGCTCTGTGTCTTCCTGACTCCAAAATTCTCCTGGGTTTTAATTAGGGTCTCTATATCCCTTAGGTTTTTAACCTCTTTTAAAAAGCAGCACGCTCTTTCACCAAACACTGCTCCAGGATTTTTCTGACTATTTAATAGTTATTTGCTTAATATGACTCCTAGGTACAAAACATGCAACCAAAAGCACAATCTGCACTAAGGATATATAACTACTCCAACTTCCACAACAGCAGTGAGACCCCCAGCTTGGCCAGGAAAGAAAAAAAAAATAAAAAAGAAGGAAAAAAAAAAGAAAAAGAAAATAAAAAAGAAGAAAAAGAAAAAAAAAGCAGGACCAAGGACCAAGACTGAACGCTGAACAAAACTTTGGTTTCTTCCCCGGTAGAAGAATAGGAGCTACGTGGCTATGTGAGGACAGAGGAAGAATAGTTCTTTGGACTTTTAAGGAAAAAGAGGAAAATGTGAAAGATACAAAAGGGAATATTAATGTCAACAGTTCCCTAGCACATGGCAGAATTTGTCATGAGCTATTTGAAATTCCTGGTAAAGGAAACGGCTGATCTTGTGCTGTTAAAATCTGGGCACTACATAAAACAGTAATGGCAGATTTCTTGGCTTCCAGTGGTATTTTCTGAAGAAAATACTGGGAAAATATCAGGAATAAAACAAATTAGCAGAATACCTTCCATGGAAGAAGAACATGGGCAGCTAAAAGCCTGACTAGAGCTGAAGCTCTCTGAAAGCCTGGAAATCAGAAATGCATCTGTACCTGTCAGTATCAAGTGTTAGCAAAGAGGAAGACTTTCAGATGATGGCTTAATTTCCAACAGCACCACCAAAAAGTTACAGAATAGCTGTAAGAAATTTTCAGTAATGAAGGCGTGGTAAACAAACTGGGAAGCTGTGTAGCAGAAATGAGACAAAGTATTTGAGACTAAGCAAGAAAAGAAATGCAGGAGAGAGGATTTCTCAAGGAATAACAAACAAATAAAACAAAAAGTAGAATACTTTGACAATTTTGACAGATAGAAAGCTTAGGAACCAGCCCAGAGTCTTAAAGAACAAGGGTAAGAAGGACAATGCTTGCAGAATGCTGGAAGATGTAGCAATCAGAATTTGCCATTTTCTATACCTGTGTTTATAGAGCACAGTGTCCTGACTCGAATAAAGAAAATGAGATACTACAAGGCTGAATATAGAAAGGTACGCCAACCAACTCAGAGCCTAATTAAACAGAACATGTAATAAGCGCATTTTAGATAATGCTCAGCTTTGCCCAGCCAAAGAAGAGGGGAAGCAAAAATGGCAATACTTGACCTCTCGTCTGCGTGTAAAAACATGTATAGATATGAAGAAAAGAGCACCAAGAGCCTGAATAGCTTTCCATGGAAAGCTTAACACCCAGTAATTCTTAGCATCTTGTCAAGGATTTGTTCTTAAAGCACTCCATCTGTCTGTGAACGTACAGTAATGACAACATCAGAAAAACATGTGCCCACCCAATTTTGAAACTGAGACCCAAAGCTGCAAATCTAAATAGTCATGGATATTTAGTAACTAATATCTATCTTAAACTTATGTATTTTTATACCTATTTAGGTTCTTAAATAGGTAGTTTCCAAATAATCACTTCTTGATTTTGTCTTAGCCACCAGACTATCTGAAATTACATTTTACAACTGTAAAATAAGAAATTACAATTTACAACTGAGATCCATTTTCAGAAAAAAAAAAAAAAAAAGGAAAAAAAGCCTTGAAGGCAATTTGATCCAAGGTAAACAGGCTAAATAAAGGTGTTTTTTCCTTTTTTTCTTTCATCATGCAATCTCCCATAACAGTTGTCATGTTCCTTCTGTTTTTTTCAACTTTCTCATAAAGTCTACAATGGATTTTTTATGTAATTGGCAGCTAGCAGAGCATTTTATGCCTTTGATTTTTAATGTCTTATAATTTAATATTATCACATTTTCAATCATACTAAACTAAGGCATATCACAAAAGAACATTGATTAATAAATGAATGAGCAAAAAAAAAATTACTAGAGCAGGTTTCTTCATTCTGGATGGAAAAGAGACCATCATGCTGAGACTGTAACTACAGGCACTATCTTGATTGTGAGAAGAAACACATGGATTCTCGAAAACAAAAAAATCAAAAACCTGTGACTCATGAGTTACAAAAATCACAGTAAACTTAGATATTAAAAAAATAATTTGTCATACTATCCAAGATAAAATGTTATATCATTTTTATATAATTACATATAAGGCCTGCTTCTCTGGGCATCTATACTACATAGTTTGAATAAGAATAAGCCTGGGTGAAATTTTTCATTATGCAAAAGCTGCAACAGTGAAATTTCTATGTAAATCTTAAGGAGGAGTAAGGACAATCTCCTTTACATTGTGTTAAATATTGCAGAATTCCAGCAAAAGGCTTACTGCACTTACATCCACTACTTAATAGTGCGTTGTACTGGACCTAAAGGCTGACGATGTTATTTATTAAATCACATGGGAATTGCAAGTATTGAACTCCTGGATGTCCCTTCACAGCATGCATATCTTAAGAGTGTAGCAGTGGATCAGCAGAAGTCTACCTTCTTACTACAGTCACACATTTCTTGCAATAAAGCCTGAACACACAGATGTCACAGAGGGACAGACACTTCATCTTAATCTCTGACAGCAGCACAAATGCTGGCATAAAGGATGCAAGGGGAGTCATTCCCCCTTGTATTTATCCAAATAAATATCCCCCTTACTTATCTAAATAAATTTGTTTCTTCTGCAGTTGCTGGGAATTACATGTTCAGTGAAGGCAGAGCAGGCTGGTACTAAAATTTAATTACTCCTGTGGTGTATTCATGCAGCTATAGCTAAAAATATCTGAGCAGTTCCCGTCTCAGAAAGCTTTTCTCTGCCCCCCTGTGTAGATAACTCCCCTTGTCACTAGCAGGATGCTCATCTCTGTGTACAGTAGCCAGAGGAGAACAAAATTTCAATATTCACCTTTGAAGGACTATTTTTGGCAGCCAGAGACAAAAAAAAAAAACAAAAAAAAAACATGCAGTGGCCTAAAACGTCGTATGCAACTGGGTACGGAAAGCATTCCCCAAAAAAGGATGAAAAGACTTCTTTAGGGAAGAGTTAATTGTTTAACTGCCACTTAAACAAAACACTCCTATTTGATTACTAAATTCTTTCCTGGCTCTTTCCATAAAGAAGAAAGCAGCCTAGTCTGGAGACAGCTCGCATAACTTTCTATTTATCTAGCTGAAAATTCTTTGAAAAATATTTCTCTCTTTAAAGCAAGGCTTATTTCATAGTATGATTGAACCTCTGTTCACACACTCACTACAAAACTGTAAGTAATATATTACGGGACTGTCACTCTAAGTACATTTAAAATGTACTGTGTTTACCTTACCAACAAAATCATTCTAGTACAGAAGTCTTTCACATATACATTTGCTGTGCCAGGAACTGTATTATATTCTAGCATTAATGTCCCATAAAGTTGTTACTGCTATAGGAATATCAAAGACATTTCATTGCATTCAATGAAACATGCAGGAACAGATGATTAAAATTAAGAGTCAGAGGAACAACACTAATGAATTCATGCTTGTTGTTTGCTTGTGCCTAAAATATTCAATGGAATCTCAGCAGCAAGACAACAAGCAACATTTAGCTGGTGGTAGAAACAAAAAAAAATGAGATCTTGACTCCTTTGAAGTTAATGGCAAAACTACTATTACCTTCAGTTTGCTAAGAATTTTACCTGTCATACTTCAACAAATGGTGGGAGGCGACTGTAGTGTTAGAAGGACATTGTCACACTTCCATGTTATAGCTCTTAGGCACTGAAAACATTTTTTTTCAGAAGGTTCTTCAGTAGCTTCTAATCAAACTCTGTTTTCCAAGAAGTACAAGATTTCAAGCTTACAAGGGCTGGCAAATTTGCCCATGGGGAGTAATAATTATTATTAGGGAAAAAACAGATGTTGCCACTCTTTTGTCTTGTATTGTCACAACTGATGACGGGACATATGCAAAACAAGGACTATGTCAGGGCAGAAAAATATAGGCCCTACATATTCTAATCAACCACTGGAATGCCTAGCACCTGAACATAAGATATGGAAAATGGTTCTCTTCTGTTTCTTGCACCCACTGGCAGGAAATAAGAATTTCAGCATGCACATGTGCCTTCACCTTATAACCTCCACACCTGCAATGCTCCTGGCGTGTGCTTGGAATCTTGCCTACCTAACTTCACTTTCTGTAAAATTAGATTCAGTAACCCAATTTCTTGTTTTTTCTTAATAGTCTATTCATACTCTTTGTTTACCTCACTTATGTTCATCTCTCCCTTCTGATTCACTTACTCAAGGGTGAAATTTAGCTCTCTATATATCAGTCTGGCTCAGAAACTTGCAAAAGTACTTCATTATGTATGAATGTACAAAAATGTAACGATGTTTGTTATGATGCATTTTAGAAATGAATTTTGGCAAAGAACACAAAATATTATTGTTTTAATACCTTCATTTAAGAAATAAAACTTGCACCTGAGTGACCGAAGAGATTCTAAGACAGAAATTACTTTCCCACGTGTGCATCACTTTGAAACTGAACTCCATATAAGCATCTGGGTACGGATTACTCTAGAACCTATTTCAAATTGTACATTCTTTCATTTAAAGTCAATAGGTAAAATATTCAAATATCTGTGTAACATAAGAGCTTTTTAATGTGTAATAAGTACCTGAATATGAACAACTGTAGGTCTTCGTGCTTTCAGCAATAGTAAGAAAGGAGATTTTAGTCCTTCTTATTGTACCTAAAAAGGGATTAAAGTATGTGCACTAGATGCAAGAAATGACTGCATTTAAAATTAGCTTGTTTCATACCAGTTTCTACAGCCCTAGCATCTGAATATACATAAGGATCAATTAGCAGTTACATAAAAAAAGAATTGTTCTAAGTTTATCCCAGTAGTTCACATCTACACAATGGAGAAAAAAAAAAAAAAGACAGCTAACTATGTGACCAAGATTTTTCAGTAACTTGGGAAACATTCCAGCCCCTAAAAACACCAGTTACTTCTGCAAAAGACTTGAGAACACTTCCTGGCTCCTGGATTTATTTGAACCGAATGCTGGAATTGGAATAAGCTAGTGCAGTTCCCATCCTTTTTGGAGAAAAAGTGTATGGGCAGAGAGGAAACCATACATCTCCCCATCTGGAGGATCAGGAATAAGATTGGGGCCAGGCTAGAAACAGCCATTCCCTACCTCTCCCGTTTTCTACCTTTTTTTCCTGAGGGCAGTGTAAATGATCTTCTGCATGCCTGGAACAATATGATAAGCAAGGAAAAAAGATCTACAAACTTCTTCCAAATGGCAGCATTGTTTCCTTTACACTCATCCTTTCATTATGTAAAAGACTTATGGCAAGATGTGAATCCGTCTATTTCAATTAAAATACACTTAACATTAGCTCAGTAGATGTGGAGGCAGATCATGCTTTGTCATCAAAAATGTTGGTGGTCACTATAACAATTCAGTTTTAGTCTAAACTAGTTCTAATCTAAATTAGTGAAATGCTTTTATCAGTCCATCCCGAGGAAGACCGATTGCCTCTCTTATATGTAAATTCTCCAACAGCACAGTACTTTTCTGAATATATACAGAAGGAAAATACAATGGGAAATAGTCTTTCTAAATGTTGAATTGCCTGAAGATTGCAATACTACCATGTTACAGTTAATAATCAAAGTACTTTCTTAGAGCTGTAAAATGGAAACAGATGTTGGCACTTACCCATTTCATGAATTAGGGGTGATAGAAAAATGACACCCAACAAAACTGTTAAGTTTAAGATGTCAGTTTTGCAATAATTTCTTGCCTTCTAAATATTAAACAGTAGTTTGAGGCTGTAACAGGAGATTCTGTGCATCTTTTCATCATTTCCCTTTAGCTCTTTAGGTGTGAAGACTTAAAACTATATAATCAGAGGTATTAAAGATGGAAAAATTAATTAGTGACTTGTTATTTTTATTCTTGATATAAGTCAGCTTTGTTGGGCTGACTTATAAACTACAGTTCTTCAGATCCTCCTTAGATCGGTTCCTAACTGAGCCCTAATGATGCAGTTATTATCACATTTGATAAGCCTCTCCTTACCACCTACACTTCCCGCAAATGAAGAACACAAGCAGAAGCTTAATTGTAGTGGCTTCCTCAATATTTACCTCTCAGCTCAATAAATCATGATGGTTCACCTCTTCCAAAGTCAATAACTATTTAATATTCCATTAAGTTGACGGGAGTAAAAGAACAGTAAACCATGTTTCTGCTATAGCAATGTAATTGACTACGACAGGGAACAATTCCCCTTTCATTTTGAATAGCAATAAAGCATCTGTTACTCAAGGAGTTTGATCATTTTAAAATTGTATGTAAAGAAGCGGACCATACAAACTTGGACTTAGTTTTCTGAGTGGAAAGTTAAAAATCTGTTAAATTATAACTTTACTACTATACTGCCACATTATTTCTGAAGAAATTCTTATGTTAACTGAGAATGACTCCTGAGATTATGATAGCCAGCCCAACTACATAAAGTCAATGAAAGAAAACTGTACAGTTTTCATTTGTAGATTAATAGTGAATATGCTGTCCTTTAAGATACGGAAATTCTGGATGGCCTAAGCTCATTACATATTGGAGCTTTGGAATTCCTTAATTTATATCAGTTGTATTATTCTGATTAATCCAGATTTACTTTATCCTTCTTCCATTTGCAGATAATTGAGAAGACTGAGGAAAGGAATTGGTTCTTCAAAGAAGAATGTGATTTCAAACAAAACATTATGCCTCTTATTAAAAGAAAGAAAGAAAATATTACCATTCTCACAGTTTCTGAATACTCTCAAATACAATGGTAAGAGCAGTGAGGAACAATACATTTTATTAGAGGACCATGTTCTCTTACAGTGAGAAGTTCTCAGATAACTTCTTAAATTGATCACCTCAGTAAACTGAGAATACAGTCATAGATACCATACCAATATGGATCTCATTTTTGGATTTGAGGTAGAGGGTACGATTTGGCTTTCTCCTTCTTTTTTCCTCAAGAGCAGCAGTATCAAATATGGAAAAAAGAATAATGATCACTATTTCTTTTTAATTTAATCTGCATTCTTCTTCAATTTGTTTGTCTGTGAGAGAGACAGCAAAGGGCCACAGCAGCCAGAATTAAACATAAGCCATTTGCTCCTGCAGACTTTATACAGATGAATTAATTACAGACTGATTAGCTGCTGATTTTTTCTAACCTAAGACTCTGCTCAGGCCTTATACATCCCTACCACTTTTCACTCTTTACAAACTCTGCAGATTTTGTTAGCATCTTTTCCAAGAAAATAATCTCTTGAAGGGAAATTCCTGAGCACATAAACTGATAAACAGCTGGCCAGTACTTCCAAAAGGTGCAGTATAGGTATAAATTAAATACCACTCAAATTTAGTGAATTCTAGAATAGAAATTGTTTTAAAGAGTATGTAAATCCTTTGCAACTCAGTGAGGTGCTTGGAAAGACCAGAGCTCAGTAATATGATCACGAATCTACCTCAAAGATACATCACAACAACCCCATGCAATGCTACAGGCCTGGGGCAGAGTGGCTGGAAAGCTGTGCAGAGGAAAAGGATCTGGGGGTGCTGGTCAATGCTCACCTGAACATGAGCTGGCAGTGTGCTCAGGTGGCCAAGAAAGCCAATGGCATCCTGGCTTGTATCAGGAATAGTGTAGGCAGCAGGACCAGGGGACTGTCCCCTTGTACTCAGCTCTGGTGAGGCTGCACCTCAAGTACAGTGTTCAGTTTTGGGCCCCTCAGTACAAGGAGGATGTCGAGGTGCTCGAGTGTGTCCAGAGAATGGCTACAAAGCTGGTGAAGAGCCTAGAACACAAGGCCTATGAGGAGCGGCAGAAGGAACTCAGGTTGTTTAGTCTGGAGAAGAGGATGCTCAGGGGAAACCTTGTTGCTTTCTATAGAAGGGAAGGTGTGAGGAGCTGGGAGTCGGCCTCTTCTTGCAGATAATTAGCGATAGGACTAGAGGGAATGTTCTCAAGTTGTGCCAGGGGAGGTTTAGGTTGGAAATCAGGAGACATTTCTTCTCAGAAAGAGTAGTCAGGCATTGGAATGGGTTGCCCAGGGAGGTGGTGGAGTCACCGTCCCCGGGGGAGTTCAAGGAAAGGTTGGATGTCGTGCTTAGGGACATGGTTTAGTGGGTGATAGTGGTGGTAGGGGGATGGTTGGACCAGATGATCTTGGAGGTCTTTTCCAACCTTAAGGATTCTATGATTCTATGATCTAACAGAGAGCTCTAATATCTCCTGCTTTTAACACGGACAAAGGTGGGTAGTTTTGGATTGTGTCTTACTAATTGAATTATTGAGCCAGCCTGCAGCTATGTCCTTAGGACACTAAGCTGACACTATCACTGTCTTCTTGATTAAGTTCATGCATCTCAGAAGAATCAGCCTTTACTGGGGAATTCTGTAGTTGAATGGCCTTCCAAGCTGTTGAGAGGAGGCATCCTCATAAAGTGAGAGATTTGTGAAGTTCCCCTGTGTTTTACCATATGAGGCATTTGTACACTGGTATGGATAAAAATAGATCAATTCTGCAGTCATATGCAACCCCAACACAAACACAGAAAATCAAGATTCAACTTCCCTAATATTCACTGATATACATTTTATGTATTTTTTTTTTTGGCCAAAAATATTTTCTTAAAACAGCACTGAATTTTGGTTCTTTAGTCTCTGAGTCTCTGCAGACTGATGCACTTTTTTTTTTTTTTTCCCCCCAGAAGTGGAATTACACAAACTGATACCACCTGAAGATTTGGCATGCTGCATAAATGTCAGTTAATAATAAGATCATGTACATTAATGTCTTTTTTGGTTGGTTGGTTGGTTTTGTTTTTTGTAGTGACTAGGGGAAAATGAAAATGTGGAACGAATTTTCAAAAGTAGAACTTTCATAATGCAGTGGGTTGACCTTGCCAACGCCCAGCTGCTCTCCCACTACCCCTTCTCAACAGGTCAGGGGGAGAAAATATGATGGAAAGGCTGTGATAGAGACAGGAAGATCACTTACCATCATGGGCAAAACAGACTTGACTTGGGGAACGTTAGTTTCACTTATTACCTATTAAAGCAGACTTAGAGAGTAAGAGACAAATTAAAACAGCTTACAACACACATACCCATTCTTCCTAGGCCCAGCTTCACTCTTACATTCCCAAGTGGTGCAGGGGCTGGGGCGAGTCCCTGAACGCCCCTCTCTGCCGCCCCTTCCTCCTCACACCGTGCCCTGCTTCAGCGTGGGGCCTGCCCAGGGGCTGAGGGAAGGAAATCCCTGCTCCAGCGCCGCCTCCTGCCCAGGAGGCGCAGGGGGGTCTCTGCTGCAGTGCCTAGAGCCGTCCTCCCGGGTGCCGGCAGGGTTGTTTCTCTCCCTTTCTTTCTTTCTGCCGGCTGCCGGGCAGCGCTGTGCCCTGCTTTCTTCCCCAGGCTGTCTCCGAGGCGAGGCGCCGCCACCTTGGCTGCTGGGCCCAGCTGTGTCCTGCCGTGGGGCCGTTGGGGCAGGCACGGGGCAGCCCCGGCATTGCCCCACACAGCAACCACGCAGCCACCCCAGAACCAGGCAGCACCTGGGCACATGCATCCATTAAACATAACTTACAAAGCATGCCTTGGAGAATACAAGGGTGTTGTATGACCATATTTGTCATTCAACTCTGTATACAGTAAATTTTGGTTCACATTGGGTCAGCAGTAACATTACAGGTGTACACTGACCGGCTCAGTGTGAAACGTAACATTGGTATTTGGGGAAATAACATGGTAGGACAAAGCTCTAGTTTCACAACACGATGGGAAGGCAGACCTGAAGTTTTATGATTCAAGTGTAAGAATTTCTTGTGGAATCAAAGGTTAAATTTAGACTACTGTATGCAGTGATAAGTGTATATCCTTCTAAAATGACTTTTAGAAGACTTGCAAGATATATTTAACACAAGCAACTGTGACTGGTTGGGCAGCACGTTAAGAGGCTAAATTCTGAATCTGGTTCATTGATGGGAAAATAGACACAATACTTTGTCGGTGTAGTCACCTCTTACTTGCATAGGGATAAAAGCAGGCCCAGGATCTCTGTTTTTTTTAATACAGAAGTGTCCTGTATGGCCAGTCTTATGATACTCTGTTCATAATGCTTCTGGAATCTCTAAAGAAAAGGAAAAGTAAATGTGAAAAATATTTTAGCCAATGCATTGAAAAATTGAGTACTCCTGCCAAAGCAGATGTTATTAAAGGCATCGATAATTAAATGGCAATAAAAGCACTTATTCCTAGAAGAGAAAAATGTAAGAGCTATCAAACTGCTAAATCTATGGTGGGAAAAATGTTTTAATACAATTATTATGAATTAACAATTAATAAAAATCACTAGTTAGTATTGTTATATTATTATACTCCAAATACTTGCAGAGTGGGAAGTGAGAGAAAAGGAGTAACCAGATGCCTGCTCAGTGCTAGCAGCAAGGGCAAGAGACCAGACCTGGTGACCTGAAGGATATCAGCATAGACCAGTATGAACCATGCAACCTGCAGGAGGCCCTTGTGGCTCAGACCGCGTTTCTCAGCATGTGGTCTCGATGCCCTGATGCAGGGGTAGTTGTCCTGCAACCTACACGGAGGTATTACTTAAATCAATTTAATCTGATTTAAAAGGAAATCGAAGCCACATAAATTGCAATTGTCAGTGTCCATAGATTTAAATCTATTTACTGTGTGATTAAGCAGATCCAATTAAGCAGATTTAAGGACTTCCCAATTAAATACAAAGACTTCCCAAGTACCTTTAACAATCCTTTTTTTTTTAGTGTACAACAATTTCATGGCAATCCCACTGGCAGTAAAACTGACAGAGACAGTAATTAATTTTAACACCTTTGATTACTAAATTAATATTTTCTTATTAAAACTACATAATCTAATGAATTTACAGTTAGTAATTCCACAAATGACTATAAATTTCCTGTTATTCTCCCCTCATTTTATTTACCCATGTGTAAGTTTTGACTATCTGCAACTTTGCATATAGATCTTGATCTCAGCTGAGAAGCCACTTTACAAAATGTAAATTTGTTCACTTGTTCTTGAACTGTTTGTTGCCTTCATAAGAGATTCTTATTATTCTGTTTGTCTTCGAGATGCAAGCTGTTTGAAATTAAACCAGGTAGAAGAAGCTCCTTTGACTTGAAGCATTGCATTCATTCCCAAGGGAAAGCTTGACCCTTTAAAGCCTCAGAAAGAAGAAAACTGTTTTTCTCAGTTTAATTTTCATCAGAATAGCTGAACTGGATAAGCTTTGAAATAGGAATGTTACAGTTTCAGCAGTACAGCAGTATTATACAGCTTCCACTGAAATGAAAGCAAAAACATCTGCTGTCTACCTATGAGTAGTAACACATTCAACATGACAAAGAACATACCCTGAACACAGTAAAGATCCTGTCTGCCTAAGTATATTGCCGTCTGAGATCCTTCTGCATGTTGCAAACGAGTTTCCCTTTTATGCACATGTGTTTTAAACTCGTTAGTTTAGAGCAGTGCTGTCAGTATTGCATGAAGTCAAAGTCCTGTACTGTTTCTGCTCTGAGGTTTATTTGGAACTCACAGGCAGCTGGCTGCTCTCTTTTATTTATCAGTTCTTCAAGAGTACTCATTGAAGCACCATTCCTGTTTCACCCAGTGGTATAAGGTGCAGTCACCAAGGCACAATAAATCTGTCAACAAATGCTGGCATTTCTTCCTGGCTGTGCCTCTTTGTTTATCAAATAATCATTTTCAGTAATAAGGGAGCAGAGTGCAAACATGCTCCTCACTAATTTGCTATGTTTGAACATCTGATTCTTTAACATTGTGAACGGGAACCACTGATGAGCTTTGTGACTGCACAGTTTGGTTCCAATTAAATTTTTAACGAACAAAAGTCAAGCCCAACTGTGACTTGTGGCAGAGTTTTGATTTCAGCAGTGCCCTCTTACGTCCTCTCATTTGGCTAGGTTTCCCCCACTGAACATAAATATTGATAGTTGACAAGACAGCAAACACTAAGCAAGGCATGAAGTGTACCAAGCACCTTGCTTTTCTGAGTTGTCACTTGATTTTTTTTTGATTTTTTTTTTAGGGGCTGTTGACAGATCGGCAGTTGAGCTTATCTTGAATTTTCAAGTTCATTCAAATCTATTTTCAGAACGGGTATCCCAGGGTGATGGTAAGGCAAAGGAAGCAAAGTGTGCTTGCACCATCGAGCACAGTGCTTTAAGCTGATAGAAAACGTTTGAAGCTATTTAACTTCTCTGTAGGAGCCCACAAAAGTCTGTTGCTTCCTGCCACTAATAAATGCCATGGAGGCCAGTTGCTTTCAAAGCTCCCAATAAAACCCACTGGTGTTGTTTTTACAAGAACACAGCAGAAAGGAGGAAAACTAATTTAAGAAATGTTTGCAGCAGTGAAATAGTGCTCAAAGCTACAGCATTAATGACAGTAGTCAGTAGCAGCAGCTGAATGTCTGGATTTAAATGGCAATCTGCTTGGCTCTAGCAGTTTAAAAACAGCCCTGATATTGGACAGAAACATCCCTTTTGTACACATACCCAACAGATTGGGAGATCTCACCCTTGGATTCTCAACTCTATAACCAATCAGGTTAGATAAAGGAAAAATAAAATACTTTGGATCCCAGGCTTGTTTTATTTAGCATGCATTCTGTAACAGTTTGCAACTAGAAAAAGAAAATCAAAACAAAAAACAGCAGACAAAAACAAACAAATAAACAAAAATCAAATAAACACGTAAGCTTTAGCTTAAGGAAATAGTTCCAGTAGCTGGGGGCAGAGTCCCCCAGCCAGTATAAACTCGCTCAGCTCCCATGACTACAGCAGAAATGCACCACGGCTATTGAGCAGAGGATGGGGCTGCCTGACATTAGCCTCTCGAATTCATACCAAATAAGTGGAGTTAAGATTATTAGAAGTATAGCATCTACTTTTGTATCAAAGTATCTGATTTTTTTTTCTTCTAAAGTTTTGGTAAAGAACAAAAGGCCACTTACTCTTAACCCTTAAATACAGATTTAGAAGGGTAAGTTTAAAAATATAATTTGGAAGAAGTCTTGCCTGGAGTTCACAATTCAAAATTTGGATAAATTCCATAGAGTTCAAAAGATGATGGACATTAAAGCTATTCTGGAATTCTGGGAATTTAATTTACTTATTTTAGAGATTCACTTTAAATGCATCCTCCTACACCAGATATGCCAGAAATGGAACCCTAGTAACTGAGGAACCAGATTCCTGAGGGGGAACCATATAAAATCTCTATCTATAAAAGCTCCATCTAATTTTTCATAGTAACTTTACCCCACACTTCACCAATACAAAACAGTCTGACCCTCATGTGTTTTTTTGTTTGTTTTGTTTTGTTTTGTTTTGTTTTCAAGTGGCAGAAGTGAATGATGGTATATGGGAGTCATTATAAAGGATTTAGTAGTATGCTTTTTGTATTGCTTCCAGTTTGTTCCAGTGCACCTGTATGATAAGCTACAAAAAGACTATTTTAGATTACTGATTTCTGCATATGGAGGTATGATTCCCAAAAGTATGTTTTCTTAGCATTTTTAACTTTTATTTTAACCCCCCAATGAATGCCTCTGGAGACTACTCCAAATATTCTACTGCTGTGACAATTTTTCTCACAGCACTCTCTATTTCCTCATTATTAATTTTATTGTGCCTACTTCTTTCTTCAGGTTTTACACTAGATAATTTTCCTTACTCCTTGGAGTTAAAGCTCTGATGAAAAACAAAACAAACAACAACAACAAAAAAAAAACCACAGAGTTTTCTTTTAAAAATTACTTACCTTTTGTAAAACATTCCCTCACAAGTCACTCACTCAACTACCTAGCAGTTTTTTGAAATTTTTGCTGCCTTGAATCTTTCAACGGATTTGGGAAAAGTGGTGTCTGCTTTTTGTTTGTTTGTTTCTGTTGTTGTTGTTTTGGTTTGTTTTTATTTTTATTTTTTTCTGAACCATATAACAAAATCATATTTTGTATACTCCTTCACCTGGAACTTTTTTGGTATTAGCATTTTCCAAGGGTTAGCTGTATTTAATTTTATTTCAGGCCTCTTGTATGGGAGGTTATTGAGTCTTCCAAGCAGGTACTTGAAAGAAGTGAAAGATAACTCACCTCTCCGTGTTATTAAATGATCAGCCAAACTTTCAACTCAGGTTGCTCACAGGAACATCTCTCTATTTCTCAGCCTGTGATACCAATCACTGTCATTCCAACCAAAGAGTTACAATGAATTATCTTTTGTGTAAATCATGCTCTTTTCAGTCACAGAGAGCTATGCTATCCTGAACCAATTTAGTTTTTGTTTTTCTGATCTTTGTTTGTATAGCCCTGTTTTAGTATTAATAGCTTGCTCAGCAGTATCTTTTAGCTTTTCTTCCATATGATAGCCCTAGTCACAGAAATATGTGATTTTTTCAAATAAGTCTTCATTTATTAACCAGTCAAATATTAAAATATGGACATTAAAACTGCTGTGGCAGCTATAGCTGGAAGCTTGGGTCATCATCCTAAACAGAAAAATACTTTATTTCTTTTATGCAGTCATTCTCCAAAGCACTGGTGTGATAACCATTGTTATTGAGGCCACCTCTCTTCTATAGTGGGAAACAGGTTTTAAGAATTATTCTCAGTGTTTCCTTTGAGCCTCATGAACCCATATCCACTGACGGTTTACTGTACTTCTTCATACTACCCATTTTTATTGGTTTCTCACTACATTTTAAGGCACACTCCTAAAATCTACTACCTTGGTACTCCTGTAAACATTTACTTTAATATACTAATTATTCCAAATTAATTCATTTGCAGTTCTCTCTTCAAGATAAGATTATGTTTATATCTCCAATGAATTTCTGTAACTCTAAATGGTTCTAAAATCTATTTTTGTTTAGAATCTTTTTTATTGGGTAATTATTCTGTCTTTATGTCAGTTAATCCATTTGTTTTGCAACTTTTTATTATTATTATTATTATTTTTATTGCCATTAATACATTGCCCTGTTTAAAATATATATATATATATATGTAAAGCCTCCATACCTGATTTTCAAATCACTACATATATACAAATGGTTGCCTGGTGCTCTGAGAATATTAAAAACAGACAGTAAAGGTGATATATGCTATGGCTTTCCAGAAATCAGAAGGAAGGGAATGGGGAGAATATTCTTTCTGTATGTAAGAAAGTATGTTCTACAATGTGCTTTCCTTTAGCAGTATGAGAAAAAAAGAAACCTCTCTTCAGCAAACAGGTGGGAAGAGAGAATACAGATACCATGCCATGGTATGTTTTATTCCATAAATACACTAAGCCTTGTGGTAAAACTGTAATGGAAATTCCTGCTTAGGCAGAAATGAAATTTAAGTCTTTAAGGAGAGGCCAGGCCATTAACTCAATCACCAGAATCTACAGACACCTAAATTCAATTGAGCATTGCACAGATGTTTTAGGTTGCACTGTACTGGCAGAACTCAGAACCTTTCCTTTGTAAGGAAGTTACTGTCTCATAGGGCTAGATAATCAGAATATTTAATGGTTATTCTGGTTCTGATACCAAGAGTCCTCCATGCTGTTTCTCATGGTGACAAACTTCAGAAGGAGGGTTGAGAGGATGAAAGAAAAAATCCAGAAATGCAGAAGTCACACAGACCAACCTCCCTGTTTCAGACAGATCGGATGGGTTTAAATGATGTACACAGAGCAAGCCAACACAATCTGTCCCATTAACCTAATCTGATCCTTTGGAGTCTGTGCAGCCAACACACCTGCCCCTTTACAGAAGCAGGTTATGGAAACAGCGTGATTTGTGTACTCCAGCTTCCACAGGCAAACACTAATGTCACTTGGAGAGTGTTCTGCACTGACGGAGTCTGGCAATGTTTGATTGGCAAGATGAGTCAGGAGGTGTCTTTGCAGGACCCACTTAAAACCATAGAGACAATCCTCCAAATTAAGGTTCAGTCCTAAAGGTTGACTTATATGAAATAGCTCAAGCTATTACCACTTCTCTCTGATTTTTGCCTCAGATGAGAATTGTCACAGCTGAAACCAGAACATTCAATCTGCTCATGGATACACGGCTGATTCTCTACTATCTTTAGCCTGACACATCAAGATAAAAATAAAGGATTTTGGTCTATTGTACCAAACCTAGTTGAAAACCGTGCTGTGTCAGGAACTGATCCAGTATTATAGTAGGTATGTCTGCCTTATTGGCGGGGACATCCGTCAGAGAAGCAGAATGGATAGTACCAACTCTAAAACTGCAGCCATCTGATTGATTTTAGTCCACCATGACATGGGTGATGAGGTACTGGAACAGGTTGCCCAGAGAATCTGTGGATGCCCCATCCCTGAAGGTGTTGGAGGCCAGGTTGGATGGGGCTTAGGGTAACCTGGTCTGGTGGGAGGTGTCCTTGTCCATGATGGGGGGGGGGGGGGGGGGGGAGGTCTTTAAGGTCCATTCCAATGCAAGCCATACTGATTCTACTACAACTCTGTCACAGGCATTAGCATTATCACACGCCTCTTCATACACACACACACACACACACACACAAAAGCCAATAGGAATGTGAAATTTAAGTTCCTTATCTCCTTACATTTTAACTGCTCTTCTTTCACACTAAAGGTTTCAGAGAAGCCTAAGGAAAGCCTCTGAGACTTTTTGCCTGCCTGGCTGCTATGTATAGGAAGGGTTCGGTGTGATTCAAGATTGTTGTATGTTCTCTCTGGGTAACTTCAACAGCAGCTGTTGAAGACTAAGAACACATCAGCTTCACTGACTAGAACAAGAGACTGAAAATTAATTTGCACTTGGCTCTAATCAAGGCTGATTGCAGTCTTGGTGACCTTGGGCAAGTTACTCAAGCTCTTTGTTCTTCCTGCTCAGCTGTAAAATTAAGTCAAAGCAGGACTTCACTGGAAAACAGATGTTGCCTCAGAGTTGAATTTTTCTGGTAAATAAATTATAGAATAAAATATAATAATTAATTAATAACTAGCAGTCAGCACATAGTAATTATGCAGCTAGACCCATTATGACTGTACATAAACAAAATCAATTTTCATTACAGAATATTAATGTTATCAAGCATTGATAGAAAGACTTTAACAGTTACCAAAAAGCTTTTTTTTTTTCCACTGAAGTACATCCATTGTGTACCTTTATAAGCCAATCAAATCCTGTTATAAAAGCCATGTATACTGAATTTTAATCCAAGTTTGAAAACGCATTTCTGTAGTGTTTCATGTCTTTATAAAAGGGATGGTTTTATGAGCAATGAACATAGAGTCAGATTCTGTGGCAGGTTAAGCTGTTTTAAATTTAGCTACCCCACGAAGACCAGCAAAGCTGGCTGTAGCATCATGGCAACTTAATTTAAACCATATAGTCTTTTAGGATATCAATTAATGTAGTGTTTTGTTTGTTTGTTTGTTTGTTTAAGTAGAGAAGGATTTGAAGTGAGGTTCTCTTTTGGAAAGGTTTCAGTGTAAATGAACATGACTTTCGTGGAGATTTTCAAACAAGCATGACTGATGGAAATGTATTTTTCGATGTTCCCAAGTACAAAAATAAATAAAGAGCTTTTCCTTTCTGAAGTTCCTCTCCTTTTTGTGAGGGTGGAGGAGAAGAGGAATACAAAAATTACAAAGACTTTTTGCATCCATTCATACTCTTTTTAAGGGAATTGATATTGTAATGCATTGAATTTCTACTGTTGTGCACTTTGGAAATCGGAAATCTATAGCAAAAGGTACAGGAAGATTATTATGACATCACTGTGACTGATATTTTAGAAATTCAAAGAACAAGGAAATGAATAACAACCAAAATTAAACTTAGAAAAAAAAATAAAAGACTTTTCTGTTGCATTTTTTGTTCTCACATAGATGGGTCCAAAGTTCAAGTTTATCATGCCAGTGAAAATATTTCGGTAATAGTCATGATCTCTGATATCCCAGTCTTTGCTGACAGAAGTTAAAAGAACCAGTTTTCAGTCTGGATTTCAAGACAATTCCACAGAGATTCCTTGTTCTTTTTACATTGCAGAATGCATCCAATACCATTTTTAAAAGCCATTAAACCGTACTAAGCTTCATAGTGCACTCCTCACTCTTCAGTATCCCTACTGTCTTTTGTTTCCCTAACAGGTTTTCTTCCTAAGACCATGGATTGATTTACTGTAGCTGCAATTCAATTGCTGTAGCTATAAAGCAGGATGGAAAGCATATGCTTTCTAAGCTGCAAGACAAAAACCTGGCATTGCAGAGCTCAAATTGTAGGATTAGCTCTTGTTAATACTGCTTATTGATTTCATTGTGATTCTACAATGGAATTGGACAAAAAGAATGCAACAAGTCGTCTACTTCATCCTAAATCTAAAAATGGCACTAATTTAAAAGTAACAGAAGAGACTACACATTGGAAATGTGCAACATCTGCCTGTTTGTCAGTCAACTGGATACTGAATCTATGGTAGATGTAGAGGGCTGCATTTGTGTATAAGTGGTCAGTTATACACCTTGCAATTCTTTCATCTTCCATGGATTGCACATGGAAGGCAAGCACCAAACCAACTGTGTTTAAATCAATAAAAATAGACAGTGGTGGTGCTAGAAATGTGATGTCTTGCCTATTATGTCTATTTCACACTGCAGTCAAAGAGAATTAAGTGTTAGAATGATCTTGATAATCATATTAGCCATATGATGTAAGCCATATATATATGGTAGTGACAAATGAACAAATCTTACTGCTAGGACCTTTTTTGCTTTTATATGTCAGAAGACAAATCTGGAAGACTCTATATCTGGACTTCTAATGGCTTTTTCAGTAACTACTGATAACATCCCAGGCACTTCAGAAATGAGCAGTTAATGGGATTAATTTCCTCCCCTTCCACTTGAAATCCTCTAGCATCCCCTTGCTTTGAGAGGCTCAGTTAGTTCATGTTTAAAATTCTTTGGGATGAGTTAGTTGCTGAGCATAACAGAAGGGGGTTGGTTTTCACATAGAAACTTCATTGTCCTTCAGGTAGTGTTATTCTCCAAACTGGGGAAATATCTATAGGAACTGTTCTGTGTTTAGAATTTAGAACAGTAGGCAAGGTGCCAGAAAGAAATACAGATCTGTCACTATGTTTAAACCCCTTTCACTACCAAAGAAGCCCTGGCAAAGCCACATTTGTTTAATGGCAAGTTATGTTGTAAGTTTCATTGTCCTATGTTTTCATCCTTCAACATTTGTTGCTTCAAAAGTACCTTTGTGAGCTCTCCAAAAAAAAATAAAAAAAATGCATGCAGAGTACACAAATAAGTCAAACTATTTTTTTTATTAAAAAAAAAAAAAGTTATTTACCAGAATGCAGCTTTATGTGATGCACTAGAGGGAAAAACCTATGAATGTGAGCATAGGTATGCATGGATAAGTACACACAGATGACACAGAGAATCAGTTGAAACAATATTCAAAAAGAAACTAATTCATGCATAAAATTTGGGCATGAGCATTAAAAATAAATGTGTAGAGTTGTTATCAATTTCAAAACCTCTCTTTTTCTATCTTTATTTAAAAATAAATAATTGTAATTCACATCACCAGGAAAAATCACCTAGCTGGACTGGTATAATTTTTAAAGTTGTATAGTTTAAAGAAATATCAAACATTTCAGTTTGAAGGGAAATGATGACAATCCAAGTGCTAACTCAGAACAATCAAACTGAATTTGTGCAAGCTCATAAAAGTCCAAAAACTCCACTAGTCTTTGTGTAACTACTCTGAGGAAAAAAAAATTAATATATATATATATATATATACATGAGAAAACAACATGGAGAAGGTGCAAATCCTTGGTAAAATCAGACTTGTGCTATGTACCATCGAATGGTCCACATCTATGTTTGGCTAGAATGAGCAGCCATGTGGGACCTAATCTGCAGCTGATGGCGGGCCAAAGTGCTGTGCAGAACGAATGTGAGTAACGCTGGCAGATAGCTGCCTCTGAAAGTACTGCATTATAAAGAGGAATATGAACAGGATAATGGACTCAGACCAAAAGCCTTCAATATTGGAGAGTGAGTTAGTGACAGTGCAGTCAAGTAGGGAAATAGAAGCAGCTCAAACCATCCAGATTAAATAACATAGGGAGTTTTGCTGGATATAAATATCAAGATTAATATATGATTTACTATATTATTCAAGACATTCCACTAATCCCTTTATTAGAATACGATTTTTAGACAGGAGATCAATTTCTTCTTTTAAAAATGTACCTTTCATCTTCAGATACACAAAAATTATTTTCACAGGCACTTGGCATGCAAAAATTCCCAGGATTCAATGCATGTTTAGTATTCAATTCATTACACCAATGCCTCTAAATTTGGTACACAGGATAATACTCATTTCTCAAATGAGTCAAGCTCCAATGAAATTGAAAAGAGCTACATGCATTCATTTGCATCCAGAATGTAATGGATAATTTGAAGATGCTAGCATAGCTTTGATGTGTTCAATATTACACAAAATTTGAAAGTTATTTTCCTTTTGCTATGCTTTATGGCCAACTGCCATATTTTTCAGCAAGAAAATGTGGAAGCAACCTATGCCATCAGATATATGGATATTTATTTGTAAACATCTAACAGGAGCTGTTTGGCAGGGTCAAATTTAAGGAGTCACTAACAAAACACAGATTAGATTCTCCACATCCGGGCAAAATTAGACTGAACTTTCTTGTGCTCATAGAAATAATACTCCTTACTCACAAACAAATTTTAGTAAAGAAAGAAGAAAGAAAAAAAAAAAGAGAACAAACAGGTTAAGATTGAATTACTAAATCATAAACATTTGTGGACTTCCATTCTGATGAGGAAACTGCTCATGCAGCTGGCTTTCCTGCCTTTTTGCAATCTCTTCTTCACTCAGTCTTTGAGATACTGTAGACAACATAGGCACGGTTCAAGTTGTTTCCGATTATGGCTTTTGTAACATTTTAAATATTTTAATTCCTTATTCATGCTGTACTTCACTAGCCAGTCCCACAATAATCCCACTCTTTTAGCTGCCCTAGCTGTTCCTCACTCCTCCTTTCTCTGTTAGCTTTTGTTCCTAATTAATTCAATCTTTCAATAGTTTATACTCTTCTAGTTGTTTACAAAATATAAGTAACACTGAGGACTTCCATATCCCTTTTATATACATAAGGCTGTTAAACAAATTCTTCCACCTCTCAGATCACAGAAAACCTTTTAACAACTGTTTCTTCTTTACTTCATGCAGAGTGTTAAAGAAAGACCCCCAACACCCCTTTTCTTTTTTGATTAACTCTTTTTATAATTTGTGGTTGCAAATGAGTGTACTAGATAAGAGTAGCTGGTCCACCACAAAGCTTTTAGACTTAGTTAACCAATTTCTTTATATTATTAAAACTTCAAACTTTTATCTGCATGATGATCTCCTCCCCCTTCCTGTGACATTTTTCTTTTTGCAAACCAAAATGTCTATCAAGAAACGAAAGAACCTAGCCCATAACCTACCCCAAATACACAATTATGTGATGCGCCAGCTGGTTCCTCTTGCTTCCCATCCCTCTGTTAGATATTGCTGTTCTTGATGTCCTTAAAGTTGCCTGGCATCCTAAAGATGAGGGAGGTGTTTTTCTGCCACCAGGCCTGCATATAAAATAATAAAATTGAATAGCGAGAAATGTAATAGTAAAATTCAGGGCAGATAAGTTAAAATTTGACAGCAGCCAATAGGTTTTTCTTAGCTCCAAAACATTTATAATGCAAGTATTCTAAATGAATTACATGTGATTAAAACTACTTCATAACTGTTTCAGTGGTGAAGTTCTTTATGTCAAACAAAACTTTTGGACAGAATTAATTTCTAATTCTGAAACTCACATTGTTACAAAAGTATGAGTAGGCATGTTCCAAATTCCAGTATGAGTACACACTGGTAACTGGACAAATGGAAATTTTACTGTCACCTATGAATTCACGTATCTGTTTTCTTCTTCTTCTTTTCCCTAAAGAGGTAGAAGTGTCTAACTGTTGATTTTTTTTTCTGTTGAAATAGCAAACTCTACCTGTTGTCTTAAGAATAATGAAAAAAAAAAGTATTTACAGTGTTTTATTTCAATGTATTCTAGTTGTATTATATTAATGCAAAAGACAGACTAGCAGACATTTCTCTATGAGAGAAGACAAAAGAAAAAAAAAAAGAAACAGACAAGTTGTTTAAAAAGACTTTCTGGTTAGAAACTATTTTGGAAATAATTCTGTTTTCCTTAATGACAATCATATACATTGAAAACTCTGACAGTACAGCAGAGTACTCAGTAAAACTCAGTACAGTATGGCAGTGGAACATTTTGTGATCTATCAATTTGAACCCTACTTTTTTTCCATACAGCTACTCCCAATACACAGTAGCACAAAATTGGTACATTGTTTGTTTGTACCTATAATAAATAGAATTGTTTATTTTTTCCTTTCGAGCAAAAGAAAGACCTCTGAAATTCAAGGTCATTTTTGTTGGACTTCTAACGAAGAATGTAGCTTTTGTAATTCATCAACCTGCCACAGAGAATCAAATTGCTATAAGATAAAATGCTTGAAATGAGTATCTGAAATCAGGAGGTAATATTCAAGAAGCAATAATCAGTATTACTGTCTCGTTGTAAGCTTGGAAGGTTTATTTATTTATTTATTTGTATCGCTAGAGCTTTAAAACAAACTGTTTACAGAAGGAAATAAGACAGACAAAGGAAAAAACAGCAACAACAGCAGCAAACAGCAGAATGCAGCAATTGGGGCAACATTTTCTTTGCTACCACATTGTTAAATCACATTTATCATCAATTAAACTTTCCTTCTGTATACTGTATTTTCATTTATTTCCTGCTGCTAAACCTTACAGGCCTGATTTGGAGATAGGTACTGAACCGCCTTTTACTGTATTAGGAATTCCTTTGACTGAAAATGTGATGACTGATACGGAGAAGCAGTAGCACTATTGAGGAAAATTTTGTTCTGTCCAGATCCCCTAATTTAAATGTATTATTAACATAATTATTAATAATCCAAATTATAAATACTCCATGAGTTGAAGAAACTAAGAGTTTCTTACACATGGAGAATTTAGTTAACAGTTAATCAACATTTATAGGAAGGAAGGAAGGAAGGAAGGAAGGAAGGAAGGAAGGAAGGGAGGGAGGGAGGGAGGGAGAGAGGGAGGGAGGAAGGAGAAATCAGAGAGGCAACAGCCCAATTTAGTTTTCTCGTTTCATACATCCTGTTTGCAAGATACTTCATATGAAGTGTTTGTCCTGTTACTTTTCCAAAAAAATACGTGAGATGGGACATGACAACTTGAGGAGCACAATTAAAGACAAAATCCAACTTAGCACCATTAAGGGAACAAACTAAAGACAAGAGACAGGAATTGTCTTTCTTTTCTTTATTATTATTATTTTTTTTTGAAACATACCAGCTTCAACAGGTACTTCACAAAAGAGGCATAGCTTCAGATGATTCTCTACTTAGACTGTGGACAGAAAGGCAGATCTAGCCATGAAAGGAAAATGGAGGTAAACCTGGCTTTTGAGAAAAGCAGAATTTGTATGCACATTTGATTTAGAAAGTTGCCATTTAACTATCAGAATATTTTCTTAAATGGTGAGTTTTCATAAAGGAAATCAATGCACAAATATAACAAAGCATATTTATGACACATAAGAAAGATGTATCCGCATAATATTTTAAGTAAAAAAAGAATAGAATAAAGGGTACATTAAGTCTGTATGAAATATTGATCTATTTAGAAATAGTGAAATTCAATAAAATTAGAGTAAAACATGCCGTACTTTAAAACATGCTTAGGACAACAGTTTAATTGATCTGCATAAATTAACCTTAAGTTGACCCTCTAATAGGGGAGATATAGGGGAGCAGTTAATTGCTCCTAACAAGATAACCAAACTGTCTTCTATTAAAACTATTTTACTCCACTACTGCTTACTGATTTGTACATTAGTAAAGGCATGTTCATAGAATCATAGAATCATAGAATATCCCGAGTTGGAAGGGACCCATAAAGATCATCAAGTCCAGCTCCTGGCACCGCACAGGTCTACCCAAAAGTTTAGACCATGTGACTAATGTTCAATGATAACTTATATTTTTTATTTTACTGATAAAGTATCATAGATGTATTTTACTCATTATGTTTAAATAATATTTTTAATTCATTGTGAGGCTCTTTAATATTTCATAAACGAAGATTTTGAAGTACTTCTACACCACCTCTTTCTTTGTTGTTACTCCTTTTGTCTACGGTTTATTTTATTTCCTCTCTTTTCCTTAAGCAACAAATGGTTATACGTAGTACATAGCATAAAATGTCAGTTTACAATTGTAGAGATAATGCATAAAGAAAAGCAATGTACAAAGGAAAGCTATTATTTTTTAACTCATAATACAACATGTTCTATTGCCTATATCATTACTAATGTTATACATAAATACGTCATTTAAAAATATACAGTCCCATTTTCAAGATGAATGCAATTGCAAAAGGACTAATATCACCTCAAACTTAAGTGTTTTGTCTAAGCTAGGCACCCAAGCTCACCCTATCAACAATCAAGAAAAACAGGCATTTGTAGAGTATGTATCTACCTTTTTCTACTGATTACTGATTATCTATGTGTCAAAGTTAGAGAATGTTAAAAGCAGCTTGGAAGTCTAATCCTCACTGAAAAAAGACTTTTCTTTCAGTCAATATGGTTGAAAAGTTTTCAAAATATGCTAATTTTACTAATATTTTGTACCTCTGAGGTAGCTCAAATAACCAAAGACTATCACAGAAATCTTTCTTTCTCTTTACCTACATACACACATGAGAGAGACAGAGCAAAAAGTCTGTATATATATACATATGTACATACAAACACACATACAGGATGCCTACCTATGGTAGGTGTTGAAGATGTGTTAGGAAAGCTCACCAAAGTTTATTTTAATGTAGTGAATAAGTCTGTCTAACTATACATGTGTTTATTTATTTATCTATGTTTAATGATCTTGAAAGAACCCCAAGGTTTAAGTTACATTTGGGAAAAGAAAATGTGATTCGATTTTTTACATTGAGCTGTTTTTGAAAAAAAAAAAAAAGATGAGGATTAAAAGGCTTGGGAAATAAGAAGACCTCTGAAAATTCTTCCAGTCTCAGCTTAAATATCAATAAAATACCTATTTACACACTTGATATTTGCCAGAAAGAAACAGAACAACAACAACAACCAAAAACCCAACCTACAACAACAACAACAACAACAACAAAAACACAAAAAAACCTTGGGACAAAAAAATTAGACACTTGCTTTCTCTCTCTTCTTTCGGAGAAGAAGAGTCTGAGAAATAATTGATTCATCCTCCTCTTATTGCCAGCTCTTCAGTTGTATTGATCTTCCTTGCCCTTAAATTTTTCCTGGTGAGCATACAACAGACACTTGACTTCCTGTCTCTTCTCTTTCTTACTATGAGTTTGTTCTGAATCCCCGGTGGGCTCAGACCTCCTACTGACTTTAGATGGGAAATCTTCTTATAAATGACTGCACAGCTGTGAACTAAAATTTTTCTGCTGGGTGACTCTCTGCCACCAACAATTTGTCTAATTATATGCCTTAGCCTCTCCCTCTACTGTCCAACAAGCATGTGCACTGTCTTCAAAAGTCAACATAAAACTGTCTGTAATTGTTCATTTGAATGGAGCATTCCCCTCTATCATTGCTTACCCTTAAAAAAAATAATAAATAAATAAATATTTTTTACGGCACAAAGTAGTCTAAGTAGTCTTTGCAATATGTGAATTATTTTGTACAGGTAGAGCAGACCTTTTAGTGCCTCTTGTTTTCTATAGTGCTTAAAGCAAAATATAAACTTGGATCTGCCTGTTAACATTATTTAGAAATTTTCTTCAAAACAAATTGAGAGATCTGTAATTGCAATTTATTTTCTCTCTATCTTGAACAACACCAGAGATTTATTTAATTACTTTCTTCACATCTGCTTAGAAAGAGATGGTTTCTTCAGGGCTGCTTAACATAGAGACTTTCTAACCAAAGACTATTCTAAAATCAAAGTTGCTTCGGGTAACATATATTTATATTCCTGTGAGATTACATGTCACAGGGTTTTTTTAGATGAAGAAGAAATAATGCAGTATTTTGATATTGGAAAGTCTGCATTTAGACAACTGGGAAAGTACAGACGAGAAAAAGAAACCAAGTTTGCTTCTGTTTGGCTCATAGAACTAGATATGCATCAAGATACAAACTTAATGTTACAAACCAGGAGAGAGCAGAATCGCTGTTGTGTTTCTTTGAGGTTGCAAACAATCTGTTGGTCAAACTGTTTAGAAAAGTCTGGAAAGCTATGTAAGAAGTGGTTTATTTATACCAGCTCCACAGAGGTCATTGGCATAGGGCTGTTTACTCCTAGAGGTTATTGACTCCCAGAAATGCAACTGTGGCTTCTGTGTGGTGACAGAAGCATGAAGTATTAGAGAGCAAAGTAGGTCCACAAGGAAATAAAAGGTGTCTGATTACCATACTATTATACATGCACGTGGAGGTTTTGATATATGCAGGAATGTTCTCTGATCTACCACGAGATATCTGTGATATGATATAATATTCTTCAGCAATTAGGTACAATTTGAAGAATTGGCTACAAACTCTTCTAGGCATATTTGCAATTGTTTATATACAGTTATTTTTGTCATATTGCTTATTCCAAGTCAAAGCAAATCTATCCACCTAACATATTAACTACATCACAAGAGCAAGGTGCCTCACAACAGCAGTGGCACAATAGCAGTGGTTTAAAAACATCTATTAAAAGACTACTTTTAACAATACTCTGTTTACAATATACCGTTATCTTCCTTTAAATATCAGGTGAAGCATTACAGATTGGTAAAACTGATCAAGTATGAAATTCCTATGAACTTAGAATTCCAGACTCAGATAACCCCAACTTTCAGAATATACAAATCCAAGGTTACATCAATTTAATATCCCCCTCCAATTAATTTATTGTTATGATTATGGTTATATATGAGTACTTGAAAGGCTATGTGTTACAAATTATGTAGTATGCCACTTAGAAATATGCATCATCAACCTCATCTTCAAATTTGGCTGCACAAATAGCTGTCCTGGGTCAGATTAAAGATCCATCTAGCCCAGTAACCTCTCTCTGATGCTGGACAATGGTATATGATTATCTAAAACTTATGAAAAATCAGGGTATGCATAGGTGGATCTTTTCCTTCCATTAAGATGCTATTTAGTATCTTCCATCTATTATTTCCATGCATATTTTGTCCAGTTACTTTGGACTACCATCCTTTTTATTCCTGCCCCTGGTCCTGAAATGTTAAGCTATTTCTTCACATATAATTCTCTGCTAAAGACTTTGCCTTCATTGTTGTTAATGAATAACAACCTATGGATTTAGAGTCCTGCTTCCAGACTAGCCAATACATCCAGTTTCTTCTCACCTAATTTTCATATTATAGACCTTTACAAGGAGTCACTATTCCCTTTTCTGGGTTTTACTAATTATATGATTATTTCTTACTACAGGAATAATAGATAAACGAATCATTATGAGATTTTTGATGAGAGAATGGTTTTCTGTATCATCCTTCCAGGTTTGTTTGTAATTTACTGGTCCAGACGCTCCTGTAAAACAGCTAACTTGTGCTATATCATCAGCATAATCATTTTGCAAAAGGCTGTCATAGATCATGAAAAAATTTCTTATAGCATCATCTCTTTAATCCAACCTGAGGTACTAGAAGATGGCATAACTAAAAGAAATGAACACAGGTGAGCTTAAAACTCTCTCTTTCCACCTATTTTAGCTATAAAACTTTTGAAGTAATGAGAGGAAAATATGAAACTTGAAACTTGATGTAAAATTGAAGAAACAGAGGCATATAAATAAGTTGAGATTCAGGAATATTTCTGCAGAAAGACTTATTTTGCAACTTCCTTAGGCCTGCTTATTTTTACAAAAGTTTTATGGCCATTCTTAAATAGTAGAGATGACAGCCAGAGCTGTATATAAACTAATACATGGAATGGAGAAAGACATTTAGCTGCTTCTGTCACATTCCATTTTGGGTCAAAGATTTCTTGAAAGTAATGTCTTTTCCCTAGACAAAGAGATAATTTTCTGAACGTAGCATATGGATTATTGAATTTAGGTTTTTCTTAGAAGTTTCTGATGAAAATTAAATTAATTCTTGTGATGAGATCACAGATGGCAGCAGGCCATCTTTGTACTGCCATATTTTTATATTTTTTTTCCCTCAAATCCACAATCATTTTTAAATACCTCACGAGAAAGAAAGAAACTTAAAAATTCAAAACAGTACTTCTGAGTTTTAAAGTGGATGTTTAGATAGAGTCTTTGTGGAAAGTCTCATACAGTCAGTCCAGCAGTTTTTGGAGTCCTTTTTGGCAAGTGCTGAAATCAAATTACCCCTGTAATTTGATTGCACTTCCTTCAAGTTGGATTGAAGCTTTCAATTTGAGGTTCAGGGAACTGGGACCTGAATTCTGAAAGTAATTTAAAGAAACTAGATTAGATAAAGACAAATCAAGAAGTTACGCACTGCAGGTAAATGGATAAGTATTAAAAGACAGTATTAGCTTTCCTTTGATATTTATCACCAGAGATTTTCAATGCAAATTAATGATCTATACAAAAATATTCTGTAGTTTTTCATATCTATTCAGATATGAAAATGAAATATCTTAAAAATTTCTTATATTTATTACTTCAGTGAAAATAGATTATTTAGAAAAACAAATAAATAAACACCTTTAAGATATCAAAATGTAATTTAGAAAATGGGTAGAAGAAGTTTTGGGTGTAGGTTTACTGACTTTCTATCAAAAAAAGCATCCAAAAGAAGGGGGAAATGGTTAGTTACATTATTCATGAAACTGACAACTGAACAAAATGTTATGAAAAGTTTTAAATACATTTTATAATATTTATGTTTCAGATAAAGACTGCACTTGAAGCAAGACCTGATGCCTTGCCTTGGTCAAAGTAAGCACTTGACTCCCAGGCAAAACAAATATGCCACTGTCCCTGACCCTGCCTATGCCAAAACACCAATAAGCCAAGATTTGACTTCTGCCAGCAGCAGCTTTCACCATCTGGACTTCTCTTACACATCTGTTCCCTCTCCTTTTCTTTCATCAGTCTGTGGGAAGAGAACTTAGCTCAAAACCTGGGAAAATTAGAATCTCTTTTCTTCAGGTCACCAGAGTAATGCTCATTGCCGTGGTTCAAATCTACTACAATGATTGTAAGTCAAATTAAAACATAGAATTTTATCTCTTCCTCTCAATATATTATGTATATAGGGCTTCAATTTTGTTACCTTCACATATATATTCATAGACAGGTAATTCACATTTTGACTGTTACATCACCGTACCACATGGCAAACAGCAATGGACGCAGCCCGCACCTGAATGGGAGAAGTTATGTAGACATAGCCATGGTATACAGTGCAGGACTATGGACTGGCCCAAAAATGTGAAGATGAAAAACCTTTTTCCACTGTTTTGGTAAATCCACGCCTAACGTAACTTTGTAAATATGCAAATAAAGTAAGGGAAAGTTGTGGAAAAAAAAACACAAAAGTGAGAGGATATAACAGACTCAGTCTTGACACCATCTCTGCATTACTCTACTTTTATGCTAAGATTAATACACTGGTGTTTCAAGCTTTTTGCTCCAACACCAGATAAACTGAGACAAAAACGGTGCTGTAATATATGAGAACAGATGCCAGCAGTTAGCTTAATATTTATTTCTTCTTGAGTTTTTCACTATTTCCACTTTATTGGAATCTCTTTGACCTTGTCTGATTGTTCTCTACGGGTGGCTTAGTAATATGGCATGTGCATCTAAAGCACGGTATCTAGGATTAATATGTTGCTCTGCAGTACAAATAACTGTCATGTGATGCACTTCACTGGTTTTATGATGTTTCTCCCTGCAGGCTACTCTGAAATGGTATAGATTACCTTGATGCTTCTGAAAGGCAGCTCAGTGCAGGACACCACTTTCTAAGAGTCTCTGTTATGCTGCTCATCGGTCATGCTGAGAAAAATCGATCTCAGTTTATACACTGCCCTTTTGCTCTTAACCTAGTCTGAAAGAAGGAAAAACATGCAACCTATGGATTACTAGCTAATAATAATAACTTAAAAATAAATAAATAAAGCTAACAAAAGGCTGAAATAAAAATGCTATCTCTTTCTGAATTATACTGGAGGTTAGGAAAACAGAAGACAAGATATATACTTTTGTAACTAGCAATTAATTACACATACAAATAGTTCCTATGGATTTACAAGTACACATATCAAAGGCAGAAATGGATAAAGGTATAACATTATAACAAAGAATTTTAACTTCATTTGAACCCAAAGTGCTATGCAATGCTTAAACTATGCTTGGAAAAATGCAAATCATGCATAAACTGATACTTTTTTTTTTTTTCTGTGATAATTTATTCAGAAAACAATTTCATAAAGTATTGTGCACAGATGAAAAAAACATTCTAAACGATAATGTGATTGCCCTTGTATGTCATCTTTGTGTCTATGGAAGTGAGGAAATTTTTACACCAACAGTCTTCCCGTTAATTATTCCCCATGGGTAAATACTGTTTCTGGTAAGAATAGAGATATGCAACTTCATATGTTTCTTTCTACTTGTGTACACATATGTATATGTGTCTTTTGATGCTTCTATAAGATTCAATAACTGTAGCAAATAAATGGCTATGTATCTCTCTCATAGTATCTGATGTAGAGAAATGTTAGTATTTCTATTTTATAAACTGAGCTGAAGGACTGGCAATTAAATGTCATGCTTGAAATGAAAAAGTGATTATGTTGATGAAACAGTGGTAATGTAAAGACTTAAGCTAAGGTATTAATCATGGAACTGCTTTCCTCTTTATGTACATGAAGTCTGGTACAAGTAAATAACTGAGTCTTCTTTTCAACAGTTTTGTTTCTTCCTTTTTCTAAATACATAGATAGTTGTAATTTATCATTTGTCTCTGCCACTAAGGAATGGAATAAAATGTCTCAGTTCACAAAGACTTAATACCATCCATACAAAACAGGCGTACATGGGTAGTTGCAAAACCTGCTACTGAAATTTAATAATTAAAATTTTCACTGCTAAATAGAATGCACATGGATTTGAGAATACTTTAAAATACATTATTGGAACTAGACAGATCTAAGTAAAAATAAAATAAACCTCCAGCAGAATGTGTATGAAATCAAGTACTGAAAAAGGTCAAAAAGCAGGACTTATTGTATGTAGTTTAGGTTCAACAATCAGGGCACATTCAGTCTGTTTGGTACTGTAATAACATACTCTTTCGAACACTCTAGTTCTTTCTCTTAGTAGCACCTTCAGCTTCCTGCACATGTAGATATCATTCTTTCTGGCTCTAGTTTCTGAAACAGTCAGTTCCTAACCTAAAGTTTCTTAATTCCCCTAGTAGGCAGAACTAACTACCTGCTCTACCTCCTCTTCAGTGAGAAGGGTTCTGGTCTCTTTTCTCAGATGACATCTGATAGGACATGAAGAAATGGCCTCAAGTTGCACCAAGGAAGGTTTAGATTGGATATCAGGAAAAATTTCTTCATGGCGAGAGTGGTCAAGCATTGAAACAGGCTGCCCAGGGAAGTGATAGAGTCCCCGTCCTTGGAGGTATTTAAGGGAAGTATGGATGTGGCACTAAGAGTCTGACGATGGGCCTCGGTACATAAGGTGGATGGTTAGACTTGATGACCTTGAAGACCTTTTCCAACCTAGATGATTCTATAAATCTATAACATTAGCAACTAAACTGCTCTGGTTTGTGAATGCAATTCAGAATCAAAATTAATTGAATTTTTATTTTGTAGGCTGAGTTAACTTTCAGTCCTTGGGTTTCAGTACCTAGCTAGCACTCACAGAATGACCGACTCCAAATGTAATATCAAATAATGATTTTTTACCCAAAGATATGTTGTTTACCAACTAAAAATTTTATGGCTGAATACCACTTGTGGTAATTAAGAGTGCTCCTACATTTTATTATATTTTTCTTGTTTCAGAGTTGGATTTATTAACAGTACACTACATGTGATTCTTAAATTTGTCAAACATTTTGATGCTTAAGAAAAATAAAGTCTTTTTCTTTTTTTTTTCCTTTTTGCACCAAGGTTACCTATTTTAATTTTTTTTTTTTTTTTTTTTTTTAGCCGTGGCATGTACCTAAATGATTAACCAGTAAGGATTAGCTGTGAACTGAGCTGACAAGGGTCACAGCAATCACCTTCTGTGCTTCAGTTTCACTGAGTCCAAAGTGAAGTTAATGACCCCAACCTCTTTTGCAAAGTGCTTTGATGAGAAGTGCTGTTAATACAGGAACTAGTTATTAGTAATCAATGATACAGAAGAATGAGTTAGATGTACTGATGAGCAGAGACAGAATACACAGAGTTCACCAAAATTACAACAATCCCTAGTTTGGAGCAATTTGAGGAAATTAATATCAGAGAAAAAAGTTTTATTCGCATACTTGTGTTTGCTTTTCTGTGCAGTTAATTAGACTGCAAGCTTTTCTAGACTGACACTGGCTTTTTGCAACAACAATCAGCATTTCTTTCTCAAGAAAGGCCTGATGTTTATGGTAGAAGTTTCTTGTGACTAGCGGTATTCCCCACGGGTCAGTGCTGGGTCCGGTCTTGTTCAACATCTTCATCGACAACCTTGATGAGGGAAAAGTGTCCATCCTCAGCAAGTACGCTGATGATACAAAGCTGGGAGGAGTGGTCGACACGCCAGAAGGCTGTGCTGCCATGCAGCGAGACCTGGACAGGCTGGAGAGCTGGGCAGGAAGAAACCAAATGAAGTTTAACAAGAGCAAGCGTCGAGTCCTGCACCTGGGAAGGAAGAACTGCATGTATCAGTACAGGCTGGGGCATGACCTGCTGGAGAGGAGCTGTGCGGAGAAGGACCTGGGGGTCCTGGTGGATGACAGGTTGGCCATGAGCCAGCAGTGTGCCCTGGTGGCCAAGAAGGCCAATGGGATCCTGGCGTGCATTAAAAGGAACGTGGCCAGCAGGTCAAGGGAGGTGATCCTCCCCCTCTACTCTGCCCTGGTCAGGCCTCACCTGGAGTACCGTGTCCAGTTCTGGGCTCCCCGGTACAAAGAAAGACAGGGATCTCCTGGAAAGAGTCCAGTGGAAGGCCACAAAGATGATATGGGGCCTGGAGCATCTTCCCTGTGAGGAAAGGCTGAGAGACCTGGGTCTTCTTTTCTGGGTGAAAAGAAGACTGAGAGGGGATCTTATTAATGTTTATAAATACCTTAAGTGTGGGAGACAGTGGGACTTGGCCAACCTCTTTCCAGTGGTCAGTAGGGACAGGACAAGGGGCAATGGCCACAAAATGGATCACAGGAAGTTCCGCAACAATGTGCAAAGGATCTTCTTCATGGTGAGGGTGACGGAGCACTGGAACAGGCTGCCGAGGGAGGTTGTGGAGTCTCCTTCTCTGGAGATATTCAAGGCCTGTCTGGACACCTACCTGGGCAACCTGCTCTAGGGAACCTGCTTTGGCAGGGGGGTTGGACTTGATGATCTCTTGAGGTCCATTCCAACTCCTACAACTCTGTGATTCTGTGATTCTTCCCCCTTAATACAGTGATCTACTTGGATTCACTTTTTATGTTTTTCCTCTGCACAATCCACTGCCCTTTATGGGCAGCCAGGGACAGCCCGGGCTGGGGTTTGTCATGCAGTAACAACCAAGTCTGCTCACGATGTCACTGCAGACAGTACTGCACAGCCCCAGCTCGCCCCCAGAGTGAGAGGCACTCACACCTGGGCTGCTGGGGCTGCCAGCACCTGGTTCTTCAGCCTTCTTTTTTGTATCTCTGATCTCTCAGAACTAAACTTCAGAGATACACCATGTTTTCTTCACTGAACGCCTCAGGTAGTCACTTTTCCATTGATTATAGCCATCTGAACCCCTGGAACAGCACCACAGCTGTAAATAAATGTTCTAAACCCCAGCACGACCATAAATGATACAGGTAGAGCACTGCTGTGCATTTGCAGTGCTGCAGTTAACCATAGTGACAAGACCACTATCATTCTCAATTTGCATGATAGATGAGTTTTGCTAAAAATGTCTATGACTATTAAACTAGGTTGTTAATCAGGGACACAGATAGTGTTCCTATTACTCTGGTTAGTGTTAATAATGTCTGCAGTAGTCCAATAATATAATTCCAGCATTACCTCTTTACACATTTGGCTCTAGGTAATTTATGGATAGTACCAAGTGATATATCCCATAGCTATGAACTCAGTAACTACCCATAGAAAGTTTCTTAGCAACCTATATGAAGCAATTTCATAGCATGCTACTGTGATTTAAGACTTCACCTTCATTAAAGTCTGCTACTTTAAACTGGAATCTTTTTCTGCAATCGATAGATTACCACCTAAAAGCAGCCTCACATAAGAGTCTGAGTTATTTATAGCTTACTAGCATTTTTTCTGTCCCAGCTTAAAAAGTGTGAGAGTCACAAATATATGTTCAAATGGATCAAAGCCTGATGCCCTTACTTAATCCTTTTTCTTTGCACAATCCCCATGATCGCCTGGGCCTGCCCCAGTTACATGGTCTACTGGAAATGCTTTACTAGGCAAAGATCTCCAGAGAAGAGCTCTCTGATTTTTTTCTTCCTTTTCCTCTGAGAACTCTTAGTAAGATTCAACCCCAATAAACTTCCCACAGTGGAGGGAGTAGAAGACCATCATTAAGACAAAGCATAAGGTAACCTTAGCTACCCAGAAAGGGTAATCTAATGGCCATTTTTATGTGAAAAGAAAAGTTCAAAAGAATTCTCTTAGGCTCTGACTCTGGCTTTTTTGTCTACAGTTGAAAAGTAGAGCTGCCGCAACTTTTCTTGTAACCGTTATAACTCTCTCAAGTGTTACATTTAGATTTACCCACCAGATATTACCTCTTTTTATACGCTGTGATGGAAATAGCCGGTGCAGTTAAGGTTTTATCATTACCAGAGATAGTTAATTTAACCTATAGAAGTTCACTCAAAGTACCAATTTAGTTCAAGCTTGCCTCCATTTCCCAGATGCTTCAAACACACCTTTTAGATGATGAGGAAAGTTCATTTAAGCCTCCAGAAGACATGGCTATGATCTTAACACCTACCTGAACTGCTCATTTAAGTGTGGATCCTGCAGACTGCTTGAAGTGGTCAGGCAACAGTAACCCACTTTGAGCTGCTGTCTTTCCCAAGCATTTCTCAGACCAACCACACTGTGGCCTGCGAATGGACTTTGCTGGGTAAATCCAGAAACTCCAAGAAGCAAGGGGCTTTCTGCGCATACAGCCATTAAGGGATTAGCTGTATCTCCCAGCATGCTAGAGGGGCTGTGCTGCGAGTAGCATCTTGCTACTACGAAAGGTAAGATCTGCCAAGCTAAAGATGAGTGCCAGATAAGTAAGCTCTTTTCTAACCTCATATAATGTTTGTTTGTCGTGTAGATGCGCTTCAACATTAAAAGAAACGATGGAAATTAAGAACCCATGTAACTTTAAAAATTAAAAATTCATGAGGCATACAGGTAGATGAGAGAAAATTGAAAGAGCTACTCTGTGCACTGAAACAATTGGATCTTTTAGGACATTCTCATTAAACTTCACTTCTCAGAAAAGTGAATGGATTTACCAATTACTACCAAGAATGACTCTAAGTCATGAAATTATGAAAGAAAACTGTAGGTAAAGAAATCTCCAATTTATTTCTACTGCAAATGTGATCGTTTCATTGTCTGTGCTTTTTCGCTTTTTCCTTTTTTTTTTTTTTTTTGCTTTGCTTTTGCTTTTTTTGGGAGGGTGAGGGTTAAATGAGTCTGCTAATGATTGCTTGGAAACACTAATTCTGATCGGGCCTACTTTACCATATGGATGGAACAGGTGTTTGCTAAGGGCAGCAAGCAATATGGGGCAAGAAAATCTTTAATGGCTTTTGCACACATGAGTGAGCATGGGACAGGTGGGTCAGCAAACCGTTTAAATTTACCAACAACAGCAAAACAAAAACAAAACAAAAAAACTGGGCTAACAAAACATGGTATTTCTAAACTGAAATTTGCATTGTGTGAATATCATTGCATTGTGTGAATATCTAGCATTTCAGTTTTTGCTGTCATGATGATTCAGTGGCAAAATGCTGGTTTGAAATGGGATGCTGAATGTTCCAATTATGCCAGTCCAAAACATGAAGACTGCATTATATCAAGAGAAGGCTAAAAAATACAAACTCCATGCAAACACCATGCAGAAAAATATAGAGCATTATGTTTTATAATGCAGTGAGTGTTTGTTTTTAGCAAAAATGATATTCCTTTTCAGGACAGGTTGCTTAATGCATTTCCCTAGCTGTCTAAACATTCAGTGATGCAATTTGTTGGCTCAGGAAAAAACAAAAAAACAAACAAAAAAAAAACAACAACTTTTTTTTAATTCCCTGCTTTTACTGTAGCATAAATGCAATAATGTTAGAAAATATCAATACAGATATTGATATATACATACACAACATGCTCCCTGCAATGACTACGGGGCTTTTTTGAACTTCAGAGAATAATATTTTACAGCTGTTATTATAGTAATGATACAGATTATAAATTACTGAGGCAAAACATGTTATTGATATTGCAGTGCCTTGGTGGAAAATCCTCTCAACAATGAAGGTCTTCTGCTACATGGTTTGAATATTTTCTGTGCTAGAATTGTGCCTTTATTTCTCAATCAGTGATTGGAAGGTACTTCCTTGTACCTTCGGCAAACTGAATCAAACAAAAAGTGACTGATTTCCACGCACCTATGTTCAGTACTTTCTGTATCTCTATGTCTATTGTTCCTTTCCATCCTGATGCTCCCACCACCGTCTACTCCTTCCTGTATTTTTGACACATCCTGCTGAATCCAGTATCTTTCTCTTCTTTCCAGCTCTACAATTCTCTCACTTTTAGATTGTCTGACATTGTTTCTGAGCAGTAGTCTTTGATCAAGTCTTGACACTTTGTTAGACTACCCTTTCCCCATTTTCCTTTCATGATTCACGGGGCTAATTGGATGTAACCTGTGTTCTTCCTTACAATAGTTTAGATAATTCAAGGGCTAAGTTTCTGGAGAACTGGATCCCTTGCTTCATCTATCTGAACTTTTAACAACCAAGTTTTTGTTCTCATTTCCAAAGTGGCAAATTTGGTACTAAGTAAATTTTGAAAAATTAAGTTCCTTTAGAAAAGCACAAAGTTAATTCCATTGCAGAAGAAAGGCCTCGTATCATACAAAAATGGCTAGAAAAAAAAAAAAAAGCAAAAAAAAAAAAAGCAGTCTCTCAATTAAACACTTCTAGACTGATTTAATACAGACAGAATGAAATGAATAACGACACCCAAGCCATTTCTTTTCATATACAGAGAAGCCTCATTTCCCCAGTCAACAATCTCTATGTTGGCTATTTACTGACCCAGAAGGTAATAAGCTATTTATTTCCTGTTAAAATGTGGCTCAGTATGCCTGAAAAGATGAAGAATGGAGTTCCATGTAGGTGATAACAATTACCATTACCAGCTCCTGTGCAGGAAAAAAAAAAAAAATATATATATATATCTTTTTTTTGGTCAAAAATACTGTACATCCTTTACAGCCCCTTATCTCCTGCACATACAAAGGCTGCTTGTATTTTATTTCAAAACTGCTGAGAATGGAGAAAAAGAAAGTGTTCCCTCATTCTTATTTCTCTTATATTTCACAGAAATCTACCTTCTGACTGAAAACCCATTTCTGCCTTGATTTAGATATCGTTTGCCAACTTGTTTCAGAATTTCTCAGTATTCTTTGTAGGTAGTAAAATTAGGATAACAGAGTGAAAGGTGAAGCTGGATTTAAAACATTTTGTAAAGGATATACCAGGGACATGGGAGGCAGAAAAGGGCAGTGATACAAATATTGAGTCACCCCAGAAATAAGATTCTGTGATTCAAGAAAACAATGTAAGATAAAACATTTGGATCTCCTACTGAGAGCCAGATGGGACTCACTGACTGTGGTGATCTGTGACAGTGAAATTAGGTAGACAAAACTCACCTGCAACAGTGCTTTCAAAGGCAAACAGCTGCCTGAGGTTAAAAACAACAACAATAACAAGGAAAAAGAAAAAGAGAAACAAAAAACCCAAGCATGTTACCAAACAGAAGCCTCCTCCACACACATACATGCTGCACCCAACTCAGAACAAATTAGACAAAGCTTACCTGTGGAGCTGCCTCCTGCTTCCATCCTTTCTTGGGTGACTAAGACCATGTGTGATGATCAGTGGGATGTTTACACTTTACTATTTATCTAGAAAACAACAACTAAAACAAACAAAACAAAAACAAACAACAACAACAACAAGAACAACAAAAACACGATGGCACATACAGAAGAGGAAGATAACTTGTGAAATCTGGTTCGGGGTTGAATATACCTGAACAAGATAAGACTATCCCCACTTAATAATTTCTGACATACCACTAAGTCAATAAGCAGGACTGTTATATTAAACTAAACAGAAGTGTTATTTAATAAGATCCAAACTTATTTTGCTATTTAAGTCTTTGAATGCAGGATTATCAGCATTCAGACATTACAGACAAGAGGAGCCAGACTCCCCATTTTAGAAATGAGTTCTCCCCTTCAGAGCTTGGGAAGAAGTATTTTACTGCTGGTCTGTACATTTTTTCCATTCAAGACTTGTCATATAAGACATAAAGCTAGCAGAGAGTATGGTTTGTAATGCAGGACTCCTCTTCCAGCATAGTCTCCCATTCTTTCCCCTGGAGAGTCAGAAGCCTTTACTTGGCTCTGTTCTTTTTCTCTGAGAAACCTTGCACTCCTGACACCCACTCAAACTCCCTGACTGTGTGGATAAAAAATGACCCTATTCAATATCTCCAGTTGAATGGCTACAGCATCTCTTCCCCAACCTCCTTGTAGAGTTCAAAGTAAAAATGTCACCACAGGTGGTTTCTGCCCGTGGAGCACAGTCCAATCCAAGAAGTTGAGCTGCAGCATGAGCATTCCCAACTGTTATCATTGGAAGAGGTGAAATTTAAATAAACCTTTAATCTCTCAAAGGGGAGATGAAGATAAAAATTTATGCTTTGGATTTTAAGAAATGGCATAAGCTATCAGTGTACAATCTTCCTAACAGTTCTGATAAGTGGTTATTTTTTGCAACCAAGTTGACTGGTTAATTTCCTCCACAACCCATAAGAATGTTCCTACTGGATACACTGCCAAGGTCCCACTGAAAATGAAAGCATGACTGGGCTGAGCGCATTACGTTAATCTATGGTAAAAGTGTTCTGTCCTTCAAATATAAATTAATCTAAAGGTAGATACCTCCAGCTATACCAGAAATAAAATATCATAACAACTTACAGAGCACTAAGGATCAGTGTAGCAAAGTTAATAAACTAACCAAAAAAATCACAAACAACAGAAAAAAAAAACACCACAAGGAAAAGGTCCCTTTGTTTTATTTCTTCCTCACATCAGAGAACGACTGCATCAAATAGCTTGAGCTGTGACAAATTTTATTTTGTGTCCTATTAATAGGTACAAGCTCCAATCAAAGACAAACAACATGCTGTGTCATTATTGCTCTGGCAAGCAATACTCTTACTTAAATAGCTAGGTCAAAAGAAAATAGGTCAGTTTTCTTTTCCCAGCATTTCTTTTCTACTTTGTACCACTCTGACAAGTCCCTTTCTCCTATTGGAGAGTTTTTTTTCACTTTCACTAGAGATTCAACCTATTGAAAGGTACATGTGGGTTGAAAGAAAGTGTGAACATGAATAATAAACTGAAGGGAACAGATCATGCACACAAAAAGAGACTGCTGAAGAAGGACATGGTGATGAAGAGGCCTGCACTTGGGCAAGAAAGCAAGGAGCAGCACTCACCCTGCAGAAGTAATCCATGGTGGCACAAGCCCCTGCCTTTTGGTGCAGGCTCCAGAAAGGGAGCATCAGAGTAGAAAATAGCTGGGAGGAATTAATACAGGGCAGTGGTTCCTGGCTCTCACGGGCTCACTGTGCTGTCTCGCTTACACTCCCACTTATGGTCCCATCCTTGTGTTCACCACCTCTTTGAAGCCACTTCCCTGTAGCACAGTTCTGGCCTGAACTCAAGGCAGTAAGCACCATTCTCTAACTTATTAAAGAAAACCCCTTGCTTCACAAATTGTCAAAATACAATTCAAGCACAATTCCATTTCAGAAATGTTCTTTAACTTTTAGCTTGCTAAGAAATAGCCATCTTGTACCCAACTTTTTCATGGCTTGCCTGTTGATGATAAATAATATCTGACTGATAGACTAGAAATGGTGGCTTAGTTGTTTGTTGGGTTCCTACCTACATCTCTTCTTACCACCTGCATCTGAAAAATGCGGTTGTCATGATAAAGCCTGTTTACTGCTATAATTTATATAATTCACTGTTTATTCAAGAGCGGTTGATCATTTATTCTATTTATATCCCATTCTCATTCCTTCGTAACTGCAAGTAATAATTTGAAAGATCCAAATAAATCAATGTAATGTAAATTACTTATATTACTATTGGGTAAGCACGTCTGATTTCAGTTAATTCATAATTAACATTTCTATCTGAGTCATAATAGTGTGTACTGGGAATATTTGAATTGCAAGTAATCAAGGGAGTTGCAATTCAGCCTGAAAGCCTCATGTATAGGCAAAATACGTACAAGAAGATTTCATGAGATATGCTGATGCACCCAGTTCTTAATAGTCAATATCACACAGGACAGACAGCAAATATTCTTCAGACTTTTGATGATGACATTTTCTGATTTCTTCAAATTTTCTATACTGCTGTATGCATAAATATAGTGTTTGCATCCCTTCAAAAAAACACATAGATAAGGTACCCAAAAATCAAGGTAGGAAATGTTTTCTATCCATGTTTCCCTTCTTTCTTGAGTATTGGTCAATATTAAGTAAAAGGAAAATAAGTCAAATGGAACAACAGTACATGTATCAACAGATTTCTGCTGAGAACCACACACACTTAGAGTGTTTTGGTATAGTAGGAAATGGTAAGATAGAAATCATATGTTCTAGGATATTAACAGGAATATGAGTCATTATGAGTTTACAGTGAATAAGGTTTCTGTTTACATAAGAAACATGCTCAGATGAATGTGTAATTTCTGTGCTCTTGCTGAGATATTAGAGCATTTTTCAATTAACGTAATCAATACGTGGCAGGAAATGGCAACACTTGAAAAATCATTATTCAGAGGTTAGATATACAAAATGAGCTTTACAAGAAGTGGTACTCATCTAATATTTTCGATCCATCCAAAGTACTAATTCTAGAATATAGTGCTATCACTCACTTCATTACAACTACAGGAATCAATTAACATAATGTCATCACAGCTCATCCTTCTCTTCTTTAGCTGAAATTTCAAATTATTAATTGACCCATGTGCAGTAGATGGCACACATAATCCTCTGCAGACTAGAGGCACCAGTTTCTCAAAAAGAAGCTGCACCCTAAGCTGCCTAATGGCCCTTGTCGCTCCAGCAGGCAATTAAAAGGCTTCCCACTTTGGCTATTAGCCAGTAGAAAAGCAAACCGGATGTTCCACTTCTAAAATGAGGAATGAAGCTCACACTTTGAAGAAGGAATGATAATATTTTGCAATTCCATAACGCCCTTTCTTCAGGGATTTTAAATAAATTAATAAGCATTAATTAATAGGACCGTGTACTTTCCCTGAGAAATACTTATGCTACCCATTATAAAACAGAACAAAAACAAATTCATTGCCTCATTTTCCACAGGATAATTCTTCCTGGATGCCTCAGCACTGGAGAATTTAGCCAGATTACTATTTTGGGAAACTGTTGAGCTTTTCTGAATACACTAACACAAAAGTTATTGTTAATGCTCAACATCACTGAAAGTCAGACTTTGTATGTATTTTGTGTGACAACCAGAATCCCTGCACAAAACTAGCATCACAGAAGAGTCAGAAATTAGTCTGGTGCAGGCAAAAACTTGCTACTAATGCAGATAGTGTCATAGATAAAATTATTAGACTGCAATAATGTTTTATTTGGTACATATGTATATATACATTAATTAGCTTTTGGGACACTTACAATTAACTTTGTATTAATAAAATTGAAGAATAACATGTATTAATGTTTTGACTCATCATTTGATCAAATTCTGTGTTCCAGCTATTCAGAGGAATTCTGTGAAAATTTTCTATTCGACAACACTATGTTGAATTTCAACAAGTAACAGAAATAACATCCATGACTATAAAACAGCAAATGTGTTATAAAAACTCTGGAGTGGAGCTTTTATAATTACCGATATAGTTTTAATTCTATTTTTATGTGTTACATTTGTTCTTTGGGTAAAACATCTAACAAATTTTTAATTGACAGTTATCACAAATATGGTTTTAAAAGAGTTCTTTAAAGAGTTTGCAGTTCTCTTGGAATGGAGGTTTTCTGTTCAGGAAGCATACTTTGTCTGAGTCAGTCATAAGATATGGTATGAAAAAGACCTTTTTTCACTGTGTCCATTGGAGGGTGAGCAGTGAAACAGGGCTAAAGATTTTCTAATATAAAAGTTTGTTGTTGTTGTTGTTGTTGTTGTTGTGTTGTTGTTGTTGTTGTTGTTGTTTTTCCCTACAAGTACTATAAAACCTTTCAGATTTCAGATTTCAAGAAAAGACTTAACATTGGGGAAATGTTGGAAAATGTTCCATCAAATGTATCCAACAGCATATTAGCAGAGGTAAGAGTTGACAAAACCCTACAAAATCCTTTTTAAAGTATGTAATTCTAGATATCGTATACCTTAATATAAATATTTGCAACGATAATTAGTTTGGTAAGTATGTTATTAGAAAATGAAGTCACTTCTATTTAATGCACCAAGGTTAAATCTGATTACCATTAATAGGACACATTTCACAACTGTTACCAGTTAAAGAATTTCTTAAATATCAGTGCTTAATCAGTTTGCTTTACCAGTTCAGAAAATATCTTATTTATTTATTTATTTTAATGTCCTGGGAATAATACAAGGAAAAACGTCAAACCCCATGCTACTTTTAGATGGATTTTAAGTCCAGTTAAGTTTTAACAACAATAAAAAAAATCAGCAAACTAAATGAAAAAGCAAAATGTTAGGGAAATTGATTAGAAGTTGCTAGTGAAAAAAGCAGCAAGTGGGTGCACACTGCATTTTCATTAACCTGACTAAATATTAAGAACTGAAGGCAGCTAATTCAAAAATGTTACTGAGCTGATACAAATGAGTTTTCAGTGACCACTTCCCAAGTTTTAGGAATTAGCCAGTGTTGTTTACACTAGGGCCTTGGTTATAACAGTTTTACTGAAATCTGTATAGAGCTTCTCTTTTGCTTTCAACCTAAATTCAAAGTGAATAGAAATTATCAACAGGACTGCAATTGAGAAGCCAGGGCACAAATGGGGAGAAGAAACAAGGGAATCCAGACACTTTCTTTCCCCCAGGCCTCAGACTCAGCATCAGATAAGCATTCCTTGTTGCTCTGGAGCCCCCTCCTTCTCCAAAGCAGCCTGTCCCTCTCCCCCCCATCACCACTGGCAGCCGGGCCTACATCCCTGTAGCAGCCTGGATGCCCCTCTCCATGGGAGCGCTCACTGCCCATGTGGTCTCGTCCCCTCCTAGCCCATTGGCGAGTCACTCAGGGTGACCAAGGTGGAAGAAACGTGTGCAGGGGAAGAGAGCTCTTTTCGAATAGGAGCCATGGGACTGCCCAGTAACATGGGCTTGGGTCTGGTACAACCGGTGCAGTCACCGGTGGGAAGCATGCTTAGTGGAACTCCAACAAGAATGGTCATGAGAAGGGTGGAAGTCACTTCTGCTGGTTACCTTGGAGCACTTTAAGCTAGATGAAGCCTTACAATCAGGGTTTAGGTATCCAGCTGTGGGATTCCTCGCTTGGTTGGCACTCTGTACAGTGTGCCTACCTTGTAATCAAAGATCATGTGAGAAGGGCACCTTTGCCTGACCTCCTGTGGCTCCTGAGCAGCGTGGTTTCTATGAACCCAGGGACAGTTAAGCACCGTATAACTGAAGAAACTGATCTGAAGACCTAGCAAAACATAGAAATTAAAAACAAAAACAAAACAAAACAAAAAAACAGGATGGAATATGCAAGAAAAAGCTGAAGGAGAATATAGACAGTGGATATGGGTTGCAATAATAGATGGCATGACAAATATGCAGTGTATGTAAGAGAAATAATACAACTCGGTATTTATTTTTATCATCTCCACGTACGGAACTTAACTTACATAAAATGTTGAACTGGCAATTGAATATGTGAAAACAGAATGCACAACAGAAAAAGTATCACATTTGTATCTACTTTGTGTGTGGATAGATATTTTCTGCCTTTCTGGGTAGTAGATTATACCACACAAAGGTATCTTTTTTACAGGGCTTAAAAGCTTTCTAAAAGTTTTGTGTGGGTTCAGAAGAGCTGGCCATTTGGCTTGAAAGAGTTTGACTCAATGATCCTTATGAGTCCCTTCCAACTCGGGATATTCTATGATTCTATGATTCTATGTTTAGCATGCTATATTATTGGTCTGACAGACTTCTGTATGCTGCAAGATTTCCCAGAACAGCTGTGATGTGTTAGGGCCTTTTCCTTCCTATCTGAAAAATCATTTTATTAAATCACCTCCCAGGTGTTATTTGCCAATTAACCTGATGCATTTTTTTATACCACTGACCACATTAAATGCTTGTTTTTATGTCTCCTGTGCTTCAGTGTATGTGCAGAGTGCTGCTCTGCTGATTCCAGAGATGAATTATCTGGTTTGTTCTTACTTACAAATAATTTTTACATCAATTTTTAATACAGACAAATACAGACACATAAGCAAATTCTGGTCCAAATAATGAAAAAGAAATCCTCCAGGGCAGCGAAAAGCAATGCTAGCATAATAAAATACAGAAGGCAAAATGAGTGGAGGAGTAAAGCGTAATACCTAAGGGTGGTAGCAGTGTGCTAAATATGATTACTTAAAATGAAATAAGGGTAGTAAGAAACAAACCTAAAAGCATAGAGATAATGAAAGTTTGAGTTTCTTGAATAGAAACAATGTGCATTCAGCTCTAAAAAAATGTTTATATAGCCTTTGTATTAGGCAATAAGATTCAGTAATATCTTGTAAAAGTTTCCATCAAAAGTGTTAGGTCAACTATGGCTTTTTTAGTGGTAATCAGCAGAAGAATTATCTTTTAATACATCTGTAAAGAGCCAAGAAATCTACAAACTCAGCAAAAACTGACACTAATAAATACAGCAATATTTGTTTCTCCTAAAATTTTTGTGTCTAGCAATGATCACTTACATATAAAAAAAAAAAAATCTAACACTGGCACATGTGAAGGGAAACTGATACAATAACTGGCTCATCTTCAAGGCAGAACTTTGACAGAAAGTTAGTGTTGCTCTGCAAGCTTATTCCAAAAAACTGCAAGCATTCACCTACATGGGTAAATATATACATATTTTGACCAATTTTCTATTTTATGTACATATTAAAAAGTATTTCTATTACTTATTATGGGCAGAACTCAAGGACTTTGTCATATAATACCAGTGCAGAAGACATAGACAGAGTGACTTCCCAGTAGAGACCTGTTCTCAAGTTGTTCTCCGACTTTCTTCATTCTGCAAAGATAACATACACGGCACATCTGGCACTCCTCAAAAAGGAAGTTTAAATATGATTATTATCACAATCTACTACAGCGTTGTGGTAGATTGTTTTCCTGGATTCATAATTACTCCAAACTTTACAATGATAAAAACATTATTCTATTTTGTCTTCAAGTGAGGCCTCCATTACTCTCATCAGAAATCTATCACGGTAAGGACTGGCACACTTGCCCCTCACAAACTCCAGTAACATTATGTACCAGTGAAAAAAACTTTGCCTCAGAAAATTCTGCCCAGTTCTAGCTCTGACTTCATGTCTCAGAGAAGTAGTTCAATGTGGCATGTGCACATCATCAAAAATTTACAGTTGGTGTAATTCTCTGGCTAGTGTGGAGGCTGGTAAAAGGAAAACTGCAGCTCTGCCTTGTGTAAGCCTTCTGTGCAACAGTATGGCCTTTTGCTGCCCTGTCTGCTGTTACCTTGTATAATGTAAAAGACTGAATTTCTGAACAGGCTTCCCCTGATGAGGGAAGAGAAGGGCAGGGCAGGGCAGGGCAGGGCAGGGCAGGGCAGGGAAGAGAAGGGAAGGGAAGGGAAGGGAAGGAGGAGAAACAACTCTGCCGGCACCAAATCTCAAGTGAACAGGTCACTGAGACATCACTTCAGGACCAGCTTTTCACTTCCCCTTTGGAACTGTCTGCTGAGCCACAAAAAGCTCTACCATCTACTACAGATTAATCAGCTGTGCTGATTAATATATAACAAATGCTTTCACCAAGGCCTTCATGTCCTGTTTACCCTGATGCATTAAACCAATGCAAATTACGTCTACTCACTATTAACTCAATATGGTATTTTCTAAGTAGACTTAAAAGAAATGACAGAATGATCCTAGCAAATCAAATTACTACTAAAAACCTAGAAGAAATTACATAGGCATTTTTTCTGTTAGGTAGACACAGTGTTTACAGCCCCAATAATATTTGATAATGTTTGCTTATTAAAAAAGTGTGTTTTTATTAATGAGCTAGTCCTTTTTTTTGTTTGTTTGTTTGTTTCCTAAACATACTCAGTGTCAACGTTTTATGTTTTTCCCCAGATCTTAAGCAAGAAAAAGTTTGAATGAGATTATTTTAAGAAGGCAACAAAAATCTTTAATGGTAAACATAAATATTTTATGGCCCACTCTATTAACTATGCCTGCTTGTTTACTGAGCAGCAATTCTGTAAAGCCTTTATTTTTTGGTCACATCTTCAAATCATGGGATTGGGATGAAGAGTACTCAACACCAAGGCTATTTTTATTTTAGCAGCTAGTGTGGAACAGTAAGAGCAAATTTGTAAAGCAAAATAGTTGACATGGAGGACTATCATCCACACTATACAGGAATGTAGGCGGTGCCCTGGTTTAGAATCATAGAATAATTTAAGTTGGAAAAGACCTCTAAGATCATCTAGTCCAACCTTTAACCTAGCACTGCCAAGTCCACCATTGAACCACGTCCATAAGCACACCATCTACACATTTTTTTTGAAGACCTCCAGGGAAGGTGACTTAACCACTTCCCTGGGCAGCCTGTTCCAATAACTCATATCCCTTTCAATGAAAAAATTTTTCCTAATATCCAACCTAAACCTTCCTGGCACAGCTTAAGGCCATTTCCTCTTTTCTTATCTCTTGGTGCATGGGAGAAGAGACCAGTTTCCACCTTGTTATAGGCTCCTTTAAGTTAATTGTAAAGTCAGTAGAGTTTGTTCCTGTAGACTGAATGTCCACTCCTGGATGCAGTGTATCAGATGTACTCCTGATGCATATCTGTGGTTTAACATCATCCAAGAGAAATATATTTCATGGACTCCAAGATCAAACAATTTTAAAATCAAAATAATGTGAATGGACTTAAATCAGACTCACAGAGGTAGAAGACTCCCAATCAAGACCCAAATGTTTATGCACTCAAAGTGGTAAGAGTAAAGCCAGTAAAGTTTTCAGACAGACTGAGCATGACTAGTCCAAGTTACAGGTTTTCCTGCATTGCTCTGCTGATGGACATTTCTCCTTACTGGAAAGATCACCTTTAAGGGAAAAAAGATTTATGTTCAGCTTCTGGCTTTCATAAAGCCAGCCTCAGAGGCCTATAGGTAAAATTTTCCATATATCATTCCCTTCCAAAGTGGTACATTTTAATGAACCAAATGTAGCAGCTATTTTTAATATACAGGTATCTAATCTGCTTCTTAGTGGAATGTCTTCTTTGGCCACTCCAAGTACTCCTTATGGTTCTGCTGTCCTAATGTATCAAAAGGCGCCAGGGATACATAGCATAACAAAGGCTTCTATTATAAATGATCACGGTTTAAATTTCACATAGTCATACATTTTTTATGTAATTATCTTCTCTACTTATCCTAGCACTGTAAACCTTCTCTTCATCTCAGTTTTGACAACACTTTATTTCATCCAACACTTGAATAAAACTTATGCCAGTATATACTTTCTCTCAGCCTTATAACCTTTCGAGCCTTTTATATTCCATTAAGCCTTCTATTAAATGTGACGTCTCAGCTTTATTTAGATCTCCCTTTCCCTGCCTTATCTTTAATGGCTGTATTAGACTTTTATTCCACAAAGGAACAAGGATTTTATTACCTTTCAAGCAAATGGATTAAAAATATTTTTATTAGCTTCTCTTACAGCTGCATCCACCTCATTATTAATAAAAAGTAAGCATCATCATTTGTATATATCATTTTCCAATGCCTATAAACCTTTTCCTTCCATCCTAGGTAGAAATCTACAAAATCATGTTTTAAAGAACAAGTTGATTTTTTTTTTCCTCCACGCACTCTCTTTTAAGTAGCTTGTTTAATGGAGGGGAGAGAGGCCCAATAAAATTGCTTACATATATTTTTCTAATGGTTCTGGCTTTCATGTATTGTGTCCTTGAGTTTCAAAGAAAAATGAAGTATGATATAAGCCAGTAAAGTAACATTATGCTGTTGCATTACTGCTTACATTCAGTGTGTTTTCATATATCTGCTCCAAGTGTAGATTGCTAGAGTAATGTCATAACCCCTCTACTTCTCAAAATCCCTTGCCAGAAAACTGTTGCAATTTACTGGACTCTGGCCATGTTGTTTCATGTACAAAGTGAGTCCTGAAAAAATATGTACACTGACGGTTAGAAATAATGCTACTGTAAACTCTTTGTCTACACTGCCCAGATCTTCAACACAATCTAGTTAAAGGGCCTTATCTCTTCATATCACTGTCAACACTGTCTATACTGTCCTATTAATTTGACAAAATGCCATTAGAAATTGTGGAGCAGTAATAACAAAAGAAGGAAAATAATACAAATCTTCATTCAGCTGAAGTGAATAAAGAAGAATTTCTTATGTCAGCTTCACGGCAGCTACCTGATTGTTAATTGATATCAAATAATTTGGAGGGAAGTGGTGATATTTCTCCACACAATCACAAAGACTTTTTTTCCATGTCCTGAATCTTACTTTTTGGGAAAACAAAAACAAACAAACAAACAAACAAACAACAACTTGTTTCAAAACAGATTGTTGATTAAGAAAGCAGAACTTCACATTTTATTGCTCATCAAAGTTTTTTTTTTTTTTCCCACATTCTATTGTCCATTAACAAAGAAAAAGATGTGAGAGAGAACAACGTTTAAATATATAGGCAGATGCCACTGAATATTGCTTTTCACTTTTGAATTGTTCTTAAGTACAAAGTTCAAGCTATGGAGGTTGTTTCATAAGCAAAGTAGTATCAAAATAAATAATTACGTTAATATAAAATCTGTTTCTAAATAATTACAACCTACAGATTTTCAAACACCTGTGAAAAAGCAAACCATCTTGTTTTCACCCCTTACAGTTAAAAAATCTCACCTGATAGCTATCAAAGTTTATCAGAGCTGGTAGTTTAATTGCAGCTAACTGAGGGAGTCTCCTTGACATTAAGGTTCACACACAAACACAGGAAAACAAGGAAAAGGGGAGTTATTACAGTTTCAAACCAACTCAAAGTGCACCTAAGAAACTTGACTGAAAAATAAATGAAGCTTTTGAGATATAATCCTTGGTTCCCTTTAACACAGTTAAATTGTCATTTTCCATATAAAAGCCCACACAAACATCTCTACTTGTCCCAGATGAGAGTCAGACTGTGCTCCAGGGAAAATGTTACTTTAGTGATCCCTATTCATCTGGAAACTGTGCCACACAATTAGTAAATACAGCTTGACATCACATTATATATGTAGGGAAGGTATAAACACTGTCAATGTAAAATTGAAACAGAGCCGTGAAGAGACTGTTTTACTTGTCCAGGCTCAAAGTGAGTATCTGTGGAAGAGACTGTTCTTGACTATCAGACCATCCTTTCTCTGAGATGTTCAGCAGCAAAGTATTGGGTTTAACACTCCCTCTCTCGTGCAGCACCTAAATACAAGTATAGTACTCCCTAGAATTTTTTTTTCAAACATGGAGATAGTATACATATATGCACGATTTCCTTGTAATATTTGTCAAGAAAGAATAATTCTATGTGATTAAATTGTAAATGCTGAAAAGTGGTTAATAATTACTTTCACAGAAAAGCTAATTTCACCATGTTTGAATCTCTATTTTTCTTCACTTTTTTCCTGTTACATTAAATAAAGTTAACTTTATAAAAAGGTAGAGAATATTGAGGTAAATGCAAAAATCATATTAAGGTGCTATGAAAATTGTGCTTTTCTTTGATACTCTTTAAAATATTCCCTGACATAAAGATGAGAAATTACTATTTTTTTCAATAAGAACTGTAAGGAAACAATTGTTTTCTAAAGCCATCATTTTAAATCATCAGTAAGCCATATTTGCAAGGTATTATTAATAATATGGCATTGTGTTCATTAATAATTTTCACAGACACTTGATAGTTTTCCCCCAAGCAAATCAGTCATTATTACTACCAAAACACTGTAACTCAGGACCTGTAGTAGTGCTCTTGCAGTGTTTAGGGAGAAAGGAAGCAGTGATGTTTGCCACAATTCCACTGATGTAAGCAGAGATAAAACAAAAGCTGCTATTCACTATTTGTCTGCACACACACAAAAAAAGGGAATAATGACATTATAAATGAAATGTCTACTGTATGATGAAGAAACATTTATTCTACTGTATTTTCATTGCCTGTATTAATGTGACTGTGTGACTGGGTCATTTACAAATCAGTTGTTTTACAGATTTGTATTAATTTCTAAATTCTATTGCACATATTTATTAAAAAACAAAACAAAACAAAACAAAAAAAACCACACAGACACAAAGCAGATGTAAATAATTTTATAGTTTAAATAAAAAAAATGGGAAACCATGGGTTCAACAGGGAAAATTTGCACCTCAGGCCTGGGGCACTTGCACACCAGCTTCCCTAACATTCTCTTATTCCAGGCGCAAAGGGGAGCAGATGTATTCCAGACTTGTAGCCCTATATTTTTTCAGTAATGCCAAGTAAAGCTAGTTTACGTGGTATTATATTAAATTTTATTTTTCTTCATCGGTAACAAAGTTCACTTTTCAGTTTGTTTTGTGTACAGTCACAAGTATATCCAAGAAACAGTTCCTTCTTTTTAGGTAGGCCACAAATGACCCCCTTCCACTTGCCTTTTAAGAAATTATTAAAAAAATAAAATGTTGCTTTTTTTTTTTTTTTTGGTAGCTCTCTCCAAATAATTCACTGAAATTCAGTGAAAAGCTGAGCTAAAACATGTTTCCACATCATTATTTCCACTACTATTAATAATTTATATTATTTTTCTTAAAAAAAAAAAAAAGTTATCAGAAATGTCTTTGAAATTTCTTTCAGCAAAATATCTTATCTGTAAACAACTGTTTCTCTTTTGAATTCAATGTGCATAGTTTGAATTTCCCTTGACAGTTTATCATTTGGAAATTCATTGTCTTATGCGGTAATATGATCACTATCACTGTGGCACTTTAATTTTTATTTTAGTGCAATTACTCAGGCAGATAGCGTTGTTAGACAGTAGCATTTGTGCACATGAAGAAGAAATTACCCAAGAGTGAGCAGCTTAGTCATGGGAAACTTAAGTCATAAATGAAAAACTTTGCAAAGATGTATTAATTAAAAAAAAAAAGAAAAAAGAATAACAAAATAAAAAAAGAGAAAAAATATTGCCATCTTTGAGCACATTCATCCTCTTTTCCAGTGGTATTCAGTGGGAAATTTGCTAACAATGTAGGTGTTCATAACATTTAAGCTACTAATGATGAAATCTAAAAATGCAATGTTGCTACGAACTGTATGGTTTCAAAGGTAAGTCTTGTTACTGCAAATCAGGAAGATATTTCCTTACACATGTTGCTTGAAGTATTTGAGAGTCTTACGAATTTAAGTCACTGAACTCAAAGGTTTGGTAACTAATCAGAGTTTTAGTCGTGGGATAAGTAAGTAAAAAGGTGATAAAACATCTTTTTGTTTATAAAGATATAAAAATAACTTTCTAAGCATAATAGACAAGATGATCTGTCAATGACAGTAGACTGGGCACTGGAGGGCCTCCTCTATTTCCATTTCCTCTCACCTCTCACTCACTGGACCAATGAAGCAATGTAACTCCCTGCATCTGTTTCTTTCTTTGTTTCACATAATGTTTATTTCATTTATAAAGAACTGAGACTGAGTATTGAAATAAAAGTTTAAACAATCTTTTTCCCTAGCCAAGTCAAATACATTAACATAAACATGTCAAAGCTAAAAAATCATAGCTGTCCTTTAAACCGCCCATTACCCATATTAAAGGTGCTAGGAATGGTATCCCAAATGTTTAGATTTTTCTCTTGTAAGTAGTTGCTCAAAGACAATTCTGTACATTAACAACAACAACAGCAAAAGTCCATATAAACGCTGGAAACAGTTAAAAGGGTAAACACATTTTTGATGCATAAGCAAATTCGGGTAGGAGGTCATTATGGATCATTAACAATATTCTGTGTCTTTGGGAATTGGTACAGCAATACCTCCAATGTAAATCTGTAGTTACTGAGAAAATAATACGGGAAAGTGGAAAGGGAAAGTGGAAAGGGAAAGTGGAAAGTGGAAGAGAAGGGAAGGGAAGGGAAGGGAAGGGAAGGGAAGGGAAGGGAAGGGAAGGGAAGGGAAGGGAAGGGAAGGGAAGGGAAGGGAAGGGAAGGGAAGGGAAGGGAAGGGAAGGGAAGGGAAGGGAAGGGAAGGGAAGGGAAGGGAAGGGAAGGGAAGGGAAGGGAAGGGAAGGGAAGGGAAGGGAAGGGAAGGGAAGGGAAGGGAAGGGAAGGGAAGGGAAGGGAAGGGAAGGGAAGGGAAGGGAAGGGAAGGGAAGGGAAGGGAAGGGAAGGGAAGGGAAGGGAAGGAAAGGAAAGGAAAGGAAAGGAAAGGAAAGGAAAGGAAAGGAAAGGAAAGGAAAGGAAAGGAAAGGAAAGGAAAGGAAAGGAAAGGAAAGGAAAGGAAAGGAAAGGAAAGGAAAGGAAAGGAAAGGAAATTTCTGACCTCCTTTTTCAAAGGGAATATTTGACAAGTATAGTAACAATGGGTAAGGGTAAGAAATGAAGGAAAATGTTGTCCAAATAAAAGGGAAAACATAAAGATGTAAGAATGATGATGCAATTGCAAACTCCTAAATATTCCTGAACCAGAAGATATAATTAACACTAGACATGAATTTGCCCATAATTGCCTTTTAATTTATGTTTTACTACTCAGAACTGGGTTTTGCTAGTTGACCTTTGCTGGGAAGGCGCTATAGTAAGGAATCCAGGTTTTGATCCTGGCAGATGTGTTTTCCTTACTAGCTGGGTATGGATTAAGGATTGAAGAAAGAAATGTAAACAAAGGATGTCTTACTTGCACCTAGATAAATAGCCATTTTTTAAAACAAATTTTAACTGTGTGTGATCCCCATTTTGATCACTTTCTGGAATTATCCTAGTAAATAAAGTTTACTGACAGGAACATTGTGAAATATTAAATTTCAAAGCCAAAACAGACAGCTCTGCCAGTAAAGTAATCCCTAGATTTATGTTTAGCCAGTATCAAAATAAACGCATGATATGATCAGGTTTCTAATCTAAGTCATTCATACTTCACAAGATGATTACTAGACTTTGTATCAAACTAGAAAACTGTACTACAGTTTCAAACAATATAAATATATATATATGTACATTTTTTCTTGCTGTGTGATAGATATTAAATAGGGAGAAACTCAGTCTGTTTTATTTACATCTTCATTTCATAATTAAGGAAACTAGCCAACTTGTAAAACATGAATTACTGTTCTTGCATAATGGAACTAACATATTTTCATAAATATCAATGAAATTTTTACATTTATTTATTTAATCCAGTTTCCTCTTAAATAATGTTAGTTCTTTATAAGCAAGTTGGTTTTACCTCATATTGTTGGCCACCAGATGCCATTTCAAATTGGTTACAAATTTACCTCAATTCAACTTATTTTATTGAGTGTAAAAGGAAGACAAGAAGGCACAGATGATGAAAATCAGATCACAGGTCAGAGAAGAGAACTAGGAGCTTGGGAGGAATGTTAGGACTGGGCATCCATCAGAAGTGCAGGTGGGAAAGGCTGAAAAGGGGAAAAGGCCTGTGTTCTGTGACTGGGTGATGCTGGGGTCAGAGAATGGGAGGAGGGAACTCTAGAACAAGCAACACTTCCAAATGTGCCAAATACCCAACATAATAATTAGGCAAGTAAGTTAGTGCTGGGAAAAGCTGATGTTGTAGTTTAAACTGACAGGCAGCTGAGCTCCACACAGCCACTCCCTCACTCCTCTCTTGCCACTGGTGGGATGAGATAAAGACAATTTAATAAGATAGAAAAGGAACATATAATAATAAAAATAATGACAATATAATATTAATATTATTGTTATTAATAATAATATGTACAAAGAAAGAGATGTACGATGCAATTGCTGCTGACTGATGCCCAACCCGTCCACGAGCAGTGGCCTCCCACCTCTGGCCAACCCTCCCAGTTTTGTCTCTGAGCATGATCCCACATGGTATGTATGGAATATCCCCTTGGCTAGCCTGGGTCAGCTGTCCTGGCTGTGTCTCCTCCCAGATCCTGGTGCACCCCCAGCCTCCTCCTGGCAGGGCAGCAAAAGGAGCTGAAAAGGCCTTGGCTCTGTCTGAGCTCTGCTCTGCAACAACTAAAACATTGGTGTGTTAGCAGCAATATTTTTCTCCTAAATCCAAAACACGGCATCATACCAGCCACTATGAAGAAAATTAAGTCTGTCCCAGCTGAAACCAGGACAGCAGATAATGGGATAGACAGGAGAAGGTGCTAAGCAGGATGAAACAAAAGGGATTAAGTTTGAAGGGAGACCAGAGTCTAGAGTGAAAATTGACTGAGATGTTAAAAGTATCTATGAAAAGTATCTCTTCCACTCCTCTTATGATATATACAGAAAACAACCTATAAACATCTGTTATTAGATACTTCCACTATCTCAAATAATGTTTGAATGTTAGATCTGAAGAATTCGATGCTACTGATAGCCCATATGTATTTCACTTGTTATTTCTTTCTGAAAATACTTTAAAACATTTACAAATATACTGAGGGGTTGAAAGTTGAACATTTAGACATAAGAAATGCCATTAGCAAGATTTTCACAGCAACAGCAAGATAGTGGTGCACAAGAGAAGCAACTCTACTAAAATTAGTATCGTGTACCCATTTCTGCAACTACGTTGTGCTCTCATTGAATACAACGCTGCCACAACAGAGAAAGTCAGAAAACTCACAGAAATTATGTTGAATTAAAAAAATACATAAAAATGAGACAGGTGGTTAAAAAGAAGCTAACAGAAGTCTATCTTTTCATGCAGAGTGAAAACCATCAGAGGAAAATTAATTTCGTCTGTCAAAAAAGACTGCAAAGAGCAAGAGGATGCCAACGGTGTAAAACAACAGTGTGTGGCTGAATTTATTAGTCAGAAGGAAGGAAGCACTCATCCTAAAGACAAAGTTGCATCCACATGAGGAAAACAGAAAAGATAAAATAGTAGCTTAAACAAAAACTACACTACTATGAACAAAAAAAAAAAAAAGACCAACTTCCAAAAGTAAGAAAAATAATAGGAAATCATTTTACAATACAGGAGGAGCAGAAAGGGAAGTACTCATGTCTGAATACAGGAGGCCCATGGGAAGATCTGTCTTAAAGTAAAATCTCGCTGATAAAGGTTATTCAATGGAAGCGAATATGAACTGTAGTAACTCATGAGGATCAGAAGATAATCAGCAAAAATTCCGAAAGGACAAAATAACTGAAATACTGACTTCATATGAAATTTCTCTCAAAACTGCTCAATGGTCTTCTACTGGAAGACAGTTGATGGATTGTCAATTTTAGAAAAGATTCTAGGCAGCTTTATGAGATTTCAAGCCATTAAGTCAAATATCTGTAGTAAGCACATTAGTAGGAATAGTCTCGAACAGGGTAATACTGAGGTAATAAAGCCTGCTGACAGTACTGAATTCAAGGTAGGAATGATGTTACACAAACACAAAGAATTTGCAAAAGAATCTCATTATACAGAAAATTAGGTAGTAAAGTCGCAAATCAGTTTACCGTAGATAGATGTAAAATGCCACGTCCCAAAAGCAAGAACCCTAATTTAATGTAACAGAAGGCCCCAGGCCACTCAGAAAGGAAACCCTGAGCAGAAGGTGAAAGAATGTTAGACACCATCCAGGAAAGAACAGAGAGCAAAGGAGAAAACAGTGCTATCCTGCAATTATACATGAACTTTCATCTTGAATACCTCTTTGTAGTTTTGCTCTTTCTATCTCAGAAAGAATAGGGTAAAACTGGGGAATGCCCAAAGAAAGTAAAAGGCATGGAAGTGCTGTCTGTGGAACAGATAGGCTAGGGTGCTGCCACTTAGAAAAACAAAAGATGACTAAGGGAGGAAAAGACAGCAGTCTATCAAAGAATGAGAACTGCAGACAAATTATTTTCCAGCTCTGATACAAACACCAGAGGATATTATGTGAACTGAGAAAGTGACAGATTCAAAACATACTGAAGGGTGTGATTCCTCACGCAGGTCTAACTAAGCCATGAACATCCCTTCCACAAGTTATTATGAATACTGAAGAACTGAAAAAGCAATTAGATAAATCCATAGAACATAAAAATTCACACAGAGATAGCTCTGGTTCGTGAAGTTCCTAAGCTGAAAAATCACCAGTGGCTGGAAGGGTGTCATTATGTAATTTCTTAGTCCTAATGCTCAGGGCTTGTTGGACATCTGGTCTGAACTGATATGATTACAATCATGTGTTTATGTCCCAGTAAAGCTATAAAGTGCAACCTCCCTTTAATTCTTTCGTGCTTATTTATTACAAGCAGTATTGCATACAATATTGCAGTCTTCAATAGGTCCTGTTCTTTCCATTCAACCTCTCTTTCATTCAGTAAGCTGTATGGATGTCCACAATTAAACAAAAATAAGATATGATCTTGTAGTTTATCTTACATTTTGCCTTATTTCTGGACCTATCATGTGCAGACAGACAGGAAGTTAAATAATTAGCATTGGAATGCTTAATCTACTAATCTTCTAACAACAGCATTTTTCATGTGTAATTATAAAATACCTAACTATCCTTCTAAAGGGAAAAAAAATAAAGGGAAAGGCAAAAATGAGAGGAAAGTGTTCTTACTTGGTATACTCTCTTCAGAATGAATGAAATATTACAGTCTGAGTCTTATTGAAAAAAAAAAAAAAAAGGCCTGTTATTTGAAAAGGAGTTTTCTCTCAGTCAACTGTTGTTTGAAAGATGCGAAATTGCATTGCCATGGTGTCAAGCCTAAAACCATTAGCACCCCTTTTCAGTTTCACTACGGTGCTAATTGGACTAGATAGCTATAAGAACTGATGTTGCTCATAGATGGTTGGTAGTATAGAATTAGAAGATATAGGACTACTTGCATTCATCAGGTTAGGTACATTTGTACAGTAAAGTGCTGTAAGGTTAAAAAAAAAATGTAGGCAGAAACTGTAGTAGGACAGCTTCATTTTAGACACTGAATTAAAACTTGCAACCTGTGAAGTTATTGACAAAATGCTAGCAAGCTTTAATGAGGCTGGAAGAAAGAGAACAAATTACTGGGTCTTCTTTGTACTGGAGAAAGGAATAAACAATTCAATAAATGTTTCCTAATTAATGGGGGTTGCATATATCAACTTTAGCCAGTTGATTCCACTGGGATATGCTGATGAAAAACTGGAGTGACATAACAGTGAACCAGACCTTTAATTTGTATCTTCATAGCAGTACCTTAATCAGAGGTATTTTATGCTGTAATTTCTTCTCATAAAAGCCTTTTAAAGATTCAGAGGGTTTGGTCGCTTAGTAGCCCATTTATGACCTCGCTTTCAAAACATTATCATCACCAGTCTTTGTAGCAGCATTTTGTAACATTTTAAAAATCAAATAAAAGTCAATATTTAGGCATATCTATACCTCTGACAGTTACAGGATGTGTTTTCAAAGATGTTCAAAAGCTGCTTTTTTGGAAACTGAAAAAAAAAAAAAGACCCTATAAACTGTGACAATAATAAAAGGTGTTCTGTATATAGGCAGGATTCTTATTACAGAGAACATCACATTCTGGAATGTGAGACAATCAGGAAAGTAATAAAATAGCTCCACAGCAGCCAGGACTTCTTACTTTTCCTATAGTGTGTTGAATTTTTATGTAATAAAATGCTCAGTGAAATCATTTTTTCTCAGAATAAATTGCTAGTAAAATAGGAATAATTTGACAGACTAGCAGAGGTAAATACATTAAATTTGACTAAAAATTCCACAATGACCTATTTTTTTAATTACTTCCCTTACTTTTGAGAGATTAAAGGTCTGTACCTTATTACTAGTTCTCATGCTGATCTTTTTGTGGTATTTTCAGAGGCAAGTTATTCTGCACAAAAAGTTCTACCTGTTCCCTCTGGAAAAAGATGTGACATGCATGTCATGGATTCTAACACCTGTCTATCAAAGTAAGATAATATAAGGTTAAAAGACCTTTTTCTTTTTCTTTTTTTTTTTTTCCCCTTGAAATTCTAACGTTACTGAATTAATTTGCACATTGAAAGGATTTGAGAGAAATTGGTATGAAATACTTAGTACAACTGATTATTGAGGTTAAGGAAAATATTTGAGGACAAGTGAATCACAGTGATATATCCAAAATCATAAATTATGTGTCAATATATGAATTATACTCATTTTAATAATCTTAAATAGAGAAATACTTTAAAAACCTCTATCAGGTTTTGTAATTGAAATACGTCACTGAAAAAAACAACAACAGCAAAAAAAAAACAAACAACACTGTTTTGATTTCGTCTTTTATGCTGTCTTCTAAGGAAGGAGCTGTATTAGTTTAGAAATGAATGCATTAGTTTAGAGGTACTGTGGAGGTAGTTTCTTAAAGACAATTCTGTCATAAATAGATCCATACTCAGGTGTGAAAGTAAGTAGCATTAATCCTATAAATATTATTTTAAAAAACATAAATGGAGTTGTTCTCATTTTTATATGTGCTTGAAATTATCCTAAGAAATCTGGTTAAGCAAACCATGCCCCTTTCAATTGACTGCTCCCACACAGTAATTTTTTGCACATATAATAGCCAGAGAACATCTACTTTATGAAAAACGCATTTTTTCATCAAAGAAAATGAAATATTTATATATATATATATATATATATATATATATGGTCAGCTTTCTGACCAGCATCATTTACAATATCTCTGAGTGAATCTACCAAACACTGACTTTTGAATAAAGACTGCCTTGGGCAGTATTCCATAAGCAAAGGTTCTGCCTACATAACATAATAATTATGGCTTTTAAGTAGTGCTCAAAAATAAATAAATAAAATAAATTAAAAAAAAAAACAGGATACAGATGATTAACTACGACTTGAATGTGCTACAGTGTTAACCTTCTTAGGGTATCAAAGTAATAAAGGTTTTCAGAATATTAGCTTCCACATCTGTGTGTGAAACAAAGTAACAGGGGAATCCCCTTGCTTAGATGTGATACTTACAATGATCCTCCATTCATTATGATAGAAGTTTTACTTTGATCTTAATAGCAATACTGTTGGACAGCATGGATACTACCACACAAGTTTTATGGTGATGGGTACAGATGAATCTTCCAAATAATTGTAATTTCCTCTTGCTATTTCTTACTACATGAATTTAAACCTAGATGTTACTTAATGTTTTCTATTATTTTCTGTTACAGCCACCTACTGACAGTTCCAGTTTACACCTCCCCCCTCCTCCCCCACTGGTTTATTTCATGCAATATAGTGTAACATAGTCCCTCTTGCATTGTTTCTATAACGAGCTGTTAAATTCCTTCTCATTAAAAGTCATTTTTAGTCCTTTCTCTTATATTTCACACTTTTGTTCCCACTTGTTCCCAATAATTATTTTCAGCAACGTGATCACTTTCATCTGAGTACCAATCTCAAAAGGTATTCAGTTTATAATCTAATTAATTATTAGGTGAGATAATTTTTATCCAAAGTTAGAATACATGAATGTTAATGTTTTCTTGCTTTATTAATCATACTCATGTTTTGTAACTTTGAAGTATGAACAAGTTAGAAAGAAAAGCCTGTAAAACTTTCTTAGTCTTTCTTCACTGCTGTTTTGCCAATGAATAAGAGATCAATTTTAACACTGTTTTATAATACTGAAAGACGTATACTTGTGTTGTAAGAAACTAGCAAAGATCGAATCCTATATATTATTCCTTCTATTCCCTTGAATTATATCAGTGGTTAATTTTGTCATGACATGTTTGAATGACAGTATAGATTAAAGAACACAAACACAAGGAGTGGAGTTTTGATTCTATTAGAGTTTTTCCTTCCTTCTAGCCAAGCTAGGATTTTATTACTAGCTTATCAAATTATATAAAGTACAGACAATGCCAGACTTGTTTTCTGCTTTCATTGCCTCATTTTTGCTTCTCTCAGGAAGTTTCCTGTGTAATTTCTCCTTTCAATCCTTTCCAGCATTTACATTTTGATTTCCATGTTTTCTATCTATAGTACGCTTACTTGTACTTTCTTAATGTAGTCCTTTGATTTAGAGATACACTTTTTCTTGCATATCCATTTCTTATAAATGTATATACATATAAGAGCATGTATATAGACTGATAAACATAAAAATTACCCACACTACTAGATGTAGTTATGCTAGAATTAAACTAAATTGTCTAATAGAATTATTATTTTAATAACAGTGTTCATTTCGCTTTACACAGTTATTTTACTTTTGAGATTTTACTAAATCTTGAATGTGCATTTGGTTGGACAACATATTTAGAAGTTGGACTACATGATTTTAGAGGTCTTTTCCAACCTGAATGAGTCTATTATTACTATGTTGGAGGGAGGCTTGCCGCGTTCCTAAACTAGCTTAGCTATTTCTCCGAACATCATTAAATTAATCTGCACTCAACTTAAAGTAATTGCAGTTTTGAGAGGAACAAACATCCCTCCCATTAGGGATGGAACTTAACACACACTTGAGGAGTCAGAGTTTAAACAAGCAGGAATGTCAGACCAAGTATATTATTAAAATAAAGGGCTTTTGAAGTGATACTGTCCAAAATATTTGTTTCTTAAGGAATTGCTAGTGAAAAATGAATACAAACAGTAATATCTCAATGTATTAAATATTTACGTTGTATATTTCAAGTATTTTTAATTGCTTAATATTTTAAGTATTGTTAATTGCTTCATCTGGACAAATTATATCCTTTATACTTTTCTTTCATATGTCAGATGTAATTTGGTATTTTTTGCAACAACACTATGATTATTTTTACAATTTAGTTTTAGAGGCATCAGTGATCTATGATCAGGTTTTATGTCTTGATTCTTGAAATTTAAGTTTAAGCATGAATAAAACTGTTCATATGTGAATAAATTTACAAAACAAAATTGGAATTTACAGATTCATCAGACTGAGAGAAATGTCATAAAATTTTTTTAATTTATTTTTGGTTTGTTTCAACTAGTCCTAAAAGCTTTTAAAAATCTGCCTTATTTGAACTTGCTTGAAAAAGTAATTATTCTTGTCTACAAAGTTAAGATCCTTTGCAATATACATGGGATTTATGTTGTTAAACATTGTAAATGAAAACAATCCAACACCAAATAGTCAACTTGGAATGTTAAAAGGTTTGACATTTACCTAGGTATTACTGCATATGAAGACAGCCTTACAGTAATAATATGTAACTCCTAAGGAGTTTTCCAACTGTGAGTTAATATACAGCTCACCTATTTTTTTTTTCTAAAACAACAAAAAATCACTTCTTTATTCAAAATGTCCATTTTTTTTTTTAAATCTTTTAAAAATCAGAAGACTTTCAGCAACAAAAAAATCTGCCCACAGAGAATGTTAGTGTCACATGTATATGAGGTGGGAGTTTTTCACCCAAGAATCATTCCCTTGGCTAGTGACCAGACATGACAATAAGAAATATTGTTATGTGTGGTCTTCCCATCAACCCAAATTCAGTATGCTCGGGCTTGTTTTATTCTCCTGCTCTCTTTATTTATTTACATGCAATAGGCCAAGACCAAAACACTTTGAGCCCAAACTAGGTAACAGACATTTTTTTTTTTCCCAAAAAAACTTTTTTTTTTTTTTAATTTGAATTGCTTTATAGCTGTCAATGTCAGTCACTCTTCTCTTTTGCAGTATTCTTGTGAGAGAGAACAACTCAAACAACTCTGCACAAGAGTTTCACAAGACTGCACAAGCAATTAAATATTTTTTTTTGGTGTTATCTAGTGCAAAAGGTTTTGATTGGATGCTTGGCTGTAAAGAGCGAGATATAGATATCTGAAAGAATTTATACAGTAACATGTTTTCCTGTATTTATTTTGTTATTTGGCTTCTGATCTCAATACCGAATGCAATACTGTATCTGATCTTACCAAATATCATTGATTACTTAATGAAAGAAACATTTCGGCTAGCTCCTTTGACCCAAAACTGTGATGAATTAGTGCTTTGCAATCCAGTAAACATCACTGAAATTTAAACTTCAATGGATACACAGAACAATTTACAAAAAAGAGAGAGAAATGTATAATAAGCTGCAGTTTTAAAAATATAGCTAGGACATTTTCTTTAAGTAAAAAATCATGTTGCTGCATATATTTTTTAACAACTGTATGAAAATTATTTCTGTGTAACGCAATCTGTTTTGATCTAAATAATCTAAACTTGTCAAGGTCTTTGAAGTTTCACATACCCTCTGATGCCTTTTACTCACTATGACTATTATACTGTAATTGCAAGTCATACTGCCCCATCTCAGTAGAAGAATCTCTTCCCTACCAAATTGTCAACATACATGCATACATATGTGAATACATATACATACATACATATATATATATATATATACTTGTATAAATAACTGCACACAAATCTGGATTTACCTGTTTTCCTATTTTTATTACAGGTGACAGAGCTACAGTTATTTGGGTATAATAAAATTTTAGATCGTTAGGATATAAGTCACTAGGCTTATAAGAATGCTTAAGTTTGTCATAATTTTTGAATACTTCCAGCACCAATGTGAGGTCAAAAGTCAGCTTTCAGAATTAAAGGCCTCAAAAATTCCTGTTGGGCCTTCCTTGCTGCCGATGTCAGAACAGCTGGATTTGAAGTCTTCAAAGACCAAATTCTTCCAACTCAATCATTCTGCATCCTTTGCAGTAAGAAGAGAAAACAAGATTCAGAGCCTGAACTAAACTCTTTGAGTAAACTGAGAAGAATCCATTCATAGGGGTGTAGTACTGGTAGTTTTCTACCTTTTGAACAAGATAGAATGCAATCTCTGTAAGCTGAGATAACAATTTATAGCCTACCGCCTCTAAGTATTCATCAGTCTGTTTTCAGCTGCTTCTGAAAAAGGTGTAGAAAGCAGAAATGTTCTATATATACATTTCTAAATTTTTTTATTTTATTTTTTTAATGAAACATGACATTTAATGAATGAGTGAATGCTTGAGCTGCAGTAGATGAAAGTGTACTAACATCAATTTAAGATGGTCCCAGCTAAAATTGTGCAAATAGAAAGTGTTAAAAAAATCCTTGGTTGAACATTATATTAAAAACACTTCAAAGAGATTACTTGAGGGAATCCAGTTGTAATGCTTTTCCTTTTGATAAAATTTGATAAGGTCATTTGGTGCCAAATTACATATTACCCTTAAGCAAAATTAAAGTTTTTGACACAGGGTGGCAGCTGAGAAATGAAAAGCTCTTTGAAAGGGTTTCCAAACCTGTTCAGGAACATTCTGAAAATTATTTTATAACTCAGGTTTTCTTTGCTGCTTTAGGGAGCTTATTTGCTCTACCTGAAGTAGCCTTACCTCAATAGTGCTAAAACAACAGTGTGTGCTTGTGCTGAAATAGGCCCTGTCTATATTCAGGATTTACAGGATTAAACTGATTTGCTGGAAAACTTTGTGCTAACAAAATGCATCTTCATTAAAATCAAAGCAGGACACTCTTTTCAGTAAACAAAATAATAAAAGAAAAATGTAAATGTTGGCATTGATGAATTGGATGCTCAATGCAAAGTTTGTAAAAAAAAAATCTATCTATCTGGGCTAAAAAAAAAAAAAGGCAGGTATTATTAAAACATTACTTTTTTGTTGTTGTTGAAGAACCAAAAGATAAGGGCTCTATTCTAGGATATTGCAATCCCAGACATGAGGACACACTTGGAGAAAAACTCATTGAGAGCAGCACTGCAGTGAAGGACTTGGGGGTTCTGGTGGACAAAAAGCTTGACATGAGCCAGCAGTGTGCACCTGCAGCCCAGAAGGCCAACTGCATCCTGGGCTGCATCAGCAGAGGTGAGGCCAGCAAGTCGAGAGAGGTGATTGTCCCCCTCTGATCTGCCCTTGTGAGGCCAACTTGGAGTACTGCGTCTAGGTCGTGGGCCCCCAGCAAAAGAAGGACATGGACTTGTTAGAGTAAGTCCAGAGGAGAGCCACGAAGATGATTAAAAAGCTGGAGCACCTCTCCTATGAAGAAAGACTGAGAGAGCTGTGGCTGTTCAGCCTGAAGAAGAGAAGGCTCCAGAAAGATCTCATTGCAGCATTTTCAGTACCTAAAAGGGGCTTATTAAAAAGATGGAGAACAACTTTTTACTGGGGCAGATAATGACAGGACAAGGGGGAATGGTTTTAAACTGAAAGAGGGGAGATTTAGACTAGAGGTTAGGAGGAAATTCTTCACTCAGAAGTTGTTGAGGCACTGCCACAGGTTGCCCAGAAAACCTGTGGATGCCCCATCCCTGGAGGTGTTCAAAGTCAAGTTGGATGGGACCCTGGGCAACCTGATCTAGTGGGTCACATCCCTTCCCATTGCGGGGGGGAGGGGGGAGGTTGGAACTAGGTGTTATTTAAGGTCCCTTTCAACCCAAGCTGTTCTATGATTCTATGGTAAATAGAAGGAACAACCCTGGAGTTCTCCTATCAAACCAGAATATATAGGAATGAAGACACTAGATCCTAGATCTGTAAGATTTCACCATCCCAGCACAAGAAGAAACTGAATGTATCCATGATAATAAGTGCCCTAACCATTAAACTACCAGAAAAAAAAAAAAAAAAGTATTACCACTGAAATTTCCTTGTATCATTTGTGAAATGAAAGTTATCTGCTACTATTTTTCTTCTCTTCAAATAGTCTACCTGTAAGACACTCAGACTGACGTATGGGGAAAAAATCAATTAGCTAAGTGTTTCTCATCTCCAAATTTTTGATTTACAATCTATCTTCATTGTCTTTCAAAAAACTTCTGCATGGAAGACTACATTTCACTTATTCAGTAAAAATAACTTCCATCCAAATGCAGATTGAGATGCTTTGCAGATAGAAAAATATGCACAAAATAATGTTTCATGTGCCAAAAACAAAAGGAAAAAGCATTAGCTAAAGATGTATTAGCTTCTAACTCTTTTAGTATCATCACTCCATATAAAAATGATTCACCGATACTATTTGTCTGATACAGACTCATTTAGCAAGTGGTCTACAAAGTGTTTTCTATTAGTTGCAAGATACTTCAACTTAAAAGAAGACATAAAACATTGTTTAGTTGACTTTTATGGCAAACTTAATGAAACTTGCTAAACCTTTGTGGATAATATTTTACAGAAAATGGATAACAATGGCTGCATGTACAAAAGGGTTGCAGGATATACAGGACACAGTAACATTTTCAATTATGGAATATACAACATAGTGTTCCAACAATTGTAGATTGTAAATTAGAACATTATTCTGACTGGCTGGTACTGTCCACAGGAGCTAAAGTAGACATCCAGTGTAAAGAGCCAGACCTAGTACAAGGGAACACACTTCTGAGGACAAAAATCAGTTAGGCATGACTGTGATTTGCAAGCCTATTTTATGTTTGTCTCTTTGAAGGTGTTGCATTTAGTCTTTGCTAACCTAAGGAGAGGGGGACAAAGGAGTACAGAAGAAGTCTTTTCTTTAGTCTAGCCTAAAGTATAGTTCAGAGTTGCTGAGCATCTCTTCCAAAAGTCAACTCTTATTATATCCATTTTCCCAAAGAGGCTGGGAATCAGTTTCCATTGGGAATTCTCTGGTGAAAATCACACCTCATTTCACAACAATTTTTTTAAATAGGAGCTGAACAAACTGACACTAGAAAGAATGGTTATGCAAGGGTGTAATTTTTAAGAGTATCATGCATGTTGCCATGTTTTTCTTGTAGACGAACTATCATGGCAGAATCCTCAACATCATTACCCATGTATAAATACTTTAATCAGGTTTGCTACTGTAAGCTCCAACACTAGAAAAAAGGCGGTCTGCAAATCTAAGCATCCAAATTTTGTCCAGTGATGAGAACAATATGAAAACTGCCAACAGATACAGTCTGACCCAGGCTCAGATAGCCAGGAATTATAATATTCACATTATTGCTTGATGTCCAAAATAATAATAAACATCATGACTGAATTAGTTGTGGAGTATGTGAAACAAACATATGATGGTGCATGTATGGGGACTTCTATTTTTAAAGTATTTCAACAATGCACTTGAATTAGGAGAAGCTGCTCTTTGTGTCACCTCATGCCAACATTAAGCTCAAATTCCAGTATGAAGTTCAAAAATTTCCCGGCAGGAAATTCTTTAGATTACCTGTTAATATTAGCTGACAAAAGACATGGCTGAGGAGTAACTGTTGTTCAAACTGTTGTATGAACTGCTGTAAGACTGCCTTATTTTTGCTTTTTTAAGCTGAGCGCACATCAATTAGCTGGTAGGTGGCCCAGCTGGTTTAATGGGCTTGCTTCCTATGATCAAGATAATTAATCATTAGTTAACTTAATGTCATGTTTGACTAAAAGTAAGAAGAAGGACGTACTCTGCTGTGTTCTTGCTCCTACACGTTGGGTCAGGTACAACTATGAGGAGGTGGAAGGTGACTGAACCTTCCTTGGAGAGCAGTGAGATCCATCAGACCCTAGATAGGCAGGGAGACCACTGCCCATGACAGACGGGAATTTTCTATTGTGGCAGCAGAGCAGCTATGAGGCAAACTTACCTAAGAAACCCTTGATACTTTATAAATGAGAGCAAGTTTGGATGCTATTTGTCCAGTTACTTTGTGCAGGGCTGAGGCAGAAGGAGGAAATAACTTTCAGAACCTCTATCTGCCCAGCAGAACTGAATTTTCTTTAACAAAAATAAGTAATTCCCATGTAGACTATGCCATAATATAATATCATCAAATATAAAAAAAGCTCTCCAGTGTCTCTTGGTGTCCTTCCTTCACAGAAAATGCCAAGTTCTACCTCAGTGCTCTGGCTGGTGTGAGATCCCCTCTTAGAGCATTCCTGGTAGACACTGAAAAGCCTCTGTTCTTCATAAATTACTCTTGAATTTAGGGAGCATATAATATTTGTTTTTATATAATGGGATAATTCTGAAAATAATGGTTTCTTCCTTAACGTGTGATACTTTCTCATTTACATCTGGATGATAAATCTGGGTATTTGAGACGCATACACTTTTTGTAGTAAAGCTTACATAGTTTGATCTGTAGTTCAACTGCTAAGTAACAAAGCAGAATAAGGAATAAACTGTTCACCATACCACAAATAGAAAAGTGGGATACTGGCAGAAAAATGTTCTTGTGTTCCCTCCCTCCCTCCCCCCCCCTTTTTTTTTCTTCCAGACATTCCCAAAAACACTGTCTTCAGGCATTCCCATGATTTGTAATATAAAAAGACCGTCTTCCTTGTTACATTCATATTTAATAGACTCACCAATGAGAAGGCAACATGCAAAATGAATGATTTGAGTCTAGATTGTCAGCATGAATCACAGAATGTGGAAAAAAAGGTTTAATTGGTAACTCTCTCTCTGACAAAAAATATCAGAGCAAATAAACATATTTGTCAAATATGGGAAATATTCCGTATCTTCAGAATACTTCCCATTTCTCATATTCATTTCATGCAGCCATTCAGAGAAGTTATTTCTGAAATCATGAAACTGACTTTACATAACAGACATGCAAAGCTTAATTAGTGACAAATATAAACAAACACTATAGGAAGCAAGTATAAAGGCCAACAACTAAAATGAGAAAGGCTTGTAAAGTTTGAATGACAGAGAATAGGGAAGAAAGGAGACTGATGACAGGAAAACTACACTAACAAGAATCCTTGGAATCATAACGGAAAAAGAGTGCATCATGTAGGAAGATACAGTATTGACTACTCATGCCAGTGCTGTTGGTCTATATGACTCTCTGTGAATATATTCACGCTTGTTTTACTTGCATGTCATGTACAAACATACTGATCTGATTTCTGTTTTTTTTTGGTTGTTGTTGTTTTCCTTTTTTCCCTCCTTTTTTTTTCTTTCTTCTTTTTTTCCTATGAATTAAAAGAAGAGTTTTTCTGTGTTTATTTTATAGCTGGGGGTGGGGGAGGGGGCAGGAGAAGACCTATTTGTTATAATAAATAATATATATATTATGTCAACTTAGATGATGTTCTTCATCTAAACAAATGAGCTCCTCATTAACTACCCAGAACAAGAAATTGAAATAGGAAAATACATTCTTTCATGGGGGACTTCAGACCTCCAATGTGTGAAAAACTGGAGAACTACTTCCTTTTCATCATGCAAAAGGGAGGAGCTACTTGAAATCCTACAATGATTCTGCTACATTGTAAAAGGTAAGAGACAGAGGTTTGTAGCAGTCCCGCTAAAGTATTCACTGCAGAAAAAAAAATGAATAAGACTTTGTGGAAAGAACTAACACAGCAGTGAAGCTAATAAAGTCAGCTATACCTCATTTGTATAATCTTTTTTTTTTTTCCTGAATAATTTAGTATTTTGGTAGGACTAAACATTTGCTTAAGTATATGGTTACATGATTTAGTGGTCCAGGAGAAAGTTGAATCTACCTTAAATGATGTTTTTGAAAACCCCAGAAAGAAGTCTAATGAAATTTGTTTATTTTATGATACACTTCCATAAAAAATAAAATAAAATAAAATAATAAAATAAAATAAAATAAACTTTAAATTTTCCAGTTGGAAAACTTCTAAAAGATTTTATTTTCCCTAATGATAAAGTGTTGGTTTTGATACTGTACATACAAGTATTCCAATAAATAATTGAAATAATCTATTAAAGGAAATTTATATATAGAATATCTGTATTAAGTGGAAAATTAATCAGTTGTCTGATCATCTTTACTACACTGATGAATGTAAGAATGCTATGTCCCAGACACTATAGGAAAAAAAAAATATATATATATATTGATAACCCCATTACATTAAAAACCATCATTAAGGACCACTTAAACTTAAAAAAAAAAAAAAAAAATTAGATTATTTCAAGAGCTTGCAAAGAATATGAGGGTGTGGATTAATTTGAAATTATATTTGAAGAATATATTTGAAATATATTCTTGTTAAAATCTAATGAAACTAAAAAGATATCTCAGACTACACTGAATAAAAAGAAGAATTAAGTATTTTTTAAATGTATAATGACAGCTCCTCATGATAAAGACAGCACGGATATAAAAAATAAGAATAAATAAAACTCAGTTCATATATAGTAGCAGATTTCAAGTTCATGAGACTAAGTAGGCGCAACAGCTATCCACAAAAATGTTGAGTCAATGAAAAGTAACAGCTGGTGCTATGTGAATCCAGTGAAGCCCCTGAAAAGATTTTTTTTTCTTTCAGCTTTAATGAGTCTATAAAAAGAATAGAGTGTATTCCTCTGAATTTGGATAGACTGTCTCGCATTCTCATACTCTTGGCCGTCCACACAGTCCTGACATTTAACTGTTGACTGTCTGTATTTCTATCATATGTTCAAGCCAACCCTAGTGTTTCCAAGAAAATAACGGCAGAATGCCATGTCTAAAAAGTCACAGCATATCATCAGTAAGAACCATTGTTCCTTACAGCATTGCTTCTGAAACACAGGAACACAGGAATTTCTGGAGGATTCCAATCTGCAGAAGTGTGATTTGAGAAAATTTTGGTTTTTCTTTTTCAAATAACTGTGATGACACTGAAAGGTTGCTTTAACAAAACAAAAGAAACTCTGAAATATTTATAAAAATTATGATCTAACTGCCAGACTTGGTTTTGAGTATATTGGTCCTCTTTTACCTCCCTTTGGTCCTCCCTTTTACCTCCACCATTGTATAACTGGTGATATAAGACCCACGATGTTGCCTCTATTCCTTTATTAGATGACCTATACCATTAAATTAAGGTGATTTTTTTTTTCTGTTTGAAAATTATTCCTTCATTTCTCATGAAAAATCACTACAAATAATCAAAACAAACTGTGTTTCTGTTCAAAATAGTTGCAAAAGGATTTAGTAATCTAGTTTCACTTGTAAGCATAAAAGTTCACTAACAGACTTGGTAAGACAGCAGAGTGTAGAATATCATATTTGGATATTTTAATGCAGTCACAAAATTGAAGAATTTGAAATGGGAAAACAACAACAACAAAAAAAAACAAACAAACAAAAAAAACAATGCACTGACCAGGTTTGCTTAAATGAACACATTTAAACAAAACACATTTAAACATTTTTTCCTGTATTTACAACAAACTAAAAAAAAAAAAAAGAGAGAGGGAGAGAGAGAGCGAGAGCGAGATTTTTATATCTACAACATGTATCAACTCCAAAACAGAGTTGCATAAAAAGTCATTGTTTATAAGCCTGGAAACTGATTGGAAAAATATAAAACATTTCAAAACTGAACCTCCTATTTAAATAACCATAGTTAGAAACCATATATAATAATCATATATGATCCTGATGGGCATGGTATCAAAAGCTGAATAAATATTTCAGTATATTTTGTATTAATTACAATAGTACCAAATACTTCTGTAAAAATACTCACTTGGCCTACTTTTTAAAAATATTCGGACCATTGTAACTTGGAAGATTTTTCCCTCTAATCCTCCATCTCCCTTTTGATCTGCATATGCCATTCATTTAATGACTTACAAGCTTCCTTTTATTTGAAGATATAAAGCCTTTCAAATACTGAACCCACTTCCTCTGTTCATAATTTTTCCTCATTTGACACTACCATGTTTGAATATACCACGCTGTACTAATTTTTAAATTGCAGTTCTGTAACCAAAATCTCATTATGAAAAGAGAAGGAAAAAATCAGGCCATTCTTTATAGCATTTCTACAAATCCTCCAGAGCCTTTACTAACATTTCAATTGCTTTTATTTAGTAGCATCATTTCAGGAATGATGACATGCCATCAATAAAAAAAGCATTAGACACAAGATAGGCAAGTATGGAAATGTCCAGTTTCCTTGAAAACTGTTGGACCAGTCCGCCATTCATCATTTTTAACTTTGTGATTTATTATTTCTATCTTATTACTGACTACTAAAGTTGGTAAACTGAGCATGATCATTATGAAAATATAGAAGATGCCAATCTGTACCTTGAAATACAGTTGCATACTAAATAACGATTTAAACACATACAAGAATCTGGATGCAATATAAGAGTGAATATTCTAATAGATGGTAAACACAGGCACACAATAAATACAAACATACAGTAACTTGGGGGATAATCTGAGAGAAGGGTACACAATGAATATAATAGCTTAACTAACAAAAATATTATACTAGTGCAAAGTCAGATCTAGCTTAAAACATACTGCAAGTTCTTTATTAAGGAGCAAATTTTCCTGTTATAACTGCAATAGTCAAGATATTGCATGTATGTACCAGACATTTCTACACAAATGAATATCTAAGCCAACTTGTAGAAAAAAACCTTCTTTAAGCACAGAAGAGTTTGCTGTGGATATCTGTGAACATTATTGTACAGATCTAATTCAGAATGAAGATTCTACTGTAAAGTTTAATATATAAAAAAAAATAAAGAAACTTGTGACAGATATAATTGTCTGCTTATCTACAGTTTCCATAGGCATTTTGAACCATCTAAAAGAGCAATGCTACAGGGATATGTCTTGTAGTAAGCTCAATTGCAAAGTCCAGAATAACACAACATAAAACAAGATAAAACATTCTTTATAAAAAACACAGTGATTATTCAGTGTATAACTAAAACTAAAGCAAAAAACCTTAATAACTAAAAACTTCCAGCATTTTTCAGCAGAAAACAGAACAAGAAGAAAAAAATGCTAAAAATGATGAACAAATGTCCATTATGACATCTTCTGATTCCATCATTTCATTCTAGTCCATCTTTTTTTACTTTATAATGTTTTTTCAGAGATGATCTTTAAAATTTTTTTAGACTCTACATGTTAACTGATACAAACCCAGTGCCTCTTACTGGATTTTGTTTTTTTTTTTTTCTAGTGAACGGGTGCTAACCATTAAGACACTGTGGCACCTAAATTGAAGGTGCTTAAGTCCTTCATTAGATCTAGTCTTATTTCTTGTTGCATGTAGGCTTTATGTCATTTGTGTAAAGGTTTTCTCCAGAGGGAAAAAAAACAAAAACAAAAACAAAAACAACTGTTTTTGCTGTCATTGGCAATTTAAAAAGCAGAATTGCAGAGTAACTTATTATAATTTATTATTATATGGCATTAATGCCAGGCTTGAGGGATATTTTTATGAACCCTTGAAATTAAACCCTTCAAATGAACCTGCTAATCCTATAGAAAAGACAACCGTGTATTCAGCTAAATTTACTATTCATGTCATAATGATTTGTGGACAAGTTACATCCCATGTGTTGTGTTATCATGTCTTTTTGAAGATGGTTATTTGGATTAGCTATGCAAGTGCATGGTTATTTCTCATAAGATGCTTAGCAGGAGACATCCTTTAACTCAGGATTTCCTCCAGCTGTTTGATCAGAGACCACGTTTCTGTAGGCAGGTGATATCTAAACTGCAGTTTTTCTTCAGACAAACTGGAAGGGATCTTCCTTACAAAGCTTACTTTAAATATTTTTCATTATTATTCCTCTAAACCTGTAAACCAATGTTAATTCAGCATTATAAATTCAAGTGCAAGCTATTTAATTTTGTACAAGATTTTCTTAAAGTAGATTTGCAATAAGTAGCTTGTTAAACAGTCTGGAAAGTTTTACTGACAAACCTAAGAGCTCTTGTTAGCAGTTAATTCTTTTGAAAGAAGTAAAATAAGGTATGGATTTGGGAGACAGCCAAACAGAGGAAGGCAGACAAAAAAAGAAAAAGCTTAACAATGGGATGTTTAGGGACCCATCTAACTATAAACTTTACAAACTGTGACAATGAAATTTGTCTTATAGTTAACACTAAATATGAACAATGAATGCTTCATTTGTTATCAGAATGTCTAAGCAGACTGAAAGTTCCAAGAGCTTAATGCCAATGCAACAACAAAAAAAAGACTTATAAAATTTTTCATTTTATTTTTCACCTAGGATTTCCATATTTTTGTTGTTGTTGTTATTTTTATTATTATTATTTCATTTAATTTAAATTCTCAGCAGACATCATGATAGAGGAAGACCATCTAAAATTTCAGATACTTTATATTGTGCTGTAGATGTAGCATACTCACATTATGCCAGTTAATGAGCAGAACACAACTTGCTGTAAGATAATTTCACTTGTTACTATTACAGTTGCTTTAAAATGTCCTAATCTTGCAGAGATCACTTACACAATGATGGCTGCCATACAAAATAGCATATAGATATTTATGCTTGCTAGGATTTTTGTTCCTTCATTATTAGTAACAATGTATTTATAAAACAATATAAATGCTTTATATTTGATATACCGAAACTGAAAAAGGAAGCCAACTGTAACACGAAGCCAAAGAAAGACAAATACAACACCTCAAAGGTGCAACACACTCCAAAATGAAGAATGTCTGACTTTTTGCCCTAAAACACTGAAGCTGTTGCCCAATTACGCAGCCAGAAAATTCTGCCATTTTGGTTTGATGTCAATTTAGTCCCAGAAGAAAGATCATTAATGGCCAGTCACACCCTAAGAGGAGGGAAGAAACTGAAAAGTGTGAAAGTCACCTAGAACTGCCCTAGTAATCTGATTAATTCCATTTCCAGCTATTGCAAAATTTCTGTGATGTCACAGGTAAACTGAGTTAATTTGTCTGAGATTGTGAGACAATATATCCACATGTCCATCAACAGGAAGGATGAAGGATACTCAAGAAAGGGAGAAAAGGAAAAGCAAGAAGAGAGAACCCTGCTTTCTTTTCTAGTTGAAATGATCACATGCCATGCTACACACTGACTTTAGACTGTTTAGAACAAGAAAACCTGTTATCTTCAGAAAACAATCCAGAGCTTTTAAGCCTTTTCCAGAAAGAAAGTCTAATGTCTTCTGGTTTAGGAGATCCTATATGGGATTTTATTTCCAGGACTTTTTACTTATATTCAGCCTTATACATTCTTAAGATTGTACTTCACCAAGCAAAAACCAAACACAAATAATCCTTTGTTTTTAGTTACAGCAGTGAAAACATCTAGGAGGTATGAATAATTTCTGTTTATAGGCCTAATTGCAGTAATTCATATTAACTACCAAATATGTTAAAAGAAACATACAGAAAAAATTAAAGTTTGTTCAAAGTCTGATGCTGTCTTAAAACAGTTCATAACATAATTATTTACCTAAGTGAGAGTCAATTTAGCAATCATAATGAAGATAAAATTAAACAGAGTAGCTAAATATATACGATTTTATTCCCTCTGATTTTGCACATGGAAGAACAGGAAGTAAAAGGCAGAATTGAGAAAATTTGTGATCCCACTTGCATAACTAAACATTTAGTTGCAATACCCCATGGTTATTAAGTATCACTCACACTTATTTAGCCTGACTTCAAAACGGACTCTGAGCAGAAGATTTGTGCAAGATATAAGCTATTGCACAAACTGCTGTTACAACATATGGTTGCAACAGACAGACATGAGCCTCAGTCATCAAGTATTCAACCACTTTCGGGAAAAGACTGTAGTATTCAATATTACAAAGCCACAGATTCTTACTTGTCCTTTTCAATAGCTGATGCTTCAGAAACAAGTGTTAATATTTGATCAAACAATTCCAAATTAAATTAATATTAGCTTAGAAAATCTATTGTATTTCCATTATATACTTCTAGAAGGAGGAGAGAAGGGTGCACTCTGAAAATGTAACCAATTTACTACAAGACAGTTGAAATATTTAAATTTGTGCAAACGTGAAAAATAAGTAAGATTGCTGTTTAACACACCCAGAGCTGCAGTGTACACAGACGAAAAATCATTTAAGGAGGCAGAAGTGACAAAATTCTTAGCAGTAAACTAAATCAGACCTTTACATCAGCAAGGTAAAGCTTTCCCATCCATCTTAAGATATAAAAATTCTGCCTTTTCTACCCAAATCTTGGTCTTACAATGATACATTTCTCTTTCATATTGGAGAAGTCAAGTCTTGCTCCATACTCCTACATTAAAAAAGTTAGTCCAAGACTAAGCTCGATTGTTCTCTCATTTACCCATCCAGACATCTCCTTTTCATCTCTCTGTCTTCTGTCATTGTTCTAAATGTCAGCCCCCAATCCTGACTTTCAAAAATCCTATGCCTTCATTAATCAACAGTTAATCAAATAAACTCACTGAAGTTCCCTTGCATAATTCCTATTACAGTAACAGCCATGCTGGAATAAATCACTTAAAATGAACAAATATAATAAAATGAACAAAATAAATAAATAAATAAATAAACAAATAAAATGAACAAATCCCAGTGTAGCAGCCACCATATCCAACGCAGTAGCTACTGCAGTGCTGATGACATGCAGATGCTTAGGGAAGAAAACAATAAAAGCAGCTATGGCAATTTCCCTTTGCACTCTGCCAGACTCTGTTCAAAAGCTCCCTCAGTTGGATGTTTTCTTCCAGTGTTTAGTAATTAACAGTGGATTTTTCTTCCAAGAATTAGCCCAGTCTCCACTTGAAACTGCAAACTGTCAGCAGTTGCAATATCCTGTGAGGAGTTTTATGGCTTAATTACCCATTGCGTAAAGAATGTACCCATTTTGTGTTGCTGTTTCTTCTGGACCTAGTTCCTACTTGCTTCATTTGATGCTCTCTGCTTCTCACACTGGAAAGATGGAGGAAGTGATCCCTGTCTATTCTCTCCACACCCTGATGATGTTGGAGATCTCCACTATAGCCTCCATGGAGTCATCTCGTTTTCAAAAGGATCCTGCTTTAGTCATTCCAAATACAGAAGCTTTTTTGTGCTTCTTAGTGCACCCGCTGACCTGAACCTTTTCCTGTTCAGCTACATCCTTTCTGAGGTGGACCAAAACAGCACTTACTATTCAAGCATGAAGCACTGATTTATACAGTCATAAGGTTGTTCTCTGTTTTGCTCTCTCTTCCTTTCCAAGTAATTTGTGACCCTAAATTTGACTGTTCATTTTTGTCAGTTACTGAGCAATTAGTTGACATTTCCTTGGAATTATTCATCATAAACCCTGAATCACATTACTTAATGGTAATAGTCAGTTAGGAGTATATTTTTTGATATGTGAGTCTGTCATTGTTTATTCCCCTTCGTGCATTACTTTCCCTTGGAATAGCAGAGGCCTGGTTAGGCTGCATGACAGTCAAATACACACTTTTCTATCACACAGGTGGGTGGTTGCAGTTTATCATGAGCTGGCTAATGGTCTTCTAGGCTTGTGGAGTCAGCTCTCTTCCTAAATACCCATGCAGTTCTCAAGGTAGTTTTGCAGCTTGCAACAAGCGACTGTGACTACAAAGCTAACAGTATAGAAAGCCGTTAGAAGTAAATTTCTATATTAACTTTAGAGTCACATCTCTTACTGCTGTGTAAATACAACAGCTCAAATTGTTTTCCCTTCCAGAACCACCCGCACCTCCCAACTGATCTTCAGACAATCTAAGATGACAAAGGATATGATTAAGCAGCCACTGTTTAATGCACACAAAATTTATGTGTAATGACTAACCTCTCTCTGCTTCTTTGAAACACAGGGGACATGATGCTATGTTTCGGATAAGTAATGGATTTCAAAATTTACTGAAGAACAGTAATTACCTTCTATCAAATATAATACAGAGATGGTGAGTAAGTTTCAGTTTGATTACGTTAAGTTTCAGTAAGATTCAGCTTGTTATCTTATTTTAAATTCACTTGCGTCGGGGAAATTCTTAAGTTCCATGGCTCACACATTACTTGTTTGAGGAAAAAAAAGGACCCATTTTCATATAACATTTTCTGTTTATTTCTGTTTGGGACAACTATATAACGTGAGTAAATTTTAGCGTATCTGTTGATTATGGCTAAAATCTAGAAGGATTTATAAAGTGATCGAAAGTGATCAATTATCATACAGGTATGATGTGAAGATGATCTACTAGAAAAGAAGGTGTTATACTGCTACACCAAGAAGTAATTGTACATAAGGATTTCATTAAAAATTTGTGTAAATTCTTCCTCTTTTTTTTTCTTTCTTTTTTTTTTTTTTTTTAAGCGTTGCTGCTCCATAACATTTTTGAAGCTTTGATATCCAAGGTCTTCCAGCATGAAATATGCCAAATTTGAAGAAATTACTGGAGAAATTCTATGTAGCCTATTTCTTCTACTTGATCATATGGCAGGCTAATGACAATGCCCAAGTGAGAGAGGATGTTTGTTGCTACATTCTCCACACTACTGGTCTCTCACTGGGTATGTTACACAGCATGTGTTAGAACCACTGTGTGGCATTCTGCCATATGCATCCCGTGCACTACTAAGGATGTTTATGGCAGTTTAAGAAAGAAAAAGTTAAGAACTGAGCCACCAAATGAAGGTAAACTGGTTTATTTGTGTATTATTAAGGATTGAATAGAGTACTTCTGCATAGAGGCAAAAAGCACTATATAAATATTTCAAAATGTTTCATCCTCTCAAAGAAGGATCTGTGTTACAAATGTGGTCTCACATGATTTCGTATTTGGACTTTGTACTAAAGGCATCCAGATGGTGTAGTAAGAGATTGTGCCGAAAAACATAACTGGCATCCTTGCTGTCAGTGACAGCTTCCAGTTACTGCTAGTTGTTATTTCCTTACTCTTCAACAAACAGAGAAAATGTTGTGACAAATCTGGAGAAAATTAGAGTCTTTAAGAATTTATGACATGGTAATCTTCACCTTTTTCCATCCATCTGAGAATGTTCCCTTTGGAGTTACAGAGTAGTCATCACTAGATATTGCCCTTTTTTTACCTTCCCCTTTCGTAAGAGCAGTTTTTAAATCTGTCTGCTCACAAAGAGATATTCCTTTAGTCAGGATAAGGAAAAAAATGGACAAGATTACACTCCTGGACATATATCCTTCTTTTTATTACATACCTTCATTGTAACTTCACTGGAATCATTATTATTGCCTCATAAAACATGGCAATGGTACCATTATTGCTTCTACTCTACAAATGTTGTAGATGTTGATAGCACGGAGAATAATGAAGACATAGACTCCAACACGCTAAAATCAATTGAAATGCTTTTAAGTTAGCTGAAAAACAAGCATGTAAATTATTACACCAGATATGGACCAGTTAAAAAGCTGGCTACAAAATAGTGGAAGGTCATCCATCCATATTCCCTTTTTTTTTGAACTTTTCCTTGGTAACTGAATTATGTTTTCAGTTGTATCAAGCCAGAAGTTTTATTTGGAGTCTCACTTCAGTTTTTGGATAACTTCAGACCTATAGGTATAGATTTTGTAAAGTTGTACAAACGTCTTAAAAGTAACAGACAAACAGTCTTAAATATAATATATAGTGCTTCTTTTTTCTTTTTTTTTTCTTTTTTCAACTTCTGAAAATAAGATTAGATATAATCTTTTTAATGACTGGCAAAATATAAAAAATTATTTGACATACTACAGATTTGAGTGACTTGGTTCCTGTCAAATAACTGAGGTTATGGGATTTTTTTGTTGTTGATTTACAACCTGGTGTGTATCCACAAAGAGGATTAAGGAACTGGAGCATCTTTCATATGGGAAAAGGCTGAAAGAGCTGGGAATGCTTAGCCTGGAGAAGAGAAGACTCAGAGGGGATCTTATAAATGCTTGAAGGTAGGGTATATAAATACTTGAAGAGAAGATGAAAAGAGGATTGAGCTGGGCTCTTTTCAGTGGTGCTCAGCACCAGGACAAGAGGCAATGGGCACAAACTGGAACATAGGAGGTTCCCTCTATGCAAAAGAAAACACTACTTTACTGTGAGGGTGATGGAGCACTGGCACAGGTTTCCTAGAGAGGTTGTGGAGACTCCCTCCTTGGAGAACTTCAAAAGCCACTAGGACATGGTCCTGGGCATCCTGCTCTGGGTGGCCTTGCTTGAATAGGGAGGTTGGACCAGATGGCCTTCAGAGGTCCCTTCCAACCTTCCTATCATGTGATTCTGTGATTCTGTGACTAGATCTAAACTTCCTGGCTTTTTCTATACCTTGAATTCTAGTATAGATACTATACTGTAATGCTGTGTAGTAAAAACGCAATATTCAAGCTTAGGCTTACTATGTTTGGCTTACTGATTCATTAAACAAACTTTCCTTAACCAGGATCACATATGAAATACATCTTACTGTCAGTTTCATTGCCATGTTCATTATGCTTGACAGGTTCTGCTTAATAATAATCCTTAACCAAAGTGGCAAAAGTTATAAAAAAAAAGAGAGCTTTGTTGGCAAAAGTATAAGGTAATAACTGTACAATACTTATAACTGCATAACTCATCTCAGTGACATTAAAACATTTTAAAGTTTTGTTTACATAATGTTTGCCACTGAAATAAGCTGCCTGCTACTCATAGGTGTTAACCAGGGTGTGTACAGAATATTCCACAAAAAAGCAGATTATTTTGTTGAATCTTCAATGTGAACAAAAGCAACATTTATTTAAAGACATAGAACAAACTTTCTGACCTTGTTTATATTTCATAATGAAGAAAAAAAAAAAAAGCTGCCTAAATTAGAACAGGCTTCCTTCTTCTTTCATTAATTCATATTGCAAAGATTATTTTCCTAACCTTGAACAGTGTAAGTCTTATGGGTTAAAGCTTACCTGGTCTGCAACAGCTGAGCTTTAGAGAAGCAGAAGAAGGAAATTGAATTCCTGTTCTTGGAATGCAGGCTCTCATAAAGCACAGCCAAGCAGAACACCAGAAAAGCAAATACCTGATCATAGGAGATCCTGTTATATGCTTCTACTAATTCATGTACAGGTAAGGCATGACAATATGCTGCCTCAGCACTGTAAGGATCAGTTTGTCAGAAAATATGGAAACACGTTGTAGTTGCACCTGAGGCAATTCATGTTATGGAAAAATAAGCCTGCCCTTTGTCAACTTTTCAGATTGTACTATGCTCCTGAATATATTTTAAAAGTGTCATCTATCACAGATATCATCAAATAACTGGTATGTGATCTGTTCTGCACACTCCATCCATTACTACTTACTGGTAGCAAGAAGTAAGGTTAGGAACATATTGTGTTCTAGCAGGAGAACTTTATGGCATATGCTTTACTTCAGTAACAGACGGGATTTTTTTAGTTATGCTGCAAGGCAGAACAATGTGCTGTTGGAAAACCAGATATATTGCAGGATGTTGCTATTCTTACTCATATTACATTAATTATATTAGTTCTTTATTCCATGAGTAATACCACTAAACATGACGAAACCACACCTATGCTAAAGTGCTCCTCAGCACGAGTATGGGAATCTGGACCCAATTTCTTCCATCTGCTATTTCAGTGCTTCAGCTTATGAAGTGTACATAACAATTGAGAAAACTTTAGCAAAACATCAATTAGAAAACAGTAACAGTCAAGGGCTTTTGAAGGAGATGACATTAATTTATCCTCTGAAAGAGGTAAAAGTCACTAACTTTGACTGACACACAACAAAATATTTTCTCTAATCAAATGCACCTGTTTTGTCTCTTACCAAATTAGGCTGTCAGATTCAATCTTTTGGGAAAGTTATATGTATTGGCAGTGAACTAATGTTCTCGTCACTTAATAAAGGTCAGGCTTTTTTATTTAACCAATGCTATTTATCAGATTCTGTAGATGTTCATCCACATTCTAACGTGCACTTGAGTGACAGCTTTACTTACACTTGCCATTAGCTTATACAGCTGTACAATAAAAGCATTACATTTTTATACTGATTCACTGAATAAGGAAATGAAGTCTTGAATATGTCATCTATTCATTATTTTGGTCTGATTGAAGCAAACTGAACAATGCATAAGTTTGAATACAACACACAGACATTTAAAAATAACCATTTTCATGAAATTAAAATAGGAAGTTTTTCTTCCTGTAGTTTTTCACTCAGAAAAAAAAAAAATAAAAAAGCATTTTTTTTCCCGCAGTCACCATATCAGGTAATTTTATTCATGCTTACAGAGATGTATTTTTGTAAAATCAATACATATTTGCATCCATCACAGGCTAAGATAATCACCTGGAATGAAGAAACCACCACACAAATATTTATCATCTGATTTATGCTGATGTCTTTAAAGCCCAGTAATATGAAGATAAAAGCTTCACTGTTATTGTTAGAAAAGGCTGTAAATCATGAGAGAAGATTAAATGTACAATTTTGACAGATTAACTAGGATTAATTCCTAGTCATGGATGACACTAAATATTGTTAAATCTAAATGTATGTTTGTGTTAAAAAATAGTTTTGCTTCATATAGTATTCATTGAAACTATCAACCATCAAGTCTCTGTGAACTAGACTGCTGACAAAAACAGTGATGCTAGAGAAAGGACAAAATATTACACATACAAGCAGCTTTTCTGTTTGCTTTCAGGAACATCCTTATTCCATGAGAAATAAACAAATGCATCTTCTGGGTTGGTTATTTATTTATTTATGTTGTTCTAGTAACAAATCATACTTTTGGAAATGCAATTAGTGAGAAGTCAGTGGAAGTTTCCTGAGCAAAGACTTTTAGAATAGAAGTGTAATTTGTGATTACTTGAGCTATATATTTCTCGAATTTATAAACCCTACATTGTACCAAGAATATATTTGACAGTGCTGTTCACATACTGTTAATTACTATGCAAGTCACCTGGAAATTACTAGCATAAATATAATTATTTCTTAAACTGAAACAGCATTTAAAATACGTGTCTAATTTTATTTTAAAAAAAAAAAGTATTTCAATACATATGTCTCCATATCATGTATTTTCAGCTTTCATTTAGTGACTTTCTAATCAAATCACTTACTTGTGTGTAGAAGCTGTCCCTTGAAGCAAAGCCTGATTCACTCAGTTCCACTCAAAAGCATGCTATCATTCTTCATCACATGCTGTAGATGCTGGCATGTGTCCCCTAATAAAGTCAGTCTCAAACCATCTGGAAAGGCCTATTTTAATTAAGCCCTTTACTGGCAAAACAAAAACAAAAACAAAAAAAAACAGCGACACCACCACCACCAAAAAAACTTCCCCACATCTCCCCCCACATACCAAGAGTACCAACACCATGAGGAAAGACTCAGTAAGTGTCTTTCTAAAATCAGATCTTTTTGGTGTGGGTGTGTAGATACTTTCTTTCACTGATAAAGAAATGTTCTTTCCTGTTGCATTTTTGAGTTCTTGCCTGCTTTCCCTTTTATTCCTACATCAAACACAAATCTTGATTTTTCTGCAGGGTCTAAACAACTTCCAAATCCTAATACTTAGTCTTGTCTCTGTCATTTTTCCTGACTTTCTAGGAATCTTCTTCCCTCACAAACATCTTGCTTCCCAAGTGAACCAGCTTTGTTGAACTAGTAAGCTGCATGACCTTTCCACCCTCAAATGTTTTCTTCTAGTCTCTTTTACGTTTTACTTTGTTACCAGTGTTCACCTATCTCCAGCCAAATTCTTTAAAACACGATCAGATCCAATTACCAAACCAGAAAAAGCTAAAGTCTATCAGTTTCATAGAATCACAGAACATCCCAAGTAGGAAGGGACCTTCAAAGATCATGAAGTCCAACTCCAGGCCCCATAAAGAATCACCCCAAAATCAAACCATATGTATGAGAGTGTTGACCAAACACTTGAACTCCATCAGGCTGGCTGCCATGACCCCCTGGCTCCCAGACTTCCCTGGGGAGCCTGTTCCAGAGCCCAACCACCCTTCAAGTGAAGAACCTCTTTTCCTGATATCCAGCCCATCCCCAGAGGCAGCTGCATGCCCTGGGTTACAGGACTTGCCTTCTGCTCCTATTCTCTTTTCTCCAGAGAGAGGAGATCAATGTCTGCCCCTCTACAAAGCCCCGTACAGGAATCAAACCCACAACCTTGGTATTATTAACCCCACACTCTTACCAACTGAGCTAACTAGCCCTATTGTACTGCCTGTTCTTCCTCCGTTACTAGTGTGTATTTTCTATTGACATCTTATGCATCACAGGTTCTCAGGTTGCTTAGGAGAAACTGTTAAATGCTTTACTTGGGGTATAATGTACTTCATAGAGGAACATTTGTCTTTTATATAGCTGTAAGACATCACATGATCCTTTGTATTATAGTATCAAAAACACTCATGAAAATTATGTAAATGGGCACTGAAAGTATATATAAGATGCATAACATTTACAAAGAATCTTTTAAGGGCAAGAGACAGGTTAAACATGTTTAGGTCTGAATACAAATGAACTTCAGAGGTATTTGATATCAAAATTTATAGCTGGATCAAAATTTTCCAGGGATACAACTTCTATTAAGACATAAAAATACTGTTTCTGTTTACAGTGTTTCCATTTCAAACAATCAAAATTCCTATTTTTATACAAATTTTGCAGATCAAAGTTCTTTAGCAGAGCATTTGATACTGTTTCCTACAGCATTCTCCTGGAGAAACTGGCCCCTCATCTCTCAGATAGATGTGCTGTTTGTTTGCTGGATAAACAACTGGCTGAATGGCTGGCTCCGGAGGGTCCTTGTGAATAGAACTAAATCCAGTTGGCAGCTGGTCACAGGTGGTGTTCTCCAAGGCTCAGAATTGGGGCCAATTCTCTTTAATATCCTTATCAATGATATTGATGTATTATCAATATCTTATCAATATATCAATAAATATCAATGATATGATGACAATTGAGTGCGCCCTCAGTAAGTTTGCAGAAAACACCAAGTTGGGCAGGAATGTTGATCTGCCTGAGGGTAGGAAGACTGTGCAGAGGGATGTGGATAGACTGGACTGATGAGCCGAGGCTAGTCTCATGACATTTAGCAAGGCTTGGCACCGGGTCCTGCACTTGGGGCACAACCACCCCATGCAGTGCTACAGGCAGGGGGAAGAGTGTCTGGAAAGCTGTCCGGCAGAAAAGGAGCTGGGGGGTGCTGGTTGACAGGTGACTGAACGTGAGCTAGCAGCATGCTCAGGTGGCCAAGAAGGCCAACAGAATCCTGGCTTGTATCAGGAATAGCATGGCCAGCAGGACCAGGGAAGTGGTTTTCCCATTGTACACAGGACTGGTGAAGTACCTTGAGTCCTGTGTTCAGTTTTGGGCCCCTCATTTCCAGAACATCGAGTTGCTCGAGCATGCACAGAGAAGAGCAATGAAGCTGGTGAAGGGACTAGACAACAAGAGCTATGACGAACAGCTGAGGGAATTTGTTTGTTTAGTCTGGAGAAATGGAGGCTGAGTGGAAACCTCACTGCTCTCTACAACTACATGAAAGGATGCTGCAGTGAGGAGGGTGTCGGTTTCTTTTCTCAGGTGACAAGGGATAGGACATGAGGAAATGGCCTCTAGTTGCACCAGGGAAAGTTTAGATTAGATGTCAAAAGAATTTATTCATGGAAGGGGTGGTTAGGCATTGGAAATGGCTGCCCAGAGAATGGGTAGAGTCCCCATCCCTGGAGGTGTTTAAGAGACATATGGATGTGGCACTTAGGGACATGGTTTAGTGGTGGACTTGGTAGTGTTAGGTGATGGTTGGAGCTGATGATCTTGAAGGTCTTTTCCAGCCTAAATGATTCTATGATTCTAAGATTATTAAATGAGTTGTCTTTGCAGATATACATGCAAATATTCACATGCTTTATGAACTTAGGCACACAGCCTGTGTGTCTGAGGTGCAAGCCTGTATTCCAAATACAAAGAATCATGTTAATGGGGCTTCTAATTCAGACTCATAGAGTAGATGCTTTAAAGTGGACATTAGAGAATAACACACATACCAGCAATGGGGATGTTTTTCAAGTAGATGCTATGTAGAAAAATGGCAGAATCTGACTTAAAACAAAGATAAATTGTATCAGGTCTAGGTTAGTCTGTACTAAACTATAATATAGACACATTATTTAAAAAGTAAAAAAAAAAATAAAAAAATTAAATAAATACTAAATACAACAAAACATTACCTAAAAGTAACTACATTAGAAAATGCTTGAGAAAATGTGTCAAGTCTAATGATTTTTTTCCCCTCAGAATACTGTGAATGTTCCGAAAGTTGCATTAAAAATTGATCAGCTTTTAAGAATCCTTATGAATACTTGCCTTTGTGCCTTAACCTGTGAGGAGCTCAGTAATTTCTTGAAAGTACTGTTACTTTTACTAGATCAGGTCTAGAATACATAGTGCTTCACAAAAAACATAGTTTTAAAAATGTTTCAAACTTAATATCAGATAAACTTATACCTGGTTTATTCCATTATTCTAGGCCATCCAATGAAAAATACACTTTGCATGACAAAATGATTTTTGATCTGTCCACACAGAACAATGCTTGCCATTCTCCACACAGGTAGATGCTTTGAAAAACACTCTGTACACTTGAATTGCTCTAGAGGGAACAACATGTAGCCAAAGAAAGATAACTCAAATGTAACTATTTATTAACACTTTGTTGTAGTAATAACCTTTTTGATGGATTGTTGATACTTACTAAGCTTTAGGAGAAGTTCGTTATATTAACTTAAAGTGCTTTTTCTGAAGTATTTATGCAAACAAAACACTCTGTTCATGTAAAGCAAACACAAAAGACAAATTCACAAAGTAAAAATGAATTAAATTCCAAGGTAGAGGAGCAGTTCTGTAAGTTTTGCAATTGTTGAATTCTGTTACAAAATTAGCTTAGGTAGCTGCTGATTAATACTTCTTTACACAGTCACTGGAATGTCCCGTGTTTTAAATTCACAGAGGATTGACCCAAGTATAAATACACTTAATTTTGTTATGAAATTTGCATATCTACTCATGCAATCAATTAATGGACCAACTGTCTTTAGTGGAATGTAATTTCAGTTCTAGTTTAGCTGTGTTGTACATGGTTTCCATATACCTTTCTATACCTTTCTAGCTTGGATGAAATAGTTTTTGGTGGTGGTGGTTTTTTTTGTAGTTTGTTTTTTGTTTGTTTGTTTGTTTTAATCAGCACAGGGAAGAAAGTCCTACAAATCATCTTAGGTATTGGTAAGGAATATGGTGGGGGCAAAGTATATGAAGGAGAAGGAAAGTGAAGAAGTGGAGTTTGGAGAAGGTGACTGGAAATAAATATGAAAGAAAGGTTCTGGAAGGCAAGTGAGTAGTATTCATGGATAAATATGGAATGACTCTGTATAAATAACTGAGATTATGGAATGACTGTGTATAAATAACTGAGATCTCCTCTCCAGGTGCCTACCTGTCCTTGTCAAACTATGTTTTTGCCATGACAGTACTAGGGTCTGAGAGAGAACTCCAGGACACAAACTACAAAGATTTAAAGGAACATGTTGCTGAGAACACCAATGGAAAATTAGAGGTATTTTAAAATTTTTTTGCTCCGGTTTGTAAAGTTTTCAGAAAATATCTGTCGAGTTATTTAGCACATAATAACATGCAGTCATAACTTAGGCAACTTAATTTTCCAAAATATGATATATACCACTTAATTCTTCACAATCTAAGATACAGCAGATAGAAAGATAAATAATACATTCCTCGAATATATATATATATATATTTTTTAATAAAATCAATTTAAAAACATAGCTCATCTCTCACCCTTAGACGTTTTTCAGTGCAACCTAATGGGAAGTACTAAACAATTAGACAAGTAGTGAGTACTATTGTGACAACCGTGTCATATTTGCCATCGTGAGACACTTTTCAGGAACCCAATGTTAACAATGGAAAGTTTTCAGGTAGGAGTTTGTTATTTTGTTTGATACTGCATTCTGTGAATTTTGTTGATGTTTATTTCTAGCTCCTTTTATAGACTGGCTGATAAAATCTTCTGTTAATAAAATTCTGTGGCTCTCTAGAGAGTACTGTACTTGTGCCTGAATTCTGCTTGCAAGTAAACTCTGTATCTCCAGAAAACCACACTTGAAATTAACAAGGTAAGAGGCGAACAGATAATGATGGTCCTCCACCGTAATAAACTCCTAAGAGCATTTTACCATGATTCTTTCTGCCTTCTGCTAAGAGCTGTGTATGGAAGCTACCTTCTTGAAAGTACTCATTTGTCATATACTAATTGCTTATTCTTGAGCAAATCTACGCCCACATTCATACTCAGTTAAAAAAAAAAATTAATCATGGGGTTAGAATAAATATGTTTATTGTACTTATGGGAAAGATGGATAGGATAGGATAGGATAGGATAGGATAGGATAGGATAGGATAGGATAGGATAGGATAGTTTGATTGAAAGGGACCTACAAAGATCATCTAATCTGACTGCCTGTCCTCTTCATGTATAACCAAAAGTTAAGGCATTGAGGGCATTGTCCAAATGCCTCTTGAACACTGACAGACACGGGGCATCAACCACCTCACCAGAAAGCCTGTTCCAGTGTTTAACCACCCTCATGGTAAAGACATTTTTCCTATGTCCAATCTGACCCTCCCCTGGCGCAGCTTTTTGCTGATCCTGCCCGTCCTGCCATCAGTGACCAAGAGCAGAGACTGACACCTCCCTCTGTGCTTCCCCTCCTCAGGAGGTTGCAGAGAGCCATGGGGTCACCTCTCAGCCTCCTCTTCTCCAGACGAGACAACCCAAGTGTCCTCAGACTCTCCTCACAGGGCATGTCTTCCAGACCTTGTACTAGTTGTGTTGCCCTCCTCTGGATATTTTTAAGGTCCTTAACATCCTTTTTGTATTGAGGAGACCAGAACTGCATACAATATTCAAGGTGAGGCCACACCAACACTAAATACAGCAGGAGAATCACCTCTTTTGACCGGCTGGCTGTGCTGTGTTTAATGCACCCCAAAACTCAGTTTGCCCCTTGGCTGCCAGGGCACACTGCTGGTTCACATTGAGCCAGCTGTCAGCCATCACCCCCAGGTCCCTTTCTGCTGAGCTACTCCCCAGCCACTCATCTCCCAGGCTGTGCCTGTATCCAGCATTACTGCATTACAGGTGCAGAACCCGGCTTTTGACCCTTGCTGAATTTCATGCCATTGCTGATTGTCCAATGTTCAAGTCTATCTAGAACTCTCTGCAAATACTCTTGTCCCTCCCAGGAGCCAACAGCACCTCCCAGTTTAGTGTCACTGGCAAATTCACTGAGAATGCACTCCACTCCATATCATTTATAAAAATGTTAAACAGGACTGGCCCTAGAATTGAGCCCTGGGCAACACCACTGATGACCAGCCACCAGCCAGAGGTAGCTCCATTCACTACAGCACTTTGAGCTCTACCGTTGAGCCAGTTCATCATTCACTGTAGCATGAACTGGTTTATCTCACAGTTGGACAATGTGTCCAGAAGGATGCTGTGAGGGATAATATCCAAGGCCTTACTAAGATCCAGAAAGATTAAGTCTGCTGCCTTCCCTTCATCCACCAAGCAGGTGACTTTGTAACAGAAGAAGATCAGATTACCAAGGCAGAACTTCCCCTTCAAGAACTCATGTCAACTATGCCTGGTAATAGCTTTGTTCTTTAAGTGCCTTCCACTGTCCCTCAGGATAATCTTCTCCATAACTTTTCCAGGGACTGAGGTTACACTAACAGGTCTGTAGTTTCCTGGGTCTTCTCTCATGCCCTTCCTGTAGATTGGAATAACACTGGCTAGCTTCCAGTCAGCAGGGACTTCCTCAGACTGGCAAATTGTTGAGAGGGGTCCAGCTATAACACCCACAAATTCCTTCATTACTCTGCAGTGAATCCTGCCAGGCCCCATTGACTTACAAATATCCAATTGATAACTGTTCTCTTACAATTTCAGTGGCTACAAATGGAAAATCATTGCTCCCCCAGTCATGGTCCTCCAACTCAGAAGACCAGGCAGCCCAAGATCTATAATTAATATTAAAAACTGAAGCAAAAAGGGCATTAAATGCCTCTGCCTTTTCCTCATCCTTACTTGTTAGGTGACCATCTTCATGAAGTATTAGTCCAATGTGTCCCTTAGACCTCCTGTTGACATATTTTGAAGACTTTTTTGTTGCCTGACACCACAGTGGCCAATCTTAGTTCAAGCTGTGCTTTGCCTTTTCTTGCTTTCTCCCTGTAAACTGCAGAGAAGGCAATGGTCTGAACTGGAGGACAGTCTTGTTCCTGGTATAATGAAGCCCAGCCTCTACATGAGGCAGTAGTCTTAACTAAGACTCCTACCTGAGAAAGATTCTGGGGTTTTGTTCAATGCTCATATAGGTTGATAGACTTTTCAGCAACAAGTAAAGTTCCCTAACAGTACAGTAACATTAAAAAAACGTATGGATGAAGAATTGTTCTACAAGCATTTAAATAGTTCGCATTCATTTTACTACAGGCTTAAAATATACAACAAATAGCAGAAGGCAATTCTGATTAGTATGAAACAAGTTGTCAAAGGTACAGAATCAGGTATCTGCATTTTTGCTGTGTATAAAAATATTTCAGAACTGCAGTCATTCATAGCAGTATTAGGTTAATGTGATTCTAGTTGAGTAGAGTAGGAATAGCTCCAAACCTACAGTTCTAAAAACAGTAGTGTTGCTTGAAATGTATATCAGTATGAAAGATAAACATCTGTCTCACAATGTAAGTATTCTATAATTATTTTTATTTATTTTGACCTGAACAAAATAGCCTTACCAAAGTGATTTTGCATGTTATGTGATTGACATAACCCACCTTCCATTTTTGTATTCATGCTGAATATTTCTGTCAGATATAAAGGAGACAGTCCATGATGTTGTTGCCTTTCTTTGCCCCAAAGACATATTGCCAGCTCATGTTAAACTCGGTTTCCACCAGGACCCCCGTGTCCTTCTCTGCAAAGCTGCTTTCCAGCTGATTTCTCCCTAACATGTACTGGTGCAGGGATTTGTTCCTCCCCATACACAGGACTCGACAATTCCCTTTGTTGAGGTCAGGTCAGCTCATTACTCCACCTTGTTGAGCTCCCTCTGAGTGGCAGCTCACCCATCTGGTATACCAGCCACTCCCAATTCTGTATAATTTCCAAACCTGAGATACACTTGGCCCCATCATGCAGGTCATTACAAAGAGATAATTATTATGGGATCCAGTATTGGCCCATGGGGTACACTATTAGTGACTGGCCTCCAGCTGGGCTCTGAAACTAGCAGTTCAGCCAGTTTTCAGTTCTATTCACTATCTGATCTGTACTTTCATCAGCTTGTCTATAACAATGTTATGGGAGACAGTGTCAAAAGCCTAACTAAATCCAAATTAAATGACGTCCACTGCTCTCCCCTTATCTACCAAGCCAGTCATCACATTTTAGAAGGTGATCAGGTTGGATCAGTGTGATCTCCCCTTCAAAAATCCATTCCGACTACTGCCAATCACTTTCTTGCCCTTCCTGTGCCTCGAAATGGTTTCCAGGATTACTTGTTCCATCACCTTCCCTGGGATTGATATGAGGGTGGTTGACTAGTAGTTCCCCCAGTCCTTCTTCTTGCCTTTCTGGAAGGCAGGAGTGACATTTGCTTTTTTTCAATTCTCAAGAACCTCTCCTGATGTCCATGACCTTTCAGAAATAACTGAGTGGTGTTGCAATGACACTAGCCAGCTCCCATTGCACCTACAGATGCATCCCATCAGGCTCCATGACTTGTGTGTTCAATTTATTTAAATGTTCCCTAATCTAACCCTCCACTACCAAAGCTGAGTCTTTCTTGCTCCAGACTATCTAGTCTCAGGGACCTGGGATTACTGAAGGAGAAAGTGATCTTGAAAATCAATGAGCTCTCCTGGATCTCTTTTCTCTCCAGGATTGTATCTCATGCAATTCTTCCAGGCAGATGCCTGAACAGCCTAAAGTCTGCTGTATTAAAGTCCATTGTCGTGATCCTGCTTTTCGTCTCGCTTCTAACTTACAGGATTCTGAATTCCACCATTTCATGGCCATTCCAGCCAAGGCTGCCTCCCAGTCTTCAACTCTATCACCACAAATCAAGATGATACTTACACTTTTCACAGCCCAATAAAAGCTATATCTATCTTATTTTAAAACATTATTTTAAAAGTGCTAAGTTTTATAGTAAAATGGTCTTCATGTTGGCAAACTGTTTGAGAGTTGAGCATTATAAATTTCACTTCCTGACTTTTTTGGAGGCTATGATAAATGGTACAACTTAAATTTTGCACAAGATCAGATGTCAAAGTATATCCAATTTGCACAGAACAAAATGAAGAATTTTGACTTAGTTTAGAAGGCATTTAAAAAGTGATAATAAAACGTGTTTCATTTTTAATTTTCAGAAGTATTAAGTATTTAGTTTGCACATTTGGATTCCCTTTGAATATGATACTAGTAATTTGGATTGATAGATTGACCTTCAGACAAATTGGGTAACAAACACAAACACTTCACTTAAATGTCTAACATTCAACATAACAATAGAAAATGCTAAATCAAAGACAAAAAAAAATCATCACAGTTTAAGCAGAAAGCAAAACTGATAGTTTAAAGGCAGTCTATATTTAGAAAAACAAGCTTGTTGCGTTCAACATGTCTTTATCATAGTCTGCTTTCCTTTCTTTTCTTTTTTTTTTTTAATATTATTATTTAGTTGACTGGAGACCTGACTTTGCAGTGATTTGCAACTGAAAAATGCATTGCAGAATTAAGAGACCTAGATCCTGCAAGATCTAGATAGCAACAGTGAACGCATTTATATTTATCAAGCTACAGTAGGAAATGAAGAGTTAAACGGTCATGTATATATTGCAGCATCTCATGCTCAAGTTAGATCAACATGAAATATTTGTTACTCATGCTGACAGCTCACATATGTAACAAAGTAAATGAGAGCAGGTGAAATTTCAGTTTACTTGAAAAAAAAAAAAAAAGATGGACAAAGCTACTCCAAATTATATATTCAAAAAATGTGATCGGTCTCCAGTTCTTTCTAAATGTTGCTGCTAATCTTATCAAAAAAGAACTGCAGCTGTAATACTGATGATGTAAGGGACATACAGCTGAGGCAGCAAATTATATATAATCACATATTCTCTTTGAAATATGTCCATGAATAAAATCCGGTCGTCTGTATAAAGATAAATATATTTTGTTACTGAGGCGGATCTTCTCAAAATCCCAATGGCTATATATCTACATTTTAAAATATGCATATTTGATATCTGCCCCAAAGCCATTTCTTTCTTTTTTTTTTTTTTTTTCAGTGCAGCAGAATTGATTTGTTTGCTTACATACTGAAAAAATAACCCAAATAGTAAAAACTGATATTTTCTTCTCCTAAGTTAAAGAATTTTACTTCCAACAGTGTAGTGCCATGTACTTTTTAACTAGGTCCACTGATACTGTCCAGACAATAAACTTAATAGCCCACCGTATCTGAACAACACCTGAAATTAAGTTACTGAAATGTCCACAATATGAAGCAATAAATATCCACAGTTGGAGTAGTAAAAAGAGCTCTTTTGCCTATTTGTGCTGAAACCAATAGCCAGGGCACGAATTGTGCTCTCAGTTATTTTCTTTGGTATGGTAAACTACAAATATACTAAATGACTTTCTATAAGCAGTACCTATTTGAAACTCCAAACAATCTGCAAAGAACCTTTCAAAACCCGCCTGGAGGCATTCCTGTGTGACGTGATCTAGGTGTTCCTGCTCCGGCAGGGGGATTGGACTAGAGGATCTTTCAAGGTCCCTTCCAATCCTTAATATTCTGTGACTCTGTGATTCTGTGAACCTGAGTATAGCTACAATATACTCCTGAAATTTCAATTTAATGTTGAAAGACTTCTGGACTCAAGAAGACTGAACTACAAGGATATTGAAATCATCCTTGACAATACACATGGCAAGAAATCCAAAGGTTCACATACATGTTAAAACACTTTGACAACACATTTTCCACTCACTCTTCAGTTATGCAGCCATGAGGTGGACCAACATATATTGTTTCATTTTCTTTCCCCCCCTCATATACTCTTTTTTTACTTGCTAGAGACACAAAAGGAAATGCTGAGAGGAAGAGGAAAGAAAATAAATAGGCAAGCAACTTTCATTTCCAATGAAACAGAGAATGTGCTTTGAAATGAGTGGAGTACAATGTCAGTGAGAACTGTTTTCTGTTTGGTACAAATGAATTTGTCTTCTATCCCACATGCTTTCTCAAATACCAGCAGACCCTGGAACCCTTCAGCTTCTAATACATAGCATATACTGTGCATGGAAACCATGGGTAGCTCGTAGGTACAAAGAGTCAAAGGAGATTAGGAAGAATGGAAGGGAGCCATGAAAGGTTCATCCAGTATTACAGGAGAACTCATCCAGCTACCAACTCTTCTCAGTAGACCTTAACTACGCAGAAGCTCTAGTTCTCTAGAGTGAAGAATTGGCAGGTTGTGATAGAAACCCAATGGTATAAAATACAGTAGTTTATAGAGATACTTTTTCTATGCAAAAATATGCTTTAGGCCAACAGTCTTCTGTCTACACCAAATTTTTTAGAGTTAAAATGGGTATCTCTACACTGTACCACACAGCTATAATCCAGACGACAGTGACAGTAAAAGACCTCAGATGGGACATTACTCTTTTTGCTATGGAGTCATTCCCCACATAGGCCTACAATCAAACAGAATTTAAAGATAAAATATTCCCTCCCTGTGTATAATAAAGCTGTTTAGTTTTCTGGAACTGTACACATTCATAGCATTCAGCCTTAACCACAATATAAGGTCAGGGCTTTCATACTAGTCTCAGTGACATTTAAAATTTATGAGGTAAGACTGTGGAACTGACACAGTAATAGACGGCATAAACCTTTTATGGTATTTTTTTTAATTGAAAAATTGAGAAAATTATCATAATCAAAAACATACCAATTTCTTATATGAACGTCCAGCACCTCTTTGCTTATTCAAACTTCACTTGCATCCTTGTTTATATACAAGCTCACATTATTTTATTAAAGTTTACCGAGTGTGGGCTTTCTGTAACGAAAGCATGGAAATATTATGCTGCTTAAACAAATATTTACTGACAGTAATATTTATTCTACAAAGCCAGGATATATTTTGTACTCTATACAGGAAATGTCTTGATTTTTTTCTTTATTGAATTAGTCAATACCGCTACTTGATTGTTTCTCAGTTTCTCTATGATGAAGAGTGTAGTTTCAGAATACTTACAAATAAAGAGCTGGCAGAAAGCATTTACACTTTTAGTCCATTAATTCTACCATCCCTCTATGTTAGCAATTCTAAATAACTTCTAAATGAATACTCATAATACTTTTAGAGGGACACAAACACAAAACCCTGGAAGCTCCTGACTTGAAATTTTGAGAGAGAGAAAGAGAGAGAGAAAGAAAGAAAGAGAGAAAGAAAGAGAGAAAGAGAGAGAGAAAGAAAGAGAGAAAGAGAGAAAAAGAGAGAAAGAAAGAAAGAAAGAGAGAAAGAAAGAGAAAGAGAGAGAAAGAAAGAAGGAAAGAAGGAAGGAAGGAAGGAAGGAAGGAAGGAACGAACGAACGAACAAAGGAAGGAGAGAGAAAGAGAGAGAGAAAGAAAAAAGAAAGAGAAAGAGAAAGAGAGAAAGGGAGAAAGGGAGAAAGAAAAAGAAAGAGAAAGAGAAAGGGAGAAAGGGAGAAAGAAAAGAAAGAAAGAAAGAAAGAAAGAAAGAAAGAGAAAGAGAGAAAGAGAGAAAGAGAAAGAGAGAAGGGGAGAAAGAGAGAAAGAAAGAATCTAGAATTAACATTTCACCTTGCATATTTTTAAGAGTTAAAAACAAAATGAGCATCAGGTCATCAGGCCAAGGATCCACATGGATGTCTTTCTGGAAATAGCACAGTAATAAACTTCAAGTCAAACCTCTAAATAATATTTGGGGTAATTTAATATAAGCATTAGAAAAACATAATCTGAAGCGACATTATTGATGATCTGGATGAGGGGATCGAGTGCACCCTCAGTAAGTTTGCAGATGACACCAAGCTAAGTGCGTGTGTCGATCTGCTCGAGGGCAGGAAGGCTCTGCAGGAGGATCTGGATAGGCTGGAGCGATGGGCTGAGGCCAGCTGTATGAAGTTCAACAAGGCCAAGTGCCGGGTCCTGCAGCTGGGGCACAACAACCCCAAGCAGCGCTACAGGCTGGGTTAGAAAGCTGCAGAGTGGTTAGAAAGCTGCCTGGCAGAGAAGGACCTGGGAGTATTGGTTGATAGTTGGCTGAATATGAGCCACCAGTGTGCTCAGGTGGCCAAGAAGGCCAACAGCATCCTGGCTTGTATAAGAAACAGTGTGGCCAGCAGGGCTAGGGAAGTGATTGTCCCCCTGTACTCGGCTCTCAGCTCGAGTACTGTGTTCAGTTTTGGGCCCCTCGCTACAAGAAGGACATGGAGGTGCTCGAGCGAGTCCAGAGAAGGGCGACCAAGCTGGTGAGGGGTCTGGAGAACAAGTCTTACGAGGAGCGGCTGAGGGAGCTGGGATTGTTCAGCCTGGAGAAGAGGAGGCTCAGAGGTGACCTTATCGCTCTCTATAGGTACCTTAAAGGAGGCTATAGGGAGGTGGGGGTTGGTCTATTCTCCCATGTGCCTGGTGACAGGACGAGGGGTAATGGGCTAAAGTTGCACCAGGGAAGGTTTAGGTTGGATATTAGGAAGAACGTCTTTACTGAAAGGGTTGTTAGGCATTGGAACGGGCTGCCCAGGGAAGTGGTTGAGTCACCATCCCTGGAGGACTTTAAAAGACATTTAGATGTAGAGCTTAGTGATATGGTTTAGTGGAGGACTTGTTAGTGTTAGGTCAGAGGTTGGACTAGGTGATCTTGGAGGTCTCTTCCAACCTAGTTGATTCTGTTATTCTGTGATTCGGTGACATGTATGATGGCATTTTTGTGATACACAGAAGCCGTAATGTCAGATTAAATCTATGTACATCTGCCTATACAACCTATCTCAATGTCAAAATCAGGTGAAACACTACTTGGTGAACAGCTCAGGAATCACTGATTTCTGAATGAAGCTCCTCCTTCACTTTTTTACTGGTGATAGAATTAGAGTATTTCATAAGTATTTCTTTGTAAATTAGGGATGAGGAGATTTTTTAGTCTGGATATTCTACAAGAAAATGAAATTCATGGAAATATTTGATTGAATTCTGTGGTAAATTAAATTTATAGACTCTCCTTACAACCATTAAACACAAACAAAAAGCTACCACAAACTAGAAAACCACCATCTTGTTCATGATTTAATGTCAATTCAGATTTTTTTCCACAGTTTATAGAAATGGAAGAACAATTTTAAAGCAACCTAAAAATGCTTGAATAGACTTTATTGCCATATGTAAGAAAGAAACGTGCAATATGAAATTGTTTTGGTGGACGTAGATCTTTTAAACAATATTTTGATTCCTAAAATGCAAAAATTAATATAATTGCTGCAACTAATGAGAGGAAAGCATAGTTATCTTGACTATGTATTAGAGTAGTGTACAAGTCTGTATCAGGTATGAACAAACATGTTAACAGTTATTTTTCCCCTCACTTCTTTTCTTCTGTTTCAGGTAGGACAAGTTTCATGCTGTTACCTCTTCAAATCTATCTTGAATAGATTCAAAATGGTTTGACAAATCTGTACCAAAACCTTTGTTGTTCTGAAAGATTCAGAAGGATTTGTTCCTCCTATGTCTGTTTGCCTCCCTTGGATAGCTGTTTTTGATCTTTAAGGGCTCTTTTTCTAATCCAAAAAAGGTATCTTATTTCAATAGCTCTAAGAGGAAATAGAACTTTTTGCTGTCATTTATGCACTTATGTCCTCGAGGCTAGATTATAACCTAAAGATAACGGCTGTACTACTCACAGGAAAGCTTTCTCTGAAAAACTAATCGATGCTCTGCATCACCTTGTAGAATGATGCTATTTAACCTAATTTTGACACCCAGCTATGGAAAGAAGAAAATGAAGAGTCTCTGCCTTATCTTCTGTTAAGCAGTTAATGCTCCTAGGATGCAATAATCCTTGCACTGAGAATACAGAGATCAAATGCTAAAATCTAGATGATGCTAGTGAATCTGCATTACATAAAAGTATCTGTTTCAAAAAAAGAATAATTGAAGTAAGTTTTATAAGTGTGCAGCAGTAGGTAATCTTAAACAGCTTTTTTATATATTGAAGAGAAGCATTCAGCAGAGTAGTGTATAACAAATGAAACATTGATGTGGAAACTGTTTAAAAGACAATGGTGATAACTGAAATGTTTCATTGCTCTTTTATCTAGTTTCATTATTCATTTAGACATTTTCACTAAAATTCAAGTATAAAAAGAGGGAGATACAGTCAATAGTAAGGGGGGAACAGCACAGAAGTTGCACATAACCCATAAAATAAAATTCTTGATTCTAGTAAGATTATTCATGTTTTTCTCTTTGAGAAGAGCACACTTAACCTTTTAATAACAAAAGTTTGAATAGTCTAAATCTTTTAAAATGACATTTCAAAATATTTTTATATCTTTGTAGTCATAATGAGATAAAAATGAGTTGTATGACAAAGCTTGACTCAAATCACGTTATCTTTCATTTCATAAAGAAAACAGAATTGAAGATTCTACATAGAAAAAATAAATGTATATACATATCAGAATTTTATGAAAAGAGAGTAAGCCAACATAAAACTGGGAGTTTTGTATATATATATATTTTGCTGTAGTCATTAAAAGCCAAATCTAAGTCTCAACAGAGAAAAAGAAATCCAACTAAGATTAATAACTAAGCCTTTCATAACACCCAGTAGTAAATATTGTTTTGGAAAGGGTAGTTAGTTACCTATCAGAAAGTCTTTTGTCATAAAACAAACAAACCAACCCAAGATCCTTTCTATTGTCATGTCAGACGTTATTCTTATTTCTATTGCTTATAAACACTTTTCAGAAAATTGTATAGGCCACAGTTTTGTTTTAACTGAGGCTGGGTTTCTTTCCATGTTTCAGGCATATTAAGATCTTATTTTCTAAAGCAACATTTCAGTTTGTAACTAATACAAGAACAACAGAGCATATTACAACTGTTTCTAGGCATTAAAGATCTGTCTTTATTACAGATAGATTTGTTGAGTTACAAGATAGAAACAGGATTCAACATTTCTAGACTGAGTAATAATTTTCTTTATTCCATTATTCATAAAACATTTCCTTTTTTTTTTTGTGTGTGTGTGTGATGCTTCAGAAATGCTTAAATTGCCTTTGCATTTTATATCATGTATAAACCAATAGTGCATAATAACAAAAGTAATGGGCCAATGTTCATGGCTAGTAAATATTATCAATGATTTGTGATAAAATAAACTTTAAAACATGGCTAAAAATAAGAAGGAATATTCTGTTGAATTTATTACTGGAGAAAGCTGCAAGTAAAGTCATAACTTCAGATTCAGACATGGAGTTTAATTATTGTTATCCACTTATTGCACAAAATTCTAGTTCTGAGATGAAGAAGCAGCTGTAAATATCCTTGTGAAATGTCATTTACAACTGAATATTTTATCCCTGTCTACAAAGAGAAACAACAGCTGAGGCCACTTTGAAAGACTGTTGAGACCTGGATGATCTCAGCTGGCTAAAGAGCCAGATCCCTCTGTATGATGTACATGTCAAGATCCAAATTTAAGCCTAGTTTTGTACAGTGTTTTGCATGACATCTTTGTAAAGTTTCACCAAATACTTAAAGTAATAAAATTAGAAATTACTCATTTGAAATTAAAGATGATTCAACAAAAATCATAGCAGTCTGTTTTTTGCTCAAAAGCAGATGTACAGCCTCTGGAATTAATGGAATAGAAATGTAGTCTTGTCTACAGACAAACCCACTAATCAGCAGCTGATTTTCACATTAAAGTTAAATGCCATTCTAAGACCTGTTGTATTTCATTCCAGAGAGGCTATTTTACAGTTAGTCAATATATAGACTGACATAGGACACAAAATATAGACAAGTGATCGGGTTATTTTAGAAAGAATGTACTTCAGTCACTATGCAGATTGGCAGTGGCTTCCAGGATTTCTGGCTGTATATATCATAAAAGATATATTTTTATATTTTTATCTCTTTACTGGAGATGTGTGTTTCTCCCAGTCAGTCTGTTCAGTTTTTGTGTTCAATTATGCCACAGCCTGCTCACCTGGAACATGACTGTTACCTCAAATGTGTACCATGAAGTCAGGTGTTGTCTAAAAAGGGTACCTGGTTAACAGCTTAGATCTGCATGACATGCATAAATAGAGAGCACTGCTGGCCAAAACTCTATGCACAGTAATAGAAATATTCTCACACTGATCCAACCGGAATCTACTCGTGCTTTTTACTTCCAGCAGTTTAATTCATACCTGCATAGTTACATAAATGAAATGCCTCCATAGCTCTCTCAGATTATGTCCCTGTGCCCCTTTACAGCCCAATGAAGTTCACATTATAACACCTGCAAAATTAAAAACCTTTATGAATGCACAAGCACCCTGATTTTAGAGATGTATTTTTAGATAAATAGAGGAAGAAGCCTGCAAACAGAATGGTACACTGCTGCCCTTACTACTCTTCTATTTTCCCTATCCAATTTAACTTTTTTAGACTGCTTCTGATTTTATTTTTTTATCATGCTGCTTCTTATGTAACTCCTGCCTCAGATTAAGAATGAAAACAAACACACACACACACACAAAAACAAACAAAAAAAATGCACCATTTCATGATGCTAATCAAAAAAGTCTCATCATACTAATGCATGATCATAATAGCAATAGTTGATGTGTAGTTTCAGAGACTTCTGAGATAAGATACTCGATATTGCTTCATATTCATATGACTAACACAGTCACAGACACGATTTTCTCATTAGTCATGTTGCTTTTCTTTTGAACTGCAATTGCTCATAGATTAACCTTTTGTGAGCTTTCCACTTTAGTAACTAGATTACTTTCTGGAGTTCATGCAGTTAATTTTGTGTTCTGTAGCAGTTATGTAGTTACAAGATGTTGTCCCCTCCTCCAGTAGGACTGCTTTCATCAACAGTGATTTCATTCAGCATCATAATGCCTATTCACTTAGTTCACTCCCTCAGCTTCCTTGCATTTACTTCCAGCTTTGATAACCTGTATTATTATCAACTGCAAACTTTGCTCTGTTTATTCCATATCCTTAATTAACGAACTAAACAAAAATTATAACCCTGCTAAACTGCTGCAATCATACAAGCTATTATTTTGTTATATTCTAATGGTTTTTTTTATTTTTATTTTCATTTTTATTTTTTCCACATAATAGTATGCAGAAACACACACCATCTTGTTCTTAATTGGGAGTTTCTTCTGGCAGATTGGCTTTTTTTTTTTTTTTCCTCTATTGGATTTTGAATGTCACCAGAATACTTCATGGAATAAGAACCATATGATATTAATCCACTGATATTATCCAACAAAATCTACTTCACGGGTATGCAGAGGTGAATCAAAATAACAGGAACCCGTTAAAAGGTACGTTACCTGTACTGAAGCTGTCAGCTGAATATATACGTAAGTACTTCCCTAACAAGTTGAATACATATTACTAAGACTCAATCAAAGAATAGCTTAAAATAAATAAATAAATAAATAAATAAATAAATAAATGAACTGCACATTACTTCATCCTTCACGATTCTGCCAGTTCTATATAAATCCAATTATTTTGGATTTTAAATTGCATTAATGTAATGAAAGAATTCATATTCATATACAAATATACAGTAGTAAACCAAATTAATCAATCTCTCAACCACTGAGCAATTAACTTAAGCTTTGTAAGTGTATCCAGGTGTCTCCAACAGTTCAATAAATCAAGACAGCAACTAGGACTTAGAATATGATACAAAATAGTATATGTATTAATCCAATAAAAAAATAAAAGCATAATTATTGTGAAATTCAGGACAAATTAGGCCTACTCAGAGAAATGCATTGTAGACATGCTGAATTTGTCAGAATTTCTCCAGTGAACTAAGCCAAAATTCTCAAAACTGATGGATCACAGATATTTACCCATCATTGTGATGCTAACTCTGATCTTGATGTCTAAGCAAAGACCCTGGTTGCTGATACCATTCCCACCTAAATTTTACAGTGTTTTAAATAAAAATAAATCTTTGCCTTAGAGCATTTCTGATTTTTCCCTTTCCTTTGATATTATTTTACATTTGATATCTTTGGGAAAATAAATACAAACAAATCTCTGAAAGGACATTAATTTTAGAGAAACTCATACTCTAGATGACTATATTACTCATTGCTTCTATATTCTCCTTGAAGCCTTATAGGTTCATAAAAAATAAGCTAGCATTTATTTGGCACATATTAAACCATCAAGTCCAAGTGAAATGCTTTGTTAAATATACATCAAATGTTTCATTTTGAGTGTTGACCTTTTAACAAAGTAACTTTGTTCTATGCAGATTGTGTTATCTTCAGCCCATTACCAAAATTAATTGTCAGAAGAGTTATAATGGTCACCTTACCATAACATCGTATTGAAAGTGTATGTGCATATGTGTCTATTTGTTGATGACAGATTATTGCATGTCATACTTTGTAAAATAAATGAACCAAGAAAAATATACAAGTAAATAAAAATAAACCATTAATTTTTAAGCAAAGCATCAGCTATGTTACATATCCTGGCTTTAAATGCATAAATAACAGGAGTTTTAGATTAGACTTTGCCAAGCTTACAAGTTAATTCAGGTTTAAATGTCATTGTAATCTTCACTTTGCATATATTTATATTAATTTAAAATTAAAATTATGGTCTAACATGTTTTCAGCTTTCTGTAATCCTCATTGTTTTTGCTTACCAAGAACTATAATCTTTGATCATTCAACTATGTGATCCCTGCTGTCAGGTACACCTGTTTCTTTCCAAAGGAAGAACATGAAGACTCACAGAAGAATCAACAGCTTAATGTCATCAGCTGCATGCGACATATAAAAAGTCAAAAGGCAGGAAGTAATACTGCAGAGTATTTTTCAGTGCAGCAAAACCTGAATTCCTGGCTAAGAGAAGGCAATGCAAACAGAGCTCATTACTGGATATAACTGATAAATTCTGATCTTGTTAGAAGATGCCATTTGTATGCACATACACATCTTCTTCTCTCATTTTGTCTTTTTTATAACAATGACATTGGCACTAATCAAACTTTTGATTAAACTCTAATTCCTAGCTTTCAGCAGAAAAAAATAGAGAACTTCATAATAATTTTTTTGAGTAAGATAAGCTACCAGCCTCCAAAAAGCTGTGTTAGAATTTTCTTAAAGTGATAGAATACAGTATTCTTAAATTTGAGCTAATTAATTTACATAAAGATCACAGAGTAACTTCAACCAGTAGTAACTTCTAAACAGATTATGTGCCAAAGTATGCTTCCCTTAAAAAAAATTCAGTGTGGATGCAAAAAATTCAGTTGTGGAAGCTGTGGATGCCCCATCCCTGGAAGTATTCAGGCCAGGTTGGATGTGGCTTTGGGCAACCTGGTCTAGTGAAAAGTATCCCTGCCTGTGGCAGGGGTTTGGAACCAGGTGATCTTTAAGGTTCCCTGCAACTGTAGACGTTCTATGATTCTATGATTTTGATCAATATGAAATGCTCATAAATGCTTTGAAGAAAGACAAAGAACCTCCCTGTGCTTGGTAAACAGTAAAAAAAATTAGGCCATAACTAATGTTATAGTAAGAGTACCTTTATATGAGGGTAATAAAAATTTAGCTGTCAGCAAAGGCAAGATAATGTTTATCATGGCAGCTAAGTAGGAGATATACCTGACTAGAAATTTAATCCAATCACACAGGAAACTTGTTCTCAGTTTTCTTATACTTGGAAACACAAAGAGTTTTACCTCCATTTCCTGAGGAGTTTTATCTTATTTAAGGGTGTATTCTCAGTAATATAAAGAACTAATACTTTAACACTACAATGTTATTATTTATTTTATTTTATTTTATTTTATTTACTTGTGGACTCCTTATGCAGGTTCTCTGTGAAGTAATCACTTACTTACAGTATGTAATCACATCCTGAGGGGTCTGGAGAACAAGTCTTATGAGGAGCGGCTGAGGGAGCTGGGATTGTTTAGCCTGGAGAAGAGGAGGCTCAGGGGAGACCTTATCGCACTCTACAGGTACCCTAACGGAGGCTGTAGTGAGGTGTGGGTTGGTCTATTCTCCCACGTGCCTGGCGACAGGACAAGTGGTAGTGGGCTAAAGTTGCGCCAGGGGAGGTTTAGGTTGGATATTAGGAAGAATTTCTTTACTGAAAGGGTTGTTAGGCATTGGAATAGGCTTCCCAGGGAAGTGGTTGAGTCACCATCCCTGGAGGACTTTAAAAGACATTTAGATGTAGAGCTTAGTGATATGGTTTAGTGGAGGACTTGTTAGTGTTAGGTCAGAGGTTGGACTAGGTGATCTTGGAGGTCTCTTCCAACCTAGATGATGCTGTGATTCTGTGATTCTGATGTTACATTTGGCTAATATACACAGCAAAGGGAAGAGAAATACTAATACACACACAGAGGGAAGGAAATGAAGTCTCCCATTACTCTTCAGTTTTGTTCCCTTGCTGCCTCTTTGTCTCAGCATAAAGGGACAAATGACTGTTTGAAGACTTCACTCCATACTGTTTCTGCATTACTTGAGGGGATGGTTTTTATTTTTTATTTTTTGTACTTGATTTTAAGCTGTCTTTAACTTCAGTGTACCAGCTTATCACCAATGTTGTTTACTGTGAATTTCTTGTTCTTTTCGTATTTTAGTATTACATTATGCCACTGATGGAATGTCTTCCTTCCAATAGTTTTCTGTTGACTAGTATGCCAGTACTATGACATGTACAGCCAGATGTTCCTTCATATAGTTTCTTAGTAGCATTTCTCTTTGAAGATTAAAAGACACACAAATAAAATCCTAAACAGAAAGTAAAACAGCTTATTTAAGTATATCAGAAAATGCAAGACAACTAGGAGATAAGAAATGTTGCATAATACCAGACAGGAACTGTTATCTGTATTAATGATGATGTGGGTTTATATGTCAAGCAAGAAGATTCAGGATTGATTTTGAACTTTAATAATAAAGGAGAAGTAGAGTTCCACTGTTCAAGCTTCTAACCAGAAGATACAGTTATATTGAAAATGTAGGTGTTTTAAACTTCTTGAGAACAATGTAATATACCTTCCACTTTCCCAGACCTTAAACAAACAGTAAAAGCTCTTTCTGCCTTGAAAAGTGAAAGGATTTTGATTTCAAGAAATGTGTAAAAGTGTATTGAGATTTAACACAATGTTATTGTATAAAGGAAAGATAAAGGACACAGCATGACAGGCAAGAAGGTGTTAATAAAGGTCAGCTACTAAATCAAAAAAAGAAAAATAATTTGGGGAGGGGGGGAATGAAAGAGTGACAAAAAAGATGACATTAGATTTTTAGCTGTAACAATCTGTTTCTAAAGTCTACATTTTGTTTTTGGCCTTCTGTGGTAGTTAGAGTGAAATTTACGTTTCAGAAGATGGGAGATTTGTCAGTCTAAGCACTGAAGAGGAACAAAATAATAAATTTTATGTTTAAAGTTACAGGTATTCAATTTACCCTTCTTTGAATACACACCCATGAGGGAAATAAATTGTACAATTCTGTGATACACAGTAATAATAAACGTGAACTGACACTTTAGAGTAGTAGTAACACAGTGCTAATCACTGAGACCAGCATTTGGCTGTCCATATTAACCGGTGTCAACTCCATTAGGTGGAATTGACCTCACAGTGAAATATAAGCAAGAGGAGCAGGGGAAGAGTTTTGACATCTTCCTTCTTCTGTTCAGAGACCTGAATTAGTTGTACAGCTAAAATATTTTTTTCATTATTCCCAGTGAGATCTGTCTGATCTGACCACACTGCAGCTTCTGGATATTTCAGCTTTTAATAGGTCTATTCCAAATAAAGTTTAACTATTATTTTCATACTATCATATACCTGAACAGATCGTCTCAAGAGATATTCACCCCAGTTACCAGAAGCCCTGATACTGAAGAAATAAGCTTTCTCTTGAAACTTGCCTACATGGAATGTAGACAATAAATAAATAAATAAATAATATATATATATATATTGCAATAACAATGTTACTTACCACAAAAGTAGTCACATTCATTCCTACAATTATTGTCTGAGAACCTGCATCAGCACATGGATATAGTCTCCAAAACCATGGCTTAAAATCTCCCCATTGCACTTTTTCCTTTGCTGCTTTCCAAAAGATATAATAAATATTGTAATGAACATACCAATTCCCTTATTTTCCTTCTCTTTCATTTGAAAGCATTAAACACCTCTAATTCTGTCAGCATGTAAAAAATGTTGCCACAGAAATCAGATGTTTTATTGTACATTTTATTTATCATTTTATTATTTATTATTTATATATTATTTATTTCTTAATCTCAGCAACTTCAAATTTTTGTTTAAACCATTTGCCTTTTTATATGAATTTCCCCTGGAAAGCTGATTGTCATGAAGACCATAATTTTTTCATCACTATTTTGGTAGAAATTTTGCTTCTGCTAATATTTGCTAAAGATTCAAAAGCCAGACATTAGAAAGCAGGTATGATAATTTATTAACAACCTGTACACTCATCTCAGACTGAGTCTTCAGGATTCCAACAGAATCTAATTCATGCTGGCCAGGCTCACAGAATTAGAATATAAATATTTTATGATGCACCTGGGTCAGGGCAATCCCATACATGACTACAGGCTGGGTGATGAGAGACCTGAGAGCAGCACTGCAGAGAAGGACTTGGAGGTACTGGTGGACGAAAATCTCAGCGTGAGTTGGCAGTGTGTGCTTGCAGCCTGGAAGGCCTGGAAGGCCAAAGCAGAATCAAAATAAGTGTGGCCAGCAGGTTGAAGGAGGCAATTCTCCCCCTCCACTGTCATAAGACCACACCTAGGGTACTGTGTTCAGCTCTGGGGCCCCCAGCAAAAGAGAGAGATAGATGTGTTAGATTGTGTCCAGAGGAGAGCAATGAAGATGATCAGCGGGCTGGAGCACCTCTCCTATGAAGAAAGGAACTAAGAGATGCCTGGAGATCAACTCCCCTTGTCCTTATGGGGGACTTCAACTTGCCAGACATCAACTGGGATCACCACACGACCGACACGAGCAAGTCCAGGAGGTTCATAAAGCACCTAGATGATAACTTCTTGGCGCAGGTGCTAAGGGAGCTAACTAGGAAAGGTGCCCTCCTAGATCTGTTGCTGGAGAACAGAGAGGGTCTTGTGGGGGACATGGCAATTGGCGGCTGTCTCGGCCATAGTGATTATGAAGTGGTTGAGTTTAAAATTTATGGCGACAGGAGGAAAACTGCCACCAAGACTTCATCCCTGGATATGGGGAAAGCAGGCTTCAGGCTGCTCAGGGAACTAGTCAGCAAGGTCCCCTGGGAAACTGCTTTTGAAGGCAGTGGCGTCCATCAGTGCTGGTCCATCTTTAAGCACTGCCTCCTAAAAGCACAGGATCAAGCAATTCCAAAATATCAGAAGTCAGGCAGGTGGGGCAGAAGGCCAGCCTGGCTGACCAGGGATCTTCTACTAGAGCTTAGGCGAAAAAAGAAAACGTACGGCTGCTGGAAGGAGGGTCAGGCGACGTGGAAGGAATACAGGGACACTGTTCATGTTTGTAGGGAGAAAATTTGTGTGGCCAAAGCCCAGCTAGAGTTGAAGCTGGCCAAGTCTGTGGGAGACAATAAAAAGGTTTTTTTTAGGTATGTCAATGGAAAAAGGAGGACCAAAGAAAACATAGGTCTGCTACTTCATGGGGAAGGTCACCTCACAGACAATGACATAGGCAAAGCAGAGATGTTTAATGCCTTCTTTGCCTCCGTCTTCAACGCTGATGATGGGCTTCAGGACCCAGGGTGCCCTGAGCTGGAGGACCATGACAGTGGGAATGACAAACTCCCAACCGACCCTGAACGTGTGCGGGATTTGCTGCTCCACCTGGATCCATACAAGTCCATGGGTCTGGATGGGATTCATCCCAGGGTGCTTAGAGGCTGGCTGACGTCATCGCGGGACCTCTCTCAATTATTTTTCAACGATCTTGGGAATCTGGAGAGGTCCCAGTAGACTGGAAGCTGGCAAACGTTGTGCCAATTTTCAAGAAGGGTAAGAAAGAAGACCCTAGCAATTACAGGCCTGTCAGTCTCACGTCAGTGCCTGGTAAAATTATGGAGAAGATAATCCTTGAAGTTATTGAAGCGCACCTGGGGGACAATGCAGTCAATGGTCCCAGCCAACATGGGTTCATGAGGGGTAGTTCCTGCCTAACAAATTTGATTTCCTTTTATGATAAGATCACCCATCTAGTCGATCAAGGGAAACCAACTGATGTGATCTCTTTGGACTTCAGCAAGGCTTTTGACATGGTTTCCCATAGGATCCCACTGGACAAAATGTCCAGCATACAGATAAACAAAAACATCATATGATGGGTGAGCAATTGGCTGACGGGCAGGGCTCAAAGAGTTGTGGTAAACGGGGCCACATCAGGCTGGCGGATGGTCACTAGTGGGGTCCCTCAAGGCTCCATTTTAGGGCCAGTGCTCTTCAATGTTTTTATAAATGATTTGGATGTAGGACTAGGTGTTTTGAGCAAATTCGCTGGCGACACCAAACTTGGAGGAGTTGTAGACTCGGATGAGGGTGGAAAGGCCTTGCAGAGAGGTCTGGACAGATTGGAGAGCTGGGCAATCACCAACCACATGAAGTTTAACAAGAGCAAGTGCCGGGTCCTGCACTTGGGATGGGGCAACCCTGGCTATACGTACAGACTGGGCAACGAGACGCTGGAGAGCAGTCCTGCAGAGAGGGATCTGGGGGTTGTGGTTGACAGCAAGCTGAATATGAGCCAGCAGTGTGCCCTGGCAGCCAGGAGGGCCAACTGTATCCTGGGGTGCATCAAGCACGGCATCACTAGTCGGTCGAGGGAAGTGATTGTCCCGCTCTACTCTGCGCTGGTGCGACCTCACCTCGAGTACTGTGTGCAGTTCTGGGCACCACAGTACAAAAAGGATGTAAAACTGTTGGAGAGTGTCCAGAGAAGGATGACGAAGATGGTGAAGGGACTAGAGAGGAAGACATATGAGGAGCGGCTGAGGTCACTTGGCCTGTTCAGCCTGGAGAAGAGGAGGCTGAGGGGGGACCTCATCGCAGTCTACAGCTTCCTCGCCAGGGGGAGTGGAGGGGCAGGCACCGACCTATTCTCCTTAATCACCACTGATAGGACCCGCGGGAATGGTGTCAAGCTGAGGCAGAGGAGGTTTAGGGTGGACATCAGGAAGAGGTTCTTCACCGAGAGGGTTGTCGTACACTGGAACAGGCTCCCCAGTGAAGTAGTCACTGCACCAAGCCTGTCTGAATTTAAGAAGCGTTTGGACTGTGCACTTAGTCACATGGTCTAAAATTTTGGGTAGACCTGTGTGGTGCCAGGAGTTGGACTTGATGATCCTTATGGATCCCTTCCAGCTCGGGATATTCTATGATTCTATGATTCTAATTGGGGATGTTCAGCCTGGAGAAAAGAAGGCTTGGGAGAGAATTTATTGAGGTCTTCCGCTACTGAAAGGGGTTCTAGAAGAAAAATGGGGAGAGATTCTTTATCAGGGAGTGGAACGACAGGAAAAAGAGTAACAGTTTTAAACTTAAGGAGGGTAGATTTATACTAGGCACTAGGAAGAAATTATTTACTCAGAGGAGGAGTAAAGAATTCTCTAAAGAACTCTTTACTGGAACTGTTTGCCCAGAGAAGCTGTGTATGCCCCATCCCCTGAAGTGTTCAAGGCCAGGTTGGATGGGGCTTTGAGCAACCTGGTCTGGTGGGAGGCTTCCCTGCATGGGGCAGGGGCTGGAACGAGATGGTCTTTAAGGTCCCTTCCAACCCAAACCATTCTATGATTCTATGATTTAATGCTGAATTTCATTGGAGTGTTAATTCTTTCACTTTATATGCAGCATATCTACCCTTAGATAATATCTTATGATTTAATTCTCTTCCCTTCTCTTTCCTTCTTTTTTTTCTTTTCTTTTCCTGGTTTTCTTTCTTGTCCCAATCCACAAGTCACTTTTAAAATATTTTTTAAACTTATAATTGGAATACATAGTAAATACCTACTCGTTACTACCTACTCTGCTATATTCTCCACAAGATATCAACACAGGAACAATCAGAGTACAAGGAGAAACATGAGGAACCAATAATGATTAAAGGTACTACATGCACACACATGCGTCACATGACAAATTTCCCAAGAAACCAGTAGATTTCAGTCTAATCTTTCCACTGTGATTACCCGCAGCAAGGTAGAATTCTGCAGGACCTCTCTCACATTTAATAAAAGGTTTTAGAAAATATATTGGTGTGATTTTAAAGTGTAAAGGAGACTACATGTGTGTGTGTATATATATATAACTCATTGATAAGTCTCCCGTTTAGGTGTTTTCTTGCCAAGCTCCAGCTACATTGCCTGTATACTAAAAATAAATAAATAAATAAAAATTCAATAAATCAATAAATTATAAGTGATGTATGACGAATGAAAGTGTATGATTTATTTCACTTCTGGAAAAATCAGCACCTAGCTAAGTCAACCAAAGGGGAAAAAAATTATGTATATATATATATATATATGTATAAATATATGTATAAACCTCTTATACAAGATTTAACATTTTTCATCTTTATGCTGATTAGCCCCATTCAGGTAAATTGCCCAGGTACAACATGAAAGGGAAATTCAAGCTCAAGTTATGAATAAAAACAAAATAAAACAAAACAACCTGTCTCATAAAAAAAAAAAATTAAGACAGAATCTTCATGAATGCCACACTCATGCTACTGATATTTCTTTGACAAGTGACCACTCTAAAAGGAACATTTCATTCTTAGAAGTGTTACTTTTAATCATCACAACTTCTCCTTTCTCCCAGTTTATTTAATAGGAAATCTGATATCCATTTGCCAAACTGAACATTGAAGAACAACAGCTGTCATTTGTAATATGAATATCTCTCTGTCAGTATTGCTGGCTATAATACCCAGCTCACTGGCAAAGATTCCTATCTAATCATAATGAAATGCTACAGAACTCAATAGTTTTTTAGGAATCATAGCCAAAGAATACACTTCACCATCGAGGTGTTCAATTACTAAACTACCAGCCTTCCACAGTCCGTAAGAGCGCAACACCATTGTCTGCTTTGTCTGTGGTACCAAATGTTCTTGGAGGACAACAGACCATGTTTGCAGAGCATGACCCCAAGAATGAGATACAAACATCTCTGACAGCAGGGTAGGGCTGATTTAGAAAGAAAGTTAAATACAGGCACTAGAGAAGTAAAGAAAAAATGATAAAAAAGGATGGTGCTAATTACAAAATCAAGACTTGAAAAGATCATCAAGATTCATTTCTTTAAATGAAGGAAATCAAGCCACACTAGAGATTTCAAGAACAGAACTGAATTTTATGAGAAGAGCAGTTTTCCTCCAAAGCAATTTAAAAGTGGATGACTAGCTAAAAATAACTCACTTAAAAATATGGTCAAAGAAAAGCAAGAATACAAATCATTAGACTAAAATGACCCCTTGTAGTAAACAAGGAAGGCCACTTCTGAACAGAAGTAAGTTATTTAGCGTTCTGCCAACTCGAAGAAACAGATGTGTCTCACCAGAATTGCAACACCACAAACAGAGATGAAGAAATTTCATTTCAAAGTGTACATAACTAACTCTTAAAGAAAGGAAAACTAAAATAGATGGAATATCAAAATTACACTTTTTAGAAGTAGTGTATGTTTAGTGAGGTTTACCAATCACAGACCACAATTTAGTTATGTAAGTGTTTGAGACTTGAGAGGAGCAGGAAATATACCTGCTCTGTTGAATTTCAGGATGTACAGACATTTACTACCATAGGCTTTGAAAAAAAAAAAAAAAGTTTTTAAAAAAAAAAGTAAGATTTTAGCTGGGGTTTCTAAGCAAGTTGGAATTTTTGATATAATTTATTGTAAATTCAAAATTAATTCTAAATGTAAGAACACCTGTTTTTTATTTTGTTTATAATTTAGGTGTTAGCAATAATTTTCAGGTTTGTTTGTTTATATTCAGCAGTTGAAAATACAGATTATGATGGCAGAATTCTCCTGAGATTTTCAAATACATTCCACCTAAAAAAACAGAGTTTTCCTAGAACCAGCATTTGGAAACAACTCCCAGGTCAAGAATATAGACTTCTGTAGTATACACACTTTCTAAACATATTAATTTTCAGAAAATAGTGGTTTTACTAGAAATATCACCGAACAGCTATTTTGCAACTTAAATACACTTCTCAAACAGCATTTTAAACAGATTTTCGTAAACAAAAAAATATGCAATATGAAATAGGTATTTGAAACCAATAATACAGATGTTTGCCCAAGATAGTTTACTGCTAATTTAGCTGGCTGATAAAAGCGATACAGTCTTCTGTGGAGTGTTTTACTGATACAGAGATAGGTATTCACTGAAGAGGTCAGTATATACTTTTCTACAAGTAATACACAGAAAGACAAAGGTCAGTGTCTTTCTCATGAGAAAGTATAACTAGACATTCGTTCAGGTATGTTGTTATATATATTGTTAAAATAGGTATATAGAAAGATATTCGTACACTGTTTCACCTCCAGAAATAAAAAGGTTTAGGTTAACATTCTTTATAAAATTGTCCCCGAATTATTTTCATTTGAAACTAACATTTAATAAATGAGATGAAGTCCAGAAAAAAAATAAAAATAAAACAACCCTTCCTTTTCTCAAAAGTTCTATATGGGGCAGTATTGGAACTCAGCTGCAAGTAATTACATCTCTACATCTGACTGGCTATTAAATATTTTTTTTACTCAAAATTTACAGGTGTAAATTTCCAGTCAAACCTAAACAAGTAATTGGAATAAGGTTTTCTTTCTTTAGTCTTTGGGCATTTGCATTTGAAACTTTGCATTTAAGGATTATTATTATTATTATTATTATTATTATTAATGCTTTTTTTTTTTTTTCCTTTCCTTCTTTTCAAATAATCTCTTCTCACATTTTTCTTCTTCAGGAATACCCATGTTTTGGCTCCATGCCTTTTGGAACATCTAGATGCTGCTGTAGAAATAGCTTTACCTCAAGCTGAGTGGTCATAAACTCTGATTTCTGTCTTCCAGGACAGAAATGTATCTCAAAACTTCAGAGCCAGTAAACAGGCCATTTAAATTTCACTCTTAATGTAATTCTCTGCGAGCTCACATGTTTTGTAGTTCCTGAAGAACATTTCCTGAAGAGAAGCTTGTGAGGTTGAATTCAAGTATTACTGGGCCAAGTTAAGTTCTGTATGAAGTTGTTCCACTAGCTGCTTTGATTTAAGAAGCCATCAGAAGCTGAGGAGAGAAAGATACAGATCTACCCATCTGTGTAAGAATTATTTTTGTCTAAAAAGAAAGAAAATGTAAACATCAGATTTTACACCATCATTTCTTTTGTGAGGCAGCCCAGTGGTTATTTGTATGCTGAAGTTATGCCATGTGGCACATTGACAGTCTTACAAAAACAAAAACAAAAAACAATATGGAGGGGAGACTTAGTGGGATGACTAGATACAACTGAATTCTTTCTCTGAAATACTACAGATATAAAAACATAAAGAATGTTAAAGCTGATGTCTATATCCTCTTTTTTTCCCACAAACCTTAGTCCTCAAACCTTAAAGACAAATTTGTAGTTGAGTACTGGCACAAATATGGGCACATATTTAAGTAGAATCTTATTTTCCATACACAGTTTTCCACAGGAAAATAAAAATATATGGGTTTAATCTTGTTGCGCAGGAGTTTCAAAAACAGAATGTAAAGGATTTTCACAAAATTGTATGTTCAAATTCAGGAGCAGGTTATATGCAAGTTAAGTCAGCATAAAGCAGATGCCATATTTAAGTTCTGCTGCTTTCTACAGAAAATAAGGTGGTATAGAGTAAAGAAAGCCATTACTCTAAAGTATAGAGATTTTTGCATTTTGAAGGAAATTGTTTAGTGCAAGAGGGTAAAATCTTGGCTTACAAAGTAAGGATTAAAAATACTATCAATCTAAACAACATTTTCCCCATAAAGGAACTGATTGCTTATGAGCACTGAAAGATTGATAAGAGAAAAAAAATCATTTAATAAAGTTTAAATACTATCTGATTATCATTTGGTTGTTTAAGAAAAGTCAAACATGGTGCAAAAGATTTTTGGTAATTGCTTTTATTTTTATTTATTTATTTTTTCTTTCTAAAAGTATTTGATGTATTGGATGTTAAATGGTTGCTACTCTGAAAAATCCATTATGGTATTATCCTTAAATTATAAACTAATATATTTTTAGTACACAATTAAAATACAGAACAGAAAAAAAATGTTCTTAGCCTGCTTACTCTTTAAACTGATGCAAATAATAGTGGAAGATTTCTCTTAGTTTACTCTGTATGCTTTAAACACTTTTTATTTCCATTAATTGTATTTGCAATCTAGCAGGATAGGAACAAAACCAAAAGGTATTCCCATCTCTTTGAGACTTTTTAAAAACTCTGTTCAGGCCTCTGCAGAGCTCTATTTTCTCATTTTCAGATGGCAAAGTTATGGGCAACGTTTGTAAGGAACATAGCTAAGATTCTCCCTGGGTGATACAGGAAATACCAGGACTGAACATACAGACTAATTTGATACATTCCAATATTATATTGCTACTTTTAAACATCTGTCCTAAAGTACCAATCCCATAATAAACAATACTCTGGTGCCTCAATTTGTTGAATATATGTATGGATCTTTGGAGAAGTTAATTTCAAAACTATGATGATTCTGCAGTGCAACTTGGAGTGTACATGCAGGTTCTGTGTCTAAGGAACCACTGTCGTTATGCTTTCATTGCATGCATTGCGAAATAACACTGCTTCAGGCTGTGGGGAATACAGACTAATGAAAGGATTAATTTCTTTTTTGTGCTTTTTCTTTTAATGTAGAACCTAAATATAAATACTTAGACTCAAATGTTATTGGATTATACATATACTTGACAGAGATGGGCTATTCCATTGCAATCAGTGAGGCTGTTCACTCATGGATCACTAACTACAGATGTCAAGGACTGCAAGAACAGAACCTTAGCTACCAATATACAGAGGGAAGAAAAAAAAAAACACACAAAAAAAACCCAAAAAAAACCCTGAAAATTAAAATTATTCATGTTCAAAAATATTTCATATTCTATAATTTCTATTACAATTATGATGAAAACATATGAACAAGTGATTCTGTAAGCCCAAAACACCCTCAAGAGACCATAGTGCTTGTTTTAGTAAGCACTATTTAGTTAAGAATAACCCTGAAGAATATATTAGTAAAACCACAAGGACAAAATGAGGAAGAGGAGGAAATAACAGCTAACAGTGATGAAAGTGACTTCAGCGTAATCACAAACAGTTGTGGCTATATGTATAAATATGAAAGCTTGGGTTCAAAGACCTTAACATCCTTTTTATATTGTGGAGACTGGAAGCACACGATATTCAAGATGAGGCCGCACCAACACTAAATACAGTGGGAGAATCACCTCTTTTAACTGGCTGGCTGTGCTGTGCTTAGTGCATTGTGTGGCCATTGGCACGAGCAGCCAGCAGGACCAGGGAGGTGATCGTCCCCCTGTACTCTGCTCTGGTGAGGCCACAACTCGAATACTGTGTTCGGTTTTGGGCTCCTCAGTACAAGAAGGACATCGAGGCCCTGGAGCATGTCCAGAAAGGGGCTACAAAGCTGGTGAAGGGCCTGAAACACAAGTCCTATGAGGAGCGGCTGAGGGAACTGGGGTTGTTTAGTCTGGAGAAGAGGAGGCTCAGGGGAGACCTTATTGCTCTCTACAGGTACCTTAAAGGAAGTGGAGAGCTGGGGGTCAGCCTCTTCTTGCAAGTAACTAGTGTTAGGACTAGAGGGAATAGCGTCAAGTTCTGCCCAAGGAAGTTTAAGTTGGAAATTAAGAGAAATTTCTTCTCAGAAAAAGTAGTCAAGCATTGGAATGGGTTGCCCAGGGAAGTGGTGGAGTCACCGTCCCTGGGGGTGTTTAAGGAAAGGTTGGACATGGTGCTTAGGGACATGGTTTAGTGGGTGACATTGGTAGTAGGGGGGTGGCTGGAGCAGATCATCTTGAAGGTCTTTTCCAACCTTTAGGATTCTATGATACCTTTCCAGAGGGCGGCCTGCTCTGCCAGCATGCTTGGCTCTCCGTTGGGTGTGGGCCGCAGTCCTGACAGCCTCCCCCACTTGCCCACAATATCAATTTTAGGAAGCTAAGTAATTTGATTCAAACCTTTTTCCTTCCCTGTGATCTTGAGAATCGAGTTTTAGAATTATTACTTTGGGAATTATTTGTAGTAATTCAAAGCCCTATGTATAACAGCTTATTCAGTGAGCGGATAGGGCAGTATCACTAATTTCTGTAAAAGACTGAAACCTTTCAAGTGTTCTTGGTATTAGCAAGCAACTTCTAGGAGACTATCTCTAGAGAATTTAACCACCGTAACAGAAACTACTTTGATTTTAATAAATCATTTCTTCAGGTAAAAAAAATTTTCAGCTCACAGGTGAAATTTACTGAGCCAACTAATGTGTTACAAAGTTAAAAGAATTATGGAATAGATGAGTGATGAATTTAAATTCTGACATAAACAGTTGTATTCTCTCAGTCCAGGAACTGCATTTTTTTCTTAATTATACACTCATAATTGCACCACTTTAATTAAAAAACCTTGCCACTGCACATTTTGGGGTCTGCTGTTATCAGGGCTACTGTTATTGCTAGTTTCTGTTGAAAGTGCACTTTCACAGGAACAATTTACTATCTGTTAAAACTGAGAGATAGACATAATTGCAGAAAATTGCAGATTGTTAAAGATGGATGCTAATTAGATCTATCGTAAAATGTCTGATGGGATAAGTGCATCTGCAAATCTGAGGGCTTTGCTAGGATACTGGGAGAAGAAAGCTATGGAAAAGAAACTGGTAAGTACAGCTCAGCAAGGCACTGGCCTTAGACTGAACTCAAATCAACAGTTCTGGCAAAGAAGCAGATTCCTCTGATGACAGGCAATTTGAAAACCAATTAACATGTGAATTGCAAATAGGACACAATAAAAATCCCACTGTTCTATTGAAAAATAATAAAACTAGATAATTTTGCAATAAAATTTAAAAAGACAAAGATGTACTGTCTGCTGCTCTGGTGATGATCACAGTACACTGAGAAACGTGGTGTTTCTGCCTTCCCTCTTTTTATGACCGCAAAGGTTAATCTGGTGTCAGGTTTAGGGTAGGACTCTATTAACCTACAGGTCTGGGAAGACCCAGCATTAGGAATGTATCAAATGCTGTCACCTTCAGCTGGAGTGACCCCAACATAATTCCCACTGGGATGTCTGGACTAAGAAAGAAAATGTACTTAGTCCTGGTGAGGAAACAAGAGTATCCAGTGAGGAGTTACAGGTAATTTGCAGCCACATTAATGTTGCTCTGGCAATGTAAGATAGCTGAAGGGTAACCTTCCCACATGTGTGTGGGCAAGTACTTGCATCCCATTCCCCAGGCAATATAACACTTCAAAGTTTTGTCTTTTGAGCAGATGAGACATGACAGTTGAATTGACTGTAGTTGCAGGGCTCAGTCAACTGATAGTGTAAGACAATGAAATTCCTTACTGCTTAAGCAGTCAAAAGCTCTTAGTTCAATTATATGTAATGTCATTTCCACTGTTGTATCAGGTGGACAGTTTAATAATTGATTTTCGGAGTAACAGAAGGAAGAGTAGCCTGTAACAGAGAGATTAGTGCTGGCTGCAAGCACTTATTTCTGCTATGCTTTGCCAAGGGATGATTTAGTAGTGTACTTTATTTATTTCAGTGTATACTATCCCACCACCATCAATACAGTCATTTGCCGAAAGGCACAATCTTATGTGCAAGAGCAATACCTTTTTAATATCTAATATGCCCTTGTATTATACTGACTCATGCTTATTATACTAGTGATGTAAAAGAACATTAACTCAGTTCTTTCTGTCTTCATTGTTGGGTTTTCTACCATGGTGTAGTAAGATAGCTCAACATTATGCTATTCCTTGCCAAGAAACAGTACCCATGATTAAAGCCCTGTGATTTTGGTACACTGTTAGTTTCAGCTGTAATTCAGCTACACAATAATGATTATTTATGTTTGTGCTTGATGTAAAGCAAAAAAACAGATATACATACATAATCCCATAGCTTTCTTTAGGAACAGTGATTCATAGAAAAGTCATGAGGTTTGCATTTCAGTGTGCGATAATTGTAAGACAGACAGTGGTTGGTAACAACACTAACTTTTCTCAACAAATGTTTCAGTTATATGCATAGGAATGGCACTGTGAGCATTTGCATTACAGCATGACAGAAGACTGAAGTTTTGTTGTGGGACTAAAAATAGTTCTGAATCTGATTCAAGCAAATATCAAATATATTGCCATCACTTTAAAACCCACAATATTCATCTTATTTATGAATAGAGAAGCAGTTAACAGTAAAATGTATGTAATTTAGTTAATTTTACTTTGGTTTTCAGATAGGCCAGTTATTGATTCTGGTGAGAACTTTGAAGATACCGTTTCAGAATAGGGGGTAAGCAGATGTAGAAAATGCATGATGCAGTTCCTGACGTTGTACAGTTGGCACCTGTTCTGTATGATAAAGTTTCGACATTGCAGAATACAAGGTAAATTTTGAGATAAATGTCTAAACAAGACAGTTTGGGTTGTGATAGTAGTCCGAAGTTCAAGGAGCAGTGATCTGCTTCAGAGCTTGACCTTCTTCACATATAACTATGAAACACTCTTTTCTGATGATAACATGCACCATGAGTTTATTTTATGAATAAATTTTGCTATCCAAATGTATCTGGCGATCAATTTTTCAATCAAATTTTTCAATCAAATGGGAAATGATCAACTTCCCATTTACTTCAAGGTTGAAGGCACCTGAGCAACACTTCTATGTAGATACTGAACTATTTTTGAAACTGCCCAGCATCAGACATCAAAATGCCTTGACAATCTGCTGCTTTAATATTCATTTTTTAGATGAATTTTACTCATTAATGAATTATTATTTTTTTCAAAAGTAGTAGGCTTCCTTGGTGAAAGAACATCCTCAGTCCTTGAAAAATCTTCTAATGAAGGTCAGCACAGAAAAGGATTTTTGACATAGGACTTAATGGTGCAAAAATTCCTGAATGCTGTGACAGAGTCCACAGGTAATACTGTTGGCTTGGATAACTTTCTCATTGATTTCTGAGTCATTTTTCTGTACTTAATTTATCCACTTTTACTGGAAGCCTTTAAAAGTAATCATCGCTCAAGGCTACCTGCCAAATAGATTGAAAACTGAGCTTATTCCTGTGCCCTCATTCTTTAGACAGATTGCTCATCTGCTGTACACCCATATCTCTGTTGAATAGTCCAGAATTACCACTGAAGTTCTACTGCCCATTATACATGTGGCTCTCCCATATATCCTATAAGCGAGAACCCTTTTTTTTTTTTTTTTAAGGACACCTTATAGTAACATTCTTCCTTACAGAGCAGCACTGAATTGTTCTTTTACAAATTCTTCATAAAGGAAGATTCAAGCTCCTACAAGGTTCAGTTGTGGCTTCCAAAGCCACATATGGAGACTTACTACAATGAATCACATTTGTTTGGCAGACCCTAATAAACACAATATGGATTTACTTACTCCTGCATTACTACAACAATCTATATTCTTATTTTAACCATTTGGAGGGAAACACAAGTGACAAGGGTCCACTGAAGCCTCTCCTTTTTGTAGGACTTTTAATAATTTCAAGTCTGTCCCTATTCATTGGGACTGGTTTTTCACAGATGTCAACTGGTCTTCCAGAAACACTAATATCTGATCCCTAGAAGCTTCATCTTCAGCACAACTCCACACTGGAATCCTTAATGTACAGTGCCTCTTCTAACAAGTTATTAAGAGTTTAGTGACTCAGCTTTAGCAGTCCTCAATACACTCCGACAATACCAGAAATTTCAGTGCAGCATTTCTCACTAGATGATTCAGATAATCCATTTAAATTGGTTTTAAACATGCTGGCAGCAAAAGAAGATTTAAGCAAATACGTTTTTTCTTGATTCTCTTTTATCTGATTAATTTCATTCTGTTATATAATTTCTAGTATTCCTAATCCATTTCATTCTGCTGCCTACTTACTTCCATATAAACCAAATAATTTTAAACATTATTACTGCAAGCTTAGAATCAAACATTCATATGTCTGCTATAAGGTTGGTGTCATCTTTTTTTTTTTTCTTTTTTTTTCTTTTTTTTTTTTCCCAGTTTGCTAAGAAGATTGCTCTTCTTTCTTTTGTGTGTAAGCAAGTTCGGTGCTTCTATTGTAGCTTCCAGGTAGATGCTTAAGAATAAAAGGAATACCCTCACACTGTTGTTTTTTTTGTGTGTACATGCACACACACACAGACACATACATATATGTATGCAAGATGTATGTATGTATAATAGCTCCTTGGATTTTTTAGGTTTTCTGATGCTCTTTATATGCATTTTTCTTATTTTTTTTTATTGAAAAAAAATGTTTTCACAATGTTAATGTATAATCCCCCTCTTAAACATATACTTCAAAGTGTAGATTTAGAAACACAAGCTTTACATAAAATTAATCCTCTCCAGTCAGAAATCCACTGATCCATAAATGGTTGCAAGCATAGAGACATTACCATGATAGGAGATTGTAATAGACTATAGAAAATTCATCAGTCTACACTTAGACATAGGGTTGACTACCAGAATTTTCAGGGTATCTGTGGACACTGAAACAATCTAAATTTCACTGACTATACAAGCATATTTATTCAATTAAGAATAAAGAATAACACCTGATTTCAATTGCTCAGACATTCTGTAAAAGGACAATACAACATTAACAGGAAAATTTACACTAAGAAGCTTTGTCAGTGAACATCACAAAAAAAAAAAAAGACTCATAACATAGCTTTAATCTTACGATAGTTGAAATAATAGGAGAAATTAGATTGTATACAGATTAACCGATATATATGAGCAGCAATATCAGTGCAGTCAAATTACAAGCCTGAACACAATCTCACTCGCCTTATTGCAAATGTTCAGACAATATATCCTAGACAATGCAGTGAAGTCATATCTCAGAAACAAATACTATTGAATTTTACAAGCTGCTTGATCTAATGTTTTTAAGGTCTCCCGATGTAGAGTATAATTTTTACATTCTTAAAATAAAAAAATTACTTGTATCACATTTTTACAATAAGATGGTATATGGTGGCAAAACAAACAAACAAACAAAACAACAACAACAACAGAAAGAATAAGTGGTGAGACAACGCTGTTCACCAGAAAAAAAATTCAATGGAATCCTTCACACAATCTTGTAGAAATGCAGCACTAGGGTCTCAGTAGAGTTATTATGAATTTACACTACCATGAAATGACTAACTATTTGTAGACCCAAAAATCTGCATTAGGAACAATCACTTATTAAGAAGTTTAACTCATTTACCCACCGTTCAACTTTGGATGGTGAGTTTTTAAGTTTCTGCCTGTAGGACTCATGCTGCTTTTCTTACATCTCAATATCTTAACAATTAGTTTTACTGATAAATGTTTTTTCAAATGAAAAGAAAAAGACAGTACTGGTCCCAAAAGCTGAACATGAAGAGACAGATAGAAATTATTACTGGTGAATCTGAGAGGAAAGAAAGAAAGAAAAAAAAAAAAGAATATCCATGAATATCCATTGACCTTTATAGAGTAATGAATAATCCTATAAAGCACTCCATCAATAATGTTATTACAACGTTGAGGAGAGGAAACAACCCAAATCTGAAGATTACCCGAATTACCTTCTTACCTGTAAGGAACAGCATAAAGACAGGGGATAAAGCTTTGTGAAATAAAAATATAAACACCATCTCCCACAGCATCCTCGCAGCTAAACTTCAGAAGTGTGGTCTGGACAATCGGGTAGTGAGGTGGACTGTAAACTGGCTGAAGGGAAGAAGCCAGAGGGTTGCGGTTAATGGGATGGAGTCGAGTTGGAATCCTGTATCTAGTGGAGTCCCTCAAGGGTGAGTACTGGGACCAGTGTTGTTCAATGTATTCATCGATGACTTGGATGAGGGAATGGAGTGCACCATCAGCAAGTTTGCTGATGACACTGAACTGGGAGGAGTGGCTGACATGCCTGAAGGCTGTGCTGCCATCCAGTGGGACCTTGACGGGTTGGAGAATTGGGTGGGGAGAAACTTAATGAAATAAAACGAGGGCAAGTGTAGAGTCCTGCATCTGGGCAAGAACAACCTCAGACACCAGTATAAGTTGGGAACTGCCCTGCTGGAGAGCAGTGAAGGGGAGTGGGACCCTGGGTGTCTTGGCGGACAGCCAGATGTCCATGAGCCAGCACTGTGCCCTTGTGGCCAAGAAGGCCAATGGCATCCTGGGGTGTATGAGAAGGGGTGTGCTTAGTAGGTCGAGAGAGGTTCTCCTCCCCCTCTGCTCTGCCCTGGTGAGACCACGTCTAGAGTATTGAGTCCCATTCTGGGCCCCTCAGTTCAAGAAGGACAGGGAACTGCTTGAGAGAGTTCAGCGCAGAGCCATGAGGAACATTAAGGGAGTGGAGCATCTCCCTTATGAGGAAAGGCTGAGGGAGCTGGGAGCTCCTTAGCTTGGAGAAGAGGAGACTGAGGGGTGACCTTATGAATGTTTATAAATATGTAAAGGGTGAGTGTCAGGAGGATGGAGCTAGGTTCTTCTCGGTGACATCAAAAGATAGGACAAGGGGCAATGGGTGCAAGCTGGAACATAGGAGGTTCTGCTTAAACATGAGCCCAAACTTTTTTATGGTGAGGGTGACAGAGTACTGGAACAGGCTGCCCTGGGGGGTTGTAGAGTCTCCTTCTCTGGAGACTTTCAAAACTGTCTGGATGCGTTCCTGTGTGACATGATTTAGGTGTTCCTGCTCTGGCAGGAGGATTGGACTAGAGGATCTTTCAAGGTTCGTTCCAATCCCTAACATTCTGTGATTCTGTAATACATCAGAAAAAGGATTGTCGCAGAGCCACATAAAGGAAAAAAACAACAACAATAACAACAAAAAACATTTAGACAAATGAGCTTACATTTTTTTTTCAATTTCTGATGCTTTTCTGGCAGTCCAGATATTGGAATACCCAAGCAACTAGGATCATATCAGATCTCTCAAGTGTTCAGTACAGAATCACAGAACCACAGAATGGCTGAAGTTGTAAGGGACCTGTGGAGACCATCTGGTCCAACTCCACTGCTCAGTCAGTGACACGTAATGAAGGTTGTCCAGGACAATGTCCAGTCGTCTTCTGAAGATTTCCAAGGAGGAAGATTCCACAACCTCTCTGGGCAACCTGTACTAGTGCTCTGTCATCCACACAGTAAAGTGCTTCCTGATACTTAGGTGGAACATCCTGTGTTCCAGTTTGTGCCCATTGTTTGTGCCTATGGTAGATCATGTTATAAGACAGGTATCAAGTGCATATGACATTTTATGTAGTTTGTTATGACTGGTCACATGGCTTCCAAATTTCAGTTTAGTTCTAAATTAGAGACTGTTAAGCTTTACAATAGAATAATGTACACTGGCAGAGTATTTTGAAAATAAAGTTCCTACATTAAAATACTTCAACATTCTTACTTACTGCAGCTTTATATGCAAGTTAGTTACTGATCTCATTTTTAGTTAAAGTACTTTTGAAACAAATAGGAAGCAGATATGCTAGACACACAATAGAATATTATCAGATAGTGCTAAGGTAGTATGTGTCATCTAGAAAATATTTCATCATGGTTTCATAAATGATGACAACTGCAACTGACCTCCTATGTGATCTTCTATCATTGACTTTGTGACTGTCTGCAATGACTAGTTCCACTGACACTCCAGTCACTATTCCTCCCTTCCACATTGTGTAAGAAAGATAAACAACACCTGTCTGTTTCCCCCAACTCTATTTCCTCTATGAAAACCAGCCCTTATTGCCTAGAACTTTGATCAAAGACATCTAGACATAAGTTGTAGTCAATTTTAGTATTTGAGAGATCAGAGTTACATTCTGAGTAGATGCTCCAGCAGAATTAACCAGAAATGAAAAGCAAGTCTGTTCTTAAGTGTTTGCAGTTGATTTATAATCCAACAGTGTTTTCAAGTATTTCAACTTTTTGTTTTCCATTATATTATGTCTGTGTGTTTTGGTCAAAAAATATTGCCCATAGCCCTAACCAATTGGTAATATTTAGTAAGTTCCTTGGGTGTACTTCATGATAACGTGTGTGTCATTTTATAAATGTAACTTTGCCATACATTGCATAATTACATTGCCACTGTTAGATGTAGCGAGACCAAACTGATCTGCAATTTCCTTAATGACCTTTGACTGCTTAAGATGTTAATAAGAGGTTAACTAAAAAGGCAATAGTAAGTAATAAATTATTTAATATTGTCATCATAGTTCAATCTACTTTATGGACACTAAAGTATTCTTTAAATTATCATATATGTATATTGGTGGAAAATCTCTTCCAGATTTTAATTCTTTTTTTTTTTTTTCTGAGCTGTACCTAAAAAAAATTGTACTCAGATTATTATTTTTTTTTTCAAAATCACATTAATTGATTTTTATTAATTGAAAAGATATAATTGAGATGTATCTGTATTATGTTGTTGTCCCAATTTAAGGTTAGAAGCAATTAGCAAGTAGTTTACTGGTACCATATCTTCTACAGCCTCCTAGAATTCTCATGCAAAAACAAACAAAAAACAACCAAAACCCTCCCTGGTATCTGACATAACAGTGTGACAGATTTTTGGATGATTTGGCAATCCCAGGTCTTAAAGAACAGTGTATATCATTTTAATCTGCTTATAACTGCATACGGGAGGAAGAATTTAAACCAAAGAGTTTTATACCTTGCCATATTATTTCAGGATAAAATTAAAACAATGTATGCATACGTAAACACACCCAAGAGAAAAAGGAAAGAATACAGGCTTTAATTCTGAAATGCTTTAGAATTATTTTACTATTTTACACTTCAGTATACAGGCACATATAAATAGAGATGGTAAAGCAGGCACTCTGATTTGTATTATGCAAAATAAAGCTTCATTTGATGACACAAAAGACAGAGATTTAAAGGAAAGAATCCACTAACTTGGGTTTATGGGAAGCAGGCTTAAGAAATGAAAATCATATTACTGAAGTATACTTGCCAATTATAATCAGTTGTGAATAAATCAGTTGTGAGTATAATCATAAGTGAAAATCAGTTTGCAAGTCCAACATAGGGTGCTGGTATTGCATCTTTTCATTAATCAATCCAGACAGAGTCTTTTGCAGAAAAATGTTAGGGCCTGTCTGAAGCAAAGAAAAATCAAATTGACTAAAAAACAAAACAAAATAATTAAAAAAAAAGTGAAAACAAAAGACAGCAGATTGCACAGAATTCTACTGGTCAAACTCTTAACACTTTGTAATGTATCAAAGGATAGGGTAATTCTAAGGATGTAGTTTGTTTTGCCAGAGACAATATTTTGTTCGAAGCTGGGAAATTTCCTGAAGAGTAGCTTTAATGAAATAAAGATTTTATAAATTAAAATTAAAGAAGAGGGTATATATTATATTCCATATGTATATATATGGTATTCTTATCAGAATAAGAATTTCTCTAAACATCATTTCACATGCAGGGGAAAGGCATACAGAAGGAGGATGAAAATTAATAGAATCAACTGTTTTCTTCTCTGCAGGTACCCAGCAGAAACTGCACTACTTTCCTAATTCCTAAAAAAAATCCTAAAAAGTCTAATTATTTTATAGTGGGGAAAACAAAACAAAACAACACCCCAGAAAACATTGATAACATGTTTTACTGCACTTAAGACTATACCTGGACAGATCTGGGTAGATTATTGCAGATCATCCCACCTGACTGACATGAGACAGCATCTGTAAAACATGCCACACAATGGTCTTGATCTTGTCTACTATGCCGAACTACTGCTTGCAGCACAAATGTGTGTGCCAGAGTGACTCAATGAGATCATACACATGCGGTACATCTGGCACTTCCTCAAAGGCAACAGACTTAGTGTACTATGACTGTGTGATGAGCACATCTGTGCATGAGAAATGGAGACAAACATATGGAACATTCATTGTCTGTGTTGTAGTTCAAACCAAGGTGCAATGGCCCAGCAATCCCAGAAGAATTCTACCTGAAGTCTGAGATGGGAAAGGTATTCGCTGGTGGGAATGCTTGGTTGTGCAGTAGTTTCCCATGTACTTTTTCTTGAAACAGCTTATTACTTCAGGTCCAGTACTGCTTGACCTCCACCATTCAGTTCCTGGACCTGGAGTGTGTCCTAATGGAATGCAATATACTGTACACCTTTATGTCCAAATATAGAGTTTTATGTGTTTCAGCTGAGAAATAAACTGCCCATGAACTTCAGTGGAAGCAGAAAATGTCTGAAATTCCATCTTTGGTTTCACCCTATGTACAGTTTACTGAAATGTAAATTAAGATACACTGAAGTATCAATACTAAAATGACCATGGTGTCTTTCAAAAATACAATACATAAATTTAAGTATGAGTTAGGGGCCTTTTAGAATGGCTTGTGGTAGAGAATAATTTTATAATAGAAACTGTAAGGTGAAAAGAAATAGTTTTTTCATATTAAGTATAATTACTTTCCCGGCCACAGCAGGTTCTCAGCAAACAAGTAAATTTGATCCCATACTTATAAAGAGGATCAAAAGATGCTACATAATCAAATTCAAGAATGACAGCAATAGCATTGTATACTAAATTCAATAGTGTGGCTCAGGAAATTCCTGAATCAGTAAATCCCAGGAGAAAACGTCTGTAAACTTGCCTTTTTCCATATGTATTTGCTATTACACATTGTCACACACAGGAATCCTGACTAGGCCTTTATTGTGGCACAGTATGTCCCTTCTGTGCTAGACAGGCTTAATGTAAATGTTCAAAGCTAAATCTGCTCTTTTTCTCCAAGTTTCTGCTCTTCTAATTCTGCTGAAGTCATATGCAGTTAATCCATGTGTAGATTAGTAAATTTTATTTCTCATATATCAGATCAATATACTGTATGGTTTGAAGCTCGCCTACCTTTCCCTCAGCTTCCCTGTAGCCAAGGACTATTGGCTTTTGCTGATTTCTGCAGCCACAATGAGATACAGCTCAGCTCTCCTCCTGCCAGTGGGGCAGGTGGTTCATTGACAGTGTACATGCAGCTAGGTACACTGCAGCCACTGCCACTTTGGTATCTGGTGCCAGGCATCTCCTCTGTCTGACAAACAATTAACATCCTCAGGAAAAAGACGGGGAAGGAGGATTCAGAGAAGCAAGTACACTGATGCACTGACTCTCACTCTTCCTTTGCTGTATTCCAAGCCTGCCTTACAAACAAGGAACCTGTGCCCGCTCCTGCACAGACACATCCAACTTCCCTGGCAGCACACCAGGCCAAGCCCTGGCTACTCTGACAACAAGCTGACAGCAGACGGAGGAAGACTGCTAGGACATGGCAGGATCCTATCCTCATCTGTGCCATTTATGACTAGGAGTCTGCTTTTGCTAGTTGAGGCTGCTGCCTACGTGGGTACATCAAAGGAGCCATCTGTTTTTTGCTCTAATAAAAAGTGCAATTGTGGGGCTGGTGAGAGAAAGTTATATGGTATCCTGAGAGCCATATGCCCATGCCTGGTTGTGTATACATACATGCTGAAGCTTTTCCAGATGAGAGATGCTGCTTCCTAATACACAACCATTTTCTGTGCTCCCGATGGCTACAAATGTCCCCTCTAACAACACAAAGTCACAATGGCAGCAAACAGTGCTATCTATGTGCTAGAGCAGTCAGAGCAAGCTGCATGTTGCATGGACAATGACTCGCATAGCACAGCCCCGTTACCTGCTCTAATGTGAACTGGTGTAAGTAAAACTTGTCTCCTAGGCACACTCCAAGACCTGCAAGGAAGGGCAGCAAAAACGGACGCTTACTAGCATTATCCTTGGTCTCAGCTCCTATTACAGTTGCGCTGGACACCTGAGAGGCCGGAACTGGAAGAGGCCTGTGAAGCTTCTCTGAAGCCAGGAGACTTCTCCGAAGGCTGAGGCAGCAGCAGGCAGTGCAGCTGAAGTGCAGAATTGACGGCTATCATCTTTCTGTTGGGAGTGTAGGCCAAGACTTGGGTGCATGAGGTTGCCTGAGGTGGTGAAGTAGAAGTAGGAAGATAACAGACCTTGTATGCATTTGCTCTTTACACACTGGAAACTGCAGATAATCTCTGTATCCTCTCACTTAGTTACAGCCTTTTGCTGATATTGTCAGGTCAGACTGAACACAGACTGGCTGCAAATGGGCCAGCATTGTTCACAGTTGTTTATTCTGGTAGGATCTCAGACTGAGGGGAAACCTATGCAAGATGAAAAAGTAGCAGAAACAGGTTATCCTAAAAGCAGCTTCTCAGGATAATTAAGATGATGGCATGCTTTTACCATGCATCATATCAAGAAGCAGCCTAATCACAAGTTCAATGAGTAATATAGGATTTGCTTACTTTCTCCTGTCCAGTAAAAAACATTATTATTTTATTTTATTATTTTATTTTATTTTATTTTTATTTTTTATTTTATTATTTTATTTTATCTTATTTTATTTTATTTATTATTTTTTATTTTATTTTATTTTATTTTATTTTATTCATTTCATTTCATTTCATTTTTTAAGTGTACCTGTATAGCCATGGTCACTACCTGAAATTAAAACCTGGGTCTTCAGTACTGCAGTCTCTATCCTGGCAAAGGTTTTTACTACAATTGGTTTGGAAGAAAAAAAAAAAACTGTTTTGTCAACTTCTAAAATTTTCTGAATTCATGGATAGTTAAATTTTTCAGAGAAGAAAAAGACGTATGAAATAAACTCATTCAGATTAAAAGGATTAGATCATGTATACGTAATTGCTTGTATTTATGTATTATGTTTTGACTAATCAGTGACAATATTGATAATGCTGGTGCTGGATATTAGACATTTTGTTTAAAATGGTATGACTATTACATTTCAGTCAAAATGAAGACTAGTCAGTAGGAACAATAACCAGTTAGGTCAACTTTATTTTAAATTGCATTTGACTACATTGCAGTCAATTCACTTCTGAGATGCTAAGAAAAGCACATGATTTTATCTCTGATTTTATACTCTCCAATGGTCTGCTTATATTGACTGACAGATTTACAGCTTATTTATAATAGGTTTCATAAGCCAGTATACATGTATTGTTCATACAGAGGGAGTATTGAGAGGCAAATCTATTCTGCAGCTACCATTATTTGTGAGAAGGATTTTTCTTGTTAGATTGTTCAATAAAGTAAGCTATTTTCTTCATGATACAGTTATCCCAAAGGGGGGTAGAAAAGCAGTCAAAATATACTAACATTGTTGAAAGCTTCCCCTTTGTTATAACTTATAAAAACTCATCCTATGAATGGACATCCAAGCCTGGATATCTCACTTGTACAAGTAGGATTTCCAGCTAAACAAAGCATCTGTTCCTTGGAAAAGAAGAACGCTCTAAGTAATCTGAAAGGTATTTCCTAGTTGAATCGTTCCTGTTGAACCAAGTAGCATTTCATGCTGTACTGATGATCCTTCTACCTGGCATTTCCAGTCTGGCCATTCATTTTAACTTTGAAAGATTAGCTATCTGTTCAGACACACACATTTAAATAAACACACTTCTTGACAGTGTCTTTAATCATTATGTATATATATATACACTTTCTATATATATAATATGTATGTATAATTATGGGTTATGCATATTATACACTTGTACAAATATAAAACCCAGAAGTATCCAGAAGTGGATGCTTGCTCCCTGGAAGTGTTCAAGGCCAGGTTTGAAGGGAATTTGAGCAACCTGATCTAGGAAGATATCTGCTAGTAGAAAGCCTCCCTGCCTATGGCAGGGGGGTTGGAATTAGATAGTCTTTAAGATCCCTTCCAACCCACACCATTCTACGATTCTATGATTCTATCATCCTATGATTAATAAAGGCTATGAAAAAAATAAAAAAAAATAGACAAGGAACAGGTAATGTCCCCCAGGTTTTCTAGTTTAGGACAAAGATTCTGTATTCGTAATTTTTACATAAATATCCTTAAACTCTGATTTTTATTTTTTTAATGATGAGAGTTCCATGAATGTGTTGCAAACAAAACTATAAACTGTACTACAAACATGGAAAAGCAATATACATACAGAGCTAAGCATTTAAGAATCAGCGTTATCCGATTAGTACATAAAAGCCTTAATAATGAATTTAAAATTGTTGTAGAAAAGCTTCCCAGTGTCTACCTCTTCTTTAGTGTTATGCTCCTCTGGGTCCTATAAGGACTTTTCAGTATGGGAGAAACAAATACCGATAGGATATCATCCCAATGAACATGCTATTAAAAAGAGCTACCTCAGTTAAATATTTCTTATATTAAAATTAATAAAAGTCATCAGATATATATGGGATCTACACAAACTTCAATGACTAGGGGTGTCATATACTAGTGGTTTATACAAACTTGTATGTGTTTATAGTCATACCAAGGAAATAAGAAGCTATTTTGACTTGTACGAGGATGAAGTATTTTCTATGGTATTAAGTATGAAAGCATGTGTTCCAGTCATACTGGCTAACACATAGCAGGGTGTACTACACTATTTCTTAATTAGCAAAAAAACAACACAAACTGTGTTAAGGGTAAATTACTCTTCCCCTTATTTATCACCTAGACTTCATTTGTGCAAGTTTGCCTAACTAACCCAAATTTTAATAAATTATAAAACCTTTTTATATAAGCACCACCATACAATAAATAAGAGCATCAGTTCAGTAAACTAAAGAAAGGAGCTTTAGATTGTTTGATGAGAGCTGGTGAAAAAACCCTTCACTGAGTAGAACACAACTCTTATCCACCCAAGGGAGCTGAGAATGGATTATTACATCCTGCTAATGGAAAAGGGAAAAGGAAGAAAAATGAGCTGCAGTGTCACACATCAGAGTGCAAAACACAGACAGAACTTGAAGTCCTAACACACAGACAGAGCTACAATTTCACTGGCCTTGCAAACATTTATGACAAGTCTCAAGATTGGAATTTAAGAGGAAAAATACAGAATAAAAAACGGAGGAATATTAATAAATATATATTTGTTCTAAAACCATAGTGATTTAAGGAAGAGATTTTTTTTTTTTCCCATGAATGAATATGAAAAGGAAAAGAACAGATCCTTGTAATTATAAAGGCTATTTTAAGCAGTTTTACCAGACATAGAAAATAAGATATTTTTGGCAACGAAAAGAGTGAGAGCTAGTGATAAAGGCAAACATTAATTACCCAATAACTGTTATAAAACGACACAACCAGTCAACTTCTAACAGAAGGTAGAGAATGCACTGGGGAGAAACCGAAACAGGAGTTAGTTCAGGAACCAACTATGTCCAGTCTCGATTCTTGTTGAAAGGAGGTGGCTGAGAATTAGAAGGTAGTAGTGATGGTCACAGCAGGATGGGGTTCACAGTTCTAAGAAAAAAAAAAAAAGAAAAAAAAAGAAGAAAGGGTCTGAAATTAATATTAATAATAATTGTAATAATAATAATATAAGGTTTTATTCTGAGGTTTCCATCCATTTTAGGTTTAGATAAATGATATGGCAAGACTTTCCCTGGGAAAGAGCAAACAAACAAACGCAAAAACTTTGCAGTTGCTGAGAATAAACAAAAGTAGAGGAACAACAGAAAACTGTGCTAAAAATACAATATAGCTTATCCAGGACTTCTATCAGACTGGGGAAAAAAATAGAATGGATGTTATAGAGAAAATGAAAGCAAGCTAAAAAACTAAGCATGAGTCTACAGAAAACACACAATCATCAGGGGATAAAACCTTAAAGATTAATATGCAAAATAGGTGATAAACAGGTAAAGGCAAGGGATCTATAAATACATCAGAAGCTTGAAGACAAGAAAGCAAAATGAAGATCTCTTAAGAGAAAAACATTGTATAACAGAAAATTTTCAAGAGGGATTTATTTTTCATTGCCATATTATCTTTCTTTTTGCAAAACAGTTTGTGACCAGAGATTAAATGTAGTTACTCCTAATACAGAAACTTAAATTAAAATAAAATGAGATCATAAAAGGTATTTAAATATATTTGATGAAATTAAATGAGCAGGGGCATGGATGGGAGGAAAAGAAGAAAACTTCAAGCACTCAATGAAATAGCCGAAGTCGTATCTGAATCATGCGTCATTATCTTTGAGATCTTACAGAAGAAGGAAGTCTCAGGGGACTGAAGAAGGGCAAACCATAAGACTAATGTTTAAACATGGGAAAGGGAAGACCTGAGAAATCACTGACCAGTCATAGTATTTTCAGTATGTGGAAAGATACTGGGAGAAGTTATTAAACAACCAATTTATAAGCATTCTACAGGAGAATAAAAAGATGATAAAAAAACAGCCAACCCAGCTTTCTCAAGAGTAAATCATGTCAAAACAATCTAATTTTCTCCTTTGACATAGTAACTTTTAGTCTAATGGATACGAAGGAAGTAGAAGATGAGATCGCTTTACTTTAATAAAGGTTTTCACACAGTGCCACATGAGACCTCATAGGAAAGCCAGAAAAATACGGCCTTATACACCCAGTCTGAACAAAATATTTAAACAATATTGAAAATGTGCAATGCATGCTAACACAAGGGATGACATTGTATATACTGCACAGCATTATAAAAACAAAAAGTAGGCCTAGACCTAAGCACGACCACTAAACCTTTTCCTGTTTATATCCTCCGGTTTCAGAGAAGGTGTTTATTGCAGGTTTTGAACTTAAGCTGAACTGTGGATAAACTGTGGTTAGCAAATGCATTTTACCTTTATTTAAGGGAGGATGAGCTGAACTTTTTAAAGTATTTTAAGAAAGAGTACTTAAATTTTTGTATTACTTTCTAGGAAGGTGACTTTTGCATAATCTCAGGGAAGATGAGCAACAAAAAACAACCAGAATGAGATAAGAACCAGTGTGAACCTGCTGTGTTATCAGTGAGATTGTGAGGGTCATACAGCCCTGAAGAACCCAACTTGATACAATAACAAGTAACTGTAGTCAACTGTGATCTGCCCAGTGATGAACTATCTGTGTAACTTCAGAATGATAATCCCAATGAGGGGATTCCTCCATGGATGCATGCAATGAGCAGCAGCTCTTTCAGGCCATTGAAAAACTCCAAAGCACTGGTTTGCATCAGATTACCAAACTGGCTAATTTAGCGCCATAGGACTAAAGAGGTTTTATGTTTGTTTTATGGTTTTAGAATAATTGGGGTAAACACTGATCTACCTCTTAGGCTGCAACAGCCCTCTGTATTATAGTGTGAGTTATTATTACAGTAACTGATTATAAGACTTTTGGTCAACAGCAACACAAGGCAGAATTAACAAGCCATGGCCTTTGCAAAAAAAACAGGCAGCAAATGTACTTGATAAGTCAAAAAGCTCTCTTAATGAAAAATAATAGCACAATTCACTTCAAAAGAAGATGGTATTGTTCTCCTAGATATGCTGATCACCAAAGTTTGGTGTTCTGAATAGGAAAGAGTCAACCTGAAGAAAGAGGGAGGAAACTCAGAATCAGAACACAAGGATAATTATAAATGTCAGACATGGTTGAAAGTGAGACTCCATCCTTATTAATGGAATACTGAAACCTAACAATTCACACAAGTAGGGGAGAGTTTTTCATGTTACCTATAAAAACTGCAGTTCTGTGCAGTCCTCTGACCCTTTTTATTCCCTGCATTCTACTTTGAAATAGAGATGTGCCATTAACACAAGGTATAGATGTGCCAAAAGGAAATATCAGTCATGGATTTAGTTAGAAAAAGAGAACCTTTAAACATACAAATAGTATGTATATGTATATTTAAATGCCTAAGTATATGTAAATATATACATGAATGTTTGTGAACATGAATGTGTTAATAACATTTAATATCTGCTACTATTGATGGACCTCATGTTCCTTCATTAGTTTCATGCTAAGTTTACTAACCTGCTTTACTAAGAAAAAGTCATCACGGGAATTGGTTCTGGAACTAACAGCACTGTAGTTCAAGCATTGTTTTTCACAAGTAAGTTTTGAACTTAAATTCTGTAGTTAACCTGAGATTACAAGATGTACTTGACTGGTTGTTACATCTTACACAACTTCGTAAGGTCAAAGAAAATGTACTGGAGCAGGAAAGGAAAGGAAATGTCTTAGAGGGGTCTCAGTGCATGCGTATGATAAACCAGTAAAATACATGAACAAGAGATACAGGGTAAGGGGTATTTGTTAGCACTAAAAACAAACAAAAAACAACAACAACAACAACAACAAAAGTAGAACCAGCCATGTGGTTCTGAAGAACAGATGGCCACTCAACACCTCTCTCATCTCTAAAATTTTGCTGTTCTCTAGTATTTTCTGGTAAAACTGGAAAAGGTCAACAGCCTAGATGAAAAAGTCAGGTGAGTGCACAAGAGGTTAAAAGTCACATTCAGCTAGTACATATTTGAAGTTCACTCAGGCTGAGTGAACATATAATATGAGATCCTTTTGAAGGTTTGTGATGGACCCAGTTCAAATCACTGTTTTCATGAATGATTCAGGCAATGGAATAAGAAATGTTCTTTGACATTTTGCAGGTATAGCCAAACCAAGAAAAGAGTAAACACTTCTGAAGACAGATCTGAATCAGCTTGTCAAAATCATTCTTGACTCCAATTTAATAAGATGAAGTTAACGAAAAAGAAAAGCAATATACTTTAAAGCAGAAGGAAAAATTAAACTGAGAGATAAAAGAAGGAGAATATCTGTCTCATAGTACTGTTTTAAAAGAGATTTAGAAGCTTTAATGAACTGCAAATCAAGTCAATGAAACAATATTGTAATAAAGGAAAGAAAAAAAGAAAAGGAAAATATAAAGCTCAGTTCTGGGATGTACTTTACTTTATAAGCAATGAAGGTATTCCTCTCATGTCAGCTTTCCTTAGTCATAGCTAGAATTTTCTCTTGAGCATATAGCACAGCACATTTTATGAAAAGGAAGTAAAAATGGGGTGGGTGGGTGGGGGGGGACAACACAGAAAGCATACTAAAATGAGAAAAAAAATACAGAAAAAAACAACACAGCAAAAAACAGCATGTATTTAGAAACAGGATATGACTGACAACTAAAAGCTGGTGAACACCGAGGCAGGTATGCTTGCAATAAAACCACAGTATAGATAGATTTCCAGTAGAAGACCTGCACTCTGATAATGGATGGAAATAACATTGCGTGTGTGATCCCTCTTGTCATTTCATCAGGGAATCAGACTGTAGCTGTTAGATATGGAAAATGAGGCAATGGGCAAAAGCCTTGCCTCAGATTTATAGGGAAGGAAGTGAGAGATGGAAAACTTCAAGTATCAAAGATTAGAGCGAATATTGATTCATAGGGACTATAAAATATTTTAGTCAAAAATCAGTTCATTGTCACCAATCAAGAAGAAACCAAGAGATGACTTGAAAGCTGGCAACCATTATCTTCCATGTCACCACAGGTTACGCTAATTGGGTATACACTTCTCGGCACTTGCGTGAAACAATGAATGAGTGGAATGAGTGTAAAAGACTGAAAATAATTTTGTTTATTTAAAAAAAAAAATTACCATAAGATCTTGCATTGAGTTTCCTTACATTGAATTTTTAATTTCTGGAACACTTATTCAGGATAACATCGGAATGAAGCAAGAGAAAAATGTCAAACAATAGTTTTCTTCTTATTATTGAGTAAACAGAATTTCATTTACAAATGAATTAAAGGAAGGTGATTATTTTTTAGCTTCAATTAAATTCAGACTTTTACTGGTTAAATAATTTATTTCTTCTTTAATTTGTTAGTGTATTCTAGAGGCCTTCATAGCTGTGAGGTAGGATTGTAGAGAATAAAAGAGATTGTAGTTGCTAGCTAATAGACTGGAGACAGCATATTTTCATAAATAAAATTTACTGCCATTTCAAGTAGAAGCCTTAATTTTTGAGAAAGTATTATTTTTTGTTTGTTTCCAAATTATTATTGATTTTAAAATGTTTAACATTCCAGAGATTTTATGGATAAATTCCGTGTTAGATAAATGCGTCCTCTTTCAGTCTCACAACTGCATATGGGAAAAGCAGAATATAAGGTTGTAAGCAATACTTAGGCAATGTTATACCATGTATAGGTGGCCCTTCATATTCAATGAATTCACTAATTTTAGCTCACCAATAAGTAAGTATGCCTTGACAAATATATTTTCCCTCTTCAAAACTTTGACTTAGGGAAGTCAATAATAATGCTGCTCTGTGTGTAATAACTCATTGCAAGATTAATTTGAAGTACTCAAGTTTTCTCTTGAATTTGGTCTAAGCATTCTGCATACCGTGATGAATATTGATCTGAAATTTAGAGTCTTGCCAGCAATCTTTTCCGTGTCTGATAATATTTCTCTAGGACAATGAGGTGAGATGATTAAAATGAATCCTAGTGGCTAAGAGGAGCATGAAATGCAAGGCTATAAAGTCAGTACTGCCAATTTGTTTTCAGGCCATGCCCCTAAGTCAATTGGAATATGTGTGAAATAAAGCCATTAAATGTAATTTATATTCTGCAGAGAAAAGCTGTGGAAATATAATATGTGGCTTCAAGCTTTGCCTTTATCATCTCAAAAAGTAGGCTTTTCTAAATTACACTGAAAATTACTCTACTTTTTTTTTGGTTCCAGTTTAACTTGGATAAAAGTGACTCCTTTTTCACATTCTTCCTGACAGCATGTGATCTACTGCCTGCCTGAAAATCTTACCTGCATTTACTCTTTATTTGCCTTTTATTTCAAAAGCACCATCACTTTGTTTTGGTCCTCAATGAGGGCAATAACATGCATCTCTCTCTCCAACATTCTGACAAGTAATAACCGCCTAGTTGTGCACCTACATTTACTTATGATCTGCAACAAGTATAAACCATTTTAACTCTAAGGTTTTCTCTATTGGAGGAAATACATAATCTATCTAAACCAGGGATAATAGTGCCATGAGACAGGGTTGCAGAGTTCTTCACAAGAACTGCAGTAAAATTTTTGGTAACATTTTTCTTACTAAAACATTGAGGTATTTAGTGAGTGGAAACTAATTAGACTTGCACACCATGAAAGAAAATATAGGTGTAGTTTTAAAATTCTGTAAAGATGAAAACAAAGTTAATTTAATTTGTAGCTTTGAACAAATTCTCTATGGAGATTAAAATTTTTATTGCCATTTCTCTTCCTAAAATGCAAAGAATTTTATATGCATAAGAATGAAGAATCCTGAGCATTTTTTAGAATTGATGTTGAGAAACAGATCTTGTTAAAGCTGTCACTTAACTGAGACAAATGTGGTTTTGTCTTCATCTACATGACCTGTGCTATATCAAAGTCAGAGTTCTTTAAATCTGATAGACACATCAAATTCTGTTAACTTACACAATATACTTTTGCTATGTAGGCAATTATCCCATTACCATTTTGTGAACTTAGATTAAAGAACAGAACAGGCCTGTTTAGTGTTGAGCTATGTAAGAATATGAATGTATTTTCATTTGTGTCAGTACAGTTGTGTGCAGAAAAGAGGGAAAGAACCAAAAGAACAACTCAGCTATGCAAGAAAGAAATTAAAATCAGAGCAGTCTGTTTTTCCTGTATTTCTTTCTTGAGCCTATTTTCCTGATGCATTATACTGAAGATCAGTCTATATTCCTTTGAACGGAGCAGGACAATTTCTAAATATGTGCATGTCAACAGTTGTCTAATCCACATTTAGTATGGACTGTTCTTGACAGATTATGTCTCTACCCTTTCCATCTTACAAAATGCAAATCTACCAACTTGGCAGATTTAAACATGTAGAGCGGATGGGAAAATACCTTTTATTTTGTTTTGTTTTGTGTTCAAGATACTTGTCAAGTTTGTTTTAAAAAGAATGTTATTAAATATAGTCACTTTTGCATAAAATTAGCTTATGCAGAGTGAACAGTTCATTTTATTTTATTTGTATTTCAAATTATCCCTGCTCCCTGCATGTATAGAAGAACATAATTATGCTCAAGTTCTATTTCTTATAGAGCACCAGTAGTGGACTCTCTGTGTTTGCTGCCTGTAAAACCCTGCATACTCTATTTTTTTTTAAGGTCTGGAGTTTTTTCACTTTTTAGATGATAATGAGTCAATAGCATTTAAAACTAAAAAAAAAAAAAAAGCGTGAATTAAGAAAAAAGGTAGCAACTTCTTGCTTGAGCACTCAGATAAGCTCTCAGTACTAATATAATTTTTTAGTTTACTGTTTGCAAACCATTATTTCTTTTATCCACAGACTAATACAAAAGTCAGGATTTCATTGTGTTTCTACACTTATTTCACGTTTTTTCTTTGTTACAATCATAGAACCACTAAATTACAGAATAACTCAGGTTGGTCATCTTGTCCAAACTCCTGTTAAAAAAAAAAAAAAAAAAAAAGCCAATTTAGATAATGTAAATTAAGGTTTTATCCAGTCAGGTTTGAATATATTCACAGATAGACATTCTGCAAGCTCTCTGGGCAGCCAATTCAACTACCTTCATAATGAAAATAGATTTCCTTATATCTGTTTAGACTTCCCCTTGTTGTAAACTGTATCCATTGCCTCTTGTCCTCAGAGATTCTGTCTATGTTTTCTCTGTACCCTTCCATTAGCTTGATAAAGGTGTTTATGAGACCTCCACCTTAGTGGGGTGTCTTCTTAAACCCAGACTCATCTCTGTTGGCCTCTCCTCACGTCATTTGCTTCAGCTCTCTAATTATCTTGATAAATCTTTGCTGGACCGGCTTCAGTATGTCAATGTATTCTGTGTGATAAGGAGACCAAAACTGGACAAAATACTCCAGATGTGATGCCAAGTGCCAAAGAGAGGGGACGAATCACTTCCCTGGAATTGCTGGCAACACTCTTCCTAATGCAGCCCAGGGCGCTGTGGGCCTTTCCTGCTGCAAGGAGACATTGCTGGCTTACTCAAATTGCTGACCACCAGGACTCCCCTCTCCCTTCTAAACTGCCTTTTGTTCAGTTGGTGGCCAGGCTGTACTGTTTTGTTAGATTATTCTGTCCATGGTGTGTGCGGGACTTAGCATTTACATTTTTTTCTACTTTATCAAGTTTCTGTAATATCATTTCTTCTGTTAAGGTCCCACCCCACTTTTTTTTTTTTTTTAATTTTTTATTTTTATAGCAGCCCAGCCATCTAGACCACTCTTACAATGTGGTATCATCTGCAAACTTGCAGAGGAAGCATTCCACCCTATTGGTAAATATTTTTTTTTCCTTGCTACAAGACTTAAATGCATTCTTAAACTAGTTACCATTTCGTTGGTCAGATTTCCATTGCACTATGTCTCCATTTCTTTTATGCAGCTTAAGATAGCTGTCAATCACTGTCAAGGCAGCCATTACAGGCACAGGGAAGACATTCAGCTGATTAGCCATCAGGAACTCTCCTTTTCCTCACAGGAATGGCTAGTTCTGTCTTAGTCCTTAGCCTTAACCTATCTTGTCTGCTTTCTGTTGCAGGAAGGTATGAGCCTCCTATATGGTCTGTATTGTATGTAACCTGGTGGAGACATCTGAGATAAAATATGAAATCTCAGATGTTGCCAGATGAGTGTTGAAAAAAATTAAATTGGGCTCAGATTGTCACCACTGGGTGAGTTTAGAGACCTTGTGTACCAGTGCATTTCAGTTTGTAGCAACCTGAATTTAAGTATCAAACTGAATCACACCTATTTTTCAGCATTATTATTTAAGACCTATAATTGAGACATATCTTAATTTTTCTGCTTTGAATAAAAGTGCATGTATTACAAAAAAGGCGTTGAAACAACAATTAAATTAATGCATTTAACTACTGATTAACCATAAATATAACCCATTTTACCTCACGACGATATCAAGCAAAAAGAAAGATGTAATTAATTAAGGTCTTAAAATAACCTAATAATTGTCTTCCAGTAACTGCATTAATAAAATTCAAACTGATTTTAATGGCTGACATAAGTATTCTGATATTTATTATGACATGTTCTGCTTGAATAGAAGAAAAGTCCCATTTCTTTTGACTGAAGGTAGACTGGCATTACGTATAGTTAACATAGACATCTACCTGTGCCAGGTAGATTGCTGAGGGTAAGAAAATGCCCTCACTAACAGGTAGTCCTGTCTTGATGCTGATATCTTGTATCCCTGATGTGTACCTGATAATGACACAATTATCTTTTTTTTTTTTTTAAGAGTTTGGAGTTCCTTGAGGTAGCAACACTGCCAGTACATTGATCACAGCAATATTTTTTTTATGTGGATCCAGTGGCAATACTATGGGTTTTGAATCTCTCAGTCCTGTTGGTATGGCCCTGATGCATTCCTCTTCCAAGGAAAGAGAAAGCCCTGTCCCTTTGGACAACAGAAAGGAGGGAGATTTATCAACTGTCATTCCTCCTCCCAAAATTTACATTGCCTTCTTCCATTGGACAGCAAAATTCAATTTGGTCTAGTCTGCTGAGAACACAGGGCCAATTCTGACTACAGTGGCCAGAAGCGAAAGCTTCACAACCTAGGTGCTATTTTTTTCATCTTTCTTGCCAGTAAGCAAAAGAAAATGTCTCTTTGCTGCAGAGATGCTTGAAGAACCCTGTATATATTTTTTCACTGGACAAGAAAGAGAAAAAATATATATGTACATATACATATATACATATACAATACACAATATATACAATATATACAATATTACAATATATACAACAGTATATATGTATATACAATATACATATATATATATACATATACAATATATATGTACATATGTACATTTTAATCCAGTTTGTAGGGAACATTTATAAAAATTTCAGTGATTCATGTTGTTTTCATCCCTGAAGTAGTTATTTTCATTAGGACTTTGACATTATAGCAAAAATCATTGCTAAAACAAGCCCAGAAACTATCCCATTAGCTCCTCAAGAATCTCACGCTGTGGTTCATTTTAGTCAAGTTAGTCTTTTCTCATGCAGCCAGTTAACAGTAGCAAGAATACTGAAGTTTCCTTTAGCAAAAACTCATTAGGAAGAGCTTAAGATGGACTTACACGTAGGGAACATACCATCAGGTCTCTCTGACAAAACTATAAATATCATTAATCTAGTTTTATTGTATTTCCTATAGGAAAAGAGAAACTCACATTCTGAAAAATCTGGGACTAGATGATAGATGTATTGTTGTCAAAATTTTGTCCAAACTTATAATTCTGACAACTTTTCTCAGCCAGCTGTCAGAGAGACACTCGCTTTTTTGTAGCATGCAAACATTCTAATCGTGAAAAGTTTAATCGTGCTAAAATCGTGCTAAAATCGTGCTAAAAAATCGTTTAATCGTGCTAAAAGTTTATTTGATAGATATTTTGTATTAATCAAATATATTAGATATTATGAAATATTTCTTCACTGAAGAAGGTTGTGAAGCATTGGAACAGGCTGCTCAAGGAAGTGGGTCACCATCCCTGTAGGTATTTAATAGACATGAAGATGCGATGCTTAGGCACATGGTTTAGTGGTGGACTTGGCAGTGCTAGGTTAACAGTTGGACTTCATAATCTTAGAGGTCTTTTCCAACCTAAATATTTCTATGATTCTGTAAAAGAATTCATCAAAGCTGTGACTGGGAGAGTTTTTCCTGATCCAGCTGAAGACATCACTGCAAAGTTCCATGCAATGAAGACTCCTATCACCATGCAGACAAGGACTGATCATCTCTGTGGGTTTGAAAGATCTGATTCCCCATATGAACATTGCCCTATTCAAAAGATTCTGTTAAGTAAGGTTTGTTAAACATTCTGTCTGTGAGTTTGTAAAACATGGTCCCATAAGGTGGCAGCAAGGAGGGAGTGAGAAAGTGAGAAAGGAGCTGAGAGTGACAAAAGGATGGCAGAGACGGGGGCCTTGCCAGAAAGAGCCCCATCCCATGGTAGCAGGGCAAGGCAAGCAGGGCATGTTGGTGTTGGTAGCTCGGTTCAGACAACAGCTCAGATTGCCAGGCAAGCCCTAAGCAAGTAGTTGTTCACCCATCCAGACCTGGCTACCTTGAAACATCCTCAGCTTGAAGGGAAAACGGGAAAGTCTTTGATTCACAGGGAGATCAAAAGGGAATTCCTTGCATAGTCAGCCACTTGGCAAAGTAAATGATTAACCTTAAGCAGAACTTTTTTAAGGTACAGCTGCTTTCAGAAACCTGAAAGGGAGAATGAAATCCATCTTGCAAAAAGAAACCCACAAACAGAGCATTTCTACTTGTAGCATATTCATTCCCATTTGCTCTGCTCTCCTTTCAGCTTCTATTATGCAAAGACTTTTTTGAAATATTATACAGTAGTTACATTACTATTGCAAGGTAAGTGGAAAAAAAAAGTAATACTTGTTCTAACAATGCTTTTAAGACAGTATAAAAATGGTGGAGTAGTGCTGAAACAAATGTTGATATTGTACAAGTAATGCTTCACTAAGAACCTTTTTCATATTTTACCAAGCTGCTGTTAGCTCTTTAAAACTGGCAAAAATCAACTGATTGTACCTTCATGTAGTCACTTTGTAATTGGCTACAAGGCTTCTTCTTCTCGAAATGGCAAATGCCAATAATTACTTGGAATTCATTCCTTCCCTTATTTTTCTAGAGTAGGGGATGCCATTCTCTACATATATTTTGCTGTTTTTAACAGCTTTGTACATTTCATACAATGGTTTAGAACTCATTTATTTGGCATACCTTTTTGCCACTGCTACTGAAATATTAACTTTATTCATAAATAAGATCAAATTAAACCGATATAGGAACAAAATCAGATAAATCTTTCTGATTGTAACAATCTCTGTGGACGCCACGCTTTTCCAGTATTTTCACCCTAGCTTTTACAGTCTTACCTCACTTCACCTGCCTAATGTCTAGTCCATGCATACATCTCTTACTGCAGAAGAACCTCACAGATTTCTCCTGTGAGGGTTTCTCCTGGTTTTCACAGGTTTCTCCTGAGAAACCAACCTAAAGTCCTTGGAAAACTCCATAGTGTGCAAATTGTAACCACTGATTTCCTAGTCTAGTGCCAAAGTTTAAACCCAATAAGGAATAAAAAACAAAACCCCAGTTCTACAGATTGTACCTTTATTAATAACTTAAATAGTCACTTTGTTCATAACTCTTTACACTTTTCTCCAAAAATAACACTATGTAGAGAGAAAATTTTGCAGCATTTCTGTTTTAGATACTCTAGATTTTTCTCATCATTTTAGCCAAGAAAGTCACTGCACAGCTTAACATGAAGGTGACCTTAGACATTTACTACTGTTAGCAGCCTGAGAATACCTTTTAGATGTTCAGGGTTTTCTGAAGTCTGACCTAAAATACTGCATATTCCACTGGGACAATTTACTTCAAGTTTAAATTACTTTTCAATTTGTGTTTCTCATGTCATATTTTCTACTAGTAACTTTATCTGGCATCTTATTTTAACATAAAACTGGAATAAAGCGGTTTACAAAATTAAGAATTGCATTGCCCTTTTTGCCCTTCCCTTTGTATTTCCATTCTAATTTCCTCACTGTCATTTTCCAGAAGCTGCAGTACTCTTGGGCATTGAACAGGCCTATTTGAGAGCTCACACAGCAGGTGGTAAAACATTGCAGGAACTTAGTTTGCAGTGTTCTTTGAGGATAACCAAAGGTGATACCATTGTGTCAGCATAAATTAACTGTTACCTCTGTAATACCAGAGGTAATGTGAATTGCATATGGTGTGGGAAGCGAAATTGAACTAGTTTGTTCTTAGTACCTCATTGTGCTTTAGGTTCTCACCAGATTGATCGGGATTTACTGAGGAACTGATTATCATTTCTGAAGTATTTGAAGTAGATATATGTTACTTTGAACTCATTTTATTCTCTGAGGTCCATTAGCCAGCATCAGATCCAGTTGTGAAGATGGGACATTTTTTCTGCACACCTCTTGCAAGGATAATTGAAAACAACAACAACAACAACAACAACAAAAACAGTATTTTGGTTTATTTAATTTGATATTTGAAATATGTTTTCATATTTGATACTTAAGTCATCACATGAAACTTTGCCACAGTCTTAATCAGCCATTCTAGATATAAATATTACTAAGTTATTGGGCATTGACACCAAAAGTAAATTGGCTCAAGTTTCTGTGAGAGCAAGCATCATAACAGGGGAAAAAAAAAAAAAAAAAGATCATTTTCAGAGATAATTTTAAATAACCCTTCTGAAAGCTAATAATGTTTTTTTCATCGGGAAAAAATAGCGAAAAAATAGTCAGAGGCAACATCAACTAGTGATGCAGTAGATTTGCAGAGCATCAATATTTAACCATTTTAAAAATGGGGATTATTTCTGTTTTTGAATTCCTGTTTTTTTAAAAAAAACAGGGGTCACAAAAGTAAATGTTAGACATTATCTTTGTCCATTTGTGCAAACCTACTGAGGAATCCACTGAGGATTTCCTAGCAATTGTAGCTTGTTCTGACAGTTACATGTTTCTGCTTTTATCTGAGAGAATTTCCCATTTGGTAAGGTCCTGAAAATGTTGAATATTGCATAAATTTATGAAAAGAAGTCTCAACATTTTGAACTACTGCTACTAGCCCCTTAGGGTTTTTCACATCTCAATTTATTGTTTCTTAAATGTTCTAATTTTACTTGTTCACTTACCAAGTTGTTACCAAACTTTACGACAAGCAGTGATAGTGGAAAAAAGTGATGCAACATAAAATTCTTAAACCTTTTAAGTAATCCTACTGTGGTGTCCCTATTCATTGACTAGGAAGTACTGCCTTGATGCTGTACATTCCACATGACACAGAAAGCTGTAAGGTTGTGCACTGATCATTGTTCTCCAGAACCTTAAGAGAGGCTAGGATAGCAAAAGGGGATATCTCAAGAGCAAAATATATGATGATGAGTAACGTGGCATTGAGGACACTCAATAACAGCACTGCCTTCCATGGAAATTAAGAAAATAATAATAATAACAATAATAACAATAATAACAATAACAATAACAATAACAATAATAATAATAATAATAAAGAATATATATATATTAATTTAGATTAAGCATTTTTTGTGTGTGTGTTACATGTGTTACTTATTCCATAAATGATCCTTGTAAGAAAAAAAAAAATAATAATAAAATTTACTTCATAATAGAAAATAAATATTTGATTTAGATGTATTAACACAAATATTTGAATACTTGCAGCTCTTAAGCACAGCAGAAGAAAGAACAAGAGCATGTAGCTTCACTTTTTCCATGGTAAACTATTGCCACAGTACACACTATTCTGTTTATAAAACAAAATTCCACTGGATTAACTTGAATACTCACCTAAAATTATTTCTGTCTATTTTAAAATTCATGACCTAAAGAAATACTTATGTCTTATCTTGCCAGCTACTTGATAATAAACTATAACTCCATAATTGGTCTCCTTTGAATACATTTTAGTTTATTAAGATGAAGAAAAGTAAACAAGGAAATAATTTAAATAATTTGTAATTAATATGAATATTGCAATTTACTGTAGAATTGCTAGCAACCTATGGTCTATATATCTGTGAAGTAAAACTGCAGTGATGTTTTGGAATTATAAACGTATATATATATATATTTATTCTATGGAATATTTTATGGTGAATGAATTGAACAAAAATAAATGGCAATAAATACACCAGCTACTGTTTGTTAATCATGGCAAATCCATGAGCCATAAATATTTACCTTAACAAGTAATTATATTAAACAAAAGGGAAAGAGGTTACACGTGATTTGCAATCAATATATTACTTTTGAACACTAGAAAAGCAGAGATATTCAGGCTTTGTTTTATGTACCAAAGAAACAGAGAATGATAATTGGATTTTAATGTGGTTTCTGAAGAATGACTTGCCATCATGTTTTGAATCTGGTAACAGTACAGGGCTAGCACAAAGGAATGTGAAGGAATGCAAGGCACACTAACACAACAGAGCTGTAGGAAATGGATTTTGTCCATACTGGAAACTGAATTTGATACCATTTTAAAAATTCTGCAGGTTCTTTTGGGACAGATTTTGAAGTAGAAAATAAAATAAATTTAAAATTTAAGTCGTATTTACTCAGGTGATTCTGATGATGATGACTCAATATACCTACTTACATGTAGATTAAAGGTTTATATATTCATCAGAAGAATTGGGGATGTGTATTATACTCTTGGCATTTTGTTGAGAGTGATAAATAAGAAGCAGCATTTCCTTTTCACATAAACTAGCAATGTTCATCTTTAAATCTAAGCTAGCAAGTATGTAGTTGCTAAAAAGTGTGAGTGTAGGAAAAGGAAGAAGAGATGTTTGAAGGCAGTCATACAAAATTAAACTGAACAGAACTAAACAGAACACTGTATGGGAAGTACGGACTAATAATCAATCTTTGTGTACTAATGGAACCAATGTAAAATATAGCCATTAAGAAATATATTCTAATCAAAAGTTCTCTTGACTGGGAATCATTATTTCACCTGTGCATAACTTCAGTGCAGTCACATAGACAAGATGGGTGCTTAATATATTTACACAGAAATGGATTATCCCATTCAAAATTCACGTAGGTGGGCGAGAGGGATTAAGAGGGAATTAGAAATATACATTTAGTTCTGTTACCAGCAAGTTCTTTGCTGTTTCGATGTTTAGTGTGAATGTGATCAGCATATTAATATTCTTTTAATTTAAAATACAAGCAACTATTTTAATGCTCTTTATAAAATATTTTGTCATGACAGAAATGCTTGGATTGTCTCTCAAAATCTCAGAAACCTGTGATCATGATAGATTTTTCATTTCCCAGTAAAACTGAAGAACAAAGTCACAGTTTTGCTTTGTTGATCTGATTAATTCCAAGTTAAGATGACATGGCAAATGCTATGCAAATCTTTCTCTTTTGGTATGGAAAACACCCCTGACTGTTGTAGATCTTACACTGGAATGTTCTTCCTTGCCACGTTATGCAGTTCTTGGGGACATGAGATCCATCAACTCTGGGATTTGACAATCTGTAGTCTTCTCATTAAATGTAAGTCAATATAAAACAAGTTTTTGCATTTTGCATTAAAGAATGATTATTCAATGTAAAATTGTATTAAGTCCATGTTAACAAGCTGAAGTCTACAAAGAATTATATTTAAATTGCAATGTCCTTAATAAGGAAGTAGGCTATTAAAAAAAACAACAAACAAACAAAAAAAAAAAACAAAAACTTTTAAGCTCTTTGTTAGAGTCAGCATTGCTGTTTGTTTCTAAAAGAACCCCCCTGAGAAGTGATTTGCATTTAATAACCTGCTTATATAAAATGTTGTGACTGCCAAGTTCTGATAGACTTGTACTTAGCTTTTCTTAAATTGGTTTCCTCACTTAGTCTCAGCCAGCCTCTTCCATAGCCCCCAAAGATTTCTCAATCATTTATTTAATTCTACCACGTTTACTTTATTCTACCATCAGCACTGATGTCTGAAACATTAACTTGTTTTGAGCCTCCAGTTATGTGGCCATGCTATCCCACCGTAATTCTGGCACTGAGGAAAGATGGAGTCAAAGCAGTTATGCTGTTCCTGGAGAGACTCTGTCTGGAAGGAACAAGATGAATAGGAAACCTTTCCATACATGTTGTGGAAGTGTAAACTGGGCAAGAGCTGAAGCATCTGTTATCCCCAGTACTAGCTGTGGACAGCTGGCCAGGGCCTGTGGGCCACCTGTATCTGACCCATTTATCTTTGGTATCATTAGTGAAATTAATGGTGTTATAACAACTTTTCAAATCCTTAGGAGCCTAGGCACCAAGAATTTAACCTAGATACGCAGACCTGTTCTCTCTTCTTCTATGCTTTTCTACCCATGACAGGGCAGAAACTGTCCAATAGTTCTGTCAAAGGTGAAATATAAAATACATAAAGGTTACTGTAATATAACATCATTTTCCTCCTTTTTACTCTGTCTGTGACTACCTTTTAGTAACTATGCACTTCTTCAGAGATAAAAATAATTCTTACGAATGTTACAGATGTATGCTATTTCATTTTTTTTTCCTCCTCCAGCTGGTAGTTCTGGTTTTGATGGATTTCTGTTAAAATGTGGATTGGGATTTCAATTAGCCTTGCATAGTAAGCTCTATTAGTTTAAATTAGTTCTACAAGAACGTGGTTGTTGTTGTTATTCAACACATAGGAATTAAGTTATTTTTTTTAAAACAGAGTTGAACTGAAATTGAAGAAAGTATTGTTTTCGCTTCTCTCCCATCCAAATAATTGAAACGATACAGTCAGCAGGTTAGCCTCACAGAAATGCCTCTTGTTTGCACAGATTTTCCTGTAATTCAGCCAAGGTAACCAGTGCCTTTTGACACATCGAGGACAAACTTCAGATGCCTGAGAACAGACACCTGTCACATGATATTTAAAAGAACCAGGTATGTTTGGGGGAGAGTAAATGGGACAAAGCAGAAGCATTGTTCATGTATTTCTCAGCCTTATTTCATGAGTTTGAATTCCTAAATGCTGCTTATTTTTTAATGTTGTACATGTCTCTTATTTTAGTCCTTACCCTATAGAGCGTTTAAATACAATTTTAAAATACATAGAATGTAAAGGGAGACTCTCTGAATCAAGAAGTCAGTTTTGTTACATTGCTTGTTGTAAATGCGTTGTCCAAAAGTCAAAGTATTTGGTCTGAGCTGGTAAAATATCAACAGCAAGTGATGACAAATCACTGCACTCAAATACATGAGATCCAAAGACCACTTAAGTAGGCAGCGGCCATGGCTACAGAATAATAAAAAGGAAACTTTACTACAGGCCTTGAATCAGGACACTTGACCCCATTTAAAGAGGTATTCAAGCCACATATATTTTGAGGATATGGCAGCAGTTCTGCATCACTAGGTATATAATAAAGTTATCTCCATTTATTTTAGTATAAAAACCTTCTCCTAGGGTCACCGTTGAATAGATAACAGTGGACAGTCCTCTGCTAGGGCTAGTGATGTACATCTTGTATTCATATGTTCTGTCAACTAAAAGCAATCTTGTATATGAAATGCATGTGCTGTAAAAACAAGCAAACAAGGAACTTGCTGGTGAGTCAATAATGTCACAGCAAACAGGAGCTATTGACTCAACAGGGTTATTACACTGCCAAAAATTGATAGCTTAACTACAGAGCAAAAATATGAAACAGATGCTACTGAATAAAAAACTGTAAAATTTAATTACTCAAGTGCAGACATGGAAGAAAAGTGTAGTCTATTATGAGATGTAGATTAGTTTTAAATATTTTGACATTTAAAATCAGTTTTCAGTAGAATCAACTAACACTTAGAAAGCATACCTTTTATCATACTTTTAATCTTGCTATAGAGCATCTAAGTAGGTTGTCAGGTAATAATAAAGCTCTGTCTTTTTTATCTTTCACTGTGTTCAAGCTTGCTATTCTGTTTTTATGACAGCCATTTGAGAGTTTCCTGGAAATTAAGAAAAAAAAACATTCTAACTCTCTTGAGTCAGTTAACTCAGTGTCTGAGTAAATCACGTCTGTAGAGCTGTCTTTATTAACTGTCACAGAGAAAGTTGTAATTTAAAAAATGTAACATAAATGTGTAATTTCTGGAAATGTCTGGACAGGGAATTAAATGTCTATGAGTTCCAATAGGGTTAGATATTATTCAATATTTTATATACATAATTTCTCAGGTTCTCTTTTTTTTTTTTTTTTTCCTTTTCTCTTCTTTTCTTTTCTTTGGGAAAGAGGTTGGAGGAGTCTAACAATTGACTAAAGTGATACAGAAGATCTCTGAAGGTATAAAACAATTAAGTTTAAATAGGATTGCTTCAAATTGATATGAGTACAGTCACACACAACTATTTTCACAATTCTGATTTAAGCAAAAAATGGTTTAAACCAAACTTACAGCTATGACTAACACAATTAATTATTTTGTTCCGATTTCCAACTAAATTCACAGGCAGATACTGAAGTAACCTGATGTAATGGTGGAATATTGTCAAAGAAATATTTTCCAAATATAAAGTAAGGTTTTAAAATTTAAATATGCAGTCTTTTGCTATAGAAAATGTAAAGCAGTGAGGCTGTTTTGACATAATCATAAGATAATTTCTTTGATTATATGAAACTGAAATTTAGCTTAACATTTTCAAATCATGGAGGAACTTTGATGACATTTCAGTACAACTGATACATAGTGGTTAATTTATTAGAGGATTATAAGAATTTACAATACTGTAGAAGCTACATACACATATGTACCTGAACACAAAAGAACAAATTTCAAACCTTCTTATAAAAATTGCCATGGTTTTCTTCTTTGGATTTAAAAGCAATCTTTATCCCAGTATTACAATGCAGTATATATTAGTGAAGCCTGATCTCCTAGACACTGTCACAGAACTGGTTATGTAGACTTTAACCATATGATTAGAAATCAACGTGATGACTGGTCAAGTCTACTTTCTCTTGTAGGGGAACAGACACAGCAATATTCCTGTAATTAGAGTGATAAGGCAAGAGGAACATAGCATGCTATGAAAATTGATGTAGCATCTTGCCAAAAAACATATTACATAAACATCAGATATTAAATAAAACTGGATGCTTTAAACTTCAGTTTTGAGTATCTCTGTATATAATTTCAGACAGGAATCAAAGAAATTTACGGCATTATTTGTGAGCTGAGGTCTTTGGCCCTAGCAGTAAGAAAAACCATCTTAACTCTTTCAGAATGCGTTTTGGATCATAAATAAAAATTACACATAGAAGAAAACATTGAGCAGATGAGTGATTTAATAACTTTAATCACTCATTGTGGGAAAGTCTATTACTCAGGTAGCAAAAGGATTAACTACTTATACCAGCTACTTTACTGATAAATCCTCATTGTTTTCAAAACTAGTGATCTTTTTATGATTTAGTATGACATAATATGAAGGATCTTATTGGTTTTGACATTGCCCATGCTTTTCAAAGCAACCACTGTGGACACCTACATTGTATTAAATTGTATGTTATTAAATGCTCCTCTAGAAACAAAGAGGGGAATCACAAAATGCTCTGCATGACTTAAAAGTGCAACAAAGCCTAGTAATATTTCATTTTATGAATATGTTAATATATACAAAGCTAAGGGCTGCATCAGTCGTTACACATATTCTATGTTGGAATTCAGCTGGCAGATAACAGCCAGCAAATCTCAACACAGTATTGAAATATGGATGATAATAAAGTGTGTATGTTTTACTTATTCTAGTTACATTACAAAATGTTATTAAGTTAAATTTGGAAAGGAAGGTAAGTCTCATCAGGTATTTAAAAAAGCATAGAGGTCAGGTTCTTGATGACAGAAAGTGCTTCACCTCTCTTTATATTTCGCTTCACAGGAAGAAAGATCTTAGTATAATTAACAGAAGACAAAGATGGCACACAGTCACCAGGCCAGGCACCTGCATACTGGTTTTCATAATAATCACTTCTTTTCTCAAATTACTCACTAGGACTAACATACCTCTCTATTTCTAGCAATTTTGCTTTTATCTTCTCTTCAAGCACATACTTTTTAAAACTCTAGCAACTTCAGAACCACTGAAGTTCAATAAAAATAAAGCAAACAAACAAACAAACAAAATTTAGATGCGATGCATAACAAGCGGTGCATAAAATGTACTCCATTGTTTTTATGTTCCTTGCTAATGCTCCTGAAAGACATGACACCATTTTTACATGATTGTGAGGAATGGCAAGGTTCATTTCTTAGTGTTGATGAGTATGGTAGATACTTCCAGGCCTAGGAGGAAGAAAAGACTCCTAGAACCCTGATGACCAGATCAAAAAGTAATCTATTCCTGATCATTCTGTGAGTCATTTTACATGTATAGGAAAAGCAATACTTTAACCTATGTACCCCAGTCTTTTCTCTGAATCCCTAATCCATTTGCCCTTTCCAGATGTAAAAGTTGAAGTTTTGGAATTACTGCCTTGATCATTAAAAAGGAACAGTGCCTGAAGAAATTATTCTGTTATTGGATGTTTCATAGCAAAGATAGTAAAGAAGAGATTCATCTCAAGATACAAAATGGTAGGCAGACAGCTTTTCTTGGTTGAAAAGAGAATGGAGACATATTAAAAGGTTTAGTAACACCCACCTTCTCCCTACTGCAGGGAAAAGTGAAAAGGGAAAAAAAGAAAAACAAACAAAAAACCACAAATAACAACAACAAAAAACAACCAACCAACAAACCAAACCAAACCAAAAAAAAACAACCAACCAACACCCCCCCAAAACAAACGAACAAACAAACAAAAACATTTACCGAAAACTAAGGAAACAACAGCTAGAGGCCACATGGACTGTTCATTCAGCAGAACTCATAATTGTTGTCAGCTGAAGAACAATGCTACCTCTTCTTGCCTGCTGATACTATATATGGACTTACTAATTTCTGGAAGACAGAAATTCTCACTGACTGTCTTATGATCAGTCTCAGAGATGCCGAGGTATTTATGGAGCTTCGTTATGTGTCCTAGGTCATTGCAGAGAATAGTTTCCATCGGTAATATCACAATATCTTTGTAGACTTTTCTGAGGGGTGCATTCTTGTCTTGATGGAGCCCTATTTCTCCTCTACAAGTCTTGTGAGCTTATTTGAAAACCAGTGGCCAAAACACTTCAGTTCTCTTTTCCAGAAAACTTAGTATGGCAAATGTAGAGCAAAATTCTTTTGTCAATAAACAAGAGATTTTCTCCCTATATCTGAATACCTATATTGATGTTATTAATTGCTAGTTGCCACAAAAAAAAGTGGACAAAAATGATTGCAAATATAACATGAAAATAATAGTAAAGCTGATTTACACAAAACAATTAATTTATTAATATATTCTACATATTCTTTTACATATATAGTTTGAAGTGCCATAAAATTGTTGGTGAGCCTTAATGACAAAGGCTTAATTTTACTGGATTCAGAGCAGAAATAAAAGCAGACTTAGGTGTCTGACATTTAGCTCTAAGCATGCCCTGATTTCAACGTATATGAAAGAAGATCTATTCTTTATGCTCAGGCTAAACAGTATTAGTTTGAGATAACTCAGTTAAGATCACAGCTTTACTATAGGTACATCATACATGGAAAGGGGGATTGTTGATGAAAGTAAAATCATCTCTGTACAAATATTCCATCATTTCATACATATAGAATGTTGATTTTTTTAATTCTGTGCCATTTAATCCACGCAGTACCTGCGCTCACTTCACTATGCTTTTCCTCATACAAGCAACATACCACTTGTGTATATAGAGAGGAATGGATGTTAGTTACTATCCTTAGCATGAGAACCACTGTTGAGAATACGACTGATTTAAAAGCAGTTCTAATGGCTCTGATTTTCCCGAGTCCTTCTAAACATTTTTGATTGCGTTTTTCAGATGAGGGTTTAGTGGAAGGCATGAAAAATTAGCAAAGTGCCTGCTCTTACTGGGGAATTATACTAAGTATGTTCAGAGTAAAAAATAAGTCATCAGACACACTCTTTCCTCATTATTCTAGTAAAATTATGCCACATAAAACAACAAATTATGTTTGGATACTTAATTTTTTATTTTGATACGTATTCATAGTTGACAGCTTTTCTTAACATTTTTATTTAACTTCAGTGACATAGAAAATAATGCAACTGCTTAGAGCCAGACTACGTGACAAAGCCTACCGTGTGGGAAACAGTACGTGTCTCATCTTGTCAAGCCAAACAGCCAGTCTGCTTATTAATGGGATTCATTTATACATGGAAGTTTTACCACAGGCTTCTTGCTATCAAGAACAGCTACTTAAAAGAAGTATGGCTTAAATAATGGAATATACAAGTTAGAATCTGTGCAAATATGAAAGACATACTGTTACTCTCTAAAGACTTCTGACATTTGTATCTTGGTTTTATTCCAAGCAGCTAAAGGCAGGATTAGCCTTTGATCCCGTATGAATGCAACAACCTGGAATACAATCATTTTTAAAATCTTTTTTCCTTGTATCCTTCAAATGCTCTGTGGGCTATCTAGGTCAGAACCAATATAATACCAAGTAAAAGTCATGTTGCATCATTTTGTGATCATTCTGCAGTATTACTGTCAAGAAAGAGCTTCTCAAAATCTTTTCACTTGGTAATATAAATACTTGCTGTGCACAGACGGGATTCATATGTTAAATACTGGAATCAGGTACATACATCCAGTCTCAAAATAGCAAAGAGCATTAAGTTATATGTTTTCCACCGTGACACATCACCAGTTATGAAGCTTTGCCAGTGCTTAATATTCAGAGCTTGAATTGATACTATTGCAATAACAGATGATTATCTATCCAGTTGTAGATGAGCTGCAGTTCCCTATAGCACACAGATAGTCGTACTATGCTTAGATCTGCTTTGAGCTAGTGCGATTTTCTCCCCAGATTTTTTATTTTTAATTTTTTTTCCCCCTTATCTGATGGTTATTCTGACATTAATGGTCAGTGTTCAGGAAACACCAATTCTATTTCATCTGTTCAATTCCCTGCTACAGTCCTGTGAACAGGTGACCTATTCAGATAATTTCAGAATATCCTGTGCAATTTCCCTGATTCTATATCAGTCAAAATTGTTGTATTCTGATCTTTCCTGTCATGTTTCTCTCATGTGTATGCTTCTATAAATGGGCTACTGCATAAATACAGATAATTGTTGGCTCATCTACTGCAGAAAGGGCTCAAGGAATGCGTTTAAAAGACACAATTTCCTTCTGTTTACAGAGGAGATTGTTCATGACTGACATTAGTAATACCATTTTCCAAGAAACAATAAAACAAATTTAGAAAATAGTGGGTTCACAATTCTGTCATTTATTACATGAAACAAGAAATATCACAAACCTCAGATATAATTAAAGTGGTTCCAAAATCTAGCAAGAACATTTCAGAACCTTCCAAGCCTTCCAGTCTGATCTATCTGTAGGATACCTAGGCAATTAACTGCCTTTCAACTAGAAATTATTGAAATGTCTCAGCAAGCTTATGGTCAAATATTGAATTCTGCAATTGAATCCAGATACAAATTCTACTGGTTTTTGCTCTTCTGTGGTTGCATTTAGCAATCAGACAAAAACAAGAACTTATTTCCAGGCATCTACTGTGTTTACCTTGGTTATTAGTAACTTAAGCCACCAGGTCCCTTAAGCTGTCTTTTAAGATAATGCATCTAAGAAGGAAAGGTTATTTTTCCGTCTTTGACCATATATATATATTTCATATCATTCAGCTACTTCTTTAGTTGCTGCCTCTGCACCAACAGAATTCCTAGAGAATATGAAGCAGAGTCGTCACTTGACTTGACAACTGTAAATTTCTCCACTTCTCCTGTCTTAAGACTGTCTTAAGACTAGCATGGGAAAATAAAATGTACATGCTGAAGACAATTGCAATAAAAAAAATAGGATTAATGAAATGTAATTCTTTTTCCTTTACTGTCACCTTAATTTCAGGCTGTGAACAATCAGCACTTTTAAAATAAAATTACTTTAATGCAAAACTTGTAATTGCTAGCTACAGCCCCATTGCTTTAGTCAGCAATGACTTGCAGTCATTCTCCAAATGTGCAGCAGTAGCAGCAGCCAAAACTAGCCAGTAAGTAAACAAGACAGAAGGAGTCATTTGCCACTATGCAGTACCTTGGTACATCCATATCCTGACTGCTGTGAACAGTTCAGGTTTCCACACAGCAAGAATGATATAGTAGCACAAGAGAAAATGAAATGATGGAATGGAGCAATTGCTTTTCAAGGAGAAGCTAAAAAGGCTACGGATCTTCTGTTTATAGAGTACAGGTTTGAGAGGGGACATGACTAAGATGTAAGGAGCATGGAGGAAAGGAGAAGTTGAATGCAGAAGGATTTTTGTTGTTATTGTTTGTTTGTTTGAATGAAGTATTAGAACTAGACGTATTTAATGAAACTAGGGTTATAAGAGGGAAAAAAAAAAAGGAAAATTTTAATTAGTGGTAATAATCTTCTGGCATTTGTTGCCAAAGTAGTTTGTAAATGCAGGCAGGGTTAAAGAGTTCAGAAAAGGTTAGCCAAGTACATATACAATAGATCGGTAAAAAGATACTAAAGAGAACAGGCAGGTAGATACCCTCCAATATCTCTAAACCAACAGATGGATTCTGGGGAGTGTGAAGAGAATGGATTCCAGAAAGCAGAAATGCTTTCATGCTCTTACTTATTGCATCTACTATTTCTGCTGTCAGAGTACATGAGCCACATAACCAGCAGGGCACTTCTAATGTTCTCTAATCTTGAAGCCTATTTAGGTCTCTGTATTGTGCCTTACAATTTGAAAACACAAACAGTTTGGGTAAAGGTAGTGAATGACAACATCAGAACTGCAAAAGCACCAAAGTTCCCTTAACTACACTTTAGTCCACAGATTATGACTAGTGGGAGATTTTAGGAAACCTTCCCAGCTATTTTAAGGGACAAAGCAAAGGCTACCAATTTCTAATGCTAAACTATGTATGAAAACAGAAATAATAAGCCAGTAGAAGATAACTGTCTTAAACAGAAAACTCAGAATCTCTTGGGTGAGGCAGATTAAATAAAAGCTTTGAAAATTAAACTCTGACCTACTATTCTTTATTTATGGTGGATTCTGTCCAATAGCATTGCATTTTGTCCCACAAAACTGGCATCCAAGTTAAAATGGACATGCCCTGCCGATGAAGAGAACATTCTAATTTCTGTTACCTCTGCTATTTGTCTATGTATTTATTCCCTTTCTGGTTGATCACAACAGTCTGCCATCTACACTCAACCTCTCCCCTTGCCTTCTATAACTTGCACTCTGAAAGCTTTTCCCCTGAGCAAGCTCAAGTTGCTCTACAATAGTGCTTAACAAAACTCTATTTTAGTACTTTATATAACACAGCTCTACTATTTACTTTCACAGTACTACTCTCCTTCTTCCTACTTTATAGGGAAATTTTGTCCATATAATCCAGTAAAATTTCCCCACCTAACTGGAAGCCTATAAGGACAAAGAAACTCAAATCTTTATTTGTGGTAGGGAATCTGCCAAGGCCAAGTAGAAAGTCTCCAGTGAAAAAACTCTAATGTAGGCTTATGGGAATGGAACCAGCTCTTTTTACATAGATGCATTTTTGAAGGATAATGACTATTTGCATTTGTGGTCAGCTAGAGATGTTCTGCTCTGCATGGCCATTATCTTGATTTTTTGAGAGACTCCCCCTTTCAAGGGAGTACCATAATTATGTTGCGCTAGCTTATAACTGTCCCCTATTGAACATGACATTGTGGGAGGCTGGATGTGAGCTGCTTCCCTTTTCGTGTAGGAAGAATACATTTTTACTTAGCGAAAGATGATTTGCAAGCACCTTTGCTGACCTTTAGTCAGCACAAATGGGCTGAAGTAAGGACCAAGAACTGGCTTTGTACATTTAAGGCAATGCAATGTACATTTAAGTGTCTTCACAAAACTGCTTCTCATGTGTTTGTTTGTTTATGTTTTTGCTGGAAGCTTTCTGAAATGTTGCAAAAAAAAAAAGTAATCATGATTTTACCTCCAAGAAACTGAACTGGTGGGTTCCAAGGACGTAAGATGCAGATGCTCAGTAGCCAGACCACACTTTCTTTAGGAGTGAGAATTTTGAGATATTGTGTCATTCCCTTGGGAAGTAGCTTTTGATCTGTACAAACCTGTGACTCAGACCTGCATTGCCTGTTTATCTCAGATAGCTCCATCTGTAACCACCTGTACATAAAGCTATATGAAAAAAGGTTAAGAATGCTTTGGGGAAATAGGTTCATAATTTATTTATTACCCACTAATCTCAAACCATATTGACTTAACAGGGAGTTGGCAGATCCTGTATAGTTCATCTTTTTTGAACTATTTTTAGACTACATGGCATTTCCTAATTATATTTTAGAGTAGGAGCAAGCCTTCCTTCCTCCTGCCTTTACATCTCAGCCACATTCAGAAACTTGTTGTAGATTAATGTAAAAGGTTGTTTTAAACTTAATAAATACTGAATTCTATCTTTTGAAAAGAAAAGTAAGTAAAATAAAAATCTCCAGAAATAACCAGGATAGTCTTAACCATCATGTGAGACTCCGATTTTCTTAATTTTTGGTGTTCTGAATCTGGAGAAATTCCATATAAATCAGTATGGCTAACTTGGATTGGTGTCAAAATGAGTGAAATCAGAGGCTGACTTTCATAACTGTTAGGGTTTTGAACTTCATTTGAGCCTCAGTCCAGACTCATGTCTGACCATTTGTACATCCATTTGTGCAGCTACATGCATTGGAGAATGTTGTCCCTGTTGTTCATGTACCCTGACTGCTCTTTGTACTCATGTTCTGTTACTATATTGGTATGCCTTCTTCTTTCTACACATTAGCCTGGAATCACTAGTGCACCTGAAATACTTCATAAATAGGAAAAGCATTTTAAGTTTATATAAGAAATGTAGTTCATGATCCCAATAGATGATACCTAATATCACCCCATGATAAATATATCTCTTCTACACCTATAGGAATAGGCCTGTGATCCTGCAAGGCAAGTTCTGAGTTTGCCATCAAGGAGTCAATAGCTTCATAGATCAAATAGCAAGGACTGCATCATTGCAAAGCATTATTGAACTTTGATGAGAAGATAAGCTTCTTAGAGAAAAAAAAAAGAAAAAAAAAAGCTTTTTCAGAAAGAAGGTTACAGAATTTAGAGAATCTGGCTTTGATTGAAATATAATCAATATTAATCAATAAGAGATTGGTTTCAGGACCACAGTATTTCTAGCAGTTTTATAAGCATGGTAAGCTTCAAATATGTGCATCAGGGCTAAAACTCAGCTAAGGATCAGTTTCCTGATAGGGCGCATGGTGCATCCACTGCCTTCAGCAGCAGTGCTGGATAGTGGGCATCCATAGAACCTTAATGGGTGTTCAGCTTGGTTAAAAGCCGGTACCTCTTCCAAAAGATCATGCACCTGTCCCTTTTGACAGATTAGTCTGCAGATATTTTTTACATTTTAATAGATTCACCATTTAATTTAAATGGGACTTGGATGCTTTCTCTTGAATTTTATTAACTGTAAAGAAAGGTTTTGCTGTTACGAGATGATATAATCTGTAGGAAATAATAATCATTTAGCAACTGTTCCTTGCACAAAACTAACAGCATGCTTTCTCTTAAGAAAAATAAGCGTGCAGGAGGCTGAGAATAATGCGTGACTTGTGATACAAGACAGATAATGCTTATGAATCAAACTAAGCTGGATACCTGTAGAAAAGCCTGAAAGTAGTGTGTCTGAAGAGAGAAAAATACAAGCTTTCTGGTATGGTTAATCCTCTTAATACATTTATTGAGAACATAGTTTTAAGGAACAAAGAGACTAGTTTTTCCTTCCCCACAAAATAGGATAGAATTCTGAATCCCAACCCTGAAGATCTCTTGTAAGCTACCTATGCAGTCCAGTAAAGGTACAGAGACAGCATTTGGGATCCCAGTGCCTCTGGAAGGCCACCCACTCCTTCATTTCTCAGCTAACAACTAGAATAGCTGTCTAATGGAACCAAGCTAGAAGAAAATTTCCTCTAACAATACCAATTGGAGATCCTTTTAATAGGCAATTTTACCTTGTAAAGGGCTCAGCACCCAAATTACCACTGCCAATGGGTCTATATGTACTTTCCATAGTTTCTTTCTTGTGTTCTTGACAGAACTGTCTACCAGCCCAGCTCCCACCTTTTCACTGAATGCCTAGGACTGCCTGTCTTGTTCTCCTTGGATTTCCAGAAGAAAGGAAATACTGCAAGCGGATCTGACATCCTTCCATTACCTTCTTTGCCAGTTAAAGCTAAGCATTAAGATCCTTTTCTATTTAAACAATAAAGCTGCATTTTGTGGTGCTCTTTAATAATCAGTCTACTGTATATCCTTGCTAGATTACAGCAAATATTTGGAATTTCAAAACACCAGGTAAGAGAGAAAGGGAATTGCTCTCTGAGGCTCTTATGCCACAGGTAATGACTGGAGAAGGAAGGCAAGAAGCCTGTGACCTTGCACTCTGGTGTTTACATGCTGTGGAAGCATAGGTTAGTATTAGCAAGGGCCTGCTGCAAGGAAGCCTGCAGCAGCTGTTGCTCTGAACACCAGATTCAAAGGTCGTGGGCTGCAGAGCAAAGGAGAGGGAGAGGGAGACATTAGCTATGAAGAAAGCTGATTAAATTCTGAGCAGATTAGAAATTAAAGATCATGACGTGCTATTTCCAGACTATTAAACATGGCTGTGGGTAACAATTACAGGTGCTTGAAGTTTCCATGACTACAGAGTGTTAATTAAACACATAGTAAAAAGAAAACTTTGGAGGTTTGAGATTGCAGCCTTGAAAATCCAGATCATATTTTCAAAACCTAGATGTACTTTTCCACTAAATTAATTTACTTACTTTAATATGGTGGCTGCTATTGACATTTTTTTTTAAAAGGTAGCCAAATCAGTACTATTCAAACATGGAATATCTTGTAGTAAGTTTCCTTTGTGGAATCTATCTCACAAAAACTTGAGATCTGTTAATTTTCTGTGGAAGAGCTTATAATATCCCACATACTCTGAACTTTTATCGGGCGCTCAATTAATACATTCAGTATCGGTACTTCTTCTCTTTACTCATGTTCATGTGAATATATAGCCAGAGATTATCAGAAGGCAGACACTTTGCAGTAAATTATTTCAGATGGATCTGATTTATGATTAAAATATGAAAAATGAGTGTATCTTTATCCCAAAATAAAGTGACAAAATATGGTTCATTTGCCTCTCATTCCTATTGCATCAGAAAAGAAGTAGAAATTATCAGAAGTCTATATGCAAGTTTACAACTAGATTTACATAACAGTTACAAGATTTCTTTTTAATACCTTTTTATTCCAATACAGTTTTAAGCTGGATGTCTCACAAGAAACTTTCATCGAAAATTACTGAGACAGGTATGTATATTAACTAAAAAAACAAATCACTTTTAAAATATATTTAGAAACTTTCTCCAAAGATGCATATAATTATAATGAAATGTGTATACTATTGCTACACAGTAGTATCAATTAATGTCTTAACATATTGGTGGTTTTAAACCAATTATCCTGGCAATTACCTTTGTATGCCATGTTTAATCTTAACTAAATTTTGTCAGTGTTTTCAGAAATAACTCCTAATAGATTGAATAAGAAATAAGAAATACACAATACTATATTACTAACAGGGAATCCGCAGATTTACTTTATTTTTTCATGCTTGTTAAATAATAATCTAGCTGAATATATCTGATTTTTTTTAAATCATGTTTTCAATGGTATCTGCACCTACAACTATGTCTTCTGCCTCAGGTCTTTGATTATTTTTAACTTATAATTAACGATTGCAGTTGTGATGCTCAGGACTCAAGCAACTATTACTATTTTTTTTCAGTTTAGGAAAATAAAGAATGTATTTTATTTTAAGTTGTGCTGGCATTTTTAGATAATTTACCTTTCCAGATTGTCCCAGCATACTGGTGTGCTAATTATAAACCTGAACATATAATTTTTCAAAGTTTTCTTTTGAAATTAACCAAGTAGTTCTTTATGAGACTAAATCTGATGACACTTCTGGGGACAGTGTACTACAGGTACTGCTCCCTATAGACGACATACACATAGTCACACCATGTTTAGCTCTGTGTTTAGCTCTGATATTTCTCCAATACCATCTCAGCAGGCTTTATAGCCTCAGAACCTTCTGACACCAGGTTCCACGGCACACAACACATAACACAGTACTCCAAAATATAATGATACTGAGGCTATTATTCTAAACTATTTCAAGCCCTCTCAACAGAACCAAATTCCTCTTTGTTAGGCCACGGATCTGCTCCATGAGCTCCAGAGGAGATGTGAGATTATGCAAGGTGGACATGGCCACTAGCACAACACTAAGCAGTGAGAAATGGGGTTGCAAACACAACTGCCATTGCATTTGGGGACCAGGGATTTTTCCTTGAACTAGATAGAGTAGAAACAACCTGAAAAAAAAAAAAAAGTACTTATGGTCTTTCAGGAGTAGCAAATAATTTTGGTAATTAATTGAAGCAAAGTACAGTTTAAGGATGTTTAAAAGGAAACAGTGTTTTCCAACAGCATGGGCTCATATCACTGCCAAAGACCTATTTTGTTAGACATGTTTAGTTTACATGTGCTTAGACTAACCTGAGAGAACATGCACTGGCACACTTCAGAATTCAAGTTTCTCATTCAAACAGTGGGAGCGCGGTGTGCCTCTCACTTCGCATGACATGTAGGTTTTCTTCCTATGGAATTAAACATACGGAGAGTCAGAAACATGCATGAAACACCTCTTCCAGGCAGAGTTCGGATGCAGGCAGGATATCTACTTAGAACAACAAACCTAGTTTTAGATACAGGTTTAAAAGCTGACAATTTAGGTATATACACTGCCAATCTGAAGCCTAAGAAATCTTGACATCCAAAAGTTCTTGAGAGCTGAAAGGAAGGGATGTTTTTAATTATCTCTATTGATGATTTCGATGATTTCTTGCCACGTCTTTCACCAGGACTGCTAATATTGTTCACTGTTGATTAAATCGACTTTAAAAAATTGGATTGTGGTAACTGACAACTTTTTTTTTTTTTTCCTCATGGATCTCAAGCCCTTGAATGAGTGCCAGGAATGGGGTCTGTAAGGGAATTGTGGTTGTAAGCTGAAGATTTGCCCTGAGCCACTAGGCCTGTTGAACTAAAAATTATGGGCTAAAGGAAACAAGACATACATTTATCACTAGGTTATGCTTTTGTGCACGCTTGAGGCTGAGAGAGATGGGGTTGTTCAGCCTAGAGAAGAGAAGACTCTGGGGAGAACTTATAGCAGCCTTCCAGTGCCTAAAGGGGGCCTACAGGAAAGCTGGTGAGGGATTCTTTGTCGGGGAGTGGAATGACAGGAAAAGGGGTAACAGTTTTAATCTTAAGGAGCGTAGATTTACATTAGACATTAGGAAGAAATTCTTCACTCAGAGGGTGGTGAGGCACTGGCACAGGTTGCCCAGAGAAGCTGTGGATGCCCCATCCCTGGAGGTGTTCACGGCCAGGCTGCATGGGGCTTTGGGCAACCTGGTCTGGTGGGAGGTGTCCCTGCCCATGGCAGGGGTTTGGAACCAGGTGGTCTTTAAGGTCCCTTTCAGCCCAAACCACTCTCTGATGATTCTATGATTCTGTGTATCTAGAGAGATCACAAACAATTTAGCCAGTCTAACCAATCCTTTAGCCATCCAATAGTCCCTGATACCTAACAAATATGGAAACGCCTCATTAATGGCAGATTTCATGTCATTATTCTTCCCTCCCTCCCTCCGCTCCAGCCCTTCCCCATTCACCCCTTCACAGCTCCTCCACCCTCATCCCCAAGGCTTGAGTAGCAAGGCCAGTGCCCTGGGCCCTGGCCTAGCCAGGGCCGGGGGGAAGCATGATCAGAGAAAGTGCACGGGAGGGCCCCGCTGTCACCCTCTGGCCCCAACAACGTTGTCGGTTCTCCCCTCCAGCGGGCGAGGGGCCCTACCTCAATTAGTCTGGTTAGCCCTGCTGTGGGTCACCATGCTGTACCCTACACCAGCCCCCAAGCAGATCAAGGTGAGCAGGACAAGGGCTGAGCAGGAGTCAATCCACAGCTGGAGGTGTAGGTCAGGTTATGGCTACCACCAAGCGCACGGTATAAGCATTGTGTCAGACCACCTGGGAGTTGCTTGCCCTGGTTCCTCCAGCAGAAGCCAAAACTTAAATACCTCATTAATTACAAGCCGCTAATGTATTCTTCAGATGAACACTTTACAGACCGTCTCTGACTGGGAACTCTATGCAGACAGTACTTCCAGCATTGGTTTGCTGTTACTTGCATTCTTTAAATCTGCTTTTAATGGTGCTTGTTTGTCTCCACAATGGTGAGGGGGGAGACATTGGGGGTAACAGGAATGCATCAGGGAACAAATTTCAGTTTCCACAGGAGCAACTCCCCAGAACATCATGTCACCAGTATTTACACAGCACTCTGCCAAAAAACACAGCTCCTGGCTGGCTGTCCCCTTTCTACCCATTTCCCAATTTCCCAATTTTTTTAAATTTTGCCAGTGCAGGCATTTTGCAGGCCATATCTGGGAGTTGAAGCAGCTGATTAAGACAGGGAGAAACAGGGCTTTTTTTTTTTTTTTTTTTTAACTGTATCAGCCCTTTATTATCTCCCCATGCTGCCACAAAAATGCTGTTGTGAGCGCAAGCTAGGTGATGGCATGAAAGCAGGTTGAACAGCCAGGGAAACACAAAACACAGAGGAGCAGGAACTGGTTTGTCACAGCCATGGCAACTTAAATGCGGCACAGTCTGGCCAAAGTCTCTGAGCCTGCCCTTGAGTATGACTGTGTCCTCGGATCTGAGACTAGCTCCAGAACAGTAAGAGTCAGCTCAGACGCTGATGTTCTGACAGCAAACCTAGCCAGTCATTTTCTTTGTAATCAACACATGCAAGAAGCTAATTGCTTCCCAACAGGATCATAATCCCTCCTATCAATACCATAGAATAGAGAAGTAGCTGAAAAAAAAAATGGTTAAAACAACAACTGAACTATGTTCCTGTTTTCATTGCTTTTGACAGACACATTTTTACATTTTATTTTCTATAAATTCTATTTCTACAAGCATGTGTAGAAAACGTGATGTGGATGCTTTTTTGAGATGTAAAAATTGATTATATTGAAATACAGTTAATCAAAATAAACATGATATACTTAACTATGAATCTTTTCGTTATCTTTCTGTTTGCAATTAGGGTCAAAAGGACTACATTAGTCCTTTCAATTTCATTGCCTTGGAACTACATAGTCAGTCAGTCTTATTTCATTGCCTTGGAACTACATAGTCAGTCAGTCTTCTAATCGTCTCAGGCTTGCTACTTACCTACTTTTATGATTTTCTGAATGTTACAGCAAGAGTTAATTCAGTTTTGGCTTTATTCCATTACGAGTGTTAATGAGAGTTAGGAAGAGGTTTAGCTTTGGCCCCTTTCCATAACGGATGTTAGTAAGAGACTAAAATTAAGTACAGATCCAGATATTTAATATTATTTATTTTTTATGTTTGGAAATAACAACATATTTGTTATTCATGCCAATCATGTCATTCACAAAGGACCACAAAGGAGCCATCTTTGATGATAAAGTGCTTGATCTAGAGTCAAACTGATTTGATTCATTTCCGTCACAGACTTCTGCATGATTTTCAGCAGGTCATTTAATCCTTCAGTTTTCGCTCTGAAAACTGGGGGTAAGACCTCCTTCATAAGGTAAAGAGAACACTTAATGTGTGTGAAGTGCTCTTCTGCTACAATGCTTTTTGCCATATAAGCAGATTAACAGAAAACTAAATTTATTTTACTGCTGGATGCTACTATTATTTTTAGAAGAACTTTACATCTGTAGTCTGATTTCTAAACTTCAACATGAAACCACAAAATTCAGAGTACTTTTTGTTGCTTTACTTTGCTAGGAATTCTCTTTATTATTGACAGGGCAAAAATTAAAGCTTCTTTGACACTAGTGATGTAATGGGATTTTCTGACACGTGGAGTTACTGTCAAGAATGAATAGATATATAAATGTAAATGGCTGTAATAAATATAATGGTATTATGGCTTTAAGTGACTGACTCTGTTTGTGGTTAAATTTTGCTAAGAAAAAAGATTAAGACAGCCTTCATGTCAACTTCTGTCTAATACCACTGATCAAGATGCAGTAAGTAAAACAATTCCTCCAGCCTGTGCAAAAGTGCAAATGTAATGGGAATGGTATTTCTACTCCGTTTCTCCATGTTTCCATGTAGTTCCATGACATCTTTTACACAGTCATTATCTTGTTGCATCAAAATTTCAGACTAATTTTCTTCAAATCCCACAAGTTTATTATATTTAAAATTTTAGTATGGGCAAAAGGAAACATGCATTATATGCAAAGCCACGTATTTAGGGTTAGCCCAATTAACAGTCTAATTGGCCTAATTAAGAGTCACTTATCATTAGTCCTGTTACAATTATACTCATAACTTTAGTTCAAATTCTACCCAAGTAAGATGAGACACCAAAACTTTCTCCAACCTACCATTTTCTGTGGCACTACCCCTCTGGATAGCTAAGTGAGTGGCTTACTCTGGCTTGCATACAGCAAGTTATCAGTATCCCGAGTCCTTGTTGGCATGGTAGTTTCTTCCTCCTCACTCTTGGATCTGTGACTAAGTGCACAGTCCAAACGCTTCTTAAACTCCGATTCTGTTCCCCAATTCATCACCATTGTTGTTAGGGGGAGGAGAGGAGAGTGGGTTCACTGTAGCAGGAACCCTGTCTGCCTGCTGGTCCCCTCCTATTACCTGCTCGCAAGGCAGTAGGGCGTGATGTATTTCTTATGGAGCCTCTGCTGGCTGCCTAAGCCTCAGGGCTGCTGGTATTTGGGGTGTCTCACCCCGGCGCCTTTCCTTCAGGCCTTGCAGGGAGTTCCTCCACCAGTCTACCTCCCGCTCACACTCCCTGATAGCCCTCAACCTCTCCACCTCCTCCTTAAGCTCTGCCACCAGGCTGACCAGGTCATCCACCTGCTCACACCTCACACACACGGTGCCTCTGCCACCCTCAGATGGCAGCAACAGGCTCAGGCACTCCCTGCACCCAGACACCTGAACTGCCGCGTTTTTGAGTGGGCAGTTAGCCTGGGTCACCACAGACTTTCTAGAAAGAGCTTTCTGCCTAGTGCAGACCATGGCTAGTTTAGCTACTGCTAGACAGCCGATAGATGAGCCGCCCTCCTGAGCGCAGAGCGAACCTCAGCCCTGTCTGAGCTCGAACAGCCGCACCCCGCCCTGACTGACACGCCTCGCCCTGTTTGCCCGTCCTGGTCGCCGCGCTCCCTATGGGCTGCCTCTGAACGGCCGGGGACGGGGCACTGCTGGCTCCGCCCACGGCTCCTCAGCCTGCCTCGCGAGGGCTGCGAGGTCCTGGCGGCTCCCTCGGCTGGCTGGAGTGGCCACGTTGCCAGAAGAAAAGCCCTGCCCGCCCTGATCCCCCGCTCCGCTGCAGCACGCGTCTGCCCCGGAGCCGATCGCCTCAGCGATTCCACCCAAGGATATCCCAACACCTCTAAACTCCTGCCTTGGATTTGGAGGCTGTTAGCCAGGCCAACCTTCAGCAAAGAGTAGGAATGTGATTATGCACCTGATTTCCCTGTAGCTTCCACAGTCATGTCATCTAGGATTGTAGCAATTTAGAGAAAACCACAGGGATGAAGCATATATGTGGACAACAAACACTAGAGTCATCATTTTCTGCTACAGCTAAGGACTGCACTTTCAGAGCTCATATATTTTCATGCAGAGGGAGGACTGTGGAGGAAGTATCAGCAGGAGCACAGTAGGACATGGATGACCTTTATGTGCTAAGGGTCCTACTGAACTTGGGGGTCTGGTGGAATGGCCAGGAAAGGATAAAGAAAACATGAGAGATCCTCAGAAACAAACCAGAGGATTTGAATTTGTGTGAAACAGCTTTCAGATGGTAACTTAATTCACAGTTGCTAAGGGTTGCAAAGCTCTAAGTGATAAAAACATACAACGAGGAATATCAGGATTTTTAGGTGCTGTTTGGCAGAATGGCTTAGGAGGGCAGGGCTGGGATGGCTAACCACACAAGCTGGTGATGTGAACACTGAAAAAGCCTTGCAGTTGGTAGCCTTGGCTCTGCAGTTCTATAGATACTGCCTGAGTTTTAATCCCAGTTCTGTTTCCAGTAGTTGTGTGTGATTTCACAAGTAGTTTATTTGAAACAAGGAGAAGTTGAGGGTTGCTGGGCTCCAGGATGGGGGTAGGAGACTTTGATTACAGAATTCTGTGCTACAAAGATATATTCAAATCACTTAGTAAAAGACATAAAATTAGAAACTATAAAATCCTGGATTTCACCCCAATGTAGTGTTTTTTTCTTTTTTTTTTTTTCCTTTCAGTACTAAGAAGTACATGATATACGTTTCCACCTGTACTTCTCTTTAGTATATGAAGATTCATCAAGGGATGCTGCCAGGAATAATATGCCTGCCAAATGTGAGTTACATATCAGATGTGTGACACTTGGCAAATTTGAGGAATTGTCAATATAAACCTTTTGGCCTTTTCTCTTGCATTACAGTTGTTAAATGACTACGTTTTTATCGTTCTTGTGTGGGTGGACTACTGCCTTAAATTGAGCTGGAGAAGAAGAATTTGAGGCAGTGCTAACTGCCTAGTACGTTCAGTGAGTTTCGAGGGAGGGAAACACTATGGCACATGGGACTGCAGCTAGGAGGTCAGGGTATCTTTTGGCACAGAGGAGACCAGTACAGTTTTTATTCAAAGACAAAAAGAACAGATTGTGGCGATGGGAAGGAATCAAGCAAAGGGTGCTGGAAGAAACAAAGAGGCACATGCAGTCTTGTCCTGAGAGGTATCGTGTAATTTATACCCTTAATAGTGTCGGTCTGAGGGTGAGTAAAACTAACTGTGACTCTTAACAGTTGCAATGTTATTCTGCCAGCACAGAATAAAAGATTTTAAACTAGATGTCAGCAAAGGTGTTCTCAAACACTTTATAGTAATGTCTTAGAAAAAAATGAGAAGGGTGTTTGTTGCAAAAGAGAACATGTGTCTGTGCCATTTTTAAGCAGCTAGTCTATGTTTCTGTCTCATTATCTCCTCAGTCTTGCTATCTCTTCCTTTAGGCTTGCAGAGCAAAATGGGAACCATCAAGTAGGCCTCTGCTATATGCCCCAGTGCAGAAGAGAGAAAGAGAAGGAAGAATTATATTTCCCTTCTTTTACTTTCCCACAGAGCAGAACTCCAAAAAACAAATTTCTGTTGATGTGGCAGTGTCTTGCAATGGGCTCTAATCACAAAGAATTTTTTGTACAAAATTAAACAATTGATAGCTGGGCATACATGAAGTGATTGCCCAATTATTTTACTTTTGTTTCATTTGAACAACACTAAATGGTTTTGGAACTATAGGAATATTTGTTCTTCGAGGTGTGTTCTTACCACTTAATATGAGATCTAAAGAAAATGTGATGAATTTGTAATGCAAAACTCCATATATCCAATAACAATTCTTCGGCAACCACATCAACCTTTCTTTGTAAATTATATTAGTAATATGCAAGAGTTTTCTCTTCAGATTTCTTGGTTTGCTGCTAAAAGTAATCCAAAGTGCATAAGCTGTTAGGTAGAGTAGGATAGGGAGCACTGTGCTGGCAGGAAAGTGATGCTGACCTTGTCTCTCTGTCAGTCTTGATTTACTGGCAATATAGTTAAAGTTGTCGCAAGCAAGTGAACGGGTGTTGATATTGAAAGAAAGAGAAAGTAGCAGCTTGACCTTTTACTTAATTTCAGGGACACAATACACCTGGGTGGGTGAATAACAGATTTCAGTTAGCGGTAAATCAGAAGTTGAAAGAAAAAAAAATCCTTTAACAATTTTAATCCTTTAAAAAAGTATCATTTAACTGCTTTACAAAAAAAAAAAAGGCATATTTTGAGTTGAAAGATGTATCACACATGCAGGTCCTCATATACAGAAATGAACTATGCTCTCTTTGCTGAGCAGCTCCTTCTGTGTTAATGAGGGAGATTTATAAACAGACAGCATAGCATAAATGCATGCAGGGCTGTCCTCAATTCATACTCCAGGCGTGGTAGACTTGTGCTTCTCACCTGCATAAGAGCTCAACTCTCCAACAATAGTATTACAAGAGCACACACGTTGGGTGAATGTGGTAATTCAGAGCAACATAGATGCAGATAATAAGCCCTGCAGCACACAACAGCACACAACATAGTTTTAAGAGATGTTCTAACATGTATTTAACTGCTTTTACTTTGTGTATGGTATGTATTTTTCATTGAAATGCAACATACACATATCTCAATTTAAAATACAAAAAAAGTCAGTCTCATGGAGGAAAAACTCGACTTTTAAAAGTTTAATTCAGGATAAAGATGCATGCTGTTATTTCTGCTGTTTCTTCTGTGGTTTAATAAGTTCTGTAGATATTTCAGCTTAAATATATATATCACAATTGAAAGTATTGTTTGATGTTTCATCATCTCACAAATCTACTCTATCAGCAAGTCCATTTGTAAGTAACAAAATATAGCATCTCTTCCTGACGGCAAAGCTAGAAATCAACCTTTTTCTTTTCTTTCTAAGAAAAGAAAAGAATAAAAGTTACGCAGGTGGACTAAACAATTCTAGGGCACTTAGAGAGCTTCAGATGTCTCACCAAGGCACAATCATCCAGAATATACTTCTGGTTAAATCAGGGTATAAATGGCAAATAAGTGCAATTCTGCACGTAAACAGAGTGTATAAATGGTAGCTGGGTAAACAGACATCAACAAAAACTACTTTAAATCTGTTTGTTGAGATTGATTTAACAGTGAGATGAATTTATATTTAAAAAAAAATGGATTCAGAAAAAAAATAAGTCTGTAGGAAACTTGGTAATAACTTCTAAGCTACACATATCACAGCAATGGAATTGAAGGGAGAAGCAACTATTCCCACTGAAAACAAAACAGAGTAATTGATGGCTCTTCTGCTTTGTATTTGCAAAACTTTAGAACATTTTTTTTGGGTCTATAAACCTTGAGCAGAACTTGCCAAGCCAAGAATGCACCTGTAGTGAGAAGAAGAGAGCTTTGGGGCAGAACAAAAGAAGGCCTTTCTTGACCTTTTGTGTAAAAAGGGCTGGGACAAAATGTTAACAGTAGTCACAATTTTCCTTCAACTTGTTCACCTTACACAACTTTCCCTGATCTTTGCTCTCAGCTTGTTTCTCACTTTGTAATTTCTGACTTCATTTGGCCTGTTGTAGAGACCCATTTTCATGCATTCTTGCCCTCCTTTCATCCTCTGTCTGATAAATAGCAAGCAGAAGCCAGCTCCTTCTTCCCCGAAAAAAAAAAAAAAAAAAAAAAAAAAAGCACAGAACCCAGAACAACAACAAAAAACATAAGTTGAATCTGCAGGTTCAGTTACTAGGATTTTATATATATATCACATTGCTCCTAGCTAGACATAATTCTGAAGGATAGAAAATGTATCAACATAATACGGAATATAAGGACCTAGATCTCTAAATACATTGTAATAGCTTTACAAATGTTATCTTGAGACATTAGTCTGATCACTTTTAAACTGACAATTTTAATAAACTACGTCAGGTTGGATCATAATGCAGTTCTTATCCATCAAGAATACTCAAACTGAAACAAGTGCTCAAAGGATTATTACTGTTGAGAGAGAAGAGAAGAAAACCCACTCTGACAAAGAGATGAGAAGGGAGTAGCATAGTTTCTCAAAACTCAGGCTGAAAGAAGGCTATTTCTGTGTGTTACATTTGGAAGTAAACAAATTCCTTTTACGCTGAAGGAAGGGGAAGACCAGCTTGACTATAAATGGCAAAATAATACCTATTTTTTATATAATGTAATTTCTTATCTTCATTACTGAAGACAGCCAGATCTTCAGAAAAATAACATTCTGGATGTTAGACGTCAGACCTTATAACAGCAAAGCAAGATTTTGTTGAAGCCTTCTGGTAAGACCTATTTAGTCCTGAAATATAGAGCTTAAAGGCAATATATTAACTGGTTGCTTTCAGTTGCAAAGTACGATACTTATTTACCCATAAGCCTGTTTCAGTGTTTTAGGACAATTTTTTATTTGCGTATGTGCACCAATAGACAAAGCAAGGAAGTATGGCACAACAAGAACTGCTCCCTAGAGTTGTGCAAAGTTTTGGGAATCACTGTCAGAGGCATCAAGTAAAATGATTATGAAACCACAGGTAAGAAGCTCACAAAACTTTCTGTATTGAAAATAATGTGAAGTACTTTGCACTAAGGAGAGTTAAGCTCTGTGGCAGAGAAAAGAACCCCATATTCTTTTGCAAACAAGGACGTTTTCCAAAATGCTGTGTTAGAGTCACAGGAACCCTTACAAAGGGAACATCTACATCACAGTGTGGGTATGTGTATAAAAATAACATATTTCCTGGAAAAAAATGACTGAATTAACTAACTTGATTGTGCTTAGTAGTTCCAAAGCGAAAGTTATGTTCTCATACAATCAAGTTATTTGATTTGTTTTAAAAACAAATATTTTTAAAATGTTACTAGCTTTTTCTTTTATTTCATAAGGTCTCCTATTCTAAAAATTTGAGAAAACTAAAAGTAAAGATCCCTAATGTTTTGGGAAAGATTGCTAAATAATGGAATTTCAAGAAGAGAGAAGTGCCTTTGAACATTTAGGTATGAATCATTATAAAAAGATTGCTGCAAAGAGCGCATCATACAACCAAAAGGATAAAATGTAGAAATTTTTCTCCTGCATATTCTACTTTTTCTCATTTTTTTACTAGTTATTGCATACTGTTGTGATAATATACTGTGACAGATCACAATACAGAGGTACAGAATTTGTCCTGGCAGCTGCAGTGGGTGGCCATCTGCACATCATTCCTGCACTGTAATTTCTATAAACCTTTGCAAAACCTTAGAGGAAGAGGTCTGCAGGGAGAATAATTCAGTTGAGAAATACAGGGTAAATAAAATAATTTAATTTTCTGAATATTTGGGATCAGTATTACGTTCCAGTTGTAGGAATCCGAAATGATTCAGTTTCACCATAACCTGTTGCAATCAGCTTCTGCTGACATAATAGATTTTGTGACTTTAACGTTGTTATCTTAATGAAAGAAGACCACAACCAATGTATATATTTTCTAATATTTATGTATACTTATTTTAATTAGATACTTTGATCCTGTCACAGAGTAGTATAGTCTACAGATTAACATTATGTTTGTTTTTAATTAGTTTTAAATTAGTGTTAATAATTTCTTTAACTGGTCCTTTTTCCTTCACAGTGCAAGATGGCACTACCATTTAAGTTTGCCTTTGGTTATGCACTAAATAATAGTTATAAAATGAGATCAATAATTATAACTTTTTTTTTTTTAATTATAAAAACATGTTCCTCAAATGTAATTATTTGAAAGCAGGGATAAAAAGTGTTTCATTTTTAGAAGTGTCTTTGAACTTCAAAGTTGCAATAAGTAATATTTTTTTTTCCTGTTGTAGTTCCATAAAACCAAACAGTAATTTCAAAGTGTTGATTTCGTTTTCCTTTAGTTTTATGTAGCCCCAAGGCAGCTCTAAAGCGTTAGAAACAAAAAATAGTAAATTCTGCTTTTGTATGAAGTATACAAGCATCAAACATATATTTTAATGTTGTCTTATTTGGGGATGTCTTAATACCAGTTTTCAAAGAACAGTTTCAAAACCTACTCTTTTATCCATCTGCATGCAAGTAGACTATAGAGCACTCTTCAGAATTTTTGTATTTTGAAAAGTTATCTAAGCATTGCTTAGGTTTTCAATGCAGAACATATTTGTAGACTGTATGGATGGGTGAATTTAATCACTAACACCTGCTTTTGCCTGCATTTGCAAACTTAGGAAAACTTTTTGCTGAGGAATTAACCTGCAACAGTCACTATTTAGTGTTATCCATGGAAAACAAAATGCCATATAAATATCTGGGACTAAAATGATGAATACATCTGAAATAGAAACCAAAAGCTGTTTTCACTTCAAAATGCAGGATGAAAAGGGAATACATATTCCTGAAATAGAAAGGAAATGAAGCTACATTACTAATGAAAAATATTTTTTTCAGTATCTTACTCTAACTTTGTGTGCACTTCTTTCTGGTAAGATCTCTATAGGTAGAAGGCATACAGTCCTCTGTTGGTGAGAATACATAGGGTGGGATTCCTTAGGAACTGAAGGAATAAACTAAAGCAGTGGAAGAAATGGTGTGCTTTGTTATGAGACTGCAATGCTTTTGTTTCCTGTTGATTGCAGCCTTAAATTCCAGAGAATTACCTGTCAACAGGAAAAGCAGCAGTTACCATTTTGATTGAGTTGCTGCTGACTGTCAGAAGAAATACAGCTTCTTTCTCTGGCCTTCTTTTTCCTGTTATTTTCAACAGCTGAAAATACCTTTGGGAGCTGGGAAATAAAAGGCTCATTGTTTGCATCAGGGCACTTGCTCCCTGATGGAAGGGAGCCAGGAGGTGACCCCAGCATGGGCCAGGCAGTGCCTGCACTAGCAATGTGCCATCCCACAGCACTTGATGTATGGGAGAGCAGGGTCCTATCGATGCTGCAGCAACAGGTCTTGTTGACAGTCCAGTGGCTATCATGTGAAGCAAGATTACAAGCCAGGTCCAGGCTCAGTCCAGGAAATCCAAACAACAGTTTAAAAACAGGACAGACAGTCCCATGTGGAGTTAAAAAGGGGCTCTTGGGCCCTCTAACAGGGAGGCTGCTGGTGAGGCTGGTCATAGTAATGCCTATTAGAGCCTGCAGGGCTTATGAGAAACAAACAAAATGCAGACAGTCCTTTCCCTATAGAAGCTGCCACCTCTGTTGCAGAAGATCAGAGCTCAGTCACTGCCACCACTTCCTTAACTCTCCTCCTCCTTCCACACAAAGCAGAGGAGCCAAGGGGACACAGGCGAGGAGGGAATGCTCTGACCATTTCCTCTACCACTTTTATCAGCGTGAATCAGATTTACTGATTTTTTCGCTTAGCAAAATAAGGGGCTTAGTGTCACAAAAAGGGACCTATATATTTAAGTTTTCATTTTTGTGAGGAGCAATCCTCACAAAGAAGAATCTTCTTAAAGTCCAACTGCACTTGTTCACCACTGACTCGCATGTTTACTAAGCCGAATATTTGGATATCATTGACATACTTTGTCACCTCATTAGTCATCTTCCTTTCTAGGTCATTCATAAAGTGTTAAATGTAAGCATTGGTTTTAGCACAGATCTCTCTAAAACCCTTTTTGTGAACACCCTCATTATGAAAATTGACCATCTGCTCCAGCCATCCATATTTATCTCTTAAGCAATTACTTATCCATACTTATGCTTATGAAGGATCTTTCATCACATAGCTATTTCCTTAGATGACTGTTGAATAAAATTACTAAGTGCCTTTACAAAAATCACACATTATACTGAACAACCCTCCTTGTCCACACGCTCACTGACTGAATACCCTAGTCTGACCTGCAGCTCTGAGTAGGAGATTAGACTGGAGACTTCCCAGAGTCTCTTCACACAGAGTGATCCCATAACTCTATGGGACCAGTATCTGCTGCTCCTGGCCCTAGTAATATGTTTGGCCTCACCAACAATATGGCAAACACCTGTGACACATTAAACAGCCTGCTCGTATACCACCCTCCCTGCTTTTTTTTCCCACTCTCCCTGGCACCACGTTGTGGGGACACCAATTAATAAGGTTAATTCATGTTGTCAGGGCACACATGCTGGGTGGCCAGTAAGGATGCAGGGCAGCACAGGGAGCGCTGTTCACAAAGCCCTAAGGAGCTGCAGGCCGAGACCTTGGGCTGGAGCTGATGCTGCCAGGTGGCAAAGTCTGGGGACCCCTGTGTCCTCCAGGAACTGCGTGAGTGACCTGTGGCTTTTCCTTGGGTTGGGGCTGTTGTGTCACATGCTAGGTAACCGGAGTTTGGGCTGAGTTGCAGAGGATTCCAGTGGTTGGAGGCTCAGTGTGATGTGGAGCTTTGGAAATCCTGTGTGGCTGCAAGCTGTGCTGAGTGCTAGGAAACATAGATAAAAGCTGTGCTGATTGTTTAAAGCCTTTATGTAATGTTAAGTCCTCATTCTACCAAGGATCCTTGAAGGATCCTGCCTGTCTTCCATAGTCCTGTGTGATGCTCCACTAAAGATCTTCAATAGGTTTGTAATCCAGAGCCCCTCCATAGAATTCATATTGGCTATTCTTCAATATGTCATATTTGTATGAGAGCCTACTAGTTATATTTTTATTGAAGTTTTTGCTAATTTGCCTTGCACATACATCAGGCTTACTACTTTACGGTTTCCCAGATCTTCTCTGTGGTGCTTTAAAACAACTTCCCTGTTTTCTGTAGCCCAGTCCCCTCGTATTTAGGTGTCTCTCTACACTAAATGTGCACACCATAGCTAGAAGTTGCATACCACTGTTATTTCTGCATTAGTCCTCTGAAGTCCTTAAGGATTCTGTTAAGTATATCTGGTTCTGCTGACACTTAGCAGCTGTTAATTTTTTCTTTCTTACATCTTTTATACACACTCTAACTTGAGACAAATTGTGGAAATGTTTTCAAGCTACAGCTAAAATTTGAATTTGCAGACTTGATTCAGTATTGATCTTTGTTGGACTATCCTATCTGTCATCTCACTCATCCTTTGTTTTTTCCTGTTGTTAACCTGTTACTTGGATTTCCACTACTTCCATGTGCTAGCTCAGAGACTATAGTTCCAAGGAAGTCTTAAACCCCCTTGTTTTCCTAAGTTATTAGTGGGCATGCTACATGTAATCCCTAGTGCGCGGGGTAAAGTTTGACATCTTATTGTCATAGAAAGCTTTTATATGAATTTCATGTTCTATCCAACAGTTTGTGATTTCAAATTTGCAAATATTACAAAAGCTGCTATTGTTGACTGCTGTTTGCTTAAAAAGGATGGTGAATGTTTCCTGTTTCTTGCATTATAAGTCTTGGTGTTTCTGTCCAAGGAGGAACAAGCATGTATAGAGCTTGCATGTTGCAACGATTCTTTTTGCTACTCAGAATTAACAGGGTAAAGAGAAGATGTTCACACTATAAATATTATTATTCAAACAATGATGTGCTGATAATACACTAGTTATCTGTAACCAAATAGTTCTGTAGGAAACATTAAAAACCAAACAAAAAATAAACAAACAAAAAAACTTTTAACCAAGATCTGGTGTAATATGCACTGGCATCTTCAATAATTCAATGTTTTTACAGTATTTTTGGTTACATAATTTTTTGTGCCCATGTTGGTATGTCTATTAATGACCTCCTAGGTTTCATAGGTTGCTATATTTCTCTTACTGGTTGGGATTAGATTCCCTTGCATCATGTTTTATTTTGGGACAACTCATGGACTAGCAAGATTTCTTTCCATCTCAAGTAACAGTCTATTCCAAAATAGAGAACACTAGATTCATGTGTATAGATCCGTGTGTATGTAGACAACTGTCTGTGGACAGGCTTTAAATTTAGTCAAGAGTAGACAACAATGAGAAGAGAGGAGGCAATTGCCAAACCTAGATGCCTCCTTGCCCAAGAGTATTTTTGTATGGGACTGAGATCTGAACTCTTGTAGTTCTTTCACTGAACACTTCTGCCATTTTCTCTGCTTTCAGCATTAAAATAAGTTTCAGAATTAAGTCATTTTTATTTTATTGTTAGCAAAGAAATGGTCCAAAACTACAAACAGAAAATCATAATGACATCCCAGAAGAAGAGGATAAGCCGCATATCACTTCATATTGTTAGCACTGAAATGAAAGCAGAAATATTAACTAAAAAAATGGATCTTGACTTTGTAGTTAGTTATAGTAGGGCAATGGTATGAACAGAACTAATATGATTTCATCCCTTGAAAATAAGAAGATATGCAGAAATATTCCTTAGTGTGGAAAGAAAAAAAAAAAAAAGTAAGATGAATAAAAGTCATGTATTACCCTTTTTGGCAAGCAGTTACTGGCTTTGATCAATGCTAAGAAACAAAATGAGCAGAAGCTATTACATTTTTATTCTCTACTTTGTTAAATTGATGAAAATACTATTTCATTTACTCTACATCTGGTACAATTATGTTTTTACAGAGCTCTAGGAGTGCTGTCAGGAGTTGACAGAAATACTTAGTCTTTGACAATTTGGTTCATGAATGTTTTGATATCCTCTTTTCAGACAAGATTTTACAGGATTTTTTTTTCATGTATTTTATTTCCAGTTTCGACATGTTGTAGACAAAAGCCTGCAAAATCTACAGGGCACTACTACAAACATCTAGCTTGAAGTGTGTGATTTGTGCCCTTCCAGAATTGAATACATATTGGAGAGCTACTGTGTATCTTGTAGCAGAGCGCTCACCATGTAGAGTTTTCTGTTTCAGAGGAACCCATAGGCCTTATTTGTGACTGCAACATGGTAGCAACAGTAATGAATGTCTGAGCTACCTGTCTTCTTTGGGTCATTCAGGTTTACCTTTGTAGAGTATTGCAACTTAATTTCCGTGGCAGTGGATTGCCATTCCATGATTCAGTAAAATCTCAGCTGCAGCTACTGTTGTTCAAACCTCATATTTTAAATAATGGTTTTTGAAATATTTTGAAACTGCACTAAGTGTCATTATAAAGAGCATAGACTTATTTGAATGTGGCCAAATGTGAAGTATCTTTCATATCTCTTTGCTTTGTAAGTCCCTAATCATTTTCTTGTACTTTATGTATTGTGGAACTAAAGGCATCTACAAAAATGCTAAAGTAGCAGTTTTATCGAACCAATAAATAAAAATATTTGTGCTTCTCCAAAGCATTGTTAGGTAGAGATACCGATATAGTTGGAATATCTAAGCACCTAAGTGATTTGAAATGACGAATGGCTGAAAGCATACAATTCTCATTTCAAATAACAAAGCTGTTTGATCAAAATCATTGCAGTTTTCCACTATAAAATAAAACTTTGAATAAATTAAAATTTCTATTTGAAGTGGATTTTTTTATGTCTTTTGATAGGAAGTTATGAAAAATAATGGTCAAGTTATATACTAGGCCTATATAATGTACCATATGTTAACAAACATTTAAAAAGCAAATTCAAATATAATAAAGTCAATTTTAGAATATTTTCATGGAAAAGTTCAGGAATGTCTTTCCTATTTTCTAGATAACATGTGGATTAAGATTTTTGTTTTTAAATGATCACCTTTGTTCTCTAGTGTTTAAGTGCTCATTTGAATCCCTTTTAAGAGCTTTGATCTAAATATGTTTTAAGCAGAGAAGATTACTGATATAAGGTGCTCCTGTAACTAATTGCTTCCACTGTTAGTAAGAAAAAATACAACCATGTGTATTTTTCTAGCTGCAACTTCTCTGTCACTAGATCATGTTATGGATTTGCTTGCGAAGTCTGCCGATCTTAGTAGTAGAAATGCCTCCCAAAGATTATTATTTACAAATTCTGCTTCTGGATAAAATCAGCATACTGAATGCTTTTAATTTTTCCAGTGCACAACTTTTTTTTTTTTTTAATCCATACTTCAAATAATTCTCTTTTCTAAACTCTCTTGAGTATTTTTACATCCTTTTGAAGTCTGAATACTGAATCTGGTGACAGTACTTCCATATTCACACATCAAATGTGTAAATTGGATAAGCCTTATACCTGTTCCTTACTGTATTGTTTTAAAATTGTGGCAGGACTGCATTTATTTGCCAAGCAATATCCTTTGCCAAGCAGCATCTCCTTAAGCAACTCAGTCCAGCCTGCAGGGTGAGGCAGTTCCAAATTTCTCAGTCAGACTGTCTTGTTGAGTTGCAGAAGCAGTCTCTGGACTGGTTAACTACTCATCATGTCCCACTTCTGTTCCCGTTCTCTGTTGGCTCTTTTCTTTGTGTGCATGGTATAAAGATAAAGTATAAGGCAATGCTAGCCCTAAAGAAGTACAAGAATGAATGTCATACATGCAGCCCTATGCAACAGCATATGAACAATGAATAGTTTATGCAAAAATCTGCGTGGAAGTATAGAATATCAAGAAAAAATGATGTGCCAAGGTTCTAGGTCAGGGCCACTTTGTAAGTGGTACATGTGGCTGCAAGCTTATCGAACTGTTCTGCAGTCTACGCGGTTGGTTTTTACCTGCAGAACCTAAATGGCTTAACCATTTTTCCTGTGAGTTTCTCCTCCTCCCTAAGTACCGCTACTACAGACAGGAGCCAGGCTCCAAACTGGCAGACACAGGGAGGCGTGAAGGTTGGGGGAGAGTTAAATGTTCATGGCTTATTAGTTGTTCTTAGTTTCACTGAACACTACTTTTAATAGTGTGCTTTTCAGCTCTAAAGAAAGCAGTCTGGACAGAAGCCTTTTTAAAATTTATGTAATATAAACAGCTTTGCCCATTTTAAACAGCCCTCCCCCAAATTTCAGGCTGTAATTCTTTTATCATAAAAACTATTCAGATTTGCTGCAGTCATTTTTTTAATATTTGTTACTGATACAGGTTTAATTTTTATCAGTTAGTATTTACATCAGAAGTTTACCTTTGATGAACTTGGCTTTTTTTAATACATGCTTCTTTTCTGCCATAATAGTGTATTTGTTGAATATAAATGTCTATGATATTCCACTTGTACTCTTAAATAAAAGACTCAAAATTGTCCAGTTAAATGTAATGTTTTCCTGAACATTATTAGCTATTTCCATTATTAGCTATTTCCATTTATGTAAACCATAGATGACAGACATTCATAGTTATTAACACTATAATATTTTGTTATATTTTCTTTTAATACTCGGTGTGTATATATATATTTCTTTTTCTGTCTTATATAGATGCCTTGGTAACTTGACTAGAAAACAGTCCACTAGTTCAGATGGCGTGCTATTATCTTGGGTATCTTTTCAGAAGTCTTTAAGGATCTGACATTCAATTGTTCTTTTCTATTCCTTATATTGTCACACCTATACTGCATGTGATTATTTTATTCTGTGATGACACAATTATCTCATTTTAGGCTAAGCTTCAGCAATCATTTAACAATAGTCAATAAACCCTGATGCAAGTTACATTTAATGGAAAGAAATAAAACAGCTCTTGGAATCTAAATTTAATTTATAAGAAACCATTTAATCTGCAAGAAATATTTACCTCGCAATGTGTTTTTACATATGGTAAATCCCATTATCTGCTTTAGTGCTCAGCAGAGCTCTTGTATAGTTAGTTTTGACAGACTGTTCATTCTACCTTAAAAAGAATTATTCTAGGGGTAAATTAGCATTATGTGTGGTCAACGTAATTTATTTTAGTATAACTCTTATGGGTACTTTGATTTCTTTTGCTAGCAAATTCTCAACCATGTCAGAGAAGAGATGTGAAGAAAATCTATTAGGTTTAAGAGAACGGATTTGTCTTTACTGTTGCATGACTATTGTCTTACAGAAGAGCTGTGAATGTCACCTGATCTTAACAAATCACCTTGGAAGTAGTTTGACCTTAATAGTAGCAATTTTTTAAATAACATGTAGTCAAAATTCTTATATACTTGGTTTCATCTCATTATGTTTAGCTGTTGGGGCCTGAAGTAATGAGATAATTAACACTGTGGATCAGTCTTCTATCTTGCACATTTGATTTGGGATATACGAGAATATTTTACTTCATTTATTTATTTTAATTAGAAATAACTTGACAGCCACTTCATTAAGAACATTCTTCAGCATTTTTTACAGCTCATTTCATATACCTATGATTTCTGTTCCTTAGAAAGTCATTTAGGCCCCAATTTAAAAATATCAATTCATCCATAAATCAGTGTATAGCAAATGAACAAGAGAGAATGTACAGTGAAAGTGTTAATTAAGTTGTATTAAAATAACACACAGAAGCTTGGTCATCCTCCATAATTTAGAAATAATAATAATAATGTAGTACAATAGCTAGTTAGGCGGATTACTTTTTAGGGGTTCTGGCATGGGAAAGCTTGTTGATCATTTCAACATATTTATAAATTTTGCAGATTCTTAGTTACCACATGACTACATATATTCTTTTGTGAGTTACTGTCTGTCAAACTGCAAGCACAAAAATATGGCAGATACTTTTAACCTTCGGTTCATAATGAAATGTCTCTTTTCCAAGGTGTGATAATGACTTAGTATAAATATTAGAATATTCTGATGGAAAACATGAGGCTTATCTTTTGACACCTCTGAGAAGGTTTAACTGTCTAATACAATATTGGCTCTGCCTTAACCCTTCTCCTTTTATTGACTTCATACTATATACCTTAGAAGTAAGGAATGAGTTTGTTTGTAGTGATATTCAAACTTTCACGTGCCAGTTAAACAGTGAAACTATGTAGTGTCTAATTTGAGGCATTTTTAACAAGCGTGGACTTTCTGAAATTCTTATATGTTTAGCACTAAGGATAGTGTAAACTTGCTTGCTGATTGAGAACCCATTGGCAGTTCACAAAATAGTACATGAAGTAGTGCTAGTGGTTGTTTTTTTTTTTTGTTTTTTTTTTTTGCTTTGTTTGTTTTTTAATTTAATCTAGTATACCAAGTTAAGGTATTTAGTTATGGGCAGTTCTGTTTGTTAGACTAATAATGTTAACAGTATATTAAACACAGTTGATCAAAACAAACTTTTAGTTTAATTTTAAAATGCACTAAACTAAGCATTTTCAAACATACTGTCTCTGCAAGTACTAAATCATTGAAAATAGAAATTTTCTGCACATCATTCCAAGATCTGTTTTGTTTTTTGAAGAAGTTTGATTGAACAACAAAATGACCTTAATTTTGAATTGCAGCGTTGTTGTATACAGTAATTTCCTTGTAATGACAGCTTCTCAGACTTTATACAGTTTGAACTAGATATTTCAGAGATATTTTTAAATGTCATTGAAATTCCACTGTTAATATACTATTTGGCAAATACTTTAAAATATTCATTATGTAGAATTGTTCAAAAATAATGATCAATGGCGCTTATATTGGCATTCTCTTATAGCCACGCATACAGAACCACCACAAATTAAAATATTTAAAGACTCAGTTTTGCCATCATTATCCTGCCTGCCAAATGTAAATTGCAGGAGATCATGTTTGAAGAGGATGAAATAATTTTCATAGGGCAACTAAACATAATTCAGATAATTTCTTGAAAGTGAACATTAGCCTTTAAAGGTTATTTTAAGTGGGATATTCCAGTTGAAATAGCTCTCAGAAGTATGTACTTAACTGGCTATTCTTTGTCAAGGTGGTGCTTTCCTACTTCAAAAATTACTAGATTAATTCCATGAAGACTTTGAGAGAGATATAAAATGAAAGAACTGATTTTGTATCTCTTCTGCTCTTGACCCAAATTAAAGAATGAAATCTGAGTCATTAAGAATGTGTTAGATATGTACTTTCAAATATGCTCTCATGTCATCCTGTTCCACTGAACAGATTTTTACTGTACTTCTCGTACGTTGTTTTGAAATGTTTTTCAGTAAAGGGGGGTATTTTGACCAAAAAGTTTTTTTTGTTGTTGTTGTTTGTTTGTTTTTTAAGCTGCTGGAGCAAAACTTTTCAGGTGATCTTCTTAATTTAATCTTGCATTGTTTGTTCCAAATATAAATGTATATATACTTAAATATTTGTATTAAATGTGTTATGCAAATAACATCAACCAAAAGACTTAACTTTAAAGCTCACAGTAAAATTGCAGAGAGTAGAATTGGCTCCAAAAATGCAATTTGTATAAAAGGAATGATTAAGTAATTAAAAATAATTGCAGAAAAATGAGGAGAGGTTCTACTGGGTTTAATTTCTTGAACTTTGTATCGGGTTCGAGGACCGTGCATTTATCTTCTTTGATATTTATCTAGGGACTTGCATTTATCTTCCTCAATATTTATCTTCCTTATGACAACAGGCATAGGTAAGCAGTTTGGAAATATAAATAGCATTTCTAATCAGAAGGCATCTATACAAGTTCTGCTTGCTCATTTAGCAAGTAAAATATCTGCTTTATTTTAACAAATAGGTTTCAGAAATATCCCATTAAGAGAAGCTGTATAGGTAAGTTAAAGTAAGTTAATTTAAAATGACTAAAAATATATGCCAACAGATGACCAAAGTTTGTTTTTTTTTTTGTCAAGTGGGTTTTCCATATTTTCCTGTTTCTGCTTATGGTACAGACCACAGAATCCTACAATGGTGTGGGCCGGAACGGACCTTAAAGACCATCTCATTCCACTCTCCTGCCATGCGCAGAGACACCTTCCATTAGACAAGGTTGCTCAAAACCCCATCCAACTTGGTCTTGAACACTTCCAGGGATGGGGCATCCACAGCTTCTCTGGGCAACCTGTTTTCAGTGCCTCACCACCTTCATAGTAATGAATTTCTTTTGAATATCTAATCTAAATCTACCTTTCTAAAATTTAAAGTCATTCCCCTTTGTCCTAACACTGCATTCCTTGATAGAGTCCCTCTCCAGCTTTCTTGTAGGCCCCCTTCAGACGCAGTGAAAGAAGTTCTGAAATATCATCATGACTGAGTAGAATATCTTCATTATTGAACCTAGCTAGATTTTTTTTTTAACATTTTAAAACCATAAGCTGTTAAATTCTTTGGAATCTAAAATTGTTTTGTAATTAATGAGTGCAGAAGTGGCAATCACTACCATGTCTAAAATTGCCTAATACTTTTGTGGTTATGGTTTTGTTTCCAGTTTGTGGGCCACAATATTTTGTGCTAAGACTGATTATTTTTTTTTATTGTGTCTTCCACTTGAGCATAGGGGTTATGTGGAAGTCTTACTTTATATATAAAATGACATTTAACTCTCTACAATCAAAGCAGCTCAGAGCTAAGCTGAGCTAAATTGTAAAGACAGAATCCTCACTGGACTGGGCCTCAGATATGTGAAGAATACTGCTTTGGATAAGAGCAAGTTAAAAATATCTTCTCCTTAGCATGACCGTATTTTATTTATTTATTTATTTATTTTCCTGTGATGAATCCTATCTAGTTTAACAAAAGTATATCTTAAAAAGGTTTTATCAGTATGCTTGATACTTAGAATGGGGAGCGCAAATGGGACCAGTGTCTACAGGACAGAAACATTTTGAATTCTTTGGCACAGTAGCTGATGTGCCTGGGGAGGAGATGGGGCATTAAAGATGTGAGGGCAATTCTGTTGCTTAAATGTAGACAACTTATGCTTCTTTATGTGCTCTAAAATAGTCATTTGCCTCCAGCTGCCATTCACCAAAAGCTGTGGGCTTCCTTAGGTAGTGCCTAACAGAGCCTTTCAGGTGCTTTTCATCATGACCCGAAGGGCACCACTAGCCCCACCTATCCCTGCCCTGGCCCCATGGCAGCCCAGGGGCCGTCAGCCCCTACCCCATTGAGGGTGCAGTAGGGTCGGGCTGAGGCCTCTGCCCATCTGGGCCCCAACTGGGCCTCAGCCAGTCCCTGTCCCGTGGGAGGTGCCTGGGGGTGGGGCAGCCCCAGTGACCCCACTTGCCCTGCTCCTGGTGGGGCACTGCAACAGGCCCTGCCTGCTGGGCCCTGCCTGGCCCACCTGGGAACACCCCACATTACTGGTACTTGGCCCAGCCATTACCTGCTACCTATACACAGTGGTATGACAGGGTTAAGAATTAAAAATAAAATAAAATAATCAAACAAGCAAGGCCAACTTGAAGCAATGTGATGATTTTTCTTTGTCACTCAGGTTTTGAATTTTTGACTAGTGATGGAAGTGTGGACATCCCATAAGTGCATTTTAGCTATGCTGGAATCATCTGAGTTGAGTGAGCCAGGTGGTTTTCTTGGGTGAGATCTCTAAAGCAGCTTTTTGAAACGACAGCAACAACAACAAAAAACAATCAATGAAACAACAGCAACAAAAACGAAAACAAAAAAAGGCTACCTTTCATAATAATATAGAGTAAAATAGTTGACCTAAAAAGTTTGATTTTAAGTGATCACACAGTTCATGCTGTGATCTCTGTTCAACATTTTCATAACTGCTTTGGAAAAAGAAACTGAAGGATGTAAGTAAATTTTCTAGCAATACTTTGTTTTTCAAGATAGCAAGGACCAGAGGAAACTATGCAGGATTATGGAAGGACCTTATACACTGAGTAAACTTCCCATGCCACTTCAATATCTTCTCAATACATGTAAGTTATAAATAATGTGTGAAAAAAGCAGTTAAATATAAATGAGGAACTCTAATTTGATTGTGTTCTTTTAGGAATGCAGTCTTCTGGATATAATAGATAACTTTATGGAAATTTCATCTCTGTTCAGTAGTAGTCCAGAAAATAGATTGTTAGACTGTTTTTTAGAAAGAAGCAAGGAATAAACTGGAAAACATTACTATGTCACTGATAAACCCCTGGTTCATCTGCATTCTGACTGCTGTATGCAAATAGGTCACCAGTCTAATTTAAAAAAATGAAAAAATAGAGCTAGAAATCTTTAAATAAGGAACAAGATGATCACAAAAAGTGGAATGGCTTCTTTAAGAGGGAATGCTGGACTTTAGCTCTACAGGATGAAAACAAAACCACTGGGCGTAGATAGGACAGATGTGTATAATCACAAATATATTTCATTATGAAATAGCTTTATAAAATACTGATTGGGCTGTATAAATCCCTCTCTGCATGACTTCCATCATCACTTCTAGCAGTTTCTAGGCCTCATTCACCACTGGAAGCGAATCCTTGCAGTCCTAAGTACACTGAAATGACTCAGGACATTCCTTCACAAGATGCATAAACTTGTCACTGTGATAACATGACAGTAAATACCATTTATAACAGAACTATCACATTTTTATACCTGTATATCAAGGAATCCAATATACTTCACTTTGTGAACCAAGTAATCTCAGAGTAACTATAGAGGTAAAACTAAACCCTAAGCAATTGCTGTCAGCCTGAATGAATGCTGGCAGACAATCAGTAAAGAATAAAACCCACTGAACTTCCAGAGGGGAATATTTCTCAGAAGACAGTTGTTAATCTCTGATCTCTCAGTCCTGATTTCTCAAAGGAACCAAAAGTCCTTATCAAAATAAACATTGGCATTAAAATTCATAACTCTTCTGGATACTAAAATCCACAGTTTCAGTGAAAATATTGTTTTTGTACCATATTGTCATTTTCCTCATACAATCTTGAACCCATTAATCTTTGTGTTCCACGATTTATAAACTTCTCTCTTTTCCCAAGGAGATAACTACCTTGACATGCCTCCATCTTCTTTCTCTCTTCCATTCCCCCCTCTTCCCCCCCGTCTTTCTAACATTCATAGGTATATCACGTGTGTTTTCTTGTAGTGATGATCTAAAGAATACAGCTCTCGACCTCTGCTATTCTATGATTTGCAGTAAGCACCTAGGTTTGTAATCTGACTATTTTAGACCTGAGGAAGAGTTAGTGTTCCTGTAAGATTGATTATTCTTTTTTTTTTTTTTCTCTCCCCATATATATATGCTGGTTTGATATAAGGTATTATCTCTATCTAGAAGCCTTGATCTGCCTTTTTTTCTTGTCCAGACTTCCTGTAAGATAAGGTAGAAAGCAGTGTTCAGAGACAGATTGTAAAGGCAGATATATAGGCAAAAAGACATAAACGGATAATATGGAGCACTTAAAACATGTTGGTTTGGCAGTAGCAAATCTACAGACCGCTTATGGCTGGTTGCATTATCAGGAAAGGTGCATAAAGATTAATTCACAAGTGAGAGTGGCAGGAAGATCTCCAAGAGATGTATTTATTGTTAAAGATTACAGATTAAACACAAAATGCTTGTTGATGTTGTAAAATAATTAATAGGGATATGACAGTTTTTCTTTTGATATGTTCTCCTTCATTGAAGCGTTCATATATGGTTGTGAAACTTAGAAAAACTGGCAGAATTCGGGGGATTACAAGTCCTCACAGGAATATTTTTTGTTCATGTGTTATGGGTTTGCATGATTCCAGTATTAATAAACAGGCAGCTTGCTGTTAGCATTCTCCAAAAGGCTAATTTTGTTTGCAATAGGTGCATCACTATATGTGGAATGGATTTTAAGCATTAGGCCTGATTTCACACTGGCTAAGAGATCCTACTGTCATGCTTATGACTAGGTTAGCAAAGGCTTACAGAGCTTCAATGTATTATTAAATAACCTGTGCAGAACTTCAGACTGTTGTACTGGGTAATGAAAAGATAGCTTGCCTAGCTTTGTGTAAGGTAAGCAAAACGTCAAATGTTTAGTACGGTGTTCTTCCTGGTCTGTTATGTCTCTTTTCTCAGGTTGATTTTTTTTGCCCCACTTTTACAATAACAGGAGTGCTGGGATATAGTATCTTCGCTAATGATCTTTTTATTGAAAGGAAAATGAAGTTAAAGATGATGACTACTTGGGATTAGCATGTCTAAATTAGAGAGAAGTACTAAATTCTTTTATGTAGACCCTTTTCCTACATAGTCAGCTGTAAAAGTGTCTTGTCCTATCCTATAGTAGAATCCTTCAAGAGATCAAGTGCCAGTATTTTCTTTAACCTTTTTAAGATATTTAAACTGTAAAATTACAGAAATAAATACTAATGTCTTTGGAGTAATTGAGATTAAGGACTTTGAGGGGCAATATTAGAATTAGAATTGTTATCCATTCTAAGAATACACCCTTCTCACACTAAAAATTAAATCGTTAGATCCTAAGAAGCCCAAACCACCTCAAACTGCAACAAAAGGCAGGAAAAGTAGGAAAAAAGGAAGGTATGCTAACATTAAAATCAGGTCATAAATAAGAAAATAAAACCCCAATCTTTTTTTTTTAACAAGTGTATATATAAATATATATCATATATATGTTAGCATGTATCTGTGGCTGTTGAGCCTTTTTTGCTGAAATAATTAGTGCTATTTTAGTTGTTAGCATGGGAAATTCACAGACTTCCATTTGTAGTGCTGAATTAATATGTTCTTAGATGGCTTGGTATGATCTCAAGAAATATAAATGTAAAGTAGGATGCACATACTATGTGAAGGGTATAACAATGAAAGAAAATTAATTCTCATAATATCACTAGAAAAAGGCTTTGAGATATGATAAAGGAATCAAAATTTTGTACCTGTTTATGAAGTCATGAAAAAGATTGAATAGGTGTGATAGATTAGAGCACTCACAAGTCCTGTTCCTATTTCCAAGTAAAACAAATTCCCCTGTTGGATTTTCAGAGAAGGAATTGTGCTGCTTCTGTTTGCTTGGGATGGGATGAAAGAGACTGAGGTTTTACTTGATCACTAGCACAGTTTTGAAAACAGAAATGCTAGCGTCTGCTGTTGATTTTCATTTCATACATGAAAAAAGAGGGCATCCTAGCCAAGAAGTTATGTAAATAAATTATTCTTAATATACTGTTGTGAATACAGTTGCTAATAAAATAGCATCCACCAAATTTCACATAACAGATTTGGAACTAAATCCCATGTTTCAGTTATGCAAAATTAATTTGAACTGTTGGATATGAATTTTGAGGCAACTGTCAGAAACATGCAAAGGAAATTGTAAAACTGAAAATAAAGTCATGGTGAAAAAGCTTCAAATTTAATTCAGCAACCCCCATAATATAACTATATAGGTAAGTACTACGGTATTATTTAATCTTTTATTAAAAAAAAAAAAAAAAGATAAATCACATTTTAGAGGGTTATGGGTACGACTAAAGTCTCTCTTTTTTTTTCTTTTTTTTTTTTTTCTTTTTTCCCAAGGTTATTTGATCTGACTGGAAGGACAGACTAAAATTGAGCAGATTGGAAGCACAGCTACTGTGATAGCTCTGGTGAAAGACATTTCAGATACTACTATCATATTTTAGTAGATGGAATTCAGCCTTGATTTAAAATTCTGCAGTCGATGTCAGTTAAACTGAGACAACACTGGGATTTCATTTTACTGGAAGTCTTACAAATCATTCTTCTTTAAACTCAAGAATTACCACACAGCATCTGGAATAGATCAAGATTCTTTCTCTTGTTCTTAAGATTGCAGCATTATGATTCACCAGTGATAATGTGCCACAGATATTCCCTTCCTTTTCAATTAAACAGGTGAAAGTAAGTATCTCTACTCTGTTCATGGCAGACACCTATGCACAGCATTGAATCCTACCCAGTAAGTGAAAGGCATCTAGAGACTTTTGCAAGCATAAGGGGACAGAATCCAGTTGTTCTTGGTTAAACTCAGGTTTATTACTTCTATTTTTTTTTCCAACTAACTACCATTGTGTTTTCATGAAAAGAAAATCAGAGATTTCACAGTGAGGCTTGTGGGAAAGGTCAACCTCCCCAAGAATCCTGACTGCTTGCACTGGTGTTGCAGAACCACAGAGTGACAGAAGGTGGGAGGGACTGCTGGAGGACATCCTCGGAGCAGGTGGTTCAGGGCTGTGTCTGGTTTATTGTTGAACACCTACATGGATGAAGATTGCATAGCCCCTTTGGGCAGCTCATCCCCAAGTACAGTGTGTGACTACACTGACAGTAAAAATCTTTTTTTTTTTTTTTTTTTTTTTTCCAAATATCTAGTCAGAATTTTTCTATGTTCCAACTTGTGGCTATTGCCTCTTGTCCTATCATTGTACACCTCTAAGAAGAGTCTGGCTCTGCTTTCTCTGCATTCTTTAATCAGTTAACTACAAAGAACAATATGGTTTCTCCTTTGCTTGCTCTTCTCCCAGCTGAGCAGAACAGTTCCCTCAGCTACTCCTTGTGCATCCTGTGCTCCAGTTCCCAGACATCTTGATAGATTTCCACTGGACCTGCTGCAGTATAGCAATACCTTTCTTATACTGGAGAATCGTAGACTGGACACAGCATTCCAGATGCAGTCTCACAAGTGTCAGAAGTGAAAGATTGCCTCTCTTACTGTGCTGGCTACATCCTTGCTAATGTAGCTGAGGATATTGCTGACCTTATTTGCTTCAAGGGCAGATTGCTGTCCCCTGTTCAACTTTTTGTCCACTAGGACGCTCAGAATCCCTTTCATCAGAGTACACAGCCAGTACTAATGCTTGCTGTTATTCCATCCTAGATGGAAGACCCAGAGCTTCTTGTAGTTCCTGTCAGCCCATTTCTCCAGCTTGCCCAGGTCCCTCTGAATAGTAGCCCTATCCTCCAGCTTATTGATTGCTACCCACAGTTGGCTGCTATCTGAAAATTTGCTGAAAGTGCACTCTACCACATAGTTCAATAATGAAAATAGTAGACAGCATCAGTCCCAATATTGATCCCTGAGAGACCAGCCCTGATGATTCCAGCTTGGAGTTTGGCTTTCCTTACACCATACCTACATGTGCTGGCAACATCCTTGTATTCCTCCCAAGTAGCCCATCCCTCCTTTGACCTCTATGTCCTGGTTTCAGTTAGGACAGAGTTAATTTTCCTCCTAGTAGCTGGTAGGGTACTGTTTTGGATTAGGATGAGAAGAGTGCTGATAACATGCTGATGTTTTAATTGTTGCAGAGCAGTGCTTACACCAAGCCAAGGACTTTTCAGCTTCTCGCTCTGTCCTGCTAGCGAGCAGGCTAGGGATGCAGCAGGAGCTGGGAGGGGACAGACCCAGGACAGCTGACCCAAACTGGCCAAAGGGGTATTCCATACCATCTGATGTCATGCTAAACAATATATAGGGGTGGCTAGCCGGGGTGGGGGGGCCGGCTGCTCAGGGATAGGCTGGGTGTTGGTCAGCAGGTGGTGAGCAATTGGGCAAATCCCCAGCAGCAGAGTCTGCAGCTGCTATGCAAACTGAGAGCAGCAACCACAAACAGCAGCCGCAGGAGCCTCCCCAGGCACCCTGCCTGGTCCCACCAGCCGACCAGCACCTGCTCACCGTGATCCCCAAACCACATACACCACAAACAGCATCACCTGTGCTGGCCCGTTCCTGCCATGTTGCTTCTTGCAAGACTACAGACACGTCCGAGTCTGCTGCTGCTGTTGGCACAACCCTTGCAGCAGGTGCCTCCAGTGAGGCTGACCTGATCATTGAAGTCTGAAAGGCTACTTATGCACAGGGTTTAGTCTGAGACACACAGCTCTGATGTGACAAGTGGTAAAACAGTGTCTGATGCTCGCTGAGTGTTCTGATCAGGCAGTGACACTGAGAGGTGGCAGGATGACAGGGAACGCGCAAGGTAGTAGGTAGGTTTTACAAGCTTACTGAACACTAAATTTTGCCTCAGTGTTTAAATAGCCATGAAAGTAGTTTACTGGGTTATTCTTTCCCAACATGTATTTTCCTTCTATAGCTTTTATTATTATCTAAGATTTTTTTTTTAGGTTTTGCGTACAACAGGTTTTAAACTTTAAAATGCCGTTTAGCAATGACTCCATCCAAACATTACTGCAAGCATAAATTTTAAGCACTGTGTGAGTTTGAAGGTGATTTCTCATTCTGTGTGTATGTGTTTCTCAAAATACAAGGACAATATGATTGCTATCTGTATTTTTTTCAGCTTGGGATACTTTTCCTTCCCCACCCCTCTGTTTTTTCCTCTACCTTTTGAACTCACTGAAGAAATTCAAGATTTTTCAGGAGTGCTAAGATCTTGGAAATAACTCTTTTTTGTTATTTTGTTAAATTGGACAGCTGAGAAAAGGAAAGGTTGCAACTTGAAGACATGGTATTAACAGAAGAGAGAATCCATAACAATGAATGGCATGCCCTTCTATAAAGATGTAACCTGGGGAAAAGCATCACTCATAGTTGAGGCCTATCTCAGACTGTCACAATAGCCATGTTACACAAATCTATAGGAAATTAGAGATCAATAGAACCAGTACTGCAACTAGTCTGTCCCCTGGGACTGACTGTCCCTGAACATCCCATGTTTTATTCAGTGTATATATCCTTGCCTAGGTGAAAAAAGAGTTATAGCTTTGTGCACCACCATTTAGAACAGTGAGCAGTGAAGTCATCTGCAGTACCTGCTAATAGATATGCTACTTAAATGTGTAGTGCTTTAAATAAATACAGCTTGTCAGTATTTGTCAAAGGAGGCAGAAATAATGCAGATGGTATTTTACTGGCACCATTGACCCAGCATTTACTGACACATTTATTGGAAAAGACCATATAACTGGAGCAGAGGGATTTTGTCATTAAGTATGCTGTTGCTTACTGCATAAAATTTCTGTTACATTTTCCAGATTGAGGTCCTGTGCCATCCATATCTAATTTTTTAGTTAGAAACAAACAAACAAGAACAGACCAAAATTAAACATGAAAGGAGTTTTACTAGAAGAGAGTCAACCTGACTATGATTTAAAAAACTAAAGCTCACCTGCAGACACTTTAGTTTGAGTCAACAATGTATCATACTGGAAATAATGTGGAGGACCCTAGGGCTTTTTTTTTTCCCTTCTTTTTTTAAATTGCACTGTAATATGTTCTGATTCCAGAAACATCTTCCTCTAATTCCCCTCCATCTTCTAGTGCCTCTAGTCAACAAACCAGTGCTCTCACAGATGGCTTTTTGCTTAATTTCTCCCTTACCAAGGCTGTTCAGCTAAACTCTAGAATAAATGTTAGCTGGTTAGCCAGATTGCATCCTGCTGGCAGGTTGCTGCTGTTGCTCCCCTGAAGCTCAGCCTCTGATTCAGCTCAGTTTTCAGACTCCGCCTCCCAGTGCTTTTGCCTTTAACCCAAGCCTTCAGCAGTTCCCCTGACGAATGTGCTGTTTGAAAATGCTTCTGCTTTTACTTCTGTTTCCTTTGCCATTGTTACCACCAAACAGCTTGTTACTTTCCTGCTGTCTGAATTTAGCTTTTCCACAGCCTCACAGGCAAAATCAGGGCTTATGTACTGTCTTAACAGCTAAAAAGTAAATAAATAAAATTTAAAATTGTCAATCTACTTTAAGCAGTCAAGAAATTTAGCTTGAGATAATGTCTGGTGCTGCCTTGAACAGTGTAAAGAGGCAGAAATTATCCACTCCTACCAGACCTGTAAAGCTGCTCTTTGGGCTGGGGACAGGTAATAAGAATCACAGCCTATGAAGTTACCAGTAGGTATAGGTACACTGGAAAGAACACGATGAATTGTGTGTGATTTACAGCACCCAACGAGCTATTATGTAGGTATAACTGTTTAGCCAGTCTTTTCCTATTTATGATTTTAAAATAAAATTTCAAATAAACTCCCCCAGATTGTTTCACTCTAAGGGTGTTTGATGTGATACAAACCTGATAAACATTTGTTTAAAAAAAAAATAGAAAGAAAAGCCAATGAGCATTTTAGACTTAGCTTAAAATACCATAAGAACATAAAGTCTGCTACTATCGTCGGGGTTTTGTTGTGAGACTACATAGAGTGAGTGTTGTGGAAGTTCTGTTGTCATTTGCTTTTACCCAAATCTTAATTGCATATTTGGAGCTCATGCAAGTGTTTAATCATGAAAATTAAGGATTTAAACATAATGAATATATCATTTTTTGTATGTTTCAACAGTATTGATAAGTATTTTAAGCTACTATTAATTTTTAAATTTCTTTTCTGATCGTGTGATTGCTCTATCTATACCAACAGTTTTTTGCTTGCATTGTCAAAGCCTTAACAGAAGTTGCATAAAAGTTTAAAAAAAAAAAAAAGTTATACCTTACTGTTATTTATCATATGCAAATTTGGGAACCTTGAAAAGTAAATCTTTATACTTTAAAACAGAAGTAAGTAGAGGTGGTAAAAAAGAAGTATCTAATATAATTGCACATCAGTGAGACTACTGCACTATACAGGGATACAATCACAGTATTTTCTGGGAAAAAAAAAAGAAAAAAGATTGAGATCTGTAAATATGATAAGACTGTGATTTAAAACAATTTTGTGTTTTTTTTTACCTTCTTTCAATAATTTGCATTATAAAATTACTCTGTTTGCAATTCAAAACACTTATTTTGTTTGCCAGGAACAGGAATCTTCCACATGAAAAAGCAAAGCTGCAATCTACCAATTTAGTAATCATAAACTCTTGATAATCACAGAGATGTTAGAATTTTATTGATGATGCATATGGCTCAATATATGCTATTGCTTTCTGTGCCTAAACCTGGATATTTGTTATAATGCTATTTATAGTTTAGCAGAGGCTAATTATTTTAAAACATTTTTGTTAATCTTAGTGCTCTTTTCAATGAAGAGTTCCAATACTTACTGAAAATCTAGCTAAGCTATCTAAAGAAAATACATCAAAGACTGATATTTTTTTTTTTCTGGTATAGTTTGTGTAGGAGTATTAGTAACTAGTGCAAGGAAACAAAAGTAGAGCTACTGATGAATAATTAAAATATTATTGTATTTCACGATTAAATCATGTTATAGAACATACTAGTAGAAGAATACATATTTTTGCATTCAATTTGTAATATTTAAAGGATCAGAGGGTATCAACCTTGGATCTGAAATTTTGTGAAAGGCCTTACAAAATCCAGAAGCTTGTTAGGGAAAATGGATATGTGAGTCCAGTGACTCTCCACAATTACATTTACATTCTATATAATTACAAGAAAAATAAAAGTTACAAAATTGTTCCTAAAAAGTACAAATAAATGAAGCAAAGATCTCTGGCCAATGAAAAAAGATGTAGATTTTTAAGTATTGAAGATGATGAAAAAAGACATTCTTGTGCTTCTTGCGTCTTAGCTGAATGTAGATATTTGGTAGTAGTATTTTTAATAACCCTGACCATTTTTTGAATAAAATAAGTAGCTGAAACAAATACATAAATCATATTCTCCAAATACTATACTCATAAAAGCACAGACTAATTTATCATTAAAATCCAATATAAAATTACCTTACTTTGTAATTTATCACATAGTTAAAACTTAAAACTAAAAATCAGTGATACTGTTGTATATTGTACTCGGATTCTACAAACAGTAGTGCACAAATAAACCATTGAGGAAGGCTAAATTCTAATAGCATATGGACTTTCATATCATATGTTCATGGTGAGATTTTCAGGTACCTGTATCTCAAGATGCACTTATTTTCATCAAGTTTTTTTTATTATTATTATTATTTTTTTCTGAGAACAAAATAAAACACATAGGCTAGGTAATTTTGTGATTTCTGGCTTATATGCTAATATTCAGTACGATAATTTTAATGCAGATTTTCTTAGTTGCCACAGTGATCTTAAATGTGCTACTTTCCTTGCCCATACAAATATGCATGCTGTACAGGTATATACTCAAACATAACATGCACATTCCGATTATACAGGCCTATGTAGGTATGCGTATGTATACCCTCTATTGGAATGCACATCTTAAACCTGGTCATTGCTGTGTCTTGAGTAGTGCAGACAAAAGAATTGTTTTATGCAGAATAGATGTCACTTAGGCTGGCCGTGCAGATTGCCTACCTAAAGTTATCTTAGCTTGGCAGCGGGGCTCCTGTGACACTGGCACACTGGGTTGCAATAAGGCTTTCTGCCTGCTTAGCAGATGGCTTCGAATGCAAGCAGCCAAGATACATAGAGCTCTGTGTATTTGTGCAAGCCAAAATTCCCACATGGCATATTTGGAGTTGCTCTTTAGCCAGCTTGGATTTAGGTCTGTTTTGTGTTATCAAAACCATAGTGTCTGAAGCAGTCTGTAGCAGGGCTGGGGGTTTCACTATGCTATTATGATCCTATACAGCCTCAATGGAACTTGTGTTGTTTTCCTTTCTGTGTAAGGAATTTTTAAAAATATAGGCCAAGTGCCTTGCATCAGTGAAGTGCCTCTTGCAATAAACCAGTCTTCTTGTTCCTTTTCTACACCCAGCTGTTTTGTTACGAGGCTCTTGTGTAATGGTAATATCTCCTGATGAATTTATTGACCATTATCAATTCCTTACTCAGATTTATCAATTTAATTCCCCAGACATTTATAATGGGTAAGAGGATTGGATCAAGCTGAATTATCAAGCTTCCATCCAAATTTTCTGATATTCATACTAACTTTTGGAAGTTGAGCTTTCATAAATAACCTGAAAAAATATTTAACTTGGGTGATTTCATACTGTCTCCAATTCTTTGTGGGTTATGGATAACCAATGTCAAATACTGAGTGAAAAAAAATCACTGTACCTTTTTGTTGTTGTCTGTCATGTTCCTCATTTCATTCAGGAATAAAAGTACCCCAGAATGGAGAGAAAAAATATATATTTTCACAGACTACCTTTTGGAGCATGTAATCCCTATCATGTTTTAAAGAGAAAGTTGGTTCATTTGAAGAGAATGGCCCCGAACCCTGTGTAATAGGTCAAGCATGTAGTTTATGTACTGAATATGATTAATTTAAGTTATTCAAGTTTAGCAAGATCTTGAAAGATCTGTCTTTTACACAGAAGAAGGCATTTAGTTTCAGATAATTGACTGAAAGCAAGGAATTCCATGACAATTTGTTGGCTATGGTAGAAGGGTGACTAGAGCTGATAAAACATTTTCGATGGGCTACTTTAATTAAAATGAGTTATCAAAATCTTTTTCAGGTCAGTCATTTTCACCCTAATACTGTATATGTGTAACTGACAGAGACATTTTGGCAGGCTAAAGTACTTCAAATGGGATATATGTACATAATTATGTAAGCATGATGATTTCTTTTAGAAGGGCTTCTCAGAGATGACTTCATTGTTGAGCCCCTTTGCCAGATCATTTCTAGTGCCAGTCTTGGTTTTAGGAAGGTTTACCCTTGTAACTGCTTCCTTACTTACAGAAATAAAAAATGTTAATCTGTCTTTTGATTTGTCCTGAAATAGATGATATTCTACTTATCGTTTTGGCATGACTGATTTGAACTAATCCTAGAAAAAAAAAAACAAAGAAAAAAAAGTATTATTGATCCCTGTTAATCTCAGTGGAGCCTGATAACCAACACAAAACTAAGTGTTCTTGTGGGGATTCCTACTTGTGTCAAAGCTCAGAAGGAAATAATGCCACTTTCTGCTATCGTCATTGCAATATTTCAGTAGAAACTGCCCAAGGAGCTTGAGGCATAACAGTATTTTTACTAAACTCAGTTAATAAAGCCTCAGGAACCTGAGAAATCTCAGTTTATCAGTTTGATTTATTCTCTGTCGACATACAGTCCACAGGACCAAAGGCTTTTCCTAGTTAGCATCTCCTCTGTTGTTCTCTATCTGTCTGACTCTAGTCACATGTTGGTTTATGTTTCTGAACTAAATATAAAACTAAAGGTATGATAAGCAGTTAGAGAGCAGGGAGGTGGAGTGGACTGCAAATTTTGAGAGAAGAAGGTGCCAGGAGGATGAAGGGAGACAGAGAAAATATAAAAGCTCTCTTTCTCCCAGCACATGGATGAAGACATTCTGATGTATGTGTAGAGTTAGAGCATCAAAAAAACCACTTATGAGCAGAAGGCCATTGTGCTGTGACTTCCCCACTAAACAAGCAGCTCCTAAGATCATCTGTGATATATCACAAGACAGAAGATATATTTGGATGAGAAAGGTTAAAGAACATCTCTGATAGTATTAGTCATCATTAAAGACATCAGGTTCAACATTTCAGCAGCCTAATTGTTGCCAACATTTCTACTGCCATCAGAGAAAAGATGACAGAGTGTATAATGAGTTTGTTGTGTCGATGTATAAGAAAGAAATCCTCCAAAATGAGAGGGCACCAAAGGAGAAATCATGAAAGTGCTGTGTTGAAATTATGCCATGTATACAATGCGAGCTGATATCATAGGGCAGCTGAAGTTAGAGTTGATATTTGCATGGCAGATAAGAGACGTTTTGAAAGGATGAATAAGTGATGGAAAGGTGAATGGTTCTGATTTGAAGAAAGGAGTAAACGTGCCTGCTTCTGGTGTTTTAGCTCTTTGCTAAAAATCTCCTTAGTTCTTTTCTGCATAACAAGCGCCCTTTTGTGATTTAAATAATTTTCTGAGATCACTTTAGCTATGAATAACAAGCTCCTTGAGTATAACTTTTTTTTGAAAGTCCTCAGTATAACATAATTGCTGTTTATAAAATTGCTACTCTGCTGTTATAGCTAACAACTAATGAAATGTTTAAAAAAGATAATTTTTGAATAATAGGAGAACACAAAGCAGTGGAACATATTGAAGATGAAATGTAATAATCACAAAAGCGTAACTAGTATTATTAATCTCCTGGGGACATAACTCTTGAGGTGTACATTACTGGAATTAGTTAGCAGTTTTGTCCAAAAAGCAGTACCGTATGAGCAATATACCTTTCAGATTTGGAAATAGCCCCCTTCCCCCAAATGATTGAGCCATGCTATATATGTAAACTATATGTCTTTGAGATGGATGTCTAGTAGCAATTTTGTTTTTTTTTTAAACGAGCTGCTTATCTGCTTCCTTCTTCATCCTAGTCTCTTAATGACATGTATGTAAATATATATTATGAAAACAAACATGCGTGTACATAGAATGTCAAATCATAGTTGATTCTGAGTATCTCTTTCCCTGCACGTAAAATAGCTAAGCAATCCTATTGAAACCATTCAAAATATGGCTACAAAAAAAAAGTGTCAGTCTTCATTTTTAATTGCTTTCCTTTACTTTTTGTTCTTGTCCCATCTTCCTCAAGTAATTGCAGAGAACAGCCATCATTGCAGAAGCAGTAATAAATCTTTCTTGATCAGTTATTCCAGCCAACATATTATGCATGTTTCTGCTTTTCTTAAAAACAGAAGCCTACAATGGTACATTAACTTGTTTAATTCAGCAAGGGATGACACAACACATAACTTTTGTTGCAAAATTTAATCTGTTTTGTCCTAACAAAGCTTTCTGTTACAGGGAATTTTAATCGTTAGTTCTTTCCAAGCTTAAAATTCATTTGAGAACTGAAATATATACAATAATTTTTGTGTTGCCTCAGTGTTTTACAAGATGAAATCCATGAATGCTCAGTAGAAAATGCTTTTTTCCTCACCTGAAGGAGAATGATTATTTTTTTTCTTTACTTTTACTTTTAGGCTTGACTCTATAAGCTGAACTGTAATGCTTCTTGCAATAAATCACAAGGAGGTCAATTCAGAAAAGTCTTAACAGTGCGTATGCACCATACAAATAATCCCCTTAGTTCATTAAGTCAGTATATAATAACCCTCAAAACCAAATAGTTTATAAAAAATAATCTAGTAGCTCCTTTCCTTTTTCTAAATGATATCTGCTATCAATGTGAATGATATTGTAACTGTATTCTGATCAAGTCACCATCCAAAAGGAATCCTTAACGTTCTTTCAAAATTATGTTTATTTCTGTATTCATAATAGATCCACAACAGCTGTTTGGGTTTCACATACCCAAGTCAAATAACTATGAATTTGTCCATTATGGACTTCATCATATATTCATGTAATAAAGTGGGGAATGACCAGACGTTGAAACCATATGCTACCACATGGTGGATGGAGTAGGACCTAAAATTTGGCATTAGGATAGTACAAACAGTTATAATGTCTTCTTAATTTATAATTCAATGACATTTAGTCCCTTCGCACCCATTTTGAATTTCCACAAATCCATTCTGTTGAGTCTCCTTCCTGACTGTCCACCCTTTTAAAATTAAGCAAAGGAAATTTCTCTTTTTTCTCTTCCTCTTTATTTTTTAATTTTTCCTTTTCTTTTTCTATTACCATACCATAAGAAAGGTTTCTCTTGCCCTTTTATCTTCATTCTTTCCACGTGTACAAATTCTCTCTCTGTACATTTTTTTTTTCTGTCACACACAAAATCTGATAAAGACCCCAGAACAGAAAACACGTATGTTTCAAAGCAATCAGAGACCTCTAAAAATGACCTTGCTAGTCAGCTCTCTGGAAAGGAGTCCTTACAAGTACATAATTTCTCTACAGTTACAAGAAGCACTCTTTAAAACATAAAACTGCCTAGATTCTAATCTAATTTTTGCTTGTCTAATAAAGAGCTTTATTATATTTGGCAATTGCAAACAGCTAGATGAGGCAGCTGGTGCATAACGGTATACATGCCCTTTTTGTATTGAATTGGCACTTTGCATTGGAATACAAATGTCTTGGCATTACAGAAATAGCTTTTCATATAGGACCAGTTATATTTTAAAGTTACAAGATATAAAGACCAAGTGCCATATAAGGCAGTTGGTGTGTAATGGCATCCTGTGCAGGACATGAACACTCCATGGCTCCCAAGAGGCAGCTGGTTAATAATGCACAGCTTTAAATGTATTTGGCAATGGTTGCTTCAAGAGGTACTATAAGAATATTAAGCTCAAAGATATTTTATTCATCATTTCTTTAACCTTCATTGGATACAGAGTCTGATAGATATCATTAGGTCTGACTTGCTACCTCATTATTATTTTACAAGTTTGAGTGCGCTGAAAGGAAATGGGTGACATTCACCATGTCTGCACATAATTCACATGAATTCAAGGTCTCTTCTCACTTACTAGATTAGGATCTAATTAGATTAGATTAGCCTCAAAGAATCAAAGCAAAATTACAAGGAAAAAAAAAAAAAAGAACTCCCCCAAGAAAAAAAAAACAAACATAAAAAAAAAAACCAAACAAACAAACAGACAGGTAAGTTATCTTTATACAACAGATTATCTATGCTGATTGTATAGCAAATTTAGTTTGCTTTATATCACAGGAATAAGTTGTCATTTTCCCCCTATTCATCTTAGAAATTAAGTAACAGCTACCTTCAAATACAATAAAGTGCAGTGTTCATCATCTCTAAAGGGAGCTTCAAAATTGCCAATTCCAGAAAATGCTTTCTTTCCAGAAAAGACAGTGACTGGGAGAAAGAAATTTTGTTTCATGGCAATTATATTCTTGGCAGTGAGCATGAGTCATTCAGGTTTTCCTGTTTAGTGAATTGAAATTATCAAGGATTGGATAGAGACTGGTATAAAGTCATATATGCCTTAAAGGGAATGCTCTCTGAATGGTGACATCTGAATACAAGTATTGTAGAGACACTTATTGGGTAATACAGTTCAGTGCTTGTCTGAGTTTGATTTGTTTTTAATTATTCTCTTTTCCAATAACACGTGAACAAATGTCATGGTTACGTGAAAGTACCGGTCAGGTAAGCAAAGGCCTGACTATATCTTTCCAGCTATACCTTAGTAGATGACTCTGGTAGATGCTATGAAAACAAACCAAGTGTAAATAATTCACCCTCAGGAAGTCTGCAGACAACACCAAGTTGGGCAGGAATGTTGATCTGCCTGAGGGTAGGAGGACTGTGCAGAGGGATCTGGGTAGGCTGGACTGATGAGCCGAGGCTAGTCTCATGGCATTCAACAAGGCTTGGTGCCGGGTCCTGCACTTGGGGCACAACCACCACATGCAGTGCTACAGGCAGGGGGAAGAGTGTCTGGAAAGCTGCCCGGCAGAAAAGGAGCTGGGGGTGCTGGTCAACAGCCAGCTGAACATGAGCCAGCAGCATGCTCAGGTGGCCAAGAAGGCCAATGGCATCCTGGCTTGTATCAGGAATAGCGTGGCCAGCAGGACCAGGGAAGTGGTTTTCCCATTGTACACAGGACTGGTGAGGCTGCACCTTGAGTTCAGTTTTGCATCCCTCACTGCAAGAAGGACATCGAGTTGCTCAAACATATGCAGAGAAGAGCAGCAAAGCTGGTGGAGGGACCAGAAAACAAGATGTATGAGGAGTGGCTGAGGGAACTAGGGCTGTTTAGTCTGGAGAAATGGAGGCTGAGGAGAGACCTCATTGCCCTCTACAACTACCTGAAAGGAGGCTGCAGTGTGGAGGGTGCCAATCTCTTTTCTCAGGTGACATCTGTCAGGATGCAAGAAAATGGCCTCAAGTTGCACCAGGGAAGGTTTAGATTGGATATCAGGAAGAATTTCTTCATAGAAAGGGTGGTTAGGCATCGGAACAGGCTGCCAATGATGGAATTGCCATCCCTGGAGATATTTAAGAGACATATGGATGTGGCACTCAGGGACATGGTTTAATGATGGACTTGTAGAGTCAGGTGGATGGTTAGACTCTGATCTAGAAGGTCTTTTCCACCATAAATGATTCTATGATTCTGTGATTCTAACCTGGGGGGTAACCCAAAGCATCCAGACCACATTTGCCCCTCTGTATTGATCTAGGTATGCATGGAAAATTAACAAAAAGGGATAGATAAACTTTTAGATTTACATTCTAAAATCCATTTGGAGTAGGAAGCCTTAAGGTGATAGTAGGCTAAGTAACAAATTACTTGGAAAAAGAGATGGACTTGGAGTGACAGGACCGATGAGGCCATTGGTGGCTTATGCTGACCAGCTGAGTTAGAGAGTGAAAGTACTGAAAACAATAGCTGTGTGAGGGGGAAACACATCCACATATCCAACATTGTGCAGAAGGCTGAGCCAAAGGCCTCTTAAATTTAAATGCCAGGTCGCCGGCCAAGAGGTGGACACCTTGACCAGCTGGACTGACTGTCCTTTTTCCCTGAGTCCATCATTCCAATCTCAAATGGACTGGAGGTCCTGGTTTTGGTGATTGTGTTCTGTACGGAGAGTGGGTGTTAATGTCATAGTGGGTGTTAATGTCATAGAACAGAAATCACTATCCACCCACTACACCCATCCTGTATAATTAATAAAATCTGAAAGTAATGTCACTGGCTGTTGTAGATCTGTTTTTGTGGTTACCTCACTCTTTAAGTTTGTGGCAACAGACAGTGTGATGGCATGACTGGATATGCAAGACTGTGATTTTGACTTATTTCTGTTGGCAGAATTGAGTCTAACAGATTTCCTGGCAGTTCTTCATAATTCTAAACCAGCTGTGATTTACTCCAAAGATAAGGGCTCTGAAATCAGTGGGTATTTATATTTATTTATTTTGACTGACAGAAAGGAAACATGAATGACTTACAGTGAGAATTCATTTGGAGATTTTGAACAAGGCAAAGATAAATGACATAGTTGGTGTCCTTTCATCAAAAAGTCACAATGAATTGTTGAATAAGATCTGTGACTGTCCAAGCACAGTATGACATAAGAAATGTATGCTCCATGACTGTGATCCATCATGGACATGCCACTGAGTTCTTCATTTTAGAATTAAAGATCTCTGGCATAGTTTTGCTTTTTACCTATTTGTTATGGTCAAGAAAATGACCTATAAGCTGATAATTTTATGTTCAAGTACAGTGTATTGTGGTCACATGAAAACCACCGGTTCATTTGTTTTTTTGAAGTTCAGAATGACATAAATCTGATTTTTTATTTTAAGAAGGTTGATGTGAAAACAGCTAATGGCTTAATACAAGCTTCTAGCCCCAAAGAAACAGCTACATGTAATAGTTGTAATATAACTGTTTTTATATGAATTGGAATTTTGCTGGGGAAAGGGGAAAAAAAAGATATTTAAGACAGATTTCTCCTGTACTTTTTTTTTTTCCTACAGACTGCAAGAATATATCAATAAGAAAAGTATATAAGCTGTCTTGTATCTATGCATTATCAAGACCAGGATCTTTTTTAATTTTGCCTTGATGAGTACTGCTGATTACCTACCAAAAATACGATCTGGTCCTTGAGGTATTTGGGGAAAACAAGACATATACACTCTGTTGATGGAGGTATGTATATGTGTGTGGGTATATATGATGAAATATACATATATATGTATTCTTGGACAACATTAAGAACACTGCTGCTGTTGCTCTGGGAATGCTGTTGATAGGATGATGCATAAGACAAACACAAATACGTCAAAGTTAAGCATTCCTTTTTCAGTTGATCCAGTTCTCTGATAATCAGAAATTGAATGTAGATGAGAGAAGGCATTCCATTTAAAGAGAGAGAGAGAGAGAGAGAATATTATTTGATTCCTATGGTGGGATTTGTCAACCCAAATTTTAGTTGTCTGCATCTAAGATGATCACTAGAGGCTACCTTTGGAGTCTGTGCAGACAAATAGTGCTGCAGTATGATCCTTCTGATTTTAGCAACAACTATTTCTCTCCAGAAGTCTGAAGGGATGAATTCACACGTAGCTGTCTACACTGCAGACATAGAAAGCTTGATGATATGAATCCCAACAAAAACATCTAGTACTAAGACAATAAAAGTTTCTCCAGAGAGTTAACTCTTACACGGAGCAAGACAAGGAAGGGAAAGGGCAGGGGTATGATGTTACTCATCTCAAAGTATTTAAAATTAAGGAAGAAAAGCTTATCTCCACAGGATAATTAATTTATTGCCCAAGTATACCAAGATCACTTAAGTAAAAAGCAACCCAGCTAAGTCTTATTCCTTATTTCTAAATTGTCTTCCACTTTTCTCAGATAATTTAACATTTCCCACATTGAATATGTAGGAGCAGCACCTGCAGCTGAACTAGTTTTCATGCTAGTCCCTAGAAGTTCAGGAGAGCCCATGCATATGAGAGAAAATCCAGTCAATGCTAATTCCAAGGTCTGAATCCAGTGTAGGTGGAGGACTGTCACTTAGGTATCTTCCCCAGTCAGCATGTATTGATAATTTACCTCAGCCACAAGACCAACCACTTAATCAGGTGATACTGCCTGTGTTTCTTCCCCTTCAAGGCGACTACTGGAAATAATCATTGTTTCTTTCACTTCCAAATAAGTTGTTCCTTACTCATGAAGCATGACTAAGTAGAAAAGATTAGATTTAAATAGCTCACAAAATTAGTATATATGTTTTTACTGAAGATGGAGAAAAATAGTATTTCCAGATACGGTTGTTTATTGTTCTCTACTGCTGCAAACACCAAAAACTTACCTCTCATAAGTTATGAGAGGAGGTTTGCAATACATTTTAGTACTTTGCCTCCCAAATGATCCTAATGCTATCACAGGCAAATACCTTTTCAGCTACCTCTGAAGGACACTTGCCAGTGACAGTGGAGGAGTACAGTTGCTGACTGCAACATTACACAGCCTTTTAAGAAAAGCAAGGAGAGTTACGTGTAATTGACAAGCAGGGGAAAATTTTTACAAACATTAATTAATGGAATATTGGGATTTTGTGTAGGGAACCAGAGTTTTATAGCTTCTGAAAGTGATGATGTGGGGTTTTAAGCAACAAAAAGATCTCTAAGACACATATTTAGATGTCATTTGAGGTTCATTGTCACTAATGGCATAGCGCTATGGACCACACACAGTAAAGTCTGTAAAATTTCTTGACTAAGCTGAATTTCTGTTAGAATACCTACTTTGAAGACCAGATGTCAGTGAGCTTTATTTGTGAGATCTGATAATAGTGTAAGGTAATGTGAATAATTTTCAGTGATATGTGTATGTATATAATTATATGCATGAAAATGCCTTGATTGCAATTATAGATCAAGTATTTGCATGTGGCTTTGGCTGGCCAAATGCCTGGCTTCCCATGCTTGGTTGCTAATTTGTACTGCGAGAAGACTCAAATCAGGCACCATTACGTTCCATATTTCTATTCAGATACTATTCTAATTTTTAACATCCAGATATTATTATAAATTTTTAACATTTCATTTTTTCCTCTGTTCCTGTGCTAATAAAAACTTTGACATTATCTAATGTTATTAACAGCATAATTACTTTGGAAGAAAATTTAGAGCTGGCACTGCACAGTGTCTTTGAAGCTAACTGCTGTTCTGGATGCAGTACACGTGGAGTTGGTGGCAGGTCACCTGCTTGCTCTGCAGTGAGTGATTTCTGGATCAAGTAGGAAGGGAGATAGCAACATGAAGCTTTCTGGCACATTTGCTATAACTTGGTATTGAGGCATGCAGTACTGAAGTACTCATTGCCAAGTGGCACCCGCAGCTAAAGTGGGGCTTATGCTGACTGCTTGAATGAGGGTTGGAAACAAGAAATAATACAGCCTACCAGTGCTGCATATTGTCTGTAAGCACCCATTTCCTCTTTTATCTCTAAACCTAGTTAAATGGTTGAAAGTATTTACCCCCAGGAGGGGACAATGATTTTCTCTTGGATAAAGGTTAGAGCATTCATAAATATTTTAGTCTAACCCTATGATTTATCATAACACCTAGGACTCTGTCTGTATTGGTACATGGTTCTTTGCCTCAGAAGAGGATATCTGTTACCTGGAACAGGATCTCATTACAGAATCCTGATGTTTGAAAACAGGGTTTTCTCCAAGTAATAAAAACAGCTATAGATGTGGTTGTGGTGCTTGAGACTCAACCTTGAATCTCGGACTTGAGATGAGCTGGCTCCCAGCAAAGGTGCTAAGCTCAGGATCCTTCTTGACCTCTGATAAAATAAGCTCTGAAGGGAGTTGAATGAGAGAGAAGTTTTTGGTAACACTTAACTGGACATGTCACATAATTGCTAGTATGGAACTGGAGAGAATTAGATGCGTTTGCAAGGAAGCAGTTCAGGTGTGGTTTCTTGTGGACATGAAACCTGGTCTCTATGCTGTGTTCTGTAGCACAAGGGCTTGGTTAATATAATAAACTGTGTCCTCTCCTGGAGGTAAATATTTTTAGCCCCTTTGAATGTGCTAGGGGATAGATTTCAAATGAGGCTCATCATCTACTCTGACTGCACTGCAGAGAAAATATCTGTTTTGCTTTTCTGGTCAACCTTTTTACTGTGATATGAGAGCACTTCCATGCCAGAAACTACAGTTTGCTGGAGTGACTCAGAAGACTTGGATTTGCTTTAGAGTGTTCTGATCGTGGTAATTGACTATAATTATACTGCCCTTTTTCACAGGGAACCCTGGCAGTTGTAATCTTTTTGGTTTCTTGCTTGCTTTCACTGTTCTCTGTTAGGTCATCTACCCCATTTTAGGAGATTTGGAATGCAATATTTTTATTAATAGAACTAATGGTACTAATAGAACTAGTAGAATGTTAAAACCTCTGGGCCCTTAAATTTTGCAAATAGGAGAAAGAGTAGAAACCAAGTTACATGAGCATGTAGCAAAGTTTAAGAGGTTAATTGCCTTGCTTTCACACAGTAAAAATAAAAGGGTAGGGATACTAGATATCAGTATCTAATAGTAATGGTAATCTATTAGACACTAACTGCAAGCCTTACACATGACTGCTCTATCTGTAAGCCTCAATCCACTTTTAGGTTTCATGTCATGTTAGCCCCTTAGTGGGGCACATTGGCTCCCTGTACAATGAGAAATTGAATTCACAACAATTCAGCCTGCAGAGCTAGCATCACCATAAGCAGATGCAGAAAAGGTAGAATAAAAGTATTTTAAATATACTTTGGCCTTCTTTGAAACAGTGGGTTTTTTAACTCTATTCCAGTCTTGCACTTGACTTTATTTTTACAGGTTCATGTAAGTGTCAGAAATTATATCAGAAACCAAAAGGTTTCAAACCCTGACAAATCTAAGAAGTTTCTAGTTATGTTCCAAAGCAGAACTTTATTTAGGTCTGCAATCTTACTAGAAGAAATTTATATCATCATGGTGTTCAGGGTCTATCAGAGTTAAGAGCTATTTGGGGATATCATTCTTGTACTTACATGTATACAATGCTCTTCTGTGTTCCATTTTAGATTTTTTGTCTTTTTTTTTTTTTTTTGTGGAATCTGTCCTTCAAGAAGAGTAAAACACACACACTTGAAGGATGCCATTACATTGTGTGACAAACTATGTCTGGATTGCTTCCTCTACTAGTCAACTAAATATGCTGTTTACTTGATTGTACTTGTTTACCTCTTGAAAACAATTGAGGTAGTTGTGCTCTTGTTAACAAATATAAACAAGTATTTGAAAGCTAACTATAGAATCTGGTGGTTCCCTAGTTTTAGACGTTAGTCAGAATAGACAGTTTGCTCTCCTGTGGTATGTCAGTAGTAATTCATTAGGGAATCAGAGCTGTAATGTAAGAGTGACAAGTATGAGTCTAAGATAAAGTGTAAAGAAGCCCTGGATTTCAAACTGAGGAAGACTTTTTAGAGTTTGGGTAAGCACTTTTCCTGAAACAGCCCAATGAAAATTTCTTGAGAGAAATATTTTTACTCATGAACAACTTAATTGTAGGATTATGCATGACATTAAGTACAAGATCATGTAAACTTAATCATTTTCAGGAAGAATGAGCTACAGTTCAAAGACAGAAGCAAGGACAGTGACTGTCAGAAATGCTTTTCTTGTAAGAAAAAATATATGAGGGTCTGTCAGCATCAGCTGTGAGCCAACATACTGATGAAACCTGTCATGAAATATCAAATAACATGACGTACTAGCTCAAAAAAATGAGAAAACAAAACAGAAAAAAAATGGAAGTGTGACTGAGATAAAGCTTCTCTGCTCTGTGACCTACAAGCAATGCATAAAGACCTTGCCACACTTCTGAGTGATTTAATTTGAATTTGGATTCAAAATTAAAGTATAATAACATTTTGATTGCTGCTGTCCTCATATTGTTATAAGAAAAATGTATTATGCCTTATTCACAATTTAAACTCTGATATTACCATAGGATAATAGGAGGAAGCTTTATGATGTTATAACTCACTTTCCCCTGAGATGCCATCATAGCAGAAGAATTTACAAAAAAGGCTTTCACAGCTTTTCCTTCCTTCCCTCCCTCCCTCCCTCTTTTTTTCTTATTTTCTTTTACTTTGCATCTGTGATATTTTAAGAAATACTGAAATGCTCCCATTAATTTGATGTGGGGATGAAATAAACAAGTTACTTCCTCTCCCCCACCTCTTATTCCTAAAGCACACATCTTTGGAGATTCTTGATGTTGCTCAAAGTTGTCTGAAAATCAGAAGCACTCATCCATAAAAGGCCATGTTCTTTTCCTCATGTTCTTGAGTCATGTCATCAGCTTCTGTTTTCAGCTGCACTACTGCACTAATATTATTTTTCCTGTTCTAAATATGTGAGAAGCATTTTGTAGTGTGAACTGAAATAGAAATAGTTGAAAACATTGTGATTATTTGAGAAGTATTTACTGGAGTTTTTCCCTGTTGTTGAAAAGGATTTTTTAGGTTCTCCTGATGTACGTGGAGTGATTGTAGTTACTGCAGTGCCTCATTGCAGGAAAGGTAGCCTTTCTTCTAGGTCTCCAAGTAATTTCTAAATCAATATCAGAAGCAACTTCATTATGGAGAGGAAAGCTCATGAGGAAGAGACTCTCCCTATATTTAATTGTTGGTATTCCCCTTAAGAAACTTACTCCTTAAAGGACAAAGTTGCTTCCTGCCTATTCCACATTGTACTAATTTCACTACATCATTCTCTTGGATGGCAGAGAGGTTGGAAGGCAGAAAAGTCTTGATTTCTCCCTAGATCTCAGACTGTTAACATATCTTGTGTTAAAGAATTATCAGATAAAACTATCGGATGAAGTGCAGCACTGGAAAAGGGAGTAAGGTGCCACATGCTGGGATAATATCACACATTTTATTTTATTATTTTATTTATTATTTTTTTTAAAGTTTCAAAGATAGACAGTTGTTTGGGATTATAATTGCGTCATATTGAAAATTTTATTCTTGATTCTCAGGCTTTCAAAAGCATGGAAGCCTGAATCAACCTTTTCCTAGCCATGGAATTTTTCTGTTTGGAAAAGAAGTGGTCAATCAGTAAGATGTATGACAAAGAACAATCTAGGAGTCAAACAGAGGAAGAGGTTCAGGTCCTGAATCCTAGACTCCAGAAGTCACTTAATTCAGTTTGCATCCATAGCTGAAATAAGGGTGGAATTTCAGAAACAACCTCTTTTTATTGTTTCTTACTGACCTATTTAACAACCTCATTTTAACTCCATCCTCTCTCTCCTTCTCCAACCGTTTTGACTGATAAATCCCTGTTATTAAGACATCTAAATATGCGATTCATCTCTCAACTGAATTAGGTATTTTATCCACGCTATCTTTTGAGAAGATATTTGGGGTTGCTCCTGTACTCTTTCTATGCACACCCTCTGCCCCCCAGTAGATTTAGATATAATTTAACTTTTGAATTATAAAAATGTTGGCAAAAAAACAATTGAATATATGAATGGAAGTCTTCTTCAGTTCTTTGTCTCTCTTTCTAACTAGTATTATACAGCAGTCATCCTTTTGAAAAGATGAAACAATCTTGAAAGCTCCAAACATCAGATGTAACACCTAACAATATTTTATAAAATAGAATATTCAAGTAGGCTTTTTACTCCTTTTTTTTCCTATTTTAATAAGTTTACAACAGTCCAAAAGTTTGTTATTGAGACCCTTTATATTGTTTTATTAATTGAAAAATTAGTAGGTATTACAACCTTATATAAGTTTATAATTTTAAAACTAAGCTGTGTGAATAAGAATGTAATACAAACAATACTGAATTAGAATCATTTTCTCCTGAATTTTAGTTTCATTAAATTATTCTATTTCATTATTATTAATCTAGATATGTCTAATGCTACTCCACTGGTCTCTCTCTATTTGTGTGTTCTGCTTTGTGGTTATACGTGAATATTAAATTTGTGTTGAATGAAAGGAGCTGCCATTCTGTCTTCATAAGGTCAAAGTCAAATTGTATATGTCATGGATTAAAACAAAAAGCACTTTGTATCACAGTCACTGTATGCAATCTTTCCTTTTTCCTCATCTTTACTTGCAATCCACACTTTAGAAAATAATAAGAAAAAATGTGAAAAACTTTGAACTTCTGCTGAGAATTATGTCCCTAAGGTTATTTAAAATTCAGCAGCACAGACTCATAGATTTCCTTCTCTCTTTCCACATCAGAGGATATGTTCTGCTTTAGATATATTTCGCTACATACCCTAGTCTCCTAAGTTCCCTTTAATAAGATGGAACCTGCAATTTGGGGGTAGGAGGGGAACAGTTCAGATGGGGAAAAAAAAATAAAATAAAAAATCACTCAATTGCATGGGAATGAAAAGCTGCAAAATATTTTCTAGTTCAGTCTTTTGGGAGTTGAGGGAAGACTGGAAAGCTTTCATGTGATACTACAGCACTGGTTTGGATTCAGAGGTTTGGTAGCCTTCTGAAAAAAAAAAAAAAAAGAACAGTAATAAAGAACAGTAATAAATTACCAGAACAATAAGCTGTTTTAAATTATTTCTGACATGGAAAACTAGGGTTTTTAATGTTTTCTTAACAATATATGCCCTTTAAATATGGGATATAAATTAATTGGGTAATCACTGCAAAGAGGTTTGTTTTCCTTGACTAGGCTTTTATCAATATTTACAATCACAGAGTATTCTAAATAGGAAAATAATTGCTGTTTTCAAATATTAACTGGTTTCGCTGAAGTTCTGTAAGCATATTCCTTGGGTAAGACAAAATTGCAGATGCCCTGAGTTTTTAGCATTGATAATTAAACATTGTAGCATTCAAAATTAAACATTTAGCTTAACAGGACTGCTGTGATGAGAAATCATGATTCAACAATCACTCCAACTGAAACTGCAGTCCAGTACAAATACAGCAATAATGTAATTTCTGTCTGTGACCCAAAGCAGACAGCAATGAAGAAGATAACTAATGTTGTTTTGGGGGCTACCGACTTGATAAGGAAGCAGGTTTGAAAGTGATAGATAATCTTTGAAGGAGTACATATCTAAATGAACATGAGTTCTGACATGTGGCTACAATATCAGTTGTAATTAAGCTAATATTATAAAACCATTTAATCTCATGTTCCACATGTCTTGACCTCTGTGTAGGTGTACCAGTAAAAACAGTGATCACCTAGCAGTTATTAGTTACTGTTAAAAACCATCACATTCAAAACCATCTTATGGTCAAAAGGGAACATACTATGGATATGGAGCCAAGAATTTATAGTCCAAGGTTTTTTTTAACAGTCAGAAGTCTAGTCAAAGTTGCCTAGTTAATATAGAAAAGATTCAGTAATAATATTAAGCTATTCTCACACAACAACAACAAAGCACACCTTGCTAATACATATATATATATTTACTTTGTTGGTGTTATGTTCCACCTCCCAGTGCTCCTCTGGCTTTCCAGGCTGGTTCTTTCACCCTCTAGGGTGGACAGGGTGGAGGAGTACCCTAAGTCCCCACCAGAAGGCATGTGATGTTCATGGTCGGGCTTTCTTCCTTTCCTTTGCTAGCAAAAACATGACCTCAGTATCATCACCTTCTTCTTCCTTCATCTTGAATATCTGTTTGGTTTTCTTATGACAATCCACCTCTTTTCCCAAGAGGCTGGGGCAGTAGGACTAGTGTTCCCTGGGCCACCAAAGGCCGGGATTTGTCATGCAGCAGCAACCAGAGCAGTTCATGCTTTTCCTGCTGATGGTACCATGCAGCCCCAGCTCACCCTGGGGAGGTGAAAGTCACCTCGAAGCAGCTGGGCCAGCCAGGGCCACCAGGCCCAGACAAAGCAGCCCACAGACCCTGAGCCCCCAGAGCACTAGGGAAATGGGGGGCTTCTGCTAGTGATGGCAAAAATCACATTTACTGGGCTATAGAGCTCAAAAAGTTGTTATAGGGATACTTACTCATACTTTTTAGAATGTGTTTTGAAGCTGATGAGCCGTAAGTATAAGGCCATATTTTGAAAAGGTTACTTCTAATTTCTTGGGCTTTGCCTAACCAAATTTGCTATGGACAGAGTCTGTTTTGTTTGTTTGTTCGTTTGTTTGTTTTTTCCCAAATTGCTGAGTTCTCCCAACACTGAGATCAGTGTGAACAGCAAGTGCTCAAGCTCAGGTGTGTCCACTTGGGCAGGCAAAGCTCTGGGTAAGTGAATTGTGTTGGGTAGTAATTCACTTACTCAAGGTTGCAGTTTGTGGTAGACAGAAGCACACAACCTGCTGATGGGCATGCTGTTCATGGGCTCCCATTCAGGTGCTGAATGCAAGGATCTTTACTTCCACCTGTTGTAATCCATGACCTTAGAGCAAAGAATATAATTTAAAAGAGAAAAGAGATCATCTGAGTGAATAGGAATTCTTTCTTTCAAAAGGAAAAATGGTTGGCTGTTTGGAGGGTTTTCAGAGGTGGCCTACGGTGTGTTTAGAGCTTACACCAGAAAACTCTTTTGTGACATTTGGTGTTGATGCCAAATGTAACTCTGAAGGAAATATTCAAAGGGTATAAAGCACTGTTTTGAGAGAGTCTGCTACTTGAAACATGGAGCACTGAAGTTCCATTTAGCAGATGAAAAAGATGAAGTGTAATCTTCTCAATTGTTAAATTCAGTTTTCTTTTACTGGGAGGTTTTCAGTAGTGAATGGCAGATTAAGGGGTACAACCAGCATGTCAAAGACAAAAATGAAACAATGCTTAATGGGTGGATTTTTTTTATTTTATTTTATTTTTCAATATCTGGTCACTTTCTACATGAATTTAATCTCTGTTGCTAGCAATTGAACATTTTCTTTCATTTTTGCTCTCCTTATTCAGCATTAAATTTTCATCTGGGAGGTCCACTAGCAAAACGCTCTTATCAAAAATGCCATTGAAAGAAAAAGATGCAGTTTAGATGGAACTCTAGGTCGAGGGTAATATACATTTATCAATGGAGAATGTTGCCATACTGGTGAGATGGTGACCATCCTTAGCCAAGGAGTTTCGCTACATTCTGCAACTGGTTATATGTCTTCAGTTTTATTTCTTAACTTTGCACAATAACAGCCAATCACTATAGACAGAGTTTTAGTTTTAGATTTAGTTTTCATATTATAGTTTTAGATTGCTTAATAACATATTCATAGTTTCGGTATGTCTGATATGTTTACATCTGCTTGACTGTGACCTCTCAACAAAACAGTTTAGTTTCTAGCATTTTTTACTGATTATCTTCCTATCTCATTGACAATCTAAAATTATTTCTTTTCAAATATTTTCCTCCAATTTGTGTTACAACCCTGTGCTATCCTGTTAGGTGCCTAATGGGGGCCTGGGAGCCCAATTACCCTTTCTGTGCTACACCTGCACGCTGTTATTGCTGTTGTGGTTAGATACTGGAGATAGCTAGGTAATCACACAAGCTTTTCTGTACCTGTGGAAGTCATTTGAAAGAGATCTACTTGTTTTGAGAGTGTTGGATAGAGAGAGAACTTTGTGAAATAACTCTGGTTTTGAGTTTCCTTAGAACTTTATTCCTGAGGAAAAGCACTCTGACTGAACTCCCTCTGGAGCACCTGCAATACCACTGCAGTGAACCACAGAATAATTCTGGTTGGAAGGGACCTGTGGAGGTCTCTAGTCCAACCTCTGTCTTAGAGGTGTGTCAGCTAGATCCAGCTAGGCTGAGCATTGTTGGCAGCTGTGTTCAACTATTTGAGACCTGGAGGTATGGTAAATTGCATTTTGGTGTGCTGGAGAGGGGTTATACAAGGGGAAATCTCTGCTTCATTGTTGTGTTTAAGTCTGCTTGCTTATGACTAATCTTTTAAATGTTTCAGTGCTTGCAGAAAGTGTTATTTCTTAGTCATAGAGATTAATAATTCTCACTATTACTCATTGTTACATTGTAAAATATCTCTGTTGGTGTTTTTCTGTAGGAGTTTTGATGGGACTGATTTAAATGAAACCCTCGCTGGTTTTAGTACTTCTCCCAGTAATAGCTAAAATAGCAAATCCCATAGGAAATATTTATTCCTTTTAAATAAAGAGAATGTTTGAGGTAAAACTTGGTAAGAGACCTTGTATAAAACTGGCAAGTGGGAAAACAAGTCATAAGTCCTAAGTTCAATGGATTGCTAATGGTCTCAAAAATTATGTCTAGCTGCCTGGAGGTTTTGAAATAACCCAAGACCCACATAGCATTTAACATTTAAAAAAAAAAAAGGCAAATTGTTTTAGGAATAATTTTCTTACTCAAGATTTGTGTTGAATCTTTTGAATCTGATTTTAGTTATATTTGAAACTGCTTAAGTAGGTTTTTTTTCTTTTCAAATCACTTTGACTAATGAGAATATGGATTGCTGAATTTTAATATAAAAATTGGAAGTCAGTTTGAGGGAGAGGAAATAAAACAAAGGTTGTTTGCCTCAACACTTACCTATTTGCATCTATTTTTTAAAAGTCAGCGTTGTGTCTCCCCCCCCCCCCCCCCCCCCCCCCCCCGAGTTGTACTGGTACTATCAGTGATGTTAACTTATGGAGCAAATAAGAGATTTGAGGACTTTGATACTTTAAGAAAAAGTTCCTATAACACTTTAGGAAGCCCCTTTGCTCTCAAAATTTCCAGTTTGACTACCGCAGTTAAACTGTGCAAAACCTTTCACATTAGGAAAATTACTTGACCTGTTTTTGGCTTGAGATTCAAATGGGTCAATGTGAAATTCGTGAAATTTCAAACACTGAACTGCCTGATGTTGCAATAGGATGGTATATAGAGACTGATTTAATGGTCTGCTTGTTCTGCCCAAAGTGAACATAGTAGAAACCAGAAGATTGAAGAGATTTACGATGTCTGAAAATATTGATGAGGATGGTGCCATGTCTCTGATATTGCAAGACAAGAGTGAATGAAGTTTTACATCTTTTGTATATTTTGGTTATACATATTTATGTATTTTGGCAAAGAAAAAAAATGAGCTGAAAAATCAGAAAATAGAACAGAAAACGTTTTCCCTCTTTTTTTGTAGAGAGCCCTTTTTTTTTTTTTTTTAAGGTTGGTAATAATCTACTATATTTCCTGTATATTTTCATAGGAGAAAAAACAAATTGTATAGGAAGTGATCATTGGTAAAAGTACCATTGGTGCCATGGTTCCTTGACACTGTTGATGCTGCTGGTGAAGAAAAAAAAACTTCAATCTTTATTCTTCAGCTATTTCTGTAAGAAAAATTATTTTTTTCTTCTTTTCCTCCAAAGAGCACTTGTAAGAGAACAGTGTACAATACCAGCATTATGAAATACTGGTGGCAAAGTTTCATTACAATGTTGGTATGTGTTGAAGCATTTTCTGAAATGGTTATTTAAAATACCTGGTAATGGCTTCCCTGGGAGTTTTGTAATGACTAGTTTTGATGCTAAGCTTCACTGTATTTAAGCATTTTCTTCCTGTTTATGAAGGTCCAATCTGATTAAATCAATAGAATGAAAGTTGAGGATCTCTAATAAGTCAGAACCCATAAAAACATAGATGAAATTAGATAACTTTTTTATTTATATATTATACAATAGTAAAACTTTTATTAAAATTATAAAATTAGTATATAATACTAATAAAATACTAATAAAATACTAATATATATTATAAAATTAGTATAAGCAATTCGTAAACAACAAAAAGTGCTTAAGTACTACAGTATGTAGAACTATGGCTTTAACATCAGTATATACTTCCTTTCTTAAACAAGAATAATGGAAAGAGGTAATTTTTTTTTTTCACTCCAGTTCAGAACCTCTGTAGGCATCCTGTGTAGGAGAACATTAGCAAGAAGGTATGTAAGTGGAACAATGCCTGTACTTAACATCCTGATCTCCAAACTGGAGAGAGATTGATTTGAAGGGTGGACCATTCAGTGAAAAAGGAATTGACTTGAAGGCTGCACCCAGAGAGTGGTGGTTGATGACTCTATGTCCAGGTGGAGGCCAGTGACAAGTGGTGTGAGGGGTCTTTTTTGTGACTGGTGCTGTTTAGTATCTTTATTAATGACAGAGACAGTGGAATCAAGTGTACTCTCAGCAAGTTTGCAGACAACACCAAGTTGAGTGGTGAAGCTGATAGAGCAGAAGGAAGGCATGCCATTCAGAGGGACCTGGACAAGCTTGAGAAGTGGGCCCATGTGAACCTAAGGAGGTTCGGCAAGCCTAAGTGCAAGGTGCTGCACCTGGGTGGGGGCAATCCCAGACATGAAGACAGACTGAGAGAAGAACTCACTGAGAGCAGCCCTGTAGAGAAGGACTTGGGGGTGCTGGTGAACAAAAAGCTCATCATGAGCCAGCAGTGTGTGCTTGCAGCCCGGAAGGCCAACTGCATCCTGGGCTGCATCAACAGAGGTGAGGACAGCAGGTCAAGGGAGGTGATTGTCCCACTCTGCTCTGTCCTCGTGAAGCCCCGCTTGGACTGCTGTGTCCAGGTCTGAGGCCACCAGCACAAGGAGGATGTGGGTCTGTTAGAGCAGGTCCAGAGGAGGGCCATGAGGGTGATGAGCGGGCTGGAGCACCTCTCTTGTGAAGAAAGGCTGAGAGAGCTGGCTCTAAATTCCTAATTCAATTTCTCCAACTTTTACATCCTATTCAAAATTTACATCCATTACAAAATTTGGGACTGCTTTCTTTATGGAGTTTTACAGTGTGTGCTAGCACTGAAGTAAATGCAATGTACATAAGACAAGTATAACATCTGTATATTTTGGGGGTGTTCTGTTGATTGGCAGAGTCAACACCCTTTACATTGAGCTTGTAGCACAGTTGAAGCAGAAAAGCAAATCTGTCCCATTGTTGATTCTTTAATAGCATGATTAAATTAAACATTGTTTGGTTGAAATCTTAGTGGAGCTATTCTGAATTAGGGGCCCGATTATCATCTATTCAACATAGCTCCATTCATGTGAGCAAAACATGCTAGCATCCTGCACATGAAACTCCTATTTCTTGCAGCTCCAGGATACAGATGGCAGTCCAGTAAACAGTGTGTGTTGCAGGGCTTGCTTATGCTGGGGTGATGAAGCTGTTCTCTCTCCCTTAGCACCAGAGAAGTATGGAGGCTTGAAGAAAGAGGCAGAGACTGTCAAAACTCAAGGCCTCAGCAGATGTATGTGTGTTGTTCAACTTTAATTATTCAGGGGAAATAAACAATTATATGTATTTTTTTTCCTGGATTAATTCTAAAGGTTAATGGAGGTGAACAACATCCTCTTTCTACTCTTGCTTTTGGGGCAGGAAAAAAAAGCAATATAAAAATCTCAAGTCACAAGAGTTGCAAGAAATCTCCATTTAGACTGATAAACTATATAATTTAAAATAGTACTAATCTTCATACTGAGTTCAGAAACATGGTACCTCTGGTCAGCTTTTTTCACTTGTAATATACTTGCACTTTGCAATAGCAGACATCCAGATATAAATTCTGTTATCTTTTATTCTGGGACTAGAATTGATTACAATTTAATTCTGTAGGTATTTTGATCTCCAGTACCACCTGTCATCGCCTTCTCTTGCATCTTCAAGTAAATATTTCAAGTATTTTGTATCAATTAATCCCAACAGGCTTTTCAAGATAAAAATGAAATGCATGTAAGCAATTAATTAAAATGGGAAAATAATGACTTGAACAAGATCAGAAGAAAACAGCAGCTTTCTTTCTCTAGAGACTGGTCTGAATATCAGTCCTGGAATACAGTGTCTCGGCAACTCAAACGCTTGGCATTTTTGAATCGCTGTTTGCTATTTTTTTTTTAATACCTTTCACAAAATTGAGACAGCTCATTGCAAAATTAAAGACTGGACTGTTTATAGACTTGGAGTATGTGGATTTGTTTTTGATTTGTGTGTATTTCAAAATGTAACGTTTTTTATGTGCAACAGTCTATAAATTCTGCACTAAATTAAATCCCATCCATGTGAGATGCTAAGAGCTGAAAGCGCCTTGCCACAGTTCCATGCATGCTGCTGTCAGCATTTTCTTCCTCTTTTAAAGATGCATTCTTTTCCTAAATCTCTTCCTTGGAGTGTTATCAAATGAGGAGGAATAGATGTAGTTTATATAACTTGGGAATTCATCAAAACGAATTCCCATCAGCAGTTTTCAGAACCTCTTTTCATTTACTGTTCCAAATGTTTACAAATTCTCTACAATTATCATTTTTTCCCAAGTCACTAGCAATGATCCCTGTGATGTTTCTTTTTCAACTTTTGAGCAGCCAATATAGCTGATTTAAGTTCTTTTTGGAAATCTTCCCTCTGGTACTTTCCCTTTGAATTTCTCTAGGCAGTAACACGTTGAAAATTAATAGACTTTGTTTCATATGGACATTGTAAACTACCCAACACATGGATGCAGCTGTTTTCTGTTGTGGGTTTCTTTGTTGTTTTTGTTTGTTTGCTTGCTGTTTTTTGTTTTAAGAAAATATATCCATTTCCTTCTACATTTTCAGTGCATTTTCCATGTATCATTTTCTCACATGAATGCCATTAATCTGATTCATAAAATTCATTGATTTTTTTTTTAATCTGTTGCACATGGAATTCTTTACCTACCGGTAGTCAAAGTACTGGTAAGACATAAAGGTAAAAGTGAATGAACTGACACGTATAATGCCCTCCTCCTCCTCCTTTTTAGGGACAGAACTATCATAATCAATAATAAAATGCTGTTATTTAGCTAGTGAATAAAATTTTGTTTATTGTCCTCAGAGAGAGTTAATTCAAAATTTTAAATCAAGTGATCTATTATGCACCTCTGAATATTGACAAACTGTGATTAAAACTCAAGTCAAATGTCATTTTTACAAACTACACATGTAGTTAACCAAGTAACAATTCATTGATGGAAATTTTTAAAATACCACTGGTTCATTCTGGAAAGGTGCATCCCATAAATTTCAATGTGAAGTTAGGATAAAAGTAGCTTTTAAAGTTTTCAAACTGCTTAAAAGCCAGAAGCTGTTGTAAATTTACAGTATTCAATTTTGGGGTAAGAAGGTTAGTTATATTTTACAGTTCCAAGGTTCCTTTCCACTGTTCTGCTTCATACACGATTGTTCCCCCTGCCCACATCTTTACACATTCATTTACTGCATAGCTTTACTTCTAATTTTTATTTCCAGGAGGAAGTAAAATTGTTTCTCTGATTATTCTCTAAACCTTACACTGTCACAGATAATAAAGGATTTCCATTTCTTTGGGTGGAGATCACCTAAGTAGTACTAGGTAGAATTGGAGTTACTTGAAGCTTGCCAAGAGAGTGCAACATTTACATGACCCTTGAGTGTATATGCAGTTTTCCATCTCAATCCTTTACCGAGTACTTATGGATCTTGTTTGCCTAGTAATATGAGAGAAAATACTTTTGTCCTGTTTTGTGAGACTAGGCATTATTCTGACTTAGTTTCATCTCATCCATTGAATGAGGTGGGGGTGGGGGTGTGTGGCTGCGTGATTGCTGTATGGGGCAATGCCGGGGCTGCCCCGTGCCAGCCCCGGCGGCCCCACCACAGGGCACGGCTGGGCCCAGCAGCCAAGATGGCAGCGCCTCAGGGGCAGGGCATGTAAGTTCTAACATATTAACTTGCCCATGGCAACACTTTGCTGTGGACGCCCCATCCAGCAGTACATTGAAAACAGTATTATGAGTGCTATTTTGTAAAATATTGACTGTGGGCCTCTAGAGGTTTTTGGCATATTATGTTATGCAGGTGTTTGAAAAACACCTCTCTAAAACTCCTAAAATTCTTTGCTTGCTGCCTTTCTAGCACGATGAGTTTTTATTTAACTAACTGTATTTTTGTCTTGTATGGGTCTCTATTAAATTGTAATTTGAGATTTGTTGCAGATTAGTTTCAAAATTGATTTCCAGTGAGGGGTGGTCATATAGTTTGCAACAAGCGCCAAAGTCAGCTGAATTTTCAACAAGCTACCCTCAGGTAAAAGGGTATTGTGCTTACTGTCAGGTCAGAGAAACATAGGTTTAAACTCCCAGCAATACATCTTCTACCTGACCCTGCCACCAAAAAGAAGCTCTAAACTTGATACCGAAAGCTATATTCAGTGACACAGCCCTGAGTGGCTCCCAGCTCCCCGGGCTGCGTGAGACTGGGAGCGATAACAGCACGAGTAGCCATGGTCATTGCCACACAGTAAACCCTGGCCATGCTGCCCTGGCTGCCCAGAGATGTGTGGTGGGTTGCTGAGGAAAGGTATGAAAATAAAGCTAAGCAGGCCTAAGGCTGAGGAGGAAGAAATCCACTCCATAGATTGTAAATGCCTTATTTCTCCTGGGAGAGACCTCAACATTACGATGCCTTGTCACAGCCACCTCCAACTCTCATTGCTAGGGAATGAAACTCTGCTTCTGAAGCCACGGGAACCATGCAAGGGCGAGTGAAACAAAGGGACAGACAGGGAGGCTTTTTTTTTTTTCTTTAGAAAAAAAAATTAATTGTATCATTGAGGCTTTTCTGTAGGTGTGCTGTATGTAGATGAATAGTTTGAGTTATTGGTCTGTTAAAACATGAGTTAGACTATCAATTCTTAGCTCCATAGCATTTCTTACATTCTACATCCTGCCCTGAGACTCCTTGCAGGCTGTTTGGATTTCTCTGAGATCTGCTCATTCCCTTATTACAAAAAGAGTTGGCATAAAATTCTGATAGGATGTTTTCTTTACAGTTTGCCTTTTACACGCTCATAGAATTCTGGGCTGTGTGAGCTGGAGAAGAGGTCTCAACTCCATCAAAAATTCAATTTAGGTGCTCTTGGGGATGTCTGTTTTTCCCTTGTGAGAGCTAATTAAGCAATAGGTAATTCTTTGTGATGATTACTCGTTAATCTAGGAAAATAATAGAAAACTCACAGATGTGTTGACATTTTTTGACAAATATAGAAACTTATGTGCAGCCAATTGTTGCACTGAATAAAAATCAGAGCACCTTCTGTTTTGCTGTTAAATGTAGACACTTAGCTATCAGCAATGGATTGTATTATTTGAGCTGTATGAATGTAACTTGTGTTTCTTGTCTTGGCATATTCTGACAAACTTAAGCTGTTGAGTGACCTACTTTACCTGCCATATTGATTTTCTTTAGAGCTATTTCTTTGTTTTGTCTTGGGAAGCAAACATTTACTTTTCTGACAATATTTCATGCAGGTCTATTTATATATGGTGCTTCGAACTGCCTCAACATGAAACTCTGGCCCTGACCTTACTCAATCTTCAGTATTGATTTTCAGGAGTGCAGAATTGGGAGTTAGGGGCTGATTGGGAAGGGTGGATTGGGATGGATGGAGACACTGAATCATTTCTCAGTGATTTCTATGCTTGCTTCTTTGTTCCAATATTCATATGCTGACACCATGGTAACTTGTTCACTCTCCTACAGCAATGAAAGCATCTTATATCCTTCTCCCCCTCCCTCCCCACCCCAGTAAATTTGTTCATTATTGAAACATGATTAGAAACATAAGATATCTTAGCATTCCTCCCAGTGATGTAATAGGTTGAAATGAGTACTGATGTAAGCAGGCAGTGCTGCCACCCCTCTTACAGGCTGCTGTATTCAAACGTCTTCAGATGAGTGCAGAGAGATTGTGCAGGCAGGATATATGCAACTTGAATGTATAAAGTAACTATTTATTTCTGTGCACACACATGTACATAAAAGATAGTTGGGGCTTAATGAGCTGTTGGGTGAATCATTTGTATGCTTGCTGCCACCAGTAAGGTATTGAAAGGAGCTTTCCTTGCATGCATTGGACATGAGGGGACAGGCTGGCTCCACAGTGTCCTTGCCTTTCTTGAGTTGCTCTTTGCCACTGATGCTGATGACTTGACCAGAAGACTCCCAACTAGCATCCCTGTTTATTTATTTATGTATTTGTAATTGATTTTTATACGATACCTGGTTGGTGCTTTTTAGCTACTGATGATCCCCATCTCCCCATTAGTGAATTTAACACCTTTTAGAGTTTTATTTTATCTTTCTTCAAACTTACTGCCTTCCCCCCACACACACTACTTAACAATTTTTTGTGAGGTCTGAGCCAAAGTTATGCGGATGTGCCACATCAGAGCTGGGTCTTAGATCCTTGGTACACAGGCAGCTAAACCTCTGTGAGGGGAAAGGGAAGTTTAAAGCAGGGGAGTGCAGATAGGGTCCACCCCTCAAAGACTTGGTATTTTTTGAAACATGGTGACATCGACATGGCTATGCTTATTAATAGGTAATCCAGGTTCCAGGTAGCCTGGTATAAGGCTGAGCCTCTGCTTGTTCCTCTGCATAGGGGATTGTGGCCACCAGCAGGGTTAAGGGCCTTCTTAGCAGCAGCAGTAATAGTTAAACCTAGTCTTGCCACTGTTACCATGGTTCAGAATGTGATGCTGCTATGAATCCAAGCCCTGAGCAGTGATTTGATTTAGCTTTTCTTAAAAAACAGACATGTTAATGAATACTTGACAATTTCCTGAATGCCTCTTAGTCTAGGACACTGAAATTAATGAAAACCTATCTCTGGCTTTAGTAATTACAAATCTGTCCTGGTTTCAGGTAGGACAGAGTTAATTTTCCTCCTAGTAGCTGGCAGGGTGCTATGTTTTGGATTAGAATGAGAAGAGCGCTGATAACATGCTGATGTTTTAATTGTTGTAGAGCAGTGCTTACACCAAGCCAAGGACTTTTCAGCTTCTCGCTCTGTCCTGCTAGCGAGCAGGCTGGGGGTGCAGCAGGAGCTGGGAGGGGACAGACCCAGGACAGCTGACCCAAACTGGCCAAAGGGGTATTCCATACCATCTGACCTCATGCTGAACAATATATAGGGGTGGCTAGCCGGGGTGGGGGGCCGGCTGCTCGGGGATAGGCTGGGCATCGGTCAACGGGTGGTGAGCAATTGCATGGTGCATCACTTATTTCGTACACATTATTACTATTAATACTATTATTATTATTATTATTGTTATTATTTTTCCTGTCTTAATAAACTGTCTTTATCTCAACTCACAGGCTTCACTTTCCCGTTTCTCTCCCCCATCCCGGAGAGGGAGGGGGGAGGGTGAGCGAACGGCTGTGTGGTGTTTGGCTGCCAGCCGGGCTAAACCACAACAAAATCTTATTTTACCTATTAGATAATATAATGCTACGTAGTGTATATATGACTGAATACACAAAATCATTGCTGTTAAATGCTGGTTTATATACATACATGCCTGTATACTATCACTGAAAGCAGTCTGTGCTAGGGAGAGATTTGGATCCATCTACCAGATATGGTGATTGTTGTAATTCCCTTTTATGTTGTCAGGGGAATAAGAGCTAAAGAAGGTTAACGAAGTAATGAGAGGAAAGGAAGTAAATGATAGTGGTGGGGATTAGAGAAAGAAAGTCACTGCAATGGCCAACAGTCGCTTTGGGATAGAATTCTGTAGATGTGTGTGACTCATACAGTTTTCTTTTGCAGCAGCAGCATGTTTAGCATTGCTTGCAATCAATCTGTAAGCTATTTATCTGTATGAAAATTTGGTGACAAAACTTGCCATAAAATGTTCCAGTTGACAATGATATATTCTTAAGGTTTGCTTCTACCTGACAGAAAAAAAATCAGACGTCTATTAAAAAAATAATTAAGAAAATCTCTTAAACTGAATTGGGAAGTGGGATTCCTTCAATCAATAACAAAGCATTTATTGATGGTATGAATAAATCTTCAGGGAGGAGAAAGATTCCCTCAATTATTTTGAATATAACATGGAAATGTGTGACTGTTCAGACAAATGCATGTGATCTAATGTAATCAAGAGTACCAGGCTACTGTGATAAAACTGTAACGGATGATTGTGAGCTCATAAAGGATGCTTAGAATCACTGGATCAGTACCTATGTTATCAAATATTTATATTATGAGCATAATTGGCATTGGTATAACTGACAATAGAGAGTTGGTAAGTATCTACCAATTATCTCAGCTGATAATTTTTGGAAAGTTCAACTCAGGAATAAATTCTGGCTTGTGTACCAATGCTAATGGCCTTCTCCCATATCTGTTCTTCCCTTGCCTAATGAGGGAGAACTTGGAAGTAAGTCTTAAAAAAAAATAATAAAAAAAAATCAGAATGGGTGTTTTAGAAATATGAGTTTTAAAGATCTTGGACATGACTCCAGCATTGTTAGCGATCTCTTTTTGTTACGTAATTATAACACTGAAGGTAGCAAACTTTTACATTCTCAGCTTGGTACAAAAGTAGTTTTTCATTTAAAACTTTTTGGGTCAAAGTAGTTTACCGTGTTTATAGAGTTTACTTCCCTGTAAATGAATACTTTTCTTCTTACTCAGACTTTTGTTTTTTCTAGTGTGCATGTGACTTTCCCCTCTCTCCTTTTAAGCTGTCTTTTTAACCTAGGCATAGTCTCCAATCTAAAATATTAGTTGCAGAAGATTGAAGTGAATAACTACAATGAGAGGCTTCTGTAAATGAAATAATATATTACTTTTTCTGAAACCTTGCATGTTTTTTCCCCGGAATGTTTTCTTTGTTGTTCTTAATCCATTACTGGAGAAGCAGTAATATTGTACTTGTTTATATTGGGTTGTTTCAGGATGTATGAAGCTTGCATCAGATGCTTTGTCACTTGGGGGAAACATCCAAAGCATTCCTTCTACAGGTCAGCTGTAGCTTATTTGTATGGCAGTAGACAACATTATTTCAAAAGCAGTTGAACCAATTGTGGTGGTTTTACTCGGGTGGGCGGCTGAGCTCCACCACAACCGCGCTCTCACTCCCCCTCCTCAAAGGGAGAGGGGGAGAAAAATACGATGCAAAGGGCTCAAGGGTTGAGATAAGGACAGGGGGATCACTCAACAATTATCGTGACAGGGAAAACGGACTCAGCACAGGGAGATAGTAAGATTTATTGCCTATTACTAACAAGCTAGAGAAGTGAGAAACAAAGGAAAGAAACTAAAAGCACCTTCCCCCCATCTGCCCTCTTCCACCTCCTCCCCCCAAGTGGCATGGGGTAATGGGGGTTATGATCAGTCTATAGCGCTTCTTCTCTGCCGCTCCTTCTCGGTCACTCTCATCCCCTGTGCTGTGGGGTCCCTCCCACGGGATGCAGTCCTTGCCGAACTGATCCAGCGTGGGCTTCCCACAGGCAGCAGCTCTTCAAGAACTGCTCCAGATACGGTTCTGTACCACGGGGTCCATCCCTCAGGAGGAAAATGCTCCAACCTGGATCCCCCACGGGCAGCAGCTCCTGCCAGGTCACCTGCTCCTGTGTGTTCTCCTCTCCACGGGCTACAGCTCCGGCCCGAAATCTGCTCCGGCAGGGGTCCTCCACAGGCCGCAGCCTCCGTCAGTGCAGGTCCACCTGCTCCACCGTGGTCTCCTCCACGGGCTGCAGTGTGGAACCCTGCTCCACCATGATACTCCATGGGCTGCAGGGGGACAGCCTGCTTCACCATGGTCCTCACCACAGGCCGCAGGGGACTTCTGCTCCAGCGCCTGAAGCACCTCTCTCCGTCCTTCTTCACTGACCTTGGCACCTGCAAGGCTGTTCCTCACTCCTCTCACTCTCCCAGCTGCTGTGTGGCACAGCATTTTTTTTCCCGTCTTAAATATGCTCTCACAGAGGCGCAAACAACATCACTTATTGGCTCAGCTCTGGTCAGCAGTGGGGCCCTTACCTAACATGGGGCAGCTTCTAGATCCTTCTCACAGAAGCCACCCCTATGGCCCCCTGCTACCAAAACCTTGCCACATAAACCCACTACACCAATAAAGTTCCGTTTCCTCTGGATACACTCTCTACATCCTCTAGGGTTTCTTGCCTCTCTTCTCTTCATTGAACCCTGGCTGCTTCTCAAGCTTATCACTTCTGCCAGTGGACAGACAAGAGTGGCTCTGCCCTTTTGGATCAGTGTGTCTTTACAGCCAATGTCTGTTGCTAAACTATGGCTGCATTCTTCTTATATCCCTGCAGTGGGAAGTACGCTCTCTCTCTACAAAACCTGTGGGAATTTGATTCCTATTTGGCATCTTTATTGCTCTGTCAATCTTGGTTGAAATAGACCAATGGATCAAAAGTTTGCCAGGACTGCACTGAGTTGGAGGAACAAACTTAAGCAGAGATAGGCAAGCAGTCTTAGGAAACTTTGGAAACATCTGCAGTTGATTTCACTTATCTGCAGTCATCCAGTAATGTTTAATAAGCAGTGAAACTTCTGACATATCTCTAACAGTTTAATAGAAGACATTATTTTCCTAAACGTCATCACATTTACTATAAGCCATGTATTGGGTTCCAGTTCAACAGCTCTTATAATTTAGTTTTGATAAATTGATATCTCACTTATTGTTGAAGTATTCGTCTTATCACATTCTGGTTAGTAAGGACCCTCTTTTGTTACCATTTCATCACATTTTCTTCCTAAACTATCACTTCATCTTATGTACAATGATTGGCTCTGTTTTAGTACCTTTTAAAATGAGTACTAAACACAAGCCATAGATCTTACTGGTTCATATAAAAATGAGTATATTGTTCAGTATTGCAGAGCATGATTGAACATGTTTGTGATAATTCCTGATGTGTGCAAAGACACTTCAGTGGTTGTCATTTTTGTGATCTCTTATATGAAAAAATCCTTGTCTGTGCAGATGTCTTTTCCTATTTGTCTCTTAGTGATCTGACTCTAATTTCCTTTTATAGTATAAATTGCACACATTGCAGATAAAATAAGCTGACTCATGTATAAAAAATTAAGTATATGTATTTATATTAATATATATACATATGCATATTTATTATTTATTTATATTTATTATTTATTATTTAAATATATATGTGTATATTTATATGTATTATATACATATATGTATAATGTATAAAAAACCAATATTAATATAGCCTTGGTATCAATCTTCACTATATCTTGAGCAATATCCAGTTTTATTTCATAGGTCAGTGTACCTTTAACCATTTGATCAAATTATGAGTTCAGATCCTACCTTAGAGTTACTGTTCCTTAATACCATTTAGATAACAATTGTTGGTGAGCAAAGTGAGCTAAAACTAATAGTCTCTCTTTAAGAATTTATTTTATTGCACAGCTTTTTGTATAATTTTATGCTGCTTAAACTAAGGAAAAATGGGAAATAGTAACAGGATCTCTTTTGCTTATTCAAATCAAAAATACCATGTGCTGCAAGTGTGTTAAATTGTCAGAAAACATCCTCTTGAGTTATCGCAGATGCAGATGTCTCCTCACTTCTTCCTTCTTGGACTGAATGTTCTCAGCATTTCTGGCTTCAACTAGACTGGGCTTCAGCAAAGGTTTGCAAACATCAGTATGATGTGCAAATATTTGTGAAGCCTTTGTTATCCTCTAAACATGAAGTGAACCTATTCAGCAAGATTTTTCTGTTGTATTTAGAGAGGAGGGTTTGTTTGTGTTTTGATTTTAGAAATCCATGCATCACCTACACATTATTATTAATTTTTTCCTATTCATGTTTTGGCCTTGTTATTTATGTAAAGGCATAGTTAGAACGTAAACGTGCATTTCTGCTAGTTCATGGATCTTCTGGTTGTGTTTATACATGATAATTACTACAAAGCTAAAAATATTTTTCCTCAGTTGTTGTCCTTCAAATTATCTACTTGATTTTTTATGGAAAAAATATATATCCGTGCAATTTTAGAACCTGTGTGGAAACGTGTGACAGTGCTTTAAATGCTTTCTCTTTGAAAACTCATAAATGCCTCTTGGGGGGAGAGAGAGCTTGTTCAAGGTGTATTTGTCTTTTGGGCAGAGTGGATGTATTTTGGATTGTAGTGATGTTCAATAAATACTGCAATATTTCAGAAGATGAAGGGTATTTGTATCAAATATACAAGCAACCAGTTTTGTCCAAAAGCTTTCTGCTTGTATGTTGAGACTTGGGCAACATGGTGGATCCATGGTGATGTTAAAGATAAGCATACATAGATGGAGATTTATACTGAACTGGAGGAAAAAAAATCCCAACAAAAACAAACAGCCAAACCAAAACAGCATACTTTATAGAGAATAGCTTGATATGCTGTCTCTTTAAAATTAAGTCAACTTTGTTGTTATTATTTTGTAAGTATGTGAACTTGGAGGGAGCTAAGAGATTAATTCTGTTTTAGATGAGTACCTTGATCACTTGAAAGGTTAGAGTTGCTGCACAGTGTCCCTGCACTGATGCCCTGAAAGGTTGGACCACACTGTACAGTGCCTCTCTCTCTCTCCCTGCTTCAAATGGGAAAGGGGGACACTATACAGTAGTTACTTTCATATGGGAATGGCTGCCTTGATAGTGATGTCAGGAGAAAAGAAAAAAAAATTCCTATCTAGCTGTTTAATGTAGCAGGTACGTTAATCTTAAAAATAAATACATTGAAAATGACACAAACAGAAAAAGTCTGGTCATCAGAAGCTGGAGTACAATGGCCACAGTCTATCACACATCATTAGCAGGTTAATTGACAGTTAGAACAAAGTACTAACTATATGTTAAAGTCTCTCTCAGTTTCCAAATTGAAATTGTGTGCGCTTTCAAAAGATATTTCAACTTGAAATTTCAGGCTTTAAGTAGTCAAAATCCTACTTTTTTTTTTTTTAAAAGTAGATGACTTAAATTCACTTGTACTCTATTTTTCCAAGTCACTTAGAGAATTGCAGCAATTTTAAGCAGTTTGTTATTTCTTACCTTTAACTTGATTAGTTTATGTCCTTTATGTCAAAATATTCTGATATAAAATTTCTAAATGCTTTTCACTACTTTCTCTTTGCTAGGTGTACCCATAGCTCTTTTTTTTTTCTTCCACAATTTGAGTGTTTTGCATGACTCTTAATCCTTCAGTAATTTCAGTAAGTATAGCTAAAATAAAAGTAATATAATAAAGAACATCCTGAAGCCTCTTATGCAAAGTTTAACTGGCAAAACAATTTAACAGAATTCAAACAAAGGAGTATTTCTCGAGTTATAAGTTAAGAAAACAGTATTTAAGGTGTAACCCAACAGTTATTTATTTTTAACTGTTCATGACCTTCTAATAACACAGATAAATTGTTGTGTAAATGTCCAGTTTCAGTAGCAGTACAACAGGTCCTCTATGTTTGGTCTTTCTAATCAAATACTTCTTGCCACACATTGGACCTATCTGTTTGTTTTCCTAGATGCAACAGCATGCTATCATTCACAGGCTAAAACCAGTTTTCTGTCCAGGCACACCTACAATTTTGGTTTCCTAAGATTGTCCGTGGTTTTCTTGAGCAGTCTCTTCTTCTCTTTTAAAAAAAAAAAAAAAAAAGTTCAGTACCGAAGTCCATCATGTCAGCGCTGCAAAAGCACTTCTTTTCTATTGGCATTAGAGGTGACAGGAGCAATACAGGAGTAAGAACAAAGACCTGAAAGGCAAAAGATGGTAATGCTTTTTATGAGGATCATAAATGATCAAATCTGACATGGGTCCTAAGCACAGTGAAGATGAGTAATAGTTACGTTATTGATCAGAATAAGACTATTTGGTAAAGTAAGCTAAGGCAGACTTCTGTCAAGTCATTTATCTGCAGAAAAAAAAAAAAAAGAGTAAGATAACACATGCAATTTTAACTGAAGTGCCAGAGTTTATAAAATTGAACTCTAAGAGACTATCATAGTCTTCTCTGGATAGAAGCTAACTACCCTAGGATGAAGTGCAGCAGACCCAGATAATCAGAGAGTAGATAGTGTAATTGAAATACACTCTGCTCATTTAGATGTGTGGGTCATTTGTCGTGCTACAAGAGGAAAAACAGAGGAAGTACAATTTAAAATCAACTTTAAAATTCAAAATTGCCTATTAATATTTATTCAGCAATGTCCTTATATGAACTTATATTTCTGTGTAATGCTTCTGATTTTGGAGGAAAAACACAGGAAAAGCAAAACACCCAGGAACATACAGTTTCTAGATGCTTGAGTATACAAAAAAAAAAAAAATACAGAGAAAGGAATGTTTTCCTAACTCTTTGAAAATAACAGAAGAAAAAAAAACACAGGATAATAGTGCTCAGCCAAGTTTGGAGACCCAATAAGAATCCAGCTAAAGATCTTCAGACACTGAATGTAATCACAGAAGTATTCCATGCTGGCAACTGGCTTTACAACTGGCTGGCTGAAGAAGAGAGTTGCTGCTGGTACTCCTCAAAGCTCATTTCTCTAATTGCATCTACCTATCATATATGCTGAAGGCTCGTTATCTATAAACCTAACATCTCATTTTGATGTCCATTACTGTGATATCTGATTACTTTGTATTTCCATTTTGGTAATCCATAAATAGACATAAAATTTACAGAAGTAAGCTGATAGAGGCTTGAAAGCATTTCAGAAGACAAAGAGAAATATTACAAAGTTGTTTAAAAAATAAATCTAAGCTAAATTTTGACTATAATTAGGACATAATAATTGTCCATGTCTTTTTGTAGTGCTTAAAATTAACGATCAAAACACCTGTCAGAAATCTGTTGACAAGCAGCGTTGTATCACCTCAATGCAGTTCTGAAGTTCTACAAAAGTAACATCTTTGAACACTGAATCCTTGATATTAAATACCATGTGCACTGCTGTCAGCAGAACCGAGGCAGCATTTTGAGCTTCATTGTGCTATATCATAATTATAGAAATAATGTATAAAGTGCAATTAATATCAGAACAGATTTTTTTTTTAACGTAGTGAGTTTGAAAATGTATTGGTTGTGTTTCATGTTGAGGAAGTAAAAAGAAATAAAATACTCTCCTCCCTTTAAAAAGATAGACACTTTCTTGAAGCATGCATACGCATCAAAAGAGAATCCAAGAGTTTGGATTCTCACTGTTTATTTCTAGAAATAAAATGTAAGGTTGAATGGTCATTTATGACTGACCAGCAATATTATTTAAAAATCAATGTACACATTCATCTTTCTTACTGTAATGCTTGTTTGTCTAGAAAATAAAGTATACAGATGGTAAGCATTTACCTTCCTATCCGTGCTTTTGTACTGAAGGAGATAACATTTGTTTGGACACGCATCTTTTAGTAGCTGACACGCACTTCATTAAATAAATGCACAGGAGAAGGGGGGTGGGGGGAACAAAACTAAATAGGCTTTGGTGTGTTACTCTGTAATAGCCTCTTCTATCATTTTATCAGCTGCCGTAGTGAATGCTTCTGCTAAAAGAAGGAATGCCTACTTAACTTGCAGTAGCTATGGACAAAGTCTGTCTGCAAGTTCTCCATGCTCTATCATTCTTCTTGCAAGGTTAGGAGAGTTCTCAAGCCTGTTTCTAACATTGTTAGAATTGAGAAATGTTTGAGATCTCTGATGCATTACCCCTTTTAAAGCATGAGGTCATTTAGTGTAGAATTGTGGATCTCAGCTGATAATTTTAGTCAAGAACATGAACTGGAGTATATGAAGAACAGGTGTGATATTAATGGAAATATGTTTTTAAAAAATCCCTAATAATGATCTGGTTTCCTTCTATATCTTCCTTTTGATTTGCATAGTAATATCTTGTTAAAATTAAGCTATTGATAATATAGGTAAATGTCTATGACAGAAAATTCATTTTTCTTTTGGTTTTATAGATGTTGGGATTTGTTTTTGCTTTAGTGATTCTTCTGCCAAAAAATAGTCAATTCTCAAGGTAATAATAATAAAAAAGATTCAGACCTTCATCTTCCTCAATAATATTTTACAGTGTGGATGATCTGGAACAGACAGGACCCTGAAATGATAAGGGATTCCTTAAAGTTGTAATAAAAGTTTATATCTAAGGAAGTAGCTAAGGTGTCAGTCTAGGTGTAGACTTCACTTATATTCACAACCATTTTCTACCATTTTCAAGTTTCTATATTTGTAGACAGATTCTCAAGGAGAGCAAATCAATGCAGTTCCCCTGAGATATCAGCTAAACTATACCTGTTTACATTCATCATAACTTCAGTATTACTTGATGAGTAGTTTTCCTGTTAGTTTTGTGGTTAATAATATTTAATGGGATAGAGGTAAACTTTACTTATTGGCTTGTGATTTACTTTCAAAAATCTCAGACAGCTTTTTTCCCTTCATTTTTCTGTGTTGCAGATCCCTTTCTTAATTGACACAGCATTGACACTGACTCTATTTGTCAAGTCATAGAAGTGTACCAGATGCTGGTTTTTAAACATGTAGCAGTAACTGTAGATGTCATAAGCAAACAAAGAAGAGTTCTTAAAAGGTGGTTAAAAATCCTTATGCCTTTCAAATTGTTTACATTTCATTTTCTTGAATACTTTGATGTCGATTTCACAATTGTCACAGCTCCTTCTGAGCTGGCCAATCCTAAATTTATGAGCTAAAATGGAAGAAGGAGAAAAAGCAGTATTTTGCTGGTTTAAGAAAAAATCCATACTGACTCACGCATTTCTGTGGGCTCATTATGTGTAAAGACACAACTGACAACAGTAGCAATCTAAGCCTTCCTTCTTTACCAAATGGTGGTTGATACCAGCTCTTTCACAGAAAAACAAAACAAAACAAGAGTTTAGAACAACCTTACATGAAGTGTTTTCCAAACCTGTTTCAGGTGGTGATTGGTTTATGCCTTTAGAAGAAATCTGAAACAAAAGCTGGTATTGTCTGTTGTAATTTTGAATTATTGAATCCTTTTCTGTTACAGTCATGATAAGGAGCTCCATTTATATATATGGAGCTCCCCACATATATATGGTGTGTATATATATAAATATATATACACATATATTCTGTTACATAAGATTGAATACATATACAGCTCATTCTGATCTCACTTTGTCTTTATAAATGTAAAATTGAGCAAGTAAAATTGGACAATTTCTTTGTTAGATTTCTTATTTCTTAATGATAGATATTTTAGCAATGTGTAAGAAACTGTGAGATATGCCTTGTTTTTATGTCTTTCTTGCCATTCATCTCAAATCTTTTTACTGTGCCTTGAAGAGAATAATAGTAATAACAATAATAATAAACAAGCTGATCTTACTCTTAAAACATCAAATAGAATGAAGGAGGTGCGATGTCAATGCAGTTCTTTTGTGTTTTGCTTTTTGTGTGTGAAGTTTCTAAGATTTTGAAGGTAGGAAAAGCAAAGGAAGGCTGATTGTATGATTTTATCCAGCTAGAATCAGACTGGAAGTGGTCCAGCATAGCACTGTAATCTGGATCCATTTTAATTTTTTTGGCAGATATCAAGTCCATGTAGCTGTTTTATCAAGAGTCCTATTATATTAAAAAAAAAGCATAATTTTGTAAGCTAATTTCTAAGCAGTCTTACAAGACAAAATTTCAGCCCCGAAAGTGACAGTTTGAGAAGAGCAATGATAGAAAAGTAGAGTTTTATCTGCACTGCAAGGATAGTGATTTGTTGATATAGAAGCTCTATCAAACCTTACCCCAATGTGGATAGCTTATTTTGACAAATGGATTATTATTATTTATTTTTTTCCTGCTGATAGGACTTCATAACCTTTCTATATGCTGTGTACTGAGATGTCAAGTGTTCATCCTAGGAGGATGTCTAGACCTGTTTATAAACGGTGAGAAATAATGAGTAAATGGGAATTGTTTGTTTTAGAACTTCCCAGCATCTTGCCTCCAGTACTTGGCAATTCATGTGCACTGGGACTATTAGCACAATAAAGGTTTAAAAAGAGAAGCATTTGCAGTTATGTTTGTTGTTATAACTCACAGTAATAAGAGTATGATATGTTTATAGATACTGGTGCATGTTGACAGTTTTGCTACGTGATCCATTATAATCTTATTTTATGTGGCATTCCTTTGTTCTCCACTAGGTTGGAGTAAATTTCTGGATTTCCAAGAAGTTGCTCTGGGTTTGTACCAGAAATATGTATTTGTGTAACATACAACATATAACTGAGAACATCTGTGTATAATATAAAATACTTTAATGTTGTATTTCTGTGCAATTGTGACAGTTGTCATCAATGCCAGTTTAAATTAGTAAAATAGCATCATGAATTACCTATTCTATGACTCTAAGAACTGCTATGTCAAGTTATATTAATCGTGCTTACATAATACATAAAATTTTAAATAAGAACAAAGTATATGAAGTTGAAGCAAATGCTTTTCACCCATTTAAAACATTAACAGGTTTCATTTTCACACTGTATCTGTCAACCTGTCATGCTACAAAGCTGCATTCCTAGTATAATTTACTGTGTACCATATTGCTGATGAAAGGCTTATTGCCTGATGAAACTAATTGCTATGGATGATGTGATGAGAAATCTAGCAGCTTTACATGGCTATAAAATCAGTCTTTTACTATATAAATAAAATAATGGTATCTTTGATTTCTTTAAGGTTTGGCTGATGCACACAAATGAACGTTTAAAACAGTTAATGCAAATAAATTTGCTCTGCCAGCCTCAGTCATTCATAAATGACATATAGCAAGAGAAAATTCCATACAGTCTAGTAATTTAGGGAAAGACAATGAAACGAGACAGAAGTTATAGAGCTCGTCCTGTGATATTTATTTTTGTGGATATGAGAGGGAGTTTATAACCCACTCTGCTTTTTCATTTGAATGTAAACACGACAGAACAACCATTTTGTTTGTGACTGTTGAAGACAGAAATTATGCTGGTGTGGGTGTGCTATCAATACTAGGCAGCGCCCCTGCTGATTTTTTACTGGGAAGTTATGCATGTAAATGTATATGTGTGTGTATATATATATATTTATATGTAAATGCATGTATTTGTACCAATGCGATCTTACTTTCTCAGCTTGCCAGGGAGCTGACCAACTTTGTTGCTGCAGAAGAGTTAACAAAAACAACTGAATTTCAGTTCAGGCAGGGTGGCTTTCTTTTCTGGGAGGTTCAGATATCTCTGAAGCAGAATCTTCATTAATAACAAATTTGTCCTTCCATGTGGCAAGATCAGGACTCTTTTAGCATAAGAGTACTAATACAAGCAGGTAGGAGATACCGATGGTAACACTGTGCATTTGTGAGATTCTCATTAATTTAAAGGATAAATGTTTCACAGTCTTTCACAAAAACCAGTTACTGCAGTAACCTGTGCTTTCTATCACCATTTCTTTATCTCTCTCCTTCTGATTCCTGTCATCTTTTCTGTATATGTAAATAGGTTCATTTTTTTGTACTACTCTGTTTTAAGAGGCTTCTTGGTCTTTTTTTTTAATTTTATTTTTTTCTTATTTTTCCTCCTCTGTCACACATTGCATTTTCCTCTTAGGGAAGTTCATCCCTCGTGCTATAATCATGAGTATTCTCTTTTCTGGAATTAGTGTGCGCTCTGGAAAGCAGCTTAGATGCTGTTTGTCAAAGCCCTCACGTTCAAGGGTCCTAAAGTAAATGCAGTACTGTGAAGAATTCCAAATACCTTGATCTTCGAGCTCGTTTAGTTCATGCTAGTGTAACTTTTGTTTTTGTTTAACTTCTGGTGCATGTAAATTTGAGGTGCAGAAACCCAGACCACCACCAAGTATTTTGAAGTGCTTAAAAGACACCCTGTTACTACACTACTCAAACTGTCTTCATAACAAAAGAGGTTTAAAACTGGCAGATGTTTTTTTCTCTCACATTTCAGTCCAGGCTTTCAAAATCTGATACTTGGCCTTAATTTGAAATAATTTTGCATGACAGCGTTTTCCAAATGCATATCAAAGCACCTTATACCATGTCAGTGCAAATCATTAATTTTAATGTGTTGGGTTTTTGTTTTTAAATTAACACAGTTGAAATGGACTGAAGAGCAGTAGACCCATAGGCATGAGCTTAGAGTGATACAGGACAGTGGAGCCAATACGGCTGTCTCCTGTGATGGTGATAATTCCAGAAGTAAATGTAGTTAGATAACTGAGTGTTGTTGAGTTTTTGGAGCAATTGGGTTGCTTTCAAAGCCAAAATAGATGACCGAGACTTAGAAGTAGTTAATAAAAGTGAGACAGAAAGAGAAAAATACATGGTAAAAGTTTAACTGCTAATTCAAAATCTGAATTGAAAATGCTAAGAAGGTCAGAGAACAATAGACCTTTTGATCTTTCCTTATGTCTTCCTTTGCCATCAGTCTGTCTTTTTTTTTTTCTTCTTTGAAGTTAACTTATTTGTTTCTAAGCTTGCTTAGAATTAAGTACTAGGAAAGAAGAAAACTAACTGATAGCGAAGTAGATTTGAAATAACTTTTGGTTTTGTTTATTCTAGGTTACGCGTACGGTTTTTATTTATTTTTTCCCCTGGTTTCTGCGATAGCCTTGTGATGCTGCTTCTATGTTTGCATGTTCTTTTGCTCCAAAGAAATTAAAAATAATAATAATTAAAAAAATGGTATAGCTGCTGTAACAACTCAGTGTATTGGGTTTACATGGCAAGGTTTTGGCATTGGGGGGGCTGCAGGAGTGGCCTCTGTGAGCAGAGCCCAGCAGCTGCTCCATGTCAGATCAGAGCCAGCTCCAGACGGCTCCAAAAGGGACCCGCTGCTGGCCAGAGCTGAGCCAGGCAGCAATGCTGGTTGGGCCTCTGGGAGAGCAGATTGAAGAAAGGGGGGGGGGGGGGGGGGGGGGGGGGAAGCTGCACAACAGCAGCTGGGATAGAGGAGTGAGAAAATGTGAGAGATCCAGACCTGCAGCCTCCCAGGTCAGTGCAGAAGGAGGGCAGGAGGTGCTCCAGGCACACAGCAGCAGTTCCCCTGCAGCCTGTGGAGAAGCCACTGGTGGAGCAGGCTGTCCCCCTGCAGCCCATGGGTCCCACATGGGGCAGATCTCCATACTGCAGCCCGTGGAGGAGCCCCCGGTGGAGCAGGTTGATGTGGCCTGGAGGAGGCTGCGGCCCATGGAGAGCCCCCACAGGAGCAGGCCCTGGGCTGGAGCTGCAGCCCGTGGAGAGGAGCCCACGCAGGAGCAGGGGGTCTGGGGGAGCTGCCACCCGTGGGGGACCTGTGCTGGAGCAGTTTCCTTTTGATGGGAGGCTCATGCCGGATCAGTTCAGAAAAGATGACATCCCGTGGGAGAGACCTCATGCTGGAGTAGGGGCAGATGATGAAGTGCCGTGGACTGACCACAGCCCCTGTTCCCCTGCACCGCTCAGGGAGAGGATGTAGAAGAAGGTGGATTGATTTTATTTATTTAGTTAGTTAGTTAGTTTGCTTTTAGTTTCTTGCTGCTCTTGTCTATTAGTAATAAGGAATGAATTACATTAATCTCTGTGCTGAGTCTGTTTTGCCTGTGATGATAATTGGTGAGTGATCTCCCTGCCTTTGTCTCAATGCTCGAGCCCTTTTTCCTTGTGTTTTCTCCCCCTCGTCCTTAGAGCAGGGGGAGTGAGGGGGTGGTGTGGTGGTGTTTGTCTGTCAGTGTAAAACAACCACACTCAGAAAGAAACAACAGAGGAGCTTCTTTTCAAGTGCTTTGTGTACACCTGATATGATACTGTCTCTTCAGGACTCATATTTTGACTCCCTGTTTGAAAGTGATATACGTGTATATATATATATATATATATATATATTTAATTTTTACACAGCCTGTCATTCCTAGTTGGATTTATTTTGATATGGAAGAAAATTACTAGTTTTTGTGGGACTGAGGTAAACAGTAAATGGAAAGCATGTGTATGTTAGTGCTTTCACAGTTAAAGCATAACATACCATAGCATTTCTGAACAAAATTAATAGCATTTAGATCATTTGGATCCTGGAGTTTTAATCAACTCTTCTTTGAAACAGCTGTGGTACAAATATTTGGTCGACTACCAAAGTGATAATGCTGATTTCAGAAGTAATACAGGATTCTTCTGTGTTACTGGTTTGGTAATTACAGTTAAAAGTGGCTCTAGAAATACTGAAATACTGGCAAGTTTTCCTGTCTGGAATTTGATCTATTCTAGGAGGGCATATTTATAATCAGAATCTGAGTTCTTTAAAAAGAAGCAATCAACATGTGGAGGGAGATTCAAACTAGGATGTACTGTGTGGCTTTTGTGGCCTCCCGATTTGGCTGGGTAAACAGTTGAAGCATCTGTTGACATCAGCACGATCTGGCAGGACTTATTATCACTTAAATTTCCTGCAGGAGTGTTTTTCTTTTTGGTGCAATTGTGAGAGAGATGCTGTCATCAGGGCATATGCTTGTCTTGATATTTAGGCCAGTGAACTTCAAAGAGAAAAAGGGTCATTAATTTTCTAGTTCTCGGCAGTGCAAGTTTGAGCCTCCCCTTGCCTGTCAGAATGAAGGAGTTCTCAGCTTTCTTCCTTCTCAGTGGGAAAATTCTATTTCTCTTCCTTCCAGCTGCCCTGATTAGCACAAAGGGAAGAAAGAGCTTCAGTTGTACCTCCTCAACTCAGAGGAGACAAAGGTACTCTAGCAAGACACAAATGTTGTGCAGACAAGTGAGCTTCTCAAGAAAGAAAGCACGGAAAGTGAAAGTGTCCCATTTGCATATGCTATGTAGGTCATGGCAAATCTGCTACAGCTCTTCTCATTGGCTTTTATTGCATAAAATCACACTGATTTTGAAGTAGAAAGAGGAAGAATTTTCCTAGCCTTTTTTTACAGTCTAATGTGTAACCACTCAATGTGGTTCACTTCTCGTTCAGGAAGGAAGATAAACTTATTTTGACAACAGTTTGGCAGCTTAGATGGTACCTCAAAAATAATATTTACACTGTGTTAAGCTATGTGTGCGTATGTGAACTTGGAAGTGTTTGTGTGTGGAGGGTTATTACTATTCTTCCAGTTCATTAAGTTGATCAGATTTTGAACTGGATTGGATTGGATTTTGTATGTAGCCAAGCAGTGTACATTTGCTTGGGCATATATCAATATAAAGGACACCTTAAAATCTATTTCTCTGCGTCTCATTTAATATACAAAGCAGTGCATTAGAATGTTAGTCTCTGTCGACATCTAGTGGCTATTGAAGCAGTGGCAAGCTGTTTAATCTTTCCGTGTTGTGTAACGGAAACTTGAAGGGAGAACAAGTCAAATTTTGTTCCTTTGCAATATTTTTATGTATTTATTATTTTTTTAATGATCAATAGGAAATGTGAAAAAAGATAAGCTATTTTAACATTCCAGGTGATTGTCTAAGATCTTCCACTGCAGAGGCTGAATAGCACTGCTAATGAGACTTGTCACTCTTTGAGATCTGAAGGGAAACTATTCACAGAAGCCTGTCACACTGAATGACCAGTATTATTTCATCTTTCCCTGTGTTTAGCATGTCTCTTATGTTCTATAGTGATTAAGTTTCTAATTCAGAGTGGACAGCATCTGATATGCATCAAAGCTCTTTCTCAATTTTATCCAATTTCAGACAGACACAGACACAGACACAGATTTCTAGGTTGGAAGAGACCTCAAGATCATCGAGTCCAACCTCCGACCTAACACTAAGTACTCCACTAAACCATATCACTAAGCTCTACATCTAAACGTCTTTTAAAGACCTCCAGGGATGGCGACTCCACCACCTCCCTGGGCAGCCCGTTCCAATGCTTAATAACCCTTTCGGTAAAGAAGTACTTCCTAACATCCAACCTAAAACTCCCCTGTTGCAACTTTCGCCCATTCCCCCTCGTCCTGTCACCAGGCACGTGGGAGAACAGACCAACCCCCACCTCACTACAGCTTCCTTTAAGGTAACTGTAGAGAGCGATAAGGTCGCCCCTGAGCCTCCTCTTCTCCAGGCTGAACAAGCCCAGCTCCCTCAACCGCTCCTCGTAAGACTTGTTCTCCAGACCCCTCACCAGCTTGGTCGCCCTTCTCTGGACTCGCTCGAGCACGTCCATGTCCTTCCTGTAGCGAGGGGCCCAAAACTGAACACAGTACTCGAGGTGTGGCCTCACCAGAGCCGAGTACAGCGGGACAATCACCTCCCTAGACCTGCTGGCCACACTGCTTCTTATACAGGCCAGGATGCTGTTGGCCTTCTTGGCCACCTGAGCACACTGCTGGCTCATATTCAGCCAACTATCAACCAATACTCCCAGGTCCTTCTCTGCCAGGCAGCTTTCCAGCCACTCATCTCCCAGCCTGTAGCTCTGCTTGGGGTTGTTGCGCCCCAGGTGCAGGACCCGGCACTTGGCCTTGTTGAACTTCATACAGTTGACCTCAGCCCATCGCTCCAGCCTATCCAGATCCTCCTGCAGAGCCTTCCTGCCCTCGAGCAGATCGACACACGCACTTAGCTTGGTGTCATCTGCAAACTTACTGAGGGTGCACTGGACGCCCTCATCCAGATCATCGATAAAGATATTAAAGAGGACCGGCCCCAGTACCGAGCCCTGGGGGACACCACTTGTGACCAGCCTCCAACCAGATTTGACTCCATTCACCACAACTCTCTGGGCCCGGCTATCCAGCCAGTTTCTAACCCAGCGAAGCGTACGCCAGTCCAAGCCCCGAGCAGCCAGTTTCTTGAGGAGAATGTTGTGGGGAACGGTGTCAAAAGCCTTACTGAGGTCAAGGTAAACCACACCCACAGCCCTTCCCTCATCCACCAAGCGCGTCACTTTGTCATAGAAGGAGATCAGGTTCGTCAAGCAGGACCTGCCTTTCATAAACCCATGCTGACTGGGCCTGATCTCCTGCTTGCCCTGCAAGTGCCGCGTGATGACCCTCAAGATAATCTGCTCCATGAGCTTTCCTGGCACTGAGGTCAAACTGACAGGCCTATAGTTCCCCGGGTCTGCCCTCCGGCCCTTCTTATAGATGGGCGTCACATTGGCTAGCCGCCAGTCAACTGGGACCTCCCCCGATAGCCAGGACTGCCGATAAATGATGGAAAGCGGCTCGGCCAGCTCCTCCGCCAGTTCTTTCAGTACCCTCGGGTGCATCCCATCCGGCCCCATCGACTTGCGCACATCCAAGCTCCTTAGCAGGTCGCCAACCATTTCCTCATGAATAGCAAAGGCCACATCCTGCTCCCCATCCCCTTCTGCCAGCTCAGGGCACTGGGTATCCAGAGAACAACCGGTATTGCCGCTAAATCGTCGTTTCATTTTAACGACCTAAGAAAAATGATGACCCAGAATTTTCATTAGTTTACCTGCAGAGCCCATGGTAGGTGGCTGAAAATATGTTCAGATAAACTATAGAAGAGTAGAAACTATATACAGAGTAGAAGGCAGCCAGAAGAGCTAGTCTAGTTTCTATTCGTTCCACTGAAAATGTACCTATCTTTTTAACATTAAGCATGTTATTCTCAGGTAAGTTTATTTTTCCCCTCAAAAATAATTTCTGTTTGAAAACATTTAATTCTTTTTTATTATGTTGTTGTTTTAATTGCATTTTCATTTGTAGCTACTGAGGCAACACTTGTCTTTCTTCTGTATACAACTGTAAAACTAGAAACTTTCTTGGAGGGAAAAGCTTTTAATGTTTTCCAACCTTTAATAGGTTTCATGCAGCTGTGATCAGAAAACTACCCCTGTCTAATCATGTCAATATTCAGATTTACTGCAGGGCTAAAAGATATTCATGTCACGAACCCCCTCTGAAACTCATTTTTCTGTATCATGGACTTTCCATTCAGTGTTTCATGCTTTCATTTTAAATTATCTTTGTAAGAATAAAGGTTACACTTCTGTACTTGTCAATGTGATTTTAACAGCCATGGTAGAAAAGAAGAAAATTGTAAGCTGTTTGTACTTATCTAGCTGTCTTTGAAAGTCTAGACCAAAAAGCAGTTTGGTTTAGGTCTTGCCATCTTCCTGCCACCATCCAAATGAGATCATTTTATAATTAATTTCTTGATTTAGTTGGGAAAATATTAACATCTATGTAAAACTGTATGTCGTGATCATGTTTGAGTTTTGCTTACTCACATCCAAGTAAACAGTCTGAGTAATCTGGCAGTTTATATATCTATGTAAAACTTAATGGTGAAGAGTTGCCCTTCTATGTACACATACATAGAAGCTGTGTAACTTCTGTTTATGTAGCTCAACCCTTTTTGATTGTGTTAACTTGCAGTTAACTCTCTGCAATGTAGCTGTTTTTTTATTTTTTTTTATTTTTTATCTTTATTTTCCTAATTTGTGATTGCCATATATTTACATTGCAGTCAAGTGGTTTAGTAAGACTTGTATACTAGTGAAAAGAGAGTGGTAGTGCCGCTGTACAGAATATTTTATGCCAGAAGAAATACTGCACAGTTTAATAAGAAATCATGCTTAAGTAAGTAAATGGTGAAAGGTTTTGATTGTTTTTGTTACAGTAGGTAAAGCTATGTTTTTTAGAGGGCTGTTCTATGGAGGTGGTGTATCTGTTGAGAGTTGAATGACAAAACCATGGAGCTAATATTGGAATTGTTGCTCTCAGAAATGCTACTGTTTATTAATAAGCAATTCAAAGAATATTTGTTGTCATTTTATATATTAGCAGTGGTCATGCCTTGGTTTTAAATGGCAAGCCAAGTTAGTACAATGGATCACTCAAGGTCCTGTGCCAGCTGACAGTTAAAAGCTACCAGTTTGTAGGGCCTTTAAACTTGTGTTTTAAAATGTGCTGCAGACTCCGCAGTTCTTCTGTGCTTGGTTTGTGTGCAGCACTATGCTTTCTATTTTGTCTTCTAGCATGAAAACTTAAATATAGAAGTACTGTATAAATATTGAAGATACCAGCGATATCAGCCCTTATTATATGTTTCTTTAAAAAAAAAAAAAGTCTTTTTAAAATTATTATTGTGTCTTGCAGACAAGAGCGTATATTCCCACTCATCCAGAATAGGAAAACCTCTTACATCTGTCATGGGCTTAAAGAAAGACGAGAGATTAGTAAGCAATGGGCAAATTGTAAATAATGGGCAAACAAGGAAAAAAAATGCATTTGAATAACTTATATATTATTACGTACCAGAGAATCACTTCATGAAAGAATGAATCTAGCGTGAAAGTTTACAGCTTTACTTCTTAGTTTATAACTACTTAGTTTATAACTCTATAACTTAGTAAGATTTAATAAATCTTAGACTACAGTTTAAAAAAAAAAATCGTTCTTACCTAAAAAACAAACCAAACAAAAACAACAAAAAATACTAAAGATCTTTCTAGGCAATTTTGTAAATGCAACATTTATCTGTTGCACGTTTGTCTTTTTTTTTTTTTTTTCTCTCCAAGAGCATTCTTCAGGCTTTTCTGAATCTTTAGACCTTTTTTTGCAGTTTTTCTTCTCAAAACTGGAAAACAAATTCTGAAGTCATTTTGGCCTATTGAAGTTGTTTTCTGTTGTTAAACAAGAGTATGCTTTTCTCTTGTTTTGCGTATCAATTCTTCTTATGCCTTGGGTAGGATATATGTAGGATATACACCCTTATGCAGCTGGGTGCCTTCCCACAAGAAAATGACAGTGACTGAGAGCGTTACCTTTAGTTACATTACTGCATCATTTTTTTCACATGAAGCCATGGTCAGACTCCCCTCATCCCATCAGAGAACCATCTTTCCAGCAGTTACCTGTATTTTTTGGAGACCCCCCTCAAGCATCCTTGGAAGGAGATGGGTGATCTTTATTGGTCTGTGTATTCAGATCCCAAAGCAGTTGAAAGTCCCTCAAGTTCATATACTGTTTTTTCCTTTTCTATTTCTGTTGCTGGGTTTGCTTGCTGTGTGACCTTCCAGTCGTAGGATGAGTTATTTGTAGACCACAAGTGGCTTTCCACGTTACCTGTAATCATAATGCTAGAGCTTGTAGAAATTTTATGTTGTTTAGAATCAGATCTGGACTCTATCAGATGATCTTCCTTGAAACAGTTCTCAGTACAATTTTCCATTCCTTCAAGCTTAATTCTTTGTAAATTGCCTATTTAATTTGGACCTTTAAAGTGTTTTGTTGGACTTGATATTTACAATTAGTTGACAGCATCTCCTTATTTTGAGGTCACACTTCTTGGTTACTGGGATAAGATGGTAAAATCTGGTCCATTAGTTTTTGACTCTGATAGTTTTCTGACTCTTCAGCTAATCAGTGTTTGCTTTGTTATCTTTACAGACTCTTTCTGTATTTAGGATAGAAATTGTTCAGTCTTTAGAAGTGTTTTGATGCTGTTTTTTCCTATAAGTTAAATGAAATTTCAGTGTAAATTCAGCTTATCTTTTTTTTTTTTTTAAGCTATGAAATTATTTCATTAATCTACGACTGTTCTAAAACTTCTTAAACATGAAATAAACATTTTTATTTTACCTCATTTTATTTTATCTATTGCTCTGGATACCAATATTTTGGATATAACAGAGCAAGGAAGTAGGCTTATATCAACAGTTTGCACATCTGATAAGAGATAAAGTAGAAAGAGTCTCTGAAACTTCACATAGGTTCGCATATGCCTTTCCAAAGAAAAATACTACATGCTGTTTCTAGATATTTAGTAAAGGGAGGTTGCCTTTGCAGTGTTGCTCAATGAAGAAAGCAGTATAAATAATAAAGTACACGTGCTAAGGAAAGCATGCAATGTATGACCCAGGCCTGAAATGATAGTAAGACATTTCATTGAATGAACTGTCCTGCCATAACAAGGACAAAGCACTGCTAGTATTTGTGCAAATATTTGAAATCTAACCCCTGTTGCAAATGCAGTCCACAAAGGAGTATATTGAAATGGCAATAGATAGGTACCGTGAAGTCGTGGGGTAGTTCTAACTACACCTACTCTTTGTAGTAAACTGAAGACAAGTCAATGAGCAAGCCAAATAATGTGAAAACTATGCATGTAAGTTCTTAAGGCTAAGCATAACAGCATTCTTGGTGGGAACTAATGGAAAGTATTTGATCATTTGATTTATGGGATGTTAAATGTAACAATGAAATTATGAAAGAAAAGCATTTTTATTTTTTATATATTGTTCCTGGAATGACTTCACAGCAGTGCTGAGGAAGACAGCAATAAGTAGAGTGAGACAAGCAAAAATTGTAAGGTAAAAAAGGATATGACTTTGTTCCTCAAATAAATGTTTTCCAATGTTGTCTATGGCAGGACATTTCACCTCTCCCAAAAGATATTTTAAATGAAATTTTAATTTAATAATACCCTTCAGTGGAGAAGTTATCTGTGTTTCAGTGCTTTGGTAGAATTTTCAGTGCTTTGGTAGGTTTCTATTTTATTTTTATTTTTTTACATTAGATTATTTTGAGGTGTAATTCCTCCTTTTTTCTGAGTAACAATGAGAAAATTTTACAGAGTTATAGTAATATTTTATTTTGTCAATTTAATTGTTGTGACTGGAAAGGCCTGGTTTTGTACACTTCATACTCTACCTGATAAGAAGTGTTAATTCATTATAATGTTTCTGTGTGGAAAGCAAACTTCTGAATCTGTCAGGCTTTAGGCAGTTTTATATTAAGTATCCTTAAGTATCCTAGGCTAGTTTTCTTACAGTGCGTTCCTTTACCTTTCACTCAGTGTTTGTTCAGTTTTACTTAGTGTTTCACTCTTTTCTTCTGCCACTGTCACTTGTCTTTGTTCTCATAATCTAGTAACTATTTTTAACTTGTATTACTAAGACTGCCAGCTGAGACATCAGATTGAGCTGTGTATCAGTAAAAGAAAAATTAGGCACTCATTAAAAGCACTTGGAAAAGGGGTGGACTAGTCAACATTAGACAAACTAAACATATCCTTGTGGTATACTATGGTACTCTTGTTAAGCTTATCAGGTTTTTGTTCTATTTTTTGTTGGTGGTATTGATTTTGGTGTGCATGTTGGTTGGTTGGTTTGTTAATTTTGTTTGGCAGATGAGGGAAATGCTCATATAGGAACAGGTACCTAGTATTTGCTATTGCAAGCGAATGTATACACATTTAGCAAACAGAAGTTCAGGTATCTGGCATAAAATGACATTCTAAATATCTCAGCATTCCAATGATTTTTTGGATCCAGCTAGGATTCCCTTTAGGGAACATTGAACGTTGTTCACCAGTTAGTGGCATCTTACCTGTCCCTTATCCAACTTTAATGCCTTGTACGTATGACACTTCTTTAAAACTCTCATCTGAGAATGGAGTCATGCTCAAAAAGAGAAAGTTAAAAAGCCAGTTACTCACTAAAAAAGTTCTACAAGTAGATTATTCAGTCACTGCAGCGGGATCTGTAGTTACTGTTCCACTAATGTAGAGCAGAGCTTGTGTGGCTCTAGGACCTGAGTAATAGTAGAGGAAGAGAGGCTGCAACTGAAAAACTGCTTAGATTCAAGTATTTGGAGGTATGGGTGACACATCCTGTTTCCTATGGAAGAGACCTCCTCTTGTTCACTCAACTAGATGAACTTCTATATTTTCCCTTTATGACATGTTCTAAAGCTGCAGTGAGATTTGCTTGTCAGAAGAACTAGAGCATACTTTGCATATTTAATGTTAAGAGAATGAATATATTGTATCACTTCTAGCATCTCTGCTGTATTACAGGATAATATTACACATCTACTCTGCTTTTTTTTTTTTTTTTCAGACCCTTTGTAACTGTATCTGACACATTAGAAAAAAATCACTTCATTGTATACATGTTAGCCTTTCTTGGGAACTGAGGAGATGCATCACCAAAACACAAGCAGTTAATTAGTCTGAGAACTACAAGACAGAAACATGGAGTTTTTCCCAGCGTTATGCACTTAGCAGCAGCAGCAGTCGGCTCCAATGCCAAAATGGGGAGGCCAGTTGTTGCTATTGAAACCTTTCTCCTTTAGGATATCATCTCTGAGGAATGATTGTATGCGTTGTATGGTCTGATTCTTTGACGTGTGTAATGCAGCATTGAAGACATTAATTTTTTGTCTAATCCTTAAAGACAGGCAACTGGGATTTGTGCAGTTCTCGCAACTGCATACATATAAGTCTATCTGTATGCGTATCAGGAATCACTCTTTAGTGTTTAAAAGACTGCAAATCAGGCAAGTTTCAAATTTCAAAATAATACTTTACTGCATTCGCATTCATTAACAATATGCACAGCTGATGATTAGTTCTTAACCACTCTCCACTGCTTTCGCTCCATAGAGTATACAATTAATCATTAAAAAGTTTGTCTACAATTACCTGTGAATATATGATACCAGGGAGCTGATGCCAGAAATTAGCACTGATAGCTGTGGGACTTGCTGGACTTAGCTGCAGAGGTCAAAGTAATGAGGCTTGAGAGCTCTCAGTGAGGGAACTGCAGTGGACTGAAACTTTCTTCACCAACCCTCCAGTTTCATTGCTTTATGCTCCTCAGTCTGCTTCCCAAAGGAAAATAGAGAGACTCTATCTGTTTCTGACATACTTCAACCAAATTTCTTGGACCAGGACTCATTCTAGTTCTGTCAGACATTTTTCTTGCTTGTTCGGCAGGATTATTCTAGTTGTACCAGACACTCTTTCGTAGGATTATTTTGGTTTTACCATGTCTTTCCTGCCAGCTTTTATCCTTGGTTCTCATCTTGCAGATTTTACAATGTACATGCTTTCCTATAAGACCCAGTTCATCTCTTTGTAGTTGCCTGTGTGCTTGGTGGCATTACAGTGTTACCAGAAGATTAGGTACAGTCACTCCTTAAGCATGGGTTTATGCCTTGGTTCAAGGGAAGCAAATGTTAAATAAATACATCTTGCTGAATCTGCTTCTGCTTCATGGGTGCACAATGCTTAGCTGAGAAACTACCTACTCTAGACTTGGGACAGAAAGTTATGATTGACTAATTACGGAACATTACATCAGAAAACAGTGAGCTGACAGACCTAATCAATTTCCATTGTCCTGAACTCAGACTGGAAAGGTGAAGAGGGGCAGGAGTTGGTATAAGTACCGTGATCCACACTTAGTCTTCATTTTTCTTCTGCTGAGGACCACTAAGCTCAAGTCCCAAGGGGGAGGAATGCCTAATTATTTTAACTGGGTGATAAAAAACAGATATGGGACTTCCAATATTTTAACCAGTGTAATGAAAACTGCCTGTAGGTTTTGCTTCTATTTCTGCATAGATCTGAAACAAACAAACAAACAAACAAAAACCCTTCAGTAGTCTTTCCTAGGCTATTCAGTTTTGTTCTGTCATATATTTTGTCTAATATTATTTGAAATCTTCAAATTATTTGAAAATGAATCACACTGAAAATTGATTCTTTAAGAACAGAGAACCACACTAAATGAGCAATTGGGACAATCACTTATTGCTCAAGTTTGGTTTATATTTTATCATCTGCTGTCCAGCTCATAATTTAAGTATTATAAAATGCATGTTGATTGCATGGCATTGCATGCCTTCTGATAAAGTGATTCTGAATCAAAATGCTTTAATCACTATTTTAACTATGTATGTGATGCTATTTATTAAGCAGTCTTTCATATCAACGTTCCTGATTCAAACTACTCCAAAATCAAATGACTGCATTTCTGTTCTACTACGTGGAGAAACAAAAGGGTTTGCGTAATCAGGTGTCACGTAGCACTCTGTCCTTGTTGATGGCCAATCTGTGAAGAATCTCTACCCATTGAGACTTACTCTTTTCAACTCCAATGTAGCTGTTTTTTATTTAAACTGAATTTACACCAGATATGCATCTACTAGCTATATTTTCATGCCACAAATTGAAGAATTAAAAAAAAAAATAACACTTTATATTTTTAATATATTACTATTTCCTTACTTTTTCCCTTCAGACACTTCCAGGCTTCCTTTAGCTTGATCATATTGTAGTTCATACTTCAATAATATCTTCTGATTCTTGTTAATGTTTTTAACATTTTGATGGAACATTTAGGGAGGAAAATCATTCCTATTTGTTTTCATTAAATCAAAGCAAATAAGAATGTCAGATTCTTTTTTAATGAATTCAGAAAGTAAATGTAGTATGTCTAGTCTGTATAGTATTTTCTTCAATTTTTGCCTCCTTCTACTGACACTATAGTAAAACAAAACCAAGGAGAACTTTACAGCATGAAAGGAAATATATTAAAAAAATAAATCCCAGTCACTGCGCGTAAGATGTTCTGTGAGACCAGGGATATTTGTCCTTTGCTTCAAAATTTAGAATATTGTAAGAATCTCTGTATTTAACCTAGTTTTCCTGAATAAACTCTGAATTTGAGCATCATACTCCAAAATAAATATTTGCATCTTGATATGATCCATTTACTAGTGGGTAGAGCAAGCTCTTCTCTGAAGTCTCACTGTCCCATATGCAAATGCAAAATTTATTTTAATGTTGATATTAGAATGTTTATTTTAATGTTGATATTAGAAGCAATGAGGTGTGTTAAACTTGAACTTTGGATAACAGGAAAATAACCAAAGCTGTTTTGGAATAGAATAATTAAAGATAGTGCTTCATATTTGAAAGGGTGAAATGTTTTTAAAATTTGTTTCAACTCAGGGTTGGGGATTGTCTTTAGTTACTGGAATAAAATAAAACTAACTTTCTGTTCTACAGTTTCCTGCATATTGCATGTACTCAGGTAGACATTTAAACCTTTGTTGGGGTATGGATGTGTACTCCGCAAAGGTGCAAATTTTTATCATTTCATATGAAAGCCTGAGTAAAATGTCTTATGTTAGTACTTTATTGAAGTATAATGATCATCTTTAAAAAATTCCCAAAAATGTTTTAAAAAAAAACACTTCAGAAATGCATTTGGCCCATTAACAGAAATGTATCTGTTTGTAGGTGGATGTAATTAGCTCTACACAAAATAACTATTTGACAATAACTATGTTGGTAATGTTTTTGCCATTACCAGTGTAAACTGCTGTGGTGGTTTGACCTTGGCTGGTTGCTGCAGGGAAATAAATCCCTGCTCCAGCACGGCCTCCTGCCCAGGGGCCGCAGGGGGGATCTCTGCTCTGGTGCCTGGAGCCCCTCCTGCCCTCCTCTTCCTCTCCCCCGTGTGGGGTGCCGGCAGGGCTGTTTCCCCCTTTTTCTTCCCTTCTTTCTGCTGGCCGCCGGGCAGCACTGTGCCCTCCTTTCTTCCCCAGGCTGTGCCTGAGTCGAGGTGCCGCCATCTTGGCTGCTGGGCCCAGCCGTGCCCTGCGGTGGGGCCATTGGAGCCAGCTGGGACCAGGACTAGAGGAGGAAAGGGACTTGGGGGTGTTGGTTGCTGAGAATCTAAATGTGAGCTGGCAATGTATGCTTGCAGCCCAGAAAGCCAACCAAACTTTAGAAATAGGTTGGACTTGGACATTTTGTCCTTTCTTCTTTCCTCTTCTCCCCATTTTTATCTCCCCAACCCTTAGTTGGAAAATGTGGGAGGAAAGGGGGAAAATAAGAGAACACAGGAATACATAAATCTCACCTTCTCTAGCACTCTTGTTTGTTCCATGCCAGGTATGAGAAGTTTAATTTCAAATCAATTCTCTTCTTAAGACTTCCTTAATGAAATATTTTTGTTCACTGTCAGAGCTTAATGAATGAAAAAAATTTTTTAAAAGGTCATCACTCTGTTTTGTCCAGTAGTTGAGCATCAAATTCTACAGGATTAAAGCTATTCCCTTTACATTCCTCTGCCTCTTCACTGGTATGCCTTTGCCCCATTATTCCATGTGCGCACAATACTTCTGGGCTTGATCTGTCATTAGCAATGCTGAGAATTTATAGGATTTTCTGAGTGCTATTTGTCATTTTAAGTAAGCATTAATGCTTCATGCTGACTGATTGCAATAACTGTGACAAAAAATTTTCATGATATCCTAGTAGAGAAAGTGTAGTGCTTAATAATGTGTCTTATGAGTGGTGTAAATTAAATGTCAGTGTATTCACAAAGGTTCTTCAGAGGCTTGAATTCCAGAGGGAGCTCTTAAGGCACTTATAATCTTACTGTATTTGTCTCTTGGTTAAAACTGCATCATTTCAGAGTAAACCTTTGACTGAGGTAGTATACACAATATTGTCGTAATAAAAACTTTGAGGTGTCTATGGGTGACAGTCTTGGAATCTGTTTTATGCTGTCTAGCAACAACAAACACTGATTATATAACTGTACTAAAATATATACAAATATGTAGGATACCCCTCTCACCCCACTCCGAAGATTTTGGTGATACATTCATGGTCACAGAAAAAATAAATTTTACATGCTAGGAACAGAACAAATATTTCTGCATAGTTCAACTGCATCTATTGCAACACAATCTCAAACTTGATTAAAATTCTAACCATAAAGTTTTGAATAATTATATAATTACTTCCGGCTGAGAATTTGAAACTATATGTGTTAATGGATCATCCACAAATAACTCTAAAACCTGTTCTACTAAAACGCCTAGATTTAGTTAAGTTCAGTTACTACCAGGAAATCTATTTTCAACAAACACTTTGTTTTGGTTAGCTCTGTGCTCTTATGTTTGTATTATAACTGTAAACTATCATATCTCTGCTAAAAATATGATAACTGCTGAGAATGATTTTATAAAAAGTTTTCATATTATGGTATTAATTCATTTAAATTATTTAAATGATTTTTTTTTAAGAGGTAAGAGAGAAAAGCATACTAATATACAGTGGTCTGGAGCTGTAACCCTCATGAAACTGTGTAGATGCCAACTGACTGCCTTTGGCAAATAGACTTTTGTAATAAAAAGATCTGTTTCTGAAATGAACTACTTGATCTGCAGAACAAAACTGCAGAAGGCTTTAGTAACAAATCAAGACCGCTGAATGCTTCTTCTGTCCTTGCATCACTGTAATTCTGTTCTGTCCCTCTTGATATTATCTGTGAAATAGAGAGAGAAAACTGGTTAATGCATCAGTAACCATCATTTGATTTGATATGGTGAATAAAAGACTTTGTGAGAGTAAAGGACGAGGCAGATAAATTGAGGACAAAAGCAATATCAGCATCTAGAAGAGCAAGCATAAAGTTAACACTGAGATTTGGAAGTAAGAAAATCTGAAGAGCAGTACTGATTGCATATTGAAAAATGAAGAGGCCAACTAACTCTGCCTGCTTCTAGCTTGTCAATCGCTGCAGAATGTTTTCTCGCATTGTATCTTCCTCCTGATTGTTAGTACTACTATTTTTATTTGGAAACAGATTAATATTTAGTAATTTGAGGAAAATACCAACTTTCTTAAGAGTAAAGTTGAATGTGTGTGTGCATACAAAAATGCACATGTAATATTTCTGGTCAGATTTCTTTGAAGTTTTACTGTTTTAGAAATATGTTGTAGTAGAACATAAAGCCTCTAAGAAAATGTATTACCCATTTTTGTGTATTTCTCTACAATTTAGATGATTCTGTAGCTTAGTGGGAGAGTGTGTGTGTTGTTTTTTGATAATCATGATTAAGTATCTATTCTTAAAAGGGTTTTTGAGGTTTGATTTTTTTTTTTTGTTTAATAAACAACAAAATAAAAGTCTTTTTTTTCATCAAATTGCCAGACAAGCTATGGATGGTGTTTTATGGCTGCTGTTTTGGAAATTGCCTTTTACAGTTTCAAAGGTATTGTTGATCAGTCCTGAATTTACTGCAAAGAAGATACTTGCCTCAAACCAGGAGTTGAACTAGTATAAAGAGCATGACTCACTTGCTCCCCTTGGGAACCAAGTCTCCTTTCTTTACAGTGACCCTCTAGACTTTATACTTCTTCGCTCTTTAACCAAGTTGGAAGAGGTCTTGGGAGATCATCTAACATAACATCCTCCTCAAAGCAGTGCCAACAATTGATTCAGAACAGCTTGCTCAGTATTTTGTCTTGCCTGATCTTGAAAACCTTCAAGGACGGCGATTACTAGATCTCTTTGTGCACATGCTCCACTGTTTGACTGTCCCCATGGTGGCTTGTTTTTCCATATATCAACTCCTTTTTTCAGTTTATATCCATTCTCTCTCCTCCTCTAAATTATGCACTGTTGTAAAAAGCCTGGCTACATCTTCTCAGTGATTCCTCATAGGTGTTGAAAGCTGCTCATAAGCCAAGCTGAGCAAGCCACAGGCCTTTGACCTCTCCTCACATGGAAATACTTCAGATATGACCTGCTTGGGGACCCTTCACTGGATGGCCTTGAGAGTATTGACTATTCCCTTTAATTTGGTGTCATTGGAAACTTGATGGTGTATTCGGTCTTTTCTGTGGCTTATTGATAAAGATATTAAATAGGCTGTTCTAATGTTGTGTTTCACTGAAGTAGGTCATATGTGGTTCCTTCTTCATTGACAATGGTAGTTATCAATATCATATAGGAGTCCTACTCATGAAGTGAGAATATTGTCTTCAGACAATTTGAAAATGGTCAAAGATTTAGTCTTACTCCTGAACATCCTTTTTCTTTCTTTTTTTTTTTTCTTTTCTTAGTTCTTCTCTACTGTGCTTAAGGATTCAGATATCTATCTTTATCATTTTTGTTAAGGTTTTTACCTCTCTAAGAGATCTACCTACCCAAATCTATATCCTTCCTTTGAATAATTGAATGGCTATATGTTTTCACGTGCACAAGTCGTCTTGGGAATATACTTGCATTAGCATAATTGTATAAATAGCCTCATAAACTATTCCTTAGTTTCCCGCTTCCAGGATAACTATGACAGTAAACGTTTTTTCAGTCAAGCAAATTTCAAAACAATATCCCGATGTAACTACTTTCTTTGTGTTACTAGGGATTCTAATAATGGTAGGTGGTAGTTTCTCGGTGTATAACCTAAGAAATTCGTAAGGACAAGAGCTATTTTAAAACATTTATTTATTTTAAACAGCTTGGGTATGTTCAATTACATGTCCATATTCAATACTTATGTGTGAAGGAAAAATGACTTGATCTGTCAATGTCGATGTGATTCTCAATAGATGTTAATCTTCAGTCAGTCTTCTGAAAGATGAATAAGAAGCAGGCTCCTTTCTTCCCTGCCCCTCTCCCTTTCCTGATCCTATCTAATTTCTCAGTGGCTGATGTAAATGTAGGTGAAATGTAAGTATTTTATTACCTTTTATGTGGGGGCGGGGGATGTTTGGTGATAGTATTGTGGAAAATATTCTTAGAATCAACAAAAATATTATTTTTTCTATTGCCTATTTTCCAAGATTTATTTCTGTTTGTAGAAATCTGGAGTTAGAATTCTTGACAGGAAGAGAGTCACCATTTTTTGTATGGAGAAGGACGTGTTAGATGCTTTGCTAATTTGCCTTGAAAATCTTATGCTTAATTACACTTTGAAACTGCCACTTTGACCCTTTATTGCCATTAGCAGAGCTCTTTCATTGTTGTTACAGTTTACTGCAAGCTACCTTCGCTATTTGACCAAATGCAGTAGCTTTACTGGAGCACCTTTTATCAGGGATTATGAATACCAAGGCACTATGTGCATTTTATTTATTTTACACTTCCTGGTTTGTCTTAGTGGAGTAATGCTTCCAAGTATCTGAAGGGTTGTACAACCTGCACATCTTAGACTGCATCCCTCATATAGTTTGGGTATTTGTGTTTGTGCATCCATACCTGCATGCATTCCTGCAATTTCACCACTTTACTTTTCTTGTTTGGGTTTGCTGATGCTTTTGTAGTAACACTTTCCTCCAGATTAATGGTCTGAAGATTTTGGGGAAAAATATATATATATTGCTACTTACATCTTTTCTGTTTAGTTAGTATATTACACAAAAATACCCAAAGGAAGTTCAGCGAATCTTCTTTTATAATTCACTATTACATATATGATATTAGAAAGGAAAACTTCTTCATCTTTGTACTTCACCTATTTTATATTTACGCTATCATATTGGATGCTACTTGACTTTCAGCATTTGCAGAGGACTTATTTGACTATTTTTCCTTTGATGGGAAAGGATCCATAAATAACTGACTAATTCTGTTATTTCAGGAAGCAGATGTTAATTCCAAACAGAGAGAGGGGAGACTTTCTTAGAATATGCCATGTAGAAGAGGCCTTAAGGGGGAATTTGGAGACAGAATGATTGGTTGAGGTTTTTTTTTTTTTTGGTAATAAAATATGACTATATAATTAAAAAAAAAAAAGGAAAGAAACAAAAAAAACCTGGAATTTCCAAAATACTTGCCTGACAGAGCTAACACTTCTAAAATTAACTTGTCTATTATACTGAAGTCTGAAACATCCATGACTTCACAGAATTCAAGGCTGGTCATATGGGTGCTTTGAACACAGCAACATGACAGTGGGATTGATATAGTAAAGATTGTTTATAGCTGGTCCAAGCTTCAACATGCACTTGTTTGATTAAAGCATTGCCTTGCTCTGAATGTTATACGAAATCAAAATGCTTATTTAGGAGTGCATAAATTCTAGCATTTGGAGTGTTTTTTGTTTGTTTTTAAATCTGCATTGGATGCCTGTTTTTCGGTGTACTCTTGTGATAGCTCTGCATGAGGAATATTTGTAAAGGAAGGCCTTAAGATATTGATAAAGGGAATTTTCTAGAATTACTTTAAAGAACAAGCTTATATTCATGATTACTTTTATGTTTTCTTTTATAAGCACAGTAAATCAGGGTTAAAGGTAGGTTTTTAAAGCATGAAGCACTCTGCTTTAACTTTGGAGTCAAAGAAACTTGTGTGTTCTTGAAAGGGGGGAGTGGTCTGAGTTTTGTTATATGGAGGCCCTCTGAGATTCACTTTCCTATATTTGTATTAAAATAAAATAAATATTGTACTGGTATACGTGTGTCTACATATGCATTTTTAGTAAAAAAAAAAAAAAAAGATCTGTTTGTAAGTATCTACTGAATTTCATGAACGATGCTTGAAACATCTGTGTTTGGTTTTATTTCTATTAGGAACTATGCGTTGGGAAGTGAACAAACTGGCTATGGTTTCTGCTGGTCTCAAGATAGTAGTAGCCTGCCTAATCCTTGGATAGGGCACAAAAGCTAGGAGAAATACCGAAGTGTTTCTTATCTCTGTGCACCAGGCAAAGGAAGCATTTCCCTTTAGGTGTAGAAAAAGAAGTAACATTTTACTGATGAATTATTTTCAAAATTGTACGGATAATTTATTGTCCTAACAAACATGCAGTAGAATTTGAGTTGTGCTTTTTCCCAGTGTTCCCCAGAAGTCCCAATTTGTAGTGAAAAGAAGAAGAATCAGAAAGGTATGTCAAAATGTAGTTTTTGCTTTTTATTTTATTTCTTTTTACATATGTATTTACATATACTGCAATTGCTTTTCAGAAAAAATACATAAGACATGAAAAGCAAAAGAAGAAACAACAGCAACCCATAAATGAAACACTAAAGATATGGTTACTCAAAGTAGATGTGAATTTTTAAATCTGTTCTGATCGAGGAAACCTCTTAGAGTTAATGAAAAATGTTTTAAGTTAATAGAAGTTAAAAGTTGAGGAAAAAAGAGATCTGCCTTACTGGGACCACTTTAAAGAAGTTTTAGAAAAATCTACACCTTCTAAATAACTTTTACTACACTTTAAAATTTACTGATACCATCATCATTGATGCTTATTATAATCACCAAAAAGATTGCATTCTTCTAACTGAAGTACGTTTGTATACATAGTGGCTCTTTGGCACTGTCTAACCGTGAAAGAGTTCTCCTACTTTGCTTTTAACTAGCACTCAGGAATTTGCAACGATCATTATTTTAACTTAAAAATGGAGCTTGTAGAAAAGAGGAGAAATCACTACTGCATTTATTCCAGTGCATGCTTGGTATCACTCCTAGTGATGAACCCTCACATCTTTCCAGTGTGATCCTACTGTAGGATCAGATCTGGTCAGTTCTGATGTTCTGACCACCATAGAACATACCAAAACAACAACAAAAAAAAGGCAGCATTGGGATTCAGGGCTGATAGGGCTGTGGAGAGAAGACAATGTCAGAAGGATGGTAGACAAATCTAAAGTTGGCTGTGTGTTTGGTTTGATTTGTTTCTTTTAATGCTAGTCTGCTTTCTTTCAATAGTATGTAGGCTTCAGATGTATCTTGAAGCTGAAGGTGGTGTTGCCACCATTGTGAAAGGTTGGTGAAGCCAAGCTGAGGTGGTGTTGCTGAAATGGTGGTGGTCTGTTGCACAGAGTAAAGGCTGTTTCACTTGCATTCAGCTTCTTTAGGAACCTTCCTGGAATTCTTCTAGAGTGATACAGAGTCCATCACAGGGAGTCTTGTCATGATTACTGCTGCACCTTCAAGAACAATAGGCAGAGGAAAAGGATCCTATACTTTCTAGAAGAGCCTTAGTACCACAAAATGTGTGATGCTGGGTACTGTCATAAACAGTATCCCCTCTACGTAACTGGAGAATATTTCTGTTGTTCTGGGATGGCAGTTTGGGTGCCAAGAAAATTGGAGCTTTTACCTTGTTGAGCAAAAATACTCTGCTTGCAAATCCATATTTAGTTTTCTATGATAGATCCTTGTAGGACCGTTCAAAGTTGAATCTGAGTCAAAGATTAAGTACTATTCAGGAGGTGTATTTTGTGCAGTGTCAGTCTTCATAGTATATAGAACAGCTGCGTGACAGACTGGTTGAATTAATCAAAAGCATAGTAAGTAGAGGAAGCACTAAAAAAAGTCCTCCTTTTGGATACTTATTACCAAAGATTATGACTAGGATAACAATTCTGGAGACCTCAACTATATAGTTACGGAACAATCATGCCACATCCATCCTGGCTGCAGGTTCTTCTACTCTGCTCCATTATAGTGTGCCATACCTAGAGAGATTCTCAGGAGGTCTGCAGGAAGTCCCTGCACTGAAAGAGCTGAGATGTGTGAGGGCACACCAATACTAAAATTCTTTTTTTTTCCCCCTCCTAATACTGCTCTGTTCATTGTTAACCTTAATATATTCTGCAGGAAACATATCAGCCTCTGCAAGATTCAGTTCTTCCATTTTATTTAAAAATATTAATATCTGCATAGATTGTTGAGTGGAGGTTTTACTGAATTTTCTACTGATACATAATTTATGGTAACACGGTATAGAAGGGATGTGACCTTACTTGCTATCCAAAGAGAACTACAAGATTATGATGCATATTAGCACTTTTACAAAGCTGATTTAATTGAATTGTGTTTGTTATTTTTCCTTGCAAGCACTTTTCCCAAACGGATGAGGTAACAGAGAATGATAATGTAGAATTGTTCTGTGAAACATGATAGTGTGCTGTAAATGGTTGACCTTTCCATCATTTAAGCAATAAGACACTCCAGGGTGTGCTGTTGAAGCATAATATTAACACAGCTCACCTACACTGAGCTTAGTATGCATGCTGATATCATACAGTAATGGGCACCCTGGAGCGTTTTTATGGAAGCATAAAATGTCAGATAGATTGTTGGAGGTGGTTTCTTATGTCTGTAATGTTTAAGCAATTAACACAAAGTTATACTTAAAAACATAATAAAAAAAAAAAAAGAAGCAAAACAGAAAAACACTCAACCATGAAGAGTTCTTAAACAAATTTGAAGGTTTTCTAATTATTATTAATTGCATCTATTTGTTGGTATTTAAAGGTCAACTTAGCCTAGGACGTGTTCTTATAAGTCCTAGCATAAATGCATATGGTGGAGAATCCCTGCCTGGGGGGAGAGAAATTGAAGTAGATAAGCTAGCTACTTCTATATTTAAGTGTAATTACTAAATAAGATTAAACATATGTAATCACTTTCCAGGTTTGTATGTCCTCAAGCTACTCAATAGCTCAGAAACATTTGACTTACTACTTTCCAGAGCTTTGAAACAAATTTATATTTTTATCTCTTCCTAATGTTTTACAGTGTCCATGCCACCAATAGTTGATGACCTGTTCAAATCCTGTTATATAGACATGAATTTGCTTTATACTTTCATGCTGCAGATGATACAAAAATTACAAAGTTCAGATCTTGTAAATGTCTCTAGAAATATTTCCAAAAGAATAGAAAGATATTCGGAAACATGTTGTCAAATTATTATATGAGCTTGTGTGTATTCCTGTGTAGTGTCACGGCCTCTCCCTTACCCACATCTTTGATAGTCATTAAAAAAAAAAAAAAAGGAAATTGTACAAGGGTGCGGATAGAGAATTGCCAGCTAGGCACGGTGTAACATGACACACTATTACCCATGTGGAAGGTGTGTTCTGGCCTTAGCAGGATCACAAGCTGTCTTTTTTTCAAAGGACTGGTACAAGCCTAGTATGTGCTCTGAAGGTCTGGCTTACTGAGGGAGAGATGAGTGCTCCTGAGGCTAGGGAAGTACAGGGTCAGAACTGAAGCTTACACCCTTCCCCTCTCTGACCTAGCTTTGGTACACATTTGAGTGGTCAAAATCATTCACATTTCCATTGTGGAAGCAAAATAATTAACATCTCACAGGCCTTGCTTCTAAATAGACAGTAGCAGCTGGTGGTCTGGCCAGTCAGTTGACAAAGTGGAATACTGGTAACAGAGCCTTCCTATATGAGAGATTTCAGTGGCTGTTGCGGTTTCCCATAGCCTGCTTATCTGACACTGGTGAAGAACGGGGTTGTATAACTTAAAGGTATACATCCTGCCCCATTTAGTCAGAATTTCTGCCAGCAGAGCCTGACACTGCTTCTCTGTGGTGTCTCCTGCAGCAAAAAAAAAAACCTGCTTCTGCTCTGGCCTGACCTAAATTGTATTCCATTTTTTATCAGGACACCATGCATTTGGTGAAAAGGCAGGTTTTTTGCAGCATCAAAACTAATTATTTTGTTAAAAAAAAAAAAAAAAAAAAAAGTAAAGCATTGTAAAATGAGAGTAAAAAGCATTTGTAAAATGCATGTCTCAAACTGGATAATACCTTTAATATTATATTGAATCAGGAATGCATGTGTCCATGTATGTAAATTCCGTTTACCTAACCAAGCTAGAATTAAACAGTTCTGGTTAAGAAAACAACAGTTAGGATTTATGCTAGTGTAGTTAGCGTAGATGCAATTTGCCTGTTTGATCCAGTACATACATACAACCTTTAACCAACCTTCTCCTGATCATGAAGTGGTATGGTTGGTTGGTGGGTTTATTTGTTTGTTTTGTGGGGGTGGTATGGCAATAGGGGAAATGTTTCCCCAATTTGTGTACAAACATAGTACACGATATCTTCCTTATATGAGAGTATAATTGTAAGAGCATTGTATTTGTGCAGGTAATAAGTATGCAAAAGTAAAATTAATACAAGTTGGGAAACTGAACGACACAAACAGAAAATTTTACGTTAGTGAACACATAATATATTCTCTGTACTAGCAGAATAGACTAACTTCGTTTTCTTATTAACTGATTGTCTTAAATGGAAGCCCAAGCAGGAGAAAAGTTTAGATTGGGACTGTGTAGCTACAGTCCCTAGTTTGTCTGGCTACCTGAAATGATTGCAAAGGATATAAAATTAGTGATAAAGATACAATAAATGTGCTGAATGCTGTGGAATTCCATTTGAAAGAAATACTGACATATCAATGACTGAAAATGGGTTATTAATTTTATTAAAATATGTATTTATTATAGCAGAACAGACCCCTATATGGGTCAGATGTAAGCAAGAAAAAGTTAATTGCCTGGAAAAAGTACTCAGACTCAAAGTCAATAATTACAGGAACAAGACCTCTTTAAATGAGAGTGAGAATGAAGATAAACATTAAATTTCGTAACGAAGTGATAAATGACTTATGATTGATTTAGTTTTCACTGCAGTCACACATTTCAAAATGTCACATTTACACTCAAATAACCTTTCCAGGGAAACAAGGATCTGTAAGGATGTATAAATATTTTGCTAAATGGTCTCATGGTTCACTGAGTTCTCTCTATTTGCAATTCATTATTTTGTTCATTTAAATGACAAGTGGTGTACTAGCTTTTTTAAAGAAACCAAACAAAAAATCCCTTTCTTTTAAAATATGAAAATCACTTTCTGCTCTACTATAATGCAAAATATAATTAAACCTGAATAAAACATATAGAATTGAAATTCTGAACTGGGTGTTTTCAAGTGAATTTTTTAATAAATTTTTGGATGTTCTGGCAACAGCTTTTCTTTTCCTGCAAGATAATACAAAACTATTTGAAGAAAATAGTAAGATTTTAATCTAAATCTGTGTAGAATAAATAAATTTGGGTAAATTTTTAAAAAAGCCTTTCAGACTTCACGCAAATTTCTCACTATCTTATGCTGGCATGTCACTGAAAGGTCACAGAGTCATTCAGTTCTGCTTTCTGTGATAAGTTTTCAACATTTTGTTCCATCAGCCTACAGTATTCATCACCACAGGGCGCTAAAGTCATGCTGTAGAGTAATAGAGGTGGAGAGAACCCTGAGCAAGCTAATACACACTATTTTTTGTTTCTTCTTGTGATACTCATTTGCTTGCTAGCGGCAAATCTGTCACTAAACTTGTAAAGAATTTTTGGTGTGGATTTTGAAAAAGAGTATTATTTCACAGAGGCAGCAAACTTCTCATTTTTTCAGCTGTGATAGAAATAAACCCTTAGATTTTGAGAGAATGACAAGTTAGGCAAAATGTTCTTTGGTGAAACCATTTAACAGGGCCTTTAATGCATGTGTTACTTCATAATGCACTTAAAACTTGGGTGTTTTTTCAGTTTCAAAGCACAAGTTTTTGTTGTTGGTTGGTTGGTTTTTTTGTGTGTGTATGTGTTGTTGTTTTTTTCCCAGTGTCTTCAGCTGACATTGCTACTGGTTCCCTGACTTTTATCCCTGAAAAGTAGGAAATTCCTCTTAAAAAGGCCTGCTTCTGTCTCGAGGTAGCGTCATTTAAAAATTTTATTCTCCTTCCTGTCTCCTGGCAGAAACAGTTTTCAAAAGACAGAACTTTCAGAAAGTTGGTTTTGGCATGGAAGGTATTGCACTAACATAAGAATATTCTGTTCCTATCTTTCTCCCCAAAACTTACCCACCAAAAAAAAAAGTGCATCATACTTTCTTGCTGTCTTCAGAAAAAGAGATGAAAACAGTCCTAGCATAAAGAAGTTTATGTTGTAGTAATTTCTACTTTTTTTCCGGATGAATTAATGATATTATTTGCTTTTAGGTAATGTATAAGAAGGAGAATGTCCAAGTTGCAGTAGATCCTACTAGCAGGAGCAGGAAAAAAAAGAGAGCAATGTAGATACTTTTAAATTATGCTAGGAAGAAGTCTCTTGAAATTAATGGAGAACTTTTGGAACAAGAATATTTGGAAAGGAACCAGCTCCTGTTGCTGTTGAAGCCTAGAAGGCAGACAGTATTCTGAACTCCTAAATATGTAATGTCTCTCATTGTTTTAGCCTAAAACTGAAGAAAAGTTGTTGACCTAAAATTACCTCTTTCTATAAAGAACATCTGTGTCAGCTCAGAATTTTGAACTATATTGGCCCACTTAGTATGATGATTTATTTATGGATTTCTGGAGTTATTACTGTTGACACTAGAATGAATAATTGGTTATTATAACATTTGATAGTGGCTCTGGGTGGCAGAGGCCATTACCAGCATCTGGAGAAAAGATTTTTTGCAGAGCTAGGAACCTAAAACAGATATCTGTCTAAAGAAAATAATGTTATCCTCTCTGAGGGCTACATTTTTTCAGGGAAAAATGGACGCCTATCACATCTGGAAGGATTCCTTTGTCCTCTTCTGTCCTTTCCTTTGTTCTTTTCTTATCTGAGATCAACATATAAGCTCCTGTTAAGAGGAGCAAAGTATATTAAAATATGTATATAAATCATTTTATAATGCATTAAAATATCATTATTTAGATGTAACATAATTCATGGTTATATCTAAAACATTAGTACACACTGGGTGATTAATGTGTCATGAGGAGCCCTGTGGAGAAGGATTTGGTGGATGAAAAACCATCCAGAAAGCCAACCATATCCTGGGCTGCATCAAAAGCAGCGTGGACAGCAGGGTGAGGGAGGTGACTCTCCACCACTGCTCTGCTCTTGTGAGACCCCACCTGTAGGGAGCCCTGCATTCAACTCTGGGGCTCCCAGAACAAGAAGGACATGGACCTGTTGGAGTGAGTCCAGAGGAGGGCCACGAGGATGATCAGAGGGCTGGAGCACCTCTCCTGTGAAGATAGGCTGAGGGACTTCCAGTACCTAAAGGGGGTCTACAGGAAAGCTGGGGAGGGACTCTTTTTCAGGGAGTGTAGTGATAGGACAAGGGTAACAGCTTTAAACTAAAAGGTAGATTTAGACTAGACATTAGCAAGAAATTCTTTTCTGTGAGGGTGGTGAGGCACTGGAACACATTGCCAGAGAAGCTGTGGGTGCCCCATGCCTGGAAGTATTCAAGGTCAAGTTGGATGGGGCTTTGGGCAATCTGGTCTGGTGGAAGTGGGTTGGAACTAGTTGATCGTTAAAGGTCCCTTCCAACCCAAACCATTCTATGAAACTGCAGTATGCTGAAAATTAGTGTACTATGAAATTATTCTTTTACATATTTAGTATAGAAGTTGAAAGTAATATATAAATTGAAATTTTAGTCTGTTTTGTTCTAGTATTAGTACTTCTAAAAGCAGTTTTATACATGTAATACACATTTTTAAAAGCATAAATGCCTGTGTATTTCAACACGCAAACTAAAGTTTCAGCCTTTACCCTATTTTCGGTATGTACTGAGACACTAATGTTTTTAGGGCACAAAGATGGTGCAGGAATACTCTAAGAGGCTTGAGAACTCTTGTGTCTTGTGCTTCTAAACCATCAATTTATATGCTGACTTCACATTAGGTAGGTAGATGGAAATTAAGAGTAACCTTACTTGATAGAAAGTTAAGCAAACCAAGGTGTTTTTTTCATTTTAGGCTTGTTGTGGGTAAAGAACTTTAGAGGTATTCAGTTTTGAGGAGGAGTGGCCCATTATTTACCCAAATAAAAGGACAAATTCTGAAGTTCAAATGGACTTAGCTGAAAATGAAATTGAAGATGTTCTGGCTCCAATGACTGAATGTGCACTAGTATATCATAGAGGTCATTTAGATGAGTAATGCAGAGCTCGTAATAAAGATGAATAATTTGATGAGTAATTCCCAGATCCTTCAACAGTTACTTTAGTTTAGTTTGTGACTTGCTAGCTTTGGAGCAATTTGCTCATAGCATGTGGGCTTATGTCATTAATAGTTGGTAGATATGGCTATGAAGAATTTCAGTCCTTAACACAGAAGCATGCTGAAATGCATTGTACATGCCCAGATCTGTTTTCTGTTTTTCCCATGAACCTTAGCTCTGGGATACTCGTGTCCCCCAAGACGTGATTGTTTTAAACTCTTGCACAAGGACTCAAATTTTCCCTTTCCCTGCAGTCCGTATGAATTTCTGCTGGTTGTTCCATCTCTCTATAAACGCCTGGGAAGTTGAAAAGGTTTGCACCAAACTGTTACAAATATGTATATATATTTACAGCCATGTAAACTATTATGTATGTATAATAGGAATGAAAAAGTTAGGATGAAATGTCTAGAAATTTTGAAAAGTTTGTTTAGAAATGATTAAGGAAAAGAATAAATTGTGTTGGGAGAGAAGCAGTTAAGACACACTTATTTGAAGTCATCTGCAGGTTTGGTGTCTTACCTTATGGCCTGGTAACAGGAATGAAAACAGTGAAACAGCTGCGAGTGCACGATGATATATACTCATCTGAGTATAGCTGTACGTACATACTCACATATAGTATTAACCTAAGGAGAAATAAGTTAGCGCCTACAAATTGATCATTCTAAACCTTTCTGTAGTAGTAAGTTTTTCAATAAAACCCCAAAAGATTTTGAGATAACGAAAATGGGCTTTTTTAAATAATATAACCCTACACATTTGCATTTCTCATAGGATGACTACCTAATATATTAGAGTAAAAAAATCTAAATAAACAAGATAACATTTATGTAAACCTGACACTCACAAATCCATGGGCCCTGATGGGATGTGCTCACGAGTGCTGAGGGAGATAGCAGATGTTATTGCTAGGCCACTCTCCATCACCATTGAAAGGTCATAGAGAACAGGAGAGGTGCCTAAGGACTGGAAGCCAATGTTACTCCAGTCTTCAGAAAGGGTGAGGACAGGCTGAGAGAGCTGGGCCTGTTCAGTCTGGAGAGAAGACTGTCAGGAGTCCTTATCGATGTATACAACTATCTTAAGGGAGGTTGTCAAGAGGATGGGGTCATACTCTTTTCAGTGGTGCCCTGCAACAGTATAAGAAACACAGGAAGTTCCATCTGAATACGAGGACAAACTTCCTTATTACGCGGGTGACACAGCACTGGGACAGGCAGCCCAGAGAGGCTGTGGAATCTCCTTCACTGAAGATATTCAAAACCTGCCTGGATGTGATCCTGTGCAACGTGCTATGGGTGACCTGCACGAGTGGAGGATTAGATCAGATGATCACCAGAGGTCCCGTCCAACCTGAACTATTCTTTGACTCTGTCAGTCCTTGTTTCACTGCAGGCTGGATTTTGCATCTAAGCATAGTTTCGGTGTATTCAGTAGCTGTCTGGGTTACTGCAAATTTTGCAAAATCTCCTTTGGTTCATTTTTTTCCTCTACTTGCAAAGGCCTGTATGTCGGCTGCCTGTATGTCTGTCTCTGCTTGAGCTGCAGCCTGACCACTTATTCGATGACTGCTTGCTGTAGTTGGCAACTTGAGAAGTTCTCCTTTGGAGCATGTTCACTTCATCCAGGGTCAGAGCTATCACTGCCTTCTTTCCAGATCTACCTTGTCTGGTCACGCTCTTCTCAAAGGAATAAAGCATACAAGCAAGAAGCCAAGTCACAGAAGAAATACTGTTTAGCAGTATTTGGCATTGCGCTTGAAGTTAAAGCTGAGAGTTTGACTTGCAAATAACTGTCTACACACACAATGTGGACACAGGGAGTGGGAATGCATGGGAAGCAAATAAACAAAAATCTGGCAGATATTAATTCCAAGCAAAATCCACTGGTGAAAGCTTGACTGGAATGGAGAGGGACAGCTAGGACCTGGACTATTGTGGTTTGTTTTCAATGTTGCAGTTTGTGTGATGTGGATAGTATAGGTCTGAAAAAGTGTTTGATTTAAAATACATTTTTCAGGGGATGAAGCCATTTCTCACAGTATCAGCACAGAAAATATATCTCAGGGTCCTTGGAAGTTTTGCCTGTGGAATTAGATTCGTAATGCTTATGTCATATTTTAGCACCTAATACAACCACAGAATTGCAGAAAAGGTCAAATATCTTTTTTTAGGCTCCAGCCAGTCTCATAAACTAGGAAAATAATTCTGCCATGCAGACAGGCTTATATGCAACTTATACTACTGCTAGTGGACCTGACGTATGATAGTGCTACTTGTAATACAATTAGTGAGAAATAGTAGGTAAATTACTGAGGAAGAGAAATCTTCTTTAGTAGTAGTATATCTTTAACCTAATAAACCAGGTGGCATTGGACTTTTTTTCTGTGGGATAACCAATATAGATACATGGGACATGGGGTGATATGGATACTGATAGACACTGTGCATTTGCTATAGGTGATCTAACATAGTGTTCTGTTAGATCAGTGTTACCTTTTCATATTGATTTGAGAATTTATTTATTACTATTTTTTAAATGAAGGTTAAAATAAAACTTTTGTAGGTGTATAGTATTGCTGCTTTTCATAGCTTATTTGAATTTCTAAACAATTCATAAATCTTAGGTTTTCTCTTGAAGTGGTCAGGTAGTTGGACTAGATGATCTTTGAAGATCCCTTCCAACTGTTCTGTTTTGTTTTGTTCTATTATGTTCTCACTTCCAGTTTATACACTTGCACTTTTGAATACTAGTCTGTTTTTCTGACCATGTGGAAAGGCCATGGATGAGGAATAGAAAAGAGATGATTGCAATACTTACAAAACAATTTTTTTGTTCTGTCAAAACGTAAAACTTGGTAGTGAATCCCTTCTAATCACTGCTTGTTTGTGCATGCAGGCACACTGCCTCTTTTCTGTCAGTGCACATTAGTAACCTGACAGCCCAGTCCTCTTACAAATTTTTATAGGCTTTTTAAAAATACCAGGTTAGCTGGTAAATGTATCATACTACATTAGAAAACTACTTTTGCACTTGGTGTGCTTTTCATACTTTGTTGGTTTGGGGGAGTTTTTCCCTCAACATGGTGAATTACAGTGGAGGAGATTTGCAGGGAGTTGTATGTTTTCTTATTTCTTTCTAATAGGAATTATTTTAGCAACATTCATGTGAAATATGTTTGAGTCAGAATAAGACTAGCAATATGGGAGGGTGATAGAATGTAATCTACCATAGAACAGCACTATACAAATGTTTCATTACAAACATTTCATATACATTCATATTCAAGTGTTATATTCATATACAAGCGTTTCACAAAGCAAATGAAATGGATATAAAAAGTAATTCTGTTTAGTCTGAGATGTCACAAACAGAGTAATTACAGTCTCATATTTGCCTCATGGAATGTATGCTTTCCACCTTAGAAGATGGCAAGAAAAGAAAACATATACTTCCTGTTTTTCCACTAAAATAAAAGTTTAATTTTCATTTTTTCTCCGTACATATGTGTCTCTCTATGTGTATTAAAATATTTTTTCTTGATAGAGGCAGAGAATTTGACAACCTAATGTGTTTATGTGAGTACCCCTCTCTGTTTTTTTTTCCTGGGGAAAGATGAGTTTGATGGTTCAGTTGTTTTTCCTTTTCACAGACTTCACTGTTTTTCCTTTTCAAAATACACCTGAAAACTCATAGAGAGAAATTCTGAGGAGCTTTAACTTCTGTAAAGTTAAAGCTTCTCAGAATTTATTTCTATGAGTTTTCAGGTGTATTTGAAATAGTACACAGTTAGGGTAACTGGCAGAAGTAGACTAGAGAAGGACATAGTATAAGATATCCTTCGAGCTGGGGCTGTGCGGTACCACTGGTGGTATGGGCTGTGCTGAGGTAATGTGCAGAAATAAGCATAATGTGAGCCCAAAACTGAGGAGTAAGAAAACATCAACATATGCTCCATCCAGGAAGAAACCTTATCTGTGAACTCCTTCTGGCAAAGACCTTGCCTGTGATTTTTTTTTCTTATTCTCTCTTTTTTCTCTCTCTCTCTCTCTCTCTCTTTTTTTTTTTTTTTCCCTTGAGGGAGATGGAGTAGTATCCAGAAGGGCATTGGAACAGAGAGCTTAGCACTAACAAAAAGTTTAAGTACTGGTAGTTTTTCTTGTATGGTGGTTTTAACAGTGGTATTATTGATATGGCTTAACTGTGGCATTTGGACTATGAGCATTAGTATTATTGAAACTGTTAGTTCCAGTAATACAGCATTAATATTACTGGACCAGACACCACAGATGTGTTTTGGTTAAGTTGCTAAGATCTTAGGCTATTTTTTTTCCATATATGTGGCACTTTTCCTCTTTGTCAGTAACAAGATTGAGTATAATAGCATCCAGTCTACTGCTTTAGATTTAACTAAAAAGTTATGTACTCTGGTTTGTACTCTAATGAAATCTGGCTATTGAGTTTTAAAAATGTTTTTTTTCTTGTATGGTCCTTATAAGAAAGTGAGTGACATGGATCTGTTTCAGGCTTCTGAGTCTCACTGCACCAATCACGCAAAGTTTTTTTTCTTGTCTGTGTGTGTCCTATTGATATATGGCATCATTTAGAAGAAATAAAAAAAAAATCTAAATGTATCTAATATTCTGGTATTTCAGAAAGGTTTTACAACTTAGATTTAGTATATTTTTATATCCTACTGTCTATAAAATATAATACATGAGGGCATCATGAAAGCCTATGAATATGTCATGAAATGTTCCAGTGAAGGAGGGGGACTAGTCTCAGTATCCTGGAATATAATACAAGGAATGCCAGTTATTCTTTCCCTTCCCACAATATAAAGTTCCTTTTTTCTTGTCCTGAAGTACTATGAAAAGTCACATTTTAAACCTGTGCAGGACCGAGTCTTGTTTCCCTTTGGTTTTTGCATATCTTAGAGAATATATTAACATTTAGGGTACAAAAAAAGTTGCTTTCTCTAGAAAGTTTTTTTTTGTATTCCCATTTTTCTTTTTATAAATACTGGCTTAATGTGAAAATAGACCCTGGGAAGAGTACTTGGCTACCAGATAGAAGGTGTAATTTTATAATCCATTTCATAATCAACTTAATTTTGTATCAAGTTTTTTTTTTTTGTCAGTGTTTACATGGTATGTTTTTGTGTATATATACACAGAGTGAAAGGGATTCTTTGAAAACTCTCCAATTCTGCAGTCGTCTGGTCTAGACGGTCTCCTAGGTAGGGATAACATCAGTGGTACTGAAAACATGAGGAGAGATAAGAAGTCACGTACAGCCTCTTGGCTGCTAGCTCCTCCCCCTGAAAAAAAATAAAATTAGGAAGAAGCTGTAAAACTGTGAGTGTTCTACTGCATTTTGTCTGCTTAAAAACCAATCTTGCAGGGATGTCTACTCTGCAAGAGTCCATCTGTTCATGTTGCCATTAGTCTTCATGGAATAATTGCTCAAATTCTACAGTTTTTGTAAGTGATCAAATTTGTCTACACTAATTCTGCAATGAAGGTTTTCCTGGTGGAATAGGCAATAGTTATTGTGATGTTTTAGGCTTATCTTTTTCTAACCCATAGTGTCAAATTCATTTTGTTATTGCAACTGGCTTAATGGTCTAAAATTTCAAGAAGAAATGGGAGTTGTTCAGACCCTATATAGATAGATGGTCTTCTGCTGACCTCTAATGGAGAAGATAAATCTGAGACTACCTCATAGCCAATTTAGTGTTTGTAGCTCAACAGAACAATAGTGCTGTAATAATATTGTCATTCTGTTAGACGTATCTATTTTGTGTGAGGGGATCTGAAGAAAATGATACTGAAAAGTGATGATTCAATAATTGACTTGTTTTGCAAACCTGAAACGTGTCTAGAGTTGAAAAATCCACGCCTGCTATTAAAACTTAGAAATTTGAGAGAGAAGTGTAGAGTATATGTGTTTGTGAACCTTGATGTTGTGCTAGAAAGCCCTGTACTCTGTGTGCTTCTGCCAGTATGGCTTTAGAGTTGAAGACAAAAGAATATTTGAGTCACATTGCCATACTAAGTAAGTTTTACATCAGGGATCTTCAGCATCTGGTCAGGAGGAATACAGTGTTCACCTTTGCTTTGTCTGTAATGCATAGCTCTAGAAAATGGTGCCAGAGGTAAAAAGATACACAGAACACCAATTTTCACATTTTTGGATTATTTTTTTTTTTGAGATGAAAAATCAGCATTGTATTACGGGGAGAGATTCTGGTGAGTCAGCTCTGCGTATGGTATTTTAGAATCACAGAAAAGCTGAGGCTAGAAGGTACCTCTGGAGATAGTCTAGTTTTGGTGGGTAGGTGCCATCTGGCCAGCTAAGCCCCAAACTCAATCACTTGCTCATTCACTCCAGTGGGATAGGGGAGAGAATTGGAAGGGTGAAAGAGGGAGAACTTGTAGGCCAAGGTAAAGATATTTTAACAGGTGAAGAAAGAAAGGAAAATAAAAAGTGATGCCAAATCAATCACTCAACACCTCCTACCAGCACACCAATGCCCAGCCAGTCTCTGTGTAATGGCTATTTCGGAAAAAAACACTTGCTCCCTCAAGTTTGCTGTTGAGCACAACATCATATGGTATGGAGTAGCCCTTCGGTCAGTTTCGATCAGCTCTCCTGTCTGTGTCCCCTCCAGCATTTTGCTCATCCCTAACCTACTCTATGACGGGGCAGCGAGATACAGAGAAGGCTTTGATGCTGTGCAAGCACTGTTCAGTAACAGCTAAAACATCCGTGTTGTCAACACTGTTTTGGTTTCAGCTCTAAAACAAAGCACCATACTGGCTGGTATGAAGAAAGTTAACTCCATCCCAACTAGTATGCTAGTCCAACCCCCTAACTCAAATCAGGGCGAGTGAACCCAGGTTGCCCAGGACCATGCCCAGGTGGGTTTTGAGTAACTCCAAGGATGCCACAACCTCTCTGGGCAAACTGTGCTAGTGTTTGACCACCCACACAGTAAAAAATAAATAAATAAATAAATAAAATTATCACGGGTTACTGCTGAGTCGAGCCTGGATTGATTTTTTTTTTTTTTTTTTTTACACTTCATGGTTGGGTATTTACTCCTCTGAGCTTTTTCTTCTCCAAATTGAACCATCCCAGCTCTTGCAGCCTTGCCTCATATAACAGATATTACAGTCCCTTAATCATCTTTGTGGCCCTACACTGGACTTGCTCCAGTAAGCCCATGTCTATCCTGTACAGGGGAGCCCAGTTACGGACCCAGGACTCCAGATATGTCTCAGCAAAGCTGAAGAGAAGGGAAGAATCACCTCCCTTGACCTACTGGAAGCAGTCCTCCTAATGCAGTCCAGGGTGCTATTGGCCTTTTTTGCTGCTTGAGCCTGTTGCTGGCTCATGATCAGCTGGTCCTGGACCACAGTCCTTTCCTGCAAAGCTTTTACTTGGTATATCAGCTTTCTTTTTTTAACTGGGTACATCCTACCTGCTTTATGCCAATTGTTTTTGAACTGATAATCTAATATATCTCCATTAACCTGAATTTCTTATTAAACTCCCAGTAGTTTTTTAATTTGGACTTTTTTTTTTTTCAGAGCTGTTTACCTGTTCCAATAAACAGCTACCAGTTTGCCAAATAGCATGTGTACTGGTTGACTATGCACATGGCTCTGAACTAGCCAGAGTGTGAATGGCTATAGTCCAGTGAAATAAAACCCTTCTTTGAAGGAGCTTCTGTGAAGAGAGTTGTGCATCATGCTGGAAGAGGAAGAGAGGAAGGCAGGCACTAGTGACATGGAGGGAGCTTGGCAAGGCTGGAAGGACTATGTGCTGGGAGACACAGTACATGAGTCTGTTTGAAACTATGCTTCATTGGTTACTCTGCTCACAGAACAATTTGCTAAGCTTGTTGCATATATTAATATTTATTTAACAGAACATCAGTGCTCTGCTTTCACTGTTGTAAATGCTTCATTTACTCCAGAAGATGGTGCTCTCTGCATTTACTTTAGAATTTGTTGTGACAGAAACAATTTATATCCAATTCAACCTTGGCTGAGTAGTAAATTATTGAGGATACCTTTGTAATAGAAGCTGTTAATGCAGCCTCGCTCCTAAGGCTTTCACATTTACAAATAGTTTGCATAACATTTCCACATGAGGGGTTAGAAAATGCACAGCTTCTCCAGTAATCTTACATTAATGTAACCTGATATGTTAAAGCAATCTCAGTTACTTTTCTACCACTAGACCATACGTATAAAATTAAAAAAGACTAAATAATATTTTGTTCAATGCAGTAACTGAAAGTTGACATTTTAATAGGAATATTTGTAAATTCCTCTGTTCTGCTGTTTCACCCACCAGGGGTGGTGCCCCGCTAGACCTTCTCTTCACAAACAGAGAAGGACTGGTGGGAGATGTAGTGGTCGGAAACTGTCTTGGACAGAGTGACCACGAAATGGTAAAGTTCTCTATTCTTGGCGAGGCCAGGAAGGGGACCAGTAAAACTGCTGTATTGGACTTCCGGAGGGCTGACTTTGAGCTGCTCAGGACGCTGGTTGGCCGAGTCCCTTGGGAGGCGGTTCTGAAGGGCAGAGGAGTCCAGGAAGGCTGGGCGCTCCTCAAGAAGGAAATCTTAACGGCACAGGAGCGGTCCGTCCCCACGTGCCCAAAGACGAGCCGGCGTGGTAGAAGACCGGCCTGGCTGAACAGAGAGTTGCGGCTTGTGCTTAGCAGAAAAAAGAGGGTTTATAATCTTTGGAAAAAAGGGCGGGCCGCTGAGGAGGACTACAAGGATGTAGCGAGGCTGTGCAGGGAGAAAATTAGAAAGGCCAAAGCTCATCTGGAGCTCAACCTGGCTACTGCCGTTAAAGACAACAAAAAATCCTTTTACAAATATATCAACGCGAAACGGAGGACTAAGGAGAATCTCCATCCTTTACTGGATGCGAGGGGAAACCTAGTTACTAAGGATGAAGAAAAGGCTGAGGTGCTTAATGCCGCCTTTGCCTCAGTCTTTAGCGGCAATACCGGTTGTTCTCTGGATACCCAGTGCCCTGAGCTGGCGGAAGGGGATGGGGAGCAGGATGTGGCCTTTGCTATTCATGAGGAAATGGTTGGCGACCTGCTAAGAAGCTTGGATGTGCGCAAGTCGATGGGGCCGGATGGGATGCACCCGAGGGTACTGAAAGAACTGGCGGAGGAGCTGGCCGAGCCGCTTTCCATCATTTATCGGCAGTCCTGGCTATTGGGGGAGGTCCCAGTTGACTGGCGGCTAGCCAATGTGACGCCCATCTATAAGAAGGGCCGGAGGGCAGACCCGGGTAACTATAGGCCTGTCAGTTTGACCTCAGTGCCAGGAAAGCTCATGGAGCAGATTATCTTGAGGGTCATCACGCGGCACTTGCAGGGCGAGCAGGCGATCAGGCCCAGTCAGCATGGGTTTATGAAAGGCAGGTCCTGCTTGACGAACCTGATCTCCTTCTATGACAAAGTGACGCGCTTGGTGGATGAGGGAAGGGCTGTGGATGTGGTTTACCTTGACCTCAGTAAGGCTTTTGACACCGTTCCCCACAACATTCTCCTCAAGAAACTGGCTGCTCGGGGCTTGGACTGGCGTACGCTTCGCTGGGTTAGAAACTGGCTGGATAGCCGGGCCCAGAGAGTTGTGGTGAATGGAGTCAAATCTGGTTGGAGGCTGGTCACAAGTGGTGTCCCCCAGGGCTCAGTACTGGGGCCGGTCCTCTTTAATATCTTTATCGATGACCTGGATGAGGGCGTCCAGTGCACCCTCAGTAAGTTTGCAGATGACACCAAGCTAAGTGCGTGTGTCGATCTGCTCGAGGGCAGGAAGGCTCTGCAGGAGGATCTGGATAGGCTGGAGCGATGGGCTGAGGTCAACTGTATGAAGTTCAACAAGGCCAAGTGCCGGGTCCTGCACCTGGGGCGCAACAACCCCAAGCAGAGCTACAGGCTGGGAGATGAGTGGCTGGAAAGCTGCCTGGCCGAGAAGGACCTGGGAGTATTGGTTGATAGTTGGCTGAATATGAGCCAGCAGTGTGCTCAGGTGGCCAAGAAGGCCAACAGCATCCTGGCCTGTATAAGAAGCAGTGTGGCCAGCAGGTCTAGGGAGGTGATTGTGCCCCTGTACTCGGCTCTGGTGAGGCCGCACCTCGAGTACTGTGTTCAGTTTTGGGCCCCTCGCTACAGGAAGGACATGGACGTGCTTGAGCGAGTCCAGAGAAGGGCGACCAAGCTGGTGAGGGGTCTGGAGAACAAGTCTTACGAGGAGCGGCTGAGGGAGCTGGGATTGTTCAGCCTGGAGAAGAGGAGGCTCAGGGGCGACCTTATCGCTCTCTACAGTTACCTTAAAGGAAGCTGTAGTGAGGTGGGGGTTGGTCTGTTCTCCCACGTGCCTGGTGACAGGACGAGGGGGAATGGGCGAAAGTTGCGCCAGGGGAGTTTTAGGTTGGATGTTAGGAAGAACTTCTTTACCGAAAGGGTTATTAAGCATTGGAACGGGCTGCCCAGGGAGGTGGTGGAGTCGCCATCCCTGGAGGTCTTTAAAAGACGTTTAGATGTAGAGCTTAGTGATATGGTTTAGTGGAGTACTTAGTGTTAGGTCGGAGGTTGGACTCGATGATCTTGAGGTCTCTTCCAACCTAGAAATCTGTGTCTGTGTCTGTGTCTTCTTTATGGAAGATACGGGGTCTTTGCAATAACTATTTATACATAGTTCTAAAAAGATGAATATGCATGTAAGTATAGTTTCTGATATAATTTATTCAGTTTTAATATTAAAACCAGCATAAGAAATTATGATTTTAGTTCAGAATTATGTCCTCAAATTTGTCACAAACTTCACATTGTAGTGTTATGTTTCTGCATTTCTAGTTGATTTGATACTCCTGCACAATTAAAAGCAGGAGAAATTTCTGGCTTTGTCTTTCTTTTTAGCCTGTTTCCAAGGAAGACGCTGATACAGCTTGAAAAACTTTCTAACATAACCACATGTTTTATGCACATACTAGCCTGTGAAATACTGCAGGTAGTTCAGTTTTGGGCATGGTCTCAGAACAAGTGACAAGCTGAGCCTGAAACACATAGGTTTGTTATGTGCAACTCTTCCTGATCAGGCTGTCAGGTACGGGCATCATGTCTTTACTGTTTGGTTGGTAGTTTTGATACAGCTGATGGGATTGTTCCCTGTATGAGGTTTTGGTGAGAAAACAGAAGAATGTGGGAGCAGTAGGAATTTTGAGGAAGGAACATATAAAGTAGCAAAAGGGATGCATGTGTTACAGGCTAAGATTACAGGACAGTTGAGATTGGAAGGGAATCTGCTTAAACTATCTGGTCCAACCCACTGTTCAGAAGAGGTTTAGCTTTGATGTTGGATTCTATTGTATTCAGAATACCCATTTGGGTTGGGAAACAACAGTGAACTTCAAAGCTTTGTTCTCTAATTCACCTGGTAGTGACGATGCTGGGGCTCCATAAGCTATCTTCAGAATAGTTCCCTTTAAAAACAAGGTAAAGCATCACATAAATTCAGTCTAAAGCTCTAATGGAGATTCTCAGTTCCTTGCTTATTAGCTATCAGTATGCTTACTTTTAAAAGCTTTCCAGGGTTCTAGTAGATTTAAAGATCTGTTTCTAGCCTGCCATTTTATTGTTTTTACAAGCTTCCCGAAGTTTAGATGCATGACGTCATACTCATGGTCAGGGTTAGCATCTCATCATGTACAATTTGAATTGTTTGACATGCCAGAATGTATATAATCAATGGCCAGATAGGACTCTTTCCAGAAAAGAATTTCAGTGTTAATAATACAAATTTGAGGACTTAGAAATTGAGTGAGTGGGTTGAGAGAATTATACATGACATTTGAGAGGCTGGAGAAAAACAATGCTAGAAAAGCATTGTTTTTCTGTAGAAAGCTAAAAGATGATTTATGATGGTTTGAATGAATTGAGAAAGACTTTTGCATTTAGTTTTGAACCTTCCACAGCTGCTAATTCTGATTGTGTTGTGACAGTGCTTTCATCATTACTTTACTAAGTTGCTTTATTAGTGGAAAGTGATTTCTAAAAGAACTCCGCACTACAACATGAATGTTTCAGGAACCCAAAATAACTCAGAGGTTTATGCTAACTATGCATGAGTAAACATTATTGAATTAAATGTTGAATTATCTTCCAGGTTGAACTAATTGTTGTACTTTTTCTCTTGCATGACTGTAAATCAAGGGTAATTCCGTTGATATCTATTAAATATTTTCTGGTTTTCATCTTCCTCTTTATATAAATAATTTTCTTTTTTTTTTTCTCTACATGGTTGGTCTGATTTGAAAAATGAGCACCTTTTCTGTCTAGACCAGATGAAATATTTTATTAAGATTTGCAATGCACTTACACACTTGAGATTAAATTTATCATTAAATTTTCAGATTTTATAAAGTAATTAAACCAAGATGTTTCAGAACATCCCTTCTGGTGTTTTTTTTTTTTTCTTATTTTATTTATTTATTTTTGGACAGTAAATAGGAAATTATATTATATTTTACACAGGAAAAAGATTTCCTAATTTGGAAGCTTTTTTTTTTTTTTAATATGTGACTCTTAATTATTCCTACTCAAAAATAAACCTTTAGAAATGAATGAATCATAAATATAAATAGTTATTAGAGCACTAAACATTTCCTAGCCTTGGTTAGCAATAAACCTACGAACTCTCATAATCTATTTACTGGCATAATCTATCTTCTCTTTTTACTTAATGAGAGGAAAAACAACAATTCAGTAAGAACTGAATAAACCCTATAATTGTAAGAATAAATTTCTGTAATAGGTGTAGAAAGCTTTTTTGGGACAGTGAAAATAAATTAATATAATGTTTATATGTTATCAGTCATAACAATGATTTACTTTTCTGAGTAATTAAAACTAATGCTCTGGATTTGGGAAAAAAGAAAAAAAGCCACATTACATTAGATAGAACAAAGATAATTCATGAATTTCATTTGGCCTTCCACATTAACCTAAAACCCTCAGATCTTCCCAGATTCCTACAGCTTAATTGTGGAAAAAAATAAGACAAACGGTTTTAAAATGTTATCTTCTGAAAAGTACATTTGGGAACTACTGAGTTCTGTGTTTTTGAAATTTAATACTCTGAAGGAATGATCAAAAAATTTTTGTGGAGGTTGCATGTAGAAATAGATCACTTAGAAACCATGTTTGGTGTTAGCAAATTCACCTAGGAAAATGTATTTTGTTTCATTAAATAGCAGTTAAAATAGCTATGAGATGAAATTAGATATTGCTTGAATGACCTTTTTAATGCATTTTTGTTATCAAATTAGCCATATCTGTAGAGAGACAGAATAGCAAGGCAAGTCAATCAGAGGAACTATTGCATACATCTTATTATATTGTATTTAACTCTTTAGTGGTGCATAGAGAAGTATTTTGGAGAAGGATTACGAACTGATTCAATATGCTGCATTAAAATCTGATTAAAATGCTTTTAAATAGCTACTAGATACTGTGAAAGTGTACTGCGGAATTTTTTCATAATGATTTGATGAACAAGTATTGACATTTAATTTTCTTTCTCTTGTTCCTCTCCTCTCCAATCTTGGACATCCAATATTACTTTTATTAAGTTTGCTCATCCTTACATCAGAGATTAATCAGTCTGAACATTATGCAAATGTAGCCAGGTTTTAGCTCCTGAAATGGCATGTTTGCAAGGAGTTGTTTGGCCATAAACTTTCCATTAAGATTATGTAACAGTTTCTCCAACAAAACCATGTTTTATTTTTAACTTAGTCTTTTGCTGAACTTTAGGGAGATGAGTCCTTCTGCAAATTGTAAAACAGAAAATTGAAAATCTTTGGAAGATGTTGCTGTGGTGCTTTTTTTCTTGTGTCATGAAAATACCATAGAGTCACGAAATGGTTGAGGTTGCTAGGGGATCACCTCTGGGGATTCACCTCTGGGGATCACGTAGTCCCAGCCCCCTGTTCAATCAGGGTCAACTAGAGCACGTTACACAGGATCACATCCAGGTGGGTTTTGAATATCTCCAAAGAAGGAGACTCCACAACCTCTCTGGGCAACTTGTCCCAGTGCTCTGTCACCCTCACAGTAAAATAAATAAATAAAAATTCTCATTCTATCATGATATAAAAGTCTGCAGGTGCAAAAAAGAATGTAAAATCCTCTCCAATTTCATATTCTGTTTTCCTAGTTAATTTTTGAAAATTAGTTAAAGTTAGTTAAGTTTTACATGAGGTAGCGTGAAAACATTCGCTGAAACTAAGCTGTTACTAACTGACATGACATGATAGGTTTCTGTAGATGACTTATTTGAACAAGTCTGCTTTGAAGATGATCCCCCTCTCTGTGGGACTGAGATTTAAATCTGGCATTCCTATGATGTACTTTGTGGAATGTACTTTTTGTCCTTCTTGTGGAATCCTATTTCTCAAACTTCCGTCTTTAAAATGGAGATAATTACAGAATAAAAACTTTGAGTATGTTACGATCTATTCCAGAGGTCTGTCCTCTCTGGACTTGCCATATCTTTCATGAAAGATAACTGTTCAGACATTTGGTCTATGATACTACATTTTGTGTATGCAAATATGATTTTGTTCATTATTTTGATTCATATTAAGTTTCAGTAAATCATTACAAACTTTTTTTTTTCAAAAATACTATCTGCTTCCCTACTGATTACTCTTTCTTCTACATACAGTTGCATCTTACTTTAAAACAACATCCAGTCTTTCAGATAGTAATGAATTTTGATCCTTTCTTTCTAAACCCATGAAGTGGATCTGTGAAGTCCATCTGCAAAAGCAAATTTTTGCTACTCTTTTATTCTTTTCTTTAATACTTTGAATAATAGTAGTGACAAGACCCCCACTGGCATAACTCTAGTGGACACAACCTTCCAAGATAACAAAGAATATTGATCAATGTTTTTGACTGTTTTCATAACTAATTCTGTGCTGAGCTTTTAAGAATTTTCATTTAAAATGTATCACTGTAAAGTCCATGTGAGATTCTCACAAGACAAGATCAAAATGTTATTTGAAATACACTATTTCTTCCCAAATCATGAAGTTTTATTACTTCAGTAGTTTCCTACTGGAAGGCTGTTAAATTGTTAAACTGAGTGGTTTATAGTTTCTTGTGTCCTTCCCTTGATATATTTGTCTTTTTCTATTTCTCTTGTTTGTTCTAAAACTTAGCTGTTAACAGCTCTAAGACAATCTCCATAGGTTTGCAGTGCATTTTTTTTTTTACTATTTTTTATGGCTTCCAGCTATTTTGAGAGAATTTTCTTTAAACTAAACAGTATCTACACTATTCCTTCACTATTCTATTGTATGTGTTTACCTCTTTATTCCTGTCTGTTACATCGGTCTTCTGTTCTGTATGTTTGTGAGTTAGATTCAGTCACAAATAGGACTTATGCAATAGAGAGTATTTTTAAACATAGGTCCTGTAATCAGTGAATGAGGCATATTCCAGATTCAAGCCCATAGTCACTGCTTCCCCAAATGGAAGATTTGGTTTTGCAATATTTTTAAATATCTATCCTCCTTTCGCAAAGCTTTTGTCCTGTCCTTCTGTTCCAGCCTTTGCCCAGATCTTTCCAGCTTTTTACTGTCATGTTTTGAACTGTAGTCCAAATTTTCAGTCTTTCTTTCATTCTCTGAGGCACATGTCCATGCTGCCTATGCTAATAAAAAGTCTGAAGGAGTGTAGAATAATCTGGAGAAATACTTTTTTTTTGACTACTACAAATACTGGTGACCAAGTATGTCTTCAGAGGAGCTCCTTTCAGCTGGCAGTATCTCTCTGATGTTAGATGAGTGCTGATCAAATTCCTGTATCTTTAAAGGCCCAATCTATGCCTCTAAGCTCTTTTACTTCTGCTTGTTGACTGATTTGCTTCCCCAGCCACATAGGGAAAAAAGAGGGGGTAGAATTAGAAATTCATTGTGAAAAAACTATCCATCCCTCACCTGGGCAACGTAAAACCTCAGCTGATCATCAGGGGGAAGAAGTTTCTCAGCTGTGTTGATAATATTAATTTGTAGTCATCTAATGAATCTTTTTCATAACTAAAACAAAAGAAAAAAGATACTAAGTGCTTCAAAAATTTTGTATAGTCTGTCATCAGTTTTCTGGTTTTCTGTCCGTACTGAATTATTGACTGATGTTTTCATTGGATTTCATCTGCTACTGGAATTATGAGATATTTGTCACCCTGTGAATCTTTTGAGCATACAAGGTTAATACTATTAATATTCTTTTATTATTATGATTTTTTTTAGAATCCTGAAAGAAAATATATGTGAATATACATGAAAATATATGTATTCTAAATGAAAATTTCTCGTGATATAATAAGAAAGCAACACAAGTACCCAGAAATTACTCTTTTGTTTGTTTGTTTTCTGTGAAGTAAAATACTTCAAATAAGACCTTTACACATTACATTTAATGTGGAAGGTATAAAGAAACTTTCAGTGCACTGAACAAGGCAGGAATCTTGGAAAACAAACAAAAACACCACAAACTGTCATCTAGTCAGGTATTAAAGACTAAAAAAATGTGCATGCAGTGGGACCAAATTAAGCAAGTATACTGGTAACATTCTTGAAGGCTTGAGTGCTTGACTTTGAAATATAGTATCCTTTCAGTACAAGATTTTTGATGTAACGTGTTTTACAGGTTAGTCTACTAAGACGTTGTAGATTTCTCTTTTGCATTTGACATACTTTTGATTCTGGAAATGTCAAACTATCTCCTGATCCCAGCATCATTTTTGCCATTCTTAAAGCTTTTGATTTCAGTACAGATGAGATACAAGTCAGTTACCTTGAAAAGAAAAGGTGAAATGAAGATGACGTAATAAGCTTCATGTAAAAGGAAATCAAGAGCTTGCTGGAATGTTACAAAGGCAACTCTTGCACTAGAAAGTAGTCTTTTTTTTTTTTTTTTTTCCCAAATAAGATACCAGAAAAGACAATGTACACTGAGAAAGTTATATTTCTGCATATTCTTTTAATATAGCTATCGTATTCTAATATCTTCTGGAGAATGCAAGGCTGGCATTTTTCTTAACTCTGATTGTATTCTTTGATGTTGCATAGTAAGATGTGTCCTGTCTTATTTAACTTTCATGGATGGCCATGTATTTTCCAGTGGTTGTCATATGAAGTAATTCTCACATTTAACTAGGAATATTACAAGTTTGTTTCTGCCTAATATTCATTAGTTTTAAAAAAGCTGTGAAGAACTGAACTAAGAAAACCCTCCAAATTGCACTGTTTGATTTTAAGCTTAAAGGAAGCATAAAAACTAGTACAGTATAGTCTAATATTATTCTGGTATTATGTTACTACACCTAATGAGCAATAAGAACTTGTTCATTTATCAAGAGAGTATTTCTTACATGTCTTTAAACACACACATAGAATATTTGCCACAAAAAAATACTACTGCTCTGTGTACATTTTTCTTTTATTTTTTTTATATTTATTGGTGCAAGAAAAAGTTGTGTTGAATTGATGTGAGGCTGATTGTTTTTTGTTGTTGTTTTGTTTTTTTCCCTTTTAAATAAAAAATTTTTTTGGTCATCTCAATAATACCTTTCTAATATGAAAAATGTCATTAAGGTTGTTTTTGAAGTGGAGATAGAAAAGAGCAAAGTAGCCAGTTTAAATAACTGAATATAAATTTCAAAAATAAAACACAGTTCTCTTGCTCCTCACTTTCACATCTTGTTCAACATATCAGTAATTTGTACTTAGACATAGGTAACTTCCTTGGGCACTCATATGCGTCTGAGATGAGAACTGGGTCGATACAAAGGCACATAGGATTTGGGCAAAGATGGTCTGTGGTTAGAAATGTGGTGGAAATGTGTCAGGTTTTGAAGTGGGAACCAGATTTTCTTAAATCTTAGTTATATTGTTGTTATTGCACCATAATTCATTTATATTTCACAAAAGAAACAAAAAGTACAATAGCAAACAGTACATATTGTTCTTTTTCACAGATATGCCTGGAAATACACTGGATTTAACAGCAAGCTGATATGTAAGGATCATGTCCCAGCAACTACAAAAGGAAATCAAGATAAATAATGTGGTAAGCAAGCAGCAAGACTGTGGTAGTGCTTCCTTGCATTATATTTCTTTTCTGCTGGTTGAATTGCATTGGTGGAGATACAATATGTTCTATAAATTCCTTTTTTTTTTTTAGAGATAGAGTAATATCTGTTAATAAAGGATCTATATTTATTTACTCTGTGGAACAAAAGAAGGAAGTTTTGACATGTGACATCATTGGATCTGCTTGTTAATGTCATCCACATCCAGTTTTATTTTGCACTACTCATGCTATGTATTTTTTGACTGAAAAAAAAGAATGATTGCTGTGCATTTAGGCCAGCAACACAGGAAAAATGTCATAAACACAGTCATAGCAGTAAGGCTTAAAACAACAAGGAAACATTCAGTAGCAAAGTTTCAGTAAAACTGTTATAAACCAGATGTTGTGTCATCGCTCACATAAGGTCAGGCTTTTGAGTGACAGGCACTCCACAGCAAACTGGCAGCATTAATCTATAAGTACAGTAGGTAAGATTGACCAATCTGTTTCTACTGTGGAGTTATTGCCATGTTATTTTATTCAAAACCCAAACAAATATTTTCATTTGAAGAGGAATTTTATGTCTCTTGTTCAAGGTATTGTGGTCTCAGTGTTGATACTTTAAACAATATTGGTCAGTTCTCAATTAACATGAAATATTAGTATTTTTATCTGTTTCTTCAATAACAGAAAGCAATGGAAATCTTACTGAAACAAGGGAATAAGGCTTCTATTAGTAATTTTCAAGGTGGCTCCAAATCACTAAGTCCTTGTGTATTTTCTGTCCTGTTTTTAAACACCAGTCAAAATATGATAGACAATAAGTTGCAGTAAATGGCATCAGACAATGTTCTCTCTGTAATTTAATAATTAAGTTTGTTAAAGGTAAGGTTCAGTGATACCTGAAGCTAAATGAAATTGGAGTGGGATTCAGCTCAAAATTCAGACAAAGAAAGTTGGATGTCTGAGTTCAATGTAACCTGCAGTGGTGTTCAGCTGTCACCTACCGACTCACGTTTTGGAGTGGTTGTACTCTCAAATCTGTATCATTTGCTGTCTTCAGTGTAGCATACGCATAAATTTTTTCACTTTTTTGATTTTTAAAATGATTTTCTAGAATTTCTGAGATAACTCAACTTTAGTTTGTACCAGTGTGTTTTTATTTGGGGGTTTAAATGTGGTTTTTAATCAAGCCTGTAATACTTACATCACATCCACACCAGGGAGCATGTTTTAGTCTGTCTTTCATAGAATATTGGCTTTTTCTTAAAGGACAAAAGCAAATATTTTTTACAGCAAATCTGTCTGTATACAGATGGATAAAAAGCTCATAAACAAATGGCTCTCTGCCAGTGAAACCACTAAATTTCACAGAGGTTTAAGCAGTATCTCCTGGAGGGAGATGAATTCTGTAAACCTTTTTTTAAAAATGAAAAGAGTTTCATAAAAACAGGCTAAAACATTTCTCTGGCTAAGGTAAAGAATTCCATGTGTTTACCGGAACTGGTACTCTATAAAAAAGCTTTGCAGCTGCTATTAAGTTCAATTTTATTCCTCATCTGTGCTGGAGCCCTTTCTCAACCTAAGCACTTCATTGGGCCTAGCGGCCTGGCTGTTTATCTGCTATCATCAGAAAACACGACAGTCTTTTTAACACATCATAATGCTATAATGTATTCCTAATAGATTACGTTTGCTCTGGTACAAATCAGAGGGCAGAGAACAGGTAGTTTCTGTAGCCACGAGGGCTGGGAATGAGAACAAAGGTGTACAGGTAATTTGATGAGCATTTTACCATTGCTCTCAATATCTTGGCACTTTGAGGATTTGTGAAATTCCATTGTATGTGGGAAGTTTGTCAAGAACAGCTCTTTGTAACATGACTTCTTTTAATAGTGTATTCAATGTAATATTGTGCATATCACCCATCTTGAAACGGGTAAACAACCTATTGAATTTTCAGTAGGAGACAGCATTCAAAGACCTACCCAAATTGTATTTATCTCACAATAGTAACTCATGCATTCAGTTTTTCTGTAATACTGACATTAAGACCCCAGACTTGCTGGTAACCTTATAATGTTGTGTAATCGGTAGCTTTCTCTTACACTCTGAGTTAAGTGTATTACTGGGGGAGTTGTGAATATTTAAGTATACTTTATATTTCCTTAAATGCTTTAAGTAAAATATTTGAATTTGAACTCTGAATTATTATGTTAGCTGTCATAGGAACGCAGATGAAATACCTTAAAGTTGAGGATATAAGAATAGATCATTAGGAAAAAAACCACCCCTGTTCTTCAACACTTTGAGAAATAAATCCAAACTGAAGTTATGGCACATAATCTAATAATAATTTAAGAAACTTTTTAAAACAGTAAAGTAAAGTAATAATTTCATATTTACAAAACCATTGCTTTTACAGTGGAAAAATGCTTACATTCTATTTTTCCTTTTTTTATACAAGTTTTGTTTAACATCAAGAATTTAAGTATATAGTATAAACATTTGGGTAAAGATGAGGAAGACAATTGTTATGTTTCTCATAGTCATTCAGGATCTGAATAAGAAACCAAAAAAGTGAAAAGAAAAAGCAGATGCTGTCTTCTGACTCTACAGACCTGGTGGTAGAAATGACTTATTCAGGAACTAGGTTTATGTTGTGTCTTTGGGGTTTGGATTTTCTCCTGTAGTAATCACAGACTTTTTTGTGATTTGGGAATAGTTCTGTGCCATTCAACCTTCTTTAATACTAGAATTGTACAAGTTACATAGGAATGACAGAGAAGGTTGTACAGGAGTGATACTATAAAAGGGGCAAAAGGTAAACTATATACTTATGCTGCTTCTTTTCTAATGGATTTAAAATCTGTACATATGTAAGAAGAGGGCACGACTGTGATTGATCAAGAGTATGTCAGCTGTTACAAATGGTTATGGAAGTACAGGGAGGCTATGCAAATAAAAACACAGGCACTTTTTAATAAACTCCAAACAGTGTGGGTAAATGTTACCTAACTGTGATGAAAAAGCAAAATTTTTTCAAAAGCACAAAATACTTAATTAGAGAGCCATTCTGGGACAGCAAAATGTATTCTTAGGAGGAATGTAACAAAATAGATACCCTTCAAAATGTAAGTGTCATGTCTAAACAAAAGAAATAAGAAAGACACAAACTTCCAAAAGATGTATGATCATGTTGGGGGTGGTATGGGGCACACTGAAGAGTATGCTGTTAGAGGCATAAAAGCTAAAAATAGAGGTTTCTTCAAACACATTCTAGACAGAAAAGTATGACCATGGTGCAAAAAGGCATTTAAGACCATGGTAGAATTGATACATCTCTTTGGTCATTGTTTACCACGAGTCTCAAAACATTTTCAGAGTAGAGAGATAATTCTAACTGAGGAAGATCTCATGTGAATTTAAGAAGATTTTAGAACAAAATTTTGAATATTAATAAAACAGTGACAGTAGATTGTACTTGGTAAGACTGATACAGGATAAATACTGATACTGCACAGGATAAATAGAAATTCTAGTGAAGAATAACCTCTTTGACCAAATGTGTAATAATCTGTTTGGGAGGAGTCAGCAAATTGTGAATCACAAATCTGATATTGCCATTGGAAGTCAGTTAGGTATGGATAATACTGTTTAATAATAGGTGTATGATTTTTTTCAATTAGTTTTACCCAGCAAGCCTTGTAGTTTTCTCTTATCCTATGTCAACCTCTTTTCCACAAGAGAGCATATTTCACTGTAGCTTTTTTTTCATGAATAACATGATATAAAACTATAGATAGGTGATAAAGATGGTAATAACATGTGGTCCCTTTCCACAAGAGATGAAGGAGATCTGTATGTTGCAAAGGAAATCTTGAAGTTGAATATATTCATAAATGATCTGAAATTTAGAGTTGAAACAATCTCATAGAAAGAGGTGATACAACCTCTGGGTAAACCAAATAACAGGTGAAATTCAGTTTTATTAACTTCATTTTAAAGTTCACAGATAAAAAAAAGTCCAACTTTGCACACATGTTGATGGCTTTTATTACTTAGAAAAGAAATGGAGAAACCACCATAGACTGTAGTCCAAAATCTTTTTTTCACTGTTAGCAGTGATAAAAAACGCAAATAGAGTATTATGAATATTAATGGGAGTGTTGGATGACAAATCAAAACCAGTTTCTGTTTGCATCTGTGATGGTTTCACACTGATGGGTTTCACACCCTGCTCCCGCTCCACGTGGGGTCCCTCCTATGGGATGTCGTCCTTTGTGAACTGATACTGTGCGGGCTTCCCACAGGGAACAACTCTTCAAGAACTGCTCCAAACACGGGTCCGTACCATAGGGTCCATCCGTCAGGAGCACACTGCTCCAACCTCGGTCCCCCACGGGCGGCAGCTCCCCCCAGACCCTCTGCTCCTGCGTGGGCTCCTCTCCACGGGCTGCAGCTCTGGCCCGGGGCCTGCTCCTGTGGGGGCTCTCCATGGGCCGCAGCCTCCTCCAGGCCACATCCACCTGCTCCACCGGGGGCTCCTCCACGGGCTGCAGTATGGAGATCTGCCCCATGTGGGACCCATGGGCTGCAGGGGGACAGCCTGCTCCAACAGTGGCTTCTCCACAGGCTGCAGGGGAACTTCTGCTGCGTGCCTGGAGCACCTCCTGCCCTCCTTCTGCACTGACCTTGGGATCTGCAGGGATGGTTCTCACTCCTTGCTCTCTCAGCTGCTCTTTTCTTTAAATCCCAGCGGGTTTTCCTTAAATCTGCTCTCCCAGCAGCCCAACCAGCGTCGCTCCCTGGCTTGGCTCTGGCCAGTAGTGTGTCCCTTTTGGAGCCGTCTGGAGCTGGCTCTGATCTGACACGGGGAAGAGGCTGGGCTCTACTCACACAGGCCACCCCTGCAGCCCCCTGCTGCCAAAACCTTGCCAGGTAAACCCAATACAGCATTAGGGGGAAAAAGTGCAATTAGTTAGGGAAAGATTAGGCAATAGGCACTGTCAGAGGAATGAACTGTTTTTCACGTAAAAGTTTAAGGATTCTTTAGTTTGAAAGCAGAGGTGTAAATATAGCGTGGATCAATAAATTAATAAATGTTTTAAACACTGAATAGTCATGTATAGTTCTGACATTATATTTTTTAATTTTTCAAAGATTAATTAAAAGCAAAGTCTGATAGTCAAAAGACAGTTGAGATCACCTAGAATGACAAATCTCTTCATGTCGTGTATACTCAGTTAAATCAAAGTGCTGTCTGCATTTGGATACCATTTGCCTTTATGAAACTGATGTAATAGCAATTCTGATGCAAAGACATAATAATGAGGTTTTGGGCTCCTATATTCCTTTATTTTTATTTATGCTTTATATGGATGTATGAAAATTTTATTTGTTTAAGAGTATGAGAAAACTTTGCATTCTGCATGAATCTTTTCAATATGCTTAATTTCTGATTCTGCTTCATTCTTTGATTTATGATACTGTGCTGAATTCTGGTGAAATACAATATTTTAATCTCATTACTTCTGCCTCACATTCTTGCTTTGCATAAATGATATCATCTTTGTTCTTCAATGTTCTGGTCATTCTTTCTATGTTTCAGTGTTCATCACCTCATTGTCAGTCTTTTCTTCATGATTTTCTATTTATCACCCTAATCTTTTTCTTCTAACCTCATCCTTCCCCTTACCTTTCCTATTTTTTCCCATTTTTTCTCCCATTCATTTAATTCTTTAAGATATTAAATATTTAACAAGCTAGGACTGCTTCTCATCAATATATGTAAAGGGTTTATGATCTGTCTTTAAATGATTTAGCCTGCCAGTAATGGTCTGGTTCTGAGTCTAAAGTTTGTGAAGCTTAGTGAAGCTTGTGAAGCTTAGTGAAGCTGTTTCACTGAGAAGAGGAAACAGTAATGTCTTTGGTATCAGATTCCTTTTGATTGCTTTGGCCTAGACTGGGGCAGTAAAGTTCTTTTAAAATTTAATTAAGAAAATTTACTAAACATCTTGTTAATTAAATATGCCTGCAGTTTGCTCTTTAGACCATACATGAAATTTAATTGTTGAGTCACTCAGAATTTTTTGAAGGTATATATATATATATATTTTTTTTTTTTTCCAAATAAACACAACAGTACAGTTTGAAACCTGAATTTATGCACTCAGAAAACAGGACTTGTAGAAGCTCTACAAAAATAAATAAATAAATCTGCTTCAGACCTTGACTTCAGCAGGCTTCTACAGTGGAAAAAGACAACCAAACTTTGTCTGTTTTTGCCTCAAGTGAATCAACCTTTCTGACAAAACATAGAAATCAGTTAGAATAAAAATTTGCTTTGCCTTTTGTAGATAACAAAAGATGGAAAACAAGAAATCAAAGACAAGCCTATGATGAACTCTTCAGTAAAAGCAATACCCAGAGCTATTGTTTCTACAAGGAAGTCCCCAAAGAAAAGAAACAATTCATTGCTGAACAGGCACTGTGATGAGCTTTAGCATATTCGTAATTTTTCACCAAAGCTGCAGTTTCATAATAGAGTGGTTTAAGCACTGCGAAACCTTGTAAATAGATGAAGGTACACACAGTTTAGGTAAAAAACATAATACTGCTGACCTTGTGGATATGACAGTGACAAAGAACAGAGTAAGAACTGTGATTAAAAAAAGGTTGAAGGATCCCAGATTATTGCTCTGGGATAAAGTTTACTTTTTGAGGGGGAGGTGAGAGGGAAGCCACAAAACAGTGTTCAGAAAAGACTAGCTCTTCAGTTAGCTTTACCATATCTTAAGAGAATGAAGCATTTTTCTTATGACTTGTATTGAACAAAAGGAACTGAAAATAGTTCAGAAAATAGTTAGAAATGCTCGACTAAGAACATTTCAATATATTTCAGGTTTACAATTCACTTTTGCATCCAGTTATGTAATTAGTTAAGGGGTAAATGAACTTCCAACTGTAAAAAATCCTCAGGCATTATATCCCAATGTATAAATGTGATAGTATGTCTAGAGAAGAAGCAATAGCAGCTGAAAGATGGACTGATTGAGAAAGTCACTTGTTACACATTTTACCAATCCCTAAAATCTTTTGATTATCTCTATAACCTGTAAGAATATTAGTGTGGCACTCAAGTTGCTGGTGGTTTGACAGCCATGTCTCTTTTTGCATAGTAAGTTTCTCTCGTGAAATGCAGTAACCTTAAGTACGGAAAATCTTTGCAAAGCATATGTAGCTATTTGGTCTAGTTGTTTTTGTTGTTGTTTATTTTAATAGTGGGTTGCTTTGAAAAGAGATAAATTTGCTCTGTAACTGAAGTGACTTAGTAGAGGAACAAATACTTAAAATCAGTCAGTCTAAAACCCATGCTACCCACAAAGCTCAATTGTATTTTGTTTGTTAACCAGGAATCTTAAATTATAAATGAGAAGAAATTATATGAGGAACTTGTATGAATTCCAGGGCAGTAAAATATCTAAATAAACTCCAAGGTATTTTGCAGTGTTTTCTGCCATCGTATGATACAGATGTTAGCATTTAGTACCCAAGGTTAATCTCAGAAATGTAGTTTATCCAGTATACGGCAATAAATATATGTACAGAAAAATATAAAGTATCTTCTTTCTATTGACATGAGTTGTCAAGTGGTTTGGAATTTTAGTTGCTTCAATGATTCTGGAATAAGCCTTCCAAAAATGCAACAAAACCTACCTTTTCTAAAGAAGTAACATGGGAATTGAGGACGTTCTTTGTGGACAAGCAATGGCCAAGCTGAAGTGATACGCTACATTCTAGTATCTTTTGTGAAGAGTATTTTGGGATCAAAAAAATATGCAGCTATGGTTTATTTGCTCAAAAGGATATCTGGATGTTCAGCACAGGCTTATTGATTTAGTTTTGTCCCAGTCATATTTGTATGTACACAGAAAAATGTTGTAATTATACCGTGAATAATATAGTTTGTTTTGCCATTTATAGCAAGCTTCAATATTATATATAACATTTAAAAAAAACAAACAACTTATTCTTATCTCACTTCTTTCACGTCAGACTGCCATTGTGAGTAGATTTAACAATAAAATATATAATAACTTGGCAACGCAGAGCTCATTCCTTTGTATGATATGTTTGCAGTATTGCATTTCTTATGAAAACAGGGAGAAGAATTATAGAGCTTTTCTGTTCTTTTTACATACACGCTATTTTTTCTTTTTCATAATGCAAAGTTACAGATTTGGTAAGTTTTGAGACTGGGGATTGGCAGAAAGGACAGTTGGGGAAAAAAATGAATTTCTGAAGGTCAGCAAAGAGAAGAACTTGTGTGTGAACATGCTTGGGTCTGACTACTAGAAATTGTAGGGAATCTCTAAAGTTAGAAATGAAAAGGAGATAACACCTGCTGGGAGAGGTGCAAATGAAGTAGAGAAACAATATCAGGCTATCATCTTCAGTTCTTCAGGCTATGAAGAATCCTTCCAGCTACAGCTGCTGCTTCTCTTATGAAAGACAACAGTTGCCTTGCAGGGAAAGAATGAGGGAATTTTTCTATTAGTCAGACATGGAGATTGTTATTGTAGTGAATATTTGGCTTGCTCAGAGGTTAAATATCTATGAAAAAATGCTCTGTCAACTGGTCCATGTGGTGTAGAAGTTTCCCTACAAAGGTATTACCAGTCAGATACATCAAGACAGCTTTAATATGCCTAACTGTTCTTAAATTTCATTACTTACCCAAATCTATTGCAGATACGTAACCTGTAAAGTTGCCTATAGTGGCGTCATTGTACAACTATAGTCAAACAAAAGTTTCCCATATGTGGATAGGATTTTATTGTGCATGTCAAAGTTTTCAAAATCTATCTTGGAACTAAGGAAAACCATACAAGAATGGGGTTCAATATTTAAGTATAAGATACTTGACATGCAAGTAGAACTATGACACTTAAATACAGAAAATAATATTTCTAGTCTGCATAAAGATAAAAGTAAATCCACGCATATCTAGAAGTATAAAATGCCAGTCCTGAAAGAGTAATTTAAATAAAATAAGATGAAGCTTATTTGAAATTTACTCTAGTTTTATTTTTAGTGTTAAGGCCATACCAATTAAAATGAGCATATTCCTAAGGGTTGTAATTACATGCAGGATATATGGTAAAGGTTCCAGTCCTAAATAATCAGATAGAATAAATTGATGAGCAGATCTCATGGCTCCCTTGGAACAGAAGGAAAAAATACGCATAATGACTTAAATGATAGAATACTTCCAATGAAATGTGGAAGCTTAGCACTGCAAACTGTATGGCTAGTATTGTATGGGCATGGTATCAGTTTTTGTGAATGGCCTGGGTTGTCTTTCTTGTAGGGCCTTGTATTTTCTGGAATTATTATTTTTACTATATGTCCTCTGGTCTGAAGTTGTGTTAGTTTAAGCCAAAGGCATATCAGTGATATATGCTGTAGCTCCCCTATTATTAAACTGAAATAATTTAATAATTCTCAGAAATTACATAAGATTTTTACAGATTTCATTTGATGGAAAAAGGGCTGGTTCTAACACCTTGCTGTGGTGTTCATCATGCTGAAGTCCATGAGCATTTTTGCCTTTGGGATGTTACCTGGAAAGAAAGGTGTGAAGAAGGAGCTTTGATCCAGCACTGCGTCAGAGCTCCTTGATCTCTCCCCATTTATATATAGGACCACACCTGCCTTGAGTTTACAACTCATGGAGTATTTAGGAACATATTTGAGGGAGATTTGTTCTCTCTTCAGCTTTTCTGATAACAAAGCTTTTTCATGATTTGTAGATAAATAGCTGAAAACATGAAGACTGCAGACTGGATTCTTTACATGATGGCTTAACAGCACTGAATGTAAGCACATCCAAGAATAACAGCAACAATCTTCTCTTTATTCCTTCCCTACAATAGGAATTTTTATTGTATGTCTTTTTTTTTTTCTTTTTTCTTCTGGGTTTTGTTGCCATGATGACAAACAAGCTCAAATATGACATCTTCCAGTACAAACTATCCTATTTAAAAGCTCTAAAAATATTTTATGCAAAATCTATATTAGTCTCATGTGCTGAAAGAAGGAGGAACATGTTTTTTACCAATGTTGAACTGTTCATTCCATCTACCATGATGCTTTTAAAGTGAATTCCCTGGCTTTGAATGACATTTCTTGCAGAAGCCAGGCACTTTACGTAAGCTTTGGTTCTTCACCTAGGACATAGCATCATACAATCTTTTAGGTGATTTAGATGTAACTTTGTTTTCACACAAATGAATGTGTTGAGCCAGATGGAATAACTGAGAATATAATAACAGGTGCTTAAAATAATATTTAAGCATTTTTAGGAGAAGAAACTGATTAAGGCAACAGATTGCAGTGAAACGCATACTATAGTGATTAGCTTCATAGTCATTTGAAAAGAACTTTTGGATGCGCTCTGCAAGATGTTTAATAGAGATGCCCAACCCAGTGAGATAATTCAGATTCCTCCTTTGTAGTTAGCAGCGAAGAACAGGGAAGTCTGGGTCCTTCTGTTGGATTGTTACTCAGCATACTCATTCTGACTTGTAAAATAGAATTCTGAAATAATACTAATTTTTCTGGCTGATGAGTGCTGGGAAGGCCTGACACAAACCTGCATGAAAGGCTGGTGAGTGTGGTTGGGGTTGTTTTGTTTATTTAATTCTGCCAAGGTGTTGTATGGTATATTATGCTTAAAGGGGCACCAATGGACCTAGGTAGGAGGCAGGCTGCCTGTTTGACTTGTCCTGACTGCTTTCTTCTGAGTCAGCCTGGAGCCTTCTCTCAAGAGGGGAGGGAGGTGGGGATTGATGAGCTGTTGATGCTCCAGACACAGAGGAGGTTAGTGATACAATAAGCAGCAAGGCTACAGTATAAGTGCAGACTAAGAGAATTGCATAGAAGGTACTGGGAATGGAGTTGGGAATGGAGGAACTTGTGGATGGAAGAAAAAAAAGGAAGACATCTTTCCTAAAAAAAAAAAAACAAAAAACTACCAAGTTCAACAGTACAAATAACGCTGTCTGACAACTTAATTAAGAGTTGCAATTAGAATTGTGACTTTGATTTCCTTCATTTGGAGGGATTTTGGAGTCATGAATTAAATTTCTTTCCTGAAGTCCTGAGAATAGCTTAAAAAGAAGTGTTCTTTAGCTATGTCATAAATAAAACCTTCAGAATGGCTCTTTGTATGGCTTGTGAACAAATGATTTAAAGTTGAACTGTAATTATAATCTGTCATTAAACCTGAACTGCAAATTGCAGACATTTTTGCAGGAACTAAAAGTTAAAGCAGGCATCTTTTTCTTTGTAAATCTGGAATTTTGGTTCAGATAAAAGTTTTATTAGTAAATGATACTGAATTTGAGGTTTAGTTTCAGTCTGTACTGGGACAGTTGAAATAACATGAATGAAATCTCTTGTAGTTTAAGGAGGCCTCACATGTTGGTCTGTACTCATCTGTTTTGGGTGGAGGACGAATTACATTTCAGAAAAGTGTGTGCATAACCTAGAACAACAGAAAATCTATAAAGGCTTCCAGTTTGTGGATATACAGCAGGATTTAAATGGCATGAAGTAGCATTTTTGAAATTAAGACTGATTTTTAGCAATTTAGGACACAAATGGAATCCTGAAAACCATCAGTCCTTATTCAATAGAATTCAGTGCATTCACAAAAGCTATGCATGTAAGGAGGTAAGGGATATTTTTCATTTTTTATAGGTCAAATGCAAATTTTGATGTAATAGCTGTCAGCTAGTTAACTCTTCCAAAATGCATTGCCAACAGAATAAATCTACAAAATAATAATGAACAACTGTGCCATTTCTTTCCCAGATTGTAATGTAAAAGTATAAACTTTTCATGGTTATGCATATGAATATGCCTTTATAAAGTGCTATGAGCAATGTGATTTGATCAAACATTTGTAATTCTTTTCCTGAGCCATTGCCTATTTTAAGAATCAATGTTAATTCATTCCACTGATTAGTGTGGTCTTATTATGGTAGAAATGCCTTTCAGGATAGGCACTTTTTTTTCCCCCCCTCCTTCTAGCCATATATTTATTTCATGAAATGAAGAAAAGTAGAGGGAAAGATTACAGACACAAATTTACAAAAGTGGATGAAAGGGTACCTTTTACTTAAAGCCAGTCTGGGAAAATTGGCTGCTTTATATCTTATTAACAAGGCTCATCAAATAGTGCAGGCAAGGTAATATTTGTTCAAGTACAAATTACATTTACCCCTTTACAATTTTATTAATCATCATGATCATAAGACTGTATTCTTGATCTCCAAATTCATTGCTGAATAAATAATCTTACATAATGGTGCCATTATTCAAAGGCAATATGGGTTTGTATTGAGATTTTACAAGAGCCAAGGGCTTTCTGGGATATCAGATGAAAAATATAGCCTCTTGTTAGTGAAGAGAAAAGTGATGGGGAAACTAAGATTTTCAAATAACCCTTCAAAGTCTAGAATATAGCAGAAGAAGATAGCAGAATACTCAAAGATAGAGATGAAAGAAGTGAAAATTTTCTTACAAAGCAAAAATCCCCAAATCTTCAGTTATTTACCTAGATTTGTACATATTCCATGAAGATCTCCATTCTTAGAGGATAACATTACAGTAAATTATATTTGTGTAAGGTAAAATTAGGAAAGACAATAAATGGGCAGCGAATTCTGTACTGAATGAAGGTGTGCTTTAAAGATAACTTTATAAGTACATAAGAAATATAGCAGCCAATTTTTCTTTGATGTATTTTATGGGAAATTCATGTCCAGTTTCTTGTCTACCGTTATTTCATTTTTTTTCACTATTACTGCTTTTCATTTTTTCAGAAAAAGATTACTTTTTCCTACTTGTTTCCTCCAAGCAAGGTAGCATATGTATTTCACAGATAAATGTCATTGTTTCCTTATTTCTGCATTTATTCTATCTACTTAAGTATGTCATTTTTGACAATGTGCATGCCTTGTCTAGAAATTCAAAATTGTTTGTATATTTGACATGCACATGTAGCTAGTGCTTCCATGTGAGAATATAAAAAAAAAAAAATGGAGCAGGCACTACCCTTTTCCTGCGACAACTATATCAGCAAAATGGAATAAGGGTAGCAACAGTTTCAGTGCTCAGCCTGTTTGGTTGTTTGTTTCTGGATGGTCCATGATCTACCCTTCTCCCTTGCCTTCCTGATTTGATGTTAAAATGATATCTAATTCCAGCAATTCTTCTGCACCTTCTCATCCAAAGTATGATATAAAAGGATCCTTTCATTAGTTATCAACTCAGCCATTAAAATGGATGATCTTTGAGCAGTTACAGCAGAACCATTATATAGATATCACAGAATCACAGAATTGTAGGGGTTGGAAGGGACCTCAAGAGATCATCGGGTCCAGCCCCCCTGCCAAAGCAGGTTCCCTAGAGCAGGTTGCCCAAGTAGGTGTCCAGACAGGCCTTAAATATCTCCAGAGAAGGGGACTCCACAACCTCCCTCGGCAGCCTGTTCCAGTGCTCCATCACCCTCACTGTGAAGAATTTCTTTCGCATGGTGGTGCAGAACTTCCTGTGATCCATTTTGTGGCCATTGCCCCTTACCCTGTTCCGACAAACCACTGAAAAGAGGTTGGCCAAATCCCACTGTCTCCCACACTTAAGATACTTGTAAACATTAAGATCCCCTCTCAGTCTTCTCTTCTCGAGGCAGAACAGACCCAGGTCTCTCAGCCTTTCATCACAGGGGAGATGCTCCAGGCCCCATATCATCTTTGTGGCCTTCCACTGGACTCTTTCCAGGAGATCCCTGTCTTTCTTTGTACCGGGGAGCCCAGAACTGGACACGGTACTCCAGGTGAGGCCTGACCAGGGCAGAGTAGAGGGGGAGGATCACCTCCCTTGACCTGCTGGCCACGTTCCTTTTAATGCACGCCAGGATCCCATTGGCCTTCTTGGCCACCAGGGCACACTGCTGGCTCATGGCCAACCTGTCATCCACTAGGACCCCCAGGTCCTTCTCCGCACAGCTCCTCTCCAGCAGGTCATGCCCCAGCCTGTACTGATACATGCAGTTCTTCCTTCCCAGGTGCAGGATTCGATGCTTGCTCTTGTTAAACCTCATTTGGTTACTTCCTGCCCAGCTCTCCAGCCTGTCCAGGTCTCGCTGCATGGCAGCACAGCCTTCTGGCGTGTCGACCACTCCTCCCAGCTTTGTATCATAGGCATACTTGCTGAAGGTGGACACTTTTCCCTCATCAAGGTTGTTGATGAAGATGTTGAACAGGACTGGCCCCAGCACCGACCCCTGGGGAACACCGCTAGTCACAGGTCTCCAGCTGGACTCTGTGCCACTTATCACCACCCTCTGAGCTCGGCCAGTCAGCCAGTTCTCAACCCACCTTACTGTCCACTTGTCTATCCCACACTTTCTCAGCTTTGTTAGCAGGATGTTGTGGGAGACAGTATCAAAAGCCTTGCTAAAGTCAAGGTAGATAACAAAGATGATAGAGAGTGGTTCGGCAATCACCTCCACTAACTCCATCAGCACACGTGGATGCATCCCATTGGGACCCATGGATTTGCGTGCGTTGATCCCACTCAGACGCTCCAGAACCACTCCCTCGTCAACCAGGGGGGAGATCTCCACTTCCCAGACTCTTTCTCCTCCCTCCAGGGTCCAGGAGTCCTGGGGGGGTAGTCTTTGAAGCAAAGACCAAAGCAAAGAAGGCATTCAGTATCTCCGCCTTCTCAGCGTCCCCCATTACCAGGACACCCCCTCGTTCAGTAGGGGACCCAAGATTGATTTCTTTCAATCAGGGCAGCTGGATCCTGAAAAGTTGTGAAAAACTCATATCCAAAACCCCATACCTTAATTTTAGGTATGGTAAAGCCGGCAAATTCTCCAAATTAGTTGCATGATAGAAGGAAGGAGGCTGTGGTCATAATGAGTGCTGTCTGGTACATCTTTGACTCTACCATCTCTCTTCAGAATTCACAGCATCTTTTTTTTTCATAGCTGAGTTTGCGTGCACTCAAGAAAAAAAGCATAAATATTTGCAGTGTGTATGAACAGCCCTAATGGGCAAAGTTTGAGAGTTCATGCGTGCAAAATGTATGTACACCTACAACAGGATTGACTACTGCTACATGTTGAAGAACCAGCATTACGTCAGTGAGAGTATTATTCCGCCGTTAGTGACCATTTCCTCAAGTTGGAGCAGCCTATAGATTTTGTTAAAAAGTTGTTTGTTACATTTTTATTTTATTTTATTTTTTAAAATTTGAGATGTTCCTGAAAAAAAGATTTGGCAGTGTTCTCAGTGTTACTTTCCCAAACACCAGGCTTTTATTGTCGAGCTACTGCAGTTTGATTTACTAGTATGATTCATTTATTGTTTCTGCGTCCATGGCATTTCTAATAAACAGTCCTTCAATGAGTTGGTAGATCTCATGACAATATCACATTGAAATCAGTTAGAATTAATTCATTAATTAAAGAATCTATCCTAATTTGATTTATTTTCAACAATTGTCAGTGATAGTGTCTGCTGCCAGCTAATTTTGATTATTAAAACAAAACAAAACAAAAAACCACAACAGGTAATGGAGAGCTGAGTAGAATTGCATTGCTTAAGGCTTGCAGCTGATCTTAAAACTAATAATATGAGTGTGTTGCCATTAGTTCTGACATGATGTTCAGATTGCATTTCCTTGATTTAAAAAAAAAAAAAAGGCATCAGGGATTTTACTATAGACTGATACTCATTATGCAGGTGATAGCAGTGGTTCTTTTGAATTAAGTATTCACATTCTGCATTGGGATTTATATAATGTGTTTTTTTTATTATATATGGACATATGTACCATTCAGCAGGCTCAAGACTGTCATGTCAGGAACAAATCCCCAGATAGCTAGAAAAAATACGGTTTTGATTAAGCAGAATAAAATATTCAAATCCCAAATCCTATGTCTAAATACTTTTAACGTTTACGATTCTGAACAGCCTTACATTTTCCTTTGCCAATTAGTAGTTTTTTTGTTTTTAGAAAAGCCTGTTCCCCTTCTTTCCTTCCCTTTATGATACTGTTTTCTCCAATCAAAGAGTTAGGATGTTTAATTATTCAAGAACAAAAATACATGCTCCAGACATATATGGAATTACAAACTCTCCGGAATAATATACATGCAGGGATGACTTCTGCTTATGATAAATTAGTGTAGTTTTGGAATGGCTTAATAAGAGTAAATTATATTCAGATAGGAAGCAGCAGAATTTTTAGTAGCATTTCTCCCTCCCCTGCTACCTATCAACCCTCAAAGAAAACAAAAGACATGAATAATTTTGTAGGAAGAGGGTTCTGTTTATCCAGTAACATTTTTACATTGCATAAACATTACCTTTTAGGTGTTTGTATATAATTACTTGGTATCTGCTAGCACCACTGTAGATGCAAACACCATTATTCACAGCTTACTGTTTTTAAAGAAAATTCCTGGAAACTGAACAGTCTCATTTGATTTTGCTATGACTATGCAGATTGAAATCACTTTTAAAAAGTAATGCCAGCAAACCAAAAAGGAATATAAAAGAATATATCAGTTGTAGCTCTTCTACAATGAAGAAAATTCAACTGAAATTTTATTACCACCTGTATTTATGAACACCTTTGTATGATATAATTTTTGCTTTATGAAACTCATGCACAGAGGTTTCAGTTACTCAGTAGACTAGCTCCTGCATACTCTCTTTTGAAACATTCCCAAATTTAACAACATTGAAGACCCATTTTACTTAATCTGACTCTCAAGGCAAATAGTGTGCTCTTTTTCTACTAATGTACATTTTATGCTCTTCTTTATGTGTCTACTATGAATTTGGAAGTTGGTTCTGAAATTAATTTCAGTTTTCTGAAAAGATTTATAATCATATATTTTGGCTTTTATGAAAATTATGTTAAATGCAGTGTTCTGGCTACTACCCACAGATTTTGCTTCCTAAATGATCTCACCTGTATTTACAGTTGACTTTGAGTTTTGTCTCACACAGAGTGAAGGACCACTTGATTTTATGTTCAGGATCAAAATAATTCTTGAAATAATGATAATAAAATCAGATAAAATATCTTGATTGTAGTATAACTGGCTGTGATGATCTGATGACTAGAACATACAATTGCCATGAAGTCTTAGGGGAGAACCATATCTTAAAATATTTCAAATAACTCATAGTGAATGCCAGGTTTGAATGCTGTTTCCTACATTTAAAGTTGATGTCATGCTATATTAGAATGACATGAAGTTTAATCAAACCCTAAAAGCAGTATCTGTCTACCCATTACAGGGTGAGTACTTTTAAATGACTAATCTGAGAGAAATTTCCTTTTCACATTACTGGAAATTTGGATTTTATAAAGAGTTTTTTTACAATCTTTTTATGCTGTTCAGATACTTTTATGTGCATATATGTATGTATGCCTGCATGCACCCTAAATCATGCATGTGATTGATTTTGATGGCATCATTCTTTTTGTATAAATATTTACTTTGATGTGGGAATGTCATGGTTTAGATCTGGCAAATATTTGCTAAAAGAGAAACTAGGATATGAAACAATATCAACATATGTACAGTTTTCATGTACATGAAATTTCCTGTACTTGATTACTAAAAAATCCCATCTATCCAAACTGGCTATTTCCAATAGACAACCTTTAACTCATCTCCAAATGACTGAGAAGATGCAGGTATTGGATTGATAAAAATACTATACCTGCACTAATATTATTCTTCCTTTTGGTTTGACAGAACATAAATAGCATTCCCTGGTTTTCAGGACTGACCACCACAGTAGATGCAGTAGATCTTAATGGATCAGATGCACCTTTGGGCTGTGTGCTAACTTGATACGTGATATCGTGGTACAGTATTCAGAAACATAATAGTAAAGTAGTTCACCTTTATCATTGAACAGAAGGCAGTGAAATAGCTTATGTTTCAGTTAGGAATTGCTACAGTAGACTCTAATTTGTGACTGATTCTAAATGGAATCATTCATTTATGATAATGCATAAAACATTTCCATTTAATTTTTGTTTTCTTTTGTAGATTATAAGTGACATTTTACATATGTTTATATATACATTTAGAGAGAGTAGTTGACACCTAATACCATTTTAAGTTTGGAGATTTTTTTTTAACGCACTATATTTAACAAAAATTTATACGTCAAAGTTGTTCTTTCCATACTGGCTAAATTTAGCTATTTCTTAAGAAAACATTGTAGATATGTAGAAGTGTAAGCTTCCGATATCAGGTAAAACCCAGAGCCTGATTAAGCTTCTGAAAAAAACCTTTGATACTGGACATTGTAAGTTACCTTGCCTATCTGTAAGATAAAGATTTTTTTTCCCTTTCATATGCAGTTTCAATTCTCACTCTCATCTAAATCAAATGTGTACATAAAATGCAGTTTTATTTCACTCATTTTGATCTGTTATCTCATCATATTTATTTGCATGTGAAGGAGAAAGTTTGCCCTTTGTTGATTTCAGATTGCATCAATTGAGACTTTGAGACTTTTTATCTAATTTTCAGCAACCCTTTGTATCATATATGAACCTATGCTGTTTACACTGTAATAACGATCAGTTTAATTAATTAATATTTTTAACACAAATTCTGCTCTGATGATGCACAAGACAGAAGCATGATCTTGTATTTGCTTTTTCAGCTTTATTTTCTCTTTTTATCATCATGTTCTCCTACTTGCTCTACATTGCCATTTTGTTGGTTTCCTTCTGTTTCCCAGGAAGCAAAACCGCAATACCAAATTTAACACAGAAAAGATACTCATGAAGCACATTATTACACTGAATTTCAGAAAGGAAGTGAAGATATGAAGAGCTGTGGACAACAAAGTATTTTTCCTGCACTAACAATGCAAAGTGACTGAGATAAACACAGCTCCCAAACTTCATATGAAAGTAGAAAAACAGTGATTGTAATATGAATAAGGTGGACACATTGGTGAATAGTATTATTTTTTTTCCCAGTTGGAGAATATTTAAGCTTTGCAAGAAACAAAAGTACACATGCCCTGAGATTATACCTTTTACCTGTTTCTTGGGAGACCGGTGCAGAAAAATCCGTCCCTTTTGTAGCAGTATCATCGGGTGACAAAAATTGGAGCTGAAGATATAAAGAACCTTATAAGTCATAAACTGTTTTCATGTCCTTTCTAAGGATAACCAGGTGAAAGACTGCTTTAGAGACTTAGTCTTGAGAAAAGTCCTTGCCATTAGCCCAATGACACATTAGAGAACATCAGGTAGAAACTCTGGTAAATATTACAGTGAAGACTACATTTTCTGACTGTGCTCACCATCATTGGTGGGTATTGTTTTTATGGAGAGGACAGGTTAACTGGAGGAAAACTCAGTTTCCCTTTCCCTTCCTCCTTGAAAATAAGGGATTAATTCTGGAATTTAAAATTTGGGCTTACTACATTTGCTACATTTTGGGATCTTAATTTGAATTTTCATGTTAGGACCTAATGCCTGTCATGGTCAGAGCAGTTATGTCTGCATCTCAGCTCCCTGGAAACTACTAACCACTACTTTTACACTAGTCATTGCGTGCCTCTTAAGACTAGTTCACTAGTTCATGCATTGCTCCATAGGGCCATCTCTATCATCTAATTTCATGTGTTCTCTCAGAGCTGGATTTGTTCTCCCATAACCAATGCAATTTTATGTTACCAGCTTGAAGATCTAGCATTTGTAGTATATGATTATATTCTTCATCATATTCCTGCTACTATCAGTATTCATCTTTTTATGCTTTTGTTTGTTTGTTTGTTTGTTTTATGTTTTTGTTTTATTTTCTTGCATGTAATTTTCCAAAAGCATAGCTTTGGATTTATGGTAGAAAGAAAACTACTTGGTTTAATATTCTCTTTAATGTGTGAACTATAACTGTCTCTCTATAAGTAGTTTTTATCTCAGTACTTTTCCTTAGATCTCTCAAAAATAACAATGAAGGAAAGTTTTGTGAAGTTTTGCTTTGCTTATCTAAGATGAGAAGATCTTGCACTATTTAAATGTTTCTAATTTTCAATTTTAATCTGTCACTTCTTTGTAATTTTTATCTGTTGCATTTAAGCTATCCCTTCATGTGCATGTAGCTCTGTAAAGACACTAATTAGGTGAAACATGTCTAGCCATAAATCTCTTGTCATGTTTGTGGGGAGAAAAAAGTGAATGAAAAATCTTCTGTCTCAATTGACCAGTAGTTTGAATACATAATCTATTTACTCACATAACTGTACAGTTTCAAAGAAGCTCAGTTGTCTCAAATTTTTGTAAAGATGCTGATCTGATTGTTGACTTGAGCAATTCTAGGAGGTTTCAATATTACTCCTGAGAGAGATCCAGCAGTTGCCACTCCTCTCTCTCTGAATCAAAATTGTAGTAGTATACTGTTCAAGTGAGGAAAGGGGAAATAAACCTTTCATCACAGCGAAGATTTAAAAGTCCTAGTATGCAACTAGGTTTATGCAATTGCAACCTGGTATAAATCCAGAATGTGGAAAGGAAGTGAATACTAATATAATTGTTTGAAATTTTGAGAAGATCTCTTATGGCATACTAGCACATGTAGCTCAATCAAGTATTATCTGTAGAGCAATTACCACGCCAGAGCCATTAAAATAAATCTTCAAATTAAGACTTCTAGTTTCAACAGAAAAGTGAAATCTTTCAAGGATTGCAAAGTGACAGTTACCTTTGTGTGCCTTTACAAGGGATCTTTTATTTGGAGAAAGGGAAGGGTTATAAAATACACACACACACACATATATATGTATTATATACAGTAAGGATTTTAAACAAATTAAGATATGCTACAGCAGTTATTGAATCAGAAAAAAAATAAAAATGAGAGGAACAGTTGAAGATAGGTACTGTTGAACACAGAGCACAAAGAATTGACTAATGGTGTAGGGTATTTTTTAAAGCAGTCATTGCTGATCTGAGATCCTAGAAGTGGATTATGGTGTGAAAAAGATAAGGAACAGCTATTTTAAAGAGATTATGAATGAGGTCTTCACACTGATGTATGGATGATGAATGTATGTGAATTTGGTCTGTGTTCTCTTCCCTGAGACTTTATCTCTGGAGGAAGACTAACACCTTTCTACCAGTAATAACAGTTGTTTTCTTACAACCTGCATTTTTATTTTCTATAAACACTGCCCCCCTCCTTTTCTCACCCCCCCCCCCCCCCCCCAATTTTATGGCCTATGAAGTGACAATGTTGCCAAACAGGGAAAATAATGACCTAAATATCTGACAGTTTCATTTTAGGCAAATGCAGCAGAATTTGAATAGGGGCAAGCCAGTGGTATTATCTATAACAATCCTCCCTTCCCTCTTTTTTTTTTTTTCCATCTCTAATCCCGTTATGAAAATTATTTTATTCTTGAATCTTCAATTTTGGTATGCTTGTTATGTCCATGATTATGTGAATTTATCCATGAAAATTCCACGTAGAATTGTCTAGGGTTGAAATACATCTACTTTATTATAGTCTGCATCATCTTGAAATAATTAAAAGACTACCAAATGCTCTCATTTTAGCTTAACTAGTTTCAAAGCTGATTATAACTTTAACAGAAATTTAACCAGTGCTTGGAGCTTGTAGAATACATTATCTGGAAAGAAGTTATTTTATTCATCTTAAATTTTACGTAGTTTATCCCTTCTGTCAGCTCTCCATCCTACACAGTTTTCTGATCACTGGTCAGGTAAAACAAACATATTCTATGAATTCGATTAAGAAGTTTGTACAGAATCCAGACCTGAAATGCTTAAGAATATCTGATACAGTATATCTTTCCAGAGGAGAAATCTACTGCTTTGTGGGTGTATGTACTTCTGTCATTGATTTACAGATGACAGGAAATACACTTTTTTTTTTTTTTAATTATTATTATTCCCCAGTGGAGCAAAGAAATTGTAAAAGGAGGAGAATGGATCTTTCAAGAAGCTAAGACCTCAAGCATAAAGGGCTTTCAAAATGCCCTGAACATGGCATTGTGTTTGAGGAACTAGTGCAAACAGTTTTCTAGGGAACAAAAAATGCTTGGTAATGATTTCTAAACCAGATATACCATCTTTTCCTTTGTATAATGTGACATTTGGATAATATGAACAAAAATGGACTTGTGGAAGATGCATGAGAGAAGCTCTGAGACAGGAAAGCTGTAGTGAAGAAAAGGAGTAAAATTGAATATTGGGCAAGACTGGGAGTTGGGATGAAGTTCCTTTGTTTTCCTACATACGTGTCATACTACTTGATCAGGGAATTAAAACAGTAAAGCAAAACCTAAACCACGTTACAATTAGCCTATTGAAAGTACAAGAAAGTAGCCTTTTCTAAACTTTGCCAAACTTGCTTGTGGTGCAAAAGGATCATTGTTGCCATGGCATAATCATAAAATAAGGCAGAGTCTTGTTATGCAAACCAAAAGTCAGTTCAAAGTCCTTTTCCATTGTCTTGTTTGGATTGTTTTATTCTGTGTCATGGTCACCCAAGTAAAGCTGCTGCAGGCTTACACGTGGGATAAAGTTCTTTCCAGTTTTCTGCTAAGCAGGCAAATACAAAAAGCTCACTGCTGCATCTAGCACTTCATGCCACTCCTGGTGCCTCAGAAGTGTGACTGCAAGGAATGTCTGTGGAAAGTTTATAAACTTACCTTTTTCTCCCAATACACATATTCCCACATATGAAATAACATAACTCAATGGACCAATGGGAGGAAGCAAGTGTAATTTCTTCTTTTATTTTATAGCACTGATTATTCATCAGTACTATTCTCTGTTACCCCTTATAAGCACTAAAATTTTGTTAACCACTATAAAGTTATTTAGCCTATCAGTGCTTTTCTGTGATTTTCATATATCAAAGATGTTAATCTCTGTCAGTAGATCCTTATGTACTTTATTAATTATACTTTAGCAGATTTCATTAGAGTTGAATTTTCATCTTTATCATTACTGGTGCGTCTATGGCAAACGTAATACAGAAAAAGCATTTCAAAGAAGCCATCATATATTAGAGATAAGTGGCAATGGAGGCTATACATTTCTTTGTGTTCTATAAAAAAATAATTACTTTATACATGTTATTAATGCTTTCTAGTCTCTCTTATAAATCTTTGTCTAGAACATAAGTAAGATATTTGACCATAAATTGAGAGGAAGGCTCATTGTGTGTAGCACATCGCATACGTATAAAAAACAACTCAATAGTAAATTAGTTAGACATTAATAATCACAAGGATATAGCTCCCAATTAAATTTTCATAAGAAAAAAAAAAATCACCTTTTTTGAATTCTTACTTCATTTCATTAATGTCAATGCTCTGTTTTGATTATCTTTTCACAATATTTTACTTCATTTATTATTATTTATTAGAGCAAGGTGGTATTTCACATGAGGTAGTCTATGTTAAAACAATTTGAAAAGGTGAAATTTAAAAGCTTGAACATTTTATTCAAATGTTCATTAAATTGAAATTGAAATGGTTGGCTTTCCAACTAAATGGAAAAAGAAAAATAAAACCAACCCTCTTGACAGTAATTTAAAGTGAAGCTCAACATTTCAGTTAAGTTCCCATCAGTTGTTATCATTGTGTCCTGAGCTGTTAATAGTCGTATGTGGTTGAATATTAAATTTGATTTCTGATATGCAGTGGATTTTCTCCTTTTCTGTGTGTGTTTTTGTTTGTTATCGTTTGTACATTGCTGTAATCTTTCCAATCTTGTCTTTTGCTTTTTATAAATTATACACTTATCTGATCTGTATGAATAAGATTGATGAATATGAAGGCAAAGAAGAGCATGCAATTTAAGAAATATTTTTCTGAATTTTTGAAATTTATAATTGGTTATCATTAACAACAAATTTATATTTTTCATTTTAAATATATGTGTGCATTTTCCTATAAATTGAACTTAATTACATTTACCAATCATCTATTAACCTATTTTAAAAAATGTAAATAGTACAAAATTTATACAAATATATATATTTTTAAAAGCATGAGAAATTGTACAATAGAAATACCTGAGAAAACGTAAGCAGATTTCTATACAAAGAGGCAGGGATGAGAAATCATTCCAATAGGCTTAAAAGGGGTGGCAATATTAACATACATGTTTAATTTACTTAGCTTATTCTTACAGCATCTGTCAAAACTTACAAATTTGAAAGCATTCGTCTAGAGAGAACTATGTATCTATGTAATTGCCTGTCAGGCTGAGTAATTTGTTTAATGGCCAGGGCTAGAAGAATATCAATGAATTGTCGTGAAGAATCTCTTACATGTAACAAAATGCAAAATGTTTGGGGCCAGACATCATCTCAAAACCAATTTGACTTTGTAACATCTACAAAAAGTAACACCAATCATTGACACCTGAAATTCAAGTTCTGAAATTGTATCTGCCTTGATCAAATATTTCCAGATGAGCAGAATAAAAGATCATCTGTGAGATTAGAGGGGGAAAAAAAATCACCACCACCACCACCAAAAACCTGTTCTTTTCCTGTCTGTTTTTATCTTCATTATCTGCACTGCTGGTTCTTCTGACTCTTGTAGTAGGAGAAGAGTGAGCTCCTCGAGGACTGGTTCCATTTCCAATGCAGGATCAAGTCTGGCCCCAGAACATGTGTTCAGTCCTTTGTCAGCTTGATTGCAGACATGTTACACATAACTGGCAGGTGCCAGGGAGGGAAAGCAAGAACTCCCTTCTCAGATGTTCTGGCAGGGATCTTAGGGTAGGCTGTCTCTGCTGGCATATTCTCTTACTGCAGAAACTGCAACTTTTGTGATTATTGAGGAGGAGGAAAAAAAATCAAAGAGGAGAGATTTTTTTCATGTCTGATCCTGTAATAAAATGAAGAAGCACTAATGCACAAATATATATATATATATATTGCTCCTAATATATCACTTGTGATACATGCTGTTGAAAATTTGACTTCATATGCTACTAAAGCAACAGCACAGTTAAAAACAAAAGCAAACAAACAAATATATGGCTAGTGAGGTTTTGCTCATTTCAAAATGTTGATCATAATATTTCTCAGAAATATTCTGAGCGAAAGAGAACATTACATTTCTTCTTAAAGATATTTTTCTCTGTTCTCCTAAGTTTCTTCTGCTGTATAGAAGGCTTGTTTGCCACGAACTGGGTTATGCAATTACCAATGTGTGGCAAATTGACAACACTCAGGCATTTTCCATTGGCATGTAATCCTGGCTGTGTGAATTTCTTTTCACAGTCTGTGTCAAAGAGTCTCTCTTTGTTTGACTGTGGACTGAGGAGAAAAAGATCTGAGTTTAGTAGGAAGTTCAGAAAAGGCGTGAAATTTTTTTTTAGCAGAAGTAATATTACATGGAAGTGGTTGTGCAGAAAGCAGTTAGGATTAGGTAAAAGGGATGGGGAACTGATGTGAGTAAGAGGTGTTGAAGACAGTTGTAAGAGGAGGCTTAGGGGCTTGCGGAGGCCTGGCTCACCAGAAAGAAGAGAGGAGGATTTTAGTATGTAAGAAAATGATGGGAGGGATGGAGGGAGAGGGTTGGGATCAAGAATAGGGACAACTGTCAGTCAAGTTCTTCTGTATATGTTCCTTCCTCTTGGGAGCTGAGTAACGGGGGATTTTGTTCCTCTGGGGGAAGAGGAAGGTTGATGCTTGTGCTTTTTTCTCTGTGAGAAAGCCTTAGGTTCTGTTCCACCAGGACAGGCTGCAAAGATCATCTTTCTCTCTTATGTTGGGATGGGATGTTTTGGATGTATGAGCTAGGTTTTTTTGGCACTCATGTGATCCAGCATTTAGGAAAATCCTTCTGTTTTAAGTTAATAGCAGTTATGCTAGAGAGTCCTATAGTGTGGACCTTGGCTTATGAAAACTCATTTTAGTATATTTAATGTGATTATACACAAGGGAAAAAACTGGATAACCCCTCACCTATGATGAACTTGCAAATCTCCAAATCAAAACTCGACAAACCGTAATTAATTCATCTGCCATTTGATGCAAGAAGTCATAGCATACTAAAACTATCTGGGGAACTGGCAGACCAAACCCTCCGGCAACTAACTGCTGCTGCACAGGAACAGCGAAAGGTCATCCAGCTGCATAACTTATTGCTGGTTTTGAGACAGTTCGGTTGCCTGAACTTGGTATTGTAGGGAAGGTAGAATAACATCTTACAAATTAAGGCTCTCATTGTCAAGTTTTCTGCACAGGATGAATTTGCTAGTTCTTGAAAAATATTTGGGGCATATCATATATATCATCTTTAAAAAAAATAAAATCATTTAATTTTTTTAATAGTTTTTAACTTTGTATGTTAATTTGTGTGTTGCTGAGAAGAATACAGTTGTTGAGAAGAATACGCTTTTATTTTATCGTATTGTTATACAGTTGGAGTATAGATAGTAACACAAATTTATAAATGTAGTATGTTTGGGGGAGGGATGCTTATCTTTTAATATAGTAGCTCTAATATTCAATGGCTCACCTAGAAAATTCTGAAAGATCCTTGAAGCTTGAGCAAGTTAGAAAAGGAATAATTGTATAAAAAGGTAGAGGACTACAATTTGCACTTGCTGAGCTGACGTTCTACTTAAAAATCTCTTATAATCAGTTCCTTTATGTCTCTGTTAGCTGTTATCTGAATACTGACAAGATGTTAGCCTTGTATTAAATGGATTAAGTAGATGAATGCAGATCCCTTGCTCTTGCAACTAGCATTGCATAACAAGGACAAACACAAGCTGAAAGTGCGAAATATATTGATCACATAATCTTTAGTGGCTTTACTAACTTCCTAGGGTAAGACTTTTAATGTTTTCAATAGTGGCATGAGAAAATTTTACTAAAATTGAGTTCTAAGTAAGTTCTAAGTTCTGATATCTTCTTTGAGAAAAGAAGAAGAGGGTCAATCATACTGAGAGAAAAAAGAATAGGGTTCTTATAATGAAAGCTAGGAAACAGAAGAAAATTCAGATGGCAAATAGTAGTTAAAAAGATCATATTAGATGCAGATGAAATAAACCAGGGTCAGATTGGAAGAAAAGTGAGAGGAAAGAGAGGTAAGAGCTGAAATCTGAAACAGAGGAGCAATTAATACTGAAAAAAAAAAAAAAAGTTAAAGGGAAACTAATAGAACTGAATTGCAAAACACCAAGGAAATTTTGCAGTGGTAAAGACTGAAGAATGAATATATACTGCTACTGGAAAACAGTTGGAATAATGAAAAAGCATAAAAACAAAATATGTGATAGACAAGATAGCAATATTCTTTTCAGATACTACACACACAAAAAAAACAGATCTGCTGTTCACCATGGTTGAATTTACCTTGACATTTCCTTGGAAGGCAAATGAAGAAGCAAAATGCCCACATACAGAAGGGAGTCATGTGAGGCTGAATTGTGGAGTACCGTGCTCATTAGGTTGTGATAAAACAAGATCAATGGTGCATGCTACATTAGGGACAGAGTATTGAATTAGATCATTGGAGCAGGCAGAATATGCTGGGAAGAGACCAGAGCTGGTAAGGGAAAAGGAGGTCGTGGTACTCATTTTGCCAGCCAGCTGTTGGAACTGGAGTCTGCCTGCAGCCCCCAGGATTCCAGCTATTATGCAGCTCCTCTTTCTCCTGTGATGGATGTGTTCTGTTTGAAATCCACCTCATCCTTTTGAGCTTTATTAGAAGAACATAAACTGTATCTTGGAAAGTGAAGAAATAGATACAAATATACCATCTGCTATGTGCTTTTTTTTTTTTTTTAAACATTTCTATGTGTAAGTTTTAATTCCAATTATAGGTGCAAGGGTATAAGCATTATTCAAACAGGAGTTGCCTGTTGGGTTTGTGTATCAGTATTTTTGTCGTAAAGTACAAATTTACCACTGAGGTTAAGACTGTAATTACTGTTGTGATCAAGAGAGTTGTCAAGAGGTGCTGAGAATGTGGGTTACTAGGAGCAGGAGTGGAAGCAATGAGGCTACAGACTACTGTGGTGTCTTTTGCTTGCCCTCACTCTGACCTGTGGTTCAAATACCTTTTCTTTAGCACATCTTGAACCAAACCATACAAAAACTCATTGTCTCAGTTTTGTCTTACTGTATGCAGTTGATCTGTATTCTCATTACATTCTGAGTCAAAAGCCTGCATCCAGAAGCTTTGGCTGTCTGGTGTTCAAACTTTGAGTTTTGGTCCATAGCTACATCACTGATAAAACAACAACAACAAAAGCAGAACCTTAAGTGGTATATTATTAAAAAGCAATTTATCTTAGACTCTACCTGTAAATGAAAACAACAGTATCAGTTGTATCTTCAGTTTGAATTCAGAACTTTAGTGAAAAGGTTTTGTGTCTTATTTGGGTATTCTGAGGATAAAGGTATGAAACAAAAAAGGTGTCTATTTCCAGTCTTCTTCTGCTTTGTAGTGTAGCACTTTATCTTACTACTAATTATTAGTAAATCCGGCTTAGGTTTAGCAATAGGCAGTTTCTCTGAGTGTGTTCTGAATTTAAAAGCACTGGAATAAAAAGTGTCTGGCTGTTTCTGTTATTTTGTACGGTGTTCTATTCCCGTATCCAGAAGACTTTAATCTTTGATAGTTATTGGAACGTGATGCATATGTCAAAGACATTGTATTTATATTCTTGGTAGTTAATGAGAAGCATTACATAAAAATAATCCATACTACCACCATTTAAAATAGTTGAGCATTTTCATACTGCATCTACTGCTAATTTCTAGGCAAACAGCTGCATTCTGAATTATTTAGAACATTTGTACTTTATCTAATTGACAGTTAATTGATGCTTTAGGAGACAGTCAGCTAAACAGCATGTGCACAAATTCAGGCCTTGCTTCTCATGTGGACAAGACAGTTTATGAGCTACTTCCACTAGGGCAGCTACTCTCCTCTCTTGCAACAACCAGCTTGGAGAAGTTGCTGCTGGAACTGCAAAAACATTACCAAAAGTCCATAAAATTGTTGAACAAACCCTGTCAGACCCTGGGATGCAATCATAGTTATTACCTTACTGCATCCTGAGAAGGACAAAACCCACAGTTTTTGAAGTGAGATGTCAGCAAAAGGGAAAAATAAAAAGGAGGTAGGAGACATGGATGATTTTTTTTTCTGAATGTTTTTAGAATCACCAAATAATGTGGTATTCTTTTTGTGAAACTCATATACAAAAGTAGATGAAGATGCATATTCAGTACAATATTGAAGGTTACTTCAACATTTAGAAACATACAAAGTCCAATTATTTTGAATATGCAAAAACATTTTCATGCAAGGGTTTCCAAATTGCTTCAACAGCAAAGACAGCACATTTCAAAACATTTTAATGCTGCTGTCAAAATGATAATTTGTTTATAAAATTCTTCAATGCAAGGAATAGTACAATCACATTAAACTGAAATCATATTTGGTGGACTAAACATGACATTCTCTCTTAGATTATGATTGACATCGGGGGCTTAAGGAAAACCAGAAGTGCAAGGTTAAGCATGCAAAACTACTTGCCCAGATTCGAACAGTGCACTATACACTGTATGTCTTCTGTATTTCAGTATTGGTTTTAACTACAGTACCCATCTGACTGTTACATGTTATACTCTTGGGATGTTACACTGCCTGTTTCATCAGTCACTGTTAAGAGGTTGCACAGGACAGCAAGATTTATTGAACTGAAACAGGAAAAGTAGAATTAGACTTATGTGGAAATTGTAAATCAAAGAGAAAATACAGTGCTTAACCTATGTGGGTGTGCATTTGTCTTCACGGAGGATAGAGAAACTACTGCAGTTGTGCAACATTTTTGTAGCCTTAAAGATTTTCTTTGTATATGAGCAGAGTGTGATTGTTTGCCTCTAGATGGCAGTTTTTGGTAAGCTTTGTTGTGGACATATTAGTAAATATAAGTCTTTCAGGATAAAATATGCAGTTTAGGCACTAGCTTCATCCTGCTACCTTTTTTCACCATCCTGGATATATGTGTATATGTCCTCCTCCATGCTAAGAAACTGGTCTTCAGATCCCCACAAGTTCCCCCTACTTTCTGGGCCCCAATCTCCATATATAATCAGTAGATAAGGTCAGAATTAAACCTCTTGTAGGACAAGATCTTAAAAGTCTCTTCCAAAAAGTTTCTGAATTAAATAGGTCAGGAACATCTTGATTTATTTTAAAATGAGTATGTAAGTTACAGTCACAGGAAAACTTAGAGGAAATCCTAGTTTTCTATGGCTTTGTGAAGCTGTTTATCTGCTTATTAACTTCTGAAAGATAGATAAGGCATTTATGACAATCTTCAGATGAACCAATTTGTAGCAAATGCATCCTAAAGAATGACAGGGCAAAACAATGTGAAATGATTATTTCTTATGAATTGTCACAATTTTGTCTAGTCTAAATGTATATTTACAATAATAATAACAAAAGCTACTTAATTACTAAAGCAATATTAGTATTCTTTTTGTAAAGTGAAAATGTACTCTTTAACTTGCCACATTTCTTATGCTTTACTAGGTTTGTCTGAAAAAGTGCGTGTGTCAGGAAAAAGTAGTTTGTAAGGCAAAGCTCAGGATCCAGAACAACTGCATTTTTTTTTTCCAAAGGAGAATAAAATGAAACTTGGAATTCAGATTTACCTTCTGAAACTTCTGTGGCATCACTTTCTAACTCATTCTTAATACATTATTTGTGAATATGAAATGACACTGATAATTTAAGTTATATATTGTCAGTATTTCAAAATTGGTATTAAGCAATATTCATTCCACACATAGTAATGAAAAATCAGTCACATAATTAGCAGTGCTCTTTGAATTAGACATAATATTCATATTATTTTTTTTTTCAAAGACAGAAGCTAGGGAACTTATTTTCTAGAATCTCTTCAGCTGCAGAAGTACAATATGACTGTAAGATTACTAGAATGGATATTGATTGTAGTTGCCATCCCTTCATGCAATAATATCTCACACAAATTCTTTTGTACTTTTGTGCCCCATATAATTTTCCATTCATTACTGATAGCCAAAGCTGTAGTTCCTGTAATCGCTAAAATCTGGATCTTTTTGTTGGTATAGGAAGCTAATGATGCTGTGAACAGACTCTTGAAGAGTAACTGTTAGGATTCTAAAGATTATACTTTGAAGTATAAACAGGCTTTTGTGCAGTATTCAAGAAGAACTGCAGACTGCCCTTTAGAGGGCAGAGAAATGAAGAAGCAGCAAAATGTTCAGAGAAAATATACTTAATGGTTTTCAGGGAACAAAACAACATTTCCACAATCTCATTGTATCATTCAGTACTCAGTTTGTATGTTGCCTCCAATTGTGAAACTGCCTTTTCTCAATATTATCTTTTACTAAAGTGTTGTTTATTTTTTGTAGGTTTTCCTCTGAAACAAGTTTCCATAAATACAATTACCAAAAAGCAAGGAGTGAACAAAGGTATAGGAATTGACAGATTTCTGGCTAATATTATCTTGTTCACTCCTAAAAAGCCGTGAAAATTAACAAATTGTGAAAGTAAAATGAAATGCTCGTACTTTCTCAGTTTCTCCAGCAAAGTTTTTTTCTCAGATAAGATTTCTAGGTGTTGATGGTAATGCCCAGCCAGGGAAAAAATAACTCAGTTCTAAGTGACACAATATCTGTCATTTTGTCTAGCGACAGTTCTCTCTTAAAGACTACTTTTGTATGCTGTCCTATAGCAGAAGATAAGTTTAAGCACTTCGATTCGTACAAACAAGCACTAACCCAAGAAAATGGAGGAAAAGAGGAACTGTCTCTTGTATACTAGTGTGAAACATGTGCAGTGTCCCTGTCACTGCAAGTTTGTCTTTGATCTCTCTTTCCTGACAGAATTATTTCCTGACCTTTAGGGCAGACTGAGAGATTTTTTAGAATATCCAGGTGTATGAACAGAAGCACTCAACTATTCCATAAGATAGCCTTACTGCATTTGTGTACAGGGCTTGTTTTAGTTCACTTTAAAACATTGTATAGCTTCTTTTGGGATGTGTTGATTTACTAAACTGAACCTTACAATGGGATGTACTTTAACAATGACTCTACAGAATAAATAAATAAATAAAATGAATTCATCACTGTCCTTTATATAGGGTAGTATTTCTGAATACATAAGAGCATGGGGGTAATGAAAGGAGCTTCTGCTTTGGAATTCTTTACTGCTGTGCCACCATAGAACAGCACTTTCACCTGCATTCATGATGACAATACTTCTGTGCCTCACAAAAGGTATTACATCTCATTATCATTGTGTTACCTGTCATGTACCTGTCACAGATGTATAAAACCTCATACAGGAGATTTTTCCCATTAACAGCTTAGCTCCACTTGCTCATCAAAAGAGAGCTGCTAGAGTCACCAGCTTTTTTGCTAACTCTTTGAATTCTAGCAATATTTGAGAACTTGCCATGAACTTCGAGGCAGTGATTGTCCCCCCGTGACTGGCTCTCTGCAGCCAGGCTTTTATTCAATTATTTTAAAGAATTATGCCTCACAGTAACTGAATGAAAAAAAAATCTACATGTGAAAGAACCCAAACATTCAACTGTATATACTGTGTCAAAACACAAAACATTTTATTTGTTAAAATAAACATGCTTCTGTTTTCCAAGAAAAGTGCTCTAAAGGGTTTTGTACTGCCTAGCTATAGGAAAATAAGTCAATTCCAGAAAGCTTCTTGTATAAAAATTGCATGAGCAGTTTCATATGAGTTGCTGTGCTGCACTGAAACAAGTTAGGTGCTCTACAGTAATAAGGGAATTAATATGGAAATTGATGCTAATCAGTTAATGTGTAATATTATTCTTACTTTGCAGTTTCTGGCCCCACTTCAGCTCCACTGCCTATTTTATAGTGTTTTCAGAGATTTGGCTGGTAAACAAGAGTTGTAGTCAGGAGTTAGGCACAGGAGGGAGGTGAGGAAAAGACAACATTCTGAGACATAGTGAGCATGGAAGTGTGTAGCAGCTCTGAAAGAAATGATATGTTCACATGATATTGACCAGATACATGCTCAGAGCATCATTGAAGTAATGTCATTGCAAAAATATTCCGGTTCCCAAAGGCCTGCACAAAGAGAAGGTGAATGAATGTGTTGTTTGTTTGTTTAGTTTAATTTAGTTGATGATACTAATATAATGTTGGTTTGCTTTTTGTTCTTTCTTTTTAAAGATCAATTTTTTTTGTTTTGTTTTTAGGACAGCTGATGTTCCCATTACCTAGGACTCTTAAGAGCTCTTCTGCAGCAGAAAAAGGAGTCTCATCAGTCAGTTTATAAACTGAAGAGAGGATTTTGGTAGACATAGGAAAATTATCTGCCACTGTATTATTTCTGTTTAAACTGCTGTGATTTGGAGCCTATGTTTTTGTTTGTTTGTTTGTTTTATCTATGACTGGATTAGTGTGATCTCTGCCATGCAGTCAGGGGTTGCAATGGTTTTCCATCTCTTCTTGACCACATGCAAATGTTAGACAGTTGAATTGGGCATTAGGTTTGAGCTTGAAAGTGCTGACATTGTTGAGAATTGTCTAAGAGCAAAATATTGCCTAGAATTAAATTCAGTGAATATATTTCTCTCCAGTGGCTTTATGTAGAATTGTATGTGAGGTGCAGTTTTGTTGCTGGCATGCTAGGTTGAGCAGAAATGCATGATAGTTCCAAATAATCCGTGAAGACCACTTTGTCTGTTTGTAGTGCTAGTGAATTTAGACAACCAGGATTGTTTAGGGGTATTGGGATTTTGCCATCCCTTTCTAACACCTCTGATTTTTCAGTAGGTTGTAAAGGTGCTTTTAATGAGCATGAGTGATCTTGGCCTAAATTGTGTTGTCTCATACCAAAATTAGTACTTTGGCATTTTCGGAAAGTATCTGCCTATTATTATCTGCTACCAAAAAATATTAATAAGGCACTCCCTGGGAAGAGAACTGATGTTAACAATGCTGAGATGTACATCTAGTTAGTGCCTTTAAAGGCTGAAAAAGGGCACAGTCAATGGACTGTAACTTTTTTCTTGTTTTATAAATTTACATGTGCTTGTCATTTTTGGCATAATAATCAAACTAATAAAGTTTCCAGCTCTGAAGATGATTCTAGTTCATTGCACTGAAATGGCTGAATCCATAAGCTACCCACTAAAACTAAATCATTAAGTAGCAACTAAAATGAAATATGTTTATAAAGCTATTTCCAGGTATTATCTAATGGATGCATATCATCATACCACATCATTTTATTTTCTCAGCAAATTGTTTTTAGGGGATATGTGCAGCAGAGTACTTACAAAATTTAATGCAATTCAATGTAATGAAGAAATTTGCATTAGAAGCACAGTCACTTACAAATGTTATGGGACAAGCAGCATTCTATTAGAAGGCATTTCAAATGTTTCTGAACAGCAGCTGAGGAGGATATTTCCTGATGTGGCTCTATTACTGCAGCACATTTTCTCTTCATCTGTAACTACTTCTTAAAAATAGAAAAGGCAAAACGGAAACTTCAGTTACCGGAGAATACAAAGGACCTCAATTCATCTTTTGAGAGAAGTAATGAGCAGAAGGCAGCAGTTAGTCATCCACTGAAGCTTTCCAGTGGAGACACTCTGATAATTTGATTGCTCATTTTGAAATAGAAGTTCTCCCTGTCCCCGGAAGGTTTTTCTTTTTCTTGGCAGCTCTGATAGGTAGTTTGTTTCATGAAGAAAAGGTAATGAATAATGGCTTATAAAATCTTCTCTGTTAGAATCTCTCTTCTCCCATCCTCCTTCTCCCGTTGTTTCTTCCAGATTTTTATTGGAAAGGCATCAAACACTCTTTTGAGAAATCAGGCACTATGTATGACCAGTTTGTAGGAGTCTGTTATAAGCTATCACTAGGCTAAACAAATGCCATTGGAAATTCCCTGTCCTTATTTTTGTAGTCTCCAGTTTTTTTAGTCTCTTTCTTCTTTATGTCCAAGCACATGAACACCTTTAACTATATTCTTCATCTTGTTTTCTCTGATCTATCCCAAGTTGCTTTGTGTCCTGGGGCCTTCTTCCAATGATGCAGGATGTCATTCTGCCACTCTGCATCTCTGTAGAAGTTACTTTTGCTACTACTAGAAAACTGCATGCTCTAATGTTGTGTAATACAATAAAAAAGTATGTGATCTCTCTAGTTCATTGAGGCACAAGCATTGACAAATCTATAAGCCTTTGAAAAATTTGGTCTGTTTTGTTGTGCAGTGGAACAGAGAGCTCGGAGGTGGAATCAGTGCTGTGTGGGGAAAGCTATTATTTCACCTCTACGATAACAGCCGTCTATCTACAGCTATTTCCCAATTGGTGTTTTGAGGACCAAATTTAGAGATTTGTTTGCTTGCTTTGTTCACCATTTGGATTTTAAACTGCCCCGTTAATTATTTTAAATGACAACTAAAATTTTAACAGCATGCCCATAAAAAGTGCAGACATAGAACACTTATTCCATAATTTGTTCTCTTCACTGCCAAACTTCCCCAACATTTTAAAAGCAGACCAATTTTTTTTTCTTTTTCCAGCACACACACAGATGTCTGCAGATGTGCTTTCTGTACACCTTCAGAGACGCTTCCTTCTTCCAGCCCACAGTGGAGGAAGCTTCTAATCTAAAACGTTATTTGAATTTTGGCATTGATACAATGAGGAAAGGACAGTTTTGACATTTCCACTTTCTTTCAATTCTAGGGGAGTATTCCCCAGAAGCTGAAGACCAAGATACCAGCATAATGGATGAAGCAGAATAGTAATTTCTTTTATTTTTTTTCCAGAGATACAATTTTATCTAAAATAAAATGTTTGTGATAACATGAGGGTTGCTGACATTGACTGTCATCATTCTGTCTTGGTGTTGGGACTGGTGTTCCAAATGCATGATCATTTTTGTAAACTAATGGGCAGAATACCTCCATGAAGAACCATGAGAAGGTATGAAACAAAAATGTATATAGTATTAGGAGGGGAAAAAAAAGTTCCTATTGTCAATCTTTTACAGACTTGTACGTTTACTTTATATTAAGCTTTGAGCAATATATGTGCTGTTTTGTGTTTGCTTTATTTTTCTTCTTCCCTTAAAAAAGGGGTGAGGGGAGGAATTTTTTAAGGGCTTTCAATTATGTTTGGGATTTTACTAGTAAATATGTTAATAATGAGAATCACAAATTGCTATAGGGTATTTGGAACTGAAATATAGTACCCACTGTCTTGTCTTTGCTAGGAGAGTTTTTAAGATGAACTGTGGCCACTGGCAGACCCTCCTTTTCCTCAATCCCTGTGTAATGGTTCTAAAACTATTTTTCACTGCATAAATGATGTTAACATATTATCTGTTCTCTTTATCCTGGCATAGTATATTGTGCGACAAGTGCTATGAATATATTCTGGTAGACTTTTCTTAAGGATTATTACACCTTCAGGATTGGCATACATATTAAAGTTAGCCAATCAACTTAAAATCATTCTCAATGCAAATCAAGTTTAGATAACTATTAAGACTATAAATAAGATGATAATTTTTAATGGAGATAGGTGTACGGAAGTGACAAGAAAAAGTCTACATATCTCCCGCTATTCATGGCAAGCAAGATCTTTTAAGGTTATTGTTCAATCAGTAACTTTGTAAAGGATGGTTAATGAGCAATCTTCGATCAACCTATCAATGTATCATCTATCCAGTGTGAGGGAGTAGTCAAATGCAATATCATTGGAACATGTGAATTGGCAAGCATATTTTATACATAAATGTGTATACATACATGTGGGAGCTTCTTAACAGTTTTTGGTTGGTAATAGGCAGAATGGTTACCAGACTTTAGAGTGCTGATGATTTGGTATGATCTAGTCCCTACATTTTGTCTTTGGAGGATGTTCTTATAAGTGGATTTTTTTTCAATAACTATAGTAGAATAAAAGACATCCTGTTAAAAGGGGTGGGTGGGGTGGGGTGGGGTTGGGGAATGAGATAAAAATGGCATGATAGTAGCTGTTTATAATACATATTAATTGTGTAGTAATTATATAGCATTTTGATGGGTATACATACAAAATAATTTAACATAAAATAAGCAACAACTTTTAAACTAAAACTGGAACATTTGTAACTTTTTAACACTCACAATCTCTCAAGCAAATTGGTCTAGTTTATTTGCCGTGGTGGTGGTATATTGACTAAAATCACTGTGAAGAACTGCCACCAGTGTTAGACTCTAAACTGCATGTGTACTTCTGTCAAATAAGTTTGGTTTGCATGTCAGAATTGTGTTAAAAAATTCTCACTGTGGAAAGATGAATAAGTATATTCACTGCAAATGGACAAAAACAAATAAAAAACAACAAAAAAAAGTAGTACATGAAGGCTCAACTAATGTATGAAGAGAGACCTATGCAATTCTCAAGTGCAGGCTGAAATTCTGTATTGTGCATTTCAAATAATAATCCTAAAAGATCGTTATGACTATTATTCAAATAACAGTTCTAGAGTTTCTGGGACTGTAGGCATCAATGAAAGCAGAGTAATTTCAAATAGCTCTACAAAATAATTTTCTAAAATTTTGACAAAATCAATTTAAAAAAAATTAAACATTAGAAAATGAGTTGAAAATGTAAGAAAAATTCCACTGGGATTTATCACCTCACTTTAGGTTGCAGATTTGCAATTAAGTTGAATGTCATTTGTCACAAAGAGAGTTTTCCAGTCTTTTCTTCATAGTAAAGGAGAAGGATTTCTGGAAAATTCTGGAAATGAAAATATCCAGCAGCTGCTTCCTGCAGCTCCTATAAATATATTTCAGCTGTATTTTTATTTGGGGGGCCTGTTTCTACAACTTCCTTAATGAATTCTGAAAGAGCAAAGAAGGGAATTATACTTTAGAAATTGAGATTATTCAGTATATTAAAGGATCAATCTATCATGCAAGATATGTAACAATTAGTCCAAAATGGTTTGATCCTTGTGAGTTTCATCATCTCAGGAGAATTATAAATCAGAGGCATGAACCTATAAATGTAACCTATGGAAGGATATAGACTCCACAGCAGTATGCTTCATCAGCTTATTTGGCATTGTGGTTTAGGTGGAGTGACATTACATAATTTGTGATGACTTTGTTCTGACATCTTCCCATCACAAAGGATTGATGGACCAAAGTCACAGAAATATCATTGGTGATAAATTCAAGACAGACTTTAATCTTTCTCACCTGATGTAACATCAAAGAGGAATAACACAGCCTGCAAGATATTTAAGACAACTTATTAAAGAAAAAAGATCCACAACTGACAGATTGAGTGAAAATTGTATTGATAATTTAAGGTGCATTTTCCTTCTGAGTTTGTACGGACTTCACACATAAAGCTTCCAACTAGCCAGAATTTTCAAGAAAGAAGCAAACTTCTATAATTTTATGGTTAGTGTATTTCCTATGTCTCAAGAAGTTTTAATGTTAATTGTTAAAAGGACATTGAAAAAGTGATCTGTCCTGTACCTAATTTGAATAATAAAAATGTAGTTTTTATTGAGAACAATGCTGTCAACTGCTTATTCTTGAAATCAGGACTCTAAATTATATTTAAGGCTGATGCACTTTGTCCTTAATAACTCCAAGTGTTTGCTTTAAGTGCATGAAAGAGAAGTGGGTTTATCTTTTGGTTCTTCCATAATGAATAGGTAAAGCTAGGCAACTCCAAAAAGTGAATCATTTCATACCTTGTTCCTTATTCCTTTTCAGTGGATTTTTAATGAAATGTGATACTCAGAATTTACTCTCCTCTTTCCATGTTAAAAATCTAACTACTTTTCAAAAAAAGGAATGTTGAAATTACAGTCAGTATATGCGGTCATATTCTGTTTTGACCAGTGATTTTGAGTTTCATTCTTCATGCAAACCTGCCTGGATACAGTCTGGGGGCTTTATTTGAATGCCTTGTGCTCATCTAGTGTATTTCTGTTGTAATTGTCTCAATTGTCTCATTTTAATAACTATGATCTCACATTCAGTAATGACTAATCTATTGAATCGAATGCCAGTAGAGAATCCCACAGTCAAGATGGTGAAAAACTGGGGTGAAATATTGATACAACAAGTTTTTTAGTATAAACACTCATCCAGTAGAAAGAATTGATATTGTTATATCATTTCACGCACAAGTCACAAAAGGCCTTTACTTGCTATTAACTTTTGGCCATTTCTAAATTGGGCTGAATTTGAACCCTTTACCTCAAAGTGAAAGGCTCCAAATCCCATTACTAAACCTGTGATCCATGCAGTTCTCTTCAACATATATATTTTTTCCATTGTAGAAGTTCTCTTGCTACACTGACCTATATTTCAATGCAAAGAAATGGGTAAACCTGATTTTTGAAATTAACATCCCATTGTTATTTCAATAACACATTTGCAATTACTACCTTTTCAAAAGCTAGTCTCTTCCAGATTGTTTCTTATTATATTTTTTTCTCTTGCTAGAACTGTCACTTTTCTCAAACTTAGAAAACTGTTACTTTAAGAGACATCTTGGAATATAAAACAAAAGGCTTATGGAAACTATCAATGTTTCTCTGATTTCTTTTTCAATTCAAACATAGCAAGTTTAACTGAATTAGAATGCAGAAAGGAAAAAAAAAAAGCTACCTTATTTTTTTTAACTTTGTTGTTGTTAGAATGCACAACAATAAAGTATAGTTTGCTTGAATTGTTAAGCAATAGCTCCTTTAAAAGCAATGTTATATCTGTTTTTGTAAAAATAATACAGGGCCTGAAAGGTTATTGACATTTCAGCAGGAGAAATAGATTTTGAGTTTTTGGATAATAACATGTCCTTTAGAAAATTTTGTAGACATTTCATCAAAGACAGTGTAATTAACCTTAGAGCAGTGGATAAAACTCACCACTGGTAATCGACAGAGTAACTTTTGTCTTCTAATGGCTGCTGTTCAGTTGTATGGTACTGTTTCAATAGCACTTCTTTTCACACCGAAGCTGTATCAGAACTCTGCACCACCACCCTACAGAGAATTCTGCCCCCTCCCTCTCTACGCAAATACCTACTAAATAGTGTTTAAGAAATGTGGCTTGTATATGGAAGTTTAAGCAATAAGTCAGAAGGAAAACAACAATAAATGTTTATCTCACTTGAAGAGAACAGCATTGGTGTAAGATACCTGTGAGCTTTATGTAATAAGGGAGTAGTGGGAAATTTTTATTATTTTTCTAATCTTGGGAGAGGAGGAGGAAAGGTAAAATCTTTAAATGTTTGGTGGTAGTGTATCTTCTTTACAAATAAAAAAAAAAGATGTTTTCCTATGCTGCATGATTTATGTCTGCAAATATTAGCTGATGTTAAAAGGAAAAATGTACATGCATCTGAATGAAGAAAGTACTTATGGAAGGGTAAATATATTCAGGAAGAAATCAAAATATCTTCATACAGTTGCTACAGGTTACTCTACAAAGCTAAATATTCATATAATACAAATAAATATTATAGCTTCTTCTAAAGAGGGTGCTAAACATTCTTAGCTTTACTGCATAATGACCTTTTGAATTTGAAATACTCCTTTTGAAAGTACGAAGCAGTGTTCCTTTCTTTTAATGTCTTGTGGAGACTTGTGTTGATGGTTTCCTTTACAGGCTAGCCTGTTAACTGTCTAGAAGACAAATTCAGTTGCTTTTTTTTTTGATACTAAAGTCCAGTTTCATTGGGCCAATATGTTTGATTGTAGTTTGTTTCATTCTGTTTACTTCTGTCTGCTAACAAAAACTTGCTTTGGAAACAGCAAAGGGAATTAGTCTAGGTGGTCTTTTAGGAATTAGAAAAATGCACAACTGTATTTGAAAATACTGAGATTGAGGACTTAATGATTTCTCCAGATACATGAAATTAAAAATAATAGTAAAAAAAAAAAAAAAAGAATTTGTTGATTTTTTTCTGTGATAAAACAACATCTAAGAGATGCCTGTAAATGCTTTTTCACTGCTTCAAAATATCAGTAGGCAGTATTTATAGGTTTGTAGGTATTCTTGTAGCTTATAACTGCCAAAAGATGGTCTTAATCAAAGCAATAAATTCAATAGCCAATAACATAATCTTGTCCTTCCTTGCAATTTGTATCATTTAAGTACTTCATGTTGTACTTAGTACATCTTGCCATTAGTTCATTACACAGTCCGTCTGAATTGGTCATATTTATCTTGTATCAATTCTGCTTAACCTCTTACCTCATCTACCCTAACCTTAGCTGTTTGCACACTGCACATCCTAACTTGTAATTAATCTCTTCTTTAAGTGAATAGCTTTTATATTCAGCCTCTGATATGCACAATTTCAATAATTTCTTTTCATGCCCTAGCATATTTTATGACTTCTTGGTAATGATTATTTGAACATGGATGTCTCCTAAGCATTTCTCACCTCCCAGATCCTCCTTGGACTTGCTGTCCCTGGGCAGAATCTCTGCACAGTCACAGCAGTTGCCCCATTACTTTATCTCCTTCTGACAGATGTTGTTTTCTTTGTTTTTGTCTATCATGGTTCTTCATTTCCCATAGAAACCTGTTTGCATGGCCAATTCAACTTGATATTTTAGCTCTTTCTTGTCCAGAGACAGGAGTGGTGCCCCTAAACTGAAAGGCTGCCTGGACCTGGGTCTTCCAGATTGAGGATGAGGAAGAAGTGTGCCTACCCTGTAAATTCAGTCTCAGTGGGATGACTCCAGACTAAGCAAGACATCAATAGGTTTTGTGATGCTCATTACAGTCCTTCATTTCTTAGGGGGAAGACAAATCAGAGTTCATATAGACACTAAAAATATGTAGTGCTTCCAGTGCTCTTAGGTTTTGAGAGCAGCTGCAGCGGTAACATCTCCTCATTTCATGTCTTTATAGGGTTTCTTTACAGCCACTATAAATGCAAGTTTTTTTTTTTTTTTTTTTTTTTTCCTGAAATCAGGGAGATAATTTTCTTAGAAATCAATGACTTTGGGTCTTTCTTGTCTAGAAGAACTTTCTACTTGTCTCAGGTGAGAAGGACTCTACAGATCTTTTTTAATGTGCCAAGCAGAGAGGTAAAAACTGCATTGGAACATCAGGTTTTCTGTGTATATAGGTATAAGACAATATCTGTACCTTTGCCAAGCTTTTGGTTTGTCAGAATAACACATAATTTCATGAAATTAAAATAAAACTTGCAAGAATCTGAGAGTGTAAATTAAAGCATAAAACTTTTAATGGTTAGTACTCAGTATATGTTGGCCTCTCTGCCTCAGCTGAGGCACCTGCACATTGAGCCTCAGCATTTGCAACTATATGTCTTAATTTGGCACTGAATCCCACAAGCCTTTTTCACATGACTACCCTGCTGAATTTCATCAGAACTGCATCTATGAATAACATTATAAAAGTTGATTAGCTTCTTTTGAGGTTCTTGAGATTTTAATGCTGTGTAAATACTATGCAGATGTATCATGCTATAAAGTAGTAATAATTGTTGTTCAGAAATTTATTTTCAACTATTATTAAAATATTATTGAAAGATGATAATTACAGGAAGGGGGAAAAGAGAACTGTATCTAGAATAGACTGAAAAGCATTTTTCTTCTGCTTACTTACTACTCCATCTCTGATTAGATTTTTCTATTCTTCAACACACTGTGAAATGTGGTCCTGAATACTGATAAGCCGTAATGCAATGGTAGTAAATTCAACACACAATAAAATAAATTTTCAATGAGTGGTTCTTGATAAGGCAGGATATGTGTTCCTATGCAGGCACCTGTACTGTTTTTGATCAAGGTCTTTCAAAGAAATATTAGGCTGTAGAATACAGAAATTGGGTGTACACACTAAGTTCCTGATGAATATAATCATCCCGTAGTTTATCTTGTTATTTGTGTTTCAAAGGCTCATATACATAACAGCAACAACGACAAAAGTAAAAATAAAATAAAATAAAATAAAAGTATTAATGTCTTGTTGCAATTGACCTAACTGTAGCTACCAGGTGAAAAGTCCTCTTGCTTATGATCCAGTCTTTGCAATTAAAATCAGATGTTTTTATTCATAAATATATCTCCTGAAAAGAGAAAATAGGCAATGCTCCTTCAACAATCAAAAATAGAAAATACAATAAACTACTAAAGAATTAGTTGCCTAAATCTCTGAATGAACATCTGAAATCCTGAATACTTGCTTATCACAGCTATCTCAGTTTCAGACCATCTGAAAGAGAAAATAATAATTTCTTGGGTTTGTCTCTTTTACAGTATCAGACAAAACAGTTCTGGGGTTTTATTTGTCTGTTGGATTATTAATGGTGGAATTATTGATGAAATATTTCATATTTAACAATTGTCAGTCCCTGGTTCTTCTTTGTTGTTGTTCTTGTAATTTCAAATGTTTTTTTATTTTTTCTTTTGCTTTAAAAGTAAATTGGGGGATATTTATTGAATTGATGAGAGCCATATTTCATTTGGCCATAAATACAGTTGCGGGACAGTATGTTGGAGAATTTTTCTCTTTAGAGTGGGCAAGCTCTGCTGGCCCTATTGAGTTCTTGAGTACCACGGTGCCTTAACTGTTTTTGTTATTAATTAATTAGTTTATTTATTTATTTATTTTCCCACATGCTAGTACATTTTCTTTTCTCTTTTGACAGGCTCCAGTGTCCAGCCAGTTCAACATCTTTCTAGTTTAGGTCTTTTATTGCAGTTACTTAAGGTCTGTGGAGCAAGAGAAAAAAGTACTCTATTCTTTCATTAAAAAAATAAAAAATAAAATTCATGAGAGCTGCTATGTAAAGCAGCAAAGGGATTTGAGTCACTGTAGAAAATCACAGTGAGGTGATCAAAGGGAGACATTTGTGAAGAAAAGTGTGAGGTTTTGAATGGAAAGGGAAGAGAAAATGAGGTTAGGTGGGGAAGGAAAAATGCCATGTTTCAAGGAGAGGAAGAAGATAGTAAAATTATTTTAGAGAGATGAAATACAAAATTTAATAGAAGTGTCTCACAGCAGAAAAAGGCAATGGATATGCATGGAAGTGGGAAAGCCTGGAAGAAAAGTCTGGAGGGAAGGAAAATATAGTAGTGTTGTCGGGACAGAGCATGAGTCTGTCAGATTGGGCAGTAGGAGAGAAACGAAGTATACTTGTCCTTGAGGAACTGGAAAATGAAATAATGTGAACTTTTAACTTTTTAAAGTTATAAAGAAATCTCCTACACAACATAATAAACAAAATTGTTCTATCCTGCCACACTTTATTGAGGATCATACACCTTCATGAGGGTTTTCATGAGTATTGTGATCCTCCCTTGTTTATTAAAGATGCAAAGGGATAACATCCTTTCTTAAACAAATCACCTCTTCTAAGGCTATAAAGAAGTTCAAGTCAAACAAACAAACAAGAAAAAAAAGAAAACAACATTTTTTGTGAATGTTAAAATAATTCTGAATTATAGTCTATTAAAATTGAGTCATCTGTCCATCTCAGTTTAAAATTATGTTGGCCCCTTTGCCAACATCATTTGATATCAATGATGTCAAAATATAACATGAAAAACAGAATATTTAAATCAAATATTGAAAGAAATTATGTGGAAAAATAGTTTTTCACCAAATCCAGTAATATAGTCCTCATGTACTATTTCATACGAATATTTCCTGAAGTGGAATAACAGCTTGGGCAGCATCTGTGTTTGTTAGAATTTCAATCACTGCTGTAGATTCCTCTTTACTATTAATTTTAGTTGCCATTGTATTTAGTTACTTTACTTAATGTTCTTAAACATTGCCTAAGTGATAAAATACCTGAAAATTGTCAGTAAGTAATATGGTATTTTTTATCTTCTTACTAGTAACAATAATAATAGAATATGAAATACTCTCCAGCTCTCGTTTAACAGAATGTCAATGTCATTGGAATTCTTGAATAATCAAAAGAAAATATAATTTCATTCTAATGGACTAAGATATTCAAATGTATTTTGATGAATGAGGAGTATATTGATGGAAATTGCACAGTCTAATTAGTTCATGCAGATGCCATATCCAGACTGCATGATACGTATCAGTAAGTGACAATATTGCGTTGCTTCTACTGTTTTAATTCACAGACAAGAAAAAAATCTGTTTTGCTTTCATTTCAGCATATACTAATACAGCAAGTACAATATATTTTCCTTTAGCTGTCCAAATGTGAAAAATAGTGTGCATATCATCTAGGAATCCCTTAAACAGCATAAGGTTTCAGGGTGAACATTGATCTTTTAACTCTTCTAGACCAAATGAAAATAAAAACTCAGGCCCTTATTTGAAAGCTAACTAAATTAATATTGACTTCAAAATGTGTGAGTCTAGGTGACTACACGAGTATTTTATTACTGAGAGCAAAGTAATCTGAAGTCCTAGTTTAGAATAAGAAGCAGCTTCCAGCGAATAAAAACTTAAACTGTATGTTTTGCCACCTTAAACTGTAAAGATATTTTCTGACTGGCAGCGGCATACATGCAATCTTCCACCACAGCTATGATCACTCACTAAAAATACACAAAGGTTTTTACATATCAAGGTTGCTTTTTTTGTTGTTTGTTTTGTTTCTCTTTTAAAATCAAAGGTTGGAACAGAATATACAACTTCACTTTAAAGATTTTCAGAGATATTGGCCACAACAGCTTGAATCTAAAAGCTCCTATATCCCACAAACACTCTTGAAAATATTCTTCTAAATGTCACTTATGGTGTAGTCTAAAAAGGGCTTCAGATCTTAAATGTTTCTCCTCCAGCTGTAATTCAGCTCTATTATAGAGCTCTCAGATTTTTCTTTAATATTTTATTATCTGCATCACATTTGGGGGAAAAAAAAAAAAAAAGCTATGAGCTATGGCTAACTGTAATGTATCCTACTGTGCTATAGGGCACAAATAGACAAGCTCAAGACTACAACGAAGCACTTCTAAATATTTTTGTGGTTGGAAATTTCACGAAAAAACAAATGATTACTTGGTATAATATTTAAACTTATAGTTATGTTCCCCTATTGGAAGCAGAGTAAAGGATGTAAAGGGAGAGGGAAAGACTGTGTCCTCATCTTCCAATTACATGATACAGATGCTTAAGACAGCTCTTGGAGGCATATTAATCATCTGTCAAATTGCTATTTAGCTAAAGGCCCAAATGATATTTTCCAAACTAACACTATGGTTTTTAGATTTTTTCATAACTAGTGTAATGGTTTAAAGGTCAGTTAAAGGAGAAGTGTCATTTTCATTTCATTTAATGACACTTAATACTCAAAAGATTTACCTTTAGTATATTAAAGATAAAATAATGCTTTCAATGCCTACTAGTAGATTTAATCTATTTATTTGAATTGTGACTACACAGTTTTCTCTGAATCCTCTCTTCTCAGTTAGAATGTGGTCATTACAATGTCTACTGTGAACAGAGGATAATCTGTTACATTATTTGTACTCCTTCAACTGTGAGCTTCACTCACAGGCTTCTGCTCTCTCAGCTGGTAGTTTGTTAGCTCTCAGCAGAACGTAATGATACCTTCAGTCTCATAGTCACTAACGGAATGGTCAGATTTCTGCCTTAGAGAACTTAATGTCATGCATGAACTTATGTTGATGCAACTCTAATATCCTTCTTTCCCTCTTACTTCTATATTCAATGTGTATTTTTAAACAATATGTCACAGAAGGCAGCTAGATTATCTGAAGAAAAACATTGCAAGGAGGATGGCAAATACATACTTATTATTAACTATTATTTTGATGAAGCTTAGTGCTTTCCAGTGAAAGGGAGGGAAGTACAATCATTTATCACAAAAATTTGCCTTCTAATTGTATTGGTTCTTAGAAATTAAAACATTTCTTTTGTGTGTGATTTATTATTTCATGTTCATGTAATTCTTGTCAACAAACTATTTTTTATGTCTTGTTCAATTATCTGTAAGGTTCAATACGGTCTTTCAAAATAAAACATAAGTCTTGATAAGGTCACATGCAACAATTGCTTCTTTTACAGACAGTAGCTGAAGGGTGGAAATTGTTTTAAAATGACATTACTCAAAAGCAAGTCCAAAAATTCTATTAATTAAATGAAACAGACAATGTTCAGTGCTATGCTCAGTAACTACAAATATGTTCTTACCAGTCCTTTAGTGACATTATCAGCCATGGAAAAAGGCAAACTTAGAAAAGCAAGCAGTTGCGAGTGAATTACATTGTCTGGGGAGATGAATACAACATACAAAAGCAAAACTGAAATGACTATACTGCTTCTATTACCACTGCAAAATTTTACCTTCCAAAATGGTTTAGTATAAATTCAGATATGAGGTGTGGGAATAAGCAGATATTACTTGTAGTTTGAATAAATAGTCCACAAACTGTAAACGTTAAGCAAGAGAAAACTTCTATTGAAAACAAGCAACTGCATTGAAAGTATGGAAATTATTTAAAAGCCAAAACCAAGTCAATGGTTTTGTTAATAAAAAGGGCAAAACTACCACAAATCTCTTTGACATTTATGTTTGCAGAGGTAGATATGTAGAATATACTCCATAATAGTTTACTTTACCTGCAACATTTGACCTTCTTTTTCAGAAACACCATGATTTATTTGCACATGTAAATCTGAAATATGAACTGTCTTTTAAGTCTTTGAGACACAATTAGGCTCATAATAAGATTTGGAGAGCGTGTGTACCGCATAAATACTATTGTGATCATTAACTTATGAGTATCCAGGCTCAATAGAGAATTACTTCTAAATATGGTGGTTATAAGTGTACTGTACCATGTAACATACAACAGTTTCATTTTGACAAATATTTTGTGATTAAATTATAATATAATTAATATACCTACATGTTAAAAATGCATTCATTAAATATGAAGGGAATAGACTGATGATGAGCCCCTACTAATATTTCGTCCTTCTGCAGATGTGGAACTGTGACAACCATCAAACTGATTCCAAAGACATTGCTATGCAGATAAGATTTAGTCAAAATCATATTTCAAAGTGCTACTGCTTGCTATTTTTTTTTAAATTTTAAGCTTGGGAACTAACCTTAATTCTATCAGGCATGTTTTGTTTGTTTAAAAAAAAAGAAAAAAAAAAAGAAAAAAAATTATGAAGGTTATATTTTTGAAAGTAAATTTAGATTAATTATTAAATGGTTCATGACCTTGCTGCTTTTTGGATGAAAACATATGCTGACAAAGAAGTAGTTTTAATCAACACAGAATTATTTTAGGATATTGTATTAGAATTGGATTTCAAATCCTAATCCAAGGGGTGAATAACTTCATCTTCTTCTGAGAGAATACGATTTGCATTGTTGATCTCTTGATTTCAATAAAGAGTACAAATCTATTTGCACTTAAAATGGAAAAGAACTATAAAGTTAGAAATTATGAAAATTGAGGTAAGCATGAACTAATTTGAGTTTCTTAGCCTGATGCCTAGATGACTTGCTCAGGAACAGAACAACAAGGTTTTAAATGCCTAAAGATGGCTGGGGGAAAGGTAAGAATAGTCCATTTTGCTATACAGCATAGAGGAAAGGGAATGCGTTTAACATACAGCAGAGAAAGTAGGGGCTATATATTAAAATCATATATATATTCCTGATAATGGGGGGAGTTTTTTCTAATAACTCGTTATTAGAAAAGATTAGATATAGAAAAGAAATTATGCATGGTTTCATCTTCCATTTAAGATTCACATTTGGAACGTAGGAAAATTCCAGCCTTTACTATTGCACACACTTCCTGTGAAACCTAAAATCCACTTAACAACAGTGCTAAAGAGCAGAAGAATAGATACTATCTGTGTATCATTCATCTTTGAAACTCATTTCTTCAGAGTACTACTTGATACATGAGCAGATTTTAATGAAAACATATATTATGAAGTGTGTATTTAATGAGAAGCAGTAGTTTCACCAAGGAATTACAATGAATGTTTCTGCCAGAACATACCTGATGACTTTGAAGTAGAACTGGTTGCTTATATTCACAATGACTGGAGACAACTTTATGCAATAACCCAATTATATATTCTGAAGTAGGGTTTTGCCAGACATTTAGGTCATCAATATTCAGATGAGTATTCATGTACTGGGCTGTCTTACCTGGATATTTTCCTAGAGTGTAGTCCCTCAGAAACTTGCACTGACAAAACAGAGGAGAGAGTGAATTGTATGTGCAGAAAGAATGGGCAACAGTGGGTGAAAGACACAGGGAAGTTCTTAAGCTGGCTTCATAGTCAAATACTTCATGTGTTGTAAATGAATTCTGAATGAATCCAAAGTCCCTGGACAACCTTGGACATACAGAATATTAGTCTGCAGAACCTCTAAGGAATACATGTTCTTATTAATTCCACATCAATAAACATAACTTATAGTATCAAATGAATTCTACTGTTCATTGTGTTCATTATCTCATCATCTTTATAGTCTAGAAAATAGAATTAGGCATGTGCAATACAGACAGCCTCCAAAACAGATAATGTCTCTGGTTCTTTCCTGCTGTTTAATAACACATAGATCTATTACCAGGAATGCTTCATTTTGCTTGACAATTGGAGAATAAATTGATCTTATAGGTCATTTCACTGATATCACTGCTTTGTCTTTTGAATGGTTCTATCTGCTCTTTATGGATCCTATTCAATAAAGATGAAAATTGCTTTTGTTCTGAGCTGGATTATATGAATATTAAAATTTATGAATTGTAAACCTGGTAAAAAGGCTGAATCTTGTTACTAAATGGACTCATGTCCAGTGTCTTTTTTTTTTTTTTTTAATCTATTTTTAAAAGTAATTTAAAGAGATCTCTTTAGGTTTTATATCTATATTGGTACAGTGGATTTTATTTCATGAATCCCAGATTATATATATATTTTTTTCACATCATTGTAGAAATCTTAGAATTTGAAAGATGCACACAATTGATGCAATGACTTCGGAACCTACTTCTCAAGATTTCCACATTCTTTCATATTGTTTTTGTACAGCTTTCATTGGCCTACTGCTTATGTGTACCCGTGTTCTTTTTGAGAGTTCAGCCATTTCAAATCCATTTTGAAGTTGGCTGATTATGGTACCTAATTACACATTCAGTCAGTCTTTTATAGATGTGTTATTTAAGCCAGCTTTATAGCAATATCCGTTGGCTCAAATTGCTATAGAGTTGTCTATAGCACATTCTACAGTCTATATTCTTGGTCACTGAGAGCTGCATATCTCATATTGTAAAAAAAAAAAAAAATAAAAAAAATTCTTCTTTCATACACAATTTTTATTCAGTGTAATAATGTTCACAGTTCGCTATAAATTCTTATCGAGCAACACTGAATTAAAATTACTTAATTGTTATGATACCAACTACAGTATTCTAGCCCCTGTTCTGCTTTAGCTGTTTTTTGTGATATCAAAGTTCTGTGTGAAGTCTACTCAACCTGAGTGGACTGTATCATTTCTTTACCCTTGAATACAGTGCAAGAACATAATTGTGAATAGTGTTATGGCATTTTCTTATTGTGTGGATTGTTCTTGAGAGGTGCTAAAATATGCCTGTTGATATAAAAAAGCATAATCCACATAATCCACATAATTCACTTTTTTTTTTTTTTTTTTCCCCCATACGGTAAATTACATAGGAACACTCCAGGATAAAGCAGTTTTAAGAGATTCTGTTTGTACAACTGAACTTGCACATATGACAAAATACTGTGTTGCTAGTTGGTGTGGCTACACAAGCTAAATTTTCTATGGATAACAGAATGTTAAATATTATGTTTAACAAATATTACTGAAATTATAGTAACTAACATAAAAGTGGTAAGATCTTTGGGAATCCAGGTTTTAATTTGATGGTGGTACAGTAGGAAATGGAACTAGTCAGCAAAAAACAAAACAACGCTCTCTAATGATATGGCAATCTAAACAAGTAAAATGGCCAGAGAGCATAAGTTAAAAGTATTGTTCAGCATGACTGTAAATGAATAGTTGGTACCTCACAGTTTTATATTGCTTGGGGTGTTTGTTTGTTTGTTTGTTTGTTTTCTGCTCGTTAGTAGAACAACCAGCAAATTTAAAAGGGTGCTTTAAGAACAGCTATACAAAGGAAGATGACTGACTTTGCCATATCATTTAGAGCACATATTTAATAAGCTATGAAGAAACAGAACAGGAAGAGTACAACAGCATTTTTTTGATAATATTATCTCTAAGTGAAAGAAAAATGTCATTAATTGCTCAAATTTGGTATGGAAACCTTAACTCTGACATCCAACAAAATTTTCAGGCTTAGTTGAAGGACCCTGAAACAGAAATATGGATAATTTACATTCTTTTGGCAGGAATAAAGGGAACTGTAGGAGGATATAATGGAATGGTAAAATCCTAAATGCAATGAAGTTGGAAAATGAAATTCATGCATCAGCATTGTATCTCACTCATTATTAGTTCAAAATAATGTTAAGGCTAGAAAAGAGAATGTTTCATTGTTTGAACTTGAAATATGGTAAGCACTGTAAGAAAAAAAGTTTCAGAGGCATGGATTGATGGTAGATGTCTTTTCCTAGGGATGGTATACATAAAGATTGTAGAGGATGGTTTCACAATGTTTGATCTGATACAACTGGAAGCTCCTAAAGTCTTGAGGAAAATTACTGATAAATACTTTTTTTTGAAAACTAAATAGTATTAATTTAAAGTACATTTCAGCATTTACTCTGAACACTACTACTGTCCCCATCATACATGCTTAATGCAGACTGATTTAAAAAGAGTGTATCTCAGATATTATTTTGCAAAATAAAATAAAACAAATCCTAAACTACAAAATAGTATGCAGCAGAAAAAAAAAAAAGTATACATTTGTTATAAAATTATTACCTACTTCAAGGTAGTGATAGATAAACATCCTTTTTTGGTTGTGTTAAGAGATTGACAATTGACAGTGGGATTTTGGAGAAGGGACTACATCTTTTGGGGGATTTAGTAACATTCTGTACATTTTCCTGATCTCTCTGCCATGTTTATCTAATTTCTATGCACTGTTACTATTGATGTTATAGTTTCTGAAAGAAGTTTCACCACCCCACCCCTGCGTTGGATTGAAATGTAAATGAATCATGTACTTGTCTTTAGTTTCAAGTTCACCAGTCAAACTTGAAATAGACTTACTGAAAATAAAAATAAATAAATCTCCTTGTACTGCTCAATGTAGTGAACAAAAGACTTGTTACATAATGATATGTATATGCGGATGTGCAGCCCTCCTTACCCACCTCAGTCGTTGGTCCATTGGATAGGTCACTAATAAGGCACAACAGATTTTAAAACTGCATATAAAAGGAAATGTAGGAAGTTATGCTTTTTGACTTAATAATGTTACATACTATTCTATCTTTTAAAATGTTTTCTTTGTCTAGTAAATGGAGGTAAATGAGCAATTTAACAATACATTAAAATATTTTGTGCATTATGGTTTACTTCATCTGTAAATTGAGATGTAGGAAATGTTTCCATTCCACATATTCAAAAACGTCACAAAAGATTTATTCTAGCTCCTATTTTAAAAAGCTGAAAAAAAAAACAAAACAAAACAACAAAAAAAACAAGCAGTATATTTTTGACAGAGGAAGGGATATCAAGATGTAATGAAATGCCTGTTTAAACTGTCTCAGCAGTTTCATGGATTTGACAAATTTTTGCAGTCTTCTGTGTCTTTCGTGTCTGCATTTCACATATTTTTTGATATCAGTTGAACATCTGTGAAATAAAAAATCAGAATTCTGTTTATGAATTCTGATTAAGTTTATTAGTGTTTTGGATGTATCTGTATGGGAGTGGTATTTCCAGTTTGCATATGGGGCCTTTCGCTTCTGTGATATTTTTTTTCAGCTCAGTCTTCGGAAGCAGCTCAGAAAGGGGCTTGTTCAGAGCTAGCAGCAGAAGGCAGTTGCTTTAAATGCTGCTGCCCTGTAGGTTTTCTAACCCACAAGCTGACTACATTTAAGGAAAACTAGTTTGTCAAAGGGAGAGTGTTGTCAAATTGATTAGTTTCAGCAATGATTCCAGTCAGGTTTCTCATCAAACAGATAGAGTAAGGAGAAAGGCAGAAAGGAATGGAAGTGGAGCTGTTTTATTTCCAGTCATGTTCAGCAGCTGAACAGCTGAGGAAGACCCTCTACATCCAGAACCACAGATGGGGGTGAGACCTCCTCAGCAGTGTCAACACCAGTGCACAGGCTGCTGAGCAGGAGGACGTTTGCCATGAAAGGTTCTCATACTTCTATCAGACAGAAGAAAATAAACATGTTGCATCCCTTACTAGTAACCCATCAAATGGCTACTCAGTCATAACTATCCCATTAGCCTTGTACCTTTGTTCACTAGGTTTCCAGGTAATTGTAGGTGGATTCTCAGTTTGGCTGAGTCAACGTGGTAATACATGTGTTGAAAGGCTGATTTACTTATTTCAGCATTTTAAAGGCACTTCTTACTGTCCCATACTACTGATTTATGTTTTCTTTCCTCCAGATAACTTATTCCACCCCCCTTTCCCCACTCCCAACACACACACATTTCCTATTCCCACTTGCAGCTCTTTTCACTGTCAGCTCTCCTCCTTGTCTATCCCTTTGTTATACTTCCTGTTAGTCCGGGATCTGTAGACCAATATGCACCAGACATGTCATCAGCTGAGTGAGTGCAACAGTCACCTCAATCCTGGAATAATATTCTGGCAGATCATAAACAGTGGTATAGCTAGAAAAAGTGTAATTTGTGTTGATTCATCATACAGTGAGAAGTCAAATTAAGTGTATAATAAGTGAGCAAGAGATATTTTAGCAGGAAATGCAGCTGACAGGGGGAGATGAAATAATCTTTGGAAGGAAGTGACAATCTATTATCCACTCATCTCCATTTTTCCATCATCTGCAACTGTAAAATCCAATTTATAGCTGAGGATACTCTTTGCCATCCCAGTTTTACTATAAAAACGAGTGATTCCATTTGTTTTAGGTGCCAGGTTCGATCAAAATTGAGTACAAATGTTCTGTGTATCCTTGGAACCTGCATGAAATGTGAAACATACGCAACTCTTCCTAATCTGATACACAAGCCCCCCTTTTTTTTTTTTCTTTTTTCATTTTAGTGCATGGATGTAGCCTATGGCTTGTATGTGCATCAGTTGTTTAATTTAGCTTAAGGAGTCATTTCATATAGCCTCAGGGATAAATAATTAGGTATAATAAAAATAGGCATTTGTGGTTGTAGATTTAATAAGCAAAACTCCCATGCTTTGCAGTTGAAGATACAGAAAATAGAAATTCAGAGGAATAAAACTTTAAGTTCTAATTTTTCCCTATTCTGATCAGAATTTGTGGTGGTTTGACCCTGGCCTGATCTTTTATTGCTGAGCATGACATCATATGATGTAGGACATCCCTTTGGTCAGTGTAGGTCAGCTGTCCCAGCTGTGTCTCCTCCCAGTCTCTTGCCCAACCCCATCCTACTTGCGATGGGAGGGTGGGGGGGAGGCGGGTGGTGGTGGTGGGGTGATAGGAGGGGCAGGACAGAAAGCCTTGATGCTCTGCAAGCACTGTCGAGCCAAAAGATTGTGCTGTGTTATCAGCATAGCGTTAGCCACAATTGCAAAGCACAGCACCATATGGGCTGCTATGAAGGAAGTCAACTCCATCCCAGCCAGACCCAGGACAGAGTGTAGAGTAACCCCCTTAATAAACTGAGAGCTCTATGGCATTAACATTCTCGCAGCTGAAACTGTGTCTATTTTACAGGCAACATCTAAAAATATTCTAGTAGACATCAGTATTATTTCACAGCACTGTTTCTTTTAGTTCAATGTTGACTCATAAGCCTGTGAGAGAAAACTTAGTTCTCTAGGATAAGTTAAAAATGAAATAGTGAATCCTGCTCTCATATTCTGTAGAAGTAGGGGAAAATTTCTCATATTTGTACTTCCACTGTGAGTAACAAAAATCTTACTAAGAAAATAAAACTTCTGTCAAGCAAGATGACGTATTAGAGAAGTGTTTTCTAGTTTTATCATCATCTGTAGAACCTTTCGATCTTCTTATCCAAAATCTATTCTTTCTCAGTTAATGACAATTAGCTTTTGTGATGCCTACTCACTTTTTTCATCTTCTGTTCCCAGTAAAGGTCCTTCCACTGAAAATGTTTCATTTTGCACTTCAATAGCTTTTAATAACATATAATTTCCCCCACCCCTCTATGTTTAACAACTTTATGGACAGGGCTTTATAAACAGTTTTTAACCAGAATTGATTGGGCAGGAACAGATAGCTGGAGATGGGAGTTTTCAATATCAGCTCTGCTGCCAAAGAAAACCTACAATCTAACTAGTTTCATAGAGTTATTACTTGCAAATAATATTTTCAGAAATGCTTCGTTTCAGGTGTTTCTTTCCTTAATACTATATAATTTTTATTGTAAGACTTTTTGCTTTGCAATTTACGTTAAAAAAAATAAACATTTCAGTGGGTTCTGTATATGGCAGTAGGTAATGTTAATTAACTCCTTAGAGAAGCATTAAGCAATTATTAGAACTGCAGTACAGATATAACAGACCATACTACAAAAAGATGGTGATGTATGTTTTTTTCACCATCGCATTTTTCACCATTCTCTCTATGACTGGCAAATAGAAGTTATGATAGCAGTACAGTTTTTGTGACCTGTATTTGCTTTCTTTCTCTGTGTGTATACATTATATATGCATATGCATATATATGAGTATATGTACATACAAGAGAGTTTGAAATTTTTCACCTAAAGCAATACTTATATTGTACAGAGTAATTAATTTGGGGAAATACATAAAGTTCTTCTGAAGAGAGGAAAATGAGCTATCATTAAAATGTTTTTTTCTCTTAAAATTCTCTTCCCCTTCCTTTTAGACATTTCAGAGTTTGAAATTTGTTAGGGATGCTAATTATCTACTTGCTACATATTAATAAGTTTAAGGAAGAATTTAGTTAAAAGGTCAAAAGCACATTTACTCTTGAAAATCTGGTGCAGACCATTGAAAATACCCTAGTCACTAATGACCACTTTGGTTCTTTGAGTGGTTATCTTTGGATACTCTTCTACAGTTTTCTGTAGCAGTCGTAAGAGTGAACACAACTCAGTAATAACTCAGCAGTATTTATATGTTGGTTATGTTACACTTTGGGAGAGATTTTATGTTATGGGAAGGAGGAATAAAGTTGAAAAATCAGAGCAGGGTGATCTCTTGTAGCCATCGAAACCTACTGTTTCACAAGGGATGTATATTCAGATACGGCAGATGGGAACATTTCTAGAAGCATCTGTTCCCCATCATTCTTCTACACAGCAACCCAGACGCTGTTGGCAACTTGTATGTAAATCATGCTGACAATTTGTTCAATGTCTTTCCTGCTGTGACTGAGGTTGTTCTGGTCGTACCATCTATCAGATAGAGAAGATATTGCAGTCCTGCAAGAATGGTTCCAACTGTTTTGTTGGCCAATGAACTATGGAAGTCATTAAATCAGTGAAAAAGTTTCTCTAACCAGAATTTATCTTTATATTACAGAAGGAATTGTTACCTCGTTCCCTGATTTTGTGGGAAAATGAATATTAGACATTAAATGTCATGCAGACTAGAAAAAGGGTAAATTGCTTTCTGTGATTGTTCTTAGCCTTTTTGCTTTAGTTTTTTAGTGACATTGGCAGATATTTCTCTGACCTTGTGTTTTAAAATTACTTTCATCTCAAGGATGTGACATGTAAGGGGGAAATTATGCATGTATTATTATACAAATGCCAGTCTTTTTAGTTTGTGAATGCCTGCTATAAAATCTTCATATTCATAGAAAGTTGATTTATACTCCATATCAGGTTTGAATCATCTTCCTAATCTCATACCCTAAAGGAAGGAAAAGATTTTGGTATTGTATTAAGGGGGTGAGGGGTTGGGGGGAGGGGGAAAAGGGGGCGCAGGTGGGGAAAGAATGTCTAATGTTTTTTTAATTCATAAATTTCTCCAAATAATGAACTAAAACACTGGCATTTAATAGAGTAATATAGCACTGTTATACATGGTTTACATGTCTCCTCTGTAGTGAAGAAAAAAAAAAGATTTATGTAGAATGATATCCTACTTAAAAACAATGGAATAGTACAGATGTATTAGGAAGTAGGTAAGGCATAGTCCTTATGTGGCAATTAAGAGAAGGCTTGCATCTTAGTGTTATGATTGGTTTTAATATACCACACGTTAATGGGTGGGACTGGTGGTGGGACTCCCATGGTCAAATGTTAATGAATACAAGTTTCATCGTATGGTTGAAAGAATCAGAGAAAGACATTATATCATGAAGTCTGAGTGCTTCTAGAGAGATAATGAGTTTACTCCCAAATTATAACCTTTAATGTATTAATATTCCGAATACCTTCCAAGAACATGTAGAATTAGAAGACCAGAGAATGTCATATAACAGCAGACATCCCGGTGTCTGTACATTGTTAATATGTCTAATAACCTGAATTATTCTGTTCATGTGAATGCCTTTGTGATCATTCTGTGACACTACCTATAAGAGTGCAATGAATGAAATCTCATCTGAGAAAACCAACCAAACCCCCCGTTCTACTACTTCACAAGTTATCTGTATGAGCCCTAATTTTCTGTCAACAAATACATAGAAATTATAACTTGATGTTCTGCTGAATAATATCCCATGGCTTCCACTGCCTTGGTCTTGCTAGAATCTCCTTAATAGAGATTTCCTTTCAGAAATTCCTTTAGAATTCCAGTAGCACAATGGAAAACAATTTGCTGTGATTTTTTTTTTTTTTGGTAGTTTATTTATTTTTTTTTCTTCTGTAATTCAGTTCAATTCATGTAGGGAGCTTACCATATCATTCAGAAACAAATCTATTCAGAAAGCCAGACAAAATGATTGCAATGGTAACTTAGTCCCTAAAACTTCACTCCAACATCTTCACAAAATACATATATATTGGACTATAATATATTTTAGAAATATTCCCTATACTTTTTTTTAAGTTCTCTTTTTGAAATAAAAAAGAAAAAATGGCTTTAGGGTTTTTTTTTTATAATATATATGTATCATTAAGATATTTCTGTTATGATCAACGGCAGCTGTTCTCCTGATTAATTTTTAATATGTTCTTAGGTTTATTAATGCTCATTATTCTATTATCAACTACTAATTTGGAATAAAAAAAGATAATATTCTCATTATTTTCTTACCAAATAATTTTTTCTCTTGTCCTTCTTTACGTAAATACTATTCAAAATAATAACTAGGTTCCTACACCCATGCAACAGTGAAACTCAAAGATGGTTAGTCTGAAAGGTGCATATTGAGGTTAAAATTGTTTTTGTAGACACCTCTGCAACAGAGAGAATCCAGTCTTAGCTATTGAATACTGTGTTTAAAGTAACCAAGCAGTACGCTGATTAAAGAGATGTGATATAATTCATTTATTGAAGTAGTAGAGTTTCTCAGCTACTTCCTATTATTCATTGTTCAGTAGCAAAAGCTGTGAAGTGAGATTTTTGTTTGATATATTATTAATTTTCAAATTTCAAAATTTTGTTAAAAAAGGCTAGAATTTTTCAAAAAGGTCTTCAAAAAGGATAATCACATAACTTAATAATATACATTTAATGTAGAATCCACTATTATAACCACTGCTACAGCCTCCATGCCCATGGAACACCCAATGTTGTGTACCTCAAATAACCTTTTTTCATCAAAAATAACTCCTGTCTATGCAGTTCATGTAAGAATGAGATCTCCTTTTTCTGCTCAATATGTATTTTGGGCAAAGCAGTATTTATCATTCATATATCAGAGTAAACTCTAAGAAAATATTTAGTTAGAAGTCCTATAGACAAAGAATAACACTATTGCTTAGTTAGAAACATGGTGTTCAGATTTAGACAATGAAAGATAGATAGAATAATGCAGACAAGGAACAACTAACAGTCCTGCCATCCTTGATTTGAAAGTAGAATTCTGATATTCACAATTATTTTGCTCTTTGAACAATCTGGTTATTTTTATGGAGAGACTTTTCATTTGCTGAACTTTTGGGCCCATTGGCCTTTGATAAATTAAAATTAAAATTATTTTAATTATTTAATTAATTTATTAATTTAATTTAATTTAATTTAATATTAATGTAATTTAATTTAATTATTAAAATTAAAATTATTTTAAATAACATTCCTTGAGAAGTTAGGGTAATTTTATAATCTCAGGAGGTAATTTGCAGTGAACTTTCAGGATACTAACATTCCAGTCATGTTCACGATCCCTTTATAACCAAATCATTTCAACATAGCCTCTGTCAAGGAGCTTTGTAGGAGTGTGAAAATTTACTTGCTTTTGCTTTCTTACTTCTGTTGCCCTACCCCCTCGTAGCTCCAACTATAATCTGTGAATGCCCTTTAGTTATTTGACTCTATATCTGGCACAGTAAAACTAAGCTGCAAAAGAAAAATAACATAGGATGCAATGTGTAATTCTGGAAGATTGATTAAATATGGTCATTTTTCTTTTTAAAACGTATCATTCATAGCCGATCTACACTAAAACTTTTGAGTATATTCCATACTTGATTTTGGTATGTTAATTCATTTTGCTTATTTTCCTATCATCCTTTACATTTTAAAACATCATTGAAATAATGCTACTTAGTATTTAAAGAATTGATCTTGTAGCTAAATAGGATGCAGGAGTGCTTCTTGTTCTCATTCTCCAACATTTATGGTCGGACTTGAATATGATAATTCTGAATCTATTTTCTACTTTAGTCCAGCTCCATTTCATTCAGATTACTTTATATTTCTGCTGTGACATTATTATTTTTTCTCTGTAATGGTGCTCATTACTTGAACCAATTTATACAAATATTGGTAACATTGTTTTTAATTTCAGTAATGCATTTATCCATATATGTGAATGCCAAAATCTTTATTTCAGTTTGTTTTATTGTCCCTCTGAAGGAAATGAAAGCATCTGGGAAATCATTACAAGTAGTCAGACATTTGTTGTAACTGAGTAAACAAGAGCAGGATTTCCATCACTTGTTCTCTTCCCAGAACATTTATAAGAGTTTTTGGGGAGCAGGGGTACTTTGAACCAAATATAGGGCATAACTGATGTAGAGCTAGTTTTGAGGCAAAAGATTTAGGAAACCATGAATTGAGGTTACTCATTGGCTTTGATGACAATAATAAATAGAGTCTAAAAAGTGACTTATTTTACTGATGTGGATAAATAAATGTAAGGAAAATGTTTTAATTTACTGATATTCTGTGAGTCTTATTACTAAATGGACAGGTGTATGAAAAACAGCTGAGAGTTTTCCTGTTGCTCTCTTGACTTCCTGTCACCAGGAGTCATGAAAATTGGAGGGACCCTCCCTTCACCCAAGTTATTCCATTTTAAAAGATTGTATGAGGTTCGAGAATGCTGTTTGTGAAATATAACAAGTTTAGTTAAGGTAGAAATCATTGTAGAATAGAAGTTATTTGGATGGGCTCTGTATGTCTGAAAGATAAGCAGAGCAAATTGGATCCAGAAACTGGATGTTTTTAATAAAGAGATAGATAATTAACTTCTACAGTTTGTTCTATGTTCTGTTAAGAATGTTCCAGATTAACCTTTGGTGGGAGAGCTCTGCCATCAGAAGTCTTTGACAGTTTTCTAAAGCTACAAGACCACAGTGTTTGCCTTCTACCTTTCACTTTCCATTGGTAGCTTTTGAACCCATTCACCACTTATAACAAAATTTCTCAAAGACATTAAAGTCTTAGAATTAACCTGGAAGACAAATAGAAGGACCCATGTATGACCTGGAAAACTATACCTGGCCTGTTACTTTGTGTCTCTTGAACAGGAAATCATAAGTAGATGAGGAAAAAAAAATGTGGGTGCAGTGATAAAAGTGAGCGGTGAAAGAAATATCAAAAATAAGTTGGAGGGACAAAGTCTCTACAAAATGAGGAAGAGAACTGTAAGTACACTTGACTTCTCTAGCAAATTAAGCTTCATTATTTAATTTGCCCTTGGAACATATTGTTTATTGTTAAGAAAAATACAGAGTGGAGCTTCTCTGAAATTTGAAGTCTGTTGCAATGGAGCTTTAAAAAGGCAAATGGCTTCAATTTCATGTGTATGATTTTATGATCCTGGGCCTCCAACCAAGATTTTCAGTAGTGATTAGTAATGTCATGATATTTATTATGTTAATAGCCAATAGTAGATGCTGTAAAATGACCTAATTTTCAGAATGCACTTTATCTTTGAAATGTAAGATTCTTCCTTTTGGGTGTGCAGAAGGGCAGAGCAAAGTCAGAGGAAATTAGATAGAGGAAACAGAGCTTACAGGTAGGATGTTTCTTTCAGTCTTTGTCATGACATAATTTATAGGACTGGTTACTGTTAAATAAACTGCTGTTATGTTCATTCTACAGTTGTGTTATTTAGCAATTAAGGTTCTTGAATTGGTGAATTATTCCCAAGAGAGACTGCTGTGCATTGAACTGTTACAGAAACACTGAACAGTTGTCTTTAATATATTTTCTGATTATTTTTCATTAAAAAGAATGGATAAGAAAGTTTTTATATTGCGTCCATTTAACTAATACTGCTGTAAGCTAAAAATATATATAACCTTGAAGTACTGTTTGTGATATAAAGAGGAAAGAGGAAGAGGAATATAAATTATCTGAGGTTTCAATACTTAAAATAAGAACAAGGCGATGAAAACAGTGCTGGGGACATCACTTCACATTGACTTTATTATCAATCTGGCTATAAAGCTACGTAATACATTTTATAATCCTCAACAAGAGAGAAACCAAAACCATATCAAAAGTGATTCTTAAATGAAGTGTGGTACAACTAGTAGAAATTTGGTCTTGCAGTTACTAGAGGTCTGAGGTTCATACCTACTGTTTTCTAGTGTAGTGCTATTGTGTCTATGAGGATAAATAAAGTTGTAGGGTACTGAAAATACACTGTTACAGTCCAGTCTCATCTACTTAGAATTTTTGAGTGGGTTGAAAGGATCTTATAGAACTAATATTTCTGCAACCTGCGTGGTTTTCTATATAATCCTATATTGTAATTCTTTGTGTACTTAATCAGAGGTTAACACAAGGGGAAGCAAAATACTGTATTAATATGTATAAAGGGAAATGAATAAAAAATAGAGTAAGAAGCTTATTGTGCTTTTATTGGATTTATAGTATTTGCCTACAAATACTATATATTTGTGTTGAAGTCAAACTATTCCACATATGTATTGGTGAAGAAGGCATATGAATTAGATATTTAGGGAAACTCTGAATACCTCAATTTTATTCCCATTCTGATGGTTTTGTCTCAGTTTTTGACTCATTTCATTTCTATCTGTCATTGTTCTACATTTGTTGAATGTATGTAATGAGAATAAATGTACTTCCATCAGCAAACTGGTCTTCTAGTTACTGGAGAAAAAGGTTCAATTGGAGGATGGCCTTGAACAGATCCTGTCTTGAATACTCATTTTGCAACTCCGTTGCAGGATATGAGCTATCCTTATGGGAATTATTACCTTTTTTCTTTCCTTTAGAAAATAAATTTTAGAAAGGAAAGCATGTAGGATGTGCTGTGTGGAAAATTAACTATTTTTGAGCAAGAAAAAAGCTTATAACTATGTAGTCACCAGATAGTCACCTGTTTAGCCTCTAGAGCCACAGATGCCACCCATCTGCTCAGAAGGAATAAAGTCAGGAAGAAGACTTCACACTAGTTGACACTCTATTACCAGTTTTAATGAAGTAGTGTTGCAAAAAGGATTCTTTCTGGGAAGGACAGGAGTTCTGCAGGCCTACCTGGGTTTTTCAGCCTCTCACAGTATCAACCATCAGAGCCTGAACTTGGGGAGAAAAGTTGCACTCAAATTTCTTGCAATATTAAGGCACGTAGCTTGTAGCAAGCCTGGTCTGATGCTGTAGAACAGAGAAGACAGTGTCTCAGCTCTTAAAAAAAGGTAGATACCTGAGGAGATTGAGCAATGACTACAAGCTAATTCACAGCCTGAAAAATTTGCAAAAGGTCAGGGGCTGTGAACAGTAAAAGAAAAAGAGTATGAAGACCTATGGTGTCAAGTCCGTCATTTTAGGATTTCCAAGTGCATGGTATGTCATATGTTATTCCTTTGCATTGGACACTGTCTGACACTGTCTTTGTACATCATTTTCATAATGCAGAAATAAATGAAGAAATGAGCTGTTAAATAAAAAATACCAAAGGCCTTGTTTGGATCTTCAGATAATCTTTAGATTCCTATCCCAAGGTGAAGGAGCCAATATCAAATTTCTGTGCTGTCTTCCAGAGGGGTGTCTTTCTCTCAACAAACAAGCTCCTAATTTACACACCTAAATTTGCCTTTCCCTTTGAAGAATAAGGCACTGAAATAAAAGTTGTGTGAAGTGTTTCTTTTTTTGTGTATTTTTGTGGACTTTGATATTTAAGCCATTTGGACAGATAAATCTAGTATAAAGAATCTTCAAAACTCAACTGTAAGCATCTTGAAAAACACTAATTTGTTTAAAGATTTCCATCTTAATATTAATACTTACCAGATATTTGTATGTCTACACTCTCTCTTTTCATAACAATTTCACTAATGAGTTCTGTTGTGTTGATGCTGTAGCTCTGCTAGAAACCTTTAAAAGCTGCCATAGTACAGATAACTCATTAGCAAAGAATGACTTTTACTTCATTCTTGGAAAGCTGGAGACTGAATTTTCCTGAACTATAAGAAAACAATGCACTTTATATAACCAGGAGATGTTTTTTCAACAATCTAATTTTAGATTGTTAACTGAATAATTTGGATTTGTGGGATTGTTCTTTTGGTTGCTTTTATTTTCTTCTCATTCATCACTCTCCATGAATCTTGTTTTGAAATGCCTGCTCCTTTTTTTTTTTTTTTTTTTTTTTTCTCCTCTAAACCCATTCTGTCTTTGTGCTTCTTGATAGAAAAGAAATTAGTGCTGCATTTGAGACTGGACAAAATGTTACTGTATTTATTTTTATTATGAGTAAAACATGGATACTTTTAAAGGAAATTATTTTAAGATTAATAGCCTAAGCTATCTTGCAGTACAAACATTCAATATCTATAATGTTGCTATATTGCTGCCCTTTATTATACCTAGAGTAATCACTGACATCTCTCCACTGTGCCTTGCAGTGTGCATTGCAACAGCTTGTTCTGTAGCCAGGAAAGTATTTAATACTCCTCCACTCCTCCGTCTTATAAAAGTCTTCTATATATTAAAATGCAGTAACCATTACAAAAGTGTGGTATATATCTTATTAGTATTACAATAACCATTAGGAAGATGATCTATATATCTCATTAATATAGCAATAACCATTAATCTATTTTAATATTAATAAAAGTGTGTAAAGATGTCATTTTAATATACAGCCTTAGTATCTTTTGTATACACACTACATTTACCGTAATGTTACAATAAAAAGAAAGTATTGGTCAATAAATACAGCAGACATACACTTTTATGTAATGTGAAGAATAGTTTGAAAGAATCTCCAATATCCAACAAAAAATAAAACCTGTACAAAGATGCATGCTATGCTTATGTAAATATACTTTGGATCTAGATTAATTGATCAGTGAGAGCATTTATATACCTATTTAATGGATTGTAGTTGTTATTGCCAGGCTGTATAATTCATCTAAGCTCTTCCATTAATTCCTCTTGCCTGGAACTTGCATTAACACTGAAAATGTTTGAGCAGATAAATGCAGAAAAATAAGGGAAATGAGAAGAAAATATTACGGAAAATTTCACCGCTTTCCACCAAGTTTTGATTTTATGACATTGGACCTCTACAACAATATTGAGCTAATGAAAATTTTACTTATCTAAATCTTATATCTTAATCTTATCTAAATAAATATCTAAATCTTATCTAAATCTTATATCTCATTAATTTCAACTTTCTGCTTTCTACCTAGTGCATAAACACATTTTTTTTTTTCTTTTTGATTTGGAAATTAAAACAGGAAATCTCTGCATAGTAGAACCATTGAAACATTTTTATCTTTTTTTTCCTGATGGATTTGACTCTTCATTGTATAGAGCTCTCTGGATTCACTGATGTTTTTTTGCTACAGATTGGAGAATTAATATATATACACATATATATATATATTTAACTCTCTGCCTGGATGTTTATTTTAATGATTAGTCTGGAGAGAAGAGGCTCAGGGGAGACCTTATTGCTCTCTACAACTACCTGAAAGGAAGGTGTGGGAAGCTGGGGGTTGGCCTCTTCTCATAGGTAACTAGTGATAGGACTAGAGGGAATGGCCTCAAGTTGCGCCAGGGGAGCTTTAGGTTAGAAATTAGGAGACATTTCTTCTCAGAAAGAGCAGTCAGGCAGTGGAATGAGTTGCCCAGGGAGGTGATGGCGACACTGTGGGTGTTCAAGGAAAGGTTGGATGTGGTGCTTAGGGACATGGTTTAGTGGGTGATATTGGTAGTAGGGTGACGGTTGGACAAGATGATCTTGAAGGTCTCTTCCAACCTTAATGATTCTATGATTCTATGAAAGCTGTAGAAACAATATCTTTAGAAAAAAATTTGCATTCTGTAGATGTGGAAGAAATTGGACAGATGATTTGCAAGGTACTAGCAGGGGATTTGCATACACCAGCCTTGCTTCTGTGTGTGTGTTTATGTGTATTATGTGTGTGTTTATGTGTACTGTTCACTTAAAACATCAGTCTATAGCCAGTGATAAGCAAATGGAAAGTTGATTAATGCAGTCTTATGTCTTTGCAAGCTATATTAGTTCTGTTATTCCCTTTTGCATGTATAGCTGTGTACTTAGACCTACAGCAAAGGAGAATCCTTATTTCAAGAAGCTACAATCAAAAAACAAAATAATATCAATTAACCAATGTATGGAATATTGAAAATATGCGTGCATGTTTATGTTTATTGCTACTAAGTGGACACTAAGGGACCTGGGTCTCAGATCTTCAAGCACACAGTTTACATGTGCATACACCTACCTTTACTAAACTAAATAGTCTAAGTGACTCAATTCCTCCCTCCATAGATAAGCACTTTTCAAAGTTTCTGAAATATGAGGTTGTAGTCTGCATAAAAGTTTCATTGGAATTATTTGCTTGCTGATTTTCAGTACACACTGTACCCTGTTAATTAGCAGACTGGAACATTTTGTAAGCATTGAGCTAGAAAATCCTGTGCTAATATTAAAAATTAATATTTGCATGTGTCAAAAATACTGTGGTTAAAAATCAGTATTTTAAAGTATTAAGACAAAATTTGAAGTTCATAAGGCGTCTTAAGTACTAGTAAATGAGTTCCAGAAAGAATTTTAGATTAAAAAAAAAAAAAAAAAAACAGAACAACATTCTATATTTTTCTTTTTACATTTCCAAATTTCACTTAGCCTGATTTTTGTATGTCCTTGGAATGAAAAGTCAAATCCTAAGCAATTTTATGCATGTGAAGAGCCTACTGATCACATTTTCTTTTTTGTTTATCCTTTCTCTTTCTACACCTTTGTCTTGTCTTTTTTTTTTTTTTCCATGAAAGCAAACAACCAAACAACCAAACTTATTTTACTATTTCTTAAGATATATCAGTTCAGTGACCTATATAATTTGATGAATATCTTTATTTTACAGTACTGGAATAATAAAAGGTTTGCTCTATTACAATGAAAAGAATTAGAAAGGGTAATAACTCTTATATTGCATCTTTCACATATGGAACTTGGCATGATTTACAGAATATCGTTAATTTGATGATATCCTTCTGCCCATCAACAAATAAAACACTTTGAATTCATTTTTTGTAGATTACAATGCAGAATCATTTTTAGTATAAATAGTTTTTCTTGGGTAACATGTATCATATTTCCTTTAAGACAATGAAAGCTAAATATTAGTATGCAAATCTAGTGAATAGCAATCTTTGGCAAAGATACCACAGAGTTTCTTTCATTGTTGTTCTTCAGAAATATAATTTTAATTTATTAGATACATTAAAAGGGAACTTATGTATCTGTAATAAAAGAGACAGATAATTTGCAATGAATGATGAGAGTCATTAATTTTATTAAAGATTACAATGTGTGATTGTAAATAGGTCAGTACCAAATCACTTCATTAAGTACGCAAACTCCTAGAGTCTGTGATTAGAGTTGCTTGCCCATATGGTACCTCAGAATTTAATTTTTACATTAACTTTTGATAGCACATTTTTATACATATTTTTATATTTTTGCTTGGTGGCAATTTTTCTGGGTAAAGTGGCACAGTTTACCACTTTGAGTAGCTCTCCAGTGCTGGCTTAGCTAAGAGTATCAAGTTACACGTATCCTTGCTGAAGCAACAACTTTGACTTTGGACAGCCTTTTCACTAGCAAATGGTTACTGGGAAGACTTCAAGTATTCAGATATCACATACCTAGACTAATTTTAGTAGGTGCTATACATCCAAGGCCTGCAGTATCATAGAATCATTCAGGTTGCAAAAGGCCTCTGAGATCATCTAGTCCAAACTTCAACCTCTTACCCGACACTGTACTTGCAGTGTCAGCTGATTTTGCACAAGGACATGGATCTTTTCATTGTAAAGTTTTGGAAGATACATGGAAAAGAAGAGAAATCAAAAAGTATATCCCACAGGGAAGAAGAAGAGGTAACATTTTGGCCTGACTTCACGTTCTATACTTCTATAGGTTGGAGGGAAAGGAACAACAACAACAACAACAACAAAAAGAGTTGGAAAGAACTTAGAGATAATTGTGAGCTGCCTGATAGTACCTGATAGACTGAGTCAGTGAATGTTGGATTTTTGATCTAAAATATTAATTTGGTAATAATGCTAAGGAGACTGTAATCTTCCCACTCATATATACTAATATCTTGACATGTGCAAACTGTATGAAATGTAGTTTTGTAAGAGAAGGGATGGTATTCATTTTATGAATGTATAGCTACAGAAATTGTCCTAGAAAATAATAAATGTATCTAATTTTAAAGAGACTAAGATCTTTCAAAGTAAGACACAAGCTTAGTCTACTTTTTCTCTCACATTTTACTCAGACTGCTTTGTGCTACCTAATCAGCTTATATTAATCATTCAGGTACCATGAAATACATACAATCCCTAGGGGCAATAGTGTTACATTTATCTTATTGTGACAGAACTGGTGCAGAACTGCCTTAAGATGTCTTTTCCTGTAGTGTGTGTATAATGTCACTTGGAGCCACCCTGTGAACATGTGGCAGACTAATCAGTCCTGTGAGCTTGTCCCTTCTCTTGTAGCCAACATAAGGAGTGTGGAATGGAGGTGGGAAAAGAGGAGCAGTTACAACCTTAACTCTAAACCTTAACTCTCCAGAGGCATTTGCCTCTGGAGAACTCCTCCATTTGTATTGGAACTGTCATATTTATAATCTGTCTCATAAGTGAAAAAAAAATGGTTTCCTTTCCCTTTCCCTTTCCCTTTCCCTTTCCCTTTCCCTTTCCCTTTCCCTTTCCCTTTCCCTTTCCCTTTCCCTTTCCCTTTCCCTTTCCCTTTCCCTTTCCCTTTCCCTTTCCCTTTCCCTTTCCCTTTCCCTTTCTTCTTTCCCTTTCCCTTTCTTCTTTCCCTTTCCCTTTCTTCTTTCCCTTCCCCTTCCCCTTCCCCTTCCCCTTCCCCTTCCCCTTCCCCTTCCCCTTCCCCTTCCCCTTCCCCTTCCCCTTCCCCTTCCCCTTCCCCTTCCCCTTCCCCTTCCCCTTCCCCTTCCTCTCCCCTTCCCCTTCCCCTCCCCTCCCCTCCCCTCCCCTCCCCTCCTCTCCTCTCCTCTCCTCTCCTCTCCTCTCCTCTCCTCTCCTCTCCTCTCCTCTCCTCTCCTCTCCTCTCCTCTCCTCTCCTCTCCTCTCCTCTCCTCTCCTCTCCTCTCCTCTCCTCTCCTCTCCTCTCCTCTCCTCTCCTCTCCTCTCTCTTCCCCCCCCCCTTTTTTTTAATGTGAAACTTACACTTATCATCAAGCAAATGGACAATCTAGCCTGAAATAATACACATGAAAAGTCTAGTTTTTGTGGTGTTTTGGTATTTGGCTTGCTTGTCTCATTACTTCAGTTAACCATCATTCAAAATAATAACATCGAGTTATGTGGTATTTCACAGGCTTTTGTCAGGCTTTTGAGTAAGCCTGTAGTTTCAGACACATATTTGAATAGATTTGCTATCTTTTTAATTTCAATATTTCATTACACTAGGGAAACTGAAGATGATTAATCTGGAGCTTGGTGTTAACATCTTTTTCCTTCTAAATGGAGTCAAAGAATCAGACATGATACTTACTTAAAGATTTATTTTTTCCCTGTAAAGTTCATTTTCTTATTTAATTATCTGTTCTATTGGTCCGAATGCATGTTCTTTTATTCACAGAATCATAAAATGGTTTGGGTTGGAAAGGACCTTTAAAAATCATCTAGTACACCTACTACACCTAGGGCACTAGTACATCTAGTGCCCTGCTATGGGCAGGGACACCTCTGACTAGACCAGGTTGCTCAAAGCCCCATCCAGCCTGGCCTTGAACACCTCCAGGGATGGGGCATCCACAGCTTCTCTGGACAACCTGTGCCAGTGCCTCACCACCCTCTGAGTGAAGAATTTCAACAGTGAAAAATTGCAATGAATTATGAGTCAATGGAGGTCTTCAGACAATACTTGTGAGTTGTCCCAAAGGAATTAGGAAGGGCTTCTCTGAGAAGACAATGTGACCAATAGCCCGTCTGATGTACAGCAACATATGCAGCATGGGAAAACTAGCAGGAGGAGTTGGAAACCATGGTGCAATTAGAAAAGTATGACTTAATTGCTATCACAGAAATGTGATGGGACAAATCACACAACTGGAACACTGTAATAGAGGGCTACAAGCTTTTTGGAAGAAATAGGCAGGGAACAAAGCACGGGGGTGTTGACCTCTATGTTAAGGAATGGATTGATTGCAAAGAGATGACTGAGAAACAACCACAGACAGGTTGAGAGCTTTTGGGTAAAAGAACTGGACAAATAAAGGACACCTTGTGGCTGTGGTCTACTACAGGCCACCTGATCAAGGGGAGCCTGTTGCTGAAGCCTTCCTGCTTCAGCTGCAAGAAGCATTGTGTGCACACACATCCTGATGGGGGTTTTCAACCACCTGGATGTTTGCTGGGAAAGCTGGTATTTGACATTCAACCAGAGGAGAAGCATTACTAGCCCTAGTGCTCACCAAGAGTTTAAGACTGGAGGAAGTCTGGGCTGCAGTGACCATGCCTTGTTTAGGTTTGCGATCTCAAGGAATATGGGCCTGGCAAAGAGCAAAGTCAGGACCCTGAACTTCCAAAGAGAGAAATTCCAGCTGTTTAAAGACCTAGTGGATGAGATTCCCTGGAATACTGTCCTTAGGGACAAAGGAGCTGAACAGAACTCTTTAAGGATGCTTTTCTTAGAGCAAAAGAGCTCTCCATCCCCATGTGTAAGAAATCAAGGAGGGAAGGCAGGAAACTGGGATGGATGAGCAAGGACCTGCTGGTCAAGCTGAGGTGAAAGAAGAAAATGCACAGGCAGTGGAAGCAGGGTCATGTGGCCTGGGAAGAGTACAGGGATGCTGTATATCCCTGGATGTGCAGGGATGGGATCAGGAAAGAAGGCACAGATGGAGCTGAACTTGGCAAGGGATGCAAAGAATAACAAGAAAGGATGCTGTAGGTACATTGCCCAGAAAAGAAAGGCCAAGGAGAGTGTTCCCCCTCTGGTAAATGAGAAGGGTGAACTGGTAACGACAGACACGGAGAAGGCTGGGGTACTCAGCAACTTCTTTGCCTCAGTCTTCACTGCCATTTAGGCTTCCCACATCTCTCAAGTCCCTGAACCTCTAGGCGAGGGCTGAGGGATCAAAGTCCCTCCTATGGTAAGAGAAGAGCAGGTTCGAGATCACCTCATGAAACTGAACAGATACAAGCCTATGGGGCCCGGTGACATGCCTTCCAGGGTCCTGAGGGAACTGGATGATGGAGTTGCCAAGTCACTTTCCATCACATTTGAAAAAAACATGGCAGTCAGATAAAGTCCCTGGTGACTGGAAAAAGGGAAAATTCACTCCCATTTTTAAAGAGGGTAGAAAGGAGGACCTGGGGAACTACAGACCAGTGAGCCTCTGTGCCTGGCAAGATCATTGAACAGATCCTCCTGGAAGCAACGTCAAGGCACATGCAAGACAAAGAGGTGATCTGAGACAATCATCACAGCTTCACCAAGGGCAAATCATGCCTGACTAATCTGGTGGCTTTCTACGACAGAGCAACTGCATCAGCTGACAAGAGAAGAGCAACTGATGTCATCTACCTGGACTTCTCTAAGGCATTTGACATGGTCCCACGTGACATGACAGCTTACCTCCAAACTGGAGAGAGATAAATTTGATGGGTGGACCATTGAGTGTATAAGGAGTTGGCTCAAAGGCTGAACTCAGAGAGTTGTAGTCAATGTCCAGGTGGAGGCTAGTATTGAGTGGTGTCCTTCAGGGGTCTGTCTTGGGACTGGCGCTGTTTAATATCTTCATCAGTGACACTGAGTACACCCTCAGCAAGTTGGCAGATGACACCAAGCTGAGTGATGCAGGTGATGCAACTGAAGGAAGGGATGTCATCCAAAGAGAACTGGACAGGCTGAAGAAGTGGTCCCATGTGAACCTAATGAGGTTCGACAAGCCTAAGTGCAAGGGGCTGCACCTAGGTGGGGGCAATCCCAGACATGAGGACAGACTGCGTGAAAAACTCATTGAGAGCAGCCCTGCAGAGAAGAACTTGGGGGTTCTGGTGGACAAAAAGCTCAAGAGAAGCCAGCAGTGTGTGCTTGCAGCCCAGAACTGCATGCTGGGCTGCATCACTAAAGGTGAGGCCAGCAGTTGGAGAGAGGTGATTGTCTCCCTCTGCTCTGCCCTCCTGAGGCCCCGCTTGGGGTGCTGCATCCAGGTCTGTGGTCTCCAGCACAAAGAAGATGTGGACCTATTAGAGCAGGCCCAGAGGAGGGCCACAAAGATGATCAGAGGGCAGGAGCATCTCTCCTATGAAGAAAGGCTGAGAGAGCTGTGTTTGTTCAGCCTGGAGAAGAGAAGGCTCTGGGGAGACCTCATTGCGGCTTTTCAGTACCTAAAGGGGGCTTATAAAAATATGGAGAGTGTCTTTTTACTCAGGCAGATAATGATATCACAATGGGAATGGTTTAAACTAAAAGAGGGGAGATTTAGATTAGATGTTAGAAGGAAATTCTATACTCAGAGAGTGGTGAGGTACTGGAACAAGTCACCCAGGGAAGTTGTGGATGCCCTATCTCTAGAGGTGTTCAAGGCCAGGCTGGTTGGGGCTTTGGGCAACCTGCTCTAGTGGAAGGTGTCCCTGCCCATGGCAGGGGGGTTGGAAGTGAGTGATCTTTAAGGTCCCTTCCAACCCAAACCAGTCTATGGTTCCATGTTTCAGACTGCCACTGACTCTAAAATTGAACTTACTCATTTTCTATTTTTCCTTAAGTTATAGAAATTGTTTTATACAGTGTTAGAATAATCTCGATGAAGAAGAAAATTCAGCAACTAGTTCACAAAATGGAAAAAGATAGAATGCAAAGGAACTTGCTTCTCCTGCAACAGTTTTATACTGATGTTTTTTATGAACATCAGTGGAATAAATCCTGATATACACTAATGTAAGGAGAAGCAAAATCACATCCTAAGCCTTTAGATATCATTTCAAAGAACAGCTTGAGGGAGATACACTCTGGCACATTTAGCTTCAAGCAATTAAAGATTTGAAGACTAAACTGCAGTCTCATATTGCTAAGAAGATTTCATGTATTTAAAAAGGAAATTAAAATTAATTCTCACTCAACTAATACATATCAATCAGATGAAAATTCAAAGCTCTTTTAGCTCTTCTAATTAGATATTGTTCATAGTAAGATTAATGCTTCAAGGAAATATTTTGATGCTGCTAATTTTAAACTACTGGCATTATGTAAAAAGCTGAATGTTCTTTGTCATGTAATAATCTAATGGCTGTTCTTGGCTCTACGTGGCATGGAAAGGACTGCTGTGTTTTAGTGAAGACCTGCAGTCAGTGGAGAAGAAAGGAAGGGGTATTAGTCCTGAAAAAGTAGTTTCTAAAGGAATTTTGCCATCAACACACAGAAGACATTTTATATGAAAAAGAATTTGGTTCTTTTATACATGCTTATGTACATATGTACATAAAAGATAAATATGTTCTATATATAGAAAGACAGGGCTTAAAAATAAAGTAAAACTGGTCATTACACAATAATTTAAAAACAAAAGTTGTATGGAGTTAATATGCTTGTTTTCTACATATCAAATTGAGAGTTGTCCCTACCAGACTTACATGGGGTTATGATTATTTTTTGAGGCTTTATGCAGATGCAGTAATCTAAAAATTGTCTGGCCTATTCTTGGTTGAACTTGGACTAATTCAAAGCATCCTAATCATGACTGCCTTCTTCTACTCTGTCATTCCAATTCATCTGTTTAATTCATACTTAAACATTTTTCTGAAAACTTTTCTCATATGTACATATGGAGAGAAAAATATAATACTGAAAATGATGAAAAAACAAATATTGTGTTCATCATTCATTTTAAGATTCTTCTTGAGAAGCCAGTAACATTTCGACTATTATGCATATCTCAAACATACTAGATAGTTGTGCATTACACCTTACGCTAAACTACCAGGTTATATCAGGAAGAGGTTCTTCACCGAGAGGGTGGTTGCACACTGGAACAGGCTCCCCAGTGAAGTAGTTACTGCACCAAGCCTGTCTGAATTTAAGAAGCGATTGGACTGTGCACTTAGTCACATGGTCTAAACTTTTGGGTAGACCTGTGCGGTGCCAGGAGTTGGACTTGATGATCCTTATGGGCCCCTTCCAACTCGAGATATTCTATCATGTTACGATTCTATGATTCTATATCTTCAGTTCATCTGAATAATCTTAATATGACTGTCCTCAGAGGCAAACTTGCTGCTGCTCAAGATTCCCTCCAACAGAAGAAAGCATGCGCTTCTGTTGCTTCCTCTGCAACAGCTCTAATGATCCTCTGATCTTTTTTTGAGTCAATACAACTGAAAGAAAGCTGATTTTGCCCCCTCCACAAAATAAAATAAAATAAAATAAAATAAAATAAAATAAAATAAATCTGCTGGATTGCTGAGATGAATTTATTCATCTTTTGGTAAATTCCTCTACACTCAATTTAACAAGTGCTGAAGTTGGCATGAAGTAGGTGGCAGAATGATACAGAAATTCAGGGGAACAGGAGAACCTTGTGAGGAGTGAAACCTTTGTTTTTGGTGTCAACAAGCTACTAAATTTTCTCAAATGTATCATTTAGCCTTGTCCCTGTGACATGTGATTTCAATACTTTATATAAATAAATAAATATTTGTGTTATGTTTCAGGCCTTCTTGTTTGTTCTTCCTGTGAGTTTCAAAACCTCTTGTAAATGCACCTCTGACTATATTAGACAAAAGAAATCCACCCACCAACTAATTCAGTACTTTGCTTTTCTGTCTTGATAAGATACAAAGATATTTAAATTGACATCTTGCCTATGTTAATCATCACTGTCATTCTCCTGAAAGGTTAATGTCTCCACAAGCTCACTTGGACTCATTTAGCACAAAAAGCATTTACACCTCCAGCTGTGCGATGATAGTGTCATAATGTACTTGAAGAGCTCAGTGCCTGTGTTAAAAAACAAACAAACTCATTTTTATTGTTTTCCCTAGTTATGGTTTTCATCTGTATCTGTCTGTATCGTCTACAGTGAGACTAAAAGTGAGAGTGTTTTGGTGGAGGAGGCTGCAGCGAAGGAGAAAGAGGAGCAGACACTCTCTTTCTTATTCTGTCTTATTCAAAATCCAAACAAGAATATTTGAGTAGGTTTCCAGATCTTGAGCAATCTTGGGTAGTAGCAGCTTTTAAATACAAGCTGTGGTAAGGTATTTAAGAGAATGCAATTACATGTGATTACATGTGGGGTCTGGAGCCATGTATTGTAACCCACCAACTTAAGGAGCACAGTCACTCTGTGCCTAGTTGTTTGTAGATCCAGCTCTCTGGATCAAACAGATATGACAGAATGTGTTAAAACTACTGTGTTTATCAACAACCATTTGCAACTGCCTGATGCAGTTTTTTAGTGAAAAAAAAAATATATATATATATTTGCTAGCTTATTTTTATCTAATAGTGCTGTTGAGACACAGTTAGCTAAACCCAAATTTTAAGCGTTTTTATAGCCAGAGATGACTGCATATATGGAGAAAGTGGAAAGGGTAGCTGTCAAAAGTTTGTGCAGTAGCAGCAATCAGTCACGTATTAATGCTGCAGGCATCTGCATGGCTTTGGTTTGGCACATTATTACAAAGTTTAAAACAGCTATTGATGCTTTATTTCATGCTTTCCAGGGACATTTTTAAGATTCTTAAATTGGCATTTGTTTAATTTTGAAGAGGCTGCTGCATGCACGGTCAGATTAAGAACTAGGCATTTTCCAAAGGTAAGCAGGAAAGCTGAGAAAGTTAACAGAAGCAACATAAAATGAGGTGAGAAAGCTTATAAGGCATAACTGGTCAGAATTGTCTCTAGGAGCCTTAAGTAGGATGTCACTGTCAGCTGAAAATTTACTAAGCCAGTTCTGAGGCCTGATCCCAGAAGATACTGAAGAGCACTGCAAGTTACTACCATACTTATTACAATCTATGCAAAATGTACATTTGACATTCATTTTTTTTGGCCTTAAATAGGAAAGTGCAGTTCTGTCTCTCTTTGCTGACATGTTGCTTACACTTGGAAAAGCAGCAAGGTGTGAAAACAGGATTAGAGAGATGGGACTCACACCTGCAATTCGAAAAGTTTGAATACATCTTGGCTGGATGTCAGTCCCTGGAGTCAAAGAATAGTTGTATGTATCTCTTGGTACAGAAGTATTCAAGCAGTTGACTGGCCACTTCCTTATTAATCTGTCTGCCAGGAATTTTGCAGACATGGAAGTGTGTGCATTTTTCATACTCATTTCCACTGGAGTAAGCCAGAGAGGAATGGCACTGTGAAAGGATCCTGATGGCAATGGCTAGCACAAGGGCAAGAGGCAAAGTGGATTAGCTTGACCTCCACACTGTACTGATGAGGCTGTACATATTTTGGAGTGCTGAGTTTTTTTCTCTGTGTGGAAAGGATGTGTTCATGGAATCTTGGGAACACCATGTAAGATTTTTTATTTTTAGACAGGCATTTCTATGCCACAGGTACAGAAAGCTTAAAAAACAATTAATGAAGATGTAAAGACCAACAGCATTTCCAACCAAAGAACAGCCTTGTAGCACAATTTAATCTGATCTATTTACCATGCTATCTCTTGAGTATTTTTTTTCTTTTTTCTTTTTTTTTTTTAAGGAAGCACGTTTCTGATATTCATATGAAGTTGTTAAAATCTTTCCATGTGAGTACCTTCTTAGCGTTAGAGCTATTGTAATGGTTTATTTCCCTTCTGTGTTAAATAATTAATGTATTTTTGGTCATAATTTATTATGTTGTTATAATTGTTGTTATAATTTATTCATTTTTTCAAGTTTGAAAAAATACATATTTAGTGTTTGATCTTTCTGATATTCTATGGGAGAGTAACAACATTCAAAAATGCAAGGAAGAAGTTACAGGAATGGAAGTTTAGCCATATTTGACCCTAAAGAAGTCTGTTTAATTGCTGAGGTAACTATGTTTCATACTTGTACATGGTGTGCATTTATCAAAAGTGATCAGTAATGACTCACCCTGTAAAAACAAACACACAAACAAAGCAAACAAACAAACAAAAAAACAAGAACTGTCAAGAAAGATGGGTCTTTTTCAGTCCTAATCAAAACTGAAGTTTTATTTAACTAGAGTGCAAAGCTTTTCAAACATCTTTTCCAAACATTGGCAGTTGGCAATGTTAGCTATATATATATATATATATATATAAAATATACATAAACTGTCTATAATTTAGTGTCTTAGAACATATATTTTATGCATAAATAATACTGAGTCAATTTTAAAATTCCTGGCTGAAAATGTTGCTCCAAAACCCCCTGAAAATAAAAACAACAACTAACTAACTAACTAAATAAATAAACCCCAAATCAAACCCCACCCAATGACAGATGTGCATGTATGTCCTCTGATTACCTACATTCCTTGTCCATCTGTTTGGGTGGCATTATGTTTAATCACGCGTAAATCAAAGCCTTCCACAAGAGTATTGTGGTTTGGCAAAAATAAGTTTGGAAGTAACAGTTTGTACTATGCTATATGTGCCATTTTTCCTCTAGGCTAGCATTGTACATTAGTAGATGCCTCCTTCATCACATCTGTTCAGTTCTTAGTGAAAATCTAGTAAATAACCAGGACAAAATCAAAACTGTTTATAGATAGTCAAGCCTTGCACAACAGGTTGCATACCATTGTGTTGCTGAGAAAGTCAGAATTAAGGTCTTGAATTGACTTTAATAAAGAAAAGGTTCTCCCTCACAAATTGATGCCATTCACTTTATAGTGCAAACCCTCACACATTGCCAATAAAAAAAGAAGCAGAGTAAACTATGAAAAATGTCTGAGATAATGAATTAACATGAAAAGTAAGAAGCAGTTCATAGGGCATAACATTCACAGAAATGAGCTGTGAAACATCTTTTCAAAAGGGTTGAAGGACATTAGGATTTGTGCTTTTCAAAGGAAACTCCTGGCTATTTTCCCTCTATTACCTAAAATTTTACCAAAAAAAAAAAGAGGATATTAAAAAAAAAGTTTACTTAAAAATAGTGTGCCAAAATTTAATTTAGTCCCTTTAAAATCTGAATTAGCTTTATTGTACTTTTGCTCTCTTTAAAATTTGCATGGAGGAAAATGAGATCTGTTTCACTGCTATAGTTGTTATGATGCCAGAATTGGCCAGAATTGGCTAAATCAGGTGTTCAATTGCCATGTTTTAGAAAGCATTTTATGCTAGATGATATTCTGTACAAAATTACATCTTGTCTCAGCCTGAAAAATATGTTTCATAGCCTTCTGCAACAGTTGATCTAGCTTCCATAGAGAAATGATATGGCCTTTTTATACTGTGAATACCATAATAAAGAATGGCTCACATGTAATAAGAAAAGGGATATGGTTTCAGGAAAGCTTTCAATAACATTGTATTTTCATATCTTGCTATTTGAAAAACAAAGCAGATCTTTTTACCATAAATGGGACTTCCAAATGGGTTTTCCATGGAAAGATGGCTAGAATGGTTATAGCCTCAGGCATCAGACATAAGTTATGATTGACCGGGAATGTCTAAGAGTCCTGAACAGGATGCCATTGCCAGTTGAAAATGAGCTAAAACAGTTATGAGACTTCATCTCAGAAGAGATACTAAAGAGTCATAAGTTGTCGCTATACTTGCAGTCTGTGTGAAATGTATTAAGAAGTTTTTCAGAGAGTTTCAGTGAGGGATGCAGTGTGAGAGTGGGATATTAGACCTTTTGTTATGAAGATAATATTATTTTAACATGAACTCCAAAAAAGTTTTTTTTTTTTTTAAGAGCATTCTTACAGATATTTCGTTAGTAAACAAAATCACGTAAGAAAGGCCTTAAGTTTATCCTTTTTCTAATTCTTCCTAGTATTCTATGGATTGCATTGATAATGCTACTATAGGACACCTAGTACTTGAGTACACTTTAAGTAAGACAATACAGTTGAAAAAACTATTATTCCAGCAATCTAATCATTTATTTAGAATAAATTAATGCTCTCATAGTGTGATTGAGCCCAAAATATTGAGGTGAAAGCAGTTTGGCAGCATTGTTGCTTAACATGACTGCTTACAATGCCATAGTTGAATGGACTGCAGTGTGAAGATCTGCTCTGCCGTGGGACCCATGGGCTGCAGGGGGACAGCCTGCTCCACCAGGGGCCTCTCCACAGGCCGCAGGGGAACTGCTGCTGTGTGCCTGGAGCACCTCCTGCCCTCCTTCTGCACTGACCTTGGGGTCTGCAGGGCTGCCTCTCTCACATTTTTTCACTCCTCTCTCCCTGCTGCCCCTTTCTTCAATCTGCTCTCCCAGAGGCCCAGTTGCTCCCTGGCTCAGCTCTGGCCAGCAGTGTGTCCCTTTTGGTACCGGCTGGAGCTGGCTCTGATATGGCATGGGGCAGCTGCTGGGCTCTGCTGTAGAGACTACAGCATGCTATACATACCATGTATGCTGGAAATGTTATGACATATATTTCTGAAAGCTTTTATTAGATATCCGTATACTTTGTATAAAGTATGCATTTGTATAAATTTGTTTTGTTCATCATGTGCATTTAATATGGGAGTCAGGAGTTCAGTTTGATGCAAGTTCTTGGCAATATCCTAATACTTAACATTTAACAGATTTTTTTTTTTTCATGTTGTAAAAATAGCACTTGTTTGCTGAATGTCATGATATATTTTTATGTTCTTCAAGATTTAACAAGAAAGCAATGGATCACTGTTGGTAGTGTTTAAATTTAGCATCTCAGCATTTGAGTATACTCGAGAACATATGACTGAAATATGCCAATCTTTGCATATTCAGCAAAAGAGATGATATCTTCCATAGACATTAGAAATACTGAGCTTTTCACTGAAAGGCAGAAGAATTTTGGCATGTCTTGAACCTCTCCTTAGTGGCCTAGGTGACATTATCAAAATGCATATATTTTAGGAAAAGCACTTAACAAAGAAGATTGCAAAATGGACCATGTCTTTGTATTTCTTGCCATCTTTCACAGGTCTTCTGGATAAGCAACCTGTAATCAATTATATTAAAATCATTTGATAAATGTGGTGTGGTATTAACATACAGATTTGGTTCTCAAAGAAATTATGAAATATTGAGAGCAACATTTTTGCTGACACCTAGTAATGCCAGTCAGAGATATGGGTGATCTTCAATGCTAATAATGCCATGCAGAAATATAGGTGATTTTCAATCTTTTACATATATATATGTATATATATATATATTTTTTTGGACTAATCAGTAAAAAACACCTCTACTGTTTCTGGTTGCTTTTATGAATCATGACAGACTTCGGAGTTCCACTGTCTTTTCTGTTTTTCATGTTTCTTTCCTGTTTTTCTCCTTATCCATCTGATGTAGATACCATTAAAGTTAATGGCATTTCCATCTGGAATTACACCAGAATATAGTAGTAGAATCTATTACAGTGTCTTTTCAAATTTCATTCTTTTCATGCTCAGAGCACTGTTGTGGTTTAACCCGGCCGGCAGCTAAACACCACACAGCCGTTCACTCACCCTCCCTCCTCCCTCTCCGGGATGGGGGAGAGAAACGGGAAAGTGAAGCCTGTGAGTTGAGATAAAGACAGTTTATTAAGACAGGAAAATAATAATAACAACAACAATAATAATAATAATAATGATAATGGTATTACTAATAATAATGTGTACAAAACAAGTGATGCACAATGCAATTGCTCACCACCTGCTGACCGATGCCCAGCCTATCCCCGAGCAGCCGGCCCCCCACCCCGGCTAGCCACCCCTATATATTGTTCAGCATGACGTCAGATGGTATGGAATACCCCTTTGGCCAGTTTGGGTCAGCTGTCCTGGGTCTGTCCCCTCCCAGCTCCTGCTGCACCCCTAGCCTGCCCGCTGGCAGGACAGAGCGAGAAGCTGAAAAGTCCTTGGCTTGGTGTAAGCACTGCTCTACAACAATTAAAACATCAGCATGCTATCAGCACTCTTCTCATCCTAATCCAAAACAGTACCCTACCAGCTACTAGGAGGAAAATTAACTCTGTCCTAACTGAAACCAGGACAAGCACAGATTAGTTTATGACCAGCTGGGCTTAAGAAGAGCATTAAGAAATCTGCATCCGAGGGACATATGAGGGACTGGTAGACTTTTAGAATGAATAAACAAGTTGATTTTTACCTTGTACTTTCTTGTTTCTCAGGTACAAAATATTTGAATGGGAAGTTTTTATTTATTTATATTTTTATCTTTCCCTGTTCTCTCTGTGTCCGTGATGGTGCATGACAAAACTCACTATAGCTATGAGAGACATGGAAAATTCAGAAATCAGTAGGTGATTTTAATTAACTCTAATTGGATGCTGCTGAAATTACATGGATGTCATCTTATGGTAAATCAAACTCCATTGCTAGACTTAGTGCTCTACTTACTGTAACATCACGGAACTAAGGTGTACTAGGGCCTAAAAACATTCAAGTAGGGTGTGAATGTAATCATCTGACTTTTGTGCTTATCAGAACTGATCTGAACCTCTCAACTATTTAAGGTACATCTACTGCTAACATGGAAGAAATAAAACCTAACTGTTGATAGAAGGAAATGTTTGCCATTTTCGCAAGTAATGCACCAATATTCTGTTGTTATATTATTTTACTATTTGTCTTCTACTAACACTGCTCAAGAATCAGTGGAACTTATTGTTCAGCTTCCATTACTTTATAAATAAGACTGAATTAATCCAGTTGCAGCGTGAATTGATTTTCATTCATTTCACAGTTTTGGGGTGTTTGGATGGTAGACAAAAACGAGACTGCTTCCCTCTTCTGCCTGACATTTTTCTTTTGAAAATGAATTGTTTTCCTCTTAATAACTCATGTAAGATAAATGTTTGTGCATTAAGTGGCTTAGAAATTTATAAAAACCTGAAAATGACTGGGAGGAGTTATTTTCAGTGTGCTTACAGAGACTGTATACACATATACATGTTGATTAGCATTGCTTTTAGTGAAATTAATTAAATTAATGGATGTAATCATAGAAATGTTTTGTCTTCATTGAAATGGAGAGAGGTGACAAATAATTACAAGGCTGAAGGTTTACTATTCAGACAATGTATTTTCTTGTTAGCTGTGTGAGTTGTTTTTCTTCTTCAAAACTTTGAGGAAGATTTCCCCTTCTCTTCCCATTATAGGTCTTTAAAGTTACCCTCAAATCTGTTTTAGCTGTCTTCCACAAAGCTTACTGCCATTCATGTTAATTATGTTAAAGCATACTTGAGAAATAGATGGGCCTTGCTTGTTTTGTAGCACATGCTTTCCTTAATGATTAAAGCACTAGCACCCTTTTGTAATGATGAACAATCAATCAGCTTTATAGTCTGGAACTATGCAGATTTGAACCTTGAAGGCAGATACTCTGAAGCTTGTTTGTTCTTTTAACTAAAATACACACTTTCTGTTTGAAAACATGTTTTCTATCTACAAGAATTATGTTATATCCTGAACCCAAGGTATATCACTTTTATATGAGTAATTTTGCATTACAAATTTAATGTTATTGTTACAGTCTTTGAGAGTATAGGGAAGTCCTATTAGTCAGGACATGCCTATGAATAATATGACAACAAGCGTTCATAGTTTAATTAACTTATCCCAAGGTGTATTTCACTCCTTTCTCCTAACAAGTATCAAATCTAAGTCAAGGATGAGCTATAGAGCTCCAGAAGACGCTACAGTGAATTACTGGGAGCATACCCCTAGAATTCAGCTTTATATCTGTCTTCTACTTAGCTCAGTGAGAATAAATTAATGGATACTAAGAAAACAAAAAGGCATTCTTCCACTCAACACCTTGCTACATAACGCTGGTTATGAATCTTGTATCCAAACTGCCTTTTGTGACAGCCTTTCCTCTTCCTCCTTCCCCACAAGTACTCCACTACCTTAAAACAAAGGAAACACTAAAAGGCAGGTGTAAGGGGCAAGAAGTTGTCTACCTGGCTGGTAGAAAATTCAGGAAGATGACTTTTTATGATAGTATATGTCAGCTGCACTGTGGAAAAGCGAATAAATTGTTCAGAATTTAACTAAAACTAAAAAGAATTTGTACTTCCTCATTTGAAGTTAGAAATGGAGGGGGCCCAGTGTAAAGAGGAAGAATTGGCAGAGAGGAGCTGTTATGGACAGCTCCTGTGCTGCTCGTAGGGCAGTTGGGAATGGAGGAGTGAGATTTGGCGTGGGGAAAAGAAAGGGGGGTGGGAGGGGTGGGTACATGTTATAGTTTTTGTCTTTGTTTCTCATAACCAAAATGTATTTTAACTGACAATAAGTTAGATTAATTTTCCCCAAGTTAAGTCTGTTTTGTCTGCAGCAGTTATTGGTAAGTGTTCTCCCTGCCTTTTCTAAACCCACAAGATTCAACCATTCATTTCATTCCCTGTCCTGTTGCAGAGGGTGAGTGGGTGAGTAGCTGGGTGTCTAGCAGATGGCCAGGATCGATCCACAGCAGCATAATAATCAAACTTGTGCTTAGCTGTTCTTCAAGGGAGGCCCCAAATCACTGGCCTTGCCTAGGAAGACCTTTATACAGTAGAAATGAATGTATTATATAAGGGTGATTCAGAAAACCCACTTCTGACTTCCCAGTCTTTATTCTTTTAGTTATAGTCTTTCTATGCAGAAACTTAAAATCTGCTGTGTTGGATTATGTCAGTGTCAATTACATCAATGATCTACCTCTGTCCAGTAATGATAGAAAAGAGAAAATAAGAACAGGAGGTGTTTTGAGTGACACTTTCCTAGTCAGCAATTTAGGAATGTTTAGAGATAATGGTCATGTCAATGCATGTTGATGGTGCTTATTACATATTTTGTGTGAATTTTATATATATATATTTTTTTTTAAAATTCTTGATTGAAAATAATATTTGACTGAGATGTCAGAATATGTTCACATAACTTTCCTTTCTGATTTTGTTAGTGTTTTATTTGTGAAGGTTTGTTGTTGTTGTTTGGTTTTGTTTTGTTTTTCCCCTGGTATATGGCAGAAAAACATTCTGAAGTTTTACTCTGTGTTTTTATAGAAGCTTCTGTTTTTTAGGACATACATACCTGGTAGAACCGCATCTGCTAGGCAGGGAACAAAGAAAGAAGGCAGTTTTTATCAAATTTGAAATAAATTCATTTTTTTAAGAATGCTAATTGAGTTAATTCTTAAATACATAGTCGTGGTATTTTTGTTCCAGTTTCTGCTTCACTGAATGTGAAGAATAGCCATCATGCACTTCATAAGTAACTATTGTCCTTGACCAATGGGCGTCCATACATTTCATTTGCTTTGTTCTGCTTAGAGTGGGATGTCAAGCAGACTTTTCAGTCATTCCTGTGGTGCTCATCACTATAGAAGATGAGTGTCTCACAATTTAGTCAGAAAAATCTCCAAAGCCTAAGGTAGTGTGTTTTGTTTATTTGTTTGTTTGCCTTTGTTTGATTGTTTTTTCTTAATCTGTATTTTACAAATGAGAAGTTGAGGAATAATTATTAAAGCAAGAAAATCTCATTTAGTTGAGATATGTCCTTCTGCATTCTCAGTCTTAAGGGTTGATGGTTTTGCTTATCAGGAATGATTTTACACAAGTTTGGAAGTCAGTAAATCAAAATTATATTGGTAATGGTTACCAACACATTTTATTTTATTTTGTTTTGTTTTATTTAAATTAATTTTATTTATTTTATTTATTTTATTTTGTTTTATTTTTATTTTTATTTTTATTTTATTTTGTTTTGTTTTGTTTTGTTTTATTTTATTTTTTATATTAAGACTCTGTAGTAGAAGTAGAAATCTGCTTGTCTGGGAAGAATGCAGTGTGGTTAGAATATTTGTTCTGCAAACTGTACAAAAAGAGGTAAGACTGCACAGAAAGGTTGTCATGCAGTAGCCTTGAATCATTCCCAGTGCAGTCTATCCAATGCATAACCAAGGAAAACTTGCAATATGAGCAATATGAACTAGCATAGCTGACAATGTAGGAGCTATGAGAATACTTGGAATATATGGAAATTTGTGTTAAGGAAGAAGTTATCTTCCTCGCTCAATAGTGCACTAATATGGAAGAAGGCCAGACTGAGCCCTTAGCTGAGTAATGGAGTCTCTTAATGGAGTCTCTTTTTACAAGAATTGTTTTTCAGACAGAATAATTAAAGGCCAGAAGACAACCTTCATGCCTTTTTTTTTTTTTTTTTTTTTTCCCCCTTTATCTTCCAGCCTCATTTATACCAAGGCTGCTTAGGTCACTGTTTTTGAGATGATGATACAGAAAGGTATATATCTTTGGCATAATTGTGCATAGTACCTGTCTAAAGTTTCTCTTCTGGAAGTGTCATCTAGAAAGGTTGCTGTGACATTTCCAAAACAGTTTCTTGTTAATATGAATAATAACATTTGTTTCCCATGCCTATATATATATATATATATATATATATATATAAGTATATGCATATTTAAGTAAAGAACATAAAGATATGAGAACATACATAGAATATTCACATTCAAAATAATGTTTTCTTTTTGTCTATTCTGCCTGGAATGTATCAATAAAGAATAGCAAGCAAAACCATACTTCTCAAACCTGGAAAATTTGAAGGGGAGAAGATGGGCAAGGTGCTTTCTAATAATACAGTTTTCATCACCCTCTAAGTTATGAATAAGTTTCACCAACTTCTGTTACTAAATAAAGTGCTGCCAATGGCAGATAAATTAACTATCCTCCAGGGTGTCTGATGGACTTTTATCCAGACAAATAATTTAAATGGCATTTTAAATATAGTCACATTAAACCTAATGACTGTACAGCTTTTATGCCAGCAAAGTCTTGAATATGTAGACAATACATTTTCATAGAATAAATTCATGTTCTGGGCCAATTTATGTTAAAGTGCAACTGTAGTGAAGGCAAGGTGAGATTAACTGGGTTTGACAAGTAAGACAAAGTTTTTCTATCATTACAGCTTATTGCGTTCTTACTTCTCTTCTGGATACTGTTGTTAAAGCATTTTCTGGAAAATTATCCCATGATCATTCAGCAGCAGTTGCAGATACAAAAATTAAGAATGTCAAGGATCACAAATCCATTTGCATTCAGAATTATAGGGTGGGATTTGTTCTGGGGGGCAGATGGAATGGCTTCTATTTCTTCTATTGAAAAACACAGTGAACAGTAGCTCCTTCCCTTTCTCCTGTATATATTCACGTTTTCACATGTTGCCAACGTGTCCCTGCAGTTCTTATGACTGCCCTTTTATTTACAGGTCTTAATTATAATGACAGATAAACTCTGTTGCCCCTTTATTCATCTCCTTTTCCAGATCAAAAGATCAAATCATGAAGGATTCCACGGGTGGGTGACCTCCACTAATACTCCTAATGTTCACTCCTATCATTGATTTTCTATCTTTTGCCCAGGTGAAGAATATGACAGCTTAATTCTTTAGGAGTTTTGATAACAGATCTTGTCAAACACCTTTTGGAAAACTAAACAGACTGTGTAATCTGGAATTCCCTCCTCCACATGTGACTGTCTTGATTCATAGCAAGTGAAGGTGATGTACTGCATGTGCCTTTCACTTTAAAAAATGGTTCAGAGACAGCTTTTGTCCCTGTGATCAAGCAGATTACCACACTATCTGGAAACCAGCCCAAAATCACAAATGTTCATTGCTTCTTTGTAATGATGAAATTCAGGAGGCAGTGATGAATCATAGAGACGTATTACAACAGAGCCAATCTTTATGCACCATTGTTAAATATACCAAAGTTCCTCTGTAAATTAAAGTTTGTCAACACTTCTGTGACTTCCAAAACTTTGCATGAGTCATCGATTAACTCACTTCTTGGATATGGGTTTGCTGTATTTTTACTTATTTATTTTTAACCGTACAGCTGCAAATCACACAACTTTTTCATCCTGTAATTTGGATTTGGAACATTATGTTTAGAACATAAAATATACTCTTTGGATTAAACTGTTGGGTTTCACTGGCATTTTGATGAATATTATGTAATTAGAGTTTGCTCTGTTTCCCTAAAAAAGACAGATATACAGGAGGTTTGCTGAGAGTATTTCATGCACTGTATTTAAACATATTTGTAATTATTTTTAGAAGAAAAAAAAAAAGCTTTCTTCCATACTTAACTGATAATCAACATGTTGTTGTGCAAACATTAATGGAAATGCTCAGTAGTATTTTGCCAAGTATACGTTCAATATGTATATGCTTATATATATGAGATTATAAGGATGTCACAATCTACCAGATAAGACTCAAAGTTAACCTGTCCAAAATTTCTGGTTTGTAGCCAAAAATCAAGAAAGAGTCAATTGTCAATTATATTTTCAAAGAGCTATTTTATTTTTTTAATTGTTTATTTAGGCTGATGTCAACTTAAAACCAATGAAGATTTCTTAAAAATTAAATGTTTGTGTTGAAAATTTTGTTTTGAAAAAGGAGACATTTGCATAACTTGGAAATTTGGATAATTGTAAAGAAGAGAAAACAGAAGAACAAAGAATTAAATAAGTCCTGTCAGGCTTATTGTACTTAGAGATTCTGATATTGCTACTATTTTTTACATTAAATGTAAATGTACATTCAATTATGTGTAATGTGATTTCTCAGCCACTTCAACCATATTAGAGTAGAGATTGAATAGGCCTCAATAAAACTGTAAAGATAGTAGACAAGCCCATGACATTTTTTAGGAAAAAATCACATTCATGTATCTTCTTATATTTGCTATTATCTCTCTATGTTTATTATTTCCATAATATGTTGGACATAACAGATGACACTTATAAGTGAAATTGTTTTAGCTTGAACATTTATCTGCTCACCTTTCTGTGAAGAGATTAGTTTTGGGTAATTTTGGTAATGTTCAAGAGAGCCTGATAAAATAATGCAGTGCTTGAAAGCTCCTAGTAACTTTTTGTAGTCAGATCTGTAGTTTTCTAATTTGAAGAAAAGTAAGGAAGCCTAAACTCTTGTTGATATGCTTATACTACATACATGTCACTAACTAGTCTTCCTAAAAAAATAATAATTGATTTTTCTTTTGAGGAATTAGTGATGGGGCAAAAGAAAGTACTTACTTTTTTCCCAAATGTTGGAAGCTTAGAGGAACACTCAAATAATTTGGTTTCTGCTACAATAATGGCATACCAGTCTGAAAAGTAAAACATGGGGGCAATGATTTTGATTAGCATAGTGAGAAGCTCTGTAGCCCTTAACAGATATTTTTGTAATTACTCCAATAGGAACAAATTATAAGAGGTTTGGAGGAGAATAATGTAGCAGATTTGGTTATTTTTCTTGCAACTTTGTGTAACAGGTTGCATAAGAATAATGTCAAAAACCGTTGTGGGAAAAACTGATTCGAGGGAATCACACTGGGCAATGAGTGAAAGAAATGAAGGGTATACACTTTTGATAGATGGCAATGTTATTGATAAATAGTTTGACAGGGAGCAAAACTTTTTTTTTTTTTCCCTCCAGTCTAGGAATAGTATTTTTATATGCTGTTGAAGTAGCATTGGTGAAAATGTTACTGTCTGACAGTGAATGAGTAAAAAACAGCTGCATACCCAGGGGTGGCAAGTGGTGGATTTGTTGGTTTGATGATACCCAATGTGACAATTTTGATGATTTGGGTGGTTTTATTTTTATTTTTATTCCCTATTTAATCTGCTTAAGCAGTTCTTACCAACAACCATTTCCCTGAAGGTCCTGTGAAATATTATTTTATCTGTTATTGTTCATACATCAGTTTAACATAAGATCTTGTACAGCCCTCCTTTCTCAATATTCATAGTTTACATATGTATGTATGTATGTATGTATTTAATATTTGGTAGAACAGGCACTAAGAACTCACTGTTCCCTGGGGATTCAGTGGTTACAATAGTTTTGAAGTTTCTGAATTTTTAAACATTCATTAGATTTGTCTTGTAAGTCATTCAGATGTTCCACCTGAAATGCAGTATTGAATTTTCACTTTGTTGTCTGGTCTTGTACCATTTTTATCATAAGAATGTATAGAGAATTAATTTGGACTAAACAGTACCAGAGTCTTGTTTATCACGTTGTTACATTTTGCTATATTTCAGGCACGCATGTGACTAGGTTTATCAGGTACTGATTGGGAAGGAGGTATCCTCTCTTAAATTTTCTCTACATTTTTCAAGTCATTTGGGAGTTTCACTTTCCAATTCTTCACCATTCAATGGAATAAGAGACATTGAGATAGTGTCCTTGATTCCTTTCTTCTCCTTTTCCATGTCATGGCTTTCATCTCTTATTCTAAGGCCCTAGGTTTTACTAAGCTGCTGTGACTCATTTATGGCATGGAGAACACATTATGTATGGACTATTCTGTGTTTGAGTGCAATATTAAAGACCAGACTCAGCTGATGATCCAGTTCCTAAAATAAATTGAATATGACAAAGAATTATGAATTATGACTTCCTGAGTATTTTTTTATCATTTGTCCACATGGATGACTGCATGCTCCTAAGGAAATTTTCACTGGGATGCAGTATTTGTACAGTAACACAGTAGATATTTGTAAACTGAAATGTTATTTGTACAGTAACATGTATAGTGCTGAAATTGATTTTTTTTTCTTTTTAATTCTAAAATGTATTGGGAAATAAAACTCCAAGGATATGGCAAGGGGTAAAAGTAATTTTCATTTATACTATTTATATATTTTTAGTAGTATATTTATATGTTGTTATATGTTTCCACAAGGTATACCACTATTTTATTTAATAGGCCAAGGAGGATTAAATTTTAAATACTAGCTTTAAATTCTGCTCAATCATTGTAAAATAACCTCCTTAAAGGTAGTGTCAGAGAAAAAAAATATCATCAAGATTCAGAAATAAATACTGCAATTCAAATCAAAATAATAGAGTCTTATTTGATATTTGCTGATATATTTAAGAAGGAAGGTGGGTGGGGGGTGCATTGTTTTTTTGTTTTGTTTTGTTTTCAGGAATAAAACAGAGAACCTTACTGAATTGCATGTAAAAGTGTTGTCTGGACTTGTGTAACCCAAATCTTTTTTTAGCAAAAGGATGGCGATGGCAAGCAGCTGTATTACCACCTTTATCTTCTGTCCTAGTACATAGTTAAATTTACAGGGTGTCACTGATCTCAGTGTTGTTGCAGACAGAGAACAGTATTGGAAGAGAGCCTTTTGGCTATATACATGTTAAATGGATTAATTTTATGTGTTTATTTCCTATTAGTACATGCTGTTGAAGGACAAATGAAAGTTGGGAAGGAAGAAAAAATTAGATCCATTTCAGTAAATAATCATAAAAAAGATCATAATCATAAAAAAAAATGTTCATACGGCCTTTCAAAAAACTTTATAATACTGAATATCTAAGATGCTTCTTAATATTCTCAGAATTATTTTTCTATTAAGGAATATCAAAATTCCTTTGCTAATGAAGGTACTATTGAGTGAAATGAAGAAAAATCCATAATCTTCAAAGTTTCTTAATGGAACAAATACTTTCATTTGATATCAAGTCAATAAAAATTCGGTCTTCATTGCACCAAAGTAGCTTGCATAATGGCACTGTATTCAGCTTTCAACTTCATTGGGTTTAATCTCTCCATTTAGGAGAAGAAATATCTGGTGTAATAAGAATGCAGCAATGCACTTTTTGAAGGACTAATGAATTTTCAATATCTGTTGATTTTATGCCAGTAAGAAGTTAAGGGAGTTAGAGAAGGAGAGATTGTCCTTCAGATGTGTTTCTTCCACAGTAAAAAAGTTAACATAGAACCTGACATCCTACTTTTTCTCTGAAATTATTTCCTCTCAGAAATGTTTATAAATCCCAGAGTGCTTGTTTGCTAAATGGATTTGTGTAATCTGAAGACTGTGGGAAGAAAGAGACATCCTAAAATGTCTTGTGATACATACTTTGTTTTGTGATAGCTAGGCTATGATTTCTGTTCCGGTTGGCTAGTTGCTCAGTTTTCTTTTTACTAGACTTTTCCAAGCCATCAGAAAACTCAGTAAATTGGGTGGCAGTGTGTGCTAGTTTTACTGGCACTTTGTCAGTCTTCAGCCTGGCAGTTTTAAAAGAGATTACTTTACCCTCAGATAGTTGCAATAACATGCAGTGATTTGTCATCAAGTGATTTGCCTTGGGAACAAAAAGGGTTGGTGCTTAAATATAGCAGCTTAAACATCTTTTTATACTTTGTTGCAGTTACAGATCACCTCTAATGATGGAATTGTGATTCAAAATGGAGGACGATAGAACAAATAATCTCAGTTTTCAGAATTAATTCTTGCTTTTGATGGATTAGTTATATCAGTGTGTTTTTAGAATTGTGTAATTCATGTTGAGACAAAATAATAATTCATCTCTCTATAATAAGATAACAAAACAAATTTTCTCCTACACACGACAACTTTAGGAAGTAGCATTTTCAAGCAAGCAAATAGATCTATGACTTGATCCTCTCCCTGTGAGCACATGCACTTCTAGCTGTGTTATATGCATGCAGCACAGAGATATTGGCACTTGGCTGTGCTGTCACTGGAGAAATGTCATGCTTTCTTCAAGCCTGGAATCGATGGCCAGAACAGGCAGGCAAGCATCAACATAGTTGTAAAAACTGGTTTATTTCTTAAAAATAAATACAAAAATATAAATATAAAACATTGGCAGATAGAATTTGATGAAATGAAGTTGCACAAACTTTTTTTTTTTTTTAAACCAGCTGAATATTACACTTATTAACACCACGTGTACAATTTGTTTAAATTTTAATGTACAGAACAGGACATACTGGGTTTTTTCTTCTTTGCCATCTTAAAAGCTGCACTTGCAAGGGTAGAACATGTACCTAACAGAAGCGGCTTGTACATGAGGTTGCTTAAGGGATTATCACCCTGTTCAAATTTCTGAAAGTAGGGTATTTTTTATTTTAATTACTAAAATGGACAACACTGAATTTCCATAGCTTTGGCTCTTGGAAGGTGATTAAATAAAATGCTGTATATATTCCAAGTGGCATCCTACTAGAAAGAATGAATGACGTTAATGGACAAACTGGAAACAAATTTTAAAAGGAAACCGTTGTGCTGAGTGGCAGGAAAATTTTCCTGAATGTTAAATACTGTTGAGTGCAGAAGGTGTCTGTAAAATTACTTCCACTCAAAGGAACCAAAAATGTAGCCTACTGTAGGTTAAGAAGTGTCTTTGTCACTTTCTCCTCCACCATACATTTCAGCTAGCTTATTAAACCGAGGGCCCCATTCTCGGAGGTAATCATAGTTTTGGTCTCCTTCAGTAGTACCTGACTCTAAGGAGCTCAAGGATTCAGCTATTGAATCATTTCCCTCATAGGCATAAGTTGCAAGCGAGTCATACGGTGGTGCAGAAGGATCAGTATCGTGCTCTTTTAGCCTTTGGTTAATGAAATCTCGGACGTCTGTGTTATCTGGTGCTGAAGGAGTCCTCCGTGGTACAAATAGTGTTTCAGGGATAATATCTCGTCGAAGCTTCTTATCTTCGATAGCTGCAGGATTCCTCAGTGTGCCAATATCAAAGGCTTGGGTGTCTTCCTCTCCACCACCTTCATCATTATAACTCACAATGTTGTCTCTGATGTCCTCTTTAGACAGGATCAAAGGCTCCTTCTTTCGTTGCCTCTTCAGAGCAGCAAACAGCACCACTATAACTTAAAGGGAGAAGGAAAGAATGGGTAAAGATCTCAAATAACAAGTTCTTAGTAGCAGATCCATCAGATACAACAGCTTTACTTCAGCAACATTTCACCAGTTCATTTCCGCCTGATAAACGGATAAACTTCACTGTCTTTATTACAGTAACACAGTAAGGGCTGTATCAAAATGTGCTTTTTTTTATGCAAACATTGTGTGTGCTGCTTTACAGAACCATGAGCTTTGTCTAGTGCTCTTTTAATAACTTTGATGAGTGTTAAAATAGCCAGGTTTATTCTGAAATTTTTTTATTTTTTTTAAGCTTGGAGTATACTGTTCAAACTGTTTTCCAGCCGATCAGTAAGTGATATTCTAAAAACCACAAAATAGTGTGTTTACAAAATTTGCAATTTTTTTGTTGCCACACAGAAACCTTTGGATAAACAGTGATTTAATATAGTAAAACTATTCACTAGCATATTCTGTGTGAAATATATACTGCACGTTGACTTTAGGTATTTATTTAAATAAAACAATATTTTCTCTCTCTCTCAAAACAAATAAGTTAAAATGAAAGAAAGCAATTTTTGATTATGTTATTCCTTCTGCCTGATCCTCTTTTTTAAAGACAACAAAAGAATAAAAATGCTGCTGGTTGCACACTGATACATTTAACACTCTGGAACTTGATTTCATTTTTACTGTGTCCAATTTCCAGGCAAACAGTTTTTGCCTTTTTTTTCTTTTAATTCGCATTTGAATGTTTCTTGCAAAAGAAGCAAAACCCCTGGTCATTAATGCTACCAACCTGCATAGCTTTGTAAAATGTGTCAGGCCTGACACATTTGCTCATGGGGGGAAATACACATTTCTTTTTCTTACCGAGCAGGATGATGATGCAGAGGAGAATGGCAATCAGTGCCCCTGTGCTGAGGCCAGCAGGGAGGAGCAGGGCCTCTGCGTTGCAGGACTGCATGTTTCCCCGGCTGTCACAGGCACATACGCGTATGGTCAGCGTGCCAGTGCTGCTCTGGATCGGGTAGTCATTGTCTGATATCACCACTGGTAGAAGGTACGTACTTATTTCGTGTCGACTAAAGCCATTCCTTCTCGTCAAAATTCTGGCAGTGTTATCTAGATTGATTAAAATACACTGTTGTATTGTATAGGAATATAGAAAGTGTGTCACACATAGTACATGCAAGCTATGATATTTTACGTCACTGGCAGTATTTTGAAATGGGCTTTTCCTCATATCGTAGTGATCCCTCTCTTTTCCAATGACATTCACATTTAATCAGAAAGCTATTTATGATTTTTTATGTACAGCTGGCCTGCTCCTCTGTGCCTCTGCAGCACCTCTGAGTGTGATTTGAAAAGAGGATTTCTCAAAGCTTAAAATGTTTTATAGATTAATGCATGCAGTGCACAACACAGTTCCATTCCATGGCTAAAGCCCTGAAGTGAAGTGGCCAACGGAGAAAAAATAACCTTCCACTTCACGCTGTTTAACAAGCACTCTGTTCTGAAAGATTCTTTCCATGGATCTTCTGTGACAGCACCCAGGGGAATGCTATCTGTAAATGCAGGATGAGATTTTCCACACTAAAACACTTTCAACATGCTGTAGAACAATGAATTATGTACCTTAGCATGTGGCGTAGAATTTCTGTTGGAAATTTTTTTTCAGGAATTCAGAAAAGCGAAAGATGATATTCCTGCTCAGTTTTGAAATGTGAATTTAATAAATTGTATTTGTGGCAAACGAATCTTGATTCTACATAGCACACTTGAGCATCAGATCTATTCAATGTGAGGGCAGTGAAGGAAAGAAAAAAGTACTGGCAAGAAATGAGCAACAGGAAGAGACCGTTCTATTGTCAAAGCCACTTTATGTTTACGAAAATGTAAGTCAACACTACAGTTTTGGAGTTTTTAGTCCAAAAGGGGGAAAACATGGACATTAGAAGGAAGATATCATTTCCATCACACGTGGATTTCTTGAGGTAAATGGTTAGCTATCTCGCCAGCCAATGTCAGGCTGAATTAAAATAACTCATGCAAAAGGAAGAAAGTAATTTCGGATAGAAAAGAAACACCATGGTCAATACCTCTACATGCTCAGGACATAATCACCAGGATGTAATATTTGTTTAAAAAATTAATTGATTTTTTTTTTCATGGCCTCCATGAAGGAAAATACAAAGTTCTTCTTTACTGCATACAAACTGGTGCTTTGAGTCATCATTTTCATTCATCATCACAAAGAAGCAAAACAGAAAACCAGGGGAATCGGAATCAGACAGAAGGCTAAAGTGAAACATCTAACCTTGTGAGGTGAAGTCATTTTTGAAGCTTTTTTTTCTCCTCCCTTTGTTTGGTTACTCACCCCAAACCAACACTTTCACTGATTTTCTTTATAACTTGTTTAATTCTATTTTTTACCAAACTAACTTTTGCCTTCCCTGCATAGATGAAAATATAGAATTCCCAAACCACAAATATTCATGCAGAATTATTATTATTAGCAGTAGCCTAAAGAGCTTCTCTATGTATTGATAGATATAAAAAAAAATTCAAGATATTATAGGAATGTATACGAGATAGTAAAGATAAAATTTCCTTGGCCAGGCATAAATTTTACCTTCATTATCCTGAACAGTGAAGTTAGGGTTAACAGCAGCTAAACTGAAGAAAAATTTTTGTCCCCCGAGAGGGTCATCTTTGTCTACTGCACTTATGGTCTGAATAAGCTACAGGGAAGAAAAAGCAAGCAAGCAAACAAACATCAACAAAACAAACAAACAAACATACATCTAGTTTTTTTATACAACTGTGATTATTTTAAGACTAGAAGAGTTAAGAAAACTTTGTATTCAAACTATGTACATATTGACTTAATACTTAAACTGCAGGACATATTAACTGAACAAATGTTGAAAAAATGTATCATACAAGTTTTCCAACAAGAGAGCCCATACATATTTCATATGGTGTTACATGTACACATGTAAAATGGTCAGTTTATAACTTAGTCCTCGTCTGTTTCTTTTTTTTTAATACATATTTATATGTTTTTGTAACTACATAAAGAACAAAACTATGATCAAATCAACACCTAAAAGAGGAATTCAGAGGATAAATATATGTATATATACATATATATATAGTTGATAAAAATGTTATTTTATCAGATATTATATTTTATTAGATGCTTTTGGTAAGGAAGTTAAAGTTTCAAATTAAATTTCAAAATAAGAACATTTGTTTCTAAAGCAATATTTTTCTGATTCTTAGTAAAGCAAAAGATACAAATAAGATTCTTGAAACTAAAAATGCCAGTTAAATTATATGGATATATTTCTACTTGTGAAACACATAATACATAATACCGTACAGATTCAGCACCTCAGACTGGGGTCTGAAATCTGGTGTCATTGTTCTCTGAATGAGCTGCATCAGATCTGTTTGATACTTGAATTGAGTGCTTTCTGCAATCCCTACAATTTTTTTTTTGTTTGCTAGTAATAGTAAAACTTTCATCAATGTTTGTTTATCTGTCAGGTAAATAAATGTTTGGCTTTTTTTCCACTGACATTTCTAGACCTAAGGCTATCAAGGTGCCACTTACCAAATAAAACACATTTTTTGACATCTTCATTGCTTTGTTTCAGTGCTTTGTGTGGTGTTTTGTTTTGTTTTACACCTTAGCAATAAAAACAATACCTATGGCTATTTTGTGTGTGTGTGTGAGAGAGAGAATGTTCAGTTATTTTCTTAAGTTTAACTTGCCAAAAATAGATTAATCTTTAGCCTAGATCTTTTTTTATTCTTCATCTCTGCTCCATCATTTTAAATTGCAGTGTTTTTTCGAGCATGCAATAACTTCTAATTTTTGACACTATTCCTTCCCTGTGGCATACTTGTTAAACTCTTTGGTTTTCCTTTTCCCCTTCTTCCAGATACAGCCATTTTTCAGATTTTGTCAGGACCGATCATCTTTAATATCAATGATTGCACTATTCTCCAGTTTAACAAATGCACGATTAACTCCCCATTTCTTTCTTGCACATCCAGAATACAGCAACAAATTTCTTCATGAGGCAAGGATTGGAGTTATTTTAATACAGCACTTTATGTTCTTTCTCTTGTAGAGTTTTGTCTTTCTCTAAATTTGTTTAATCACATAAAACTCCGATATCTTACTGGATGAGCAAAACAGATAATACAAGTGTAGCATAGTATTTGCTTTTAAAGAATGAATCTTTAAATTATTTAGTGAGTTTATAAGTAATTGGCAAATAAATCTTTAGAGATTTTTGCAAAATTAAACATATTTCTTAAGTCAAGAAAAAACTAGTCCATTTTACTTCACAAGTGGAGACCATGAACACAGTCAGTTGTTGGTGTTAAGATGATGCTAATCCAGTTATATACTTCTGATTGTCCATACCCATAATTTAGAATAAGTATTTACATTTTTTTATTGCCTAATTATTTTATATATGTAATTTACATAGGTTATTAACCTACTACAACAATATCAACCAGTGTCCAAAACCCTTAGCAGAACAAACTGCAAAAAAAGTCACCTATTAACTTTCCCATCCATCATTTCTTGTAGCAATCGAAGTTCTGAATTGAATACTGATCATGTTTGACAATATAATGCATTTTGCAAGCTTATATTAGGAAGAAAAAAAAAATCTTCTGCTTTTTTTTTTTTTGGTTGCAAGCATCGTTCAGATATGAAAATGTACAGATAATTTGGAAATGCTGACAAATATTTGGCTGACTAAATATTATGCAGTTTCCTGTTAGTTGCTGATATGTATCTTTAAAAGGCAAAGTTTTAAGGACAGTCTTATTGAAACAATGTGTTTATGTGCATTATCACATTTATAGCATGTCGCAAGTACATCACAAGTAACAGCATTATTTGTTTTGCTATTGTTCTCAATTTGAACCTAAGCTTTTAACAATCCTTGCAGATGAAGATATTACTGATAATTTACACTGGAAGTGCTTTACTAGCTCCTTTTCAAATAAATGCATATACACATAAAACAAGCACTCATCATCTCCTGTGCAAGACTGGAAAGTTCTCCTTGCAGTATCTCTGGTGCACCTGAGATCCTGGTGTATGTCAGCACAAGGAACACACACTTTTCACCAATGTGGATGATGTTTATTTAGATCAGGGCCTGTGGTCTTTGGAGGGAGCAGCATCTTCCTGTCAACTTTCTGAAGCACTGCATATGCTCTTTCAAGGCCTATATGTGAAGCAGGCTTCAGACAATACATGGCCTCAACATACAAATGAGCAAGGGAAACAGCAGATTCCTCCTATATTGCTGAGAAGTACTCAAAATACAGATGTGTAGGCCACAATCAGTGATACAGATCGTTTTGGTGATTTCTTTGCTTGCCTACTCCATCTCTCTTGCAGACAATTATAGCAGCATTGGAAGTTTGGGTGGAAGATGAGGTCCCATGACCTAAATAGGATGTTTGACTTGTTGACTGTTGAACAAAAAGAGTTATCACAACTTCTGTTTGAGAGTGGGGTGAGGTCGGGAATCTCACTCAGCTGCATTACTATTTGTTGTTTTCATGATAGATCTTGTGTATTTGCTTCCTCCATTCCTTTATTTCACAGGTTCTGGTCAAAACGAAGGAGAGGAGACACTGATAACCCCAGTGTGTCACAGGAAATTGTGTTTTCAGATTTTTTCCAGATTAGCCATTTAGACTCTAAAGGTTCTTCCTCTTCTCTAAGACTTGTCTAATCAAGACTTGGATTGGTGTCAAACCCTTCCAACCCATACCATTTGTATCTGATAGTTCTTTGTGTTTGACTCTTCTTTTTCTAACCTAGTCCAAGTGATTGCAAGGTGAAAGTGGTTCATAAGACATGTTATCTTCCAGACTTTCAGTGTATTGTATTTTCTGGTCCATGTCTTGTTCCTCCAGTATTTCAATCTCAGCCATCTTGGGGGCAATTTATGGATCTTATGAAAATGGGTCTTTGTTCACACTTTTTTTTTTTATTTTTTTTTTCCACAAATCTAAACACTTTAAGCACACTTTACCACCGTCTGCTGCAGGTAAATCCAGTAACTCAACAATTTCCATCTGGTTGTTATCCCATTGTTTGTGGGCACAGAACTGATGGAAGTAATTAAGAGTGTAAGTAACCATGGGAGCTGTGTTGCATGAGCTTTCCTTTCTGCACAGTTGCTAGGCAGCCACTTGGAATACTATCTATGTTTTACCAAAGATAGACTCATTCTTGAAGCTTCAAGGACTGATACAGCCTTCAATATAATCATTTTTAGCTGTTGTTTGCCTGACTCTGAAAACTGTGGGCAGTAAATGATTGCAGGGTAACTATTAAATATATGCAAATCCACTTGAAGAACAAAAAGACATTCCTCACTGAGTACACCTGTTTATTTGTAATCAAGATGTACATTAGTTTCCCAGCAGCATTCTCCTTTGAAATGGTAGAGAGCAAACTCTGCCTTATAGTTCATCTACCGCCCAGAGTTACATTGTAAATATAGATAATATGTCTTACAGCATATCTGCCACTGCTAACATACATTTTTGTTATTTCATAGGAAAACTAACCAATACTGTAACATTAAAGGCTTTAGTCCTCAGTTTTATATTTGTCTATACCATTTCATACTATGTTTATTTTTAATGATATTAAACAAACAACAATATCCATCCACATACTCATGTCTCATTAGAAATGCTGTTTAGTTAGGAGAAGGAGAAAGTAAAGGAGAAAATAAATATGATCAAGTTTTACTATCACCCTGACTTTTCATGATAAACTGATTTAACATACCAGAATTTCAGAAAGAGAGCGCCTACCAGGAAATAGCTAATCTGAGGAAGTTTAAATGCTATCATAGCTATTTCAAAAAAATGGAAATCTGGGGAATTTTTGTTTCCTTGGAATGGTAATAAAATTATTTTTCGTAGCCTTTATAGACAGAGCAACTGCATTGGTAAGTGTACTGACACAAAACAATATTAATAATCTAAGGGGGTTCTTATGTGGTATAATATGAATGTGATAGTCACATAAATTTATTTTTATTTTGTGTTGTAGATGTGGTGAGGGGCAAGCCTGGTTGGTGAGTATTCCATTGCTCCAGGCAGTGCATCAAAACACAAATGTTACTGTTTGTCCTTTGTTCTGTTTAACTTTCATGGTATGGGGTGGGGGGAGAGAGGGGGTGGTTGTGGTTTACCTTAAACAAAACAAATAAATGGAATTTGAATGCATTATATCACGTTTTCATATATGATTTCCTGATGTCATTAGTATTAATGTGAAATACCCTACATTTCATACAGCGTGGTTTTCCCTTTGTACTGATCAGCTGTGGGATACCTCCACTACTCCCACAGTATGGAGTGACAAAGCAGTGACAACAGCAGGGAAGCCAAGAACGTTACGCCAGCTGAAACCAGCCAGAAATATTAGGGCCTTAAAGTAGTCAAAGAGGGTTGCTAGCCACTAAAAAAATAGATAAAACAGTAGAAACAAATTTGCTGTGTAGGTTGTTTTTTCCAAAACAATTTGCCTTTGTGCTTAGGTCCTCAGAAAATGTAAATGATCTTTTTTTTTTTTTTTTTTCTGAAACACACTATACATTTGCTTTTAAATTCTGTGCAAATAAAATAAAATATTTGTTATTAAGAAAAAACAAAACCAAAAAAAACCCACAGCTGTTTGGAAACCCTATGTTGATTTCCATTACAAAAACTTTATTTTACTGGAGTAAGCCAGAGTAAAACTTTGAGAGTTATTGAATAAAATGGTGCAAAAAGAAAATTCTAGTACCACTAAAATCACTGGAATACATGAAATATAAGGAAATATACTGAAGAGGCTGAAGTAAAAGTAGATTAAAAGAGACAGAAGAAGAAAGAAAAAAATATTGAAGTAAATTGACCACAAATTGTAGTATGACTTAAGAAAGGAGGGAGATGCAAAAATGAAAGATAAACTAATACTTATATCCTTATATCAAAGGATATAAGAAACTTCTATAGAAAAACATATAAAGAAAATGAGAAGTAATTAAATTACTAAAAAATGAATTAGGAAATAATTTAGTTTTTAAATAGATATACGTTTTAATTACTTGTTCAATAAGAGGAATAATGAATAGAAAGACATCTGTTGAATACAATAAGGAAATTGTTGGAAATATAGAGGTAACAAAAGCCATGTTTAAGCAAGACTATGTTGGGGTAAATATACCTGATTAAAAAAAACTTTTTTATGTATGGGTCAAATGAGTTGATAAGAAGAGGGGCAACATAAAGAGAACATCGGTGAAAGAAACCTAGCATGATTATATAATTTATGATGAAGATTCAGGAAAAACAAACAAACAAAAAAGAATAAATCAGACATATTTTAAAATATCATTGAAAGAGAATCTATGATGAGCTAGACTGATTTATATAACATCCGGACAAATTAAAAAGGGAGTAGATATGTATAGATTTGGTAAAACTAAGCAAGCATTCTTGGGGACCCAAAAAGATGAAAACATAGCTTTCCTCATTACTTCTGAGGCTTTGAAAGCTGTGGGGAGCCATGCTGTTTTCCTATCTGCTACTGCTGGCTCAGGCAGATAGTCCTTCGGAGAAAGGGCATGGTTTTTGAAAGGACCAGAATGGTGCTGGGCATCTGAGTCTGTACAGGTCTGTTACTTCAAGGCCTATGGCATGGGGTGTATGTTTGTTACTCAATATTTTTACATTTTAAATATATATATATAATCCCCAAGACACGTGTATATATGAATTAAAATAACCAGAGTAGGAGAAGATTGTGAAGAGCCAAAGACACACATACACAGATGCAAAAAAAAAAAAAAAAAAGAGAGAGAGGAAAAAGAAAAACAAACAGGAAAGAAAAATAACACACATGGAAGGAACCAAACATTATTTAGTATAGATTAATTATATTCAATCCCTCAAGACAGACTGAATTCCAAAATAACGTCTTATTAATGATCTTCCAGTTAGCAAGAATATAATTACATTCAAATAGATTATTCGTGTTATCCTGCATTATATTTTTCTTTTCTCTTCCTGTGAATTGATTTTTTTAAAGACTCAGTTGCAACTCAGATTGTTTAAAAATGGTTATAATTATATAATATATATAAGTTATAATTATATAATATATAATACATGGCACTTCCTTCTGACAAGGGAGATACTGCTGAGCATTATAACACTTCAAATAAATGGGTATGGGTATGTACACTTATTTAGCTTCTTACTTATTAGTTATAAATACTTAGTCTATTTTTTTTTTTTGTCTGACAGCCATTTCTGAGTATAAACAGAAATTGAGTTTTAATGCAGAAATAAGTTTTACATTTATTTTAAAATTATATTAACTTAAATATTTTAGGTAGCTCAGAAAGAAAAGGATATCTCAAAGTACGTTTACCTGAAAATACAACTGTTATATAGAAAATACGCTGCTTGTGTTCTCTATCATTATTAAACCTGAACAAAACAGATTCTAAAACTTCAAACAGAATAAGACTTCTCTGTTAATTTTTTTTTTTCAACCAGAGATGCTGGTGAAACTGCAAAAGAAAATTCACTTTTCTACATTTTCAGTTCTCAGTCCATATCTTATATTTGAATTCATTAAAATGTTATTTTAGCATTCATAGTAGACACTACAACTGTCAGAAATTCTAGATTTTTAGTCAGAAATTTCCATTCATCCATCAGCTTTAATTATCTTAAAAATCTACTAGGAGGCAAATATTACTCAATATTGTTAAGTATTTAATATATTATAAATTTGAACCTTAAGTCCCTTGTTATAATTTCCAACTGTTGCTTTAGAAAGACAAATGGCAACCTGAATGCAAAACTTGTGATGCAACCTGAATGTGATACCTGTAGGTCTGAAACAGTTAAGACAAGCTGGCACTTCTTCCACGTTCTATTCAAAGGTGCTGAAATGCTTACACTGAGGTTCTATTGTGATTGTTTTAGAGGATTTATTACTGGCTGACTGTGCTCTGGGACATGCTGTGCTGTAACAGGAAAACCGTTTTTTAACGGTTCTAATAAGCAGCTGCCTATTAGGGACTGGATATTAAGCACTGCAGTCATTTCACATAAATTAAAGTATGCTTTCTGTAGCCTGTAAGAAGCAAAACAAAATCATATGTTCCCAGATGAAAAATGTATGGTTTATATTTTATTTTCAAAAGTTTTTGGTGGGATAATAAGACAAATACTACAACTGAAAAAGAAAAAGAAAAACAAAGGTGACAGATGTAGGCTGTAATCACCATCAGAATGAACTGAAATATATCTGAGGTTTGCCACTTGTAAGTTACTGAAAATAAATCAGCTTTTTAGTAGATAAATATAACATCTTGCTTTCTCTGTGAAGGTAATGGCAAAGCTAATTATGTCCATGTCTCTTGGGCTTATCTAATTAGGATTTAACAATAGTAAAGAGTTAGGTTGATGAAAGTGGTAATTCACACACTGATGCTGTTGTAATACATTTCACTTGTTGTAATTGTTGTAATGTATTTCACTCTAAGCCTCACCTACAGAGCTACTTGTTACTTTCATTTTCAACATTTCAAAAGATAATTTGGACATAATTTATCCCAAGCACCACGCAAGTATGATCTACAATTGAGTGTCATAGCAAAGTTGGATAGTGGAAAGTATCAAAGGCATACCTGTCCAGCTCTTGCATTTTCACAGACAAAGGTATCATAGAATACAGCAAACTGTGGGGCATTGTCATTAACATCCAAAATTCTTACATAGACAGGAACACGAGTAGTATCTTTGGGGTTGTCTGACAAGAGAAAATAGAAGAATAATGAGCTTATTTTCCTACTAAAATTATTCTATCTTCCAAATTTAATGAGCAATGGACATTTAAAATTAGGCTTGGAATTGATCAAAATGTAGCATATAAACTGGTACCAGGTAAGAATCAGGTCTGCTGAAAAGTAAGGAGATGTCTTGCTTAGAGTAAAAAAAGAACAATGTGTTGTTATCTAGTGAGCAATTAAATTTTTTTTTTTACATGAAAATAGGGGCTGCCACTGCTAATGTTCTATGAAAATATAGCATATGAAAAGTATGCCCATTACTATAATGACAAAATTGTTAATTTGGTGGGCTCAAGGGTATCATTCTGATGTAAGGTTTTGATTTGTAATTTTAAAATGATTTGCGATCTGATTTGTTTTACACAGAAGAGACATATGATTAAAGCTTTCCTGTGCCTTTATTAAGCAGGGAGAAATTCTGATAAAGCCAATATAAATGTCCCAATAAAAATCAGAAGTGATTAGAATTAGAGTTTTTTATGTTTAAATTGCCTTAAAAATACAAATGTAGATTTTCAGACCTTAGGTTCAAAACCAACAATAGTTACTCCCTCTACCTCCCAAGATGCCCAAGCCCTAGTATTATTTAGACTGCCCTCTCATTACTTACTATAGGTTAATTCAGTTAATTTCAGTTAATAGAAGTTCATTGTTCCCACTTGCAGATCTAGCAAGAATAATGCCTGGGAGTAAAGAAGTACAGCCATTTCTTTGAATTCTGCTGGCTGGTAGCTAAAATTTATATGATTTTGTTACCATAATGGAATAGGATAAATAACAATAGGGATGACTCAAAATTTTTTATTTATTTATTTATTTCATTGTAAGCTGAAGCAAAGAAAACAGTAAATATTCAGGAGTAGCTGACATTAAGTTCACAGGTGATTTATAATGTCTTTGCTGAAATGTGATGTGGATCTTTTTGACATGCTGAAATGTTTAAAGTGGCAGGTTTGGGACATTTTTTTTTTTCACAGCCTGTTGTATTTTTATACTAGCTTTCCAAGTGCATTCCATTCTTATCACTGCTCTCCTGTTGTCTCATGTTTCACAGGTAATATTTTTAAATATTTAAAAACTATTCTCCCCCTTCCATTCTTTCTCTAAAACAAATGTACCTCTTTAGAGAAGCCTAGCTGTTCCAGATAAATCCTGGCAGGAAATAAGTTGAACACTGTGATATGATATAGGTATAAAATGATAATAGGTTTCTTCAGTATATAAATGCTTCTGATAAGTATTTTTACAACAGTGGACAACACTGTGAAGGAGTGCAAGCTCATGAACATGCACTGCAAGAAAAAAAATAAAAAAATACAGCTACTGGGTGTGCTCAATACAACCAGCCTACTGCAGGAGACACTTGGGCTCCGACTACAAAAATAGTACCGGGCAGGCTAAGATTGGTTAATTGCCTGGACATGATGTTCCATTTAGTTCTCTGCAGTGTAGTTCCTGCCAGTTGTGCTGATCAGCAACTTCTGCTTCTCTGAGTGATTTAGAATTAACCCTAAAAATCAGTGTCTTTGAAAACACATGACCTTCACTAGCTGATTTCAAACATCAGATTTTTGTCCCTTAGAAAATTTTCTGGCAGAGGGATTGGAGTTAATCTCAACCATGTAGTGGGATCTTTGCTTTCCTCTTTACTTTCAACATGAAAATATCTACAAAAAGATGATGTAAACAGTCCAAGAAATGTTACAACTTAGGGGTCAAGAGGAACCTAACTAACTTGTAAGATTCCAAGAGCTGTAGGGGTAGATACCAAAGGAAGAGATAACAAGATTATTTCTAAGGAAATGAAGAAACCTAAAGAGACATAAGCATAGATTACCATTTTGAACTCTGCTACTGTAACATCAAAATCTGTCATTTTCCTCAAAGGAAAGAAAGGAAATAAAATCACTCCAGTGTTATTACTTAATTGGGTGACATTTCAGAAGTAGTTTGGATATTAAAGGTCATTGAAGGAAGAAGATGGGGAAAAAAGCAACGTGGAGATAGCTGCTGTTAGCTACCCCCAATTTAATTTCCAAGAATATCTTACAGAATTGGGTGGGAGGAAGGAAATTATTATTTTTTACTATATATATATTATTTTTTTTTGCATGGAGCTACAGCTGTAACTTTGCAGGCTAAGGAAAACTGAATGAAAAAAAAAATTGGCTTACTGATCTCAGCTGCTATAACACTAAGATTGTGCCATTGTGATATCTCACGGTCAAGTGGCTTAGAAGTATAGATGGACCCATTTCCAGAGTGAATATTGAATATCCTGTCAAGGTCTGTGTGACGATCCAGAGAGAACCTGCACAGAAAGAAAGAAATTATTGTTAAAAGGATAGAAAATGGAAGAAAGCATGTTTCACAGCAAGTCAATACACTTTTCAGGTTATATACATTACATTAAAAAGGTTGCTTTTTATAAAACAAATATTTAGTTTCTGTAAATTTGGTGCTTCTTTTTTTTTTCCCCCACTGATCATTGATAGTTATTTTAATGATTGTTTCTAAAATTGAAATTGCATATGCACCTTTCTAAAAATTCTTAAGATTAATTCTGTAGAATGAGGAATAAAAATTGAAAGAATTTCATAAATATGATATAGCAGCGTAGTATTTGATCATCTGAAATTTTATACACCTGTATGAGAATCATAAAAAATAAGTCAGAATTTCAATATAATAATTCAAGGATTGCTTTAATCCATAAAGGAGAATTCTCTTTGATGTACTGTTCCTTCAGACTGAGACAGACAGCTAATTTCTGAGCTTTTCAAAAGTAGTGTTATAAGCTCTCCTTATACTTTACTTATACACTTATATACTTTAGGATATGCTAATTTACTGGAGATTAAATTTAAAAAAATATATAAAAAATAAGTTCATATGCAGAAATTTCACTTTTATGACCATGCTGATGTCAAAGGACTTTCTATGGTGCTATAGATGCTACAATTCCATGGGCAAAAGTTCTACTAACATAAAATGGCAGAAATGTTAAACTACAATCTGCAAATTATTCTTTCCATCATTTTTTCTAATAATCAGCACGACCTTCAAAGCTAGGATCAAACCTTTGATGTGGAGTTAAGTGTAATATTTTGTGAGGTACAGAACATTTGTCTACTTTTGGCAGAATTGGGTCAATTTATCAAAAAATCTACTGTACTTGTACAATTTGATAGAAACAATTGTTTACGTTCATGTTTTTATGAACTTTTATGACTGACCTAAACATTTCATAGAGTGTATCTATTTTTACTTACAGTATTTAACTGGATTGAGCCAAATGAAAAAAATGTCGTAATATAAAAATAACATCTGTAACATTTTGGTGGGTTTTGTTTGTTCAATTCACAATAAAATAAATATATAAAAACAATGAAGCAACAAACAAGCTAACACCAAAATGAATACAAAAAACAATCCCAAAAAAGTTAGAACAGCCAAAAAACAAGACATTTGAAACTGCAGGAAAGACTTGCTTAAATGTTTTTTCTTGCCTATTTATATATAACAACTAAGTTATAAGTTACCTGAACAAATTTATTTTTCAGAGAATTTATATTTAGGACTATTTGGCCCATATGATAAATAAGTGATTTTACTTCATCCATGGAAGAACTTTAGTGAGGAAAATAGCTTATTTAGATAGCAATCTAACAGTTTTTCAACAGGCAATAATCACTTCTCTGTCTAACAAAATCTATGCCACATTGTCTCATTAAAAATTCTATACCATTTCATATTTGGTCGGCAAATGCTAATGAAATTATTAGTTTCAAAAAAACCCCTCCATATTTATTGAACAGAAATTGAGAAATATTGCAACAAGAAGCTGCAGGCACAGTAGGAATTCTAACTTATCTAGAATTTTAATACAAAGAAGTTAATATTTGAAAAGCAACAGTTAAAAAGAAAAAAAAAGTTAAAAATCAGAGCCAATTCTACAACCTGAAGCTGTGATTTTGTTGTTGTTGTTGTTTGTTTAACAGCAGTATTAAAGAATGATACAAATTGCTCAAATTTCAAAATAACATGACAACTTCAAAATAATTTAGTTTAAATGTTACCTGTTCACTTCTGGGGTGAACGCATTTTTCTTTGTATTTAATATTGATGTTGTAAGAACTAAAAGCTTATGAAAATGTATTCTAGCTAATTATTATTTTAGTGAGTATGTAATGTTTCTTTGGAAGTTGAGGGATAGAGCCAATACTGAAGAGAAGAATTTGATCTATAGGGTACAAATTGTTTTAAAGTACGTGTCTTCAGCTAGGTAGCATTAAATGAAAGATAAAAAAAAATGACTGAACTCTGTGTGAAGCAAATTATCATGCATAACTCGATTTTTTTTTATTATTTTTTAATGAACTAAGTCTAAATAACCTCCTTGTTTTTTGCTGTTGTTGTTGTTGTTATTGTTGCTGTTGTTGTTGTTTTCTAGAAATTTCTTTGCCCTTTTTATTTGCTATACCTGCCTCTTCACAATTATGACAGAAATGTCAACTGGACACAGAAAAAGTATATAAAATAGTCTTTAAATTGCTAGTCTGTGTAAATTATACTGATGAGAGAAATACCTGCCACAGCCCTTCAATTAATCATGTGTGTCAGACACAAAATGAGGAAAAACACCAAGTTTGTTCTTTTTCCAGTCGTGACTATGAAAACATAACTGGTAAAATTGCCAGTTGTCTCATGCAAGCAGAGTGGATAAAGATGCAATGTTAAGTCATTTATATAGTCTTAAATTTTAGAGGCTTGGTGTTTTCATCTGCTATCTTTTCTATGCACACAAATAACCATAGGAGAAAATTAGATTCAGTTTCAATTCCTAATCCAGTTTTACCACCTGGGCCTCATTAAGAAGCATGTGGCAATTGACTTCAAAGTCAGTAAATAAAGTTCTTTTGCTAAAATGTATTTTTTGTACTTTGTTGGGTATTTCAGACAGACATAACCAACTTGGCCATCTTTGTCTTACCTGTTTCTTAAATTTTATGCACTGTAGCATAACAAAAGCAAAAGAAAACAGTGTCATTTAATACATTCAGCTAGATATCATCTAGCTAAATGCATCAAGCAATATATACATAGAAGATTTTTTTTTTTTTAATATTACTCTTTAATGTCTAATTTCTTAGGGTATTTGAGCACACATCAAGATAATTTTATCCCGTGTAGCTATCACAGTGGCAGCAGGAAGCTCCAACCAGAGCAGAATGAGATTGGATCTGCCTACTTTCCAGGAGTGATGGAAGGAAGAATTTAAAGCTCTGTCCCCTTCCTGGCCCCAAGACTGGTTTGGCACTTTTTCATATTCTGAAGTAACAGGTAGTCCTGAAGAGCTTAATTGAAATCAGTGTGTAATTTTATAAGTTTTCTGAGATTTGACATACTAAAAAGCATTTCTTATGTCTTGTGTAAAGTGAATGGCTGTTCCCTGAGGTGTTCTGAGGCTTACAGATAGCACTATTCTCAACACCGTCTATCACTTGTACACTAGTAAATAGGAGAAAAAACATAATCACCTTCTTACTATTTCTCTTAATTTCTTTATCAAATGATGCATATGAAGAGAATGGTGTATTACCTTATGGGGCTTGAAGCTGAATCAGGATCCCGTGCCATTACCGTTCCTATTATTGTCCCCAACTCGATATCTTCGTGCACCTCAAAAAGGTAAGAAGATCTGCTGAAGACAGGAGGTTCATCTACATCTTCTACAGAGATTTTCACGATAGTTGTATCTTTAAAAGGCCCAAGATAATAGAAGCGTGGATCCACATGGGTATTCTCAGCTTCTACTTTCAATGTATAAAGCCTTCTCGTCTCATAGTCCAGTGGCTAAAAATGAAGATGATAAACTATTAAATTACATTATGTATGAACAGATGTTGACCTATATACATAATGGAAAATGAGAAGGACTCAAGTCTTGTCAGATCTTGTTCTGGGTTCTGGGAACCCTATTGTGGTTCAAATTTTCCACAGAAAGACCAATTTCTCTAGTAGGAAATTTCCAGTGTCTTTAGGGGGAGATTCTGTTCCTACATATTACCTGAATTAACATAGCACCAATCACAAAAAGATATTCAGTGCAAATTTACTGATTATCTGGTTAGCTTTGTAGCTCTTTCACAAGCATAAGGATATGAAATAATCGTGAAAGTATTTAAAATATTTGAAATACAGACTGGACATATTGAAATTGCAGAACAAGGTGCATAATACTAATACTTTTTCAGGAAATACTATAAATGCCTGGGTACTCAAAACTGCTTGAGTATCCTTATTGTCAAACAAATGTAGCTGGCCTTCAATATCAGCAATGTGTTTGTGTTTATTTGTTTGCTCATTATTTTTAAGGGAGGGGGAACTGTCAAAATTCTCTACATGTAGTAAGAGCTTAATCTTGTTCCTTTTCATTTAATTTCATCGATCAAACATCAGAGATTTTCTTTTTTCAAAATAGATTTGACATTTTTGTCAGCATTTCCTTTTTAAAATAGAAAGAGGAAAGGTTCAGGGTTATAATTAGAAACCTTAGTGGGTACAAAAGAACCTCTATTTCTTCAAATGTTTCTAACTGTCATAGATGTAAAGTGTTAGCTAATTAATGATACCGAGGAGATGAGCAGGCTGAGAATTTACCTTTCTAACACAAAGAGGACATCTTTAATTCCGCCCAAATCTCAGGGAGCTATTGAACTAGTCATTTTCATTCATCAAAACGAGTGGTAGAAGACATGCCTTTTTTTATTTTTCTCTGCTGCTTTTAAATACAAATTCTTGTTCATGAAAGATGCCAGAATGCCTGCCTAGAAGTTTAAATTGTCTGTTTAAGAGCAGAAGGATGCAGTCCAGACAATGAATTCTACTCTCACACTTGTTTTAAAAAGCAGTCAGAGCAGAAGGGAGAATATCTATGAATATAGCCAGGAATTGCAACACAGTGGTGCTATCTGAACTATCTGAAACTCTCTGAACAGTGTTGCTATATGAGACTATTGGTGTGTCTATGAAGTGCAGCATGCTGCTATTAACGGATGCTATCTTCAAGCCTACAGGCAAAGAAGCCATGTTAGTCCTACTTTTTTGTAATTAGCAGGCTTAATTTGTCAGATGGTGCATCACACAGATATATCTACCGTGCTACTAGTACATTCAAATACAGTTTGGACATCTCTTCAGGCTACACCACAAAACATTGATATGAAATGTGTGGATTATAAGGGTATCCCAACACATTGCCAGTACTGAACAAAAGTATTGCCCACAAATATGAGATTGTGGCAAAGCAACAATGAACTCAAGCAATTATTTTATCTTTGGAAACATATGTAGAAAAGCTTGTAAGTTCTTTTGCAGATGGTGTTACATTGAGACAGTAACTGAAGGGCTCAGTAAAAGAACACCAGTTACTTGTAGTTATTCACCATTGAAAACAGAAATCACAATCGAAGTGGCTAAATAATAAATAAATGATGAATAATTTCATAAAAGAACAAACTGAGCATGGTATCTTCTTCCTTGCTAGTCAATACTAGCTAGTCTGTGAGATCTGAATGATAAGCTACTTATTTATCAATGAGAAAGCATCCTGAAAATTTTAGAGTGTGTCAGGTTGCTAATAAAATGAGAGGATCTTGTTCATTATTACTTATTGGTGACACTTTTGGAGCTGCTGTCTTATAACATGAATTTTTTATGCTTGATCTAGTTATTAGACTGTTTTTTTTCAAGACTATATTGATTTAATATAATAGAAGTCTGCATGGAAAACCTCAAGCAAGCAAGAAGAGAATAGCTTGAGAGATGCCTTTGCAAACTTCTATGAAAAGGAAGAATATCTGGCCCCTAACTTGGTGTTTCCATACCTTCCCAGATAAACTACAATGCTGACTATGAACAATGAAGAATATAGAGGTCAAAAAGGAACTCAATGTCATCTTTGCAGAATTTATCTTTACCTTGGTTGCCATTATGAAGAGATGCAGAGAAAGAGGTAGTGGTATAGTAGTGTTTAATTTGTTATGCTATGCTTAGGGTGATTTATTTAAAAAGCTAATATAAGCAATAGTTTGTGTTAGAAATGCTCCCTAGACTCTTTAGAAATGCTCACAATCCCAAAGAAAAGGACTGGGGGACTTCTGGAAGGGAAAATGTTGAGGAGTAGGAGAATGGCATTTCAGACTTTGAGATCTTAAACCTTTGAAAGTGCTTTGAGATGAAAAACAGGGCAGAACTAAAGCTAGCTCTGAAACAAGAACACCATCATTATGCACTGCTTATGTCTGTACCAGCTGACCTCCTGGAAATACGAACAAAATAATATAGCTTGTGACAGCTTACATGAGTGTATTTGTGTTTTGTCAATCATTGGTCTCCTAATTTGACTCTGTGTGGATGAAAATCTAAATAAGGAATGCCCAAGTCTCTCTGTAATGAGTGAACTGTGCATTGTTTGCTGAAGAAAACAGGTTGCATGAATACTAATTAAATCTTTATTTGAAGTCACAGAGATACTAACATTGGGGATGGTCCATTTTTTGCACAATTTGTTAATGCTTTAAACCTACTCTGTATCTTGGAGATATTGCTGCCACCTGTTATTTCTAGTTCATCTTGAAAGGAAATAGTATTGTTCAGTCACCAATGGGGGCTGCTTGCAAGTGCTAAGCAGTTAGAATTGCCATCACATGATCCAAGCATGTTTTTACAATGAACATTTGTACCGTAACATTGACAACAAAATCACTTAGTGAATTTTTTTGAATAGACACCTTTCGCACAGTTATGATGCCTTCCTGAGTGTCCTTCTGTGTCACAATTTCAAACATATCTGTCCCATCACCATCTATAATTCTGTACTCTACTTCTGCATTTTTTCCAGTGTCTGCATCAGTGGCTTTGACGCTGCCAATGGCTGTCCCAACTGGGGAGGACTCAGGAATGCGGAGGTGGATGGTACCTGCCAAAGAAACAAAGAGCCACTCAGGATCCCCACAAGCCACTACACAAGCATTAAGTAATGTCTGTGTCACACAATAGCTGATTACATATTTTTGTGTATCTTTTATTCTAGAGATTTTCCCTTTTAATACAGATGGGGTGGGCAAAGTATGAGGCAGAGAACTATGCATGAAAAAAAGTTTAGGTAGAAGAGTGAAAACAAAATTGTAGAAAAACAAAATCGTAGAAAAAGAGGATTTAAAAGCCCTTCTGTATTCCTATCCCAAAGAAGGATCAACTATATCTATCTGTACTTTCCCCTAAATTCTCCATCCAACTATAAGAAGCAGATTGAAATTTCAGTCTTCAAAATTAAATAGTCAGATACAATATTAAATAAATAAAGGGAAAGGTTCTTGAAAATCCACAAGCAGAAACTGTGCCTACACTTGTTAAAGCAGTAATTCATGCTTGATTAAGACTCATGAACACTGCAATTTTGGTTTTGTCCTTCTTCTGGCTCAGTTGCATCTGTTTATTGTGGTTTCATAGCGCAGATAAAAAACACAGGAGTAAAACTGTCCTCATTCAGAAATGCTGCAATGAATTAAAGTAAATATCCTACTCTACATTTTAGTATTCTATGTGTTAGCCATCCTGTTAAACTGTAAATAAGGATTGAGATCTCTGATCCCATCCATCAGAACGTAGGGTAGCAAAAGGTGTGTGACACATAATGCACTAAGAAGAATTCTCAAAAAAAGATTTTAAAATGAATACAGATACAGCTGCCATTCCAATGACAAATGCTAAGTCATCTAAGCTCTACTGAAAAACATTTTCTTTTCTGCCCTTATTTAAGTGTTTTTAGATTAGTTGTTTTACTTAAACACCTCATGAGCTAAGTAAAGTGAGTTAGAAAGACAATTCAGTTAACAGTAATACAAAAGTGGAAGTGATAAAGGCCAGTACCATCAACAGGAAAAAGGAATAGGCTACCCAAAAGGCAGCACATACATACCTAGTTACAGATAAGAAGTACAGAAAAGTTCATAAAGGAAGTTAATAGTTTTGTGTGATCAGAAAGAATCATGGGGAGAGAGCAGTAGCAACATGACCTTATCATATATTCAGGAAAACACTGGTGGGGATTATCAGTGTCTTTTAACAGAGTATGTTGTCAGGCAACTAGAGAATGACAGAGGGATTGTTTTTGGTTTTAAGGAGACACAGTGAAAAAAAAAACAATGCCCCATTATTCACTAGGAAGTTTAAGAGTTTCTCTCATTCTGCAGAACTATTTTTCTGTGCCATTATTTTGTAGTTTGCAAACCTAAAAAAAAAAAAAAAAAAAGCAAAAATTAAAAAAAATAAACACATATAGCTTATTTATTAAATCTCAAAGGAAAAAGAGTAAAATTGAATTTCTTACAATAGTATTTCATCAGTTTTTCATATAAAACTGATATACAGCAGCAGAATTAATACTTTATGACCATATACACTCCATATTCTATTTATAATGAATTTATTTTCATGCAGTTACATTTTGGTGTTTCGATCAAGTGATTTATCTTGCATTTGCTCTGACATTTTTCATTACCTTTCTCTAAAACCTAAATCTGTGTACTTTGCTACATTAGTATATAATCTTTCTGTAATCTGTTAATGTTAAAAAAAGAAAAAGTAGCCTCTGCTCCCATTTAGTATTTTTCAGTACTATGTGAGACTATGTTGAAAGACTACTTTTTTTTTTTCAGTTAAAATTTATACATTATAATTAGTTTTATGGTGTGTCAACTATTCTCTGATTATTTTATTTTATTTATTTTATTTAATTTTTTTTGAGTGCTTTAAACCACAACCCCAAGCTGTGCCTTGTGGACCCTGTTTTGATTCCCACTGCAATACCCAACTCATTTATTTATCTAGAAAGTGCTAAGAATTCATAACCTCAAGTACTAATAAGGCAGGGGAAATAAAGAATAAAAATAACCAGAAATCTATCATCTGAAAGACTATTTTAATTTTATGGTTAAGTAAGACAAAATTTCTTTAAAGCAAAGGTCCTATCTGATTTACACTGACAACAGAAAAATGCACAGATATTTCTGGAACAGCAGATCACCATCTCAATCCAATGAATATGATGTTGGACTGCCATGTAAATCGTATAAAAACAGTCTAGAAAGTTGAAAAAGTTGAATAAGCCATTCTAGTTATTAATTTCACACGGTGTTTAAGAAACAAGAAAAAAAAAGGAAATGAAAAGAAGAGCATAACAGTGCATAGCTTATATGCTGTCCTAAGTATAACTGTTAAAATTAGCTTTTCCATAAAGCTTTGAACATGCAACATCTTTGAAAAGTCTTCCTAAATTGCTCCAGAGAGCAGTAAAACAGCATTCCTCGCCTACACAGCACTGGAATTACCATAATCCTACATATATAAATGTAAACTAAAAATGTAATAAATCAAAACAATGTGAAATTACAAAGGGACTTAAAATGACAAATTAACAATAAATTCTGTCCAGAATAGGGCCTGTGGGGAAATGCTCAAACTGTAAATACTCAATTGCTCATGATTTTTCTGTTTTGAGTATATGAAATCACATGCTGATAAACATCTTAGCTAAATGCATATATATTAACAACAAAATTACATTGAACAAAATTATGTACTCCATTTGTGCTATAAAGAACATGCTTAAATCAGAATCATTTGAAACTGGTTCTGTTATTATGAGCCCGAAGGCTGATCATCAGTAACTACTGGATTTAGTGGCGTTGTACTCCAGTTTTGTGGATTCAGAAGAAAACCTGTATTTTTGTTTACCTTTGGTAAACATAAGCAATCAAAAAAAAAGGTTAAATGCCATTTATTTCACTTTGGGAAATCTTCTATCTATCAGATTTTGTAGCAGTAACTGGAAAAATACAAATCTGCTTGTTTTCCTTCAAGTAATTTGTTTTCCAAGTTCTTCATGATTAAATGTTTAAGCAGATAAAAACGTTCAAACATTTCTGCATACCTACAATTACTACATGTTTTATTTTCCAATGGGGGAGTGTCTAGGAATTAAGCAATAGGTAAGGGGAAAGAAATACATTGCTCTAATGCTCTTATTATTTCACCTCCAACTGCCTCCCATAGTACTGGACGGTATCCCAGGTCTTCTGTAGTTACAGTTGATCATGTAACTGTTTTCCTAACAAACAAATACTGTAACATTTAATATTCTGCTTTAATAATAGTGAATAAGTCAGTACATAAGCCTTTTTTTGTTGCTGTTCATGTGTGCCCTGTAATCTAGATTTACTCTAAATTAAACCAGATGGTGATTGCTAAACTCTTTGGTTTGAAGCTCTTAGAGTGCAGGACAACTATTAAATGCAGCTTACTCTGGGGGAATCGAGGTGGATTGTCGTTGACATCAGTCAAAGTGATGTTCACAGTGGTGGTCCCTGATAATCCACCCATCTGGCCTCCCATGTCCTTTGCCTGGATAACAACTTGGTACTGCTCCCTGTTCTCTCTGTTCATGTTTGGCAAAGCAGTCCTGATGATGCCTTAAATAAAGAACAAACAAAAATTGTTAATCGTGCCTTTATTTTTGATGTGAGGCTATCTGCTGCATCTTTTATTTATTTACATTTTTTTTGGTATTAGTCTGTGAAATGTATTCCTAAAGTATTCATTTCATGCTTTAAAGTACAAAAATTTGTTCATGAGCTTTATAAATAGTCTTCATAACAAACAATCTGTTTGTTTTAAAAAATCTTAGTTCTTCATCACAGCTCCCTTTCCAGTTTACATTTCATGATAAAAATGATTCAAGATATTTATGCAAGACAAGATTTGTGGGTGGAAAGAACACCTTTTATTAGTCTAAGTAGAACCACTAAGAATAAAAGAACAACATTTTCTAGGACACAAACCTTTCATCTTGCCTTCACCAAAATATTCTTACTTAGAACTTTACACTGTCTTAGCTATTTCAATTGTACCACTGCAACAATACTTTTACTTCATAGTGTTAGCTGTAATAACTCTTAGTTTTTATTTTTATTTAGTATAAGAACTATAAATTATGAGGGAAAAAGCAAGAAATATTATTTATTTTCAGTTAGCTTTTATTTTTTTTTTAGGTGATCTGAGATTTTTAAAATGAAAGAACAAGTTTACGGTAAATGGAAATAATGACAATTTCCTGACCTGTTTCTGGTTCCACGGAGAAATATGGCTGCCCCTGAAGTATGCTGTAAATGACTCTGGCACTGTTTCCATAGGAAGGGTCATCGGCATCAGTAGCTGTGACTTGCACCACAGAAGTACCTGAAGCATCCAAAGTCAATTTAGTTTCAGATAGTACTAAATGGAGGTCCAACAACATTAATTTCTGATTGAGCAGAACCCAAAGAAAGTTTCAGCTAACGTTGATTGGATTTTTCAAGCATGTTTATTATCCTATGGTGAACTTTAGATACTCTCTTCCCTGTTTCAGGGTCTCGTTCTACACAAATTGAACCTAAACTTCCATAATTCCACAATGATTAAGGCCTAGTCAGTAAAGGTAAACAATAGCAGTGGTTGAGCTGAATTTTATCCCTACCCTGCTATCATGCATTCATACTTATGTACTCACTTCTCTTCAGAGGACTTACTTGTTTTTATTGCAGTACATCTCTGCTTTTAATTACCCACAACAGTTTTTGTTCTGTTTTGTCATGTTTTCATACAATACAGCCAATGTGATATAAAAAAATCTCAGAATTGGAGAAATATGTATTACAAGGGTGGACCATTCAGTGGATAAGGAATTGGCTCAAAGGTTGCACTCGGAGAGTTGTGGTCAATGGATCCATGTCCAGGTGGAGGCCACTGACAAGTGGTGTCCCTCAGGGGTCTGTTTTGGGACTGGTGCTGTTTAATATCTTTATCAGTGACATAGACAGTGGGATTTAGCGCACCCTCAGCAAGTTTGCAGACAACACCAAGCTGAGACGTGCAGTCAATACAACAGAAGGAAGGGATGCCATCCAAAGGGACCTGGATGAGCTTAAGAATTGGGTCCACGTGAACCTAATGAGGTTCAGTAAGTCTAAGTGCAGGGTGCTGCACCTTGGTCAGCGCAATCCCAGCCATGAGGACAGACTGGGAAAAGAACTCATCGAGAACAGCCCTGCAGAGAAGGACCTGGGTGTTCTGATGGATGAAAAGCTTGACATGAGCCAGCAATGCGAGCTTGCAGCCCAGAAGGCCCAGAAGCTGTGGATGCCCCATCCCTGGAGGTGTTCAGGACCAGGTTGGATGAGGCCCTGGACATCCTGATCTAGTAGGTGGAATCCCTGCCCATGGCAGGGGGATTGGAACTAGATGATCTTTAAGCTCCCTTCCAACCCAAGCTGTTCTATGATCCTTTGATTCTATGACGCCTATCATAACAGCACATGTATTAATGAGAAAAGATTATGTTGCAAACATGAAAGGTGATATTTTGGAGCTATTAATGCAACTTTGTTATTTTTTGTTCTGATTTTTATATTTCATTTATATGGTCAAATATATAGATAGTTATATATACAGTTATTAATAGGAAGTAAATTGTATCATATTTTTATTTCATTTTTATTTAAAAAAAAAAACAAACAATCTACTTCAATGTATCATTTGGAAGAAAACTGAAGAGCATCTTTAGCAACTTTAAAATAAATAAATGGAATAAAATTTCCTTTTGCGATGTAATAATGTCTCTAATAGTTCCCCCTCAATTATGAATGTCAAAATGCATATACAATATATTACTTCACGCTATTTTAACACACATACATGAAGCAAGAAACAAATCATATCAGCTGTCCTGTTCTCTAGATTACTCTCTAGAGTAATCACATGTACACACCCACATACACACCCAATAAAATATATCAGACACTGCTTCCAAAAAGAGATTATATCCAGTTCCCATCACAGTCTGTGGGAATACACTTGGGGTCCCTAATTCAAATCACTGTCACAACAGTGATTTACTCCATAGGCTGTGCTCAGGGTAATGTATACCTCATCACTCCGAAGCAGAAAGGATAAACTATGCTTTTACTGTTGCTTCAGCTCCTTGGCTTTTGCTGGCCAGCCACCAGGCTGGTAGTGGCGGGAAAACAGCAAGGGCACAGCTGCATTTCTGCCTGCCATTCAGGGTACAGAAGTCACCACTTTGGTCGTAGCCCTTATTCACGGAGGCAGAGGGACATGCTTTCTATGCATCCACAGAGGGATCAGTGATTCCTACATGAAACCTGACAGAAACCATGCAAAGAAACAATCAGGAAGAGCATATTAGACCGGGAGCCCTTCCAGCAAACAGTATGACCAGTGCCACGCATCATTTATTCTGGGCTGCGGTCACATCACTGTGTGTCCTCTTTGCTCAGTCTCCCAATAGGCTAGTCACTCCAGACAACTGACATGCAGAGATCCGTTTGAAATTACCAACCATGTTGATTCTGCTTTACCTGCACATTTCTCTGTTTTGACACAAACTATTTTCTGCAGCACTCATATTTGAAAATACACTATAAATGAATAGTGCAATGCTACTTAGCCTCTTCCCAGTATTCTTCCATTTTTTGCAACTGTTTATTTCTGACCTGCAGCCCATCTCAATGTATTTCAAGAACATTACCCTGTATCATGCTTTTTGTTTCAAATTTTTGTAGCCCTGTCCTCTTTACAGGAAAAATACCAAATGTATTTCTGATGTCTGAGTAAAGCTTCTTTGCTTCCTCTTTGTTTATTAAATAAATTTAACTAATAAAAATAAATAAAAGCATACCAGGTCTTCAGGACTTGTGTATCTTTCAGTTTTATACTACTTTTTATATTAAAAAGTATTTTTAGTTTTTAAATCATTTCAAGCTAAGTTATCCTAAATGAAGGCCACATCTGTAACAAGTCCACTATTTACACTACTATAAGACTTTGTCTCTTCTCACCCCTCCAGTCAGAAAAAAAAAAAAAAACTCCTCATATTTGTATTTCCTTTTCCAATTGTGGAATAGCCTCTTTATTACAGCTAAATAAAACTGAGAACTGCTGCTTGGTGGATAAGGGACAGAAGAAAGAAAGGATGAGTGGGATAGAGTTGTATACTAGTTGATATGTTGGGACATACTAGTTGATATGTTGGGACAATGGGAGATTTTCAGAAAGGCTTTATTCTGAAGTAAAAATAGCATGTTTAACACAGCAAGCTACCATTTGAATCAAAATAAATTTCAAATCCTCTCTTCTCAGCTAGTATCAGCAAAAAATAACTGCGGGCTATGGAAGTGGACAATGCACATCAAGTAAAGCAGATTAGGAGTTCTGAAAGACAGAAAAAAAAAAAGAAAAAAAAAGGAAAAAAAGAAAGAAAACCCTCAGCTGTGTCATTAAAGTTACATTGTGCACATCAGCTGTCAAACTATCAAAATTCTTGTTTTGCTTCAGTTCACTGAAGTCACTGAAGACCACTGATCCTCAATACTGCTAATATATTCCTTGAAGCAGTCTGAAACCTGGGGTGAACTAACTAGTACCCAAGGCACTGATTTTGACTGTTGATGTTGGGGTTTACAAACCACAGTGTGGGTGTGACTTAGTCTGCACTACTCAGTCCAGGCCTTGCTCTCTATCTTTTACATGGGCACAGGTTGCTTCTGATGAAGTCTTTGACCTTCAGGATCTAAAGCCTAATCTGAAGTCTATAGGGGGGGCATAAAGGACACAGTGACAATCTACTGGAGAATGTGGCACCAGCTATGTATGGAATTAGTAAGATCATGAAAAAGACTGTGAATTAACTTCCTCCTCATATACTTGTGAGTTTCATTATACAATTAACTAGAATCATGTGGTGGTGAACTAGGCCTAGAAATAAACATCCATTTGTCAGATTACTGTAGTTCTCAAAAGACATATTTGAACATAATTTTAATTATAACCTTTGAATTTCCCTAAGGTCTCATACTATAATAGTAATTAATGTACTTGGCTCTTTTTAATGCTTTCCTTGCAAACATCTTCAAGCATCATACAAGTATTAATGCCTTTAACCTCACAGAGCATTTAAGATATAGAAGTAATAGACAAGAATCACTGAAGATAATTAACTGGGGAAAAAACAGAGTATCTGTTATGGAGCTGAATTTGTAACCTGTATTTCCTCACTCCCAAGTGAGTTATGTGATATTTAACTACAACAAGTGTCCTCCATAGTAAATTATACATTAAAATAACAAGTTGAATTAACAGGAATTTTCTGCTCTTTCTAGTAGGAAAGAGAGGAAATAATGAGATATGTTCTCCCCGGAAATAAACTATTTAATACAGCAGAATAACAGGAAAGAGCTCCATATTCAGAGAAATCTATGTAGAAAGCTCTTTAGTTACATGGTACTCCTGTAACTTAGAAGAAAATAAGCTGGGGAAAAGTATGTCAGTGGATGCTTCTAATTCTTTTAAGATGGTCCTTTTTAAGAAAAAAAAATATATATATATATTTTTTTTTCTCTTTATGAGGCACAATTTATATGCAAAGTGAAATCAAAGTGCATGTGTAAAATATATAAAAATGTAATATAATCATGTTTTTTCAAAATCTATCATGATTGACATTATGAAAATAAAAATGAGATGCAAAAGGTTTAGTGAGATAATTATGAAAAAAGTAAAGAAAATCTTTGTTAACAGGAAACAATAAAGAAGTGTAATAAAATAAATGCTATGGCAGAGGAAAGGATTAAGCACTGGGAATTTTTGGAACAGCACTAATGAGGGACTGAACAAAAAGCCTGGGGAGAAAGCCAAGCAATAGTAGCTCTAAATGCTGTCTGAAGAGAAAGACAAAGATAACCACAGGTAGGGATGACAAGCTAACTGTGGGACGCCCAACCTGTAGATCGCATGTAAACCCAGAGGGAGGTTACATTGAAGTGTACATTGATAACGCTAATTCAGAAGCAGAAAATACCAGTTAGGGAGCATGACAGCTAATAGTTGCTCAAAGTGCTTCTGAGACGATAATTCATAGGAAAAGTTACTTAGCACTGAAGATACAGGATGGAATAAGGATCAAGAATGATTAGAGAATATCTAGGCTACAACAGATGAACAGAGAAGCATCACTAAATAACAGAAATGATGTGGTGATAGGGAAAAAAAAAAAAGCCTAAATAGCAGAAACTTCTGAAAGCTTGTCTAAAATATATCAATGAAAAAAAAAATCCAGAGGAAAAGCTCTAGAGATTAAAACAGACTCATCTACACAGTTCTGAAAAGAAGCCTTTGGATGAGCAAGAAGAGACAAGTAAATAATACAATGGGGAGAACAGAAGATTTTGGTCAAAGCCAGAATATTCTGAGTCATAAACTTTGAGATTAAGGACAGAAAAAAAGTAAAAGAGGAGAAAATATTTGGAAATCTGTACAAAGACTTCAGGAGAGCAAGATGTCTTCCAGGCTATTGACCTAAATGTGAGATCCCGAAGTTGGCCCATTTATCTCTGCCTTTACTATGATTAATGAGCAGTCGAAGAAAGATGAACAAGACAGGAAAGAACTTATGGGCCTTTGTCAAGACATTGTAATTGATAATAAAAATAGGCCTATTCTCAGGTATCCATCAAGCTAATACTACAGCCTGAGGCAGAAATCACAACCGCTGTCTCTTGTCTGAAAGACTTGCATACAGCTATGTCACAGTTTGATACCTTGAATGGGGGGCAGAGGGAGCAGATACAGGCTTAGTAGTATTATAAGGTACTACTCCCCTTTTGTACCTTATAATACAGGGTATTTTAGCATGGAGCAAGCCTTGCACTTCAAGGGATGCCACAGATTTCAATTATTTCAAGCTGATGCTTGCATATTTTGCTACTTGTGCACTTCTTTTGTGTAATTTGGTAAAGAAAGCAGGACATTAGGCAGTAACAGTTTTCATATATGAATTGGTAAAGAAATACTGCTGATTAAACATTTACCAGTTTATTCAGTAAGTAATTAACAGAGACATGAAATGAATGACTCATGCAATCTTGCTGAAAACTGTTAAAATGTGTGAGGAGGAACCCACTAGTTCTGAACACTAGCTACTAGCTATGTTATATAGTATAGCTCTAAAAGCAGAAGCATATGAATAATCTTACATGGTGTGATATGCTGCCATAGTTGTCTTCTTTCTGGTATTCACATGAATGCATATAGAGTTAATACGAACATCTCAGCACTGTGCTTGTGGTACTGGTGTGTCCAAATGTATGCACAACTCAGCAGCAAAACTGCAAAATAGTTTACTGTTTTTGACACTTCTTAGATAGGATTAAGCCAATCAATTTGAAACAGTCATATTCTGTATTGGGACTGAGAGTTCAAGCACCAGGTGGTAACAGAGGTCTTGAGAATCCAGTTCCAGAATAATGTACAAGAGGCCCCAAAGGCATAAATACAAGTTGCAAGTTACTAATCATATTACAGACTAGCCTGGATTTAGAGTGTAACAAAGAAAACAAAGAACAAATAACCACAATACATAAAACATCGCGTTTATGGTGAAAATATGGAGAAGATGACTAGAGGATATAAAAGACAATGATAACATCTACAAGAATTGGAACAAATGAACAAAACAAAAAAAGTTATCTCCCTAAATAAAAGACATTACTTCTGATCAATGTCACAATCTATCTACAGCAGGTCCTCTTTCACCTTTGATACTGAAAGAGACATGCTTTTTCATTTATTCACCACATTTTCATGTTACCACTAAGCAATTATATATATATATAAAAATATATATAAATCTTTCTAAACCAATCTATATAGCCGATTTAAAAAAAAATAAACCAATTATATAATTGGTTTAAATAAATTAAAACTTTGAAGAACAAAGTTTGTGATTTTACGTACACGTTCGCTTAAGTGTATGCGCCTGCCTGGTGCTCCAGCCTTCCCACATGATGGCAGCAGGAGTGCAAGACGTTCTATAAATATATAGCTATGTTTTTAGTGGATAATTCTATATAGCACAATGCAGTGCTATGTTGACTATGCCAGACAATATTAGCACGGTACTTTTTACTGAACGATATACCTCCTATTTACTTGACCAGCCAAAAAACACAGTAATTTGGCTTTGTAATATCTCTTTCTGGTACATATGCTTGAGATAATATTCATATCCTAAACTCTGCTTAATGTTTTCAGACTTTTATAGAAAGATTTTATGTTTTTATATGCTCACAAAAGTGAGTACCATAGCAGGAGACACATACAAAGCAACAGTACAATTCAATCCAAGACTGAAGTTTCTCTCTGCATTCCTTACATCAACAAGTCTGATAATCTCTTAGCCCACAGTCAACAATACTGGGTAAGTAATGGTAATACTGGAACTCAACAGAATTAATCTGGAGAGAGCAAACTACAGCAATCCAGGAATCCAAGATCTTCTTCCTAACCTTTTCTTCCTACCTTTTGATGTGGAGAAGTTATTTTGTCAATACAAATATAATTTTGATGTTTCTTTTTCTATACATTTTTCATAAGTTTCTGTTCTAAAAGATGATTAAGTTCTATGATATATGAAAAAAAAAGCTACTATTGCAAATTGCACGCTAATTCAGTTTTTCACAAATGTTCAGTGTTTCACAGATACAGCGTCATAGTGAAGAAAAAGCCTTGGAAGGCTCAGGGATGATATATATCAAGGAATGGCAGGGGTTTTCCTAATATAAAGTTCTAGCTAAGCATTCTGCCTTCTATCTACTCAATCCTTGTCAATACAATCAGCAATAAGAATAATGTTCAAGGCTCATCCCTGGGAACTGAAAGTACAGTACAAACAGAAGCAAGATGAACTCAAAAAGCTGTTTAAGGCTCCTGAAGAGGCCATTCATGGATATGTTAAGGGAGGAACACTGAAAGTACAAGAGAATTTGTTCATATATTCAAAAACCGAATGCGAAGAGGAGAATCAAGAGTGTATCTACCTGCAGGCAGTGCATCAACAGTACATGAGCAAACAAATAACTCTCCTCAGCCACGGAAAGAGTGAAAGACGAGACAGATTTCCATGTAGTGTATTTATCAATCTTATTCTAATAATTCTTAAGGAGGAGAGTGATTCACCATTATATACTATTTATATTCCAAATGACTGTAAGTTAATGTTTTAAATATTCTAAGTAGAAATAATCTCATATCACAAAATCTGTTTCTGGATGAAATTCTAGTATTTGAACAAGCAAATCAAAAAGAAAGGTATTTATTCCATGAAGCAGAATTCCCATCATGACCGAATTTTCAGAGGATGGGGAAAATATCCATCAAATAATGTATTTTGAGCAGGCACTTATGCCTCAGTATAAAGCACTCACCCACTACTGACATTTCAGGAACACTAGCAGTGTAAATTTCTTCTGGAAACGTTGGTTCATTGTCATTAATGTCATGGATTTTGATGACGAACTCAGATTCGGGTTCCACTGGTCTCAGAGTTCTTCTGTTAATAGCTTGGGCACGCAAGGTGTAAAAGGCTTTTTCTTCCCTGTCAATTCTCCGAGTGGCATGAATGTCACCTGTTTTCTCATCAATTATAAAAAGAGTACCAGCCCCATCTCCAGATAAAATGTATTTGAGGGATCCATCTCCCTTATCCTGGTCAGAATGAAGCTGAAGTGAAAAACAAAGGAAAAAAAATAAAACATTTTATTTAGAAGTAATCAAAAGCTGTTTTTTTGTTTTGGTTTGGTTTGGTTTTTGTTATCATTATTATATATTAAATCATTTTGAATGCAGCAACCAAGTTTAATCCCAACAAAACAAAGTAATTTTCAGTCACCACTGACTAGCAGTCATGGTGTTATACTGAGACATTTGTTTCCTAACTTAGCTCCAAGAATCTTTTCATTTGACTGTTGTGGCAGATTTCAGTTTTGCAGCAACACCTGTTTTCTGCTAAGAAACCTTTGCACCACAGTTCTTAAGGAAGATTTTTATGTTAATATTGACCTTTTCCTTCCTTGAAGAGATCCTATTAAAAAATTCACAACCTGCTGTGCTAGTTGTAAATTCACTAAGCAGATAAAGAACATGGCAGGGTACACGACAATTAAGGAAAATTGAACAACTGGATACATGTCATACTGATTTTAAATTTTATATTTCATATTATTTGTATTTCTCCTAAACTGGAGAATATTTCATTTATAGTCATTATCATTTTCATCCCATCAACTAATGTAAATAACCTAAAGAAAAGAATCAGATTTACTAAGCATTCAGTATTGATTTTATAACCATTATCTAAGTTATGTAAAGCATAGCTTCACCTATTAATAACTTGTACTAACTGATTTCAGTACATCTATAAAAACAACAACAACAAATCTATTACATTGCTTTGTTCAGTACATTAATGTAGTTGGCTTATTTGATCTTTTGGAGACACTTACTATAATTACTCTCATCACTTTGTTGCAAAGTTCCTTTCAATATCATTGATTTCACACCTAACAGAAAGACTCTGGTATTCAGATTTGTTGTCACCATGAAATCTGTATTTTATTTTTGGGTTCAGCAGAAGGGTCATATCAAGTAGAAACTTTGATTAATTTTAAGAATATTTTGAATATTCCTGATTTTATAAACAAGAAGCTACCTGTGTAGATTAACTACCTGCTCATAAACCTACACTTCCATATAGAAATGATAAACATGATTAGTTTCGAGTTAAAGTCGCATGTGATGTAATCATTGTTGACAACAATTTAGTGAGTTTTATTTTGTAAATCCAGAAAAGCATTCATAAGTGCACATGTATTAGTACAAATATATATATGCAGAAGAAACAGATAGCTCTAAAACTTTCTAATTTGTTTGCATTATTTTAATATATATTTTAGAGCACAAAACTAAAATGCAAATATAAAGACTGTTTTTTAAAAATCAGACTCAAATATATCAGAATATTCCAAGAAGTCTGACAGAACTAGTTCCTTTTGAAACATAGTTATTTGAATACACATTAACAACATCACTTAGAATTACACCAAGATCATATTTAATCATGTGAAGGGTTTTTGTTAATTCAAGCTCATGAAAGTTTCATTTTCAGTTCATGAAAAACATCACACACTTAGCTTGATACAAATATCCCCACTGACATGTATCATGGAAATATTTCTCTTTTTTGGTGCCCTTATATTGCTTTCCATAGTATCTATTTTAAGTCATTACCAGGGGTCGAATATTATACTATTATGTTTTTGAATGTGGCTTTCCTTGCCTTTTGTACTGAAATAAAACACTATGGTGTGGTGGGTTAAGCTCAAGTCAAACAGTAAACTTCCCTGCTGTGAAACATTTTCATACACAGAATGCTTCCCAGACTCCTGCAATATGGGCAACAGAGCTCATGCAGGATCTTGGATTAAAACCTTAATGGCAGAAATTTAGAAAACTACCATCATTCTGAACTTTGATTTTCTATATAATATTTTCTTTCAATTCTGAAATAAACTCTGAGAAACACTGTGAATATTTTTCAGAGAATGACAAATTAAGCTTTGCTTACATCACATGTAAGCATTACATGTATATTTACTTTACAAAATGCATATTTTCATATTAGTTTCTTCATTTCATTCCACAGGAAATAAACAGGAGGCTCCACCAAACATTATGAGTAGGAAAGTATAAGAAAAATATTTAGCAAGCAAGTCCTGTTCTTTCTTTTCCTTCCATTTCTCTCACAAACTTCAAACTGAAGGTTTCAAGCCATTCTCAATCCCTCTTCTGGGAAATGAATTTTTATACTGAACATTAATCCCTTGTGCTCTTTTCCGTCAGTCCATTACAGTTGAGACTTTTCACCCTTTTAAGTCACATTTCTTTTAGGGACTAGACAGTCTTGCAGGCTGTGGCCCATTTTATAATGTCTTTTAGTGTAACTAGTTCTCAAAAGCCTACTAAGTGTTTTCTTCTCCAGGGCTTCCTAGGATACCACTTTTTCCTGAAAAATGTTTTGCTACCAAGAGCTCACTGGTGGCCAATAACCACTAGATACAGTATTTTTAGTGAAGAGTGGTGAAGGACAGTTACAGAAGACTGCTCTTCCTCAGATAACCGCACCAGAAATAAAAAATAAATGTCTACTTGAGTAAGAAAGATTGGGGCAAAATATTAACTTATTATTATTATTATTTTTGTTTTTATTTTTTAACGGGAGCATTAAAATATTCTCATATTCTTTCCAAACTCAGGGCTGATAATATAAACTCTTACAAACTCAAACTAAATGGTTATGTAATAGCAGATTGAGGCTAAAGTGCCCGTTCTCCGAAAATTCAGAAGCCAGTTAGCAGTCTGGCAACATATTTCTAACAAATTTTCTATCTCCAGAATAATAGCAAACTGTCCCAATGAACAGTATCTGGCCAAAGGTGACTCACAAGTCAATTGTGAACCACCTTTGAAAGGTGAAAATTGTTGGGGAAAGTGATATTTAGCAAAAGCATGCCAAGGACTTGTTTAATAATTTAGCAATTCAGATAACTCCTTTGTGGTGCCTGGGAATGTTGTCTTGCACTAGGCGCACAGACACAGTGTAGTGAACAGAATTAAATCTGAAGACAGACGAAAACCTCTCCACAACAAAAAGTAAAGCTTTTGAAAAACTATATTTAGATCTAATTAAGGGTGTAAGATCTTTTATCACATTATTTGACTAATATGCAAGGCAGCATAAATACTCAAGATTTTCTCTCACTTCTCCTGTTGCTCTGTGTATGTCAAAAATTCTTACCAAGTTTATTTGGAAGTGAAAAATGTTATTTATATGCCATTTAGAATATCATTAATCTCTTCTCTCCCTCAAATTCAAACTTTATAGATTTTTAAAAATAGATTATATTAGCCAGAAGGCTACAAAAATTGCTGAACATATTTTGAGACATACACATACAGGCTTTTGGGGAGCTGATAGCTGCACTTCAGAAGGAATACTTCATAAGGAATATCCTCGCATCATTTAGAAGAATGCTTTAAGCTATATAACACTTTACATTTCCTAAAAATTGTTAATCATTCCACTTGGAACAGGTAATATATTTTCAGTTCTATGTATGCACATAACAGTTCACAGCTATCCTAGAACAACTTCAAATTCAAAAGGACATTTCAGAAGATCTTGGGAGATAAGGAAAAAAAAAAAAAACAGAAACTTTGCTATGAACAAGTCTTCAGGAAATAATTAAAAAGGCAAAAACGCATATTCTATATAAGCAAGGAAAGAGAATACTTCTCATTTCATTTTCTTAGTTCATAATTCAATCCAGATGTTGTTAGATGAATCAACATGGCTACAGACAGCCCTGTGTACTTGACAGCCTTGAAAACTGAACCTTTACCGAGCTCTGAAATGCATAAGCAGTGTGTTAATTTTCACTGCAAGGTTTTGCCAGTTTATTCTAGTATTAAAAACAAAAACCAACCAACCAAAACAAAACAACAACAACAAAAAAAAAACACTTTTGTTAAGTATTTCTTGCCTACTTTTAGTAAAAAGTGTTTCCAACATTTATTTTGGCTAACGGGCATCTGTGTTTCATGTCAGCCCAGCTGAGAAGATGCAGTTTTGTTTTTATATCTGTCACTGATATTTTGCAAACTCTTGTTTCAGTGAATTTCTTTTCAACAGAAATACTTCCATTTTCAGCTGTCAGCAGTATATATATTTTATATACATTTTTCCTCACCGTGCAGAAAATCAGAATACCTGTTGGTTTAAATGTATATAGCCCTGTTTCATCACAGAGTAATTGCAATTACTATGAAACACAATTTTGCATATTTGGTCACCTATTTAAACTGTTAAACAGGCTTTTAAGTTGAGAAGGATTTCATAAAAATCAAAAAGACAGGTATTGCTAAGGAGAAGATAATAATTAGAATGGGAAGGGTGACAAAGTAGAATGTTCCGTGAATACTTTAAAAAGAAATTGTTACCAATCCAAGACACAGAGAAAAATAAATTTAAAGATGGAAAATTTTAAGCTTCAATTAAAATAAAAACATTATTAATTCAGATATGCTTCATTGTTCTTTAAGGTATATGCAGCCATAAATACAATTAGTTAATGAAAAGATTCCAGAATCAAATTTAGCTCAATATATTTTTAGATATGTAAAGATCCTTCAGAAGACTTTAGGTGAACAACATAATAATTCTCCTCTAAAAATGACTTGAAAATTACAGTGTGGGAATTCTATCTTAATTGTCTTCCAACGATGCAAATCAAAGTTGCCAATTCCAAGAGTGATTTATTTTTTCCCCTCTGAATGCTAGCCAAGTCTGAAATCTTGTAACTGAATATAAATTTTGTGAACATTTTTCTAATATACAAAGAGTTAACCCTATTTTTGTCTGAAAACCCAGAAGCTGCTACTGTGAAAACAGAGCAGTTCAGGTTCACCAGAGCCATTTTACCATATAAACAACTTCTGGAACTTGAAATGACTTATGACAGCCAGATAAAGGCTTCAATATTGTAACATCTATTTGTATTTGAAATTCAGATTCAGAAGTCGCTCTATGAATTTTCAGTGATTGGTATTCAGATAACTAAAGACCTGAATATGACTGTACTAACAAACCAGTCTTTAGTTTGAATTCTTACTGTAGGAATTAATACAGTTCAAGTAATTTCTCTACGTGGTTTTAATACACTATTATATATAGAAGACTTTCCAAAACAGTTTGCACTTTTTTTGAAGTCTTCATGAAATGACAGACTGCTCTATTATCACCTTGCTAAACACATTTTTACTCCGCTACATTAAAATAATGTCCTTTTTATTTTTATAATCTAGAAAACATTTTTCCTACTTCCTTCTGCAAAAATATTTGTCAACATTTCATTTAATCCAAGTATCACAATAACAATGAGAACTTGGTATGCTCCTGAATTAATTGATCGTTTAGGTTTTATTCAACTAAATTCTGATTTTTCCCTTATTATGAGGACCAATTTTAGGGCTAGAGTGTGACCTATTAACTTTTTTCTAAGTAATCGTATTAGTCATATGATGCCAAAATACACTCATGGAAGTATTCACTATTTCACTCCAAGTTTTCTGCAGTACATATTATAATATTACTGGATGCTTCCTAGAATAATAATAATAGTCTCTCCAAAAATAATTTCAACAGTGGGCATATTTGATCTGAAATCAGCAGAGAATAATTGGCATAGAATTCCCACAGTGGGGATACTGATTTTAAGCTTCATGAACTGAGCTATTAAATTATGCAGTTATTTAACATTAACTGCAATTATTCTAAAAGACCTTCAGACTTTCACCAGCTCATACATCCTGTGCAATATTCTCCTAGTTGCCAGATTTAACTATCATGGCTTTGAGCCAAATTTTACTCACGAAAGAGGTTCACTTATTTCAATTCATCCTTAAGGAAATATTTAAAGCTACTCTCTTCAGTGATGCAAGATTTTCCACTAAGTTTTAACGAGACATCTCATACATTTCATTTTCTCACTTAGTCATATTGTCAGTTTGCAAGTTGTGTGCTATTATGTGTTATTTAAAAGAGGAGAAAGGTGGAAAGGAAAAAGGCATATTTCATTTTATTTTTTATTTTATTTTTTATTTTTTGTGAGACCAGGAAAGATAAAGGGAGAGTAAACTAAAATGGAAGCATAATAATGCAAGATGAGGAGAGACCTGAAATTCTTTTGCTTGTTGAGAAGAAGCAACAAACAGTAATGAAAAACTCCAGACTGCAGTGCATTTTTAGCTTACACTGACTTGAGTCATTATCCAAAGAAGATAAACGTCATTATTGTTATTTCTACAGAGAGAGATTGCAATTGTTACTTGCTGTTCAAGATTTTTGTTTGACATCACAACCAAGTGATGTCATCTGCAAGATTCTCAGATTCCAGACTAATCATACAGGAATGGTATTTCTTCATCACTAGACTTGCATCTTTTGCACACTACTGTAACTTATTCTAAATAGAGGAATCACAGTCTGGAGAAGGTAGACGGGCTTGTCACTGATAACAACTTCTAGGATTTCAGCTGAGAAAGGTAGTTTCCCTTTCTGCAGTGCATCATATGAGAAACTGAGGGACTTATGTAGATTCTCTGAATCAGCATGCCAATAATCAAACTCCTTCCTCAAGCCAAGGTCTTTAGCTGATGTTCAGAGAGCTAGAACAAGGAAGTTTCAGTTTCATTAGTCTGTCACAGCTTCCACTCCAGAAGATCCACAAGTTTTGAGCTACCATGAACTTGAGACTAATTGAATTTTATACACCAAAGGCTTCTTGCATGAACCAATATGCATGTTTTCTTCCAATTTTAATGTAATAAATACAGCCTCTACGTTAGATGCGGATAGAAAGTATAGAACTGGCACTGGAACTGAAATGCCCTTACTTTCTGGTAGTGTGGCCTAACACCTCTGGTAGGTGATTGCATATTAATAGGCAAAAGGGAATTGTTTAGGTAAAGGAAAAAAAAAAACAAACAACCTATGCTATTTCAGGTTCACATTAATTAAGGATGTATACCAAATTAAGAAACCTTTGTCTCCTACTCATCTTGATATTGATTGCTCAAGCCTATATTCCTACCTCAATGAGTAATATCTGTAAATTAAACTGTTGTCTTGGGATGGAAATATGTCAAATACAACTTTCCTCAGACTTTAATATATATTCTGTATGTTTTATATTGTTTGTTTGACTGATTCTGGACGGTACATAATATTGTATAAAAAATTAGACAGCTTCCAGAATGATCTCTTTATTCCACCATGGAATGACCTAGGAAGTCTAATATGCTAAAACAGCACATAGCTTTATTGAATGTGGAACTGCTTTTTTTTTCCTTTTTTTTTTTTTTTTTTTGGGGGGGGGGGAATTTTTTCATTACTAATCCTCATGCTCTCTGCATTGATGACAACAATCAAAGACACAATTAAGATGCAATTTTAGGTCATTTCTTTATGTTAACAAGGATCTTTTTATTACAGCTTATATATGTCTTCCTAAAGTAGCCCAGGTATTAACCAAATAAGCATTAAAACAACTGCAATTTTTATATCTTAATATAATGATAAGATATAATAAGATATAGCTTATATTTATATAAACTTATTTATCTTATTATATTTAATATTATTTATCTTATTATAATATTATCTTATTATAATATTATCTTATCTTATATTTATAATAAGATAAAATTAAGATATACTTTTTATATCTTAATAATAATGCACAATTTGTACTATATATAAAGAAAAAAGTTTTTTTGCTTTTTTTTTTAAATGCAGAACTTCATTAAGAGATTGATGCTGAATTCCTTTTGCCTACTGCTGTAAGCCATATAAAAACACATTAAATACTTTGTTTCCAGCTGAAATCACTATAACATACAAATTGGTGAGAACAGTGAAGATTTGCTGCCTTTATTATGTCTGCATTTTCTCCTCATGAATACTGTACAGTATATGTGTCTTTGGAAGATGTATACTTGGGGCAACAGCAAATCCGTTTTTCTTCACAGAGAACTGAATGACAATGTCTGCCAAACCCCAAAACAGCAAATGTTATCTAAAGGGAGCGAAGGGGAAAGAGCGGAAATATATATTAGAATTAAATAATAATAATAATAATAAAGGGATATTTTAATAATTTACAATACATTGATTTCCATGATTATATAGTATTATGGTTACATTTTATCCCAAGGAAGGGAGAAGAGGGGAGAGAAAGTAGACATATTTTTCAGAGGCTTCTTATTGCCTCAGGAAGCTACTGATGAATCTGGACTGATGCTATATCTAATAAAGGATTAAAAACAATGAGAAAAAAAGATGTCTTGGATCAATCCTGAGGTCAGTGGGGCAACTAATGTAATAGATGCACAGTCCAGGAGAGATGTATACATATTTTGTAACATTACAGTGGTACTCAAGGTACTGCAGGTAGATCTGCAAGATAAGAGAGGCAGAACACGCATAAAATCTTAACTGCAACTCACATTTTTATTTGTCCATCAAATTTAAGTAATTTATTTCATTAAGTTATGAAATCAATTACTCTAGAGAATAATGCTTTCAAGAAAATCCTAACTATATATCCATTACTAAGTAAAGATACTGTTTAAAACATTACGTGCAATTATGTTACAGTTACATAAGTAAATGTAACTTAATTTAATCATGTTTGTAATAAGAATAGGCTGGTAGTTATAGTTTAAATTTAAATTAAATTTTAAAATAATTAAATAATAAAATAATGAAAATAAATACCAAACCAGCAACTTATATTCTTCTATCAGACTGTAAGATACCAACATAACCAGATCTCGATATAAATCTTGGCAAGAGTCATACATTATGTTATATACAAGACTATATCATCAGCCCAGTGAACTATATTCGTCATCTACTTGTACTGGATATAGAAAGCCTATCCTGATCTACAGTGCTACAAACACTACTCCATAATAATTGCTTTTCCTTGCAATGTTAATTGCTGTATTCAGTAATGTATTGTGTGTCCTAATTCACTGATTTAAAATTATTTCCAACTTTGGTAACTGGCTGATAGGCCCAGTCAAGATTTCCATACATTTTCTGGCATTTGTAAAACATCAGTACCACTCTATCTCCCTTTTCCTGTTTTCCTGTAAAATATACTGATATTGGTTATGTTGTGGGATTTATTTATTTTAAATCTCTTTGCTTTGGTTACTTATACCAAAGCTTCTGTTCTTTTTGTTTTGTCTATAGAATCACAGAGAGCTTTTGCATTTTTTTTTTCCAAATTACACCGTTTCATGAAGGTTTAGTTCTTGCCCTGTGCAAGATACTTCCTGCTTTCTTCTCTTTGCAGTAAAAAAAATTCCACACTATTCCTAGTAAACTTCCTAATTATCTTTTATGATATGCAGTCTTACATGGCACCTGAAATAGTATTCCTTGCTCCTTCAATGACTATGTTTTATATAGCATGTCATTATCCCTTCCTAGCAAATACATTAGTAATACCGAAATCTCTACCATTATTCTTAAACGATAAACCTGGTTTAATCCCATGCAGCAACTTTCAGCATCACACTGCTCTATGGTCTTCTAGCCAGTACATTTATTTTACTGGGCTTTTATTAGCAAATGTGCTACTCCTGACACATAGAGAATGGTCTGCCACATAACCTGACCTAACTAAAGAGATAATTAAGCAATCAGTTTCCTAATCTTCCAACTGCATTATTTATATAGAAGACTCATTATCATTTCTGAATGACCTAAGACATCCTGCTGATTGCTAAGGTATTTCTAAATCCTCTGAGGAATCCTGTGTGGAGCTAGCATCTTTAGTTGCACCACCATGTGAAAATGTAGCAATATTAATGAACAGTAGTTCTTACAAGTGACAGATTATTTTTAAAGATCAAAAGGAGTGGTCAGTGTGATATTTTACAAGTAAATAAATTGATATAAATTTACTGAAGTCCCGTATCTTTCCCAACTCTGTCCTTAAGTATTTATATGCTACTTGGTTATACCAATTTAAGCCACTTCTGCAGCTCATATATTCTATTTCTCATATTAATTTAGCATTTCAATTACCTCCTCTTCATTAGAAGCTTACCTAAATTTTTGTAACATGCCCTGGAACACTGCATTATTCTACCCATCCTTTCGTTTTCCTTCCTCAAAGTAGATCATTTAATGACATTTCTTTAAATTTCTGCTTTTTAAATTATAAACATTATTGGAACTTCTCTCATTTATTCTCCCTGTTTACTTCAACTCTTACACACAATTGCATTAGTCATTTTTCTCACAGTCAAAATTTTAAACATAAACACCATTTTAATCATTTAATACTAAACTAGATAATTTATAACCATGATTGCCTAGGTAGTAACAGTTGTTAATCATTATGTTCACTCCCAAATAATATTTCTTAAATATTTTTACTTCTTAAAGGTAGTAAATAGAGACTCAGAAATTTTAATTTATGTGTATTTTACATCAAATGCCATACCTCAGAAAAGGATACATGAAAGTTCTCATTAAAAAAATGTGTTTCTTACTATAGCAGGAAGAAATCTTTATTACTATTTTATGGCTCTGCATGTCTAGTATAATTTATTCCTCTATTTATGATAACATATTAGTAATTAAAAAAAAAAAAAAAAGCCATACTAAAACTTTTTAGAAAAGGAACTTTTTAGGAACACAAAACAATTTCTAAAGTAAATGGAAGGAAAGAGAGGTCACTTCTTTCCATGGATGTTTTTGGATAAGGGAGAGAAAAAATATTATAAATCATTTTATAATCATTTCTAGTCTATTACGTGCCCATTTTACCAAATAATCAGCTGGAATTTCCTGTACTTCAGTTTGTGCCCGTTGCCTCTCATCCTGTCACTGGGCACAACTGAAAAGAGACCAGCTCTATCCTCTCAACACCCTCCCATCATATATTTACATATATTAGTGACGTCTCCTCAGTATTCTCTTTTCCAGGCTAAACAGACCCAGTTCTCTCAGCCTGTCCTCATACGACAGGTTCTCCAGTCCTCTAATCATCTTAGTAGCCCTCCTCTGTACTTGCTCCAGTAGTTCTATGTCCCTCTTGTACTAGGGCGTCTAGAATCACAATGGCAATCTTCCAAGTTCTTCTATGAAGTAGGTGGGTTGTGTTTTTTTTGTTTGTTTGTTTTGTTTTGTTTTGTTTTTACCACTACAGTTTTACCCTAAAATATTTAAATCCACCAAATCCAACCTCTACTTCCAGCCTTGTTGTCTTAATAAGTTCCATTTGCTTGAGAATTTTTAAGAAAGCACAACCATCCTTCAGCCAAATATTGGCAATGAAAGACAGTATGCTTACCCCATGCTTTACATCAAGAGGAATTGTAATATGTTCATGTCTTCCCACCACTGCTTTGAGATATACAGGTAGTGAAGTTAAAAGGAAAGGCAGGATCAAAGGAATAAAATAAAAATAAAAAAATAAAAAAATAAAAAAGCAGGGACAGCACCTACCTTTTTGCCTAAATAAAAATGACCCCCCAGACATCATGGGTCTGTACTGCCTGCAAAACAATAATGCTAAATCCAGGTAGCGAAAATGTACTGAAAACACAGATCTACGACAGAAAGGTCAAAAATGGAAAGAGCCAATATGAAGGAGAAAAGTCTTCTCTTCATCTAGGAAAAGGTGAACAAAATAAATCAACAGAACTGCAACTGAGCACTGAGGTTTTCTTTAATTTTTGAGTAATAGTGGAAGTATTTTGATATTTTTTTCCCCCACAGAAATTGTGTGGGCCCAGCCATTTGAGTCTTAAATTCCAGGCAGTAGCATCTGTAACTACATAGTTTTCAGAAGTACAGTATCCCAGAACATGAGGGGTTTTATTTCAGCTCATCTTTTCCATCAAGATGCTTGTTGTATGTTTGTTGTATGCTTGTTGTATGTTTTATGTTGTATGTTTCAATATGCCTTTTAGCATGCCACAACAATTATACATTAATGTCTTTCTAAGCTGTTAGTTGTGTTCAGACATGTAAGGTACCTTGCACCCACGTTTCAGCCAACTGGGTGGTCTGTGAATTGCATCTTTTCAATTAAAACAGCTTCTCTTTTCAGTCTTGAAGAGTATATAGACTCATCTATGGTTGCACATTTAAAATTGCTACAGACCGAAATATTGTCAAACTAGAGGGCAATTGTTTCCCCAAGTCCTGCTTTAACATCTTCTAATAAATAGCCGTGAAAAGATTCAGAAAATAAATAACTTAATTTGAGGAAGAACAGGAAAATTAATAATGGGTTGGAAAATGATGTTTGTTTACTCCTGAGAACAGATACTGCTCTGTTCACCAGAGACTTCAGATACATTGACTACATATTGCCTCAAAACAGAAGGCATTGGAGGGTTTGATAAAACTTGCCATTACAGCCTTTTTGGTTAAGCTTATTTTTAGTTATCTTCAAAGAGAAAAACACTCATAAATATAAGGCAATGCTTCCAGGAATGCATTTTAAAAGGGTAAACATCAACTTTTAATTTCTTAGAACTCTCTCCCTCATGGGTGTTTTGTTGCAAGTCGCCGATTTTCCCTCAGTATTACCCTGGCTCATCCTTGTTTTCTGTGTGTATAGGATATTTAAAAGGTCATCTGCATCTGATTAAAAAAAAAAAAAGACAAAAAGTCCCATAAAGCATCAGCCTTCCAAATTGCTGTCGAAACTATTAGCTATGTATACAATTATCATTTCAAACAAGGTGTAGGTTAAACATTCCTAAAGTTCCTTTTTCTATTATGTTTGTTTGTTTTTTTTTTAATTCTTTGAGTGAATGAATGTACTCTGATGAAGTGGACTCTACTTCTCCTGAGCTATGGCTTTGAATGTAAATCATTGCAGTTTAATCAGTTCTTTCATTTTTGGAATATCTGACTGTGAAAAGCAGGTACAATTTTAGAATTGAAAGAGAAATTGAACTGAAAGGAACTGGAGAGTTCAGACCAAACTATTTTCCTTTGTTTTTGTTTTGTTTTGTTTTTGTTTTGTCTTTTTTTTATTTTTTTAATTTTTTTTTTACTATATTTTAAAGCTTGATGCTATTTTGAAGGCAATGCATAAACCCATACAACCTCTGAGTTTGGAAACAACCCAAGAGAGCTATGAGAGTCTTTGCCATGAAAGTAGCAAAACGCATCTTATTGGTGATTTTACACCTGCTGGAAGGATGTCCATAACTTTGACTATCTCCCCTCTAAATATTACTGAAAACTGATCAACACTTTGTGCTTGCACAGAGGTGAATCATCTTTTTTTAGAAATTAGATTCACAATGGCAGATCACTGCTATTGGGAGTATAAGGAAGAAAAACAAACAAACAAACAACAAACAAAACAAACAAAACAAAACAAACAAACAAACCAAAAACCCAAACATTTAAAAACAATTTTCTCAGAGACTCAGAAAGGCAATGGCAGGAAACATACTCCAAAGATTAGTAGAACCATACTGACCTCTCAGCTTTGTTATCACTTGTCACTAAATTCAAACCAGAACCCTTTATTCAATGGAGTATTTACACTGTAACTGCCATCTCTACTGCACTTGGAAGATGCGTCCTGCACTCAGAAAAGAAACTCTGCCTTCTCTGTAGCTTATAGAGTGCTCTTCAAAACCATGCACTATTACAGATGAAGTCTCTCTGACAAACTGTATCACAGTTTGAGTTGCCAGGTTCTGAATCTATATTATTATTACTAATGGACCAGATCTAGTTGGACTAGAACATCTCTGAGGGTCCCTTCCAACTGAACTCTTCTATTTCATTATGGACATGTGCCTGCTTTTATTCTTATTTAAAAATAAAATTTGAGTATATTTATAAATTGTTTGCACTCAAATATCAAAGAAAAAAGTGGAGAAGTTGAATAATCTTTACTGTCTCATCAAAACTACCAGGTTTTCACTAAAACCACTCACTTCCTCCCCAGTGGCTTGCATTTGCTGTCATACCCTGTAGCACAGACCATTAGATCTAGCTGTCAGCTGCTGTACAGAAAAAGAAAAAGCAATATTCAGCTACTAGTCCCTATTCATATTTGCATTAGTTTCTTAGTAAACTTGAAATGTATTTGCAGATTGGGAAGGCACAGGAAAGCAATCAGATTGACACAGAAATATTCATGAAGACATTCCCCGATGCCCCACCCAACTGTTTTGAATGTGTTATTTGTGAGACACTTGTAACAGGTTCGAATTAGAGTGATCATGTATGCTACATGATTCTACAATATTCTATCTGTTGATACATGGAAAAGGAAATTAAAACAAACAAACAAACAAAAAAAAAAACTGTTTGAACACATATGAGCTAAGTATGTTACTGTACGGGGTGTGGGTGCCCATGGGTGCAGGTGCATGTCTGCGTTGCTGCCACAGCACCAGGCCATGCCAGGGCTGCCCTGTGCCGGCCCCAAGGGCCCCACCGCAGGTCATGGCTGGGCCCAGCAGCCAAGATGGCGGCGCCTCGCCTCAGGGACAGCCTGGGGAAGAAAGGAGGGCACAGCGCTGCCCGGCAGCCGGCAGAAAGAAAGAAAGAAAGGGGGAGAAACAGCCCTGCCGGCACCCAGGGGAGAGAAGGGGGAGGGCAGGAGGGGCTCTAGCTGCCACAACAGAGATCCCCCTGGAGCAGGGATTTCCCTCCCTCAGCCGCTGGGCAGGCCCCACGCTGGAGCAGGGCATGGTGTGAGGAGGAAGGGGCGGCAGAGGTGGACTCTCAGGGTCTGACCAAAAGCAGCCCATCACAGTTATCCTTTTCCACACATGATTCCTCATGAATTAAGCAGTAAGAACCAGTGACATAGGACAACAGATAGGAAATACAGTACAGTGCTTGAACTCAGAAGTTAAATATACCAGTAATTGCATGTGAAAGACATGCTTGACATAGAAACCTTTTAAATGCCTGTTAAGGGTCATTTTGGTGAGGAAAACCTAGAAAGCTCATTTAATTTTCAACAAATTAATAACTCTGTACAGCAGAATTTAATATTTCAAGGCCTATTTCAAATGAGCAGCTTCTTCTAGTTTGCACCTCCTAGAAAAATGGCAATTCAAACTTTAAAATTTGTTTTCCTTAAGGGAACAAAAAAAAAAAGAAAAAAAAAGAGTAATTATAACAAAGCCTGTATTCTAACTGTCCCCCAAAATACCATTTCATTTTGTTTTCAGGAACAATTACAGCTTCCTTGCTTTCACTTCCAATTAAAGATCATTAATAGTGTCAAGCGTTCTAATAGTTACGGTCCCATAGAGGCCAAGGAGAAATAAAAACAGACTATAAAACTAGTATTTGCTTGAAAGCTGAGCAACCTCAACCCTTTAGAGAAGAACTTTTAGAGATGATATCCTATTTTATTCACTGTAACTCTCCCAGTTATCATGATTTCTAAAATGATGCAAACTAGATATATATAAAACTGTAACCATCAAAAAAAAATAAAAAAACAAAAAAGGTCCTGTATCAAGCTTAGTGCTTTTCAACCAATTGTCTGTCTGCACCATAATGTGCATTTGCCTAAGACATAGAAGTTTCTACTGAAGAAATTTTGTGTCTTACAATTCTTTTTCATGTAGTTTGCATTGCTTCCATACTTGGAGTCTTGTAGGCACAAAGAATGATTTCTGTCTCCCTGGAATGACGATTCATGTTGTTTACTGGGGCATCACTTGCTGTGTGACACAAGGTCTTCTGGCAATTAGCTACCTGTGTGTAAGTGATGTGAGTCTAGAACTGGCAACTGCCACAGACTTCATTGCCAGTGAGGATGTGATGCAGATACAAACCTGGAACGACAGTGCTTACTCTCTTTTCACCATACTGGTTGGTAAAAAAAGGCATATCCCTTTGATTATAACTAGATTAGAACTGTTAAACAACAGTTTTTCCCCAGCAGCACCTACATAGACATTATGCTCTGAGCTCTTTCCCTCGTGTCCAACTCATACAGTAATAAACATAAAGGACACCCTGTCTTTCAGTTCTGCTAAACCAGATTTTCTCTGCTAAGCTAGTGTTTGAATGGAACCACTGCTTAGTCAGCCTGTTTTCAATTTTGTAGGATTTTTTTGTTTCATTTTGCTATTTTTCCGTATATCCACCCCCCCACACCTTACTTTCTTTCTCTCAGACTGAAGTTTGCTCTATCTCCTCCAATACCTCATTTGCCAGTCTGTTTAGAAGCCCACCAATGTATCCCCCATAGCAATCTCTCATATTCTTGTTATAAAATCATAGAACCATAGAATGGTTTGGGTTGGGAGCGACCCTAAAGATCATCTAATTCCACCCCCGCCATGGGCAAGGACACCTTCCACTAGAAACCTTCACAGGCTGTGTTAGGTTCTGTATATATCAACATATTTATATATTATATATAACATATATATTATATATATAACATATATATATATTATGTATATATCAACATCCTAAATGTTGATGCCCCTCAGGTGTCAGTTTCACTACACTGCAGTATCTTCAATGAGACAAAGTTTTTGAAGATACAGAGCTGTGAACAACTTGCTTTTTGCATCTACTAGTCACACCAAAAATCCCAAATTAAATCTGTTACACAAAAAGATGTCCTATTTCACCTTGGCAGTAGAATTCCAGATAAAGCAGATCACACTTCATTTATGCAGCTCATTTACCTCCAGGATGCTATGTATTACATGAAGGAAAGGATGACCATCTGTACTGGGTTTACGTGTCAAGATTTTCATAGCTGGTGGTGCTGCAGGGGTGACCTCTGTGAGAAGAGACCATGGGCTGCTTCCATGTCAGACAGAGCCACTTCCAGCCAGCTCAGAAATGAACCCACTGCTGGCCATTGCTGAGCCTGTCAGGGACACTGGTGGCACATCTTAGAGAAAATATTTAAGAAAGGGTGGAAAATGCTGTACAAGAGGAGTGAGAAAAAATGAGAGAAATAACCCTGCAGACACCTATGTCAGTAAGGAAGGGGAGAGGTGTTCCGGGTGCCAGAACAGATTCTCCTGCAGCCTGTGGAGAGACCACAGTAAAGCAGGCTGTCCCCCTGAAGCCAGTGGAGAACCGTGTGGGAGCAGATCTCCACGCAGCAGCCCATGGAGGACCCCATGCCTCAGCAGATGGATATGCCCAGAGGGAGGCTGCAGCTGGTGGAGGGCCCCTGCAGGAGCAGGCTCATAGCAGGAAGTGCAGCCTGTGGAGAGTAACCCATGGTGGAGCAGGAGTTCTGGTGGGAGCTGCTGCCCATGGAGGACTCATGCTGGAGCAGTCTGTTCCTGAAGGATGGACCCCATGGTACAGACACATACTTGAACAGTTCTTGAAGAGCTGTGGCCCATGGGAAGGACCCACACCGGAGCAGTTTGTGGAGGGATCGCATCCTAAGGGAAGGAGCCACGCTGGAGCAAGGGAAGACAGTGAGAAGGAAGGAGCAGCAGAGACAAAACGGTATAGACTGTCTACAACCCCCATTCTCCCCTCCCTTGTGTCACTCAGAGGTGAGCAGGTAGAAGAATTGGAAGCGAAGTTGAGCCTGGGAAGAAGGGGGTGGTGATGGGGAAAGGCGTTTCTAGTTTTAGTTCTCACTATTTTACTCTGTTATTAATTGGCAATAAATTAAACTAATCTCCCCTAAGCTTGGCCTGTGACCAGATGGTAAGTGATCTTTCTGTCTTTACTTTGACCCATGAGTTTTTTCATCATATTTTCCTCCCTTCCCCTGATGAGGTCCTCCTCATCAGGAGTGAGAGATTGGCTTGGTGGGCACATGACAGCCAGCCAATGTTACACCCCTACACCATCCTTCTTTCTTAAAATAATAAATACTGACCTGAAGCAATGAGTGAATGTCCAGAACCAGTCAGTAAGTACTTTGCTGCTGAGACTATGGTACTGTTTCACAGGCATGGATGACTTAAGGAACTCTTCAACATTTACTGGATTACATATCCCATTCATTCAGTGAACCCCATTTCCATAACATTATTCCAGTAGAAACTTCTCAAGCTGACTTAACAAGTGCATAAATGAATACATAAATTCTATTCTGAATTTTAGACACTGGTTTCGAGAATAATGTGATATTCAACAGTTTTCAAGCTCCCTTGACAGATATATTGATGCAGGGTAAGAAACCTAAGAAAAAATATATCATTCATGAACTCAGAAAGCAAGCAGATGTAAATTCATAAATCCAGATGAATCTGGTAGCCTCAGTTTGCAGTTTGTGCTGATCCTTTCACTGACGTGTTTGTCATCTATTATTCTCAGTTTTAAAAATCATACTTAGTACTTATTGTTGACTGAAACCTGTTCATGACATTCTCTCCTCATTGGTCACAAATAATTTATTTCTAACTTGTGCTCCTTCCTATCTCATATGACTTCCAAACACCACCTCAAAACATATTGCAGAGAAATTAACAGTTAGGTGTCATTTTATGTCATCCACCTTTCCAAATCATTTTGGCTTTGGAGAAAATCGGATAAAAGGAAACATCCAGAAACTTATTGGCTAAACAACCTTAGTTGATGGCACAGAATGCCCCTTCAGTAAGTTTGCAGATGGCACAAAACTGTGATGAGTGATTATTAAACCAGATGGGTGTGCTGCCATTCAGAGAGACCTTAATAGGCTGGAAAAATGGGCTGACAGAACCTTCATGATATTCAATAAAGGGAAATGCCAAGTCATGCACCAGGAGAGGTACATGCTGGGGACCAACCATCTGGAAAGCATTTTTCCAGAGATGGACATTGGAGCAAGGTGACCATGAGCCGGCAATGTGCCCTCATAACAAAGAAGGCCAACAGCATCCTTGGCTGCATGAGGAAGAGTGTTGCCAGCAGGTTGATTGAGGTGATCCCCCTTTGGGGAAGAGAGATATGGAGCTACTGGGGAGAGCCCAGTGAAGGGCCACAAAGATGATTAATGGCTCGGAGCATCTTTTTTATGAGGAGCCACTGAGGGGCTGTTCACCCTGGAGAAGGGAAGGCCCAGGGGGACCTTATTAATGTGTATAAATATCTGATGTGAGGAAGTGAGGATGAAGAGCCAGGATTTCAGTGGTGCTAGTGACAGGACAAGAGGCAATGGGCACAAACTGAAACAAGAAAAATTCCTGTGAAATATAAGAGAAAACTTTTTTTCTGTGTGGGTGGTCAAACACTTGAACAAACCTGTGATACTCTCAGATACTCCAGAGATACTCTGGAGTCTCCATCTTTGCAGATATTTAAAACCCAACTGGACACAGCACCAAGCAAGTTGTAGCTGGCCTTGCGTTGAGCAGGGGAGTTGGGCTAGATGATCTCCAAAGCTCTTTTACAGCCTCAGCTATCCTGTGATTTTGTCATTTTCAACAAGTGGGCACTTCTCTGCAGTATTTTACAGGTTAAAAAACATGCTGATATGAAAATCTTGATTATAGAACATTACATTTCTGTGTTTATCACCAGCCAGTGTTACTAACTGGTACCCATGATTGCTGCCACTAACTTCTGCTTTCAAGCACATTACCATTCTGAATTAATTCATTACTTTATTGTACCTGTTTGAATATTACTGTGGCATTACACTTTATATATTTTTCAATAAATTGCATGGCAAAACATAACTGTTGACTAAAAACAATTTAAAGGACACTTCCAGACAGTATACATTCAGTGTATTCCTCAGGCGTACAAGCAGTTTGGCTGACTTCTGTTGTACTTTGCTTCTTAACCACCTCATTTCTATCACATGGTTGTTAATGAATTTTACTCACTGCAATTTCTTGCAGGGAGAGCTGAAGAGGGGGAATATTTTTTCTTTAAAATAGGTTGCATTCTTCAAACAAAAGCACAGAAAATGGATGTATTATCTTGTATGAAACATGAAATATTCAAAGAAATAGTTGAAAAATGATGTTATAATAAGTTATAAAATATTTTTTGACATAGAAGAGAAACTGAGAAGGCTGCTGGGAGGAAAGATGTGCTAAAGAAAACAAATTTGTCAGAAATGTCTTCATTTGTTTCATTCAAATATTTCTGAATAACTTTAGCAACTTTACTTTTAGTGATTCTAAGAGTGCTAACAGTGGTATATATTGCCTGGAAATCTGCTTCTTATGCATGAGAATAAAACATAGAAAATAGAGCTCCCTAGAAAGATAAGTAAACTTGACAATAATGCAGAAATCTTAATAAGAACCTACCTTGCCTACATACTGGTAATCAGATCCCGTGTATTCCTCTAAAAGGAAAAACTGGTTCCACATCCAGCCGCGTTTCTGGCGGTGAAGGGCTTTTCCATCGCTGCCTGATGCACGTCCCACAGAACTTCTGTGTCTGAGATCAGGAGTCCTTCTGAACAGCATTTCTGTGCGGCAGGGATGTAGCAGCCACATCCAGAGCAACAGAAGTAACAGGACTTGCTGTATTGGCATAGTTCTCCACTGCTGATACTCTTCAAGCTGGTCAGCAATGGAGTCTACGGTTTTGTTTTTCCTGACTTGCTTTTTATGTTTTTAGTTGGTGATGCAGCCAAGAAGTTTCCAGCAGCTCATCTCTGAACTGTACATAGTAGCCAGATCCTGAAAGCAGAGAAGAGACAATGTAAGTTGAAATACATTTACTCCCTAGTGTCCAGCATCCCTGCTACCCTGCAAATGCAAAGCATTATGACATAGAAAGCAACCTGGTTAGGAATATAAAGGCTGTCTTGCAAAGGGAGAACATTGCAAATATGTTAGGTAGCTGCTTTCAAAGCCCTTCCTAAGAAAGAACAAGTGTGCACTCGGATGATCAAGTATTTTCCCATTAAAACCTTATAATTTAGAAACTTTCAAAGATGTTATTTTATATAGGCTGGGGGATTAATACTGGTGGAACATACACATTAAATACTGCAGTCTTTACTTCAAGTGTTTTCCACCTGATTTGATTTACAAGAATTCCAGTGTTTTATTAATCTTACTATCAAGAGGACTGAAAAGCCAACAGAAAGTAGTTTCAGAAATGAGGAAATGGTAAAACACCAGTTCTCCAGAGTGTTTTAAATGGCAAAAGAGAACATCATATGCATCAGAAGAAATACAAGATGACAAGAAGCAAACTTTTAAATATAAAAAGTTCTTGAGAAGAGCTTAAAATATGGAGAGATGCAAACTTAGCCTTAAAACTTGGGATGTATTTTAAAAATGAGGACCTGTTTTGCAAGTATACTGAATAATTTTAATTTTGCAAAATAGTGAAATGAATCTCATCGTGGCAAGTGATTTAGCAGAAAGAAGGCAATCTCCTAAATCATCTTTGGTTTGTCTCCACTTTTTTCTTTGCTTTGCTTAAGGTTTTTCTTCTTCTAACAGATCCATGATATGTCATTTCATCAAGACAAATTTTGCCAGGTTCTCTTTTCTTTACTTCAATCCTAGCATTCAAAGTGTAGCAAATTTTGCTAGTGAGATCATCTGGTGATTTCTTCCTTCACTAAATCATGAAAACCTATAGTTTGTCTTCTTAATAGGATATAGTTTCTGGAAATTTTAATCAGCTTTTGATCATTTTTTTAAAATGTCCACAGAAAAAAATGTATGGATTGGGATTACAGTTCCTTGTATACTCTTCCACATGTGGCAGAAAAGTTCAAGTGGTAAAGAGCATGGGTTCTCTTTTCTCCTCTTTTCTTATTTCAGTAGATCAGTAACATTGCACACAGCAGTCCCATGTGTCCTCTGGTTTTAATAACACTATACTATAGTTGACTATCATCTTAAATAGTTTTATTTTATTTTTCCAAATAGAACAATGTAAAACTTTCAGACATTCTGTGTTTGGTTTTGATATTGATGTACTACATAAGATATTTCCAGTAAGTCTGTGTTGATTTAAAGAGTTTACAATAGTATGTCAGAAGTTTAGAGTGCAAAGCCTATAAAATATAGTGGTTTCTTACAGATAAAAGAATGTGTGCATGTGTACTAAACTAATAACTGAACAGATTCAGTTCATGAACCACCTTTTATCTTCAGAATTAAATTCTCTCAGGAGAACATTTTCACTTCTCCTCCAACATTTGGAAGACTAAAGAATTTATCACAGCCACAGCTTTCAAGGATTTCAGTCCCAAGACTGTCCACAGGCATTCATTTCTATTTATCTAAATAAACACCACATTGTGTATCCTTTTATTTACCCCTTCTTCCTTTCTCTTAAAAAATGATTAAATTTGCTTTATTTGTGAACTTTGAATACTACTCAAAATAATGTGTTCTAAAATAAGCCATTAATAACATATATCAAATTATATCAGCATGTACATACTGAAGTTGTGGTCTTCCACACCAAAAATTATTTGTCACAACTCATATTTATATTCTTTTGAATCAAAGGTATACTCAGTGAGAAAGGAAGGCTACGATTTATTCTCAGATACTTATAAAAGTTTCTTCGCAAAGACCACAGAAATTTCAAACTTGAAATTAACTTTTCAGGATTTTATTAGTTTCTGTAAAAACTGGAAAGCTATTGGTTTGTTTGAAAAGGAGATACAGTAGTTCAATAGTTTCTTTCTTTCTCTCTCTCTCTCTTTTTTTTTTTTTTTTTTGGTTAGTTTTTCCCCTTCTTATTGCCATCACTATATATAATCCACTATTCACACATTATTATTTGATGTAGAAGTGTTGTTAAATTCCTCTTGGGAAATAATGCTTCAATATTACGGGTTGTTATTGAATTTCCTTCTTGTTAAATTAGGTCAGCAGAATGAAAGCTCAGATGAAATTTGTTAAAGTTACAGAAGTCGCTAATGTACACGGACTTGGCAAGCATGGCTGCTTAATGGATGTATGTACCAGTAAGGTTTTTTCCCTCCTTTGAGAATCCTGTTAGAGTTCAGCTTCCTGCCCTAAATGTTTGATAGTCATCTACACTAAAGCAATAACATTTACCTTTAAAAATAACGTAGCAAACAAGAAAACCCAGACTTCACTAACAGCAATGAATAGCCAAAAAGTCATTAAATAAAAGCGCAGGAATAAAGGAAATGTTTGAAGGAAACCTTTTAATATATAAGTAAAGAAAACAGAAATCCCAGTTCTGTAATACTTTACACATTTGAGTTGCGTGCTATGCTGCCAGAACCGGGGCAGTCAAATTTATCATATGTTTTACAATTTCCTGAAAAACTAATTGGAAAAAAGCCTAAATATTGGTGAAATTCGTATCTTAAAAGAGGGTCTGAGAACTCAGCTGTAATGTAAGGTTTGCTGGCTTCAAGTTTTTTTTTTTTAACAGAAGTGAAAGTTTTAAATAGCATTAAATATCTTTAAATGATACTATTTCTCTAGTAGTCCTCCGTAAAACTCTCTCCAATTCTTCTTCCAAATTACACTTCTCCAATTTTTCCCAAAATAGAAAAGAAAGAAAGAAAAAGAAAAAGACCATAAACTTAGAGCTTGCTAAAACCTATGAAATGGGTGCCACGATTCCATATTTCTGTGTAACAACCCTTTAAATTATATTAAATATATACAGAGGAACACTGCCCTTTTCTACTCTTGTTTATGTGTGTTTCTGTTTTGGGTTTATTTTTATTTTTATTTTTATTTTTTCGAACAATCTCCAGTATGTAAGAGATGTAACATCAGCAAAACTATAAATCATTTCACATTTAGCTTTCAGCTACTAATTTTAAAATAATTAAGCAGTTCTCATTTTTCACACATTAATCACTTCTGTATCTCTCAGAACTCAGGCAAAAACATTTTAATGCAACTTCAACTGTCATTTTTTTTTGTGTCATTGTCAAAATTCCTGTCATTTCAGATGTAATTTTCTCAAAATTTGTAAAATACTGTATTTTGCTTGGTCAGCCATGCAAACCCCCTAATGATACTAAAACATACTTCATACCATTTGAAACTCATGAGATTTAATGGATACATAAGATGGGCCATTAGTACCCTTAACTGATGCACTATGAAAAACAGTCTTCTTATCAGTTAGACTTCTATTTACTGGTTGTTCCTAGCCATTGATCTTTTTCAGCTGAGAAATCTACATTTCTGTAGTAAATGACTTCCTCTCTTTGTTAGTCTTTCTGCATTAATGTGTAGCTGCTTTTGGAGTCAGCAGAATTACATTTAAAATAAAAACTGTAATATGGATCAAAAGCTTGTCTAATGTCTTTTAATCAAAGAAATTTTAGTGAGCTTCCCTCTCCTGTGAAGGGCAACTCCAACCATCACCAGATTTTCCGTGGGATAGCTGCCATCTTTCATTTTTGTTCCAGATTTAGCTTTGGTCAAAGCCTGGAACAATTCAGATAGTTTGCTTGAAAACACGTATGCATTTCCATTTCTGATTTCTCTATTTCTGTTTCATTTGGGAGGCATAATCTAGCCAACATCTCCAATCTTGTCTTTCAGCACTTTATTTCTACATCATACCAAAGGAAAACAATTTTGGAACGGGAGATGCTTCATGACAAATTAAATTAGGTTAAATTACATTGGAATTTTATGAGGAGAACAATCCTTATTTTTTTTATAGTGGAAGATGCTGCATACTCTGTTTTTGTTTTGTTTTTGTTCTACAGAGGTGACACCAATAGAGCTGTTCCTCATGCACATTCAGAGTGAGAAACATTTTTTATTTTCTGTCCAATGTCTCAAGGCCTTTGCTTCCTCTCCAGTCACCAGTACAGAGCTACCACCACAGGCTGCATATCCTCTTTCAAAATGGCTACAGCTATCAGGCGTAAGACATATTGCTACCATTTTGGTTTCCTCTTGGTAAGATGCCTCTCTCTATTCCAGTAGAAATCTGACTCCCAGTTTAAGATGTCATAAACAAATTCAAAACTATGGCTAGGTTTTGAAATAATCTGAATTACTTAAACTAGTAGAAATGAAAGCAGAATGACAGCTAAATGCAGAAAAAGCTCAATTTCTAAATAAGCCTCAGAAGAGCCCCAAACTCAGCTAACTTAGTTTTAACTTTCTTTGCCATTTCTTTATTAACACGGGGAAGAAAGATCTAATGCTGTAGAAGCATGTACTTGAAACAGATACCTTTGCAAGAGGCTCTTTTTCAAAACACAACAAAATACTTGTCTGTAAGTGTAACTTACAAGTGTAATTTATCCCTTAAGGGAAAAAGACAACATTTTTATAAAGTTTTTTTTTAAGACTACTTGAAGCCAACAAATGAGCTCTTTCAAATGATCAATTTTTAATGGATTCTAATCTCATTCATTTTATTATAGATTTATGTTCCTTGCTTTATCTATTCTGTTCCAATGAAATTGCCTGAAGCTGTTCATAATGTAATTGCCTAGTTCTGAACTAAGGAGATAATCGGTAAATTGTCAATAAGCTGCTCATTTTGTAGCCTCCAGCATAACACTTACACACTGCAGTGACCACACTTGCAGTTATTAAATTATAACATGAATTTGCAAAGTAGTCAGCTGTACCTTTGACCTTTAGAATTCAATCCTCTTTATGAAGTCCTGCAACACTTGATCCACTTAGGAATTTGAATTAGAGTATGCATGGTCTGATGCTAAACTCAGAAAAAAAAGCAGCTAACCTTTCAGGAATTATGCAATTTAATTAGTAATAGCAATCCTATTTTCCTATCTTCAAAGCTACTTCACTCAAATGAGAGTTTCTAATGTTACTTTCATAGTTCATAGAGAGAAAGACTGAAAAACAAGCAGAAGAAACAAATAAAGAGGAAATACTGAACACTATAACTTTTCCTACAAAAGTTAAGCAATATTTTAGACAAGAGAGATTTCATAGACACATAACTTATGTCTTATTTTTAAGCATATATGTATAATACAAATCCTAATTGTTATTAAAACAAACAAGCAAACAAACAAAACTAGTGTGCATTATACTAATTTTGAAGTGGAAGGTTAAAATTCAGTTTTATCTACTGGCAGGGCAGTAAATGGCCTCCAGCTGCAACCCTTCCCTGTTCTTGTTGAGGAAGACAGAAACCCTCAGTCTTAGGACACAGCAGGACATTGGGCATGCACAGAGAAAAGGCAGTAGATGTTAGTAAGTTTTCTTGCAGTACAATTTTGTCTATTAGTGAGTCTCTTCCATATTAATTACATCACTTGGATATCTGACAATAATTCTTTGCTCTCCCTATATGATGACATCATTTTTTCTCACAGCAAGACATCAAGAGTAGCACACTGCAGTAATTCACTACTTATGCATTGACGTGTAAATTTGCTTTTCTCCTTAAAATTTTGGGAGGGAAGTTTTGCATGCAGTGGTGACAAAATGTAGGTGACTTGTGGACATGCAAAAGTGAGTTAAATCTATCATTTCTGACCCCTGTCAGGCACCCATAACATTTTATTTCTACTGTTCTCCTTTCTAGATGCCTCTTTCCTATCTGACTATACAGACTGAGTGAACTTTCATATATCTTGGTAACTATTCAGTATTTTTTCAGGATGAAAAGTAGAGAGATTATTTACAATATTTATGATGACCACTGGGGAAAAAAAAATAAAAAATTAAAATTCAGAGTATTCCACCCAAAACTAAAGAAGGTATCTAAAATATGCAGGATATGATTTTTTTAAAAATAAATGGAAAAGTCATAATAGATTGTCTAGGAAGAAACTGAATATCCACAGTTCTGGAGAATATAATTGAGGCATTGGAGTATAATAGGTCCAAACAATCTCAGTATTGTGTATTTTTTTATCACTCATCTTCTAAAACATGAAACAAAACTCACATAGGGAAAATAGATATATGAACAGGAATACTACTTTAAATTATGAAATAATCCTTCCTCTCCACTGATCCTCATTTCAAATGTTGTGTCAAGGTTTGAGCATCACAGCTCCAATATGTAAATAGTTAGAAATCAGGCTGGCAACAGTGTTCAGAACAAAAATAAAATGTTATTTTTGAGGACAGGATAACTACATCTATTTGCCTAATATTCATAAAAAGATGGAGAAGATGGTAAGACTGTAGTTCTCAAAATCAGAAACACTGTTGAAAATAAGAAATTACTCTAAATGTCCACCACAGATAGTATAAGCAAATGATTTCAGTTACAGTATGAATGACTTAGGTTAGGCATTGAGAAAAACTTCCTATCTATTAGCAGATGTAGTCAGCAGCTGAAATGAGGTGGGACTGAAGGTTCAGAAGAGCAAGCTGAGCAGATTGCTTTCAGGAATGGGTTGCATGCAGCTGGTGTGAGCAGAGGATTTCTCATAGTCCCCTTTTTTAGCTCTGTCCTGTAGAACTCCATCCCCTATTTTTCCATGTCATTATTTCTCATTATGTCTTTTTACTGTCACCAGTGGTTACCCTATTCTCTAAAATATGAATACATATTATTCATTCCTGATCTGCTCAACCCCATCCTTTTCCATTTATCTGATTTCATCTCAAAACCAGCTGTAGATGTACTATTGTGGTTTGAAACAACTTAAATTCTCTTGCTTTCCAGACAGCGTATCATGCTTTTCCACATAAAATGAACAGCCCTAGCCACACAGTTCCCTCAATTCCCTGCCATTTAGGTAAGGACTGTGCCAATCCCCTGAGTCTTCCTTCATAAGATTTTGGAGTTGCATTTATCCCATCAATTGTATGCTATATTCTTCCAGTTTGAACGTGAATTTAGCTCTCTCCTACTTCTCCCTGACTTCATTCCATGTACTTCCTAAATGATTACCCCCATTGTGTTTAGCCCATGGCCATGCTGCCTTTTAAAACATCCATATTCCATTATTAGTCGAGTCCTTTTATAAAGGTGGTCCTCTTCTTCATCTATCTATCTATCTATCTATCCATCCATCCATCCAACAAAAAACAAAAAGCAGTTGAAGGTTTTAGTATTTGATTACACTTCCTTTTCTCTTTCTTTCTTTCTTTCTTTAATAAAACATGCACCTCTCAATTTAAAAATTACTGTTCTGATATTTAGCATGTATGCTAGGGGAAGGGGAGAAGAGGGTGTTGGTGGAGAGGAGGACATAATAACATTGTAATTTGGACACAAGAGCATACACTGAAGGGTATTTGTGTGGACCTTGTTAACACCATATTTGCTTTTTCTTATTCAGTTCAATACATCTTTCATAGGCCATGATTTCTTTGGAAATGAAAAGATCAGCACATTCTGTCTGAATGTTGTTAAGAGCCAAAACTGAGAGACCACTGAATATCTAGACTTGGGAACTTAATATTCTTTCTCCCTATCCTGAAGGGTTTTCCCAAACAGGGCAAGTTGTAATGAGTAATGCTAAATGGTTACAAAAAAAGACATCATTTTCCTTCAGGGCAGGTGGGATTTTAAATTTCCTAGTCTTTGCTGTCCACTGCTTTCACCTGCCCGCAAACTATCAGCCTTATTAGAGAAATAGAATAAGCACAGAAGCATGCCAAATATCTAAAAACTCACCATAATCTCATCAGGAGTTTATATCTTCAGCTCAGGCTGAAACGTTACAGCTTCAGAGAGCAGAGGCAGTTCACTAAAGCATAAAGAATTGGGGCATTGAGATACCGTGCCTGCTTAGAAAACTGTGTAATTTAATAAAGTGTTCATTGATGTCTACTCAGTGGCTCCTCAAACTTGTTAGTGCCTGTGCCTGCAGCATGGACAGTCCTATTCTTCCTAATTAGATGATAGCAGGAGGATTACATTCTTTCTTAGCAGACAGGAAGAAATGGAAACAACCACTTCTCAAGGAAACTCACAGTTGAAATGTACAAAAGGAAAACACTTTAGGAAAACTAGTTCAGTCATATCATTGTTATATCTCAAATTTATTAGAATAGAAACATTAGTGTTGAAAAATGCAGCTTAGTATTCACAAATACCAGAAATGTTATTATATGGCACTACAAAATATACCTCAAATGACAAGAAGGTTTATAATTACAATGCATTTGAAAATTCATAGAAAACAAACTTCTTGGAGTTTCATCTTGTGTTCAATTCCATTATAATTATTTTAACATATTAAAAAGTGCTACTATGGCTCTTGGTATTCTTCTCAGTTTACATAATAAATTAAAAATCACTTTGTGGGATGGCTGAGGGTTTTTTGGGGCAGGGATGATCTGAAATAATGAAAAAAAAGGAATAGTAATACCTTTTCTGATACTGATTTGCTCTGGTTGGATACAATTATAATTTAATCATCATTAGTACACTAGAATTACAAAGCCTGCTTTATAACTAGTTTTTAAATTGTATCAAGTGTTAACCTATGAGAAACCTCTGTTAAGAATATACTACGTATATGTATATTGTATAATAAACTGTGCCTAACATCATACCATCTACAGTATGAAGATATATTTATGTATGATGTATATATGTATGATGATATATATGTATGATGTACAACATCAACAAAATGAAGTACTGTAGATCAGGTATTCATTGGTGTTGCCTATGCAATGCGAAGCTTTTGGCTGTATGATGTATGCATGATGATACCAGCTAATTAGGAGATCACATCCTATATTTTTGCCCCAAATGGTCCTTTCTTTAAAACAGTATACAACAAGCTCAAACCAACATCTTTCCAAAATTAGTTTGGCACCATCATTAACTATAGACCTGTAATTCACATAATAAAAATACACCATTCTTTCCATATCTGAAAGAGAAAGGGATGTGTCTTGACTAATTTCAAAAACAGATATCTACTCTTAAGTAGCACATCTCTCTTACAGCATGGCATCCTATATGGGCATGATGAACCGCTGGATGACATGGGTCAATTAGAAACTTCAGCAGTGAGGAAATTTTACCTTTGGAATGCTTCTATCTACTTTAAAACTCCACCTGCATTGTAATTATACTGACACTCAGACAGCTCTTCCCAGTCACTAAATATTCCTTATGCACCTACTGACTCTGCTGTATGACCTTGGGTACCACACTTGTATCAAGACTGTTCTGAATGTCTTCTGCAGTATCTGTATAGTTCTATGCTTTATACAATCTCTGCTACCGTCTCAGTCTTCAAGGTAAGTGTTTGTTAGGCCAATGTATGTTTCAATTGGACCAGCAAGCATTGTTGGAAAAGTCAGATAAAGTTGTGGATTTCAGGAATACTCTCTGAGCAAATCTGATGATATTTAAAACAACTTTACATAGTGCAGCTTTTTTGACATGTCTTTCATGGTTGCTGGTTATACAGGAATAGACATGTTAGTCTGCTGTTTTTTCTATGCACAATTGTTTGATGGTTTTGTGGTTGACCATAGAACCTGGGAAAATGATAATAAGATTGGAGTAGACCAGAGAGAGCCTAAAGAGAGTTATTGAATTTGTGGTGAAAGATGCTAGGTTTGAGCCCACTCTTCCAGTACAGATGTCATACATGTAGAACTCTGCTTGATAAAACACACACCTAAAATATTACTCTTTCAGGGAAAAAAAAAATCAATGTGCTGAAGAACACTTGTAACACCCACCTCAGCAATGTGAAGAGGAACTCTTCCCAGTAAGAACACACTTCTGCAGAAACAGAACACTGAATTCTTTTTCCTTAATGTAACGTGCTTGACACACTGTGCTGCATGTTTTTCTGGTGGAAATCAGCAGCCCTATGCACTGGAATGAGCTTGCATAAACAATTGATGAAGGGCTACACCCAGCTTCCGCAGGAAACATCCCCCCCCCCCCCTTTTTTTTCCCTCGCCAAACAGTCATTCCATCTTTGATCTTTCACTTCCAATTTTCAAAGGAAACCAACAAAGTATCTTTCAAATATATGCCTGGAACTATACTTCAAAATTCAGCTGGAAACCACAAACAGTGGATTCAAATGAGTTTCTGATAATATTGAACTTCATAGTCTTTCTCCCTTCCCTTCTAACCACTGTATGTCCAACGGTTATTTACCTATCTCTTTCCTTTGAGAGCTAAATATTTTTTTTCTTAGTTTTCTCAGCACTCTTTTCAAATCAGTCTATATCACTGGTGGCAACTATATATTCATATATATGTCTCTTTTCAGAGTAGATGTAATTGATAGCTATCTAATTAAAATTAAATAGTCTTCAACTTGCGTTTAGTCTTTGAGTCCATTGTTTCTATTTCAGATCTAAAAAAGGTCATCTATGTCTGAAAGAATGTAATCTTTTTCCAAATGCATCCAGAGAGGCTCATAAAATACATTGCTCTTTTTTCAAAACGCTACACTTCATCTGTAAGTCCTTGTATCATTACAGTTTCAGCAAGTCCTTATGAACACTAACAGTCCTTATGGCATTCATTATTGCATCATCCAAGAAGCAGAGAAAGAATATACTCTTTCCTATTATTCAACAGAAGACAATAATAAAATATTATTATTTTATTTTAGTCTCTGTGAAGAAGAAACTCAGATGAACACAGACTAAGTGATCACCTGAGACTGCAGAGCAAGTATGTGATGGGCAGGGAGGCAAACTGCATCTTCTGAAGTTTCAAGGTACGATACCGAATGGTCTTTCATTTATCCTCTTTGGAGAGACTTCTATTATGTAGCCTGTAGTTATGCATCCTGTTTCAAGTCTGTTTGATGAGGTCATCAAGTTTATGAATTGTAATGAACATAGTATTAGCCAAGTTAAATCATTCAGCTGCTCAATGAGGTATGTGTGTGTGTAGACAAAGAAAAAATACTAAGTACCTCTCTGTAAGATAAAGCTATGCTCTGAAGAGCTATAAATACACTTAAATTATTGTAGATATATAACTTAAATAATAGAGCATTGGTGTAATTGAGTGTGGCCTGATGAGCAACGAGACAGTGGAATAATAAGCAGCATGTCCATAGTCTGTAACAAGACTAACCGTGTTTTACAGAGGGTATCTATGCTATTATATGAGAGAGGCTGTACAGACCAGAAAGTGTCCATGTATCACTTTCAAATATGTATAAAATAAATGTAACACATCATGGTGGCTGTCATTAAAATTTGTCAGACTATATATGAAAAGAGGAAGGTGGTAACCTATTTAAACATGAATACCAAGGACTGATAAATAATAAGAGAGTGAATCATGATGTGTCAGGAACTGATAAAGAGACATACAGGAGAGACATTGTTCTCTCTAAAGAAGCTACTCAAAACTGAAATTACTTCAATGGCTTTTGGTACATGGGAAGGATTTATCTCTCTGCTTCACTGCCCCAAGTAAAGAAACCTAAGAGTCAAATGAAATATTGAGTGGAATTTTGTGGGTAAGCATGAGCAGCGCTTATCTTCAAAAGATGTGAGATCTAAGACAATTTCAGGAATCCATTTGTGATTCCTGCATGGGCAGTTGTCACTGGAGAACGGATAGCTAAACAAGGCCCATGCTGACAAACAGGACAAAGTGGAGTGTGAGAGAAAGAAGACTGCAGAGAATGAGCACCCTCCATTCCCTAATCTCCTCCCAAACCTTGCTTAGCAGCAAGTAGTGAAGCAGTAACATCCTTCGTATACAACATAAAGAAGATATTCCAGACTAATGACATTTGCAAGCAGAGGTGTAAGACAGCAAGCAAGAAAATAGCTCTGACTTGTGGTACAATTTAAAAGGAATGCTCATCCCATATTTGTATGTGTGCATGTTTTCCTTCCCATGTTTTACCTTGGGAAGGAAAGATCTTCCGGTGCAAGTGAAAGTCAGCATTTCAGTGATTGGACTAAAGAAAGCCTGGCATAATACCGTGTAATTAAATTTAAGCTTGTTCTTAAAAGAGCTGTGAAGGGAAGAGAAAAAGAGACTGGGAAACTTCCCAGACCTTGGCATTGACCTGAGATGTTTTCTGGTGGTCTGCCCATACTGCCTTGAAGTGGGAAAGACGACAGACAGATCCTTAAGAAAAGTCCACTCAATCTGAGGCCTTGAATTCAAGTTTTGAATGTATTGGCTTGGCAGTTGGCCAAGAGTGTGTTTAAAAAAAAAAAAAGCATTGTCTTATGGCATTAAGCCTACTAGGTGTTATACGTTGTAAGATACGATCTTAAAAATTTATTAATGCAAGAAAGGAGCCCAGTATATTTTCTCTCCAAAGTATGACTTCATTAACTCCAAAATCATTCACAAATTTCATACATATGGCAGCTAATCAGATAGAGATGTTAACTCAGTTCATTCATCTCCAGGAGTTTGTTCTGATCACCAGGTCTGAGGATCTCTCATAGTCCCTCACACTGAAATTATTCAACGCTATGTAGAGTTTTAATAGTTGATGAAACATTGAAAAAAAAAAAAAAAAGGTAGAGAGTGGCAGCCACCTAGTAGTCATTTCATTCAAGACAGCCTCTGAGGAAGAAAAATCAAACCCATGTAGCCAGGTAATGTATTATAGTTGCTGCTAATCTGCATTCTGGCAAAATCTCACTTCTCTTGCTTTCTACTTTCTAACACCAGTTAATTTTCCTAGGAACAACACAAAATAAATAAGAATAAGAATAAGAATAAGAATAAGAATAAGAATAAGAATAAGAATAAGAATAAGAATAAGAATAAGAATAAGAATAAACTGGTGTTTTCATCAATATTTTCCAAGGTGCTAACACATTTTTGAAAAGAAAAAAAAAAAAAAAAAAGACTTGCAAGACCTAATTTACCATGTATTAATCACAAATAACTCCAACTGGCCATGAATTTCAGGCTACTCTTGTTGTTCTGTTTAGGGACTTGAAAAGTGAAGCACTCTAAACTGGGAACACCTGAACAGGTTAGGTTGTTCATGATCCTTCTGAGTGAAAAGACTTCTTTTTTTCTTCTCTTTGTTGGTCACTGGGGATATGAAGCAATGATAGATATGAAGCAATCATACAACAGACTGCATTAAACTGTTTGATAGTAGGTAGCAGAATATAACCTTTCTTGGCTTCCATTTTTTATCTTTTTTTTTTTTTTACTGAACAGCAGAGTAATATCTGTGCAGTAAATTCAACTTTCTTTTGCACCATTCTGTAGTTAAACGAATGAGGATTCAATGTCATTTGCAGATAATTCAGAAATTTCATACAAATTTCTATATTAGTGATAATTCAAATACTAAATGAATTTTCTACTTTTATTGTGGGCATTTGATATATTAAAAAATGGTAATTTGAGTGTGAGACAGGTGAGGATTACTTTGGCAAACAGAATTTATCCTTCTGTTCTTACAAAACATGCTGTCTGTTTTTTTGTCTAATCAGACATCAAAACTGGAACACTGGAATATTGTGAACTAGCAATTTGCAGGTAATATACAGGAACTAGTGTCTATCCATGTATTACTTGAAACCAGCATCTGCTGAAGAATTTTCATCCTTTTTGCTCAAAAGAAAGGAGAACAAAAATTAAAAACCTAAACAGCATCTTGAATGGTTTTTGTTTTCTGTTAGCTTCCCTTTAAAACAGGTATTTTCCTGTCTCTTTAGTATGCAATATTTCCATTGCTATATATCCATTGCTGAGTAAGTATCCTTGTACCGGTTTGTAGATACATAACATACATAGAAATAAAATGAACAATTAACTGTGCCCAGACCTGGATAACTTAAAACTTTATAAGCCATTCAACCATCTATCAGACAGCACTTACTATAAAACTATTACAGTCTGACGTGCTCTAGTTTTGTAACCCCAAAACATTTCATCAAATTAAAATGGCTGTGTTCTGCCATTACCAAAACCAACTTAAACAAGAGAAAGAAATCTGTGTAATACTAAAATTTGTCAAAATATCTAATTGTAGCTGTACTCCTCCAGCTTTTCTTTTTTATCTTGACCTTGTTTTATTCCCAGTTCCAAAATAAGTACAGACCACTGCTTTGTATATATGAATATTTTCTTCCTTTTCCATCTTAGAAATTTTCTGCAGGCAGCACATTACGGAATTCTTCTCAGTGTTTACATCTGATTAATAATTCTGTTCAATATTCTGTTTCAAGTAAAACTACTTCTGCTTCTCTCATAAGTCCCCTCTGATCAGCTTGTTCAGCTGTGCTTCATTTGTTCTTTTTTTCCCCTGTATCACTATAGTCACAAATTCCTCTTCCATGGCAATTGGACATGAGTAAAGTAACAACCAATAACAACTATCCTGAACAACTATCCTGCCAATAATAACCAGTCCTTCTTCATCACATCCAGGCAAATTATCTGTTCCGTAACAACAATCTCTAGACTAGAAATGAAAAGCTGTAAGTGTCTCTACTACATAGAATCTATGCCTGTCCACACCTTATCCAAAATGGCATTGAGTCTTACTACTGTTTTGCTCAAATGATTTTCCAGCCACACCCATATCAACCAGAAAACAAAATGCAAACACTGTATACTGTATATTGTTTTAACCATTTAGCTAGCAAACAAACAACTAAAACAGACTGCAAGACAACTTAGGATGCTGCACTACAATTGCAAGATAACTTTGTCATGGTCAAAGGAAAATGGAGTCATATGACATAGGTTTATCTAACTCTTTCTTTTGTGAAACAATGAATAGTTTTAGCTAAAAATATATATATTTTTACAAATAGAGTTAGAAAATAGAGTTAGAAAAGCAATACTTTTTTTTTTTCCTGACATTCTAATGTAGGATTACATTTAGCCCAGGGAAAATCGTTGATTTAAATCAATATACCTGATCTACCATGAATTCTGTGGTTTTACATGTGAAGAAATTGTTTTATTATCCATGCAGTAGTTATAAAATTTTCTAATTACCTCCCTCCTTTGTTTTATTTTATTGCATTTTATTTTTGGTATTTTGAAGCTAAGGTGAATAAATGACAGTTTGGAAATAGTCATTGGAAATCAAATAGTACATTAAATTAAATACATAAATTATTGCAATTCTTTGTCAATTTTTATCTAGTCTCTAGCTTTTGTTTCTGTTTAGAGTTAGAGACTGCTTCATCAGAATGTGCACAGCTATTTATTTAACATCAAGTTTATTTTAAACTGTCTTTTTTTCAAATGATACAAATTATCAATAATTAATGATATATTGATTTTAGAAGCTTACTGACCACAAAGCATTTTTTTTCTACAAAAAGCTTTAAAGTGTTACAGGGGATGATTCCTACCTTGCTGTATTATAGGAGTTTGGAGTCCAGGAGTTGGACTTGATGATCCTTATGGGTCCCTTCCAACTCGGGATATTCTATGATTCTATATTTAACGTTTCAGTGCAATTTCTAAACGTGTGGTAACGTCTTAGGTAATATGTACACATTTTTTCTCTACAGAACATTCTTCTGTAAGCTTACCAAAGGTCTATAACAGCAAGTGAAGAGAAATCTCTCATGTAAAGAACCCAAATAGATAACCATGCAGAGACTGCAGAAAAATAATTCTCTAATTCCAAGAGTCAACCATGTACTCAAACAAAGTGGCTTCTCTGTGATAAACAGACTTCCATCTCATTCTTTCCTCCTACGTGAATACATAATTATGTAAACATCATCTAGTTCCCTGAGAAAACTGCCTTGAACAAAGATGAATTCTTAGGACATCAGGAATTTGGCTACTTAAAGGCAGACTCCTTCAAGTCTGTCAAAGAAGGAATCAGTTCCTTAATTTTAGCAAATAATGTAACTGAAATACACATCTCTTTATGTGGTAAATATTTATATGAGATAAGTAGCATATGTGTGACAATATATAATATGTTGCAAAATTCCACAGCTAAGACATTTTACATAAAATTTATTTACTCCATGTTTAGAATGAAAAACAGGAACCAGACCTGTCCATTTACCAACATTTTTACCATCATTCAGAACACTTGCAGAGAGGGAAGCACTGTAGAAGTACACAGAACTGCTTGTCACCGACAGTCCTTTACATACTTGAGTTGCAAGGTCATCAGAAAAATCTGACTCTCAGGTCTTCTACTAACACTATCAACTAAATGCTGGCTGAGAAAAAAAAAATCTACGAAGAAACACATACAAAAGTACACATACAGATACAACATACCCAGATACCTTCTGGAAAAAAATATTCTGGGAGGTGTTGATATAAGAAATGCTGACTTTCTGTGACGAAAATCACTGCTGAGGAAGCAAATCCATTTCCTTCTAAGGCATACTATGACTTAACTAGTCGCTAAAGTTTTGTCCAATCTGCCTGATATATTTACAGAACAGCACCCAGCTTCTCACTTCTGGAAGGCTTATGGCAGGCTGAATCTTCGTCATACTGCTCCAAGCATTATTTTTTTATACCTGCCAAGAACAATGCATGGACCCAATGCTAGCATCAACATGGAGAAGCAATGCTGAATTTAAAGCTGCCTATTTGTAGCTTGCTTTATGGTAAAAGAAGCAATTGCAAAAAGCTTAGGACTTCAGATGAATGTAGGAGAAGAATGTTCATCAAGGTCCAAAAAACCCCCAGTTTCCAAATTGGAAGTAAAAGTGATTCTTAACAGGCTGTAAAGGTCACATCAATTAAATGGTAATATATCCCATCAACTGCTTTTGACGTCGTTGTTTTCTCTTATGGCTCCTTTGGTTCACTTTTGCACCAGTTTCCATACAATGCCAGTCACAATAAGTTATTTACTGTACCCTATAATTTGAACACAGATTTTCATTGGTATGTTGACAGTGCTCCCTTCTTTTCCTAACATTTTCATTTTATTCCTGGTATTTCTTTTAGTCCTCTTCCAAACACTTGTTGGAGAAAGGCAGGCTAGCATAAGAATTTGATGTCAATAAAAGCATTATGTTACTACAGGGATGTCAAGGATCTGTTCTCAGTTTCAGCAACAAAAAGACAGCTACTTCAGTGACTGAAGTGTACTTGGTGAAGATATTCACTGATGTCACTCAGAGCACAATGTGATATATATTTAAAGTATATGTTAGCATATTAAAAAAAAAAAAAAACCTACAAGGATTTTTTCTTGAAGTGATCAGAAGCACAGAACTACAATGGTATTATATATATATATATATACACATTAGCAAAGCTTTAGATAAAATGTCAAGCAATGAATTCCTCCCTCTCCTTTAAATATTGTTATACAGTAAAATAGATATATCATCTCTAATAATTGTTATATGAGTGAAGATTGAAGAAATCAAGTGTAAAGTTTTCCTGTGCCTATGAACAAACCTTACCATTTCCAGTACTTCATCACATTACTCAATGTAACAATGCTACTGGATGACAGTGAAAAGAAAAATAAAGCAACTCATCAGATCTAAAAGACAGGGACAGATGTTTAAAAAATGGTCACATACTGAATATGATGATGAAAGTCATACCATTGAAAACTTTGCACCTTTTTGGCAACTTGTGAGGGAAGACATCAAATAGCACCTGGCAGACAGTGAGGTCAGCACCAAGTAATGTCAGGCAGCTCCTGGGCCACAGCAGCAGCACTGCCACTATTCTTTCCATCCTTAGTCCTGAAAGATACTGCACGTGTGCCCCTGCTTCTGGTCTACAGTTGGACAGCAGCCTCTTCAAAGCCTCTGTATCTCAGAGTTTTCCCAGTTCCTGTTCTACAAACTGTTCCAAAATTGAGTTGGAAATATTCCTTCCCCCAAAACCTCTTATGTAAACTGCTGAGATCTGCTACAAATGCTTATCTACGTGAAGGTATGCAAGTATCGTCCACAGTACGTGGACGATCATCTGTAATGATCGTCATCTGTAATGACCTCTTACTGTCTTTTTTTTTTTTTTTTAGCAAGCTGCTTTTATTCATTATGTTTCAGAGAACCCTCTCATTAGGAAGGAAACATCAGTTTTATAGAAACGTAATATTCTGGAAATAAATTAATGACTAATGATGTCATCTTGACTGTTTTGGCTTCCCCGCTTAGGGGACATTTTTCAGTGAGCTATTAGGTGAAGATGAGTTCTTTCTTATGGGACATGGAGGGAAACAAAGAAAGAAGATTGAGTTACTAAATTAGGAAAGAGGATTTTAAAGTAAGACGAAACAAGAGGATGCTAAACGGAAACAGGTAATTCAGGTACAAAAAGTAAATACCTGGAAATCAGTCCAGGTTATCCTCCATGGTCAAAGAAGATGAACACATGACAGCAAGTCAGGAAGGATGAAAAAAATACTACATTAGTGATATATCAAACATTCTTGACATCCCTACAGTAATACAAAAAGCACAGAGAGCAAACCTAGAAAATTGTGAAGGGTTCTGTTTTAGAAGCTAAAAATCGTATAAGCATAATAGAGAAATACTGAAGTATCCTGTAGGCCTGGAAGATTATGATAATATATGCAGGATAGGCAGGAAGAACAAAGGAGGAGGCAGCTCTTGAAAGAGACTACATGGCACTAACAAAAGCTTCTCTAGTCCAAAAGTAGGACTGGAAATGCAATGAAGAACAAACTTTGGTTAGGCCACTATCTTTTCATTCAAAACATAAGGAATTTCATAATATTAAATACATCATCTTGCTAAATATAAGCATAAGGGAGAAACAGGCAAAGAAAGAGGTAAAATGGACATGGTCAAGCTGCAAAATGAGAAGTCAGCCACATCTAAAATAATTCTGTAAGAGCATTAGCAACAGGAGGAAGATTAAAAACATCAGTTCAATAATCAGTGGAGAAGTAGAGATTTTACAGATAGAATGGAGGAAGCTGGAGAGTGCAATGTCTTCTCTCAGCAGCGTTACTTCTAATGGTAAATTTAGACCATGTAGCTAGTTAATATTGGCAGCAAGATGGTATGATCTCAACATTAAACAGGAAAATGTCAGAATAAAGATGAATTGGGGAACTTTGAAGAAAATAGCCAGCCTCTGCAATCCTGTCATCTGTGTAAGAACCAAATATCAAGAAGCAATAGAAAAATCCAGAAATGTCTGTTAGGTGGGAAGTGACATGAACTCCTCCTGAAGAAGACAGAATGGTGATGGACAAGGTGTGCAGCTGTGCACAGGGCAAACCAATTATATCAGGTGATGGGACTCTTCATTCAGTCGCAAGACAGTCAGGAAAACCATCAACTGTCTGTCAGTGCATTCCTGTGTTGATAAAATGAAACCACATCAGCATGGGAATCAGGCATGGCTCAAGGGACACATACTAGCCACTGCAAATTACAGGTTTTTAAAGTGCTGAGCCTGATGAATTTGCTATTAGAACAAGAATTGTCTGAAGCAGTTTCAGAACAATTAGAGATTCTCTATTCAAAAACTTATTTTCCACTCCAATTCCACCTTAAATTCTTTCTATAATTGAATAATTATCACGCCTTGTGGACAGAGAAAAATTGTTAAATGCCAACCATCTTAATGCTAGTGAGGCAAATGGATCACTGAATATACAGGTTGTACAGGTTGTATCACTGAATATGATCTAACAGTATCTTCTGTTAAGAAAAAAATTATATATATATATATGAAGAAGATTGCTACCTATAAGAAAAATGAGGTATATCTTCACTACTTAGGCAACAATGAGAAAGGCTCAGCTAAAATGGTAAGATCATTTGTGAACACTGCACCTCAAGACAGGTGTGGACAAGCCAGGGTGAAAGAGGAAGTGTCATGACCACTGTCATTCAGTTGAACAAACTGGTGCCTATAGGTCTTACCAGAAAAGCTTGTGAGAAGGGAGAGCAAGTTACAACTTTCAAATATGTAAAAGGCTTCTGCAAAGAGACGGGGAATAATCTGTTATCCATATGTACTGAACATGACAAGAAGTAATGGTTTAGATGATTTGTAGCTGAGAGGTAGGATAAAAAAAAAAAAAGTCCAGCCTAGTGAATGATTTTTTTTTCTTTTGGTACTTTAATGATAATTACGTTTACAGACAGACCTAGCACACATTTGCATAGTACAATACATCTCTTAAGACTGTCTTGGAGATTAAATTCCCTTTCCACCTCTATCCATCCGTAATCTTGTAAGTGCTATACCCAGAAGACCAACCCAGAACTTCATTTTATTTACACTGGAAAAAGTTTAAAAAGCCTTTATGTATGACATTTACTTTCAAATATATTTCACTTCCACACAGTAACTGTGAACAAAGCATGAAAAACAAATTTTTGGAGACAATCTTAATTACTCAGATCCTATTCTGAGAAATAAAAAAATAAAAAGTCTGTTAACCTACATGCAACATAAAATAAGCAATATTTGTAGCTGTCTTCTACAGCCCTCTGGGGATTAAACATAATTTGAAAAACTAAATGCCTACTCATATTTTGTTCAGTAGCAGCTCACTCTATGTTTGCTTTTTCAGGGTTGTCACTATAGAATACCGGATTTTCAGAAGTACCTTTTAACATCACTGGAAATGGGAAACATAGCCCAAGGGCCAGAACGCACAATGGTTAATGCTTATATACCCGCTGTGTCTTCAAGGAGAGGAAGATGGAATGATTCCAAGCATGCAGAAGAGATGCTGTCTGAAAGAGGAAAATAGCATGAAAGCTACAATCACATAGCTATTAAGGATGACCTGTCTCCAATATGATGTCTGATTCTTTTAGATATTTCAGCCATTTCGAACCACACTTAGCTCTAATGTGATATGTCATTTATCATCACACACAAAATGTTATATTTCCAAAGTAATTGGGGGGGGGGGGGGGGACGACAAATAATTAATTTTTAATTTAGAGAAAAAATCTAAAACGATAAAAAAAAATAAAATTTGGTTAAATTGGGAAATTACTTACTTACTAGCTCCCAGTAGGGAATCCAGGTTTCCTGTTTCTTCCCTTCCCCTACAAGCACTTTTCCTCAACCCTTTCACAAGCAATTCTCATAGCGCAGGGTTTCAAGGCAGATGGAGGGATATTGAGCAGGATAGACGAGTCCCACCAGGGTGTCTTTACAAAGAAGGGATCCCAGTGATTGTATCTAGAGCAACCCAACTAGTAGAACAAATTCCAAAGTGAAAGCAAACCAGAACGCCATTCTCAATGTCTGTGCATTCATAACTGTATTATTTGATGACCATGAATAGTCAAGGAAAACTTGATTTTAGATTTTACTTGGTATACCATCATAATAGCAGTGCTCCCTCTCTAGAATGAATACTGATTGTTAATTCAGTTCAGATTCAAAACAAAATGGTTATGGAATTATAACTTACTTACATTTCAATAAATAATCTTTGTGTACTGCCTGACCATCTGCAAGGTCAGAAAATTTCTAGAATTTAACAGCACTTCAAATGAAGTAGAATGGATGTGGTTTGAGTATGTTTTTTGTTATTGGTGGGTTTTTGTTTATTTGTTTTAGTATTCATTAATCATAAAGTGTTCTCTGGACAACAAGAAGGCCTAAAGCTCTTCAGTGACCCCAAGGTTCTCTCTGTTCTGCAATCAACCAGAGAGTGGATGAATAGATGAAAGGGCAGTACCTAAGCATAACCATTGTTGCAACTGAAAAACAAACAAACAAACCAAACCAAACAAACGAAAAAGCCACAGTACTTTATTAAGCTATTAATAGCCGATTAGTGATATATGATAAAAACTGGCTTTACTTTATCATTAAATACATGTTCATAAATAGTATCTATTATATACTGAAAATTATCCAGGAACTACAGCTCTACAGCATGAACACTGTTGATAACATTTAATATTCTTAAAATGTAGAAAAGCTGCAAATCATACCATAAAATCCATGTTTAAAAACCAGTAAGAGAATGAAAATAAAAATAAATAAATAAATAAATAAAAACACAAAGAAAATTATTTGTGAAGGTATCCAAAATATCATAATGTTACATCATACAGATGAAAGTCACACATCTGTGACTGGTAGGAAAAACAAAGTGAGAAGCAAATACCATAGGTATGTTGTAAGCAAAGAACAGGATACGTAAAAAGGAACACACACACAAAAAAGGAACACCTGCACAGAAAGAAAGCAGGTGATCAGGTTCTGAGAAACAAGTTCTGTTCAACAGAACAGTTGAGCAACTATTTGATGTATGCATATAATTTTGGCAATCTATGAACAGAAATACATAAAGCATAACACAACAAACATGAAAGTCCTAGGGGTAAAATGGTCAAAAATAAAAGCAAAGAAATGAAAGCTTGTGGCTTGATTTCCCTCATAATTTTATGTCAGTCTTACATTGAAGATTTAATAATTCTAAAATATTTGGTGGTGTTTGACTTACAGCAACGTAGCCTTTTAAGTGAGAGAGCATGTAGATAATTTATCCAATATATAATTCTATATATTGTTTTGGATATGAAAATTTCTGTTTGGTGCACACTGAAGCAAAAGTGCAACACTTCCTGGGAAGTAAGAATGATCAGCTCAGCATATGTTCTCATTTTGTGCTTCTCTTCCAGAAGTAGTTCTGGTCACACACATTCTATATATAGATTCATTCATTCCAACTGTCCTGTGCACTTCCTTATGGAGACAGAATGCTCACCTTGGTCTTTAAATCAATTAAACCAACTACCTGACAAATACTTATTGGAGATCATTAAAAGGTTGTGAAAAAAAAAATAAAATACTGCAATCTGAGAATTATGTGAGGGATTAAAAATGTCCTTCTACTAAAATCTAGGTGGAAACCAGTAAAATGTCTGAAAAACTTAGAAGTCCTGAACATAACACCACTTGACTAACACCACTAATAACAGCACTAAGCAGAGACTGAGACACAAACAGATAAGGTTGATGGTTAACACCCAGTTAATACCAGAAATACAGAGCCATTTTATTCTAATTTTCTGCTAGATAACGAAGGTCTCAGAACAAGGCACAGCCTTCATTAAGGACTATGTTGGCCAAAGCACATGGATCTGTATCTACACAGTGTTAAAAACAATTTAAATGTACTTACGTTTATATATATGATCAAATCCTGTCAAACACAATGGAAATTAAGCGCAGGCTTAAGTCATACACAAAATGCTGGGGTTTCCCATGCATAAAGTCACAACTTCTGCAGTTCAGTACATCCTCCAAGATTGTAATACATAGTAGGAGGTGGCTTTTAATCCTCCTCACAGGCCCACAGGCAAGCTCTTTTCTTCCATTAATTAGGGAGAGAGCATCAGAAATTTGCTGACAATGAGGAGCTTCTGCAGTGCTTCCTATCCCTGCATCTTCTGGTTCTTTACACACATGGTTCTTACATGTGAACAAGTTCTTACTATTTCAAGTATGGCCTAATCGACAACAGCACCTGACTGTTGTTGTTAAACAAAATGCCTTTCAGAGAAAGTACCAAAAAGCACAGAAAGAGGCAGTGTAAATTAACACTTATTTATCCCCCTTCAGGGCTTTTTATTTTTACTTATTTATTTTTTAATAAGAAAGACTTGGTCTTTTCAAAGTGTAAACATTGCAAAACAATCTCATGGACAGGAATGTGTACCGACCAGGAGAAAGCTCAAGAACTGGTCAGTTACCACTCATGTAAATCAGCTGTCACAAACTATTTGAGCATCTAGAAATAGCTGTAGCTTGGTCTAAGACTACCATAAAACTACTGGATTATCTACCGAGATTTTTTTTTATTTTTTACCTTTACCTGAAGAGAACTTTATTGAATGCTGTTGGAGAAAGCTAAAATTCTAGAGGCACAAGGTTGTAATTTCTCTGAAAATTTTCTTTCCTGCACCAAGATCTTGTGAGGCTATTACTGAATTATTGTTAAATTAGGAAAATAAAGTTTTAAAATTGCTACAGCAGGGCTTCTGCTCCCATTTTTAATGAAATAAAATTTATTTTGTCCTTGGTCTCCTGCATTCTCTTTATAATACGCAAAAATAACAGCTAACTCCATGTAAGCATTTCAGTTTGTTCTACGTCAAAAGACATGTATATAAGTACATTTCAGAAAGATACAATTTTCTTTCAGAAGCATGTAGACTCTGTTATATCAGTCCAACTGATAATTTTTTATTTTTTTTTAGTGCTGCATATTCATACCTGAAAGCCAGTCTAGATTACTTCAACACTGTAGAAGGTAGTGAAGGAAGCAAGTGCTTCATCTGCAGGTAGTGTATATATCACAGATTTCCAGAATCACAGAATGATTGAGGTTGGAAGGGACCTCTGGAGGTCATCTGGTCCAACCTCCTCCTGTGTTGCAGTTTGTGCCCACTACCTCTTTTCCTGTCACTGGGCACCACTGAAAAAAGCCTGGCTCCATCTTCTTTGAACTCTCCCTTTAGGTATTTATGCACAATGATAAGATCCCCCCGAGCCTCCTCTTCTTCAGACTGAACAGACCCGACACTCTCAGCTCTTCCTCATAGGAGAGGTACTTGGCTTCTCTGTTCACCTTTGTGAGGAAACAGCCAAGTTTACTTTGGTAAAGGAAAGCTCTTCCAACCAAAATATCAGTATCACTGCTCCTGTTTTAACACTTCTCTTTTCAATTTAAATGGCACTTCCTTGCTTTGCCTTAACTACTGTAATCTCTGAAGGGCAAAGACGTAGTAACAAACTCATTCAGACTGCTATTGCAGGTGTCTGAAAAGATGGCACACCTCTATCTTCTACATAAGGGCAGCACTCACAGTTGTTAGGATCTTGTGCTTTTGTGGCCTTGTTATCTTGGTTAGAATTTCTCTAAGCAGTCAGACCCTGAAACATGTCAGTTATATATTACTGCAGTTGTACAGGAGGATGAATTTTCTTCCTTTGCTGCCACAGCCTAGGTGCACATTGGTAGCACAGCTGGTAGTCACACTAGACATAAATAATTTTGACAGTCAGAAGAAGAACACACTAAATATACAAGTTCCACAGATCAGCAATCAATCTTATCTGACAGACTAACCTCAGAAACAGTTTTAAAAAACATTCGTTCCTTTTGATCATCTAGACAAGTTCTGTGGCAGACACTTTTCAGTATCCCCTTTATACACAGGACATAACAGTTCCCAGCATAAATAATGTATTTACTTACCCACCTACCTAAATGAAGCACACTGGGATTGAAATATAAAAATCTACGATTCAACAGGTGCAATTTGCAGAAGGGACATGCAAGGGATTTAGCAATTGTGATGAAGAAATTCTAGCAATTCTGCTTCTTTCAAAAACAGATTCTGAATGGTACTAGACAGATTACCAGAAGTTCTAGACTATGGTCACAAAATCATTAACAACTTCTGTTCTCTTTTCACCTCTAGAAGCTCCACAAATGGAAATAATCACTTTAATTGACAGTTTCCTATTTGCTCCTTAACTTCAGTGAAGACAATGATACTTTGAATTATTTCATCTTTCCAAAACATTTTCCTAACCATCTACATCATCTTTTTATCCCTTGCCTTTATTTTACATCCTTCTTAGCCAATCTAGCAGTAAATTCTCCTAACCTTATGTCAACTTTATCTCTGCTTAAATCCTTGGTCAAACTATCATTTATTCTGTCACTGAACATTGTGTTTTTTTTTGCATATGAAATCTTCCATAACACTTCAGTTTTTGAAGGCTGGTGCTGTGCATTCTCAGATCACAGAATCACTAACATTGGAAAAGACTTCCAAGATCATCTGGTCCAACCGTTCCCCCACCACCAACATTACCCCCTACACCATGTCCCTAAGTACCACGTCCAACCTTTCCTTAAACACCCACAAGTAGGTGACTCCACCATCTCCCTGGGCAACCCATTCCAATGCCTGACTGCTTTTTCTGAGAAGAAATTTCTCCTAATTTCCAACCTAAACCTCCTTTGGTGCAACTTGAGGCCATTTCCTCCTGTCCTAGATGGATTAAGAGATGCAATCTTTATAACATCTTTTCTTCAAATTTCAGAATTCTGTTCAACTAAGCATCCATTTAATTTCGTGAAGTCCTTCAGGTATACATACCAATTATTCCAAGCAATTCTCTCTCTGTTGCTTCACAACATCTTTTGGCTTACCAGTTTCATCTTTTTGTGCTGCATATACACAACCGCTTTCACTGGGGACCTTCTCTTTGATAACTTATGATGTGCTACATTGTTGTTCTGCATCTGTGCTTGATTCGTTGCCTATTTCACTCCATGTTTGTTGAAGTATGATGTCCTGCCTCACCTCCAGTTTTTATAGGTAAACACATTTTTTAAAAAATCAAATTTAAAAAAGAAAAGACCTTTAATATACATAGCATAGCATACTTTTCCCCTCTTGAAAGTTCTTAGAGATATTCTGCCCTTGGTTGGCATTAAATATAACCTCAAGAAAATTACAGTACCGCACATACACAAATGAAAATGATTCATCCAGAATAAGATGTTGAGAAACTGAAATTTTGGTAAGTAACTTTCTAGAAAGCTTTTAAAGATCTCATTCTTATAGACAAGTTACCCTGAAATGACAAAAAAATACTGTTCTGTGATATACTGACTACATATTTCTGATGCTACAAAATGAAAAATCTCTTCCAGGCCTAGACATTGTCTCTGTCAGATCTAGAAAGCCAGAAATAGAAACATATTGAAACTGGTTTTATATGCATTGCAAAAGGTACAAAAATACAAATAATAGTGTAGATTTCAATGTAATTAATATTGGCATACTCTATATGTCACAATATTTGCATTATTTGTGCAATTATTATTTTTATATTATTATTATTAATGTCTTAACAATAATAATTTTATATTGTTAAATATTATTTTATGCAAATATTATTTTTTATCAATATCAATAACGTTTTTATTAAAACATTTATCAATAACATTTTTATCAAAAAGTCTATACCCTAGACTTAGGTCTGTCTCTCTCATAAGGACATTCATGCCAAGTAAATGCACTGGAAAAAGCAATTGCAATTCTTCCTTTCAGTAGGTCACTTACCACTTTAATCTTTTGTGTAAAGCATACTATACAAAACACCACAAAATACGGAAAGAGTGAAGCATTCAAGTGAGCTAATTTTCAAGAGAATTTTACTGGTGTGAGGAGGAAAAATTTGAATGGACACAGCTCTTGATCATACACAAAACTGTTGAGATCCTGTATCCTATTGCATTAATGTTATGATTCTTCCCTCTGGCCTAGCTGACAGGCAAGAGTTTTATCTCTGGCTAACCCAGCTAACCCTAATCAGAAAAATCACAGTCTCTAACCATCCAAAAGGAACCCTTCAACAACTGACTGATTTATCACTCTCACTAGCTGGTGCAGCATACAACTGTACATCAGCTAGTGACTGCCTATTACAAAACACATTGTAGTGAACAACATTTTAATATACACCCAGTAATTACTGGAAAACGTATCTTGTATTAGCATTTCTATCATATTTTTATTCTCTGTATAAGTTTACAAAGCATGCACAATGAAACAGTATTGCCTTTGTGTACAGAAAGTGATGGAAGCATCTTCCAATGTAAGAATATCCAATTGGAACACTACTTCCATTTTAAATATCAGAACCTGAAAAGTGTTCTCATTTGGTACTCATTTTGATAGTATGTCCTCCTTCAGCCAGGATTAATCTGGATGAGTAAATTCTATTCTGAAAGATAGGAAAATAACAAAAAGAAGCACTTGTAAGATTTTTATTTTATTTATTCTTTAATATTTGTGGCTATAGTACTGGACTGAAATTCAAAGTTTCAAAGTGTTTTGTAGCCCTAAGATATGAGAACTTATAATTCTTATATGCTTTCAGACCCCTTAAGTGGAAAAAAGGGTATTATAATATCTCACTAAGTTATAACCAGCAACTGATCTTCAAAGACATCAAGATATTTGGACATTGTTTGGACCAGACTAAATAAATGTCTTTCAGGAAAGAAAAAAAGAAAAAAAAAAGAAAAAAAAAAGGGAAGAGAGAAGGAAGAGAGAAGGAAGAGAGAAGGAAGAGAGAAGGAAGAGAGAAGGAAGAGAGAAGGAAGAGAGAAGGAAGAGAGAAGGAAGAGAGAAGGAAGAGAGAAGGAAGAGAGAAGGAAGAGAGAAGGAAGAGAGAAGGAAGAGAGAGAAAATCATCCTTTCTTTTGAAAGAATGAGAATCACTGGCTTACATGAAAGCAGGACTGACATCTTGATTTCCTTTCCATCTACTGACAAAGAATATTTTTGCATCTGGAGACTTTCAGCATGACTGGAACTCAGAGACAACTAAGTAAGCAAATATGGACTACCACACAGAAAACTCTTTATGAGATTGAGTGAGAATGTTATCTGTACTGATTGCAAACATCTACAAGCATTACCTTCAAAAACACAGGTATTAAACTAGTATTCATTTAGCTCAAAACCAAAAACACTGATCTTGCTGAACTGCAGTGAGAATACCAGGAAAATAAACAGCATTCCTGTGCTGTTATTGCTTTTATTGCATGCAGGCTGGTATGAATTTTCCCAAACCTAAACCAGAAAATAAAATGAAAAATAAGAATGCTAGCATGGATACTGGCTTTTGCTAAACATTTCAGGATGCTAAAGTGATCATTGCCTTGAGCTAGCTAAGTATTAAAGTATTCTACAGAGATCTAATGAACTAATACAATAAAAATCTATTGACAATTGCCTTGAACTAGTAAAGCATTTAAGCATTCTACAGAGTTCTAATGCATTAAGGACTAAAAATCTATTTCTATGTGGTAACTATAGTCAATTTTTGTGAGATTTCTCAAGTCTCACAAATCAATATTTGTAGTAATGTACATGAAAAGATCAAGAAAAGAAACAACCAAAAAGATTTTTTCCTGTGCATGACTTGATTTGATATTTTACATTTAGTATAAAAATTAATACATATCTATCACTAAAGCAAAGTATTTTGCTGGTAGGCATAGAAGTGTAAGCTGGAAAAGAGCAACTAGTTTTCATATAATTATCGTCTTGCCACAAGATGGCACCAAAAGATTAAAAATATCTGCATTCTTAAGATTCCCATCTGAAAAAACTGGAAGAAACTTTTCAGGGAATTGCACAAGAAAAGTCATCAACATTTTACTTGCAGTAGTAAGTAACAAACACCATTCTGCTTACTTTGAAAAACTGCTGAAATGTGGAGACTTACCATGGGGTTAATGAATATTGAGAAAAAGAATGTTTTACTAAAGCTTAAGTTTCCTACAAATTCTGAAGAATAAGGAATGAGAATTTAGAATGATATATTTCCTTTTCCAGACAGGGAAGTGAGAACATATTCAAATGTATGAATAAAAACTAAACAGACAAGAAAAAACAAATCCAAACCTATCAACAACTTATAGTTTCCCCTAAAGAAAACCTTATGAAAGTTCAACAATTTCTTCATTAAGAATGTCTTTTTCTCCACTCCATTTTGCCTCCCAGTTGCAATTAAGAAAAAAAAAAAAAAAAAAAAAAGTTAATCTCAAATATAGCGAGCTCTTAAAAAAGCTACATGTGGGAGATATAATGAGCTATAATGCGAGAGATAGTGAAGAAACAATATTTCTATTGTATCAGATATCTCATTGTCAGATGAATGCTTTTCAGTTTCCACTACAAAACCCCATCCTTCACAAAGGATTATTATATGATTATGATTCTATTATAGGACATATAATGGGATTACTGTATCCTATTATATGATAGGAACAGGTCAGAGTGCAATAACAGTGTAAACACAAAACAAGATAAAAACCTAAAGGCTTGTGTGGGAGGAAACATTTCAAACCATAGTTACTTCATTGGTGATTATTTCACTGGTGATTATTTTGTGTAATAGATTTTACTTATGTAAAGAAAACAAACAAACAAAACAAAGAAAGAACCATATTAAAAAGTGTTCACAGAACACTTCAGCCAGAAAGAAACCAAGCATCTCACAACACAGAAGTACTAATTCATCAGCAAACTGCTGTAAGTCATTGTAATTGTTTCCTTTAGAAACTGACCCTGAACAATACCAACATTATAAAAAGAATTATTTTTGTGTCAGTATTATCTTGAGCTTTGTTGCTAGTACTTCTGATTGTACAGAAATGTATTTAGCTAACTTCAAACTATTTTTCCATATATCACTTCATTTTAGCTCATATATTTTAAAGTATTAATAGGCTACTCTGGAGAAGTCAGTGCTTGACTACACATTGGAATCATTAAGATGAATTCTGTTTACTTAAATAGAATTTCATTCTCAAAAACAATCTTTTTTTCTTGCAGTCATCAAGCCATTATGACACATTTTTTATGTTATTGTTCTGCTTGCTATCCAATAGTCCAGTTTTAATCTACTCTAATGATAACAAAATAGCTTCTGAACTACTCCAGAAATCTTTTAGTGCTGAAGTAGCATGATTTTACTTGTGTGCCTTTTTTTAAATTAAAAAAAACAAGGGGGGGGGGGAGGGGGATTTTAGCTAGAGTTATAAATGGACTCCAGTGAGCATACACAGAGGAGTAACAAGGAACCAGACACAACACTAAAATGATGCCATAGTCATACACTCCTGTACGACAAGACTGTTTGGGTGCTCTTCCAGAGACTGAGCTGGAACCATCTAACTGGGAGCTGTGGGATTCATCCACCTGGCCTGACATTATCCCATTAGACCTGACTTTTGCAGGCTGTCCATTTGGCAAAACAGCTCAGACTTTATGTGCAGGTACTTGCTGCTTGGATCTTGATGGCTGCAGCCATGGAGGAGAGAAAAGGTGGGTATTTCCTTTCCTGAATATACATAACCCAAAATGTAGCAAGATGTGGCTCTCATGTTAACACAGCTGTTTGTTCGTTTGTTTGTTTTCATCCTGTAACTTAGAAGGCCGAACTACTTTGAGCTTTATTTGTATTTAACTCCAGATAAGCGGCTGTTGTTAGAATTGAAAACCTAACAAACTCGCTCCTTGATGGCTTTTTGTAATTTCTGTTCTAAGCATATCAAGTGTAATTTAAACACCTAAATACAACAAATTGAAAATATACTGTAACTTCTTGAACAACTATGGATTTCAGAATTTAAATAATTGATTTCTCCTTCTTCGTCACAATATTTTAGGTATCCAATTTAGAGCAGCTCAAGCCCAGTGACCTGTCTCATTCACATTATAAATTCCTGAATTAACTTGAAGATTTATGCTCATCAAAACTTTAATGGTATTATTACTATAATAAACTATGTCTTAATTCATCATTCTTTTGTAATTCTCATTTTTCTGAGCTCAAATAGAAAGGTAGAGGAAACCACATCACAATTAAAATATATTCACAAATAACACACGTGTTATGGGTTCAGATGCCTTGCTTGTCAAGGACAGGAAGAGGAAGAAGGGATGCATGATTTTTTCTCCATTTTCCATTCTGTACATATGTATCACACACATACTTTAATTTTAGAAAAGAGATTGATTTCTTTTCATCATCAGAATGACTGTTATTCCATTAAAGTTTCTAAATATTATAAATAAATTTTAAAAGTAATACATTTCCACCTTAAGAAAGATTTTCTCAAATTAATTATTCAAATCTGGGTACTACTTCATTAAAGACCACTTAAGAAGAGAAATTTGAAAGAATTAAATTGTAAACAAGAAAAAAATTGTATCATTTATAAAAGAACAATATTACAAAGGAAAATCCATCTATCTATATCTGTGTATCTGCCATTCGCAGATGTAACTACCAGAAAAAAATGGATCTAGTAACAGATAACACAAAAGCTTGCAAGTTCTTAATCAAAAACTGTCAATAAAATGTGCCCAAGTATTAAGTCATGGAGAGAACCAAATGTACTTTATACGCCTGGGGCTCGATTCACCTGTTTTAATCAAGGTGTCAGCTTCAGTGCTGTCTTGACCACAGGCACCAAACTCTTACTCAAGGGAAAGAGCACATCTCGGCATGCTAATGGCAGAAAAACTTCATCCAACAAGAGGAAAAAAATCACACTTCTGTCCTACTTTTTATGGACACTACATATTTCTGCCACAAGGCTGTGGTCACTATCCCAAAGAGAAACTAGAAGTAGGAGACAGAAATAGTGTTTAAAAGATGCTCTTGGGAAGGCGGTAGCAGTAACATATTTAGCGAACTTGGTTATAATATGCTTAACCAGATCTTGAACTATCTTTCATGTAATAATGACACTCCTTACTTCACTAATCTTAAAAGAGAGCAAAATGTTTCATACAGCTGCAAAATTACTGGGTAGACCCTAGTAACTCATACAGAACATTAGGTCTACACTATTACTTACCATTTAATAAAGTACTGTTTTAATTAAAAACTGTTTTTAAATGGCTAAATGCTGTTGATCTGAGCTGAATTTCACCATATTCTATGGCAGTGATTGCATAGATTCTATGATGTTAATATAATACTGCTTTGTTTTGGTTAATATTATATATTTAACTAGAATTCATTATTAGATAGCCCAACAGTTAGTTAGCTTAATTAGTTAGTTTTGTTTTGATTTTTTAAGAGATACTCATGAGAGCAGGACAGTAGCTCTAAACAGCTTACTTTGCAGATCAAGATTATAATGAAAAAGAAAAAATCATGTATAACAGTACTTACATATAACAGCCCTCCCCTTAATAAAAATATACAAGAATTTAGAAAACATCTACACTGATAATCAGAATATGATCTATAACATGATGTTTTGTTTTGTTTTTAAAGTCTATTCACATAATTTGTAATTACAATATATTCTTACAGGTAGAAAATAAGACCTGAAATATTTTTATTTTCTTATTTCAATTTGTCATGTTTGGGGGTTATTCTTTCAAACACATTCTGTTGTTTTTTCTTTTTTTTTTTTTCTTTCTATTTGTGTTGTTTTGCAATTATTCCTAACAACTGTCAATCTTCTACTGAAAATGCAGGTTATCTTGTGAGTAGACCCAACATAAAAAATAAAACGCTATTTTAAGGTTTAAATCTTATTTATCTCATTAGCACCTTCAGTGAATGGATTACTTATAATTTTTATGATGTATAGAAATTGATGACATCTAAATCTACTTTTAACTAATTTACTGATGACACATTGGAAATCTTTAAGGGATATACCAAGAAAACAGGGAGGGACCCAAATATAAACTTTTATTTTCACACTTCGTCTGCTGTTTTGAGGCTCAGATATTTCTCCAGGGACAAGTAAAACATGAAAACATGACTTTAAATGAATATATTTTAAAAAATATAAACAGGTGTCCTTTTATACAACAACACCCTGAGGATAGAAAGAAGCCATCTTTTATTTCAAATTAATTGTTGTAACACTATCCACAGATTTCAACCAAGACTTAAAGAAGTGTAGGCCCCTCTTTATCTCTACCCAAGGCGTAGAAAGATATATGGAAGAAACAGGACAGTTCTTCACTGAGAAAGCAGGAACTTGTAGATATTATTATACACTACAGTCCTGACTCATAATTGAAGCTCATAAGTCTGTCATGACTACATCAGACAGCATTTTAAGGCCTAGTGATGGACAATATTTTTAAAAGAATATTCTGAGAATGATAGCCATAACAAGAAAAAATATGATGTGCCCATTAAACCAAGTAGACGGAGCCAGGAAAATCTCAGTGTTGTGATGGAGGAAGGGGTCTCTCTCTCCCTGCTGCCCACAGCTGCTTTCAAAGGGCTGTTTAGACCCCTCTTTAGGAGACTTCATCTGTGGTAGTTGTACCAGTACAAAGACCTTTGCAAGGTTACAGGACCCCCAGCCCTGGAGAATCCACTGCCCCATGACAGAGATCACAGGCAAGGATGCTAACACTGTATGCACAGCAATGCTACTGATGTCGACTGAGTCCCACATCTTGGACCTTGTATGCATTTATGGTCCCAGTTCTACTTACCATAGAAAAAGGCATCAGGAAAATAACAGGTGACTGTTTGTAAGAAAAAGAAATGTATACATTTAAGGGATGTTTTTTCTTAGAAGAAAGAAACCTTAGAAGCAAAATAAACCTTATCTGTCCTGAATATTGTCTCCAAACAATTACAAATACTTTTCATTCCTACCTCTTTTCTCACCCTCATTTCAAAAGAAAAAGCTTTTGTGCAGTTTCTGTCTCATGTCTATAATATGAAACATATTCAAGAAAAAAAATACATTCAATACTCTCTCTATTCCAGCAGAAGTAAAAATCAGCTGTACACTTGTATTACATACAGGAACCAATGACAGGATGGTCATTGCAGTACAGCAACTACAAGTTTCCTAGACACAGGCATACAAATGTTTTATTTGTGCTAATATTAGGATAGCGCAACAACTAATAAGATAACCTTTTCATCCATTAAACTGGTGTAAATATCGTATGAACTACTATAGTGTGATTGACAAGCCCAAAATAACAGTTCAGTATCTATTTTTATTTTATGTTAATATGGAGGCCAGGGGAGGAATACCAGTCCTGTTTCATTTTGAGTTTTGCTCATAATGCAGTAAATTACATTTGTATATTCTTTACGTCTTAAAAATCAGGTATTGTAGCACTGCAGGTTTCATGAGGATTGCATTCTTTTTTAAGGATCATGATCTGATCAGGCTAAGTGATGGTACATCATGATCTTTATGTTGTAATGTAGTACACTGAAATAGGATAATACAATAAAACCAATCTGTAATGTGGCAGATGATGGCGTATCAGCAGAAAAATCATAGACCATACACATATGTACAGAAATATATATCACATAATACATAATTCTTCATGAGAACGTATTTCAGAAAGGGTTTTTTTTAATTATTATTGTAAAACAGAAGAGGTCAGTTCTAGCTTTTGACCAATGGGATTCTGAAAATATCTATTTTCAATGCATGTTTTTTGAATGATTGGCTTTGCATAAACACACATACACTTGCTTTCTCTGCCTTACATGATTTCCTACTGTTTGATACATGTTTCAAAGTTCACTTTGAGTTACCATTAAGAGTTGCCATAATAAAGTTTAAAAGAGAAAAACATCATGTTAAGAATGATGTGCATGTGGGGACAGCATTAAAAGGGAAAACTGCCATATAGTTTTTCATTATATCTTTGTGTTCCCTTGATGCAGCCTGTTGGTAAAGACATAGTACTGCACACTTCCAACTTGAGTTTATATCCCAGATCAGATGCCGTATGACAGTACAAGCTGGGGAACACCTCTGAGATACTGCTAGAGCTTTATGTCTCCTACTGCACACACTCCTTTATCAACAAGCTGATAAACCTTTATTTCATATAAGTTAGTAGAGGCAAGAAGTGATAGTAGGAGCTTACAGGAAAAGTGAAGTAATAAAAGGCTGATATAAATTGAGAGAAACTGTACAGTATTCTGCTTGCTAGAATGAAATCCCTGTACAAAGCAAAGATATTCCCTGTTTTGCCTTTCCCCTGCACACACACACACACACACACACACATTTGATGTAACTGGCTCTGATGTTTAATAATCAGGAAGACTGCATGTACAAAGAAAGGCATTAAAAGCCTCAGCTGGCAGATTTTTGGCAAATCCTCAACATACTAAAAACTCAACCAATAAGCCAGCAAACAGAATGTATAAGCTCAATAGCTCTTTGGTTGGGTGGTGTTCTGGCTGGCCACCAGATCAAAACACAATAGAGAAAAAAAGAAAAAAGAAAAGAAAAGAAAAAAAATAAATAAATAAACACAGTGCTTGGATCTGGCTGATTTTTTCCTATGTGCAGCAATACATCCTGATGACTGTAACACACTCAGCTTCCCAGAGATGAGGATTACTTCCTATTGCTCTATTGTAGAGGTTCTAACTCACAGACATGGGCAAGTTAGGCAAGTCATCATGCCAAGGACTCAAATAAGAAGAGGTGTAAATCCAGGAAGGGAAAAACAAACAACATTTAACAGAGGAGTTCCTTTTGGCCTGAATAGAGTTTTGGGCAACATTTAGTCCAAGACAGAATTCAGAATACTGTTCTTCATTGTTTCTTGCATTCAAGTTTTGCCAGAAGTTGGACAGTAGAGAAAGCATGTTTTGTGAAAAAGCAAGTGTCCACATTAGTAGATTTGAGGCTGCAGGATGTGCAGTGTGTGTGTGTCATAAAGTATGGTCAATGAAGGTTTCAGTGAAGTGTACCTTGAGTTTGAACATGCTTTCATTGATAGCTGCATATTATTCAGAACAATTTACAATGTTCTATGGTTTCCATATGTACAGTGAAATCACCCTTCATACTATTTTACTGTGGCATTCTTAAACCGTTGACAAGAAGTTTTGTATGTGAATTTCAATATTCTTCTCTTACTATAAATGATACATCAACTAATATGTCATTAAATATCCCTTAATAAATAATAACATTAATACAGAATATATGTGTATGTCGATTATAAGAAATTCATGAAATGTTTCTTAAACTCATATTTTATTTACTCTGTCTTTCCCTTCCATTTATGTCTCTTATGTAATATCAAATAATTAACTGGGTATCAGATTTTTCCAACGTATGAGCAATAATATATTGTGAAATACAATTAAGATGTGTTGGTGTTTACAAACTTGGTTTCAAGTGATAATAATGAATTAATTCAAAATATTACTATGATTATAGTCAGAAACTTCACCCCATTGCTTCAATTCAACAATATTCAATCTTAATTTGACCCTTTGCACTAGTGCTGCAACCTAGTGGTGTATATAAAATTATTCTACTTCAAAGGTAGTTAATTTTCACCTGCAACCTGCCTGTGAATACGGTTAACAGACATAGAAACTATGTTATCTGCAGAGAACTACCCAGATGAGGAAGGCTCTGTCTTAGTCCTTTTTTTTCCTTGAGAAATCATGTTGAGATCAGGAAATTACTTTCTAAGAAATAGAGGTAGATATCATTCTCAAATTAACCTTTTCTGCCTTTTACAATGAATTATTTAACAAAGAAAAATTAGAACTGATATCACTTAGCCGAAATTTGTATACTGGTGTGCACATATGCATGTGCATATTATGAGTATCTCTCTACATTTAATTAATGACGAGCTCACTTGCTTTGACATGGCATTATTTGAATGCATTTTTCAATAAAGTCTAAGCACAGAAAAGAACAGAAACCACAGTGTCTACTGTGAGCATATTTTAGTATTTCACCAGTTTCTTCACAGATCCTTTGTCTACTGAGAACAAGCAAATATGAAGTTTTAGTAGATCTACACTCATTTGCTCTAATGCAAAACCAACAAGACCATTTCACAGAGTATATAAGTTCCTACATACAGTCCTTCAAAGACGGATCTTGCCATTTTCTTTGACATTAACTGTTACAGAATTATAAATATAAATTGCTGGCAATGCACGCAATCAAGATATTTTCCAATGCTATGTAAAGAAACAAAAATAAAATCCTTAGCAGCAGTCTCAAGTTTAAATATCTGTATTATAATCAACACTCAAACATTACAAAGTTCCTATATAAAATCATAATATAAATCATAATATAAAATCATCTTGGCAGCACACAAAGATAGCTATATCTTCATGCTTAACTAAAATTAACAGAAAACTGCTACAGAAATGACCTTTTCATTCATATTATTGTTTAAGAAAGTAAAGTATATAAAAATTTGAGAAGACCCCTTCCAGACACAAACTAGATTACCAGTTTATAATCCAAGAACTATTCCTCTCCTGATGCAAGCCCACATTGACTGTAAAAAGCTGGTTTTCAACTCAGGGAAAGATAGCTTGTCTTTTTTATTCGTCTTTCCCAGTTCCCTAAGTTAGTTCATTCTTTCTTCTCCTCAAAAATAGCAAAGGCCAGTATAACATTCAAAAAGTAACCAATTAATACAAAAGTTTGACTAACTAGAAAATCTCAATAAATGCATGTATCAGACTCATGATATTCCTGGTACATGGCATATTTAAAAATAATTTAGGGATTCGGAAGTACATTCTAGTCTCCCACTCATGTTCTCCCCCTCCGGTAACACTGCCATGTAAATGCAAAGCCTACTAGCGTAAAAGAAAAAAAAAAAAAAGGAAACAAAAACAACAACAAAAAACCATAATTCTTAACAAACCTGTTTCCTCACACCACACATATACACACATACAAACAACAAGTTGTATAATTCAAAAAATACCTTCAAAGCAGTGGATATGTAGTTGGGGTAATACAGAAGCTTTTACTGAAATGAAAGATGAAGATTATAGGAAACAGCTCCATTTGTGTGGAAGCAACAGAGATGATAGGTCAGTTTTTTAAAATGCTGGTTGCTATTTGTCACCGATTGCACGTGCAGATGCATTCTCTTAAGCTGAAGGACTGTTAGATTTTTATGGCTGCAATTAGTATCATGTATGGTATTAGTCTACTGCAAATTTCTCATGCAGCTGACAATGCCACCAATAGTTAGTGGGAACATGGATTTAGATTTGTATTGTGCTGCATTAATTTAACACTACATCAAATATGGATTTTATTGCAGCAGTGACAATAAATGCTCACACAGGTGCAGACTAAATTTTTTCTCCCTCCCTCTCTTCTCTTTCCCCCCCCTTACTGAAATGTCAAACCTGGCAATATTTTCCCCATTGGTGTGTATATAGCTCTGTACCTATATTTGAAATATTGCCTGTATCCACCCACCATCCCTCTCCATAGGGATTTCCTTCATAAAGAAACATTTGCTCTAAGTGCATATAATTATTTTGAAATTCAATTCAGGGCAAAACCAATAGCATTGAAAGCTGTAACAGACTTGCACTGGCATAGAGAAAGTGTGGGCACGTATGTGTATGTTTCATGTTATGCTCATAACAGTTACACTATGAAACATTGGGCTTTTTTCAATTCAAGTAGTATTGTTGTTGTCCCCATTATATTTGCAAGAACTGAATACAGATTGCAACTGCTGCTCCAAAGACAGCCTGATACTGGTAGAGAAAAATAAAAGAAAAAAAATTATAAAATGCTGAGCATTTCAATCTTCAATACATATGATACCGGTTTACTTCGAGGACAAAATACACAGCATCTGTTTCCTACCCCTTGTTTCATTACTCCTGAGGCATATTTATGAAATGTAAAGAGTTGCATACAGTAGAGCAATTTTATGCATTACATTAAATACCATGCTGTTCATGCTCTAATAACAATAACAACAGCAACTACAAGGGGCTTACGGAAATGCAAGTAAGAAAGGCTCCTACCTTTTATTCTGCTTCTGAGAAAGTGAAGTAGCGTCCACCCCAAAGAAAACTGAAGAATGAGCTATTAGAGTCCTTTTCTTGTTTGTTTTCTGCTGTTATTTTCTAAGACTGATCCCACTTGGATCTAACTCAGGCTTTTTCTCCCAGCATCACTTAACTCTGGACAGCAGGGACCCAAAGCTAAGGGGGAGCTCTCCCTCTGCCTGGCTTTCATTCAGAGCTCCCGATTAGAAAAAAAGGAAAAAAAAAAAAAAAAAAAAAAAGGAAAAGACACACTGCCACCACACACGCACCCGCACAGACACCCCAGACACACGGACACACGCAGGCACACTCGGAGGAAGGGAGCGCGGAGAGGCGCTGCTGCTGGAGCCGCAGCACTTACCCTGGGAAGGCTGCGGACTGGGGAAGCGCAGGCTTTTCCAAGCACACAGTGATTTGCAACTGAATGCAGTGGGAGGGTACAGCAACGGAGAGCTTTTTTGTGAAAGCCCGTCGCCCTCCCTTCGCTGACAGAATGGTTCTCTGTTTTTGAAGTCTAAGGTAATCAGCCTCAGCTACTTAGCTCGTCGCGGTAATGCTGGGAACACCATCACTTTTTGCGGTGTATTTTTCTTGATTAAATATCACCACTTTTCTATACCACCAGTGATCTTACGGCGATGTTTATAAGATATATATACATATAAATTAGCGTGGTGCCAAATTAAATTACAAGCTCAGAGGGCTCAGATGCAGCCACAGAGGGTAGCTATTTTCTTCACTGAGCTGCTTGTGCTATTAGATTAGAAACATTTTTTTCTCCTGCTTCACCAGTTTTATGATTAATATAAAACAAGACAGGTTCACATAATACAAGATATTTTCCCATTTCCAGAGGTCATCTGAAAAAAAATGTCAGCATCACTACAAATCCCCCACTTTTTTTTTTTTTTTCCCCCACAGTTGATACTTGCAATGCCTATATTTATTTTATTTCAGCCACTGTATTTGGACTTGGCAATTTGCAGACATATTCCTTTCCATCGAGTTAATCTGTGCTGGTTACACATTTCTAATACAGCAAACTGGACTCAGCACAATCCTCCTTGGATCATATCATTGTGATACTGTTGAGAGTTCCCCGTACATTACTTAGAAGAGATTTAACAAATAGGCACATAAGTTTATAAGATTAAGCCAATGGATGTCAGTATTGCTCTATGCAGAAAGTGTCATAAAGGACTTTCTTTGGTTTAAAAAAAAAAAAAAAAAAGGCCTCCTAAAATAATAATAATAATAAAAAAGTAAAATCCCTTAAACAGAATCTGAAAAATGTTGTATTTCTGAGTGAGGATGCAAGTATCAATAAAAACTATTTCATCATTAGAAAATCTAATACAAGAATAGATAGATCACTAGCTGTTATTAGGCCGCTTGTTTATTTGCTTGTTTTCAACTGCTACTTATCAGTCCAAAGAAAAACCAACAAAAACAACAACAACAAAGATCTTATCTTGCCTAGTATCAATCTCTAATATAAGCAACTAGTATCAGAAATGACCCATCACCTGAATGCAACCATTTGGTAGATGAGCAAATGAGCATTTAAGTAATATGCTACACTAGCACATGAACACATCATCGCCATAGACAGAAGTAAAGCAGCAAAATGTCAAGGGAAAAATAAGTCACCCTACTACCGCATATAAAACGATTTGGTTTTGACAAACTTATCTACCATCATAGATTTTTTTATCTTTCAAAGAAAGACAATGATGTTCTAAGGCTTTGGCTGTACTTGGGCACAGAAATACACAGTGCAAACAGTAAACATTTTTCCATTGCTTTCTTTCCCTCTTTCCCATTGCTCTACCAATATGAAAGTTAGAATTGCCATATGTCCATCTGCTCCTGCTTTCCAAAGAGCTTAATTCTCAGTCCTTTCACAGGAAAGGAGGAGAGTGTAGAATCTAAGTCAAGCTTCCTTCTCTCTGCCAGCATTTGACATTACACTACATTCACAGTTCCCAGTGATCCATGTGGAACTGACAATATTGAGACATCTGCACTGTCTTACAAGTTCACCCATTTATTTATGAAAAAGAGGGAGCATAAAGCTCTCTTCTTTTGGGCAAATCATCTTACCTTGATCTGAAGATGAAGTATAAGGAACCATCTTTTCTGGCTGTAAGATCTATGTTTCTGCCTCCTAAAAGTACCAGGTCCATGCAGCAGAAAGCTGAAGACTGTCTCAGAATAGCAGCTGCACTTTCAGCTTAGTACTACAGATGAATTAAATTATAGTGAAAAGAGTCACAAATATGTGGAAATCAATATACATGGCTGGGAAGTATCTCTTTAAAGTTGGATTACTTTTTGGATAATGAACAACATATCAAGTGTTGAAAATAAAGTTAAAAGCTTTAGTTCCTTTTAACATTTTGTCTTCTGATATTTAAGTTGTAAACAAAAAGTGGGAAATAGAGGACAGTTGGTGTATATATAAAAAAATTTAGACATGCACGCACGTGCACACACACACAGAGTGCTGCAACAAATTCTGAAGTAAAAACAGAAAACAACGGTCTAGTGGAATTATTCAGGAACAAGAACTCCAGAATCACCATCACCAAGTGTGCACTTACACCCTACCCTACAGAGAGTTTTGGTATATTTCCATTAGTGTTTTGTTCGACTAAACTGTACTAATCTTATCCTAGAGATATATGAATTTATTCACGCATAGTTTCTGCTAGTCACACTTACTTCCTTAAATTGGGCTAACTTTGCTATTTACTGTTGAACACTAGAAAAGCCACATGTACTCACTAACTCCATTTTTTTGGGGGGTATGGTCAACTATTTAAAAGTCAGCATTTTTGATAGTGATAGTATAGGAATATGTCAGGCAAAACAATCATTCATCCACTTTTTTCATCTAGCTATATGCAGCAGTAACTTTAATACAAGGTGGCATCATAGCCCATTTATAAAACTGCCTAATACTTCCCATTAGAAGAGCCCTTTTATAGTTGCTTATAAATTTACCAAACAAATTATTTAGGACTAAATTTTCTATGCCGATGGTTCGCCCCAGGCAGAAATGATTTAAAAACATTTCAGCCAAAATAATACTGAGATTTCAGGAATGAGGAAAAATTATACTGCTGGAATTTTCTCACAGGAGTAAAGCAACCTTCATGCTTTGAAGGCAGAATGTGGAACTCCACAGGGTACAGCTGGCCTTTGAGTCAGAGAAGCTTACCAATGGGGACAGATTAGGTCAATGAGCATTAAGATAAAGGAAGAGTGTTAGGAGCAGAAGGAGCGGAGGCTGGAGGATGCATTCTTATTGGCCAGCAAGGAAAAAAAAAAAAGGTATATTTCTAATAAAGAACCAAGAAAGAAGAAACAGTGGCAGAAACAGTGGCAGAATAGGGGTTAGGACACAAATCCATGCAAATTGAACAAGGAAACCTGGGGTGGGGAGGAAAAAAGAAAAGGGAAAAAAAAAGCCAAGTAAAACATTGGAAAGAGAGAAACAGAGCATTATAGATTTATGTCATCTCTGTCTTCAAGGTGGGCAACTTTATCCTCTGAAAATAATGGGTCTACTGTGATAGAATAGTAGAATGCTTTGGGTTGGAAGGGGCCTTAAAGACCATCTTGTTCCAACCCCCCTGCCATGGGCAGGGACACCTCCCACTAGACCAGGTTTCTTTTATTTTCTTTTCTAGTTGCAAACTTGGCTGAGATGCCAACAATGCAACAACAGTTGCATTTGTAGGAAGATGATGAAGTGTAAGAAAGATGAGAAAGAAAGAAAAAAAAAAAGGAATTAGACCCCATTTTCTGAAGTATCACATCAGGAAGTGGCTGTCAAACCTACTAGCATTCTCTGCACTCAAGGCAGAGTTTAAGCATAGTAGTTACTTCATCAGTAACTGATCTCAGGAAATAGAGATCAGCGTGGTATTTTTAAAGACTCCAAACCTAGCAATGAGCTGTGTGGAACCTGGCGATCCCATTTCTGCTTGTTTTTATTCCATGTTTGATGTATTTTTTAACCTCTGTAAAGTCACACACAGAAGCCCAACAATAAAAAACAAGTACTCTGTAATTAACAAATGCCAGAATTGTTTATCTATTTATAATTTTACAACTAAAGATACCAATTCAATTATCACGTTTGTTCTAATTCCTCTCCGTTTTCCTTCATACACTCCCTAAAGCACCCCTCCTCACCGCACAAGATGGATTAGCCTCTGGTTAAGCCATGGCAAGGCAAAAGTTGTCTAGAAAAGATTGCCTTTTATGTTGCAGAAGCCAGAAAATGTGTCGTGAACAAAACTGAATGGAGGGGAAAATACAAATTCTCACAGTGAAAACATTCCCCTTTGAACTAGATTATATCTAATTCTCTGTCACTTATCCTTGCATGATGCTGAGCACGTTACTTGAACCAGATTTCTTTCATAGGTTTTTTTCCCTATTACGGTCTCTGATTTCTAAGTTTCTTACTAAAGAGCTGGCTCTGTTATAAAGAAGTGCTAAACACACAGCTGCAGCACACACTCTGCTATTATAAGGGCAAAAAATGGTGAAAGTGAGGGCTGGTGCTCCATGTCTTGTATTTGGTGAACTCAGTCAGCTTGTACTTCTGAGTGTGGTCTCTCTCTATGCCTCAAATTCTATTTTGTGGAAAAGGGTCAGCATCATGCCCCCACTTCAGAAACGCATTGAGGAGATCAACTAATACTTAGTTCAGCTGTTGTACTGTTGAGCACTATAGAAGTGTTTAAGGATGTTATTAAAAAGCAGGATTTAAAAGTGGGATTCAAACAAGGCCATAAACTGTATATTGAATAATGCTAAAGCAGAATTGTTGTTAAATAAGAAAAAACTGCTAATTATGTGCCATCAATAAAATAATGTAGCAAAATATCACGATGCTTATGCACAATGGTGTGTCAACTGCAGGGTAAATAGGTTTAGTATTTCCTAATTTCTGCATGCATGAATCTGAAAATGTACTAGGTTATTTTTGTTTGTTTTATTTTCTTACAGTGACTGTGTGCATCCATATTTGAAATTTTTATTATTTATTCATTAAGTGATCATGAATGCACTAGGTACTGTGGAGACAAAAATAAGACAACAGATCCCACACAGAGACATTGTTTCCAAGAAGACATGAAAAGATGGACATCACAACAAAAAAACGGTGTCTAAGTAAAAAAGCAGGGAAGCAATAGAGATAAATAGTGGAGAGAGGTGATAGCAATAAGGGAACAGAGGCTCCCATGTTAGGCAGTCTAAGTGCTGTGAAGGAACACACAGATAGTACTAGGAACAAAAGACTGTTCATGAAGGAAGGACAAGCAAAATATTTTGGAGTATGTGCAGTAAGCAAAAAATAATAAAAAAAAATAATCAAAAAACATCAAGCAGAGCACTACCCAGTCCAAAATGTCACTCTTCTAAAAGCAGTGTCACCACTCTGTTCCACTCAGTGATGTTCATATCAGCTGGACCTCCTGCTCTGACAATAACACAACTTGCTCTAATTCTCCAGGCAATCTTGGCAATGTGTATGCCAGGAAGTGTCCTGAATTCTATTATAAATCTCTTTTAATCTGTCATGATGGATAAAAACAATACCGTTATTTGAGATCTATGACTTTCTGGCATCTGATTTTAACTCTTTTCCCCCCCCCCCCCCCAATTATTGTAAGCCGTAAGCTTTCTTATCAAAGGATGATCATGGTTCTTCCATAGAAGGAGTCTCCAGGGAATGAACTACTCATTTTTTCATTCATTGCTGTTATTCCAGAGTGCACATATACTGTTATCTGCTAAAATTGTTTTATTTTAATAAATCATTGAGTCCTGTAACAATGTTCAAATGTTCTGAGGCTAAAAGTAAGTATTAGTACAGTAAAAGAAAAGAAGTTTATAGTTACCTAGAAAACATCCATAAACATGGTATAATAGAACATAATTTCTGCGAAAGACTACATGCACATAAGCTGAAACTACTAAGAAGGACGTCAATAAAACAGTCATATTGTGTACAAACTTGTCTATGTTTCATCCAATGATTATGAAAAAGATCTAAAACATCCATAAAGATTACTGTATTATTGGTAGCATTCTTCAAGTACCCTAACATATTTTGTAGCAGTATGAACAGAAATATATATTTTTAAAAAAGAAATAATGCTGTATTAATACAACCAAGCAGAAAAAAATTGCTAGAATAGATGTAATCTGATTTGGACAAAAGGTATTATTTCTGTATAATGCTATGAAAATAAATACAAGAGAAAATATCTTTACTTAATTTCACTAGAACTATTCTTTGTCTTTCCCCTTTTCACATCAGTCAGTTGTTTGTTATTTTTCTGTTAGTATTGGCTTAAACACTGCTGAAGTTTACTTACAGATATAAATTATGATACTGCGTAAACAACCCTTCTATGAAAGATGTCCACGATAATAGTAATGTGAAAGTTATTAGTTCTTCCTTTTCTTTGGTCTTTCCTTTTCTTAGTTTCCGTCCAGTAACAGTGGCAATGGAAATGGTACAAATAATCCCAACAACCTGTTTGATTCCTTTCTAACATCAATATGTTTCTCTGCATTCACAGGTAAATAACGTTTTTATACACAGGTTTTATTCTGATGTTTGCTTTAGCAGCACGGTTGTAATTTTACTATTATATACCAATGTTGTTATCTATATATCAGGAGGCTTAGTGCCATCCCATTTCACTTAAATAAGAATGTCCATGCCTATGCAATTTCAAGGAAATGAATAAATACACAAAAACCCCTCCTCCCTTGATAACATATTTGGAAGAACATAGATTAGATGTATCAATTTTGCATTTGGCAAATGTGATGGTGATATTTTAAGAACAGCTAAGCTACTAAACAGATAAGCAGCTTTAGATCAGTTCTCAGGCTTGAAAGAATTTATATTTTTGCAGAGAACAAAATCAAATAAAGCATACTTTTTCAATCTAAATAATACCAGAAATTACATATGTAGACTTCATAAGTAAGAAAGAAAGAAAGAAGGAAAGAGAGAAAAAAAGAGAAAACCACAGCCCTGCCCAGAAAAATAAAGCCAACCAATCAACTAAAAAACCCCAAAGGTATGCTGCATTTCAATATGTATATAACACAGCTACATCACGTTAGAATTTGGATGGACTTAGGGACATGCTCAAAACAAACCGAAAGAACCAAACATATTGATAAGCTATAACTAAGTATCCTAAAGTCAGAAAACTTGGAGTGAGAGTGAACACTATAAGGAGAAGACATACACAGTTTTACTGTTATATTTTATATTAGAAGTAAAGGAAAACAAAAGCGGGGAGACATTAGTCACATTCTAAAACAATAAAATGATATTCTGCATAGTTTGATGTTAAAAGACTGATAGCAAACAGCAGTTTGAGGCAGTTTTTGTATTCTTGTTGTAAAGGAAACAAAGCAACAGAGTAAAAAAGTGTGCCTCAGGTTAACACTGAAGTTTACCATAAGTCCCCAACTGCAAAGCTAAATCTCTCATTTGTACGATTTACTCTGAATTAAGGAAAAAAGCCAAACAACAACAACAACAAATTGGTGCCAGATAATTCACCAGAAGTCTGCATTCATGCTAAAATAATGTGGCTGCAATTGGCATAAATCATCCTTTGTTTTTCATAGTAGCATGTCTTCCTCAGGGAAGCAAACATCTTTGCTACAGGAATAGTAGGAAAGGAAGAAGAGAGAAAAAAAAATCAAAACTAAAATACCCACTAGAGTTTGCCAAACTGTCATCAATATCTGCAGAACAGAACTGCTTGTTTTTTAACCTTTAAATTCACCTGTTCCACGTCTGTCCTTCCGTCTGTAAACCCCCACACCCCCCCACCCCACCTTGGGAAACAGTCAAATAATCACCAGCTCCTCTGTTCCAAATACAATTCTAGAGACAGATCAGTCAGGAGACTTTCAGGGATTTGGTTATGAAATAACACCCTGAATTTGAGTTCATGCTCTTAGTATTTGAGTGGGATGCCGAAGAGACACAGAACTGCAGGCTGCAGTAAAATGACTTTTGTAACCCAGCAGAAAAGACTTCAGAGTGCTGACGTGCTCAACTCTAACCCCAGGGGCAAATTACCTGAAGTCAACGAATGTTCCAATCCAGATTTTGATGGCACAGTTGCCTCTTCTCAAACCTTGAAATCTGATCTTTCTGTAATTGAGAGTATCCTACTGAAGTGTCACTGAAATAATGTCTCATTTTCAAGCCAGTCTGTCTTTTACTGAGTCCATCTAAAAGATCAGCATCTACATAGTATGCATGCCTTTCATCATTAAGCTTTCTGAAAAAGAAACAGGTTAATTGTCAAAAGACAACTTTTATCCAGATAACAGCATGTTAAAGCGCAACTCAAATCACATGATAACTACAAGCAAGTCTAATTTTGGAAACGGACATCATCAGAATAAGCAAAAAATATAACAGAAAACAGAATAATGCAGGTGCCTTATACTACAATTTGCTTTGTATTTAAGATGAGAAATCATCGTCGCCTAATGTCCAGTTAGTGGTTTACATAAAATCACTATATTGCATTGGACAGCTGCCCAATGGATAAGTACCCACATCATAAATATGCACACATAAAAATCCTTATTGTTACTAATTAGAGTAGCAACCTTGTTGGCAGACTCAACAGAAAGGGAAAAGAGATTTTGCTTAGGTGACAGCATAGCATCTGATGCCAAAATAAAAATGGATGAACAAATGTTGGCACAGAAAACTGCCTATGAAATCTGATGAGCAAAAATTTTTGGGAAAACAAAAAAGAAAAAAAGCAACTGTTGTGTTTGGTTGTACCTAAATAGAGTGAAAGGTAAAACACACAGCTTGTTGCTTCCTTGCTGGTTTACACAGATTAGTCTCAACAGGACAAGGGAAAAATCTTGCTTTGATTTAAACTATGCTTTGAGATGACTGTATGTTAACTTACATTTATGTGCAACTTTATGCTTTTTCATATAAATTGTATGTTTTCAGGCATATCCAAAGATAAAAGTGTTATTTTGTGTTTTGTTACATGTTTTGAACTGTTTTCTTTTTGTTATCACTTGAAGCTCAGGAATTGTTACTTTGATATAATTCGAAAAGTAGATGTTAAATTCCAGCATTTTCTGGGCTTTATATACATAGAGTGATACTTACAACTGTTTCTTAGCTTTTGAAAAATACACTGATACACACACACACACAAAATCAAAATAAAATACAACATGTACCTTTCTAGAAACGTTTTCCTCTTTAATGAGGTATTTATGCAGGAATCAGGAAGTGGCCTTAAAGTTCTAGGAAGTGAATTTACCTTCAAGCTCTGACCCTTCACCATTTCATCACAATATGGTAAGAATAGTAACATAAACCTCCAAACAGTGATTCACACTTCAGTCATTTAATGCTTTCTCCTTTGGTTCAAAAATGTCACAATGTAGCATGAAATGAATTTTGCATACAGCTTTCTAAAAGACTATAAAATTTCAGCCCCAGGACAGTAAATAAATAAGTAAATAAATAAATAAATAAAAATAACCTAAGCAAAGAAGACCTAAAACAGCCAACAGCCTTTTATAGCTTATCTGCAAACTGGACAGCAGCCAAGAGGCTTGGGTACACTCTCTCATTAGGTCATTTATTGTGCTACATTCTCATCCCCAAGAAAGCAAGGATTCAAGAGTTCCAAGTTCTGACATTTTTTTAATTACACTACTGTGCAGCATAACATGAAGTTATAAGGTATAATGAAGGCCTACGGGAGACTATTAGCACAGTTTTTTAGGAGCTAGCAAATAGTTTTTAATAATCATTTTGTCATAAACGCCATATGCTGAATTGGTAATCAAGAGATGAGGACAAAAGAACAAAACCCTGAAGAAGAGAATATCATTGTATAACATTTTTAATGTACTGTGGGTTTGATTAGTGTTTGCTTTTAAGTAAAGAAAATAAGATGGGAAATTTCTTCAAATGTAGGTCGCAGGGCAGTTGAATAGAAAGTACAGTACACTCAAAGCGTGACAGCTTCCTAGTTTTAACTGTGAAGAAAAGAACCCTCCTGATTTTTTCTAAGGCTAGTATAACTTAAAAGAATTAAAAAAAAAAAAAAAGAATTAGCACTAAACTGTGAAAGCTAGAAGATGATGCATGAGACATCACTCTCACTGTTAATGTCTTTCTTGCTGGAAAAAAAATGTGAGTAGGAAGAAGCTGATAATAACAGAAAATTCCCACTATAAGTATTATACAATAGCTGGTAAATTGTAAAGGCTGTCTAGCCTAACAGAACTGCACAGGGCAAAATCTAGAGATAATCACCTCTGTTGCACCTCTGTCATCAACCCTTTTTGTGAATTTTGGCCAATCACTTATCTCTGTTCATCACTACAGTGGAGAAATTAATTACAGAATGAATAAATTTCACCTTCAATTTGCAAATTGTTCATGCAAAGCTTACAGTTTCCTTGCATTTCTTCTACATACTTAATCATTCACCTTCTCAGCTGGCATTTTCTTCTGTCACTGAAACTGAGGCAATGCCAGCTAATTTTGACTGGAAAACTACATGATACTGTGTTTTTTTGTTTGTTTGTTTGTTTTCCTGATTGGGTGAGAATAGCTTTTAACCAATTAAATTTTTCTTACAAGCTACACGTATCTATAAATTCCTAATTACCTTCCACAAAATATTTTCTAAATTTATGGAAATTGAAAGGTAAAAACATTGGCAGAAATATAATGGGAAATATTGCTTCATTTGTCATTAAAGAACACGAAATAACGTCAGTAAATATTACAAAATAACCACGTTATTTGTTTTTTATTCATTGGCTTTCCCAAGAACTGTAAGAAGTGTCATGCTGATGTTCATACCATGTTATTACAAAGCAACTGGATATTCACAATAATAGTAATACAAAGATTTACAAAGACTATATGCTTTCTATAAAGGGTATTAAAGTGCATAATATTTTTATAAGCATGTTTTGACAGTTTGGATTTATTTGGATCTAGAAGAACAGGTCTAGGATTTGCAGTAAATTTGACAGATCTGAAAGGTCATGACCCCCACTGAAATGTCAAAAGATTTTCCCCGGAACACAGGAATGTTTCTAGAAGAATTCTTTACTCCAGATTCAGTCAGAGATGGAACAATGCCTGCAGAGAGCAGCAGTGAACTTTTCACTGAGTAAAGAAGCATAGGTAGGAAATATTGGCAAAAAATAAAAATAAAAATAAAAAAAACCACCTCCAAAGCATAGTAGCCTACAGATCTGAGGTCACTGCAAAGTTAGGATTAGATGAACCTTCTATGTAAGGCATACCAATAATGCAAAAAGAAATCCCAAATAAGACAACTGTTATCTTCATTACAGACATGCTGCTTTTCTCAAAATGGCGTTCTTTCTGGGTCATGCTAACAGAAAGTCAGGTTTCCCAGACAAGGCAATATGCCCTGTTGGTCTAATTTTCACATCATGCAGTCAAAGTACAATTATGTTACTTCATAACAGCATGCATTATTTCAAAGCCATTTTGGATTTAAATCCCTATTTCTCACTTTCAGTCTTTGTGGATATAAAGGACAGAAATTAATCTCCTTAAAATGCCCAGAATATCAAAAGCAACACTGTGATTAGAGTCTTCTTTCTGTCCTTTTAGAATCAGTATCTTTGACTTTCTAGGTATGTTAAATGTGTCCCTTCAGATTCTGAGCAAATAACAACTGAGAGATGCAAGAACATTGTGTTTTATTAAAAGATGACAGGTATTGCTATGGAGTTACCCTTGTAGGCTAATCTCTGTCATATGACAGAGATACTACATTTAGGTCATGTACCTACTGACTTTCTTACTGATATGCTGAGAGTATACACGTAAGTGAATAGCCATATCAAGATCTGCTTTCTTTCACTATTTGGTTTACTATGCATATCTAAGTTGGCATTTTTTTTTTGGTGGTTTTACCCAGCTGGGCAGCTGAACTCCACCACAACTGCCCTCTCACTCCCCCTTCTCAGAGGGAAAAGGGGAGAAAATACGACACAAAGAGCTCAAGGGTTGAGATAAAGACAGGGAGATCACTCAAAAATTATCATCATGGGCAACACAAACTCAGCATAGGGAGATTAATATAATTTATTGCCTATCTCTAGTAGACTAAAGCAGTAAGAAACTAAAAGCAAACCAAACACCTTCCCCCAATCCACCCTCCTCCACCTCCTCCCCCTGAGAGGGGAACAGGGAATGGGGGTGCAGCCAGTCCCTAACTCTTCATCTCTGCCTCTCCTTCACGGTTGCTCTCTGCCCCACGTGGGGTCCCTCCCACGGGATGCCAGCCTTCTTAAACTGAGCCTACGGGGACTGCCCACAGGCAGCAGCTCTTCAAGAACTGCTCCAGCATGGCTCCATACCGCGGGGTCCATCTGTCAGGAGCAAACTGCTCCAGCACAGGTGCCCCATGAGCGGCAGCTCCCCCCAGACCCCCTGCTCCTGCATGGGCTCCTCTCCACAGGCTGCAGCTCCGGCCCGGGGCCTGCTCCTGTGGGGGCTCTCCATGGGCTGAAGCCTCCTCCAGGCCACATCCACCTGCTCCACTGGGGGCTCCTCCACTGGCTGCAGCGTGGAGATCTGCTCCATGTGGGACCCATGGGCTGCAGGGCGACAGCCTTCTCCACCAGGGGCCTCTTCACAGGCTGCAGGGGAACTGCTGCTGTGTGCCTGGAGCACCTCCTGCCCTCCTTCTGCACTCACCTTGGGGTCTGCAGGGCTGGGTCTCACTCCTCTCTCCCTGCTGATGTGGCAAAGCAGTATTTTCTCTTCTTTAAGTCTGCTCTCCCAAAGGCCAGTGTCATTCCCTGGCTCAGCTCTGGCCAGCAGCGGGTCCCTTTTGGAGCCAGCTGGAGCTGGTTCTGATCTGACATGGGGCAGCTTCTGGGCTCTGCTCACAGAGGCCACCCCTGCAGCCAGCCCCCTGGCTACCAAAATCTTGACATATAAACTCAGTACAATTTTTTAAAATAAAACCCTGTGCTTTCCTTGGAATATTTTAAAATGTTACTTTGAATATACTGTAATGGAAAGCATAATGAAACAGTACTTAATTATATTCTTAATTTACATAACATATTTTAATGATTTTAAACTGTACTGATCTAAGCCTTATTTGTAAACTCTGATATTTGTATTTAGTATTACTTTCAAGCTAGCAGTCAGCCTTTAACATTCTTCGTCTATGAAGAGAGCTTCACAAAACCAGATGCAAGCTAATCCTTAAAAAAAAAAAAAAAAAGACTATTATCCACTTACCTTGAATATGAGCAGTTCTATTCCATGGATTAGCTCATTTTTGAAGTACCACCATCCACCCTCTGCTTCAAAACTTCCAGATTTATGTCTACCTGTGGAAAAGAAGAGGGAAGAACAAAGAATGATAAAGAAGGAAACTGCATTACATTAGGTGTATTTGTTAAAATATGTGAGGGTTAAACTTTGATATGCTAACTATATTTAGGAAATCTGTTCACCTAAATCACACACTGAGTTCAAAAAACAGAATATTTCTAATATAAGCAACTGTGCGCAAATCATTCCATCTCTCTCCAGCAATGCATAAGAAAATCAATAATAACCAGGGAACACAGGCTTATTTTTGTGTATGAGCGAATGAACCATTCAGGACAAAAGCAGAGGTTTTTCTACTTATAGTTACTGCTACTTTTTCATGAGATTCACAATCTAGAGAGTTTCCACATGGCAAAAGAGCTTATAAAATTATTTGGGTTAAAGTAATATAATTGTGACATTTTCCGTGAGAATTATCTGATTACTATTCCCAGAGCCTTAAGTTACTTGTCAGCCAAACAGGGTACCTGTAGGTTAGGGTTAGGTTACATATGCCCCAAAGCTTCTTCTTCCATTACAAAGTAAGGTGACAAATGTCAATTAATAAGCAAAGTATTTGGTTAACACCAGTGTGATCTACAAAAAAGCTATATAGATACTGTAACTCTTCTTATTTCTTGGCTAAGAGGAAGTATAGCATGTTTCTCTCTCTCTCTCTCTCTTTTCTCTTAAGAAGGGAAGAGTATGAAATTATATGCAAAAGTGACTAGGAAAATATATTTATTTTATTTTGGTTTTATCCTTTTCTTACCAGTTTACTGAAAAAGTGTGGAATTAAACAAGTCTTGGACCAGGGTCATTTTGTACACAGCGGTAACTAATTCCTAGCTTAAAAACAGCCAAACTAGGATACAGTAAGGAACTGAATATAAGGACTCAGTATAATGCATCTTGAGATGCACTGTCATCTTGAGATGAAAACACAGCTTTTCCTCAACCAAAAAGACACACTTTTGACTGCAGTAAATCTTTTAGGTGAATGACAGGGTGGAAGTTAAAGATTCTGATTAAGCTACACTTCTTTAATCAAATAAAACATGGCTAGCCACATATATAATTTTTCCTAATAAACTTTTCAGAGGAGATTTGCCATCCTTTTTCAAGGCATTCCTCTACTCTTTTGAAGTCATTTAGATACATATACATACCTCATATTGTGTAATGATTATTATTTTGGGAGATTATAGAGGAAATGGCAGTAATGTACAAGCTATTAGAAAGGTTTTATGTCATGATACATTAAAAACAAATGTGTTTTAAAGGCCACATTGGATAGGGCTTTGAGCAACCTCATTTAGTGGGAGGTGTCCCTGCCCATAGCAGGAGGGTTGGAATTAGGTGATCATTAAGGTCCCTTCCAATCCAAACTATTCTATGATTCTATGATATACGTAAAATAAAAGGACTATATATGTGCACATAAACACATGTATGACCTATGAAATATGTAGAAAAATGTTATATTACAATACATATAATAAACATCCCTATTAATGTCAGCACATTTTGGTGGGGATGGGGTGGGAATCTGCATGATCTGCAGATAAACAAATAAAGAAACAAAATCCTACAGGAATTGGAGATACACAGGTTATGGAAAAAAAGCAATTAATACTGAATCGTTCTTATTCCAGGACAAAATGTTATTCTGTGCATCTAAAAAAAAAGGATAGAAGGAGGTGAATAATAGCCAATGGCAGTGTGAGTGTATACCTTGTATTATGCCGCAGGAGATGCTGCCCAAATCTTTCTTGGTGTTATAATGTTTGTTACATCTCCCCTGAATGAGGGTTTTCTTGTGTCTTATAAAGGATGAATGAACACTAAATCTCCAGTGTAATTTAGCTTAAAAATTCAACCAACCAGAATGAACAAATGCACTGGAAATTAGGCTCCTGCAAACTCATACATCTTTCACCAATTAAGAGTTCTTCTTAAAAAAAAATAAAAAAATGAAATAATGTATGTGATCTTTTTAAATACCATTTCTTATTTTGCATTGTTTATGTCAATATAAAATCTAGAAGGGCTTCAGTTTATTGACTCTCTGAAACTGAGTTATCACACAAATCATATACCATTTTTAGCCTATTAACATTTTATTATATTTCATCTCTGAAGTTACATTTCAAACTGATTGAATGACCAAAAGACAGGACTGTATTCTCTCCCTCTGCAGATGATCAAGTTTGATTAAGGAGCGTTAACAAGTGAAGAGATCTTGAATATTTATCTCAGACTACCTTAGTAGACTGAGACTTTAGCTAAGAAAAGCTTTAATGCCACTAGAAGAACCGACATAAAGTACTGAGGTAGCACCTATTTGTCAATCTAGTTTCACAATTTCAAAATAATTATAAAAAAAAAAAGGGGGGGGGGGGACTTATTCCAGAAAGAAATATAGCACTTTATATGGAAAAATGTATATCTACAAAATGCAATTAACAGGTATCGACTCAAGAATGAATGAAAAAATAAAAGATTTGGCTGCTCAGGAGACAGCTTCAAAGAGATAATATTGGCACGTTAATTATTTTTCCCATTCAAATTTTTAATAAATATATAACTCTAGTCAAATATAAATAAAAGCTAAAGAGGCTTGGACACTTGCATACACCACCAGCCATTACCTGTTGCTAAGCATTGCCTGGATTTGTACATTTGTGTTCATCTGCACTGGATAGAGGGCTTGATATTAAAGTGGCATTAATGTGCAATGAAAAGAAAGGTGCAATGAAAGAAAGATGACATTTGAACCTTGGGTACATTATTAAAGAAGATCAAAAGGATATTTCATCTCAATCACAGCCAAAACTTGGTTTAATTTGGTCAAAGGCAAAATTCTTTGAGTGGGACATAATTTGCCAAAAGCCATCATCTCTCTGTCTGTGGAAATGGTAGCTTTTTTTACTAGGACAGCAAGACTTTTTACATTCTCTTCAAGTTGGAAAGGTTGCTGTCAGTGTTCAGCTTTTTTTTTTTTTTTCCAAACTACCAGTGCACTCTAGAGTATTTAAAATCTCTTGAGAAACATATTCTAGAATTTAGAGAAAAAAAAAAACGATCGAGTCATACAGATACAAGCAATATATGTTATATATTTTATATAATTTATTTTATTGATTAATAAATTTAGTTAATAATTAATATAATAAATATATTAATTATTAATTAAGTATTAAGTATTAATATATATGTTTTTATATATTTTATATATTTTTCATATATTTAATAATACAGAATCTCTCTCCCTATAATCAAAAAATATTTGCACTCTTACCAGCACCTTCTCTTCCCTCATTCTTCCTTTTTAAAAATAGAAATATCTGGGAACATCAGAGCTACTGTACATTGCTTAAAATAATAAAGAAAATACATCACAATGGGAATTTGATATCCATTACTCCTAAGGTTACTAGATAGGTGACAGAGGGTATATAAGCCTATTGGAAAATTATTCATTTATTGTCTTGATTTGACTCTTGGTCTCCTAGGCTTTTCATCATTTAGTTAGATACTGAGTTGTATTTCACCTTAATTTTTGTCCCAGTCTGGCAACAGGAGACTCAGTGTGAAAGAACTACCAACCCAGAATGGTTGTACAGCTCCCTAAAAATGTTTTCTTAACATTAACCCTACTACTTTGCTTTGTAGAAGGTAATTCTCTGAATTATACCAACCATTCCAAAGAGATGCCATTGTGAAACTGATAGGAGCTGGCATTAACTAGGAAGGAAACAGAAAAAATTAACCTCTCCAAGTTTCAGACCACTCTGAATTCTTCTCTGCACCCTTGCATTCCAAACTACTGTCTGCCACCCCAACATCCTCCCACCATTGCATGGGTGGATAGCCCATGTCTAAAATGCTTTTTATGTTTTTCTCTTTCTTTAGCCATTGACCGACCTCTATTCCTCTAGTTAAGGTGAGTGCTATTCCTGCAGTCTCTACAAGTCCTTTCACAAATCTCCAATTCTCCTTTCTTTGACTGAACACTGGATCTTTTCCAAGAAGAAACTGAAGTAAGAACAGTAAGAACTTCTCATTTCCTGCCCCCTCTACAATTTCCTCCTCCCTATAGACAGAAGAGTTTCTGATCAATTTTAATCCTTTAAGCTTTCCAGCATTCCTCTTGGTCTTATTCACTTCTAGTCTCATGGTTTTCACCTCATATTTATTTTATGTATTCTTTCACAATGCATACATGCATTAATGTATCTTACTAAGGCTTCTTCCATTATCACTCCACCATCTTTTGTTTTATATACTCCCAGACTTTCTGTATTCAATGAAAAACCTCTTGCTAGAAACTTTTAAATTCTTCATTAAAAAAAAAAATCAGCCTTAGCTTAATATTTAATCAGCCTTAGAATATTTAATCATCTTGTTATCCTTGTGCATTTGGCGAGACACATTAAATAATGCTGTTTAACTAGTATGCTTTTATATGTTGCACCACATAAAAATTAGAAGTGGTTATGTCTTCTTTTCCAAAGCAACATCTTGCAAGAATATCCAAAGTACTAAAGACAAATGTAAAGAAGCGTTAGCATAGACAATTTTTGTTTTGCTTTAAATACAAGTCAATGTCAAAAAAACAATGAAAAATTAAAAATCGGAAAGAAGAAAGATATCAAAATGCCTAACGGCATATGAAAAAAGAAATAAAGCAATAATGTTTATTTTCTTTTGAAAGGAAGAGGAAAATAGTAGAAATCTGCCTTGGATCAAACTTGCAAAAATTTGGAAGATATATACTATGAAGACGGGAAGAAAATCATCCAAACCCTTACACAGCTTTGAGCCATAATTCAAGCCCGTTCAATCAGGCATTCATTTTTCTAATGAAGGATATAGTTTTACTGCAAATTCAAGCAACAAACTAAAATTTCTTTTAGAATTCACAGTTCCAAATGTTTGGCTGATGCAGCACAATGATAATCTTGGTGATGCACATGCATAGATTAAGGGACTTGCATTGGCAACCCTCATCATGCATGGATTTGAGGTGAACCTCCCTTTATCATTTTTTTCCTATCAAGAGATACCCCAAAATCTTCAATCTTTTGTACAATTTTATTAAAATGTAGCCTGAAATAATGGAACTTATTTAAATCAAGACGATTCCACTCTGCTGAGTGAGACAAATAAAAGGTTTGGAAAACAGATTCTGAGACTTGAGCATCTTTGCAAAAACAAGGCCCTGTTTTTTTTCCTTGTTGCCAAATCAAGCAATCTGTAAGGAGCTCCCAGCAGATGGCATCTACTGGCTCCTTACAAAGAGTCAGTTACAGCAACCATGTCAAAGCTTTGTTCACAAACCCACTCTCTGAGGACTGGATGTGATTTTCATTTTGTGCCTGCCTCAAACTGAGCTTCCAAGGGAGGACCACCTACCTAAGGCAGAAGCCACAATAGCAGTGAGGCCAGCAGGATTCCTGTTCGCTCTTGTTTCAACACAAGGCAATGCAGATGCACATCTACTGTAACCACTGAACAAGCAAATCCATCCTTCACAGGAAGTCAAGTAAGAACACTAGGCAGGATGAGAACAGAAACAGAAACAAACAAAAAAAAGAGAGAACTAAAAACTGTGGAAACTGAAAAGTAATTACTTGAAAGCAAAGGGAGGAACATTAACAAATAGAAGAAATCGTGGGATTTTCTTTTATTTCTTTTTTTGCTAAGTGTGTATCAAATCTCCAAAATTTAGTACCTAATGTAGTTATCTTAAACCATTTTATAAGGGTAATTTGAAGATATGTTTTCTAATTCAAACTGTAATCTTTTATTAGCTAACTAAATGCACTACAGTGTTCAGTATTTCTAGCTTTAATAATAAGCCTAAAATATGTAAAAAGAAAGTAAGCATTTCAGATCAGTCTAAGTGTGTGAGACAAGGAGTTGGATGGGAACCATTTAAATAAAAAATATCAATGACACATTTGTTTTCACAATCACTATGTAGTAAGTTCAAAGCCAGAAGTGTATGACGTAACCTAGGGAAAGCTGAGAGTAAGAGAGGAGAATCAAGAGAAGTATTTTTAATATTTCTAAGTTTACAGCAACTGATTTCTTTTAGAATTTACTAAAAATCTCCAGTTCTTACCAATATATATTTCAGAAATCATTTTAAATATGGAAAATGGAAAAAATATGCACAGGAATTATCTACTTCCTTACAGAAGGGGGAAACTGCTCTTTAAGAGAGGTTTCCTCCTCCTGTAGGGAATTAGATAATGCTATTACTAGTAGATAATATTACTAGTAATTCACTAAGATGGAAATTTTTCTCTTCTGCTATTCCTTATCTATTAAAAATAAATAAGAAAAGCACACAGGGAAACTGCTCTACTGGTCCACTGGTATGCAAAGTAGTACAAGCAGTTAACAAATCCCATTGAAAAGGTACATTATTTCCTGTAAAATCTTCTGACAGCTGTTCTGATTTTTGTTGCTCTGAGAGACACATTTATGCTTTGCTGCTGATTTTTTAATTTTCAACAGATGCAATATTCTTTAGAAATGGAAATACTTTAACATTACAGAAATACAGTAATATTTTTCTGCCTGGTCACCATTTTTCAATTTTCCTAAAATGACTATGAATACTATTGTGCCAGCCAACCAGTGTCCTTAAATTAAGGACTTTAAATATCTGAAATGTCATGCTGACAGTGTTACATAAGAACTTTCTGCAAACTTTTTTCTCTCACATTTTCTATGTACTTTATTACCCTAAGATTAATTTGTCTGCAGAAAGAAAAGATCAAAGTAGTTCCAGGGATTAAAAAAAAAAAAAGTTCTAGCATAGTCAGATATGTGTACAAGATCTAATGCCTGTTATTATTATTATTTTTTTTTCCAAAGTGGTTAATTTATCTAGGCAATCCAAAAACTACCAAAGATATTGGTAAAGTCTATATAGCTCTTCAATTTTTGTATTCACTTTGAATGGCGTTTAGAAAAGTAGATTAATAGGTTAAGGTTTATTAAAGGCTAAAGACAGTGTTAAAGTTCCATTACACTGTTATTTTAGCTGATATCAGTGATCACTTATGACCTTCATAATTTATGAATTCCTTATTTCATGTTGTTGTACTCTTTTTTTTTTTTTTTTCTGGCTACCCAAATATGAGTGCTATTTCAATTTTTTTCCATCTCTGTTTATTTTGTGACAAAAGACATCCAATTGCAAAGGTGTTTTGCATAAATGACAATATTTGTTTTTAAAGTTAGGAGACTAACATTAACAGAACCACATGTCCCATTTCAGTAACAACAGGCACTTACATGACAACATTGAGAAACTGAATCCAGTTTTGGGCTCCCCAGTACAAGAAAGATAATGCTTACTAGAGTGAGTCCAGCAGAGGACCACCAGAGCAACTAAGCAGCTGAAGAACCACATATACGAGGAAAAGACTTGTTTGGCCTTAAAATGAGGATTTAATTGCTGTGTACATCTACCATAAATGGAGGGGTGGTGGGTTGACATTGGCTAGGGGCCAGACATCCACCCAGCTGCTCTCTCATTCCTCCTTTCACAACAGGAAAGCAGAAAATGAGGTGGAGAAGCTCATGGGTTTAGATAAGGACATAGAGCTCACTTATCAGTTACCGTTACAGGTAACAGTAACCCAACAAACTCAACCTGGGGAAAATTAATTTAATTTACTGCCAATTAAAATAGGTTTGGATACTGAGAAACAAAGACAGCATTAAAACTCCTTCCTGCTACCTGCCCTTCGTACAATGCCCAGCCTCACACCTCCATCCCCAAACCCTCAACCTCCTGCCCCCGAGCAAGCAGCACAGGGGCTGGGGCCCGGGGCTGGGGCCAGTCCCCAAGAGCCCCTCTCTGCCGCCCCTTCCTCCTCACACCGTGCCCTGCTCCAGCGTGGGGCCTGCCCGGGGGCTGAGGGAGGGAAATCCCTGCTCCAGCACCACCTCCTGCCCAGGGGCCGCAGGGGGATCTCTGCTCTGGCGCCTGGAGCCCCTCCTGCCCTCCTCCCGTTCTCCCCTGGGTGCCGGCAGGGCTGTTTCTCCCCCTTTCTCTCTTTCTTTCTGCCAGCTGCCAGGAGCGCTGTGCCCTCCTTTCTTCCCCAGGCTGTCCCTGAGGCAAGGCACTGCCATCTTGGCTGCTGGGCCCAGCCGTGCCCTGCAGTGGAGCCATTGGGGCCAGCACGGGGTAGCAACAATGCAGACACCCATCTGCAGCCTTGGGTGCCCCCAACCCATATGGGAGGATACATGGAAGACAGCCAGACATTTTGTGGAAGTGGACAGCAGTAGGACAAGAGGTAACAGGCACAGGTTATAAACCTGGGAAACTCCAGTTAGAGAAAAGGAATTTTTTTGCCCCTCCTGCTGGAAAAGGTGTCCAGGGATGCTCTGCAGTCTCCATCCCTGAAAGCCCTTGTGGACAAGGCCCTCTGCAAACTGATCTATATGGATGTGCTGTGAGGGGTTGGACTGGTAGACCTCTGGAGGTCTTACTAACCAACGAGTTTCACATTAACTTTTAGGAATTCTATAGGCCAGTTTTGGAATTATCACAGAATCACAGAATGTTAGGGATTGGAAGGGACCTAGAAAGATCCTCTAGTCCAATCCCCCTGCCGGAGAAGGAACACCTAGATCAGGTCACACAGGAACTCGTCCAGGTGGGTTTTTAATGTCTCCAGAGAAGGAGACTCCACAGCCCCCCCTGGCAGCCTGTTCTAGTGTTCTGTCACCCTCGCTGTGAAAAATAATGCTAGAAATAATTATATGAAGTGAATCAGTGGATGGTCAGCACACTTGTGACCTCTAAGAAGCTCCAGATTTGGGAACAACAACAAATACCACTCAGATTTTTTATACAATGAAAAATTCTTGTCTTGTTTGTAGATGTAAAACTTCAATTGAAATATCATTAAGAAATGCCTACAATAGATTCTACATCTGTAAATGTATTTTTCTGGAAAATAGGATATAATGAAGTAATAATAAATGCATTACTAGTTTCAAGGTCAGTGACATTTCAAGATATTCAAAAGCTTAAGAGCCCTGAAGGAAAGAGCTTTAACTTCTTCCTGGTTTGCTTTTCAGGTGTATTTGAGATTCCTTATGAACTTTTGTCTCAAATTACTTCAGCACAACTGCTGATTTTTTTTTTTCAGCAATTTTACCAACATCGTATGTTTCAGTTTACAAGAGACGCTTAACTGCACTTCCAGATCACATTTTTCTGTGGTAGATCATCGTTTAGTGAGATATCATTCAGAGTTGTAATAAGAGTTAGTTTAAGAAAAATTAGACTGAATTTTATATATTTTTTTCTGTGTAACTAAGTGAATTTTCAAAAGACATAATGTCTACCACCTTCCTTGTTTAAGTTAGACATGCACCGCAGGAAACTCTCACTGTTACTAGTGCTAATTTATCTACAATTTCTTTGAACTGATTTAAACCTTCAGCATTTCTACTATTTCTAACCCACTTTGGAAAAAAAAAAAAAAGATAAAATGATTTAATAGTTTCTCTCAATAGCAGATTCAAGTGGAACTGTTTTTAAACTACAATTTGCCTTTTAAGGCTAAAATGAAGGCTAATATGTTTTTTTTTTTTTTTAACAATAATGAATAATGAAAATTATTGTAACAGCATGAATTACGTTGATGAATTAAAGCTTTAGACTCCTGCATAGCACAAAGGTGAACTGAAAATTTCTATAAATCAAGCAAAATATATGATGGCATCTCGTGGTTTTAAGCTTTGTGAATTGTGATAGTTATGAACATTATGAACATCTAATATTGAAACACCCAAAGTCTCTTTAAGCTTCAGGAATTTTGGCCACGTAAATCCAAACCTTTAGGTAATAATAAGACCTAAGTTTAGTTGTTGTGGGTAATGGCTGTTAGTTCATCTTATGACCTTGGACATAGCCTCTCCCCACATGGTCCCAACACACCTTCCCATATGAAAATTTGGCTTATGTGCTTCTTTCTAAACTACAAGCTATTGTGTTTTCTGGAAGAAGTACACAGAGACTCAATACAATATTTTTTTTTCTGTTCATAGCAAAAAGAAAAACCTTTATAATTAATAATAAATTATTTATCATTTTATCATTTTGATTGTAGCTTGCAAAAAAATTTTCCAAAATTGATGACCAAAAAAACATCTTTTAATTGGTTAGATAAGATAGCCAGTAGACAAGACAACATGGCAACTACAATTTTGCCACAGAAAGGAAGCCTGAAATTAAAACTGATTTCCTTGATATTATTTCATTGCAGAAAAAAGTTAAAAAACTTTTTTTAGTGTAATGTCACTATCTAATCTATTTAGCCTTCAAGCCCTAATAGAAATTAGATGTTTCTTCCCACAGTTAAGTTCGACAAGTTAAAAAAAAAAAAAAAAAAAAAAGATACAGCCCACAAGCACATTGTGAAAACACCGAGACTAAACTATACAAATCTCCTAGGTTCTGAAAATCCAAGCCGTATTTAGCTTCTGAAACACTACCCACAATTAAAATGGAAGTTGAATTTGCAAAGGTAATCAAATTAGAAAGGTAGGAATTAATTAAGTTCTAGCAATAAGAATCCAGCATTTTCTCAGGATACGGCAGGCAAGACTTTACATAATCAAATGTCACAGTGACATTGGTAATATTGATCTTGTTGCCCCACTATGTTACTGAACATTAGTTTTTCTCTTTTAAAAGTTAAAGGATCAAACCGGTTGAAAATGCTAAGACAGGGAATTACCTGAACATCAGGGGAATTTATGCATGTCAGATTATTCTAAGTATTCTAGTGACATTTTAGTTTGAGAGAGTTGCAAAGTCTAATTTCTGTTTTGCAGCGTTATCCGTCCTTATCCCCTTCATAAAGATACTAAATCTCTTCATCAGTAATTTTGACTTCTGCTGCCAGCATGAAGAAGTTCACTTTCTTCCCCTGTTTAAATGCCCCTCTTTAAATGCCTCTTTAAATGTTTAAATGCCCCTGTTTAAATTCCCCTCTTTCTAAAATACTGCTGCCGCCACTGTGAATCAGTATTTCCCTCATTAATTATTTTTCTTCTTCTCACTTTTTCTTCCCATTTAATTTAATCACAAGCCCTTCCTCACCTTATCCAATGAAAGGAAAAAAAAATCTTCTCAATGTTTTTGTGTCCTTTTTCCATCCTACCTTCAAGTTTCCACAGTTCTGGAAAAAAACATGACAACAACAAAACCCTTTTTCTTGGCTCACCTCATAGATACTTTCAATTCTCTCTTGTCACTTTTCTGTCCCATCTGATCTTGGTTTCAGGCCACTCTTAACAGCCCAGAAAGTTCAATTCTCAGTAGTCTGATTCTTTTTCTCACACTTTGAAGAACTGCAGTTAAAAACAGTTGGAAACTGCATTTCCTACATTTCTAATGATGAATCTCCATGCAAAACTGTTCAGATTTTTTTCTCCTCAAGGTCCTGTAATTAAACTTATGACATTTTTTATGATAAAATTTCTGAAAGTATTAGTACTTCCACAGAACAGGCAATACGTATTCAGGACAATTTCCACTCTTCTACTTATGTTGGCTAGTATTTTTCATCTGCATCCGATACTGGCTGCTAAAGCACAATACACACTTGAACTCTTTTTCTCTAAAATGATCTATAAGTGCACTTACAACTTTACCGGTACTATTGTTTTGACACTATCTTTGCTGAAATATGCTGTAATTTTTTATTTATTTATTAAATGAAATATGTAAGTTGAGAAGTGCAGGAAGAGTTGGCAACAGTAGATGAAATTACTTGTAAATAAAATTTTAGATAAGGGAACGGAATAAAAATAATTCCCATCCATACCCTTTTTGTACAGAAGCTTGTAAAAACCATTTAGCATGCTCCTACAGAAACATCACACTTGCTGCTCTCATTTTTTTAATATGCAGTACCCTACATGGCTGGAAGACCTGGCATCTTTTCGGACTCGTAAAACAGGCATGACACTCTTATTATTTGTTTGTTTGGTTGGTTCATAGGTTTTTCTCTTCAGAATTCCCTCTGCACATTTTTAGGGCATTCTACTGTTTTGTTTTGTTTTTTTGAATTGTTGTATGAAACAACTGACTCTGCTAGTGGTCATTTTTTCTTAAATTATATTGCACATTTTCAGAAGGGTTGGCTGCAATGATAGATGATCCTTGGATATATAAAAGAAGTGGTCCAAGACAAAAGGTTTGGGATGAAATGGTAAATATTACTTTTTCCATTTACTAGATGTAAAAATTGAGTAGTTCTATTTTAAGAGTGTTAGCATTTCATGTTTGAGACTTCTGTAGTTGTTGTTTTCCTCTGGAGGCATGCCAGTTCTTATGTACAAGAAATTAAGATCTTGCTTTGAGAGTCTTACCACAAAACTGATGATTTCAGCCATTATGTCATCTATTTTGCCTGGTAGCAAGCTAATGCAGGGATATCTTGCCATATTGACAGAAAGTCTAAAGTAATTGCTGTCAGACTTGTGATTTATTTTTTTTTTTTTGCATAGTATGGAAAGTTAATTTGTGTACGTTTATATTATGCATTTAACTGTATGAGAAAAAAGAGAGTCACTGATTTGTTTCTTCAGTTAAACCTCTATTACCTTTATCCTACCCATAGGCAAAAGTCTTTTTTTCTGTAAATTTATATGTATTTTAATTATTATTTTTTAAAGGAACATGCTAAGATATCTAAATATTTCAATATTTGGAAGGCAGTGAAAATTTCTCATAAAATCTTGTTGACTGGCTTTTATGTAGGATAGGATTAGAACTATTAAGAATTAGAGTGAATAACAATTGTCTTTTTTTTATGAGTAGAACCAGAATATGGGTGTCCTGGTTATAAAATGAGTTATATGATTCTATGATTCTATATGAAGAGAGTTCATATTAAACTTTCTAGGCTGTTAAATATGAACCATAGTGAGGACCAATGTTTCTAAACCAGGATACAGAACATGTACTATAATGTAACATTTTTTTCCATGAGAGTACAAGCCCACTCAAGATACCTATATATTTCATACTTCTTTTATTATTTTGATTTGTCAGGTACTCTTAAATCATCCACAAAAGCCAGGCTTTTTGTTATTTCATGAGCATAGAACACTTGTGCCTGTGCTCAAAGAGAAAGCTGTTAAAGTCAGTTTGCTGTTGACCACTAGAAGGTTAAAATCTTGACAACTTGGCCATAGATATGAAAGTGCGAGAAAGAGAATATTGAATAGTCTTTGTTTCTAACTGAAGCTCAACATAGATCTGCTTGAGTAATTTATATGACTATTCTGTGTTATCCACAGAATAGAAACACATACTGGTTTATATATTATCAAATATTGTGGGAACATAATAAAGAGATTATTCTGAATATATGTTGAATATTACTGGTCATACTAAAAAAAAAAATGAAATGTAAAGCTAATATGTTGTAGGTTGTAGCTTGGAGCCTAATGGAGAGAGAAAAAAGCAGCTGATTGGATCTCTACAGCTATTGCTGTTTTTCCTGATTCAGAGGGAAAGAAAAGACATGGAGACCCCTCACCTCAGTGGTACAGGAACTTCTGGGGATAGCTCTGAATGCCATGATGCTGCAGAGACAGGTGGCTTTGGGAAAACTGAATGAAAAGAAAAATACCTAGAGACTCTTCCATCTCTCTGATACTCTTCCATATCTATCCTTATTAAATTATTAGTTCTTCTACTTTCAAGTAGCAATTAACATCTGTTTCTGCTTGCCTTGAAACTTGAAACAGTTCAAAGGTGAAAGGTCAGTTACTAATAAAATAGAAATACTAAATCTTATTTCCATACCAGGAGTCTATCATATCTTGCAAAACAAAGCCTTCAAAAGCTAGAGATACCCATGTCATCACTATCTTTCTACGTTCAGTCAAGCTTCTTACATACCGGCAAGCCATTTTACAGTTTTTAAGTGACATGGTGAAATTTCCTACAGAAGCTCTCCTTTCAGTGTATAGTTAATATACTGAACAGGAAGGATAAATCAAGTTTGAATCATGTCCTTCAATACCTTCAATTCAGTTCCTCTATAAATACATTATTCCTTTTATCCTTTTAACTGAGTGTCTTCTACTGCAGTACTTCCTCTGCAGTAGAAATAAAAAAGGGACCCATTTCTTAAAGATACCATTCATGTGTCATCTTGTCTTAGTCCTCTGCATCCTAGATCTTCCTTGAAAAATAAAGGCACTTAGGCTTAACCAAACTAAAGGTGTGCCTGAAACTGTGAATTCTGAGTTTCTAACTGTGCAGCCTAAAATGTCTCTTGCATTAGCCACATTTATGCATTATTTGGCATGCTGTCTAGATTTTAAAGTGTTCTGGAGGAGATGAGTGCATTCTGATAACCAATAAAAAAAAAACAAAAACTGATTAATGAGACACAGACTAGCCCAGCACTGTCTAGTGTTTCCTACACTGGAGACCCATTACGGGCTGACATGATGCCTTTTGCCTGAAAGAGATGTGGAATACTTGCTTACATAGTAGCTACTTATAGCTTGGCAATGACAGCACATTGTTGCTGCTGAGTGGATGGGTCAGTAGGTAGTAGAGTCCTTCTAGACAGTGGCTATATCCCTGAACTTTTGCTGTGTCCTGACACTTCCTCCTCTTGCACCTCTTTCCCTATTGCACAGAGAGGTATGTAGGCTGCTGCTAACACCAAGGAAAGGCACGATGGCAAGTGCTTGTGCAGAAAGAGTAGATGCAAAAATGAAAGAAACAGCACCAGAAGCACAAATCCAACCCCTGCAATTGCCATAGACTGCACCAGTCTTTAGCTGTGTAGATGCTGTATTCCTAAGATCTATTAGCACATACTAACACACGCACAAGAGTAGTGTCCAAGGGAAGAGAAGACACCCTTATGTCTAAAGCAATGGAGCCGAAACTGATCAAAATATGCAGCACAAGCTTCAAGTTCTTTAAAGATTGCTTTTCAATTAGAGTATAATTTAATACTTAAGTAAATACATTAAGTTTGGAGATTTAAGTACTCCCTTACCAGGGTTGGGTATTGCAAAGCTCTTCAGATTCAAAGAAACATATAAGGATCCATACCATTTGAACAAATGAAATCTCAGGGGCTTTTACATATGTTTTTCCTTTGTTTCTAGCTTGTTTTCCAATGTATATAGCTGTTCTGATCTTTCATTTTTATAATTTCACAAGATCCCATTTTCTGCATCATGCACCACATTTCCAACTATACAGAATTTGAACACAAATTCATTAAGTTCCTTAGCAGACATTTGTATTCTCAGAATTTTAACTTATCTACATTTTGAAAATTCACAGAAGAATCAAGAATCTGTTTTATTTAAAAGAATGATTTTAAAGATCAAGAATGTCTATACATTAATAATGATTTATTTTTATTTTTTACCAAGACAGATTTTTTATTTTATTTTATTTTATTTTATTTTATTTTATTTATTTATTGGTGAGGGTAAAGAAGTCATTTAGGCTGAACTGCAACAAATATTCCACACAATCCCCTACAGAGGTGTTTTGTATATCTTATTTTTCCCATACATTTGTAATAAAAGTAAAGGTAAAATTGGTGAAATAGTGATAACTTGTTATGCTATGCTAGACACTGTAGTGGATCAGGTCTCTTCAGTCAGAAGATGAAACTGACCTTTCATGTTCAGAGAAACATGTTCTGAGCTAGCTGATATAAATGTAATCACCACTTTGCCCTAACAAATATTTTCAGTCTGAAGTATGCTGCCAGTCTGTGCTAAATTTATAAGTTTTGGAGGCTGGAGGGAATGAAGTAAACTGCAACATACAGGAAATCCACAACAAAAATACTTTAAAAGTAAAATTGCTACGTATATTATGTTGTTCACATACCATCATTACTTGGTTGCTCACTCTGAAAATAACTTCACAGTACAATAGTTAAAACACTTTTCTCTACACAATTTCGAAGCTGCATACAGATAGTTAAGTTTTTTAATCTCAGAAGACTCCTAGGAATGACATGGCTCATTTTTCAGCTGAAATATCAATGCATAATTGCTACACTAAATATGTGGTATAGGTAATGTTTTCACACATGTTTAAGAGAAATCTGAATAATTAAATATTATCCTGCCTCAAATAAGAGACAGTTATATTGCAGGATTTTATGGAATATTCTCTAGTGAATAATGCATCTATGTATTGCTCTTTTAATATAAAAAAGTCATGCTCAGTAACCTGCAAAGTATGTCTTAGAATAATTGCAAATCTACAGAGTATCATTAGTACTAAATAAATAGACCTTCAACACAATTATCATCAAGTGACCTCTCAAATCAAGAAGCAGAATTTGATTTGTTTTTTCCTTCTGTATTAACAAATTCTGCAGAAGTGCTAGACAGTACCAGTTACCTTTACCAACTACATAAACCAGTACAAAAACAGTTGTAGTAAACATAGTTCAAAACAGATCTGAAGCAAAAAGTTACAGTTGAAATTAGACTTCAGAGTACTTTTCCTACTTATAATATATTCTGTGTAGAAAGAATTTGTTTTAGGTTGATTGAATACCCCATTACCAATTCACACTGCAGATATATTTTGCAACTGAGGCTGCAGAAGTGTTGCATGTTGTTGAATGCAAAGCAGTATTATAGGCTTTAAGAAATTTCAAATAGAATAAAATAACACAGATGTAGAAAATCAGTTTAATTTCAGATTTAAAAACTGTATTTTTTTTCCATATTCACTTAAATGAAGAGTCCCAAATGAAGAGACACCAGTTTTAGACACACTGATCCTCATCTGGCCAAGGAAATTCATAGGAAAATCAGGCCTATCACCCCTATGTGATTGCCTCAAAAATCAAAAAACTACCACAGATCCATCGAGTACTGTGGGCTAGAGGAATACTTGGAGGATTTAAAGAAAATATTAAGACACAAACACTGGTATCTTTCCTGTGTAATCAATGCTTAAAATAAAGCAAAATATACTTTTTGGTCTCCCAGCTCTGACTTAGAGAAAAACACTAGATTTTCAGCACTTCAAAGACTGAGTTACCATTTCCCAGGTAACAGTCTTTTTGCATTATAAGTTCTAGTCGGCCAATCCACAGAAAAAAATGGCTTCTTGCCACACAGTTATGCTTGTAGTAAGTCTTATTTACATAATAGCTAGGAAAACATGAACAATCACCAGTTATATGCTATAAACCTCAACAACAAAAGTATGCTGTATACTACAGTATAAATGAATACGGCAGACTTTGATTATCCTAAAAAGATCATGTGTCAATTGAAATGAATCACTTTTGAAATGCAAGCTCCTTATTTCAGTTCATGTCACAAGAAAAAAGATTTAAATTCATAGCTAAGGCATCTCATGAAAGTGAAAACATAAGACAACATTGAAAACAAGTCAGTTAGAACTTATTTTTAAAGGAGTTGGGACAAAAAGATAAGTCTAATCCTAAAAACAAATGAAAACAAACAAAAAATCCTACTGAAAACGTACCATGAAAGTCAACATAAATAATTTGTATTCAGATAATCTTCAGTTTAGTTTTTGTGATAGTTAAAGATTATTTAGGTAAAAAAAAAAAAAAAAAAAGATTTTAAATATTTTAAAACATTTTTAAATTAAAATTTTCTTTCATTTAAAGTTTCTTAACTTTTACAAAAAAGCTCAGACTTTTTCCTTGGTACGTTATGTACATAACAGTTCATCCTGTTGTAGATGTTTGTCCTTGATTTTGTTGAGTGCTGTGTATTTTCTTACTTTCCTTACTACAGTGAGCTGTAGAATTAATATCAGGGTACTGTATAAAGAAAATAAAAGTCAATCTGAATGAAAATACACAGACTCTACTAAAGATCAGTATGATTTATTTATTCAGCCTATACTTTACCTGTATATTTTGTTGATTTTGCTTATTTAAACACTTGTAACTAACAGCTAATCAGCTTAAAAAATTGTAGTTAATGCTTTTATCAAATGAAATGAGGTTCTTATTTCTGTGCTTACCTTTTTTATTTGTTAAGCTTTCAATAAAATAATTATTTTCCAAACTTGTTTTTGTGTGATGTAAAGATTTTTGTTAAGGTTATTTTATGTAATTACCCTCCTCCCTTTCACATAAGTAAATAATAAATGTACATATGCACTGCAGTGCAAGAAGAGAAAGAGAAAACATCATTCTAAGCATAAAACCAGAATATTTCTCTCCGAGGTGTAGACTTCAGTGTCAGTAATACAATATATTTCCAAATTTGTCTAAATTTGGCTTCAGATAGCTTTGGTATATACCCTCCCTGTAGTAATTCTAAAGGAATGAGAATGTCACTACCATCCATGTCAGACTAGACAAACTATAGTTGATTTCAGTATTTTATGAGGATTTAATACAAAATGAGATAAGAAAACATTAAAACATTTCAGTTTATCCAAAAAATATTTCTACTAAAAGGATTGAAGTCAATGAAAATATGAGTATTTTGATAAACTGAGATAGTTTTATGTGGTTTTGTTTATGATTTCTATGACCTTTTGAGATGGTTTTATGTGGTTTTGTTTATGATTTCTATGGCCTTTTATCTTTCTCTTTATTTGTTGGAAAGCACATTCCTGTATAGACTAATTAACTAAAGAGTTAATGGCTATATTAATATCTAAGACTCTTTTCTGTTGGTCTGAGTTAAAATTATCTAGACAGGACTAGCCAAGTAATATTTCAACTTCATATTTGTCTAGTAATTCCTACATCAACTTTTCTGTATGAAACATGCATTGTGCTCCTGGGCCTTTTATAGGCAAGAAAAAGAGTGTAACATTTAATTTTCTTAAAAAAAAAAAAAAAAGAAAAAAAAAAAAAGAAAGAATTATTTCCTTTAGTATCTTGGTAGTTTGTCCAAATGTATCATTCTATTACATTCTATTATATTTCATCACTGAGTAAAAATAAATAAATAAATAAATAAATATGAACAAATCAATATATATCTGTACTTGTAAGTACTTGTAAGTACAGAGCAATAGATCAGAAAAACCTTGAGATTTCCTTGAAACCTTACAACTCTAGGAGTTGCTATCTAGGAAAACCACCAAATTTCCATAAGCAAAGTTCAAATGAGTTCACAACATTCTACTCTATTAAGAACAATGAAAAAGGCTCTCATAGGAGACAGCCATTTACTCAAGCCCAGTTTATCACTTAAGAAATCATTCCTAATCCAATCCACAGTAAAATTATTGCTGATGAATCACATCATGCCTTAGCCAACTTAGATGCTGTCAGAAAGCCCTTTCCAGATGTTGAGTACATTTTGTCATCTCACATCCTGTTCTCACATTATCATCCATTACAAAATGAAGGATAAGAATGTCAGCCTGGAAAAGGCATAGGAGAGAGATAGGTTTCTTCACAGAAAGATAGTAGATAGTGCAGACAGTTACCCATGCACTATATAGAAGCTGCAGGAGATTTAAGTGCAATTATCTTTCTAAATACATTATTATCTACTTGTCCAAATATCCTATTAATTAAGAAAGTTAATGATCTCCATCCAGGATTTCTATTTTCAATGGAGAGTATATGTCTTCTTATAGTTTTAAATTTTGTCCTGTTAAAAAGACTGAAAAAAAAAGTCACCAGAGAAATCCTGCTTCTTGTAGAGACAGCAAGACTGTTCCTTCAGGAAGCCATCTTGAAGAAGTTTCTACAGTGCAGGGTACCTACCGTTGTACTGGATCATGAGCTGTTGTATCCAGCTGTGTGATCTGACAGATTTTCTGAGGGACTGGGGGGGAGGGGGAGAATCACATTCAAAGGGAATCTGTGTTCGTGAAGCTGTGTACATCTCACATGAGAAAGCACTAATACTGTAGGAGTAGCAGGGATAACTCTAGACTTCTGGAGGACTGCAGAGCTCTCTGGATGATCTAAACATGCATACAGAAACTGAGGTTCTGTATTTGCTTTTTATCAGGACTACCAAGTTTCTGAGGAAAAATCTTGCATTCTTTGTAAGTTGATCACTATTAAAAATAATTTGCAGTATAAAGAGACCTAATTTTCCATTTCTATTTTTTCCATAGTCTACATTTTAAAAATATTTTCCCAGTATCCCAGTGAAGAGGGCAGCAATATATTGTGCTGTTTGCCAGCAGAGTGCTTTCATTCGAGTTCCTGTATTATTGTGAATAAAACTGCCTAATATGATAAAGCATGATAAAAATCACCTAACATGATAATACACAGTTTACTATATAACATGTTTATGTTTTAAGTGTTCATTAGTATTATGATTTTTTTCAACAATTCTCATTTCAGGAAAAGTTCAGATTTTGCTTTCATGAAAGAGGACCACTGATGAAAGTACTATGAAGAATTAGTACTATTCTGGCTCAATACATTGTATGTGTGATTTACATACGACCTCACTAAACTAAAAAAATTACTTTGCTGATGTAAATACCATTGTAGTGCCTCTTAACAATGTGGACTTTTTTATACTCAGTTGCTTGCTCATTCACAAGTCCTTATTATATATTAGAGAGCTAATTTTCCTCTTCCCACTTAGTCTTTTCATATGTTAGGAGATAGTACAACATTTCCAAGAGTGTAATACAAATTGTAGAAATGGTACCACTTAACATTACTTATAAAATGTTTCTTCACAGATGAAATCAGTAGAGCATCTGTCCAAATGGACACTTACTGTATCACTTAATCAAATATTTTCTGTGCAGTTTTGCATGAAAGAACTCTGTTTTCTCTCCAACTTGGATCACATGCAAAAATTTGCTATTTTCGTTCTGTGAATAAATATTGCAAGTAATAATATACTTTTTTGGAAAGGCAGCAGTTATGTGTAGTAATGAAAATGAAATTGGATTAATACAGTTAGCTACTTCCATTAGACAGTGATGGAGATCTGACTACACCATCACAAACATTTTTGATTAGCAAATTTGAAAATATTCACTCAATTTTTGTCTTTGCATGAATTCATACTTCAATAGGCCTTTTATTATGGAAGTGTATTAACAAATTTTGCCCATCAACAATAATAAAACAAAAAACAATCTCAAGAATGTTAAACAGTTCAAGTAATATTTAAATATACAAACTCAGTCAAATAGAAGAAATAGTAACTTTGGTGTTTTTATTGTTGTTGTTGTGTTTGTTTATTTGTTTTTTCGGAAGAAGATTCAATTATATCATTTTCACATTTTCTAAGAATCTTAAATCGTGTTTGACCTGCTAAAACTTCCTGATTTGTCTTCTGCATGAATCAGATAAGTAATAGCATTTCTATAGACTCTATAGAGTCTGTAGCTTAGCCTGTAGAATCTGTAGTTTAGCCTGTAGAATCTGCAGCAGCCTAGAATAGCCTGTGATCTGAGCTGAAACAGATACTATTGTATTTCCCAAATTTCTCATGACATTTTATACACCAATTTCCTGGGATCATCAGTAATTCTCTTCCCCAGGTGGAAGCATTTCCATATAATGGAAAACTGCATAATCCCTGTTTATCTTCTCCTTGGCCTTCTAAGTCAAACCCTGAACGAACCAGGTACTCCTACCCATGAACACAGAGAACAGTATTAAAAGATTTTAAAATGCAACTGTTTCTTCACTACCCATGCCTTATAGCATCTCTTAGGAGAAAAAGCTTTGGCCTGTCCCACATACAATCCTTCAAACCGATAAAGAAAAAATACTCCATTAAAATTTGCATATAAGACAAGTCAAATATACAAATTTACATTTCATTACCTACTCAAACTTATTTTCCTTTGCTTTATGGTAATATATAAGTATGACTAATCTGCTTGCATATAGTGTATATTCCCAACTGTCAGACTGAGATTTTTCTCTCAAAAATGAGCACATTCTCAGAGTAAGTATCTATCATAAATTATAGTACCTCTTGCTTGTTATTAAGTCAGGCGGAGTGGCTGTTGTGTGAGTAGATACGGTATCTGTGACATTTTAAAATTATGTCAAGGACGCCTCAGCATAGATAGACATTTCTTTTATGTAAGTATAAATCCAATACATTTAACACTATCTAAAGGAGAACAAAATCAAATGTTTTTTTCTCCATACCTATCAAGTTGTATTGTGTTAATAATTTATGCTCTCATTGTTATTAAAGACTCACCCTTACTATGTTGGAAGGACATTAAGCAGCTTCAGCTACTGTTATCTTTTTTCTTCTTCCAATCAGTTAAAATGAAAAGTATTTTGTGAGATTTATTGCTGTTGTAATACACACAGGAACTTCTGGAATTGAACCTGCATGAATACTTAGAGTGAAAAAGTATTAAAGAGAAGTATCACAAAACTTAGCGACATCATGAAGCAAAGAAATGTAACTTCTTCCACTGGAGTTCAATTATTTTATTATGACATTGAGATAATCTGTCTATGGGGCAGGTTATATTGTGCTAGGCATGTAAGTAACACTTGGTATTTCTCTCTCTCTTTTTTTTTTTTTTAATATTCTTATTATATGAAAAGTCTATTGAGGGACAATAAAACATCAATATCAGAAAAAGGAGTCTCTACAGTCTTATTTCCCTCTTATTTTTCTGCTATTATCACCTTTCATGTCACTGTATTTTCCATTTATATTCTATCTCTTCTCTTTGTTGTTCTCATTTCCTGTTTGTGTCTCCCTAACACTTTTATCAGCTGTGAGGTTCAGAGTCTTAAAAATATTTGTCAAGACCAGTTGAGAGGAAAGCAGATGTGCAAAACCTCACTTATAAACGTATTAAGACAGAGTTCAAGATTGCTTCTATAATGTTTCCCTTTGAGGCATTTTCTATGGTTTGCAAGTACCAGATCAATTATGAGGGTGAAGTATTACAAACTCTTATGCAAGCATCTACTAAAGGCACAGTGCATTTATCCAGACAAAATTCATCAAAACATTTTATTTTATGAAAACCCTGGAGAAACATCTTGAAAATATCAAATATGCAAGAAAATAACACTGAAAACCCCAAAATGTAAAAACATTGTGGTGGAAATGCTGATTATGATAAGTTACATAATGCTAGTTTCAGTATCCTAGCCAGATTCCAACTTGGGTTTTATGCCAGCTAAATCCATTGGTCGCAGAAATGAAAAGCACCACATACAATTTTTTAGAATTACAGTTTAAAACTTTAAAAGAAAGTGTACATAGATTTTTTCCTGTGTATTTTCAAACTCTTATTGATGCAGCTTCATACTACCAGTAATAAGCCTCAGCCTTTGACAACAGAAAACAACAGATTCTTCAGAAGATAAAACACACCCTCTCAGCTCAATGTATTTTTTTTTCTTCTCTTCCTTGAGACTAAACTACTGGAATTTAGATTATGCAACATTATTAGAACTGTTTTATTGAAATAAAAAAGAAAAGCCTCAAATCATACTCTTACTGCCTATCCACATTAGGACGTAAATTGTTTTAAAGCATACTTTTCTTCAACATGTGAAGAGAATGGTGGAAGAGGTTCATAGAATCACAGAATATCCCGAGTTGGAAGGGACCCATAAGGATCATCAAGTCCAACTCCTGGCACCACACAGGTCTGCCCAAGAGTTTAGACCATGTGACTAAGTGCACAGTCCAATTGCTTCTTAAATTCAGACAGGCTTGGTGCAGTGACTACTTCCCTGGGGAGCCTGTTCCAGTGTGCGACAACCCTTTCGGTGAAGAACCTCTTCCTGATATCCAGCCTGAACCTCCCCTATCACAGTTTGACACCATTCCCGCAGGTCCTATAACTGGTCACTAAAGAGAATAGATCAGTGCCTTTCCTTCCACTCCCCCTTGTGAGGAAGCTGTGACCGCGATGAGGTCTCCCCTCAGCCTCCTCTTTTCCAGGCTGAACAGGCCAAGTGACCTCAGCCGCTCCTCATATGACTTCCCCTCTAGGCCCTTCACCATCTTTGTAGCCTTCCTCTGGACACTCTCCAACAGTTTCACGTCCTTTTTGTACTGTGGTGCCCAGAACTGCACACAGTACTTGAGGTGAGGCCGCACCAGTGCAGAGCAGGACAATCACTTCCCTCGACCGACTAGCAATGCCGTGCTTGATGCACCCCAGGATACGGTTGGCCCTCCTGGCTGCCAGGGCACACTGCTGGCTCATATTCAGCTTGCTGTCAACCACAACCCCCAGATCCCTCTCTGCGGGGCTGCTCTCCAGCATCTCATCACCCAGTCTGTATGTATAGCCAGGGTTGCCATGTCCCAGGTGCAGGACCCGGCACTTGCTCTTGTTAAACTTCATGTGGTTGGTGATTGCCCAGCTCCCCAATCTGTCCAGACCTCTCTGCAAGGTCTTTCCACCCTCGACAGTCAACAACTCCTCCAAGTTTAGTGTCATCAGCAAATTTGCTCAGAACACCTTCTAGTCCTACATCCAAATCATTTATAAAAACATTGAAGAGGACTGGCCCTAAAATGGAGCCTTGGGGGACCCCACTGGTGACCGTCCACCAGCCTGATGCAGCCCCATTTACCACAGCCCTTTGAGCCCTGCCTGTCAGCCAATTGCTCACCCATTGTATGATGTTTTTGTTCAGCTGTATGCTGGACATTTTGTCTAGTAGGATCCTATAGGAAACTGTGGCAAAAGCTTTACTGAAATCCAAAAAGATCACATCAGCTGGTTTTCCTTGATCGACTAGATGGGTGAAACTGCAACACAAGTTCTTTTTTTTTTTTTTATTTTTTTATTTTTTCAATCTTACACTTTTACAACAGCCCAGTTCACCTTAGCTTTTCCTAAAGTAAAGGAGACCTCTTTATTTGGAAGGTCACTATGATCAAGCTTGTTACATAGCTGGAAAGTGACAGATATCTCTGCTGAGGACTAGAAATTTAGCAATACAAGACTATAACTTGGCTAACCTTGAGTTATATATCCCTGGACTGTTTTTTTTTTTTTGAAAAATATGTCTATTTATCTGCATTCATATATTTTCTTTCAGAGCTAATACAGAGCTAACAGAATTCATAACTCAAAAATGAAACCCCAAAATTAGCTAAGAAGAAACTGTTCGCACTATTTTTGTAATTTCTTTGAAATTATATTCACCTTCTTTCTAAGTTCATTTTAAAATCTGATATTAACTCCATCTCATCGTGTTTTTCCTGTGTCATCTCTTTGAAGGAAAAAGATAAACATGGCTCTGAGTTCCTCAAAGTAGTCCCACAAGTGATGTTACTTAAAAAGAAATTAAGCCATTGGGAAACTTTATAGGCACGGTTACAACTAGAAGCCCTCATTTTGCACAAACCGGCAAAGACAACACAGTCAAGGGACCATAAAGTAACTAAATGAAAGCCTAGTTAACAGGACTAGCCAACACTATAGCTTAATTTTCACAAGCTTTTCCTTTGCACCCTCCCCAGTGACACTGTTAGCTTAAATATCTGATGATTTGGTCCCAGTACCACACCAAATTATGTGAAGCCACAACTGTATGGTGAACTCTCATCTCACCAATCTACCTCAACACAAGGACAGACTATAGTTGTACTGACACAACCAATCTGGTGATGGGAATGTATGGCCATGGTGCACAAATTAAGATTGCAATTGAAATGAATGGTTGTACCATTATGCCTTAAATGAATGACCAAACAATACCTAATGTACAGTAAGAGGTTTGGTATTAGTTGCCTCATATCTCACAGTACTCTCCCCAAATGTCATTGCAACAAGCTCAATCACTCTGTAAATGCCTTATTAAGGCTGTAAAAGCACACACACACATAAATATATACAACTTATAGAAAAATAGTTCTATAGAACATATTTAGTCAGGAAAACCCAGATCAATGAATCACCAGAAATGAGAAGGAATTGGAAGAGGAGGAGGAAAAAGGAAATTACACCTTAACTGCTCTCCTTTCTTCAGCTGTTAGACATACCCTTTCGCAGTAAGAATGTTTCAGTGGACTATTTCAGCAAAATAAAGTTCTTAGAAAAATTAGGGAAAAAAAAAGACAAGTAGGTAGGAATCAATCTTTTATGGATTGTGACAGAGAAGCTTGTCTACCTACTCTCCCTCTGTTGTTTATTATCTAATATCTGGAGTATGGCCCTAAGGGAAAAACATAGACTAGGATTTATTAATACTCCCTCTTACATTTTTATTAAGTAATCATTTAGATTACAAAAATGATGGAAACAATCCCTTACAATAACTTGATTCTTCTATCTTTGAACTCCCACAGGATTTTATTATTTTTTTTTTTCTGTTGACTTCAATGGAAATAAAGTAAGGCACAAATCCATTAAGTTGCTCTGATTTTAACCCTTTGACACACCAAATGAATAAAGAAAGACAAAAAAAAAATCCTTCTTTTGTAAAGCGAGAAAACATGCAGGAAACCATACATATTTTTCTTTATCTCTGTAACCAACATAAGACAATCAAATGGTTTAGCACTTCTGTAATCAGCTGAAATTAAAAGAAAAAGCTTGTTATCCCCCCAAAAACTGACACCCACAAATCAAATAGCAACACATTGCCTTTGTTTATCATAAGAAAAATGTTCTATGACAATAAGAACAATAGTCTTGAACCAAGAAGCAAAGCCATGAGCTACTTCTCAACAATAGGCTGTGCTAAATCTGCATCACAGATGACTGCAAAAATGAAATAATCACAACAGAAACCGTAGCAAGTACATCTACATGCAGGAGAGTCTTGGAGTAGAGTATATGTATTTTCTATAGCAAAACTTATTAAGCTAGCCAGTTTCACTGTAAGTGCAAGAATAACATGGTTAGTGTGAGTAGACACACACACACACACACACACAAAAGTTTTATGAGCTATGCTATTTTGCTTAATGGCATAAGCTGCCTCTTGAGCAAAGTCCCTCAAATTTTACACAGCCTTTAGAGAGAGCTGCTTAAAATGGCAGCCCTAGAAATCCTGAGGTTGAACAGGGAGCCATTTAGCATAGGTAAAAGGAAGACTGTAAGCATAAAGACGTATCATTTTGTCTGACGTAGATTTTCTCTGAGGCTTAATCAGCTCTATCCAGGATTTGGAAGCCTCTTCAGTAACAGTTCTTTCATAGAACTGTGAAAAGCTGTTTTCTAGCAAAATACAATTGCAGGAAGAAGGAGCTGATACTTCTGTGCTTAGTAGTTAGGATCCTCAAGCAGACACCTAATGTGTTCTTCTGGTTTCTCTGTGAAAACAAAGCATTCTAAATATTCATTCTGCCAAACTGTCTTCCTCAGTAGGTAGCTTGTTTGGCATGAAGACACTTTCCATCATTGTTTATAAAGTGGTATAGGAAAAGAATGCAGTTTCTTTAAGGAAGAGAGAAAGAAAGAAAGAATGAATGTACCTAGTATCTCTTATCTGTGTTTAATGTCCAGTCAAGCTGAAACAAACTGAGCCTGAGATTTACATTTTCAGTTACTTATATCATCATAGAAGATCAAAATAATAATAATAATAGTAAAAGAAGCACTGGCACCCATACCGAATCCTCACGTAGCTTTGGTTTAAAAAGAAAAGTCTCTAACTCATTGCCATACTGACAGACTGTGCTTCTAAAGAGTTTTATGCATGTCTGTTGGATCAAGATTCTCTAATCCTTTAAATGAGCAAATCCTTAGCTAATGGATTCTGGTTTAGTCACAAACCAGAGTGGAGAAAAAAATAAACGTATCCAGTCCTGGCTATCCTGGTTGTATTCATCAGACAAACATTGTTTCCTGAAAGCTTGACAGTAAATTATGACATCCCCTAGTGAGACTGAACACGATTCAGAAAACAATTGCATAAGTGTATTATTGGATTCAAGTGCCTCAGCTCTACCTATGCCTTTTATTCAGCTATTTTTACTTTCATGCTGCTTAGTAAACATTAAGTGTTCAAGAGTCTGCATTCCCGTCTGCAGTCAGAACACCTGAACTGACATGAATGTTACCAGATAATTCTTTAAATAAATTTTGATTTTAAATACAAAACTATATTTACTTTTCAAATGGGTTTTATTCTGATATTCTACAGTACCAAAACCATGTGCTGAGAATATTCAAATATACTTGTTTTTTATTTCTTTTACGCAGTATATATTCATGCAGTCTGCTTTCCTCAAACAGTATTCCAGAGTATCTCAAATTTAATATTCAAATGGGAAAAGAAAGGATACACTTCTTTCCTCTGTCTAGTATATTTCACAAAACTAAGCTTTTTACCACAGAGTGCATTTTAAATATGTTCTTACTGTTGTAGGAGTGACTTGTATTCCTAAGGCACCTATGTTTAATACCATGGGCAAAACTGTTAGAGTTTTCTGAAGTTTTGGTTATTCTACTGATTTCCAATTGCTTGTTTGATCTACCTATGTTAAGCCTATATGTGTTTGTCACACATTGAAAATAACTTAAAACCCAGGGGATACTCTCTTCTCTTATCTAGAAGATCATAAACAATGCTACTGTGTATTGTAGTTTCAAGTTTCTACTGGCTTTTGCTTAGGATAACCTTAATACTACGCAGTAAGTGGGTAATACAACCATCTAAAACCTCTTGGCTACAGCACACAACAATTCAATGTTTAATCTATTATGACTGGCAGATAACTCGCAAAACTACATCAGGAAAAACATAATGATATAACACAATGCCAAATACATTAAAAAAAAAAAAAAAGTATTTTTCATAGCTCTGTATTTCAAGTGTTCTTTATGGATTAGTTTTTCCCCTCTTGCTGCTTGGAATCATTAATTTTTCTTGGGATTTTTTAAAGCACTGAACTGATAGTCATTAATCAGAAACTGGCCAGTAATGACATATCAGTGGAAAGACTTCTTTCTTTGCCTCCAGCAATCCCTCAAGTATCATACTTATTAAAATTTATGATTCATTACACTTACATGTTTCTTATAATAAGATCTGTATTTTACCAATATAAATGAAGTAATAATATGCACATTTTTACGTTTTAGGCAGAGAGATTTGACAGAATTCTCAGTTTTGCCACAAATGTACTGTAATTTTCTGCTTTACATATAAACGTGGTCACTTACTACTTGTGTCGTAAAATGACTGTCTGAGGCATTTTAAATTGACAGTATCATATCCGTATTCACCTTTAGAGATGAAAACAAGAAACTTTGTATAGCATTGAACAAGAAACAGCACTGCTTCCACTACTGCAAACTCTAAGCAACATTCAAGTGGTTACCACCCCAAATACAGTTGCCCAAAGCCAACCTTTGCCTCAGAAATGTGCTACTGTTCAAATGAAATGTATAATGACTCTCACACTGCTATTAGATACAAGATCATAGGTATGACTTCAAAACATGCATTCTGTATCAAATTAAATTACTGAAATTTTTATTTTCTACTCATATTCATAATATGAGCAAGAACAAAAACTATTGAGCCATTAATATGACTTTAAAAAGGAAAAAAGGGAAAAAATATGTAACACTGTCATCTGAGATATCTTCTGCGTTCAGTGAGATAAACTTCTGCAGTTGGAAGGTTAATGTACTTCAATATAATAATATTTTTAATGCATGAAAAAATAATTTTAAAATGAGGTTTTAGACTTAGTCTAAATTTTATTCCTGTTATTTTCATTCATAGTATCTCACTTTAAAAATGGAAAAAAAAAAAAAAAACACATTCCAATAAATAATGTATCATCTCCAAAATAAAAGCCAAGTAAAACACATGACAGTATGTGAATTTATCATTGGTATTCATATAAATAAATTCAATATTCAATGCACTGTAATGTGCTATCTTCAAATAAATGCTCATAAAGTTCTCAGAGCATATTGTCTTCCTTCACTCCTCTTCATTAATTCTTCACCATTTTGTTTTATGATGCTCATTTTAGAGGAAAAAAAAAAAAAAAGTTTTATAGTAATATTATCCCTGGATAACAAAAACAAGAATCTCAGATAAAATGCAAAGACATGTCTACAAAACCTCTTACTCCACATGCCAAAAAACCACAATGCTATATAAATATTTTAGGGGTTTGTTACCTTATTTATTTATTTATTTATTTATTTTCCTGTGAGTGCTCTGACTCTGAGGTAAATTGTTTACTGCTATGAGTAGATTTACATGGCATTAATGTCATAAATGAAACAGATGCCTAGCTTTGTTCTTATATTATGATTATAACTGAACAGGATTCTCAGAAAAAAAAAAATTATAATTATTTTTTTATGATTATTTTTATTATGACTATTATTTTATTATGATAGCAAATGCTGCATGTCCTGTTTGAAAGAAATTTAGTGGTAGAAAGCTACTGCTTCTGGTTTTGCCAAGCTCTAAGATACATGAATGATATCCCAAATCTTCTGCTAAAGATAGTTTTTGCCTTTCCTGAATTTCACAGTAGTGACATAATATGGTGATTGGATAAAAGAGAAGAGAAAAATGAATAAATTAATAACACAGATCAACTGAAAATAAATACAAAAATATGACAGTAATTTTGACACTCGCCCATCTGTTGGAGTGCTAATGTTGATAGGTAAATCACTCAGTAAATGTGACAACATTATTGTCTATGCTACACAATGTGGCCTTATAATATAAGTGGTATTTTATATCAACACTGCAGTTTACTGTCTAGGTCTTTAATTTTCCTGTGGATACCAACATATATGGGAAGTAGTGTATACAAATGTAATACAACACCTAAGCTTTTGTTTTTTATATAAATCAAAAAGACATGGTCTCTGGCAATTGCTAATTTGAAGGCATCATTAACTAGTATATTACAATAATCTGACTCACTCCTTTTGTGTTTGAACAGTTCATTACATACTTAATGATCCTGACAAACTGCAGCTCTTGGTTTCCTCTGAATGGAAGGACAAGAATTAAGTTGCTGCATCTGATTTACATACTGGTACAGAGTAGATTTATTTATGATAAAACAGCAATCATTTAAAAAAGAAAGAGTTTGGAAAAATCTCTTCGCTACACCATTCCATTTAGAGGTCCATTTTTATTTCATTTACTCTTTTTATTGTTAAAGGCACTTTTTTTTTTTTTAAGAAAATTATAAACTGAACTTCCACCAATTCTACTTGAATTAAAAGGAAAAAAAGAATATAGAGCTTAAAATTAATGATACCTAAGTAGGTGACAGTGCATGGAACACAAAATGTAACATTACATAAATTAGTCAGGCTTTCAGAATGTGTTTCTTCCTGTTCTATTAGGTATTAGAAATCTGTTATTTTATTTTTTATAGTCTCTGGCTTCCAGATTTTTATTTTTATTTTTATTGTTTTAATAAAACAGGCTCACAGGACATTCAATTTCAGCAGAAGCATGGAGGTGAGGTTATCAGTCTTTATTCATTGGTAGTGTTAGGGTAATATATAACATGAAGAATTATATAAATTCATAATGAATTTGCCATTATACCTAGTTGTGCACTATTTGTATACAGTATTACAAACCAGGATCAATTCCATGCAAGCACTTTTATGTCAGATTCAAGGAAAAGGTAAAATGACTATAAAGCCCAGAGGTCCTAATTTAGAAGTTACATGAACATAAAGTTTCCTGTTGTTTATGTTTAGTGCTACACATGAACTTATGTTGAACTCCCTGAAAAGTAGACAGATACCTGAGATTATTGCAGTATCAGTGAGTAGCGACATGTATTTATTTACTTCTCAACTTAATTTGTTCCTATTAGACACCCAAATATTTTCATATAGAAGTAAATTATGCAAGTATAATTGAATCAGTCAATATGTTATCTAGTCATCTGTGCAGCTCAACCACACAATTACCCATCTCCTGTCATTAAGAGCTACCATTATACCACTCCTGACATACTCATTCCCTACCTCAATCCACAAATATACCATAACTCTTTCTATTTTCTTTTGCATCTTGTCTGTGTTCCTGTAATCTATTCTCTGATCCTCTTCCATTATCCAACTAGGATATCAACATCATTAATTATCAATTTTCTCCTATTTTACCACAGATTCACTAACGGATTTAGGCTTCTTTTAAATATGGTTGTGGAACATGCTCAAAATATGCATTGTCAGTTCTTTAATAGAGGGACACAAAGTCATTGATGCAATATTCTTCTCAACCAGGGACATGATTTTCTGTAGTGCAGATAGGCATTTTACCCACCAATTCTTTAATTTAATATACAGTCTGGGGTCCCAATATTAATATGATGGCTGATTCCAGCTACTAGACTACAGCATTTAATATCTGGAAACCACTTCACCTTCATGTGTACTTTCCATATAGTCCCCAAAATTGTGAAGTTTATTTTGTCTGCCATGATATAAATTCAATAACAGGTAGTCCCTCTTTCACTTCCAATCTCAAGTTAGACTGATAGTTTAATTCTCTACCATTGAATCTAAGTTGTTCTTAGAACTCCTGTTCTTGAAAGGAACGATTTCAGAGAAACCACTGAGCCTGGCATTTCCTTTAATGCAATACTAGCCAAATTAACAGCAGTTCTTGTTCACTGATTTGGGAAGGTTTTTTAAAAAATATCCATCGTATAACTTTTTCATGCTTTGCAGAAAATCCTCCTTCATTTTGCATGTAGACATCTAACTTTGGAAGTTGACTTCAGTCACTTCAGTGACTGAAAAGTAGGTGTCATATTACGCAAAGTCATAGTTCCCAGTTCTGGGGCATAATTGCCTAACGGGAGCAATAGGAGGTTTCTATTTTATAAGCAATGTTATTAGGTATGGGACCTTAGTTCTAAACTAAAAGGTTCAATTATTTAAAGCAGAGCTTATGTAAGTCTTTCATAATCGTCCTGTTGGTGCTTTCAATGCACAGTTACATTGCATTTTTTTTTTAGGACTTTTCTGACATATGAAACAGTTCCAGCTGAGAATCCTCTCCCATGCAGTTCAGGAATAAACAATGTACTATAACTATCATAGTCAGTGGATGACTCTTTTTGCCTTTGGGTGGACTGATGTAATGATTTTGCTCTGTGTTATTTTTTTCTGTAAGTAGTGTTGTTTATTTAGTAGTTCTTTTTCACTACATTATGCCTGTCTTTTTCTATGGAAACATTTGTGAATAAAATCTGACTATACAAGAAGAATTAATTTTGTAATGAATATCACTATGTATAGCCTCATTGAAGTATGCACAGAATTTCTATGTAATAGTATTTTCTCTCATATTTTATTGATTTTATTCAATGTTGATTAAAATGCAAATATAATAATTGATTTAGTCATTACAGTGAGGTTTATTATGCATGAGACACATATCATCATGCTTTAGTCCTGATTGTTTAAGCTTTATATTTACCATTTCCACTTCTGCAGAGTTTAAAATATGTGAGGTTATTTATTTGGAAAGTGTTTTACACATAAAAAATTGGATAACCAAAGAGAGTATATCCACCTTGCCGCTGGGTAGAAGAAAAAAAAATCAGGCAATAAAATGCATTGAAAAAGATTAAGAATCAAGTACTGTAGCACAGAGGAATCACTGTAGTAGGTACCCGATCTCATCACACCATAAATAACTTGCTACAAGGAGCAGTGAGGAATATTAATCAACACAACCCAATTTACTGAAAACCATACAAAATGTCACTCTCACATTTCACATATGGCTTGATATGTCACTGGACAAACAGGAACTTTTTTGTTCATTTTAATTTACTGTGGATGGTATTTTTTTCTCATATTATTTCATTTAGATTTTCTGAAGCTAAAGCAATAAGGAAAATTAAATACAATATTGCAATTGTGTACTTACTTGAAAGGTTGTTTTGGAGTTATTTAGCTGATTAACAGGGTATCTAATTATAGTTTAAGAAATTTAATACCATTGCAACTTGCTGTCTTACTCCCCATATATACTATTAGTAAGAAGGCAGTGCAAAAGATTTTTTCAGTACCAATTAAAGGTGAGGATCTATAATGATTTTTTAAGAATTCAGTAATTGTATTTGTATCATTAAACTGCAACATAACAGATATGTTAATGAATGATTAAAGAAAACATGCTCTAATTGCAGCTACTGGGACTAACATTCAAATTAATGAAAAAATAATCCACTCAGTGTGGAATTTTTCCATTAAATCTATATTAAGCTTAAATTAAAATTTTAGACTAACTACAGTACAGTAAATTATTGTATATTTGAATATTAGCCTTTATATTATAATGTATGGGTAAAAAGCCTAAACCTGGTGGCTAATGCTTGTTATTATTTTAAATAAAAACAAAAACTGAAGCCTGATGATTTCATGTTCTGCTTCTAGTCACAGTATATGCTTGATCCCTGACCTAGCTGGCTGACAACTGGAAGAGTACAAGAACTTTTCATCCTTTCATGGCCAGCTAAGGAGCCAGGCATAAACTAAAGATCTACTGTCTTGCTATGGAATTGACTCAAGACAAAGGGTACGCATGATGAGCTGACATAATTATTGCTATACCCTCTGTGGATCACTCAGAGTATTTGAAATGCAAAGTGAACCAAGTATGTTCTAGCCTAATGCACACAATATTAACACTGATAGTTATAGGCCACAGCCTTTGCACTGAGTTTGCAAAACAGAGGTTTGTCAGACTTGTTTCATCTCAACTTGTGTTGACCCTCCTGGAACTTTGTTTTTACTTGGCTTACCCAAAGAGAATTTTTTTTTCCTTTTTTCTTCTAATGACAAGGTAGCTATGCCTGATTTATTTTATGATTTATTTCTTTTTATTTTCACATAACATAACCATACCTTTATACAAATAGGAGTAGCAAGTGCTTTTGTGTAGAACGAAGCATTTATGACTCTAAGAGAGTGAGGTAGTGTACAGGAATACACTGGTGATAGTTGGGGCCTTGAAAGTGGGAACACAGCTTGCCACGGAAAGGAGTGCAGGCATGGGGTGTAAAGAGAGGCAGTGGAGACCCCAGGGCTATGAAAACTCAGTGAGTTTAAAAAATAAAAATAATAAAAAAATAGACCTAGACCTGAGAATAACTAGCTTTGGGGTAAGAAAACGGAAAAACTATGTAAGACACATAAAATCTACCATGTATAGTACATTTAGATGTAACACAGACTTGCAAACAAATGATGAAAGTGCAAGGGATGGGTAAATACATTAACAAAAATACAAAAGTGACACCAAGTGAGAAAGAATCACCAGCATCATACTTCTCCAGGTGCTGATAACTTGCTGTACACTGCAACCAGACTGAAGCTGTCAACCCAAGGACCCAGTGGTTGAATATAGCACCAGGAAAAAATAATAATAAAAGAGTATGTCAATGTTAAATATATTGTGAGTGATGAGATCTTCTGTAAAACTAGACTTCTTCTTTTTTTTTTGTTCTTTCCTGTAATAATTAAAAAAAAATAAAGATTTTCTTGATTAGATTGTTAAGATTGCAGTTATACTAGCAATAAATTTTTGGCTTTACCAAAAAAGTATGTTTCCTTCTTGCCCACAACACTGTTTTGTACATAATAGTGCTTCACATCTGAAATAGTTACAGTACATTCTTGAAACTCCAGAGTAAATGAACTTCAGAAAACTTTGCTTCTCCCTGAGCCAGCCTTCCCCCCAAAAATTCTGAGTTGTATTTAGTTAATAACTCCAATTCTTAATGATCATTAAAAAAAAAATGGTTTCCAGGTATTCCTATCTTTGTCCCACCGGATAAAAAAAATTAAAAGTGAGAAATGAAAATGAGTTTATATAAAAAGGCAGTTGCATGCCTGTTCACAACAGGTTTTAGAAATGGATTCCCCTGACAGGGGGAAAATCCTTTTCCAGGATGGAAAATTGTTAACTACTGTAAATTAAATAAAAGTGAAAATAGGGATAAACAAAGTCCCAAGCTTCTTAAGTTCTATTTAAAAAGTGAAAACAGGTGTGGTCCAGGAATTCACAAACACATAAATACTGGTGAACCTGGTCACACACTGTCATTTTGCAAAATAACTTTTTCCTATCCACAATAACATAGATAGGAGAAAGGGTTTGTACGTGGTGGTGGTGGTGGTGTGTGGGTTTGTGTGTGAGGGGGGAGGTTGAATGATTTATTATAGCTTTTTAGTCTTCTCCTACTGCATTTTTGTTGAACAATAGCTTTTTTCCTAATTAGTTGGAGGAATCTTCATTGCTACTTTTGCTGATAACTTACTCTGTGAATCTTGTTTTTACCTTGATTCATCTTATCCAGAAATTAAAGATGCTAGCCTTAGGGACTAATGCATATGGTATCCTCCCACTCTGTCACTTCTAAAATTTTGCTAAGAGCTTTAGGTGCACTGCTGCTTGCTTTTGCCTTTCCCTCTGGCTTTTTTAATTGCTCTTCCCTCTTGCACTACACAGTGAATAATAACACATGACCTTTTACTTCATTCTGTTTCTGCATTGTGTTTAGTGAAAGTTCTCCCAATTATGCAGACTTCTGCAGACAGATTGCAGTGCTGACATTTCTATGGAATACTATAACTTTTGCAACATTTTTGTTTCCAAAGGGGAAAAATTGGGCAGACTGAACATTTATTTTTTTAATGCCTTTTTTTTTTTTTTTCCACATCATTTCTTGTCATTTTTAGCCGGCAAAAACAGAGAGGCATCAATCTGCTAACTTCACAGTGCACTATCAACCACTTTATTAGAAAGATTTGAAGCATATCCAAATTTAAGCTCAAGGACACGAGACTAGTTCAGAGAACTGTCATTTGATGCTGCAGGCTATGGCTTTGTTTGCATGACACCTTCCCTGTGTGTTTATTACCATACAGCTAAGTTGTGTTCCCAGCATGGGCAGACATCTTTCCAGTTCACTGATTTCAGAACTGTATCTGAACATGTTCATTCAACAAAGATAATCCCTGGACTCTGCTCTTTTCCCTTAGAATTTGATTCAATCACAGCATAACAGCAATTGACCTGAGGGATAGTAGCAATGCTAAAATTAAATACAGTAATATATTTAAATGCTTTTGGTTTTGTTTTTTGTTGTTCTACAGGTGCTAAAGCAACTAACAAGCACATAACGTATTCTTGTGTAATATTATAATAAGTGTAAAGCAGAAGAAAATACTGAAACTAATGTGACAGCAGAAATGATTTTAAGCAAAATGGCAAACAAGCTATTTGAAGTTACAAGTGAGGTGTGGCAATGTAAAAGTAAGAAATAAATTGCCTAAAGTAAGCAATTGTCAAGAGCAATGTATGTCTGACCACTCCTAAAATACGCATGTCATGCATTAAGGTTTTAACATGTCAAGGAATGCATACTAATTATACTAATTTTTTTTAATGAAGCCAGATAGACTTCATCACAGTCCCAGGACATTCTCTCAATTTTGTCCTAACTGGGGAGATGACTATTTAATAACACATTATTATTTCTGTCTGAATGTGAGTCTACATATTTTTTTAACATATATATGTTTGTTTAATATTTCAATAGGTCACTTTCTGGCCTAAGGTTTTACCCAGTAATAGCATCTTAGGGGCAATTAGATCAAAATTACTGGGAAATATAATCCACGAAGGGTATGTATTTCACTGCCAAGAAGACAGTAATGGCAGAAGGAATTCCATGCTCTCTTTTTTCTGCCACACACTTAAATTAGGATATTGAAGAAGGTAATTTCACTTTTCTGTTCTGCGGTTTAATCAACAGCAAATGGGGATGGTACTTCATTTTCATCCTTATAAACTGTCTTAGATAATCAACACTTCTAAAATGTTGTTGCTTGAATAAAAGTACTCGATAATCACATACTCATGCAATCTATGTGAGAGAAAGGTCTCAGAGCCAGAGAAAGAAGGACAAAAGTAAAACTGCGAAAAGACTGACTGCTTACAGATAAATGAGTATAACCAGTATGTCTACGAAAGTAAAGATTTTTGACAGACCTTTTCATTATGTGTGAAAGTACAGTAATATTTAACGCAACTGAAGCATTAGATTAATTATAGCATAACTTTGTTGTTTACAGCAAACATGGTCTTTTGTAAAATCGAAACAATGATATTATCTGAAGGAAGTAGAATGCATCTCATTCTGATACTGCATATAAAATCTTTATCAGAATTCCTAAATATTATTTCACAGTTCACATTCCCCAGCCATCCAATACTCATTCAGTGTGATTTCTGAACACAATATTCCGTACAATTATGAAAAAGACAAGGGCTAAGTGCATATCATGAACAGATTCCTGCAACTGGATAGGTCACATTCTCAAATCACATTATTTCCTTTGAAAAACAGGCCTAGATCCAAAAAAATGCTTTGGCATCCTCCTTTCTGGGCACTGTAACACCTAATTTTCAGACTTCCTACTTACATAGGTGAACTCCTATCATTATCTCCTCAAGAATCTTCCAATTCAGCAATACAGGCCCTGAAAATTACCATATGAACACTTACATCAACTAAGGAGATGTTATTGCTATCACTTACTGATTTGGGGGAATTTTATTTATTTATTTATTATTTATTTATTTATTTATTTTGCAAAGAGGTCGCCAACCACATCTACCCACTTTACAAAATAGAGAAGATTCAATCCTAACTGTCGCAGTGATACAAAAAGTACACATGACCATTAGGGAGGAACACTGAATGCACTTTTATCTTAGAATTAATATTTGCCTTGTAGCTAGTGTTACAAAACAAAACCAAAAAATGTCCTTCTACTGCATACAAAGGCTCAGTTGAAAGCAGTTAGAATCCAGCATACATACAAATATAAATTTAATATAAATACATTACTATGGTTGAAATATATGTGTATATCATAAATTAGTGAAGCAGAATGTATTTCATCAGATTTGTCAACAGCACTGTTTAAAAAATCTCTTCACTTCCAGATATGAAAGGACTATTCAGACAGTCATGAAAAATATTAACAGCTTTAAGAGAAGGCAATAGCACTGTATCACTAAATAAAATTTAATTCCAGTTCTCTATATTCCATTGTAATGAAAAACCCACTGAGTTTTCAGTTTAAAAAGCCATCTGTGGGAGAAGCTTTAACATGAAGATTATTATTCACAATAATCCAAGACATAAAGGACTGTGAGCAGAACATCAGAAATCACATCCCAGTTGCCTCCTGTAAAAAAGCAGCAATAATAAACCCTGTTAAAAGTAGAGATTTTGTTTTATTAAAACAACTGGAGTTTCCCTGGCTGAACGTGCAACTTCCAGCACCCCATAGCGCACTCAGCATATAGCTTTGGCCATAAATTCTCATTGTCATTTACCTTTTTTTACCAACAGCATATAGTTCCTTCCCTCTAAATGCAGACCACAAATGATTTATATTACATATTGCATTGCTATTATGTCATGAAACATAATACACGAAACTTCTTACTGTTTTTAACATGTAAGAAGTACGTCAGGTGAAACCTTTGCAGTTGCGTCAGGGTATGTGCAGCAGAGGTTTAAAAGCTTCACATACAGCCGGAGAACTTGTTTGGAGATGACCCTGGAATTAACATAATGAGACATTCTTGCTCTACAGTGTGATAATATATGCCATTAATATGATTCCTTATACAGTAAAAACCATCAGACATATAAAATTTGATGAAAGTTTTTGGACATGGAAGCTGTATTTCTCAAATACCTTTGAGGGGAATCACTCTTGCTTGCACATTCCTCATAATGAAACAGACATACCACATAATTGAAAAGTGTATCTTATTTTATCTAGAAACACCAAATTAGAATTTTGTTTCCATGTTAGAATGTCGATTACATTGTCCCATAGGATTAAATTATTTTGAAATAAAGTGAATGTCAGAGAGAAAAAAAGCTGCAGAACTATTTATTCACCTCACCACCTTACACTTTAGCATGATGAGCAGACAGCTAAAGTATAGTTTTAATATATACATACATTGAACATATACATATACATACATATACATACATATGTATATACATACATATGAGAGGGGAGAGGAAAATAACCCCTTTTTAAAATGTTATATATAGTCTGTTTAGCTACCTTATTTCAAAGAAGAGTGCTCAGATCCTTTTGGAAATATGGTCTACAACAAGACAGTTGTTGAACAATGAAAATTAAAGTATGCAACCATCTATTTTCCCAGCTGGAGGATGTGTTAGTAATATATACAGTCAAATTCACTGTAGTTTTACAAAGAAATCTTTCCTCTAAGCCTTGAGTTTTCAAGTTGCTAGCATTTGCCATTGTGATAAGATGTCAGGCAAGTCTAAGGCATGAGATGGCTATTGCTTATTTAGAATTGCATGCAAATATTCGGATACTCTCCCTGCAATCTGTTTTTGAAGAATTATACCTCCTCAAATGGTGTGGCTGATAATAAAACAGTTTTCAAATGCTGTATCCAGAAACCAGTGGGGTATGCTGGCCAGCAAGACAACCAACTCTATAATTTTTTGGTCCAGTGGCAAAGTGTCCATCACTGAGCTTTACCTGGGCTGCCACAGGGTGAGCTTATGGAAGAGAGGCTACAAACCTCACCCAGATGTCATGCCCTGATGCTTGTCAGCTGTGCCTGCCTTTGCTATACAGCACTGGTGTAGGTATGTGTGTTTCCTTGCCACTCCCTTCAAGTAATCTTCCTTACCATTAAATTTCCCCCTCTGCCAGGATGTCATTTACTCCCTTTCCATTCTCTTGTTCAGACCTGCTGTTTCTGTTACACTCCTCATGTCAGACGCATGTGTGATTGCTGCCAGCCCCAGGTCACCACAGGGAACAGGCAAGCCATCAGAGTTGCTTCGTGCCAAGAAGGTGCACTGCTGAGGAGACTCAGATGGCAACTGCTTGCCTCCAGAGGGGCCAGGAAGAAGTGGGGTTACCATATTGGGGCTGGGAGCAATCAGGTCAATAGAGCCACCCCATCTCCTGATGTGTCCCTGCTCTGCCCCTGGCACAGAGGTGTTGGGGTGGGGGAGAAAAGGGGTTCCCAGCCATGCAAGAAAGACAGGGTCCTGCCCCCTTCTCTTTGGGTCCAGTGCAACAGAAAAAAGAAAATATTAATTCTCGTGGCAATTAACTACTCCAGGGGATGCTGATCTCCTCTCTGCTTTCCCATAACTCTGTAGACTTCTCTCATGCCCATGCCCCCAGTTTTGAACACCACCCATTGATCATCTCTGTGACCCACAGACCTGTCAGGCAGGGACAGAAGGTGGGAGCAAGACCCCAGGCTGGACCCTCTCTTCAGGGGCTGTTGGGCCTGAAACCAGCACAGGGAGCACCATCTCCATTCCTGTTGCATGACCTGGTGCCCCCTTCCTTCTCCCTCCGTGGCTGCAGTGATGACAGTGGAAAGTGAAGAGAGAGGAAAACAGGCAGCTGAAAATGCTCAGGGTGAGGTCATAGATAGGTTTGTGACGGATGCTGCTACAATAAATGCACTTAAAACACTGCATCAAAGCATTGCTTGGTATTTTGTTTAGTTTTATTTGTTTCTAGAAACCAAATATATATATACTGGCAATACAATAACCTTAATCTTTGCAGGAAGAAAGAAAGAAAAAAAAAATGAAAAAGGAACTGTGAAATTGCTGAGATTTTGCCACATATATAATTTGAGAAAAGTATCTCAGTGTAGTATTCTCTATAATACAATATAAAGAATCCTCTGTAATAGAATATAAATCTGTGGTATGCTTTTTTTAAGTTTGGATTTTTGAGAAGTACTAGGTAATGAGCTTGATCTGTATGCATCACTGAAACAGATGCACCACTGGTAGGTAAAACTGTAAAAATGATAAAGGAATGAATTAGGCTGGAAAGTTCAAACTGTGTATCATGATGAATCTGTGATACACATATAATACAAGGTTAATTCTTATGCTTGTTTCATGAACTATTTGTTGCTCTTTTAACTAAATAGAAAAAAAAAAAACAAACACAAATAATGCCACCAGCTAACCAAATGTTTGATTATTAAATGCTTGTTTAAATGATTTACGCTACTGAGTCATCAGTTGAAGAACAGTATAACTGTAAAAAGTGTAGTTCTCTATGGCTGTTGAAAGTACTGCACTGTTATCTAATTTATCCTGTAACAATTTCTATTACCATATCTTTCTTCACAGTTTATGATTCTTCAATTATATCGTAATTTACTCCAGACGTGGTTGCTTATTTAGTAATCTTATTATATTTCCTTCTAACATTCAAATACCCTATTTTTAACTTTTTATTTCTCATTTTGTTATGTCTTCCTTACAGACTTCTCCCAAAGTGGTGGCTAATGTCAAGTCTGTTTTATGCTCAGACTACATTCCTTGCCTTGCTTCTCTCTTTATTTTCTATTTTTAACAACGGTTGATAAATCCAGAAGATAAGATTGTCCAGATCATTGGTTTGAGACCCTTTACTTCCTTTATACATAGGGGTCCAAGGCACAAACCTCATTCCTGTAAGAATGCAGAAACTGCCCTCTTCTGCTGGCAATGGTCACATGCTTTCCCTTGCACTCCTGAAATGAAAACTACACTTCTGGTTGTAAACCATTTAAACCCAGCAACAAACTACTCTATCTGCTTTAGGGGACAGTCTCATTCCAGTGAAATTCCATCTCAATATATGGAAATTTTGTTTACAGTAGACAGAGATTTGCCAGAGTGCCTATAGTTACCAGCTCTCATTAACAATCCCAGTGCAAAACTTGCACTGTATATTTTGCAGTGCAAAATGCTTTCTGCTGTACACATGACAGAAGCTGCCTGCACCACTGCAGTGGACATAACAGGGTCATTTCTGGCACAGCATTTCTGGGAAACTTCAGAGGTAGCGTGCAATGAAAATCCCTGTTTCTGCTTAGAACTTTCTGTCTGGAGCTGAAGGAGAAATCCTAAATCCCATGATGTGATTGCTTAACAAATGATTTTCTCTCTCTTGTTCCCACTTTTGATTCAAAGTAGTGCTCTCCCATGTTGAAGATATAAATGCAGCATCAGTTGCAAAATCCTCTTATTTTCCTGTGGTATGTGTTGGGAATTCCTATGCTGTCTGCATCTAGACTTACAAAAAACCAACATATTCCAAAAGAAATGATGGCATGTACATTGTTCATGTTTGGTCTGTGCAGAGTTTGGCCTCAGCAATTCCATGGGGTTGATGTCTTAGACTTGTTCAGGCAATCTAGTACATGTAACTGGTATGACATTGTCATCTCCCTCAGCTACTCTATTCATATTCTTTTGAGACAGACTAGTAAGTATACTGTGAAATGTGAAGAAAAAGTAGATATATAGCAGATAAAATACTTAATTGAAGGTGAAACCTGGAAGACAGTTTACTATTGTTAGCAGAAAATGCCATCCATAAGACAGGTTCTCTCTTCGCTATTACTCCCTTTGATCCTATAGTACATAAAAGCCTGTATCATCCTTCAAAGCCCATCACAACCACTTCTTAGATCAGGGTTTAACAAATACTCTCAATCACAAATAAGAAGATTTTCCTAGGAAACAGAGGTGTTAAACCAATTTGATACTTAGTTTAAAATTCTGCATACATTCTACATACATTTTCAAGTACATCTGGCAGATACTAATTCAGTATTAACCTGACACCAGCAAAGTGATATTTTATAAATCTTATAATAGATAAATGAACAGCAATAAAACTTTCTTAATCACCAGGGTTAAGTTTCCATTTGTGAAAAAACAACAAAATACTGTAACACAACCAAGGCATTAGTTCATATCATTCCAGTTTCCCACGTGGTAGGTTTGCCTGGAGGTTTTTGAGTGTCACAGGTTACATTCAGAAAATTATTAGGTGACTTTGGAGTGGTGGGGGAAGAATGACAATGTATTATGCATGCTGAATTTCTGATGAGACAGAGACAGTTGGTGTTCCTGCCAGCCTACATTGGAGCCTTGGCTCCTAACCCTCACAGATTTTTGGGATTCCAGCTTCCAGCATCGCCATTTGCCTCCATATTGCTCTGCAACAGGGCTAGAAACCCTGGGGCTTATGTCTGAACTGTGAATTCAGAGTCTGTATTTTCAACCTCAATTTTATTTTTAAACCTTTTTACACTTTTTCCTGATTTCCCTTTTGCAGAAAAAAAAACAACAACTAATTTTTAATTCAAAAATGTCACTTTTTTTTTTTTTTTTTTTCAGAATCCAGAATCTCTCTTTTCCTGGAGCAGAAATTCTGTTTTCAAGAAGTTTGGCATCACAAGTCTTGAGTTTTAATATTCATGATATCTCAGCAACCCCTTTGATAGACAGACAAGTAAAAACTGGGAAATTTTATGTGTATTTTAATTTACATCATTACTAATTTGAGTGGTATCTAGCTGTCCAAGAGAGTCTTAACAATTTTCAAATAGCAGCAAATATTGGTGACTTCTACATTGCCTCTGTGACAGAAGAGAAAAAATAAATAAATCTGGAGTCTGCTTTTTAGTACAATTTGTATTTACTTATATCTTGTAACATACTCGTAGGACACTTTTTCGGGGAATCCTGACCATAACATATTCCTGAAGGTGTTACATTCAAAATAATAAAAATATTGTTCATGGACAAAAAGGAAGCAGATCTTATATATAAGTAAAAACAATAAATTTTTGTTTGCTTAATTGAAATCTTTAGTCTAATCATTACTGGTCTACTGTTAGAGAAGAAGAGAGATTACTAATGTAGTTTAAGTTATACATCACACAATCCGTAGCTTCTACACTTTTTCTTGGTGTTATGCTCACCCTTCCTTTACTCCTGGTGGTGCTCAGTGGTCTCACTCTGATGGTGATGGTGCTTGGAGAGTGTAGGGTGATTAGTCAGCATCTGGAGTCCTTCTCCAGGAGGAATATGATATTCATACTGCTAGTTTCTTCTTCCTCATTACAGGATCCACTTGTGGTCATTTTTATGTGTTTGCTAACATTCCTTTACACCTTTCCCTTTCTTCATCAGTTTGGAGCCCCATGTTGCATTCAGGTGCCTTTTATGTATACTTAGCATGGTAAATTAACCCTGGTATGCAGCCAGGCCCATGGAACCACTCAGTCTCCTCAAGTGGGATGAGGGAGAGAATTGGAAAGGTGAAAGTGAGAAAACTCATGGGTTGAGATAAAGACAAATATAAGAGATAATAAGAAAAGATAATAGGTAAAGCAAAAGTCTTATTCCTTTTGCTTAATAAGTAAAACAAAAGCAAAGCCAAATAAGGAATTCATTCATTACTTCCAGTTGGCAAGCAAGTGGTCAGCTATTTGCAGTAAAGCAGGGCTCATTATGCACGGTGGTTACTTGGGAAGACAAATGCCATCACTCAACCACCACCACCCTCTTTCCCCCAGCTTTCATTGCTGAGCATGAGGTCATATGGTACAGGACATCTGCTTGCTCTGTTTACGTCAGCTGTCTTGGCTGTGTCCCCAGCCCACTGGCTGGCAGGGCAGTGTGAGAAATAATGACTTGACTTGATTTTGACTTGACTGTACTGTACTGTACTAGACTTTACTTTACTTTACTTTACTTCACTTTACTTCACTTTTTAATTTAATTTAATTTAATTTAATTTAATTTATTTTACTTGACTGTGTAAGCATGGCTCAGCAACAACTAAAACATTGGTGTGTTATCAGTATCGTTTTCATCACAAACCCCAAACACAGAACTATACTAGCCTCTATGAAGAAATTCTGCACTACCCTAGCCAAAATCAATGCAATTAAATACAATTTATTTGTTCAAAATAATTTGTTTGTTCTCTATTTTACCCTCCAAAGCAGTTTTGTCCAGCTCCATGTTTACATTTCTTAAACTGACCGTGGAAGGGGTGTATATTTCTGTGGGATTCCCAGTGCCAACCCTCTGCCCTATCTCTCTCTATCCAAGGCCTGTACTCCTCTACTCCTCACTGTGTCTGTTCTCAAAACCTTTGCTATTGTATAGTACCAGGTCTGTATTTCTCCATACTTCATCATTATGTTCATCACAAACGTCATTCTACCTGCTTGTACCTGCTTGTTACTGTTATCTGTACAAGCCTATGGTAGTATCACACTAGAATACAAAAAAGCAAATGACCCTTAGATAGCAGGTCAACTAGAGAAATTATTGTCACAGCTAAACTAAGTAAAACAAAGCCACGGGCAGATTAAGAAAACTTCAGACAGAGCTGACCCATCACACCTTGATCTCAAGGCCTTGCTAATTCAGTACAAATCTCATGGCTAGCTGCTAACAATTGCAATACTATGCTACAGGGCTACATGGTTGCAATGAACAGGGAACAATTTTGCATTCAGAATTGAACCTAATTAAAGTGATTATGGTAAAAATAAAAGTTTTGTGCCTCTAACCACAGCTTTGGAAAAAGAATCATGCCATGAAGTATTTATTCAGAAATTTAACAGTTTTCACACTGAGTAAAATATCTTGTAAGACTGCCAAAGTTCTGTAAAGTATCAGCTACCGTAGGAAATGCAAAATCTTACCATAAGCTATTAACTTTAAGTCTTCCCTGCTTTTATGTTTCTGCTTCTGTTTCCAATCATCTTTTTCACTTTTGTTGTTTTCTTGTTAATTGCTTCTCTTTTTTAAAGAATCTTTCAGAATTTTTGCTCATTATACTGAGCACTGCACTGTCCTTAATAAGGTTAAATAAGGAAAGAGAGGATGGAATATGTCAGGGTATAGCCATAAAGTGGCAATGCTGCATGCATAATTAGGATAGGAGGAACCAGCTGGTAGACCACAAACAAATTGCTATGACAAAGGACTTCTTCTAGTAAAATACATACTTTACAAGAATTTGCGTAAAGACTAAATTCATTAATAGTTTCATTAACAAGGTCTCTTAATTAACATTCATAGGCCTACTACTGCATCATTACAACAGAGAGGTTAACTTAAAACCTGTCTCAGCAGGTCATGAGATATTACATCTGCAAGACTGTATTTAACTTCAGTTTTAGGCAGCAAAGTTTATTTGCATTAACTTTTTCTCCTTCAATCAAGTTTACTTAAAGCCCAATGGGCTCTTCACTGACTGAAAACCTGATGGTGTTACTACGATTTTTGTTTTGTTATAACTCCCAGATTTAAATTAGTTCAGACTTGTAGAAATGAACAACTGGCTTGTTTTTAGCTTACCGTGTGTTTTCTATGTGACTGATCTTCAGTTTAAAAAAGTGTTGCTTGTCACCTTGTCTTTCCTATTGCATTACAAAGCAGAAGCAATCTTCTGGAAGGAGGAATAAAGGGGATGCAGCCTCCCTGAGAGCAACTGGATTTATTTCAGTGTACACTAATTTTCAATTGAGATTCCTGAGAGGAACACATAAGTTGCAGCAGACAGGCATCAGAGAAAAAAAAAAAATCAGAATCAAAAGACTTTTTTTTTTTTTTTTTTTTTTTACAGGCAGGTTGTGTAGCCTGGAGAAAAAATAAATAAATAAAATAAAACTCAGTGCAGAAAGGAGAGTTCTGGTTCTGGACACAGTGTTCAGTAGCAGTTTATTCTGTTTATGTTATAATTAAACACAAATTAGTAGACTGGAAAATTTTGCTCTCTCTGGTATGCTCACTCAAAGACAGAACATTTCTCTTCAAAACTTTTAACAATTTTGGACTGCTGACTCAAATAATAAATAAACAAATAAATAAATAAAATCAAAGTAAAGTATCATTTGTTTTAACATGCATAAAGAAGAACCTTTTTATCTTACATATTCTCTCTTAATGGGTCCAAAATAAAGATGAGTTTTGCTATCTGTTGCCTGATATTCCATTTACATTTCAGTGTGTTTAACACTGAGTTCTTCCAGTAGTTCCTTCGTATTTTTTTATTATTTTTTTTTTTGCCATTGTCTTTTATTCCTTTTTGCTTCTCCCTTATATTACTATAATTTTTATTTCAGTCTAGTTTTTCTTTGTTTATGATCATCTGCTCTGGCTTTTGAGAAAAATATATTGTAAATCAACTCTTTTGTTTTCTTTGTTTTCTATTTTTTTTGTTGTTATTTTCAATCATCTCTTGCTATTTATTTGTCATATAAGCATCTATAATTCTACCATCACAGATTAATCTGTCAATATAATCACTACTTAAGGTGGCCTGGTGCTTCTCATGGAAATGGCATATTTCTAATTGCATGTAGCCATGCCAAACTGTAGCTACACAGAATGAAATTTTCCTTGGTAAATGTTCCATGTTGTGTCTCGTATGAATGTGTTACTATTGCTATTAAATACGTAGAAGGGAAGTACATATGATACATTCCATCAAATATAGCTGTCATTTGTGATATTATAACAAGTAATATAATATAATTGGACTGTAATTAATTAATTCTTAAGAAGAATTCTCTCTGAAGCAAGGTTTTGGCAGATTAGAAGTCATACGTGCTTTTCACTGACACCTTAATTCTGTACTGAAACTGTAAAATTTGTTCAAATTATAAAACTTTCACAGAATCACAGAATCATCTAGGTTGGAAGAGACCTCCAAAATCACCTAGTCCAGCCTCTGACCTAACACTAACAAGTCCTCCACTAAACCATATCACTAAGCTCAACATCTAAACGTCTTCTAAAGACCTCCAGGGATGGTGACTCAACCACTTCCCTGGGCAGCCTATTCCAATGCCTAACAACCCTTTCAGTAAAGACGTTCTTCCTAATAGCCAACCTAAACCTCCCCAGCACAACTTTAGCCCATTCCCCCTCGTCCTGTTATCAGACACGTGGGAAAATAGACCAACCCCCACCTCACTACAGCCTCCCTTAAGGTAACTGTAGAGAGCGATAAGGTCGCCCCTGAGCCTCCTCTTCTCCAGGCTGAACAATCCTAGCTCCCTCAGCCGCTCCTCATAAGACTTGTTCTCCAGACTTCTCACCAGCTTTGTTGCCCTTCTCTGGACTCACTCGAGCACCTTGATGGCCTTCATGTAGCAAGGGGCCCGAAACTGAACACAGTACTCGAGGTGTGGCCTCACCAGAGCCGAGAACAGGGGGACAATCACTTCCCTAGCCCTGCTGGCCATGCTGCTTCTTATACAAGCCAGGATGCTGTTGGCCTTCTTGGCCACCTGAGCACACTGCTGGCTCATATTCAGCCGACTATCAACCAATACTCCCAGGTCCTTCTCTGCCAGGCAGCTTTCTAACCACTCATCTCCCAGCCTGTAGCTCTGCCTGGGGTTGTTGCGCCCCAGGTGCAGGACCTGGCACTTGGCCTTGTTGAACTTCATACAGTTGACCTCAGCCCATCGGTCCAGCCTATCCAGATCCTCCTGAAGAGCCTTCCTACCCTCGAACAGATCGACACACGCACCTAACTTGGTGTTGTCTGCAAACTTACTGAGAGTGCACTAGATCCCCTCATCCAGATCATCGATAAAGATATTAAAGAGAACTGGCCCTAGTACTGAGCCCTGGGAGACTCCACTAGTGACCGGCCTCCAACTGGATTTAACTCCATTCACCACGACTCTTTGGGCCCGGTTACCCAGCCAGTTTCTAATCTTTGAACCTTTGAACCAGTTTCTAAACTTTGAACCATTTCAGTCAGTGTATTCCTAACAGAGACATGATAAGACTTCAGAGGCTACATTTTTAGTAACTTTATGTGTTTTGTGCAAGCCTCCATAACTTACATATGAAGATAGTTGACACATGCCACTGGCACAGAATGACTAAGTGGTCTTTTAAAAACTACAGGACTTACCCATGAACTTCTGTTGCCAGTAATGCAGCTGGAAAGAAAATCTTGGAGAATGCCATATAGTGCCAGCTCTATCCTTCTCACTGAGTCTAGCTTCATTTACCTTTATGAATATACATACAGAAGGAAAGAAGAATAGGTTTAAGTCTGTTGGAGAAGGTGAATCAGAATAGAAAACTGCTCAAGAAAAAGAAAAAACACACACACACAAAAAAAAAACACTCATAGAAATGCTCACAGACCTCTTGAGTTACATTAACATATATAGATATCACACCATTAACAATCTGAAGCCTTGACAAAAGAAATGAGTATAAAAGATTCTAGAGAAATTTACCCTTTTCTTCTTTCTAGCTTACATGAATACTTTATATTACCTTTGACTCTGACTTATAAGAAATACTTTTTTTTTTTTTTGGGGGGGGGGGGGGGGTTTGTTTTAAGTAACCTGTAAATGTTCAGAGTGAATGTTACTAGAGACTTCATTAATGTATATATATATCTGAGGGGAGGGTGTCGAGGGGATGGAGCTGGTCTCTTTTCTGTTGTGCCCAGTGACAGGACGAGAGTCAATGGGCACAAACTGAAGCACAGGAGGTTCTGGCTCAGTATGAGGGGACACTTCTTTACTGTGAGGGTGACAGAGCACTGGAACAGGTTGCCCAGAGAGGTTGTGGAGTCTCCATCTCTGGAGATATTCAAAACCTGCCTGGATGCCATCCTGAGTAGCATGCTCTAGGTGATCCTGCTTGGCAGGGGAGATGGACTCGACGATCTTCAGAGGTCCCTTCCAACCCCACCCATTCTGTGATTCTGTGATTCTGTGATTCTGTCATTTTGTGATTCTGTGATTGACTTAGTAATCTGAGACTCCGCAAAAGTTTTCACTTGTGAACAAAATATGTAAAGGCTCCTAAGGGAGCTGAATGCAGTTGAATGTCATGACCACACAAAGAAACAAGAGAATTTGTTCTAGCATGGCACTTACAATGGTTCATGTGACTACTTTCAAAGATTTAGAACTGTAAAACACTATGAACAACATACATATTGTTTAAAGCAAAGGCTTCTGTTTGCGCATCTTTGTGTATATATTATGTATGTACCTACTAATGCAAACTATGCACAAACTGCTGTGTATTCCTTAAAAAGATACATTACATTGGAATCTAGGCAGACAATATATTTGTAATAAAAAATAATTACAAAGTAAAGGTGATTAATCCCAAGAGATAATAAAGAATTAGACTAATAAAGAATTCATTGAATGTAGCTTGGCCAAACTGAGGTGCAGAAGTGCACAACTAATCCTGAGCTGTGACCACAATGGACAGCCTGAGCATTGGAACAAGGAAATTTTATTGGTTTCAATGCAGTATGTTTCTATCTGCCTATCTCTCATCTTTGTTGTTACCATTATCTCAACCTCATGTTTTGAACTTCATGGTCAAAGAATGCTTTGACCATGTGAAAACCTAAGTGGATATGCAGACTAAAATGTTGAATAGAAGGAAAATATAAACTTCTAAGGATTTGTAGAAGACATTTTCAACTGGGAAAACAGAAACAAAATTTAATAGTAATCTAGTATACTCAGAATTTACCAGAATCTTTCACAGGTTCACTTGTCTGAAACCAATAGGTTAAGAAGACTTTCCTTTATATAATAAAATTATTATTGGTAGAATGAATTAAAGGCTGAATAAAATACTGTCAGATGGATTTAAAGAAACTGACATAAATGGAGACTCTCCTCTAAGATATATATGAATTTCTGAATATTTTAAAACACATTACATAAAATTGATAAACTTAAAAAAACAGATATATATCATTCTGTTTTAAAAACAAAAGACAGAACTGGGGAAAAAAAAAAAGAAAAAAAAAAGAAAAAAGAAGAGATTAATTTAAACCCTGAAAAAGCAGGTCTCAATACAATTATGTAACATTAACTTGTATAAAAAATAGGTGTGTATTTGAGTAAAAATATTTTACAAGTCTAATATTGTACATGTAGCCATCTTATCATCCAAAATAAAGAAAAACATATTTGTTAGAGCCTAGAAAGTTGAAGATAGAAATAGATATCATCACTAAGAGAGTTTGCCAGTTACAAGGTTTTTGTTTATCTTATTTTTCATTTTTGTCTTCATGTGTAAATTCATGTAAAAAAAATAAGGAAAAATAAGAATCTGCTATAAGCACAGTATTCAGGGCTTGACTTTCTGAATGTTTTTCTTTGTTTATTTGTTTTTCTTATGTTTCCAGTCTCAGTATTTCAGTTTCCATTCTAATATATTTTCTCATAACTTTTGCAGTGGACTATGCTAACCATTGTCAGAAATTACATCAGCTGCTTATTTCCGAAAACTACAATATCTAAAATCTGAACACAAAACCAATGACTAATCCATTTCTAAACTTGTAAAAGTTTACTTTAATATGCTTTCATTCCCACAAATCTTTGTACTTCCTGAAGTATGTATTCAAAGATACCACAACAAATGTAGTTCTCGGAGTATTGTGGAGTTCACTACAAGAACATGAAAAACATGGTTGAATCTCAGGGGGAAAGCTTTTTCTTGGAGATTTCCAGTCTTATCATGGAAACCCAAGAGATTGGGTTTAGTTGCCCAAGGTACCTGAAGCAAAAACAATACATCAAATCTTAGGGCTTAGACCACAAATTTTAAAGATTTTCTGTTGAAAGGAATAATTTTGCCCAGAAAATATGAAATCTCAGAATAAGAAAATTCATTTCCTATAACAGGCAAGCATGCCTGTTATGCATGCTTTCATTAATTACTGGAAAATGTCCTGGAAATCTGTGAACAAAAAAACACAGAAGTGTGACAGTATGGATATGAAAAAGACAGACTCTTAGATCAAGAAGCAGGATCTAACAGATGATGAAAAATGAATGAACAGCATGAAACAAGATTTCCACCTGTCTATGATGTGACTTGCTTATTGTTATACACATATCTTGTCTGCTTCCTTACTTTCTTACATACATATATTTGCATATCAAGTATTAAAACTTGATATATGTAAAAAGAATAGATGATAGTAATTAAAGGAAAAGAAGCAGAGAAATTGTGAGGTAATATATTAAATTCTAACTATTATATACTTAAGTTTAAGAAGAGTATTTCAGGTACTCAATGGAAAATGTGAAATAATTGTTGTAGAGTGAAACAAACAAGGCAGATTCTTCAGAAGTTCCCACAGTGAATCTACTTACGCAGAAGTCATGCAGAAGTTTGGCACCATCTCTGGAAGGTATAGGAAAACCCTAGGAAAAAATGTGTTTTGTTTTCAGTAGTGAAGAAGAATGTTAGTTTCTGACTATTAACGCCTCCTTCTTTCTGGAGGAAATCAATCTTCTTCAAATTTATGTATTTATGTACTGTATTTATTTCAAAAATATGTATTTTATCAAGTTATATGTAACTAATGTTACATATAAACGTTTTAAACTCTGTAGGACTTTTACTTCTCTTTTCAAGTTGTTAAACAAATTGATAAAGGATTTTTTTTTTCAGTTTCTTTTTCCCTGCAGAGAACAGAAATTAAATAACAGATGATATTTTGTCTATGAATATAATACTTTTTCTTTTTCTTTTTTTTTTTTTTTAAAGGCCAACATGTCTATTCAAACTTCTTTTTTATATATATATTTTGTAAGTCTTGTTCTTTGTGGCTAGTACGTTATAAGGAAATGCCTGTCCTTTTCTCCTATGTAGAAGAAACATATAGGATCCAAGTCAGCAACTATAAACATGCTTATCTCTAGCTAACAGTTAAATAACTTTATTAATAACGTTGACATTGCTGATCTTTTTTACAGGTGAGTTTTGAGGTGGTGCATAGCCAGCTATGTTTAAGCAGAAGGACATAAGGCTATTCCTTTATTTAGTCCAAATGGATGTCAGATTTTACTTCTACGAGCTTCAGCAAAACTTGCCCTGTCCTTAAGCATGATATTTCTCACTGTAAAATGTACCCATTTTTCTGTTCTAGCTCAAAACACTGTAATAACATCAAAAAAAAAAGGATGTTTTTGACAGAAAAAAAATAGAAACATTTTATATCATTTATATCATTAACAGGATATAAAGTTTGTGGGATTCTAATTAGTTACAAACATCACCTATGCACAATATATAAAAGCAACCCATTAATCTTTTACATAATAAATATTATTTTGGATAACTCTAATATATTTTATACTACATCGTTGTTTTACAATGGAATATCATTAATAGAATTGACACAGCTGTCGTGGAAAAGCTGGAAAATATGGCATTAAGGACAGATGGATAGATTAAAGATGCTTGGATGGATGGATGGATGGATGGATGGATGGATGGATGGATGGATGGATGGAAGGAAGGAAAAAGTATTATGTCAGCAGAGAGGACATCTTCTGGCAACTAACTGGATTGAGGGCAGATTTAAGAGACTTCTGAAATTAGGAGCAGAAAACAACAACAACAACAACAAACATAAGAATTTTTTACATCTAGATAGACCACATCTTTTCTCTTTTTGATCCTCCTACTTTGAGGGATAGTTATCCTACTCAGAAAGGAAAAAATTTGGTAATGTGTTTTTCTCCATTTCAGACCTTGCTCTCCTGTAATAGAAGAGCCAGTACTATTATTTTTGTGTTGACTCAGTGCTTAGTTTGTTATTAACCATGAACATACCCTTGGAATAGGACTGTAGTATCTCTGTCAAGACCAAGACACAGCAAACAGAATGCACTCTCAAGAGAATTTAGAGCACAATTAGTTCCTGGTATTTCTGATTTCCCTGAAATTATTCATAATTTTTCTATTGTATTAAGAAAAGCAGAGAATACTTATGTTCCCTGAAAACAAAGACATTTAAATTCTGTAGTTGTACCAACTAATTCTGTTGGTAGTGGCTTTTCCCACTTTCTAGCAGGATTTAGAAAATCTGAGATGTTGAAGGGTACCTATTGGGAAAATATCCTTGAATTATGCTGCAATGGAGAAAAAGAGTACAACAATAATTACAGAATACATGTAACAGTTTCCGTCAAAATTCTAATATGATATGAAAACTCAGGTAAGTAGCTGCATCCAAGTTGTGCTAGAAAATTAGACAATTTTGGTTTAGGTGATGAGACCATTAACAGAGTTTCCCTGTGGCTAGAGACACTAGAGACAAGGGTGGGAACATGGTTTTCTTCTTTCTACAATTATTAGATCATCATATATCTTGCAGTAGTATTATCTTTAGCTAGGGAATTTAGAGAAGAAAAGGAAGAAAGAAAGGAGAGAAGAAAGGAAGATAGAAAAGAATTGAGAATTACCGAATTTCAGTTATGTTCCTTACAGCCTTTGCACTTGCTGAATCACTTCCAGTGGGCAGTATACTGCCCAGTATTTTAGTTTCTGAATCATGTTTTCCTTTTCAGAATCATGGAAAAGATAGAGCAAGTAAGCTTACAGAGGGTCTCATAAAAATAGGGGTTTCTAGAATTGACAAATACAGTGAAAGGAAGACTTTTTTTTTTTTTTTGTTACCCAAAGAAAACTTGTAGTATATGACAGTGTAAGTCAATACATCCCCAAAAGATTATCCTGTAATATTGTGTATCTTTTTTCAAAACAGGACTGACAATAATATTTTTGCAATAGTTGTTATAGCCTTTTTTCTGCTTCATTAATTATTACAAAAATAATAATTTATTGTGTAAGATCAAAGTCAAGGATATATATCAGATGGTTTTGGAACATTTGCTGCCATAGACACAGATGATTGTAAGATAATTGTTCTACATGGTAGTAAGAGAGACCACCTTTGGATAAGCTGTTAAAAACTCTCAGGACAGAAGAAAGTTGCATTGTTTTTTATTTTTCTTAGTTCTTTATTTCTGATCATTTTTGTTTTGTTTTCTTAACTTCTTTTAGCTTAATTTGTTCTATCATTCATCTTCTAACACTGCTGGTGGCAGGGAGAATACAAAATGAGTGAGTTTTAAGGGAAATGTTATAGAGTTGTATAGTGATAGAGCTTAAAAGATACTAGCTTAAAATTCCCAGTGTAAAGCTCGCTTTCTCTCCTCTAGGCAATTGCATGAGATGAATTATGTACTCTATTGATAGCAATAGATTACCTTCTGATGGAAAAATAGGAATAAACAAGTATCTGTATAGGTCCACAGCACAGTTCAGAAATAGTAAACCACTAAATATCTAAGGAACATTAGTGCAAATATTTTATTTTAATGCTGTACAAAGGAATAGGAAAATAGCAAGAAAAACAGTGGGGTAGAATAAATTAAAATAAGTAGGCTGCCACAGAGGTACCTTTATGTTTTGTTTAATTTAAACAAAATATGAAACTGTTATAGAAAGATTCTGATGTGATGAGGACCATCTGTTCTTATTTTGTTATATAATGATTTGCATAAAATCTATTAAGTTTGTTGTATTGCATGCTTCAGGAATTTAATAACCCAGAATTAAGTATGATATACAGTACATGGCTACAGATTGTAATAAACAAGAATTGTACTTCTGACTGCATATAGAAAAGAATGTGTGATTTTTAGTAAAATAAAGCTATTGCAACCTATTTCTTTTTGTATTTATTTAGTAATTAATGTGTTTGAATTCCTGTAAGATTACATGTTCCATAATTCTGCATGCTTGACACAAGGGAACATAGAATGATGCTAGATTTACATACTATTTTAATGTTACTCTTTTTCACATATCCAGACTTCTTAGATGTTTTCTAAGCTTATGTGGATTGATTTCTAATTATGTTTTGCATACATAAGTACTGATTCTAGTCTCATTTATCCCCATATAAACAGTGACCAATTCCCGTGAAATTAGCAGAATTTTTACTGGTATAAAAAACATGAGAATGATAACCAGATTGATATGTTATGATAAATTATTCAGTTTTAGTAGAATGAAAATGGCTACTGCAAAACTTTCAGACTTCTCTGCCACAGAATTGAAGGATAATCTAGAAAAAAAATACTTTCATATGAATTTAAGTATTGCTAAACTTGCTTAGAAATTTGCAACTGACTCTATCAGAACCAAATGTGCCAAATGTGGCAAGTTAGTTCCTCTTTGAATTAAATTGAAACAGCTATGATCTCCATGTTAACCAGCAGGGTCAACTGAGGCTACATCCAAATTTCACTGCATGCCTTAAACCACTCTGGGTACCACGATGTAGAGTCCTGGCTTTCTTAAAACTTTAGACCACTGGCTAAGCTCCAACCCTCTTTGTCAACATTAAAAATTAAAGAATGAGTATGAAGATACAAGAAGTAAGCAAAAAATAATTTGAAATATGTATTTTTTTTTCAATCAGGAGTTGTTCATGTGAAAGTTCATCACACAAATAGCTGATATTATTCTGCTTTTCAAAGGTAGAGTTAAATTGCTACCAATTAATACTCCTGGCTATCTTCCCCTTATCTTCATCCCTCCTTTTACAGATCATTAACTAACTGCTGTAATACCGTTCAGACTCTGGGTCACGCATTAGTTTATATCAGCTGACTGGGGTCTCCCCAGCTGAACAGGGGGTCTCCTACTGAAATTAGCCTGAGAACACATTATTATATTCTACTCTGAAATTTGCTCTTGATGATCTTCCTGATAGAGAAAGCAGTGTTGTAGTCAGTTAGTAGTTTTCCACGTTGAGGGGAGGTTTGCAAATTAGTTTTATTCCTTTTGTACTACAATACCAGCATAAAAAAAGTCGACTGGGACAAAGAACTTCTCCCAGAATAATGACATCAGTATCTTGACTACTTGGTACAATTTTCCAAATTAAAGTCAACACATCCGTCAGCAAATCTATAGCTATTTAAACAAAATATGAAAAAAACTGTTTAAAGAGACTTTCTCAGTTAGCTGTGAAAATGTGTGGTGTCTGTGGAGCAACATCCATAGACTGATATCAGTTGTGTTCATCTTTTAAAATACATGAAGCCTGCCCACAGTGTATTCAAGTATGGTGTTACAGTACATAAAAGGTTTGAGTTTTATTAAAGAAGTCTCCATCAATAAAAACAGTCTTTCAGTAGTGGTTCACTTCTTCAGCTTCTGTGCCTGTGCACTGATTTGTTTTACTAGCTGATTCACAACCTTTTGTACTGAGAAAATGTGCGATTTCTTACTGACACAATAATTATATCTAATAACATTTGTGTATAATCAGTTTGTTCCTGCCTTTTTTTTTTCCTGTGCTGTAATACCTAGTTTCTCTCATATCTTTTTTTTTTTTTTTTTTTTTTTTGTCTAGACTACAAGTTAACAATGGGGGAAAATAAGAATTTTTCCTCCATTAACAGAGTACATTTGGACTTCTGTCTCCTTCAGAACTCTGAAGATATGAAATCCATGAAAAAAGCTATTTTTATTTCTGATTTACAGAGAGTTTCTCAAACATTTTCTGTATTAGCTGTGTTTAGCAGCTTTTCATAAACACTAGAGGAACTGGGAACCTTTCCTTTTCCTTTTCCTTTTCCTTTTCCTTTTCCTTTTCCTTTTCCTTTTCCTTTTCCTTTTCCTTTTCCTTTTCCTTTTCCTTTTCCTTTTCCTTTTCCTTTTTTCCTTTTCCTCTTCCTCTTCCTTTTCCTTTTCCTTTTCCTTTTCCTTTTCCTTTTCCTTTTCCTTTTCGTTTTCCTTTTCCTTTTCCTTTTCCTTTTTTCCTTTTCCTTTTCCTCTTTTTCCTTTCCCTTTCTCTTTCCCTTTTTCCTTCTCCCTTCTCAGTGTTTTATCTAAACAAGGACCTTAAAGCAACACTTACAAATCCCAAATTATTCTGTCCATCTCTGCAGAAAAAAAAAAGCATATATAAATCAAAGCTTTATCCTAAGCAGTTAGAGTGCTGTGCTCCAGTCTTGACCTTAATACTATGAGATGTGAAAGTTTTACTTTATAATTTTCCAAGTCTTTCCTGCATTGTTGCTGTTTCAGAAGCCTTTATTTTGTATTGATTTCTCCTCTGAAGTATAGTATTTCCCATTTATTTTCAATACATTTCATTTTATTGATTTCACACAAATTTTCTAAAATTAAATTAATTTAAAATTGTATCATCATCTAATGTGCTTGAATCCAGCCTCATATCATCTTCAGAAATGTTCTGTTTCATCTTTTTAATGTAATCTTTAACTTCAGCTTTACAGCTATATTTATACCTTGCATATTTTTATCAAACATTTTTCCATATTTTATGAAAGCACCATAAAAAACTGTCTGAAAGCCTTATGAAATTCATGATATATCCTTGGATTCATACTATCCACCAGATCTTCTTCAAATTCAAAAATAAAAATAGAAGGTTTATTTCATTACAAGGCAGGGACATCTTACAATGCTGGTGACTCAAGATGTTTTTTTCTTGTAAAAAATTCAAAGATCTGTAATAGGTCTTTGGAAACACCTGCAGCTGTCTTTTTATTGAAAAAATATCATGAAGCAGCTTTGTGATTTTTCTGATTTTTCTTTAATACTTTTTTTTTTTTTTACTGAAACGTTTTCTTCTAAATTAAAAGACTGTGTCTTGTTGCAACAACAACAACAAGAAATGGAAAGGGGAAAACGAATACCTATGGAAGAGAAATCCAAGTGTTTAGAACATTGCAAATTATGTAAAGTAAACAGAAACTGTTGACGTGATATCCTTGGTCTGTTCAACTCTCTCAACTCTGTTCAATTTTCAGAAATATATCACCATTGTGGAAAAAGCTACAAAAACATATGTTAACTATTACATACATTTTTACATACATTACATAAATATATAAATTATATATGTTAAATAATCACAGAATCATCTAGGTTGGAAGAGACCTCCAAAATCACCTAGTCCAACCTCTGACCTAACACTAACAAGTCCTCCACTAAACCATATCACTAAGCTCAACATCTAAACGTTTTTTAAAGACCTCCAGGGATGGTGACTCAACCACATCCCTGGGCAGCCTATTCCAATGCCTCACAATCCTTTCAGTAAAGAAGTTTTTCCTAATATCCAACCCAAACCTTCCCTGGCGCAACTTTAGACCATTCCCCCTCGTCCCATCACCGGGCATGTGGGAGAATAAATAAGTATAAGAGAATTTTCTTTCTGGAGATAGGTGTGTTGTGCTTCATGAAACTATAATTCATAGTTGTGGAATACATGATGGATACAGTACCTTTCATGTCTTCATATGATATTCTAACTTCTGTGCAACGCTCACAATTCTTTCTTTCACTGAAATGTTATCGAAAGCATGCTGACCTTGGCTAATTGAAATATTTTACTGAACAATGTGTTTAGTATTAGAAGAATTGTTTTTCACATAACTGGAAATACAAAGCAACTGTAGATGAAAATGTGGCGTTCTCATTGAAAGTCTAATGTCAGTAATGTAAAGCCTAACAGTTGCTGAGCACACTCAGACAAAAGTTAGCATAATAATAAATATAGCAGATAATCCATACACGAAATTCTTGATGTTGGTGTAATTTGGGAATAACTCTATGACAGTTCATTTAGTTACTCAGATGTACAGCAGTGTAGTTTAAGATTTTAATATAATTTTCTCCCTGTTATGAGGATAGAATTCGGTGTAACCGTAATGAAAAAAAATAAATCCATTCCCATAGCTTTTTCCTTGGTCTTTGGGGAAAGAAAATTCTGGACCCTTTTTATTCTTTTTATTCTGTTTGATATATTAACGTAGAGTTCTGAGACATGAACAATGAAGTTTGAACTTATGGGATTTTGTTTTTGTTTTGAAAAGAGATAGATCGAGTCTACACAATCTTCATGGTACAATGTCACATACAAAGCAAATGGAAACTAATTTAGACTGTGGAAGCAGGCATGGGAAGTGACTAACAACATTTAATTAAATTAATTAAGAAGCACAGATTTCACACAATCCAATAGCTGATGTAAGCAATTTTAAAATGCACTTTTTGAACTGCATTAAGAATGACTTAGGAGAGGATCACTGCAGTTATCACCCTAAAAATGGTTAGAAAGTCCTGAATCAGTAGTAAGTGACTAAAAATCCTTTCTTATGGGTGGAATTTGGAGGCAGACAAAAATCATTATAATTATCTTAATTTGATATATGTGTAAAATTTTTATAATTATTGTCTTACCATAACCAAGTTAAAAGTTTACAATGAAAAAGGTAGTGTAGCAGTAGACTACGGTCAGCTTTTCTTTAGAGAGAACAAAACTCATCACTTAGCTAGCTCTCTGGCACCATAATATTTCATTTACAATAAAGCTAAGGGGTGCATAAACAAACAAATATGTTCCTTTATAGAATATGTTAATACATATTATGTCACTTAAAATAGTCAAAAAAATAGGAATGTGAGAGATATAAACACATAAATCAAAAGGCTTAAGAGAACATTTTTATTATACTTAATGGTTTGCAACAGAAAAAGCCTCATACATCTGAAACTATGGCAGCCAATTTCATTGGAATACTTTATATGGTAGGATATAATTTCTAAATAGTTTTAAATAATTGCTGCTTGTGAATGTACAACAAGCTGCCTCAGAAAGAGATTCAGTAGATACATGCATTTTTAAGTATATAGTCATGTTTCTGTTTTCATATAAAACAGCAATACTTAATTTCTAAACAGATAGGGAAATAATATATATACTGTTAAGTTTCAGTGTTTATCAGATCCTCCTTTATTTTTTATAAGACTCAGATGAAATAATAGCAGTGTAACTTGTATAGCTATTGTCAGAAAACTAACAAGTTACACTCAATGTAAGACATGCCTATATTTAAGTAGCATTCTAAATATAAGATGTTAAATGCAACATGAAAGCTAACGAGCTGTTGCAAAAGCCCAAGCTTATATCCCTTTTTAAAGGAATATCTAAGCTAAGCAAAATCATTAGAATGAGACCACAAAACCTGATATACAGAGACTAGAGTAGAGTTTTCCTATGAAGGAAGGCTGAGAGATCTGTGGTTGTTCAGCCTGGAAAAGGGAAGGCTCTGGGGACCTTTCAGTACTTGAAGTGGACTTAAAAAAAAAAAGATGGAGACTGACTTTTTACTCAGGCAGATAATGACAGGACAAGAGGGCATGGTTTCAATCTAAAAGAGAGGAAATTTAGATTAGATGTTAGGGGGAAATTCTTTACTCAGAGAGTGGTGAGGCACTGGAACAGGTTACCCAGAGAAGGTTTAGATGCCCCATCCCTGGAAGAATTCAAGGCCAGGTTGGATGGGGACCTGGGAAACCTTGTCTAGTGGGTGGCATCCCTGCCCATGGCAGGGGGTTGGAACCAGGTGACTTTTAAAGTCTTTTCTGACCCAAACCATTCTATGATTCTATGATTCAATGTTTCTATGATAGATAAAAATTAGAAAGGGTAAAAGGATAGTCAAAGAAAGAGTCATAGACATAGAAGCTTTTCCAGAACTACCATGGGCTTTTTGTTTCCAGGAGCAGCAGATTGCACATATAAGAAACACAGAGTATACTGAAGGAAGGTAAAGTCAATATGACTAATTTTCATGAGTTTTCAGCAGAAGGAAAATATGTTCCTCAAAATTATTCCTTTTTAGTAGTAAGCATGAAAATATCAGACGAAAGCACAAGAATATGTTAGAGCAAAATGACAAAGAAAAACAAGTCACTGTTCCCAGATTGTAAGTTTCTGCCTGTTCATAAGGATAATATAGAGTTTTAACCAAAACACTGAATCTCCATAAACCAGTCATATATCTGTCATATATATATATATATCAGTCATATATAACTGACTGAAAGGAGTAAATAATAAGCAATAGTAAAAGAGAAAAGGCTGTGAGGAGGAAGAACAAATGTATTTTTTAGTTCACATTAATTGTCTAAGCAAATATTTATTGTCATGTGTTTGGTTATTCTACTTGGATGCACGAATAGGATTGATTTGTGTTGGAATTTAAACAAGCAAGACATACTTGCATTTTACAAAATCAGATTTGTCCAAGCATAGGTTATACTTTCCACATAGGGTCAATTACTCTGTTTGTAACAAGTTCTCCTTTAAAAAAAAAAAAAAGTGTTTGGATTTTTTTCTCTTTTCTAATACCTACTACTAATCTCCAGAATAAGTTCTGAGTTTTTTTGCTCCACCTGGAGCTGTGTGGAGAGAACCTACATTGCAACTTCTGCAAGCTTAATGGAAAGCAATGTAAAATGTTAATGATGTTCCATGATGTTTCTCTTTCCCTTATCTAGGCTGACATCATTAAAGATTCTTAAGGGAGGTCTTCTTATGATGCTGCACTCCTATTGATGTGATTTATTAGAATAAAATAAAATAAAAATAAAATAAAATAATAAAATAAAATAAAATAAAATAAAATAAAAAGACTTGGGATACTCCAGCTTTTCTAAAGGAGAAGACACAGTCTAACTTTTGTGTTCTCCTTTATCACCTGCAATCTTAGATTTTTAGATTTTTGGCCTCTTGATGAGACCTGTATATCCACACAAGGAGCAGGCATATGCAGCCTGTTCACAAGCATGAGTTTGATTGTTGGGCAGTACACACTAGGTAAATATTTATTTCTTACTTCCTCTGAGGAACAAGAGTTTGAAAACTACTAAATGGACACTTTGCCCTAAACAGTAGATCTCTTGAGCTTCTGATTGTAAAGTTCATTTTGGTCACTTATTGATGGAAGGATTGAAAGAAGCAGTTTATAGAAAAGACATTGACTTCTGTTGTATTCATGACAGAACTTCCAAGGATTGGAAATATTCAGGAAAATGGAATGCTGAACTGAAAGAACGTGAGTTTCCAATTCAGCCAGGTAATATAACATCAGTTGTTTATCCTCCCAGAGGAAAATATTTTAACAATAGTGTGTGATGGAAGCCTTGAAAATGCTAGCAGATAAACACAAGCCACAACGACCACCTTCTCAGTTGAGTATTTATGTGTCTGTCAATCACTCTAAAACATACACACAGTAAAATGGATCAAAATTGACATTTTTACATATCTCTTTATATATGTACAGTTCAAAAAGTTAAGTTTTACTTTAGGAAAAAAATCAGAGCAAAAATGAGTCTCACTTGTATTTAGAATCTTAATATCACTTATAAATGATGAATTATGAATTAATGTATGTAATGAACAGAGGATACAGCTTATCTGATAATTTTGTGGATGTTGATGCTTCCATTAAATCTGTATGACTGTACAAAATTCTAGGCAATCCAGAACTCAGCAACAACAGACATAATAATATGAAGGAATAAAGTTCAGAGACAGACTTGAAACAAAATGCAAAATATTTTTTTGTACATGCTTCTGCTTAAGATGCGTCCATATTTTGTGCTTACTTCAATGTTGACAGTGCACCCCTACAGGAAAAAAAAGCACTATGCTGATAGAATTCTGTTTCCTTTTAAATTTAAGTATACTCTCATTATTAAGAAAAAATAATAGTACCTCCTTTAAATTTCTAAACATTTTAATTAAAAGTCATTGGTCAGAGCTTTGAGGGGAAACAATCTGAGTATTATCTCATGTTCTGCTCTCTCATGACACCTAAACAAGTCAAGAGGTTTGTATAGGATTTGATAATATGCCTGCTACTCTTTTGGAAGCTTCTTAATCTTTTAAGAGTTTCATGATAATGAAATGTAAATTTACTGTCTTTGCACATTTAAGTTGAATGTGTTGAAAGAATGGTGCATTCAAAATTCCCAGATCCACAATATATCACTTTACAACCTGTGGCCCTTTTTAAGAGTTCTCCCTGCATTTGTGGCTTAGAAAAACCTTGCTTTTCTTGGACACTGCAAGTTGGTCTAATTGGATTCCTGCTCATGTTCTTTTCTTCATCTCTGCTGCCTATTAAGCAGATTTTTATATGCTCTTCCAATCACAGTAGCATCCAACTGCTGAAGGTTTTAATGTACAAAATATTTCTCTGGCGGTTCATTTGTGTTGGTATGTGCTCCAGAGTATGAACAACTGATAAGAATGCATTTCAAAACAGCTAATTTACTCCCATCCAAGTAGAAAATTAGTTATTAGTTATTTGTTAAACAAATAAAGACTATTACTTGTAACTTTATCTGTTTACTTTCTCATATGTTCTTAGTAATTGAATTATACACGTATTGTAGAACTATTTATAAACTATGCTCTCCCTACAGTTTTTTCTTCAACCACAACTTTTCTGCATTTGCGTGAAAATAAAATATGTTCTCACTTTATACAAAGATTAGTAATTTTGCTAACAAGTCTCTATGTTAAAAAAAAAAAAAGTTGCTATTTTTTATAAATGGTCACTGAGTAACTTTGCTTTATAATAAGCCTATGGGATGAAGGACAATTTGTTTTTCAAACCTATTTTTATTTCAGCATGTGATGATACTTTCTTTGACGTGAGATGTTATTCAACAGCAGAGACTGCCTCTAATCAACAGTACACACAGTATAGTTATAGTGCTCAAATATTTGTGATATCACTGTCTCATTTATTCCATGCTTTTGACGCATTAGTACAAGTTCTTAATGCTATGATGGAATCCTGGCAGCCAGAGCTTTAAGGTGCATCATTTTTTCCTGAAGTAAGTACCAGCTGTACCTCTCTGCATTTTCCCTGATTATTAGGAAGCAGTTAAACCTAAATTTGGCTTTAAACTGGAAGAGGGTAGATTTAGATTAGATTCTTTATCACGAGGGTGGTAAGGCACTGGAATTGGTTACCCAGAGAAGCTGTGGATGCCCCACCTCTGTAAGTGTTAAGGGCAGGTTAGATGGGGCTTTGAGCAACCTGGTCTGGTGGGAGGTGTCCCTGCCCATGGCAGGGGGATTGGAACAAGTTGGTCTTCCAACCCAAACCATTCTGAGTCTATTATAAGATATAAGCTATGAACTTCCAGTTCTGAGTTAACTTTACTCATGCATCATACAATAAGGAGCTTTATACACATTTCAACTACCTTGATTGTCCCTTAATGAGTGATATAAGACAAACATGTATTCTGATTTTAAAACGTAGTTTCTGCCCAAGGAACTTATTAAATATCAATGAAGAAGCTGATGAGGGAAATGAAGATGTTAGTGTTCCCAGAAAAGAGTTACTTGAACAAGTAAAGCTGGCATTTTTTTTTTCTTTTCCTGATGAATCCTGGTAAATTCCACATGGACTCCAAAATGTTCTGAAGCAATAAATAGGTCTGTTGGTTCAGTTTAGCAAATGCTCCATTCCAAAAATGTTGTAAGTGCTAAAGAGAGAAATACAGGGTATAGATAATCATTTATTTGGCTTTTACTGCTCTGTATGTCATGACATAAGTTTATAGCGGGCCAGTATGGAAGTCTGTGTAACAAGGAAATAGTGATTTCAAACAGAATCTAGGCAGAATTTCACCATATAATGCCTTGATTTCAGGGACCCATATGTCAGTATGAGTGACTGCTATATAACCTGAGCAAAAACTGTGACATTATGGTTCACTGTCTTTGAAAGTATCACCTGTATGTTCTGCTTCTAAGAGCTCATTCCTATGGAGATGTTTAAGAGCACAACATTCTCAGTGAACCTTGGTGTACCTGCAGAAAGTTCAGTACAATACAGGTAGAAGATTTATAGCATTGTTCACTTGGGTGAATAGTATAAAGATGTGAAGGACAGTGATGCTGATGAAATACACTATGGCTGGGATCTGTGCAGCTTGCTGTGATTCACAAAGAAAGTCTCATTCAAAGCTGCAGCAGATGGGGTTACCAGCATCAAAGAGGTATATGGACTGCTACCACCTTTAAGATAATTACCATCCTTATAAGATTAGGTAAGTGCTTTGTTTGTCGTTTCTTTCTTACTGGGATCAAAAAATAACTAATACTTCCTCAGTCCAAAGCAAAATAGTATGCACTGGTGTTAGAAGAATATTATTACAATTGCAGTATTAAGAAACTGAATGTCCAAGAATACCAAAATTAAAACTGGTCTACAACTGTAATTTATTCTACATCTTTAAGAACCAGATATTTTACCCTCTTCCCTGTCAAAATGAATTAAAGTTTTCCTTAATGTGATAATGACTGCCAGTTTGGTCATCCCCATGCTGTTGCCGAACTTATTTACTGAATGATGCATAAGATTTCAAGACATTTCATGAGCTTTGTATCTATTATAGGAGGCAGGGAGGATGCTGACTTGATTCATTCAGTACTTTTTCTTATATAGATCACATACAGCCTTTGTATGATGCTATTCAGTCAACATAAGGCTGTCAGGTTTACAGACAACACCTTTCCCATACTCTACTCAATAATTCTAAGAAATCCCTCTCTGCTGAACTGACTGAATATTATAGCTGAATTATTCTTCTACAAAAACAGGCCACAACTTTTTTCTGAAGCCACTTAATACAATGTCCACCCTTGCTTCGTTTCATATACAATGAGGATAAATATCACAGAATGACTTTCATTAAAACTTGAAGAAATGAGCAGAATGGCCGTACAATGAATGACACTTAGTTAAATGACTTAGTTAGAATGACTACATAGTTAAAGATAGAACAGATTCCTAAAATAATCAATATTCAAATGTGAATTTCTTATTATGTAGCAAATAAGCAAGATCACAATTTATAGTGAAAAGACCAGATATTTCCCATCTTTTTGAAAAGTTTAAAAATATATTTAATTTCATTAAAAATAGCATTTCATCTGTAACTGTATTGCATTGTAAAGCAAAATTCTTTATTGCAGAACACAATAAAATTTTATAATTGACATGTTTGGTTTATTTTTTCATGTTACAAAGGCTGGAGATGTAAGTGGCATTAACAGGGAGATATCACGTCAGACCCTTTTACAAATAAGGTATATTTGCACAGACATTTGAAATATACACTTATTAGAAAAAGACTTTTCAATTGTAGCTTCCTTTATTTTTCCCCAAATGACAGACTGAGAAATGCCAGAAGTGAGACAAGAGCAAAGATGCATATTTTAAGTGTACTAGAGGACAAGTTGAACAGAAGCCAGCAATATGCTCTTGCAACAAATAAGGCCAGCCACATCCTAGGCTGTGTTAGTAAGAGTGTAGCCAGCAGAGTGAGGGATGTGATCCTTCCTCTGTGTTTTGCACTTGTGAGACTGCACCTGTAGTGCTCCGTTCAGTTTAGGGCTCCCCAGTAGTAGAGATACTGACACTGGAGTGAGTCCAATGGGAGACTACCAAGATAGCTGGGGGATGGAGCACAGGACACATGAGTAGAGGCTAAGGAAACTGATTTGTTCAGCTGGGAGAGAGAAGGTCAAGGGCAAGCCTTATTGCCATCTGCAACTACCCTGTCAGAAAATACAGACTTGAAGGAACCAGATCCCTGTTGGAGGTGCAGGATAGGACAAGAGGTGAAGGCAACAAGTTGGAATATCAAAAATTCTGATTAGATATCAGGAAAAGTATCTATACTGTGACTGTGGTCAAACTCTGAAACAGGTGCCCAGACAGGCTGTGGAGTCTCCATTCTTTAGGATGTTCAAGACATGTCCAGGCATAGCCATGAGCAATCTGATGTGGTTAGACTTGCTCTGTACAAGTCTCTGATGAACTAGATGACCAGAGGTCCCTTCCAAACTAATTCGGTCTATAAGTCTATGACCATTGTATTATAGTAATCACTATTGCTTATATTAAGGTACGGACACAGTAAAGTATCCTTAGGAAGTGTTATAGGAACCATTATAAAGTGTATTTAATCTGCTTTATCTTTGGGTTAACAGCACTGATGTCCAAACTGTAAGAAGGTTATTATCTGGAAGGGTAGTGAAAGAAGCACTGCAATAAATTTCTGTGCCAGAAGAAATAGCTAGAGAATGAAGCAAAAATACCTGCCTCACTTCAACTAATTAAATACCCTGTCCCTGATAATACAGCTCAGGGAGCTGAAAATGAAATAAGTTCATAGATTGAAATATAGTGGGATGGCTACAGAAGAGTTTTGGAAATTTCTGTATCTTGAATAGAGGAAAAACTAATGAGATACAAACCTGAAGTAGAGCAGTGGGAAAACAAAATTTTCAAGAATGCCCTCATAAAGTTCTGACATGGTATGTATATAGTGCAGTTTTGGAGCAGCAAATATTGTAACTGTTGATGGTTCTGAATACATTGGGCATGGGTTAATGTAGGAAAAATAAGAAAAAGAGCATTTAAAAGGGTCTTGGAAAGGAAAACTACCTGAGTCTGTTAGAACAGATATCAACCTAGTACTATATACTATTAAAAATAATAAATTCCCGACTTGTCAGTAATAAGTTATACTTCTTTGACATTCAAAAAGTGTTCAAGACTTTCGATGATGTCAGCCAAGCTGATGACTGATATAAATAATCACTTTCTGATTGGGTTGCAATGGCTACAGATGCAATCATCTTCTAATCATAAAGCTAATTTTGCAGTTAACTATTTATACAGTTGATATTGGTATAATTTTAAAAGAATATGAAGAGTTATAATACTCTTACTGGAAGATATTTACTTACTTAGTGAATGCTAACTTTTTATTTGCCTTTCCAAACTATTAATATATACCTCCAGTAGTTTGAGACAAATGGCTAAACATTATCTTGATCTTTGAATGAATTAAATTTCTGTAATTGCACTGTTCTGGTATGCAGAAATATTAAAGAATATTTTCCACCAAAATAAATGGTGACTTTTGAGAACAAGCTGAAATAAAACTGTGTATTCCCTTTGTCCCATCTTTCTGTGAATTTATTAGAAATTTCTTCTGGAAAACCTTATCAGCTTCAATTACATAGCAGAGTGATTGCTTGCTTAATTTTAATTTGGATTATTCACTACGGAATTGGACTAAAGAATCTGAAGTACAGATCAAAATAAACAACACATGGATCAAAATAAATTCAGAATACTACTGGATGAGTCTGAATAGCTTATGCTATTTTGCAGCTAAGAGCATATGCAAATATATTTTTGTGGAATAAAAGCCAAAGAAAAATATTTATTAGTATTCTTTCAAAAAGGTCAGGTTTAGGACTGAGGTTTTATTTTGTTTTATTTTATTTTATTTTATTTTATTCTTTATTATTTTATTTTATTTCATTTATTTTATTTATTTTATTTTTTAACATTAATCACTTATTGATTGTATAGAAAAGATGGAAGTATAACCAGAGGAGTATTAGTATCCACTGTTCATGGGTGGGTGACCCACTGTAATGGATGATCATTAACAACCTCAACTAAAAAATGTAGTGCGTCTGGCATTTGGAGCCAATTACAAGTAGTGTTTATGCGTCTTTATCAGCAAAGAATCGCTGAATCACTGATGTTGGAAGAGACCTCTGGAGGCTGTCTTGTCCAGCCCATACCATGTCAAGACATCTCTGGTTACAGCATTTCAGGAATGAGATACCTATTAATCCAGAATCATCAGATGCTTTGTTTTTCCATCTGAATTAAGATTATTTTTCCTGTAACCCCCCTACCCCCCCACATTCCAGGACATTAGATTTGCTTCTAAATTGAGGTAGTTTATATTCTTCAAACTTTCCATTGCATTCCATTCCTAAAAATGACAATTATTTTATACTTTTATTAGTTTCAATTACTGATTTATTAATCCATAATTCAAATGAATAATTTATAAGTAGAAATGAATGAAAAGTGATATATTATCTACAGGATTTTAAAAATAGCTCTGAGAATTTAAATATTCTATAATACTCCATAATACTATAGAGCAGCTTTAAAAGGTTGCCCTGTTCTGTCACATTGTGCATTTGATCTTTAAAAGAAATAACTCACATCAGCAAATAAAGGGCTTTTCAATTTGATGCTTAAAGAGGATAATGCTTCTCATTCTCCAGAATAACCATAATCTAGAATTTTATGTATTTAACATACACTTGTTGTTAGCTAGATCAGGCCTCTGAAAGAGTAGTTTTCCAAAAATTCACGACCTATTTTTGTTTTAGAATAAAGATTAGCTGCTTAAGAAAGCTTTGTAGAGAAATTACTTTAAAAGCCATATTTCCATTATCAGGCTGCTTCATTATAAAACAGCCTACTGTACATGCAAGGACAGGACAGTTACCTAATGCAGCATTGATCTGATCTCTGGTTAAACAAAGTTGCTGAGCAGACCAGAAAAATTGATTATGCAACTTTTAAGAATTAAGATAGACTTGAGCTAAAATAGCTGAAAATCTCACATTGCTTTAAAAGGTAAGTTTGAATGGACTGAATAGCTCCATAGGACTAATCTGAAACTAAGAAAGAAACATAAATAACTTCCATAAAAGCTTTGTCATACACTGGGTGAATGCATTTCTAGTATTTGGGTCAAGTTGCTAGTTCAATACTACTGGAGAAATAAGCTTTATCTTGGTATGTTATTTGCATTGGTATGCATTTTTCTAAAATTATCTTAATATCTTCAACTATCTATCTCATAATATAGATATGTTTCAGAACCTACCTGACAAAACTGAGCATGAATTTGAGAGGGTAGGAGGTTTTACTAGAAAACCTTTGAAAAAATTGTATCTCTAAAAACTGGTTGTTTTAGCAACCATATGATCATGTAAAAGTATTAAATTATTATTTTATTATAAAAATATTGCTGCTATTATTAGAGCTTGGAATCACATCAAAAAATATACTGCAGGCCTTTTGGTTTCTATGGGATAAATGTTATTCTTTCAGACAACGATAAACTTATTTATACATAAAATAGGAAAATAATTCCGTGCTTCTTTCGCTTTTATTTTTTTCCCAAGAGAATGTGATATAAAAATACAATGTTTTTTTTTTTCTTTTGCATGTTGATTGAGTTTACTTGTTTTATTCAAACCCTGTATGCCTTATTATGCATAGATGAATTAGCAAAGAGGGTTAGCAGTTGGAGTGCAAAAACTTTTGTAGTTTTGCAGCTTCTGCAAAGCTACACAAACAGTACCACTCACTCCTTTTAACTTGCCAGCACTGCCATGAGAAGATGACTGCAAAAAGGAAGCTACCATCTCTTGCAAGTGTGAGATACTATCTGCCCAGGCAAACAAAACACTGATAGAATAATAATTCCTGTGTTTTTGGTATAGATTGCCTAAATCTCATGACTGTTAAGCTTTTGTTTTGAAAGATGACTATAGTTCAGTCACTTGAAACTAGAAGCTTCATATCAGTATTTCTCATTTATAGGTAACAATATAATGAAAATAAATGTTGCGAAACTCTAACCAACATAAAGGTATTTTTTTTGTGTGTGTGTCAAACATCAAAATTTCTTTAGTTCAAATCAAAGATGTCATTACTGGCTTTGTTGAAAGTTATACTGCTTAAAGTAAGGCAATTATCAAAGCTTTCATTCTAAGCTAAACCAGTTGTGATGAATGTGAAGAGAAAATATGTTATTACACAAGCAAATTTAGGTTTCTGAACTGATACACCGTTTTGAGTCATTTTAGTTTACAAGGAAAGATAATGATTTGGTTTTCCTCAAGCTACATTTTCATAGGTGTAATAACTGCAAAAAAAACACCTAATTAAATTCCTTGAGAAACAAGTTCTATTGATTTGTTTAAAGTTGTTAGTAAGAACACAGCAGGTGCCACACCAGCATAATTCAAATCCAGAAATGCTAATTCTATATATCTTATATTTCTTGTAGAATTGCACATTGAAGTACATTATATCTTGATTTCTGATGACAGCCTGAATTACTTTATTGATCTGTACTTCATTTTACTCCATTTTAGAACTCTGTTTGTATTTGTTCCCTGGAGTATCAAATGTTTTCATCCAGAATATAAAAAAGTATTAATGTTAAAGTGCATTCATATCTGTTCTACTTTACCAATATCTATCTGGTATGTCCTCCTCATACCATGTGTAAGCGACAGTAACCTCTATGTAACAAAATATTAGTCTAATTATCTAATACTGTTTAATTACTTTTAATTAAGCAATAATATGAACCAATTATTGTTTTGAAGTTCTTATAGAATTACTTCATATAATTTACATTCAATGCTGTATAGAATATGATATGAAGTATCTGGTTAATTAATGTTTCTTGAGCACATTATTTCTAATGATGGTCAAAGTTTTAATGAATTAATTTGACCATCATTATCGGTAATGTGCTGGAGATACATTAATCTAAGTGATATCTTATCATATCCTATGCAGAACTAATTTGTCCAAATGGGAATTTGGCAAATGAATTCTGGTTTCAATATGGGAAAGCAATTGATGCCCAATTTTGAATCAAAAAATGAATACAGTCTGGCATACATTTTTTTATCAAGAGTTTATAAATTTGGTGGGAGATATTTCTGGCAGATAATACAATTATGTTCTTGCAAGTGTACTTTGAAGAAATGTATGAGGTTATGAATTTTAATATGTAATAAACTATTCTTTACTAAGACTGAAAATATCTGCAGATTACAAATGATAATCATGTCTCTAATTATGTAACAGTTTCCAAATCATAAATAATGCTGCATGTGTGGTAGGCAAATCAGAAAGTGATAACCTAATTTAGAAGTACCTCCTGAATTAATGGTCCAGCACAAAGTTCTGTTTCTGTTCTTTCTGGCATATTGAATTGTTTCACCTGTTACCTAGCTAACTGTATGCTAGATTTTCATGAATTCACAGTCATCGTGGACTTTCAGGTGAGAGGTTCCTAATGATGTAAGGTTTGTGATGAACATCAAAAAAAAAGAAAAAAAAGAAAAAAAAAAAGGTTCTTACCAGATATTTTTTCCAGTATTTACTTTTTTTAATGTTCTGTGGTGCATCATAGACAGTTTGGAGCGTGCAGCTGTCCAAACCATGGAGACAATGTGAGAGATATGTAGGGAAATTAGGCTGAGCTTCACAAATTCCTTAGACGTGTTCAGGGTGGAATACATTTTAAAAAAAATAATGCATATAGAGCATTGCTAGCTATATACAACAGCAGCTTTTATCTAATATATATATATATATGTAAATATCAGGAAAACAAGATTGATTTACAGTGTATTCCAGTTTGCTGTACTTTTCTTTATAAAGCAAAGTATGAAGTATATCTCCACTGAAAAAAACATAAGTGCATAGTGGGATGATGTTAATACTATTGGCTTATTTAATATAAAATAATACTCTAATCATGGACACCTAGAATCACATATGATAGGATAAGGAAAATGTTAGGAATTTTGAACATATTTTATATGGTTGTGGGCAATCTATAACAGCCATTGGAGAAAGCTGAGCATTTTCCAGCCTTGTTCTTTGTTGAGCTCCATATGTGAAGAATGAAATGGGAAACTAAAGTTCTTTATGCCAAAGGAGAGAAAACCTTCTTACTTCAAATAATTCTTAAATACCACTAACTCTGTTGACTTTGTCAAAACCAACGGCTCTGTTTTTTGTAGGACTCATATGGAGAACTCGCAGACACTCATATGGAGAACTGCGCAGATGCACACACAGTTCAGAGAAGGACCTGAATGAGAAGCCAGACAGGATCACAGAATCATAGAATCATTAAGGTTGGAAAAGACCTTCAAGATCAGCTGGTCAAATGATAACAAAGAAGAAAATAGAAGCAAAGCAGGACTCAAGAGCATTTATACTTCTGTTTCATTTTCCAGTCATGTGTTTTCTGTCTATGGTACCACGAAAGACAATAGCTTCTTCTCTAAGGGTGCCACCAGCCCCGCCAGTCTCTGCCCAGGCCTGGGCCCATGCCCAGGCCCAGGCCCAGGCCAAGGCCCCACAGCAGCCCCAAGGCTGCCAGACCCTGCCCCAGCAAGGCCACAGCAGGGCCGGGCTCCAGCTCCCCACAGCCCTGCCCTACCTGGGTATGCCCCCCACCCAGCTGGGCCCATGGCTGGGCCCCATCCCCATGGAGGGGCCCCTTGCCTGGGGCTGGGGCTGCCTGGTGCCCCAGGTGTCCTGCTCCTGGTGGGGCACTGGGACGGGCCCTGCCTGTGGGCACTGTCTTGGCCCACTGCAGGACACCCTCTGCTCCCAGTCCCAGGGAGCCACTGCCTCACTCTTCACATTATAACCTCTAAAAGACTTTGTATTTGAATTGCTTTCATGCTTACAAATTTGATTTTTGTATGAATTTTGAAAAATATGTTACTCATCAATGGTAAATATCCTATTACATGGTTTGCTGTAATAGTTGTCAGTGAGTTAGAGTAAGGGAATTTTAAGAAATGCAAAATTGATTCCCATTAAACTTAGTTTTGCTAAAATAACATTCTTAGATAAATTTGACTGAAAAAAGGATAATTTCTAAGTTGGGTGCTAGTGATACTTTTGCAATCTATGTGACTGTCAAACTTCCTTTTACTCAGAAAAGGAGACAGACATCATCAAACATTCTCTGATGGCTTATTTTGATGTGCTGTCACTAACTTAACCTAATTTGCTCAAGAGCAATGAGGTTAAAAATCTTCCCTAAAAGTTTCTTTGTGGTTATTTTTCAACACCGTTGTCTAATGATTACATAAAGTAGTAACCAAACGTACTTCGCACTCTGAAAAAGAATAAAAATGACATTCCATATCATAAATATACACCAACATACATGCTGAACAATTTGAAAGATACTGTTGTCAAATAAACACATATTAAAGACATCATGGATATATCCTGGACAGAATTCAGGTTACAGGTTTTCCACTTAAGTGTGCAGAAAACCAAGCAGCCACCACCATCAAAACAAATCACCTAGCTGCAGAATGAAAGGCATTATATATCAGTTTTTGCCATAAAATTCTAGCTGCAAAGGAACGAATGACATACATTCAATTATTTCCCTATACTAAACGTAAGCCCCATTACATTTCTTATATAAAACAACAACAACAACAACAACAAAAAACAACCAACCAACCAACCAAACCAAACAACAACAACAACAACAAGACCAAGATTGCACTGTTTCTTGCAGACATTCATATAACACACACATACACACAAATCCTTCCTTGGTTTTAGTGGCATACCAAAGCTTGCTTGTCACTCTTGCAGTTCAGCCATAATCGTAAAAGACAAAACTGGCTAATTTCCAGCCTAAAGAAAAAGTATGCAGAGTAATCTCAATGGCATTGATCATAGATAAACTCGTGTTGTCATTTTAATGTGTTGGCCAACTATAACTGTCAGCTATAAAATATTCACTGAGCTTTCAGAGTCAGTAGGCACAACCAGAGTTTCAAATGCTGAGTTTGGGTATCATTCAAAAGCTGAGCACTCAAAATGCCATTGTGTCTGAAAAATATTTGTCATTATTTATTAATTAAAAATATTTGTTAAGATGAGTTAAAAGTAAGTATTAAATCTTCAGTGTTTAACAAGTTTAAAGTGGTTTTTATTTCATTATCTTTGCAGCCCTCTAGACATATTCTCTGGTTTCTGAAGTATCTAAAATAAATTATTATATTATATTTAGATATCTAAAGCAGAAATATACAGGACAAAGCCAAAGATGCAGAACATGCCCCTCTTCCACTTAGTTCTTGAATGTACTTTGTGAAGGCTGCCAGTAACAGTTACAATCCAGCTGAGAGGCACTTTACATTCTATGGATATATGTTGTAAAAGGTGCGAGATAACACAGGTATAAGTCCTGAAAGACTAGTCAAACTGCTTTCATTTCTTCCACTACACTTTAATAACCGTAATAGCCTTCAGTTCGGAAGACATAAAGTCAATAGATACATGACCACCTCTAATACAATAATTCTGAACAGTGCAAATCTATAATGTAACCACTGGCTCACGGAAGGAGAAATAACTGGCACTCTCTGAAAGTATGTGTAGACATGTCTTTGACTTTAATTATGGACCTTATTTAAAGAACTTAATGGAACTGGCAAAGAAGCTCAGTTCCAATAAGTTTCAAATGTAGGTCCATAACTTTTCTTAAAGCCAATTTTGGCTCTAAGTTGATGTTACAGGAATATCAAAGTATAACTCACCATCTTTGACTTACTTTGACATAAAGTATTGTAGCAACGAAAACAGAGGTAAATTTCTTATCTCAAACCAAGTCTGAAGCTTAACTCAAAGAACCTGTGATATTAGTAATTGTCAATGAATTTCAGAGGGAAAACAGAGACTGGGGCAGATGGTTCTTTTTAGCTCTCCTTTCAGGGAACTGTACTGATCTTTTGAGAGTTCTGATCTGTGCTACAATCACATTAAGATAAAGGAGAGAAACAAGAAAGCTGGGTTTCTACTTAGAATTGAATAAAACAGTTATCTGACCTTATATTCCATTGAAATTGCAGCAGTCCAGCCTGGTTTTAGACAAAAGAGCTCACACATTATAACACAGTTGTAGAATACCTTTGCTTTGTTTTGTTTTTACATGGTGGTGTTTTGTTTATATATATACATATATATATATATAATGCATATATTTATTTGATTATTATATATATATGTGTATATATATATTATTGTTTTTTCCCACAGACCTGTATATTTACTTTTCAAGGAAGGCCAAGCATAAGATTTTTTTTCTCCATTTCATCTCCCCCATCTTTTCTGAGCATATGGGCAACATCATGTCTGTTTGACTCTACTGCAGGTATAAAGCGGTTATAATTCTTCAAATGATTAATGAGAATTCCACACTTTTTTTGAAATCTCATCATATTATAGGAAATGAGGTAGACATTCATGTCAAGTGAAAGCTGCAACTCTGGTAGCTGACAACCTTATTTTCCATTGTGTTGTGTTCTAATTTATTTTATGTAATGTGATGTTATACTGTTTTTTTCCTTCCTTACCTTACCTTACTTCATGGCCTTCTTCCAGAATAAACTGGTTATTTCTATGTCCATTACACAGAAATTCTGTAATCCTTACAAGAGAAATTCCCAAGGTGATAATGGTTATTAACTGCAATGTAATTGTAGCACTTTGAAATATTATAATTGGGATTATATATACAATATATGTATATGCATTTCTTATACATGATACTTGCAATATTTTCCATTAAAACCATGTATTTCTCTCATATTACCTGTGGTTCTGAAAAAAAAAAATGTTAAGAGAAGATATACAATCTTTTCATCATTCCCTGACAATTTAAATCAATGATAGCTGAAGGCTCCAAAAAGGACATTTAGTGGGCTGGGGTAAGAGACCATTACTATACGATCGGGACAGAATATTGCTGGTGAAGGTTGTTTTTTCTTATTTTGATAAATATGTGTGACTTATGAATGTTACACTTAACTTGTGAGCAAAAAGGGAACAAACCTTCTATATGGAGTCAAATATTTGTTAGCAAATCTAATCAATCTAAACAAAATAAAATAAGCAGTTATCATTAGTCTAGTTGCCATAGTAACCATAATCCAAACTAGTACAGAGAAGACATTATAGTTGTCCTCCCTCAGGACAGTGGCACGAGAATTACTAGCTTTTGGCATTTGCAGGACTTCAGTGGGAGGAGACTGATGCTCATGGACAGAGTCCCTTCCTCCTCAGTTTTGGGCCCGGTTAGGTGTGTTTTGATACCTTTCCTCATCATGGCCCATACCACCAGTGATATTGCACAGTCCCAGCTCACCCTGGGAAGTAAGAGTAACTCACCCCCAGTCAGCTGGGGTGGCCAGTGCCACCAGGCCCCATACCCTCTGTGGCACTGCAGAGTTGAAGGGCTTCTGCTAGTGATGGCAAAATCATAATTACCGGGCTGCAGTATTATTCACTTATGATGATAGGACATAATGAAAAGATGTCAAAAAATCTGCATCTTATTTAAAGAAACTCAATATATTCTTGACTGTATCTTGGATATGCATTTTTTATCTCCTTGTCTGGAATTTTGAAGAGAATTACTGTACTGTAGATAACTGATTCATGTGTAGTCTTAAACTGCCACAGAGATGAACTGTTGCACCCAGTCTTAATAGCCCCTCCTCAAAGACTGATCAAACACAGACAACAAAATCTTAGCCAAATGCTGAAATTCCACTTACCATTAATAATAATAAGTGCACATAGCAGTACAGTATAGAATATGAGTGACCAGTTTTAAATCTTGTTCCTCTCCAGTTTCATTTGCATTGCTTGATTGGTCATAATCTTTGTTTACACCTTAAGAACCTCTAGTGTCATCCTGAGCCAGCACTTTCAAGGCTTCTGCTATAAGCATATGACTGTTCAATTGATATTCTTGAGGAGATGGCTGCTTACTAAGTTTTCTCATATGTATTTTCTTGACAATCATAGCATATTTTCATCCTGCGTGGCATATGTTCTTGTCATAGGATCATTGGAAGTTCATGATATGTAGTAGTAGTTAAAAATACATAAAATATACTTCTATCTATTTCTTACTGATACGTATTTAATTACAGAAATGTTATGTGTCAGGGTCTTATTTGTTTCCCTTCAGATTATAACACAAGTCAGTTAATGCCACCAGAAACACTTGAGACAAGGCAATGCATGGATCATTTTGACAGTGGTTCTAGAGACAGGTCAATGTTTTTGACAGAAAGAAGTTTAAATTCTGATGTGGAAACATGGTCTGTTAGTGCAAAGTGAATATTGCAGATGACCTTAAGAGCCTTTGATAATAAATGTTTATGGCACTACAGCATTGTTTCAAAATGGCAAATAAGAGAATTCAATTAAAAATGTTTCAGGAGAAGTATATAATCCTGAGTAGATATTTTTTATCAAGCAGCTTTAGTTCATATCATAGTGTTCCAAAGAAGAATCTTATAATCTTCCAAACTTAACCTTCCTAGAAAAGAAATTTCTACACACAACAATTAAAATTTTGTTAGGTAGGTGATAAAGTTCATAAAGCCACCCCATATCTTACTGGGGTCTTTGCCCTGCACTGGAGATGAATCATACATTGACAGGATTTAAATTGAGATTATTGGCTATGGTATGAGGACACAAGGCAACTAATTCACAGAATTTTCATTAAATGGGAAATACATTCTTAAAACAAACAAACAAACAAAAAACAAAACAGATTTTCACTTCAGGTAACAAGGAATTTACATGTTCACTCAGGGAGAGCGCTTAACCCATTGAATCAAAGAATCATCCCTGGATAGTGTGCCTTGTTAGAAGCATGGGAACTGGAAGCACCAGATGCCTAGTTTGTTGCAAAATCTGGAAAGTTTCTGAGAGCAAAGGTGGATGAAACATGGTGAATTTTAATTCAGATCATCTTGGATGATATTATCCAGATGATACTACTTATTAGAATGGGGATGAAGGGGTGGCTGGGGCAGGGAGGAGAAACCAAAATTAAAGAATACTGAAAAGAATTTATACCAACAAAAAATATTTGTTAATTATATCCTAAGACAGTGACATCAGAATTGTTGAATAACTTCAGTGTATGTTTAAGCATTAGAAACTGAAATAGCAAAAAGTACTGACCTGAACAAAAGTTTTCATGTGTTCATATTTCATTTGGGGAAAACAGTGCATAACATAGGGGGAAGATTGGTTAACAAAAAAAGCATAGGCAAAACATGAGAAGAAATTCTCATATGCACTAGAGTAGTGAGGTTCTGAAACACTCCTCCAGTGAAAGTAATGGGAAAAACAAACCAAATCATTTTTATGGTAAAATGTATGAGTGGAAATATAGATAGGTTTGATGAACTATGTTCTAAATTTCTAAGCTTTTATATTAAAAATCAGGATTCATCCTGCCTAATTTTAAAACATGAAATATTGGCATTTTTGTCCAGGCTAATCATCTGAACTACCTTTTCAGTCAATGAGTAAAAACAGGCACTTTCAAAGTATAATTAATCTGATTTATTTTAAATATCTACCTTAGGATGAAATGAATTGCATTCTCAAAAGTAATGCTTGTTCTGTTACTAGTCTCTTAATTAAAAAAAAAAAAAACAACAACATAGTAGTAAAATGTTCTTCCTTACATTGTAGTAACAGAGTAATGCCATAAATACAAGGCAAGTTTAACTGTATTTCAAACTGACAGCAAGGCCACTCTTAAAAGGGCTTTTTCAACCACCATGACATGAGGCTTCTGAGATTCACTTTGCCGTTTCATGTTTTGTAACCTTCAACACTTCTTTTCAGCTTCATCTCAGTATGCATTACTTCTTCAAACAAATGCATTACGTTAATATTTTCATCACAATAAATATGTTTCTTGCAAGAAAGTATGCTTTAGTTTGGAAATTACTTGCAATGAACCTTTTCCAAAAAAAAACAGTTGTTTTTTTTTTTTTAACCAAGATTTTCTGCAATTTTTCATTTTCTTTAAAACGAGTATATAGAACATGAATACCTCATAAAGCCTTGAAATGCACTCTAACTTTTAAAATGTAATGTGATTGGTTGACCATCTTCTCTTTTATCCTCGGTTTCTAAGAGCTGTAAAAGCAGGGTACATGAACAGCCATTAAAACAAAGAACACCGAAAAGGTCAAAGTTGCACTATACTGTTCACTTTTTACAGTGTTTGTTGAATTAGAAATCTCATTCTTGCAGTAATGGCAATTGCTGGAGGAAAAAGTGCACAAATAACACAATCTAAAAAATTCCAATCCTCATGAGATCTAGTTAGTACAGTTTCAAACAAAAGAAATAACACTGCTACTGACTTAAACTTTATATTATGTTGTTTTTCAAGAAAATCTTGCTTGCATTTCGATAGAAGTGATTCACATTGTAACAATAGATCTAGGTTGGAAAAGACCTTCAAGATCACTAAGTCCAACCATCAACCTGACCTACTGAATCCCATTGCTAAACCTTGTCCCTTAGTCCCACACCCACACATTTCTTCCCCTCCAGGGATGGGGGGACTCCACCACTTCCCCGGGCACCCCCTTCCAATGCTTAACCACTCTCTCCATGAAAAGGTTCTTCCTAATGTCCAATCTAAACCTCTCCTGGTGCAACTTGGGACCCTTGTGTTAATTTGTGTCCTGTGTTAATTTGCATGTTTTTATGCTTCTGCATACCTAAAGAATATAGCATATTCATAAAACAAAGATCTTCTATCCAACAGATATTTGCCTGTATTTTTCTCCTATTTGGAATTATCAGTAGCTATGGGGAAATCTGTATATTAGTAATAGTATGGGGAAATTCCTGATTCTAGGAATGGCAGATCTCACTAGACTTTATATAGACTTCTCAAGTGGTAGTGAAGTATTTTTATTTTAATGTGTTCTTCAGTTCCACAGAGGTAGACAGACTCTACTTCTAAATAATTTTGATGGGCTGTCAGTTGACAGAGATGGAATTTAAATTATCACTATCAGTGGCTCAGGTTTTATATGAAGAATATTCAGTGCATTCTATTTAGCAGTGTTTCAGCTATAATGTATTCCTTTCTGGCCTTAAGCCAGTGAACATTTAAACATATGGGCAAGATAATTAGAACATTTCAAAATCTGCCACTTCAGAATCATAATACCGGTGGATTAAACTGCCCATTTTTATTTTCTGACCTATAGCAGTACTTTGCATTATGCTATTAGAACAGAACTGTAGCAACACTTTACTTTTTTACCTGCCAAGGTTCTAATGAGATGTTAATTTCAGAAAACATTTTAGTACATTTTCAAAATAGAAGATGAAATGGGAAAAAAGCAGACATTTGTTAGAGTAAACAGTAAGCTATCAGAGAAAAGTGCAATATACCCGATTTCAAAGCAGAAGAATAATTTTGTTATGAATAAATAAACAGGCTGTCCTCTTTACCAGTAGTTCCACTCAGCATCATTAGACAATTTTAAAGTAACTGCATAAGTAAAAATGCCAGGCCTTCATAGTTTTTGTCTATGAATGTATAGAAGCTGAAGTCATGCAGAAAAATTGAAGGTATGAACATTTCTGAATCTCTGTAAGCCTTCAACTAAAAGAAATCAAGTACAAAGCTGGGAAAATAAATAAATAAATAAATAAATTTCTGATGTTCTATTTTGACCTTGGTGCTGGACAGTAATAACATTAATAGTCCACTTCTGGTCTGCTCATGATGAGATGTTATCATGGGTCACAGCCTGGGCCTCTGACATGCCAAATCCACTTTCTGAAATGACATTGTAATCCCATGTGGAGCTACATTAGAGATGTGCAGGAGATTTTGCTAAAAATCAGAGCTGCACGATAATTCCCTCTACAAGTAACAGCTATTTGTCACCCATTGATTTTGGTCTTCTGCTAATTGTCAGGCTAACAGATTGCTGCTGATTTCTAAAGTTCAGAGGCTTCAGAAAGTTCAGAAGGAGATGAGGTTTACTATGAAACTTGTAGCCAACGAGGGGAAGACAAAAAGGATTTCAAATTATGTTGTGTACACTGGTATTTTCACAAATAGTAAATGTGTACTCATTACTGTTTCTCCTTCCTGTTCAGTATTGTTAAACTGTCCTAGCAGTCAGTGAGGGTGTGTTTATTAAACTCCTTTGGAGAGCTATAGGCTCATGCACTGCTGCCAATTCTCATCTGTCTATCAAGTAATTAGTAAAACTGAAGTTTTAACTATTTTAACTATTAATATTATCAGGAAGTTTGCCACCTGAGCAGCCATCTAACAACTTGCAAAATGTAAGGAAAACATTTCCTGTCAACTTTGAGAAATCCTTTTATCCAAGGGAAACATGAAAGAAATCAAGGTAAATATGCAACAGTGGCTTGTCCAGAGAGCAAGGTGTTCTAAAACTGCCTAGCCTCAGGCTACAAATTTCACACTAGACCTGCTCCTGTGGTAGAAAGACCTGTGTCAGATCTCTCTCTCACTGCTAACATTAAGAATTTTGGAGGGCTGTTAAAGGGCACCCACATCCAGTTTTAAGGATTAACAGTGCTGATGGGAGACAGATTGGTTCAAACCTGAAATCCTCTCTGGGGCTGAAATGAAAGAACTATGAAATATAAACAAATTATTTAGCTATTAAACAAGCAGCAGTAGGAAGTAACCATAGTGACAGTGTATTTAGCAGATGATAATCAATAATGGAAATATAAAAAAAGTCACAACAAAGTTTCACAAGGTGACATATCTCAAATTTAAGTTATATAACATGACTGTGAGCCTGCATGTGCATTCACATACATGCACTTGTTCTGAAAAGTAGGTCTGGTTTGTGCCTGGTGACACATGGAGCCTGTATAATCACAACCATTCTGTTTTCCATTTCTGGAATTTATTTATTTATTTTGTTCCTTTTCCCTCTCGATCCAACAAAGATGTCTCCTGTTTATGTGCAGATTTGTAATAAGGTCTTACGAATGATACTGACTGTGATCTCAGACAGAATGGTGTGCTAAACCACAGTATTTTATTTAAACTTCTGTCAAAGCAAACATATGTGAGAAGCATATACAAACTGCCACCACCAGGCACTATTCCTAGGTTTGTCTACCTTTTCTGTCTACTCAGTGCATCCATGTCCTTTCCATTTTCTCGACACAGTTCAAAGAGACACCAAAAAACATAACATTTTCCTTGCAGTCACTTTTTAAGCTGAAACATAAGTTACATTTATATTAAAAATAATAAAAAATATAGCATAAGTTTTGAATGCTGGAGCTATTTAGATGTCTTGTGTAGCTTGTAATTAGCAAACATATATATATACATACATATATATATTATTTTTTTTCAGAGAATATTACAAGCCAGGTTGATTTTTTTTTTTTGAAGTCTACATGTTATTTCATCATTTATTTCAGTATCCCCAGTTAATATCAATTAGCTAACTAACTTTTAAGTATATCACATTGAATTATATGCTATAAAATTGATAATTAAAGTCACTATGCCTACTTAATACCCACTATGAGAATTCATTATATTTCATCAAAGCCACTTATTCAGTATGAGCATTGAAGAGTACTGAAAAGCGGCCTGAAAGCCCTGCTAGCATTAAGACCCAGGCCGTTAAGAATCAACCCGAAATTGTTATAATTTGTATAACATTAAGATGTTAAAGTATCAACAAGCATTTTCCAAATATTAAACCATCCCTAATTGCATGCATAGCATGTATACATAACATATAAATTTCTTTTTAATTTAATGAAATAATCCTCCTACATTAGTAGATTAGAAACAAGGATAAACTCAAATGTAAAATGAATAGGGTTCCTATCAGCAACTAATTCAGATTCAGTTTTGCCTTCCAAGTTTTAGGACTGAATTGCAATTCTGAATCACATTGATATAAGAACACAAGTCTAAGATGAAAATGCAGGTAATATGGGGAGGTTTTTCGAATGTTAATCCTAAAATGCTGATTGATTTTCCTATAGAAATTTTCCTCCCCAAATGACCTGTTATTTATTCTATCTTGTTTTCAATTATTTTTTTTTTTTGAAAACTGTTTCCTTCTGTTGTTGCATTTCCCAGTCTTTCTACTTCGATAATTTTCATAGGTAGGTTAAAGGATTTTACAAAGCTGGTGGAACTTATACTAAAATGCACAACAAAGTTGTAATTAATCATGTTTTTGTAAAGAAAGTCTGTGTATAGATAAACATTATTTTCATAATCATTTATGCTTGCGCAAAGCATCACCGTAGATGTGATAGGTTAATTTTAACAAGTATAAAATCAAGGGGAGTTTTGCTTCTGAAGCTGGGATGTTTGTCCCTCTCCAGTCCCTATGCCCCCCCCAAAACAAAACAAAACAAAACAACAGAAAGCTCTGTTTTCTGCTATGAAGCAATAGAAGTAGAAAATGCCATCTCTTTCCAAACAACATACATTCTGAATGGAATAAAGTGTCTGTCTGAAAATGGATGGCAATGACTGCTACACTGCAACGACCATTCTTACTAATATAGTGTAGCATCTCCAATCTGAAAATACTAAAGAAAAGCATTACAACACCTTTGCCTTTGATATGCCTTTTCACCTTTCTCATGAATCAAAAATAATAATAATACAAGAGCATTAAAATTAGAAAATAACCCCAAAGAATAAGAGTCTGGAAACTTTCACAGGCAGTGCAGAGGCCCAAGTGAAGTCAAACAAGGTGGTGATTTCTGCAGGCACAAACAAACAGCTGTCTCCCATGCCGTGTTTGAATAGTTTGACTTGCACCATCTCTAAGGCACTCACCAAGGCTTAAAATATGAGTAAGGTAATTTACCTCCCAATATGGCATTAAATTTAGCAGTTCTTAATGATCACATATAATCCATTTAATTCTAGTGAACTGCAGCACTGTAAGTGAAAATTGATGGTAGACTGATATAATTATACCCTACCAATAACCAGATTATTTTAAGAGCCTGTCAAAAAGATTTAAAATGCAAAGATTTGCTAAAGCCATTCTGGAATAGTATTTAATAAGGTTCTTTCTTTTAAAAAGAAGGTTTATTTTTCTCTTCTTATTTCAAATATATATATATATAAAACAATAAAGAGAGCTAGACATTAACAATACTTTTTAAATAACAAAATATTATCTATCAAAACAGCATGTATCTCAACCAATACAAGTTATTTCTGTTCTAACAATGTTGTAAATGAGGAAAAGAAGAAAAAAGGAAGGAGATACATGTGAAAAGATGGAGAAAAAGAGGTGTGAAGGGAGAACTGGGTCCAGGGACTGTCAGGATGCAAACCATTGAGAAGATTTCTACAGAAATATTTTTTCCTTTGAATTTTGAAACTGCAGCTTAGCATTCATTATAACCCACACACTATATATATTGACTTTTTTTTTGTAACTTTTTGCACGGGATGGGTGGCTGTGTTGTTGCTGCCAACAGCCCCACCGCAGGGCACGCCTGGGCCCAGCAGCCAAGATGGCGGCACCTCGCCTCAGGGACAGCCTGGGGAAGAAATGAGGGCACAGAGCTGTTCGGCAGTCGGCAGAAAGAAGGAGAGAAAGAAAGGGAGAAAAAGAAAGGGGGAGAAATAGCCCTGCCGGCACGGTGGGGGGGGGTGGGGAGGACGGCAGGAGGGGCTCCAGGTGCCGAAGCAGAGATCCCCCTACGGCCCCTGGGCAGCAGGCGGCGCTGGAGCGGAGAAAAGGTGTGAGTGCCTTTGCGCTGCTCGGTGGGGAGGAGGCAGGGGACTGAGAGTGGAGGAGTGAAGTTGAGCCTGGTAAAATGGCAGTATGTGGGATGAAGGTGCTTTACTTTTTTTTTTTTTTTTTTTGGTCTCTGTTCTCACCATTCAGGTCTATTTTTAACTGGCTATAAATTAAAGTACTTTTCCCCAGGCTGAGTGTGTTTTGCCTGGGATGGTAAGCGGTGAGTGCTGTCTCTATTCTCAGCCCATGAGGTTTTCCATCTAATTTTCTACCCCTGTCCTGCAGAGGAGGGGGAGCGAAAGAGCAGCTGGGTGAGACTTTGGCAGCCAGTCCAGGTCAACCCACCACACTTTTTAAAAGACATCATTTGATGTACTGTATTGTAAGTATGTGATGAGACGTTGAAAATAGATTGCATGTCCCCAAAATGCCTTTTTTTCTGTGGTATTTTTGATGGATGTAAGTAAAGGAATCAGAAAGGATAATGATGATACATTTTTAGGGGAAAAAGATGAAATCAGTAGTTGGAAGACCTGTGGCATTTATTTTAACAGATAATATGTGTTTATGAGCTGTAAGACATAGCACTTTTATAAACAGTATAATGATCCATCTAAGCTTGAGTTGGCTGAGATGTCAAGAACTATTACATCCAAGCAGCAATCTTAATGTACCCAATATATTAGTAATATGTAATGAATTCCAATATTTAATGCTTATTTTAAATGTTGTAATGTATATTAAAGTGCAGTGACACATACACAGTTGGTATTCAACTTTTTAAGAAGGCAGTGTACTTCCACTGTACCTATTATTTGTAATTTTCCTAAAATTAAATACTTGCGCTTCAGTGCAAGTACCTAGAATATTGGTTATCGTGCATATTAACAAAATCTATTTCAGCTATATATTTAGCAAACTTTAGGGGGAAAAAAATGTAACTGTTCTTGTTACTGTAGTTTCTAGAAGTTTCATGGGAAAGGAATGCCCTCATTATGTTAACGGTGTAACAGTAGACTAAAATGCTAGACGATACTGGGGCAAAAAATAAATTACATAGACTCTGGTGGAAAAAATGTGATTTTTATTTAGGAAAGTATAACTTCGGATTTCAAGTATTCAAGAATCCCTAATGCTCAGGCTGATCTGTATGCTTAAAGGCATCTATCTCCTGGCACTGACAACAGAGAACTGTACATGAATGCATAAACAACAGGGGCTCTGACTCTGTTACCCATATTTCCTAGGGTAACTTCCTCATTCTGTTCTATAATGCCAGCCCATGGCTATATTGCATACAGAAGAGAAGGTAGCTTCTCCGGGGGGTGGGGGGGGGGACAAAAAAAAAAAAAACAAACAGAATGTGTGAAGTGTGTGAAGATTTAACCAGCTTTGGTGTCCAGGAGAGTCATGAGTTGGATTTCACATCAAATCTCTGCTTGAGGACAATTTGACTTACTGTAGGGCATATTTGACTAAATGTAACTGACAGAAATGAAAATGTAAATACATACAGAAATTACTAGAATCTTGAATTTTATTCATGCTGCACTCACTTGCTTAAGGAACTAAAAAAGGAAGAATTACTAGATGACAGTCATATAAAATGCATGTTCTATATTTAAAATCAAGAACTAAATGCTCACGTATCTTTGTATCATATGGAAACTAAATAGGGTTACTAGGGCAGGTTTATAACAACTGTTTCAATGTAACTAAAAATGTCTATATAGCTGCAAAGTTATGACAATTGTGATAAATAAAACGACACAGGAACTAAAAGTGAAACAAGTATATTAATACATTAGAAACGTGCCTTATTCTTCAGGTTCTTAGGTATGGTGACTTACAGCCTTTAAATGAAGTATAAAAAAAAAACAGTTTCACGGTTACCAATTACTCTAGAGCAAATATAACTGATGAGAAATAATGAAAGACCTAATTCTGTAAACTGTTACTTATAATTGCTTTTCAAGCTTCTGCAATATAAATTCAGCTCCTCAGATGACAGGGAAGAAGAGGGGCAAACAAAGGTACTGGTGCTTTTGAAGAATTCAAATCCTATCACAGCAAGTCCCAGGTTACTTTCATAATTAGAAGATTACTCCTTAATAGAAGCATTTTGCCATTATAAGATAATGTGTACATCTTCTGTGCCCTTGTTTTTGTATGCATTGTTTCAGGCATTGTGCATTATGAAGTATAGACTACTTCAAATTGTAAACATGTGAAAAAGAATTATAGTTAACTGTATAGTGATTTGTGTAAGAATGGCTCATGTTTCACCTATAACAAAAAGAGAACATGACTTTTTCTGCGTCTAGGATACTGCTTCTAGGATAACCTTTGATAATGACTAGATAATGCATTGGCCATTACTAAATTAATTAATAACTTGTTATTGTCAAATCTCTACAAGTGTCAGCTGAAGAAAACCATAATCAAATGAGAGTATTTTGAATAGGTTCTGCAGGGCCTGATACTAGTGCTATTTATTATTTTAAATGGGGGATATGGAAATAAATATAAAAATCATCACTGGAGAGATTTATATATGCCATAAAAGTGAGTGGAATAAAATGTAATAAAGATAGTTCAGCAAAACTGTCTGGATTACACGAGAAGTGATCCACTTAACTAGCATTTACCCTGTACAGCCATATGTACAATTATGGCTTGCATTCCTTGTTTCTAGATTTATACCTACTCGATGAATGTCTTTTTTTTTAAGTGCTGTTTTCTTAGAAGATTTTGGAAAACTGCTTGATGAAGGTTAGTGAGATTATTACGCTGTAGCCCATCAGCAGAGTAAAATGCTACATTAATCTAATGATGTGCACAACATGCTTGAGCCAAAATCATGTGCACACCATGCTCGAGCTGTGCTGGCTTGAATCACATCTTCCCTGGCAGGTAGCGTCAGGGGTGTCCCTGCTGACAGGTGGATTATCAGTCTGCAGGCCAGCTGACAGTGTGTCCACATCCACACCGAGCATATGGGGCTTCTTCATGTGTTCTTTTCCTTATGCCCTGTGCTTAGTCCTTTCAAATCAGTTAAACATGAGTCTGGTACTCGTGAGGAGCTTGTGCTCAGCTCATGTTCCAATCACAAAAAAGGATTCAGGATTTTCCCCTTTGTAATTATTTTGTTAGTTGCTAGAATGTTTTTAGTCTTTGTAGGTGCAGTGCTTGCATTCTTTGCTCCCTTTTATCTCTGGTCGTGTGAGTCTGTGGTGTAATCACTTGTTCAGCAGGATTTGGAGCTGGGGGTTAAGGGGAGAACGCCACGCCACAGTCTATCATGGTGGTCAGCCTGCATGGTGCAGTGACTCAAGCCGTGACATATGCAGGAATTCTGCCCTTTGAGGGCATGCCAAAGAAAATTTCTTTTTGGCTATGCCATCACAAGTCCCACTCTTGCCTGTGCAGCACCTGTCATTTATATTTATTGCAAATATAACAACATTAGGAATACATAACTATATTTTATACAAAAAAGTGGATGTTATGCAACAGAAAAACCAAGTATAACAAACACATCATATACGGCAAATATTTGCAATTAACATTTTTATATTTGTTTATGATCTATAATTAGTCAAACAGTTCTTCATGTTTTGGAATGACTGCCTCTCCGATTACAGAAATATTTTGGTCATTAATGAAATACTTTTGTTATGAATTGAGAGTTATTAATACCTATTCATGTGTATTAAAAACTGGAGTAGATGTGATTTTCCCCATTACAGTAGCTTGAAAAAACAGTTGTTGTGCAAAAAGTCTCATGTTTAACACAAACACTTCAAAACCTTGCATTAGGTTATACTGCCATACATAAGCAAACATGGATTAACTCTGTTCATGTTTGTAGTTGAGGAAGCCTTGTTTTCAAGACGGTATATTTATACTTGTGCACTATTTTGCCCAGATAATAAATCTTATTTCAAAGTAATGTCTGTCTACTCCCTTCCTCCTGTGTAGACTTGACCTCGGAATTTTCTTTCAAAATGCTGTAGATCCTCTTTTCACCCATGCTGTTTAGGGAAGATAGATTGTTTGGGGCAAGAATTATGTTATGTATGCACTTTCATTTATTGGGAATCTGGGCTGTACATCATACCATGAACTTCATGGTCTCTTAATCAGTCTTTTAAAGCATTGACCAAAAATAAATGTACTATATCTTGACCAAAATAAATGTACTATTTCTGGATGTATTGTGCATTAAAAACAAACAAAAAACTGAAAAATAGACATTACCTCCAGTAATATCAAAGTGTTAATGCATTGCTGCTTACTGTAGAAATGGTATCTACAAGTCATTGGTTATGCATTTGGGGTGAATTCACTTGGGCAAGCTTTTTTTTTTTTTTTTTTTTTTTTTACCATCCATCTGTTTGCATAGATCCCACAGATTGTACGTGTGGTTCTGGCTGTCAGAGAACAAGAAGGCTTAGCAAATATACGTAATATACTTTAAAAGTTGCTTGGAAATGATTTAAGAACATGGAGAAATTTGTAGGCTCCAGGCAATCTAGTACCTTAGAGAACATACCCATCCCAGAGCTGTAAACTCCAATAAATCATATTGTGAACGTACTGTAAACATTTTCATTGTTCCAGCTGGCAAAATGGTTTTTCATGCACACAACATAGATCCTGTTTGCCAGCACAATTTTTGCTATTTTCCGAAAGGACACCATTATTTTATTTATTTTTTTTAAACAGCATTTAGTTCTTTGTTACATACTTTGCTTTCATTTTAAATATTATAGTCCTTTTTTTTTTTTTTTACAGTGATACGGAAAAGGTGAAGGAGTAAAAGGTAACTAAAATCAGAATGTACAAATAGCCAGTTAAAATACAATACAAACCCAATACAAAAACTTGTCTCATGTGAAGTTAATCTGATCTAGTTATAATCTGTGCAAACATCAATAGAAAAAAAAAAATTGTCAAGATCCCTTTCATCCAAAGCTGGCATTGAGTTTTGCCTGTAGAAGGGATCTCAGAGAACTCTGCTTGTAGACCGTGCTACAAAGTTGGTTTCCTGGTTAGTAGTGGATAAGCAAGGTGGAACTATATAACTACTAAATAGCTATCTGTTGGACTAGAATTGAACTGGTGAGTACCTTTTGATTTTGTTTCGTTATTTGGAGATGCTGACACACAGGGTTTCATAAGTTTTGTCATTATGTCAGAAACAAGGCAAAAGATTAAATGAGTAAGCAGTAGAAGCTGGAACTGTATTGCAAAATTAAAGAGAAAATAACTATATTTGGAATGTAAGGCTTTGATACAGTGTAGTATTTCATCTTGCTCAGTAGAGCAGACTGAGGGAAAGATGTCAGGGTCTTGAGGGTGCTGTTAGTTCTTATGGTCCCTGCCCAGCAGCGGACCCCACTTCAGCCCCCTGTCCAGGGACATCGGTCTGTGATAGCATCCCAGGAGGCAATCAGGTTGGTCAGGCATGATTTAGCCTTTGTAAAATAATGTTCACTGTTCCCAGTCACTACCTTCTTCTTGTGCTTGGAAATGTGTTCCCAGAGGACTTGTTCCAGGATTTTCCAAGGGGCCTAGGTGAGGCTAAATGACATGTTCCCTGGGTTTCTGAAGGTGTTTGCAAGATTTTTTTTTCTCCAAACAGTGGGGACACCTGCTGCATCTTCATGACTTTTCAAAGTGGATAGCAGACTTGGTAAGAGTCAGCCTTTTCTCTCAGCACCCTGAGATATAGCTTCATGTAGTTCATCTGGTCCCATGAACTTTTACATATTGAGTTCTTGCAGTAACCTCTCTCTTGAATCTTGTCTGCCACTGGAAGTTCTCTTCTTTGAACCCTGCCTCCAAGTAGGGAGGTCTGTAGTGTGGATATATAAGCTAGGTCTCCAATTCAGACCACCAGTCCCCGGCCCTCCTGATGCAGAGCTTCTCCCAGTCCAGTCCATTGCTGGTACTTCTTGCATTATTCCAGAGAATCAGGCCCTCACTTACAAACACCCATCTTCCTGCTGCTCTGTTCCTGAACTCCCTGTTCATGCCACCTCCCTGTGGAGACCAGTTCTGTAAAAACTTCCTGATGATCTGCTTTCATTGTCTTCATATTCACCTTTTGACATCTCACCTTTTTCTGCCAGGGAGGATATTTTAATCAACAGCGGAGCAGAGGCTATGCTAGGCAGGTGTGATTCCTGGCAAATGCTGGGTAGGGCTGACCTCTAGAGACCACCTAACTGAATAAATTCTCATGGATTTGGGGCTTCCAGATGTGGCTTATGGTCTAAAGGATGTTGTGGTGGAAGGCACAGACTACAGAGATGAGAGGAGCCCAGCGGATAACTGCCTGGCATGGAGATCTGTGTATCTCAGGGTACCTACCTGCTCTGGAGGTTAGGAGACTGTTGCAGCTTTGCTTGGGTCAGTGAAAGCAAACATCAGCAAGGAGGGATGCAAATGATTGTGAGGAACAATGTAAATGATTTCACTCAGCCTCTGCCTTGTCACAAATAGTGCAATGCTAGGCAGAACTTCCTCTCCAGCTTAATTGCACAGCCCCCAGGAGCTGCTGCGGCTTAGTCCTGTCGCTCTCACTTCTGCCTTGCACTTCATGCTGTGTCCTTAGCCCCTGCATTAGTTGTCAAGATCCTGTGCCACCTTCTCATGAGCTGTCATATCCCACTGAACTCATGTCCTTAGTCGAACTTTACCTCTTAATTGGCCATTCCTGCAAAAGAGTTCCCCTCATACATCTGACGAGATTTCTCAAGGCTAGATACATCTGGTTTTGTGAAAAAAATAACTCCAATGAAAATAGTCATAAAAGACATTCCCAGAAAAAAAAATAAATTACATGCATGTGTATCTACAGAGCAAAAATAAACAGAATGTTCTGGACCCAAGAAAACTTGGTTGTACACCTGTTGGAGGACACTAACTTATTTAGACTAAGCTTTGAAAACATAACAGCCAACAAATAATTTTTGAGGCTATTAGAAATATGTAAATGCTATCTCCTCATTTTCGCTTCAATCTAAATAATTTTAAATATGTGAATCATATATTTTTGTTAGAAAATGTCAGCCAAAGATTTTTAAAGCCATGTGCTTAAAGTTAGGCTCATCCATATTTAATTGTAGTGCACTACGTGTTGTGCCTACTTACTGAAAAAGGTATTTTAAGTCTGGTTTCCCAAAGTGCTCAACACTTATAACTCATTTTTCTTCAATTCAAATTTCACATGTTCAGCAGTATTGTGAAAAAGGATGTATTTATTGGTTTCCAGAAGTAAATATCACTACAGAATCTTAACTTTCAGCAGTCAGGTTTCAAACTTTTTTGGTACGCTGTATTAAATTTCTTTAGAAATATTCATTGGCCATCTGTGAACCTACAAATATATCTCATATGGTAAGAAAATCTGTAGCTTTTCTTACTATGTAGCTAAGAATCATTGCTTGTGTGTCACTTTAAATTTAAACATGGATTGTAGAAAAAGTATTTTGAAACTCTGTGATAACCTGCTGCCAAAATCCTGTTTACAGTGATAATTTAATAGAGTGGAAAAACAGTTGTTTTCTATTTAGTAAAGTTTAGGACCTGATCTAAATGTGAATTGTTTCCATGGCAGATCTAACAGAAACTGTCAGGCAGTGGGTTACATAGCATTGCAAGTGAACTGAAATTTTGAAAGGTAAATACACCTTTGCCGACAGGTAATTGGACACTCTGCATAGGTTACATCTCAAGGAGGGAGATTTCATCCTATACAGCAAAAAACTACTGAACCTTGCTGATTTCATTAGTACACTGGACATTCTTAGTATTTATTGAGCACAGGTACGTATCTTATTATGTGAGCATCATTACATCAGAGGATTGAGTTATTCTTTAAGTATTTGAAAGGCAGAAGAGGTAAAATACACTTAAATGGAAAACAGCTACAAATGGCATGTTCCTCCCTTTCCAGTCTCTTTTTTTTTCTGATGTCACAGGGGGGCATATAATATACATCATGTATGGCATATAATATACATCGTGTATATTTTCCAAAAGTCCATCTTTTGATGGAAAGACAGCTGTGAAAGTGTGAGTCTCCTGTTTTAAACTCATAAACAGAATTATCAACTGATCATAGCAGGGGATGTAAGTCGTCTTATTTTTTTTGTTTAATACTTGCTAGGTAATCATCAGCAGTCTAAATCCATTAAAACGAAAAATCTTACTAATTAGAGACAAACATCTTAGCCTTTTTTGTCTCCAATACCAATGATCACAGGTAGATTGCATATGGTTTGGTGAGATTTTCCCAGCGTACCCAAGTTTTAAGTTTTGATCAAAGGATTCCTGGTTCCTTCCTCATGGTCATAGAATCATTAAGGTTGGAAAAGACCTTCTGGATCATCTGGTCCAACCGTCACCCTGCTACCAATGTCACCCACTAAACCATGTCCCTGAACACCACGTCCAACCTTTCCTTGAACACCCCCAGGGACAGTGATTCCACCACCTCCCTGGGCAACCCATTCCAGTGCCTGACTACTCTTTCTGAGAAGAAATGTCTCCTAATTTCTAACCTAAACCTCCCCTGGCACAACGTGAGGCCATTTCCTCTTGTCCTATTGCTAGTTTTCTGAGAGAACAAGCCAACCTCCAGCTCCCTACCTTCCTTTCAGGTAGTTGCAGAGCAATAAGGTCTCTCCTGAGCCTCCTCTTCTCCAGACTAAACAACCCCAGTTCCTTCAGCTGCTCCCCATAGGACTTGCATTCCAGGCCCTTCACCAGCTTTGTAGCCCTTCTCTGGACACACTCCAGGGCCTTGATGTCCTTCTTGTAGTGAGGGGCCAAAACTGAATGATGTTTATAAACAGTTCACTTCTTTAACAGTAGCAGAGTATGAGATAGAGTGTTATGAATTTGTGAGTCATATTACCCCAATTCTAGCTATTGATACTGTATTCCATTTTTGAATCAGGAATGATCACCAACTATTTTGTATTCCTCATCTGTTAAAAAAAATGACTACAGAAGAACTGTTGCTAATATCACCTGCATCGGGGATGGGGGTGGTGCAACAAATTGGCTAGGAATTAGCTGATGTGCAATGTAAAGTGGCCGTAGCAATTCCTAGAACCAAAGTCTTGTATGTGCAAAGCTACTTTTAATGTTCGGAACTTTTCTTCACAATCTCAATAATTTATATGTATGCTTTAAATTAGGATTACACTGATACCTATAACTGAAATTGTACAATGCAATTATAGAATATGTAGAATTAAATACATAGTATGTATGCTGAAAATATAAAATATAAGGGAAATTATTAACAATTTGCCTGTGATACCCAGATGTGCAAACTGGAAAAAGTGCAATTAACTAACTTCAAGGAGAAAGGAAATAGCTTCTAATATATAAAAACAGCATACCATATACATTGTAGTAAAACTAAATTAACTTCACTTACTTGAACAGTATTGCACAACTTAACGCAACAACACAACTTAATAGTACCTCTATACACAGGGATTTTATAGGTTGGAAATTTTTTTATTGTTAATTAGATGCAGATTCTAAATATTAAAGATAGTTGACCACTGAAGGAATTTCTCAGGGATTCTGATACACTCGTTTACTCTGGATTCAAAATTCAGATTGAAATTTTTTTCATCTGCAGCTGAAATTAATTCAGAGAATTTATATTCCCTATTTTATACCTTAAATCGGTCTAGATATGACAACTTCGTAGGGTGGTCTAAAGAAGTCTCTTCCAGCTTTTTCTATCATTTATTAAATTATCAGAATAAAAATGGAAAATATTATGTTATTATGTTAAGCTTGATATTCCACCAAATATTTTGTATTGTAAGACAATTTTTGCATGTAATAGTTACAGAACAGTATTACTTCATATTACATTTTTCACCAGGTAATCTAAATTCTAGATAAGGTGGCTAATCTTTTTGCACACGTTATTTTCTTTCAGTTTTGCTACTTGAATCCCACTGTTGTCTTAAATACACTATATGTGTATTACTGATTTATTAGAGCAAGATCATCTCCTTGAAGGTAAGATTTAATGAATCACTTGTCTAAAATACTGTTTTCTCACCTTACAGGCACTAGCTTTTAGTAGAATTATAATTTAAAAACTTTCAAAAAAAGAAAAAAGCTGTATTTGAATGTTCTGCTAAAATCCAGTGATGAAGTTAAACACATCAGTGAAGTAGGCAAACCTTCTCTACCTGCATGATTTATAATATAAAAACCAACATGCATAGGGTATAAACTAACATAATAATTTAAATCAATGCAGTTACATTTTTGAAGAATAATGTGGATTTTTCACAAGTGTTACACCTTGGAAGCTACCTGATTGTCATGAGTTCATAGCCAGAGACAGGTTCAACAGTTTACTAGTCAATTTGTTTTGGTCTTGGTTTTGTGCCTAATGGGGATGCTAACTTCTCTTGTCACTTTGTCATATACTTGGGTCTCTCAGCTGACAGCCACAAGAGAGACCACAAGCTGGCTAACTGCTGAAAACACTTGAACAATACATTTTAAAAACTTTCAACAAAGATCCACTGTCATCAGGGAATCATTTCATTATTTCCCATTAGTTGATAAAGGAGATGCCTCAGCTGTGCAGGAGACATGATTACATAGAAAAAAAAATCAGCTTTTCAGTACCTAAAGATTGTATTTTTTTGTTGTTGATTCTTCATAAGCCGCTTAGCATAGTAATATTGCAAATTTTAATTGAGCCTCAAAAGTTAATGGAGATGCACCTGAAACATAGTCAGTGCATCAGTATTTGACACTAAAGAAACACTGATGATATATGATAAATATATGACAATGAAATAAATATGGTACATAGTGACAACAAAAATATTGAAAAATAAAGAAATTATCATTTTAAGTCTTTTTTCATGTTTGTATGCTGTTTTCGGATACTGACTCAAATTCTGTGAAAAGTTCATCTTCATTTTCTTATACTATTGTTAAATATGTAAATGCCAGAAGAAGAAAGGATAATAGATTTCAAAATATTTTTTCTATAAATCAGAATATATGTGTTTTGTTTGTTTGTTTTTTAGTTTCAGTCTCTGCTAGTTTAATAATAGTATTTCCTGAGTATTTATGATAGTGATATCTGCCTGACACTGATTTCAGCCAGCAGTTCATGGAACATGAGCAATATCTGGCAAACTGTCACAGACATTTAGGAAGTCATCTGTGCTGCGAGGCTGACATTTGTCCTGAATCCATTTTTAGAGTGAGCATGGAATTGGCTGCTGAGTTTCAGACTGGTAAGGAACTTGTCCTGTCTTATTTAGGACTTCTGTATGGATTTTATGCCTCCAGTGGCAGTATGAGTAGAGTTTTCTTTACTTTCTTTGGAAATGACAACGGAATTCTGATTTACTTCATACTTTGGTGTGAAATACATATTTGCTTTTTGATAAAGTGTCTGTAGCTTCACAACTTGACATATTTGTTGCATTATTTGTATTCTTACAAATAGTAGATCACGAACTCATGAATTCTCTTTAAGCAGCAAAAAAAAAAAAAAAAAGCCAAAAGTAAAAAACTGCACTGACAGGAAGAAATTCCTGGAGCTTTGATTTTAAGCAGACTGAATAATGATATCTTAATAGGCAGTTGCAAGTTATTCCTGTTTTCCCTGTTATACCCTTGGCTAGTGAATGCCAGCTGGTATACAGAAAACAGACTGGACTTGGATGAACACTGTTCAGAAAGATTCCAGCCTTCTGCCTCTACAGCATATGTGGAGTTCACTGGGGAATCACTTAAAGAATAATCAAAATTTGAGAAAGAATGCTGATGCATTGACAATTGGGTAGAAAAGCAGCTTCAGGCTAGAAAGGGGCTAGCAAATTCATGAAATTATGCAGATGGTAGAAAAAGGACTTTATCATCAGAACCCATAGCTTTCATCAGACAATTATGCAAGGAGTCTAAGACAGGCTGACACTGACCTTGGAGATGTAAATTCCTATATTTACTATGTTGTTGAGCATAATTTCCCTGCACATAGAATTTTGTTTCTTGCTAAAACTACTCCTCCACTCCTTGTTGCCAGAAGCAAACTACATCTGGCTCTGGATGTCCATTCAATTCTTGAGAGTCATGTTCCAGGAAGGTGAAAATAAAACCACTTGTAATATTCAGAACCAGACTGTTCAATCAGCTACGAAGCCTTAGAGGTATAATTACAAAGCAGGTGATCGACTACTGGGCATGCTGATCTTTAATCAACACATACTCAAAGCTGGTAACCCACAGTACAAGAAAGCAATTAGTAAATTTAATAGCTAAAGGAAAGCCAAATGGGAATATGTTAAGACCAGCCTGGCAGTTCATTACTATGCTAGCAATTTGTGACAGTAAAATATCCATTTATCTGGAGCCTGTATGATAATGTTACCAAAGCCAAAACAACTTCTTAAAAAGATCGAAATGTCAATTGCCAACCCAGAAATATTTTATATAAAATGCACTCGGAATTTTCTCTTTATTAGCTGTTTCCCTGCCTTTTTGTGAAGATGAATTTAGAAATATGAAATAATAGCATTTTATCCTAAAAGAGCCATGGGATTAGGTGATTCCATGTCAATGTAACTCAGTTAAATAGAATTTTTCCTAATTTACAGCAGCTTGAGCAAGGTTGGAGTCAGGTCTGTTTTGGATAAACGTAAACAGTGAGCAGTCATAGAAAAATGTGTCAGAGTTCAACGTTTCTTTGAGTTCTTCCCTTTGTCATGGACAACATTGTAAAACAACAGATCTGTTTTCATCACACCATAACCATATGAACGAAATTCCATATTAACCTATATGAACTGTACTTATGCAGCTAAATACTTTCCCTTCCCAGGCAGAGGTGGGTCTCACCTTTGTAAACATAACTAATTCCAGCAATAGTAATACTGGTCCCAATATGCAGGAAAAGTGCAAGTTGAATGTCATTTGTTGTATGAGAAATTTAACCTTTACACAGTTACTAGGAGTTCTTCAATGAAACAGTCTATATAGTGCAGTTGATTCACCTTGTCTGCATGTAATACAAAAATTTCACCTACCACCTATGTGTATATGTGATGAATAGAATATTGTTTCTTATTAATTCAGTTTATGATTTTTGGAAAAAGATGCAACAAAAATGGCAAAACCTTACCTGAACAGTGGAAGTCAGTAAAGGAAATGATGGCACAAAATAAAGGTTAAAAGGAATTTCTGCTTTTAACCAGCTACCGAAATTTGCAGCCTTACATTATGGCTTCAGAAGTGAGTTGAATTATTTTATTCCATTCGTTGTTCTGATCACCTTTGCTTTTCATTTCATGTTACCATGTGACTGAGTAACAATAAATAATAGAGCCTGTGAGAATACCCTACCTGCCTTTACATGCGGGGAAGTATTGTAAATACTTATCTTAAATGTACCAGCAGCATTTGGGAAACTATATTTAATATATTGAATTCTATATGGAAAATGTTCCAGTATTATCAGAAGGCCAGTTGAAATGCTAAATGCAACATATATTTTTTTTCTCAATGTATAGCTTCTGGTTATACTTGGTTATAAGTTTATACTGGCTTTAAAATAGTTCTGGGGAACATTTATAAAACAAACTAGCATTTAAAAAACAAATTAGTAGAGTGCAACATGTTTGCACCTACTAAAATGTTTCACGTCTGTCAGCACTTAAGGTGGTGAGTGTTTGGTTGTTTGGTTACTCTTCGTGAAAGTCATTTTTAGTTCCAGGAAGAATGTGTGCAGGCTGTGATTTAAGTGGTTACTTCTGTGAGTGTATCCTGATAACAGATTTCCTCTTGTTTTCTGTATGAGGTCAGGCACTCCAGGGAGCCTTAAAACCTCCCTGGTGAGTTTCTGATTTGGTACTTACTGGATTCTGACCCGAGTGAGCAAAGAGCTCCTGTAATAACCTTCCACTGGTACAAAGCACTGCTCTTAACATTTACACTTAAAAATATATTTCTTGTGTCAACTATGTCAGTCTTTTACATAGCCTGCCTCTGGCCTGCCCCTGTATTCTTATCTATGGATTTTTGACAAAATGTAAAAGAAAAACGGAACCTCTCAGCAGATCTTTATGTAAAAGAGTCTACTGCATTTTAAACACTGAGATTGTTGGTAAGAGAAGCAATTAGAGGGGTGGAGGTGGCTGGTACAAGAAATGTAATAGAAAGTCTACATGAAACAAGACGGGAGAAAATTATGGAGAAAAAGCAATATATTTCAATAACGGGTCTGTGCAGTACAAACAGCTAAATGATAGATTACTGTGAGTAAATGTAAATATACACATTTCTGCATTCAGTTATTGAACTGGCTTCAGTAAATAGACACCTCTTGTAACCTCTGTACAGAATAAATAGAATAAATAGAAATTGGATTCTGCATGAGCAATGATACCACATTAGTGGGCAATATTTTAAATGTTAGTCTCAATAAAAATACACCCATTTTACTGGAGAAATACATGCCTGACAGGGCGAATTCCCAGAATGAATTTGATTTTATATAATATTTGGCTATTTAACATAATTTTCTTGCAGTCCACCCATTCTGAAGGCTGAGTTAATTTACAGAAATATTTTGCTCTGTAATGTGGTATTAAGGAGCCATCTTATCTTTCACCATTTATTGATGCATTTAATATTAACTTCCAGTGCTAACAGGGTTCATGAGCTTCTTAAATGCACTTTAAGGTCCTGACTCAACAAGGCACTTAAAAGTATACCTATATGTGAGCATGAGTGCTAAGATCAATGAGGTGACTCAGGCATTTCTGGTGTCAGTTCAAGCATCTTGCCGATTTGGAATGTGCAAGTGAATTAGAAGCACGTGGCAGTGTCTCTCTCATTTGGTGGTTAGCAGGGAGGGGAACATGGAAGCTGTATACCAGGTTTAAGGTTTTGGAGACCCTGAATAGCATGTAGAGGCCAGAAAATATGTTGTCTTGCAAGTTTTACTTCTGATTTAAGTCAAAGTATATCTCCTTACAGAATCTGTGGTTGGCTTGCTGCACTACAGACTTCATCTGTCTGGATTTGTCTGGTGTATGTTGTTGCATGACAAAATCTCAGTTCTAGAGGAGAATCAGAGTGGCTTTCCTGCTTCTTCTCCTCTATCTGGTGTTTGATGCTATGTTTACCTGGGGAGATGTGAATTCAGACAAGGATCCTTATGTTCCTTATTAGATGTAGACTGTGTGTTTATATTTAAGAACAAAAAATGACAAATTACCATATCTCAATAAATCCAGGGACTTCTAATTAGGAGAAGGATTAAAAATAATTGAAAAGCTACTGAAATGTGCATTAGCAAAAAGGTTGTTAGTGATTTGTTGACGCCCTCCCCCCCTCCCCCTTCCTTCTTTGGAGTGCTACAAGATTAATACTCCTGATTTGGCTTTTCCTCGCATTAGAACACTACTTATTTTAACATAGTTAACATTGCTTTTTTCTGTTTTTCCTCTCTCTTTTCTGTGATGTCTGTCTTTCCCATCACTTTATCTTAACATGCAGTAAAATTGAGAAAGCTTTATCCAAAAAAGTTTGTTCCCATCATCTATTAATGTGTTCATCACCAAAGTGGAAAATAATCTTTCACTAGAGTGTTTAGAAATAAAGACACTGTAGACGAATGAGCATATTAGAATGGGGATACTTCTTCGTAGGATAGCCCCAGATAGGGGAGATTGATTTAGTCTAAAATAGGTACGACAGAGAGAACACTGCCTTTGGGGAAGGTTATCCTAAAGAAGTGAGATATTTTTTCATATATATGCAGCCATATGGTACAGCCAGGTATTTGGAGACAACAAAAGTCTTTTGCAATTGCATGAACTTTCAACCGTGGTGCTGAAAGGAAAGAGCAGGTCTGTTAGCATAGTATAGGGACAGATGGCCAGTATGAACAAGCTCAAGAAACAGCAACCTGGAGAATGAAGTTTGCTTTGGGGTTTCCCAGACATATCCCCATTACTTGGGGTAAATCTTGAGCACCTTCTCCATTTCTATTAAGTAGAAGCCTGGCATTGTATTTTGTTCAAGGTCACAGCATAGATAAGCTGAAGAAGTGATAGAAACCTGTGGCTGCAGAGAATTTGTACTTACATAATAGAATACTTTCAGACAGTGATAGGTGGAGAGCTCACAAATATACAGGCACACACATACACTCATGCGTGCACATCAAAGGATTGACAGAGAAGGCAATTAATTACTTGTGATGAATGAATGTATAGTAAAAGAATTTTTATCAGTTCTACGTTCAGTTCTCTTCAACCTGCTAGGGGAGGAGGTCTTAGGATTTGTATTTTTTGTAGTAGAATGTTACAAGGGAAAAGTATGGCTGTTGTTGGATATCAAACTGCAATATGACTTTTCTGTGTATTAGCTTCTCCACAAATCGCACACGCATCCTTGTATGCATGCTCCCATCTCACAGCATCTCAGAATAAATATGATGTCTCACCTCTTCTTTGAACTTTATATGGTAGATAGCCTGCTTCTGTTTACTGTGGTACGTGGAGGCAGGTATTTTAACGTATTCCTGTGATTAACATAGAACATCTGATACTATATATAGCTTTGTTAAGATATCTGTTCTGGAATGCAAAAATTTATCATAATTGGAGAATAACTAATGTTTTAACTATTAAAACCACTCATAGGTGGCAAAAGGAGTGAGTGCAGTCTAAGTTGACAGAATTGCTAATATATGACTGACGAGGCTAGGACCAATTCACTTAATGATATGCTGAGGCTACTAGTACTGATAGTTTCCCCTTTTAAATAGGAAAGGGAAATGAAAATTTATTTTAATATTAGAGAAGAGCACGTACTGTTGAAACTGGTATGGTGAAGTGAGATTTTATTTGTTTACATTCAGGTTAGCTAGAAACACAGCACCCCCTAAAATAAAATTCCAAACAACAATATCCATTGGCATTAGCATCCAAATTCATAAACTCTAGGGAAATATCTACTCAATGTTTTATTTATTTTATATGTATTAAAATTAATGCTCTTGTCTGTCTTTTACTTCAGGATCATGAACATAAGTAGAACTGTATGAATGGGTGAACATGTGCAGGCACTATATCACACATTTTACCAATACATCGATGATGACACACATCAGACTAAGCACAGCTGAAGGAATCTGTTAAAACAGAGATGAAGACCTAAAGACCTAATCTTCCCTATAAATACTATTTCAACCTGTAGGCAATGGATCCTCAGGCAGGTAGACCGAGTTTAGTGGGTTTATGTTTGGTTCTCATTCATGAACTAAATCTTACATCATGAAGTGTGACAAAAAGAATGTTGAATGGTCTGGGAATAATGTGAAAATTGTCTCAGGGAAATTATGGGACTCCATCTGCAAAGAGCAATTATAGCATTTCTATCTGTACTGTAATTAAGTAGAAAAATGACACAGATCCGCTTCTTAGGCTGCTTGGAAATTATTCTGCTAAAAAGGCCTGCCTCTCACAGTTCCCCTGCAGCATAACTACACTGCACAGTTGTGTTTTACCACAGTTGCAACTGAACATTAAGATCTGCATATCCGTTAAGAAAGTAGATGTCACTGATGAAATTGTTTAAAACTAACAAAACAGTTTCAAACTTCAGAACAACTCTTTAATGGATTGGATACACATTTCCAGTGTTCTGTTCTTAATCACTATCAATCATTATCACTACATATACAAAGCAATGGTTTGTTAGACACTTAACATAAATTGTCTGTCATCACACAATACCAGATAACTTGAGGTACTGTAGTTTGAACTGATATCTGTGGTCCTGCGTTGTCAAGGTCAAGCTGATTGGTCTTAAGAGTCTGTTAATAAGGGAAGCCAAGATAGAAATGCCTGAAGGAGGGCTGCATCCTTTTTTCACTGTCGTTCCTTGGTGATGTTTCAGCCCCACCCGCACAAGAAAAGGGGGTGACTTCATCTGCCTTTGACATCCTATTTTTGGAATGCAGACTTATTCTGGCTTCTTTTATTCTGCAGTATTTTTCTGGTTCCATCAGACTGGCAGCTGGTCATGAGTGGAGTTCTGTAGGGGTTTGATACTATTCAATATCTTTTTAAAGGACCTGGATGAAGGGGTTGAATGAACCACACCTGTATGTCAGCTATATGGATCAGCAAACTAGGAGACAAGGTAGATATTCTAGAAGGAAAAGCCACCATTGAAAGACACCTTGATGGGCTGGAAGACTGGGTAAGCAAGAACTGCATCATGTTTAACAAAGATGGAATAATCCCAAGCAGCAGTAAGGGCTGGGGTCTGAACAACTGTGGTATGCCTACAGAAAGAAAAAGACCTGGGGGTCTTGGTGGACCAGAAGTTAAACATGTTATCAAAGCACCCTTGCGGCAATGAAAGCTAATTGTATCCTGGGTTAGATCAACAAGAGTATAGCCAGCAGATAAAGGGATGTAATTACTTCATTCTACTTGATGCTTTTTGACTGTATCTGGTTTTGGTCTCCCCCAGATCAAGAGACATCGTAAAGCTGGAGAGGGTTTGTGAATCACCAAAGACACCTATCAAGATGATAGGAGGGTTGGAAAAGTTAAAATACAAGGGAAAGTAAAAAGAATTTGTTCATCCTAGAGAAGAGAAGACATGTTCGTGTGGAAGGAGTTATCCCAGACTTCCAGTACCTAAAAGGTAGTTACAGAGAAGGCGGATGTGTTTTCTTCACAGGAATAAGTTGATGGGGCAAGAAGATGTGAGCACAAGCTGCTGGAGGGGAAACTTTCTATGGATATAAGAAAAAAAAAATATCTTCACTGTGGGAAGAGTTAAACAATGGTATAGGTTGTCCGGAAAAGTGGCAGTATCTTTCTTGTTGCAAATAATTAAGACTTAGCTTGACAGATCCCTGTATAAAATAATCTAAGACCCTGCTTATAAAATAATTGGATCAGATGCTCTTGACAGGTCCCTTCTGAGCTAGACTTTGTTGTAGTTGTAAGATTCTGTAGTCTTTCCTGTTTCTTCTGCGGGATTATCCTAATTCTGCCATGCACCCTTCTTGCTTGTTCTGCAAAATTACTTTTCTGAGCAATTTTATAGAATTACAAAATAGTTTGGGTTGGAAGAGAACCTTAAAGATCATCTAGTTCCAGCTCCCCTGCTGTGGGCTGGGACACTTGCACTAGACCAGGTTGTTAAAGCCCTGTCCAGCTTGGTCTTGAACACTTACAGGGATGGGGCATCCACAGCTTCTCTGGGCAACCTATTCCAATGCCTCACCACCTCTATAGTAAAGAATTTCTTCCTTATATCTAATCTAAATATACCTTCTTTTAGTTTAAAGCCATTACCCCTTTTTATGCCAGTACACTCTCTGATAAAGAGTCCCTCTCCAGCTTTCTTGTAGGCCCCCTGTAAGAACTGGAAGGCCACTATAAGGTCTTTTCTCCTGCCTGCAGATTTTCTCTTGCATATATTTTCCTTTGTTCATGCAACTGCACTGTAAGTCTCTGTTTTCCTTTTAGCAGTTACAGCTTCGCTATGCTCCAGAACCATATAAAAACATCATAGAATATTTACACCTCGTCACCAGTTACACAATTTTGTGTACTTCCATCTGGGTTCAAGACAGTAAATTTTACTTGGATCTTGCTTAGTATGTATCTGTTTAGTGCGTGCAACAGGCCTGTGCTGGCCACATCACATAACATGCCTGTAGTCATTATAAGACAAAGAGATACAAGAGAGGGAGAAATAATTCTTCCTGACTAAAGTGCTCTGAAATGCTGCAGCAAAAGGTAAAGTGGTAAGCAATCAGGTAAGATGGGGAACAATTAAATTTTGGGGGTGTTGACAATCCAAAAAGTGTATGAATTGCAGGATAAAGACAGAATTAATTCGTATTGAAATAACACAACTATTACCTGAATTTTCCAAGGACTAATGGCTGTGCTTTGTTTTATTAGGTAGTGAATATATTTTTTGCCCATGTTATCAGGGAAACAGCTAACTACCTGACTGTTAAATTCACCTGACTGTTAGGCAAATGACTAAATGGAGGTGCCTTGTGATGACAGGTCTTCATATTAAATGGTTATTTGTCTGGTGAGCAGGTGGACGAAAGGAACTCATGACAATCTCTTGGCCAGATAGAAATAAAAATGAATCATGACCTCCACTGTATGAGTTACTGCCAGATAGCTCTCAGATGAATTAATACACTGAAACCTAATTAAACCACAATCCTTTTATCTTGTATTTCTCTCTGCATGTCTAGGACAAGTGGAAGTCTTCATAAATCTGAAATATTATAGGTCAATTAATATGCACACAAGCTGCATATTCTGTAACAGGAATACAGTTAATCTAACTTAAATTCCCTTTTGGAAACTCAGAGTAACATTAAAATATTTGTCCCAACTCTGGTCCTACTTGTGCTCAATTTCTCAGCAATGTAATGTTCTTGATTTCAATGGCGTAAATTGAGCAAAGCTTTTGTTTGTTGTTCCCAGAATTTAAAGTATATGGACTTCATTGTTCTTCCCCATTAGTTAATGGAAATTTAATATGCAAAGCTGGGGTAAGTAGCGTGAGTGACTCATTGTACACAGAATTCTTCTGTTCTGTTAAGCTTATTATAGACCACATAGTAATCCTATTGCTCCCAGCAGTTTTGTCTCATTAGGTACTTGACCACTGTATTAGCCTGGACACTTGCAGTTTGGGATAAGATTTTGCTTTTATGTAACTTTGTGAATCCAGACATGTAAGGGGAAGAACTATGAACAGCACCTATAAGAAATATATTTTGAATACACTGTCAATTATTTTATTATACTAGAAGCTTTATTACGGAACATGTTAAATTCTTATATCTCCAAATGATAATAGCGGACAAGAAGTGATATAGGTCAGATCCAGGTTTTGCCAAACAACCATGTTTCTGACATGCTGTCTGCAGCAGTTGCTTAGTTAAGAGTAAAGAGCAGCACAGTGTGAATACACTGACACTATCCCAGCTTCCATTAATTTGTAGCTTAATTTCTGATTTCCAAGTGGTGCCTTTTCTTTCTAGACTTAGCAGTTTGCTTTTATTCTCATGAATTTGAATCATGGAACTAACCATTTTTGGAAACCTTACTAATTCTTATTATCCATATCTCCCAGGAGATGTGTCCTCTGAAGAAAAAGCTACTTTTTGTTTATTTTGAAACTTCTACCAATTTCATCTGATGTTCCCTCATTCTTGTACCAGATGTGTAGCCCAGTAAATGTGATTTTTGCTGTCACTATATGTGTTGGTTTACATGGCAAGGTTTTGGTAGCAGGCGGCTGCAGGGGTGGCCTCTGTGAGAAGAGTCCAGCAGCTGCCCCAAGTTAGATAAGAGCCAGTTCCAGCTGGCCCCAAAGGGACCTGCTGCTGGCCAGAGCTGAGCCAATAAGCAATGTTGTTTGCACCCCTGCAAGTGCAGATTTAAGAAAGGAGAGGGAAAACAAACAAACAAATAATAAAAAACACCTGGTGCACAACAGCAGCTGGTAGAGCAAGGAGTGAAAACCATCCCTGCAGACCCCAAGGGCAGTGCAGAAGGAGGGCAGGAGGTGCTCCAGGCATGCAGCAGCAGTTCCCCTGTGGTCTGGGAAGAGGCCCCTGGTGGAGCAGGCTGTCCCCCTGCAGCCCATGGGTCCCACATGGAGCAGATCTCCATACTGCAGCCTGTGGAGGAGCCCCCGGTGGAGCAGGTGGATGTGGCCTGGAGGAGGCTGCAGCCCATGGAGAGCCCCCGCAGGAGCAGGCCCCGGGCCGGAGCTGCAGCCCGTGGAGAGGAGCCCATGCAGAAGCAGGGGGTCTGGGGGGAGCTGCCGCTCGTGGGGGACCTGTGCTGGAGCAGTCTGCTCCTGACAGATGGACCCCGTGGTATGGAGCCATGTGGGAGCAGTTCTTGAAGAGCTGCTGCCTGTAAGCAGCCCCCGCAGGCTCAGTTTAAGAAGGCTGGCATCCTGTGGGAGGGACCCCACATGGAGCAGGGGCAGAGAGTGACCGTGAAGGAGAGGCAGAGATGAAGCGTTAGGGACTGACTGCAGCCCCCATTCCCTGTTCCCCTGTGCCGCACGGAGGGAGGACGTAGAAGAGGGTGGACAGGGCTAAAGTGTTTTTAGTTTGCTTTTGGTTTCTCACTGTTCTCGTCTGTTAGTAATAGGCAATGTTATTTTAATCTCCTTGTGCTGAGTTTGTTTTGCCCTTGATGATAATTGTTGAGCAATCTCCTTGTCCTTGTTTCAACCCTTGAGCCCTTTTTTTCATTTCATAGTATTTACCCTTTGAGGACGAGGAGTGAGTGAGCAGTTGTGGTGGAGTTCAGCTGCCCAGCTGGGTAATACCACCACACTAGCAGAAGCCCCATGGTGCCCTGGGCGTGCAGGTTCTGGTGCCTGCAGGACTGCCCTGGTTCTGGTCCTGGTCCAGGTGTCACTGGCCACCCCAGATACCAAGGAGGCTGGACCAGGTGACCTCAAGAGGTCTCTTCCAACCTCAGCCAGTCTAGGATTATGGGATTCCATGGAATGTATATAGTATACTGAAGTATGGTATGCACATACTGTGACAGTGACTTAGTCACATGCTGTGACTTTGACTTAGCCAGGGTGAGCTGGGGCTGTGTGATACTGTCAGTGGTGTGCGCCGTGTTGAGGAAGGCTACAAAAATACACCTAAGTGTACCCAAACTGAGGAGGAAGGGACCCCCTCCAGGAGCATCAAGCTTATCTCCTGGAAAGAGTCCAGTGGAAGGCCACAAATATGATATGGGGCCTGGAGCATCTCCCCTGTGAGTAAAGACTGAGACCTCGGTCTGTTCAGCCTTGAGAAAAGAAGACTCATGGGATCTTATTAATGTTTATAAATATCTTAAGTGTGGGAGACAGAGGGATTTGGCCAACCTCTTTTCAGTGGTTTGTGGGGACAGGACAAGGGGCAATGGCCACAAAATGGAGCACAGGAAGTTCCACACCAATATGCAAAAGAACTTCTTCACGGTGAGGGTGACGGAGCACTGGAACAGGCTGCCCAGGGAGGTTGTGGAATCTTCTTCTCTGGAGATATTCAAGGCCTGTCTGGATGCCTACCTGGCCAACCTGCTCTAGGGAACCTGCTTTGGCAGGGGGGTTGGACCCGATGATCTCTTGAGTTCCCTTCCAACCCCTACAATTCTGTGATTCTGTGACCTCACTGAAGCTCTGAGAATGCTGAAAGCTTGTAGTCCACCTCCCATTGTCCTGAGGGAGAGTGAAGCTGTCCACCTGAGGACCCAGAAGGATTCCCAAGGGGTGAGCATTAACACTGGGAAAGAGAGGTAACAGTAGGATGGTGAGGAGATTTTTGCTATTGCAATTTTAACTTAATTAGCAAGGGCTTGTCTGGGGCCATCACAAACATTAACTGTTTGGAACTATTAGACTTCAATTTTTACTTCGACTAACAGTATATTCTAACGTTCAGCTATATGTTGTGCTGCCTTTTGTAGGAGGATACGCTGGATGAGATTTGATGATGGCTCTGACTTTGTACTAGACACTTTGGACCAGTTTCCTACTCTGTAATTTTGGAAAAGTTTAATAGCATGTTTCGTAAGGAGCAGAAGCTTGGGTAGAGTTTTAAAAAAACATTAATGAAAGCTTGTGTTTCTAATTCACTTGCAGTATTGAAAATCCCATCTCTAAATCAAGGAGCAAACACTTGAAGCTCTTCTGACATTCAGTACTGTTTAATCTGACATTCAGTACTGTTTAATGGATTTTAATGGATTTAAAAATTTCTCCAATTAAGTGAACTATGAAATAGTTTTCACAAATATGCAGAATAACGTCAAAGACCTAAGCAAGAATTTCCTGTAAACTCACTTAAAAAAAAAATAATAAAAAATAATAAAAAAGCCCACCATGGTGTATTACTTATGAAAACAAATGCATCTTCTGAAACATAATGCAGTGTGGTTTTTTGTTTGTTTTGCTGAATAGTTCAGCAGAAATACACAAATATGCTATATCTTCTACCTGCTAGTTTAGTTTATACAGCTGTACGTTTTATTAAATATGTTTTATTTTATTCTGATTCAGTCTTGGAAATTCTTTTTAAATTCAGATTAACATTTTTAAAGGCTTGCATTATTTGTCTAACAGTGCAAGACAGAAATTATTTCCTTGACTTTCACTTTTGCCTTATTTTTCTAAGAAACTACTATTTTCTTCAGATTTTTCTTCAGATTTTGTATTTTACATATGTGATTGCTACATGGGACTATCACTGCAATTAGTAATATAACTGATCTAGATGAGGAGAGTATCCTGCACGGTAAAGGTTTGAGTAACATTAAATATTTCTTTATTTTTTAAAAAAATATTGAAAACATGAGTAGGAACAACTAGATGGAAGTCACTTCGTGTAATTTTATCATGATCTGACTGTGCTGTGTGCACTTTGGGAGCTGTAATAAGGAGCCATTTGCCTGTCATTGTCTTCTCATATCAATGAATGAATAAAAAGTTTCAGTTTGTGAGTGCTATCAGTCACTAAAGAAGTAAAATTGAAGCACCTCAGGAATGGCAAAACTGTACATGTCCAGGAGCTTTTTTTTTTTTGTTTTCTCTTGTTGTAGACTTATTATTTGGCATGTTGCTGAAATAAAAGCATCACAGCTACTTAAAGCATTCTTTCCAAACTGGAACATAGAGTGCTGTTTTTTGTTTTTGTTCTTGTTTTAATGTTCAGCTTTGTTTCAACTTGCAGTGGAGAAAATGCTCTTTATTTTATTGTGAGTATAATATGAGAAGATTTTGTATTAATTTTATATTGATATTTTCTACAAGGAAGAGCTGAAATAATGATCTGCATAAATCAGACAACCATACCAGTACAATTTTAGCTCTGTTACAGGTCAAGTTGATTTGGTTCAGCCAGCACCAGTTCTTTAACAAATTCTGAAAAGACCACATTTTATGTGGAGGATCTTCTGACAGTATGGGGCAGCTGGTTGAAATATTTTATCTGCCATTTTTGTTTTTTTTATGTAAGAGCTTACACATCATTTGCATTTCTAGCATGTCATTTCAATTTCTGTCCCAGTACCCTAGCACTGGCACATACAGATAATAAGGTTGAAAGACACTATGATGCTGTCCTTCCCTGGCAACAGGAGTTTTCTCAGTGCAGCTTAAGTTATGGACTGATGAGAAGTATTCTCCACTCCCTTTCTTCTAATTCTGCACATAACATACAGAGAGGTGTAGCAGCACCTATACATTTGCATAGTGACATAAACCCATGGGAAGAAGAATGCTGCTGCAGCAACAGATAGTTTACTGTGGAGATGCAAACCTGAAAGATGTGCAGTTCTCTCCTTTTGGGATCTGCTGAGTTGTGTAGCTCTTTAGCCAGAGCTAGTATCAGGCAGGTACAAAATCTGACACTCCAAACAAGTCCATGCTCTGACATGCAGAGCAGTGTACAGTAGTGCCATGAGACCGAAACAAGTTTGTGTACTGTACATGTGGCAATGCAAAGATGGTACAAGGCAGAGAAAGAGGCTGCTACTTGTTGCTGTCCTGAAGTCCTGAGCAGCTGCAAGTGAGCGCTTTGCTGAATAGATCCCTAATAAGGTTTTTTTTGTTTGTTTGTTTGTTTTTAGTTAAACCTGTATTCTGAATGAGTAAAGAGAAAATAATCTGATCTCTTGAAGCCAAATTTCAATATATACTTCAGAACAGTTTTTCAGTTCAATTCAAATTTGAGGAAAATGGTTTGGGTTCAGTTTAAAAGCCATGATTGTTCCCATTTCTTTGTTTAATAAAATCTTATATATATTACAATGAAATTCAAAGGGAAAGAATCAGAAATGGTAATTTCCTTTTTAAATAAATTGTAATTTAATCACTGAAATTCAGAGATTTTTGAAGAGCTGTTTTCTCTATGTAAATTACTTTAATCTGAATCTGTTACCTGGCTTATTCTTTTTTCCACCTTCAAAGAAGCATTATCAAAACTGATAAAAGGATTATGCCAAGCCAGACGGCTTTTCACCCTTCCTTGCTGCTTGATTTTGTACTGGCTTTTCATCTAATAACTTCCTTTTGGAAATCAACATTGCTTACATTGGGGTTTCCTGTGGAAATTCACTGTAACATGTTTACTGGGTACAGACCATTCACAAGCAATATTGGGATCATAGTAGCTAAACTAGCTTCCAACATCAGAAAAAGCAGCTGAATATAATTTTACTGAAAAAAAAAATATCCTTCCATTGTTTAAGGAAAAGATTTACCATCCTTAACCAGAATAACCAGAAGTATCCTGGTGTACTAAGTAAGTTAGAGCTGCACATCAGTCCTAGCTCCCATTCCCTGATGGTGATACTGAGGAAGCAGCTTTTCATAGGGTGCAGCTAGGCAATCCTGAGAGGCATGGTTTCATAGCTCCTGCTTATCAGGGTGTTCACAGGGAGCTCTGGTAGGTAACTGTCTTACATAGATGCAAGTGTAGCCAGGAGGAAAAAGAAAACCGGGTAGTTAAGATAGTTCATTACTGCTCTGGAGTTCTGTCTACTCCACTGTAAAAGAGGCTGTGTGACATTCAATAAGTCATTTAACACAAAGGCAATTATTAGTTGTATATTTCTCATTTGCTGGCTGCTCAGTTTGGAGGAATTGAAAATTGCAACAGAAATCCATGCATTTTAAATACACAAAGCTACAAAATACAAAGCAATCTGGGAAGTTAGATTCTGTCACTCTTATATTGGCTATGTAAATATGGAAAATTCTTTTATTTTGTAGTCTGATCTGTATAATCACAGTATTACTCACAATTAACAATAGTATTGCAAATTTAAATATATTAAATGTGCTTCCACTATGTTGATTATCCTTGTAGAAAAGTTCACGAAGAACCCAATAATTCTGTGTTCAGAGCAGGTATTGGATACCATGCAGTAACTGAACCTGCACATCAAAATGGAGCGGAATGTTACTAGCTGTTCATTAACCAAGCACAGCCCATACTCAGCAGGAACGATGTATGATGATATGGAAAAAAGCACTGTGTAATTATATATCTAAAGAATTACCATAATGATACCCACAGTGGGATTAAATTACTGCTTTGCAGACAAACCATATTCTAGCATTTTCTAACTTGTGAATGTTTTTGACTTCATGATGACTTTATATTGTGTAATAAAATCTTGTGAGGGAGGAGACAGCACTAGATAATATGATAGACCACTTATATTAAACTCCTGTATATATTTACTTCTTCTGAAGAACGGTCACTGCATATTTACATTATCAGGAATTTATTACAAGTTCCCTATTGCCAGGAGGACAGTTTTTTTTCTTCAGAGACAAGGAAGAGAACAGGTGAAGTCATAAAAATTAAATTTAGACAAACAAGAACAAGGTTAAAGTACCCATTTTACTTAAGTGCTGCTGATCACATTGTTCTCCTTTTTACTTTGTCAGTGTTAAGCTTCTGTAGTCCTTATTTTAGTCTTAAATTAGTACTGTTTTTCAAAAACCTTTTATTGAAAAAAAAGAAATATTTTGAATTGAAAATAGAAATGTTTTGCATGCCACACATAAAAATTGTGCATTTTGAGAGAGTATTGAGTGTGAATTTCTTCAGAATGGGTTTTCTTTTAATTACTTACGCTTACTTTATTTCTGAAAGCAATATTGCTTTCTGATTAATAAAAGAATGAGGAGAAATTTGAAGTTAAAAGCTGAAGAGAAAGGCCCATTTGGTATGGCAGCCTTTTCCATGCAGATTTGTGTTGCACCCTGACATTGCTGGACAAAGGTAACAAAAGTAACAGGTGTTCCTGCTGGATGCAGAACTTTTATCGCACTGACTTAAGACACGTTTTAATGATTGTGATACTATGGTAGGAAAGTAGATCAGTACTTCTGTCTGAGAGAGGCAGTGTGAAAATTAGCCTTACACAGTCTCTTTGGAAGGATAAACGTTTTTTTTAACTGGGAACTCTGCCAGGTCTTCTTTGGGAGTGGCCTGAGGAAGAAGGGATGTTTCTATGCTTTGGTTTCAGGAGAGAAGGGCTCTTGGAGTATCCGGTATTGCACTTTATGGCCAGATATTTATGCAATTAAGTCAGGACCACCTTTATGGTTAAAAGTATGTATCAGCTATCCTTGATCCACAGAAGGCATCTATCTATGTTGTCCATTAACCTGTTTCTGCTGAAAACTAGGGCTAATCTCTGCCCTACAGCTGGGTGCTGCTTCTTTCCCCTCTTTTTCTGAACAGAAAAGAAAGAAGAAAGACCTCATTACTGACCTTATTTCCAGGTAAGGTGGGAAGTGTATGTAGGGGACAAGCAAAAAGAACAGGAAGGTTTTGCATGCATTTTTAGAGAGGAAAACAGTTTCTCGTGTAGTTTGAAAGCAGGTTGGTGGCTGTGAGCCTGTCTTGTTTCTCCTTATTTTCTCATAACAATATGAGGAAGGAAGGTAAAAGAGCAATATGTTCAGCCTGCTTTTCCTTGCCCTTTCTTGTAAACCAGTCAACCAAACAAAAAAAAAACCCAGCTCTATTCTCGAGGACCCACTTCAGCAGAAAATAGGTAGAGGTATCAAAACTGGCAACGTTCTCTAATTCCTTCTCTCTTATCCAGAAGAATTTGCCTGAAAGTGCACACAACAGAAGGAGGTGGGAATTGAAGCTCACAGAAAATTTAACAGCTGTTTGAGACACTTACAAGGTTTGACAATAAGAAAGCTTTGTTCTGGAGAAGCAAATAGAACCAGTCAGGAAGGGTATGAGTTTGGCCAGAGGGATGAAGCAAATATAAATTGTGTGCAAGCTGAGGAATAAGTCTGTATCACCTCCTGCCACTGTGCTGTTTCAGATTTAGATGTGGTATGCCTCCTCATAATGTCACAGATAAATGTTTTATTTTGGCTGTGTTTTATGAGTCTTTAACAGTCTGCTTATGTTCATCATATAGGAGATACTATAAAATTGTGAAGTGCTCAAGAATAACTTTCTCTTCATCGTATTCCCCAAGTTTTCTTCCATGCAGTTGCTTTTCTTTTTGTCATTTGGGTATTTTATGAACATCTAGATTGGAAGGAAAGATGTCAGGAGAAATGAGAATTTAAGGAGCCACAACCTAAAGGAAAGTACATGGTTTAGGAAGAGAGGGAAAAGGCACTGGATATATCTGTTGGAGAAACAAACAAACCAAAATCCAGTAGGAATAAAGGAGGTGGTAAAGAGACTGTTCTGATGTCATCCAAAGCTCTATTCTTTTCTTGTATTTAAGTGAGAAATTTTTGTATTATTTGGGGGAAATTTTGGTCTTCATAGCAATATAGCTCTCTCTGTTTATCTCACCATTGATTTTCATGATTTCTACAGTGTAAAATGTTTCGGTTGATGATTTTGTGATTTCTACAATGGCATTGTGTCACTTCATATGTATTACTCAGAGGTTCCTGTTTGCTTCCCTGACTTCAGAATCAAAGCTGTTCTCTAAATCACACATTTGCTGTTGGAGTTATATTAGTTGTACATTGAAAAAATATATTTCTACCTGCATTGGTAAGGAATTAAGGAGCTGATCAGAAAATAGGTGAGGGGTGGAGGTGATTCCCTTCATGTATTTCAACTTTTATTATTCCTAGACTGTGAGTAATAGTAACTCATGGTTCCCTAATACACCCTGGGGGAAAATAAAATCAGTCCGTCTACCCTTTGATAAATACTACCTGGAATAGAAAATGAACTATGAAAACCATGAACTCAGTGAGTTCTGAAAATGCTTTCTTCTTCCTATATGTGCAACTTAAATCACCCTCAGTACTAAAACATACTGAAAGAGTGTATCTATCCTACTGAGAAAATGGACAGGTGCCCAAAGAAGCAGAAGTGAGGGGTACCGCTTCAAATAATCAAGAGTGGAGAAATGATTTTCCCTATCTGTCAAAGAACTGAGGCTGATCCTGTCTATGTGTGGGTGCATGCATGCATTTATATAGAGAGCTTTTATGTATAAATTATGAAATGTCAATCTATGAAAATTGCTCACAAATTTTTCTTAAATGAAATTGGAATGCAGTGTTTCTTGGTAGAAGACACTCCTGTTACACTAGACGTGAAAAAATGTTAAACAAACCCAGCAAGTCTTGTTCCTTTGTTTTGTGCATCTCGGCTTAGCACCATGTGATACTGTAATGCATTCCTCATTGAAGCCATTTGGCAATTCAACAGCTATGTGATAGGTGTTCACCAGAAAAACAACACCTAAGAACTGTGAGCAGAAAATTGGCTGTCCTTAAGTTGGTTTCTCAGAGGCTCCAGGGGATAACTACTAGCGTGGACAGCAGATGGGTATTTTGCGATGGAGCCTAGGAGTTACAGGGGAGGGGTGGGCTTTTATTCTTGCTGGTATATCAGCTGTTGATTCATAACTACTCACAGCAGCTCATAAAGACTTAAAAGAGTGAATTAATGTAAGTAAGAAAGGGACCTTTGAACACTTGAGTGCTCTTTTTTACCTACTTTGGAGACAGTCTTGTGTGAGTTTAGTTTGATTCTGTTTCCAATGTCTTTTAGAAGTGCTTTGATTCCTACTGAGCATTTTTCATAATGCCATTCTAAACAAAGTTAGTATTCAGATAACTCTCTCATGCACGACCAAAGTAGTTGAAATGGCTTGTAAATATATTAGCAGGGCAGATATGTATTAACTTGCTGCCTTGGGTTATAAACCTTCTTTTAAAGGAAGATAATATTTGTGTAGAGTGAATTGCTTTGTTGAATTATAACCTTATAAAGCAGCATTACAGGCTGTCAATAAATGACATCATGTTTCTGTAAGGGTTCAATTTGAAGAGTCACCGTAATCACAGGAAAAGCAGCTACTTAGAGTAGAAGATCTGGAAACTTTATCAAATCTGCATTTATTTATTTATTACCCAAAGTAAAGTCTGGAATCAAAACGCCTTTTTCCTCCCAATACCATTTCGTTTTAGTAACCCAGCCTACTGTAAAATGTATAGTAACTTGACCTACAGTAAATCTAGGTGTAAAGTCTAAGAAATATGCCTGCAGTTATTAATTGGCTTCTGTTCTCTTCTACACAAAAATATATTTAGGCACTAAAAAGACAAGCACAAACAAAACCTATTTGCCCATCCTCTATTAAACAAGAGCAAGTAGAATTCAGCATTTCTTTTTACTCCAGACTTTTCAGACTAATTTAGCTTTTTCTCAATTGATAGTTTAAAATATTAGCTTCAGAAATTTAAACTTTTATACCCAGATGTATACATGATAGAAATAAAAAGACCAGAGGTTTCAGATATTATTTTGGCCAAAATTCATGTTGCTTTAGAAGTATGAACATACAGTTATATTTCTTTAGTGTATAGATCTCTTCAGAAAATTCAGGTCTACAATGGTTAACAGAACAAACTGATTTTCCTGGGATACAGTAGTAGAGTTCATGATCTCATTCTAGCTGTTCCAAATCACCTACACTTATTTAACAGGGAATCAAAAAAACAAACATTCCTGATGTATGTTCAGATCTGTAGAGAGATGTTAACATTTTATTACACAGGTTCTATGGAATATATATATTAGATAAACAGGCCAACAGTCTGACTTTTCCACATATGGCACTTCTGACAGTACTGCAATGCTGTAGGGTTGGCAGATGGAGCAATTATACATTTGCTAGCTAGGAAGTAACCTTTAAAGGAACACTCTAGTGTAACATAGAGTGTGCTGTGATTTTAAGAAATTTCTACTTGAGTTCTCAGTAGGTAGTAACTTTCAGTATTATATGTTTGACTATTGAGATTAACTTCCTCTAATTAATATATTGGTACAGCAGTCCTCTGACGTTCAAATCCTACATATGGGAATGTATCTGGGTTGAGTTGTTTGATGAGCAACAAATTAAGTGTGTGTGTGTGTTTTGTTTGTTTAATATTACTTTATTTGGCTTCATTTTGCTGTGGAATAATGGAAGAATCTGAAAATTTATTAAGATGTCCACAAAAACATTTTAGAAATGTAAAATTTCCTAAAAATTATCTTGAATAGTTTTTTTTTTTAATAGGAAAAACATATTATTTAAGTAAGGTATTCATAACATATTCAAGCTCCTTTGAAATACACGCTTAGTAAGTGGGCCTATTTTTCATACCCCAACCTGTGACTTCCAGAATTCTTTCATCAAGAGTTTTGTTTACTGAGATGTTGTTCACAATGTGCTGGAGCTTTGCCCTTCATTGAATGTACCTCAGCCTTCAACTTAATAGCTCGTGCTTCTCTTTAATGACAAAGGACAACCTGAGAAAAACAAAGGAAAGAATGCTACTGTGAATATATTAATGTAAATTTATTTTTATGTAACATTTTACATTTTCATTTAACTTGTTATCAGGAGATTACAAATAACGTATTTAGCAACCTTATAACCGAGATATGCCTCATGGCTTATTCCATAATGACATGCAGGTAGCTAACCTTGAATTTGTGCCACTATTCAAAATTTAGCATAAGCATAAATAAATTGTCCTTGGGCAACGTATTTGATTCAAAAAATATGAAGATACAAGTTATTTACTGGCTCAGGCTTTCATTTTGTTTTCCCTACCAATATGTAAGGTAAACCTTTGATGGCAAGAGACTAGAAATACCTCCTGCTCCTTGAAACTTATGGTTAGTTTCATGTACCTATTGACAAAGCAGTACAGCTATTCATCTGCATGAAAACAGCCATAAAATTTTAATAAGAGCTTAGTATTATAGACCATAATAAAACATTTTCATCTCAATTTTAGTAGTGATGAAATCACTGATAAAATAAGCAGGGTCAAGGGGAAAAGATAAGGGATAAAGGATTATCTTCCTGTCTCATGAACAAAAGTAATGAGGTCCAGGATATACAAAAGCTGTGTCCCACCATCTAAGTAGAATTTGGAAATGTTCTGTTGCAAATGGGGAATTCCTATATCAAGAAGAAACCAGACAGAATCTCACTTTTAATGATGATCCTTTGGTTCTGATCACCTTTGTCCCATGTAATTGTATATTTTAATCTCAAATTTAAATCCTTTTAAAATGTTTATTCTTAAACTATATGAATCAGAGGTGCTGACAAATACTGAAAGAGAATGTAGATAATTTGAGCGATTATATCTGTTTCAAGTATTCCCCTTCTTCTCTGTCCGTATTTCCTTTCCTGACAATATGAAGTGCCTTAGGGAAGGAAGGTGGCTTTTTCTTCCGTGAGGATGACTGTCAGCTGTATATCCTGCCCTCACTTTTGAAGATAGGGTGGTGCCATATGGGCTTCTTCAAGCAGAGAACAAATCTCTGGTAGTAAAAAGAATGAGGTTCATCTCTCTTGCAAGGGACAGAAATTTAAAGGTCTATAACAGTCTATTGTGTGACCTGAGGAGCACACGTTGAAGAGTTTTATCAGTTTTCCAAAGCACTCAGATCCCATCTTGCTTTTACTTTTTGCTCTCGCATCTTTTGTTTCAGCATCAGATAGAAAATACAGTGTAGTGCCTCTTTGCTCGGAGTTTCTTAATAGTTTCACTCCCCTCCCCTCTCTTTTCCCCTTCCCCTCCCTTCACCTCCCCTCTGCTTTATTGTGCAAAGATAAAGAAGATGCAGTAGGTGGACACATCTGAAGCTGCATTCAACTGGAGGCTTCATTCAAATGGGAATTGAAGCACAAACTTAAAACAATTACAATAATTAACCAACTGGAACAATTTACAGTATTGAATGATGTGTTTTAAATCAATGAATTTGTTCTGGAAGAAGACCTGGATGCTCATAAGGTATATGGGACCACAAATATCTTAATTTCAGGATATCCAAGTTTTAATGCCTTAATAGAGTCAAATTTGCTACAGGTGTTGAAACTTGTCTTCCCCCAAATTGGAAACTTACACATTCTAGTTGTGAGCTTGAGAAAATGCATAGCAAAAAATGATAGAAGGAAATCAAAAACTCAGCCCCAACAGCATTAGTTTTATACTCATTTCTTTTCTTCTTCTCTCTTGTGTTCTTCTTATAGTACTTTACTCAGAGATGCATTTTATTTGAGATATACCAGACTGTCATGAAAAATTGATTTCACAATTCTTTTTAAAATCTCCAATAAGACTTAGGTGTGTGAGTATCCAGCAGTAACCAACTCTGACATCACCTTGATGTCTCTGCACCATCAGGGGCAGCACATCCACAGTCTGTGTCCAAAAATGTGCCTGGCCAGTACACCACTAAGACTTAACAGTCTGTGAAGTGCTGTGCTTGAAGAAGGTCCCGTGCAAGGGTGGCCAGTGAGTGGGAGAGAGTACTCCCTCTCCAGCCACAGCAGATACTGTGAATCCTTGGTAAATGAAGTTTTAAAGTGATCCTACAGAGTAGGCATAACAGCAGATGCTTTCCTGCTCTTTTCAGAATAAATATTTAATTAGCAAAGTTAAAATTACATAATTGTGTAGCAAGATTGGATTATATGTGTTTAGTACTTTACAGCTGGCCACTGTAAATGCTTGCTGGGGTTTGCTGTTTCTAATAAGCACTACAAGTAGTTCCCCATGATTTTGTTACTTGTAAATTACACTTTACTGTTAATAGATATGCTTTCTTGAATAACTGTTCATTTCAAAGAAAGATGGAAGAAAGCATACATATTTAAATCCAGAACTTTCACTTTTCTCTGACTCATTGCTCACTGAATAAATATTCTCTGCAATGCTTTAATAACATTTTGGTTATTCTACTATATATTTCCATGGTCATGATGGAATTGCATCAGATTAGCTCACACGGCTCCTGTGTTATGTGAAGTTTCTACAAGATACTGAACTTTTTAATTGCATCACTTCAGAAAATAGCAGAGGATCATGTAAATGGCATCTCTTAGGAAACTGTAATTAGTAAGTTGTTGAATTACATTCAGTCATGTTAAGTATCACATACATTTTCTTATGCTGGTAGACTTTTTAAAATATACAGAGTGGAGGAAGAAGGCAACTTGTTTTCTACTCACGTTTTTTTCTCCTTATTAAAAGCAAGTTTAAAGAAGCAGAAAATGTTCTTTTAAAGGTATCATATAAATAGAGAGCTCATCTGTTACACCTAAAATGCTCTTATTAATGTGGCAGCTCTATAGCCTGGATACATACATATGTCATATCACATGACAGGGCATTGTTCTCTGTACAACCTTCTGGGTTCAGACATACGCCATTTCATATAACCAAACACATACAGTTAGTTCAAACAATGCCTTCTGACAATAGGTATGTATTCAGGGAGATAGCTATTAATACAGTCAACAAATGCTTGTTACGTTTGTGCCTGCTGTCTATAAGGAGAGAACTTTTTGCCCATGAAATATGCATAGCTCTTTTGAAATATGTCATATTTTTATCTCTGGTTGTTGGGGCTGCACTGGGATATGTTTTGCCTTTAGAGAAGTAGTAACTTGCCAGCTTGGACTGCTGGGTGGTGGGGAGTGGGTACAGAAGAGGTACTAAAAGTGATTTTATTACTTCCCATTCAACTCCATGAGAAAAAAACAAATAAACAAACAAACAAACCTCACTTGACCCTCAGGCAGTATGGAGGTTTAATCTTTGCATATGTTCTATTGGATAGGTGTATCCATCGTATTCCTGCCTTCAATTATGTTGATATTACAACTGGCAGATGCTGATGCAATATTTTTGTTTTTAACTTTTTTTTTTTTTCCCTTGAAGCTGTGATTTCAAGTTCATGTTCACATGTAGTGGGACACTCTTAACTAGGTTGCTAATTGTTCTTTACTGTTTGTTTTCTTTCCTTTTTTTTTTTTTTTTCTAAACATATTCCTGCTGTTTTTTGGAAAAAGAGAAAGGAAATTTTTGGCTTCTCTCTTTTGTACTAAATAAGAAATCTATTGTTTGAGGATGTATTGCATAAGATACCTGTGAATCTTGTGCAGCTGTTTGTTTCTTAATTTAGTCACAAAGAGAACCTCCTTACTTTGTCTCTTCTTGAAGGGATATTATCTATTTAAAAGTTTTGGAACAATCTAAATGTTTTATCTGCTTTTTTTTTTTTCTTTTTCCCCCCCAAATATTAAATTTGTAAGTTCTTCTGATGTTTCAAAGCAATGTTTTGACCATCCATAGTATCCTCCAAAATAAAGAGAACAAAATGAAATTGAAAAAACTTTTATTTTCCTATTTTGATGCAGTGCTATTGTGAACTTCCACACAGAGACGTGTGAATTGTTTTTTCTGCCTAAAATCTTTGGTAACATATAGTTAAGATAAATCAGACATACTGAAGGGGATCCTTAGCCTGAAGAAATAATGCACTTCAAATACACATTTCTATTCTTCCTAGTAGTATTTAAGACTGTGGGTTTTAAGCTCAAGTTTAATTGCCCTCATTCCCCTTTTGCAGTTGATACCATTTTATCTACAGGTAAATGAACCACTTTCCATGTAAACTTAGTCACATAATCAGTTTCTTTTATTTGTTTGTATAACTTTTAAACAACAGTGGCAGAAAAGAAATGTTCTGAACATCTTTAGAGTATGAAAGAAGAGTAGGAATCTGTGGTACGTAGCATCCCAAATTACTTTCAATTCGCTGAAGTTCATCTTTCTTTTCTTCTGAGAATGTATTTTCGGCATTTAGAAGAGTGTTTTTAATGAAAATAGACATTAATAAACATGGAATCATACATGGTTCTACAGTTCCTGTTTTTTGAGTGTTACAGTTCTGTTGAGATATTTAAATACCTTAAGCTCTTTATGCAAGCTTTTTATGGGTGCAACTCCATTAACAGTAATTACAATTACACTGTAGAAATAATGTAGGAAGAAGGGAGCGAATCAGTTTAAACAGCTATGGGAGATTCAGCTATCCTTCTACAGAAGCCCTCATGAGTAAATAGACTCTGAAATCAATGAGACCAATTATGGGTTAGCTTACCAGTAAAAATGAGAAAATCTTAACTGTGAGGGTGTCTGTAGCAGCATAGAACAGGGGTAGTCAAGCCAGTTCTAAATGGACCAGAGACCAGGAACACTACAGCTGCATCACTGAACTGGGGGGAGGTTCATGTAAACTACGCTTTCTGCTACTGTGACTCGCCTAATCCTGGTGTCCAGGACAGCTTATTTGCCTTGGATAACTGTTACATCTGTTTGGTTCTGTCTGCAGTCAGTAACATTAGGTCAGTTGCATCTGGTAGGACTGGGATTTTCCTGACAGGACTGGGATTTCTAGCTCTCAGGTCATAATTTCAGAAAAGGCTTGAAGCAGCATACAAAAGTAGCTTTTATATCATGCTGTAAGCATATTCTCAAATGTTATTGCTGTCTATCTACCATGAATATGCCTAGAAAAGATTACTTGGCAAAATCAAATGTCTGTGTTCATCTCCATGAAATTTTTACTTTTGAAAAATTATTATTTTAAAAATGACTCTGAGGCATGTATTTTATTCTTTGTTGATTTTCATGTGAGTTTCTATTTATATGCATAAATGAGTCCATAAATATTGAATTATACCTAATTCTAAAAATCTAAAATCCCAGTCCTTTTACACCATTCAGCAATGTTAAGTGAAAAAAAAAAAAGAAAAAAAAAAAAAAGCAACCTCTTCCTTCACCACCCCAAAGTAAAAAATGGGAACTGAAATGAAAAAAACTGTCCAAATTTTTCTTGCTACCTGCGTGCTCCAAGTGAGTGTTTAAGAAGATGTGTATAGGCTGGGAGACTGTTAGTTGAGAAGTTCTGGACAGCTGGATCTCTGTTGAGTCCAGTTATGATTAACTGCTGAGAATGTCTTAATCTGAGTGGGTGGCTGATCTATTTGAGCTGGTGTAGCTAAAACTGAAACAGAAGCAGAATAAAATAAACAGTGTGGACAATGAAACTGTATTATATGGGGCATTGCATTACAAGTCTGCAGGCAATAGAAAAATAAAATTTGATTAAAGACCATTCCATATTCCATCCTAAGTCAGATATGAAATTAATTTCTGTATCATTAGCCTAAAAATGATAAACTCAATGAAAATTCAGTTTATTTTTAATACTAATATTCATTTGCTGTTTATGAACCTTTAACTGGTTTTCAAACAACTAAGTTATACAGGAAGACAAAAGGTTAAATTTGTTCTCATTTGAATTTACTTACACAGGCAAGGATAGTTTAAATTAAAGGATATATTTATTTATTTATATATATATTTTTGGTTCCAACAGGTTTTAATCTTTTTACTTGACTTGTATTCTGATGAAACAATGTTTCAGGTATACAGATACTGATTTCTAAATAATAAAATCTTACTGAACTAATACACGATGATATATAGTGAAAAAAAAAAACACCTAACTTTCCATGTATATTGAGGAAATGGTAATGAATCCAAAATTAATTGTTTCACAAATAATTTTTCATGATGAAATGATTAAACACAATACAGTATTCAACATGATATTTTTAGATTTGTTTTAAGATTATGTGCTCAGTGAGGGTTATAATTACAGGAGCTCTACCATTCATGGGAGTTTATGAGGCTCAGTACACACAATTTTTTTCTCTAAGTGCAACACAGATTTTAATTAGTTAATTTAGCTATTTAATCCAAGTGCTTTTTTAAAGCTTTGTCAGTGAGAAAATTAAGTATTGGAAAGAACTGTCATTCTTTATATAAGTCAGGATAGCGATTCTCCTGTTGACATAACTTCATTGGAATTCCGTTATCATCATAGAGCTCAATGTCTTCATAACTGCAACTTGAGAAGATAACAAAGAAAAATCCTTCCCTGTTTATTAATTACAAATGTATCTAAATTGTTCTCGCTTTTTTTTTTTTCCCAATAACTTTATTATTTGTCTTTTCCTTTTGGATATGTAATTCCTTTATTGAACATGACTTCTCTTTTCATGCAGGAAATCACTTTTTCAGGCCATTTAAAATACAGCCTCAAAACACAAATTTTATAAAGATTTTATCTTACACATGCACTGTCAAAAGGATGAATGTGGTAACTCTGTTTTCCATAGTTTTGATATCTGGTACTCAGGTTTTGAGGAAATGAAGGGAATATATTCTGAGTAACAAGAGATGAACTGACGATTGCAACTGACATAAAAGTGTGGTTTTATTCTATTGTTATACAAAGGTTCAACTCATGTAATAGGGACATTGCCTTAGAATATAATTTGTAGAAGACTATGTAAGATAAACATTAATAAAAAAGATGGAGAAGGATATTAAATACAGAGATAACTAAATATGTAGATAGGCATTCAGTATTTTGACATAAAAAAATTGCATGGAAGAAATCAGAATCATAGAATATCCCGAGTTGGAAGGGACCCATGAGGATCATCAAGTCCAACTCCTGGCACCACACAGGTCTACCCAAAATTTTAGACCATGTGACTAAGTGCACAGGCCAAACGCTTCTTAAAATCCACCAGGTTTGGTGCAGTGACTACTTCCCTGGGGAGCCTGTTCCAGTGCGTGACCACCCTCACAGTGAAGAACCTCTTCCTGATGTCTAGCCTAAACCTCCCCTGCCTCAGCTTGACCCCATTCCCACAGGTCCTATCACTGGTGATTAAGGAGAATAGGTCGGCGCCTGCCCCTCCACTCCCCCTTGTGAGGAAGCTGTAGACTGTGATGAGGTCCCCCCTCAGCCTCCTCTTTTCCAGGCTGAACAGGCCAAGTGACCTCAGCCGCTCCTCATATGTCTTCCCCTCTAGGCCCTTCGCCATCTTTGTCACCCTCCTCTGGACACTCTCCAACAGTTTTACATCCTTTTTGTACTGTGGTGCCCAGAACTGCACACAGTACTCGAGGTGAGGTCGCACCAGCGCAGAGTAGAGCAGGACAATCACTTCCCTCGACCGACTAGAAATGCCGTGCTTGATGCACCCCAGGATACGGTTGGCCTTCCTGGCTGCCAGGGCACACTGCTGGCTCATATTCCACTTGCTGTCAACCACAACCCCCAGATCCCTCTCTGCGGGGCTGGTCTCCAGCATCTCATCACCTAGTCTGTATGTATAGCCAGGGTTGCCCCGTCCCAGGTGCAGGACCCGGCACTTGCTCTTGTTAAACTTCATGCGGTTGGTGATCACCCAGCTCTCCAATCTGTCCAGAATGTTCTTTGAAAAGTCAAACTTTAATAGTGCATTTTTTTCCACAATAAATTGCTATTTTTATTTATTTATTTATTTTTTACCACCATTGAAAAATAAATAGATTTAATCTTTTTTAATATTATTTTAGTTTTCGTTCCCCTGTCCCATATGTAGCTCAAATCCCATTATGGTCAGAGCAAGCAGTCACATTCCTCACTTTGTTTGGAAGTCCCCTCTGCTTCCTTCTTTTTCCTCTCCCCAGATCTTCAGGAATGAGGAAAACCCTTGAAGGTACATGAGAAAATTCTATTATGATGTATATTTATGTTTTATTTTTGTCAAAGACATTGTAAGTATTTTGTCTAATCATTGCAAGAAATTTGCCATCAAGAGAGTGTACCTGTTGTGCTCAGGAAAAGCTGTGTAAAATAAACTGCTGAGAGATTGTAAACTGTCCAGGGGTAGAGTTTCTGAAACTGAAGCAGTACTTTAAAGAACATCACACTGAGATACATGCTATGAGTGAAGGTTATAACTGCAAATATTTATTGTTGCCTTTATAACATCTTCCCATTATTTTCATAACTTTTAACTGATTAAACAATTAACCACTTACGTTTTAATGATATGGTATGTTGGATTTAAGTAAAATATTTAAGCAAAGATTAGCCTTTCAGTGTCAGTTATCAAATATAAATGTTCGACTTGTCGGTCTGTCTGACTTAAATTGTGCTGACTGGTTTAAAAATTTCTGAAAACGTATGTTTTTGAACACCTACTCTATCACCAGAAAACAAGCAAACTTTGAAAATGACAGTTCAGAGACATGCTTGGGGGCAGATGTACAACATAATTACCTATGATTAACCTGAGGTACTGCTAAATTTAACCTTCAATCCACAAAAATAAAAGTTAAGTAAACAGCTTTTCTCTGCAGATCAGCTACAATTAAAATACCTTCTACCTTCTGCTCTACTGCCTGCAGATGTTTCCAGAAGCAGCTGGTGCATAAATACCAGCCGTATCACACCCGTGCCAAGGAAAAAAAGGATGGGGTACAATTTTGAATGAGTGACAGCTACATTTCTTACCTATGGGTGGTTAATCTCTAAGATTTACCTCCTATCACAGACAGACAAGATAGCTGCACTTGTTGCTTATTGGTGAGAGTCTAATTTGGATTTGCTTTGTTGCAGAGTGTTTTGGGGTGTCAGATCATATTCTTGAACTTAATAAATGCCACTGTGGACTAAATAAAGCAAAGGTATTGGCAAAAGAAGCAGAAGGGATTCACAGAAGTCAGTGGGAGATGGGAAGAAGGGTGGAAGGGTCGTGGTGTGTGAGAACAAGCCAGTGAAGTTGCTTGCCCTGCCCCCCATGAAATCTCAACAAGCCTTTCTTGCTTTTAGTTGGATATTCTGCCATCTTTCAAACATATACCTGCAATATAGAAGCTTACTGCTATAACCAAAATTGCAAACTGAATTGTAAATCTGAATTCAGTTTGTGTGAAGGGTAAGAAGTCTATTGCATCCTTGCTCACTCTTTCTTGCAATAACCTTTTTTTTTTTTTTTCCTCAAATCTGTGAAGAATAAAGGTATCTTTGCAAAGTAGAATAGTTATCTTCAGATACCATCATCTGAATGAGCTTGTTGTGAAAGTGGAATGAGTGTTATCATAGCATTTGCTTGGGAAAGCCAGGAGAGGTGCTGCACCATGCTGTTTAAAACCATCTTGTTCTTGGGATCAGTATTTCTGACATCACTGCCCTATACACCGTATAAAGAGACACATAAATGTTCCAGTATGCTCACACTGGATTGAAGTCCCTGTACCGCATTAGGCAATGGAAGGACACAGAGGCAGCATACAGAGACTACCAGAAAAAGGCATAATGCAAAAGCTTAGTTTCCTAGAAAAAAAAATAGCTAGAAATATTTTCTTTCAAACAGAAAAAAAAAAGTGCAACTAGTTTGCAGAAATAGCTGAAAACATGAATGTAGTCTTGCTCTTAAATAAAAGAAATCATTCTATTGAATCTTTCCTAAAAGGAAATCAAGGTGAGAACTTCTCCAACAAAAACTTCACACATTTAAACCTAAAAAATACAGGCCAGAAATCATCAACATGCAAAATCACAAGTTTGGCACCCCAAAAAAAGAGTAAAAATTAACATTTTTCCAAAGCACAGTTTCCTACTCTCAGACTTAGTTCAGAAGCTACATACCTCATCATGTTTTTAGTCTCTGAGCTTCGAGAGTTGTTAGCCTTTCCTCATGTTTTTCAAGAGCATTTCCTCCTGTCCCTATCATCCCAGGAAAAATCAGGAAAATTGTTACTATGAGACACTGGCTTGTAAAAGTTTTACATGCATTTCCCTAACATCTATAGTTATTATTTAAACTCAGGTTTTCAGGCCTTAGTCTCTATTTCTTCTAAATCTGTGCTCTTTGGCTGTTCTACAGTGTCCACAAAACCTGATGTTATCTGAACTGCTACATGTCCCAGTGAATGCCTCCCAGCACTCATGGATTAGGAAGGCAAAGGCACTGAAAAACTGTGAACATAAACACAATGCATTACTATGCGTATGACGTTTTATTCCAGAATATTTCTTCCACTTCCAAATTTAGATAAGTTAAAACATAGACACCTCTTTTTAGTGGTATCTCTTTCAGGCATAGGATTTTTGTTGTTTTTGAAGACATGCTAACTTGGCTTGGGTACTTAGAGATTCAGATTAAATAGTGTGCAACCATAGAGAAAATCATCCTGAGCATAAAAGCAGTAAGCCTTTCTAAGGCCTTCATAGCCATACTTCAGCTTTAGATGGCTTTCTAGCTTGCAGGGCATTGAGGCATCATATCTGTCTAACAACCATGCATTCTCCTTTTATCAAGGTTGTTATCAAAGACATTAAACAGTACCGGGCCCCTGTGATAAGATAAATGCACCCACAGCTGACACCTATTCAGATATTGAGCTGTTGATTACAGATTAGGGAGGTTCCCTAATCACCATGGCCTTTTAAAGATGATGGAGAACTACCTTGCAATGGTATTGTCCATCTCCTTTAGTATCCTTGTATGTAGTGCAGCTGGTCTCACATACCTATATATACATTTTATTTCTTAAATGGAAACCGTTTTTATTTGTCTCTGGTAGGTGTTACCTTGCATAGATAACTGAAGGACTACTACTGTTTTTCCAAGTTGGAATCAAATTCTTCTATGATCTCTTGAGGTCTGTCCATTTCTTCTGCTCCTAGGTCTCTTCAGTCTCCCTCTGTCCTTCAACTTTGCAGTTTTTCATTTGTGTTATTCTTTTTGTAATCTGGAAAGCAGCAGACTGATGATGCTGTCAGTGCTGGAAAGACTTTCAGGCAATTAGGTTGGCTGAAAGAGAAAGTGATGGAGGTATGTGGGTTTGATCTAGCTCTAAATTGAAGCTAATTAAGCAGTTTAACGTTTATGAAAAGCCAAATCAGCTATATCTACAGTTCATGGCATTAAGAGCTATAAGAGCTTCATGTGTGTCAGAACTAGTGGATCTGTGTGTTTAATTTAGTGTGAAGTTCAGTGTAAGTAGTCTTACCTAAGTCCTCTTGTCCACTTGAGAGTAGAGTAGACCTGGCTGCTTTACACTACAGTTTTGCTAAGAGGGCATTTGCTCAAAAAAGCAAAGCGATGTCCTCTATGTAGCATCAGTAACACAAATGTGTAGTTTAGTCTGTCATTTTCAGATGCTTGCTTCACTGATGTGATTGCATTATTGGAAATTTAAAAAAAAAAAGTGATAACAGAATATAGGTATCTTGCTTTTTAGTTGTTGCTGATATTCTAGCATTGTTTAGACAGCTCTGGGAAGAAATTACTGTGCTATTGTGTGGGATTAATATTGTGTTTGGTTTTTTTAATCCAATACATAGTTAAAGTTTAAAAACTTGTTCGAGTTATGCTTATAATGGGCACTTTCATACCATATGGATAAATATTTATCCATCTTTTTCTTGTCATATCATTTTGTCTCTTCAGTCAACAGCAGAAAGTAGAATGCTTGAGAGGAGATGAAAAAATATCATTGAGGAAAGAACTAGATCTGTTTTGTTAGTTTTTCCTGGATCCTTTAATGCATAGGATGTGATTGCTATTAATCACTTATGTTTTCTCCTAAAGCTTTTTTTACAGTTGGTAAAGGCTTTTATACTTTGATGTTCATCAAAGCTCTGTAGAGAATAAGACATCAGCTAGACCTTTTAATGTTGCTCTGGTAAATCCACTTGACTTGGGGGATTGGGGGGAAGGAAGGGAGAAAGGGAGACAGAGGAAAAAGTTGAGAGGAGGGAAAGATGCAATTGTGGTCTTATTTTTATAATTGTCTGACTCTCTTTAATTGGGATATTTTAAAGATTTCTTAGAGCAGTTCACATTGTGAATGGACATAATTGTATTGATGCCATACAGCTTGCTGAATTTTGATTAAAAAAAAAAAAGGTTTTCTTTATTAACAGCGTGGAATAAATCTCAAGGTTTTGTTGAGTTTTAAATTTACTTTGCAGCCATGTTTGTCCTACAGAAACACTCTTTGCTACAGATCTGAAAGGTTAAAAAAAAATGAAGATATTTCATGAACGAAACACTTCAGACTGATAGAAATGCTCAGATGAATCAATAAAACCACATCAGAGAAGGCCAGAGTTTCAAAGTTGAACAAGGAAAAGAAATGATGACGTTGAATTTATACTTTCCCTCAAACAAGGAAACTCAGCTTTCTAGATTTTTTCCTATAAGCTTCCTTAAATAGTCGCAATGTCATAAAGTAAACAAGCATTCTTTCAGATAATTTAGCTAAACTTAGTGTGCTGAGGTTGTTTGGTCAATGTAAGTCTGTACAGAAATGTGTTGATAAGTGGAAGTTCACTGAATTGTAACTTCACAGCATCAGAGTGAAAAACAATAAGCAGTGGTACTATTGTACAGATGTCACAGCAGAGATTTCATTAAAAATCACTAGGTGTGTCAGACTGTGCTTAATACATGCTGTTGCATTGTATTTCTCATTATGGAATGACACACAGTGGATTTTTCTAAAGGGAGCTTAGGACTCCATAACTCTTAACACTCATTGGAATTAGTCTGTACTTTGTAGCTGTGGCTAAAACAGTGTTGATAACACCCCGGTGTTTTGGCTGTTACTGAATAGTGCTTGTACAGTGTCCAGACTTTCTCTTTTTCCTACTCTGTGACTCCAGTGAGGAGGCTGGGTTGGGCAAGAGGCTGGGAGGGCACACAGCCAGGACAAGTGACCCCAGTGGACCAAAGGGATATTCTATAACATATGGTGATGCCGTGCTCAGCAATAAGAGATCATTGAAAAGCGGAAGAAGGAGGAATATTCATAGTTACGTTGTTTGTCTTCCCAAGCAACTTTGCTATGTTGCTGCTTCCTAGGACATGGCTGGACGTCCACCTGCTGATGGGAAGTAGTGGATGAATTGTTTTTGCTTCACACACACACTTTTTCTTTTCCTATTAAATGATCATTATCTTGATTCATGAGTCTTATCTTCACCCTTCTATTTTCTCTCTATCCCATGGAAAGGGGAGGGAGTGAGAAGCTGGGTAGTTGTTTGGCTGCTGGCTAGAGTTAACTACAACAACTTTAGAATAAGAACCTTACTGCGTTTCTGAACATGGTTTTCAAAATTTCAGGGCAATGCTTTGAAAGTCCCTAAAGAACAGTTGCTTATGAAAGAAAAGTATTTCTTAGACATGTTGCAAGTGCTTGTACATTCATCTGTGTGTATGCATTTCTCAACAGCGTATCAGAAACCTCCAAATAGCTGTGTTAAAGCTGTGCATACAAGAGGCAAGAATTAGCATAGCGAGGATCTATTATGCAGACCTTATTATAAGTTTGTATTATTATTTGAGGGGTTCAAAACTTGTTGGGAATTCTGAACTGATGACAGTTCCCTGAAGAACCACAGCTACAATTGGTTAAAAAGCCGTTTCAAATGGTTGCTGCTGTTCTCACAGATACGGTGTTTGATAACTGGTAGGCAGGATCTTTTCAAGATGGTGAGACATGAGTTAGAGTTTCATCAGTTAGAAACAGGAATTCTGCATTTCCAGATGCAGAAAAGAAGTCTAGCACACAACATTTTTTCTATATAGGTAATGTTTCAACAAAATGTTTGAACTGTTGGTGATGTGTAGTTTGCCTCACAATCACCTGCCATTTTGTGGACTTCTTATATTGGAAAATTTTTATTCAGGCTGGAGTCTCTTGCAGACTAAAAACCAAGCAGCTGTGTCATATTCCTGTGATAGTCTGTTGCCAGGTAAGCTGAATATAAGACCAAAGGAATGAAGAAAACAAACAACAACAACAAAAAGCTGTCCAGAAAATGAACAGAACCACCAAACCCATAATTTAAAAGGGGGGGGGGGGGGGGGGGGGGGGGGAAGAGAAATAGGAAACAAACAGTTACAATAAATTAAACTTTTCAAAGCATATTGACAGTCATCAAGGAGTTACTTAGATAAAAAAAATAACTCTTAAAGAAGTAAGGGAAGGAGGGGTTATTCTAGTAGAAATAGAAAAAATCTACGTTTATCTTGAAAGAAAGATAAATGCTTTGTACAAGTCTTTGTTAAGGACTCTGAAACATGGTGTTAGCAAAGACAATATGGAGAATGAAAATGAAACCATGAACATGGAAATTTCCTTGTCTGTAGTAGATGAAGCATTCAGGGAGCTACATCTTCAGGTACAGTTTAACCCATGTACAGTTGTGCCACACATGTGCATTGCTGCATAATCAAAGTGAAGTGCAATAAGTCTGTCTTTATCACATAACTATCAAGAGAAGCATGTGAAGGATAGGGATGTGATGGTGAAACACTCTCGGATTGCGGTTGTGACTCCCTGTGCTGTAATGTGCTCAAATTAGGATGATTGTAGCATTACCATACCAGAAGCAGCTGGCACGTGGAATTGCAAGTTTCGTAAGCTTATTCATACATCTATCAAGTCAAACATCAGGCCTTAGGAATGATTAATAACAAATATTGTACCTACATTTAAAAAAGAATAGGCAGAACAGATCTGTTCAATAGACACTTTTCATCTCAATTAAGAGATTTTAGAGGAAAACCTAATAACAGAGGTGACAGAACTGAATAAAAATGAGGTAAAATGAATCACTAAAGGCAAAAATCTATGTTAGAAGAACTTAACAGGATAATTTACTTTCTAAAAAAATAAAAGTAAGGTAGTTCTTGGTATGGTGCTGCACAAGAAGTTACTTTAACGGGAAAAGGATGGTTAATAATGAATTGCAAGCTAGATAAGGAATAATTTGGCCTATTCCAACTTTATTAATATTGAGCAGCTTTAGTAAAAATGGGAAGTCGGATTCCATGGCTAAAACTTTCAAATATCTATACTTTGTCACTATTATTATCTGTACCTGTGAGTTGATCCTGTTAACAATTACATGAAAACAAAATCAGGATAACTATAATAAGTAATCAAAAATCCATCAGTTCTCCCCAAAAACACTAGTAGTGTTGAAAATTTCAGCATTTTTGAGGTAGGTAACCAGTTAGGCAGTAACTTATACTTATCATTAAGACAGAAAGAAACCTGAGGAAATGAAGATAAAATATTTTGTCAACAACATAATGTACTACATATTGTGATTTTTTTTTTCTGAACGCGGTGTCTCTCAACTGAAAATACTGCTGTCTTTCATCTTCATTATTATTTATCCATTATTAATCATTATTATTTATCTCTAATACACAATTATTTTATTATTTTGGTACGAGCACTGACAACTCTAAATGAAATATTTAAATTTAAAATATATTAATAAAAATAAGGCATTTTTAGTAAGCATTCTAGGGTAGGTAATAGAGGCTGGTAGCATCACAGTTCCCTTAACTAAATGTCTTTTCACAATGAAAAATGAAGTAATTCCTTATAAGTATCAGATGTAAAGTTATTTTTAAAAATAAAGTAGGAAGTTACCTTTCAGACAGCATGATGTATGTTATTCTCTGGTAAGGCTTGGGGCAATGGGTTCAAGGCTCAAAAATATTAGCAATGTTCTTGAAGTGATACAATTTCAGTAAAGGAAAATAGTCACGGCCAGTGGAGGGATTACCTATTTCAATTCCTTTGGAATGAGAGCTAGAACTTAATGCTGCTGTTTTCTAGATACCACCCTCTATTCTTTATTCAATATGAAATCTCCTTGCTTCTTCAGATCTGGCTTTACAGTGCTTAACTGTGCAGTGTCCTTAGTTCTGCACCTGTGGGAGTGAAACTAAGCACTGATTGTAAGGAAAATGGGATGAAAAACTTAGCCTAAAATGATTTTTGACAGGAAATTTTATTTGTAATGAAACAAAATATTTCATTTAGCTGCAGAGATGAAAATAACATTGTTTGCCAGTGTTTACTATTTTCAATTTTCCTGTGTAGGATAACACTGAATTTGCCCTGGGAGTCTTGCAGCTTTTAAGTTTATATGTCTTGTTTTTTTAATCTTTTTTTTTGTTTGTTTGTTTAAAATCATTAGTTCAATCCCTATAGTTTTATATTAAATTTCAAAATTAGTAGTTGGAGGAATGTAAAAACAGATTTTGCCTTGTGGCTTGTAGTATGCCCAGTCTTTAATGTATATATTTGTTATCAACAGTCACATTTTTCCCATTACCAATACTCAGGTTCACTGTTTGTTTTTTTTCCCCCCAAACCTCCTTACCAATACGCAGAATTAAAGAACACTGATTTTGTCACTGTCCTGTGTCCCTCAGCATAGCTGCAGTTTCAGACATTGAAGAAAAGGCTTAATTATCTTCTCAGGTACTTTTATGTCAAATCCCAGAAAACAAAACAATGCTGACCAAATAGAAAATAATATATTCAAAATTAAGCACTTTTACAAAGAAATGCTATAGCATTTCACTTGAAATAGAATGACTGATGCAAAAAAATTATGCAGCCTTGGTTACATCCATAGGATCATCCAAGATGCTCTAATTTGCATCTTTTTCTTGTCCTTGCAAAAATATTCACTATACTTAAACATGAACACTTAAAGTTACGTCCAAAGGCTATATGAAAAGGGGCTTTAAATCTTGTTTACTGAGTACCAAACAGCCTGTTTTCAAAGCAAAGCGTGGAGCTATCAAGAATCACAAATATTTTGCTAAGCAAAAGGATTTTTCTGTAAAGCCCAAGTTCAGCCAGCATGTTTTGATTACTGGGCTTTCTGGTACAGTTTTGTGTAACTGAACACAAAAACACAGTTTTTGTGTTTCTCTGGCAATTTGACGGTAGTATACCTCAGTGGAGACGTCTACTTAATTTTTTGCTCTCTGCTGAGGAAAGAAAGTTTATAATGTCCTGAAGGTGGAAAGTGAAAGAGGCCTGTTACTGCTCCCAGGCTTCCCCTCTTCTCAACCAGCAGTTGGCCATACCACACTCCCCCAAACATCTGTATCTGTTGTTCTGTGCAATGTCTTGTTCTTCAGAAGCTGCCTACCCTGTTCTTGAGAAATCACTTACACTCAGTTTGCCACTCTGGCACGTCAACATAACCAACTATCAGTACAAAAATAACAAATAGGTATTCAGCTAAGCACTACTCCTTAGAGGGTAAACTGAAATGAAGGCACAAAACATGCATAAAATGAACTGAAGTTCAGGAAACATGATAAGCTTTCAAAGCAGTTCTCTATCAAAAGCATGAGAGCAGCTAAGTGGTAATGACTGTTTTTCTGGTGGTTGTCTTAGTACCATTTCTGATCCATGGCAGCGTCTCTGTCAGTATTACTGTATTTAAAACTTCAAGAACAGAAGAGCCTACTAGATAAGTAATCTGAGCATGTAGTTGGTATTATAGGAGAGGTCTGTGATGTCAGATACAAATAGTGCTCAGCACAGATAGTAGTTTACAATGCCTACTGTTCAAGAATGTCTCTCCAATGAAGAAAATCCAGAGAAGAGCTGTGAGCATCAATAGAAGTCTAGAGGAAAAAAAAAAAAACAACTTCTGAGGAAAACTTAAAGGACTTGATAGTTGGAGACAGAAAGAGGAGAAAGTCTTCTTTCATTTAGAATCTGCTTTGTAAAAGGCATAGCACATACAATAACATGCAAAGGTATATTTAAGCAACAGAAAATTTTAGAAATGTGAGTTCTTAATGTATTAAATAGCTGTCATCTACGCACACAGTGAAATACTTAAAATCTCAACATAAGAGCACCTATATCAGCCAGTCCAGCCTGAAAAAGATATTTTGGGAATATCAAGTATGAAATTTGGTACGATAATTATTAAAAAAAAAAATCAAATATGTTAAATATACCTTTTATACACAGTCACTGTAATTCACCTGCCAGAAGTAGTCAATGTCCAAGAGATTAATCATGCTAGGATGCAGTCTTTACTGTGTTTATTTACATTAATGTATTAATTATTAGTATGTAATGCTGCTTAATTCAGTGGCATTTTGTTTCCTATTATTAATTTTGATAGCACAATCAGGAATAGTGTCCATTTGTGCCAGGCAATGTGCACAAAGCACATCTCAAGAGAGAGAATATGAGGGGAAGGATTACACCACAGTGTTAGAGTTGTACCTTAATTGCAGATCACTCTTGCAGTTGACATGCTACAAGAACAGACAGAAATCTCTACCTCTGGCAATATGAGAAAAGATGTCACTCCCCATTTGGCATTAAACATTATAAGATTTTGCTTTTAGCTTTGCCAACCAGTTAAGTTGAATTCAGAAACTGCTAGGGTGCAATGAAGAACCCAGTCCTGCTTTTCAGGAGTTTTGATGGAGAAATGAATGTATTTACTGTGAACATCTACTATGTGGGCTACAACAAGTAATAAATAGAAAAATAGAGTATTATTCTACCTCTGTAAAGTTACATGGTTTGTCATTGCCCAGTTAACTGCATAGTTTTAAATAGGTGGATATTGAGGGAGTTTCCTAAACAGTGGGGAAAGGGACAAAAGAAGAGAGTTGCTGGTTGAGAATTTTTTGTTAACAAGATCATAGAATCATAGAATGGCTTGGGCTGGAAGGGATCTTAAAGATCACCTAGTACCAACCCTCCTAAAATGGGTAGGGATGCCACCCACTAGATCAGGTTGCCCAGGGCCTCGTCCAACTTGGTCTTAACACCTCCAGGGTTGGGGCATCCTCATCTTCCAAATCAGGTTGTAAATTAGGAGAAATTTCTTAGAATGATTAGTAAGGCATTGGGATGGGTTGCCCAGGGAGGCGGTGGAGTCACTGTCCCTGGGGGAGTTAAAGGAAAAGTTGGATATGGTGCTTAGGGACATTGTTTAGTGGGTGATAGTGGTGGTAGAGGGATGGTTATACCAGACTATCTTGGAGGTCTTTTCCAGCCCTAATGGTTGTGCAATTCTGTTGTATGATTGTGGGCAACCTGCTCCAGTGCCCCACCACCCTCTGAGTGAAGTTTTTTCCTCCTTACGTTTAGTCTAAATCTTCCTTCTTCTTGTTTAAAACCATTCCCTATTGTCCTATCATTATCTGCCTGAGCAAAATGTTGTTCTCCATCTTTTTTACAAGCCCCCTTAAAATACTGAAAGTCCACAATGAGATCGGCCTGGAGCCTTCTCTTCTCTGGGCTGAACATTTTCAGGTCTCTCAGCCATCCTTCATAGGAGAGGTGCTCCAGCCCTCTGATCATTTTCATGGCCCTCCTCTGGAACTGCTCTAACAGGTTCTTCTTGTGCTGGGGGCCTCAGACCTGGATACAGCACTCCAAGTGGAGCCTTACAAGTGCAGAGCAGAGGGGGACAGTCACATCTGTCGACCTACATTGGCCTTGCCAACAGTCCAGGATGCAGTTGGCCTTCTGGGCCCAAACTGCTGGCCTATGTTGATCTTCTTGTCTACCTGAACCTCCAAGTCCTTCTCCGTAGGGTTGCTCTCAATGAGTTGTTCATCCAGTCTGTCCTCATGTCTGGGATTGCCCTGACCCAGGTAGAGCACCTTGCACTTGGACTTGTTCAACTTCATGCGGTTCATGTGGGCCTACTTCTTCTTAAGCTTGTCCAGGTCCCTTTGGATGGCATCCCTTCCTTCTGTCGAGTGCACCACTCAGCTTGGTGTCATCTTCAAACTTGCTGAGGGTGCACTCGATCCCACTGTCTATGACAAAGATACTAAATGGCACCGGTCGCAAGATGTCCCCCTGAGGGACATCACTCATCACCAGCCTCCACCTGGATGTAGAGCTGTGAACCACAACTATCTGGCTGCAGCTATCCAGTCAATTTTTATCTACTGAATGGTCCAGACTTCAAATCCATCTCTCTCCAATTTAGAAATAGGGCTGTCATGGGGAACTGGGGAAAATATGAGGGATATTCTGTGTATTTTCAAACTTCCTGTGTATTTTTCTCTTGACGTTTTTGGGAAAGTTTAAAAAAAAAAAAAAAGCAACCCAGCAGAACAAAGCAAAAAATAAAAATAGAAAGCATCACACTTTTAACAATATAAGCTTTAACATTTATTTTCTGTTTTTAATAACCAAACACACAGAAGAAATTGTGTGACAACAGCTCGTCCACCAAGTGTAGTGTAATCAAATTTTGTCAGGTTCAAAACAAACAAACAAACAAAAAGACTGGAAAAGTTTTGGGCCTACTGTGATTCTACTTCTTTATGAAGTAATAGTGACAGAGTGGGTCATTCACAAATGTAGTTACTGAAAACAGCAGCAACTAGGGAGATATTTTTCTGAGTGCTACAATCTATATATGTATTTCCTCTTCCAATATAAAACTCATCACTTACAAGTTTATATTTTATGACTTTTCCACTTTTTGCCACCATGGTATATAGTTCCCAGAAACCAAGGCAGTCAAATCTTATATCATTAAATCTCTCAAGTTATTAAAAATGTGATAGGAGTCTTCTTGAGAACTTTTGTGTATCTGTAATTTGTGAGCTATGCATGTTTACACGCACACAAGTACTCAAATTTGATGTTATGTAATTTGATGTCCTTTATCCCTAGTTCACCAGTTATATGTTAGCTTCCTATACATGGTTGCAATTTCAAGGATAGAAGGCCAAATTTTTAACAATGTCATAATAAGAAATCTGCGCGTCTGAACATAAGGCAAACGTGGCTCATTAATACCTATGCAGCTGGAGTAATCCACTATTCAGTATTGCCCTTTTCTATTGTAATACAGTTGACTGGGCACTGGAAGAGATGATAAGTGTTCCCTCAGAGTATGAAGCTTAACTGGATATACTAGACTACAGTAAGCACTGTATAACAGTAGCAAGCAAGCACAAACTGTGCAGATTTTCAACATCATGTTTCATCTTTGTCCCTAGCAGTCTGGCCCTGCCACATTACATTAAGTATATAATTAAGATTATATTTTTGAATGCAATAGTGGTTAAAGCATATTATCAAGCAAGTTGTTGTTACCCAGCTTGTCTTTTATCTTATTTGTAAAGAATGTTTTCTAAATTGTTTCATTTGAAGTTTAGGTCAGAATTTTCCTTCTGTATTTTTGAAATAATTCATAAAGTCAAAATATTGGGAGGATGACTGTTTCAGAAATAAATGCAGGTGGATTATCCTTATATGAACACTTTTTTGATAGCAACAAATGACAAGGGAAGTAATCATCCATGTTTTACAAATGGGGAGGTAAAATATCTTGCCAGGACCATTCTTGGTACCAGAGGCTTCATTAAGCATCTGCAGCTATGGCATGACAGATTTCCTTTGCTTTGAAGTGTTCCGCCCTACCTGTGCTCCCATTCCTCACCCCAATGAAGTATTCTGCCCCTGGAGCTTCTCATCTTAAACTGAGAAACTATTTTTATTATTATTATTATATTATTATTATTTTTTAATGCTGTTGCTCCACTAGAATGGCTTTATTAATTTTTTTCCTTTATTTATCACTTCTGGTCTGTTTTCTTGTCTGAGCAGTCCTATTGTCCTCAGTCAGTAGCTCTCAGAGTTCACTCAGTGAGAGACAGGCTAAGCTAATTTGAATTGCATTGTGTTTTCTATGAATAATGGGCAGTTGCCCTGGATCACTTCAGAAATATTGGACTCAAATGTCTTTTTTAGTTAATAAAACAACTCTGACATTGAAAAACCCTGCAGCAAAATTACACTGGAAAAGTGGTATAGACATTTTTTTTCCTGAATATGAAGATATTTAACAATGAGCTGTTTTTCTTTTTGTGGTCCTTCATTTTTCTGATTCTGAAAAAAAAAAAAAAAGGTGGGGGAGCAACAAATAGGTAAAAGTACTCATAAAAAGACTACTCCAAAAAAGTACTTCCAAAAGATACTACCCATCATCTGTTCATTTAACTTGACAACCAGCCAGTAGTCTGATCATCTTTGAAGGTGAAATTGTCACTCCTAACTAAGAGCAACAGATGATATTTTATGCTATTGTTATTATGTACCCATGCTTCATCTTAATATAAAACACAAATCTCTTACCAAATCTGTTTTCATTTATGTGTGACCATGAATGACTTATGTTGATGGGGGACAGGAACAGGTTGCCCAGAGAAGCTGTGGATGCCCCATCCCTGGAAGTGTTCAAGGCCAGGTTGGATGGGGCTTTGAGCAACCTCTTCTGGTGGGAGGTGTCCCTGCCTGTGACAGGGGGTTTGGAACTAGATCATCTTTAAGGTCACTTCCAACCCAAATCATATTATGATTCTATGTTATGCTTCTGGTTAGCACTGCAGAAAGAAACTAAGACCTTCAGCTGTACAGCCAAATCTTCAAAATATTCTTTTGCTCCCACTGCTGCTATCTTGTTTTCACTTCTGTTTCAGTTTTACTACCACTACATCATACTCATTTTATTAGTAGCAAATTTAGTAGTTCTTTAGATGCTGCTGTAAAATACCTCCAGGTGTATGAATTAATCAACAGGCTAGTAAGACAGATAAATATTCTTTCTTTTATACATTAAAATTCTGAAGAGCAGAGGAGCAAATTTCATTAAAAAATACTCAGGAAGCTGGGAAAAAAAGTGAAATTAATCCCTACATTGCTGATCTTCCAGACCAGTGACTGTAGCTGACAGGTATGCTGTGATCCCCTCCATTTTTCCTTTTTCTTGCTTTACCTGAATCCCCTAATTCATTCCCTTCATTTGCATAGTCATGGAATGGCTGAGTTTGAAAGGGACCTCTGGAGGTCATCTTGTCTAAAAGCCCTGCTCAAGCAAGACAATGTAGAGGCTTGCCCAGGATCATGTCCAGTTGGCTTTTAAACATCTCCACAATGTCTGGGAGCAATCCGCTTCAGTGCTCAGTCAGCCCCTTGTACTAAAAAGAGTGTTTCCTTATGTTCAGACAATGTGCTTGTTATCTCTTGTCTTGTCGCTGGGCATGCGTTTCTTTGTTGTGTTTACAAACCATAGAATAAATATTACAAATATAAATTTTAGCTGAAATGAAAATGCACATAATTCCCAATTCCCATATGCGTATGGTTGGTCTAAGTCTGACTCAATACCTCCAGGAGATTTCTTTACCTCCCTTTTAATTTACACTTAGAGAAACTAGTCACTCTATTCACAGCGTCAGATATCAAAGAAAAGGAACTCTTAAAATGACTTTGTTCTACAAATCTTCCCTAAATGAACTTCATGGACCATAGCAAAAAGATTCTTTTTGTTGTCTGTATTTCACTTACAAACGTTAAGTTATAAGCGGATTTAATACACACGCATATTACAATACCTAAAATAATTGTCAATGTATTTGAAATATACTCAGAAAAAAAAATCCGTTTTCATTGATGTTACAGCAGATGGGTTGCTGCAAAAGATAAGGGCTCAGTTGGAAGTAGACCAGAGGCTATTTTTGACATCCTTGTTAGAGGGACAGATGATACCATAGTAACTTTTTAACTAAAATTCACTTAGCCTTGAGTGATGTTTAGTAAAAATCAATTTAGAGTTCAAATGAGTTCAATGAATGCTTTTTATGTATGTGTTCAAGGTTAGAATTGTAGCTCTTCCTTTTACATTGTGATTTTTCCATTAACGTGTACATATAATTCAGTGTTGAAGGACTTAATACTTGTGGTGATGGATGTTGACCCTTGTACAAATATTTACCAGAAAAAATGAAGTGCATGGGCTTGATATTAACACTGTTAAACTTCATAAAAAATACTCAGAAATAAATCTGAACTTATTCCTTCTCCCATTTCTTTCCTTATTGTCATAGCTTTGCTATGGTTATTTTTTATTTTATTAGAAGTGTTTCTTAACAGAAATGTTTCTTTGTAACAGAAAACAGGGAGCAGCAAACAAGTATGGAAGCTTTTAAAATGTGTTACGGTTGTCTCATCAGCTTTATTGAGGGTATTGCATCTGAATTAGGTAGGACCACAGGTTATCTGGATTTATAGCTGAATATGCAAAGGGTTTTGATAACTGATTTTTTTTTTCTGAGCTACAGAAGAGTATATTTTCTCATAGATAATAAAACAGGTTTATTATGTTCAAATTTCATATATTTGGGTTTATAACATTGTTTCACTGATTAAGGACTCTTCTTATGGCAGTATGAGTTATTCTTAGTCAGCTCTTTAATTTCAGAATAGTATATGCAAGAAAAAGATGAGCAGAGGCTGCTAGGTTTCACTGACAATGAGGGCATGACATACAAGCTGTAAACTGAAGTGTTGGTGGTTGAGAGATTTTGTTGTAATGTTAGTAGTACTGAGCAAAGTGGGAAAGACGTCTTTTCCTTCAAATTATTTCAAGTCAGTGAAGCTTTGCATATAAGCCTACATACAATTGTTTGAGTTTCTAAGAGAGTTTGAGTGCTCTCTTCCCATTCTTGTTCTATTCGTTTTGTAGATAAGTAAGTTTACAAGGAGAATCCTTCCCTTAAATAGTATATCTGAAGCTGGTGTTCCATAGAAAGAATTTTAAAAAGTATAATGACTATTCAGAGAAGAAATCTGCAAAATTAGCAGTTATTCATCTTATGGCAAACAGATAGACTTATCTGACCAGGGTCATCAGAACAAAACACTAACTACAGTGATCACCCATCTGATCTCTTTTCTCCGCTACTTATTCTATGGTGTGATTTTGCTATGAATGTAATGCACTATGCATCCCTTTTAATTAACTCCTTGCATATTAAACACAATTTTGGTGCTTTAGCCTCTTATTTTATGTTTATATGAATCTCTTACAGGTTCTGGAATCCAAACAGTGAGAGTCTAAGCTGAACATCACAAATGACTACAAATTTAATGAGCCCTGAGGTTTTTCTGTTACACACTTGATCACGTGCTTGCTTTCTTCATGCATGCAAACATCTCTGGGTAGAGATAAAGAATGGTCGTTTCTCTTTACTTTTTAAATGCAATGATGTACATATACTGATAACTGGTCTTGGGAACCTGCTTTTTTCTTTTTTTCTCTCTTATTTTAATTTAGTGAGATGATATATCTCAAGAACAATAGATCAGATTACAATAATGATCATAATTATGATGACATTAATGACCTGTTAATAGGTGTCTTATTATTGTTTCTCTACACCTGATTTTTACCTATCATGGCTTAATATGTTATGAAGATTTTTGATGACCTGATGATAGATTTTTTTGGGGAAGGAATTTGATGCAAACACTATTAATACAGATCCTGAAGGTGACTGGATACTTTCAAAGGGTAAGACAATTGAAAGAATAATCTTTTTCCCTTTCCTTTCCGTTCCGTTCTTTAGCCCTAGAAACAAAACCTCCTTAAGTTGAACCTTTTGATTCCCATATAGTTCCCTAACTAGCCTTGTGAGACTCTACCTAGTGTACTTCATCCAGCTCTGGGGCCACCAGCACAAGACATGGTCCTGTTAGAGTGGGTTCAGAGGAGGGCCACAAAAATAAATGATCAGAGGGCTGGAGCAGCTCTCCTTCAAATAATGCTGTGAGAGCTGGGGTTGTTCAGCGTAGTGAAGAGAAGGCTCTGGGGAGACCTTTTAGAGGCCTTCTAGTTCCTACAAAGGGAGCTTATAAGTAGAGAGACTTTTCACAAGCACATGTAGGGCAGGGGGTAATGGTTTTAAGCTGAAAGAAGGTAGGTTTAGGTTAGATATTGGGAAGAAATTCTTCACTCAGAGGGTGGTGAGGTACGGACACAGGTTGGCCAGAGAAGCTGGGATGCCCCATCCCTGGAAGTGTTCGAGGCCAGATTGGATGGGGCTTTGGGCAACCTGATCTAGCAGAAGATGGTCCTGCCCATAGTGGGGGGGTTGGAACTTTAAGGTCACCAAGCCATTCTGTGATTCTAAACTAAGATGCATTTTCAGTTGTTTAAAAGAACATCTTCTAGTTTTTCATGTCTCAGGGACAGTCCCTTTGGAGTCATGATACAGTAATAGAAATAACATCCACTCTAATATTTTTTATGTAGCTTTGTGATGGAGAACAAACATAGATGATTTTAAGTCACCTGAATTTTCAGTATTTTCCTGAGAAAGTTCAAATACTAGCAGCTCATAGGCATATTATTTTCAACTTCTGTTAAAAAGATAAATCTTCAACCTCTTGTAATTGATCTCATTCTATTCTTGTCTTGCCTCTAACCATTCTGTAAGAGAAGGTCAGTGAGAAAATAGTATGTGATCCAATTTTCATGCATCTGATTATCTCTTGATTTTCATTTTTAAACACTGGGAAGTTCTCAGCACAAAATCTATTTGTGATTGTGTGTAGTGGTAGATGTAACTCAGACACGTTAGTATCCAGTCAGCAGAGAGTGGATACCATAGAGATATCTATAATGTTTTTTAAGGCCTCCTTTATGTCTAGTCTGAAAGTTCATGAATTTACTGAACATAAATTAAGTATTGGACTTTAAAATGTGACAAATCTGTCCTCCACAAGAAATGGGGCATTATTCTTTGCAATGTGATATGCCATTATGCATGTACAAGTAGACTACTGATAATGATCTATAGGAAGCCACCAAATGTATGTGGTACAGAATGCAGAGTTTTCCATATCTTGAGGCCATTTTTTTCATCAATTTAAGCACCATAACAGCAAACTGTTGATAAAAATTTATAGAATCTGAAGCACAAAGTGTCAACCATATGATCTGATTCTTCTATAAGCAAATATTTTTCCGCACAGTAGGGTTAAGTCCCATTTTATTTCAATGTTGAATTATTTCTGCTACCATAGTCTGCAAGAGGCATAACGTCTTCAAGCAGATTATTATTTTAATAATTGGGTTGTTAATTATTAAATAATATTTTAATTATGTATTATAAAGTTTTTATTGAGTGTTATTAATTCAACCCACATGAATTCATTTACTTCAAGTCTGTTTGACTGAAAAAAAAAATGGGGCATTATAACAATGAAAGATCAAGAATCTTGGCAATAGAATACTTTGAATTACTCCTGTAGACTCTTTTTCTTACTGTTTCTATGATACGCTCCTTTGATATGTAAGACCAATTCATCTCTTAACATCATGAACGTTTGCAGATTTTTCACTGTTGTTTGATATTACCTGTGATTTTTGATATACATTTGATTAATATTTAATTTGCTATTACCTGACTAAATAAATGGATAAACCTATTTTTTCAACTTTTCTTTGCCTAAGAAATAGAATTATTTTATCGTGGTTATGAACATCATTGAGAATACAATGATGTTGCTCTTAGATTAACCCAGAACAGCAGTGAGAATTTTAAGCTCACTTTATTGATATATCCTAGGGGAAACTAATTAGGCTTAGCTAATAACTTTTTTTTTTTTTCTTAGCTACCTTCTATTTAAGCATCACACTACTGTACTAAGTTCTGTACATGGGACACTAACATACTATCTGTGATATCTGAATTGAGAATAAATACTTTGCTTACTTGATGCAAAGGTAGAAATTCTGAAAGCTACTGTCAAAATAATACTAGTGAGAAGCCATGCGCTTTTTGTACTAACTCCCTATACATTAGGAGGAATATATATTTCAGTAGGGTAACCTTGCATTATCTGCTGTGTAAAAAATATTTTGAAAAAATCATAGATTTTTAACTGCCAGATACAATCTATGTGTTAAGGTCATAGCCTTGTCCATCATCAAAGGACAAATTTTCTTTGATTGCAGTAATAATTAAGTAATTAAGTAATAATTGCCATTTCTGGAGCCCCAGGACTGTGGTAAATCCTAATTTCTGAATTCCTCTGGTATGAGGAATATTGCGCTTGATGATATATTAATGCATTCTTGTAATTATACAGCTAGTGAATTGGTAAAATTGTCGATCCTTGTCTCCTCAAACAACCTATCTACTTGGGAATAGTAATGAGTGTCAGAGGTCTGAGGCCCCAGAATTCTGCACCTCTGTTGTTGTGGAATTAATCATGATAGTGTATTTGCATCCAGATCTGAATTGCATCATGCATTCATGCCTTCCTGGGAGAATGTAGGTCTGGATCTCTGGACTATTCTGTAGCAGGGTGCAAGAAAATCAGGTCAATCTTCACAGAATTGGACTACAGACTACAAATTAAGCTATCCAGGAGGATGTAGACATTGAAAGCCAGCCAAAAATACACTGGTGGCAAATCACATTACCTCTACTTAGTTAAATGATACCACTGAAGCAGAAAAGCTTATAAAAATAGAGATAAAACAGCTAGTCTATGAACAGTAGAGTAAGAACTTAATTTAGATTTTTTTAAACTAATTCCTTTTTTTTTTTTTTTTTTGTCCATTGGTGTGATTTTTAATCATTTACTTTCACTGCTATCCTTTCTGAAGCTGTAACATTTTACTTACTTCAGTCATTAATGCATTTGGCCTCTCACAGATATTCCAGAATGTTTTTATTGTAATTTTAATATGAATGGGGCAACAGTCACTGTTTAGACTTGCTATCAGAAAAGCATACTCATTAACTATGACTGTTTCGTTAGTTACTGACAACAGCTTCCTACATTTTTTGTGATTATCATAGCTGTAATGGCTGCCACCCTGTAATTTGTGAATTGCTAAATATTACTAAGGAAAATATTGCCAGGCTTTCAACAGCAACAAAGGTTTTTTTTTGTTTTTTTTTTTTCTCCTGAGATATTTCATTTGCAAAATGAGAAGGAAAAGTTTCCCCGCGACATTTGTAGCATCTTGCATCATCAATAATGCAAACCCTCTAAAATGTCATAACATAAACATCATGTTTTTCTCATTGAATTATCTTCTGTCTATTTCCTTATTATTTTTTTTTCCTTATTTCATCTCATTCACTTTATTTTCAGGTACAAATTAATGTTATTATTTCAAAGTTTATATAGCTAAAAACTGTACAATTGAATCGGTATTTGCAATATTTGTTCTTTTTACTTCACTTTGGTAGCAATATTTTGCCCTAAACTTCCTATATATAATATCTTACTCTTCTAAGTTTAAAGTAGATGCTAAAATTTACTTGAAACCATTAATCTAATTTGCTTCATGAAGCATGATAACCACTTTTTCTATAAACATTTTTAATTTCCAAAAAATAATAAAATTTATTGCATTCTATCTCTTGTTTAATCTTGGGAAGTTGTTTCCCATTGAATGCTCAAAAGTTACAAGTTTGCAAATATAGCCTGTGTTACTGCAAGTTCTGAGGGGAAAAAAAAAAAAAATTAGTACTGTCTCAGCTGTCTAGTACCCTTTGTGTGTGTTCAAAAGTAATGCAGGTCAGTGGGATTGGAGCTATTAGATGAAGCATTGGTACGGAAAAGCATGTGTCCCCACTATGGTCGTTTTGGAGAGTTATCCTCTGGATTAGATCCAGTCTGAATGAAAACACCAAATGTCTTGGTGCACGACAAACCAAGGTTTGCCTAGGTGTGCTCCTATTTCACCTTCTGGATTAATTTCACTTCAGTTCATATCCTCCAAGTTATGTCTATGATATGACCAAAGCTCCATAAAGGTAATAATCACTTTGAAAGCACACTTCTTTGCCAAACTAAAATGCTAATTCCATTGCAATCTTTACAAATTAAAGTATATATAATATACTTACGTATCCATGTGAATAAAACTATTGCATGTGCAGTGGTTCTGTGAGTAGAAGTGTCACAGTTTGGGGGGTAGCTTTGGAAATATATACATTGATATCCATCATTGGAATTGCCATATAACAGAGATAGATGGAATTAGTGATGTTTACAGAATATTTCTTTAGTGTTTTGTCTATTCTCATTTTACATTTATTATAGAATTTTACCTCTTTAATAATAATTATTAATTATTAATATTGGTCCTTTTCTCCTTATTACATCCATTGACAAAACATTAATTTGATTCTCACAACAGTTGTCAAGTGTATCATTTTTATTTATTGCTTAATGTTCCATATTCACACTCCTAATCTTTTCTTAGTTTTGGTAACTGTGTTGTTTTAACTGAGAATCTAATTTTTCTTTTTATTACCTTTATTTCGTAGTTCAAGTTTATGTATCTTGATCCCATAGCATCAGAAATATAGAAATACGCTTACTTTTTCAGCTCTGCAAGATCAAAAAAAATTTTAATATTGGTTTATATACTGCCAGTGCATTTTATTTTTATTTTTATTATTGCTATTACTGATATCTGAGATGTTAGCTTTTTAAGGGTGTTTTTACAGTACTGTTTTAGTTTCTATTGGAAGTGAACTTTTGAAGGAGTTTCATGATAGACCACCTTAAAAAGCTTTGAATGGACTGCAGAGTGAATTCAGTACACAAAGCAGATTCAATTTTGGTTAAATTAAAGCCGGGTATTCATCAAGAGTTTAGGTACTGTACAATATCCATGGCACAAGGCTAGGGCCAGTATGAAGTAAAAAGGATTGAAAGTTATATAATGCAGTTGTTAAATGTTCAACACAATTTTGTTTTGATGAACAATCAGGACTGTTTTTCCTTTTTTAATTATATTAAATATTAATATACAATAAAATAATAAAAAATAATATTATGAATGAATATTGATAAAATGTATAACAAATAGAACCACTGTGCAGAACTTAAGTAAAGTTCATGCTGTCTTGAAATGTGCTTATTAAGAACGTGAGTTTGTGTTGTTTTTTGTTTGTTTTATTTTACACGTTTATGTAAGCATAACTTGTAAACTTCATATTAATTGTACACGTTCAAGTTGTCTGGATTTTGATTTCAGGAATCATATTTTAGATTATAAGCCAGTCAAAGTTCACATACTAATGAAAATACAAGCTTTTAAAAATTCTGTTCACAGATGTTTCTATGCAGATGGGAAAAACAGGCTAGTTGAACATTAAGGATTATTATTTTTTTTTTTTTTTTTTTATTAATTTAAAATCGTGATGTGTACTGGAATTAGATTACTTCCACTTGGGTGAACCAAGTTGGAGTTTATGTTCAAGGGATCCTTTTCACACCTGTATAAAATTCATGTAAGACATTATCTTACAGACTGCTCATATTCCAGTTTAGGAAGAGATGTAGTCATTGCTTCCATGAGTGGCAGGTAAGCTTAAAGATAGATAGTACCATTGACACATGATACAAATGCTTTTTCATGGTCCTTCAGGCATATATCTCAGATAACTTTATGAATTTCAATAAATTAAAAACAAACAAGCAAACAAAAACACTTTATTAATTGTTCAATAAATTGCAGAACCTGGCTTTCACACCATCCTTCTCATCCCCATCATATTTCTTTGCCTGTGGAAAAACAGTTTCTGATCTATACCCTGTGCATAGAATTTTTTGTTTTCATTTACATCTGTGGGAGATGGAGGTATTTCCTCAAAACACAAAGCATTGTCACACAGAGCTTCTCAAGAGATACAAACTTGTTAAAATCACCTTATGATACTAATATACTTTGTCAGCCTACTAAATGACTTCAGCAGAGGTGAATGAAAAATGCTACATTTATTGAATTATCATTCATATGGTTATATTAGACAGTCGTGACCCTAATTTGTTTATTTATTTACATTTTAATTGTTGTTTGTTTTTCAAGCTCCAATCCTGCAGTTCACTTTAGAGAAGCCTACTGTTTCTTCTGGTGTCCTTCAAAGATGGCAATTTATGGAGTTCAGTTCAGAAGGTAACACTGAGGCTGACTCTTGCAAATCCCTAAACAATTGTCACATGTCACTCTTCTCTGAGAAAACATATGACAAGTTGTGCCTAATTCTGTGTTCAAACCAGAAGTCAGGAATTGCAGGTAGAACTATATGCCAGGGCACAGCAGGGGGCCAGCAGTTCCCTGGGGCCAAGCACTGGGAATGTGAAAGTGAGGGCAGGGCCCGGCAGGCAGGGCCCGTCCCAGTGCCACAGCCAGGAGCAGGGCACTGGGGCAGCCCCAGCCCCGGGTACTGGGCACCTCCCTGGAGCCAGGGTTGTAGGCCAGGACAGGCCTTGGGCCCATGTGTGGGCCTGGCTGGCTGTGGGCAGGGCAGGGCTGTGGGGAGCTGGAGCCCAGTCCTGCTGCAGCCTCAGTGGGGCTAGGGCCGGTGGCCCAGGGGCTGCTGTGGGGCCTGGACCTGGGACAGGAGGGCCTGGTTGTGCCCTCGGGGCCATGATGCATTTAGACAGAAAATCCTAAGTAAAATAAATTACACAGAAAATCTGTAGGCTTACACCATACTTCTTTACCATTCACAATATGTATAACATGTAATTAATTTTTATGACACAATTTTACGGTAAGTTTCGTGGAAACCTTATGTTGCACAAGCAGTAGCGTAGCTTCCCTCACTTCTTTTAGATTTTCTTTTTTTTTTTTTTTCATTAAATTTAATGGAAAAAGAAATCTAAGTCTGCAGCTTTATCCAGTGGTTGCTTTTGATTTGTGTCTTTCACAGCTCATCTGCACGTTTTTTTTTTTTTTTTTTTTTCTGCTAGGATGGTTGAAAAGTGAAATATGACAGTAGATGCCAAGTCTGTTAGCTATAGTTTACTCACTTTCATAAAATGTTGCATAAGAAATTACAAGAACTTGCTGCTCTAAGCTACAGATCAGCTGCTCTAGGAGAAACTGTATTATAAGTTCTAATAACTAACATGAAATCCATCAAACGTAATTTGAATAAGAGTTTGATTTATACTATACTCATTCTAAGCAACAAGAAAGTTACAAACTGAGCTCATAATGACATAAATTTACAAGGTAAATATTGTAGACAGAACAGATCTACTTTTGCAGTTAGGAAAAAAAAAAAGGAATTATTAGCATCACATCAAGGACTCCCAGGTTCAGAATGCTTAATTAACTCGTAATCTCTTTTACCTGGCAAAACAGCAGCTTTTGAAGAAAAGTCATTGGGCTCAGAGATTCTTTTTAAAACTCCATTCCTCAAAACTTCATTCCTCTTGAATTACAAATGTCCAAATTTCCAGTATTCATTCCCATCTTTCCTTGCAGATGTAACTGAAAAGAAGAAAATGAGCATTTTGATTTTTCACTGATTTATCTGTGATTAACACTAAAAAAAAATAAAAATAAAATGCACATTGCTTATTTATTATCTTTAGATTAACATAAGTAAACACCATGTAAAATTCCTTTAGTGATTTGTTGACATATGCATGTACAGTAAGGTTTTCTAGGAGAGGAGAGCCTTGAAGCCATGTTCATTTGGACTTTCAGATGGCAAGCAAGCAAAATCAACCCTTTTTTTTTTTTTTTTTTTAAACCCACATAAATAGCTGTTTCCTGCATTTAACAAGTAACATCCAAAAACTTGTCATTCACAGTGAAGTTCTCTGCAGTAGATAAAGGAGCAAAGCTAGTAAAAGATTCCGGGGATATAGTAGTAACTTGACCAACTGATAAATTAATTAACCCTACTAAAAGAAATTCTGATTTTGAACTAAAATAAAGCTGAAGAAAATTTCAAATTGCAGAGGAAGGGATGTAAGCAAATAAATCTCCAGCAAGGACCAGAGACCTATGTTTCTTATTGAAGAAATGAGTATTTCAGAAGCAGTGGTACAAAAGTAGTGAGGAACTTAAATGAAAAGGAAGAACAAGATAATTAATGCAATTGGTAACTGAATGACGTAACAATGTTTACAAACAGTATTTGCTACACATTTGATTCTCACCATTATTGACAGCAAACACACAATTTGTGTGAGATTTAGATTAATTTGTGTGAGATTTAAATTGCATATAATCTTTCGAAGAAAAGGTTTTAGCTGGGAAAGCAGTGACATGCAACAGAGTTGGGTTAAATTTCATTCTAACAAGTAATATTTGGACAACTAATAGTATTTAAAGCATAGCTATGATCCTACAGCAGTTAGTGTACTGCAGATGCTTTTCTACTTGTTAGTATGCACTATTGCTGATTATTCATCCATTATTCTTTTTCAAAATGCTTAGCCAATGTGGAGATGAATATCCCGTAACAAGCTATACACATTTTAATAAAAAGTAATGCTGAATATTGCAGATGCACTATTTATTAAGGCTAGCTGAATGCTTATGCTTAGTATGTTTTCACAAACAAGTGTAAATTTACAAATAAATATGCAAATAACCAGGGGAAACTTATCCTGGTTTTGTGCAATTTACGTCAGTTCACTTTTCTTTATTTTTATTTTTTTATTCTTTATTTTATTGTGGCTTTTCCATGCAGTGAAGCATTTCATTCTTAAAATTTGAAATCTTCTCTTATATGGAGAAGAAAATAAATAAACCTATATTTTAAAAATCTGTAGACCGTAGTCTAAAATTTCACTTCACAGGTTTCCCTGACATCTGGATGCTCTTTTCTTTTGAGAAATTCAGCTTGAAACCTTGTTTGAAGCACTGTCTGGCATTCTGTTTATGGGCTCTACTTTTGAACACTTGATTAATTCAGTTCACCACTCTGTGCCCTGCTTACACTATAGCTATTTACATGTCTCATTTAATTAGAGTAATAAGGACTTGAAAACAAAGCTTTTCTTCTACAGTACCTACATATTCAATTTCATAACCTAATGTCAAGACTAGTTAGTCTGAATAAAACCTGGCAATTTTGAACATGGCATAGTGTCTTAACAGATCAGCATTTGAAGTCTTCTTTATATATTTTTTCTTATTTAAACATCTAGAATCATAGACTAATTTAGGTTTAAAGGGATATCTGGAGTTTATGACGTCCAGCCTCCTGCTGAAAGCTTCCCTAGGTAATGAAGATAGTTGAAACTGTATCAGAAAATCTTAATATGTTCAGGTTCATTTACTTCAGTATCCTAGCCAGTAGTGAATGTTTAAGCAGGTGCTATAAGTAAAGATTTACAGTGTTTCTACACTTCATTCAGAAGAAGACTCATTTTGTACAATGCATCTTCATTCTGACTTCAGAATTTTTGACTGAAGAAGAGAGGAGAGCAAAAATTTTCTGACTGTTGCCAGTCGGGATGTATTTTTGCAATTGCTAATACTGTTTATACTTCTATATAAGTCCATAACATCCATAACAGTGGTTTCTTACAGATATTAAGCTAACTCTCCAAGTGCAGATGTATCAACATTTAAACAGTATATTCTCTTAAAATTTGTCTTTTTGTGAGTGTCACACTCACAATGCTACATACTAGAAAACAAAAGCATATTCATTTTGAGCTCTGCTAAGAGAAACAAGATGCACATATACTGCTGCTGAAGGGTGTGTGCACCCAGAAGAAAATAATAGGCCAAAATCTATTTTTAATACAGAGGCAGAAAACAGTTCATGGCCCATTAGAATTCAAGCAGAGACAGGGCAAGTAAATGGAAATCTATAGCAGTAATAGCATATATGGAACTGTCTATGTCTATATGCTATATATAGCATATATGGAACTATATATTGAATATGAATATGAGCCAGCAGTGTGCCCTGGCAGCCAGGAGGGCCAACCGTATCATGGGGTGCATCAAGCATGGCATTGCTAGTCGGTCAAGGGAAGTGATTGTCCCGCTCTACTCTGCGCTGGTGCGGCCTCACCTCGAGTACTGTGTGCAGTTCTGGGCTCCACAGTACAAAAAGGACATTAAACTGTTGGAGAGTGTCCAGAGGAGGGCGACGAACATGGTGAAGGGCCTAGAGGGTAAGACGTATGAGGAGCGGCTGAGGTCACTGGGCCTGTTCAGCCTGGAGAAGAGGAGGCTGAGGGGGGACCACATCGCAGTCTACAACTTGCTCACAAGGGGGAGTGGAGAGGCAGGTGACCTATTCTCCGTTATCACCAGTGACAGGACCCATGGGAACAGTGTGAAGCTGAGGCAGGGGAAGTTTAGGCTGGACATCAGGAAGAGGTTCTTCACCGAGAGGGTGGTTGCACACTGGAACAGGCTGCCCAGTGAAGTAGTCACTGCACCAAGCCTGTCTGAATTTAAGAAGCGTTTGGCCTGTGCACTTAGTCACATGGTCTAAAATTTTGGGTAGACCTGTGTGGTGCCAGGAGTTGGACTTGATGATCCTTATGGGTCCCTTCCAACTCGGGATATTCTATGATTCTATGTCCATCTAAGAAAGTCCCCCATGCTGAAAATAGCTGATGTTTGGAGCAGTATGGATAGGGTGTGGTACAACCTTTTTATGACTGCCCTATTTTATATTTCCTCAGGCACTATTTATCCCTTTACTGGAGGGATACTCCTCCACAGGGCAACATGAAACTTTATTCTGCCCCTGTATGGCTGTTCTTAAGCTATCACAAAGCAGGAAGATATGTGAAAATTATGTAAATTGGACACAGTTTTAGCACCAGCTATTTTATTATTTAGATAATTTTGCTTAAAAAGGAGAAACATTCTAAATGCTTCAAAATCCACATGGTGTTAAAGTAGTCTTGAAATACATTCTGCTTTGAAGTCATTTGAGAAAGGCGATGGGCAAAGTTCAAAGGCAGTTCAGCATCACTCAAGTATAGTAGTGTTTAGAGTAGTAGCTAAACATTGAGACACTGGTAAAGGGTGCCTTCTGCTCCTGCTCATTGAACTCATCAGTTACTTCCTACTTGTCTTTTCTCTTTCCCTCTTTCTGTTGCTGTCCGCTGAGCTCTATATGCGAACAAAAATTTCAAGGACCAGCCATGAAAGGCAATGGTGGTGAAAAAGCAAGGGTGCTCATCAAACCCAGCAGCTGGAAACACATTAAGATTCTCTTTTGGGCTGATTCACTCCTTTGCCCATACTGCATCCTAGCTATCTTTTCCCTTGTGTTGGATTCATCTAGAATTTATTTCTCCATTTCTCTTACCTGCACTTAATTTGATGAGATCTAGAAGTGCCCAGTTCTGTGGAGCGGAAGAAAGGCTGCTTAGGTTCCCTGTCTCTCTGCTCATGTAGAATTCATTGGAATTTGAATATAAAAGCCTTCTAAAGTGCAGCTAGCTTGCAGGCTTCATATTACAAATCCCAGCTATTTACTGTCTAAAATTCAGAGAACCTGGAAGACAGTGGGACAAAAAGTAAATTGCTGTTCTAAGACTCATATAGTACAATAATAAAACAGCAAGGCTATAGGTTTGATTTACTAACTTATTATAGAACAATGCTAGTCATGTTCTCCTTATGTAAGTAACAAGAAATTGCATCTGAACTTAAGCTGTAAGAAATAGAAAACTCATTTGCAAGATGCTACACCATTTTTATTTATTTATTTATTTTTTGCTAATGGATTATAATTAAGCAGTAGTGTTTATGGCCACATTCCTTACAGCAATTAAATTAACCTCTGGTTGCTCTGAGTCTCCCTTGGATCTTCTGCCAATGCTAAATCTTTATGTCGTGCCTCAATAAAGTTGATACCAGGTGTTACAGTTGGTAAAAAATTTCTTTAAAAATTTAAAAGCTTTGAAAGACCTGTTCTTACTTTTTGTCTTCCTGACAGACTAATTCATATATGTTCCCACAGACAAATTATTTGCTTAGGAAGCTGTAGATTGTCTGTCATTAATACTTTAGCTGTTACACTCTTTGGAAGCTGTGTTCTTAATGAAGCAGAGAAACACAGGAATAGAGTGTGTAACATTTAACACATCTGAATGTATCTTTGGAAAATTGTGTTGCTACAGAGATAAATCCCCTAGGACATAGCTTTTAATAGGTGATCACAGTTGCTTTTTTTTTTTTAATGGGTGAATAACTTGAGGACCTGAGGTCATTTTTGCTTCAGACCTGAAATCTTAAAGTGTCTACTGAATAGAAAAGCAGCAATGATTTGAACAAATAAAGTGACAAGCAATGCTATGTACTCCGCTGTTCAAGTTCTCTTAAAATGATTACATAAAATTAATGGAAAATGTTCATAGAGAAGTGATGTGGTGGGTTGAAAAGTGAGAAACAGAAATAAAAATAACATCTTCCCCTCAACACACATATTCTTCTTCCCACACTGAACCTCACCCCCCCATCCCTGACCCCTCCACCTCCTGCCCCTGAACAAGTGGCGCATTTAGCTTGTTGGTGTGAGGAGCTATGTTTGCCAGTTTTGGAAGTCATTTGTGTCTATGAATCTTTGTTTCCCACAGAAAGAGGGAGTAACACCATATTGACCTCTCACGAGATGGGAATATTTCTTATCACTTCATTATGCTGATGACTACACACACAGACACACGCACAGACACACACACAAGCTACCTAATTCTAACTTGTAGCAGGGTAGGTAGTCTGATCTTTCTGGCATAAAGAGTGTTGTTAGGCCAATAGACTGTTCATAATTATAAGAAATATCTATGTCTCCATACTTTTGATGTGGAAGTGAGTTTTGTATTCTTAGTAGGAAAGAAAACATTCTGTGATGTTGCTTATATGAAATAGGACAGTGTGCCTATCTCATTCTAGAGGTTCTAAATTGGATGCATGAAGATGACAAAAGATTATATAAAAGCTTGATTATATTGTTTTGAGGTCAGATTTTTTTTTACGGTCATTTTTATACCTTTTGTATGGATTACATTTGTCTTATATGCTGTATGTTGCTGAGAGTATGAATTACATAGTGTAACTGAAATGATAGCATAAACAAGACAGACTGTTTAGTTAGTCAAAAATATGTCTTTCTAAAGTCTTTTTTATAGCATACGCAAACAACTATGTTACATATTTTACAACTTGTAAAATAGCATAAAAAATAAAGAGGCAAACACCTGCATTTACTTAAAAATTGTTTCCAGAAGACCAAATGAGATATAGATCTTGCTTATTGTAGTAATGTGGCGACAACAACAGTAACTATAATATATCAAATTATTTCCAACACATTAAGCAAACAAATCATTTATATAGACTAAAGCAAGTAAATTATTTATATATTTACTGTGCACAGTGCAACAGTAAGCTGTGCATAAGAACTATGTAGCAAAAAGCCCATCATATTGTTTAAATCCATAAAATGCTTCTTGCAGGTTGAACATAACATATAAAGATTTAAGATGTGTTCTGAATTGCATCTTAAAAAAAAGACAGAGAAAATGCAGCCTTAAGTTAGTGAGAAGGCATTGAGGAACCCTGTGAATTAATGTAGTATTATGTTGTTTCTGGTAGTTTAAAAAGAAGATATTTAATGTAAAAATTGTTATCTGCTATTTATTTCACATATCTAAAAATGGCTGGATCCTTATGGCCCCAAAAGCAGTAAACTTGGATAAACTCAGCTACTTAATAGCGATTGAATTGAAGATAAGACTCATGACTCATTTAAACAATACGGCATTTCAACCTGTTTAGTAGAACTGAAATTTACTATTTTTGGTTAAAACAAAAAACAAACAAACAAAAAAACCATTGTGTATCCATCTTGTGGAGATCCAATTTGGAGAGCCAGCGTGGAGAAAGTGATGAGTTCTTTATCAAACAGTAGCTTCAAAGCTGTTAAAACCCCCAAGCATAGGTGGAGCACCTTGAAATGGAAGCCAGACTTAGGTGGCTTTTGCTTTCTATGTCCATGTCAACTTTTTTAATGTTCTGCTTTTAGTAGAGGAGGATATAAATAACAGAAATTACTTGTGCTGTTAAGAGACCTGTGTCTTAATTAAGGCTGTTGTTAATTAAATGTTGGCTCTGGCCAACACCACATAATCAGAGTACCAATATAACCCCAGGCTTTTTCTTCCTTTTTCTCAGAGTGGTCTATTCTGTTGTTCCTTGTTCTCTGCTATATCTAAGAATTCTACTATTAAAAAAAGATGTGTTGAGCTTCTCTTTTCAGAAACTGTAAATCAACCTTCTAATTTCTATGGAACTAGTAAAATATTGATTTTCAATGAAGCAACTTTTCTTGATACTAGTAAATTTTCCAAAGGCAAAGATGAATGCATAAATTTAGGAAAACACTCCTATCTTTACCTGAAGGATTTATTTTTTTTTAACTCTCATTGTCCTTGAAACCACTCAACATTTTTGTAGTATCAGTACTTTCAAGATTCCCAAACATGACTTTTCTGTTAATGAATGTTAATGAGAAACTTTGATAGACTGAAATATAAGCAGCAGTATATATAGAAATACAGATGTTGAACTACTTCAAAACCTGTCAGGAGAAAGGTTTCAGGAAAAGTGAAAAAGCTCATTACTACAGTCAGGATTGCATAGGAGAACATTCTTTTCACCTTTTGGTCTGTGTCCAATACTCTCTGACCAGATTCTTTGAGGTATTACATGTGGAAATATTCCACTTGTTTAATATCAAATTTACTTATTGGAAGTTATTTGATGTTACGTAGAATTTTGATTTTAAAAAGTGATACAGCAATAAACTGAAATCAGTATATAAACACAATATTGCAATATACGGTTGGATCACAGTACAGATGTAATTCTCATTACCAGTCTCTATGTGATCACTGTCACAACACCACGAAGGAATACATGGGTTGAAAACAGCACAAGCCTGCTGCTATTTGAATTTTTATTTATTTATTTATTTATTTATTTATTTTTGCTAGTAGCTTAGTTTTATTTTACTTGTTGGGCTGAGCCATGCATTCACTGCCCCCATGCTTGTCTGGCCAACTCAAGGAGACGTTCACACTTTTGTATTTAACTAGTGGAGAAACATTTATACCACCAGATGATCCAGTCAACTACTGATAGCTGCTTATCTGAAATAAAGGCCACCCACTTTTCCCTTATGTGTTAAGGGAAGGTATCTTCTTTGCAACAGCTATGGTCAGTCACCCTGCATTATTTTCTGAGCTTCATGGGCACATCACCCTAGGCTGTCCACACTGAGCATTTTGTAGGCTTCCTACCCCATAGTAGGGGTTTATTCAGTGAGTTACATATCACCCCTAGGGAATGAAACACTTCACATGTCTATTTAGATATTAATAACAGATATAAAATTGATAATTTGTGTAATCATAACGTGATTAACTGAAGTTGTTAAGTATAGTTTTGATTAGCATCAGAGGCCTACATTCCATCTCCATGGGAATTAATTAACTTTCCAAACACCTGAGTGATACAGAACTACCATTATTTAGTAGGAAAAATGAAAAATGTTACACTGTTACATTGCCCTCTTGTCCTAAACTTAACACATTAAACAACAACAACAACAACAAAAAACACCTAGAAATCATAATCTCAATATACATGAAAAACAGCTTTTTCCATCTCCACAAATAGCTTTTTATCTAGTTTTGGACACTAAGGCAAAAATACATTTTTGTTGTTGTTGTTGATGTTGAATGTGCTATTAAGGTTGTCAAGAATGTAGTAATGAAGGATGAAAACCAATACCTGGAGGAAGAGTCCAACAGTAATGTCAGAAAGATCAATAAGGACAAAAGCAAATACTGACATGAAGAAGTACTAGAAGCAGGACATCCAATGGGTGTAGGTAGCATCTCTGCAGAAAAAATAAAGGTCTCAGTGGACAGGTTGAACCTGAGTGAGCCATGTGCTGTTGTGGTGATGAGTATTAACTGGGCTGTATAGTAAGCCTGTAGCTGGCTGAAGGGAAGTCATTCCTGTCTTCTTGGCACACATGAAAATACATCTGACACACTATGTCCAATTTTAAGGCCCTTTCCCAGGAGTAAGTCCACTCGGAGCATGTACAGAAGCTGAAGCACATAGGTTATGAAGGAGGGCTGAAAAAGCTGTACTTTAGCTCGCAGAAAAAGTGCTTTAGGAGAATCTGTTTATAATTTTCTACTACCTGAAAAGAGCAGGGGGTTATAAAGAAGACAAAGCTAGACTCTTCTCAGGAGTTTGCACCAGAAAACAAGAAAAAAATGGTCACAAGTTGCAGAAAGGGAAATTCCAGTTAGGTAGGTAGAGAGGAAGAATCTTCACCATGAGAGTGATTCAGCACTGGAACAGGCTGGTGCCATCCTTACAGATTTTCAAAGTTCACTTGGGTAAGGCTCTGAATGACCTGACCTGTCTTTGACTTTGCCCTGCTTTAAGCAGGAGGTTGTACCCCATGATCAGCAGCAATCCCTTCCAAACTCAATTATTCCATGAAAATATGATTTAAACTGGATAACGATCAAGCAGGATGTTGACTTTTTAATGAGTAAAGAACATTTCCGAAAATCCTAACCTCACTTTTTTCACCTGTTGTATTTTCATTCTTATATAAACATGACCAGAAAGAGTAATTCAGGACCACTTGCTTTAGTTGATTATGTAAACTGCAGCAAGCAACCATGACGAAAAATCAAAAGCACTTCAGAACAGCCAGCCATGAACCCTCACTGTCCTGGAAGCTGCAAAATCATCTAGAGCTGAACTAAAAATGTTCTGTAACTCGCATTGTAAATTACTACAGTTCAAGTAATATTGCAGTACAATGTGGACAGCAGAGTAAAATCAACTTAGAGAATTATTACAACCCATCAAAACAACAACAACAACAACAACAAAAAACTGTTCACAATAAAGTGTTTATATTTTGCAAAATTTGTTTACTACTGATGTTTCATTTTCACTTTCCTGCCCAGAAAATACTACAAAAAGAAATTGCTTTAAATTTTATTTGAAAATATGTTTGGGGAAATAGCTCTTCTAAGAACTAGATATGCTGAGAATATCTAAAGCCTCAATCTGAGCAGGTATATTTTATCAATAAGAAAGGTATCAAAAGTTTAGTTTTGTTTAAAAAAAGCGTATGAACCTCTTTTGTTCCCCCCCTACCACCACCCACCTCCTTTTCACTTAATGGATCCACTGTGTTTTTTGCTTTTGAGAATAACCAGTTTCAGCTAAATTCAGCTTCCTATTCAGCTGCTACTATCTCATCTCCCATCCTACCTTTAATTAAAAATTCAAGAAAAAAAATGTCATTAATGTGCTGTGCAGAATATCAAACAAAACTATAAAGCGATATAAAAAAGTAAGATTTTATTTTATTTTATTTTATTTTGTAAATTTATTTTATTTAATACAAATAGCTATAACTATTCCTGTATAGACGCTAAGGATGAGAAATATGTTTAAAATTACGAGAGCAGAAATCTTGTTATGATATTTATAATGAATTATAATGAGAAAATGCAGCTTTTCTGAAAACAACAACAGCAACAACAACAAACAGCTTTTCTTTGGTGTATGCATGTGGAAAAACATCAGTGTTTTGGATGTTGATCTGAAGGGAACTGTTATGTTTTTCAGGGTTTTAAATTATTCACTTTAAATTATTTTTCAGTGCTGAATGATTTAATGAAGTTCTAGGTTCATTGTTCATTAGAGGTTTTTTAAATAGTAGTCCAACAAACATGGATATTCTACAAAAAACAGCAAGAGAGCTTCTTAGCCTTGCTGCTCCTTCTCTTTTTAAGATTGTCCTGGTTTCAGTTAGGACAGAGTTAATTTTCCTCCTAGTAGCTGGCAGGGTGCTATGTTTTGGATTAGGATGAGAAGAGCGCTGATAACATGCTGATGTTTTAATTGTTGTAGAGCAGTGCTTACACCAAGCCAAGGACTTTTCAGCTTCTCACTCTGTCCTGCTAGCGAGCAGGCTAGGGGTGCAGCAGGAGCTGGGAGGGGACAGACCCAGGACAGCTGACCCAAACTGGCCAAAGGGGTATTCCATACCATCTGACGTCATGCTGAACAATATATAGGGGTGGCTAGCCGGGGTGGGGGGTGGGGTGGCTGCTCGGGGATAAGCTGGGCATCAGTCAACGGGTGGTGAGCAGTTGCATTGTGCATCACTTATTTCGTACACATAATTATTATTATTAATACTATTATTTTTATTATTATTATTGTTATTATTATTTTCCTGTCTTAATAAACTGTCTTCATCTCAACTCACAGGCTTCACTTTCCCGTTTCTCTCCCCCATCGCAGAGAGGGAGGGGGGAGGGTGAGCGAACGGCTGTGTGGTGTTTAGCTGCCAGCCGGGCTAAACCACAACAAAGATAAATTGTAGGTGAAGAAATTAAAATCTACTAAAGATATTTTGAGCATGAGCTTTTCATGCATCAGCTGCTATGATTACTCTGATTACAGAGGACTCTGTGAGAAGTTAAAATGACCAGAAAATGTAGCTAAGCCAAGAGAATATGTCTCATAGGGCATGGTTTAATGCCCTGGAAGCTTGGAAAACATTGACTGTTGAAATAGCACCTTTGGTTACTCCCACATTAATGAAGAGCATCTGCCTTGCAGTTGTCAGAAACAGTTAGGCCATGAAAAAGAAATGTCATCAACTTTTAAAATACAAAATAATCATACCATATTTCTGACATCTTGCCTGACAAATCTGGTGGCCTTCTACAGTGGGGTTACAGCATTGGTGGATAGGGGAAAACCAGCTGACATCATCTACCTGGACTTGTGCAAAGCATTTGACACTGTTCCGTGTGATATCCTTATCTCTAAATTGGAGAGACATGGATTTGATGGATGGACCACTCAGTGGGTAAGGAGTTGGCTGGATGGTCACACTCAGAGAGTTGAAGCTCAATGTCCAAGTGGAGATCAGTAATGACTGGCATTACTCAGGGGTCAGTACTGGCGCTGTTTAACATCTTTGTTGGTGACATGGACAGTTGGACTGAGTGCTCCCTCAGCAAGTTTGTGGATGATACCAAGCTGTGTGGTGTGGTCAGCATGCTGGAGGGAAGAGATGCCTGCCAGATGGACAGGCTTGAGAGGTGGGTCTGTGTGAACCCCATGAGGTTCAACAAGGCTAAGTGCAAGGTCCTGCATCTGGGCTGGGGCAATCCCAAGCACAAATACAGGCTGGGCAGAGAACGGATTGAGGGCAGCCCTGAGAAGGACCTGGGGGTGTTGGCTGATGAGAAGCACAACATGAACCAGCAATGTGCACTTGCAGCCAACTGTATCCTGGGCTGCATGAAAAGAAGCATGGCCAGCAGGTGGAGGAAAGTGATTCTTCCCCTCTACTCTGCTCTTGTGAGACCCTAGCTGGAGCTCTGGGGCCCCCAGCACAAGAAGGACATGGACATATTAGAATGAGTCCAGAGGAGGGCCATGAAGATGAACAAAGGGCTGGAGCACCTATGCTACAAAGACAGGCTGAGGGAGTTGGAATTGTTCAGCCTGGAGAAGAGAAGGCTCCAGGGAGATCTTATAGCAGCCTTCCAATATATGAAGGGGGCCTACAGGAAGAATGTGGAGAGAGTCTCTATCAGGGAACGTTGTGATAGGACAAGGGGTAATGGTTTTAAGCTAAAAGAGGGTAGATTTAGATTAGACATGAGGAAAAAAATCTCTTGAGCATGAGTGGTGAACCACTAGAAATGGTTGCCAAGAGAAGCTGTGGATGCCCCATCCCTGGAGGTGTTCAAGGCCAAGTTGGATGGGGCTTTGAGCAACCTGGTCTGGTAGAATGTGTCCCTGTCCATGGCGGGAGGGAGGTGGGTATGGCGGTTGAATTAGATAGTCTTTGAGGTACCTTCCAATCCAAAGCATTCTGTTATTCTGTGATTATTCTCTAAAATTATGTCAATTCTCTACTGCTACTTAGAGACAATTTATGAAGTTCCTTTACTGTATTGTTACATGCTGAAAGGGTAAATGCTGATAGTTACTTAATGTATGAATTTTCTGCCTTGATGTGGTCTTTCAGCAAGACAACCCCCTGGGTTTTTGTAAATTCTAAGGAAAATTCCCCAGACAAGTGAAATCATCTGAAGGAAATAAAATGAAATCTACGTTGTAGAGATTCCTTGGGGTTTGATTGGGTAATGAAGTGAAATATAAGCTGTTGTTTTCTTCTTGCAAGAGTACCTGAACTGTAAAGAAAGGTATGATATATATCTGAATACTGATCTAGACAGAAATCTAGATAGAAATGCTAGTGATGATATTCCAGACACAGTAAGTTAGGCTTCTTTCTCTACCAAGTATTCCGTTTCTGTCAATTTGTATTACAGATACCGGAATCAGTGCCACAGTTCTTAACTTATATTGCACAGACAAACATTAGCTGGATGAGACACATCACAGCTTCGTTAGAAATGTACAGATAATCTTTGAGTCCTACAGATTTTGAATTAATATCTATGGGTATAGTTAAAATCTGGAGACATAGGACTTAAGAGTTTTACATTCATTAAGAGATAATAACGACTAAAAAATGTGTGAAGCGAGATGAAATTTTTTGAACACATTTCTTTGGTATAAATTTTGGTTTAGCCTTTCTAGTAACATCTAAATATCTGTCCAGGTATGACAAAGTATGTAGATTTATTATTTTTACTACTATTTTAGTATGTAGTATTTACTTATGTGGCTTGCTTTTGTAAGCATTTCAGAAGTCTTTAGCACTTATTCCACCCAAGTGTATCACAGATGCGTTCCAGTGACTGTGTTTACAAAGGAATGAAAGAATGTGAACTATGTTTTTGATATATGGGATGAAGAAGAAACTGAAATAGTTTCTGTATCATTGGATATATTTTGTAAACCAACAGAATATTTAAGAACATTTTTCATGATACATTTATGGACTAGTTCATGCGTAACACATAGAATGAAGAAATCAAAAGCAGCTTTGACTCCAGACAGATCAGGTTTCAACTATTTCTTTAGAGTTATGTTAGTGGTGACAATAGAAACTAGTAAAGGATACCAAAATATTTCAATACCATCTACAGTTTCTGCAGGAAAATACTGAAGATAAAATACAAAATACAGTGTGGACAGTGCTCAAATAGACTTAAAAAAAGAGAAAAGATGGGAAATCGACTCAATTAGAGCTGAGGAATAAAAAAATAACCAATTTCATGTTTCATTCAATCAAAACATTTTCAAGGTTTTCATATTTCAGAATTTTATTTCATTCCTATATAAAGCAAACCACTTCATGAAAAGTAAAGCAATGTGGATGACACCCAGATATCTGACCTAATGTCAGTAATTTAGAAGCCCTGGGATCTTTGGGCCTGGTTGTGTATTTTAAAACACACACTGTACAGCCACCAAATAAGTATGTCAGTTTGCAGATAATTCCAAACACTGATTGATATTCATGCAAAGTTTATTGAAATGAAACAAACTTTGACAAATGCTTAAATTTTGGCAATGTATCTCCAATTCTATTTATTAAACAAGTGACTGCTACTTTATGACAAATTTGAATGAGACTTTAATAAATCAAAGTATACCAAGAAAATGTGTTTTTCTGCAAAGCAGAGTCACCAGTCTTTGACACCATTACCTGTGATGAAAAAAACACCTCAGGTGTCTTCAGCTCTGTATGCAATTCAAGGACTAGTGGTAACATTGAAAGCAAAACAAGTCTGTACAACTTTCACTCATTACATGTTTGAGATCAGTAAAACTAAAAGAGCACTACTTCCCATAGTCTAAAATATTCAGACGGTATTCATCCTTAAAGTGTATATTCAAACTGTGGGATGCTTGTGCATTCAGGGCAAGATAGTTCAGTCTTTCTAATAGGGGAATATAGTAATAATTCTAATAAACTTATGGTTTTGATATGTAAGGCTACATTGTAGGTATTGACAGTAATGATTAAAAAATATATTTATGTACTGACATACACAAAAATCAAATAGCATATTTATATTCTGCAAGGAATATTTTTTTTCCACTGGTAAAGTCCAAAGGAAACATCTCCAAAAGGATAAAAAAAATCAAATGAATTCATAAAGCTTTTTTTACACTACTTATTACTGCTGTCCCAACAGTGGGGACACAATTCAAGGCTTTGAAAAATAAGATACAGTTCTACTTCCTTGAGAGTAAAAAATGTTTTGAAACCCAGTTGGGATTTTTTTGTTTTTGTTTTTGTTTTTTGTCTGTGTGTGTATTGGGAGGTAAATCAACAAATAGTATAAATGCTACCTTTATAAATAGTGACAAATTTCCTCTTTAGAGTGTAGTGTTGTCAAACACATTTGCTGTAGCATCCAACAACGACCAACACTTGCTACTCCTGACCCTGGTGATACAGTTAGCATCACCAACAAACGTACAGCAAACACCATACGGCAAACTTTCATGATATATAAGCAGGATGCTCATGTACCACCCTCTCCTCTTTTCTCTCCTTCTCTCTGGTGCCAGGATGTGTGAGGGTGTGGGGATGCCAGTTAATGGGGATGCTATTAGATTAAACTCTGAAGAGTTGTGTGAGTGACCCGTGGGGTTTCCTTGGGGCTGCATGAATGACCCATGGCTTTTCCTTAGGTCCGGGCTTTTGTGTCATGAGCTGGGTGACCAGAGTTTGGGATGAACTGCAGTGGGTCCCAGTGGCTGGGAGCTCCATGTGACATGGAGCTCGGATATCCTGTGTGGCTGCAAGCTGTGCTGAGTGCTAGGAGGTGTAGATATCGGTAAGCTGTGCAACTGGCTAACACTTCATGTAATAGTGAAACTCTATAACCCTGTGGCTAGTCCTTATTCTGCCAAGGATCCCGCCTGTCCTCCACAGCATTGTGTGACACCAACACATTTAGTAATTACAACTTCTTGCCAATACTTAATGCCATCTTACCTCATGAATAGGTATTGCTGCATCTTTCCCTGTGCTATTTTCTCTTCCTCTGATGTAAACAAGTGAATGTTTTGGAAACTGAACATTAATAAAAATAACCCTGTATTTCTTTTCAATATGACACCCAGTTCAGGAGAAATGGATTCTTGTTTTAAAGTGCTGATCTTTTGCTAACATTTGTGCAGACACAGTAAAAAAATTCATTGCAAGTAGATCCATTTATGATATTTCCCAAAATTAAGAAATACCACTACAATGCATATGTCTGGTTTTGTCCTATTATTGAGATTATGAACATTGACTTGGTTGTTCTAAGATGATATTTGTCATTGATTTTTACTTATTTATTTATTATAAAGGGCTGTTTAACAGAATTCATTTATGGCGTTCTTTGCTGACCAGAATTAATCCATCAGGAATCAAAAATCTTGTTTTTCAAAAGAAGTTTAAAACTTTCATCTACTCAGCTATTGGTAGGAGCTCTTTTTGATTGGTTTGAGTTCCTCCATCCTTATGTAAGTCTCAATAGTCTGAAAAAAATGGGAGATGTACAGGGAACATTTCCTTTTGTTCCTATTGTCCTTAGGAAAATAAGGAAAATTGGTATTATGAAGCACTGGTTAGTAGATATCTCTAATTTTTACATGCGTTTTGATAACATCTAAGGTTGTTACTTAACATCAGTTCTCAGGCCTTAGGCTCTGTTCCTTCCAAATTTGTGCTTTGGCTGTTCTACATCCAGTGTCTATGAAACCTTGTATTATCTGAACTGCTGGGTGTCCAACACTTGTAAATTAGAAAGGTTAAGGCACTGAAAAATGTTTAAACAGAATGCAGTATTAATGTACTTTCTTCTAGGTAATCTTCCATTTCTAAACTTGGTTAATTCAAAATTTAGATACCTCTTTTTAGTGATAATAATTCTTAAAAATAATTTCAAGTGGCTTGATGCATGGACATCTCTGTCCTTTGAATGAAATCATTTGGATATTGTGGTCAGCTTGTAAGATGTTACCAGAAATGAAACAAAGAAGATACTGAAAATCAGACAAAGAGAAAAACAAACAAAACAAAACCAGTATCAAAGAGACAGGATTTAACACAGTATTAAAAATAAACTACTTTGGACATATCTGACAAAAGGAAAGAGACTGCTTCCTGTTAGCGTTCTCAGAAGACTGCAGTTTGAGAGTCATACTTTCATAGAACTGATGACCTGAGGTGGCTGAGGTATAAAGGCAACATAGGCTGAATAAGCAGTAACAGTGGTAAGCTTGTTCTTATCATCTTAAGGTTCGGAAACAGAAAAGGGAAGATATTTTACACATACTATATATACCAATATAGGTTAGAGAAGTTAATGCTTTTATTGTAGAGGTAAGCCTACATAAAAATAACTTCTAAGACTCACTATAATGTGTTCATCAACACTTTAAGTATGTGTACAAAACACGAATGTAGATGTAGATGCTACACAAAATCTATATATACTTAAGAATGTTTGAACAATATGTATTTTTAGTTTATGTAGTGGCCATGATGCATGACTGTAATGTAAACTAACCAAGTGTAGATAAAATAAATACCAGAGAGAACTGTTGTTCGGTGTCCAACTACAGAATAATAGCTATTACAGTTCACCCAAAGTAATGCTTTTTCCCCATGCTGCATGTTCTCTGGTCTTTGGTTACACAGAATCACAGAATGTTAGAGATTGGAAGGGACCTTGAAAGATCCTCTAGTCCAATCCCCCTGCCAGAGCAGGAACACCTAAATCATGTCACACACGAATGTGTCCAGGCGGGTTTGGAATGTCTCCAGAGAAGGAGACTCCACAACCCCCCTGGGCAGGCTGTTCCAGTGCTCTGGCACTCTCACCATAAAAAGTTTTGTCTCATATTTAAGTGGAACCTCCTATGTTCCGCTTGCACCCATTGCCCCTTGTCCTATCATTGGATGTCACCGAGAAGAGCCTGGCTCCATCCTCCTGACACTCAGCCTTTACATATTTATAAATGTTAATAAGGTCACCCCTCAGTCTCCTCTTCTCCAAGCTAAAGAGACCCAGCTCCCTCAGCCTTTCCTCGTAAGGTAGATGCTCCACTCCCTTAATCATCCTCGTGGCTCTGCACTGAACTCTCTCAAGCAGTTCCCTGTCCTTCTTGAACTGAGGGGCCCAGAATGGGACGCAATACTCTAGACGTGGTCTCACCAGGGCAGAGCAGAGGGGGAGGAGAACCTCTCTCGACCTACTAAGCACACCCCTTCTGATACACCCCAGGATGCCATCGGTCTTCTTGGCCACAAGGGCACAGTGCTGGCAAATGGACATCCGGCCGTTCACCAGGACCCCCAGGTCCCTCTCCCCTTCACTGCTCTCCAGCAGGGCAGTCCCCAACTTATACTGGTGTCTGGGGTTGTTCTTACAGGACTCTACACTTGCCCTCGTTATATTTCATTAAGTGTCTCCCTGCCCAATTCTCCAACCTGTCAAGGTCCTGCTGGATGGCAGCACAGCCTTCAGGCATGTCAGCCACTCCTCCCAGTTTAGTGTCATCAGCAAACTTGCTGATGGTGCACTCCATTCCCTCATCCAAGTCATCGATGAAAATATTGAACAACACTGGTCCAGTACCGACCCTTGAGGGACTCCACTAGATACAGGACTCCAACTCGACTCCGTCCCATCAACCACAACCCTCTGGCTTCTTCCCTTCAGCCAGTTTACAGTCCACCTCACTACCCGATTGTCCAGACCATACTTTCTCTGTTTAGCTGTGAGGATGCTGTCGGAGACAGTGTCAAAGGCTTTAAGGAAATCAAGATACACAATGCCCACTGCCTTTCCTTCATCTATCCACCCGGTTATATCCTCATAAAAGGCTATCAGGTTGTTCAAGCATGACTTCCCCTTGGTGAAGCCATGTTGACTGCCCATAATGACCCTCTCATCCTTGATGTGACTAGAGACAACACCAAAGATAAGTTGTTCCATCACCTTACCAGGGATGGAGGTGAGGCTGACCAGCCTATAGTTAACTGGGTCCTCCTTCTTGCCCTTATTGAAGGCCAGAGTGCCATTTGCTTTCCTCCAGTCCTCAGGCACCTCTCCCAATGCACATGATTTACCAAAGATGATGGAGAGTGGTCTAGCAATGACTTCCGCCAGGTCCCTCAGCACCTGCGGATGCATCCCATCACGACCAATGGACTTGGAAATATCCATCTTGCTTAATCGGTCCTTAACCCAGCCTTCATCAACTAAGGCAAACACCTCCTTTTTTCCGACTTTGTCTGGGGCCCCAGGGTTATGGGGCTCCTCAGGAGAGCCTCTGGCATTATAGTCAGAGACAAAGAAGGCATTCAGTAACTCCACCTTCCCTTTATCTTCTGTAACCAGGGCACCCACCTCATGCATTAGTGGGCCTACAGTGCCTCTAGTGTTAGTTTTATCCGCAGTGTATTTGAAGAAGCCCTTTCTGTTGTCCCTGACCCCTCTTGCAAGGTTTAATTCTAGGGAGGCCTTAGCTTTCCTAGTTGCCTCCCTACATCATCTGACAACAGCTTTATATTCCTCCCAAGTGGCCAGCCCCTCCTTCCATGATCTGTAGACTCTCCTCTTCCACTTGAGTTTGCCCACCAATTCCCTGTTTAACCATGCAGGTCTCCCGGCTCTCCTTCCTGACTTCCTACCTGTTGGGATGCTCTGTTCCTGAGCTCAGAGGAAGCGGTCCTTGAACACTAACCAGCTATCTTGGGCTCATTTTCCTTCAAGTGCCTTGTCCCATGGGATTTCCCCTAGCAAATGCTTGAAAAGGCCAAAGTCGGCCCTACTTTAATGATGGCTTCAAAATATTTTGGAGAAGCTATTAGTTCATTTCAGTCTCAAATATAAGCATTCTGAAATTGTTATGTATTTATACTAACAAAGATACATATGCAGACACATGTAATGCAGTAGCCAACCAATTTCCTATTGCAAAGATATTTAATTATTGAGTAGAGCTCATCTGAGTAACAATATAAAATTAATCTTTATACTTGATGATGGTTTCTCACCACTAGACAAAACTGGGTAATAGGAACAATTTTCTTAGATTCAAAGGGTAACTCAGTCTAGAAGGTACCTTGGGAGGTCTTTAGTCATATCTTCTCAAAGCAGGTTCAGCTAAGGGGTTAGACCAGGTTGCCCAGGACTTTTTCTGGTTGAGTCTTGAAAACATTGAAAAGGATGGAGGCTTTAGTCTCTGGTCAACCTCTTCCAACTCATCATTGTCCACAGGCTGAAAAAGTTTTTCCCTATATCAACTCAGAACTACTTTTGTTCAGCATGTGTCTGTTATTTTTTTCTTATTACAGAACTGTAACATTTCTAAAAGGATATTTTTTTAAAGAACATGCTCTAAATATGTGCTTGTGTTACTAGTGCCAGCATTTGACTCAACAGCAACATGTGCACATTTCTCAAAGTAAATTTTTTTGAGTTTCTTTGGCTTCTGAATATGTTTACAGTGAAATGCTATCAAACGTTTAACATTTTAATGGAACAGTAAATTACTTAAGTTGAATTTATGTTCATGAAACTCTTCAGTCCAAATGTGCTCATATTTCTGGTAAATGTGAGAAATGTCTGAGGATAACAAAAGCTTTTTTTTCTTTTTTTTCTGTTTGTTTTTTCTTTGAGGGTGTTAAATAAACAATGAAAAAAATACTTTTGGAACTTTGAATTTTAGAAATGTTAGATTTTATTTTGTTTGGAATACTAAAAAAATTTGATATTTATAGCAGATATTTAAAATTATTGCTATATTTTTGGTTTAGCAACTTGCAGAATGAAAAGCATCAGATAACATAGTCACTTCTTTACACAGGAGACTAAAATAAAGGTCATTCCTTATGGAGCAGAATTTGTGAAGGTCAACTCCAGTATGAAAAAGGATTCCAAATAAAGTGAACCTTAGGCAAATATAAATACTTCCTTGGACGTTTATTACAGAATGTTAATAAAATGAGAAGCCAAATACTGAGCAACCATTGGGGTTAGATTTTAACTGGCTTAAGGATTTTACTATTCTCAAAAAATAAAAACAAAAAATGAGGACCTCATCTTGCCTCACTTGGAACTAATGAGCATTTTGTCATTTCATTTAAATTTGACAAAGGAATCCAGAATTTACTGAAGTGTCCTAACTGGTGATATCAGCCTGACTCCACCAGGCAGCACAATTCACACACATCACCCCTGCCTCAGGGGAGTCTCTAATGCCATGATCATCTGTAGTTAGAAATATGCCTGTGATTGTACATGCATATGACTTAAGCTTAGGGGTAGAAAGGAAGAGACTGGTGACTACACTACTGATTGGACAAAAGGAAGTGTGAGGTCCCAAAATAAATGTTTAACCTCCATCACTAAGAAGAATTAATCATTCTCTGTGAAGAAACTATTTTTATGATGTCATTTCCCTTAATGTCATCTCTTTTACAGAAAGAAGAGTCAGCCATCGTACTTGTGAAAATGGTATTACTGGGATTGCTAAATGATACTAATGCCAGAGGTAATTTGTCATTAATTCTCTTGTGAACACCTGTGTTTTTGGAACAATTGATTCAAGAGGCTGGTTTCACAAATTACAAAATATCTACTAATATGAGTTTCCTATATTAGCAAATGCAACTAACTGCCTAGAAGCTTTATGGCTGTCACTACAAAGATATTTAAAGCAGCTCACATTTATTTCATTGCACAGTTGTGATTGGCTTTCTTTTCTGGTAGTTCAAGTGGATTTTCAAAAAGGCTATGTCATGTCTTTGTCTGGGATAGAGTTAGTTTTCTTCGCAGATGCTTGTATGATGGCTGTGTTTTGGATTTTTGGTGGAAATAGTGGTGATGACATAGTGATGTTTTAGTTGTCTCAGAGCAGAGCTCATACAGAGACAAGGCCTTTTCAGCTCCTCATACTGCTCTGCCAGGAGGAAGCTGGGGGTGCACCAGGAGCTGGGAGGGGACACTGTTGAGACAGCTGGCCCAGGCTGGCGAAAGGGGTGTCTCATGCCATGTGGCATCATGCTCAGCAATAACAGCTGGGGTAAAGGAGGAATGGGTGACATTCAGAGTGATGGCATTTGTCTTCCCAATGTGATAAGCCCTGCTTTTCTGGATGTGGCTGAACACTGGCTTGCTGATGGGAAGTGAATGAATTCCCTGTTTTGCTTTGCTTGTGCGTGCAGCTTTTGCTTTATCTAGTAAGCTGCCTTTATCTCAACCCATGAGTTCTCACATTTTTACCTTTCTGATGCTCTCCCCCTTCCTACCTGGGGAAAATGAGTGAGCGGCTGGGTGGTGCTGAGCTGCCTGCTGGGGCTAAGCCACAACAGGCTATCATTACTTCAGACGTTTGCATTAATCTTACGTACAAGAAAGCACATATGAGTTTCACCCATTTAATGAATATTTCTATATTTATACCATGGTTCCATTGTTTATGGCTATTTTTTTTTATTGAAGAAATAGGCTTAGCACCCACAGAAAGAAAGCTATTTCTAAAAAATATGTTGTTGATAGTGACCTGTTATGTACTATCATACCTTCTAGTTTATTCTCATTTCTTTGTTCCTGCTTTTAATAACTAGCATAAGCAAACATTTGCTTCCTTAGGGTTTAACCCAAGTCTTACCAATCAATGACCTGATCTTTGTTTGATGTAATCTGCCTATAGAATGAACTTTTTAATTGAACCTACTTACAGTGACAAACAGAATATATCCGGTGGTTGCTATTTGGAAGTAATATTTACTCTAAAGGTGTCATGGTAATTTTTATTTGAATTGTTCCTAGGAATTGAGTATGTTCTTTATCGTCAAAACCAGTGAAGTCTTGCACTATTTTGCTTCATTGATTGTACTGAAATTTAGCAGTAGTACTGTAGCAGTAATGAGTGCTTAAACTCCCTGCTTCAGCCTCCGTTGCCATTTCAGAGCACCCAGGAAATCAATGGCAGCACCTACAAGGCACACAGTGATAGATTTCCATAGGCATGCAAGAACGGATCTGAAGGGATCTGAATTAACTAGTGAAAAAGCCATTACGCACTGCTTTTGGGCATAACCATATGCTCCATTTACCTGCTTTTTCAACGAGCACCAGCTCCAGCCTGACTTGTCACTTACAGAGTTCTGCAAAGACACAGCTGAGCACAAGGTTTTGTTTTCACTAGGAGGTGACATTGACTAGAGGCAGAAATGTTCTCTGTGGCAGGGTAAGGCATAGGAAGACAGTGCTATATTACCTCTCAGCAAAAATAGAATTGTAAGTGAGTGAAAAATGGGAATGGCAAGTGCTTGGAAACATATGTTCTGGGATGGTGAAGACAGGAATGACAGTAAAAAAAATAATTCACCTGATACCACAGGCTGCTGCTAGGATAAATACTGCCTAGGGAAATGCTAGTCAGGGAACTGCTTGGTTTTAGCTAGCCATGTACTCATTTGTAATGGATCAATCTGATTATATTAACTGCATGTCAGAGTCATAGAATAGTTTGGATTGGAAGGAACTTCAGAGATCATATAGTTCCAAACTTCCAGGGATGGGGCATTCACAACTTCTCTGGGCAACCTCTTCCAGTGCCTCATGACTCTCACAGTAAAGAATTTATTCCTAATGTCTAATCTAAATCTACCCTCTTTTAGTTTAAAACCATTATCTCCTGTCCTATCACTACACTCCCTTACAAAGAGTCCCTCCCCAGCTTTCCTGCAGGCCCTCTTTAGGTACTGGAAGGCCGCTATAAGGTCTCCCTGGAGCCTTCTCTTCTCCAAGCTGAACAACCCCAACTCCCTCAGCCTGTCTTTGTAGGAGAGGTGCTCCAGCCCTTTGATCATCTTCATGGCCCTTGTCTGGACTCTCTCTAACAGTTCTATGTTTTATGTTGGGAGTGCCAGAGTTGAATGCAGTGCTTCAGGTGGGGTCTCGCAAGAGTAGAGTAGAATCACCTCCCTTGACCTGCTGGCCTTGCTTCCTTTGGTGCAGGATCTTGCACTTAGTCTTGTTGAACTTCATGACGTTGGCATGGGCCCACCCCTCAAGACTGTCTAGGTTCCTCCTTATGGCTTCCCTTCCCTCCAGCATGTTGACTGTACCATACAGCTTGGTGTTGCCCACAAATTTGCTGAGGGTGCACTCAATCCTACTGTCCATGTCATTGATAACGATGTTAAATATTTCCAATACTGACCCTGAGGAACACCACTCATCACTGGTCTCATGGAGCCATTGATTGCAACTCTTCTGAGTGTGACCATCCAGCCAATTCCTTACCCACTGAGTGGTCCATTTGTTAAATCCATGTCCCTACAATTTGGAGACAAGGACATTGTGTAGGAGGGTGTCAAATGCTTTGTACAAGTTCAGGTAGATGACATCAGTTGCTCAAATTTACATATAATTTTAGTTATGGGTGGAAATCACCTTTGATATTTCAGCTGATGGAACCTACAGCCATTTCTTTTTTTTTTAATAAAAATTTCACAAGATGAATAATCAGAATTGGCACAGCCTCAGCATTAGATTTAGCCTTTTTTAGGAACTTTTCAACCCTAGCTTAAAACTGATGTTTGCCGTTTTCTACTACTTGTAATTACTGTATACTGGAATAGGGAAGATGCCTAGATTTTAAGATCAGCCTTCATAAATAGTTTGTTCCAATTCTTTGTCTTACGTTAACTTAAAACTCTAACAAATGTACTTCCAGTGAGATAGTTGTAGTGTTTAACAAGCCTGCCTTGACTCTACTCGCTGTCTGAACTGCAACTCACTTTTTACTTGTCTTTGCTTCTTTTCTCCACTGTGTTCCCTTTTTATCACATTGCCATTATTTGTTCTTTTCCTCTATTTATCCGTTTAACTTAAACATTTAACATAAGTGTTTTATCAAACTTTTTTTTTTTCCTCAGCTTAATCCATCACTGTTGTGTCTGGTGCTCTCTTCTGCATTCTTGGAGCATCAGTCTTTCATGCTGGACCTACTACTCTCTATTTTATGTTCTTTATTTTTTTGTGCTCACCCTTCTTGGATTTATTTTGTTTTAAAATACTAAAATATTATATTGACCCCTATATACATCACAGTAGCCAGTTGGAAAAACTGATTCTTCCCTTTTCATACTCTCCCTTTCTGCTGTCTAACAGAAAATAATAGTGGTGGCATTTTTTTTATTTTTATTTCTTTTACACTTCGGGGGCAGAAACAGGAAGATTTTGGGGGCTTGTTTGTTAGTTTGTTTTGCCTCTTCTTAGTCCTGCTAGTGTCAGGTGAAGAAAAGAATGGAAAATGGGTTATACAAGGTGGAGAAAGAAAAATGAATAGCACTGAAGCAATTTCTAGGGAGCTGACAGGCAACCTTTCTGTACGTGTTGACTAGCAGAAGTAATTGCAAGCCATTTGGGCCATGAATTGCTCCTTGACTCTTTCTTTTGAAGCTGCTTTCAGCTCTTGTTGACATTCATCTTACTATTACAAACCTGCATCTCTTCTCTGAGGTCGGCAGAAGCAATTGAGGAAGCTGGTGCTTTTTTTCAAATGTCTCTTGCTCTACTTTTGCTATTGCTCTGGCAACTACTATTGTTCACAGTAGGAAAGGGTAGAAGCAGTTTATTTAGAAGCACTTTATTATTTTCTAAACATCAGGAATTAGAAATAAACCTGAACCTCATGGTGAGCTTTCCCCTTGGATTAATTTGATCTAAAGCTTTCCTTGAACACAACTCTAGATGGATACTGGAAAAAAAGAAAAAACAACTATACCTAGCTCATACATACCATCTAACTAGTTATTCTTTAAGCAGAAACAACTGAAGTTCTTTTATCATGTAAAAAATTACAATAGGTTTGAAGGAAAATGCAGCTGTTTTTGTTTATATGCACTCTGGAACTAAAATAACTAAATACTATTGTCACATTGCCTAAAATGGGTCATGATTTGTACACTTTGGCTGATTTTGCCCAAAGCAGCAATGTATTTGGCAGTACATAAAAACAGCTCCATATGTATCTGACCTCTATCAAGTGTTACGTAGCTTACCTAAATGACTGATTGATTGCTTATTACTCAGTCATTTGAACGTAATAGAAGTCTGCTATTTTCTTTGCACTTTAGCTGATGTGTCGTATATCTTAAAAACAAGATTGCCTATGTATTTGGACTGACTTGTTTTATTTTTCTATTTGTTTTTCAACAATCTGTGATTTAAAATCCCAGTTGAGGCCCTTGATTTTTAGAAGGGCAAAGTTCACCGTATATAACTTTCTCTGTTTACCTATCATCTTCTACATTATGCTGTGCATAAAAAGATCTTGTGTGTATGCACTGCATTGCCACAGTCTGTTAATAAATTTAAGAATAATTATTATGTATGTAGCTCTAAAACTATACTGTAGGGATGACACTAAGCTTTTTTTCTTGTATATATCAGGCTGATCCAAAACAGAATCCGAAATAATTGGGAGCCAAGGTGTCTTAGCACCTTTAAAATCCATGCTGTGCCTGAATGTAGAGTCTTATTGCTTTCCAGTAGATATGTATATAAACCAGAAGAAAATGTATACATTTGCCCTGCAGTCAGAGAGGTTTGTATGTTCTCATTGTGTTGTTTTAGTCCACCATACCGAAAGTAATTTTGAGCATTTTTGTTTAAGTTATTTTATTTTCGGGGATCAATGTTTTATTCAGATATGAACATGTATTATCATTAAAAAAAATAAAATATATTAGCCAGCTATTAAAATGATTTATTTGTGAGTGCTGATATGTATATTTGACAGTCAGGCCTGAATCATGCAGATGCTGATTTCCAGAATGAAATGTTCTCTAGTATAATTGCTATAGTATGGTGTCTTTCTACCAGTTATCTTGGTACAGATAAACAAAATTGTTGACAGTACAAGCTTCTTTCCTAAGGTACTGAATTTGTAAGTTAAAGAGGTGCAGTCGATTGGAAGCAAGTTGATATATACACAGCACTGCAAGTACTTGTATTATAAATGAAAGAAGAAATGATTACCTTTTAATGAGTTCATCTCACTATGATTTCATGCTTTGATTAGCTTGTTAAGATAAAAAGGTTACACAGGTAGATTTTGGACACTATATGTTATTTAAGATGGCTGCAGAACAGGCACTCATTTTGCTGTGTGAGAAATGACTAAATGTAATGACTAAAATGAGGAGGTTTTTTAATTCTCCACAAAACCACTGCATACTGTTGGTAATTTGATGAAAGAGTTCTTCATCTCTGCCTCTTCCATTGAAATGAACAGTATGTGACATATTTAATCTTATCTTTTAATGTCTGGTTATAATCTGGTTGTAACTGAAATGTTAATTCAGAGCAGTAACCAACAGTAAGAAGTCATTTGTGAAGGAAGCAGAGGGAGGAGTTCAGGTTACTGTGGTGACCTAATTATATTTCCATTTTCAAGAAACAGATTGTTTTAATTTAATTGAGCCTTGTGTGATTTATAAGCCCTGCATGCAGTCTTTAATGCTCCTTACATCTGACTCTAATGTCCCTGAATTCTTTGTTCTGATGTTCAATCACATGTTGACAAATGTGTCTTCTGTCAATTTGTGTCCCTGTTATGCACTTGCACTCTAAAACTAAGCTTTAAGGCTGTGTCTGTATTAAAATAAATTAAATATTCTGAGGTACTAGAATGTGATTAAACTGGTAGCTATAATAGACTGGTAAACCAAACCTTGGCACAGTTTTGGTATATATTAAGTACTGCCCTGCTGAAGAATATTTTGGCCTAGGCAAAGAGCTAGACTGTCCCTGGGGCCAATCTGAAGTGTTGCAATGGACAGCTTGCGTTTGATCACCCTTTTGTGGAAGTCGGGGGAGCACAGATGCAGGACATTTTCTACGGAGCACATCTGTCTCTAGAGTAGTCATGACTTTATCCTCTCAGTATTCACCTGTCTTACATTCATCACTCCACTATGGATCCAGGCTCTAGGAGGCCCACAGGTGGGAATGGATGGATGATATTGGCATACGAAAAAAATGAAAAGGTTATAAAGATACTAACACATTATCATGCTGGACCCATCTCCTGGTGGTTTTCTTTCATAAGGGATTATTGAAGGTTTAGTAATTCCAGCTTTCAAAATCTTGAACCCTAAGGAGATTCTGAAGGATTGACCAGAGGCTTTTTGTCTCTGCACTTTCCGCTGATTTGGGATCCTTATGCTTCCATTCATGTGACCTAGTTTCTTTTCAGAGTTCAGAATAGCTGTGTTTTTTGTTTGTTTGTTTGTTTGTTTTATTTTTGTTTGGTTGCCTGTTCTTGTTTTTGAGAGCTTATTGAATTGTTTGCCCTTAGAGTTGCAACTCTTTCTTCTTTTCTTGGCAAGGGGCAAAAGGAAAATTGTCAGTTATCACAGTGTGATTTCTCATTACAAACAACTAGAACAGTATGAAGAAATTAATTTTTAAGACAACAAAGCAGAGTTGTGTACTTAGCATCTATAACACTTTCAAATATGCCAAAGTATCAGCTCTTGCCCAGTAAATATTTTGCTTTCAAAACTTTCAGTAATAGATACATCAATTATGAAGTAATCTTAAGAAACTAGCTAGAATTTGCTGGTAATGAACATATTTAACAAGTTGGCTGGTCTCACAGGATATGAAGGATGATTTGATTGTGGAAATGCTGTGGTTCTACTATATATGAAGCTGAAGAAGATTCAGAGATGTCAAATTGGGAAATTCAAGAACACAATTTAATTTGGAGGCTGGTTCTTGGGAGAATCTTTATCTGTTCCTTTGTCAAGAAGAGTGCTGCAGAGCAACTTTTTTATGTTTCATTGTTTTTAGTTTGTTTGTATTTTCTCTTGTTTACCTTTGTGTATCTTCTGTGTCAAGAAACCCCACTAGACACTGCAATTTAGATTTCCTTACTATAATTGAAAAAAAACATAATAATAATAAACTTAATAATAAAATAACTCTTGACTGACAGTGCACCTTACCTAAGTTGGAAAGAAAAAAAAAGAAAAAAAGAAAAAAAATATTTATAAACCAGCTTGCTCCCTTATGGGGTGCAGTATGGATAAGATTTACAATTTAAGTATTGCAAATATATGAAATCTATAATTTAGAAGGTGCTAAAAATGAAACATCAGTTGAAAACAAATTTTGCAGAATATAAGCATTTTATTGTGAACATATCTTTTGGTGGGTTGTAATAATTTATTCTCCAATTTTCTTTTACTCTGCTGTCCACATTGTATTGCAATATTACTTGAGCTATAGTAATTTAGAACTGCAAGTGCTATATTTATTTTCCACAGAAAAAGAAATCTCAGTATCTCTCCTCTCTAGCATCCTTTTATGAGCCTTATACATACCAATAATGTAGAGTCTGTTGTGGTTTAGCCCAGCTGGCAGCTAAACACCACACAGCTGTTCGCTCACCCTCCCCCCCTCCCTCTCTGGGATGGGGGAGAGAAATGGGAAAGTGAAGCCTGTGAGTTGAGATAAAGACAGTTTATTAAGACAGGAAAATAATAATAACAATAACAATAACAATAATAATAATAATAATAATAATGATAATGGTATTACTAATAATAATGTGTACGAAACAAGTGATGCACAATGCAATTGCTCACCACCCGTTGACCGATGCCCAGCCTATCCCCGAGCAGCCAGCCCCCCCCCCCCCCCCCCCCCCAGCTAGCCACCCCTATATATTGTTCAGCATGACGTCAGATTGTACGGAATACCCCTTTGGCCAGTTTGGGTCAGCTGTCCTGGGTCTGTCCCCTCCCAGCTCCTGCTGCACCCCTAGCCTGCTCGCTAGCAGGACAGAGCGAGAAGCTGAAAAGTCCTTGGCTTGGTGTAAGCACTGCTCTACAACAATTAAAACATCAGCATGTCATCAGCGCTCTTCTCATCCTAATCCAAAACATAGCACCCTGCCAGCTACTAGGAGGAAAATTAACTCTGTCCTAACTGAAACCAGGACAAGTCACAAAACATTTTTTTTAGTGTAGGACTTAAATATGTCTCCAAGAATGACATTTCAGTAATAGGCTAGGAAATGTTACAGTATACTTTAATTTTAGGTCAGAGAAAAAAATGAGTAAGTCTAAGCTGATATTTCAGTTCATATGACACTGATATTTCATGGTTCATGTGAGATTATAAAACTCAACCCTAAGCCCTAAGTAGCCGAATTTACATTTACATAATTTGATGGTATTTCTTACCATCTAATTATGGAAAATCTGTCAAAGATTTGCTCTTTCATTTTATTTGGAAATCAGATGATTTGGTTCTGAATGAAATTCTGAAATTCCACTAATCATATGTGATACCAGATTTGGGTTTATTTTCATCATAGAATCACAAATTCAGAAAATGACTTATGTTGGAAGATTCCTTTTGGGATTGTTTAGTCCATCCTTCACAGTAAAAAACAAACAAGCTGACAAAAAACTTTGTTTTTATGAAACTTTCTGTATTTTAGTTTTTGACCAATGCCTCTTTTCTTGTCACTGAACGTCATTATGAAGAGCCTTGCTCCATCTTCTTAACTCCCTCCCATCAGGTATTTATACACATTGATAAGATTCCCTGAGGCCTTCTCTTCTGCAGGGTGAACAGTTACAGCTCTTTCAGCCCCTCCTTGTATGACACATACTCCAATTTCTTAATTGTCTTTGTTGCCCTTTTCTGGATTCACTCCAGAATGTCCATGTCTGTCTTGTATTGGGCAGCCCAGAACAGGATCCAATGCTCCACTCCTGAACTTTACCTTCCATCGTTATTTTCTTGTTCTTTTCCATTGAAAAGTCAGGTACAGTAATTTTGTATGTCCCAGGTTTTGGTTTAACAGAGGAAAGGGAATCATTTTAGATAACTTCAATACAAATAATAGGTATTAGAAATCTTGGGAAGGAATCCAAAATGAATAAATTGTCAAGTTTCCACTGGTGATCATTCCTCTGAAATTTTGCTCAGCTTTTATATGTCAGAGTGAGAAAAGAAGGGGGGAAAAATGTAGAAATGATTTACAGTTCCATAGTCACATAATATCACATTCCTCAACAGCAATACTACTCAAAAAACACATATGTCAGAGTACTTTGGGCAAATGGGGTTTAAAGTTGTTAGTATAGCATGGAATATTATTAAATGCATAGGAATTTAGATGATCCTGTGACCTGTCAACACACCTATAAATCCATTAAATATACACATCTTGTTATTGAGTAGACTACATAGAAAAACAGGATTCAAGTAAAATTGATACTGTGTTTCAGATACTAAAACAAGCAATTGTAAATGTTCTTTTAAAAAATATCTAATAGGTATGCTTTCCATTATGACTAGTATTGTAACTACATCCACTGTTATTTTCATTTGCAAGGTTCAGATAATACTGAAGGGAATTAACCTTCGTTGCAGATATCCTCCTGATATTTCACAATATATATTTTTCCCCTTGCCCAGCATTCATTGGTAATAGTAGCCACTCTGTTTATTATTATTATTCATTATTATTTTGTTATATAAACTTCAGTGGTTACCAATGAATGATAAAAACAACAAAAAATTCTGACTTTATATTACCTCATGTATTCCTCATATATGTAATATATAAATAATATATATATATGGTGAAAGAACATTTAAAACCTTCTCAAAAGTGTATGAATTTCCAAAACCTAAAAAATCACATTCATATGCAAGTCTTAGCTCCTACCACATCCTAGGTGCATTATATCATGTGCAAGTGTCAGAACAACAGCGAAGTATGAGATGTTTTAATTGCTCATGGAGACAAGATGAAAAAGGAGATATTTTGGTGATCCTTTTTCCAGAAGAATGTCATTGAAACACTCTCATCGTTTATTTGTAGTGACATAAATGCTTCTCCACAGCCCTAGATACTTCTTTCTGACTTGGATTTCTTTGCTGAACAATTTGAGCCTGGGTAGAAAATTCATAACATACTAGAAAAAATAATATGAAGCAAAATATTAAGTTGAAGTGAAAAAAGGAAAGTGGTGGTAAGAGACATGGATGCTTATATGTGTAGTTTCTAGCAGCTGCAACTGTGGCACCTGGACATATCATCTCTCATAATCACATTGCAAAAGAAACTCCAAAACTCTGGTTTCTGTTGGAGACTGTAAAAATATATTTTGACAAAACCCCAACCAACTATATCTATATGTAAACTGGGATTAAATTCAAATATTTGAGAGGAATTAGAGATGACTCCACGTAACTGCATATCTAAATCAGCCTTTACTAGCTCACAGAACAGCTATGGTACCTGCATGAGATAGAGCTGTGTGGATATGTTATGTAAAATGGCAAGCCAGTTGCACTTGTGTGACTAATATTTATCACTGTAAATGACATCTAATTTTCTTATGGTTTTATGGACATTTACAGTATTTATAACTTGCTACAGACACTTGAAATCTAGCATGCAGGAAAAGACCTCCAGAGAATGAATATTTTCCTCATGAAATATTGTTGAATATTATTTGCATTTTTTTCTTTCATTTGTCAAGCTGTAAGGGATTGGTTAACTTGATATACTAAATATCCATGAAGAGTGAGACCAGTTGGAGCAGTCCTGTAGGAAGAAGAACTTTTGTCCTGAAATAACACGTACACATGAAGACTTCTGCATATGCAGGACTGCACATCACTACCTACAGTTTGTGGATGCAAAATGTGCGACTGGCTCCTGGCTGGTGAAGAAAAATGAGAGCGTGCCACTACAGCCTAATCCCATACTGTTTCCCAGACACAAAACATTTCTCATTCTCTCCCAGGGCTGGCAAATTCCTGTACTACCAGCTATAATTTTTACTCTGGTAGGTTGCTCATTAAAGATTCATGCTAATTTATATTGTACTGACGTATTAAAAACAAGGTAAAGATGGATTGCTTATTGCATTTTTCTATTTTTAAATTCTAGTGAATTCAAGAAGCATCCAGTCTTTCTCTTCTGATAGCAATTGTTCATACATTAAGAAATGCAACACAATGTGATTGACCTTAATTTATCCCCTCCCTCTTGTGTGTACATGTATGTACTTATATCAACATAATGCTGCGTTCTGCATTCATCTTTTTTTGGCCTTGTTTTGTACAGGAAGAATTAACTTTCACAGACAATTGTAAAGTTGCTGTGCCCACTTTCTTTTTATTTTCTGTGTGGGATGCTATTCATCTGGCAAGATCAAGAAACTTTGGAATACAAATATTATCTCTCTGCAGTTCTTTGATTCTTTGGAAAATTCACTCATGTTGTTTTATTTGGTTTCCCAAATTGAAACATAGTTCACAAAAGTGTTAAACAGATTGTCTTACATCCTAAATAATCTTAAAGATAAAAACTGAAAAATGCTAACAGTACATCTGTGTGTTTTATAAAAATATTTGAAGTTGTTTGTGGAGGCTTTTGACCATAAGCAGAAGCATAACACTTAAAATACATGATAAGGGACATGTACTGAGGATGTAAATCTGATATACAACCTCAAAATTAGGCTAAACATAAGCATAACTACAGCAGAGGGAAATATTCATTAATGTTTGTTTGTAGTTTTGTTACGTTTGTTTTTGTATTTGAAGTATATTACAGAGGCTGAATTGTCAGCCAACTGTAAAATCCATCCAGGAACTCCATTTGAAGGGACCTATAGATTTCTTTGTCAGGGATGCTGTGAATAATGCAGAAATGCAACTTTTTGAGAGAAAAAAAATAAAATACAGGGAAATTATAAGTAGCTACAAGTACACATTTCAACGAACACTTTAAATTTTCTTGGAAGTCTTTCTTACACGCATTAGGGTGTCAATTAAAGATTTACATGCTTTATCAAATGCTATACATACTTTATTTAATGCCATACCTTCTAATGCAAACAGTGCCATCATTACCAATATTCCATTAAAAATGGGATTTTTTAACCCTCAAGGAAGCTTAAAAGAGGAGCCGATTTTCTTTCCAATATGGATTTTTTATGAACTTCAATCCCCAAATATAGTGTTGCATTCAAAATATTGTTAGATAGAATACCTGCTTGTTACTGCTATTTAATGCTTCAATTGCAGCATAGAAAGATAAACAAAAGTAAAGCAAATTAGCCGTAGACACTTGGTGAATTAGAGAATTTGCTGTCACAGCTAAATCAAATAAAACAAAGCTACAGGCAGGTCAAGCAAAGTTTAGTCAGAGTGGGTCTGACAAGCCTCTGTACTGAGGCCCTACAAGCTCAAAGAGAACTTGTGGCCTCTTACTAGCAGTGACAGTACTACATTATTGGGCTTTACAGTCAGGTAGTGAGTGAGGTGTAGGACCAAGTTTGTACCCTGAGCTGTGTTACATGTCTCTGTCTCTTACTGACTTCATTCATTTCACAAAACTTTGTCATATTAGATATCTAACCAAATAACTAAAATCGCTAAGCAAGCAGACTTGAAGGCATTGCTACACTCAGAGAAGCCACCTGTGATTGTGTTACCCATTAGAAAGGAGATGTTGCTTAGCAAATGGGACAGCGAGAGATAAGATTTAGGTAACGTTTCCATGGTGTACATATCTAGAGATCCTAAAGAAGAATTTAAATTCCAGGAAGCTTCTCTGTTACTTCTAAATACATCATTTGTTCTAATAAATCTCACTGCAGTCCCACATTTGAAAGCCTTGAATGATCATGTCATTAACAATGTTACTGCTGCTTTTACTTGTATTTTTCTGCTGCATAACCTTATTGTACCACACAAACAGGTCTGTTTGGAGGCAGGAAGTCTCAGAATTTAGATATTTGGTCATTCAGGATATATTTGAACTTAAAGGCATATACAAAGTCACTCGAGGTATTAAGACTAGTCATTGCGACAGCTGAGATTCAGACCCTTGGTTGCTACTTTGTTGTTTAACATTATGGGGTATAGTGCTGCAGGGGCTGAAGGCAATTAAAATGTGCATTGGAATTTGCCTAATAATTAAAATAACAATAATAGCTATTGCTATGGAATTTACTATATTTTTTGTAGGCCTACATCAGTGGGAAGAAATAGCAACAGCTTATCTGAAGAAGACAGATGTCTTGATGGAAGGGCAGAAATATTGAATAGAGAAGGTAACATAGTACATGATCCTTCATGCTTACATGATAAATGAAATGATGTTGAAATTGCCATTAAGTACAGTCTGTTTAGAATATTTACTATTGGATTTTTTTTGATATGATCATTAAAAATAAAATAATAATAATAAAAAAAATGTTATAGTGAGGGTTCTAACCAGAACTGGTTTGATGGTGATTATTTCATTGAGAAATTAATTTGTAAGCCAAATTAAAAGAGGATTCTCCTGAAGCCAATACATAAAATAAATACACAAAACAAATACCAAAACATAAATGTGATAAAAATAAAATAAGGGGTTGAATAAGCCTGCCAAGAAACTTCTCCACTACATGTTCTCCATAGAATGCTTGGCATTTGGTATGAAAATATTTGGTAGCTTTTTTTTTGGCATTAAAATATTGACTACTTTTAATATGCTTTTTGATCTCTTCTTAAATAATCACACTTGAAAGTTACTAAGTAAATCAATAAAGTTTTGTCATCTCACTTAGTCAATCATTCATAGATCAGAGAAATTTTTTATTTTTATTTTATTTATTTTATTTTATTTTATTTTATTTTATTTATTTTTTTTAAGCATAGTGGAGAAATGATATGCAGCTGATTAATTCAACTAAGGAAAGCAGCACCTTGCTAGGGTGTTGAAGAATTGTAGACTGTAAGACTGTGCGTATAAGCACAGGCAACTAATTTTAAAAATAAGAGCTTCCTCATTAATCTTAAGATGTCTCTCCTGTTTTCCATGTGACTACAGACCCTCTTTCATCCCTGTTTTCTTCAGGATACTTGTCCTTACTATCTTCTTTTGGACTTGTTCTTTGGATGCCCTTCACTTTTTTTTTTTTTTTTTCTCTCACACTGTCATGAGTGTCTCTACATGGGCCCCCTCATGACGGGGGTTCATGAGTTTTCCATTTTTCTCTCCCAAGTTATTAATTTTTCCCATTCTTATCTCAATCACTGCCTTGCTGATCTCTTGTCCTCCCATGTCCTTGTTGCTGTTGTGCTCTTTCACTGAAAGAAAAACTTTGGTGGTAGTTCAACAGCAAATGAGGACTGCATATTTTTAATCCTCGGCTGAGACTCCCTTGATCTGCCAGAGATCCATTTACATAATACTGTTGCACAAAAAAAAAAAAAAAAAAAAAAAAAAGGCAATGAAATAGTCTAGTGGTTTTGTCTAGGACAGAGTTAATTTTTCTCATAGTAGCGTAGCTGGTATGGTGTTTAGGGTTTAGGATGAGAATAATGTTGATGTTTTAATTGTTGCATAGCAGTGCTTACACTAAGTTAAGGACTTCTTAGCTTCTCGTGCTACCCTGCCAGCCAGGGGACTGAGGGTGCACGAGTTGGTTGGAGAACCGGGTCAGCGGACCCAAACTGGCCAAAGGGATATTCCATACCATGTGGTGTCATGAACAATTACATGGGGTGGCTGGCTGGAGTCGGGGAGGACCACTGCTTGGGGATGGCATGGGCATTGGTCAGCAGATGGTGAGCAATTGCAATGAGCATCAATTGCTTTGTACATATTATTATTACTATTATTATTATTTCTCTTACTTCTCTGTCATATTAAACTGTCTTTATCTAAACCCACAGCTTTTTTTTTTTTTTTTTTTTTTTTTTTCATTTCTGTCCCCCATCCCGCTGGGGGTGGGGAGGGAGCAAACAGCTGTGTGGTGCTTAGCTGATGTCTGGGTTAAACCACAAGTAGCTTCTGCTCATCCTCCTGTGTTTGTTTGTGAGAGAAAATTCTAGTGCTTGAAAGCTCTTTTTTACACTTACTAAATACCTGGCCTATGAATTTTTTTAGGGAATGGAAAGGTTTATTCATACTGGTGTGATCTTAAGTGAAAAAAATATTATTGCTGTATTAATGCTGTGTTCATAGAATCACATAACGGTTTGGGCTGGAAGGGACCTTAAAGATCATCTTGTTCCAACCTCCCTGCCGTTGCTCAAAGCCCCATCCAACCTGGCCTTGAACACCTCCAGGCAACCTGTTCCACTGCCTCACCACTCATAGTAAAGAATTTCTTCCTATCAGCTAATCTAAACCTACCCTTTTTAGTTTAGAACCATAACTCATTGTCTTATCACTACACTTCATGAGGTTTGCACAGGCCCCCTTCTCAAGCCTGTCCAGGCTCCTTTGGATGGCATCCCTTCCCTCCAGCATGTTGACTGCACCACACAGCTTCTTGTCATTGGCAAACTAGCTGAGGGTGCACTCAATCCACTGTCCATGTCACTGACAAAGAGCGCTGTTCCCAATACCGACACGTGAGAAACACCACTCAGTATTGATCTCCACTTGGATATTGAGCTGTTGACTTCAACTCTTTAAGCGTGACCATCCAGCCAATTCCTTACCCACTGTGTGGTCCATCCATCAAATCCATCTCTCTCCAATTTAGAAACAAGGATATCATGTGGGACAGTGTCAAATGCTTTGCACAAGTCCAGGTAGATGATATCAGTAAATGTCAGTAAATAATGTTCATCTTCTGATTATGTATTTTTTCTTTCAAGAGTTATATGAAAGAAATGTGCAAATGCAACAGTTGGCACATTATTACATGATGGATGGTGATGTTTTCTGTAGAAGGACAGGAGTCATCTAATCCTCTTGCATTTGATGACTTCAGCACTGCTACCAGGGTTGCACACCAGCAAGGTGCTGAGCACCTTCTGCAAAATGTTCAATACAAGTAGTCTCTAGAATATGTGCATATGTGTTTGTGTATGACATGACATGTTTATATATTGTGTTGGTGTTCATTACCCTTGAAAGGTATTTGTTTACTTCCAAGACCTGGCTGCAGGTGACATTGGTTTTCATGGAGCCTAAGCTCCGATGAAAGCATTGACTTTTATTACTTGTCAGTTTTCTGTCAAACCTCTAGAAGGTTTTGAAAGTGTAATCTATATGCTTTGTACATTAAGTGAGGCAAATAGCCTGTTAAGCTTCATTTACAAATTCTGCTCAAATCCTCATAAATTGCGCATACATCTCCTGTCTGTGATACCTTTTGAAAATGAAGTGGTTTCATTATCCTGTCATAGAACAGGCAATATCTTGTCATTTTTTTTCTTTCTGTTTTTCTGTCTCTCAATATATTTTTTATAGTTTAAAAGGAAAAAAATGAAGGTATCTTGCAACTTATTTCCAAATAAAACATTGAAAAGTTTCTGATTAAAAAAAAAAGATATAAATAATTGTTTTGATTAAAAAATCCAGACAGCTTCTGTACAATGATATCACCCATGCCTAACTGATAGATTTTATGAAAAGTGAATGTTTATAAAAATGTTCAGGTCAAGAAATTAACAGAACTAATGAACAATCTGTTTCTTTAACTCAAAATCAGTATATGCTGAAGCCTTCCTATTTTGGAATTCTGACCCACTTTACTGCAAAGCAAGCCTCACTTGTATTCATCTCTAACAAGGCCTTTAAATCTTGGTCTAGCACATGTTGTCATAGTTAAATGGACCAAAACAAGCTGAGAACTGTTGCTCACTGTATTCAATTAAATGATCAGAGGAAAGTAGGACACAGGAATTAGTAATGAAGAAAAATACTATCCAGTGAGCCTTCATCCAAAGTTTAATTTAAATGTGCTTCTCTGTATCACTACTTTTTTTTCCTTTTAAAGATTTCCGAATTGCTTTAGAGTTTACTTTCACTATTTTCCTCACTGCCTTATCGTGTTACTAATTTACATTTCACATTGTCACATATTTTTATGATGGGATTTTTCTGAGTCCTTTGATTTATAGTGAGTGCCCTATTTACAGAACTACGAGTTTGATGACTCATGTACTAGTATGATGAAGGCAATATGTCCCTGATCAAGTCATAGAGTAATAATCAGGTCTAGATAAGGGATCAAGCCCTTACAGGCAGAGATTATAGTATTAGATATTATTACCTTTGATCAGAAAAAGCTTCACCTTTCTGATCAAAAAATATAATAAGTATAAGAGTATAATTTCTGATCAAATACAGGGTATAATGATCAAAAATAAATTATTATGTAAAAAAAGAATAAGAAATGTAAATACTGTGTTCATGTAACTTGAAATTTCTCATAAATACTCTAGTCTGAAGGATGTGAAAGCACACATGAAAAATCGTGATTTGATTGTTACTTTATACATATTTTGGGTGTTGGGTGAAATTTTGAATTATTACGTAGTATATAGGATACTTCACCAAGTTAAACATTAAATAAACTTAATGATTAAAACTGATCTTGTTTGTAAATTACTGAGATTATTTGACATCACTTTTGACACCCCTAAATGCAGTCTGTTTTTAAAGCCTCTTGGAAGACTGTGCATAATGTGTTCAGTATTACAATGGATGTAAACATCTATATTATTAGGGATGACGTGAGTATATTTCAGGTGTAAATACATGGGCAATGAAAATCTTTAACAAAAAAAAAAAAAGTTGTCTCAGGCTGATATGAACAGGGAGAAGGCTAAGACTATCCATTCTCAGCAATGATAAAATTCACTTACTTTTCATCTTTTTTCCACCAGAAATAAGCATAGGCTGTAAAATTACCTGTCAACTTTTCCTATAAAAACAGCAGAAAGTCCTTGCACTCAAGAGATAATGCTCTTGAAACTGTAGAGTACACTAAGTAAAAAGAAAAATGTCCATTAAAACCAAAGCTGTCTTCCTAATGCTCGATTCTAGGAAACAAACAAACAAACAAACAAACAACAAGAACAACAACAACAACAACAACAACCAAAAAGCAGCTACATGGATGCAAGGATGATTTGTAGAACAGTAACTATATTTAAACAAAAGAAAAAAAAGGCTTTTTCAGTACTGTCTACATAATCATTTTGTGTTGCTTACTATTTTTGCTCTCCCTTACCATGTCCTTAAATTTCAGTTTCCTGTTCTCTTTTTCCTGATGTTGTTCTCTCTACTCCATTCCACTCTAAGGGATAACCTAATGGTACTGAAATTAGTACCTTTAGACTAACTTTGACTTGAAAAATTGCCTATATTTCTGTACACGATTTCTTTTTGATGTGCCCTTTCATATGCTCACCTCTAAAGTCAACATTACACCTCCAAGTAAACACATGTAAACATTTTTGCTAGTTAAGACTTTTTTTTTTTTAATAAAATTTTATTTCAATCATTTTGAACTAAATCTTTCCCTCTAATTGAGTGAGTTTACCTCCAAGAACAGTCTCATTATTCATCAGGGAAAAGAATAAAATGTATGGGAGTTTTGGAAAAAAAGGAAGTTTTATTTATTTTTACAGTTTTATAGCTGTTTATGAAGGAACAGATGTGGAAGTCAGGAAAAAGAAATATAGAAAATCAGTCACAAGTAAGCTTGTCTTTTGCAGAGTGGAAAGCTAGAAAGGATGCATTTGATATTTCTGAAGTACAAAAGAGTGATTGCCATGAATTGTTACTTAATAATTCTAAGCAAATGATTAAGCAATCATTGTCAGCAATTCCATGTTTTCAAAGCAGGTTGGAGAATTAAGAAAGTAGAACTTAATGGTGTACTGTCTTTTTGAAATAACAATATAAAATTATGATGCATCTGAGATTGGACAAGATTATTAAATAATATGGTAGATGTCCCCATTGGGCCCATTAATATAAATCAGTGATGTCAGGTAGAACTACAATGTTTGTGTGAAATTTGAAGGCACTTGAAAGGAAAGAAAGGGAAAGGCCAATTATCCTGGCAGTCTGACATCAATTCCGTGTAGAAAAGTAAATCAACAACAACAGAACTGGTTTTAGAAGCTCTTAACAATTTAAATTATAAAAATTCAATTATTTCCAGGCACTTAGTGCAATGGTAAATAAGTCCCTTCCAACCATATTTCCTGATTTTACTTTAAAAGTTTGGATATCAAATGTAATAAGTTAGCTTGTTAAGATCTATGACTTCCCACACTATAATACAACAATTAAGCCACAAAGAAAATAACACACACAAAAAAGCATATCTCCAAAATTTGTTTGCTTAGTCTTGTACGTTGCAGAAGGTAGCCAATTGGTGTATCCAAGAAAGAACATGATAATATGGAACTCTGAGTAGAAACATATTTTGCAGTGGTATCAAAAGGTGCTTCCTTGTTACAAATTTAGGTGATCTCTTAAAATGATGACTTGTTTCTCATTTAATATTTCAATTAACTTAATTGGTCATGAAATATTATTACTAAGGGAGAATAAACAGGGAAAAATCACTACAACATATGGCAAAAGTGCCCCCCTTCCCCCTTCCTCCCATTCTTTCTCTTATAACAACTGCTGAATCCACGTTTGTCTCTAGAAAGGTGTTGGGGCAGGAAGTAAAACACTTCAGTCAGCTGTCTCAGCTATACAAACACTGATGGAAGAACTCACCTGCATTTTAAGACGTAAACATCAACTGCCACAGAACCTAAAAAGTTTTTTGTTCTTTGATTTAATCTTCTGCTATTGTGACTTTTCTCTTGCTAGGCTTGCTATGTGAGTGAACAGGTGTGGGTCATCCCAGTATCTGCAAGACAAGCACCTAAGTGTCACTAAAATTCAGTAGCTCTCTCTGAGTTAAAATAGTGCTTTTAAAAACATTGGTATCACATAAAACTAACAGCCACACTTAGGTTAAGTGTGCTATCTGCATTCCTCTGTGAGTGGAAGGAAAATAAAGAACTACTCTAAGATTGGAAGGGCAGCCTAGACTCTTACAAAATAAAGAAGATATAATTATTTCTGCCTTGAGCAAATAAGGATGGTGTAAACCCAAAATAAGAAGTGACACTGGCAATCTGTAGATATTTTTTTCTCTTCATCACCTAAACCAGTGGGTTTCAGTAGTTATAACATTGGGATATAACAAAAAATGAGTCAGGCTACTCTAAATTTTCTAAGTTGAGGCCACAAAGTAATAATATCTTTTAGTGTCATAACTTGTTTTGATTACCTGTTTCAGTACTTTGGGTGATGGGATAATTTGAAACTATTGATTTAATCTTAATTGCAACCTTATTTAATCAGCACAATTTTCTTTCTTAGCTTAATGGTATTTTTATTTAAGTGTATATTTGCTCCTTTCCACTATTAAATAAAATCTGTTGCAGTTATCTTACACAATCCAGCCTGATATAGTCCAGAGACTGTTTTATGAATTTTATCAGAAACAATCATTAGATAAAATACTTAAATGCTACATCTTAATTAGTAGTAATAAATCAAACAATGGCAGCATTGGAATCTATCATCATAAGATACTCATAAACAAGCTGTTGATGTATGGGCTGGATGGGGAGACAATGAGGTGGATTGAAAACTTTCTGAACAGACAAGCCCAGAGGGTGGTGATCATGGGTGCAAAGTCTAGTTGGAGGCTAGTGGTGTACCCCAGGGGTCAGTACTGGGTCCAATACTGGGTCTATCCACAGCATGCGTGTGGTGGATGATGGGGTGGAGCTTACTCTCAGCAAGTTTTCTTGATGACACAAAATGGGGAGGAGTGGTGGATAAACCAGAAGGTTGTGGGAGGGACCAGAGGGACCTGGACAGACTGAAGAAATGGTCTGACAGGAGCCTCATGAAGTTCATCAGGAGAAGTGCAAAGTCCTGCACTGGGGGAGGAAAAAGCCCAGGCACTGGTACATGCTGATGGCCACCCAGCTGGAGAGCAGCTGTGCAGAAAAAGAGACCTGGCTTAGTAATATGAATGTAGTACATGCCTTGTCATTTTGTCTCAGAGTCAAGGAATTCAAGGTGTGTTTAATTTAGTGCACATAATGAGAGTAGAGCTGGGTCTGGAACCAGACTCTCCTTTCCCCCTCCCATGTGAGCACCTTAATCACTAGGTTGAAGACACAATTACTCCTGCTCTCCCTGTGTTCTAATGAATCTTCACCTTCTCATTTAATAAATACATACAGAAACATAACACAGCGCTATAGCACAGCTTTAACTGGAGGAAGGAGTATGCCTATTCAGTTAAGAGCATAGCCCTTTAGAAGCTAGGATTAAATAACTCTGCGCAAGAATAGCTTTTTTACATTGGCAGAGGAAGGACAGATTTCTTCCTAAGCCATCCAGGTAAATGATCTAAACACTTGACTGCAAAACAATGAACGAGATTAGCATTACTGTCATGGCCAGCTCCTTCATTTTTTTTTCCTCTTTTCAGAAAATGTACAATAGCTCTTTCTTTCCAAAGTTAAAGTCCTTGAAATAAAGAATTTACTTGACTTTACAAAGAAAACTGAAAATCTAAGTAGTGGGAGGAGTAAGTTTAAGATATACTCCTATCCTTCAGTTGCCTTATCTAGCTGTGTTTCCTACTCAGCTTGCTAGCTGTTGTACTTCATGCTCTGAAGCTTAACTTTTGTCTAACAGTGTATAGGGAGCTTGTATACTTAATTTAATTTTAGGGGTTTTACTTAGCTTCCTGGGTTAGCTAAGGGTTAGCATTGCAGTTCAGTATTTACAGATACTAAAACATTTTTGGATCTACTCCAGCCTCCTTCATGCTGCCCAGTGGGTTAGTGAAAGAAATGTGAGGAATGGATAAATGAAAGAAAATTGGTCTGCTTGCAAATGAAAGATAATTGGGGGAACAATAAGAAGAATGCCATCAGAGGGGAGCATTACGTTCTTCATCAGATGTATGTGATGTGAAACATAGAGTCCACAAGCTTTGAACAATAGTTAAGGAATTTTTTTGGCTAGCCTGACTCTTCTTACTTCAAAAACCATCAATAAACTGAAAACCAACCAAAGGGCCAGGAGAATAGTGGTCATTCTATTTTGGTTGTTCAGCTATCAGTATATGATGGGGTAAGCCAGTACTCACTGGTTAGGCAACTGAGAGACAGCAGAGATTCACGATTACTAATCCTGCATTTGGCAATCTCTAGAAAGACTTTAGGTACATATAATTCTCTTCAAGCAAGCAAAAAAGGGTGAGTAAAGGGCATGGGAGGAAGGATTTTGGGAATCAGAAATATTTTAATGGCAGTGGGGGGTGGGGGTTAAAGACAGTGTGTTGCACTGAAAAAAAGTGCTACGCTGATAGAAAAAGAAGGTGTGTAAGGAAGGAAAAATAATTCTGTAACAGGAGACTCATGACAAAAAGAGGTGGTCAGGCTTTCAGGGCAACCAGTGAAAAGCCTCCTTTCCAGTTTAAGATTACTATGCAGCACAAGCAATCCTATCCATACTACAAATGCTTATAAGGCAGGAGCTGACAGTTATATGGGAGCTAGATACAGGTAACTGGAGAGATGAGTGCTCAAGAGAAGGTTAGACTAAGTGCCCTCAGCTGTCAAAGTAAAATTTATAGTGAAAGCACTGGGGAGGCAGAGGACATAAAAGTGTCAAAATGGGGGTTTAGTGTTGGAGGTAAATGGTATACAGCTTAATTATTTGGACTGTGAATCCCTGTACTACATATTAAAAGGTAGGCAAAAAGGATACCTACGGACATATCCAGGCTGTTCAGTTTGTGACCACATATCATTGTCAACAGAGTTTTACTTGAGCTGTAGAAGCAGTCATATTAAGATTCTCTTTGCACCCAGAGATTCAGGCTTTGTGGAAAGCCTCTACACTTTATTCTTAGCCCAGCAATACAGCCCAAAGAAAGGATAAGACATATCGACCTCAGTATTTTTATGCTGAAATATAGCTAAATAAAATTGATGTTAATCAATATTTCCCTTTAAAATTACCTTTTATGCTTCAAAAATGTTTTACAATCAATTGGCTACACATAACTTGTGCTTTAAAACTATTCCATATATTATGAGATAAATGGAAGAAAATTGACTTTATCTCAATGCCTTCAGTCAAAGTTACATGCGAAAGAACTTCTTCACTGTGAGGGTGACGGAGCACTGGAATAGGCTGCTCAGGGAGGTTGTGGAGTCTCCTTCTCTGGAGATATTCAAGGCCCATCTGGACGCCTACCTGGGCAGCCTGCTCTAAGGAACCTGCTTTGGCAGGGGGGTTGGACCCAATGATCTCTCGAGGTCCCTTCCAACCCCTACAATTCTGTGATTCCGTGAAAGTTGACTAAGGACAAAAAAGATTGAAGTCTAGACAATGAAAATAGCAAGAGTTGCGAAAGATTTAATAATAATAGCATGGTCACACTGAGTTCTTTGAAAGCTTAATTTCAGTCTGCGTATGTCACTAAGATGATGACTCAGTGAAAAAAGCATTCTGATTCTATGCCTATTTTGCTTAATTGTTATATCATTAGAATGCAGAGAGACCAAGAACATAGCTGTATGTGCTTATCTGTAGAAGGAAGAAAAATCAGAACTATGGGATTATACTCATTTATGCTCTGTAAATCCTGTCTAGTTGTAGAAGGAAAAACTCCTGTAATTTCCCTGTTACACATCTCGCACCATAAGAAATGATAGCCATGAAGCCTGTACTCAGACTCTAAGCCCATTTCTTTAGTGGATTTAGTGTCATGTAAAAATGCTTCTGAACACATAAGGGTGGATAATAGGGCAGATGCTGCATCGTGTACTTTTGGGAAAACTCTTCAGCAAAGGAGGAAAAAGAATTTACATCATCATTACATCATCTTCTCTTGAGGTTTCTGTCTCATAAAGAAGGTAACTCCTTGAAGAAGCTGACTAGAAGATCTGTTTTTCACCTTACCCAAGCTAGCATCTTTTAAGCAAGCACAGGGTCTATGTACATGCATGTTCTTTGTTCTCTTTTTCTTTTCCTATAGCTGTTGAAAAAATATTTTATTTTATTTTATTTTATTTTATTTCATTTTATTTATTTTATTTTATTTTATTTATTTCTGAAATGATTATCTTAAGCCGCAGTGATGTTCATATGAATAAACTGTTTATTCCAGACAAGGCAATAGATCAAAGTCAGAGCTTAAAACCTGAAATAGTATCATAGCTTACTGTCTATCTGCTTGTTGCTGCTTCATTCATATGTGCACACATGCACACACACATTATCAAAGTATTTCAGCCTTTTTCTATTCCTTGGCATTTACAACCTAGTTTTTATGCCTTTTCGTAGCTTACAATGAGTACTTACTACAGATTGCTTTCTGCAATTTTTCAGCTTTGGGATGTAGAAGGGACTTCTGTGACTGCTGTTTTTCAGTAGTTACTTACAGTAGTGGAAACAGTTTTCCCATTCTGTGAGGCCAACAAAGCTCTGGTATTCCTTTTCTTGCAGAGCAGAGTATGGCATAATGGCAACTATGGGGCACACATAGCGATTAGTGTATACAAATAAAGTCATGTTTTGATACACATCTCTTCTGTTGATCCAAAGTAGGAAAAATGACAACTTGAATAGTGATATGGCATAGAGAGATGGCATACAAGATAGAAGGAAGGAGATTTTCATCAGACATCCTCATCTGGAAAACTCAATGGCACATTTTCATCCTTTGCAGGAGATGCTGTAGGACAGCCACCATTGCCAACTGTACGTTCACACTGATTTGGCAGTCTTTAGATGCCGTCAGTACCCTGGCAAAGCTTTTCTGGTGTTTCTGGAGGATACGCATCATAATGACAGGAAAATAAGCCAGAACAATTTAAGGTAAGAGCTGTGCTGTGACAGGCAGTAAGTATGAAAGAGAGATGTAATATTCCTCTTTCACCTATTTTTGTCCTTTTGAGTCTGAAAGCCTGCCTTCTGACTGTCTTCATTATTTAACTGCTACTTTAGCCATTTTTAAAAATATTCAAAACCAACATTATACGCTTTTTCTTTTTTTTTTTTTTAATATGTGGATATCAAGTTTAAGTTAAAGCATTGCACAGAGTCTAACAAGAAAGAATATTTCAGTTGACTAAGCAGTGATAAAATGGATATCTCCCCAGTTTTTAGTCCATGAGAAGAAAAAAATAAATGTTTCTCTATTCTTGGTTTAAGGATGTGGTACATTTAGTGAAGCAGTGTCATTGTAGTTGCTGATGCCATTCCTTATCTACATTCTGGCCTTCTATTCTACCTCCGAAGATTCCATAAAACTAAACATTAACAAACATAAACAACTTTACATTTTCTCACTTAGAGATTATGAATTTCTTTTTATTTGAAGATATCCATGATTGTACATACTTACATACTCATATTTATGAAATTGTGTACTATGTAACAATGGAAAAGTTTTCACTCAAACAATGTTTACTAAAGCCTTGAAAGAAATGAAACAAAACAAACAAAAACTGGAGTCCATGAAGTCCATCTCATTTCCTTGGAATAAAATTGCAAAATTCTGTTAAACAGGATCTATAAACCCTAAAAATGATAGTTTTGAATTATAAAGATAATTATATTTTTAATATCTGATGGCATTAAAAAATAATATAAATTGAAGTGGTTTCTGTGAAGGTCTTTAATGTGGTGCAGCTTATAACCATATACATGTACAGAAATATATTTAAAATTTTAATCTACATTAAATTTTTCATGGCTTTTGCTAAGGTTTTAAACACAGTAGTTAATTTTGAAATGAGCTTCAATTCAGTTAGTATGCTACAGAAATTTAAAGATAGTGGTGGAAATAAATGGAATGAATGAATCTTTGAAATGAAGTCATAAATAGGAAAACGTACAGAACTGTGGTTACTGAGTATGACTATTTGGAAATAAGATTAGCCACAGTGAGTTGTTGAAGGTGGAAATAGTGAAAGTTATCCCCTTTGCACAAAAAGTGAAATAACTTTGTATAGAAGCCTATGTTTATAAATTAAAAAATACATACATTGTTGTTGTTGCTGTGTGGTTGGGCTAAAAAGTAGACTGGAACACCTGAAGTAATTTGAAGGAGTTGGAAATCGCACAGTAGGGAAAATTACTCTTCCAAGTACCTTCTTGGATGCTCATAACAAATGTTAGCATTTTGGAGGATTTTTTGTTAGCATTTTCTGAAAGAGGTGTTCAGTAGTTACTTCAATAGACCTGATATTTTTTTATTAATCAGAATGTCATTTTCCTGTCATATCCATCAGAGCCACTGTGCAAGTACTTCATTTCATCCTTCTTTATTGAAGACGGAAAGATGATGACTCACTCAGTTTCTGTGACAATCAACTGATTACTTCGTTTCCCCTCTGGGATATCTGTGAATTTGCCGAGGTCATTGGTAATACCACGTTCTGAAGGCTGTGGCTCTTTGTTGCAATACTTTGTCAAGGCAGGAGCTGAGACACCACGTTGCATCTAATGTACACTTTCTTGTGGTGGTTCATGCACATTCATTATGATTCTATCCACTGCTGTTTCTATGACTTCAGATGAATGCAGTTCATTTCTAAATAGGAAGGGTTACATGCTTGAAAACATTTACATGTTTCTCTATTAAAACAAATTTTCTGAGGTTTAGAAAAATGTGTTTTTTTTTTTTAATTTATTTTTTTATTTTTTATACTGATCTCCCTTTTCCAGTTGTGTTTATTGTTTAAATACAGGTATTTCCTTGTAGTAAAGGCTCTTATGACTCTATTTGCATATTGGCAAATGAAAAGAAGGAAATAGTGGAGGCAATATAAAAAGTTCTCCTGCAAAATTTTCTCCAGTGTGTGGGTTATTTTTATTTTATTTCATTTTATTATTTTTTATGGTTATGAAGTTCAAACATCTTGAATAAAATATGGTGAAACAGCTTGTCGTCTGGATGTCCTCCAAAGTTACTCGGCACATAGCTACTTAAAATTCTTGTAATGACAAATGAAAGGAATTACATGGCTAAATAAATCTACCAAATCACATTTCATCATATGGTTGATGAAAATCTCATAGACTATACTTTTATCTATAATGGAGCGCTAGATCATCTATGAAGAAAAAAAGAGGTATGAAGAACTAGCAAGATGTATTGAAGGATATCCAAAGATAATTTTATTAAACTGTAGTATTATTTTCCTATAATAAGAAATTATTCATAAAAGCTGGATAACATTCCTTACCTTTGGGTAGACTAGATAGGACAGTCATAATTGTTGCATCATTATATTTGCTGTTAAAGATCGTTCTTATGGCATGGCAAACTAGGCAAAGACCAGGAACTGAATTGTACTAGAAAGGTGTCAGAAGAAAGAAGGGCCTGGTTTTATGGAGCACAGGATTGTTGTTCAGTGTCTGGGTTATATGATGTTTCACTTAAGCAATGAAGTCCCCTCGGATAAAAACTGACAAGGATCATTAGACAGGCTTTAAGCAGGTAGGATAAAATAGAGAAGAATCTTTTCGTTTGCTGTAAAATGACAGTCAATGGTGTTCTGCCATGAGAAATGACAAATAAGAAGTGCATAAATGCTTTGGAATAGATCATCACTGCTTATCGTGAAAGCCAAGATCTTATTAGGATTTGAGAAAAGGATTAGACATTTATATGGATGAGGACATCCACAGTTCTTTTAGATAAAATTAGAAAGAGCTATAATCCCTTATGCTTCAAAGAAATACCACCCTCAAACTGATGGGGAAGAAAAAGTTTTCTTTAAGATCAGATGACTCCATTAGTTACCACTACTCTAATTCTCCTATATTTCTCTGTGAGTAGGGCCCTGGCTACTCTCAGACAGAAGATACTGATACTAGAGCTATCTCTGATTATATGCACATATATTTGCAATTTTAAAGCATATGGGATTCATGTGAGAACTGAAATAAACAGCAAGTAAAAATAAATAAATAAATAAAATCATCGTATTTAGAGTATCAATATGGTTGTGATGTAAACAAACAGTTGAAAGATAGATACCTTCTAATAATAAAAATGTCTACTTATTTCTAAATTTCTTTGCCATTTCCATCAATTTAGAAAATTTATTTTTTTATTCACTTACTCACTCTTATGGAAAGTGTGACATGATAAATACTGAATGTTCTCCTGGAACTAAATGATAGAAAGTTATATCTTAAACTCACACTAAACAATTTAAAACAATGATGAAAGGACATAAATTTGTATGAATGTTTGTTTAGAATATAACTTGATTCTTAATAAGTTCAGAAATAGAGATAATGTAATGCAGTCTTACTTGTTGTACTGGTATAAGGTTGCATTATAAATTTCTAATATTATCCAGTATTTATAAGTGCCCTCTGTGTAATGCTATAACATAATTTAAGTGCCTAAGTTGTTCATTTATATTCTCCATCTTTGACCTCAATATGCATTAATATCATGCTAGGAATATAATTGGCCACAGGAGATAATTTAGAAATATTTTTAGTGTTTACTTTCTGCTTTCAGGCATGTGGAGTGGAATCCACAGGATTGGGGCTAGAAGGGGAAATTGACAATAGAGGGTGTGCTAATTAAATTTGCAAACAATACCGAGGAAGGAAAGACAGCAAGTACATTGAAGGACAAGAACAAAATTCAAACTATCTTGACAAATTGAAGCAACGGAGTGAAAAACCTAGGATGAAATTCAAGAGGGAAAAGTACAAAGTACCATATGTTAGTAGGATTAAGTAGCTGCATACATATATGAGACATCAGCTGGTTAGGTAGCAGCCAGGAGCTACAGTGGATCTCAACCCAAAGAGGTATCATGGTATTGTTAGAAAAGGCAACAACCACATGGGAAAGCATAAAGAAGAAGTATATACTCTTCAGAAGTAGATTAGATTAGATTTTAGAAAAGTATGAGTTGCTTTGGTGTTGTCCAAAGGACAGCGACTAGAAAGAATCCAAATAAATGCAGAAAATGTGTTTTACCCAGAAGACTGAGTAAGCTAACCAAAAGTGAGTATTTGAGGATCAATGGGGTGATAATAGTTTTTAAATCTGCAAGAATATTTTCTCTGTATTCATGGTGAATTGCAGATTTACAGAGGGAGGCTACAGGTTATTACGGGTTAGGCATCTGGAAAATCTTGGAAGCAGTAAGAACAGGCTATGCAAACATCTGTCAGAATTCACTAGTTTGCAGATGAGTATTCCTTGAGACAATGGGATAAGCGGGATGATCTTTTGAGACTTATTCCAGGACTCCAGGATCTATTTATTTACTGACAATCTGTAACTTCTGGGAGGAACTAATCTGCAATCCTTTCTGGCCTTCTTTACAAGGAAAGCCATCAGTGTTCTGTGGAATGAAATATCATACATGAGAAGAAAAGGGAGAGGAAATGTGGCAGCAGCTTAGGAATGTTCACAAAGCTAACAAAATACTGTTCCCAAAATTTAAGGTAGAGTTGGGATCTCTAGATATTTATTGGTTTGATCCAAGCTACAATTTATGCATAAATTATTTGGAAAATATCACAAATGTTGGAGTAAATTGGTTAAAAATATTACTTGGCTGAAATGATCCAAAAAATCATAAGTACCCTGCCCCTGTTTTTTTCTAGTCAGTCATGATTTTTTGCAGCCATATTGCACTATTTTTTATGTTGGTGTCAGGTATAGTGTTTAACAATTTGACCACAACAGGGGAAGAAATAATAATAATAATAATAATCCTCTGTTAAAGACTGTGACCCAGTGAGTACTGAGAAAAAGAACACCAGGGACTAGCTCTGAAGTTGGAAAACCTATTCTTCTTGGAAGAATCTAGCTAGTCGTAGTTATGTCTGCCATCTAAAAGAGCTAAACAGTCATATTCCTTCACTGATATGGCTGATGGTACTGCTAAGCTCACCTTTATAACCCAGTAGCAAATAATTCAACTAGAATGGAGACATCTTGCATTTGTGTCTAATATGGAAGATGGATTCTGAACAAGAGAGTTTCTTGTCCATTACATTCTACCCAGCTCAGAATGTCTATACATTTGGAGAACCATTGCTAACATTCTTAAAATAGTCAAAATTAAATACTTATACTCCATTTTAAAGAGGTTTCTTTTTTCAATGAATTTTTTTCATTGCACAATCCTTTGCATATATTTAGATACTAAAAATAGCCTAATTTTCAGAATTATTCAGTATTTAATATGGTTAATGCTATACAGATGGCAATTTGAAAATATAAATGCATTCATGCTGTTGGAAGAAACACACCAATCAGTTTATATTTCACTCTATATTTCAATAATTGCCACTTAGCTCAAATGTCTCTGTTGCTAAATAGAGATACAGAAGTCTATATTATGTAATATTTTATTAATATTTTATTTATATATTTTATGGCATACTACATACATGAAATTTTAAAATAATTAAAATATTTTAGTTCTTGATAAAATATTGCCACTACTACTATTGTTCTAAATTTTTATTTTCGTTATCAGAATGGTTATGCTACAGCTTAAAGAGCATAATTGTATAGGACAAGGAACTTGGTCTTACAATAAGTATTTTTGTGGCAGCTGTTTTAAACTATGCTCTTTTAAAAGGATGGGGAAATATGTCCCAGGAAGAGGCACTGTGTGATAACTAGAATTCGAGGAAACATGTTTTGGATGGCTGAGAAATATTAGCTGCATTATGCCATCATTGCTGCTCACAGAATTAATTTTAGTGAGGTTCATGTGCTGTTCAATTTCAGCCATGCCTATAAGTCTGGCCCTAACTGAACAATGGGCAATGGATGGGAATGTTTGGTGACTGAATCCCTAATTCTTCACTCTGAAGAAACTGAGATATGAAAATAAAGTGACTGATTATAATTCATATCTTTTTTTTGACATACCCTCCCCTCCCCCCCCCCACCCCCCCCACCCCAGATTACTTGCAGTAAATCCCCCAAATCCACACTGTCACAGTATTTAATGCATTAACATAGAACAAAAGGGAGGGAATATTCTGCAGAAGAATGAAGAGAATAAATAGGAAAAAGGAGGCACTGAAGTAAGTAGATGTCGGGAGATAAACGAGACTGGAAATGAAAAATAAGAACAGACAAGAAAACAAGAGTATACAGTCCATTAAAAGCTTGCAAACACAAGACAAATAAAGGTTACAAACCAAATAAAATTATTCACAGTCAAAGGCCTTAGTGGTAATATGATAGGTTCTTATAATTACATCAAAGAGAAAAAAGTCTAGAGACAATGTTGTAAACTGTCAGAGACTTGAGACAATGACATAGTGAGTTTGGCTGGACTTCATAAAAGTTTTGTGCTCAAGGGAAAATGATGCTAGTGGATTCCAAGCTAGGAAAGCCATTCAGTGAAAAACAAAACAGAACAAACAACAACAACAACAAAAGACAGCCCAATCCTTTCACTATTTCACTATCCTTTTATCCAATATTTCACTATCCTTTCCTATTTTAATTAATATTAAAATAAAGGTCAGGAAAAACAGCAACAACAACAACAACAAAACTGACTGTTTTAGCCTGGCACCATCCACAAAATAAACCTCCTCCTTTACAATTAATGTCGGTTTCTGATCAGCAAAGATCAGTCAGGAGATGCTGAGTATACAGCACAGAAAACAGAACGTATACTATTGCTGGCCAATTGTATATCCTGCTGCAGCCTCCTTTGGAAGGTGCAGTTCTGCCTCTAGCTGAGAAAGTTATGTGAATTGTGGTACCTATGATGGGATTTGTCTACCTGTTGTAAGGACAACAGATCCCACAACACAGGCACTCTGCTCTTTGCCAAAACATCACAGTAGGCCAAATCTAAAGACGTTCTTATAAATGTAATGATAATGATGTTGCAAAAATGCCAAAGAAGGTTAGCTGCCATGTATATAGCTGGACATGTACTTGTAGCTGTATTTTAAAAAGTATGTTTCAAAAGTATGCATCTTTAAGAACCAATGATACATTTGTAAAGCTCAACCACCAAACAGAATATAGGAGAGTTAATGTAAGAGGTCATGTCCTGCAATGTTGTTCTTGCTAGGAAGCCCCTAACAGAATCTCATGTGAACTGAAATAAGAGACATGTTCCTGTATCCCATTTTTTCTGTGCTTTGCTAATATGTTCTTTAGTGAGTGTGTGCACACATTGTCACGCTGAAGAAGGAGGATCTGTTCAGTTAAACTGTTAAGAAAGCAAATTAAGTGTCTATTGATAGAAAGATCCAATGCTTGTCTTTATGTCACCACAATGTATCATATCCGTACATTATAAACTGATGCAAACTGGCAGGCAAAATTAACACGTCAACTCTGTGTCTTTACTCTGAGGGCTAATAGGCATCCTAGGGTATTTTTTTGCTATTATATGTCTAGCTAACAGGCTGATACTGTCAAAAATGAATGGGATAGTCTTCTAGTGGAAGTAGTCCTGGGCCCAGGACATAGTACAGTGCCCAGAAAAACCTACAGGCTAATCAACTGTATGAAGAGACTGTGCTGGAAATGAAAACAAACAAACAAACAAACAAACAAAAACCTCGAAGGCATTCAAATTCTGAAAATCATGGTTTATATTTCTGGGCTACAGGAGAAGTGGGAGAAGTGGTATGAATGCCCAAAGCAACCATCTAAGCATACAGGAAAAAAAGGTATGTCAAAACTGAGGTTTTGTGTGTTTTATTTCTTCACTATTTTAGGCTGTGGGAAAGTGTGGAAACCTGTGCAGATGTGAACTATTTAATCACTGAGTCTAGTTAAGAAATTAACAATTTGAAAGTACTGTTCAATTTGTGTAAAAAATGTAAAATAACACAAATTAAACGACCTTACAGGACTCTATATACATTTGCACACAATTTATATATACTGCAGATAAGGAACAAAGTCTGAGCAACAGAATTTTTGAAATAAGGAGAGTAACAACTTGGAATGGACAGTTGCCTTTTTCATTTAAATATTTTATTTTTGTATTATATTTCTTTGGAAAGACAAGATCAGATGATGCCCCTGGAATGTGGGGAAGGTTGATCCTTCCCTGATGAAATACAGAGCTTTTTCAAGGATTTTGGAGGCTGTATGGTATCACAAACAAGAATGACACTGCTATACACTTTTAACCAAAGACACTTCATTACTTCATTTTCTCACACTTAATAATATATAAATACATTATTTATATTTTTATATATATTTTTTTTCTGTAGGAAACCTTGTGATTAGTTAAGTAGTACTGAATATTGTGGAAAACAAACTAGCATGATTCCAGTATAAACTAGCAAAAAAGTGCAAGAAATGTGGTCATCAAGACGAACACTTTTGCATGTCTATGCATGATTTTTAACAGTAAGCAATGAATACTAATGAAGCATGTGTGAAAAAGAAGGGAGAGAAAATAAGAGAAAACAAAAAGGTATCTTAGGGGCATATATTTCATTTTTACCATAACTGGAAAACAGCTGGAAGGTCATCTGAAGTAGAAATGTGGTAATATTTTCTAGAAGCAAACTGAAGGAAAAAAATCTTGGCATAAGTAATACATAAATGTTGCTCTTCGTAAGGGAGAAGAAATGAGTAATAAATGTAGGAAACAGCTACAGGTTGATGAGATAAGTTCAGGAAGTAATCTGGATCAAATATGGATAATAAAAGGGCAGGTTTTGTTTAGGTAGTAACAGTGGGCTTTGATGATAGACAAGCATATAATTATTTAGTAATTATTTACATTAGTTGAAGCATATAATAGGTTAGTTGCTCTATATAATTCTTACAAAAAGGTTACTTATTGATGAGTGACTTTAGCTATTTTTAGATATCAGTTGAGTCAGTCCAACAGTATCTCATCCTTTTCCCTGCTTTGAACAGACTGACGTATCTGTCTAGTACGGTATATGATCCCAGTTATGTGATCCATTGCAAAGATTAATTAATGAAAGGAAGATTGTCCCATTCCTATTACAAATAAATAAATAAAAATAAAAAAAATCCTCTTTAAGGATGTTTTCCATAGAGCACAAGAACTCTCCATCCCCTGTGTAAGAAAGCGGGCAGGGAGGGCAGACAACTGGGATGGCTGAGCAAGGACCTGTTGGTCAAACTGAGGTGCAAAAAGAAAATGCACGGGCAGTGGAAGCAGGGACAAGTGGTCTGGGAATGGTACAGGGATGATGTCAGGATGTACAAGGATGGGATCAGGAAAACCAAGACACAGATGGAGCTGAGCTTGGCAAGGGATGCGAAGAATAACAAGAAGGGATTCTATAGGTACGTTGGCCAGAAAAGAAAAGCCAAGCAAAAGAGAGATTTGATGAACAAGGGAGAAATGTTAATATCAGATATGGAGAAGGCTGACATACTCAACAATTTCATTACCTCAGTCTTCAATGCCATTCAGGCTTCCCACATCTCTCGAGTCCTGAACCTGAAGATGAGGGCTGGGGGAGCAAAGTCCCTCCGACTGTAAGCGAAGAACAGGTTTAGAGCACCTGATGAAACTGAACAGATACAAGTGTATGGGGCCCCGAGGCATGCCTTCCACAGTCCTGAGGGAACTGGCTAATGTGGCTGTAAAGCCTCTCTCCACAATATTTGAAAGTCCTGTCAGTCAGTTGAAGTCTTTCAATGACTGGAAAAAGGGAAAATTGGAAAATTCACTTCCATTTTTGAAAAGGGTAGAAAGGAGGACCTGGGGAAATAAATACTGGTGAGCCTCACCTCTGTGCCTGGGAAGACTGTAGAACAGATCCTTCTGAAAGTAATGTTAAGGCACATGCAGGACAAGGAGGTGATCCAAGACAGCCAGCACGGCTTCATCTAGGGCAAATCATGCCTGACCGATCTGTTGGCCTTCTATAATGGAGTGGATGCATCAGTTGACAAGGGAAGACGGACCAATGTTACCTACCTGGCCTTCTGTAAGGACTTTGATACAGTCCCACATGACATCCTGATCTCCAAATTGATGAGATATGGATTTGAAGTGTGGACAAATGAGTGGATAAGGAACTGGCTTGAAGGTCACACCCAGAGAGTTGTGGTCGATGGCTCTATGTCCAGGTGGAGGCTGGTGTTGGGTGGTGTTCCTCAAGGGTCTGTGCTGGGACCAGTGCTGTTTACTATCTTTATCAATGACATAGTGGGATTGAGTGCACCCTCAGCAAGTTTGCAGATGACACAAAGATGAGTGGTGCAGTCGATACAACAGAAGGAAGGGATGCCATCCAAAGGGACTCGGACAAGCTTGAGAAGTGGGCCCATGTGAACCTAACGGGGTTCAACAAGTCGAAGTGCAAGGTGCTGCACCTGGGTCGGGGCAATCCAGACGTGAGGACAGACTGGGAGAAGAACTCATGGGCTTACAGCCCAGAAGGGCAACTGTGTCTTGGGCTGCATCAACAGATGTGAGGTCGAGGGAGGTAATTGTCCCCCTCTGCTCTGCCCTTGTGAGGCCCCACTTGCAGTACTGCATCCAGGTTTGGGGTCCCCAGCACAAGAAGGATGTGGGTCTATTAGAATGGGTCTAGATGAGGGCCACAAAGATGATCAGAGGTCTGGAGCACCTCTCCTGTGAAGAAAGGCTGAGAGAGCTCAGAATGTTTGGCCTAAAGAAGAGAAGGCTCCAGGGTGACCATATTGCAACTTTTCAGTACTTAAAGGGGGCTTATAAAAAAGATGGAGAGCAACTTTTTGCTCAGACAGATAATGACAGAAAAAGGGGGAATGGTTGTGGTGGTTTTACTTGGGTGGGCAGCCGAGTTCCACAATGGCTGCTCTCTCACTCCCCCTCCTCAAAAAGGAAGGGGGAGAAAATACGATGCAAAGGGCTCAAGGGTTGAGATAAAGACGGGGAGATCACTCAACAATTATTGTGACAGGCAAAACAGACTCAGAGTAGGGAGACAGTAAGATTTATTGCCTGTTACTAACAAGCTAGAGAAGTGAGAAACAAAGGAAAGAAACCAAAAATGCCTTCCCCCCATCCACCCACTTCCGGTGGTGGGGGTGAGTGGTGCTTCTCACTGAGCGGTGCAGGAGCTACCCACTTCCCACTGAGCGGTGCAGGGGAATGGGGGAATGGGGGCCGCAGTCAGTCTATAGCACTTTGTCTCCACCGCTCCTTCTTGGTCACTCTCGTCCCCTGCTCCAAAGTGGGGTCCCTACCATGGGATGCTGTCCTTCCCGAACTGATCCTGCGGGGCTTCCCACAGGCAGCAGCTTTTCAAGAACTGCTCCAGATATGGGTCCGTACCATGGGGTCCATCCCCCAGGAGCAAATTGCTCCAGCACGGGTCCCCCACGGGCGGCAGCTCCCCCCAGACCCCCTACTCCTGTGTGGGCTCCCCTCCACAGGCTGCAGCTCCAGCCCGGGGCCTGCTCCTGTGGGGGGCTCTCCATGTGCCGCAGCCTCCCCCAGGCCACATCCACTTGTTTCACCAGGGGCTCCTCCATGGGCTGCAGTGTGGAGATCTGCTCCACAGTGGTACTCCATGGGCTGCAGGGGGACAGCCTGCTCCACCATGTCCGTCACCACAGGCCACAGGGAACTTCTGCTCCAGCGCCTGGAGCACCTTTCCCCCTCCTTCTTCACTGACCTTGGCGCCTGCAAGGCTGTTTCTCACTCCTCTCTCTCTCCCAGCTGCTGTTCCCCAGCATTTTTTTTTTCCCTGTCTTAAATCTACTCTCACAGAGGCACAAACAACATCACTTATTGGCCCAGCTCTGGCCAGCGGTGGGGCCCTTATCTAACATGGGGCAGCTTCTGGATTCTTCTCGCACAAGCCACCCCTATGGCCCCCCCGCTACCAAAACCGTGCCACTTAAACCCACTACAATGGTTTAAAACTAAGAGAGGGGAGATTTAGAGGTTTCCCAGAGAAGTTGTTGATGCCCCATCCCTGGAGGTATTGAAGATTACTTTGGATGGGACTCTGGGCAACCTGATCTAGTGGGTGGCATTCCTGCCCATGGCAGGGAGATTGGAACTAGAGGATCTTTAAGGTCCCTTCCAACTTGAGCCATTCTATGATTCATTCTATAATAAAAGATAAAATATTTTTGGCATAAGTAAAATGTGATAAGCATGCAAAAATGCTGTCGAGAAACAGATTTTCCTAGAAAAATTACTTTTGACCATTTACTTTGTCGTTAGATTTAACAAATATACAGTTAATTATTTTGCTGCTAGGAAAGGTTTGCCGTGCCAACTACGTTATAAATGATACCTATCTATCTTTCAGAAAGCTCTACATGCAACTATTCACAAATCTGGGAAGATCTCCAGCAACATTTTAGTAGACCTGACTGTTAAGTACTCTTCTAAAACTTTTTAACATCCTCCTATTTATATAAAACCGTGTTTCCCCATCATGCTAGCCCCCCCTGTCCTCCATTACGTATTTAATATTTATAGCCTCTTCCCTCTTTTCCAGGTTTGCAATACAGTAGAGAATTGTGCTGGACTAAACTGAAGATATGCATCTTCATATTTCATGAATGATACACTCTATCAGAACAGTAGCAGTTACACCTTTTGTGGTTACACCTACAGTTTACACCTTTTGCATAAGGTGTCAGGCAGAGGAAATTTAAACATTTTGCAAAATATGTTTCTGAACATATTGAGAAGAAAGAGTTATTGTATGCATTCATTCAGGTATAAGCAGGAAAGCAATGAGGCTATGAGAAAGTTTTAGAGCAAAGATGAGAAACTAGACTCAGTGAAATGGATTCCATTTTGAGTTATGTTGTGACAGCTACGGGCAGAAATCTAAGTGTATTGATTGGGCCACGAACCAAACAAAATATGCTATTTTTTACTGACATCTATTTTGAATATGAAAACTGAGTGCACAGTGAAACAGAATGGAGCAAGAGAGTAGGTGTGAACTGCAACTGTTATAAAACAAGAATTTGATGTACACAAATATTCACATACTCTCTGAACTCTTTCACCTAACCTAATGCTAATACGGAGCCTAAACCATGGAAATTATTGGAGATAAAATGGGGCAGATCATGTAGTTTAATGTCTTAATTCAAATGCCCTATAATGCACGTTCTTAATATGAAACTCTTGACAGAGTTTACCTGTTCCAGTCATGACAAATGATGTATATCTGTGTCAGTGGCACAATCATTACATATACCAATGGTGTGGAGACATCCAACACACAAACCTTTCCACTTAAATAATAGCACTATCCATCATTATAATATCACTCACAAAATTGCAGGGCTCAGCATTACCCAGCAGTTTCATTTGTATCCATCACTTTGATAAATCATAATTACAATACTAAAATAGATGCTCATGAGGGCTTTGAAAACTCACTAGAGTTAAGATGTAGAGAAAGCTGCTCCATATATATCCTGTCTAAAATTTGGTATATACTGTACAAGTGTTGTTAGGATGAAATGAAAGACGTAAAATCATCAATCAATGTCTTACTCCAGCCATCCAATTGGTTGGAAGTAACCATCCAATTTTTTTCAGCAGAACAAAATTAGGGTGTGGAAGTACAGCTTTCATCATATTTCAAATATTTATTTCACATATTGTCTAAAAATATAATTGTCAAATGAATTGTAAAGATTATAGTGCACATGATGTCTTCATTCTTCAAGAAATTCAAATTAAATGAAATTGTGAAAATGCAAATTCAAATTAAATGAAATGGTAAAAATGCTGTCATCAAAAGATGTGACCAAAGAGGCAAAATCAAATTCTGGTAATATTTTTAAAAGAATCTTATGACAGTTTTCACTCATGCACAAACAAACACTTTAATGTGAAAAGAATACTTACTTTTACCAGTGAAGGATACTAACAGTCAGATTCCAAGCTCTAAAACTATGGATGTTTGAAAAAGGTGGTTTTGAATTAGGCTTTTCTCAGAGTTATGGTCATGAATTAAACTTAATTTTACTACTCACAGAGAGTAATCTCATGTAAATTACAAAAGTCTTCCCAAGAATACCAACATTATTTACATACAACCATGTAACATCAGGTACTCTAGTATGAGTATTTTTCACCTGGATTTAAGAAAATCTTTATAAAAAACAATGCTGATATAAAATCTCTACCTTACACTCCCAGAAACTGGTTTACACTACAAGAGCTTCTACTGGCTTCAAGAATAGACAAGACATTAGTACCAGTAATTCAACATTTATTATCAGCAAGGTAATAACAACAAAAAAGAAAATATGTTCTTACATAATGAGCACAATGGCTTTGAAACACAATAATTACAGGCTCTCCAGGACAATGTAACAATGACATGTCTCCCCATCGTGATGAGGAGCTGGAATATACCATTCCCAAGTGTACAAACACCTATTTTCAGCTATGTTCAGGAAAACTACTGTATCCTAAGTCCATTGTTGCTATAAAAATGAATACAGCTTGGCACAGTCATATAAATTTTTATCACCAATATGGAGAATATTGAAGTTTTGGAAAGGTCAAAAAGATACATTTGTTCCATGGTGTTTTTTTGTTGTTGTTGTTTTGTTTTGTTTCTGTTTATTTTGTTTTTTGTTTGTTTACTTTGTCAAAACTATAAATTGGGGTAGATACTTAATATATTTTAAAATTGTCAGTAGAGTTGATGAACAGGGGCTAAAGATGATCAATTGTGGTTTACATGCATGTAAGGGCAATTTATCACATTGCTTAGCTAAAACTGAAAACATTTTGATTACTTGAACATGGACATACAGTTGGGACAGAGAATTTCCAATATTAGGAAATATTGTAGACAACATCACCTTAAATGGATATCAATATTACAACAGTTATCTTCTCATCTTGTTCTGCAAGTACCGCTAAAAATCCCTAGTTTGTTTCTTGATTTTGTGAGCCTTCTTTCACAAATGTGGTCTAAAAGATTTGTGTCCTAGTAGAAGCTGTCATTAATAAAAGCTTAAAATGCTGATCTCTAGAGGATTGTCTCCATGGACTTGCCTAAGAGAAATAGAAACCAATCAATGAACCAACTAACCAAAAATAACCAGCCGACCAACCGACCAACCAACCAACCAACCAACCAAAAAAAGCCAACACCATAATTTAAAGGCAGAAATGTAAAATGTTAAAATTAAGTAGTTCATTCCAGAGAGTAACATGGCTCTTTAAAGCCAATTTTGTGTATTAAACTAGCGGAATCAAATTTGATTAATGATCTAGGCTTATATTAACCTTATTTTAAGGGATAGTTGGTTGTTTTACCTTCCTATTTTCACCATTTACAAAAATAAGTGCCACAGTAAAATGTCCATTGCTTTTTCGTTGTATATCTGAAGAAAACTTTTAGTTCATTTCAAGCTGTCTAGAACTCACGTATATTTCCTCACTATCTGTTTATTTAGAGTTTTCAGTATGATGGATCCAGTAGCTTGGTTGTTGCAGAAGCAGTTTTCTCTCATGTTCATATCCAGTGACTAAGATAAAGTGAGTGACTATTTGTGGCAGATGCAAGGAGACACAGGTGTTTCATCCTACTTGTTAGTAGACACATCCACAGAAGATCATGTTAACAAATCTCTTTTTTTCTGTATCACCATGAAAGCCATAAAATGGACAGACATAGGCAGCTTCCTTTCTGCTCCAAGAACGATTCCAGAGGTCAAAATTTAACCAAAATTGCTGTGAGCTGTATAGGAGATTAGCTGAGTTAGCAATGCATACCAAGTCCATAGATAATGCAAAGGATTTTAGCTGCCAGTATTGTGAATTAAGTGTCTTCCTTCAGCACTAAAAATCCATGTAGAAAAATTAAAATTCCTGCCTCACTTCCTTGTTCTTCGGTTAAGCAATCCCTTCTTTCTTAAATGTCACACTGAATGAATTTAGGCTTGAATTTATTCAAAGTGAAATTTAACAGTCCTTTAACTAAGACTAAATATATTCTTGCTTGTATAGATTTTTTTTATTTTTTTTCGGGGGGGTCATACTTTCAATGAAAATATATCTTCAGTGAATATTTTTTGTCTTGTTTAGTCACCAAATATATAAAATATAATGTATTCATTGTGTAATTGTTGTTTATTTGACATTTACTCTACCCATTGAAACACATGGTAGGAATAAAACATCAGTTACAAAGAGAATATTGACATTTCATTCCTGCCTTATATTTCAGTGATGCAAATTCCATATTTGTGTACACAGGTACATCACTGAAAACAGCACTGAAACAGAAGGTACGGGAAAAGTGAAGGGAATATCATTTAAAAGAAAGTGTAAAAAAGGATCATTTTCAATGGAAAGAGGAAAGGACAGATAATTGTAGGTTTACTGTATTTAGACCCGTAATGCAATTCTTTATATTGAATGTTGGTGTAACTCGTGTTTGTGGCTTAGACCAGGTTTTCAGTTTAAGGTATTTTCTATTTGAAGTTTTAATTATTGTCTGGAATGTGATAATGCCAATATGTAAATTTACAATTCTGTTGTGTTAATACTAAAATGTGAACAACCTGTACTGGAAAGTTATGTAAAATGAGAAATCACTCTATAGTTTCTGTGGTGGGTGGACCCTGACCATAAACTAAATACCCACCCAACTTCTTGTTCTCCCCTCCCCACCCTAGAGGAGAGTCAGAAGAGCAGAAGCAAGAAAAGCTCATGAGTTGAGATTAAAAGAGTTCAATAAATGAAGGAAGGAATAAAAAGAGAGAGAAAGAGGAAGAGAAAGAGAAAGAAAAAAAAGAAAAAAAAAAAAAGAAAAAGAAAAAGAAAAAGAAAAAGAAAAAGAAAAAGAAAAAGAAAAAGAAAAAGAAAAAGAAAAAGAAAAAGAAAAAAGAAAGAAAGAAAAAGAAAAAGAAAAAGAAAAAGAAAGAAAAAGAAAGAAAAAAAAGAAAAAGAAAAAGAAAAAGAAAAAGAAAAAGAAAAAGAAAAAGAAGAAAAAGAAAAAGAAAAAGAAAAAGAAAAAGAAAAAGAAAAAGAAAAAGAAAAAGAAAAAGAAAAAAAGAAAGAAAGTGATACAAAAGCAGTCACTCACCATATCTAACAAGCAGACGGATGCCCAACCACTCCCCGAGCCATAGGTGCTCTGGAAAGATTACCGCTCAGTTTTTATTGCTGAACATAATGCCATATGGCATGGAACATCCCTGTCCCAGCTGTGTTCCCTCCCATCCCTTTGCCCACCCCAAGCCAACTCACTGTGGGGCCAGACTGGGAAATGGAAGCTGTGCAAACACTGTTCAGCAATAAAACACTGGTATGCTATCAACACTGTTTTAGTCACAAATCCAAAACACAGCATCATACAAGCTGCTATGAAGAAAGTTAACCTGATAACAGCCAGCCACAGTACAGTTCCTGATTTTGCACTTAGGCTTTAGATCAGCTCTGTGATCACATCAGTTAAATACATAGTCAGACTGTGCTATATGTCATATGTCAGTGGAAAATTCAATTTTTTTCTTTCAATCTGAATTAAAGCCACAAGCTCTGCGTATTACCCCAATGCAAAGTCAGTGGAGTTCTCAAGTGCACATCTAAAGTAGCTTCTGTCTGCCTTTTTTGACTGAAAGCACAGAATACGCTATGAATTAACGTGATGTTGGCTACTGAAAATCTCTTGCATTCCTCAGAATTAATTTCTAACACCCAGAAAGATGCTAGAAGCTAGTAAGACAACTTGGGATCAAAAGAAATGACAGCATGCTCACATTAGGCAGGTATCGTACTGTCAGATCATAACATTGTGGACTGTATTACTAAAGAAAACTGCTACTCCCACCATTATAACCCATGCAGAGAGTGTGGAACTGTGGAAATAAGTGAGCTACTGTCATGACAGAAAATGTGTCAACATTAGAAAGAAAAAAGAAAGGATTACATAATTGATGTAATCAACCTTGATTAAAAAAAAATGTAACCTCTAAGTATGTTTCTATGAGTTTGTGGCCATTAACTCATTACAAAAGGAATAGGCAATTTATCAAAGATAAATGATTTTTTCTTTATAGGGCTATAGATAATCTAATATCCTCTGACTTTTTTGACAGTTACTATGTCATCTTTGTGACCTGTGATCTCTATTTCATCAACCAGTCACAAAATGTGATTTGGTTGCTCTTTTCAATGATGATGGATAAAAAAATTGGGGGGTTGTATTGTCATCACTTTCATCCTTAGTTCACTTCTTCAGATTCCTAGGGTTAAGGGACACCTCGTGATATTTCAGATTCTGGTTATGCCCCAGAGCCTGTCTGATTAGGCTGTGTAAAATCTGAATGCCTTCTTAAGCATATTTACAAAACACTGCAATTAATAGTTTATGTATTACAAAACATATATATATGTTTCAATTTTCATGTTGGTTTAAAACAGAACAGTTCACTTTATTTATTTTTTATTAGGTGATGAGATTATTTGGATATAAAGAAAAACAAACAAACAATTCTATTGTGGATCAGTCCAACCTATCTAAGTGTATTTTGTCTTTGAAAGGAACTAAGACATCTCTTTTTAAAAATTGAATTTCAACACTAAACTCTATTTTCTCTTTTATTTTCCACTGCCTTATGGGAGATGTAGTTTCTTTCTCACAAAGAAACATGCAAATCTGCTAGCCAGGAATGAATGCAAATTTTTCAGCTAGCGACTTTAGTAGTGACATTTTCTAGAAAAGGACAATTAGCTATTGTTGTAAACAATAAAAACACTGCTGTAATTTCTTTTTCCCCATAATAATATGTAGAAATACAAGTGACAAATGCAAAATATGAAGACAAAGAAAACAAGAGAAAAACAATAATAGTGTAGTAGCATCAAAAAGAAAGCAAATATTACATGGAGATTTGTGTGTTGGGCTTTATATATTCTTTGCCTTAAAATAAATAATTTTCTTTCATACAGGGGTTTATTTAAAAGTTTTGCCATCTTACGCCTGTAACTCTTTTAACCAGCATTTGAATAAATCCATATTGTTAAAAGTTTTTCACACAAATGATGTCTCCAATTATTGTATGCCATACTTTCAAGTTTATATTATTTCCTCTGATCTTTTAAAATAAACATTCCAGTTTACTTCTGCTTTCTAAACCATAACACTTCTAAAAACAGTCATACCCTGTGTATATACCAAACTATATTTCCCATAGCTGATTAGCAGTGAGTCTTGAATCTTACTGATCTTCAGCTCTTCAAAAGCTATTAGAATTTTATTTTCTTATATTTAATGTGAATGTTGGATTGGAAAAGGCTATTTTTATTTAATATTTAAATAAATGCATTTTTGGGAAAATTCTCTTGCAATTATTTTAGTGAGAATAAAAAATTAACAAGAAAGAATATTTTTCACTGACAAAATGCTTTGAAAATATTTAAATGTGAAGAGAAGTATTTATGTCATTGTGAAGCATGCACAAAAATACATAAAATTATAATGTTTATGAGAATACACCTTTAGCCCACTTGTCTGAGTTTCAGCATAGTTCTTATTAGAGAAGGAGGCATATTTTTTCACTAGTATATAAGAAAAGATGTTTTATGATTTTTGTTGAAGATTTCTCCAGATCAATGTGATGGATGTATATTTGAAGTTTATATTTGTTTCTTCAATGGAAACCTAAAACCAGTGACTCTTGACAAAGGAAACTTGTTTCAATAGTGTAAAGAGCAGAATTTTAACAACAAAAAAAGAGGCAAGAAGTAGAAAACACTCTTTCCTCTCTGAAAATATACTTTCACAGAGAAAATATTCCTGGCACAACTTAGTGATGTGTTTTATCCTGCAACTGCTGTGACTTCCTTGATGTTAAGGGGAGGGGTGTGAGAATACTCTTTGCACTATTTTGAGACTGCTAATAAGTAATATGAAATTAATTACATTTATAAATTAATTTTCAGGTCAGTGTTTCAGGGTATTCATGTGTAGAACAGGCTTAAGAACTATAAGCACATGTGTATGTATGTGTGTATGTGCGTGTGTACACAGTTTTACATACATAAATATTCATTAGAAAGTGTTTGTATGTCCCAAGCACAGCAGCTATAGAAATACATATTTTCTGTGTGTCAGGTAAGGCATTTGATACTCACTTGCCCATTGATATCATTTATCCAGGATATTGATTCATAAAATGCTAATCATTTCTGTGTGAGGTGAGACAGAAGATTGAGTGTTCGCGATGGCTGTTCCAGAAAAGAGTAAGAATATACATTGCAGGAGCTGATGAGTTTTCTTTTCTCTTGACATTTTCAGAAATGTAGCTTTGCTTCAAGACAGTTCTTGATCTTGTGTTCACTTTCCTGTCCCACTTTGGACAACATTTGAAACTGAGGATCTGATATACCATCAAAGGCAGAGAACAGGGTTTCCTACAGGAGGTTCCCTTAGAAATATAATTCCCATACAGAATATATGATAGTCTAGGATGAAAAAAAATAATAGATTTTCTGATCTGCCTGATGTGAAGCATCATTCAGAGGTACATAAATGCACCCCAGCCTCCACCAGTAAATGAGAGCTCTTATACAGATTCTGAATCTTAAAGTCTGCACTTACTGACTGTCTTCTTTAAGTGCTGAGTGCTTTGAACAGTGAAGAGGAAGCAAGCAAGACAGGCAAGGGGCAGGCATAAAGGGGGCTTTATAATCTATTTTTAAGACCTTCAATTCAGATGCTGCACTGTGCCCCAAATGTTGTAGCTAAAAGCTATTTCCATTTTCTGCAGACAGCCCTAAGAGACCATCAAAAGCAAAGAGCTGTTTGGCAACTTCTTCCTTCTGAAGGTCCTAATTACACAGACCTTTGTGCTACCAGGCTGCAGCAAGACTATTCCTTGATCTTCCCCTGTTAAAAAAAAAAAATACTGCAAAAAAGTAGATGTATGTGTTGAAATATCAGACGATTCTAATTGCTTTTTGGATAGTAAGAGGGAGCATACTCCAACTTCACTTGTGGTTTGTTCACTTCAGGTTGTGACTTTTGTCTCAAAGTAAAATGCTACTTGGGGAGATCAGTCTGTTTGTAAAAAAATCTATGCAAAGCTTAGCCAGTATTTCCTACCCAATTCAGTCTTTTGAATCACAGCAGATATTAAGAAATAATAAAGGACTGTTCTATGATAATGTTGAATATATCTGTGCACACTTCCAATGAAGTCACAAAACTGTTCTTGTCACTATTATTAGTAAAACTCTCAAACAGAATGGCTAAGAACAGATTTTCTCCCACAGTTCTTAATGGTTTTGCCTGTACTTAGATATATATTTCATAATATAGTTTGCTGAATTACTTTTAGGCAATTTCAACTCTATGATATTTAACATATCCTTCTTAAAACTAGCTCTTATTTATTTTTAATTTTTAATTGTTTTAGAATATACTTGGATATATTAAATTTCATTTTAAAATACATTTTATATACCAAAATTTGTTAGCTACAGTTAGGCTTTTTATTAAATGTTATTAAATGTCTCAGATTCTTCTCTAAAAAATGTCACTTATTAGTGAGAAGAAGTAAAATGTCTTTCATTAATTCATATCAATATTTTACCCCATATGATCACAGAAATGTGTGTGCTTTTTATTCTATCTATACACACACAAGAACACACATATTATATGTATATATATGTTTACTAGCAGAAGGAAGTATCACAAAAGATCCATTAAACTTCTATGGAAGGAAATAGTTTGGAGTTTTGCTTATTTGTTTCTCCTTTTTTGTTTTTGTTGTTTTGTTTTGTTTGTTTTGAAGGGGCACAGACTTCAATAGATTTTCTACTTTTAGAAAACTTGTTCTTTGCTGACAGTTGGGCTATAAGTATATTTCATAAACCCTAAAGCTCCCAAGTTGCTGGAAATAAATTGATTTTGTGAAAATATGTGACATACAGGTTTTCAATATGGGTCCTGAACAACCTGTCCCTAAAGTAGTTATTTCCATTTACACCCCTGACCTGCTGGTGTCTTCAGCGGTGCTGTAGTTTTTCATGTACTTCAAAAGCCACAGATCTGTTTCCATCCTTCTTAATTTAATATAAACTGCACATGCTTCTATCAGTAAGGACTTTCATTTTTATACTTCGATTTCATGACACCAATGGTTCTATATTTCACAGTGCAGGGAGCAGAATGAAATTACACTGCTCTCAGACTTCAGCAATATCTGGTTTATGTGATTCAGGACCTCCACACAAAGAGAAGGTCACTCTCAATATTTCTGTAAATGGCTCTTTCTGGAGGAGTACATATGGTAAGTCTGACAAAGTGTGATTTGTCTGGTGTGCGTGAAGTGGGGCAAAAGCCCCACATACTTCTGTGAGAGTGGTAAAGTGCAGCTGCATAATCCAAAAACGAATTATTCTGTGAATACCGTTGTTCTGACATAATTCTACATAGGTTGGACAGGTTTAAATAAGAGTTCCTAAACTGTTTTGCCATCAGTTCTCTTGTGCCTCCCTGTTGCAGTCTCTGCCAGCAGAGTTACAGCTTTCAAAAGGTCACAGGTTTGAGCCTCTGCTTTTTATACCTGAGAAAAGAAGCTAGCCTTATGTCTATATATGTTGCAGTAAATGACTTGCTATACAGAATCTGAACTATTGGATTAAATTTGGATATTTTATTTTTATTTATTTATTTATTTATTTTGTATACCTAAGGAAATTGATATTTGTACTGAATATTTTAAATACTTCTTCACTGTGTACTTTCTCAGCTCAGGTAATACCTCAAGAGTCTTTACTGTAATTGCTTCTCTATAGAACTGTGATTTCTATTGTTTCAATGCCTGCAATTCTCATAGATATTTCTGTCCTCACTCCAGCCATCGAACCGTTGTCATTCTGACAAATGACTTATTTCTCTCAGTAGACTGACTCGTGATGATTCTTCTACTACAGTGACAAAATCAACAGAGAACACAACACAAAATAAGACAAATATTGTAACAAATATTGGTAGGGTATTATCCGAAGGAGAAGTCCATATAATCTCTTCTGAGTGATGAAATGTATAACCAGAGGGGCAGATTCTGACAGTGAGGGTTGCTAAAGGTAGAGGTTAACAGAGTTTCTTCAAACAATATTAGTTTTATTGCATTATTGACAGCATGTGTTGAAAAGAATCATTATGTACTTCTTTGACTGAAAGGTTGAAAGAAGAACAATAAAAATGTTGGTTGCTTGTTAATTTAATTGGAGGATAACCTCTAGCACAATGACAAAGCAGAATGATAACAGCATACCTGGCCCTTTGAAAATCCCTATCATGTAGCTTATGCTTCGTGTTTATGCAGCTGCATTTCTTCCTGGACATTTGAGGATTGAGGGGGAAAGACTATCACATTTGGCTAATGGACAGTTAGAAAGTTGAATGTTCACTGATGCTCTCTGTCAAATTATAAGACATGGTCATACAATTTTTTATCAGAATGAGATTCAAGCTTTTGGGTAATTTCCATAACTAAAAAATACAAAATGTAGTGAACTGTAGCTGATTTTCACATCTTGAAATCCTGAGAGTGCTACAGAAAAAAAATTAGATATAAAACAGATTGAGTTTGTTTCTGCCATTTTGTGACAAACATTCTGTCTGCATAGACATATAAACTGAAGGAATTAAAGGGATTACAATCTGAGATGATGACAATTTTTTTTTTTTAAGTTTTCATATTTAAGTTGTCAAAACAGGTATGTCAATAACTCATGTAGCTTGTGTATTGTTATTTATCAAGGACAGCAAACAAGAGAAGTGTCTTTGGAATTCAAAAATATATCAAGCCAGAAGGTACACTGACCACCGAAGGATGCAACCAGCTAAATTCATTGTAATTAAAGTATCGGCTCCTCAGTACAATGAATTGTCTTCATAGGCTTTAATAGTTAAAAACAATCTATTAATTCTGGGATTTCTACAGTGAGTTGAAAACCCAATTGCACTAAAATGTGTTACTCTACTGGTTATAATTATACAGTCCTGGGACTTTGTATATTGTTTTGCAGAATGAGTGTGTAGGCCCCAAAGCCCTTTCTGGTTTACTTTCAGAAAGAATTCAGTTATCATCAACCATGCCATGTTTTTTTTATATAAACTGAATTAAAAGGAATACATGAGTTACGTGTTTTTTGTTTGTTTGTTTGTTTTTTGTTATTGTTATTTTTTTTCAGAATCTTTTATGCACTGTATTATAGAAATTGTTCTTGCACACCAAGAATGCTTCGGTGTGTCTTAACTCTTATAAGACCTAAGCACATCAATGGACCAATGTACACAAACAGGTGATTTCACATACTATGTACTGTTTTGAATTGGACGACAAGAAAACAACTGGTTCCAGAAGACAGAAACCCTGATTATTTTTATTAACTTACAAAGAAGCTTGGTATTTATGGTAATTATAACTCATTTTCTAAACAAATCAGTTCTGTCTGCTTATCCCATTTTATCTTGCACTGGTACAACTTCCATCTGACCAAACATGATTGCTTTTCCTACTTATCACTCGATTGCTCTCAGTGATACTATCATTTGCTACCGTCTGATATTAGAAATGTTGTATTGAAACACTTGGTTGAGCTGGGTTAGAAAAAAAAAAAAACAAAATCTGCTGTAGAATGTAGTGTAGTGTAGTGTAGTATAGAATGAGTTTGAATTTAAATTATCACAAAATACACATCTGAGAAAAAAATCCTGTAAACACATGGGTTTTCTACACAGAATTTCAATATTCTTTAATTCCTTAATAACTAGCATGGGGTAAAAGGAATATCACAACTGCCACCTGAGGAACTTTCTAATCCAGAACAAAAGAATAAAGGTATGTACCTGTCTGATATTGACTGAACACTATCCTTCCTTCCTTCCTTCCTTCCTTCCTTCCTTCCTTCCTTCCTTTCTTCCCTCCCTCCCTCCTTCCTTCCTTTCTTTCTTTCTTTCTTTCTCTCTCTCTCTCTTTCTTTCTTTCTTTCTCTCTTTCTTTTTCTTTCTTTTTCTTTCTTTCTCTTTCTCTCTCTCTCTCTTTCTCTCTTTCTCCCTTTCTCCCTTTCTCCCTTTCTCTCTCTTTCTTTCTCTCTTTCTGTCTTTCTTTCTCCCTTTCTCCCTTTCTCTCTTTGTCTCTCTCTTTCTCTCTCTCTCTCTTTCTCTCTTTCTCTCCTTCTCTCTTTCTTTCTGTCTCTCTTTCTGTCTCTCTGTTTTTCTTTCTCTGTCTTTCTCTTTTTCTTTCTTGGACTTCCGGAGGGCAGACTTTTAGCTGTTCAGGATACTGATTGGCAGAGTCCCTTGGGAGGCAGTTCCGAAAGGCAGAGGAGTCCAGGAAGGCTGGGCACTCCTCAAGAAGGAAATCTTAAAGGCTCAGGAGCAGTCTGTTCCCACATGCCCAAAGACGAGCTGGCGCAGATGACCGGTGTTGCAGAACAGAGAGTTGTGGCTAGAGCTTAGGAAAAAAAGAGAGGGTTTATGATCTTTGGAAAAGAGGGTGGGCCACTCAGCAGGACTATAAGGATGCTGTAAGGATGTGCAGGGACAAAATTAGAAAGGCCAAAACTCATCTGGAGCTCAATCTGGCTATTGCTGTTAAAGACAACAGAAAATGTTTTTATAAATACGTTAACACGAAAAGGAGGACTAAGAAGAATCTCCATCCTTTACTGGATGTGGGGGGAAACTTAGTGATGAGAGATGAGGAAAAGGCTGAGGTGCTTAATGCCTTCTTTGCCTCAGTCTTTAGTGGCAAGACCAGTTGCTCTCTAGATACCCAGTACCCTGAGCTGGTGGAAGGGGGCAGGGAGCAGAATGTGGACCTCACAATCCACAAGGAAATGGTTGGCGACCTGCTACAGCAATTAGATGTATGCAAGTCGATGGGGCCGGATGGGATCCACCTGAGGGTACTGAGAGAACTGGCGGAAGAACTGGCCAAGCTGCTTTCCATCATTTATCAGCAGTCCTGGCTATCAGGGGAGGTCCCAGTCGACTGGCGGCTAGCAAATGTGATGCCCATCTACAAGAAGGGCTGGAAGGTAGACCCGGGAAACTATAGGCCTGTTAGTTTGACCTCAGTGCCAGGGAAGCTCATGGGGCAGATTATCTTGAGTGTCATCACATGGCACTTGCAGGGCCACCAGGCTATCAGGTCCAGTCAGCATGGGTTTATGAAAGGCAGGTCCTGCTTGATGAACCTGATCTCCTTCTATGACAAAGTGACAGGCTTAGTGGATGAGGGAAAGGCTGTGGATGTGGTCTACCTTGACCTCAGTAAGGCTTTTGACACCATTTCCCACAGCATTCTCCTCAAGAAACTAGCTGCTCTTGGCTTGGACTGGCGTATGTTTCGTTGGGTTAAAAACTGGCTGCATAGCCAGGCCCAAAGAGTCGTGGTGAATGGAGTTAAATCCAGTTGGAGGCCGGTCACTAGTGGAGTCCCCCAGGGCTCAGTACTAGGGCCAGTTCTCTTTAATATCTTTGTTGATGATCTGGATGAGGGAATCGAGTGCACCCTCAGTAAGTTTGCAGACAACACCAAGTTAGGTGCGTGTGTCGATCTGCTCGAGGGAAGGAAGGCTCTGCAGGAGGATCTGGATAGGCTGGACCAATGGGCTGAGGTCAACTGTATGCAGTTCAACAAGGCCAAGTGCCGGGTCCTGCACCTGGGGCGCAACAACCCCAAGCAGCGCTACAGGCTGGGAGATGAGTGGTTAGAAAGCCACCTGGCAGAGAAGGACCTGGGAGTACTGGTTGATAGTTGGCTGAATATGAGCCAGCAGTGTGCTCAGGTGGCCAAGAGGGCCAACAGCATCCTGGCTTGTATAAGAAACAGTGTGGCCAGCAGGGCTAGGGAAGTGATTGTCCCCCTCTGGTGAGGCCGCACCTTGAGTACTGTGTTCAGTTTTGGCCCCTCGCTACAAGAAGGACATGGAGGTGCTCGAGCGAGTCCAGAGAAGGGCAATGAAGCTGGTGAGGGGTCTGGAGAACAAGTCTTACGAGGAGCGGCTGAGGGAGCTGGGGTTGGTCAGCCTGGAGAAGAGGAGGCTCAGGGGCGACCTTATCGCTCTCTATAGGTACCTTAAAGGAGGCTGTAGCGAGGTGGGGATTGGTCTGTTCTCCCACGTGCCTGGTGACAGGACGAGGGGGAATGGGCTAAAGTTGCGCCAGGGGAGGTTTAGATTGGATATTAGGAAGAACTTCTTTACAGAAGGGGTTGTTAGGCATTGGAATGGGCTGCCCAAGGAAGTGGTTCTGTCACCATCCCTGGAGGTCTTCAAAAGACGTTTAGATGTAGAGCTTAGTGATAGGGTTTAGTGGAGGACTTGTTAGTGTTAGGTCAGAGGTTGAACTAGGTGATCTTGGAGGTCTCTTCCAACCTAGATGATTCTGTGATTCTGTGGTTCTTTCTCTCTTTCTCTTTCTCCCTTTCTCTTTCTTTCTTCCCTCTTTCTCTCTTTCTCTTCTTTCTTTCCCATGTGTTCTTATCCCAGTTATTTTCTCACACCGAGTTCCACAGAAGGAAAAATTAGCAATACAACAAATTTATATTGTCAGATGTTATGTAATTCTACAGTCTTCTGCATAAAACCTGGAACCTCTTAATTATAATCAACTATTCCCAGAAGGAGTTAGGACATTTACTCAAAAGAGATACAATAATATTATCATGATTATATTATATATTATATATGTTACCATTATATATAATTATAATGTTATTGTAATTATAAATTATAATAAACTTTTAACTAAGTGAAGTGAAACTGGAAAGACTGAACTGAATACACTGATGTGGTAACAAGGAAGTTAGGCACTGGCTCCAAATTTTCTTCAAAATCTTACACTACGCAGATTTCAATAGCCAATATGCATAAAGGAGAAGTGTTTTAGTTGTAGCTGAGGGGCTCACAATTTAAGAAACATTTAAGTCTCCTGGATTTCTTTATTTTTTTTCCTTCAGGGTTTGAAGATTCTTGATGAAAAATACTTAGTGCTCATATCAGTATCTCTGTCTCTTGATAACGCTTCACTTCACTGATAGTGTTTCTGTCTCGCAATGCAAAGAATTGTACTGAGACTTGTTAGTGATTAGTCTGTAGCCCTTGGGTTTATAGGCTTAGATTTCAGGTTTACCAGCATAAATATTCTGTTTGTTTATTGAATGTTTATTGAGGAAAACTTATGAAAAATTGCACATACAAAATAAATCTATGAAATATTTGTTGCTTTATCTGTCAGAATGAATAATAGGATACCTAGTGGTTGGCTGTAATGTTCACATTTTGTGGATACTATGTAACAGCCTGGAAAAAAATCAACAAACCAAACTAAAGCAAAAACAAAAACAAACAAGCAAACAACAACAACAACAACAACAAAAAACACAAAAAACAAGAACTGCTGTGGTGGTTTTACCGTGCTAGGCAGCTGAACACCACAACCGCTCTCTCCCTCCCCCTCCTTAGATGAGGAGGGGAAGAAGTAAAGGAAAGAACAACTCATGGGTTGAGATAAGGATGATTTAATTAAAGGAAAAAAAATAATTATTAAGAAAAGATTATTATTAATTAAACAATTTAACTAAACAATTTAACTAAACAATTAACAATTTAACTAAAGGGGAAAAAAGGAAAGGGGAAAAGGGAGGGGGAAAGGGAAAACTAAACAAAACAAGTAAAGGCTATGTGGAAGTGCAGAGGAAAGAAATTACTCTCTACTTCCCACAAATGAGCGATGCTTGACCACGTCCTTGAAGCAGGGCCTCAACGCACATAGCCGGTGTTCGGGAGGAGGACAGACATTTTCACAATGACAGCCCACCCCTCCCCTCTTCCTCCTTTTTCCACCTTTTATTGCTGAGTGTGACATCATATGGTATGGAATATCCCTTTGGTTGGTTTAGGTCAGCTGCCCTGGTGATGTTTCTTTTCTCACATCTTTGCCCATCCCTAGGGGAGTTAGGGAGAGTCCTGATGCTGTGCCAGCACTGCTCAGCAGCAGACACAACACTGGTGTGATACCATTGCTGTTTTAGCTACGAGTGCAGAGCACAGCACTGTATGGGCTGCTGCAGGGAAAGTTAACATCCCAGACTGACCCAGTACAACTGCTCAGTTCATGTAGTTTATTTAACAGCACATAATTAACTGGCAGTCACTCTAATACATATGGTTTTATTTTTGGGTGGTCCTGTGTGGAGCCAGGAGTTGGACTCAATGGGTCCCTTCCAACTCAGGATATTCTGTGTTTCTGTGATTCTGCGATCACTGAACTATACATTCAGGATGACTATCAATAATACAACAGGTAAACAGTGTCGTTTAGCCACTTAGAAAATGCTAATACAGCTACAAATTTCTAGGTGTATTTCTACAGCTAACCCCAGACAGTTCTAGTCCCACTAGTCATGTAATTAAATTTGGGCTACCAGCACTCCTCCTTTTTGGAGACCCAACCAGTTTTCTCAATGCACATGAACTTCCTACTTCATATCTTAATGTAGAATATTCTGTTAAGTAAACTGAGAAATTTGGTATGTAATCATGATAACTTATTCTTGTTCTGGTCTTGTTCAGAACACTTTTTTTTTTTTTTTTTGTCAGATAGAAAACTTATAAAGTCACTTGTGCTCTCCAGTAAAATGAAGGAAAATGTTTTTTTCTTCATTTCATTATGATCCAAAGCAAAAGTAATCCAGGTTATTTTGTTAAGTTAGTGCTTATTTATGTAATGATGATCCTAATAACAGGTTTAGGATATCTATTTAAGATATAGTGTAAAGGAAATTTTATTAAAAAATTATTAATTGAAAATTTATATTAATTAAAGAAATTACTAATTGACCATCATCAGTTTTCTCCATTAGTACTCAGTTCCATTTCAAAAATATCATAGAATAGAAATATAGAATGGTTTGGTTTGGAAGGGACCTTAAAGATCATCTAGTTCCAACCCCCTGCCATGGGCAAGGATGTCACTCACTAGACCAGGTTACCCAGAGCCTCGTCCAACCTGGTCTTGAATACCTCTGGGGATAGGGCATCCACAGCTTCTCTGGGCAACCTGTTCCAATGCCTCACCACCCTCTCAGTGAAGAATTTCCTCCAAAATATCTCAAGTATCTCAAAATATCTCAAATATATCTCAAAGGGGAAAATTTGTTACCACATGTACTTAATGAATTACTTTTTCCATTAATATGTCATGTGTGGTTCCTACAGAAATCAAAATAGACTGAAATGCAGACTATCAGAACTAATGTTAGGTACAAGGGTTTAAATTTCTAAGTTGTAAATTTTTACAGAACCATGAAAAGATTTATATTGTAAGTCATGCTACTGGAGAAAAAGGAACTAAAAAAAAATAATTACTGCAGGATTCTGAAAAGCGTCTAAATTATGTGAAGTTTGTAAAATGTTATGGCATAAATTTATGACTACAATTCAGTTAGTTTCTTGAGAGAAGACATAAACAAAGGGTAAAAATGGCATTTCAGGATCCCTCTTTAATCTTCTGAGCCATCTATTTTGAAAGAAGCTCAAGAATATTCTATTGGCAGCCTCCACTAAGATGAAGGTCAGAATATAAAGTCGTGCATAAGTTAGAAAGGAAATCAGAAAAGCATGTCTCAATTTCTATTTTCAAACATCAAGGGCAGATACGATATCTTGAAAGGCAACTATTGATATTGCACTTGTTTCTTTAATACAACCAATAAAATATGAGTATTGTGACCAAATACTGAATACACACTAAATAATATTGTGACCAAAACAAGGTGTAGTTCTCTGAAGTTTGCTTCTGTTGGAAAGAATGCAAGCTACAGAACAGCTTCAGCCAGAGCATGAGCACCTTGAGAGAAATTGCTGGCTGATAGCTGAAAAGGGAATTAAGTTTTCAGGTAGAAATTAACAACTTTGGTTTTGTTGTAATATTATACAAATACTGAAATAAGATATTTATATATTTTCTTACAATTCTTCTTAAAGCTTCTCTTTATCTTTATATGAATGGGCAAGTGGTGGGCACTGTTTGTCTAAGAATAGAGCATTTTTAAACTGAATAGGATCCTCAGCAGTTAACTTGAATCGTTAGTCATTCTAGTAAGAGAGGACTGATATTTCATCCTCATGACAGGACCAGTTTGAGTTAAAAAGCTGATTCTACTCATTGAAGTTAACAGCAAAATTCCTGCTCATTTCAATGACAGCTGGATTGGCCTATAAATGTCCCTTTGTTATGCTTATTCTGCTGTGCATAGTATGTTTTCCTTTAACAACATTCTGTAATTAACAACAATTTGACAGACTGAAAGATCTCACTGTTTCATACTTGTTATTGCTGCACAAAGCTGAATCGTGTGTTTTGTTGATAGAAGGAAATTGCAGTTATGTGAAATGTACTCCTTTTTTCCCACAAAAGAGTTCTTTCAGTGTAACCATATGATGCTCGTACTAAATAACTTACTAATTATAAACCCATAAGATTACCGTACTGAATACTTTTTTACTATGCAAACACAAGTGTATCCAGAATTTGCTGAAAATGTCAAATTGTTACTTAAATATGCATTAAGAAAACTAAGCCTCCCTCCCTCTGCCCAATCTTGATCATTTGTTCTGATGACAAGATTTTTCTAAGTGTTAAGAAAAATACTTCCTTGGGATAAATCTTCTGTTTTGTTCCCTCAGCAGGTGAGATTGCTATTTTCCCAACTAGAATTATTTTGACAATTAGTGATTAAAAAGTTCATTTAGTATCTTCTGACTTAATTTCGTTAAGAGATCAAAATGTTGCTTTCAAGTCTTTGACTTCCTTTGCAGAGTGCACGAGTGGGTTAAAAGGAAACAATAGACAATTATTTGGTAGTGTAAGTCTTCTATCATTTAACTTCTACTTTGAAATATATTCTACTGTATTTAATTCAAAAGGGTAACCAATACAATTTCCTTCCAAAATATATTTGTTTTCAGAAAAAGGACATAAATGACATTTCGCCACTCATATTTACGCACATCTAAGAATACTTTGATATTAAAATGTTTAAGAAAATTTGAGTGCTTCTGTACTTCTAATCTTATATGAACAAAGGTTTAAATATCAATATATACCTTTTGAAATATCAGGTATTTATTTAGATTAATTCATACAGATTAAAATTAGTTTAGACATCAATGGTTTAGCAAATCTTCTTACTATATATCTCTTCCATAGTAGCTCTTGAACCTATTCTCTGTTTTCATAAAAGGTAAAACATAAAGATTATTAAGTTGTACTGTATTTTAAGAATATATTCATGAGAGATTTTTATGAGTGTTCAGACTATGCAAGAAATTGCAGTGTAGGCCTGCACATCCCAGGATTTGGCCTTAATTTATATAAATTGGTCTCCAACAGCAATATAGTCCCTCACTTTTTCAGCCACACTTCTCCGTGCTGTCCTTTCAGTCAAGCCTAGTACCTTTTCAGGTTGAAAGGGAAGCGATTCAAAAAATTATCTGGCTTATTATCTTACTTATTTTTAAAGCATCTTTTAAAGGGCTAGTATGGTCAATATGAAGTCCCTTATAGGCTGTTGATGGAACAAGAGGAGAGGTAATATGTAGGGTCGTTTGATACAAGAATTCAAACCCCAATGACAGTGTGGATTTAAATCAGCCTCCGTTGCAGAGCTTCACCATTAAACACCACAGACTCCACCCAGACAACAAACATTGATTATGTGGATATGTCCACCTCAAATACAGAAACTCCAATAGCTAATAAACCAGACACTAAGGAGCTACACTCCTCCTGGAACTTAAGTCAGTTAAAGAGTTTAAACAATTATTTCCTTGCTCTGGGGAGGGCGGGGAATCTCCTAACTCTATCAGAAGACATTTTCTATTGTGTACTAAATTGAAACAGTAACAATTGTTGGTTTTGGAAACAAATCTCTAATCTTTCAGTTTAACACTCACACTTAAAGATAAGAATTGGGGAAAATACCAAGAATACTAAGTCAATCTATAATATTGATTCAGGCTGCAGCTCAATAAAGCAACACAGTCAGCTTAAGTACATGCTTTGGCTTACTTAGTTACATTTTAGTCCATAAAAGAGTCTCACTCAAGCCTCTGTTTGGATCTGCAGAGGTGTCATGGGTTGCTTCTTCACCTGACTGTAATTTTATGGCCACAGAGCTCTGTACCATTCTTTCTGTCAAAATGCTAAAGAGACTAAAATTAAGCCTTTTCCTCCTGAATCAACTAACATTTAACAACTCTCAATGAAACGCCTCACACAGTTTTTAGAACAACAAGGAAAATTCACCATGTCTAGTTCACGTATTTGTCTTTTTAAAGCTTACTTCCCCAATGGTCTTTTCATCAGTCTTCTCTTTATGTCTGTCTTATCTGGCAGAGCATGCAGTTCCTGAATATTTTGGTTCCAACTATAACTATGTAAGACCTCTAAAACATGACTTCTGAAAGAAACAATACACATGCTTTATAATAACAGAGATGCTGATATATATAGTTCATATTTACGACTACAGTGCACAGCTAAGCAGCTTTTCTTTACAGAGTTTTGTGTAAATGTTTGGATTTGGAAAATTAAAGGCTAGTCAGCCTGACCTGGATCAGGCTGCTTGAGGGTGGGGGAGTAAATCTTCTGAAGTCATTTCCAGACACATGAAGGACCAGGAGGTGATGGGGAGTAATCAACATGGATCTGTGAAGGGAAAATCATACAGCCTGGTAGCCTCTTATGATGAAATGAATGGTGTGGTGGACAAGGGGAGGGCAGTGGATCTTGTCTGTCTTGAATTTAGCAAGCTTTTCCACATTGTTTCCCCAAAAGTCTTCACATACAGTCTGATGAGGTTTGGAGTAGATAAATAGATGCTGAGGTGGACTGAAAGCTGGCTGAACTGCCAGGTTCAAAGGGTTGTGATCAGTGCATAAATGGATGCTTATGACCTTGCTTTGAGTAAGGGACTTTGACTAGGTGATTGCCAGAGGACCACTCCAACCTTAGTAATTCTGTGATACCGATTCTGATCTACAGGTCACTATTACATATTCTTTCTAATGAAATTCCTGATTTCAAGGGAATTCATCTGATTTTCATTATTTGTTTTGTGCTAAACTGCAAATTACTTATGAATCTAGATTTGACTCTGATATTTGGAAATGTAGTGTAGGAACAAAAGACGGCTGTTCTGGAGCAGACCAAAGGTCCATTTCATTTATCGACTGCTACCTGACAGTGAGTAGGATCAGATGTTAAGCAGCAAGTACAAGAACAGTCAAACCTACAGTAACACTTCCCTTGGTGTACTTCCTCACACCAATTTACTATATTCTCTCTTTCTTTTTCTTGATATCCAAAGCCCTTTTATAAATGCCAGATAGGATTTTGAAGCCCACAGATTGAAGCATACAGGTGAAAAAGAGATTGGAAAGAAGTGAGGCATAAGGAAGGAATAACACTCTGCTGAATTCTTCCCTTGCAAAGCAGTTTATAATCAAAAGACTAAGATGACATGCACTTTGAAATGGTGATCATTCAAACTATTCCACGTTATGTTCTTTGATGGTGGTTTTCCATCGGCTGACCTGCACAGCTATGGAATGGGGTCTACTGAGACTCAGATGAGTATCCTAGTGAGTTGGTCTCTGTATGAGAAAGATGTTCCTTTTCTTTTGGATGCTGGAGTTTGGTAGTACCACTTCTTCCAAAGGACATTGTCCTTTATTCCCTATCTGCATGATAAGTCTACATTTTTTTCAAATGGAAGAATGATCTCATTATATGATACCAGCTTTGGGGAGTTCAGTTACAGGTCTAAAACGCTTATGATATAACACCATTCAGTAGTCACAAATTTGTGTTTCCTGACTTTTCCAATCAATTCCAGAAGTCTTATTCTACAGTGACCATTTTACATGTAGGTTTCCCTCGTTGTAGATAAAATTCAGATAAGGCTTATTAATTTTAGCAACAATCAGATTCTATGTAAATCTTTAACAGTGGTGGAAACACTGTTTTCATGCCAACACACATTCTTTTCTCCTTTCCATGTAGAAGACATCTAGAAGGATTATTCATAGGGAGCAAGCTGTGCATCATTAACACCTTCATAAAGTTTTCTGTATGCAATTAATAATGTAAGTGCAAATTGGAATGGAAAAGATTGATAGCATGAAGCAAAGCAGTAGCTTCATTTACTGTCTAATAACATAGCAAAGATGACATACATTTCTGAACATACGGGTTTTTTTCCTAGCATAAATTCTTTTTAGCACAAATATTTTCCTAAAACCCTTTTAATATTAAAATACTAAAATATCTGCAAATGAATTAATATTAACCATGAAAGATTGCATATTTGTATAAAGTTTTTGAAAAGTTTTACATCACTGCTGTTAATAGATTTGTCTACAAGCTGCTTTTCTTCCCATCTTTCTGAAGGGCAGCATAGCTGATGATAAATAAATGGATTTCTTAGAATAAACACAAAATTCATGGCAATGTGTACTTAATGTTATACATGAATGCCTTGGGCATTACATTTTTGTAGCCCTGAGGCACTGATAGTCTATTTTACTATAGCACAGTTAGGAGGTGAAAGCAATGCAGTATCCTTCCATAGCTTGATCCTTTAAAGTCTGTCTTTAAGAGTCTTCACCATGACAGATTATCACTAAAACAGCTTGGTAGCTCAAAAACCTTAGAACAGCTTCAGTTGCAAGAAAAATATAGAGATGTGAAGGAAGATACAATTCCCTTCTCCTTTGTACACATCGTGAGATATCCTTGCAAAACAAAAACTTTCCAGAAAAAAAAAAAAAATAAATTCAAATTATTACTCTGTCAAGGCAGTCTGTTAAACACATCTCAGCAGAAACTCCAAAAAGAGGATACATAAACAGAGGAAAAAGTATTACTGTCTGGTGTCTTTCTGATCATGACAGCAATAATGTGTTTCATGCATTATAGTTTAATAACACCCAAGTACTGAAAATACATCCATAGTTTCTTACTTATGCTGGATTTTATTTGGATGCTATCTGCATAGACTTTAGTAAAGATTTTGACACTGTTTCCCACAGCACTCTTCTGGAGAAACTGACTGTTCATAGCTTTGATGAGCATATGCTTTGCTGGAAAAAAAAACTGGCTGGATGGCTGGGCCCAAAGGGTTGTGGTGAATGGAGCTAAATCCAATTGGAGGCAGGTTACTAGTAGTATCCCCCAGGTCTCAGTGCTGGGGCCAGTTGTCTTCAATATATTTATCAGTGATCTGTATGAGGTGATTGAGTGCACCCTCAGTAAGTTTGCAGATGACACCAAGTTGGGTGGGAGAGTTGATCTGCTCAAGGGTAGGAAGGCTCTGCAGAGGGATCTGGATAGGCTGGACCAATGGGCCAAGGCCAACTGCATGAAGTTCAACAAGGCCAAGTGCCAGGTCCCGCACTTGGGGCACAACAACCCCATCCAATACTACAGGTTTGAGGAAAAGTGGCTGGAAAGCTGCCTGGCGGAAAGGGATCTGGGGGTATTAGTCAATAGTTGGCTGAATATGAGCCAGCAGTGTGCCCAGGTGGCCAGGAAGGCCAACAGCATCCTGGCTTGTATCAGAAATAGTGTGGCCAGCAGGACTAGGGAGGGGATCATCCCCCTATACTTGGCTCTGGTGAGGCTGCACCTCAAATACTGTGTTCAGTTTAGGGCCCCTCACTACAAGAAAGACATCGAGGTGCTGGAGTGTGTCCAAAGAAGGACCATGAGGCTGGTGAATGGTCTAGAAAAAAGTTTGGTGAGGAGTGGTTGAGGGAAGTGGCATTATTTGGCTTAGAGAAAAGGAGGCTTGGGGAGACCTTATCACTCTCTACAACTACCTCAAAGGAGATTGTAGTGGGTTGGGATTCAGTCTCTTCTCCCAAGCAACTAGTGATAGAACAAGAGAAAATGTCTTCAAGTTGTGCCAGGGGAGGTTTAGGTTGGATATTAGGAAAACTTTCTTCACTGACAGGGTTGTGAGGCATTGGAACAGGCTGCCCAGAGAGGCAGTTGAGTCACCATTCCTGGAGGCCTACAAAAAATGTGCAGACATGGTGCTTAGGGACATAGTTTAGTCACTTGGCAGTGATAGGCTAACAGCTGGACTTGATGATCTTAGAGGTCTTTTCCAACCTAAATAACTCTATGATTCTGTGATTAACTACCAGTTTCAGATGACCTCAAGAAGACGTAATATTTCTGCATTAACACAAGAACGTGCAACAATTTTTTCACTGAACTATTTCATTCTCCTAACATGCATCACAGTTCCTTTACTGATTTCTGAGGAGTTGCTATAAATTGAGGAAAAGAAGTATAAATAGGAAAAGAACTGAGGAAAAAAGGAATGTGGAGTCTGGAGAAGACAAATTCTGGTCTTCTTTATTACATGTCACTGACCAGGAAACAGATATAAATCATGGAAATACTCTTCTGGGAAATTCTCCTCAGTTATCTGCGGTTATGTAGTCGTGATCTGATTTGGAGCTGTGGTAACTTCTGTTGAAGTTGTATATATTTATGATCCAAGAAGGCAGGTGGTCTCTCGTTCGACCCTCTTGTTTGGGGAGCCAAGAGACACTTGGCCATGGGCAGCCGAGGCAGTCAGTCTCCCGGACCAGGTCCAGGCCCAGGCCCCACAGACTCTGCAACCCCAAGGCACCACAGGGCCCTGGGGCTTCTGCTAGTGATGGCAAAAGTCACATTCAGTGTCTTGTCAGTAACCTTGGTGAACGGATAGGCCCTGCCCAGCCCAGCCTGGCTGGGTGCTATGAGAGGACCCAGGCTGTGTCTGCTGGGAGGGAGCCAGGAGAGGCTAGGGTGAGGGCCCCCCGCTGCAGTTGGGAGCCTCCTCAGAACCCTAGCCCTCCGCCTGGCCTTTCTCAACTGGTTGGGGCACAGTGGCTGGCATGGTGCCCACTGTAGAGGGGAGGGATTCAGTAAACCAGAGGGGATACTGTCTTGTCTGTCTGATTAAGACAATGCCTGCTTAACAGCTGTTCTTTCTGAATGGGACAGCATTTTAAATCACAGAAGATTAAAAAAAAAATAACAAAAGGATATGGTAAGAATGGTTAAAATGAATGTCATATGCCTCTGCTGTTTTATTAAATAATCAGTGTTCCCTTAATTGCAATTTCACATTTTATTTTCCAAATTTTTATTTTAAGTCTTTCATATTGGTCAGTCAGATGTTTATGGTACTTAATTCTAAGGACCCATGAAACAGAAAAGCCCATGCATATTCAGTCAGCTTCTTCAAGATATTGTATTTATAACAAAACAAAACAAAAAATCCTTTAATTCAATTAATATATATTTATCAATTGCTATACATTTTAAGCCATAAAGATGTATGAATTTATTCTTAGATAATTAAAAGTAAACATTTATCTCTAAGTAAACATTAAAGTCACTTATTTTAATAATGTTATTTGAAGGTTCAGTTGGTTATTTTTATCTTAGTGTCCCTCAGGTCCTCAGCACATTAATTTATTTATTTCAGTCTAATCTTTTTTCTTTTTCTGCTTTGATTTAAAGTTTCATCTTACATACAGAGAAAAGAGTAACTTTATTTACATTAGTAGTCTGATTTAATTTATTTGGAGTACTTGCAATTGGAATTATGCAGCGGTCTGATTTTAAAAATAGCAAGGTTTTACAGTATTATGCAAATTGGCACATATTTTTTAGACATAAATATATACGAATATTTAGAATTTTGCAAATGGTTTGTGAATAGTTATCAACATATCAAATTCGACATTTAAGTTCATTTTCAAATAATTGATTCAGTTATGAAAAGAGTTTCACTTGAAAGAAAACCAAGCAAAAAGGTTGAAATATCATAGAAGGATGGGTAGAGTTATTTCTTTTTCCACAAATATGCCTTGAACTGTTCAGATGTTATACAGAATAGGAAACTCCAAAAAATCGTAGACATTAAAAATATATTTCCTTCTTTTTCACAGACTAAGGAGACAGAAACCATACTAGGGTAAATGTTATTAAATCCTTTTCTTATTCACACAGCTGTTTTCACAAAAGGCAATAAGGTTAGTCAAACATGGTTTGTCCCTAGTAAAACCACAAAGAATCTTCTTGATTGCCTTCTTTTACTTCACATGCTTGGAAGTAAACGCCAAGAGAATGTACTCTGTGATTTCTCCAAGGACTACACTGAAGGTGACTTGCTGGCGTGGCCCTGGATCTTTCCTTTTGTATTCCTTAAAAATAAGTGAGTACAATATCATCCTCTGTCTGGTTATGTGGGACCCCTTCCACTTGATAATTTTTTTTGTAGATGCTAAACAGAAGCCTCACTATCACATCAGAAAACTTTTTCAGCACTTTAAGGTGAACCCCATGTGATGCCATGGATTTGAATGCATCCATAAACTGTTGCTTTCCCATATGTGCCCAGGTATCATTTATGAAGTTGGAAGTAAGTAAGTCATGGACTTTGTTAGCCTTTTCCAAATTGTCCACCACTAGCTTTTCTCCTGTATTTACAAACAGATCTCTTCCCTGATTTTTCTTTTTCTGTGCCCATCTTGAAGATTTCCTAGTTGTTACATGTTATGACTAGCTCATTTTAACGTCATCTAGTCTCTGGCTTTTCTGATTTCATGCACAAGTGTACAAGCAATACTTTAAGGTTCCCTCATCCTTGCCCATCATTGTCTCCACTTCCTTTATGCTTTTTTCTTTTTGCAATTTAGTTCTTTGTGAAGGCCTTTATCTAGCAAGGTGGGCCTTCTAGTGAAATCCCTGGCCTCCCTGACGGTTACAATAGCTTGTTTATAAATTCTCTCTGTCTCTTAGATAAACCATGTCTCATAGGCACCTTTCTACTTCATGGCAATTACTCAGGGTATTCTGCTCAGCAATTCCTTAAATAAACCAAGCTAAGTCCAGGCTGTTAATTGTACTGCTTACCTTCCCAGATCCTTCCTTAAGATCCTAAACTCAATCAGTTGATGGTTATATTGTCCCTATTTGCAAGCACCAGCACAAGGGGAGCATTAGAGTGGTTGATTTCTTCCACTCTTTGTGAAATTATCACCAGCTTAATCTAGTAACCCCTTAAATTGCTTGGACAGTGCTGTGTCTTCTCACCATCAGATAATTGCATGGTTGAAATTCCCCATGAGACTCAGGTCTTGAGATCAAGAGACTTCTACTAGTCATGTACAAAAAGCCTCATCCAATCCCTCCTCTTGGTCAGGTGGTTTGCAATGGATCTGCACCAGAACACTGCACTGTTGCTTTACCTCTGATCATAGTTTGTAAACCCTCAGCAGACCAGTTCACAGTGAAGGACCTCATTTACTCACCCTCTTATATTTCCCAGCCTTTCCTTCCTAAAAATCTTGGTAAGTTTATTTTGTTCACGATAAAAGATTTTTTTTCTTCTTCTTCCATGTCCTGCAAAACTAATTATGCTTTAAAACACAGATTCTGACAGAAACTTAATGAAAGAGAACATAAAAAAATAAGTTAATTATCTTGTTCATTCTTGATGAATTACTGTCCTGTTATTCATGCAAATAATGTACCTATAGTTACTAAATCTTGTAAATTTCCTCATCTCATTGTCTGATATCTGTTGACAATTCTGAGACAATAATCAGTTATTAGGACTGACCTTTATACAAGCAAAATGGTAGAGTTTAGCAAAATCATCTCAAACACAAGTATTACTTTGGATTATTCAGATTTCTCAGAACTTCCTTTTCCTTTCCTCTCCTTTGTGTTTTCTCTCCTTGTAGACCACAGTACCACAATACGTAATTCTAATAGTTTGTGCTCATATTCTATTAATATAACTGTAACTCATTTACTGAATCTCCCTAAGAAATGGAAGAGCAGAATATAACCATGGAAACACTATAGACCTCCCTCAGATATGCTTAAAAGCAGTATATATTTCCATGCTCATTTAGCTTTTCTCAGTATTCCCCTGTGTCATTTCAGTTCTTTGCAGCTTTATTTATATTACAGTACAAGTAGAGAGAATTGCTAATGGGTAAAAAGGTTTCGGATAGAATATTTGTCATTTGTGATGGAAGACTGAGGAATTAGATAATGAAAAATGCTATTTATACATTACTTTTTCATTATATAATTTAAAAATTAGCTATCTGATTTCATTATCATAAAATAATCTTGAAGTTTTGAGTCTGTGTGACAAAGCTTTAAACTTCAGAAAGAATAAAAACACTGGATTTTGCTGCTGTCTTTAAATCTGATTTTCTTCAGTCTATCACTGATAAGGCTGATAGATTTGAATCTCACTGATATTTGATTCTCATAAGTTTTCTATAATATTATACTTGCTTCCTGGTAAGTTACTGCTATGGTTTTTTGTTTGTTTGTTTGTTTGTTTCCTACTGATGAAAGACTTGGTGTTTCACTTTTACTTCTATTCAACATTATTGAATTTTACTGAAGATAATTCTTGCTATTATATTGAAGATAATTCTCTGGAATTTCTAAGGCAATGTACAAATACTAACTAGTATATCCTCATGTCAAATAGTTCAATAGTATTATCCCTATAGTTCAAGAAAAAAAATTAAGAAGTGTTTCAGTTCAGGTTTGGACTCTTTCAAGTCCTAATAAATACAAGCTATCTTTGTCCCCGCTCAACTTTAAAAGTAGCTGAATATGGATCTTGAATGTCAGTAAATCCCAGGAAATGGGCAACATTTATTCCTGCATGGGCTATCACCATAATCAGTTTAACAGGTAGATTCCACATTCCTTTTTAACTTAAATTTATTGATCTTATTACTATTGGTTTTGCAGACTAGCTTAATCTAGTTTAATGTTCTCCTTTGCCACCTTTGTGATTTAATCAGAAAATTCAGTCATTTTGAAGCTCTTCCTTATCTTACTGTAGATTAGTTTTCTACAATAGAGGTACAGTTCTTTCTGTTTTCTTACTGTGCTGAGTCTTTCTTTTTGCACGCTTAGCATTTTTATCGGTTTGGTCTGCCTTGCCACTTGCATTATTCTCCTAGAAAAAGTTCATATATTAAGTGCAAATCTCCGGGCAGATTTTTGCATAAAAACTCAGTAAGTGCACAACATCTTGACTTTTTTATTTTATTTTTTTATTTCTTTTTTTTACCCTACTACAAGCCCTGAACCTCTAAGGTCATCTATTAAGCCCTTCTGTGTTTTTTTTTTTTTTAAATTACTATTATTATTATTATTTTTTCAGGCCTCCATCGCTTCAGCAAATAGATGTTATGCATCACATTTAATTTCTACAAATTTTTGTTACATTTTTTACTAGTGAGCAAATCAACATAAATTTGAGACATATTTTACCAGTCGTTTTCTTTTATTGCAGAAGACATAATGATTTTGTTTATATATGAAAGGCTTTGTGTCAACTGGAAGACTCATGATGGTATCTTAGACCCAGATGTAAAAATCATTGCAACCATTTTAAGTACATATGTATAAATATTTTTTCCACTGTCTGCAAGGGAGAAGTGAGAAATGAAAAATATATATGTAATTTTTTTTTTTTCAGCTGAAGATCAAGGCCTTGACCAGAAGAGGGGGTAAGGAAGAAGGAAAAAATGACACATAACTTCAGATCTAAATACACTGTTTCTAAGAACAGTGAATGAAGTGAGGGAAAAAAAGAAAGAAAAAGTAATATGGACTGTATGGAAAAGTCTCTTAAGAAGCAGAAGGAATTAATATTTTGGGAGACAGGCTGACAGGCACTACTAAAATAGATTTATTAAGAGAAATTTCAAACTCCACTTCAGATTCCGTTTGACTTGTGTAGAAAAGATGAGGTTTGGTACTAGTTACATAGTACTTAAAAGAGATAGTTGCAATACTTTTAAGGTAAAATGCCATGAAGATATTTCTTTTTTATGTTATCTTTTATCACAGATCTGAATAGAGTTCAACACTGTTCACTCACCCAGCCATTAGAATGAATACTTTACTTTCTGGCAAGTTGGAAGAAAACCAGTCTTGCCAGAGTGCAGGAAAATGGGCTGTTCCTAGGACTTCTAAAAGGTCATCCTGCTTTTACTTTTGGAACAAATTTAATAAGTGAGGTACTAACTGTAGTTAGTTACAAACGTGTGGGACTCTTGAACAGTTCAAAGCTTTAGAATAAATATTTGAAAAGAATTTCTCAGGTAATTATAAGTAGCTGCTTTCTTTTTAAAACGTAACAACTGTGTATTGAAGTGTACTATAATTCTTAAAAGTTTGATGGCAAATCTTTGGGAATTTACAGCTTTGGTGAAAGGATGTTTATGGTCTTCTTGTTTTCAAGATGAAAATTACAAGATCCATTATATAAGGGATTTAAGATGATGCCATACGCCATCAACATATTTTAGCAAATTTTGTTTTGATAGTTTCTCTCACAAATCTGATGTAACATTGAAGATCTTACTACAAAAAAAGGATTTGTTTTCTGTCAAAAATCAGCAACATGGTGAAAGAGATATACGATAAAAGCAATATGTAGCTGTTAGTTTTTTAAAAGATGACAAAAGAAAAAAAAAGTTTCAAAACTGTCTTTTTGACAGAAAACCGGGTAGTTTGCAAATATTGTGTAGACAAGAGTCATTTATCTATAAAAGAGTGCTATAACACAATCACATATACCATAACTTCTGCACATGCCTCTGTACAACACTGAAGAAATGTAGAATACATTGATTAACAAAATTGTGGACTTGATATTGTCTATAAGACATGGCGTTCTTTTCTAGAAATAAATTCAGCTTCCAAGTTAATGGTAACTGGCATGCAGCTCTTTGCTAACTCTTTTTCACAAATGCTGGGAAACAGATGAAAAGAAGAAAATTAAACAAAACAAAACAAAGCCAAGGGAAAAAAAAAAAAAGGTACAAGTGGCCATGCAAACTTCAGAGGTGGAAGTTTCTTTTTTGTTAGTTCAGGGCAATATAATAGACTCCTTGTCCACACTGAAAAGGAAATACTTATCCAGGGAATTCTGATGTTTTTTCATACAACTTTCCTGAGGATCAAGAACTTTAAGGAACATATTTTCTAATACTTCTTTATGCTTTACATTCAAAGGTTTATGGTTTGTGTAATTCACTACATGGTCAATATTACTGCTTATCAGGCCTATGCAAAGTAATGTTTCTGCTGTTTCTTTTGGTCTGAAACCATTTTCAATCCTATCCTGTTCAATGTCAACTTAGGTGAACTATTTCATATCCTAGCGTAGAAGGGAAAAAAAACAGTATGAGTATCATTAGCAATACTGTCAGGTGCTGTATGACTTGGCTTTAACAGACAGAAAAAAAAATGGAAAACAAACAAACAAACAAACAACAACAACAAAAAAAACCTTCCTCTCGCTACTGTTTATTTATTTATTTTGAGAAACCAGATTGTAAAATTCTATTTTTAAATAGGCAACTCACAAAAAGTAACAGAAACCTTCCACACAAAAAAAAGAAAAAAAAAAGAAAAAAATAGCTTTTTAAAAGGTTAATTATTTTATTATCCTTTCCTATTTAAATAAATAATAATAACTCCAAATCCCTCTAAAGGAAAAAGCCAAAAAAGAAAGCCAGAAGAACTCTAACAGTATAAGTATTCTTCTATTTCAAAGTACCTGGATTTGGGAGACATAACAGCAATCTTGAACTCTCTTAAGTTCCAGAAGTAAAATACTTCAGGAAATTGTTTTTGAATTGCTATGATAGGTGATATAAATAAAACAATTTCTTCAGCAATGGCACTTTGAGTATGTGAAATGGCATGTGTAATAGGTACTTGCCTGATGGCATTGTGCTAAACTAACTGGTCCAATTAACAGCATGGGGCACTTCTAAGATTAATTGAAAATCATTAGTTTATTTACTGTGTTGGTTTTAAGTATTTGAAAGTGTGTGCTGTATTAATGTTAGATTTCTGTAAGTGATACTGTTACTAAGTGGTAACAAGCTTTTTTTGTTTTGTTTTGTTTTTTTGGTGAAGGTAAGATGCGATATGGGGACTGTGCTTTTAATTGCTAAACTTCCTAAAGAGTCTATACAGCTCTTATGTTTTGCACAGCAGGTTACACAGTCAAACAGATCTCTCTTAAAGCTTTTGCATGGAATGATCAATGAATACCACAGAAGTATAGTCAGGAAAGGTACAAAATTTATATTTACATATATATGGGAACAAGCACAAACAGACATGTGACAATACAGTCATTTAGGTTGCAAATATCCCAGAAAAGGCATATACATAAATGTGACATTCCTTCATTCAAGGTGGTAATCATATACACATAGTACACAGACAGAAAAAAATCTAAAACATCAACAGGCACTTGAAATTTCAAGATTTTATAAGATATGCAGATACAAATATGAAGACAGAGTAATTTGAGTAGGTTGGTCTGGTCAGTTTTGGAATGTGTCCCACTACTTAATTGTAGGAGGGATTACACTAAGAACATCTATTTACTTTCAACATAAATTTGAATTTTATCAAAAAGCACAGTCCCACCTTTCTTCTTCTTCCTCTAGCCTGGCATTTCTGGCATTTCTGTGTCTGATCAGCAGCAATTTATACAGCTACTCAGGTCAGGAAACTGACTTCTCTCAGAATTAATAATTTAGCTTATTCATCTGGCTTGTTACATGCATAACTGCTAATACAGACACAACAACAATCTTGGTACAAGACCAATCCTCTCAACAGCAGCCCATACTTATACTGGAGTGAACCAAGTAAGGCATTTCAGCATGAAATGTAATGCAGCCTAACCAGAATGCTAAATGTAATTACATGATAATAACGCTCCCTGTAATTTCAAACAGATTAAAAACCATGAAAGTATGCATCTATTTGTGTCTGAGCTGATGGTGGAACATATTTGTTGTGCTTATGCATCGAATAAGTATGACAAGCCAGCTACAGACATATAATGCAAGTGTAATAGCTAGAAATAAAAGAAGCTTTAGGCAACAATAACTCAAACTTACAGCATCATGTGCCTTCAAAGTATAGTTATAAGCATTAGTAGTGTCCATAACGTTCCTGTGAAAATAATGTGCCCTGTTTTAAACATTGTAATTCAACAAGCCTACTCAAAGGTATTCAGTCTGCAAGAGCCAAAATTAGGATTCAGAGTGTCTTGGATATCAGCTCTGTTTTCAGGCCTGTAGAACAGCCAATTAATTAAAGAAAACCCATGCAGAAATGAACATTTCTACAGGTTTATAGAATTCAGAAAAACAAAACCATTAAACACACAGGGTGGTCTTTTGCACTGACAAGTCTTCTTGGTCAGTTGTTTAGTTTTTCTGGCAACGTAAAGATGTACAAGGAGTATGGAAGTGGTTTTGCATAAACAAATGCGGGCTTTCTGCCTTACTGTTCTTGAAGATATGATGTACTTGAACCTAGTTATCCTGAAGTCACATTGGTAAAACATCGGGTGGTTGTTTATCAGGAAGGCTTTTATTAAGGGAGAAATGTGTACTTTTGAACAATGCTAGCCTTAAGACATTTTTTATTCAGCCCCATTCTGTGCTTCTCCTATGCACCAGTGACTATATTCCAAATACCTAAATATACACCAGCCTACATAGAAGTTAAGTAGCTATACTGTCTTAAAAAAAGGAAAAAAATGAAAAAAGTCTGAATCTTTGCATAATGATATACAATTCAAATTATTTGTCCATATTTTAGTCTTGTCTTCCACTTTTAAATCTGTTTCTTCCTTTAATATTCATGTGTATTGCTAAAAGCGCTCTCTTCACTGAAAATATTTCAACTATTTACTGAGAAAATATTGTAATAATAACATAAAAAAATAAATAATGGTTAAAAAGCTTTCCTATTTGTGTTTGCAAACACCTAAAAGAGAACTGATCTTTTTTCTACGGGTAAAAAATATTGAGGAAGCTAAAATAGTTTTAAAAAATATATCTAATATGCACCTGGTATTTGAAAGCCCAGAAATAAGGCAAAGAAAAAGGACTACTGCAGTAGCTTATGACAACTGTAATAATCAGAAAAAAAAAAAAAAAAAAAAAAAAGAACTCAGAACAAAGGTTAGTACATCAAAACTGTAGTAAACTGTTGGAAAGGGATTTAAGTTAGTCTACATGGTTCCTTGCTCGGTTGAACTATGAAAGAATGAAGTACTTTTTAATATGGCATTTGATGTCCCAAGTAGTTAGCATTGCCATGGATTTCTGAACTCAACGTTAGAGAATGTGAACTGTAAAATTAAAATAGCTGATAGTTGTTTAATTCATATGGTGAACATTTCACATTTTATTATCTTGAAAAATACACTGCAGTGTCTCTGTTTAGCTGAGGGATTGACAAGCACCCTCTAGGTCACTGAATCCAACCCTGATAGTTACCAGCATGAGGAATCTTTTTTTCCAAATGGCTTTGCAAAGTGTCTGCTTTACCTGGCCTTTCACTTGGACACCCAAGGACCACTGCTATCACTTAAGTTTAAGCACCGAAGTTTCAGGATTACATTAGGACACAGGAAAAATGCAGGACATCTTAAGGCATTCCTTGGATCACAGTTTCCCGAAATATCAAGGAATGAAGTTAGAAGCATGCAAAACTTATAGATAACAAATTTGCATACACTCTATACTAGTTGTGGTTTCCTTTCAGCAATTTATTAACCCCCAAACAAAGATAAATGAAACATTTAGGGTGGTCACTAATGGGGAGACAGAATATTGGTGTTTAAATTAAATTAAATTAAAGCTGACATTAAATACAATGAAAACTTAAAGTGAGCTTGGGAAGCATGAGCTTCCTAGAATAAAGATATTGGAGCTTTTGTCACATGCATACACGAAAATATATTTGACACCTTTTTGTGAAATTCTTATGAAATCAATAAACTGATGTTATATAAATATGTGAGCTGGGGGGGTTTCAATAAATACTTTTAGATTTCCGTGCTTGGTTCCTTTAGCAGCAAAAACAGTTCTAGAAGTCAGCAAATACTTATAGTTCCCACCACCCACAGTATGTCACTCTGCTTTCATGCAAGTTCTGTGAACAATTCTGTTAGATTTCATGTAGTGCACTTAAAATATCATACTGTTGATTTTTACTATTTGAAAAAGTACATATGGTGCCATGGTACCAGAGAAGATCAGTATAAATCTTTCATATTTTTAAACTAGAGTTTTAAATTCATCAATCTAGTTATACTTTGAGGGAATCTGCAGTTGTGACCAAATACAGATTTATTTTTATTTATTTATTTATTTTATTTTTATTTTTTTTTTATTTATTTATTTATTTATTTATTTATTTTTGTGCAAAGACAGAGGAGTTTTATTTTATTGTTTGTAATTGATGAGAAGATCCATTGGCATAATTTTGTCTGGAAAGTGATTTCATCTTAACTTTTTTTTTTTTTCTTTCTGATTCTTCAAGATGAAATAAAAATGTCTTGTATAAATTCTAGTCAATGAAAATAACACTTTTCATAGTTTTACAGCATTAGTTTAAAAAACACTGGTGAAGGATTCAAGTTAGCTCACTTGAGCTGAAAAAACATTTTGAAAGAAATACACAGTGATGATAACCAATATTTACAAACATTGAACTGCTTAACAAAAATTCTGTTAATTAAAACCACAAAAAATGCAGCTGAAACTCTTTTGCTTTCTTTTTTTCTTTTCCTGCACAATTGCCACATGGCCAAGAATTTTGTGAACAGTCTAAGACTACAAATGAGCAGCCAAAAGTTACCAGATCTGTGCAGGCAATAGTAGCCACTATTTTACAGAACTTCAAGTAATTACAGGATAGCCTCTTGGCAGCTGGATTTCACTTCACAAAAGTGATGATGCTGTACATCAGACCTGGCATGCAGTGAGGGAAAGTTCACTTGTCTCAGGTGTCCTAGAAGTTGTTCATCATTTAGATCACACTGGGAGTTGGTTAAATTCACTCCTCACTCTCCAAAGACCTTAAAGGAGCTATTAGTTCAAGGAAAATTCAAACCCTCTTAAGTCCTTTATGAAAACAAAATCAGTGTGGATTGACAGCTTGGAAGATTTAAAAATTACTATTTATCAAGTACATTTTATAGAGAAATTAGATTTCGGAAGAGTCTCCCTCTGCATCCCACTAATCAAATGTAATAAACTTTCTTTTATGATGCCCTTGGGAGGAAATACTTCACTAATGAAAAAGTCATGATTTGTATATTTTATGTTGCCTTAAGGAATGTCCAATGCTATTAAGATTGCTAGTCCCCTTCTGAAGAGTTTGGATATCGTTATTTTTGATTTATACGTACCACATATTAATGCTGGCTTGGTCTTCAGAGACATTCTTTCATATAGCTGGAACAGCATTATGTACCACTTCACTTCTTCAGGCATTTCCATCATTAAAAACTTCATTCAACTCGTGTGTGAAACAGAGGGAAGAAGTAAGGTAAATGAAGACTTGGCAGCAAAGAGCTTCTTGTGTTAGGATGTTAACACATTTGATGTGTTTATCAGATTTTGTGTTTCTGCATAACCTTTCTCCTTAACATTCACTGAGGAGTTACAGTTTGTGTTTTTGTTCTTTCCTATAACATTCTGCTTTATTGTTCCAGTGGGAAAAATCTTTGACTGAATTGTTTATTATAGTAACGGAGAGCCTTTAATGAAACTGAATGTCTGTTGACTGATGAGGATTTACTACCTCTAGTTAATGGGGGGGAAGAGATCCACTACTCTAAAATTGTGGCTCCCTCCCCATCCTTTAGAACTGCAACTCTTGTTCTATGAATCACTAAGCTAGTAAGAGGTTTTTGTCTGGATGTCAACAATATTGCCTTCATCCAACACTAATGATCTGTTTCCACATGTAACCTCTTATCTGAACAGAACCTATCAGGTTATACAAAATCCACCTTCTGTTTCCAGCTTCCAGATAACCCAACTTCTAGGAACTAACCTTGTCATATTCTGTTCCTGTTTCTGAAAGCAAATACATAGATTCTGACAAGTTAGGTGTCATGAGACAGCAGAGTCTCTTCATCACATCCCAAGAAAGTGATTAATGTTATACTGCTCTATTTTTACCAGATAATAGATGCACTGGCTGATTTCAGGACTCTTGTTATACCCAGATGTGAAGTAGCTTTTCAACTTATGATATTAGCTCTCCTATCTGCTCATATTCCTTTGAAGAAAACCTGTATTGTTTTGTAGCAACTCATCCCTCACATAGCAAAAAAGGAAGTCACCTGTGTTGCTGCTTTTCATAAGGCTACCACTAGACTATGAACTAGTTAATTTTCTGCAATCCCAAACTCCTTCAGTCCTTAGTTGTAACACTGAGTCATGAAAATACTATAATTTGTTGATGAAGTTTCATCATTTTTGAGAATCTGAATTAAAGATAGGTAGAAGGTTTTCTTCTACTTAATATTCTTTCCACCTTTATAGCATGTCCATCCTTTCTTTTTCCCATTGCAGGTCCCTATTGTTAGGCTCCAAAACATTTGTTCAGTTAAAACATATTTTTCCCATCATTAGCTTATGATTCATCACTTTTTTTTCTTTTTTTCTGCAGTGTTGCAAAAACACAGAGAATTTTCACATATTTTTTGACTTAATAATGTCTAAGCTCAAAACATTTTCTTTCAGACAGAACACCGTTAAGAGTGTAGTGTACAATCCGAGGCTGTAAATTTGAGAGAACCTTTGAGAGTTTTACACAGAGCAAGATCACATCATCATCCAAGGTTGACACAAACAGTTTTATAACTGTTTTGTAACTATTAGGTTGCATATCAAGAAATTCCTCCTCAGAACAAAGTCCTGCACATACTATAAAAGACATTTCTTAATTTAATTATTCTTTCTGATCTCCTATTTTACAAATCAGGGCAATGCTTGTTTTAAAATGCAAGAACAGTGTAACATATTCTTGGATATAAGATCCAAGCTACTCTGGCATTGAACATGAAACATAAAAATAGAAATAACTCCAAAGGCATTCGGTGATCTCTCTCTCATATTCATACATTTTTTTCTCTCTCTTTGTAAATGTCTTGCTTTTTTTTTTTTTTTTTTCTTCAGTAGGAAAGGAATATTTCAGAGGAATTTAACCTGTGGATCTTATAAAACTATATATTGTTCTAAAAATGCTAAAATTATAGATATTGACCTTCTGTTAGATAAAATATGAAAGAGAATCAGATCCTCTGCTATAGCAACAAATGCTCTGCTGTTAATATTAGTCATCTTTTTAGAGGAAAAATCAAACACCTCTCAGTTATTAGCATTAGTTTCTCCTGCAATACAAATCTTTAGTTTGTGTCATTGGTTATCACTGTAGCTTTATAGTAAACTCAACAAAGCTTCTGCAACACAGAATTTTTGCATGTAATTAGCAGACAGAATTTAGAGCTAAGATAATACGCGGGTCTGGTTAAACTTACATATTTCCGTACTCATGTGACACCAAATTTTATTCTCTACAAATGACTATGGACTTATTTTAACACCCTCAGCTGAAGAAACAAAACAAAAGAAAATCTCATCTCTCAAGAATGTGAAGGAGCTTAACAGCCTCATTCCTTCCACCAGCACAATTATTATTCCTGGAAGTGTGAGATACATTTCTAGATAAACAGATTCCCAATTAAGTACTGTAAGCCCAATGGAAAGTCATTATCACTTGATATTTTTGATAGAATTTGGCTCTTATTCAACTGTTAACCCATTATTTGGTTCATAACCAGAACATGCTTAAGAATTATTTATTCACATAACCACAACATAAAAAGTATATTTTTCTTTGTCTTTCTGATAAATCATCATTTCTATGTCTTTAGTTTTATTTCATCTTACTGTGTTCTCTTTATTTCCATGTCTTCTTTTTATTCAGAGAAAGAACTTCTAAGATCTAAGGTGCAGGATTTAAGGAGCAGTTTCCTGTTATATTTACTAGGTTTGAGCAAATATTCCTAGTGAATAATTCATTTGATACACTTAACCACTAATAAAGGTGTGCCCATGATATCTGGTCTTATCCAAATACATACTAGTTTGGATCATAATAATGAAAAGAATCAAATAAAAGGACTCCATGGGATTTTCTTTAGAAACCTTGCCGATGAAATTCTAATATGATGAGTGGTGTTTCTGTAGGATAATTTTAGAACAATCGTACCATTAATCTCTGCAAATCATATGACATCACTTTGCTTCTTGTTACTTTGTCATCTTTGTATGGAGCAAGAGGAAATGTTCCAATCTGAGACAAGAAAATGACTTGATAAAGACTTCTTTTACACTGCATTGCTAATGTGTTGTGCTTATTCATGGGTACACTGTGTAGGAGTAGGAGAAATGGTCCTGTGTATATCCAGGAAAAAATATCTAAGTTCCTTATATGTGTCATTTCTTTAAGATCGATGGGAACTCTGTGGGCAAAGAGACTACATGAGTGGACCCTTAAAGCAGGCTGAGGAGGAGGCTGTGAAGTCATTTGAAATTCAAGCACAGCTTCATCTTGGCCATTAGTCAAGATCAGGCATCTTGGGAAGGTTCCAGTTTCACAAAGTAGCCTCTGTGAAAGTCCTTTAAAGATATTCTGTCTTAGAAGAGATCCAAACAAGTGATGCTTTTATCCATGAATCATCAGAGAATGTGAAGAATGGCAAGCCTAACTTTGTGTTTAACAATAGCCTCTGATCTGAAAAATCATGTTGGGGTGAATTCAGCAAAACATCTGTTCTGTCTCAGGATGTGGCCCTTTGAAATATCTATTTCAGCATCTGAACAAAAAATGATTATTAAAAAAAAATCGTAAATATTGAACTATTATAAATAATGAAAAATAACTTTCATTTTTGTGTCAGTATTCTCTTTAAATTGTTTAAAAATTCTAGTAAGCTTTAAATTGTGAACAATTTCCAGTCCAAATGTAAATGACTGTTAAGACTGTAGTATGCAACATGGTTGTTAGTTTTGTGAAAGACTGGTTAATCCTATGCATTAGTGCTGTGGAGTAAATGGGATGAAAGGAATTATTCCTATGTCTCATACCTGTCTACTTTACTTAGAGGTCTTCTCTTCAGACAGAGAGAAGGCCTCTCTAGGAACTGCTCTATTTTTTCTTCTGCTTTTGTGAATACTACGGAGAAATGAACAAAGCTTTGACATTTCTCCTTCTCCTCATTGTGGTCATGCCAGTCTGCTGAGGTTTTTCACAGTGTTACAGAGAAGGACCTGCTGCAATGTACTTTTTTTTCCCAGAGTACAGCAGAATTGCCTTTGTCTTGCCTTTGGGCTTCACTATGAACTGATATCTAACTGTGAATCCTAATTACCATCTCTTCATTAAAAATAATAAACTAGAATTTTAATTGTGGTATTATCTAAGATGGTAGCACAGAAGAAATGCTGTTGGGTGTATAAGCAGAGCCTGAAAATTCAAATATCTGTCTGAAGAGTGCACATATCATGCCTGACATGCAGTTCTTCCTGCCATGTGGCTCAGCACACCTATTTTCTATCCATCAAAAGGTTCTTTCATTAACATATAAGGATGGAGGGACCAGTATGCCATCTGCAAGAATAACCTACATAGCCTAAAACTAGCTTTCCATCCCTGCATGGTGAACTCCTGCTTGACAATTAGGAAGGAGTGACCCCCAGGTTGTGTGAATTATCCTGGTGCGTTATATTACAGGGTGATAGTGACTGGCATAAACCAGAAATACCTACCCTGAAGCTGCTCTCTCCTCTTTCCCAGGGGCAATGTCCTGAGAATTGTCAAGCATTATATAAGCTCAAAAAACACATGAGAATTTAGTTCATAAAGGAATAGGCACCTGAACACCAGAACACCCTTCTAATCCAGAAAGTCCATTGAACCGTGTATGAAGTAGTCTTGCTGAGAACCCAGGTTGCATTTAGTGACTTCTATAAATAATTTTATTTATTTATTTATTTATTTATTTATTTCACACTGGGTGGCTGAGGAAGCTATAGGCATTTCTCAGTTGAATAAGTTTGAGATATTATATTTTTTCCAGGATCTAGTATATTTGGATAAATTAACTTTTAAAATTGTTTAATATAGGAAATAAAAAGGCTGAAGTACAGCCTCAAATCTCTCATACATTTAAACATATGTCCTAATGAATCTTTTGGAAAGATTTAAAGAACACAAAACTGCCCATTCCCTGCTGTGAAAAATCATTTCCTGGACTTTACTACAGATAAATTCTTTATAACATTGCTCTTGCCTTTTTCTCAGTGACATCTGTGGAAGCAAAGGTTAGATAAATTGATGTATAAATAGAACCTGTATCTTCTACTGGAATCATATACCAGGAAACAACAGATTATAAGCTGTGCAACAGACATTGAGATATAAGGAACCTGCTCATGTACAGTTTTACAACTGGGATGACAGTCAGTATCCATCTGAAGGAAATTTAGCAGCAGAGTGAAAGTCCAAAGCAGAGATGGTCATGCCTATGTCCTGACTTATTTGCTATTTAAAGGGAGCTTCTGAGTGGTCCCACGACCTTCTAAAATTCTCAAACATAATTTTAGCCCCACTTCAAGAAAATCATCCAGAAGAGGATTTTAGTGCTTGACACTTCTGTACAGCAGAGAAAGAACTCAAGAACAACAGAGAGAGATTGGGAAAGACTCAGTTATGTGCACTGCCTAATTTGCTATAGCTACTTCCTTCCCCTTGTTGTAATTCTGTCACTGTGACATCTGTGCCTACCCTATAAGACTGGGCCCATGTTCACATAAAAAAAAAAAATTACCAGTTTACCAAAATATTATTCCATTTCATACTGTCTTCTCAGAAAACTTCCTTTCAGCCCTGCACAGGTAACAGTTCCCTCTCTTATCCTGGGTGGAACCTGAAAATGCAATATGAATGCTGACCTTACTGCTGTTTTGTGCGCCCATGTAAGAGTCTCTTTGCAAGTTGTTTCCAAACACATTCAAATTGTGCAAGTGGCAAACAGCTGTAAATACAATGGGATCCAATTTCATTCCATTCACTTCTAGTCCTCCATCAAAGCAGGTGAAAAATCCTGAAGTCTCCATACGTCTAGGTCATGCAGGCGTGCCCAGCAACATATTAAATTTCCATGCATGTATGGACTTAAAGTTCTGTTGCATCTGTTCCTAAACTGATATTGTCAAATTTGCTGTCTGAACAGCATACAAGTCTGGTTTGCATATGACGAGAGGATTGCTTTCCTGTGTGTTGTAGTTGTACAGTGTAGTTTATCAATCTGATAATCATTCTTTTACTTTTTTTTTTTTTCCTCTTTTTTTTTTTTCCTCTGAAAAGTGTCGCAAATGTCATTCTGGGTGTAATGAGAAGTAAGTGGATGGCACAAACCTTGTTTGTAATATTCTTTACACATATATTGAACCCACCCACGTGCCTGCGGTGGAAAAACGAGTCCAGTGCACTGTGGACACAACAGTGATTTTTTCTTCATGTAAAATACAGATTGCATGTCATATGGAAGGGTGCAGTAAAACTGCCATAGGAATGCCAAAATATTATTTTGTTTGTTTGTTTGTTTGTTTTTGTTTTTGTTTTTTCCTCTAAACATTGAGCCTGCTATAAATGATAAAAAATGGATAAATTCAGGAACAAGTTAAAAGTATCATTTAGAAGAAATGGTGACAACTGACTAATAATGAAATAGCTGAAGGTAGATTTCAATTGCTGCTCAACACCTTGTATCCTTTACTGTTCTCAGCTGAAAATAAAGGCAATGGGGAAATAGAAAAAACACACACCAGAACTCAAAGATTGTTTCTCTAGAAAAAGTTAAAACAAAATCTTTCAGCTGCCTTCTCATAGTATGAAATTTAGTGATTTCTTATTTGACTATATATCTTTGTCCAGTAGTAGTAGTATATATTTAGTCCAAATATATAAAAACCTTAAATACAATCTTAATTCTTTCAAAGGCTACTACACCAATATCTAATTTTTGAATCACGTCATTTTCAGCTTTAGGAAGAGAAATACCTGTCACAAAGAAAAACCAATGTGGACGTTGCATTTTCCCTCTTCTCTATCCTTTAAGCAATGAATTTAAACATTGTCTAATATCCTACACAGACTGGTGGTTCCATATCACATTGGGTTTAACAAGTTTAGGGCATAGCCCTGGGTGTAAGAGTCAAGCAGAGTCAAAACTTCAAAGCAAAACTTCTTTGAAAGCATTATGTTTCATATAGTTCTTAGTCAAGCAATACATATTTTTAAAGAAGTTTTTTCTTGCTCGTATACTTTCAGGTCACTCCCAAATTTGTGTGATATTCAGGTTCACCCAGTGTCCTGGTTTCAGGTAGGACAGAGTTAATTTTCCTCCTAGTAGCTGGCAGGGTGCTATGTTTTGGATTAGGATGAGAAGAGCGCTGATAACATGCTGATGTTTTAATTGTTGTAGAGCAATGCTTACACCAAGCCAAGGACTTTTCAGCTTCTCGCTCTGTCCTGCTAGCGAGCAGGCTGGGGGTGCAGCAGGAGCTGGGAGGGGACAGACCCAGGACAGCTGACCCAAACTGGCCAAAGGGGTATTCCATACCATCTGACGTCATGCTGAACAATATATAGGGGTGGCTAGCCGGGGTGGGGGGGCCGGCTGCTCGGGGATAGGCTGGGCATCGGTCAGCGGGTGGTGAGCAATTGCATTGTGCATCACTTTGTACACATTATTACTATTATTATTATTATTATTATTATTATTATTATTGTTATTATTTTCTCTGTCTTAATAAACTGTCCTTATCTCAACTCACAGGCTTCACTTTCCCGTTTCTCTCCCCCATCCCGGAGAGGGAGGGGGGAGGGTGAGCGAACGGCTGTGTGGTGTTTGGCTGCCAGCCGGGCTAAACCACAACACCCAGCAATGATGAATATGCAAAATTGAACTCCAGTTTTAACATCCATTGAAATCAACAATGTGATAAGTCATGCAATATCAAAATACATTTGAATAAAGTTTGGATTAAAAGAATAGAGGGGATCTTATTGCCTGTGCTTATACTCTGTGGGTGAACTATACTGATGTCATTGCAGATAGGTGAATGGCTAACACTTTTTAAAAGTATTTTTGATGAGAAAGCCTCCAGTTTTCCCAAACTATCTGTTCCAATGCCTTGTCTCTAACCTGAATCCTTCCTGTTGAAATTTAAGACTATTTCTTCTCTTCTCCATATCTGCAATGGAGAACAGATTATTTCTGATGAGTGCTTACAAGAACAGGACAGATGGTATCTTTGTCTTCTTATTTTGCATGTTATGTGCCTTGCAGGAGAAGGATTAACTCAGATACATATCTGGTGACAGAAGAGGCCTACTTCCCAGGGAGCAGCTGAGTCTGGCATGCTCATGGAAACTGTATGCTGTGGCAAGCAGAAGAAGGGAGTGAGAAAGTCGCTTGAAGTCTGTATGAGTCTGAGAGTGGAAGAGAACCTGAGCTGCTGAGAACAGGGAGCAGACAGGAAAGTTTCAGAGGTGTTGGAGAGGGAGCATAGGTGGTTAGGCATGATTTGTTGTGATTTACTCACTGACTGGGCTGGAAGCAAGGATGCAGCAGGCTGTGAGAGACAGCACTGCATATAAATCCTATAAATTTTCATTCTGTCTGTATTTTAAAAGCCAGGAATAAGAGCTAATAGCTGATTAATCCCTGTTTTTTTGTTTTGTTTTGTTTTGTGTTTTTTTTTTTTTTTTGTGTGTGTGTGTGTGTTTTTTGTTTGTTTGTTTAAGAACCGTGTATTCTTCATGTGTTCTGTTCATCAGTACAGCTGGTTATACCTGTATTTTGTACTTCCACTATCTAATCTACTCTTATTTCTGTATTCCTGTTTGTTCCAGGATCCAGGTATATAATGATAACCCAGAAATGAATCAGAGTCAAGGCAGACACCTTTTTATCAGTGGACCAGCTCTTCTCCAGCAAAATTATCCAGTCCGGTTTGAATATTAGAGTAGTTCTCTCTTTACTCTTTTTCTGTGGTTTCCTTATGGGGATGTCATATGAGATAGCATCTAAAGTCACCATGATGTCTTAAGTTTTCTATTCTTTTCTGAATTTGAGGCTAATGAATATCACTGACTATTCAGTGACATCTGGGCCACCCAGGTACTTTGGAAGCTCATGCACTCCACCTATAGGCTCTTGGACGTTTTCAACTATCAATGGTGTTATTGTTTAGATGCTGGCCTCAGCTGTCTGTTTCAAAATCTACTTCAAATATACTCCTTTCAGGAAACAGTTTTCCTGGCCAAATTTAATTTTCCTTTTGAAATATTTGGTTATTCCTATTATATTGTCATGTGTTCCCCTCCTGGTTATTGTCATTTCACTCGTGTCTAACATGAATTTCTTAGTTCGTTCAATCTTTTATCCATCCACCAACACAAAGTGAATTTTTATTAATGTCAGGCAATACAATCTTCCTTTAACTCTGACCGTCCTATATGGCATGGACAAATTTTTGTTTCTTCATTGTGTGATATATTTTCTTTGACTGATGTAAGTCAGACTAAGTGTATCTTAGTTTGATTCTTGTCCATACTCAGCTGCTTGATTTGGTTACTCACTTTGTCACAGATACAAGGATTCTACTGGATATGTAAAGTAGCTCTTAAGTAATACATGTACCTCACATTTAGCTTTCTTTTGCATAGCAGCTAAATCATATATGCATGAATTCCTGTTTTTCAAGCTTTTGTGAGTAATATAATACTGTAAACTCCAGAATTGGCCTGTGTAGCACTGCTTTCTCCTTGCTTTGTAGCTTACATGTGACATCTATTAATACTCGCCTATTCAAAAGCCTATTTCCTGGTCAGAAAAGGAAAGCAATGCTTTGATATAATTTGTTCCTGACAAATGTACATTGACTCTCATTCTTCTTGTTTTCTTCACCCTTTTTACAAGTAGCTTGCTTTAAACATATATATATATATATTCTGAGGAATAAAATCAAACTTCTCCAGATTCTTTTTTCTGTTATGTACAGTTTCTTTCAAAGTGTTTAATACAGTAGCTATTTTTCCAAGAGTTCTCAAAGATAACCACTAAGAGTTCTTTAATTGCATCAACCTGTATCGTAGGTTGAAGTTCATCAGATCACATAGATTTAACTTATCTAAGTACTCTGCAACTTATGTCTTTCCTTTTCCATGATGAGATCTTCCCTCTTTGTTGCTGGTATTAATTATGCTAGGCACTTCTCCTTAATGGATGTTTTTACTGCAGACTGATGCAAAAAAAGTCATTAAAAGCTGCAGACTTCTTTGTGTTATCTGTGCATAACTTTTCTTCTTGATTAAGAGCAGAACAATGCTTTCTTTGGTCTTCCTCTTTACTTAGAAAGTGATTTCTTGTCATTCTTATGCCTTTTGCTAATTGCATCTCATTTGTGTCTTGACCTTTTAGTGTTTTTTTTTGTTTGTTTGTTTTTTGTTTTTCTTCCATGCATAGGCTTTATTTTTGTCATCAGTAATCTGTCCTAATATTCAGTTTCTGAATATTTCCTTCTTTTATTTAAGGCCAATGGAGAACTCATGGTTTAGCCAAGCTGATTTCTTACTAACTTTTCTATATTTTTTTTTCTGACTTTCTGCTCAATATTATTTCTGAGGAATTGACAGCTTTTCACAAATTTCCTTTTTCCTTAGTCTTACCTACTAAAAGAACTACTTAGTACTGAATTTCCAAGCTTATTCAAGTTCACTTTTATGAGTATATCCATCTTTGCAGTTGTTGTGGTTTAGCCCGGCTGGCAGCCAAACACCACACAGCCGTTCGCTCACCCTCCCCCCTCCCTCTCCGGGATGGGGGAGAGAAACGGGAAAGTGAAGCCTGTGAGTTGAGATAAGGACAGTTTATTAAGACAGGGAAAATAATAACAATAATAATAATAATAATAATAATAATAATAGTAATAATGTGTACAAAGTGATGCACAATGCAATTGCTCACCACCCGTTGACCGATGCCCAGCCTATCCCCGAGCAGCCGGCCCCCCCACCCCGGCTAGCCACCCCTATATATTGTTCAGCATGACGTCAGATGGTATGGAATACCCCTTTGGCCAGTTTGGGTCAGCTGTCCTGGGTCTGTCCCCTCCCAGCTCCTGCTGCACCCCCAGCCTGCTCGCTAGCAGGACAGAGCGAGAAGCTGAAAAGTCCTTGGCTTGGTGTAAGCATTGCTCTACAACAATTAAAACATCAGCATGTTATCAGCGCTCTTCTCATCCTAATCCAAAACATAGCACCCTGCCAGCTACTAGGAGGGAAATTAACTCTGTCCTACCTGAAACCAGGACAGATATCCACCCCTTATTCCATACCATTTATGTCATGCTCAGGTTACACTCTTTCCAATACCTTCTAATTAGTCACCATTTTCATCTATGATATATAGCAACCATGGTAGTGATGACATACAGTGTTATATGATAATTAACATACTACAATTCAACTCATGGGCTATTCTCACCCAGTATTAGGTCCCCTTGAGGTACACACCGAACCTCCCCATTCTTTTGCATTACCCACCAAGTGCATCCAGGTCCCTGGGCAAAAGCAATCCCACGAATGGGCTTGCCTTTTCCTGAGGCAGGAGTAGCCCAGACTGTCTTACCCAGCATGTTTCTTACGTGCACTACAGGAACTTTACCCCCTTCTACAGTGCGTAACAGGTTTGATTGGGCAGGTCCAGCTCGGTTGGCAGATCCTCTAGTATTGACTAACCAGGTGGCCTTTGCCAAATGTGTTTCCCAATTTTTGAATGTCCCAGCACCCATCGCTTTCAGTGTAGTCTTTAACAGTCCATTGTATCGTTCAACTTTCCCGGAGGCTGGTGCATGATAAGGGATGTGATACACCCACTCAATACCATGTTCTTTGGCCCAAGTGTCTATAAGGTTGTTTCGGAAATGAGTCCCATTGTCTGACTCAATTCTTTCTGGGGTGCCATGTCGCCATAGGACTTGCTTTTCAAGGCCCAGGATAGTGTTCCGGGCGGTGGCATGGGGCACAGGATATGTTTCCAGCCATCCGGTGGTTGCTTCCACCATTGTAAGTACGTGGCGCTTGCCGTTGCGGGTTTGGGGGAGTGTGATGTAATCAATCTGCCAGGCCTCTCCATATTTGTATTTCAGCCATCGTCCTCCATACCAGAGAGGCTTTGACCGTTTGGCTTGTTTAATTGCAGCACATGTTTCACAATCATGAATAACCTGTGCTATAGTGTCCATGGTCAGGTCCACCCCTCGGTCACGAGCCCATCTGTATGTTGCATCTCTACCTTGATGGCCTGAGGTGTCATGGGCCCATCGGGCTATAAATAATTCACCTTTATGTTGCCAGTCCAGGTCCACCTGAGCCACTTCAATCTTAGCAGCCTGATCCACCTGCTGGTTGTTTTGATGTTCTTCAGTAGCCCGATTCTTGGGCACATGAGCATCTACATGGCGTACCTTTACAACCAGGTTCTCTACCCGGGCAGCAATATCTTGCCACAATGCAGCAGCCCAGATGGGTTTGCCCCGGCGTTCCCAGTTGTTCTGCTTCCATTGCTGTAGCCACCCCCACAGGGCATTTGCTACCATCCATGAATCAGTGTAGAGATAGAGAACTGGCCACTTTTCTCGTTCAGCAATATCTAAGGCCAGCTGAACAGCTTTCACTTCTGCAAACTGACTCGATTCACCTTCTCCCTCAGCAGCTTCTGCAACTCGTCGTGTAGGACTCCATACGGCAGCTTTCCATCTCCGATGCTTTCCCACCATACGACAGGACCCATCAGTGAACAGGGCGTATTTCTTCTCATTTTCTGGTAGCTTGTTGTACAGTGGGGCTTCTTCAGCACGGACCACCTCCTCCTCTGCTGATATCCCAAAGTACTTGCCTTCTGGCCAGTCCATAATCACTTCCAGGATTCCTGGGCGACTGGGGTTTCCTATTCGAGCCCGCTGAGTAATCAGTGCAACCCACTTGCTCCATGTAGCATCAGTTGCATGATGTGTAGAGGGGACCCTTCCTTTGAACATCCAACCCAGTACCGGCAGTCGGGGTGCCAGAAGGAGCTGCGCTTCAGTACCGATCACTTCCGAAGCAGATCGAACTCCCTCATATGCTGCCAATATCTCCTTTTCGGTTGGAGTATAGCGGGCCTCAGATCCTCTGTATCCCCGACTCCAAAACCCCAGGGGTCGACCTCGAGTTTCCCCAGGTTCTTTCTGCCAGAGGCTCCAGGTGGGACCATTCTCCCCGGCTGCGGTGTAGAGCACATTCTTTACGTCTGGTCCTGTTCGGACTGGCCCAAGGGCTACTGCATGAACTATTTCCTGCTTAATTTGTTCAAAGGCTTGTCGTTGCTCAGGGCCCCATTCAAAAGCATTCTTCTTACGAGTTACTTGGTAGAGCGGGTTTACAATCAGACTGTAATTTGGAATATGCATTCTCCAAAACCCCACGACACCTAGGAAAGTTTGTGTTTCCTTTTTGCTAGTTGGTGGAGACATAGCTGTTATTTTGTTGATCACATCCATTGGGATTTGACGACGTCCATCTTGCCATTTTATTCCTAAAAACTGGATCTCTCGTGCAGGTCCTTTGACTTTATTTTGTTTTATGGCAAAACCGGCCTTCAGAAGGATTTGGACTATTTTCTTCCCTTTCTCGAAAACTTCCTCTGCCGTGTCACCCCACACAATGATGTCATCGATGTACTGCAGGTGTTCAGGAGCCTCCCCCTGCTCCAGCGCAGACTGGATCAGTCCATGGCAAATGGTAGGGCTATGTTTCCACCCCTGGGGCAGCCGATTCCACGTATATTGGACTCCCCTCCAAGTGAAAGCAAACTGTGGCCTGCACTCTGCTGCTAGAGGGATGGAGAAAAATGCATTAGCAATATCAATTGTGGCATACCACTTGGCTGCCTTTGATTCCAGTTCGTACTGGAGTTCTAGCATGTCCGGCACTGCAGCACTCAGTGGTGGCGTGACTTCGTTCAGGCCACGATAGTCCACTGTTAGTCTCCACTCACCATTAGACTTTCGCACTGGCCATATGGGACTATTAAAAGGTGAATGGGTCTTGCTGATCACTCCTTGGCTCTCCAGTTGACGAATTAGCTCGTGGATGGGAATCAGGGAGTCTCGGTTGGTGCGATATTGCCGCCGGTGCACAGTTGTGGTAGCGATTGGCACTTGCTGTTCTTCAACCCTCAGCAGCCCCACAACAGAAGGGTCCTCTGAGAGACCGGGCAAGGTAGACAACTGTTTAATGTCCTCTGTCTCTAAGGCAGCTATGCCAAAAGCCCAGCGGAACCCTTTTGGGTCCTTGAAATATCCTCTTCTAAGATAGTCTATGCCAAGGATGCACGGAGCATCCGGGCCAGTCACAATACGGTGCTTTTGCCACTCATTTCCAGTTAGACTCACTTCAGCTTCCAATACAGTTAACTGCTGGGATCCCCCTGTCACGCCATAAATACAGATGGGCTCTGGCCCTTTACAGCTTGATGGCATTAGAGTACATTGTGCACCGGTGTCTACTAAAGCCTTATACTTCTGTGCGTCAGACGTGCCAGGCCATCGAATCCACACAGTCCAATAAACTCGGTTGTCCCTTTCCTCCCCCTGGCTGGAGGCAGGGCCCCTCTAGTCCTGGTCAGAATCTTCGTTTCTGTGTTTAAAAGACTGCCTGCTAGAAGTTGGAGCAGCAAACTTTTCAGAGAACCCCTTTCTCCCGATTGTTTTCTTTTGTAACTCACGTACCCGTGCCTCTAGGGTCTCAGTAGATTTTCCATCCCATTTTCTCATGTCCTCTCCATGGTCACGTAGGTAGAACCACAGGGTGGCGCGGGGTGTGTACCCGCCATATTGTCTTCTTTGCACGGATGCGCGTTTACCCCTAATAGCCGAGACGCTGGTTCGTACAGGTGGGGAAGAAAATACACTCTCTTTAAGTTGGTGGACCTCTTCAAAAAGTTTCTCCAAAGTATTCTCCTTTAGTTGGTGGCCACTGGTTCGTTCAGGTGGGGGGGAATATAAATTCTCTTTAAGTTGGTGGACCTCTTCAAAAAGTTTCTCCAAAGTATTCTCTTTTAGTTGGTGGCCACTGGTTTGTTCAGGTGGGGGGGAAGATAAATTCTCTTTAAGTTGGTGGAACTCTTCAGAGAGTTTCTCCACAGCCGAGACGCAGGCCTGTAGGGAAGAGGAGAGATTTCCTTCGTACTGCCGGAGTTGTTTAGCCATGTCACCCACTGTGGGATCTTCACCGTCTTTCCAGGATATTATTGCCAATGTGCTGGCCCATGTTGATGGTGCATTATGTACAAACTTCCGCCATATGGGTCGAGTACACTGGACGTCATCTGGATCTGTGGATGTTTGTGCGTCGTCTAGGTCCTTATAAATTACTTCCCGTACGGCTAATTCCCTCAGGTACTGGATTCCCTTCTCCATGGTGGTCCACTTGACTGGTAGACATACAAGTTCTTCCTTGTAGGGATACCTTCCCTTCACAGCTAACAGGAGACGCCTCCAGAGGCTGTGAGATCGTGCTCCATCTCCAATTGCTTTGTCAATGCTTGCATCTCTAGCAAGGGATCCCAACCGCTTGGCTTCCCTGCCCTCTAATGCCACACCATTGGCTCCAGTGTCCCAGCACCGGAGCAGCCAGGTGACAAGCTGTTCACCTATACAGCGACCAAAATCTTTTCGCACATCTCGTAGCTCACGCTGGTATAGGGTTCGGGTAGTTACTGTTGATTTTTCAACATCCTCATCCTCATCTTCATCCTCCTGCACACTTGATGGCCCAGCCTCGTCTTCTCCACGCCCAGACTTAGCAGAAGACTTTCTGCGTTCTAAACGACCTGAGTCTCTATACCATTTTTTCACCTTTTCTACAGGGGCAACTTGCACTGCTACAGCTCGCCTCTCCGACCCAGCCACAGGGTCTGCCACAAGGGTTGGAATACCCTCTGCAGGGGCAACTTGCACTGCTACAGTTCGTTTCTCCGACCCAGCCACAGGGTCTGCCACAGGGGTTGGAGTACCCTCTGCAGGGGCAACTTGCACTGCTACAGTTCGTTTCTCTGACCCAGCCACAGGAGTGGGAACGGCTGCGGGAGCTGGAACGGCTGTGGGTGCCGGGACGGCTGCAGGAGCTGGAGCTGGAACGGCTACGGGAGCTGGAACGGCTGCGGGAGCTGGAGCTGGAACGGCTGCGGGAGCTGGAGCTGGAACGGCTGCGGGAGCTGGAACGGCTGCAGGAGCTGGAGCTGGAACGGCTGCGGGAGCTGGAGCTGGAACGGCTGCGGGAGCTGGAGCTGGAACGGCTGCGGGAGCTGGAACGGCTGCAGGAGCCGAAACCGGGACGGCTGCGGGAGCTGGAGCTGGAACGGCTGCGGGAGCTGGAACGGCTGTGGGAGCTGGAACCGGGACGGCTGCGGGAGCTGGAGCTGGAACGGCTGCGGGAGCTGGAGCTGGAACGGCTGTGGGAGCTGGAGCTGGAACGGCTGCGGGAGCTGGAACGGCTGCAGGAGCCGAAACCGGGACGGCTGCGGGAGCTGGAGCTGGAACGGCTGTGGGAGCTGGAACCGGGACGGCTGCGGGAGCTGGAGCTGGAACGGCTGCGGGAGCTGTCACTAGGTTGATAGTAGCATCAATTGCAGCTCGATAGGCACAGGCCAGACCCCAGCACGCCACAGCGATTTGTGTCACTTCGGAACTGCCGGAGTCATGACACCTTTTTTTCAAGCATTCTACCAGTTTTTTAGGATTTTGCAGTTGTTCAGGGGTGAACGTCCAAAACACTGGAGGTGCCCACTGCCCTAGAAACCTGCCCATATCCTCCCACACTCCCTGCCACTCGCAAATATCCCGCCTCAAGACAGATCTCCGGATGAGATTCCTAAGTAGTTGTTTAACCTTAAACAAAACCTGAAGCGCATTCAGGAGACATAACAACAAGAACATGCTGGTCTGAGTATCCCAAGGATATTCAACATCTTGGAGAGCTACCGTAACTAGCTCGGGGGATAAGAGGGTGGTGAAGGAGGAAGGGAGAGTGAACAGGTAGGAGAAAATATCTTCCCCTGTCCCCTCCAGAGATTGACTCCCTGATGAAAAAAGGCAATAGGTGTAATTGCTAATAGTTTCCGAGATATGGTTTCCGAAGTATAGAGTCGACGACAGTGCTGAGTACAAATACCAGGTTAGAGTCATGACCAGATATTTCATCATTTCATAAGCCATCGTTACACCACACAGTACCATAACAATCTTGAACCAGGGCCCGGAAAGGATAAACAGCATGACAGGGAGCACATACAGAAAGTAACTTGCTATAAAACTCAATTTGGGAAACAGGTATAGCAGACTTGAGATGAAAGCAATCAACATTGTGACTAGCAACTATTAAGCAGGTCGAATACTTATACCAATTTTAGTTTAACACACTCGGGTCAAATCTGTCGATATCTCAACCCTTTGGGCCCCACGTTGGGCGCCAAATGGACTGTTGTGGTTTAGCCCGGCTGGCAGCCAAACACCACACAGCCGTTCGCTCACCCTCCCCCCTCCCTCTCCGGGATGGGGGAGAGAAACGGGAAAGTGAAGCCTGTGAGTTGAGATAAGGACAGTTTATTAAGACAGGGAAAATAATAACAATAATAATAATAATAATAATAATAATAGTAATAATGTGTACAAAGTGATGCACAATGCAATTGCTCACCACCCGTTGACCGATGCCCAGCCTATCCCCGAGCAGCCGGCCCCCCCACCCCGGCTAGCCACCCCTATATATTGTTCAGCATGACGTCAGATGGTATGGAATACCCCTTTGGCCAGTTTGGGTCAGCTGTCCTGGGTCTGTCCCCTCCCAGCTCCTGCTGCACCCCCAGCCTGCTCGCTAGCAGGACAGAGCGAGAAGCTGAAAAGTCCTTGGCTTGGTGTAAGCATTGCTCTACAACAATTAAAACATCAGCATGTTATCAGCGCTCTTCTCATCCTAATCCAAAACATAGCACCCTGCCAGCTACTAGGAGGGAAATTAACTCTGTCCTACCTGAAACCAGGACAGCAGTCTGAGGCAACTCAGGAGGAGTAATGGGTAACTCTTTGTGACCTAATAATATTTACATTATGTTGTATTTCTTGACAATGAAAATATTAGAAATAAAGTTCTTTAAATGTCCTGTATCAGTGAAAACTTGACATTTTTGCAATCCTTTTCTTTTTTATTTCAGTCACTTTTACTGCCACAGTTTGATTTTAGTTCTATGAAGCACATAAACTACTAAATAAACTTCTTTTTATTTATTTATTTTTTTAACAGAGAATGTCACCAACTAGGCCAATTCATACTTTTTTTCCAAGCTCTTTTTTAGAAGGCATGTGAACAAATATTTTGGCCTCAGGGCACCTGCTCTGATATTAGTTGTGAGGACAGAAATATGTTATTACCAAAAATAATCTTGCCTTTGGTTCTTTTTAGAATTTATTTTTGAATTATATGTGCTCTACAAAATTCTAGGTACATTTGCAGGCATGGATATCTGAGACAATAATTGCCCAACTGACTGTTTGTGAACAGCATAGCTATAGGGGTGACTTATATATGTAATAGAAATAAATTGCACATAAATGTCTACATTTGTGATAGTAATTTCTTGAGCCTGCGATGTGTGTTTATATATATCCAACCTTGCTTTTCAAGGGGCTATTCTCAGTTGAGAAAGGAATTTAAGGTTATTCTCGCCCAGGTGGCAAGGTAATAATTTCTTTTCCTTGATGTTTGGATATCTTCTATGATATGAGATCCCCAAAACAAAACAAAACAAAACAAAAAAATCTGCTGGAAGTTATATAACAAAGATCAGAGAGCATCTTTATTTCATGTTAGGTATTCACTTTACTGTGCTGGATGCAGCAGTGAATCCGTTGAGAATTTTTCATTACAGATACATACCAAAAGAAGGCACGAAATATATTACCTATATTAAAAAGTTCAGGTTGAATTAAAATGAAAACTACCATACTTAACATTTTAAATGAATAAGTCAGAACGGTCTTTGGTTCCAGGCAAGGGTTCTTACTGACTTTTTGAGTTGCAAGAAAGTTTGGCCAGTTGCTTCTGGTCCCTATGAATACCTTTGTTCATTCTCTCTGAAAGCTGGCTGTGGCTGTTCCCTGCTCCCCACCATACTCTCTACTTGTGTTTGACTCTCTCACTGCTCCTATTGCACAGGTTGCTCCTGTAGATCCTTTGGGTCCTTCTCTCCCACACTCAGCTGTTTACCAGGAAAGCAGTCTCTCTTCTAAGGGTCAGTATAACCCATTCACTTTTCTAACAAGATACAACAGGCAAACTGAGATCAAACCAGTCTAACAATCTGTCACATTGCTCAAAGTCTTTCTAGCTCATTAGAAAATATAAAGTCCTTACCAGTACCATATTTCCTGATTTCTGCCTTATTATAAAGTTGAAATGTCTACATGTTATTGCTTGTGGGAGAAGAAAAAATCGAGAATGAAAATATTCTTTTTAGTGGACTCCTTGTATCACAATGCATACAAAGAGATCAGGGCCACTTGGAAAATCCTAGAAACAAGTCAAGTTATTGTATTTGTTTGGTATGCTTATCACCTGTACCTGGAAACAGACAACTAGGACAGAACAAGGACAGAGAGCTGTTCAGTAGCACAGGAGCTGCATTTGTGTTTTAAGTTCTGAGTCAATCCAGGAAAAAAGCAGAAGGAAAAGAAATGTGTAAGTATGGGGAATGGATAGTATAGCATACATAGTATATACATAGTATAGGGCTATGTAACTAGTAGTTTATGCATAAAGCATATAGTTCAGCTATCCTTAACTCATGAGAAAACAAGGTATACTTAGCTACTCTTTAGCTTATTGAGTGGTTTAAGTGGTTTAAGTTATTTTTTGTTGTTGTTGTTTGTGAACACTTCTGTGTGCAAAGAAGGATTATAAGGTGCTGGAACACTTAAATACTGTCATTTCATCAAGTCATAGAAACTCCAGGTGAAACATAAATGAAGGTACAATGTAACGTTTCTCTGGAGACCAAGGAAAGCATCCCTGCGAGGAATGGGCAGCTGTGTCACCACTGTGTCACCTAGAAAATAGCACAAACAAGAACAGAAACATTTTGTATGTGAGATTTATACAGTGATGGCAGAGGCTCTAACTGATACCTTCGTGAGGAAAAACAAATGAAAGGACAGTGTGATGCTCACAGTGGGCCCTTCAGTTGGGGAAGAAAATACACTCTTCCAGCAGGACTGGCTATTTTAGATAGCATTAAACATGGGAAAAAGGAAGATGAATTGTCAGGGAATTAGACCTAATATTTCCTAAGGCTCTTTTCATATGAAGATCCTCACTATCTATAGCTTCGATCCACCAATCTGTTCCCTTTGTATGAAATTACTTGTTAATGCAGGTGTAGTCTTAAAGAGGCAACAATATCTGAGTGGAAGTGAAGAAGCTGAAAGGGTACAGGTGCTGTAGACTGGGAGAACTTGCATTGTCAGCTGCTATGATTGCATCCAGAAAACCTCATTTATCCATTCTTAATTACATCTAAAATTAGTTTGGTATTTCTGACATACATTTCGCTGTTCTGAAAGTGCAAGTACCTGCATGATATATTCACATTCACAGGGCTGCAGCAGCTGACTGAAGGAAGCTCTTCCTCATCTATGCGGCCTCAGGGACTATCTAAAGCAGCACATCTGAATCACTTTAGCTTTTGTGTCAGTCAGAATCAATTAACACCTCTTCCACCTCATCACAAAGCACAACTCCACACCATGTGTTGCAAATCTTGTTTTTCAGTTGTGTATGGATAATAAATTAAGAACTGATTGGCTAAAGTAATATACTGCTCTGCCTTGAAACATAAAAGGAATACTGAATAAATTCATATTAATTAGGGGAATATTTTAAGAGAATCTTATAAACAAGCTGGCTTTCATTTGAAGCCTTTTTACTTCAGTAGGTTTGATTATGCTTAATTAACATGAGATAAGTGACAGTAGAAAAATAAAACTGCTTACGTATAGCAACACTAGAATAAAGAAATAACATTTCTAAATTGAAATTTAAACCTGATATTAGTGCTGAAAAAAGATTATTTCAAATAGCTGAGAACTAGCATGTATCACTGTCAAAAGGGAAATGAATGCTATAGTATATTCCCATGGATTCATTGACAATTTATAAACATAGTTTCAAACTGGAAAAAAAAATCTTTCTTATTATTTGCCACTGTAAACTGTTCCTTACCCTTGTTCTACTGGGTAATTGAGAAATGGTTCAAAAAAACAGATAGGATGAATACTATCTTTATCTAAATATTTTAATATATCTTAATGCTTGAAATTTCATAGGTCTGTGGAAAATAAACTAAACCATAGGCAAAATAAACAAAACACTGTCCTAATTTAATTGCAGTGAGACACTTCAATACAATGAACATTGAGTCTTTCAGTTTTGATATCTTCTTGTGATCAATAAACAATTATAATCTTTGCTTTCTTTCATTGTTAGTTTTGCTCTATAGGAGTAAAGTATAACATTTAATGCAGCCCAGTGAGTGGTGTTGTTCTGTATTGTTTTACACTGTTTAGCTATTATGATTTTTTAATTTTTATTTTTTAAATTTTGTGGATGATTTCATCATATGTCCTTGGATAAAGATTTTTTCCCCCTAAAAATGTAGACTGTATTTCACTTCTCTAGCTGAGTTGGCAATTCTAGGAGTGTTATATGGTACAAAACATGTATATGTGATATAGTGAAAACAGCTTTGCACTAAAAAGTAGTGCAAAATCAAAACATTTTTTAAATAAAAAAAGCATATACTAAATAAGTTCATCTAATAGCTGTCTTATAAAGCCTGTTACACTCTATAAACACTTTATGATCACTTTGAGCTTGTTTTTCAAATAGGTTTTATCTTGTTCCTCACAAATAATTCCTCAAAAGAAGAAGACTGAGTCAAAAAATTTAATGTCGGGCTGCAAAAACAGGCTTTGTTCTTAGGATGGTAATTCATTCTTCCCTCCCCTACCAACAGTGGTCTTCCAGAAATACATAAGTACAATTCAGCTAAGAATCTCATGTGTTGCGGCTGCATCTAGTTATTCTTCTTTGCTTTTCTGAGTTTTGTTTTGTTGTTGTCTTAATTGTCTTGGGGGGGGGGGGTAGTTGTGTTTGAATTCAGGCCTCTTTTTAGGGATGAAGAACAATAAACATTTATATTAGTCATGTTAAAACACCGCTATGTTTGAAGAATAATCAAGTTGCATACTCTGTTTTCTATTTATGTATTTATTTATTTATAGCACAATGACATATTGTTTTTTCCTCATTGCTGACACAGTCAGTACACAGCAAGACTGCACTTTGGGTCAGGATAACATAATTTGTCACCCTCTCATAATCAAGGTACCTATAAAGATTTCATTCATGTCAATACCTTTGATAGGTCTTTTGGGTCTACCACCCTTGCAAAATGGGACAAACCTAGCTTTACTCTTGTATGTAAAGCAGGGATTATTAAATGGGAAAAAGCTGAGAAAATAAGAGTTTTTAGATGTTATTTAAGATTTTTCACTCAAAAAAATGTTTCTGTTCAAAAACAAATATTGACATTAGAAATATTTTTGTAGTGACTTGAAGCATTCGTCTCAGGCCCCACTTCTTTTCTAGCAGCTGGATTCATGGAGTTAAAGCTGTGATAAACTGTTTTTCCTCTTGCTGAGTGTTAGTGTATTGTAAGTCCCACTATCTTCACATAAACTGGAAAATACAATCCAGATGCCATAACCTCATAAAAAAAAAAGGGGGCGGGGGGGGGGGAACGACACTGAAGCAGCTGCATATGATATCAAGTGTTTTATTTCATGCTTTTCCTTTGTGCCTTTCATGCTTTTTCTTCATGTTCATGTTTCTGATGAAATAGACACTTTCCATGAAGCCAGCTTGCCATGAATGAGGTTGGAGAGGCTGTGAAGAGAAACAACTGCAAAAAAAATCCTGGATTTTCAGCAAAAACAGTTGATAAAACCTTGAAAATACCCCTAACTTTTTCTAGGAAAGCAATTGCTTGGCATGGAAATAAGAGAAAATCAGTCTGAAATGCTGCTATAACTAAGTAAGGTCTTATAGAAGAATTGACATTTAATGTGATGAGTTATAAACAGCTAAGAATGAGATCAGAGAATTCTATTTTCCCTAATTTTCTCAGTTTTTGAGTCTGTGAGATTTGTCTGTATTGAAAACAAAGCTCACAAAAGTATGTTTGTTTTTAAATGTTTTATCTTTGTCTCTCTATTTTTTTTCTGGTGAATAATGTTTGCATCAATTTTCAGTCTTATTTGTCACCAGAGTATGCTTACATTATCATAAGTATCATTTAAGTATGTAAAAGAAAGGTTTTGCTCTTTCTGAGCTTGAGGGTTCACTGATCTAGATACCTAGTGCAGCTGGTCTGCAATTACCTTGGAAAATATTCTTCAGTTGATGCCTCTTTTCCAGGTTGCTGACATAGCTTTTAAACTGTGTCTGGCATTAAAATCATAGCATAAAGGATAGGACTAACGTTTTTTCTAAGAAGTAAGATAATTTACTTTATGTGCTCTCGGTATTTCATGAACTAATAAGCTATCACAAATTATCTGGTATTATATATTATATATTTATTATATATATATTATTACACATGAAAATATATATATATATAATTATATATATATTATATATATATATATATTTTGGTATGAATTGTATATTTAGAACTTGCAGATAACTCTGAATGATTAGGAAGAAACTTACCTTTTCACATTCTTGACAGGACTTATTTTAGACACTGAGAACTTCAGGATTTCATAGCAAATAAGATGTTTGAGGTATTTACAATAGAGGAATAATGGGTAATGTTCCATTTGAATTGAAATAGAAATGATTCCTGATTATTTGTATCTCCCAGAAATTTCAAAAAATGAAGGAAAACTGATTTGAGGGCCAAAAAATTGCTGAAGTTGTCAGTAATAAAAAATGATTTAATGCAGTAAAGAATGCAATAAATCACGGAAAATAAAAAGGGTGAATATAAACTTTTATTCCTAAAATTATTTCATTTTTAGCTATGTATTTTGTGTATTTCTTTTTCTTTTCTTTTCTTTTCTTTTTTTTTTTTCTGTATACTATTATGAAGCTCTAAAGGAAAAATTGATTGTATAGAATGAAGAAATAAGAAGGGGATATTGATGAAATTTGCTTCCTTAACATACCAAGTAAATACCAGCCATTAGTATAATATTATGATAACTAGTTATATTAGCTTGAGGGCCCCATAATATCTGAAGTACGAAGTAGGAGGAAGAGATGAAGAATAATGCAAAACTGAAACGAAAAAGGTGTCAACGCTCTCTTTCATCTATGAATTCTGAGTGATTCAACAATGAGGCTGATCTTACAGAAAACTTTTAATTAAAAAAAAAAAGGTGAGAACAAGTACTCTAGAAAACCATATGTATTTACAATCTCAATTAGCACAAGTTTTTATAATATTGTGTTCTAGATAAATTATATAAATTAATACTTTCTTTCCCAATAGTCAAGATCTTCCATATATATTTTCTTATAGCAGAAATATGATCATTATACAGTTTGTCACAACATATTGTGAATTATCTACCTATGAAATCTTCATAGCAAATTATCAGGGAGAAGGAAATCCACTTTCAAATGTAAATATCCACATGAAGTGAAATATATTTTTGAATCTGAGTTGTTGCATTTAAAAATATTGAAGTTCCAGACCTTAAGTTTTGCAGCTACTGTAGACATTTGGGTCTCTTTTTGTTTTCTCATTCATGTCCAAACAAACTTACAAATATCATTTAATGCTGATCGCTGTATTCCCCCAAATAAAGAACCTGATAACTGTCATCTATTATATACCACAATGTATAAAATATACGTGTCCCATGAGGAAAACCTATTTTCCAGGTGTATTTATAACTATAATATTCCTGTAGTACTTCTGTTTTTATACACGTCTTCTCAAGTAAACTTTATTGACAATGTAATAAAATCACTCTATCTGTGATCCATCTTGCTTAGACTGACATTCTCATCCATTACTAGTAACTTACAGGTATAGTGAGTTAAAACATATTGCTACAGGAAAAGGTCAGCAGTGCTATCTGACATAACATTGTCTTTGTTTTTCTGAGATTTTTTTTTCACCCTATGCAAGCTGTGTTTCAGGTTGATGAGCACATTGTACATACACATTGTAGATTCAGTCTTACTGTCAGTTGCTCGGGTATAATTGACAGATGAAAAGTCTGATTGACAGATGAAAATAAGTACTGTGTTTTTTGACAGATGAAAATAAGTACTTTGTTTTTTAAGTTATGTTTTTAAGATGCAGACATTTAAGTGGGAGCTGTGATAACTCTGGGACAGATGAGTTTATCCCTTTTTTATTTTTTTTTCTGCTTCATAATTTCTGTTTTCCTAGATGTAGGTGTTATGACTTATTATTTGAGCACCTAGTTCAGGGCTATTTCTCCATACACTGAGCTGGCATAACACTCAGTCAATATAGTTTCTCTCTGTCATGGTGGCTATGAAGTCTTCATCAGCTGTTTTTTTTTTCAAATGTTTATAACTTTAACATTTTATGCATTTCATGTTAGGTCCTAGATAAAGTTGTTCAGAAATCTAATAAGTTAACATACATTTTTTTTGCTTAGATTTTCATTAGTGTACATATTTTAAAGCCTTTTCCCCCTTTAAATTCATACAGACTTGCACATAAAATATATCATAAAAGATAATAAACTTGAAATAGTTTTAGCCTCTGATAGACAAGGTATCTCCTACATATAGAAATATTAGATGTAAAGGAGAGAGGATGGTTGTACTGCACTTTATTGGATGAATGATTACCACTGAATGGGAAAAGAGAAAACCATTTAAATTAAATTGCAGAAAAGAGGGAAGAAACTACTATTTATTTGTGTGGGAATGTCAATAAAAAAAAAAAAAACAGAAAAGATATACAGACTGAATGAATCAATCCAATTTGTGAGGCAGGGAAGAAGTGTGAAGGCAAGAAAATTGATGGGAGACTTGCTTCCCTATCTGAGTTAAATCATAGAACTCACATTGCCCTGCATTCATGCTCCTCTTCATGATATTTAATGCATACACTTTGCCAAAAGTAATATGATGTAGACATTAGGTAGTAGTGACATCTCCATTTTATATTTGGGGACATAAGTTGGATAAAGGTAAGAAACCTTAGACTTCAAAATTTTGCTCAAATCTGAGAAATTTCTTCAAAGTCATTTTCTCATCCCATAAGAATTTAAATTCCTGAGCTTTTACCAAGCATTTTTTGAATGCCTAAATAGGCACCTTCACCACTGAAAAGTGCAAGATCTTGCCAGAGTGAATCAGTGAACTTTCTTTTGTATTAAACATGCTAGTGCAATTAGCAACCAAAGAATATCAGAGAAAGAATGAAGAGTAGCTTACAGCTAGATGTTAACCAAGGTGCTGTTCAGTGAGAGGGAAGATGCAGCTATGAATCCTCACAGTTTGAGAGGGGGGATGTGCATAGGTGTTTTGTGTATTTGGGGAATGTATTAACAAGCTTTTTCTAAATTTAAAGAAAGTAAAGAGGACGTTAGTACCTAACTCTGGGACCAGAGTTTGAAATATGAATCTCAAGTGGAGATAATGAGGTGATTCTGGAGATGTTTTTTCCTTCTATGCTGTTTCTTATTTTAATGGCACTGTATTCTGGAATTGCTGAATACCTTTGAGTTATCTAATTATTTCCAGGCACCACATAGACTTTTGGATACCGTTCAGAGCATTGACTAGTCTTTGAGTGGAAAACCTTACAGTTGGTTCCTGGTACATTTGGAGTTTCAACACATGTATGTGTTTTGGCCCTATTTCTACATCTCCTATTAGGAAAAGCAAGCAAACAAACAAACAAAAAACACTAGTTTGTGCTTTTGAATTTCTAGAAATTGATTTTATGGATTTTTTCTAGCTGTTATGTCACTTGTACATAAGGCAATGTCATTACGAACTGGTCCAAGAAAGTCTGACTCCCAGATGTATATTTCTCTTTAGTCTGACCTTGAATTTAAATAGTTTTTTGTTTGTTTGTTTGTTTGTTTTCCTGCAGTTGTATCTACAAGCAATTTATATTTTGTGAAGTTTAAGCTAGAAATCAAGACTTTGTTCCAAAGGTACTACTAACAGATGCAGCTGATTCTATATCTTAACTTAGCTAGACTCCAGCTGACTCCTTCTGTCATTTCTAATGTTTCACTGAAATCCCCTGCAAGATGAAGGAAACAGCCAAATGACAGCAATATCTGTGGCAGTCAGTAGCCAGAAAACAGATGTCAGGTGAAACCTCTTCACTGTGTTCTCAGAAATTTCTAGCTGTGAAATGCATCTAGGTTCTTCCAACTCATGGTTACAGAACCCGTTCAAGGTTAAAAGGTACATATCTATAAACCACAGTTTGTTCTTGGCTTTGGCTCTGTGCAAGAGAAAATACCAGATGCTACAGCCTTATGATGCTACACATGAAAAGCTAGCATGGCAAGATAAGCAATAGTAAAAGGTGATTCAAACAGTTCCATCCAGAAGAGAAGCACCTTCATATCACTGAGATCTACAGCATCTGTTCCTTAGGTCAGCATTCAATCTCATGTTTATTTTTTGACAGTGAACAAACACTTTCATACGCGTAAGAGAACGTTTGTTTTTTGGAAACAGCTTTTGTAAAACTCTTCTAAACTCATCAAGAAACTTCATATTTACCAAATGTAGGTTTCACACTTGAGGCGCTATTGTTTTTAATTCCTGCCTGCTACAAAATTAAAGGTGTCTCATAGCTAGTATTACATAGCAAATCAAGAAAGTAGAGTTCCCAGTTCTCATTTTCTTTTAACATGCCCTTGTATGTTAAGGTGTATCCTATTTTTTGTTTTTGTTGTTGTTAATGTAAAAAAATCTTTCTTTAGTAATGGTAAATGAACAAAGAATGTTTAATAACCCCTCACTGTACTGATAAATGCTTTCCTTTATGTTGGTATCTGTCAGATCCATTTAAGGATTTCATATTTCAACACCAGACAGGCTAGGAATGGTGGCCTGCTTGCATCCTAACATGAATCATCAGCCATAATATTTGGCAACGTTTGAATGTTTTGAAGCACTGTAAATCTATCTCCTTTTGTTATATGTTAAAATCTCACTTATTACTAATTTGTATTACTTTCATTTTCTTATATTTGAATATTATATCAAAATTAGTCATTCAGTGAAAAGGGGGGAAGAGATTTGCAGTGATGAAGATGCTTCTTGTTTGTAGTTTTTAGTCCTCTTCACTTCTATTTTATTAGTTTTTTAAATATAGCCGGATGTTATTCTGCTACATATATCTATAGTCAGGTGCTGCATCACTGATTTTTTTATCAAATGAATTTTTCTGTGTAATGCACAGATTTGTAATAAAAATGTAAAATTTTCTCTGAATGGAAACAGAAAGGAAATTTCTGGGTGTAGGAGCAGGAGAAGGAAGGGACGAAGGGTTAATAATGGCAGGTGGAGACAACATCTAGAGAAGCAGGTCGTCAAGATCACAGTGGGTTGGCACGTAACATTGGAACACTCATGGGAAAAGCACAGGACAGCCTCCAGCTGGTGAAAGTCAATGACAGACTTCAGAGACAAGCTAACCTAAGATAATGGGGAAAAGGAAAGGATGCACTTGGAGCACTGACTATCCCCTCTGTCCTTAAGAAGGAAAAAAGAGAAATTAAAATACTCTGTAAGGTAGGACAAGATGGAAAGAAGATCGTGATCACTGTCAGTACTTCAAGGGTTCAGAAGGCATATCCAAATGCAGCATGATAAACAACCTAAGAAGAAACTGGAAAATACAAGCTGGACTAGGGTGGCCACCATCTGTCCCATCACAGGGAATCCCAGCAGGAGCTTTTGGAGATGGATGTCCTCATGCTTGTGAGCCTGGGCAGATGCATGTGAGGGGAATGAAAGAGTTTTAAGATCCAGTTTAAGATCCAGTTCCCTTTTCCTATGGGGTCATTTTCCTCAATTTGTTGGTGGCAAATGTGAGGTGGCAAGTGTGTAGCAGAGCTTTATGGACATTTTCAGGAGGCAAAACCCATTCAGATTTTTCCAGCTTCCAAGGTGTTATTAGGAACAGCAGTGGAGCCCACAAACTGAGGGCTGCTCCCAGCTGGGAGACCACAATTCATGACACAGATAGAAAAAGGTAATTTGGATGATCTCTTTTTCACCTTAATAGTACTTCTACATAATAGTACTTCTACTTAATAGTACTTAACTTAGTAAAGACAGACCCCTTGAAATATGGCAAAGGCATTATACTAATTTATCTTAGCAACTTTTGACTCTTTTTAGAGGTTAACCTTTTGAAAAGAAAGCAGCTTGACTGTCCTTTTTGAATTGTTGTCCCATGAAAAACTGTGTAGGAGTTGGCAATCTATTCAGAAAAATCTATGGCTGATATCCTCAGCACTTCAGCGTCTAGTTGTCATCTTTGCACTTTTCCTACAGTTACCATTTTATTCACAATAACTATACTTTTTTTTTTTTTTTTTTTTTCTGGCCTCTTGTATTTTATCTGCTGTAAATTTCTTTATTCATTTTTATCTTTCATCTTCAGAACTTCATGCTTTCTTTCTCTAATTCTCAGTAATATTTTGCCACTGCCACACCATGTAGTCATTTATTCTTCACTATAAATAACCTTCCAATTTCATCGTGGCAGGCCTGTTGAGATGCATCCCTTTCAATTACACATTCCTTACAGAGAGATAGCTGTCCCTCTCAAGCAAAATGTACAAAAGATTCTAATACAAATATAATGTGATACACATTTTAATTTATCTTTGAGCTCAACAGGGGCCTTTATCGCACACCTTTTATATAAAAAGCAATAGTACCAGACAGTTTAATCACTTATAAAAGATGATAACCTGGGATGCATACTTATTTCAGGTTTGGCAGCTGAATGCTTATAAGCAGCAAAAGAGTAGTATGGGCATGGTTAGAGAGTGCTATTTAGTGTTTTACTTTATGCATTTTCTGAGCATAAGATCCCATTTTCTTAGGGCTTGTAGCCTCCTGAACTTCAGTGAAATCATACCTCTTTGTCTTGCGCTGACTTCAGATTAGGGGTCAGGGAGCATCAAGTACCTCTTCAAACCTTGCTAGGAAAACAGCTATATAACTGACAGGTCTGGGGCACATCTCTGAGTGCAAATAACTGAATTCATGCAGAGGAAAGGCAGAAACTCTGCTGAAGGTAGTGGAATTGCTCAGCAATGGTGGTGCCACACCACAGGATACTGGAGCAACTGTCCTGGCAAAACAGAGATCTGGACCCAGAGCAGGTCCAGAGGGAGGATGCAGCTCCACTGTGCCTGGGGCCCCTCTGCATGGATGGAGGAGAAAGAGGGGCTGTCCTTGCCTGTGAAAGGTGTGTGCTGGTTGAGGGGCTGCTGTCAGGTTAAGGTGGAGGTGAGCAGATGTGTTAGGGTTGGTGGTGAGCAGATGCTGAAGCATGAGAGAAGGTGAATGATTTGACAGGAGGCCCTACAGAGCTGAGACTGAACCCCCAACTGCACCTTTTGGTGGCAGAAAAAAGATCCTGCTCAGCTAAGTGGCAAGAGGCAAGGCTGGGGCTCGTGACCTGTGGGGTGTCCCAGCTCACATGGACACCAAATATGCTGTTACAAGGAGATCTTGGGTGTATCAGGAGTGCCTGTGCTGCTCTGAGAGTCAGAGACAAGGGGGGACTCTTGGTGCATCCTCAATCCTGCCAGTTTAGGGAAAGGTTTGGGGAGAAGCAGATGGATCCTGTGAGTCTATTTTTAAAGTTGTTGTCAACAGGGTTCTGGCTCTTTGAGGATCCAGGATTGCTGGGCAGAGACAGGATCAACCAAAGTGGGGCAAGAGTGTCTTTGTCAGTAGATTGACCAACATGGTGAGGACAGCTTTAAACAATGAATGATGGCAGAGGGAGAACACAACCCACAATTAGGTGTGGTAATGATGGGTGGAGTAATATGCAACAAGAGACACCTAAGGAAATATATGGTGATATGTCACCAACCTTAAATGTATGTACAAAACTTCATGCAGCCTAGGAAACAAGCAGTAGGAGCAAAAGGTCAGTAAACTACAATGTTGGTGACATAACAGATCTGGTAGGACAGCTTCCACAAATAAAGTACTTCAGTGAATGGAAACAAGCTAATCAGGAGAAGGTTGCCCTGGTTCTGATAAACAGAAACTTGGATGTATGGACTCTTCCTTGGAATAGACAGCGGATTGGTTAAGTGCTTGGTGTTCAGGAAACAAGGAGAAGCTTTTGAGAGTTGCCAACATCATGGAATTTTATTATAGACCATCAGATCATGGTGAATAAGCGGCCAAATCCTTCTTTAAATGAGTTGAGAAGTCTAGGGATTACAGACTGATGCTTCCGGAGGGCTTGAACCTCCCTCACATCTTTTAGAAGGGTAGCACAATGGAACCTTCTAGAGGGTATTGGTGCTGCTTTTTGATACAAGTAGTGCATAGACCAACTAGAGGTAATGCACAGCTGGGTCTGCTATTCACTGTTTTGGTGGGGCAATCAATGGCAGCTTTGTCTGTAGTGACCATGAAACAGGGAAGTCAAGGATATTGAGGAGGGTGGCAAAAGAGAGTAGCAGAGCATTTATGCTGAACATCAGACAAGCAGACTGCAGCTTGTTCAAGGATTGGATAGAGCTGAATAGGAGACAGCTCTGAAGGGTAAAGAAAATGAGGGAAATTGGCAGATCTTCAGGGACATAAAAATGGCCCATTTTGACAGTCAGAAAGATAAATAGAAACACCAGAACTCTAGCCTGTCTAAGCAGGGAACTCATGATGAAGCTCCTGTGCTATAAGAACTTATATGCAGAAAGTTAGAAACAGGGATAGGCTGTGGAGGAGGAATTTAGAAACCTTGCCAAGAGTATGTAGGAACAGTGTCAGGAAAGCCAAAGCTCCCAAATTGCTGACACTTGAAAGTAAATTCAAGGGCAACAAGATGAGCATCTCCTACACTAACAGTAAAAGGCTGAATAAGAAAAATGTGTGTAGGATGTTGAAGGATTATTTAGCTGGCAAGATGAGGAAGATAAGGCTGAGGTATGCAATGCTTTCTTTGCCTTGTTTCACTCTTGTTTGGCAACAACAGTTTGCCTAACCAACCTGATTGTTGTCTATAACAAAATATGGATTTGTAGGGATTTGTAGATGAGAGTTAGCAATGAATTTTATCTACCTCAACTTCAGAAAAGCTTTTGACACTATCTCTGGGTGGCTAAACACTGGGTTGGGGTCAGTGGGAAGTGGTTTATGGATCATAATCTATCTTGAGATTAGTTGAAACAAGAGTTTCATTCAGCATATTAGAGAACCCCGAGGACAGCCAAGCAGTGGAATAGACTGTCCGGAGAGGCCACCCTTGGAGGTATTCAAGACCCAACTGGATAAAAGCTCTGAGCAACCTGTTCTGATCTCTTGTTTTGATCAGGAGGCTTGACTACAGATCTCCTGAGGTCCATTTCAATCAGAATTATTCTGTGATTCAAATTACAGTACCCAGAGAACTGGAGCTGCTGGATGGCATTTCCTGTCATCTGCGTTCTGTTAGTAGATGTGAACAGTTGAGCACTGATTGCCATTTGATGTTCCTAAGATTGTTTTGCATTAGGGATGTGGTGAATCCACTTTATTTGAATGATCAAAAGAAATACTGAGGAACTATTCTTTGACTATTCATGTGTATGAATAATTAATATTCTCAGGGTTTTAAGCTGTGCTACAGCAGGGAAATTTGGCAGGCACCAAACAAGTTATAATGGCTAATGCTAGTGACCTGGTAGTCAGAACAACAATCTTGGTAGATGAACGAGAATAGATAACAATGAATTTGCCTGTCAGGTAGTGAAGTGTTTTCAATTACTTCATTAATATATGGAGAACTGTTAATTGTTCTTTTTTACTTTTAATTTAGATTTCATTACAACTGTTGCTGCATTTAAAGATTTACTTGGTCTTCTCTTCTGGAAGCAAACACCTAATGAGTAAACACCCCCCACCCCTAACACCTCCCATCTGCTTTAACAAAAGTAGATACTGTGGCTCATGGATGGACTATGATATAATTTACAATGCTCACTGATTAGAAAACTAAACAAGATAAAGGGAGACAATGTGTCTTTACATTGTGTCTTTTGAACTGCTGTTTTTGAAAACTTATCATGATGGATATTCACAACTGGAACACTGTTTTTCTTTGAAAAGGCATAAAGAAGAGTAAGGAAAATCAGTATGGCATTGTTTTCTAGAAGATTACCAGAAATGTAGTCTTAACAGTTCTCTAGATCATGGATATGTTGTTTGCTATCATTCTTGGGAACTTCAAAGATTTGGATTATAAATTGTAATTTATTTTGTTCATTTCTGAGCAACAAGCATTTACATTAGTAAGCTTTTCTCTGCACTCATGAATTCTCTTAAAAGTGAGAACTGAGAATAACCAGGACTCGAATAAAAGTGCAGCATGAGGTTCACACAGAACTGATATTGGCAGTGCTGATTTTCATTTTGTATGGATGTTTACATTTCAATTCTGATCTAAGGAGCTGAATAAGTGCACAAAATTCTTCATGAAATATTTTTGATTGAAGATACTTAAACTTCTATTAAAAACTGCAGCTCTGTTTGTTCAAATTAAAGGATGTATTGATGCCTCATGCTCCAATATGGCAATCTGAAGCATGTGGATTATCTACAGCTTGTAATGAAAATTTAAGAAGCAGGTGTTAAGACTTTTATATTTCCATCTATACTTTCATAGAACATGCTCGTAAAATCTAGAGTGTTTTGCTCCATCAGGTTATTGAATGAAGAGTCATGCATAAGTAAATAGTAGTTCGCTAAACCCAAGATTGTCAGTTGAGTAGTCATTTGATGTGTCTTTCTGTTTTGGATTTTTAATTGCACTTTTTTCTTTTTTCTTTTTTCTTTCTTTCCTTTTTTTTTTTTTTTAACAACAACAACAAAAAAACCCATTTGCTTTGCTGATACTTTGCTAACTGACATCTTTTAGCAAATATCCTTATGTATTTCTGAAATATCTATTATATTAATAGGTTATTAATTTTCTTATTTAATGCAAAAGAGATTGCATTCTTTTCAGATGTGGAATTAAAAATGGCTTGTTTACTTACTAATGCACATTTTGTGCAGAGTTAAGTACTTTTAAAAGCAATATTCCAGCTGTCCTATAATTATTTCAGTTACTGCAATGCTTTTAACATTTCTTTTTGGAAAACTAAATTGTTCCATGTTTAAAGAATTTTCATTTCTTAACAAATTATTTAAAATGCAGATACATCTATAAAGACATATATGCATTAGTGCACTTCAGTTTCTACTTGCTGTAACCTGGCAGTCAATGCACGGGCTGCGACACAGATAGCACACACATTTTCAGGATTGCCAGATACACGAATTGGCAAAATGTTCAGCGCTCACTCTAACATTTAAGAGAAACATTGTATGACTAATGAGAATAAAGGAACAGTGCTAAAAGTAGAGATTAGCACCAAGAGAAACAGAAGAGAGCCGTTTCTTGGCAACAGGACCAGAATCACTGGTATGTTAGCTGAATTTCTGTAGATGAAATTTCCTAGGTGCACTTTTAGCTGTCTGTTGAAGGTAAAACACAATTCATTTATCTTTTGTAGCTAAATTATTGACAAATCCAGCATGTTTTAAAGCTTTAATTCCTTGCTAATCAGAAATCAATCCTACAAAGACACGGACTTTCTGTCGTTCATGAAAGGAAGAATCATAGTATGGACTTGACCCACTGAAATGACTGATTTTACTGAAATGTGGATGAATGGTTTTAGAGAGAGAAAAAATATATTTATTATATTTTGAGTCCTTATAGTATATGAGCATATTTGAAATAGTGGATATTTTATATATGGTATAAAGGAAGATTGATTTTGTGCTATTTGTTGTTTTTCTCCAGAAAATATTTTTTATTGGCGAACTAATAACATTAAAATATTACACCTTCTGAGAGTGGGAAGTTTGCTGAATTTATCTAGCCTCCCAAACACTATAGGGAAGGTTATAAAACCTGGATTACATACTGTATTTGTACGCCAGGAAAAACCTCAGAACAAAACCAGTCATGAGAGATCTGATGAATATGGATGCAATGCAAGCTTTACTCAAAAATATATATATATATACATATATATATATATATATATATATTCAGGTAAAAATATACTGAATCTTTATTTGATTAAAAATTTTGAGTTGGTAGGGACAGTTATATTTGAAAAAATATTTTATTTTCAGTCTTTTTTTTTCTGTTGTTTTTAAGAATCTGAGATATCTGAGCATCCCTCCGTACTTAGATTCCCAACCAATCCTATGGTGATGGGACAAGGGAAAATAAAACTTTTCTGATATTTCAAAAACAGGAACGGGTCAAGGGGAAACCCCTCAGAATAACTGTTTAACAAAACCCAAGCTTTCTATATAGTACAGTTTAAAGAAGCCTCTTAAGTTATCACTTTTATAGAGAATTGTCTAGAAATGAACAAAGAAGAACCAAAATTAGTTGATACCATTACAGTTCTTAAAACTGGTTCAATTCCCACTACTTGCAAGAAAATGTGAACCAAATTAGTATGTAACCAGTTGCAATTTGAATCAATTTAATCAATCTCTCAAAATAACTATTCTCCTTAAAAATCAGTTTCACTTGCTAAGGTCATTACTGAGGTGAATTTCATCACTATTCATTAGACACGATTCACCATATTCCATAAGAACTCTTGAAACATGAAATGGGATATTAGACTGCAGTAGAAGATATTACCTGCGGAAGAATCATTATGATTCATTTCCCTTTCTATCTCTTCATTATGCCTTCCGTCCACTAACATTTCTCTGAGTCTATCTTCCTTGTTAATTCCTTTTCCATTGTACAATACCTACGGTCTGCTGAAAGGAATACGCTTCCAAACTAGTGAAAAGATAATATCAGCTTTCTCAGGACATCAGTCCTATCTCAAAGCAAAGCAAAACAAAACAAAACTAGAAACACACCACACCAAACCCAAACACACCTTGTTCAAGCATCACCACCCTAATCATATATTTCATGTTAATGGACATTATTCACTAGTAACTTCAAACTTTTTGATTGAGCCACCATGAAATAAATTTTCAGGTGTAATGAATTTTTTGAGTTATCCTTTGAAACTTTGTAATACTGCATGTATTGCTCATGACAGACTGGTTGGAAAGCTATAAAAATGTACTAATAGCGCTGTTAAAATATTACCTCCTTTTACTCCTCTTGGACATAAAATAGTTAATACAGCTGAAGGACTATCACATATGTTAAGTAAATATTTAAATATTTCCAAGTACTTATAGCCAATGATAAATTTTATTTATTTACCACTGCAGCTTTATTTCATTGTATTTGCACTGTCTCCAAAGGAAGCAGAGTCCAGAAACTGATCACACCATAAAAGTGTCCTGGTTTCAGTTAGGACAGAGTTAATTTTCCTCCTAGTAGCTGGTAGGGTGCTATGTTTTGGATTAGGATGAGAAGAGCGCTGATAACATGCTGATGTTTTAATTGTTGTAGAGCAGCGCTTACACCAAGCCAAGGACTTTTCAGCTTCTCGCTCTGTCCTGCTAGCGAGCAGGCTAGGGGTGCAGCAGGAGCTGGGAGGGGACAGACCCAGGACAGCTGACCCAAACTGGCCAAAGGGGTATTCCATACCATCTGACGTCATGCTGAACAATATATAGGGGTGGCTAGCCGGGGTGGGGGGCCGGCTGCTCAGGGATAGGCTGGGCATCAGTCAACAGGTGGTGAGCAATTGCATTGTGCATCACTTGTTTCGTACACATTATTAGTAATACTACTATCGTTGTTATTATTTTCCTGTCTTAATAAACTGTCTTTATCTCAGCTCACAGGCTTCACTTTCCTGTGTCTCTCCCCCATCCCAGAGAGGGAGGGGGGAGGGTGAGCGAACGGCTGTGTGGTGTTTAGCTGCCGGCCGGGTTAAACCACAACAAAGTGCCAGATCTTTGCATATAGAAGCAAAATTTGTTGCTGCTGCATTTTCACTCCGATACTTCAAAGAAAATAGTTTAAAGAAATAGATTCTTACTTTGTGGACCAAAAAGATTCAGAAAGCATCAAGTTGTTATGGTCCCTGGATGAAACCATGATGATGGCTGAGGAATGCAAATATGGTTTATTCCATTACTCTTCTTTGAACGTGGAAGCAGAAAATAGCTTGAATTGTATGGGTAACTAGTAGGGAAATTATTCTGGAAATTAATTGTAGTTCTTGACTCCTAACATGTTCTTCTATCCCAGATATTATCTTACATAGTGTTTAGAATGGACATGCTGGAAAAAAAAAAACGGTGAAGCAAAGATCCAATTTGCATTTTGATACAGAAACCATTGATCTCATTAATAATACTTCAGTTTCAAATGTTAGGGTTTCAAGTGTAAATAAAAATATTTTAGCGTGTTGAATATGATCTGGAGTCTAATTTGCCCTTATTTTAATCTTATCCAGATTACATGTACTTGAAATATTCAAATAAATCAATATGAAATGCCTTTACTGGGTAGCGAGTTATGTGGGAGGTATGGAAGGGTTTCATTCATCTCTTTTGAAAAGCCAATATGAAATGAAGTATTTGTTTCAGGTCTGTGAGAGAAGGCTATATCCATATCATACTAATGGTAATTAATACAATAGTAATTGTGACAGTAATAACTAAAAGGATATTAAAAAGTGAAAAAATAGTTTCATTCCTGAAAACAGGGTAAATGCAATTTGAGATTTTTTTTGTTATTTCTAATAACTAATAACAATTTTTCACTGAGTAAATATAATGTTTTACTGGAACTACAAATATATTTAGGAAACAGTTTTGTGAAAAATTTTAATAAAACATTCTAGCTAGTGAAACAGAATTTCATTTTTAGGTGTTTCAACTCTTTGCTGAAGTGGCCAAAATCATCATCTGAATGCTGTAACACAGCAGAATGTTCTTGACAACGAGCCATAGTGAATTATGTCTCCTTACTGGAATTTCATCTGTTTGTGTATTTATTTACCTTTGCTCATGTGGCAAATCCATTTGGAAATTTACTATGATTATTGGACTAATATACAGGGATTTTAAAAGGCTGTTACTGCTTTCAATTGCACTTGATATAACACTTCCTAATATTTCCTTCAGCCCCTCTTTAAACTAAGATCTCAGAAGATTTCTGATGGGGGTTCCATCATGTGCTGGAGCAAGTGTTGTTGGGACAAAGAGGAGACAAAAGAAGCAACTGAATGTGGGCTAATCCAAAGTATTTCTTTCATGATGTTTTCTAGATTAAAACTTTTTTTTTTTTCCTATGAGTAATTTTATTCAGCTATTCTACACTGATATCCTGTAGCAAGTTTGTGCAGTGTGTATATGAAGTGTGCTATACCTAATCTGTATCCTGGAAAACAGAAATTGCTCTCATGTTCAAATTGTGGGATACAGGGAGGTGTAACTGGAAAATCTTGATGGAGTTGTTCATTTCAAATGGCATTCGAAATGTGAATGCTGACTGTCAAAATGGTTTTAGAAATCATAGATGCAGAAAAGTCTTTTTACTCAATCTCAGAAAGTGCAAAGGTTCCTTTTTGGTCTACTTAGATCCTTTTATAACAATCTGTGTGTCTTACTGGAAGAGGTCAGTTGAATCTGAGAAAAGCCTTCTAGTTTTCTCTTTATCCCTCATTACACAGAAGTTTTTATTAAGCCTTTTAGTACCTTCTGAGCCACTCCAATGGACATAAAACTGTTTTGAACACCACTTTATGGTGCATGTCTGACATCAAACAAAAGAATTAGCTGTCATTTGGACTCCCCGTCAAATTGGTAGATACACCCAACACTTGAGCATGCTTTGCACAGTCACTGGCTTCATATTGAAGACCTGTTTCTTTTGGCACAGAAGTATGAATAGAAATATGTCATGGGCAGCTGAAATACTGCTCTTCTTTGTGTGTGTTTTTATTATCATTATTACTATTATTATTATTGTTTGTTTGTTTTTGTTTTCCTTTTTAACAGTTTTTACTTGCCTGGGTTTAAATAATATGTACACATGACTCAAAATACATTCATTATCAGTTACTCCCACCAGGACTGAGTGAAGGAATTCAGTCAAGAATCTGTATTTGTGTACACTATTCTGTTAAAGTATTGTATGCAGTCATTCTTTTATCAACTGAACTCATCCCAATAACCATTTACTTTTAAGAAACTCTGTTTTTGCTTGTCCTTCAATTCAATGTGGCATGTCATTGTTCCTTAAAACAGGCTGCTCAGAGTTGCTTAGCAAAGGAATCTTTGCTGTCACTGTCTTATTATAAGCAATTGTGTCTGTCTTTGCATGTAGATGTTGAAAGCTGTAATTCCTCCTACTTGAAAGTCTTTCCCATTCTTTCTAATTGACAAGTGCTGTTCTCAAAAAGAAAAGGAAAAAAAAAAAAAAAAAAACAATCCCAGGCCCTCAAACTTTTACATTTTTCATATGTAAAGGTGCTGTGTGTAACTGTATTGTAGGATTGGCAGATTTCTAAGGGTTCATTGTGAATAATCAACAAACAACATCTTCTTGCAAATTGTTTGCATTTTTAAACTGTTTAATATATTTTATCTTTGTTCATTTTAGTAATTAAATGCCAAATATATTTATACATGTTATATATATTAACTAAATGTAAAAATTAATATATTTTGGTTTATTATTTTTTAATTCAATCAACCTGCCAGCTCATGTATTGATTGCATGTTCTGCTCTTTGTGCATGCCAGTTGCTACCCTCATTACGTTGAGGTTCAGATGAATGATTCAATAGTTTCTTTTCCCTTACTGCATAACTTCAATAAAACATGAAATACTGGGGCTGACTCTCCTGACAAATTAGAAGAAAAGAATGGGAGACGATTCCAGGGTCAGAAGGAACTGTATAGACATATATATTACACAATCTGATTTATTTTTAATCTTAGATTTTATTATTTATCATTTTTGCCTGACTTATCAAAGCTTTTTTTTTTTTCTAACTGTACATAAATGACGTGAAATTAATCTCTTCCATATACAACCAGGTAATATAAATTTATATTGTTTTTTAACAAAGGTGGACTTGGTCTGCACTGTAAATAGTTGTGACCCTTTCCATGAGCATTTACTTTTTTCTTTGCAGAATTGAAGTTGTACTCACTTAAGGTATTTGATGCCTTAGTCTTGAAAATGTGTCTGGCAATATGCTGTGGTCTCCTGATATTGGGCATTGCTCAGCCACATTTTTGATATCCTCCAGGTGCACTTGTTTATTCTGCTTTTCCTCTTGCTTTGCATTTGTTCATCTATCATTAGTGATTGTCACTGTCATAGTGATTGTCAGACAAATTGGGAGAAATAGCATAGCTGTGCATAGGCATTCCTAATTGTGAAGTTTTCCTTCAGGATTTATAAGAGTTGTGTCAATTTTTGACACAACTATTTGGGGGGAAGAGTATTCTTAGAGTATTCTTGTTGTCCTGTGTTGTAAAGAACTGACCTCCGATTGAAATAATAATAATAATAATTAATAATAATATAATGTCTTTACTTAATTTTGACTTCTTTTTTTTTTAACTACTAGTAGTTGTTATGGACTTTTACATAAAGAAATTGAAGGATTCATGTACATGAACCAAGAATAATGTAATGGTGTGTTTTGCAGCAACATCCAATAAAGAAAAAAAAAAGAGAACAAAAAATGCACCCCCCCCTCCCCCAAACAACAACAACATCAATAAACAAACAAACAAACCTGCAAAACACATGAACTAATCCTTTCCTATGTGCTTTTGGCTTTTCCAACATGATTGACAAAGGTATTGAAAATCAAACGTACAGGAACAGAGGAAACATTGGTCTTGCCAAAAACATGTTCTTGTATCTAATGGATATTTCTCTAACATGGGCTTTATTGCAGTAGCTTTATTTTTGTAATTAACAGTAGCAGCATGATGTCATTATTGTAACTGCATTTTTGATATCAGGTAGCTATGACAGTTTGCTAAAAAAAAAATAAATAACAACAACAACAACAAAAAAAGAAGAATCCAAATCCCTTATCAAATTAGGAAAATGAAGATGGTAGACTTTTCCATCTAACCTGAGTTTTGGCACCACTAAATCATTTCTCAAATGAAAGTGAAACAAAATTTCTAGTCTTCACATGGAAGACTGGTGAATGTGGAAAAAAAGATAGCTTCTATTCTAATTCAGTAGTGCTTCCTTTGCTTTTACAGTGCCAGCTCTAGAAAAGAGGACTATCTACATTAAGACAGTGGTGCTAGTGTATATAACCTGAAGATGTTGTTGTTTAGCCCTGCCTGGCAGCTAAGTGCCACCCAGCCACTTGCTCACTCTCCCCAGGTGGGAGAGTGGGGGAGGGAATCAGAAAGGTAAAAGTGTGAGAACACATGGGTTGAGATAAAGGCAGCTTACTAGGTAATGCAAAAGCCATGCATAAGCAAAGCAAAACAAGGAATTCATTTGCTACTTCCCATCAGCAGGCAGGTGTTCAGCCATGTCCAGGAAAGCAGGGCTCATCATGCTTAACAGTTTCTTGGGAAGACAAACACCATCACCCCAAACTTCCCGCACCCCCTTCCTTCTTATGTTCCCCAACTTTAATTGTTGAACTTGACCCCACGTGGTATGAGATATCTCTTGGGCCAGCCTGGGCCAGCTCTCCTGGCTGTGTCATCTCCCAGCTCCTGGTATACCCCCAGCCTCCTTGCTGGCAGGGTAGAACAAGAAGCTGTAAAGTCCTTGGCTCTGTACAAACACTGCTCTGCAACAACTAAAAATATACTGATGATGTTTTTAATCGTTATCACTACTATTTTCTTCAGAAATCCAAACAAGTATTGTGTGAACCTCTACAAAGGACATTAATGCTGTCTCAGTCAAAACCATGACAGAACTACATTAAATATGTGACCTTTTTTTTAATGAAAGGCCAAAAATGTTCTTCCTAGTTTTGGGATCAAGCTATAATATCTTTTGGATGTGTTTTAAAATCACAAAAATACTCAGCTCAAGCTTCAATCAGAAACTTGATATTAACATTCCTAATGGAATACCATCAGGATGGGTTCAGACACAAATACCTACACAATTCTTCTGATGTTTAACAATTCTCTGTACTTTCCAGACTATCCTGCTCCATGGTGACTGAAACAGCAATGCCAATAATTGGATATAAATTTGTGTTCAGTGAAGTCTCCCAGGCTTCTAAACAGAGGCCTCCCAACAGCTTTTAACTGCTAAGTAACTGTCACTGCAATATGTCTCAGTATCCAATTTCAGCTTTATGTGAAATGTCTGAGTTTTCTGGCTTCTAATTGAATAATTTTATTTTCCACTTCTGTAATGTTTCTTCTAATAGTCTTGGTGTCAGGCCTATGTCTACACAGAGAATTAGCTTCAGTGATGGTGAGAAGAAATGAAATTCCAGTACAAGTTTATTATTTATCTTATCATTCTATTTGAGACAGTTCAGTGAGAAGTATGACTCTAGAATGGAAGTACTTTCATGAAAGATTTGCTCCTCCTGCATCATGCAAGTATCTCTTCTTTACCTGAATTAATTTTTGATATGACAAAGGTTCAAGTAATGCAGAACTGCTGCTGAAGCCAAGAATGTAACAAGTAAAGTGAAAATTGATTACCTCCATATTAAAGACTGATGTATGTATGTATGTATGTATTTATTTATTTATTATATACAGACAGATTGAGGGATTCAGTTGTGATTGCACAGAATAGCTTCAGCTCACTCTGCCTCTTCCGTTAAAGAAGAGATCGTCTCTGGTGCCATCTTAATGATTTTAGGAAAGCTGATGTGGACATTGCCTCTCATATTTTCCATATACAAACTGCTAAAGCTCTGCTAAATTCCTTGTCAGCAAATGTACCTTAAAGCAGCACCATTGGGCTGCTCTGTTTTTTAAAAAAAGAACAACCAGGGCTTGAGCACATAGTCTGCTTTCATCCTTACTCTAGCTTGTCAGTGCTGCAACTATTTGCTCCTGTGGGTGACCACTGAGTTATAATCACTGCACTGAGTACATATTCATACCATTATGTGAACCTTTGCTGTTTTGAAAAGTCAGAAGTTCTTTTATCTCTTTTCTGTAAGAATTCTACCTATATAAATAGAAACAGATTAGTGTAATTACTCATGTTGGCTGCATAGTCAGTTTCCTTTCCTCCAAAAAAAAAAAAATATATATATATATATTTGTATTTCAGGTCTCACAGTTTTAACAGTTTGATACTGTGAAAATATTTTTTTAAATTATATAAGCTAACATAAAACTGAGAAGAAAAAATGTTATATAAACTGTAGGAAAAAGTTAGCTATATTTTGCAACCAAAAGTTTTAATCAATTGATGTTTATCCCCTGAAGAGAATGAAGTATAGGTCTCTGTTAGAAGTATTGTATACCGTGCACACAGTTTATATTTATAAATCAGAAGTAAATATGTTGATTTCAATGGCTCCTGATGTACAGTCATGTAAAGAAGAGCATAATCAATGTTTGTTATTTTCTAATTCTATTGCAAGGGAAGGAATAGCTGGAAGAGGCTTGCTTGAGAGCTTAGCTTGCCCTAAATTAATTTATATATACAGTTACATTAACTTGACTTGGCAGACACTGGATTTATTTATTATTATTATTATTATTAATTATTATTATTATTATTTCATTTTTTATCAATAATAAGTTACTTTCTTTAAATTTCCTAAGGGAACAGGTATGAACGTTTTATTTACAAGCACTGTAAGAAACATTTTTTGGTAGCCTTATATTTATATGTGTGCTTAGTGACATTCGTCCTTTTTATCTATTTTGTCTGCGTGGATACTGTGGTAGATGGTACATCAGATAACGTGTGACCCATGCCACATTCTACTCCAATTTTTTTTTTTTTTTTTCCACTGGGATTGCTCTGAGGTGATAAATTTAAAAAGTGGTTTCTCTAACCAGAAGGATCATAAATTTAATGAATTATCTGATTTACCTTTTTTTTTTTTTTTCTATGCACATTCAAGGTATATAACACAGATATCTAGAACAGCTTTAGATTCGTTTATTGGCTCTACTTCATGTGAATTCATTTTCTGAAACTCCAAAATGATTTTTATATAAGTCTGAAGAACATGTTTTCTTTTATATATTTCTGATACTCATTTATTCTGCAGGTATAATTTTACCATAAGAAAGACTATAAAGCTATAGATTAAGCACAGTAAACTTGATTAGTTATCCTGGTAACTAAAGCTGGCAATTTTTAATCTTTCTGCACAGTGATTTATGTTTTGTATTCTCCTATAGAGTGTTACACCATGCCTTCTGAAGTAGGAATGGATTCTATAAAATCATTAAAAATGTGTGGAAGACAATTTTTTTGTGGAGTGATATCTTAATTGGTAGCAATTCAGGACTCTTGAAAGTTGCTTCCTATAAATTCTCTTCTTAGAAACCCTGATATTTGCTCTTTTCATGGTTTTGTTTATTGTCTTCAGGCTTTTCGATGTCTGACATTCTGAATAAACAGCCGTATTGTCTTTGTTGTAAGAACATTCTAAGAAAATGCATTTATATGTTACAAACCAATTCAACTGAAGAATTTCTGATGTTGAATATACCATTATAGATCCTTTTAATATAGTGGCATTCTGCTGTAATCATTATGATCTAGTGTCAGACAAAACTTCAAATCTGTCTTGGAGAATATATTCTAAGAGGATGTAATGGTGCCTTCTGAAGGTCTTCTGTTGAAGTCAGTAGTGCTTAAGCAATTGCTGTAACACTCTTATAGTCAAAAAGGGAGAAGATATGGGTGCTAGTGTAGTTACCTGTACCTCTCCGTCCCTGTGTGTATGAAATCAAGCAGGGAAGGCAGGGCTGAGCAATATGGAGTGACTGCATCAGTCAACAAGGAAAGAGAAAACGATGTCATCTACCTGGACTTCTGTAAGGCCTTTGACATGTCACACATGACAGCCTGATCTCTAAATTGGAGAGATTTGGAATTGATGGGTAGAATTGGCTGGATGGCTGCAGCCAGAGCTATGGTCGATGGCTCTATGTCCAGGTGGAGGCCGGTGACAAGTAATATCCCTCAAGGGTCCATCTTGGGACTGGTGTGAGCAGGGAAAGTGTGAACCTAACATCAGGAGAAGGAGTAGAAACTTATTGTGCACATGACAATTTTAATAGTACTATTATTATTTATTACTATTATGAATCATATGACCTCCATCCTCAATCACTTTTGTTGCCCTGATGTTTTCTTTCATTACACTGTTTTATTTCTTAGTTTTGAAAATTATTAGCCAATATGGGGTTTTTATAAGGGTTTTTTTTTGTTTGTTTTTTTGTTCTTTTACCAAAGTGTCTTCTAGAGAGAATTGGAAGAAAACATCAAATACAAATTTGAAAATCAGCTAGTAAACTATAAAAATGAGTTACTGTAGAGTTTTGTTTTGTGTGGTACTGATGGTTGAATGTTGTAAATTATGCAAGTCACATAGGAGTCAAAAATATGATAGCTTGACCCTATTATTCCTTATAGTTCCAGACACTCGAATCCCCATTTTCTAAATGCTCTGGTATGTTTTATTTTTAAGTGTGATTCTTCTTCATATGACTACAACAACTTGCAGAAGCTTTGCTCTTTCCACTCACAGCTGGAGCAACCATTATTATTATACTTACAATGTTACAAATTCTGCATTTTCTCCTATTCTTTCCCCTCCATCAAAGAAAACTGAGTATTGCAAAAGCTGTCATTCATTGCCTGTCCTTTGCTAATATGAAGAACAAAAGGTGGTTTGTGCCACTTAATGCCTCTAGCAAGAGTGTATTTATGCACTCTGACAACTGCAAAGACTTCTAATTTCTAATAGCTGTTTCCATCTGGTTCATTCTAATCGCTAAGGACCATGTCTCATTTTAAGTCAAAAGTTGTATTTTGGATTCTTTTTATAGTATGTTGTACATTTGAGATGTCAATCTGAAGTTTTGAAACTTAATTCCAGTCTACAGCCTCACTTCCTACCAGAAGATGCTGTTTTCCTTTAAAACAACTTCTGTTTTTTAACATAACCCATAGAGTAAAATATTGTGATACAAACTAGTCCTGAATTGTAATGTCATATTGAAGCTAAAGAATTGTATCTATGTAAGGTTGCAAGGTAGAATTTCAGTTGGGATTCAAGCTCTCAAAGGTAATAATCTGCCTTTGTTATGAGACACACTGCAACTTGACGATCCTTTTAATGAATTAGATTTATTTTTAAATCTAGATTTAAATATTACACCTTTGGACTGTTTTCAGTTTATATCATCATATAGGCAGGAATAAAATGGTCTTTTGAATGTTATCTTTGGTTTCTGTGTAGTTATGTTAAGTCTCAATTTAACCATGAAAATCTAACAGGAACAGATGTAACATTGACAAATGTAGAAAAATGTGGTGAGAATCACAAGTACCTGCATTTATACACAGATAAAATGATTTTATATATTTTTGTGGAATGTTACTTTTAGCATGCATTATTAGTAAAATGTACATATTTTATTTTTAAACACTTTCTGGTCTAATGCAAAATGCTAAACAGAGTAATTGTAAATTAGTTTAGGCTACCAAACAGTAAAATATTGAGCAAAGATATTAAGTTCAGCTAAACTGATATATTTCTAATACACAGAATGCAAACTCATATATAAGTTCTTGATTAAAGATGTGTCATAGGTAATGAAAAAAACTTTTGCAAGATTACTTATCACATGATAATATAATGACCTCTAGAGAACTGAAAATATTTAATTTTATGAGAGGCAAAATAAGCACTATTTTAAGGTGAACACTAAACTAGGTGAAGGAAGTAGATAGAGTCAGAAAGAAAAAGCTACAAGATATCATTTAAAATATAAATTTTCTGTTAAAATGAAATTACTAACTAGAGTTGGTCAATCATCTTTGCTGACACGAGATTCTATCATTGTGTCATTTTTTTCATGTCTTTCCTGTGGTGTCTTTGACTGTTTTCAATGAGAATCTTCTATAGCTGAAATAAAGTTATCACAAAGAGATTGTAAAAGAAGCAGCCGATAGAGCAGAATTCCAAAATTTACTGGTGTTATTAGAGTGAACTGAAAAGTTGGTATGCTATATCCTACCTCCACAGTTTGTGTAACTGATACAATAATGCTACTTAATTCCACAGTAAACTTACAGGATTTAAATATGCTTCCTATTAATTTAATGGCACTTGCATTTGAAATTACGTAATGTTTAATTACAAAGCATCCTTAAAGAAGATTTTTTTTTTTCCATGTGGACAAATGAAGCAATTAGTAAGAATCAGGGCAATAAAATAGATTTAAAGTTATCTGAACTTTTTAATAAAATTATTAATAAAATAAGAAGTTTTACATTAATAATGTCATCCATTGTTCACCTTAACTATGATGATACACTGAAAAAAGAATTATTACATCTGAATCCCTTAGATCTCTTTAGATTGTTTTGGGTCTTTTTTTTTTTTTTTTAACACCTTTTGCAACATGCCCTGATGAAAAAATTTCTGAAATTCATACTAGGAATACTAAGAAAAATGAACAAAAGAAGAAACCCCCACTAACCTAAATCCTTTGATAGCCACAGGTGACAATTTAAGTTTTTACAAGATTAAAAAACTGACTGTATGTAACCTCTGATCCTTTAAAGGTTTGGCATGACCACTAGTGGGAAACTTTTATTGACTTAAATACACAAAAGCAATATAAATGTATTTAAACACATGCAGAGCCTATTTATAGACAAATATAAGAGCATTAGATATGGTTTGAAGTGTTGCACCGTAGAAGTTAGTATATTTAGCATGAATTCAGGAAACAGGAAAATTATACAAGGCTTAGGAAGTATGACTGTTGAAGAAAAGTGGAATCACAGCTCCTGAGAGGAAGAAGGCAACCATGTAATACCTTGTAGATTTGCAAACAGGCATTAGGTGTAACCTATTTTCTATGTCTGCAAAGAATGAAATATGAACTAACGTGCTTAAACTTTGGGAAGGAAGATTCAGTTTTGCCATTGCAAAAGCTTCCCACGTATGGATATCACAATGGAACAGATTGTAAAAAGGGTTGTCCTCTGTTGTGTTTTTCTTAAAATTGAACTAGATAGTCTTTTTTGAGAAATGACAAAAATAATGGTAAAACACTCACTCAGAAAGGAATGGACTAATTGAATCTTAGGGCCTCTTCCAGCTCTACAGTTTTACAGCTATGTAAATAAGTAATAATTGCAAAGGCGAACTACCATTAATACCAAATATCCTTTAATACCAAAACCTTTTTTCAGCAAAGAAAACATTATTGTGTGTAATTTTTAGGGCATGGGAAAGTCTGATTTGAATTTTAATGAATGGATTGCACTTCTCTTAAAGAAGGATATTTTTTTTCTACACCATTCTTAGGTTGTTTTTTTTTTTTTTTTTTTTTTCCCCCAGTGGTTAAAAATGGAATTGATTTCATACTAAAACATTTTTTCTTTTCACCCTTTACCTTCTTATAAAATTTAAACTTCAATTACTTCAACACTAATGATTTGTCCTTCAGAGTTAGGATGTAAAGGTAATACAAATTTAAATTTTGAATCAAATGGACTTATTAATTTCCTTATTAAAGTCTGAGATGTTCAAAAGAAAGTGGAAGTTGTGCCTGTCAGCTGAGAGAGACTGAACTAGAACTGAGCCTGAATATTAATTAAATATGAACAACACGAATTGAATACGTAAACTTACAGATGATGCAGAAGTCATCAACTCAGCAGAGGCTTTAATTTTGCTTTTAAATTTCATATTTATCTGTTGACATGTTATGATATTGTATTGAAAATGTTCTTGAATCTGTGATATATATGTATTATGTTCTCTTAAGTCAAAAAGAGCAAAACATTTAATCCTGATGGTTTTTGTTTTTGTACTGAACTGCAAGGAATGGATTGCAATAAAGTGAATCTGCATTACTGCATCCTGCATACCTAGTTCTTCTTTGGATTCAAAAAATGTTCTTGCCACATGGGTAAGGTTAAAAAAAAAAAAAAAAAAAAACACCAAAATGGTACAAATTTTACTTTAAGTGTGTAAATACAGAAGGAGAAAACATATATTGTATGCTATGGCATTTTTTATTTAGTAAAAATGATCAACAATTTTTTATTTTATTTTATTTTATTTTTAAGAAAAGGAAGCTTAATTAAATAACTTCCATGTGGGATAGAAAATCTTAAACAGTGACTATATCTGACCTAAAGGACAAACTGACAGCTCACAAAATTTGACAGATATGTCTTCATATGTTGAACAGCAAGTCTTCACATTTATGTACATAATTGTGTTCATAGACTTGTTTTCCCTATTTTAATGCAGTTTTAAATCCTGCTGGAAGTATCTTATTAGGAATAACTTTTGGCTTGTCCTTGAATTCTTTGCCTTTTGAATTGCACCAGCTATATTATATTACATTATACCATCATGGGATGCAGTTCATGATGATGCTGCCTCACAACAGTAACTTCTCATCCTCCCTGCTCACCTTGGTGTTGAATAAAATCCAATGTCTATGTTATGATTACTTCATGTTTTGCTGTTTTCCATTCAGTTGTCTCCTTGCCCCTCCAACCCCATCTATTCTAATGAACTGTATTTTTTAATCATAAGTTAAAGATACATACTGTTGAAATTGTTACACGTGATTTTTTTTTCAAATATTTACACTTTTTTTTTTGTTTGTTTGTTTCACCATAGCCAATGCGTAGCCAACACAGCTAGTGCATCAAAATCACTTCCAGTTCCATACTCATTCCCTGCTACTGTTGAAACCTGTAATCTTGCACATAAACCGTATTTTTATTATTACCCAGGAGCCTTTTGTCTCCTTCAGGTCCTCCTGATCATCTAACCTGAACACAGTACACCTGAAATAAAGTAAAAATCATATACATGCAGATTAAAAATAGAAAGTAAATCTGATGTTTAAAAAGTAAGAAAAGTTAGAATTTGACAGTTTGTCAGCTATTCTTGCCTCTACCCTTTTTTCCCATGAAGTAAGACTGAGGAAATGGGGGCAAAGATGTAGCTGCAATTCTTTTGAGTATAACCCTTTTATATTTGGGATATTCCTCAGCAGTGTCAGGCCTAGTTTAAAAATATACTTTATATTTAAATATACTTCATATTTTCAGATTCATGAAAAAGTACTATAGAACAATAGATAATTGGGCCCAGTGGTATGATCCTTAATCACCATGTATCTTCCTAAGTCCTTTATCTGTGCAAAGTAAAAGCAAGGTATAGGTGTGATGGTGTCTGACTCTGCAATGACTGCATTAGGTGTAAAGCAATAGAGAATATTGTGCTGTGAAACATATGTAAATGAGTCAAAAAGTATCTTCAGCTAGCACTACTGCTGTGGAATTCCACATGCTTTTTTGATACTTTCTGTCTTCAGTTAAAAGGAACAGTGAAGAAAGAGCATAGGTCTAAAAGGACTGTTTAGTAACACTGTTTATATGCCATGCCATTCTCAGTGAGGAATTTCAACTTGGTTCTGTGTTTTGAAATTAAAAATGAAAGCCTCTTTAAACTAGCAAAATGAACAAGAGTTAGTAATAGAAATCTTTTTTTTGAGTAATTATTTATTATAAAGTGCTAAGTAATAAAACGTGGAGACGGGTGTAATTTTACAGCATGGATACCATTTATATGCCAAAATAAAGTTCACATTTTGAAATTTTGATGTGGAAAGAATTTAAAGCACAGCTTAAGAGGGTTTAATAAGTGTGTGAAAATATACTTGTGTATATGGAGCTAGTTAAATATTTTTGTATATATCTATAATATACAACTCATGTTCCTTTTACATTTCATTCACTTTTTTTTTACTTTTTTTTTCTTTTTTTTTTTCTTTTCTTTTCTACCCTGTTCATTAGAAAGCATAAATAATAATTCCTGGCAGGAATGGTTGAGGAGTTAGTCATTAAAAAAAACTTTTCATCAAGGCTTCCAATCAAGATTTTTTTGTTGTCTGTAGCCCTGTGGGAACTTAACACTTAAACGTCTTTGAAAATGCTGTTGTTAACATAGTTTCCATTTCTGTATTGTATTGGGGTAAAGAAAAAGGATGTAGAAGGATGGTTAAAAGACAAACTTTGTATCGCTTTGGAAGGTGGAAAATTATCAGTGCTTTGAACAGAAACTGTGTTATGGTTCTTTTTGATTTAAATCTTTTCCTGTCAGCTTTTCATTGCTATATACTTATGCCTAAACATAGATGCAATTAGGGCTAAAATTCCACAAATGCTGATTTACTGTTTCTATACTGTTTGTGTCAATTAATATCATGTTTTATTGGCATTCAGAGCTGAAGCTTTTGTTTTGTCTTGAGTAAAGCTGTTGGATGACATAAAAAGTAAATTTTATGTAATCTCAGTTTTCTGATTTAACAGGTTTTCCTTTCTCAACAAGTTTAAATTCCGTTCTATATATGCATTTAATAGCATATCCTGTTTATCATTGTCCTTTAACAGCTTAACTGTAGTTTAATTTTTTGCTCTGAAATAGATCATTCTGCTTTTGAACATTACAGACTTAGGAGATTCTGTATAATGTTATCGAGTCTCTCAAACTAAGGAAAATGTGTCATTTTTTCTCTCCAGAAGTGATAGTTTTAAACTGTGTTTTAAGGTTAAACAAAGGGCTAAAAACCAAAATCTTATTTAAATAGATAGGGCATTTTAAATTAGACTGGAATTGGAAGCTGATAACTAGTTAGTAACTACATATGTCCCTGTATTTTTTATCTTTTCATATATCTCCATGTAAAATATTGATCTCAGTAATATCAGGTTTGGATTTTTATTTATTTATTTATTTATTTATTTATTTTTGATGCATTTCCCTTCTTCTTTATCTAGTCCTCAAGATAGATAAAGAATTGCCTTTAAAAAGTGGAATCTTCAGGACTGACTTGACATTTTTGGTCATTTATGTTCTTCTTGTGTTTGACAGTTGTATGGATTCATACATAGTCATCCAAATCTGTAAACCCAACATAACCCAACATTTGCTTTTCTGTAATACATCAACTTGTAGCTATGAGTTTATAGTACATGCTTTCTTATCATATCCCCCCCCCCCCCCCCCCATTTTAATCATTATACTGATTATGTTGAAATGTATTGCCAAGAAAAAAAAAATGTGATGGGTTTCTTGGGAATCCGCATGTAATTATTTGCTGTTAACCCAGCAGGCTTAGAATATCTGAGAATTATCCTGCAGGAAAGTAATTGGTCCAAAAGGTTTTCCTTTTATGAAAGGGAGGGAATGGGCTGGAGAAAATAATACCAGACTCTCGTACTCTCATCTGTGGACTTGTCAGGAGAGCAACACTCTAGGCAAATATAATTAAAAGCATGTTTTGAATGAAAAATTTATTATTTGATTGCTACAAATCCTAAAGTTTTTCCTAGGAATTGGAGCCCTCTTTTTGTAGAACTACAGATAATTGTCACATTGGGAAACATAATATGTCTGACTGTTAAAAAACAAACAAAGAAACAAAACAAAACAAAAAAACAGAAGCTGTAAAGGTCAGTCTCAAAAGCTTTCAAGAAACACATCTGTGTTAGTCACTTGAAAGGGTCATGCAGTGTTATGATGATGGCACAGCAGTGGATATGCCAATTTTGCAAAGTGAAACATCTCCTCCTAGGCAATGTATTTGCTTTCTCTTTTGAGACATTAACAGAAGATTAACTGAAAGGTGAGTTGCAGTGTGTTCTTTGTAGGAACTCAGGTCATTTGCACCCCATACCACTTGAGGTGTATTGAAAGTCTAAGCTGAAGTCTCACAGAAGAAATTCTATGCATGCTGTTAAAAATTTAAGGACAAAGTCTGTGGACTCTGGGTGCAACCAAAGACAGGGCCTCAGGAATATCTTTCTAATAAATTCTTTTAAGGATTTCTCACTTCTGAAGTTTAGAGCCATTTGCCTAGTTGCTATGAAAAGGAAATGAAAGTGGAAGGAAGCTGCAGGAATATTCCCAGGTCAAATGGCTAGTATCTTTCCCCCTTTAGGTTTGCTGTTTTTTCAGAGTGTACAATTGCATCTTTGTTCTGAGAGTGTGAGTATATAAATGCACTCCAACTTATCAAAATGAAAAGTAACATTTTTGATCAAAGTATGCAAGGGGAAAATATAAAAGGAATGTAAATCACTGCCTTTAATCAATCATTTAACGTGCTGTCACAACTTTTTATTTCTTCACAAAAACAAAGGTAGGAATTTTCTGAAATGTCACTTTTCATGGTTGTTAATGAATAAGTCTGTTCCATTTTCATTCAAGAGTTTTGCAAATAAAAGTGGGTTAGTCCAGTAATCATATTTACAAGCTGTGATCTGTTACTACATTTGGTTTCAGACACACGGGTATTTAGTCCATTACTGCTTGTGGAGATAGTACCATTCAGTTATTAAAGACTGCAGCTTCAGTACTTCAGTATTGTAGACATATTTCTTGTCAGGATTCCTTCAACATGTAAAAGTTTGAAACAGCCTTCTGAGCAGCTGTAAAACCAGCAAATGTTTAGGCAGGAGTGTTTTTTTTTTGTTTGTTTGTTTGTTTTTGTTGTTGTTTTGTTTTGTTTTGTTTTTCCAGAGCAGTCATACTTCGCGAAGTGGAAAGCCAATTTCGAAGGCATTAGGCTAGAAAAGGAAAGCTTTGCCTGATCAGAAAGAAACCATAAATGTCCAGCCTCGAACAAATATTCTGAATGAAAAACTGTGTGAAAGGAATTCACAGGGAGCTTTGTGCTGTTTCACACGTCCCTGAATTAGAGATAATGAGGAAAACAGCAGTAGAACCAAAAACTTGAGCAAGGTCGAGATAAAGTAAATTGGCTACAGTGTTAAAGATGAGCTTTGGGCAGTGGCCAATTGCTGGCTGGCTCAAGGCGCGTCTCAGGGTCTCTAACCAATTGTATGACAGATTCAGGTGCATGGACAGCGCGTGGGGCTACAGGGAAAGTATATGTAGTAGTGAAAAATGGCAATAAAGGTTCTTCTGTTCAAGAGCCATCAGGAGTCCGTGTCGTTCATCCCTTCAAAAAACAACAAACAAAAACCAACCAACCATCCAACCAAACAAACAAAACCCCACAACCATCCAAAAAATTCACCCTGAAATACCAAAATTGTAAAAATCCACTTTATTGAGATTTTTACATTTTATCATAGTACATTCCATGTTCTTTATTCTGCTCCAATAAAACTCCATTGCATTCCTCTTTCCATCTACATCATTCCCGCCCACATGCCTCATAACTGCTTATTTCATTGCTGAAGTAACTTCAATACAATAGTGATCAGGACTAAATCACATTATCATAGAAAAAGTAGGCTTCTGATTTTGACCAACATAGCCTTGTAAATGCTAATTTTCATTATGGATCTGGCCATTTCTGGTGTCGTTCAGCACTGACTCAGTATCACCGGGGAGAAGGAATTAGTAGCATTCAGATTAGTACACCCCATTGACAAAGGCAAGGAAAATCTGGCCCAGTTTGGGTATCTCACAGCTTTAATTGGTCAGCTGCAATTCTGTGCACTTGTGCGTAGTATATCATGTGGAGAGACAGTTTAGTATAGTTCCATCAGGTAATCATAATTATGACAATTATATTTCAGAAAAGACAGAAGTATGTACCAGATTATTATGTGAAATAATATTCTGACAAAAGTATATGATCAAGACACAAGTGGCAAAAGCATTGCTTCTGAATTTGATTTTAATTTTTCAAGACTGCAGCTTTTGCTTGCAAATGCAGCTTTTTCCCTGACTCACATCTGTATGTTAAGCATGTGTGTATAAAACTTGACAGTTACAGAGCTACTTCATAGAAAAGATATACTGTGATGTGACTTCCATTCTTATTTAGGTAGGCAGCTAAAGCCTTTGATACACAAAGACAAGGAAATATATAAAGTTATTTTTCTCTGGACCTCTTTATTAATATACACTTTATAAAGCACAAAAATACTACTTTTGAGATGTATTTAGGAGGAATTAACTTTAGGGGGTATTTCTTTTTTCAGGCAGTACTTTCAAATTACTTTAGTAAATAAAATGGTCTAATTATTTAATTAAAAATAATGCTTAAAGGCTGATTCAACAAAATTTTAGGGGGGATTTCCTTTTTTTTTTTCAGGTAATACTCTCAAATTACTATAGAAAATAAAATAAACTAATTATTTAATTAGAAAAATAATGCTCAAAGGCTAATTCAACAAAATCTGTTCTTTAACCTGATTTGCTCAATAAATCTCTATTCTCCTAACTTTAGCATCTTTTAAGATAGCAAACCATAACTAATAATCACAGTTCTAACAAAACAAAAACAAAAACAAACAAACAACAACAAAAAAAAAACATGCTGTGCCATGTGCCATTATTGATTTAAAATATTGGTTGTTGGCCATACCTATTATATATGAAAAAATCCTGTTTTCAGAAGGAAAAATAGCTACACTTAAAAGTTGGCAATGCTCAACAGAGACAGCCATCAACCTTCTCCTTTGGTTAGACAGAAATTGTATTTATTTTATTTCTTTAATTTAAAGAAATTTAAAAGGAATTTAATTTAATTTTTCTTCTTTAATTTCTTTTAATTTCCTTTTTTTTTTTTTTTTTTTTTTTTCTGGAAGCTTTTCATTTCTATGTACAGACTAGGGGACGAGATGCTGGAGAGCAGCCCCCAGAGAGGGATTTGGGGGTTGTGGTTGATAGCAAGCTGAATATGAGCCAGCAGTGTGCCCTGGCAGCCAGGAGGGCCAACCGTATCCTGGGGTGCATCAAGCATGGCATCGCTAGTCAGTCGAGGGAAGTGATTGTCCCAGTCTACTCTGCGCTGGTGCGGCCTCACCTCGAGTACTGTGTGCAGTTCTGGGCACCATAGTACAAACAGAACGTGAAACTATTGGAGAGTGTCCAGAGGAGGGCGACAAAGATGGTGAAGGGTCTAGAGGGGAAGACCTATGAGGAGCAGCCGAGGTTACTTGGTTTGTTCAGTCTGGAAAAGGGGTGGCTGAGGGGAAACCTCATCGCAGTCTACAGCTTCCTCATGAGGGGGAGCAGAGGGGCAGGCGCTGATCTATTCTGTTTGGTGACCAACGATAGGACCCGAAGGAATGGAGTCAAGCTGCAGCAGGGGAGGTTCAGGTTGGATATCAGGAAAAGGTTCTTCACCAAGAAGGTGGTCGCACACTGGAACAGGCTCCCCAGGGACGTAGTCACGGCACTAAGCCTGATTTAGTTCAGAAGTGTTTGGACTATGCTCTCAGTCATATGGTCAGAATTTCTGATAGACCTGTGTGAAGCCAGGAGATGGATTCAATGATCTTTGTGGGTCCTTTCCAACTCGGGATATCCTATGATTCTATGATTTGAGAGTCTTTAAGACTTTCTCTTCTTCACAGCTCTTTCTAGGTCTTTTTCCTGACAGTTCCCTGCAATACTTTAATTTTATATTACAGGAGTTTTGTTGATTTTGAAACAATTGAGGCATGGACCCCTAAATCCATTTATCCACTACCCTTTTCAAAGTTTATTTATTTATTTATTTATTTATTTATTTTTGACATGATATCAACTGACTTCAGCAGGATTACATTAAGGAGCAGATTTCATTACAAGGTGTTTAATTTTGCTCAGATGAAAGGGTAAATCACAGTACTCACCATTCCATACTTAGCATACTCTGACTACGTATTTTCCATAATACATCTGCAGTCCTTCTAAAACTTTTTCCTATTCAAAAGATCAACCATTAAATGTTTTGTTGGTTTTCTTTTCCTGACCACAGATCTTGAAAAGATTTCTTGAATGTGAACTGAAAGAGAAAAACAAAGATAAGCCCAAATTCTTTTATTTTAATTAGCGTAGGAAGGGAAGGTAACAGCAATTGAGCTGTCTTTTAGCCTTTTTTTTTTTCCTTTTCTCTTGTTCTTTGTGAACTCGTTCTTATCTGTAGCACGATTTTCTAAAAATGGTCATATTATTCCATCAACACTACAGCTGGCATGAGTTGCAGTGTGTCTCTATGGCATTGGGCTGTCTTTATTAAAGTACGAGTTACCATGAAGATGTCACTGAAGACTGAATCACTTTAAAGAAGTTTTATGAAATGTTATGTCTAAGTTATATGTTTCTTTAGAACCTCATCTTGCAGAGTTTTGCAACTGAAAACCCTAAGCTGAGGGCAACTACCTTCTGTTGCAGCCTCAGTGCTTCATTTTTCTTTCACGTATATTTTTTAAAATATTAGATATTAGTAAAAATCCTGTTGTCTATAGGCTTACTATACACAAAATTTGACAGAGGGTGTTTGATTGGTTTTGGAGGTACTCTCTGATGAAGTAAATCAGGTAGCAGATGAAAATTACCTTGAAGGACTTTAAAGGTGGAGTTATCAGATGAAATAACAGCTTGTCTTCCTGCTTATTCTACTGGTATAAATCAATTACTTCAGTGTGAGTGAGGGAGGAAATACCTTCTTTTTGTGAGCAGCCAAATTAATCATGGAGAGTAGAAAGGCTTTTCCCATTGCTCATTCATGGCTTGTCTAGAACAGACATGTTCAATTATTAAACATGAGAACAGCTACACAAAAAGTAAACTGCACATATGCAAAAGAGTAAAAAGAGGAAACCTTATTCACTAGATTCCCTTTTACACAAGGCTAATGAATTGTAACTTTATATGTTTAACAACTCTTTTTCTCATTATGGTTATTCTATAAAAACTTGAATTACGAGCATGGGACCTATCCCTGAACTATGTCATTAATACTCCTTGAAATCAAGGCTTTTGCTTCCCCTACTACTTCCTTTTCTGGTCTCCTGCTTGAATTTAATACCCATTCAGCATTACTATTTTCCTCTTTCTTTGGAATGGATATGCATGATATACGTTGTATGTCAAGTCTTACGTGCTACTGTTGACAGTAATAAGACTTGTTTAGACATGCTGTGTCCTTGTTAAAATCATAGTTAGTTTGAGACAGTGGATGTTAAGGCAAAAAGAAGAGTGACATCATGGTCTTTTGACAACAGCAGCCTACAGGAAGGCTCATGTCCCAAGGACCCAGATTCCAAGCACTGATTGTCATTATTGTCCCAGTGACATCTGTAATTACATCTAGTCTGGGCTATTTGCTGAGGAGCTGTATCAACCTATGAAATGGATAATGAGAGTGGGGGGAAAATGGCAGACAGGGTGCTGTATATTTGTTATTATATCTGTTAAAGGGATGTGTTGAATTTTTGACTTCTCCAGGATTTGTTTTGTAGCTATTACTGCTAAACTTCAGGTTCCCTTCTTTTGCAGGTGTAGCTATAGGTATTTTAACTACAGTAATAGCTACAGCTATATTAAAAACAAAACAAAACAAAATTCCCTAGCAACAACAACAAACCTAACAACACCATCAACAAAAAACACCACCACCAAAACCAACAAAACCTAGATTTTTTTTTCTGTCCTCCATCCTTATCTTGTTCCATATATTCATACATAAATTTGATTGAGAAAAACAAAAACATTTCTATTCCTCCTATCTCCTTCAGCACCTAACTAATCCTAATTTTGGAAAGTGCTGCCTATCTTCAAGACATCAGGGTGCTGTATGGGCTGGTACCTCCCCAGGGCCTGGAGCACGGTGTGTCCACAGGAGGGCCAGGCAGGGTCTGATGTGGAGGGCACTGGGGTCAGTGCCAGCTCTGGGCCCTGGGCACCTCCCTGGGGACAGGCACAGATGAAAAACAATGGTTTATGTCAGGGTGTTGGAAAAGTCATCCCAGGCCCAGGCAGTCCATGACTCACTCTGGCCAGGTCCCACAGCAGAGCCTGGGCCAGGACCAGCCTCCAGAGTCTGGGGTCAGGCCTGGCAGTGGCTTCCCCATGGCACTGCTGGGGGCCCTCTCACACCTCACAGGGTCAGTGCAGGCCCTGAGCCCAGCAGCCAAGCCCCCTCCCTGCCCCCCCAAAAGAAGGGGCATACTTGGGGCCCTCAAGGTAGTCATGTATATGGTATATGTATGTACATGTATGTGTATGTATAATTCACAACTACGAATATGTACGTGTATATACATACATGTATATGTATGTGTATTGCAGTTAAATAAATCTCATAGTACCAGGAAGTCTGGTGTCCCTGTGATGACTCCCCTTCTTGCCTAAGGCGCCACTTAAAGTATTGTACTCAAAGCCAAGGTTATTGTTCTTCTTTAGGTACAAGACAGAGAGGATACTTTCTTGAAATTGTGATAGATATAGCCAGGTGGGGAACTGATTTTCTAGTTAATTTAATCATAACTAGATACAGATTTTCTCTAAATGCATTCAGTGTCCTAAATTTGCTCTTTAGGCTTTAGTCACCATGTATGTATGTGTTTTGCTTTTTTTTTTTTTTTTTCATTTTCTGAGTAATGAAAATCCAATACAATTATACATGTGGGTTGCAGACTACACTCAAAACCATTAGAAATTTGTTTTTATCTGTTTGAAGTATCTGACATGCTTACTTTGGGATGACTTTTCCAACATGCTGACATAAACTGTGGTTTTTCAATATAAACCATTGTTTTTCAGCATAACCAATATCACAGGGTACTAGGAGAGCTATTCCTTACTAGATACTCTAAACTGCCTGTTGCTTCTCATCTTCAGTTTCTTGAGTTTTTCTTCAGTGCCTTCTCCTTTCTAATGCATACATGGTGGGAGAATAAATTTCTCATTAATTATGCAGGAATTGTGTAATCTTGCTGTATTTGCCTCAGAATTTGGATGCCAGAATTGTTCACATGGGAAGTAAAACTTTTGGGAAGCTTCTTTTCAATTTTTTTTTTCTTTTCTTTGTTTCCCCTAGAGAAATCATTTAATGCTTGATAACAATTCATGGGAATTTTTTTAATGAATACCTGGACAGTAGGTGAAGCAAATGCTTAAAACTTAATCTGGACTGCAAATATTGGTCTGATGAAAATACACATTTTTTTAATAGCAAAGATTTCCACATTTCTCTTACCTCCTTGAATATGAAATTCAGGAATCTTTTCCTCTACTATGACATTTTTATAGACTGGATCTTCACTAGTTTCAGCTTTGCAAATTTAGCATCATTGTGTTTCAGGGTGCTACTAATCTGCCAAAATAATGGACAGCTCAGTAAATTAAAGTCAAATTTTATATTTTCTTCATTTTCCTTGTATCCCTTAGATGTTTCATTATTTTTATGTAGTTATATAGAATATGCAAAACATCATATTTTTGCAAACAACAGACAAACACTTTTCTACCTTAGTGTAGAATTTTCTGTAACATCACTCACAAATATTAACAAACACAGGCTCTCTAATTTCTTTTGAAAGGGTATTTTCTTGTGGGAATCAGAAATTTAGGACATCTCTCTCTCTCTCTCACTACCAACTACTTTCAGTTTCAGCATACTCTTGAAGCATAACACACTAGTTATTTATACTAGAATGTTACTTGAAAACTTAATTATTATTCAGACCAGGTCTTACTACTAAGTCCTATATCAAGCATAAGAGGTGGTTGTTCTTGCTTTGAAAGGTTGGTAATTAAAAATATATAATACAGCATATTATAACAAAGACTTGATTCACGAACGATACTCACTGTGATCTTTTTGTTGGTTTGTTTGTTTTATTTATTATAATACTTTAAGTTGTTTTTTTTTGTTTGTTTGTTTGTTTGTTTCATTCTGAAGGAAATGAGAATAATTTACTTGTAAGATTGTGATATTGCACCACAGCATGTTTATGTATTTGGGATGACTAGGACATAATACCAACAGTGTATTGCTCTTAATTTTCCAACCACCTGTAACATGAGCTTCAGAATCTTGTGTCCTCAGAGTACTTTAGATAAAGGCCAGTAATCATTGTCAAGAGTTAAATATTTACAAACAGCATAAAGCTTTTTGTAATCTCAACAAATCTAGAATAAATTTTCTATAATGCAAAAGCACTCCCTCAAGATGCCTTCAAATTACAATAAACAAAATGCATTAGCTTAAAAAATGCAGGTCTCATTTCCTCTCTTGTTTTTGTAAATGATTCTGTTGTTCTTATAAAGCTTGTAGTATGCTGTCTTATATAACATAAAATTTCATGCATTTATGGAAAACTTAGATCAGTTATGACCCAGATGTAAAATTATCTTTAAAAAGCTTTCTGTTTTGCTTTATTTTATTTTTAAGAGACACCGATATATTTGGAAGAAAATAGGACATTAGCTTTTTAAGGTTTCCTTTACCCCTGCTGCTTGCACAGATCATAATCAAGACATGATAATCCTCCTTTTGCCATCCTAGTAGTTTCTATTACAACTGACTGACAGAGCTTTACAGTGCAATGAAATACTACTAAAACGAGGAACACATTGTTTTCTCAATTTTAAACAAAAATTCAAGAGAGGGACTGATCTCTTTGAAAGTTTTATGGTATTGTGCACTTGAGAAGGATAAGCTTGTAATATTTTCCCTAGGGAGAAGCTTGTAAAACGCTTTGATAACAGCATGTAACCCCTGGAAAAGTTGGCAGTATAAGTAGACAATTATTTTCTCCTCCTGTCCCAAATGCCTTTAGATTGTACCCATAAAGATAATGGAAAGACTGCCTTAATTTTGGACATCTTCAATTTCCATGTGAAGAGTTCATGCTACTGGCCCATACTGAATTAAGCACACAGATAGAATGGATATGAAACCCAAGTCAGCAATTAATTCTTGGGTATAGTTCATTTAAATGATCTTCTTAATGATTCAGTGAAAAGTCTTTTGCATGCGTCCATCTCTGCTCTTTAAAACTCTGTTCATGCTGATCTAGAAAGTAGCACTCTGGAGCTGTGAAGGCTTCCCAGTTCAAGTAGAAGAATTTGTTTGTTTGTTTGCTTGTTTGTTTGTTTTCTTTCTTTCTCTCTCTCTTTTTCTCTCAATAGATTTCTGAGTAATTTAGACATGTCCAGTTAAGCAAAGTTTTCCTGCTTGCCAGTTGGCAGGATTTTTAGCTTGAGGTCAAAAGGAGTTTGTTTCAGAGATTTTTGATTTTGGTTAGCTTCAGTTCTAGAGTCAGCTAGATCCAATTTTCAACTACAAAATAATTTTAGAGGAAGGTAAGTTATTTCTGTAACAACCATTTTTATTAATATATATATATATATATATATATTTGTTCTCCTTAATAGAGAACAAAATTTTGTTCTCTTCTTAGGTATGGGCCCTGAAGTCAATACCATGAAATGAAACAGTAGTATAAAAAAATACTTAAAGCAAATGTATACACTAATGAAAATCTTCAGCCAAAAATTAAATTTGACTTCAAATATTCAAGTTCTATATCCAGAACAAATCAGTTTTTGTTTTGTTTTGTTTTGTTTTCCAATATTAGTGAGTAAATCAACTGTGGAATGGGATTCCACTGACTATAAAGATGGTTGAATTTAATTGTTGGATAACCTGAACAAGTTGAACATGTAAGAGTTTAAACTGAATTTGCTTTTAATTCTACTATATCCCACTCAACAAATTGCAGTAATTTATTTGCTTTGAGCATGACTGTATTTAATATGTGCTTAACAGTAAAAGGTCCTTACCCATCTTGTTCTTCCCTTTTCTTTCTGTGGGAAGTCTGAGAAATTTAAATAAATATATATATATATATATATTTAAAGAAAGTAATGGTAAGGAAGGAACCCTACAAAACATAATGTGAAAAAACATCCTGCCCAATCAAAGTTAAGAACATTCAGATTAATGATTTATTGCCTTACTGAAGACTGAACTGCTAAGAGAAACCTAGCTAAGCGTGTGTTTAACTAAGAGCATGAACAGAAATAGACTGTGTGTCAACATATTAGAAATGAGTTTGTAAATGAAATCCAGGGAAGTCTGACCAGTTCCGAGAGATGTCAGGAAAACAAGTTTTCCTCATCTATCTACAGAAATTATAGTCAGTCTTTCATCTCTACCTGTTTCTTTTAAAAGTCGGTAATATTAATGGGTTAAATATTCTCCCTTTTTGCCACTGCCAGAAGTTTATAAATCCTCCCTTGTTTCCTCCCTCCCCTCCTACCCATCAGAACATCCTGGATTATATTGTTCTGAAGCCTATTACTGCCCATTATTGTTGACCATGTTGCTTAAATATGCATAACCACATATTCATTGATCTTGTACATTAGCCTTGAAATAACCACATTTTCTTCCATAATTTATGCACTTTCACTTATCATATTATTAATAGAAAAGCCATCCAGAACTTTAAGACTCCTTAAAGTAAAGCAAAGACAAACTCTTACCAAGAGTATTTTCACCCCCAGGTATATTGACATAAATGTTAGTAGGTAAAAATAGTGCCAGTCCTTGCCAGTGTGAATGCAAGCAGTGACTTTCCATTGCAGGTTGAATATCACAGAATCACAGAATCATCTAGTTTGGAAGAGATCTCCAAGATCACCATTGACTGTTACAGTACTTCTATTGGACTTTCTTCAAGAAAAGTCCACTCAAGCGTTCCTCAGTGCAGTTGCCAATCTTCTGCTTTTTTTTTGTAGAAGTCAGAAAAGGTCCTAAACATACCACTCCTACCATTGCTACTCTTCCTTCCCACAAGTTCATTTAATTTCAGCAGAAGCTTCAGAGTATTCCATTTAATTTCACATTAATACAGGCTATCGTATGTATGTATGGTGATTTTATCCAGCTGGGCAGCTGAACTCCACCACAACTGCTCTGTCACTCCCCCTTCTCAGAGGGAAAGGGTGAAGGCACGGACGGCACGGACTCCAAGATAGTCGAGAAATGGAGACCTTTTATTGTCCCAATGCCAGATCTTATATATTTCTGAGCCCCTACACGCGCTGCACGTGGCTGGCAAACATAGTTACAGACTTCTGATTGGTGCATTCCTTTTGATCACGCATAGCCCTCTATAGGCCTGTCCGAGCCTAACAACTCCTTCTTATTGGTTCCCACTTTCTCTTATTGTAGGCTGGTTACCACTCTATGCCTCTGAGTAACCTTCTTCTTAACCCTTAGTGCACCGCCATATCAATCAGCTCCAGTTTGTCACCGAACGGGTCACCCATAAAAGGGGGGAGAAAATACAATGAAAAGGACACAAGGGTTGAGATAAGGGCAGGAAGATCACTCAACAATTATTGTCATGGGCAAAACAGACACAGCATAGGGAAATCAATGTGATTTATTACCTGCAACAAACAAGCTAGAGCAGTGAGAAACTAAAACTAAAAACACTCTTCCCCCCATCCACCCTCTTCTATGTCCTCTCCCTGAGTGGCACAGGGCAACAGGGAATGGGGGCTGTGGTCATTCCCAATGCTTTGTCTCCACCACTCCTTCATGGTCACTCTCTACTCCTGCTCCACGTGGGGTCCCTCCCACGGGATGCCATCCTTCCTGAACTGAGCCTGCGGGGGCTGCCCACAGGCAGCAGCTCTTCAAGAACTGCTTCCACATGGCTCCGTACCACAGGGTCCATCCGTCAGGAGCAAACTGCTCCAGCATGGGTCCCCCACAGGTGGCAACCCCATCCCAGACCCCCTGCTCCTCCGTGAGCTCCTCTCCACAAGCTGCAGCTCCGGCCTAGGGCCTGCTCCTGTGGGGGCTCTCCATGCGCCGCAGCCTCCTCCAGGCCACATCCACCTGCTCCACCAGGGGTCTCTCCACAGGCCGCAGGGAAGCTTCTGCTGCGTGCCTGGAGCACCTCCTGCCCTCCTTCTTCCCTAACCTTGGGGTCTGCAAGGCTGCAAGGCTGTTTCTCATTCCTCACTCTCCCAGCTGCTGTTGTGCAGCAGTTATTTTTTTTGTTTGTTTTGTTTGTGTTTGTTTGTTCTTGTTTTTGTTTTCACCCTTCCTTAAATCCACTCTCCCTGAGGCCCAACCAGCATTGCTCCCTGGCTTGGCTCTGGCAGGCAGTGCTTCCCTTTTGGAGCCGGCTGAAACTGGCCCTTATCTAACATGTGGCAGCCGCTGGACTCCTCACAGAGGCCACCCCTGCAGCTCCCCGCAGCTACCAAAACATTGCCACATAAACCCAATACAATATGTCATTGCAAGGATTAATGGTCTTGTTTCTGATATTGTTTTGAAAATGCATAATATGTACTTTTGCATGAAAGCTTTTAAGTAGTCTATGCAAAATAAATTTAAAAAAAGAAAGAAAAAAACTCAAATGGGAGCAATGGAGAGACAGGCAGGGAATACTGTATTTAAAGCATGATGTACTAATCTGATTTTACTGTTCCCCAAGAAAAGTGAGTCCAAGTGAATTTAGGTGAGTTGCTACTCTTGCATAATATTTTCCTGTTAGCAGTTATTGTAGAGGAAGAGAGTGTAACACTATATTATAATCATATTTTAAGTTATATAGGTATGTTTCAAAATGACTGCTATTCAACTACTTACCGTATGGCAAATTAATTTTGTCTTCATGAGAATTTTCACCAGTTTTCATAAATTTTGACCTACTATCAGTGGATACATTCCAGTTTAGCAACACATGCACATCGTAATGTCACCTTTATTATACAGTTACAGATTAATGTATCTGGCAGCGATAATGCTTTACAAAACCAGGTACAACAGTGTAAGTATTAGAAGAGTACATCAGCTATTATTTCTGTTGCTCTTGAGTTTATCTAACAAATTAGGTACAGTACTATGAATTATTTAAACTGCAGATATCTCTATGTCAAGGCATAAGGAAGAGCTTTTACATACACAAGTCAGACTTGAAAACAAGATCATAGTTATTTTAAGGATGGATCCAAACCTGCAGTATTAAACTGAAGTCAGTACGCTCACGACTCATTAACCTGTGCTTATTGTGGGTTTATATGTGCTATAGTCACATAATCACAGTTAGAAATGATTGCAGGTGAAGCCTTTTTGGTGTGTGGGAAGGACTAATTTCATACTTTTGTACAAGAATATACATTTTACTTATTTTCTGCATGGTTTCTGCAAGCATTTTCAGTTAATACTCTGGAGACACCAAAAGAAACAGGGTAAATGTAAAGCAAATCCAGGGTTTGATGGGACAATGTTTGACAAGTTCTGTTCTCGCTGTAAATACCGTTTGTTTGTTTGTGTGTTTTTAACAGGATTGAGATCTTTAACCTCCAATTATTGTTTTCTGCCTTTCCTCTGAGCTGTCCACAAGTACAAGAAAATATTGTGCTTTGTGTACTTTTTGCAACTTAAACTTTTCATTAGAAATGGATTTAAATTCTAAATTACTTCTGATTGCATAGTTTTACATAATAGTGAACAGAAATATGTAATTTCAAAATGTTAAAAGGATAAATATTATTCAGTATCAATTATGACTGTTTCTTAAAAGAAAATTAAAATAAAATGTTTGAATATAAATTAAATATTTAAAGGGAAAGTCAAAGATTTAAAAAAAAAATGAAAAAAAGTCCAGCAAAGAAAAGAAAAAAAATTATCAAGGAAATAAAACTGAAGCATACCATCCAGTGGGCCTCAGATTTTGTGTTTACTGTTATAGAATGATTAATATAATTATATTTATTTATAATTATATTTATTTATTTATTTGTAAATTAAGGACTGTAGAAGAAAGAAACAGATAAAATCAAAAGAATCCTAAACAGAGTGTATTCAATTTGTAGATTTAACTTTGTGGAAATAAGTAACCTCTTTTATATCAATGTTGTATTTATGGTTTGAGCACATGTTGGTATTCAGTATGATATTAATCACAGTAAATACAGGCATACTGAGTTAGTGAAAGGAGATGGAATTGCTGAGAGGAATCTTCGCCAGAAACATATTAATCAATTATGAAGATATTTGTATTTGCATAAGCTTTGAGTGCTTGCTATGATTGATGAGCTAAGCTGATGAATATCATTGGAATGAATATCATTGAGGTTAGTAGCTATTTATATTGTTTGTCTTGAAATCTTGATTGATATAATGTTATTAGTAGTATTTCATATAAAAAGTGATTTAGGCAAAACTCACAGGCAAGAAACTGAAGGACAGAAAATAGTGGCTTGTAATTTATTGCTTAGTTTGTTGAATTCATATGTTAAAATTTCAACAGTTGGTGCTGCAAAGTCCTATTTAATTCAAACAACTTTTACTGAAAAATATGAGCTAAAAATTTTCAAAAGGATAAGGCTATTTTTTTCCAAATTTCCAGAAAAAAAAAAAACTTTCTAAGAAAATTGAAAGGGAAATCATTATAATTTTAGATTATTCTTGAATTTACGTTATTTGTCATTAAGGTTTCTCTAGATGATAGTTTAGTTTAGAAAAACATAGTATTTTGCAGTTGAGCAAATCTCAAAAAGAGATTTTGTTGTAGATTCATCCTGATTCAACATTAATATTGTCAAGAGACCTTATCTTCATTATCAGAATAAATGTTTTTAAACTGCATAGAACCACAAGCTTGTGAGTCTTAACCCATTTGGTTGAAAGGAAGTAAAATCTTCACAGGGAAATTAAGGATGACAATAATTCCATTGTTTAATTCACACACTTATTTATACTCTGATAAACTGATTACAGAGTTTGGTTGGCCACCTGTAACCAAAAGTTTGAAGCTTTTCCATTTCATGTGGTTTATCAGTTCCAGCACCATTCCCCAGAAATATTTGCATAGGCAAATAAGTGGAGTTATGGAAATTGTATATGTCTGTAGAATTTTTTTATTTTTTTTTATCTGCTGCATTTGACTAGACAGCTTGGTCAAAAGTCCATGTAGGATATTTTCCTTCTCTCCAGTACTTAATCTAGCATTCCATAAGATTTTATTTGAAATTTATGGATAAGGTGCGTAGATTTAGTAAAATTTGTGTGTGTTTTGATTTTAAAATCCAATATATTTTCTGTTTTGTGATCTTTCGTTGTCAGTTTTGTTTGTTTGTTTGTTTTTAATTTTAAATGGTAAAAAGCTTCTATACCCACTTTAAAATGGATTACCAAATCAAAATGTAACTCTTCAGTGTTGGAAAATATGGAAACCAAGCTGCCTTGCAGGAAACTGCTGGCACCAAAGGCACAGCTTTGATACAAATGTAGTAGGAAAGACTGATGGTGGGAGAAGCTATCTTGTTGTATGCAGGAAGCTAAAAATCTTTGTCATTCAAAGATGTTTCCAGTGTTTTAATCATCTCTGGTTGCTCTTGCCTTGCTCTTCTGACCCACAGAACAGCAAATACATTACAGTGCCTTTTATATCCTTATAACAGTACTTAATTTTATAGCATGCTTTGATCACTCCGATTTTGTCATTAAATGTTCTATCTTATTAAAAAGGCAAAATGCAATATCCTTGATGTCAGATCTTAGTGTTCTTTTTTTTCTGAAGACCATGCTGAGACACAGGCAACCCTTCTCTCAGTAACGAAATTTGGGTGTTGAAATTCCCTGAGGAGACACACTCATTCGAATTTTACTGACAATGAAGAAGCTGTTCAATTGTCTGTTACAGAAGATATATCTAAGAGATAATGATAATAAGAAAAACATCCAGTTGTTTCATAAGATATACAAAATAAACTTCTTCATCTTGCCTTATTAATTTTTCACTCAGCATTATTGCTGTTTATAGTCTAAGCAATTTTGACATTTGACCAGAACAGTCAAAAACCTTGTATTGTGACATGCTTTTATCCTAGATATGACGGTGAGCCAACTGGGGCATGATGTCAGCAATAACAATATGTTGGATGCAAATATGACACATTCTGTGTACCCTAAAAGACAAAGAGGAAATCACTTTTTGTTCTGTCAGTGCATTCTTTTCAGTGGAATACCTTTAAGATGTGAGATACTTTTTCCTTTCCTATGAGAAATAAGACTTCTGCTAACTCCAAACCAAGGCATTAGATCCTTTTCATATGACTGCCAGATATTTATAAAACCTAATATTTTACAGAGACAAATTGGTAAATGGATACATTTCCATGGAGAATCCTTAGACTATTAGAGTACTTGGGGAAAGTATTCTATAACTCTTATGTTACGTGCCAAGTGAAGCTCATCCGTCAATTTATTTCCCAAATATTTTTCTCTTGTTTTTTAATGATTTCTTGTACATAAGGTCAAAGTACAAGGATTACAGTTGGAGACTGATCACTAGAGCTCTAGGTAATGTCCGTCAGCATTGCTTTCTAAGCATGCAGAAAGACCCTGCATGTCTTTCCTTATGTATTTCCTCCTCCTAAAAAAAAAAAAAAAAAAAAAAAAAGCTAATAAATGGCCTATAACTCAGAGGATTATGGAGTCAAAATTGTGGTCCTTAATGTGAAGTGGATTTATCTTTCTAAATTAATTGAGGATGTCTGTCAGGGTTCAGAATTTTAAGTTATTAGGAAAAATGGTTCCTTTTCAGTTTTGAATTCACTTTTGTTCTCCACACGACTCACATCCTGAAATACTTTGGTGATAATATGAAAAAAAATTATGTCAGACTTAGAAATAAATTAACAAAAGCAGAAGGGAAAATATGTTTTGAAAATCCAGCATCTTGTCCAACTATTTTAACAAAACTTCTGGGAACTTAATTTTGGATTTTCTTAAAATTAACCAACCATTCAAAATTGTTCTTGGAAATCAAGCTAAGCAATTATGACATTGTAGTCTACAATGTAGTCATTGTAGATCTTCGTAGTTTTTATCAGGACCCTAGTATTTAGTAGGGTTAGGGGTGTGCAAAGTATGCCTTGTTATGCTTGTGATTCCCTATGAAGAGGAAACATTTTGCACACTTCAAGGCTCTCAAAATGGCACTGTATCCCATTCCTAGTTTTTTCACTCAAAATTTTCATCATTGCATTTTTATTGTAACATTCCTTACTCTCTGTCTTCCATGCACTTAATGATTGATCCAGAGATACCTCAGATCTATAGATGTGCCATGGAGGAAATGGTCTTTGGAAAGCTAGGTTATTTACAGTTGTAGACTTTTAGGTTGAGCAGAGTTGAAGTAAAAATTTGGCATTTTTCACAGTCACTTTTTAGATGATAAAAATGGTGAGTAAATATTTAAAAAGTGAAATGAAAATAAAACACATATCAAAGTATAAACCCTTGGTGTAATGACAGACAGAGCTCAACTGATTTATCACTGTTAATTAATTTTTGGAAATGATTTGTATGCTTAAATGTAGTGTCCATGGCTTGTAGCTTTTCTGTTTTAAAATCCATTTCTGTTTCAAATTCAGTCTTTTGTTGTTATACAAATGAAACTTGGATAACAGCCCATGTGCATTATTTTCCTTATTTTATAGTATGTATGTTGTTAATTTTTCCTTTGTATGTGTTTTCTGTGGTATACGAACATTATTTTTCTTTCAAATACTTAAAACAGCAATAGTACAAAAAATCATAAATAACTTTTCTCACTATTAACCCCAGGCAATAGTAAAAATATAAATGGATATGTATGCCTCTGGGAAAGAGAACCACATATAATGCAATGTTATGCTACTACTATCCTTCCCATGAATGTAAGTAAGGATAAGCAAGACAAGATTGTTCAACGTGAAGGAGATGATGAAGCCACATATTGTGAAAATAGAAATCAGTCAATTTGCAATTACCTAATGCAATTAACTTTACCTTCTAGGTGAGGATTAGAAAAGGATTAGACATAGTAAGCATGTTAAAGGAGCACCAAGAATAAACAAAAATGTTTCACAATACATGATGGTACTCCTTGTGTTTTTTTTTTTTTTTCCAGTCTTTGTCCTTGTTGAAAGTGAAATTTTTCCTCCTGCCAAATTTATATCTTGCTGCCCAGTCTCATTGTTTACAGTCCATCTTTATTTTGCTGCAGCTCACTAACTACCTGATAATTAACTGGCAACCTCAGTTACTTTTTGTTAAACTCGTACAAAAGTCTTATAAAATTTAATAGGAATCAGTTTTATTGTTTTCTCTAAAAATTAAAGAAAGTATTTTCTTGTATAATACTAAATTGCTTTAATAAGAAGGCGTATATCTTTTTTGGAGATGGTATTGTAGGATACCCGCGTCCCCTTGTACTCTGAAAAACAAACAAACAAAAAAAAACCACTTTTTTTATTCCACTGACATATATTATCATATACTAGTTACATGATATATGAGAAATATTAGTAAATATATGGTTTATGTAAGGGTGTGTCTTTGAAAAATAAAGTAAGCATCAGGCATCATGTTATGTCCTGTCTGTCTGAGATATTATTTACACACTAATGATATTTTCAGTATGGAGATGGCTGACTTTGTCAGTGATGAAAACTTTCAAGGTGTAAAAACTAAAACAAAAACAAAAGGGTCATCTTTTACATCAGATAAAGTGCCTGTAAACAGATGATTTATGGCTTGTTACGTGACCTGTCTCACTAATAATGAAATATTCAAATACTATACTCTTTCCCATCTGTTCAGTGAACATCTGTGACTTGGTGCTTGTCACTTGATCTTAGCAACAGTTAAACTCACTCTTTACATAAGTAACACAAGCGATATACTAGAGACCAGTAAGATTTTCAAGTAGGTCAGTTAAACTGACATACACAGATGCCCATTCCCACCACTCAGTGAAGATCATTATCCTTTCTGATCTTGAAGAGCTTCTAAGAAAGAAGGAAGAAAGAGCTGGAGGACTGTGTTTCAGATTATAAAAATCAGCATTCATCAGAAGATGAAAAACTCTTCATACCACACTAATAATTTTGACATTTTCTTCCACACTAATATAGTTCCTATTTCTTCCACTTCTTCATACCACACTAATAATTTTAATGTTTTTAAAAAATTGAAATGCATCTTCATATATTTATAAAAAATGTGGTTGGAGTATAACCTATTTTGATACATACATAAATCTTCTCTTTTATTTATTTATTTATTTATTTTTGTGTGTGGACACTTACTGCATATTAATTCTTGGAAATTTTCAAAGTGAAATGGAAGTAAAGCTTGCTGTTCCCTATGTGGATCATAGGGAAATAAATGCTGTTGAAATTGTAAGCAACATGCAAGTCTTGAGAAATCGTGAGCATTTCAAATGTCAGCTTTCTGCAATCCACCAAATGCATTTCTATGTAAATTTCGTACACTGTGTATAACTTCATTTGTATACTAATCTCAGGCTATGGAGTCTCAACAACAAAAAGCAAATTTTGTTAACCATCCCTTTTTAAGATAGATAGATAGATAGATGATATAGTTATAGATAGATTGATACAGATAGATAGATAGATATAGATGGATAGATAGATAAAGATAAAGATATGGATATAGATATGGATATGGATATGGATAGATATGGATATGGATATAGATATAGATGATATAGATATAGATAGATAAAAATAGGTAGATACATACCCCTGTTAGAGATGGAACAAAAATTTTATAACTTAACCTAGAATCCTTCCTGGTTTGAGGAATGTTGACTACAGATGAACAAGCTTGTTATAGCCTTATAACTCTTGGACAAGTCTTTGTTTTTTCCTGAGTTCAAGTACAAGGAGGTTTCTTGTTTTCATTGAAGGTCAGGGGGGAAAAATGATGCCCTCTGAATGGCACTCGACTGAGCCTTTAGTAACACCTTTAATAATAAAGTCTGTTTCCTCTGTCTCCTCAGTGGCTTTCCTTTTTTAGCAGAGAAGCCTCTCCAGGGTCCTAACTTCTCTGCTGACACCTTTGACATCTTGACTCCTCCTTTTCTGTATATCTTTGAGGAAAGACATTTTTGATTTCTCCATGAATGCTAGTACTCAGCATTTAACCTTAAATGCGTTTATGGTGTTTGCCTTCATGAAGGTGCTGAGATTTGTCTTTTTGATCTTTTCAGCTCCTCCATCATGAAGGAAATTAATTTTGAATTGTAGATTTGTGAGATAAATTGTTCTGAGGTGATATAGAAGTGGTGAAATGATGTATTGAAATACATGAAGTTTATCTTAAGTAATTTTTGCTCCTGTCCACTTGTACCATAGTTGCCTACCTACTTTACTTGTAAGATTTGTTTTGTATATGATTATCTGAGTCCTAGTGAGATACTTGCTTTATTTTCTTGCTAACAATTTCTTAGTTTGTCTAAAATGATTCTTCAAAACACTTTTTCTCTAGAGGTAAAGTATTTCATGTTGTATTGTAATTGCATACACTTCTATTTAAGTATTTAATCTGCTCTGTTTCTCTACAGGCTTTTTAAGGTTGTTTTGTTTTTATTTTATCCATGATATTTTTTGCAGAATTAATTTTGGTTCTTGTTTGGTTTTGGTTTATTCAATTCCTTTCCCTTAGCTCCATATGGCCTTACTTATCTAAACTTTTGGCTTCATTCAACAGAAAACAGTCATTGTTGTGGTCATATTTGACATTAAACAGAAAAAAAATAATGTATCTTAGTTGATTTTCTGTTGTTTGAGGATGCTTCTGGAATGTCCTTGTTGTTGTCTTTTATCACCAACTTTCTTGATACTTTTTAACCTGTGTATTTTTGTTGAGGTTTATTTCTAGTCTTGACATACTGACCGCTTTTACTTTTGTTTTCTTTTTGTTTGCTTTTTTTATACTCTGATATCCAAAAGAGGTGACTTGAATATCCATGTCAGTAATTACAGGTTCCAATATCTTTGTGTGGAGAATTTCATGTTAATTTATAAATCTTTCCTTGGGAGAAGTGTACAAAGATCTTTATGATTTTGAATGTGAGAAACGTATTACATTGACTGTTGGATTGTCTAATCAGCTACTGACATCTCCAGCCTTATTACTGACATCTGCATATGTACAGATGATGCTGGGAAACTTTTTCAGCTGAATTGAAAATTTGGAATTCTCTTATTTTATTAATTTGATAAGAATTTATTTCTTGAACTTGCTGTGAAAGCAATATTTATCACTTGGCTCACAGTTCTGTATTAACTTTCTGTTGTACAGGTCTTAATTTCCCATGAATCTTAGTGATGTTGAGAAAGCTTGAAGTTTTCCATTTAATTTTGAATCTTTTGTCAAATTTTTGTCATTAATTTTGATTAATTCTGGGGAAGTTAAAATAATTTAGATTTCAGCAATCAAGCCAAGTGTTTTTGTAATTATAAAATATTATTTTTTTCCCCAGCAATTTCACAATATTGAATCCACTATTTGTGAGGGAAGAAGATGCTAATAAAACATATATCTAAATAGAAACATAACATGTGCATTGACTTTTTCTCATCTTTCTGAAATGTATGACTGATGTTGAACTTTAAAAGTAATGTTTTGTTCCTGCAGTTATATATGTGCAATGAGCATCAAAAGAGAAGAATAGCTTGAAATAGCACTACAAATATAACTGTAGACATTTCATTAATTTGGGACCTAAAAGCTCTGCTTTCTAATGACATTTATTGCTAGGCATTCTTTAAATCATTGTAGAAACTGGATGAGTAAATGACAATACAATCATGAAGAGTGAAATAACAGTTCTGGATGCATAATAAATTTATCCAAAGACATGCTGATGCATCTGTTCTGTTGTATGTCAATTTTTGGTGTCTTTGAGAGATATTTGCAGATTAATGTTGGCAGTGTGTCTCAAACAACAAAAATAACTAAGATCTGTGTGCAGAGCTTGATAAGACCTGAAATATGTTTATGCAATAGCTTTATAAGTTATACTTCAGCATATTTAAATGACTTTATACATCCCTTCTCAGGGTAGACAGAAGTCACTTGGAGTGTCAAAATTCTGCACTGAAATGTGTGGGAAAACAACGTATTCAGGCCTGACGAAGATTTCAAATGTACAGCTCATATTCTGTTTGATACAAGCATTTTGATCTCCAAACAAAAGAGTTTATTTTTAAAACCTCACTTTTTTCCCTGAAGTTTCAAATATCTGATTCTTATATAAATACCTGTAATCTTGAAAAGACCTAGCAAATATAAAAATACCCAGGGATATGTATCTGAAGTTTTCTAAGAATTTGAATATGTCCATAGTTGTTAAGAGACATGTAAGTACAAGTTATTAAAAAAAAAAAAAGAATGAAAAGAAAGAAAAACCTCTAAATGAAAAGAAGGTTTACTGTTGACATTGGTGGAAAGAAATACAGGGCCTAAAATGAGCGCTTAGAGTTTTGATACATCAGTAAGTGGTCTAATCACTGTTATTTACTCAAATGCATCAAATTCATAGGTTGAACTTTTAGACTTCTCTTATCCAGACAGGAAAAGTTGATGTTCCAGAGCAGAGAGATTTGTCTGTTGAAATAAGTCATGTACATGGACCTCATTCTTCAAAAATCCTTATTTATTTCTCCAACCTCTGTTTATTCAATTTCACCAATAGTTCTAATCAAATGACAACATGAGCTTGGTTTCTGAGTTCATGGATTATTGTCATTAGTGTGCTTTTCATAACATGGATGGGGAAGTGTTCAAAATAGGTAGTGTCATAATTAGATGAAGGCAATGAAGAAAATGTTTTTATGTCATGGGATTTCCACCTAACAATCACAGTTACCCAACCAGGTAATTTATGTGGAAGGTTGGCTGGGTTGCTTCTTGCTGGGTGGGATAGGGAAAATGTAGATCTCAAGTGGGTTTGGGTTAGACCTATGAAAAGAGACATATGATAATAGAGTTTTGTGGTCGAGAGGGATTGTGTTACTGTGTTAAGGAAAACTCTTGGTAATTGAAGGAGTAGCTGGAGGGAAGGTAAAATAAAAGGCTTAAAAAACAAACGGTACCTGTTCCAAAAAAAATGGCTTTCCATGGAATATAACCAGTGCAATTATCCAGTCATAGATATAATTATTAAAAAGGAAACAAAAGGTTCTCCTGATTCCTCTGACCTGGATCGTTCTGTCTAGTAAAAATGCTTCTCTCTTTCCAAACTTGTATACAAAGTAGTGATTGTACAAGGGGTGATAGTATTAAGGCCCACAGTAGTGAAGGTTCTGATATTCTGGGAGACAATAAATGCTATTGTTTTATATTTTATATAGACAAAATATATTTTGTGCATTCCAAAGTTTATCCTGGTATCAGTGTAATCAAAGAACATCATTAGAAAAAACGTAGCGAGTGGGGATGTTACATGTTTTACTGATAGTGGAGCATTGTATCCTGAGAACAAGATGTCTGAAAAACATAATAAGTGGCTACAAAAGCATTCTAATATTGTAAGGAAATACTTCAAAATTATTATGCTTGTACAACTTTTGTTAACGTCAAAAACGATAGATTAGTAAAGGATTTTGTATACAAATTCAGTATACTGCTATCTAATTCTGTAAAACTTAACTTCAACTAAAATAGATCTGGAACATCATACCTTCTGCAAAATTGCTTTTGCTTAAAATACTAACTTGAACAGCTACTGAATAATAATGAAGACTGAACATGTGGCTGACTTTGTAACGACTTGCATTAGAATAAAGCGGAAAAAAATACGGAAATAACATGAAGATGCTTAGGGAAAATATTATGCTTATACCGAAATAAAATGTATTAAAGTTTGAATGAAAAACATGGACCAAACAACAACAACAACAAAAAGATTTAGGAAAAAGCTTTAGGTTTTATGTGAGCTTTAACTGATATTATAGTGTAGGTGCTCACTATGTTATAATATATATTATATTGTTACTATGAGTGATGTAAAAAGAGAGGTTTACTGTAGAAATCTGAAGCTTAGAGAAAATAGTATTGATATGTTGTCAAAAATATTAAGATCATTCAACAAAGCTAAAGAAGTAGCAGTGCATAACTATACATCTCATGAATGTTGGAAATGGCCTCAAGTTGCATCAGGGGAGGGTTAGCTTGGATATTAAGAAAAATTTCTTCACTGAAAGGGTTGTGAAGCATTGGAACTACCTAGGGAAGTAGCTGAGTACCCTGAAGGTATTCTAAAGATGTGTAGATGCGGTGCTTAGGGACATGGTTTAGTGGTACACTTGGCTGTGCTAGGTTAGTGGTTGGACTTATAATCTTAGAGGTCTTTTCCAAACTAAGTGATTCTATTATCCCAGGATTATATTGTCTGAGGTTAGTGAATGTATATAAAGTGTCACTTTCTGTATAGATAGATAGAAGGATTTGATCTTTCAGCTGTCACCCATAATAATTTGGGTATGAATTTTCAATTTGCATTTTTTTAAGAGTTGTAAGGGAAAAAATAGTGTATAATTCATAAGGAAAAAAATCGCCAACAAAACAACATATGCTGAATTCCTGGTTTAGCATAAAATTTGTGTGATCTTGTGTATCTTGGTCCATCTGATGCTTTAGTTCGCAGCTCCATAATGGTTTAGTTTATACCTCCTCCTTATACCACTTTCTCACCTATGATGTTGAGCTGTAGGGGTATAAAAATATATTCATAATACCAGATAAGTTTTTTATATCACTCCTCCCAAAAAAGTAAATACCTTTCTAAAGGCAAACTCTTGGCAAACTATTAAGTACCTTTTGCTATTACTTAGTTAAGTCATTCTATCAGTTGCAACAGTTCCTGTCCAGAGCTAGTTTAAGAAAGTGAATTGTGCATTGAATGTTTCTCTCGATAGACCATTTTTGTGTTAAAGAGAGAGATTATTTTTACCGAAGCTCAATTTTAATCAAAGAGCATTAAAAAATCTTCATCCTAGTCAGAATTTGCCAAATCCAAGACAGAAGTAGAGGCCTAATGATGCCAAGGCAGACAAATATGTATTAGTATAATGTATTCTCATTTAATCGGGAGGCATCAGGGTTTAATAGACTTGGAGTGCAATTGAATCCAACCAGATGTCTGGAAAACCTCCGTGTTGTGCACCTGTTCAAATATGATTATTCTGCCTCTGTACCCCATCCATGTTTTTCTTCCTTTCTTTCTGTCACCACTTGCAAATATCTGAAAACATTGTATTTGACAAATTAAAAATAGAACCTGTGCACGAATAAGGAAGGAAAAACGCGTAATCAGTTCCATCAAAATGATAAAACTTGGAACCATGTAAGCTGGAGTGGGCAAACTACAGGGGATTGTACTGTGGCAAATGTGCAGATGTAGGAAAGGCCTGTATGAGTCCCCTATGTTTTCTCTATCATTAATTGCTGTGAATTCACTTGCTGCATTAGTTAATAAATTGTCTGAATAAAATAAATCAAAACATGGAGAGAACTGCATGTTAACAGGAGAAAGTAATATGTATTTATAAACTGCTTGCATTCTTTTTATGCACTCCTTACAAAAAGAGAGTTATAAATTAAATGTTTAAATAATATTTTAAAAAAAAAGCTCTTTGAAAATCTGGCTCAGCTAATGTGTCATATTACTTTTATTATCGCTAAATTGCAATGATTTTGTTATTATAATTGATATATCTGCTAAGTTGAAAAGCCATTTTCATATACCACTATTTGTCATTTGTCTCTTGATGATTTATCTGTTGCTTCTCATTCTAGCTACAGCTGCTGAAAGTTACATTATATTTCAAACCAGGGAACATGTGAACTGCAGAGAGTTATATTTATTCTAGTGAGTATATGCTCAAAATAATAAAACTCTTTCCCCCTGATTATGTTTTTTTTTTGGTGTGTGTGTGTGTGTAATTACCTTTTTTTCTTTTTTACTATAATTTTAAAGTTTATTTTCTTTAAAACAAACAAGTAACACTTCCCAAACAAATTTCCCCCACTCTCCCCACCCAGACCCCATTTGTTTTTAATTGTAAAAGAACCTTTTAACTTTTTTTTTTTTGAGAAATATTTACTAGTTAGTTTTTAAAAAAAAAAAAAAAAAACATTTTTTATTCTCTGAACAGTTTGGAATCTTGCCAACTAAAATTCTTCTGGGCAGATTCTTCAACCAGGTTCTAAATCAGGCTTAGTTTCACCATTGTAAAGCAAATTCATAGTATAAATAGAACTGAAAAAAAAAAAAAATCAGACCCGAACTGCAGGAAAAAAATCAAGGTGGGGCAGCAGGCAAGCAGGAAGAAGACACCTAAGAGCACTCAGAAATGCTAGTAAAATCAATGGAGTCCTGATGATTTGTAATGCATCAGAGCTGTTTTGCACAGGTGCCTGATTCCAGGAACTGGAATACCATCTTGCTGGAGTCCTGGGTGCATAAAAGTACCGAATCAGGCCATGAGGTTAGAGGCTGAGATGTGTGTGATGCCTATCATCAGGAGTTTGGAAGCCTACCTGAACATCTGAAAGCCTATTAAAGCCCTCTTCCAGAATTTCTTGCCAACAGATCTACAAGTATCACTCAGCAGTAGCAGAAACACTGAATAATTTAGAATAATAAAGGCCAGTCTGCCTATTTGAACCAAGGGAGCAGAATCTTTAAGCAAAGATTACCTGACAGAGCTAGGAAGTGCCAAGAAAGCCCACTTGAGACTGCTTAATGGAAAAATAAACAGTGAGGGAAAGTCATTGTGGAATACAGAGCTTGTGTGTAAAATATAATCGAAATCCTATAAAAACCTGTTTAATCAGACATGACAAGAGAGTTATGAGACATCTGAGTTCTCAGAGAAGCTGTGTGTAGAAACATATGTACATTTCAAAACATAGTAGACCAAAAAAAACACTTGTATCTTCTTTTGTTTTGATTTTTTTAAATTATTATTTTATTTTTATTAGAGTCTTAAACAGGACCTTATAACTATCAGTCATACAAGAAACCTAACCTGTAATTATTGTTTTTTTGAACACCACCCATTCTCCCCCTCATGGATATATACTTATATGTAGGAAACTTTTCATAGCTCTTTAAAGAAAGGCTTGAAATAAGAACTCTTTTAAAATTCAGTAAGAACTAGAGACTAAGGACTGAACTCTCTGTTAGTTGCCTCACCTGCTGTGACACTGAGAACTCTTTCTTCTGTAATACTGCTCAAGCTGGCCGGGGAGTTACTGCTCGAAAGGACTTCACACAGCAAGAGGCACATTGAGGTTGGTGGCAAAATACCTAGGTGTGATGTGCAGCAATACTAGTTCAGTCAGTGAGTTCATCTGAAACACTGATGTTGTTCCTGAAAAATAGTAGAGTAGGTACTTCGTGAAATAATATCCAACAACAGTAGTGAGTAGAGTAGAGCTTGTCTCTTGAAAATGTAAATGCTTATAACAGCTATCAGAACTAGTTTCTCATCTATGGCCAACGGAACGAAATGACACTTCCAGAAAAAAAAAAAAAAAAAAAAAAAAAACTCCATTCTAAAATAGATAAAGTGAAATGCATTCAATAATAGTAATAATAATAAATAATAATAATAATAATAATAATAATAATAAATTACATAACAGATTCTTGTTATTAATAATGATTCTTTGATCTCCTAATGCTTAACGCAAATTTTTGTATGACAAAGAATAATTCTGAATTTGTAATTATGCTGGGAAGTTAAACAGTACAGTCCTTAGCAAGAGGTCTTTCTTTGAGCACACAGTACAACATCTGGAAATCATAACAAGAAAAGTATTATTTTTATTTGGAAAGCATTATTCCATCGATGTTTAAACTTTGGTAATTCCCGTACTTTGGATATTTTATTTAGAAGAAAAAAAAATTTTCAAATATATCAAGTGTAAGTTCGACATGTAAGTACAAATCATTTTATTATCAAAACAATAATGAAATGCAAAAGATTGCTCAGAGATGTTGTAATGTCCCATGGATGGACATTTTAAAGAACAAGTGAGACATATATGACATGAATGATCTTGATATAACCAGCATTTGTCTACTGGCATGGTGAAAGAACAGTCTCCTGATGCCTCTTCTTGCCTCATTTTCTAAGATTATACTTTTCCTTAAATATTTTTTAATAAATCAAGGATGTGTGATATTTCAATTTGGTTCAGAAAGAAAAAAATATTTAAATCATGGAACTCCTTATGGAGTTGAAATTCTGCTGCCAAAACACTGTTGGGCTGATTAGAAGTAACCAAGACATTTAGCCTTAGCAATTTCTTCTGACTTCTGGAAGAGAATGGCCTAGTTCTAATGTTGGCTATATCTTTCACTGCAGGCTTGTCTTCAGCAAATGACTTATTTTCTCTCTTTACAGTTGACCTGAAAACATTTTTTTCCCTCAAAATGTTGTGGACAGGAGTCCCTAAAGGGAGTGAACCATTGTTGTGGTTTAGCCCGGCTGGCAGCTAAACACCACACAGCCGTTCGCTCACCCTCCCCCCTCCCTCTCTGGGATGGGGGAGAGAAACGGGAAAGTGAAGCCTGTGAGTTGAGATAAATGAGTTGCCACTCATTTCCGGTTAGACTCACTTCAGCCTCCAATACAGTTAACTGCTGGGATCCCCCTGTCACGCCATAAATACAGATGGGCTCTGGCCCTTTACAGCTTGATGGCATTAGAGTACATTGTGCACCGGTGTCTACTAAAGCCTTATACTTCTGTGCGTCAGACGTGCCAGGCCATTGAATCCACACAGTCCAATAAACTGGATTGTCCCTTTCCTCCCCCTGGCTGGAGGCAGGGCCCCTCTAGTCCTGGTCAGAATCTTCGTTTCTGTATTTAAAGGACTGCCTGCTGGAAGTTGGAGCAGCAAACTTTTCAGAGAACCCCTTTTTCCCGATTGTTTTCTTTTGCAACTCACGTACCCGTGCCTCTAGGGTCTCAGTAGATTTTCCATCCCATTTTCTCATGTCCTCTCCATGGTCACGTAGGTAAAACCACAGGGTGGCGCGGGGTGTGTACCCACCATATTGTCTTCTTTGCACGGATGAACGTTTATCCCTAATAGCTGAGACACTGGTTTGTACAGGTGGGGAAGAAAATAAACTCTCTTTAAGTTGGTGGACCTCTTCAAAAAGTTTCTCCAAAGTATTCTCTTTTAGTTGGTGGCCACTGGTTCATTCAGGTGGGGGGGAAGATAAATTCTCTTTAAGTTGGTGGAACTCTTCAGAGAGTTTCTCCACAGCCGAGACGCAGGCCTGTAGGGAAGAGGAGAGATTTGCTTCATACTGCTGGAGTTGTTTAGCCATTTCACCCACTGTGGGGTCTTCACCATCTTTCCAGGTTATTATTGCCAATGAGCTGATCCATGATGATGGTGCATTCCGTACAAACTTCCACCACAGGGGTCGAGTACACCGGACTTCATCTGGATCTGTGGATATTTGTGCGTCGTCTAGGTCCTTATAAATTACTTCCCGTACAGCTAATTCCCTCAGGTACTGAATTCCCTTCTCCATGGTGGTCCACTTGCCTGGTAGACATACAAGTTCTTCCTTAAAGGGATACCTTTCCTTCACAGCTGACAGGAGACGCCTCCAGAGGCTGTGAGATCGTGCTCCATCTCCAATTGCTTTGTCAATGTTTGCATCTCTAGCAAGGGATCCCAGCTGCCTGGCTTCCCTGCCGACTAATTCCACACAATTGGCTCTGGTGTCCCAGCACAGGAGCAGCCAGGTGACAAGCTGCTCACCTATACAGCGATCAAAATCTTTTCGCACATCTCGTAGCTCACGCTGGTATAGGGTTCGGGTAGTTACTGTTGATTTTCTGACATCCTCATCCTCATCTTCATCCTCCTGCACATTTGATGGCCCAGCCCCGTCTTCTCCATACCCAGACTTAGCAGAAGACTGTCTGCGTTCTAAACGACCTGAGTCTCTATACCATTTTTTCACCTTGTCTACAGGGGCAACTTGCACTGCTACAACTCGCTTCTCTGACCCAGCTACAGGGTCTGCCACAGGGGTTGGAATACCCTCTGCAGGGGCAACTTGCACTGCTACAGTTCGTTTCTCTGACCCAGCCACAGGGTCTGCCACAGGGGTTGGAATACCCTCTGCAGGGGCAACTTGCGCTGCTACAGTTCGTTTCTCTGACCCAGCCACAGGGTCTGCCACAGGGGTTGGAATACCCTCTGCAGGGACAACTTGCACTGCTACAGTTCGTTTCTCTGACCCAGCCACAGGAGTGGGAGCGGCTGCAGGAGCTGGAGCAGCTGCAGGGGCTGGAATGGCTGCGGGAGCTGGAGCAGCTGCAGGGGCTGGAACAGCTGCGGAAGCTGGAGCTGGAATGGCTGTGGGAGCTGGAGCAGCTGCAGGGGCTGGAACGGCTGCGGGAGCTGGAGCTGGAACGGCTGCGGGAGCTGGAACTGGAACGGCTGCAGGAGCTGGAACTGGAACGGCTGCAGGAGCTGGAGCTGGAATGGCTGCGGGAGCTGGAGCTGGAACGGCTACAGGAGCCGGAACTGGAACAGCTGCAGGAGCTGGGACTGGAAGAGCCGCAGGGTCTGTCACTAGGTTGATAGTAGCATCAATTGCAGCTCGATAGGCACAAGCCAGACCCCAGCACGCCACAGTGATTTGTGTCACTTTGGAACTGCCAGAGTCATGACACCTTTTTTTCAAGCATTCTACCGGTTTTTTAGGATTTTGCAGTTGTTCAGGGGTGAACGTCCAAAACACTGGAGGTGCCCACTGCTCTAGAAACCTACCCATATCCTCCCACACTCCCTGCCACTCGCAACTATCCTGCCTCAGGACAGATCTCCAGATGAGATTCCTAAGTAGTTGTTTAACCTTAAACAAAACCTGAAGCGCATTCAGGAGACATAACAACAGGAACATGCTGGTCTGAGTATCCCAAGGATATTCAACATCTTGGAGAGCTACCGTAACTAGCTCGGGGGATAAGAGGGTGGTGAAGGAGGAAGGGAGAGTGAACAGGTAGGAAAAAATATCTTCCCCTGTCCCCTCCACAGATTGACTCCCTGATGAAAAAGGCAATAGGTGTAATTGCTAATAGTTTCTGAGATATGGTTTCCGAAGTATAGAGTCGATGACAGTGCTGAGTACAAATACCAGGTTAGAGTCATGACCAGAAATCTCATCATTTCATAAGCCATCGTTACACCACACAGTACCATAACAATCTTAAACCAGGGCCCGGAAAGGATAAACAGCACGACAGGGAGCACATACAGAAAGTAACGTGCTATAAAACTCAATTTGGGAAACAGGCACAGCAGACTTGAGATGAAGGCAATCAACATTGTGACTAGCAACTATTAAGCAGGTCCAATACTTATACCAATTTTAGTTTAACACACTCTGGCCAAATCTGTCGTTATCTCAACCCTTTGGGCCCCACGTTGGGCGCCAAATGGACTGTTGTGGTTTAGCCCGGCTGGCAGCCAAACACCACACAGACGTTTGCTCACCCTCCCCCCTCCCTCTCCGGGATGGGGGAGAGAAACGGGAAAGTGAAGCCTGTGAGTTGAGATAAAGACAGTTTATTAAGACAGGAAAAATAATAACAATAATAATAATAATAATAATAATAATAATAATAGTAGTAATAGTAATAATGTGTACGAAATAAGTGATGCACAATGCAATTGCTCACCACCCGTTGACCGATGCCCAGCCTATCCCCGAGCAGGCAGCCCCACCTCCACCCCGGCTAGCCACCCCTATATATTGTTCAGCATGACGTCAGATGGTATGGAATACCCCTTTGGCCAGTTTGGGTCAGCTGTCCTGGGTCTGTCCCCTCCCAGCTCCTGCTGCATCCCTAGCCTGCTCGCTAGCAGGACAGAGCGAGAAGCTGAAAAGTCCTTGGCTTGGTGTAAGCACTGCTCTACAACAATTAAAACATCAGCATGTTATCAGCGCTCTTCTCATCCTAATCCAAAACATAGCACCCTGCCAGCTACTAGGAGGAAAATTAACTCTGTCCTAACTGAAACCAGGACAACCATGCAGTGCACTAGGTGACTTCTGCAATTCTGCTCTTCTTTAAAGCTGGGTTAAGGATCACAGGATCCCGGGAGCTTAGTGAGTTAAGGGGCAGGGTTTCACCATCCATGTATTTTGCCCTCACAATTAAGTCTAACTGATGCTGGGAATAGTTTTCTTATAGAAAAGGAAACACACAACCAGAAGGTGTTTCTTCAAAGGACCATCAGAAGAGGATGAATCTACAGAAGGGTATTATAGAATTGGTAGTATAATGTCTTTCTGGGTGACCTATAGATATGTTTTAGTTCTTGTGATTTTGATAATATACTGCGAAGAGAATTCATTTGCATCACTATATGGTGTCTGTTTCAGTTTTTTGTTTCTTTGTTTTTTATTGCATTAATAAAGTGTCTTTCTGCAGTTTTGTTCCTTATATTACATGCAACAGCAAGACATATAATTTAGACTTTTTTTGTGTGTACATATTAACAATGAACTGAAAGTTCAGTTTACAAATAAGTTCTATATGTGAATAGATTTATTTTTTTTTAACACATCATCAAATCAAATATTAATGGTTCAAAGGTAGATTGATCTTAAAAGACTGACAGTGTTATTTTTGATGACAATTTAGAAAATATCACTTGCCATGTCTCCCCCACAAAACAGAAATACCCACAGCACACACAAACATTCCCACATTTGCGTTTGCAACATGAGCTTCACAGGGCGGGGAGTTAATGTTTCTTTCCATTTCAAGAATCTCCACATACACCATCACAGTATGAGTCATTAATTCCTGTTTTATGTACTGCTATACCATATACCACCAAGTACAGGATTCTGTCACAACACACTTGTGATTCAAAGTATGTTGTCCTGCTGAGGAGAAGAAGCTTGGCATGGTAATAGAGAGTCTTCTGAAAGAGACTCATTCATTCATCTCTGGAAATGTTGTTTTTCCCTAATACATAGGTATTAGGAGGCATCCTTTCATTACTACACAGGTGTTGCTATGAGTATGATTTTTTTTGCACTAGGGGAAGGCAGAAAATTCACTGCCACATGCAACAATACTTAAAAAACACCATGAGCTATAATACAAAGCAGGCGGAAAATACTGTCTGGCTCTTGGCATATATCCTGTGTGTTCCCTTTTGCTCAGTTTTGCTGCTTTGCTAGCTATGCCATTTTTTGTTTCTGAAATAGTGTTTTTTTTTTTTCCCCATCTCTTATAAATAATTTAGGTACAGATTAACTAAAATAACTAAAAAAAATGATGGAGGAAAAGTATGTAACAGCTGTTAGAATAGCTTAACAGTTAACAAGTGTGAGGTAGAGATGACTTCTTACAAATTTCAGAATACCTTCAAGCTGTTATAATTATTTAGCAAACAAAATATAATGACTTGATGGTGATTAATGCTTATGCTTTCAGGTCTAGTGATATTTCATAGGGTGACTCTAAATGTGGCAGGATCAGACCCCAATATAAATAGATCAGACAGCTAATATTTAATCCCTTTAGAACAAACAACCTGTGACATGAAGTACATAAGAATAAATAGGATGCTTGGCAAATGCTCTGTTCTTCTATACTTCATCAACTGTTGCCATCAGAAGGGACTGTTGAGCTTATTCATGTCCTGATCGATTTGTAATGGTCCCTGGTATCTGTATATCTGAAAAGGATTTTCAGTGTATGATGAAGAGCCTGATTCTACTAAAAAAAAGCTGCCATATTCTATGTCTGCAAGACAACTGAGATAGAGCCCTAATTATAATATCAGAACCAAAAAGGTAATAGTGGAAAAGAGGTATGGAGAGACAATGCTATATTTACTTGTAGAAAACCCAAGCCTGGAAAAAACAACAATAACAACAACAACAAAAACTGATTAACAGAAATCCTGTTAAATAACCATCCCTGTTATTATCTAAATATTACCCTATATACAGACCTTAGTGGAGGTGTTTTGATTTTATGTGGGAGATGCAAATTACATTTATTAGAAGGGTTTTTTCTTTTCCCTTTTTATTTTCCTCTTTTTATTTATTTTTATTTTATTATTATTATTTTTAAATCCACTCCTTCCACAAAGTTTAATTCTGATTATGAGAAAATGCCATTTGACTTGTTGTTTGTGACTTCTCCACTTTCTGCATGGGATTAGCCAGGAACACATCAAGAAGTAGGCAGAAGTCTTGTCTTTCTCCAGTCTGACCTTGGGGAGGAAGGGGGGAAAAGATAAAAACAACTGCATTCTTCTCTGCTCCTTGTACAAAGACTCTTGTTTCTTCCTCAGAGGAGATTTTTCTCTAATTACCCACTGCAGCCCTGTACATTGTACTGTATCCATTTTATTTTGTAGATGTTTAGTTAAGCCTGAATCATCATTGCTGAAGAATTGTAGGTACACATCTGCCAGTAGCAAAATGTAGTTTCAAATTTTGTTTCCTTGAAAATGTACAGTGCCAGTGTAGGGAGGAATTTGGATGATGAACTTGATTTTTTTTTTTTTACTAAAAAAAATTAAACAAGTTAAGAAATTAATGCAAGGTTTCCACTTTTGGCTTATTTATATATGTTAAATATAGTTTAAGCTCATTTGTGAGCTTTCATTTTCCTGAAGTTATAGGTTGTAATCATTCTAACTTGTCATTGCCACTTAATTCACTATATATATATATATTCAATATATATATATATATATATAAGGGCAAGTACTTTAGTACTTTAAGTAGAAGAGTTAAGTCATTCTCTGATATATAAATATATATATTTAATAGTAAGCAGCATCATGTCAAAACATCTTGAAAGTAAACCAAGCCATGGAGAATTTTTCTTGGGCAAATGACTGAATTCTGAACATCAGATAAACATTAGTGGAAATACTTGCTGCAGTGCAGGGCACCTTGGTCTGTGACTCTTGCTGGAACTTAGCAAGTTCTGGGGTTCTATGCCCTCAGATGGAAGGGAAAGTTTAACTCACAGTTTAAGAGCCACTATTCCCATCTCCCCTATTCATAGAAATTCCCCAGAAATACTGAAGACCTTCTTACCTCCTCCCATACTTTTTGAATACTGCTGAATGCTATTGCAGCTCTCTTTGGTAGCAGTTGTGGAGTAATAGAAGAGCTGTAATTAACTCTTCAGTTGAGATCACAAAACATATCCACTGTGACATAAAATAGAAAATTAAAATGCATAAACTGTATGTGCTTTTGTGCTATTTTATTTTTGAAGTTCTAATTGTATGCTGCCAAGTCATAGATATCTTTACAATATGTCTAAGCTCAACATGTCATTACATTCTGTTCCATTCCGTAATTTAGCTTCTTGGTCACAGAACTGAATATAAAAGAGTCGAGTGAAAAGTTGCACACAGAGTGATTTCAAAATATGGTAACCTGCCTTTTCTTACTTCCAATAAAATATTAAATCAAATAATAATTTCCATTTTCATTTTTTTCAGGCTGAAATATTTCTCATACTTATTATGGGTGAAACTCCCTCCTGTTCACATTATCTGTTCAAGGACTTTGCCTGCTAATTGCAAGTTAAGAGAGATTATGTAAGTGGATCAAGGCACTTACTATACCATTTTGAAAACCCACAGGCTTGCTGTTGCAGGACTTCATTCTGCACAGTCTTCCTGTCTGTAGTTCTAACAATACTGCTGGAGGGTCAGAAAGATAGGCTGAGCACTCCACTCCGTGGTTGCTTCACACTACATGGACTCACCTTGGAAGACATTTTCTCTGCAGCAGATAAAACTGTTTTATGTCTTAATCTGGCAGGCAGCTAAGACTGCATTGTCTTTTGCTCCCTACATTCCCCCATAGTGGGAAAGGGAAGAATATCAAAAGAAACGTAAAAACTAGTGGGTTGAGATAAAGACAGTTTAATAGGACAGAAAAGGAAGGGATACTACTACTACTACTACTATAATAATAATAATAATAATATAAAAATATACAAAGCAAGTAATTCACAGTGTAATTGCTCACACCCTGCTGACCGATGTCCAGCCAGTACCCTCCCCCCCTCCCCTGGCCAACTCCCCAATTTTTATTGTTCAGCATGGTGCCATATGGTAAGGAACATCCTTTTGTCCAGTTTGGGTCAGCTGTCGTGGTTCTGTGTCCTGCACCACCACCCCCCTCCCCCCCCCCCCCCCCCCCCCAATGAATTGTATGTAATTTACATTACATGCAAACTGCTACTGTTAATTTTCTTCAGTGGTAGTAGCTAATGAGAGTTATGGATCATTACTGCTTCTTTGCACTAATTTTCTGGTTTGGGTTGTTTTTATTGGCTATTTTTGTATAACATCGTGTAAGACGTTGACTAAGAAGAAAGTGAGTTATGTTCTGTTAGATTACTGTCATGTAATGAGAAAAAAAGTGGAATATTATGTGTGGAATATGGTAACTAAATAAAGACTGACACTTGGAAATTATTCGTCACATTGATTCTGTTTAAAAATAAAGATATGGCATAATATAGATTTACATATATATGTCTTAGAAGTCTGACTCAAAGCACAGTCATTTTAAAAATGCTTTTAATAAGGTTATCAGATACAATAATTGTTTTTCTATAGTGACTTTCAGTGATAAAGTCAAAATATGTTTTTGATCACTCTCTTCCTCCTCATCTTCCTCCCCCACCCTACAACTGCTAGATTTTCAAATCCTTCCTAATCTCTGAATGCTGAGACACATTGATTTTGTCCATTATGTCTCAACTTCTATGAAGGACGAATGTGACCAGAAGTTAGTGTGCAACCTTTCTGGTGTTGAAACCGAACCTTGCTCCCTCTTTCATATATATTTGGATTGGTGGATTTCATAGGAATAAACTTGCAGACTGTTTTTCTTCCCTCCTTCCTCCTTTCCTTCCTTCCTTCCTTCCTTCCTTCCTTCCTTCCTTCCTTCCTTCCTTCCTTCCTTCCTTCCTTCCTTCCCTCCCTCCCTCCCTCCCTCCTTCCTTCCTTCCTTCCTTCCATTAAGCAGCTACAACATAGTTACAACTTTATTCAATTTCAACTGACCTCCAGCTGTCTTCTGTAAAACCAGACGTGTAGTGTAGCTACCCACACCTGTATTACAGCTGTAATCCAGCTTTAAGGCAGGGAAGTATAGTAGGAATTGTGGCAATCATGGAGGAGGTGTTATGCACACTGGATGAGGGAAGGGCACAGTGCAACTTCCTTCCTTCCTTCCTTCCTTCCTTCCTTCCTTCCTTCCTTCCTTCCTTCCTTCCGCCTTTCCGCCCTTCCTCCCTTCCTTCCAATAGTCTGTTTCCATCTGTCTTTTTCCCAATAAATGGTTTGGCCTGAATAATAATATCTTCTAGGTATGCCCCAGAATGTTTGGGAGCCCCTTTTATACAGGTTGGCTTTGGCTCTGTTTTCAGAGCTCAGGTGTATCTGGAATTCATGAAAGCTCCTTTAAGGCTCAACTACACCCATTAACTCTGTCTGCAACTCAGATAGAAACTGCTACTTTTAGAACTAATTTCAGAACCACAGTCTAAGAAGTTATATGTGCCTCGCAAGAAAATATCAAAGTTTTTTTTTTTTTTTTTCCAAATAAAACTACATAATGTGCTCAGTTAAAATACTGTTTTGTTTGAAAATGAAATATTTTGAAATTGATCATTGCTTTTAGTGCAAAAAATACTTTTTGCCTATATATTTGCAACAATGCTCTGTCTATTTGTGATCTTCATTCTAGGGGAGAGAACTTGCTCAGTGCTCTATAAACTGACTAAAGTCTATACCAATAGATTACATTTTGTTCATGGTCCTCCTATACTGAGGCAAGGATCTGCCTCCTAAACCAGTAAGCCTGTTTTAACCCTTCATATGTTTACTGTATTTTTATTTTTATTTAGAATGGTTTTAAGCTGTGAGAGTTGATGGACTATATTTGTTTATCCTATATATCACCACAGAATTCTGATGAAGAATTTATTTATTTACTTATTTATTTATTTTTCATCAAACTCAATAATCTCAAGAGATTGTTTTTATTTTTAAGGAGTTTGTAAGATTAATTATATTGGTAGAAAACTTGGTAAGCGTCATAGTTTCAGGATTTCAGTGGACTTATTGCTAAGATTGCTGACATTCTCAGTATACTGAAACTTAAGTCTAATGTGACAAAATAAAAATAGTTTCCATTAGTGTGAAGGTATATTGCCTACAATAAAACTGAAGGACACAGTTCTGCCTAAGGCCATGGCCTTTCTACAGCTTTTTGCTATGGCAGTGATGAAGTCAGTGGAAAGAGGTGCTTTCAAAGAGGATGCTTGTAGCTTGTCACTCTTATTTTGGCCTTACTCAGAACCTCTTTTTTTTTTTTTTTTTCTCTTTAATCTAGAAAAGTCATTCTCTCTCATCAATTTTAGTCAAGTTGCATTATGGAATTTTTGTTGTGTTCAGTGTTGGCTTTACATTTTTAAAAATCACGCTGGGCAGTTCTGAGGGGGTAAAATTGTGTTCAGTTTCCCATTAATAGTTTATCACATAGCCTGCTCTTTTTACCTTTCTTCTTTTTCATATATATGGTTGTAACAGAGTATCCGAATGAAACCCTGAAGCAGAACATTTGATTCTAACTTCTTTTTTGTATGAAGGGCTAATAATATACTCAGATATGGTTCAGAATGTCTGTAGAAATTCATAGGTATATGTCCCCACTAAAAATTATCAAAAAAGAAATAATTTTACTGTAAAATTTATATGAAAGAAAATCCAGGTAACTTAGTCAGCCCTTTAAGTCTTGATGCATCTCCCTGTTGCATAATAGGACTGGCTTAGTGACTTTCCACATTGCAGAGGATGATACTAAACCTGACTATTTTTCCTTGGCATGTATTTCTGGCCTTATTAGAGGCTCACATATGTTATGCTCATGAAGACTAAGATAATTGATTTGCTTGCTTAAGAGATCTTATGAGCAGTAGCACTGATTTTTGTTTGTTTGTTTGTTTGTTTTTAAACATGGATATGCTTCATCTTTGGTCTGCAGGACTTCCTGGCAAGTAGGGTTGCCACGTTAAGAATAACTAAATAAACAGTCACCATTGTCAAATTACTGTCCTATGTGAAGAGACAAATAATCATGTCTGTAACTTAGATGGTAAATGCCAAGTTCATACTAAAATGAGGCTAAGCAGTGGAAACCAGTATTGATCCTTAGTCACTAACATACTTAGACTTTTATTGTCTGCTGAGATAGAGGCTGTAGACAGATCTTATTCTCTTTGCATTTCTGTCTTCAGTTGCTCATTGGTTCTCATCAGCTCTTTCAATGTTTTTTTGTTTGTTTGTTTGTTTTTTCTGGGTGAATTTCATGAATACTCCCAATTCTGTTCCAGACAGAATCAGCTAAATTGACTAAAGCCACTTGTATAAACTAACTGAGCTATTTTTGTTTTGGATATTTTTGCTGTTGGCTGACTTCTTTCTTCTGTTTGGTCTTTCAAGACAAAAAGACTATAGGCTTTTTTTTTTTTTTTTTTTTTTTCCTTACTGTTAGCTCAAGAAATCTTGTCTGTTCTCTAAAAATACAGGATATGTCTTATTACACTGTTCCAGTTTTCTGATGCTGTCACCCTGCACAGTTTGTAGTTTACTGAGAACTGATTGTATGATCCTTTAACACATCTTAAAAGATGTTATCATCAAAAGTGCTTACTGCTACTATGACTCGATCTGAATAAGACTTTTTTTGAAAGCTCACTCCAAATAATTCCATAATACTAATTATTTTTGAACTCTATATCTGTAGCTGACACATAAATAAATGGGAAGAGATGAGCTCTGTGTAACTGAATAAAAGGTGGCTGTAAAGCATGCTCCACATTAAACAGCAGTCTGAGCTGCACAAAACTGTGGCCAATTTCATATGGCATTACTCCCTTTCAGCAACAACAATTATAAAATTACAATTACAGTTACTACTGATATACCTGAGGATATAAGAATGCTGCTAAAGCTGAGGTGTAAGCACTTCGATAGAAACAATGGTGCCTATGCTGAGGAATGCTGACCCTGTGTATGTTAATGAAGCTCCTCCTCTTAAGGAGGAAACATTACGATGGCCCTGAACCTCAATCAATATGTGATTATATGTGAACAATACGTGAAAAATATGTGATTTTAGCAAATTTATATTTACACAACCATTTCATAGTGAGCCATACAGTTTCCAGTTGATTTAATTATAGCGCATAATAGTAAGACTTGCTCTTATGCCCACTGGAAGTCATAAGGAAACTGAAAAATTGGGAACTGCCTTTAGGAGAAAGAAGAAACTTGTCATCTAGTTTCAGGTGAGGCCCTTCACACAAGCAATAACCCGTGACCCAAAACAGAGCGTCAGCACTCGTCATCTGGGGAAAGAATGAGCAATTTCTTGGTACAGTAAAACCAAACAGCCTGAATGACCAAAAGAGTATCTATGACACAACATCAACAGGATCCATTGACTCTCTTCATAATTTTCTGTTGTAATAAAATACATTTTTGCTCAGTATTTACTAATACTACAACTTCGAAGGAGAAACGGAAGGTAAGAACTTCCTATATGTTTTGTGTGTCCACAAAGGGAAGATTTCCATACAGGTATCCTGAGTTGTTCGCTGCAAAATAAGGACTATCAATGAGAATGCAAGGTAATACCAGTCCAAAAGTCTCAGCTGTTGAAATTTTTAAAGAATTTGGAGTATCTTGTTTTCAATCATAGACAGAGGTAATTACATTCAAAAGATGACTGTATGTTTTGCCATGTAGGTGTGATACAAATTTCTGAAGCATTGCCAGACTTGCTTGTTTAAAGGTTAAAAGCCAACTGATTATTATTACTATTATATTTTTAAATGTAATTCTGTAGAACAGATTGAGCTGTAAGTAGCTCAGGTCAAGCTATTTTTTATAAATATGTATATATTATAACTGATTGAATGATTTCTAATATAAACCTGTCCAAAAGCAATGAAAACACCTTTATTTTTAGTTTGGTAAGAAATAATTCTATTACAGTTTAACAACCTTAGCTAATAAATACATAAATAAATACATAAATATTTATTTGGACAGTTTGCAGAATGATCGTAAAAGTATTTGTTCTATGACATATTTTTTTTCCTAGTCTGAATACTTAAATTTTTAAAATACAGGTTGGCTAAAGAAATTGTTCAGCCTTCTATGGGGGTGGTAGAGAGGAATACAGCAGTTCAAGACAATGACATTTCTGGGCCCTGACATCATCTTGAAGTTTGGGAAATATCACTACTTCACTTTGATAACATAGCATAGAATGGTCCAGTTGGAAGTCACCTTCTAAAATCATCTAGTCAAACTGCCTGACTACTGCAAGGCTAACCACAAGTTAAAGCAGATTATTCAGGGCATTGTCCAAATGCCTCTAGAATACTGAGAGGCATGGGGCACCAATCACCTCTGCAGGAAGCCTGTTCCATAGTTTGACCCACCTTCATGGCAAAGACATTTTTGCTATGTCCAGTCTGACCCTCCACTTGTGCAGCTTTGTCTCATTCCCACCTGTCATCGGTGACCAGGAGCAGAGACCGGTGACTCCCTCTGTGCTTCCCCTCCTCAGGGAATTGCAGAGAGCCATGGGGCTGCCTGTCAGAATCCTCTTCTCCAAACAAGACAACCCAAGTGTCCTCAGCTTCTCACAGGACATGGCTTCCAGCCCTTTTGCCAGATTTGTTGTCTGCCTCTGGATGCTTACAAGGACCTTATCATCCTTTTTGTATTGTGGAGACCGGAACTGCACACAATATTCAAGGTGACACACCACAAACACTAAATATAGCAGGAGAATCAACTCTTTTGATGGTCTGGCTTGAACCATGCTTGATGGAGCAACAAGTTTCAAATTCTGTCATAAGTCTGTTGTCTTTGGTTGGAATAACATGGCAATTGCAGTAATCCATAGTTGATTTGAAGGAGAGAATGAGGTGTGTACAGACATTGTTACACATACTTAAGTATCATCTGTGTAGGAGCAGACTGGAGGATTTCATTTCATGCCAGGAGGAGCATTTTTTTTTTTCTTTATAGGTGTTTAAAAATATCTGGACTTCTCGATGAACAAGGGGAAGATAAATGTAATCCATTTTTATCAGCTGCATAGCATAGCACATGACATCCAGTTTTCTTCAATCACTTTCATAATGAATAATTAAATGTATGTGTATGTGTGTGTGCATATGTTGTCTGATTTGCAAAGATTGACCCTGGATTGCCCTCTTTTGTTTATGTATGAGAATTGAGCTGTATACTTCTTTCTTCCATAAACCACTTATGTTTGACATGTAGTGGATAGATACCACCAGTCTATTGACTGACAAACCCATGTTACATGTCAGTACGTGTTTTGTGAAGTGATGCAAGAACTCAAATTTCAAGAAAGTGAATTTTTAGCTTTCACTGTTAAAGAGCAAAATCAATCCTTTATAGACAGATAAGATTTGAATAACTGTGAAGCGTGAAAGCTGACTTGAGAAATCATTTAAAACCAATTTGTGACAATGTTTGGAAGAGTGTGAACTCTCTCACTCCCATCCTTTTTCTCATTTCCCCACTCTTAATTCTAATGCCCCCACAGGAGCGGTTTCCGTTTTGGAGCTGGTTGCAGAAAATACTCATACTGTAAATTTTGCTTCTGAATGAATCTCACAGTGTCACAGTTTCTGTCCAGCTTACTGCATCTCTGCCAGGGAGGCTGTCAGTACCTGCTGCATTGCCCTGGGGATGTGTGATTGAGGGCACTGAGCCGAGGACAGGATGGTGGTTCAAGCCGAACTCTTACTACCTCTTCTCTGCCCCACAGCAACACCTGCACCCCAGTAACTTTGTCTGGCATGGTGACAGAGTAATAAGACCAGTGAAAGTGAGAGTTACACACTCTTACTGACCTGGAGTACCCCTTGGCAAAGTTGGGAGAGAGCTGGCTTGACACAATGGTTGCTGTGGCTGTCATTAGCTATTCACAGGATTTGTTTACAAGGAACTGAGAAAAGGAAATTTCCATAATGTTGCAGCTGTGCAGTGTGAGTCCAGCTAGTTTTGAATTTTATCCATTACGTGAAGGAAAATTCCTCTAATTCAGGTTAATTGAGACTACATTAATGGCCTCCTAGAAAGAGTAATAGACTTTTTACTGAGTGTTGCAGCAGCCTATTTCACATTCGCAGTTCAGCTGCAGTCAGACTTTGATACAACAGGAAATAGATATGGATTAGTTGTATTTTGCAGCCCCCAGTCATGGGTGCATTGATGTGTCATTGACTGATGTATCATTTGCTTTCTGTTACCTCTGTGTCAAAAGCTTCTAAATCCTGACATGCAAAGAACAAATTTCATGTTTTGCTTTTAGATTGGCTGCATATTTTGAACACAGGAAGTGCAAACATTTTTGTACATCAGTTTCATATTGCATTTGTTACCTTTTGGTGTCAGCATACCTGAAAAGCATACCACAAAATTTTGAAACTTGTTTCAGGGCATTTACAGGATAATAACAGATAGACTGGCTGCTCTTAGTCTATAACTGTCCTGAAACCTGCTTAATGATTTCATCACATACTTGGGTATTCATTTTCCTTATCACTACATGAATAAAGGTTTGAAAGAGAAGGATGTAACATTCTATTTCAAAAAAAATAAAAAAAAAATAAAATCACAAAAAGTATTTGTTCCTAAACAACCACTCAGAGAATGAATTGGTTCATTCACACAATTATCTTCTACTTCATATGCATACATAGACAAGTGAACAGCTCAAACTTTCTCCCTTTCTCCCTTTTTCTTGAAATATTCATAAACTGATTTTACACAACAGCATTGAGATTAGAAAAATTTGGCAAACTGATGTTACTGACAGCAAAGGTAGTCTTGATTATAATCACATCAAAAACAAAACAAAACAAAACAACAACAACAAAAACAGTTGAACAGGAAAACCAAAAGTAACACCTAGCATGCCTAATGTGGGGAAAAAGGAAAAACAAAAACTTATTGTTACCATAAAATAGTAAAGAAAAACAAAGATAACAATTACTCACTTAGATGAGAGTTTTCAACAATGGTTGAATCCATTTTCAAGACACTCTGAAAGAAAAATCAACACTATTTTCCCCACCTAAGCAATAGGCTTTGGAATGTCAAAATGATTTACATTCATTTAAGCGTGTTTAATTCATGGTGACTAATTAGCCGCTTCTTGAATGCATATTGAGAAACCTGAATCCTCTTTCAAATACCTTCCAGTGGCAAGTATCTACCTGTATATTATGCATGCAATTGCCACAGGTCCCAAGGACAAGCAGCCTCTGATCAAGGGATAAAATAAAATTATACATTTGCATTCATAGCTGTAGTCTGACAGTATGAAGCTTGTAATGGCTTTGTTCATTGTATGTTGCTTACAAAGCAGCTTATTTGCTCTCAGGAGTGGTTTGTCCTGCTAGCAAATGCATGCATACCCTTTATATCCCTGCTTTATGAAGGGTTGATATATGTTTTCTTATTCTTTTCCCTTAATCTAAAAATAAATTCTACAACCAAAACTATGTTTTGCTGCTATGTATTAAAAAAACACCACAACTTTAAAGTTCAGCTGGAATGGTTTGTTCAGTCTCAGTAGTGCTTTAAGGCAGATTTGTGATTTTGGGATTGAGTAACTCCCCAGAAAGTTTGATTTAAGTCACTTGATTTTGTACATACAATTAATGCTACAGAAACATAATATAAGCCACCAATTGAGTTGTCTTACCGTCATTTGTTATTATTTTGAACATTAATAAGTTCAAGGCAATGCTGCAGTATATTTCGGGGGGGGGGGGGGGGGGAGGGAGGGAGCTGTATTTCAGCACATGCTCCAAAACCTGCTCTATAGAATAGGTCCTAATTATTTTTTTGATACTATGCTCAAATGTTATTTTTGAAACAGTTACCAGAAGTCATTAAGCCCAATTAAAGTAAGAATAGTATGTCACATAATGTTAAGGTTAAAGTAGAGCATGTTTGTAAGCAATTTTTTTTTCCAACAACAATTTCTTATCTTTTTGTTATTTTATTTTCTAAGTATCTAGTTTCTGCATCAGTTCATTATAGGTTTCAACGGGAAGTTGCAATCTGACGTGCACTCTTCACACTGGATGTTGCAATCTTTCCTTTGGAAGAAAGCTGATTAAAATTACATCATTCTTTATAATAGTTGCAACAGAAAAATTTGTTTTAGCTAAAGGGTGAGATTTTGCCTACTTACTTCAAATGAGTTTCTAGAAAATACAAGTTTAACGTGTTAGGTTGTTTTTCTATTACTACTTCTTTTCTATTTCTACTTCTTATTTTAAGGCAGTTAATTCATCACTGGAGTGACAAATAAAATCTTGGCTACACATACAATATCTGAAAGGCAAATGATGCATTTTCTTTCTGAGGAAAAATGTTATATGTTGCTGTTATGCTGAAACTTTTTTCTTATTTTAACAACTTAATTTAATTTAGTTTGCTAATTTCTTCTTGTTAAATAGTAACCTGTATCATAAAATAGTTTTGTAGCACAATGTTTATAACGTGAAGCTGAAAGCCATGTTTTGTAATTGCCACATATTAGGAAAACTACACAAAGTCAGAATGGAGTTCTGCTGAGAGTAAATTATTACTACTCTTTTCAGCCTGGTTCTGGCTGAAGAGTATCAGTCCGCTCATTGACTTTCAGAAGTAAGATACCAACTATTTTTCTGGCCTAGCATTTGGCCTAGTATCCCACATTAAAAAAGAGTGGAAGAGAGAGAGAGAAAAAAAGGTATCGATACCGAGTAGAACACCTGGAGGAATTGTTGGGTGCAAATCATCTTCATGAATGTGAAAGAAAACTTTCTTTTATGTGTATATGATATGAGTGATAAAAATTAGCAATTCTAATTAAAACATCTAGATTACTGCCTTTCCCTCACATGGAAAGTCATTTACTGAAGTTATTTGGTGTCGCCACGTGGTGCTTGAAAATAGTGATGCTACTTGTGTTACCTACTTCCTATCCTCAAAATCCTGGAGTTGTATTTTTAAAGAATAACATTTCCACTAAAAGAAGAAAAATTAAAAAGTTATAATAAAATGTTCATAGTTTTAAACAACATAGTTTTAAAGAACTGCAGCACCACTGAAGATGACAGGTGTCGTCAAAGCCCTTTTTCATTCACCTGGTCCTGAATGTATTCTCTACCAAGGGATAATTTTCTCCAGCGTTGGCTTCCTTTATATACTTTACTTTCCTTGGATGAACGCATTTGTCAGACCTGGTACACGTACACACATTTTGACATAAGTCATCCATTGCTTCATGAAAGGAGTAGGAGTTCCTTTTCAGTGAAGAAGGACATAAAATATATTGTCTTGATATTCTTTTAGAATATATATATTCTCTGCCCTCTTTTTAAAACATAAAGATAGCTTTAGACAGTTAATGTTTGACAGTAGACAGACCTTGTTTTTTAGAAGCACTGTGGCAATAAATGGGGAGAAATAGCAGTATTTAAAAGTATGAATTTGAAGAACAGTAAGTTCAGTTTCAGAAAGTTTGCTGCTATTTTCAGCTCTTTTGGAGAAATGGAGCAGAAAGGAAGGAAAAACAGTGAAGAACGGCAAGTGCCACTGCCTACACTGAAAGTTTTAAGAAGTGAAAACAGCAAGTGACATCTTATGGGCTGTATTCATCTGATAAGCTACGTTCTGCATCGTGTTGCACATTATTACAGCTGCAAATTGAAACAACTAAATTCAGCAATGGGCTTTAGATATTCAACAGCCCTTGTAATAAACTGGTATGTGTCCTGGGCTGTGGGACTATTTCAAATCATGACCAGTCTGGAACTCCATCTGCAGATTCTGGGGAGAAGTTTTGCTGGGGTTGAAGTAAATCATAGTCCTGTTTCCAGTTAGGACATAATGCATTTCCAGGAAGCGACACAGCTATAGGTGCTTCAGCTCCCTGTCTGATGAGAATGAAGGGGGACAAAATGCAAAAACACACAGTACACTTTGTCCAATGCATGCATCAATTTGATTCAATGGAGCATACAGAGGACAGAAAATGTAGTGGCAGAATTAGGCATTGCCTTCATTTGGATATTACATTTAATAAGGTTTTCCTTAAAGAGTTTCTACTAAGTGTTGGTGTAGAAAACTATGAAAGTACAAGCTGGAGAGTGACAGATATATGACTCCTAAGAAATGGTTAAAAGTCTTTCATATTTTTCATGAAAACTAGCTACAATGGAAGCTGAAGAAAAGCTGTACGTTTCAAAGCCAAGCATGATTTCTAAAGCACATGTTCCCCTATATTCTTTTCTTTGTCTGAAATCTTTTGTTGCTCTTGTCCATCCATCACTAGAAATGTAGTTTGCATCATTCCACCCAAAGAGTTCATCACAAAATGAAAATCTCTCGTTTTCACTTTGTAATGAACTGATAAAATGACTAAATAGAAAACATGCAATAACTGACATTCTAGTACATTTTGGTGTGATGTTTTTATGTAGAAAGTTCTTTGATAATTTGAATATGGCAGTGAAGATGCAAATAATATCTTCTGACTGCACTTATCCCAGATTGCATCATTGATTTCTGTGTCACAATGTGCAGTGAAAGGGGAAAGTGAGCCTCTAGAAAATGCAGAAATCCTTTCTTTTTTTTTTTTTCTTTGTTTAAATTATGATACAAAAATAGCAAGAAAGGAATTTACTGGGGGAGCAAATACTTTATTCCTCTTTATATTCAATCATTTATTTATTTATTTATTTATTTATATTTTTAAGCAAATGTCAGAGAATCACGTTCTCATAGGCTAAAGAATGGCTGTAGGTGTAACTAAGAACCCTGTATAAATACAAAGAAATACCATCACAGTACTTTAGCAAAATCTGTCAGGAGGAAGATAGAAACTATTGATAGCAAAAGGAGACTCTTAAGAGACATTCAAATATTTGAGTAATTTACAGAATGGTCAATCCAGTGAATTTGGACTATAAACCCATTTAATAGAAATTTTGTAGGATGCTCAAGAGAGAAAAAATAAATATTTTTCTCTGTTTCTCATGCTTCTGATGTGTCAGGTATTCTGACAGGACATTGCAGATACGGCATCAAAGTTGTAATTTTGACCTATATGCATACACCACATACCAATATATACCTATCTTAACATTTGCAAAAGAGGAAAAAACACTAGCTATTGTAATCAGTATCCTATCAGTAACCTGACTTAAAAAGAAGGCACCCTATTGGTACCTTCATTATATTTTACCTTAACCTTTATATGCTATTAGTGTGTAAAAGGTAGGGTATTTGTTGTGTGAACATGGAAATTATGATAGCGTAGTACAAATCTGTATGGAAACGGCAATTAAGGCTCTTTCCTCAGAAGCTGTCTGTGGATAAGAAAGGTCACTTGCTTACTGCAGTATCAAATTTACTCAAGATTAAAGGCAAAAAAAGTGGGATAATTAACAGCTGTCAAAATATAGAGAGTATACACAGCCCAAGAAAGGTTCTGTTCACCTTCTTGAATGTCATGTAACATTTTCCTACTGTAGTGCCATATCTTACGCAATCCAGGCAACCATGACGATACTTGCCCCATAACAATGTTGTAGGACTTCTCTCTTTAGTAGTTGTTCTGTATATTTTCTCTCACTCAAGGGTTTTCAGATTTTTCTCAAAGTACTGGTTTCCTGAAATTTTTAATGCATCTAAGCTTTCTGAATTAATACTTTCAACAGAACAGGTTCATTATTGTGACTTACTGTATTTCCAAATGAAGTTTTGAAGCAGATTAATTAATTTTATTTCTTCTGAAACTATTTACTATGTTTTCTTTTTATTATTATTTTTTGTCGTTGTTCTTATAAATTTTAGCCCATGAAATTGAGATCTTCTAACTTGATAATTAGTTAAAAGTTAAAATATTAGATTCTGTCACTGCGAACAAATTTCTTTTTCTAGTTGTTTCTGTGAACTATGTCATGCATGTAAGAATTTATATGAAACTCACTTTTAATTAAGGATCATTTAAGAATTTAAAAATTCAGAGTGCTTGGCAATAAAAAACATAAGGAAATAAAAAAGTATTCATTTTTTCTCAGAAAAGGATGGCAGTTTACCCATTGGAATATGCAAACATATGTAAAATCTTTAATGCTGAAAACAACTGAAATAAATCCATAAATTTGAAAGTGATGCATTTAAATCCACAAGTATTAATCAGTATAAGATAAATTATAATATAGTTATAAGTTTAATGTACTTAATGTAATTATACAATTAATATGAATATGTTATATTGTTATACATTATAATTAATATTACAGATAAAAATAATTATGTAATTTTGCATAATTTTCTGTTAGTCTTTGTTTTGTTGGTATAAGGTAAAAATATTTCCCTGGGACCTGTGTGCTGGTGCCAGACTAGGGAAGGGATCTTGGCAGAGGTGAGTATGATCTTATGGTGAAATAATTGTGATGGATATGTGGGTGACTAAGCTATGATTACTCTTTTTAACCTGATCAGAATGTTTATATAATATCCTCAACCTAGGAACTGAAGAATTAGATTAATTAATAACTTTGGAGTGTTGATGTGAATCATGAGCAAAAAGCTTATATTACTGCTTCAATTAATAATTTGAAGCACAATTATTCCTAGATAGATAAATGACTATGATTTAGGTATGCTCCTTGCAGTTGCATGCCTAGGCTGCTGCTTCCTTTACACGTCTCTTAATCACTGTATATAAAGTACAGACAGGAGAAAGAGGAAGAAGTTTCTTATTTTCTCCTGCCTACAACTTTGAAGTTCTAATTTTTATTTTTATATTGAGCAGAAGTGAAACAAAACAAACTAACTAACTAACTAAACAAACTAAAACACCAAAACTAATACAGCACTTTTCCAAAATGGAAAGAAGGCAACTTCAGAAATGTTGCTTCCATACTTGCTTAGAAATAAAGAAAAGTTAAAAAAAAAAATGACAACATGACTATCATACTGCTTTGTGAAAAATAACAGCTCAGATTTGCTACTGACCATGATTTATTTGAGAATTTTCATAAAACTCATGACAAGGGAAAACATTCACTTTGAGAAAGCAGAATATAATTTCATCGGCTGATAAATTTGAGAGAGGCAGGAAAGGTGTTACAATCAAAAGGATGAAACACATTGCTAATTGTCCCTACCATGGATGAGGTAGAAGACCATGTTAGAAGTGACAAATAATTTGCTTGTATAAAAAGTGTATCCACAGAACTGTATTTTTTTTTCTATTTCTGCTCATATGATTGGAAACACAACATAAATGTGGAAATGCTTTTAATCTCACAGTGTCTGACTTAGCAGCTCAGGCACTAGATTTCAGATGTATTTGTTAATTCTGTTTGTCGCAGAATTAGGTTTCCACACTTACTTTAACAAAAGCATTTCCTATTTAGCTCATCTTTCCATAAATTATCTGCTCAGGAACAGAGTCATAGAAAACTCAGCAGAAGTTTTTAACTTAAAAATCTCATCCAACCCTGAAATCAAACACTGGACGATATCTTATGTGTTTTCAAAACTTAATTTAATGCTTCTCATTGTTATTCTATAGCTATCCTTTGGGTATCTTTCCATTAAATAATAATAAAAAAATAATAATAAAGATTATTTTCATAAGATGTACATCTTAAATATGCATAAATTTATACACATTCATACATGAACACACATTTTAAATATTACTTTCAATTTTGTGATCTATTTTTGTACACCAGGGTAGCTTGTGGTGCTTTTCCATTGTGTTCATACTTTGCCAGTGGATTATATGTTTAAATCCTGCTTATGTGAGGGGGAGGATTCTTCCAGGTTTTTTTAGACAGTCTTGCAGTGTCATGTAGCCAATAGAATATCTTGTATGCCACACCTTATCTGTATTTCATACAGGGAACTTCATAGTTCAGGTTATAAATATATCAAACATCACAACAGTCTCAGCATTTTGTTAGCAACCTTCAGATTGAAACACATCTCCACTATTGTAACTATGGAATGATGTAAAATGTAAAATATTGCCAGATGTCACATTTGTGTTACAAAAGAAACTTCTTCCTTGGCCAACACATTGTAGCATTGTAGTCTCCTTTCTTGAGCCTTAGTTGTCATTGCAGAATTTTTTTTAATTTTTATTTTTAATAACAGAACCCTTCTTAGACAAATATGGGTACCCAAATAGTGAACTGTCATGCTAGCTTAGGACTTGGGATTGCACTGAAGACTGGACTCCCAGAACATCCATATCCATGTTAGCTCAGATGTGCAGTAGGCATAGAAAAGACCAGTCTGAACTCCAATTGTCTTTATGGTCTTATTACGTATTATCCCAAATAAGGATGAGGCAAAAATATCTTAGTCATAGGTAACAAAAACAGTGCACAGATAGGTAATGTGTTTTCTTTATCTACATCTCTTCAGTTTTGTCTTGTTATTTAGGTATCATCTATTTTTAAAACTGTTTTTCTTCTGATGCTGAAAGTCATCTTTCTTCCCCAGTATAATAAAGGAAAAGATCCATAATATCTACTCAGTGTAAAATGTTGTGTAAAATGTGTTTGAATTAATATTTCTCATGTATTTCATCTCTCTAGTCAACTGAGAGTACAGGATTTTTTTGAGAAGGATGAATTACTGGTAGGTAATACAGTTGAGCTTTGTCTAAGTAATTTTTATTTATTTATTTTTTTTTAGGTTAGAAAATCCTGATTAAGAGACCCTATTGCCAAATGTTCTGCCAGGTATAGTATTATAGCACCATCTCACAGCCATTAACAGCTTTAAATGTGAAGTAATTATGTTTTAGAGGTTTTCTGAGGTCAGTTCTAGTTCATAGTGACCTCATTAGGATTTTTGCTACTGACTTCTGAGTGACAATGTTTTAATGCTTTATTTATTTTTTTTGTCACAATTTTTTATTTTTTTTACTTTTTTTTTTTTTAGGAATCAAGTTGGAATACTCAGAATAGTCTTTTTTTTAGCCTTCAGGTATGTGTTATTCTTTTATGTATATTTGCTTTATACTTACACAAGCTTGAAAAAGATACAACAGGCACCACAGTACAGAATATTTTTAATGTGGTTGTATATAATATTCCAGATGTTACACATTCTAAATTGGCTAAAAGACTTATGATCTTATGATAGATCAGTTAGGTAAAATGGAAACCCCCCAAATTAACTTTTCCTCTTGGTTTTGCTCCGATTATGCTTGGACCTTTCAGAACATTTTAATATCTGCCACAGAGAAAAATAAAACTTTTAGTAGAAATCTAAATCTTTTGAACAAAATTTGCGAAGTGAAAAGGCAAAGGAAAGGTAAATAAAAAGTAAAACACAATAAATATTGAATCATACAGAATGCTTTTGGGATCTCTGAAAGTCTACATTATGAGTTTGTATGTTCAGTGCTTCCAGGTCACCTAAACAGGAAGGCGAAACATTACATTCATCAATGCAGTGTTCATTCCAGGAAATACTTGTTTTATCTGAAAATCAATTCTGCCTACAAGGCTGCTTGGATTTAAACCTGTACAAGGAGACTTTTCTCCCCCCTCCCCTGAAAACCTAGATCACTGAATGGAAAACTATTCATTTTCTTCATTTCCATGCCTTGGTGCAAAAATAAATACCTTAGTGAAAAAATAAAATATAATAATAAGGTACTAACATCTGGAAGTAGATGAATAAGATGTCAGTATCTGCATTTCTGGGCATTTTAAGAACATTGTACAATTAACAATTTGCTTTTTTTTTATTTCTGGTCTATACCAGTGAAAGTATTTTCTCCACCCTTCTCCAATCTGCCTCTTTATTTCAGTTTTACTACACAAAGTCTTCTAATCTTCTATTTTCTAAATTCTTGGTTTAGTTTCATCAAACATTTTTTTTTAATTTGTTCTCTACTATATTGAATTTGCTTTGAAACGTGAGGATTTTTTTTTTATTGCAAACTCATTTATATTTTTCTTGATTTGTCTGTATCTATTATAGCTCCATATTGGCCTATTTATTTCAGATAAACTCATTGTATAGTTGTTTTCACACCTGGATGTGATTTTTGATAACGAACTGAAGATATTAAACTGTAGCATCTTTACTTCTGAATAAAAGCTGCATGTCTGTTTGCCAAGCTGTGATTTTGATAAACAATTAGAATGAAGTTTCTGTTGCTGAATGCTAATGCAAAAAATACAAGTGTGTTATGTTACTCCAACTTTAATAATTGTCATTTTGTTATAGTGTTTGAAGGGATGGGTTGAGTCCAAGGCATAAATAGTCGCTAATTCAAGTTTCGTACCATTCCATTTTGTATAGCAGGAACTGAAGCAAGCAATCTCTTGGTCATAATGTGGTTTGTGAACAAAATAATGAAATTCATAAACATCTATTATTTCTTTACAGAACATGCCAATCATTTTTATAACAGGTTTAATAGCAAGTTGAAGTCAGATTTAGGACACTAATTGTACTAATGGAAGAGAAGGAAATCCTCACAAAACAATGACATAGAGTCTCTTTAACTTCCTTTTTAATACTTCTTTGACTTTTTGCCATCTATATTATTTCTGTGATGTGGGTAAGTCCAAAGGAAAATGGGATGGGAAAGCATTTTACACTATAAATTAAAAGTTTGTTTCTTGGTTTATAGAAAAAAAACTGTTTAAAACCATAACAAGAAAAGGATTGAGAACATCATGTTTCAGTGCTTTGTTCTGAAGTGCTTAGGCATTCATGAAAAGATTGGCTTGGGTGGTGGTTAGACCATGTTGGATCAAGTGGAAATTTTAATGTTAATTTTTCTGTTGTTGCTATTCACTTTTTGCTTCCTATCATGATAATGATGGTCTCCAGAGGGAGCTTGTGAAGGTGATGTTAAGTTCACAGAGAAAGTTGTCAAGATGCATAGTGATAAAATGTCAGTGAGGCTTAAGTAGTAAATTAATCGTTTAATCCAGCAGCTCCCATCCTCATTAGGGAGAAAACTAGCTTTGCTTTTTACATCCTGAGGTTAAAAAGAGAAATTGTTCCATGATTACTGAAACTTTCTTAAGGAGACTTGCTAGTAAGTTGTGGGATCTTCTTTGATCAAGCCTATGTGTTGGGTATATCAAACTGAAAAGCTGAGTTCTGTGCTGACTTTTTTTTTTTTTTTTTAATGAAAAGCTGCTAAATCTGACACTCTTTTTTATTATTCACCTTTACCCTCTGAAACCTTGTCTTTCACTGCAGGCAATCTAGCTGACCTCTTTACTGCAAAACCAGACCTAGTGAATGATGTGATGCAAAAGGAAACCCAGAGTACAGGCTTCCACAAAAACTGATGAAGCTGAATAGAGATGAGGGGGAAAAGGGAAATGAAAGAGAAAGCTGATCATGCAGAAACCAAGTAATGAGAAAAAGAAGTGGGAGCAGGGGGTGGAGGAGAGGGGAAGGAGAGAGAGAGTTACTTTAGTGAAAGAGGAATGAGGGAATAGAGGAAGCCACCAAGAAGCATATTCTCTGTTCTTTAAATTTCATGTGAAATTCAAATGTAATTCTATTTTACTGGAGATAAATAGTGAAAAGAGCTTTGATAAAAGCAGTAATATACCCGTTAGTATTGCTTTAAAACAAATGAATTGTGAGTAATAAATTAGAGAGAAATATGCACAGCAAGACACATTACTTTGTGTAGAATACTGCACAAATGTTGCTATTCTAGTTCTCATACACACACCTCATTATTAAACGTTTGCAATCATTTGCTCAAACATACGCAAAATAGTTCATTTTTATCATATACCTGTTTTTGATATACTGCATCGCATGTAAATTGCACAGTACCTTTATACCTAAATTGTGTCTTTTGGTTTCTAATTCAGATCTGACTCCTTTTTGTATTTCCATAAGAGCTTTGGTTACAGCCAAATGCAGAAATGGGGCCCATGTGATTAAAAGCTAGAGTTTTGCATCAGTGCTGCTTTGGATGTCATTACAGGTTAGAAAAGCATAGCACCAGTCTGACCATAGCTCACTGTCTGAATTTTCAATTGTTATGTCATGTGCTGAGGACAGTTTAGTTTGTAATACTTTGCAGTAAGTGTCCTTAGGTCTAGGAATATTTTTTTGTGCGTGTGGATTTGTGAGATCTAAGTTTTAGATCTCAATTCTAAACCTCAGTTCCATTGCATTCTCAGATCTCAGTTTCATTGCCTTCAGTTGTATATGAAATAATCTGCAATTCCTTCCCTTGTAGTGTACAGTGAAAAAAAAAAAAAAAAAGAAAAAAAAAGCCCTATGTAATGTATGGTTTAAGTAATACTCGCCTTGTATTTCATAAAAAATACTTGGAGAGGAACAGATGACTTTCAAGTCTTACGGATGTTAACAAAGATGTCAGCCATTCTCTTCTTGCTGCCTCCACAATAGGAGGTGATTTTGCCTGGCTACAGCTGAGAACATCACTCAGGATGGATTTGAATTCCAGCCAACTAGATTATCAAAAATACTGATCTATGCTTTCCAGAGGAGGACTGACAGACTGACAGAGGTAAATGTACTCTTTCAATTTTTTATTGGACCAAATCCCAGACATTAATTTACGGACTTCCATGCTTTTTTTTTTTTTTTTTTCCCCCTATGCAAGACACTCTAGCTGGACCGGTTTGAAAATAGGAAAGTGTTTTTGTTGTTGTTGTTTTTCTTTCTTTTTTTTTTTTTTAAATAAATCTTTTAATCAATTCTGAATTTGTAACAAGTTTTTAGGATATTAGCTTTTGATTCTGATTTCCACTATTGGTTATTTTGTATTGTTGGTTTTGTTGTTGTTGTTGTTGTTGTTGTTGTTGCCCCTTTATTACTATTTTTTTTCCTTTTGGAAAGTCAAGATTTTACCAGGCATTAACTTCACAATAAAAATCAACTTACCTTTTTGATAAAAATACAAATTTTTAACTAAACTTTCTTAATTTTATTTTTCTTGTTCTGTCTTAATGTCTAGCATATTCAAAAAATTCTACAGAGTACATAAGATTAAATCATATGGAAAACTTGTTCATGTTATTTCTTCAATATCTAACAGCTGTTGATCCCAGTAGGCATTTTTCCTTTCTTCTTGTCAATCTCTATTATCACAAGCAAAATATCTAGCAAAATGTTCAATTGTGGGTATGACTTCCATTAAAACTTTATCAACAGTGGGATAAAAATAATAAATGCCTGTGACCAAATAAAAGGATATATATCAAATGCAGGGCAATCAGGCAATCAGGCCCAGTCAGCATGGGTTTATGAAAGGCAGGTCCTGCTTGACGAACCTGATCTCCTTCTATGACAAAGTGACGCGCTTAGTGGATGAGGGAAAGGCTGTGGATGTGGTCTACCTTGACTTCAGTAAGGCTTTTGACACCATTTCCCACAGCATTCTCCTCGAGAAACTGGCTGCTCTTGGCTTGGACTGGCATACATTTCGTTGGGTTAGAAACTGGCTGGATAGCCGGGCCCAAAGAGTCGTGGTGAATGGAGTTAAATCCAGTTGGAGGCCGGTCACTAGTGGAGTCCCCCAGGGCTCAGTACTGGGGCCAGTTCTCTTTAATATCTTTATCGATGATCTGGATGAGGGAATCGAGTGCACCCTCAGTAAGTTTACAGACGACACCAAGGTAGGTGCGTGTGTCGATCTGCTTGAGGATAGGAAGGCTCTGCAGGAGGATCTGGATAGGCTGGACCGATGGTCTGAGGCCAGCTGTATGAAGTTCAACAAGGCCAAGTGCCGGGTCCTGCACCTGGGGCGCAACAACCCCAAGCAGAGCTACAGGCTGGGAGATGAGTGGTTGGAAAGCTGCCTGGCCGAGAAGGACCTGGGAGTATTGGTTGATAGTCGGCTGAATATGAGCCAGCAGTGTGCTCAGGTGGCCAAGAAGGCCAACAGCATCCTGACTTGTATAAGAAACAGTGTGGGCAGCAGGGCTAGGGAAGTGATTGTGCCCCTGTACTCGGCTCTGGTGAGGCCACACCTCGAGTACTGTGTTCAGTTTTGGGCCCCTCTCTACAAGAAGGACATGGAGGTGCTCGAGCGAGTCCAGAGAAGGGCAATGAAGCTGGTGAGAGGTCTGGAGAACAAGTCTTATGAGGAGCGGCTGAGGGAGCTGGGATTGTTCAGTTTGGAGAAGAGGAGGCTCAGGGGTGACCTTATCGCACTCTAAAGATACCTTAAAGGAGGCTGTAGCGAGGTAGGGGTTGGTCTGTTCTCCCATGTGCCTGGTCACAGGACGAGTGGAATGGGCTAAAGTTGCACCAGGGGAGGTTTAGGTTGGATATTAGGAAGAACTTCTTTACGGAAAGGGTTGTTAGGCATTGGAATGGGCTGCCCAGGGAAGTGGTTGAGTCACCATCCCTGGAGGTCTTTAAAAGATGTTTAGATGTAGAGCTTAGTGATGTGGTTTAGTGGAGGACTTGTTAGTGTTAGGTCAGAGGTTGGACTAGGTGATCTTGGAGGTCTCTTCCAACCTAGATGATTCTGTGATTCTGTGAAATAAAAGTATAATATTGAAGAGGTTAATGCATGATAATTATTGAAATACTTTCTTATAAAACACTACATGAATCAAATAAAATATTTTAGCTTAATCTGTGGGACAGTAATTAGCACAGGGACAGCAATTAGTTTGATGTCTGTAGATATTTTTTGTATATCTGATGCTAACAACATATTATGTCTTGCCAAATAGTTACCTATCAGTTAATAGTTTTCCATAGGATACTTGCATTTCTATTAAGCAATCTTTCTACAGAAGACCCTGAACTAAAGTTAGTATACTGCAGCAACACCTTTGATTTGAAGAACAGTGATAATCAAAGAACTTAAGCACTTGGTGATGAAATAAATAATTATTTAAGTATATTAGCTGCTAATAGTCATTTCAATTCCTGACTTTCACAGAAAAATAAAATAAATACCATTTTTCATATATTAAAACTTTAGATAAACAAATTTTAAACTGTTGTCTCCTTAGACAATGTTGGTTGAGGTACACATTTCCTTGGGAGAACAAAGAAATGCGTTAATCTGCAGATGCTTTAAATTAATCCTGTTCTAACACTAGGCATCAACTGGTCTTCCAGGAATTCAGCTGTGAGACCGGATTGATTCCCACTTCCTGTCATCTAAACATTGTTCTAACTTTGTGTGCTTATTTTCCCTAGCATTTAGTTTGAAGCAGGTATATCTTCAGCAATTCCGAACGATTAATTTTATCAATCCCTTGAAATTTACAATATCAGCATTCACATTGCAAAACTTTACCATTTTCCCTTTATTCCTGTGTAGTTTATCTCAATTTTCCTACGTTCTCTCATGCTTTTATTTTGACTTATTTTGACTACTTGTCTTCACAAATTATCATCACAGTTTAGTATCCCTCAGTCATGTTCTACTTGCAGTTTGCATTACATTTGTCTTTGCTGCTTGATGCAGGTATTAATAGACATTTTAGGGAACTGTATCTAAATACAGAAGACAAAAAGGAATGTAAATATTCTTTGAAAGAAAAGAATATACGTTTTCATGAAGATGTTTTGTTGAAGTTTTGAAAGGCAAAAAATAATAATAAATAAATATCCCAGAACATCTATATTAAAAGTTAACAAAGAAAGTGAAAACTGGTAGATTAGGTTCCTTTATAAGATAATTAACATTCCTCAGAGTAATCTTTGTTTTCGTTTTGTAACAGTAACTGAACTATCTAGACTTTTCTTCAGAGTTTTTAGGTACTGGAAACTTGCTTTGAGAGAGGAAGTTAAAGAAAGTTGCTGGTAACATTTGAAATATGCAGGAATAGAATAAAAGCAGGAATTATTTAGCATATGCTTCCAAACCAATTTTTGGTCCTCAGGCTTTTGTTTTTCTACCTCTCCTTTTTTCCTCATCTCTCTTCCTTTCTTTCATTCTTGCTCTTTTATCTGCTCTTCTGTCTCTAACCCATTCCTGTTTTGTGTGCGTGTTCCCAAATTTTTCTTTATTTAATTGAGAATTATTCAGAAGTAGCTGTACACAGCTAGTGCACTGGGGAAAAGAAAGGAAAAGAAAGAAATATATATATATATATATGCTTTTTAAAACCTTTAAGTAGTCCATTTATACGGTTATGCATAGTGAGACAGGTCAACAAGCTCCGTTTACTTAATTTCTTATTGATTTAATTTTGTTCAAGTAATATTTAGGTTTTTCTTTGCAAAGAAACCACACGACTTTTCTTTCTGAAAAGCTAGGTATTTGCCTTTCTCTTGTGAAAGAGTGACACAAATGTTATGGATTACAAAAATGCTAATTACTTCATTGTAATTGGAACTACTGATTGTAACTAGGCATCTTCATAGGCCTTGTTTCCTCAGAAGAAAATAAAAAAATGTTCTGACAGCGATTGTTTTAAAATGATACAGGCTGCTTGTGATTGTGACTGTTATGCCTTTAGTACTGAAATTACCTCAGATTATACTGTATCTCATAACGGTTTCATACCAAATGCAAACTTTCATAACTGATGATGAAAAGTAACCTAAAATTATTCAATCTACTTTAAAAATATCATCAAAATTTCTACAGGAATACATGGTTGAAAGCTGTTCATTTGTATAAAACAACATTTATGGAGCCTCATCTTAATCTTCTTGGAAGTTGGTACATATTGTTTTAATATAACTAGACAGCTTATGGAGTTAAATGGACAAATGTGGATCAGAAGAACTGAAATGGTAATTTAGGAGTCACTGTAGTGTGTGAAGATTGACATTATTACTGAAATACTAAGTATTGTATAGGACATGACTAAGCCCACATAATGTATAGCTTCTGTACCAAAACCCACTAATGAGGTGCCAAGCTGAATGTAAGCTTTGTACCAGAGGGAATGAATTTCAATTTCTAGCACAGTGTGCTGGGTTGACTCTCTCAAAAAGAACAGGAAGACAAAACAGTATGGAAAATTTTATGGATCAAGATAAAGACAGAGATTTAATTTTTCTTTTATTCTGAGGATATTGTAAAATATGGTGATTTCAGGCAATAAGTATGTTCATAAAAGTTTGAGGGCAGAATAAAAAAATATTTTTTTTCTTGGTTTTGGATCACCAAACAAAAATATACATTAAAGGATCATGGAGACCACTTATTTGAGAAATATTGAAAATTAAAGAAGAATTTTGCTCCATAGATTTAGTAATGAAAATAGGACTACTTTTAAGATTTTTTAAAATGCTTTATAATGAAGTGAAATTTTTCTCTAGTTTATGCTACCTATGTAGTATATAACTGTACTAGACTAGTTAAGATCAGACACTTCTTACGTTTATCAGACTTCTAACCATGTTGTCTATAAAGTAATATGGATGTTTTATTATGCATATAGATTCAGTGATGAATCACTGAATACACATTCAGAAATGCTCAAATGTAAATCACTTACAAAGTTCATTTAACAAATCTGTGTAATTTGTAAGCCTAAAAACAAGTACAAAATGAAAAAAAACTTGCATGCCCCTTTTTCCATTCCATATAGTAAATAAATCAAAATTAAAAACAGAAAATAATAAAATCCTGTAATAATAAATAATAATAATAATAATAATAATAAAATATTATAGTAATAAAATCCTACTTTATCAAAAGTTCTGTTCTGTCCTCCTCTCCTTACCCCCTTGACTGAGACAAATAGACTTCAGTCGTACTCAGCAAATAGCAGTATTGTAAAATTTAATTGTGTTCTGTGCTGCTAAAGGATCAAGTGTTCTTAGGGGAGAATAATGAAAGAGAAAGAATGAAGATATTAATAATTGCAAATATTAATAAATAGAATATTTATTTCCAGTGATGTTTCGAAAGATTTATTTTATAAAACTGTGCTATTTTGTTTAGCCAAGCTATACCATTAAGAAGGTCTCTTTCTGAAAAGAACAACATCATTGGCTAGTAACTAAACTTGTTTTATCACTGAATATTTTTATATTATCTGTGAAAATGGCTGTTGTTGTATGGCAGAAAGGGGGAGGGGAAGCAAACTTTGCATTCCCAATTTGAGTGAGTGAGCTTCACTTCAGCATGTAAATAGATGGAATCAATTACCTAAAAATGTATACGAAGACAATTTTGTCTTTGCAGATAATGAACTGTTTTTAGTGATGAAACTGAAAAAGAATCCATTATTAGTAATGAGGTTGAGAATGCAAGTAGAATTATATACCACCTCTTCCGGCAAAAACACTACATAAATCATAGGGTAAAAAATAAACAGAGAAAGTCAAGGACCTTAAAGCAACAGAAAATATATCCTTGTACAGTGTAAATGTACAGTGGATGGTGCTTGAAAGTTTAAGTTCATCTTTATTACCTTATATACTTGAAAATAAATGTTCTGTGCTTTTGGATTTAATCTATGTTGTAAAGTACAGTTGGTGAATTTAATATGTTAATAAAGAATCCATAAACTGTCCATACTCACAGACATCCATTATTAAAATTTAACCCTAGCATGCATAGCATGTTTTGTATGGCAAAAATGGTAGGTTCAAAAATGGATGTATTGTACACTTAATAAAATAGTTTGAGAGTACGCATGGATATATTCCTCTTTATCTGTGGTCCTACATCACATGCGTGAGCACTGAATTTAATTTGCTTTTCCTGACTTTACAGTTTAAAGATTGTTTTCTTTCATACACCTTAGGGGCAGAAAGATGATACAATGGTGATGGAAAGCATGAGTGCTAAAGCTTATAGACTCATGCATGTTAAGACCAGAGGGAACAGTTTGTCTGCACGATATAGTATTAAGGCCAATAGTTTGCAGTGAATATAACAATTCCTTTTAAAAAATGAATTCTTTATTTTAAAACTTCAAGAAATGTACCAGTCCTCATTTCCCCTGCTACTTCTGGTTTTTGGCCACATAAATGAAAATTTTTTCTTTTCTCAATTTATTTTTTTCTCTATTTTGCCTTTGCTCAGCCATTGCTCAGCCATTACTCATTACTCATTACTCATTTTAACTTTACATTAAGTATTTTCTCCTGTGATCATGCCAGTATACTCCAATTAGATTTTGGTTTACTTTTCTCACAAATACTGGTCATCTTATATCAGATATTTTTGTAATTTCTGAAGTATTTTTTTTCTTGTACATTCCCCAGACTTTCATCTATTTCATAAAATATTTATAAGCCTGATTCTGACTTCGTTCCTCCTATTTTCTGTGTTTTGAGTTTTTAGACAGCCTTCTTGACTACTTGCCTTTGAAAGACTTTGTGATGTGCTAAGAAACACAGGCAGCAGTTATTATCAGTTGTAGCATTCATTGTTCCTACATGAGGGAGAAATAAGCTAGATGAGATTTAGAATCTTGAGTTCCCTTATATGCTTTTCCTATGCAAAACAAAGGAAGCATTGGATGCTGAGTGTTAGATTTTTTTGTGTGTGTGTGTCAGGTACAAATGTTCTGCTTTAGTAGAGTTGAGAAACTAGAGATGCTAGCAGTGGTTTTAACCCCTAAAGTTTAGTTATGTCTTAAGGATCTTAGGTCTTTAAGTGCTATTAAGACCATAACCCTGACATTTGATTTGGCATTTTATTGTGCCTGGTGTATAGTAACAGATATAGAATACGTTATTTAAATTCAGGACTTTTTTCCATCAGTTTATTAGAAATAAATTCATTGATGTCAACAAGCTGATGGGCTACACATTTCCATATCGGAAATATAAATGTGAAAACAGAGGCAAATAATAAAGTTTGCAGCAACTTCAGGAAAAAAAAAAAGATGAAGATATGTTTCCATTAAATATTATTTTAAAAAGTATGAAAAAATAAATCTCCATTAGATCTCTGCATTAAAAAATCTTCTGAAGTTTTCTGAAAAAATGGCCAAACTTTAACTTTTACATTTGAAAAAGCTTACTCTGATCTGAAATAAGATGTTGGCTATATTTAAGACTGCTGAGTATTCATATACAATGTAACTGATATATTTCTGTGTACTGTAATCATTTGCTTACAAAATGTTTATTAGTTCAGTTTCTCAGACATTTGTTGTGGAATAGGATGGCCTTTCTTAAGGAATTAAGGAGAAAATGTCAATTTCTTGCTGTTTCTAAATGCTTATCTGTTCTTGGAAGTGTTTGTTACTAACTAGAAATAAAAGACTAAAGTAGCTTCAGCTCTGTGATTTAGAATGGAGACTGGCAGTTCAAAGAAAGAACAAAATACTCAATTTTCTGATCAGAATGCAAAGGACTAGGACAAAAATAAAAATATATTTGCAGTAGTCATCATATTATTGTGTTTATATTACCTAAATCCTAAAAAAGAAGTAAACAAAACCCTCAAAATTTCAGCTGAAATACTATGGAATACTGGGGGCTATTGCTAATTACTTTATTTTTTCTCATATTAAAAATATATGAGAAAATATATTTCAGAAATATAATATTTCTCTATAATATTTTATTAATTAACTGTTTTTAAGCTCTCCATTCATGAATCTCAAGAATTTCAATAATAATTTTATTTTTAAATAGTTCTTTAGCTTCAGAAAATACTAATAATGTTCAGAAAGGAACTTTAAGGGCATGAGGGACTGTTTACACATGCATACACACATGCATACACACTTCCTGTGCAACCACAGGAAGCAATCTTGGAGCTGAAGGCATACTTAAAACAGTTTAAAAATATCACTTCTTAGTAAAATGATACTTCTAAGCCATGGAGAGTTGGCAGGCAGAAGGTTAGTGTTCGTGTTGCCTATAACTAAGAGACAGAGAAGCCTGCGGTTTCATCACCATGTCTGAGGAAATCTATGAGTAGTAGTAACTTTCTTGTATTAATGTTTGTTTCTCTGTAATTTATTCTTGCTGGGACCAGTTGGCCCTTCTTTATGTCTACATCTATGTATGTTTGCTACTACATACATATCATCTGTCTTTTGAGGTTGTTTTGTTTGTTAGTTTGCTTGTTTGTTTGATTTTTTTTTTCCTCTTTGTCTTTAAAAGATCAAAATATTGTCTGACTCAAGATAATCAGTGCACTGTGGTGAATACTGACTCGTACTGAGAAATCTCTCCAGTGTCTGGTGGGGATATACTATTGCAGTGCACAGGGCAATTGAGAAATCTGGATTTTGAAAGGATTGTGCTTCTTACCTCTTTCTCCAGTGCTGCTAGCAGGTCATATTTTTTCTTGTCCTGGTGCACTGGTAATTTCTTTGACTGTTCCTACTTTCCCCTACAGAATGTTGAAGCTTTTGTCTTTCATCTGGGCTAGGTTTATTTTATTAAGCTTTGGTGGGAGGGAGGCAATTTCTGACTTGTGGGATATATGATATTACTGTGAATTTTATTAATATCTAAAAATAAGAATATATTTTTCTGTGTGAAGTTATATGAAAAAGATTGGCCTGATCTTTTGAATGGGTTTTCCTGTCACAGACTTGGATTGAGATCAGAGAGGTTACTCCAAAGCATGGCAAGGTTTGTAGAATTAATTTTTTTTATTATTATTATTAAAAAAAAAAATAGCACACACACAGAAACCTCTAAATGACATCAAAGTTTTCTCCTTCCTCATTCCAATATTTTATTATTATTATTATTTTTTTTTTAAGAAGCCAAGAACTCCTTTCAGTATTAGGAGCATAATTTTATTGCATTTGTTTCTGAGTTTTGCTCTTAGACTTTCTCTTCTCCCTGTTGTGTTGTAGTGTTTCGTTTTTTGTTTTTTTTTTTTTAAGTTAGTTTTACAGTTTACTCTAATCTTCCAACATCAACTATCCATACTATTTCCAAAATAAAAGGCTTCTCACCTCAATATATCTGTTTTAGAGTTTTAAAATGTGTTTTGTTTTTGATGTTATTTTGTTTGTTTCTTGATGCTAATATCCAATTTCTGAAAAGATCATAGAATTATTTAGGTTGGAAAAGATCTTCAAGTTCACTAAGTCTAACCATCCACCTAACACTACATGCAAGTCCACTCCTATGTCCCTTAGTGCCACATCCACTTATATCCTAAATACCTCCAGGATGGAAACTCCACCACCTCCCTCAGCAGACTGTTCAAATGCTTAACCACCCTTTCCATGAATAAATTCTTCCTTATATCAAATCTAAACCTCCTTTGGCCATTGTCTCATTATCATCTGTCATCTGAGAAAAGAAACCAACGCTGTGCTTGGTGCAATCTCTTTTCACGTAGTTGTAAAGAATGACAAAGTTTCCCCTCAGCCTCCTTTTCTCCACGCTAAACAGCCCCAGTCCCTTCAGCTGCTCCTCATATGTCTTGTTATCTAGTCCCTTCACCAGTTTTGTTGCTCTTCTCTGCTCATGCTTGAGCAAGTCAATAGCCTTCTTGTAGTGAAGAGCCCAAAACTGAACACAGGACTCAAAGTTTGGTGTCACCAGAGCTGAGTACAGAGGGAGAATCACTTCCCTAGTCCTGCTGGCCACTCTATTTCTAACACAAGCCAGGATACCATTGGACTTCTTGGCCACCTGGGCATAATACTGGCTCATGTTCAGCTGGTTGTCCACCAGTACCTCTAGCTCCTTTTCTCTTGGGCAGCTTTCTAGCCACACTTCCTCAAGCCTGTACCACTGTATGGGGTTGTTGTGGTCCAACAGCACTTAGCCTTGCTGAATTTCATGTGATTGTATGTGGCAGACCATCAATCCAGCCTATCCAGATCCCTCTGCAGATCCTTCCTATCTCAAGCAGATCAACAATCCCACCCAACTTAGTGTCATCTGCAAACTTACTGATGGTGCACTCAAGCCCCTCATCAATATCATTGATGAAGATATTAAAATTGACCTCAGTACTACACTTCGGGGAACACTACTTGTGACCAGCTGCCAAACAGATTAAACTTCATTCACAGTGACCCTTCGGGCCTAGCCATCCAGACATATTTTTACCCAGTGAACAGGACATCCATCCAAGTCATCAACACCAAGATTCTCCAGGTGAAGGCTGGATCAAATGCTTTGCTAAAGTTCAAGTAAACAACATCCACAGCCTTTCTCTTGTCCACTTAGCAGGTCTTCTAGTCATAGAAGGAGATCAGGTTTGTCAGACAGGATGTGCTTTTCATAAACCCATGCTGACTGATCACCTCTTTGTCCTGTACATGCTGTGTGATAGTATCCAAGATGATCTGCTCCATGACCTTCCCTGGCACTGAGGTCAGACTGACAGCTCTGTAATTCCCTGTATCCTCTTTCTTATCCTTCTTTTTGATGGGTGTTACGTTGGACGACCTCCTGTCAACTGGGATCTCCATGTTTAGCCAGGACAGTTGGTAAGTTATTGAAAGTGGTTTGGCAAGCCCTTCTGCCCTTCCTTCAGAACCATTGGGTGAATTCAGTTTGGCCTTGTGGTTTTGTGTGCATCCAAGTGGTGAATCTGAAAAGGATTTGAAATATGTGATTTTTTTAAATTTATTTTTTATTTTTTCCTGGCAGGGATATATGGAAATAGACAGATTTATTGCATTTCATTTATATTCCTTCATCTCTCTTCTCTTCTTAATTTGGCAACTTAGTCAGTAGGTCAGATCTAAGAGTTTCACTTCCATTCAGTAAATTAAGGACCACTTAATCACTTGTCCTAGGGCAAGTGCTCTTCTTTTAAGCAACATTTATATTAATTTTCTGTGAGCTGAAAATTTGCTGCCATCCACTATCATGATGTTCAATAGATTCTCTCAGATATATCCCAGTTAAGTGGATTTCAAAATATGTCTGTTAGGTGAAACAGATAGTTAATAGTTTTTTTTTTTTTAATTATTATTATTTTTTTCCAGCATACCAAACAGAATTCCAAATCTTTGTATTTTTATCCTCCTTTTCTGAAACAGGCTACTTCCTTTTAATGAGGAGTGTATGATGTCTTTTTTTTAACTTGGTCAATGTTTTGTATGTAATTTCATATCTTCTGGAAACAATAAAACTAAAGATAGTTGGCATATATACTTAAAAAGTAACATGGTCAGAGAAAGAATTGCATAAATCAGCTTGTGCTTGCCCTTTCACATGATTTTCCCTCTGTTGAATTATTCATTCAAAAAGTGGAGAAAACAATACTAGAATCAGTGTTAGATACAGAGAGGCTAACCCTTTCAAGAAGGATTAATTTCTTATTAGTATGCATTGCCGTAAAATTGCTTATTATGTTGTGAACATTACCATATCATTTGACTGGCTTATCAGAAAGAACTCAGAAATGAGTAACTATCCATTTCATTTAGTCCCTATGTCAAATCCAGGAGCTCACAAATACAGAAGATTTCGTCCCAAAAAGACATGAGTGAGCCTCAAATCACCATGTTGAGGCACTGATATATTAAAAATACATGTACTTTGAAAGAATGCAACACAAATTGTGATGTATGGATCTTCAGTCCATTAGGCAGGGAAGTAAGGAACTGAATCCTCCTCTTAGCAGCCAATAAACTCTAAATGCAGTACATCAGCCTTTTTGGTAACAGCAGTAAATGGGCAGAAAGCCTGCAGACAATTAGTTGTCAGTTCTTAGTGATAACTAAAGTTCTTTTACTGAGTTATTTCTCTACTGAGAAATACTGATTTGTTGTTACAAGACCTATTGTTGTTAGCTTCTGCCTCTTACTTGACACTATTCCAGGATGCTTGGTCTGAATCCAAAGCACACTTTCTGATGAAGTCTCATACAAATTTTTGATGGACTTACGTAAGGTTTGAATGACTTCTTATATTTTAACTTCAGACAAATGCTATGGAAATTGCTGCTTTTTATGATATCTATTGAGAGTTGAAATTTGCTGTAATATAATCTAGGATGATATTATGTTTGAGGAAGATATTGTTTTGGGGAGAAATTTCAGAAGAAAAAGAGCAGAATAAAGAAATGTGACAGAGGTGATTATGGCAGAGGAAAATTTGCATTAATACAAAGTTCTTTATTTTTACTCTTTTGCTATTATATTTTAACAATAGAATGTTATGGTAAACCTACCATATTTTGAGTAAATCTTTTTAATAGATCCTGTATATTGCATTCCAGATAATGAGCAGAGTGCATGATTGACGTTTGTATCATTTTGCCATCTTGTTAAATGAAAAAAAGATTTTTCTAATTAAACACTGTATGGCAATATTACATAATAAAAAAAAAAAGAAAAAAAAAAGCAGATTCAGACTGAATTTTTCAGACAACTAAGGACTCAAATACAGGTGCATGTAACCAGAAAGTAACTGGTTACCATGAATCAACTGATCCATGGTAATTTTGTGTGCCTCCTTTTTCTCTTGATAACAGTGAAGTGACAAGATATATGAGATGAATCTGACCTTACAGTAGAGGTTATTTATGTATTACTGTGGATGAGCTAACATACTATGGCATGTTATTCCACAGTAGTTTATTACATTTAAACAGTTCAGAGTTGGGTTGTTTAACTACAGAAAATTATTTTGGAACTCAATTTATTATATATATATATATTAATCTTTGACATATTTTGCTATTCGATATTTCTTGTTTAGCAAATATATTCTAATGCTGCAATAATTTTTTTTTTAAATACAATATTATTTGAAGAGCAGCATATGTATAATTTATTAGTTCCTGTTTCCTGGGATGATACAGTCATATTCAACCTTATTTATTATTTTTAACATTTGCTGCTTTGTGCTTAATTGTGCAAACACTCCCACATTAGATATCAGGCAGTGCTTCCAACTGTTTATCAAGAAAACTGGATTTAATCTTTCACCTGCATAGTAAATTTATATGTGGAAATTAACTAGAACTCTAAGGTAGTAGAGTCATTATCACAAAAGATGATGAAAAATCACGAATAGTGGTCCTGCTTGATTTTGTAATGTTTGGAAGAAATCGGTACACAAGCTGACAAATGGAAAAAGCAATGTGAAAGCAATGCTCAGATCTTGATAACATCTGCCCAGCTCTAACAGACTAGATTAACCTGTTCTGGGCAGGAAGAGCAAAGAAGCAATAAACAAATCTTTCTGTGTAACTGCTGCTAACTTCACACCCTTGTAACAGATTTGGGGTGGGAGACCAGAGGCTGATAGAAAACCTATTTGCAAGAGATACGGAGGGAACTGAGAAGGATGGGTTGGGATTATGCAACTATTGAGGACATTGATGGTTTATGTCAGTAGGGCTGTGAGGTATGTATGTGTTGCAGATGAGACATGGCTCTCCACCATTTCAGCCATCCTGGCTAGTAATTAAAAACAAACAAACAAACAAAAAAAGATATTACATATCACTAAGTGACATGGTTCTCTTGTGCTCACCCCACCCCATTAAAGAAAAAAAAAAAAAAAAAAAGGAAAAAATTCCTAATTTCTGGATCAGGACTGCCAGAAAATATAAATGTGAATAGGAATTTTATGTGAATGTGAATTTTAACTTCTTATTTTACACTGTGTTTTGGTTGGGATAAAGTTCATTTTCTTCATGGTAGACCATATAATTCTAAATTTTGGATTTGTAATGAAAACAGTGCTGATAACACACCAATATTTTAGTTGTTGCTGAGCAGGACTATTCTGCCTGTTATGCTGCCCTGACATTGAGGAGGCTGGGGTTGCACCAGAAGCTGGGAGGGGACACAGCCAGGACAGCTGACCCAAACTGGCCAAAGGGATGTCCCCTACCATATGGCATCATGCTCAGCAATAAAACTGGGTAAGTTGGCTGGGGGGGCTGCCATTGCTCAGGGACTGGCTGGGCATCAATCAGCTCATGTTGAGCATTGTGCATCACTTTCTTTTTTATCATTTGCGTTTTTGTTGTTGTTGTTGTTGTTTGGTTCCTTCCTTCCTTCCTTCCTTCCTTCCTTCCTTCCTTCCTTCCTTCCTTCCTTCCTTCCCTAACTGACTTTATTTCAAGAGTTTCATGACTTTTGCCTTCCTGTTTCTCTTTCCTCCATCCAGCTGAGTGGGTGAAAGAAGAGAGAGAGTTTGTGTGCTGCTTAGCTGCTTACTGGAGTTAAACTACAACATACATGACGAACGCTGCTTAAATTTTTCTGGACTCCAGAATTTCCAGAATTTGTTCAATTTAACATGATAAGATGAAAAGGATAAAAATATAGTGTTTTATAATCCTTTGAAGTTGCCTGCTGTAATTTTTTATACTTTTATCTTTTCATGTTACTCTTTCACCACTGCAGCATAGAAACACCTAACAATCAATGGCGAGGGAATTTCTCCTAAATTAAATCCCATGTTAGATTATTTTAAAGCAGTTATTTTGTTGCAATTCATTTTTATGGGTTTTATAACTCCTTACATTATTTTAATGCTTCAACTCAAATGACAGACATTTTCTGCTTTGGGTATTTTATTTTGAGGACATACATTTTTCAGAAAGTTTTCAGATCTTGATGTGAAGAAAATGTTTATGATTATCCATGGCCTTGGGCCCTGTGACTCAAATTTTCATGTCTACAGATGTTCTTGCAAAATCAGTTAAGCTCTAATAAGTAGATTTAAAATTTTTGTTTTGTCTTGGTCCCCATTTCAGTGATGATGTTGTTGGTCTTCTAGTGCAGATTCCTGTACTGTGCAAAGTACATGGAACTCCAGTGTGGATCTCCAGGTGCCTGTGTGCACTAGGCATGGCTGGCAGTGTCATGGTGGAAGGGGACGTTGCTGGGAACAAGGCTGGTAACTCGTTCTGGGCGGAGAAACTCCATAACAGAGGAGGTGTGTTTCAGAGGGTCTGTGGCTCTGGGACAGAGTCACCCTGGAGGGACTGTGGCTGGGGGCAACCCATGCTGCAACATCAGAAAAGGAGTGAGAGATGAAGAGTGGCTTGCGGAAGCTGTTATGACCCTGCCTTGATTGTCACATCCCTGAAGGAGCTAGAGGGACTGACCATAACCCTCAACAAAAGCAAAGGGATGCTGAGACTAGGAAGAGGGGAGGAGAGGTGCTTGCCTAAAGTTGAACCAGGGAAGTGTTCATTTAATTGTTTGCTTTTGTTTTGTTGTTGTTCTTGTTGTTGTCTGTTTGTTTGTTCCCTTCAATATCCAAACGGATAATCAAAAGTTTTGTCGAATTGTCAGTAATTAAACAAAGTAAAATAACCCCAGATAAGACTGTTTTTCCTGCAAACATCAGTACATCATATATGTCTCCTTGGGTTTTAGCATGTCCACATTCAGATGCCATTCAGTAAAAAGGGGCTAATATAATCATCCTCTTACTCAGATGTTCCTAAAATAAATTCATTATTATTTTTTCTTTTTTTGCAAACACTTTCAAAAATATTTGCTAAATAAAATAATAATTTTATTGTGCTGCTTGAAGCAAAAAAAGCAAAAAGGGGCAGAGAACAGGTAGTAAGCAAAGCTGAGGCAGATAAAGTTGTTCTTGATTTTTCTTTTGTGATGGACGTACTGGTAAAGGAAGCTCAGAGACAGATGATCTTTTAGATGTATATGCTCTAGATCACTTTCTATGCTGAAAAAATCAAGGGAATAAATTCAGGAAGCATATATGTTTAAAGAGAAGCCTTATATTTAGTTGAGCCTTATAATAAAATAACCTTATTTTCATCAGTGGTTCAAGTGAATTGCTTTACAAGTTGACAATATTTGTGATTTTTCTCCCATGAAAGAAAGCACTGGCTTCTTTCCTGTGGACTTTAATTCCATTATTAAAACTTCTGTTTTTTTTTGTTAGTAATCCTGACACATTTTTGAGTATGCACATGCACTCTGGTGCTTTACAAGTGGAGCTCTTAGCTAGCCCTCCAGCTACTTAAAATGGTTCTTACGTTTTAGTCAGTGGACAGAGAGAGTTAAACATGATAATTTCACTTCAGAACTGAGCCTGCAGGAATATATTCAATTCACAAACTATACACAATCATTTTCTTGCTGATATTCTGCTCTGTTAAGGGACCTGCAGTGATGTCAAATTTGATAGCGTTCCACTCTGCAAAGCATGGTCAGTGTGACTGGGATAAGAAAAGACAAGAGAAGCAGAACTACGAATGAGTGGTGGAGTCAGAGAGAGGAGTAGAAAGCTGTTTCAATACAGACAGGGTACCTCTTTCTGCAGTTGTGACACTGTGACTCAGAAGTGGGATGGAGTGGCACTGTGTCAGGGATTGCTTTATTTTGCTATTGTAAGGCCTTTTATTAATAAACAGCTTGGTGACTAACTGAAGCTAATGACATATATATTTTTTCATTTTTAACCTATAATGAAAAAGCATTTTTCTTTTAATGAATAGACGTTTAGTGATAATTACCAAATTTTTACATAGAAAATAGACCATTATGTAACTGAAAGTATAATTCAAAATTTGTAGCAAGCTGATTTTCTATACACAGAGAAAATCAGTGCCATTTTACTAGAAATAGAAAAAAATGGTAATTATCGTTAGAGCCTTTTACTACAATTCAAGTTGGGCAAAACAGCAAATGTTTGCTGTTTGCTGCCATATGAAAATGCATTGCCTGCAACTGTCTTTTTGCTGAATCTTATTATTTCTTCATTGTGCACTACTTACACAACATGCTTATGCGTGCGTGTGCAGTCTTGAAATAACTACATCTTCTTTCTATGTTTTAGTCTAATAACATTTAAAGTAATATGTTCCTTTACATATTTAATGTCGTGATATTTGATGTTACTAATTATTCATTTAATGTCAATGAGTTCGAGTGTCAAAGTTCATGTGTAAGAATAGATGCACATTTTTATTTTTTATTTTATTTTATTTTATTTTATTTTATTTTGTTTTGTTTTGTTTTCCTCTGTGGCTTGACTAAGTGTAAGAATCTCTTTGATTTATATAAGAGTGAATTGAGGAAGGAGAGCTTCTCTACATATATTCTGGAGGGACAATGTATAAGGACAAGGGTCTTGTAAGTCCTGTGTAACTGGATTGAGAAACATCACAGGGGTTAACTGGTTACAGAAGAATCTAAGGAATACATTTTGTGTGCAGAAGAGAACAGAAAAGAGAAAGAATCCTTTGATATTTATTTAAAAAACAATAATAATAAAAAAGATGAGGAAATGCCATCATAATATCTCAGAAGAGAACTGAAAGATGAATGTATTTGCTTTTAGCAGTCTGACTGCTGAAATGTATTCCTAAATATATACTGACCTTATGAGATCAAAATGTGAAAGTTTACAACTGGGCTGTGTTCTGGCACATACTATACAGCTTTGAGCATGCTTTACACCTTTAAACATGTTAAATTTGCATTTCCATCTTGTTGCTTATTATGACCTGAACCTGTTTATGTGGCAGGTAATTTTTATAGCATGAACAACTTCTTAACTAGAGGACATGTACAATTTCATACATTCATACTTCAAGCACAGCCCAGGCAGTATGTGTGAATTTGACTAAGTAAGAAAAGAATCTCTGCTGCTCTTTGCTGTCATTTCAAGGAATTAATTCTGTGAGTTTTTGACTCTGTTTTTCATACTATGTTCTTATACGGCTTCAACTATGTACATGTATTATATGGAAGAATATGCTAATTTCCAATAGATACTCTGGAATGCGTGTGGGAAGTACCTTTTCCAGTCACTCAGTGGATGTACATGCCAGGGTAATGAGATCAAATAATGAGCTATTCATCATCAGAGACCTTTGGGTCTGTACACATAATGGAGGTTTTGGAAGTGGGTAACCTTTTCATTCTTCACAGAGTTTTTTCTCCTAAATAAGGGGGAAAAAAAAAATCTGTCAGTCTTGTTTTACATCTGTTGTCACACTACAAAAGGAATTTCTGGAACAGTGTTGGCAGGTAAGTTATTGATAAGGTTGCACTGGTAGTTTGGGAAAATTGATACACAAGTTTGTTTACATATGTTTAACCTCTGGATTGATTTTCCCATGAATCACACAACTAGAGGATACTTCTGCATAGAAATTGAGCTGTAAAGGTTTTTTAGGTCTTGATACTGACATGTAGACTACAACAGAGATTTCTTTTGTAATGGTAAAATATTCTCAGAGCTGAAACTCCTGGATTCAAGTTTGATGCACGTTAAAGATTTTGCGTAGGTTTAGAAGGCATAGTGAGGTATTCATGAAGTTCAGGAGTGTACTAACCTGGCTACATATCCACACATACATAAAATTAAAGATGATAAATTAATTTAAATGCTGTTCTTCTTTGATTCTGTGGGAAAAAAAAAAAAGTGGAGATGACATTGTCTTGCTTTCAGGTAGATTAGAGTTAATTTTCCTCCTAGTAGCTCGTATGGTGCTGTGTTTTGGATTTAGAATGAGAGTAATGTTGATATCATGCTGATGTTTTAATTGTTGCAGAACAGTGCTTACACTAAGCCAAGGACTTTTCAGCTTCTCGCTCTGTCTTGCCAGTGGGCAGGCTGCGGGTGCAGCTGGAGCTGGGAGGGGACAGAGCCAGGACAGCAGGAAGGGGCATAGCTGACTTAGAGACAGAGGACATTAAACAGTTGTCTACTGTGCCTGGTCTCTCAGAGGATCCTTCTCTTGTGAGAATGAACAATTGCATTGGGCATCACTTGCTTTGTATTTTCTGTTTTTCTTTCTTTTTTTTTTTTTTTTTCATTTTTAATATTATTCTCCCTTTTCTGTCCTATTAAACTGTCTGTATCTCGACCCATAAAATTTTACTTTTTTTACTCTCTCCCATCCCACTGTTGGAGCTAGGGGGCAATGGATTGAGTGAACAGCTACTCAGTGCCTAGCTGCCTGCCCAGTTCTATCACAACACTGCTTTTTGTTTCCCAAGACTGTGCGCAAAGAGTTGTTTTAATGAGAGTTCTGGCCAATTTTTTTAAAAGCATTACTTTAGTTTAATATTTCTGGTCACAATGTTGATTTATTTTCTTTAGGCGCTGTTGTGTGTGTTTTCAGAATGGTGTTATATAATCCTTAGTTGCTATGTTCCCTGTCATGCTGTTGATCGCTTCTGTGGGCTGGTTAACAGTTATCGTTTTACTGTACTGTGTAACACTGGCCTATGATATGATAGAATGACCAGTTGTGAGACTAATGCGGTGTTTGTATTCCGCATTGCTGTCATCTCCGTACTTCAGGAACCATCTTTCCATTAATAACTACACTGTCTACCTTTTGTCCTCAGGGAGCCAACCTATAGGGGTGATAAGGGGGGGATACTGTCCCCCTCTCCTTCACCTTTCCTTTCTCCTTCACGTTCCTCTTTCACGCTTGCCACAATAGCCCTGGAGAACTTTCAATATCCTTTGGATGTTCAAACCTGCGTTTTCCTGTTGCTATGTTTCCTGAATGTGTTTCAAGTTTCATTCATAGTTAAACAACTATTTAAGAAAACTACCCATATATCTGCCCCAAGGCAGAATAGTTATGAGTAGCAGGGTGTGATGGAGGATATGGGCAAGTACCTAGAACAGTGGGCACCTCCAATATTTTGGAACTTCGCCCCTGGATAAGTGCAAAATCCTGGAAAAAAAAGTTAAAATATTAAAAAAAAAAAATGCCGTCACCTTTGCAATTCCAGAGAGACATGAATCACTGCTGGGGCCTGGCCCATGCCTGCCAAGCCCTGTTTACCACCCTATTCAGCATCCTCAAGGGGAAGAGAAGGTTTCTGGATCCAACAACAAAATGACAGGCACTGTAGCCACTCCCGCAACAGACCCTGAAGCCACTCCAACCCCTGTGATGGGCCCCACGGCTACGCCAGCCCCTGCAGCAGGCACTGCAGCAGGGCCAGAGAACCAACCCGTGTTGCTGTCAGTCACCCCTACATGCAAGACTGAACAATGGATGCAAAAGTTAGATCATTTAGTAGGGGAAAAAACTCCTATTGAGAAGGGGAAGGAGGAAGAAGAAGAGGCAGGCTACTCTAAATGAGGGCCATTGTGGTAACAGGAGGAGGAAGAGGAATATATCATAAAAGTGGCAATAATCAACCAATCCCTATCCCTGGGTGAGTTGTGAGACATGCAAAAAATTTCAGCTGTCATCCAGGCAAGCTCATTATCACCTGGCTGCTCCAAGGCTGGAATAATGGGGACAATAGCCTGGAATTAGAGCGCAAGGAAGGCAAGCAGTTGGGATCCCTTTCTAGGTAAGACAAAGAAATTGGAACAGAGATACAAGTTTTCACCCTCTGGAGGTGACTCCGGTCAGGCGTGAAGGAAAGGTATCCCTTCAAGGACAATGTTGTATGTCACCCAGGCAAGTGAACCTCCATGGAGAGGGATATCCAGTACCTGGGGGAATTAGCTGTGCTGGAGGTGATTTATGATGACATAGACAACAAACAAATATCCAAAGATCCAGATGAAATCAAGTGCATGAGACCCAAGTTGCGGGAGTTTGTATGGAGTACACCGTCATCATATGCCAACTCATCGGCAGCAATGACATGGAAAGACGGAGAGGAACATGTGGTGGATGAATTGGCTGGCCAACTTCATCAGTACAATGAGTCTCTCTTCCTTTTCATGGGCCTGCATCTTGGCTGTGGAGGAACTTTCCCAAGAGTTCTACAAACTCAAAGAAAGTGCTATAGAGACACTGTCCCGGGAGTTCCAGCAATTCAAAAAGGATATGTCCTACACTTTCCACCTGTATGAACGTCAGCTTTTAGGAGTAAGCATCCCTCTGCCCAGGAAAGGGGATGTAGTGGGTACACACCACGTGCCACCCTGTGGTTCTACACAATAATGAATACTATGACTAGGACCAGAGTGATCCTGTCTCCAGCCAGGTGGAGGAAAGGGACAATCGGGTTTATTGGACAGTGTGGATTGGATGACCTGGCACATCAGACCCACAGGAATGTAAGGCTCTAGCGGACACCAGCGCACACTGTACCCTAATGCCATCAAGTTATTAAGGGGCAGAACCCATCTGTATTTCTGGAGGGGATCCCAACAGCTAACTTTATTGGAGGCTGAAGTGAGCCTAACTGGCAAAGAGTGGCAAAAGCATCCCATTGTGACTGGCCTGGAGGCTCCGTACATCCTTGGCGTAGGTTACCTCAGGAGAGGGTACTTCAAGGACCCAAAAGGGTACCGGTGGGCTTTTGGCATAGCCGCCTTAAGTACGGAGAAGATTAAGCAGCTGTCTACCTTGCCCAGCCACTTGGAGGACCCTTCTGTTGTGGGGTTGCTGAGGGTCAAAGAACAGCAGGTGCCAATCGCTACCACAACTGTGCACCAGCAGCAATATCACACCGAGACTCCCTGATTCCCACCTGTAAGCTGATTGATGGACTGGAGATGCAAGGAGTGATCAGCAAGACTCACTCACCCTTTAAGAGTCCCACACAGCCAGTGTGAAAGCCTAATGGCAAGTGGAGACTAACAGCGGACTATTGTGGCACTGAGTGCTGCAGTGCTGGACATGCTACAGCTCCAGTATGAACTGGAATCAAAGGCAGCCAAGTGGTACGCCTCAACTGATATCACTAATGCATTTTTCTCCATCCCTTTAGCAGCAGAGTGCAGGCCAGAGTTTGCTTTCACTTGGAGGGGTGTCCAATACACCTGGAACTGACTGCCCCAGGGGTGGAAACATAGCCCTACCATTTGCCATGGACTGATCCAGTCTGCGCTGGAACAGGGGGAAGCTCCTAAACAACTGCAGTACATCGATGATATCATTGTGTGGGGTGACGCTGCAGAGGAAGTTTTCGAGAAAGGGAAGAAAATAGTCCAAATCCTTCTGAAGGCCGGTTTTGCCATAAAACAAAATAAAGTTAAAGGACCTGCACGAGAGATCCAGTTTTTAGGAATGAAATGGCAAGATGGACGTCATCAAATCCCAATGGATGTGATCAACAAAATAACAGCTATGTCTCCACCAACTCACAAAAAAGAAACACAAACTTTCCTAGGTGTCATGGGGTTTTGGAGAATGCACATTCCGAATTACAGTCTGATTGTAAACCCGCTCTACCAAGTAACCCTTAAGAAGAATGATTTCAAATGGGGTTCCAAGTAACGACAAGCCTTTGAACAAATTAAACATGAGATAGTTCATGCAGTATCCCTTGTGTCAGTCCAAAAAGGACAAGATGAAAAGAATGTGCTCTACACTGCAGCCTGGAAGAATGGCCCCACCTGGAGCCTCTGGCAGAAAGAGCCCAGGGAAACTCGAGGTCAACCCCTGGGGTTTTGGAGTCGGGGATACAGAGGATCTGAGGCCCTCTACACTCCAACCAAAAAAGAGATATTGGCAACATATGAAGGAGTTTGATCTGCTTCGGAAGTGGTCAGTACTGAAGCACAGCTCCCCCTGGCACCCTGACAGCCAGTATTGGACTGGATGTTCAAAGGAAGGATCCCCTCTACACATCATGCAATTGATGCTACATGGAACAAGTGGGTTGCACTGATTACTCAGCGGGCTCGAATAGGAAACCCCAGTCGCCCAGGAATCTTGGAAGTGATTATGGACTGGCCAGAAAGCAAATATTTTGGGATATCAGCAGAAAAGGAGGTGGCCTGTGCTGAAGAAGCCCTACTGTATGACAAGCTACCAGAAAGTGAGAATCAATATGTCCTGTTCACTTATGGGTCTTGTTTTATTGTGGGAAAGCATCGTAGGTAGAAGGCTGCTGTATGGAGTCCTACACAACAAGTTGCAGAAGCTGCTGAGGGAGAAGTTGAATCAAGTCAGTTTGCAGAAGTGAAAGCCATTCAGCTGGCCTTAGATATTGCTGAATGAGAAAAGTGGCCAGTTCTCTATCTCTATACTGATTCATGGATGGTAGCAAATGCCCTGTGTGGTTGGTTGCAGCAATGGAAGCAGAGCAACTGGCAATGCAGAGGCAAACCCATCTGGGCTGCTGCATTGTGGCAAGATATTGCTGCTGGGGTAGAGAACCTGATTGTAAAAGTGTGCCATGTAGATGCTCACGTACCAAAGAATCGGGCCACTAAAGAACATCAAAACAACCAGCAGGTGGATCAGACTGCTAAGATTGAAGTGGCTCAGGTGGACCTGGACTGGCAACATAAGGTTGAATTATTTCACCCTGGGCTGAATTATTTCACCCATAACACCTCAGACCATCAAGGCAGAGATGCAACATACAGATGGGCTCGTGACCAAGGGGTGGACCTGACCATAGACACTATTGCACAGGTTATTCGTGATTGTGAAACGTGTGCTGCAATCAAGCAAGCCAAGTGGTTAAAGCCTCTTTGGTGTAGAGGACGATGGCTGAAATATAAGTATGGGGAGGCCTGGCAGATTGATTACATCACAGAAAGCGCCACGTACTTACAATGGTGGAAGCAACCACTGGATGGCTGGAAACATATCCTGTGCCCCGTACCACTGCCTGGAACACTGTCTTGGGCCTTGAAAAGCAAGTCCTATGGCAACATGGCACCATAGCAACAGTCAGACAATGGGAAACATTTCCGAAACAACCTTATAGACACTTGGGCCAAAAAGCATGGGATTGAGTGCGTATATCATATCCTCTATCATGCACCAGCCTCCAGGAAAGTTGAGTGATACAATGGATTGTTAAAGACTATACTGAAGGCAATGGGTGCTGGGACATTCAAACATTGGGATACACATTTGGCAAAGGCCACCTGGTTAATCAATACTCAGGGATCTGCCAACCAAGCCGGACCTACCCAATCAAACATGTTACATACTGTAGAAGGGGATAAAGTCCCTTCAGTACATGTAAGAAACATGCTGGGGAAGAAACTCTGGGCTACTCCTGCCTCAGGCAAAGGCAAACCCATTTGTGGGATTGCTTTTGCGCAGGGACCTGGATGCACTTGGTGGGTAATGCAAAGGAATGGGGAGGTTCGATGTGCACCTCAAGGGGATTTAATATTGGGTGAGAATAGCCCATGAGTTGAATTGTATTATGTTAATTATTATATAATACTGTATGTCATCACTACCATGATTGCTATATGTCAATGTCCTATTAATGGTATCACAGTAACAACCATGCAGATAATGACAAATTAATTTTGATAGAATTGGACAAGCACAGTGGTGTGATGGAACGAGAATGGGCTTCAACATGTGACGATCCAACATCACACACATCTCTTCTGCCCTGAAAGACTGCTGTGGCAGATGGAGCCCAAAGTCAGTCATGGACTACACAAACTCAGTGGACATTTTATATACATATATTAAAAGCGGTGACTAATTGGAATGTATTATGCAGGGCTCATCGCTCTCTATAGGTACCTTAAAGGAGGCTGTAGAGAGGTGGGGGTTGGTCTATTCTCCCACGTGCCTGGTCACAGGACGAGGGGGAATGGGCTAAAGTTGCGCCAGGGGAGGTTTAGGTTGGATATTAGGAAGAGCTTCTTTACTGACAGGGTTGTTAGGCATTGGAATGGGCTGCCCAGGGAAGTGGTTGAGTCGCCATCCCTGGAGGTCTTTAAGAGACGTCTAGATGTAGTCCTTAGTGATATGGTTTAGTGGAGGTCTTGTTAGTGTTAGGACAGAGGTTGGACTAGATGATCTTGGAGGTCTCTTCCAACCTACACGATTCTGTGATTCTGTGATTCTGTATTAGAACCCGAGCATGACATAAATGGTATGGAATGGGGGTGGATATATTGTCCTGGTTCCATCTAGGATAGAGTTAATTTTCCTCCTAGTAGCTGTTATGGTGCTGCGTTTTGGATTTAGGATGAGAGTAATGTTGATATTATGCTAATGTTTTAATTGTTGCAGAGCAGTGCTTACACTAAGCCAAGGACTTTTCAGCTTCTTACTCTGTCCTGCCAGTGAGCGGGCTGGGGGTGCAGCAGGAGCTGGGAGGGGACAGAGACAGGACAGCTGACCCAAACTGGCCAAAGGGGTATTCCATACCATCTGATGTCATGTTGAACAATTATTTGGGGTGGCTGGCCGAGGTGGGGGGACTGGTTGCTCGGGGATAGTCTGGGCATCAGTCAGCGGGTAGTGAGCAATTGCATTGTGCATCACTCGTTTTGTACACATTATTAGTAGTAGTACTATTATTATTATTATTATTATTATTATCATTATCATTATCATCATTTTTTTTCTGTCCTAGTAGACTGTCTTTATCTCAGCCCACAGGCTTCATTTTTTCTGATTCTCTCCACCATCCCAGAGAGGGGACAGCTTTGTGGTGCTTAGCTGCCAGCATGGTTAAACCACAACAGACATTTATATTTTTAAGAGTCTTTATTAAAGAGTCTTTAAAGGTAATTTTACCAGCTTGTCCTGGTTTCAGGTAGGACAGAGTTAATTTTCCTCCTAGTAGCTGGCAGGGTGCTATGTTTGGATTAGGATGAGAAGAGCGCTGATAACATGCTGATGTTTTAATTGTTGTAGAGCAGTGCTTACACCAAGCCAAGGACTTTTCAGCTTCTCGCTCTGTCCTGCTAGCGAGCAGGCTAGGGATGCAGCAGGAGCTGGGAGGGGACAGACCCAGGACAGCTGACCCAAACTGGCCAAAGGGGTATTCCATACCATCTGACGTCATGCTGAACAATATATAGGGGTGGCTAGCCGGGGTGGAGGGGGGGGCCGGCTGCTCGGGGATAGGCTGGGCATCGGTCAACGGGTGGTGAGCAATTGCATTGTGCATCACTTATTTCGTACACATTATTATTATTAATACTATTATTATTATTATTATTATTGTTATTATTATTCCTGTCTTAATAAACTGTCTTTATCTCAACTCACAGACTTCACTTTCCCGTTTCTCTCCCCCATCCCGGTGAGCGAACGGCTGTGTGGTGTTTGGCTGCCAGCTGGGCTAAACCACAACACAGCTTTATATAGATTTATAGTGACAATATATATTAAAGGAATGTCTCATCTAGAACATGACTTTCTAGTCTGCAGAGTGAGGTTTACATACTAACAATGACATCACAGATACTGGCCTGGGATTGAATACTATGCTCTCTTCTGTGATGGTTGTGGGCAGGCAACTTACAATAAGACTTGGTAATTTGTATGTAGAATTGGGAGTCCTGTGTATCGTACCTAGTCTGTCTGCATCTAACAGGGACTAGAGGTTGACTGCCTCACTGTAAACATTGTAAAGGAGTATGTTTGAAAATGATTCTTTCTCTGAGGCTGCCAGGAAATATTTACACCTAGTCACTAGTTAGAAAGCTCCACTTTGGGTACATGCATTGATTTAGCTCCTGCAACCTTTAAAGGAAGGAGAAGGGTTTGTTTTTGTTGTTGTTGTTCCCTTAGAAATCAGGACTTATGGCAATACTGGTGTCTTGTTTGTCCATTTAGTCAGTGATTAGGTTTTTCTAGGAAGTGTAAGGTCTGGACTAAATACTTCCTTTATATTGGAGGGTTCAACCTGCATGCCAACTGCACAAGGTAGTGTCTTGTCTTAGGCTTCTAAAGACAGCAGAGGTGAAGATTCAATGGAATAGAAAGGGAAGTTGTTCAGAGGAAGGAATTTTTCTTGGTGGGTCCATGTGGTAAACTTCTCATAGGCATTTTTATCACATGGATGGGTTTTATCCTCTCATCAGAAAGATCATGAGGCTTTCTGATCTGCAAAATTAAATGATTTGTTGTGTGATAATGACATTCAAGAGATGCCTCTTTATATTTGTCTAAAGTCCAAATCCATAACATTATTGTATTCCCCTCAGTGGTATGAAATACAGCACTTTTTCCAGTTTTAAGGAAAATATTTCCGTCCCCCTGCAGTTGACTTCAAGTTGAAAAGGCAACTGTGATGATTGCAGTTTAAATCTGAAGAGCCACAAATTAATCAGTACTGGCTACATGCACATATTGCAAGCACAGCTGTCTGTGTGCTAATAACCGTTGACTGAAATACAAAGACATGAAACCTCATTATTGACTGACTGAAAATCTCTTTTCTTAAATTTCTTCTGGACACCAGTGAAGTGTTATATTGGTAAAATCAGTGAAACCACTTGCATCTAGGCCCTATGCACATTAAGTCCTACATAAACAGTGGTCTTCATAAAGTATTGAAACTGCTCATTCTGAACTCACTGGTGGTCACTTCAATACGTATTATAAATTCATCAGTTATGACATCTTGGATGTGAAACTTTCACTTTATTTTCTGTGCTTTAATTCTGATCCCAGAGACTGAAGATAATTTAGATTTCATACAGCTTTGACCTTTTGCTTAATTATAGATGCTTCACTACTTCCTATTGCACATTAAGTATTCACACATCTCTGGCAGATGAGATGACTTACATAGCCTCAGAAGTGGTGATTACAGATTAATTTATATTGATAAAAATGTTGATTTTAAAGACTAGCAACCAGATTCTTTATAGACCAGTACCTTTATAATCACTTAAACTTGTACACGGTGAGTGCAAAGTAGGTGGAAAATGCTACCACTTTCATTTGATAGACTGTCTTATTAATTTCACCAACGTTTATATGGCTATGTAGCATGGAAGACAAAATCAGCCAAGCCTTGTATGTAGCTATTACTGGAAAGTTAAATATTCTCTGAAATACAATTTGAGTTAGTGGCAAGACTGAAAACTAAAAACATGAAACAGTAGTGAATAAGATAAGAAACAAGTTTCTGCTTTGCAGCTGTGATATGATTGTTTTTATTTATTTATTTTCTGATTAAGATACATACAGGGACATATAATATACTTACTAAAGAACTGTGTATGTAAAGAGTTTTTAAAGACTTCCATTCATATTTTCCTTAATGCAAAGTCAGTTTATTTTATACAAATTAATATTAGCCTCCAGAGATTTATTATGTGCATTCATTGTGTAATATTTTAACTCATAAACTTAGAATAATAAAATATAGTAAAATAAAAGCCAATCTGAAATACTTATTGTATTATATATCACACTGTTTTTTGAGAATATGGATTTTCTTACAATAGATTTTAATGTTACACCATGATATTAAAAATTATGGATACCATGTATTGGTCAATTGAGTACAGTATTATACTACATTTCTAATCAATATGAAACTGAAATTATTTATTTATTTATTTACATCAGATGTAATATTTTAATTCAAGACGCTGTTTGGGAATATGACGTTTTCAAAATGCGTGTCTTTCTTTGTTCAGGAACAACACTTCTACGTGTATATCAAGACACAAGTTGAGTCTCACAGATGGAAAAATTTTCTGACTTTGTGATTTCCTGGATCAGCCAAGAACCTGATCACTAGGTCAGCACATTACACAAAAAATCCCAATGAAATATGAGATTTTTTCCCAACAGTTTTGTCTTTCTTTTGGGCACCATTTGTAAAAAACATTTGGAGATTAGAAAAGTAATTTTCTGAATTATGAAAGCTACAGTTCTTCCTCTATACATGTAAAAGTTAATAAAAAAAAAAAAACACTTTTATTTGTTAATCATTTTGAGGGATCATTATTTGGAAATGCCAAATTTCAAAGGTATTTTCCAGATTATAATTCCAAGCACTTTTTTACTTTTTTTTTTTTTCCCACAACAATAAAAACTTCCTGTAACCTGAACGGGTTCGGATTTTGTTTTATGAGACCCTTGAAAAACATAAGTTTTATTTCAGCGTAAACAAATTTATTTATTTATTTATTTATTTATTCATTCATTTTTACCCATCCCTCAGGTGGATGGGTAGCAGGAGGGGGAGCAAGGGAATGAAAGAGATTCATTTTCTGTGTTTTTGTCATCTGTGTCTTGGTTCCTTTACCTATGATCAGTCCAGAGAAAGTCATTCCAATTTAAATGGGTGCCTACTCCTAAGAAGTATAAACCATACATCAAGAAAAAGAACATTTGCTCTTCTCAAGTAGAGTTTTTCAGTGTTTTGCTTTTTCTTCTATTTCTTTAGTCTCTTCTTTCTTTTCTTCTTTGCCTCACTGACAAAAGACTACACAAAAATTTTATGTTAATAAAAGTGATTTGGTAACATAGAAGAAATGTTTCCAAAAGAGATGTAGAATTAGTGCTATATATAATTAAAACAATATTAATATAACTATATTGGCTTGCTAAAGTTGTAAGTTCGTAAGGATATCGATAGAATATTAGAAATTTGATACATATATAGACACCCTAAAAGAAGCATTAAAGAGGAAATGCTTAGGACAGATTTTAACCAGAGATTATCAGTAAGTTTTAGATAAGCTTTTTTTCTGTTTACAATAGAATAGAATTTTTATATAACAGCGGTAAGGGCACTATTGTAAACAAAAGAAAAATAAGGCTAAACAGAAACAATTACTTGACATTTACAGAATCACAGAATTGTAGGGGTTGGAAGGGAACTCAAGAGATCGTCAGGTTCAACCCCCCTGCCAAAGCAGATTCCCTAGAGCAGGTTGCCCAGGTAGGCGTCCAGACTGGTCTTGAATATCTCCGGAGAAGGAGGCTCAACGACCTCCCTGGGCAGCCTGTTCCAGTGCTCCATCACCCTCACCATGAGGAAGTTGTTTCACATGTTGGTACGGAACTTCCTGTGATACATTTTGTGGCCATTGCCCCTTGTCCTGTCCCCACAAACCACTGAAAAGAGGTTGGCCAAATCCCACTGTCTCCCACACTTAAGATATTTGTTAACATTGATAAGATCCCCTCTCAGTCTTCTCTTCTCAAGGCTGAACAGACCTTGGTCTCTCAGCCTTTCCTCATAGAGAATATGCTCCAGGCCCCATATCATCTTTGTGGCCCTCCACTGGACTCTTTTCAGAAGATCCTTGTCTTTCTTTGTGCCGGGGAGCCCAGAACTGGACACAGTACTCCAGGTGAGGCCTTACTAGGGCAGAGTAGAGGGGGAAGATCACCTCCCTTGACCTGCTGCCCATGTTCCTTTTTATGTACACCAGGATCCCATTGGCCTTCTTGGCCACCAGGGCACCCTGCTGGCTCATGGTCAGCCTGTTGTCCACCAGGACCCCCAGGTCCTTCTTCTCAGAGCTCCTCTCCAGCAGATCATCCCCCAGCCTGTACTGAGACATAGTTGTTCCTTCCCAGGTGCAGGACTCTACACTTGCTCTTGTTAAACTTTATTTGGTTTCTTCCTGCCCAGCTCTCCAGCCTGTCCAGGTCTTGCCGAATGGCAGCACAGCCTTCTGGCGTGTCGGCCACTCCTCCCAGCTTTGTATCATTGGCATACTTGCTGAGGGTGGACACTATTCCCTCATCAAGGTCGTCGATGAAGATGTTGAACAAGACCGGACCCAGCACCAACCCCCAGGGAACACCGCTAGTCACAGGTCTCCAGCTAGACTCTGTGCCACTTATCACCACCCTCTGAGCTCGGCCAGTCAGCCAGTTCTCAACCCACCTTACTGTCCACTCGTCTATCCCACACTTTCTCAGCTTTGTTAGCAGGATGTCATGGGAGACAGTATCAAAAGCCTTACTAAAGTCAAGGTAGATGACATCCACTGCTCTCTCCCCATCTACCCAGCTGGTGATGCCATCATAGAAGGCTAGAAGGTTTGTTGAACATGATTTCCCCTTGGTGAATCCATGCTGACTAGTCCTCATAACCTTCTTCTCTTCCAATTGTTTGGAGATGGCATCCAGAACAAGCTGTTCCAACACCTTTCCAGGGACAGAGGTGAGGCTGACTGGCCTGTAGTTTCCCAGATCCTTCTTCTTGCCCTTCTTGAAGACCAGGGGGACATTGGCTATCCTCCACTCTTCAGGCACCTCTCCTGTTCTCCAGGACCTTTCAAAGATGATAGAGAGTGGTTCGGCAAACACCTCTGCCAGCTCCCTCAGCACACATGGATGCATCCCATCGGGACCCATGGATTTGTGTGTGTTAATCCCACTCAGACGCTCCCGAACCACTCCCTCGTCAACCAGGAGGAGATCACCATTTTCCAGACTCTTTCTCCAGGATTCCCGGAGGGGAGTCTTTGAAGCAAAGACTGAAGCAAAGAAGGCATTCAGTACCTCCACCTTCTCAGCATCCCCTGTTACCGGTACACCCCCCTCGTACAGCAGGAGACCCACATTATCTCTAGTCTTCCTTTTACTGTTTACATACTTAAAAAAAACTCTTCTTATTATCCTTTATCTCTTTTACAAGCTTCATCTACAGGTGGGCTTTAGCCTTCCTCATCATGTCCCTGCAGGCCCTGAAAACACTCCTATACTCCTCCCAAAAGGACAGGCCCTTTTTCCACATTTCATAGACCTTCTTCCTTTTGATCTTGTCAATGAGCTCCTTGCTCATCCATGCAGGTCTCCTCCCCCCCCTTCCCTGATTTCCTACTCTTCGGGATGCACCGATCCTGACCTTGGAAGAAGTGCTGTTTAAATGCTGCCCAGCTCTTACAAGCACCCTTGCCTTCTAGCAATCTAGCCCATGAGATACCCCCAAGTAGGCCTCGGAAGAGGTCGAAGTTGGGCTCTCCAAAAATCCAGGGTAGCAATCCTACTTTTTGCCTTACTTCTCCCACCAAGTTCCATCTTGAACTCCACCATCTCATGGTTGCTGCATCCCAAGCTGCTCCCAACCTTCACATCCCTAACAAGCCCATCCCTGTTGGTAAGAACAAGGTCCAGAAGCAACCCCCTGCCTCGTCAGCTCCTCCACCACCTGTGTCAGAAAATTATCTTCGACACATTGAAGGAACCATTTGGACTGCATATGCCTGGCCGAGTTCGTTTCCCAACAGATGTCTGGATAATTGAAGTCCCCCATGAAAACCAGCACCTGGGATCAGGAGGCTACTTCCAGCTGCTTGTAGAAGGCCTAATCGACCTCCTCCTCCTCCTCCTCCTGATCTGGCAACCTGTAGCACCCTTCCCCCTCCTTCCCCCTCCTTCCCCCTCCTTCCCCCTCCTTCTCCCTCTCCCTCCCTCCCCCCCCCCCCCCCCCCCCCCCAACAGTGTCACCTATACCAGCCCACCCCTTAATTCTCACCCACAAGCTGTCCACTTGTTCCTCACCCTCCCCCAGGTGGAGCTGGGTACATTCTAATTGCTCCCTCACATAAAGGACAACTCCTCCCCCTTACTTTCCACAGCCTGTCTTTCCTAAAGAGGACGTAGCCCTCCATGACAGCATTCTAGTCATGCAAGCTGTCCCACCACATCTCTGGGATTACAATGAGATTGTGGCCCCACAACCATACACAGATCTCAAGCTCATCCTGTTTATTTCCCATGCTTCGCGCATTGGTATACAGGCATTTTAGGGAAGTGGCAGGCGCAGTTACTCCTAGAGGGACTCAAGAAGAAGATTCCGGACGGGGTATCAGGAACATTACTTTCTCTGAGGAGCCCTCAGATGACCTTTGGGAAGGTAACATTCCTGATACCCCCGTCCGGAATCTTCTTACATTTCTCTAATGAGTACTTATTGACTCCTATGAGAAAAATATTATTAGTAATGGTGCTTGTCAAAATGCTGTCAGAATGCCTTATGGAAAAATCAGATTTTTTAATATTCTATAGTAGAAAAATAATTGCTGAACTGTATTTGTTCATTTCCTGCCTATTCCTTTACAGAATTGGCCAAAATAATTTGAAATGGCTGACTTTCTGTGACATCATATAAATAATTATTTTAATGAATAAGTGCATTTTTAGCAAATTATGCATTTGCTAAATATAGTAAACAAAAACAAACTCCGTAAAAAAAAAAAAGCCATAATGTAAAGAAGACCATCAAGAATTCTATAGAGAACCCTTCAGGTATATTAATGTTTATAGATAAGTGTGTTGCACAATTAATTCAGTGAACAGTGAAAGGAATGAGGCCTGGGGTTGTATGACTTTATGTCTCACAGATGAACTCAATAATATAAACTTCTCGCCCTTCCTCAATTACTATTATTCCTCACCATGTCCTACCTAATAGAATATCTTGCTGTTCTGACACCAAGAGCATCAAAGAAAGAAAGTTTAGAAATGGCTTGACAACTAAACCAAATTCCAAATGTCATCACCACTAAGGAGTGTTTTCATTTGTGTTAATTGTTAAAATGTGGGAGGTATATTCTGAAAGATAGAATTCTGTTTCTGAATACATTAGTGGTTAAAGATATTTTCTTAGGCTAAACTGAGATATTCAGATGATATCACATTTGTTTTAATTGGGCACAGTGGGTCATCCAGGGCGATGTATATATGAAACTCTTTTGTTGAACTCAGAGAAAAGGTCATAATAATGACAATTGCTTCACCTTTATCATTTTTCACTAAGTCATCTGGACTGTACCTTTGTATATACAGTTATGGAGATATACTCAATCATGGTATTTTCCAGGATAAAATACACCATTTATCATCTGTACTTCCCTGATAGGCTGGATGCAGGTTGTTGCAGGTTCTTTCTTTCAGGATGATTCAAAAGATAACCAAGGTGATTCAAAACAGTCAGCCAGCTTCCTAACGCAGATCAGCTTCAGGTAATCTGAACTGAAAAATTATAGAAAAAAGTTTTTGAAGTTACAACTATGCTGCATGCCAATTGAATTACCTGAAGGCACTTTGTTTCCACATGTTTATGTGGACAAGAGTAACTTGATTAGACATCAAATTCAGTTAATCTAACTCTCCCTATAAAATTCTACAAAACTGTTCTAAACACTGGCTCATTTTTCTAAACTGTATGCTCTCTGTATTGAGCTGTTCTCACATTTGCACTTTTTCAACCAACTTTTTCAACCAGAGTGGCTACTTAATATTTTCCTATGAAACTTTATTTAGGGAATTGTCCAATGCAATAAATTCTTAGTGAATCACAATTCAAGTTCCATCTGATGGATAGATGAGGAGTTTTGCTTTTGCAGACAAATTCTAGAGTGGCCCATTTCGCGATTTTTCCACAGGACAAAAACTGAAAAACCTGAATCAGTGAAACATGAGTCCTACAAGAATTCCATTATCCTGACTGTCACTGTGATCATTAAACCTATTAATGCTTAATAGGAAGCTTTCATTCAAGAGGAGGCATCTGGTGAGGAAGGACACAGATGTCCTTCCTGGGGATCTGGGACACCCCTTGATTTTTTATCCCAATACCTGAGGTTATATTATTATTGCTTTCTTTCATTCTCTGGGGAGAGAGATGTAGAAAATTCCGATACATAATGGAAATGCTCTTTAAGCTTAGAAAGTGATTGTAGAAAAAATTCTGAACTTCTGCTTACCAATAAGGCTCTCAGCTGTGTATCTGCATGAATTTTTGTTATTGTTGTTGGTTTTGATTTCTAATTGGTTTTGTTTATATTCATTTACTGAATTAGAGCAGATACATCTCCAGTTATCATACAGTTATTGCATAGTAGTGGTTGGTAATTAATAGAGGTTTTTGTTTGTTTGTTTTGTTGCGTTTTTTTTTGTTCCTCCATTGTGTGGAGTTGTTTAGTTTTTCATCCATGCCAGCAAGTATAGTAAGCTCTAGTCTTCCCTTCTGATTCATTTCTGACATTCTAATGGGAAGGTGGAACATGTCTGTATAATATCAAAGATTTGTAAGCCCATCATACACATCTGATCATGTTATTTATTCTAGAGGACATATAGAGAAGCAGGCCAATGTAGCTCTTTAATAAATGATTATTAAAGAAATAGTAAAGTAGTCACTTTTCAACCTTCAAAGAGCTTTGTCTGATCAAGGAAATTGTGAATTAGTTGATTTGTTTACCTGGTTCAGTTTCTCTGCTTAGCATGAATACAAAGCTACTCTGAATGTTTTGAAAAACACTTCAGCATAATTACTATGCACGTCACTGATCTGCTAGCCTCCTGGAGTTTCTTGTATTTTACTAGTTTTATGGTTTATAATACTTAAATGACAGATATATTTTTAACTCTTAAGTTTTAGGTTTTCTCCTGAAATGTTTTATTAATATAAAAAGAATAAAATGATTGATATCCCCATATAGTTGACTTTATAGTGTTTTTTTTATTATATTTTTATTTTTATTTTATTTATTTTTTTTAACAACTGAAAGCTTTTTGTAATGCATGGAGAAAATTCTTCTAATTTCTCTATGTTATGCTAAAATTTCCTTTTGTCTGCTGCCAAACTTCTTTACCCTCTTATTCCTCCTCCTTACACTTTTACACATTCATTTCTCTTATCTGTGGAGAAACCAGAAATAGGTTGAAATGAGTTTGCTATCTCTTAGAATAGCTTAAGTGGTTGTTTTGAATTATTGCTGTGCTCAAAAGATAGAGGAGAGTTTGGCTAAGCAAAGATTTGTACAAACCATGAGTATAGTGACCTTCATGAGTTTGTGAAAAGGAAACGCTGAGGTGACCAGTTGTGGGACAGACGTGTTCTGCAGCAGAGCGGTGGATCAAGGCGGGCAGCCCTTTTTTGTGGCATCGAGACCACTGGAGGCAGCCCTCGCGAGGGAGGCTGGCGAGGCATGGGCGGAGCCAGCAGCGCCCCCTCCCCGGCTGTTCAAAGGCAGCCCCTAGGGACCACAAGCGACCAGGACGGGCAAACAGGGAGAGGCAGGGCAGGGCAGGGCAGAGCAGAGCGTTCCGCCCCACTCACAAGAACAACTCATCTACTGGCTGCCTGCCTGTAGGTAAACCGCCATGGTCACCAGTAGGCAGAGAGCTCTTTCTAGAAAGTCTGTGGCCAACCAGACTGAGTGCCTGCTCAAAAATGCGGCAGTTCAGGTCTCTGGATGCAGGGAGTGCATGAGCCTGTTGCTGCGCTCTGAGGGCAGCAGAGACACCATGTGTGTGAGGTGTGAGCAGGTGGGTGACCTGCTCAGCCTGGTGGCAGAGCTTAAGGAGGAGGTGGAGAGGTTGAGGGCCATCAGGGAGTGTGAGCGGGAGATAGACAGGTGGAGCAACTCCCTGTCAGGCCTGAAGGCAAGGCACTGGGGTGAGACACCCCAAACAGGGGTGGACCCCCTGACCTGTTGCTGTCAGGCAGAGGGAGGGGACCTAGGAGACGAAGAGGAATGGAAACAGGTCCCTGCTTGACGTCGCAGGCAACCCCCCTCCCTACCGGCCCTGCCTCCCCAGGTGCCCATACACGACAGGTTTGAGGCCCTGGAGCTTGAGAGACTGGTGGGTGAGGATGAGGTGAAAAGTCTACCCAGGAGGATGCCTAGGGCGAGGAAGTCGACTCCACGCCTCAAGACTGCCTCCACTAAGAAAGAAAGAAGGGTAATTGTTGTAGGCGACTCTGTTCTCAGGGGAACAGAGGGCCCTATTTGTCGGCCTGACCCTAACTGTAGGGAAGTCTGCTGCCTCCCTGGGGCCCGGGTCAGGGACATTACCAGAAAGCTTCCTAACCTGGTTCGCCCCTCTAACTACTATCCTCTTTTGACAGTCCAGGCTGGCAGTGATAAAGTTGCTGAGAGAAGCCTGAAGGCTATCAAACGGGACTTTAGGGGACTGGGATGATTAGTAGATGGAGCGGGAGTACAGGTCATGCTTTCCTCCATCCCTACAGTGGCAGGGAGGGGTACAGAGAGGACTCGGAAAGCCCACCTGATAAACACGTGGCTTAGAGGCTGGTGCCAACAAAGAAATTTTGTGTTTTTTTGACCACGGGAGGCTTTGCTCGTTACCTGGTCTGATAGCTACAGACGGTTCCCACCTATCTCTAAGGGGAAAATGGATTCTAGCCCAGGAGCTGGCAGGGCTCATTGAGAGGGCTTTAAACTAGGTAAGAAGGGGGTTGGAGATGAAATGAGGCTTCTTACAGATGAGCCTGGGCGAACAATGTCAGGGCCGGGGGAGGGGGCAATGACCCAACCGCAGTGCGTCTACACTAATGCACGCAGCATGGGCAACAAACAGGAGGAGCTGGAAGCCATCATGCAGCAGGCTGGCTATGACTTGGTTGCCATCACTGAAACATGGTGGGACCACTCCCATGACTGGAGTGCTGCAATGACTGGCTATAGGCTCTTCTGAAGGGACAGGCAGCACAGAAGGGGTGGTGGTGTGGCTCTCTATATTAGAGAGTGTTTTGATGTTGTGGAACTCGAGACTGGGAATGATAAAGTTGAGTCCCTATGGGTTAGGATCAGCAGGAAGGCCAACAAGGCAAGCATCCTGGTGGGGGGTCTGTTATAGACTGCCAAACCAGGATGAGGAGATGGATAAGGCGTTCTACAAGCAGCTGGCAGAGGTTCCTCAATCACCAGCACTTGTTCTCATGGGGGACTTTGACTTGTGGGGGAAATACAATACAGCTCAGAGGAAGCAGTCTAGGAGGTTTCTGGAGAGCATGGAAGATAGCTTCCTGACACAGCTGGTTAGAGAGCCTACGAGGGGAGGTGCCCCGCTAGACCTTCTGTTCACAAATAGAGAAGGACTGGTGGGAGATGTGGTGGTTGGGAGCTGCCTTGGGCAGAGTGACCACGAAATGGTAGAGTTCTCTGTTCTTGGGGAAGTCAGGAGGGGGACCAGTAAAGCTGCTGTCTTGGACTTCCGGAGGGCAAACTTTGAGCTGTTCAGGACACTGGTTGGCAGAGTCCCATGGGAGGCAGTCCTGAAGGGCAGAGGAGTCCAGGAAGGCTGGGCACTCTTCAAGAAGGAAGTCTTAAAGGCACAGGAGCAGACTGTCCCCATGTGCCCAAAGACAAGCCAGCGCGGAAAAAGACCGGCCTGGCTGAACAGAGAGCTGTGGCTAGAGCTCAGGAAGAAAAAGAGGATTTATGACCTTTGGAAAAGAGGGCGGGCCACTCAGGAGGAGTATAAGGATGTTGTAAGGATGTGCGGGGACAAAATTAGAAAGGCCAAAGCTCATCTGGAGCTCAATCTAGCTATTGCTGTTAAAGATAACAAAAAATATTTTTATAAATACATAAACACTAAAAGGAAGACTAAGGAGAATCTCCATCCTTTACTGGATGCGGGGGGGGGAACTTAATGACAAGAGATGAGGAAAAGGCTGAGGTGCTTAATGCCTTCTTTGCCTCAGTCTTTAGCGGCAAGACCAGTTGTTCTCTGGGTACCCAGCCCCTGAGCTGGTGGAAGGAGGCAGGGAGCAGAATGTGGCCCTCATAATCCATGAGGAAATGGTTGGCGACCTGCTACAGCACTTGGATGTACACAAGTCGATGGGGCCAGATGGGATCCACCCAAGGGTACTGAGAGAACTGGCGGAAGAGCTAGCCAGCCTCTTTCCATCATTTATCAGCAGTCCTGGCTATCAGGGGAGGTCCCAGTCGACTGGTGGCTAGCAAACGTGACGCCCATCTACACAAGGGGCTGGAGGGTAGACCCAGGAAACTATAGGCCTGTCAGTCTGACGTCAGTGCCAGGGAAGCTCATGGGGCAGATTATCTTGAGTGTCATCACATGGCACTTGCAGGGCCACCAGGCTATCAGGTCCAGTCAGCATGGGTTTATGAAAGGCAGGTCCTGCTTGACGAACCTGATCTCCTTCTATGACAAAGTGACGCGCTTAGTGGATGAGGGAAAGGCTGTGGATGTGGTCTACCTTGACCTCAGTAAGGCTTTTGACACCGTTCCCCACAACATTCTCCTCAAGAAACTGGCTGCTCTTGGCTTGGACTGGCGTACATTTCGTTGGGTTAGAAACTGGCTGGATAGCTGGGCCCAGAGAGTTGTGGTGAATGGAGTTAAATCCAGTTGGAGGCCGGTCACTAGTGGAGTCCCCCAGGGCTCAGTACTGGGGCCAGTTCTCTTTAATATCTTTATCGATGATCTGGATGAGGGAATCGAGTGCACCCTCAGTAAGTTTACAGACGACACCAAGGTAGGTGCGTGTGTCGATCTGCTTGAGGATAGGAAGGCTCTGCAGGAGGATCTGGATAGGCTGGACCGATGGTCTGAGGCCAGCTGTATGAAGTTCAACAAGGCCAAGTGCCGGGTCCTGCACCTGGGGCGCAACAACCCCAAGCAGAGCTACAGGCTGGGAGATGAGTGGTTGGAAAGCTGCCTGGCCGAGAAGGACCTGGGAGTATTGGTTGATAGTCGGCTGAATATGAGCCACCAGTGTGCTCAGGTGGCCAAGAAGGCCAACAGCATCCTGGCTTGTATAAGAAACAGTGTGGGCAGCAGGGCTAGGGAAGTGATTGTGCCCCTGTACTCGGCTCTGGTGAGGCCGCACCTCGAGTACTGTGTTCAGTTTTGGGCCCCTCACTACAAGAAGGACATGGAGGTGCTCAAGCGAGTCCAGAGAAGGGCAACGAAGCTGGTGAGAGGTCTGGAGAACAAGTCTTATGAGGAGTGGCTGAGGGAGCTGGGATTGTTCAGTTTGGAGAAGAGGAGGCTCAGGGGTGACCTTATCGCTCTCTACAGTTACCTTAAAGGAGGCTGTAGCGAGGTAGGGGTTGGTCTGTTCTCCCATGTGCCTGGTCACAGGACGAGTGGAATGGGCTAAAGTTGCACCAGGGGAGGTTTAGGTTGGATATTAGGAAGAACTTCTTTACGGAAAGGGTTGTTAGGCATTGGAATGGGCTGCCCAGGGAAGTGGTTGAGTCACCATCCCTGGAGGTCTTTAAAAGATGTTTAGATGTAGAGCTTAGTGATGTGGTTTAGTGGAGGACTTGTTAGTGTTAGGTCAGAGGTTGGACTAGGTGATCTTGGAGGTCTCTTCCAACCTAGACGATTCTGTGATTCTGTGAAAGGAGCAAACAGACACAGAACAGGAATGAGTGAGCCCAGTATTGTGTGGGCCATCTCTTTTGTCAGATCTTTCTCAGAGTTCAGACATTTCAACATGCACAAATAAGTATTTTGTCTATGGATAGCAGTACAGGGTCTGAGCTGGGTTTATGAAGTCTGTGATCCCCATTTCTCTATCCTCCACTTCACTTCTTTCACTTTGTGTGGGAATGCATAAAACTTCTAAGGAGCTAGTTTGGAAGACTGGCAACAGAGACAAAAACATATATGAAGAGGAGATTTCCAAAGATAAGCAATAAGACTTCAGTGACAGAACTGACTATTTGTTGTGGTTTAGTCCAGCAGGGAGCTCAGCACCGCACTGCCACTCACTCACTCTCCCTAGGTGGGAAGAAGGAGAGAATCATAGAGGGAAAAGTGTGAGAACTTGAGTGTTAAGATAAAGACAGCTTACTAGGTAAAGCAAGAGCTGCAAATACAAGCAAAGCAAAACAAGGAATTCATTTGCTACTTCCCATTGGCAGGCAGGTGTTCAGCCACTTCCAGGAAAGCAGAGCGCATCACACATTACAGTATCCAGGGAAGAAAAACACCATCTTCCTGAACATCCCTCCCTTCCTCCTTCTGTTCCCCAGCTGTTATTGCTGAGTCTGACGCCACATGGTATGGGACATCCCTTTCGCCACCCTGGGTCAGCTATCCTGGCTGTGTCCCCTCCCAGATCCTTGTGCACCCCCAGACTCCTTCCTGGAAAGGCAGCGTGTGAAGCAAGAAAGTCCTTGGCTCTTTATAAGCACTGCTCTGCAACAACTAAAACATCGGTGTGTTTTCACCATTATTTTCATCAAAAATCCAAAACACGGCATTATATAAAGAAAAATAACTCTACCCCAGCTAAAACCATGACACCACTCAAAAAAGATGAAGTCATTTTGTCATGCTCTTTGTAGTTAGGCTTACTCTGAAAACATTGCTTTCATTAGACATTTTTGAAACAGAGATTTCCTGTTTCAACAGTAAGATATATTCTGACCTTGCTGGTAGAAAAAGAAGAGCCACATTTTTACCAAAATACACCAAACTTGAGATTCATAGCTTTATCAAACAATATGAAACAATTTGTCTAATCAGGTGATTCCTCCTTAAGGCAATAGCTAACTATCATGTGGCAAAACCTGATACCATGGCAGAGTGGCTGTTTCCTAAAAAGTTTGATCTCAAGATGTTATTCAAATTTTCCATAGGCTAGTATTCCCAACAAACAATCCTGTCTGGTTTTTATCAATTAGAACATTAACAATGTCATGATCCATACAGGTCATTCATAACATGGAATAAAGAAGGCAGAAAATAGTGGTTTGATTTAAGTGGAATGAGAAAAAAAAAAAAAAGAAAAGGACAGGACAGCTAAGATAACTGGAGTGTTAGCTGAGAAAGGAAAGACTTAGGAAAGACTGGCACAGGTAAGGAGAGGCTCTGTTTCCCTGTAGACTAAAGCTACTAGCAGCAGAAATGAACCAGAAATTAAGTAGTCCTTATCCTCTTTAGGATTCTTTATATGTTGCAGATTTTGAAGGTAAATTTACTTTACATAGGTGTGGACCTTTTTCTCCAGTACTGAGACAGCAAAAAAAAAAAAAGCTTAGACTACTTTCTTGAAAGTATTTTCACTAAATGTAAACAATCTTTTTTTCTTCAAACTGATATCCTTTAACTTATTTTCACGATGTTGTACAAGAGGTACTTATAACTTCAGAAAAAGAGCAGTATCAGAAGATGAAATAAGTGGCCTCCATGCTAGTGAGTGAAGAAACTTAAAGAAAAATATTTCATCACTAAACTGTGTTTTACATTAAGGCATCACATGGATTTTTATTTATTTTTTATTATTTTTTTTTCTCTAAGATCTTTAATTTCCCTGTCATTTTCACTTGTGTGAAAACTATGGCATTTCTCAAACTTACTGCTTTCAGACAAGTCTTATAACATTTTGCAGATTTCTCACATTTCACAACGCAACTGCAGAAGGAATCCCGGATAATATTGAGTGGTAACTTTTGATGAATGTTCTACTGGTGATTTCTTTGTATAAATTAGACATGAAAATAAGGAAATGATTGCATCCCCTCAGGGCACTGTTAAGACTTAAGACTAAACGACTATGCAGAGACTGAATACCAAAATATTTTAATCACAGAATTATGCAGTTTTATGAGTTGCTTGATTTTCTTGTCCTGCAGAGGAGATGGTGTGGGTCAGGAAGAAGGCTGAGTGGGTCAGCATACCAGCCACGCAGTGCATTGAGGGCTGTGGATCTGGGATCTCTCTCAGTTCTCTCTCTCCACTCTGGACACTATCACTTATGGGCTCGGGTATAGAATAGCAGATTCTTGACTGGCCCGTGATTGAAAGGTTCTTTACACTTCTTTATTCTTATAATTAGTCTACTTCTTTACCTTTTAAAGATAACTAATATGCTAATACAATTGTCAGCCATGCCTGATATCAACTGACACAAGCAATTCAACCTTTTTGAGACAGTTTAGAAGAAGCTTAAAAATTAATAGGTACTAATCAATATGGCTACAATATTTGACTGAATATGTCTGTGCTAGCATCTAGACTTTGAAGGATTACTCCAGATACTGTTTACTTGACCAGGGTGATCTTGCAAGATTTTCTGATCACATTAAAAAAGCAGCAGTACAAACAATATACCTTCCGGTAATTTTGAAAGTTCTTGAGAAAAAAACTAAATATAGTCATGAATAAATAAATGTTCACCCAAGTACATACACACAGAAAAATATGTACATAATTTTATCTTACAAATATGGTTCAGGTCTTACCTAGTAGAATGAAAAATCTGAGTTGTTCTATTTATTAGCTTGTTGGAGAAATTCAAGAAAATATAAAAAAAAGTATATCTTCCAGTTTTTATGACAGAGAAGAAAATCAGTTATATATATATATATATCTTGGACTATGATATACTAAGAATGAATTATCTAGTATTAAACTACGCAGGCAAAGATACAGGAGGTATCATCTCCTTAATTTGTTTCATTTTACTCCTGTGACAAAACAAACCTAACTTTGCTGCATGAGAGAACCAAGACACAACTAGGCTAAGTATTTAGTCTTTTCCATAAGAGTCAATGCAGACAAAGCCTTACTATTGCCTGACCAGAAATATTTGATAGCTCTTTGTCACTAATATATATATATGCATTGTATTCCGATTGACTGTATCTATAGTTTAATATTCTGTGCACTAATCCATCCATACCCTTTGCAGAGTTGATTATTTGTCACTGTTTTATCCACTAGCAAATTAATTAATTAATGATGACATATTTAATACCATCTTTTGATCACAGTAATGCTGTTGCCTGTCTGCTGTTCAAAGCTTCTGCCTGGCAGCCTGGTAAGTAGGGGTTCTGTGACAAGGTTTGTGCTATCTTTGGAAACTCATTCTGTGTACCTGAGGCACTTGCCTTAGTTGTTTTGTTTTGGAACTTCCACTCTCCTAGATTCAGTAGTGTCACCCTTAACTTACACAAGCTGGAGCAAAGCACAGTGGTTCCTTAAAATACGGACATCATTAGGCTGCCAATTAAACATATTAATAAATGTCTTCCTGACCTGTAGAGGAGAAAGTGGCATCCATGTCCCTTGGCCTGGGCAGAGACACCGGGGTCCCTGGGCACAGGCTTGGCTCCAGGGCCAGTCAGGAGGTCCTGGGCTGGAGCTGCTGGAGGAGGCAGCAATGCTCCTGTCAGCCTTTAACATGTTTAATGTTTTCCAGCTGCTAGGTGGCGTTCACTCAATGGAACAGCATGAAAGTTATCCTGAAATAAATCTGCCATAATGAGTATAGTGTGGATGTCTCTCCACAGATCTGCAACCACTGAACTGCATGATTTCCTAATGTTAAAATAGCCTTAGGTGTATAGTTTTTCAATTACTTATACGCTGATATTTAAGTCATATCAGACAGAGCCCTCTCTTGGGTAGACAGATAAGTCTATATTTCATTATAAAACAAAAAGTCTTACATTATTGTATTGTTTTAGTTATTGCTTTAGTTATTTAAAAGCAGATCCACACTGCAATCCATAATGCCATGCTTTTTCAGTGTAGTATTTGCTATGATCAGAAAATACTAATGAAGATGTTGTCTAACCTAAATTTAGGCTAAAGTTCTCACATATTTACCATTCTTCAATGGAATGGTTTCTTCCTTTTGTAAAATGTTGGTCTTTCATGTCTTCAAATGATTCAAAGGTTTGATTCAGTGTGGTTGAATCTAGCATCTAAACTTTGGATGGTTATCAAAATAACTGTTTATTGCACTAGACTGAATTGTACAAATATTAGATTTCTCGTTAGGGCTCTTTTGGTGCAGAAATTTTGTTAAATATTCTTTAATTTGCATACAGAATGTGTTACAAGTAGTAGGCAGAACAAGTTATTCTTTTCTCTCTTTATAGAAGAAAATATAGAATCATAGAATCATAGAATATCTCGAGTTGGAAGGGACCCATAAGGATCATCAAGTCCAACTCCTGGCACCGCACAGGTCTACCCAAAAGTTTAGACCATGTGACTAAGTGCACAGTCCAATCGCTTCTTAAATTCAGACAGGCTTGGTGTAGTGACTACTTCACTGGGCAGCCTGTTCCAGTGTGCGACCATCCTCTTGGTGAAGAACCTCTTCCTGATGTCCAGCCTAAACTTCCCCTGCCTCAGCTTAACACCGTTCCTGTGGGTCCTATCACTGGTGATATACATGACAATGGCACAATTTCCAGTCGTCTTGAGATATGCCTGCAGCAACAGGTCAAATAGCAAGATATAAAAATGCCTCTACTTACTGACAACAATTTAAACTTGTCAAGAATAATAAAAATAAACCTTCACTCACACACAATAAAAAATAGATTTTTGAGAAGAGGAGAGCTAGTGGAAAAATATTGACAAATCTACATGAAAGAAAAGCAAGAATAAAATAAAACAGGACAGAAACAAAAGAAGGATTTAAAGAAAATTAATAATGAAGATGAATTGAAGAAACAACTGAATTCTAGAAAATCATAACTGAAGAATGGAAGGCAGCGAAAAATGGATAAGATACAGAAATATTACACTGTCTTTTAGGCAGAGACTAAATTTGGCATGATAAACAAAAAAGGAATAAAAACCTGATGTTTGTTATGTTTCCGTTAGATGCTGCATAGGTCCAATCCTCCACTGCTCTGCAATGAAGTAATCTTAATATTATTAATATGCTATTTACACCTATATAAAGACACATGAAAATAATGAATCAAGACATGCAAGTAATTACAGTAGTGAATCACAATTAGATATGTTAAATTGCTTTATACATATTATATCTTGTGGTATGATGTAGATGAATTTACTCCTGTTTGTATGTTACTTAGTTAGCAGGTAGATCTAAATGACCTTCTGAGATTTTCCTTAATTTTGCTGTTTTGTTAAAATTTTAATTATGGCTGGTTTATGAGACTCTTGTGGAAACCATGTCAACATCTTGTTAACTGAATGCTATTAGAAATTTAGGTAGCTTGGAAGCTAGCAGGTTTTGTTTTTATTTGTACTTTTTTTTCATGATGTTTGGCAGCACGTATATTTTATGCTGACAAACTTTGTAGAGAAACACTACTTCTTCACTTACTATTTCAGTGAAAGATTGTCTATATCTTTAGGTAGGAAGATCCTGGGAATAGTTATATAATTTGGGGCTTACAATAGATTTATTTTTTTATTTTTTTTATTTTTTGTAAAAGTTCAGATGATTCTTTGGAAAAACAAGTAGTGATTGGGACAGACACCGAGAACTCAAGAAAACATATTACAAGTTTAGCCTCTATTTATTGTTAAAGGTGTTGTCAATTCTTTTCAGTGAATCATTGCACCCCAGAGAGAATGAATTTGTCTGGGAGGGCAAAGTGTTTTAAACAGCTTTTACCTACTTGAATATCATGACTGAGGAGGTTTCAACCAAAACAAAAAAAGTTAAACTTTTATATGTATGAATGAAGGATGAGAAAAAAAAATGTAATGATTTAGTTAAAAAAAAAAAATAGAACTAACTGGGGAAACACTGAGAAACAAAAAAAAAAAAAGGAAAAACGAGTTATTGTATTGGAAATTACACATATATTTGAAAGATTAAAGCATTATTGGGAGATACAATCTGGCTATTGTGCGTAGTTTTTTAATTTGTCCTATGTCTAGTAATTCCTTAATCAATATTGTGATTTATTGATTGCTATCTTACTTATTAAACATCTTAATTTTACAGACTTCAATATCCTGCAGATGTCTTGCTGAGATATCCTCATCATTATTTCCTTCCCATTTACAACATACAAATTCTGTATTCTCAGGATACAATTTTTGATTACTGTCAGTGATTTGGTTGGTGGTATGCCATTGCTAATTCATGCAGGAAGTCTACAATTACCAAGATATTTTCTCATGTAATATTTAATGATTGACCATAGTCACTTAGAGCATTACGGTGATTTAAGTCTCTAGGAATAGGAATATAATAGGAATAGGAATAATATCCTCCACTTAAGAGAACACAGGATATAGTAAAAAACATTATTAATATTTGTATATACAATATAAAGAACATTACTGATATTTACATATACAAATACAGGCTTAGTATTTACACACACCTAAAGAACTAAGGACAGTTTATCCAAATTAGCTAATACAGAATATAATGCAAGGTTCCAGATTTCTTTTTCACTTTGTGTGTGTGTGTGTGTGTGTGAATTTGGCATGTTAGTCATCATATTTAGTGTCCATTTCCTTTGTCTTGTGTCTGATTGGCTTTAAATCTCAAAATGACTACTTTTGGCATTTCCCTTCTCTGCTTTTAGAATAAGTCCAACTCTCACAAATTATGAAATTAAAGGAAATTTTATTTTTTTGACTAGTCCTGTGAAAACAACTGGAAAAGTGCCCCTTCAAGAAAATGTGAGTCTTAATGTTTATGGTTTTCCCAATATGCTGCTGCAGAAGAGTATGATTAGCTTTGATTCTGCATGTTTCTTTTCTCCTGTGGTCTGTACATGTCTGTGGCTATTATTTTGCCACATGGAGAGCATACAAGGAGAAGAATATCTTATAGATTTCTAGTTTATTTTGTATGTCTGTACTTAGTTATGTAAAAACGCGGTATTTACAATGCATTTTTTATATTTGTAGATTTTTATTCACATTTTCTTTATCTCTCTCAAAGCTAGAATAACACTTCTTAGGGAGCTTAATTAGCCAATAGAAGTGCTGATGAATGTTTTATTCTCCAAGAGGGAACTTTTCATAGACTCATGTGTTGAGCTTGGAAGGAACATCTGGAGGTCATCTAGTCACATCCCCCTGGTCATGCAAGGCCACCAGGACCATGTCCAGAATATCTTTCCGGAGGGCTGACTTTGAGCTGCTCAGGACGCTGGTTGGCCGAGTCCCTTGGGAGGCGGTTCTGAAGGGCAGAGGAGTCCAGGAAGGCTGGGCGCTCCTCAAGAAGGAAATCTTAACGGCACAGGAGCGGTCCATCCCCACGTGCCCAAAGACGAGCCGGCGTGGAAGAAGACCGGCCTGGCTCAACAGAGAGTTGCGGCTTGTGCTTAGCAGAAAAAAGAGGGTTTATAATCTTTGGAAAAAAGGGCGGGCCACTGAGGAGGACTACAAGGATGTAGCGAGGCTGTGCAGGGAGAAAATTAGAAAGGCCAAAGCTCATCTGGAGCTCAACATGGCTACTGCCGTTAAAGACAACAAAAAGTCCTTTTACAAATATATCAACGCGAAACGGAGGACTAAGGAGAATCTCCATCCTTTACTGGATGCGAGGGGAAACCTAGTTACTAAGGATGAGGAAAAGGCTGAGGTGCTTAATGCCGCCTTTGCCTCAGTCTTTAGCGGCAATACCGGTTGTTCTCTGGATACCCAGTGCCCTGAGCTGGTGGAAGGGGATGGGGAGCAGGATGTGGCCTTCGCTATTCATGAGGAAATGGTTGGCGACCTGCTACAGCACTTGGATGTGCGCAAGTCGATGGGGCCGGATGGGATGCACCCGAGGGTACTGAAAGAACTGGCGGAGGAGCTGGCCAAGCCGCTTTCCATCATTTATTGGCAGTCCTGGCTATCGGGGGAGGTCCCAGTTGACTGGCGGCTAGCCAATGTGACGCCCATCTATAAGAAGGGCCAGAGGGCAGACCCGGGGAACTATAGGCCTGTCAGTTTGACCTCAGTGCCAGGAAAGCTCATGGAGCAGATTATCTTGAGGGTCATCACGCGGCACTTGCAGGGCAAGCAGGCGATCAGGCCCAGTCAGCATGGGTTTATGAAAGGCAGGTCCTGCTTGACGAACCTGATCTCCTTCTATGACAAAGTGACGCGCTTGGTGGATGAGGGAAGGGCTGTGGATGTGGTTTACCTTGACCTCAGTAAGGCTTTTGACACCGTTCCCCACAACATTCTCCTCAAGAAACTGGCTGCTCGGGGCTTGGACTGGCGTACGCTTCGCTGGGTTAGAAACTGGCTGGATAGCCGGGCCCAGAGAGTTGTGGTGAATGGAGTCAAATCTGGTTGGAGGCTGGTCACAAGTGGTGTCCCCCAGGGCTCGGTACTGGGGCCGGTCCTCTTTAATATCTTTATCGATGATCTGGATGAGGGCGTCCAGTGCACCCTCAGTAAGTTTGCAGATGACACCAAGCTAAGTGCGTGTGTCGATCTGCTCGAGGGCAGGAAGGCTCTGCAGGAGGATCTGGATAGGCTGGAGCGATGGGCTGAGGTCAACTGTATGAAGTTCAACAAGGCCAAGTGCCGGGTCCTGCACCTGGGGCGCAACAACCCCAAGCAGAGCTACGGGCTGGGAGATGAGTGGCTGGAAAGCTGCCTGGCCGAGAAGGACCTGGGAGTATTGGTTGATAGTCGGCTGAATATGAGCCAGCAGTGTGCTCAGGTGGCCAAGAAGGCCAACAGCATCCTGGCCTGTATAAGAAGCAGTGTGGCCAGCAGGTCTAGGGAAGTGATTGTCCCCCGTACTCGGCTCTGGTGAGGCCGCACCTTGAGTACTGTGTTCAGTTTTGGGCCCCTCGCTACAGGAAGGACATGGATGTGCTCGAGCGAGTCCAGAGAAGGGCGACCAAGCTGGTGAGGGGTCTGGAGAACAAGTCTTACGAGGAGCGGCTGAGGGAGCTGGGCTTGTTCAGCCTGGAGAAGAGGAGGCTCAGGGGCGACCTTATCGCTCTCTACAGTTACCTTAAAGGAGGCTGTAGCGAGGTGGGGGTTGGTCTGTTCTCCCACGTGCCTGGTGACAGGACGAGGGGGAATGGGCGAACGTTGCGACAGGGGAGTTTTAGGTTGGATGTTAGGAAGTACTTCTTTACCGAAAGGGTTATTAAGCATTGGAACGGGCTGCCCAGGGAGGTGGTTGAGTCACCATCCCTGGAGGTCTTTAAAAGACGTTTAGATGTAGTCCTTAGTGATATGGTTTAGTGGAGGTCTTGTTAGTGTTAGGTCGGAGGTTGGACTCGATGATCTTGAGGTCTCTTCCAACCTAGAAATCTGTGTCTGTGTCTGTGTCTATCTTCAGAGAGGGAGACTTCACATTGTCTCTGAGCAATCAGTTCTGTTGCTTCATCACCTGCACAGTAAAGAAGTGTTTCCTGATGTCCAGACTGAACCTCCTGTGTTTCAATTTGTGACCATTGCCTCTTGTTCTGTCACTGGACACCACTGAAAAAGCCTTTAATTCAGTAAACACGCAACATAATACAATGAGAAAGTTTTGATTCTAAAAGTATTTTCCTTTAAGTAAAAGAGAAAGATGCTTTTCTTTTCCCTCTAACATCAATAACCATAGTAGTGAATTCTTGGAAATTAAAGGTGTCAGTTTAGGAAATCATTCCCACTCAGAAGAGCACTGAAACTTAGGTTTATGTCTCTTTGATATAAATGAGAATTGTATGGACATCTACATTTAAAAAAAAAAGTAAAACAGCTTTCTTGAAAAATACATAAATGTTAATCTATGCTAATATTTGTGAACTGGAAAAATGAGTATAGCTGTTGTGACTATTAAGTTAGTGTTTAAGAATCTAAAAGTAACTTTCAGAGTTGTTTTCTTTAAGAAAGAAATGAGAAATAGATATTATAGACACAGCATAAAAGCAACTAACATAAATGCTACCAATACAAGCATAAATTAAAGAGAAAAAGATTCCCACTTTCCGTGACAGCACCAATTAACAGCAGCTTCTGCTGCTTCAGATATGTGTTCAGCCATAGCTCATGCATTTTACTGTCTGTACTGATTCATCACTTGGAGTGAATAACAGGGTTATTTCAATAGAAATTCAATATAAAAAAACAAATCACACTTATGTAACTGCCTACTTACAAGAATCCCACAGTGCAGCACAATACTCATCAAATTAAATTCCATTTAATTAAAAGCTCTGTAGAACAGATCAACATTAAGTTCAGTCAAAAATGGCTATTTTGTGTCAATGTATTTCATATTAGGATATAATGAAGATGAGGTGCATAGCTGCTAAATGGCCTAGCACTTGATGAGCTCAATGAGAACTTTTGTATTACTAAAAATTATTCTGTGGCCTAGACAAGTCAACAAGGAGAATGTGCTATTCAGAAAATAAGAGCTGAATTGGAAACAGTGTAGGATTAATAGTTTGAAAGGACCTTTTTTTTTTGCCTTTTAATATTTTTATTGGCAATTTACTTACATATTTCTGCAAGAATTATTGATGTTCACATGATATTAAATGTAATAAAAATAGTAATTTTTTTTCTGAAAAAAATACATATTTCTGCAACCTTATCCTATAAAAAGTTACTTGATTTAAGGGTAAATAACTTCATTTTCTATGACTGAACTGTTTCCCTAACAGTGTTTTGTACTGACATATAGAAAATGCAGACAAATAACTCTAACTGTACAAAGCTGGAAGAAAAGGACTTGGTACTAATTTTCTGGACATCTCTAGAGCTTGGTTCTAAGTTCAAAAAAACTCCCATTAAGTAGACTAAGAAAAGTCTTCATCAATGTCTGTGTTTTTGTGTAGATTTATTTTATATCCTGTTAGATAAAAGTGTGTTAGTCTAATATTTTTTTCCTGCAATATTGTCAGATTTTTTTTTTTTTTTGCTTTGTACAAACTTAGTGAGGCTTGCAAACTCTTTCAGATGATAATCTTTCTAATTACTTTTTTCTCCAGATAGTTGACTGTAGCTCAGCTAGTGATGGTTGGCCAAGCATGAACAGCTCTGTTGCTGCCCATAGATTTGAATTTTGAGTTCTGCTTTATCTGTCTGACATCCATCTCCCACTTTATCTCTGTTACACTCCTTGTACTAGTTTGGAGTTATCATCGAACATCTTTCCATTATCTGCTTCCTTTTTCTTTCAGTACGGCCTGGATGACATCTGTTGCTTAGTGAATTCAATTTTTTCTGACAAGAATTAGTTTATGAATTCTCTGCTTTTCATTATTCTAACCTGAGGTGTCCAGGTCCCAGCCAAAAGGCAAACTCTTGCTGTTGAGCTGCTTTTTCCATTGGTTCCAGACAATCAGACTGGAATGCCAACTTCATATCATGATTAAATGGATTAGTAAGTTTTCTTTTTATAAAGAATTAACAATATCTATATGTTTCATTGTACATGGATTGTTTTTTTTCATCACTGCAATACATCTCACTAGTACTCCTTGGTATGAGAAAATGGAGATTAGTTTTGACAGCATTATGTTTAGATTGAATATACAAAGTATAGTGTATTAAGTTACCCTCTCTTGTCCTCCACATTTATTAATCTCCAGTCCTGGTCAATGTTATCCTAAATGACTCCTACCAGTAAGGATTTATTTTCCTCCTTGTTTTTCTTTGAGAGTAAACTATTTCATCTGTAAAGGCTATATGTATTGATATTTCTCAGTATCATTGCCTTCCATTTTCCAAATTATTCATCAACTAATTAATAGCAGAAAGCATTATAATTAATCTTCTAATATGATATCAGTAAAGTTATAGTCAAAGAATCATTTAAAGTTCTAAATAGTTCTAAAGTTCTAAATATATTTATTCAAAATCACCATATTGGAACTTAATATAGGATAGAAATCTTATCTGTGGTAAACAGAAATTATGCAAAGTGGGAAAGAAAAAGTATTTTATGGAACTATTGGAATGATCAAAAATTAACTGCTCAGTCCTTGGTTTAATAGATTTATGTTATCCTTGATCTAAACGGGAAATGACATCAGTACAGTTATAACGAGCAATGCTTCCGAATTTTCATTAATTTTAAGTTACATATTACATGCCTGAACTTCCCACAGAAGTCACACTGCAAAACAGAGAAAATAATAATAACAACTTAAACTTTATTTAACCAACAATTAATTAATAATTGAGAACCTTTTCATTTGAGAAAAGCTGGAGGGTCATTTAAAAACAAACAAAGAGCAAACAAAAAAAAAGCAAATCCTCATGGTTTTTGGGAAGTAAACCTTCTTTTGCTGTTAGGCTGTTAGTTTTTTGTTGTTTTTGTTTTTGTGTTTATATATATATATATATATTTCTGGAGTTTAAACTATCTGTGCTTCTTAAGAGACAGTGTTTTGCTACAATCAGAATGTACTGGAAATACTACATGGATAGAAAGTACACTTGCCCATGTAATTGCACCATTAGACTGTAGAACTTATAGCTACAAGAAGCTGTTGAACTAGAAAACATGAGCAAGCCTTTTAATTTTTTGCTCTTTGGTTGTTCAGGGTAATTAATTGTATTTTAGGAAGAGATATTAACTGTGCTTTGGGATAAGAAATACATTTTTTGTTTTGTTTTACTATTGCTACAAAATTAGTGTTAGAGTCAGGTTATGAACAGATTTGTGTGTCTGAGAGCACTGAATTGGATGAGCAGAGTTTTATCCAAATATTCCCTTTATTTGTACATGCTGCTTAAATTTAAGACATTCTTAAAATGCTCATAATGCACAAAACATAAAATACTCAGAAATGAATCTTTTTCTGTCTTCGTTTTCTCCCAAAGATTATTTTCTCTGGATATGTTTAGAAAGAAAAATCTCATGGCTATCACTCTCCACTTAACAGGTTTCCGCAAAAACAGCTACTGTTAATTTTTACATGTACAAAATTGTAAAATCCTTAATGATAATGAAATGACTCTATAACGTCCTACACAAGAAAACTAGGGGTTTTGATCATTAGGATATAGGTATCTTAGCAGATTCTTGAATATGTGCTTTTATATATGTATATATAAGCATAAAGTAGAGAGACAGAGAGTAGACAGTAAGAATATGTAAACTGAAAGCTGCACATTTCATAGACATGTTTCAGTCTTAGCACCAGCAAAATAATGTTTGGGGTGGAAGTACTTAAGTAGCACTAGTCTCTCAAGTTACTCTACAAAGGAGGACAAGATGTTCTCCACTATATAAGAGGATAAAGTTTACAAAGGGGTAAACTTCTGCTGAGTGTTTCTTTTGTAAAACTTTAATTAGGAACTGAGACTTTCAAAGAACCTTACTCATACCAAAATATTTTGAAATACTTCATCTTTTTGAATTCCAGGGCCATGGTTATAAATTTCAGAAACCTTGTACAAGAAAGAGCTGTATCTAAAACTCAGGGAACATTCTATGGATATTTTCTCTTTTGATTAAAATATTTTTTCCAACCTGAATTGTCTTCTGCAGGTGTTTTGTACCTTCATTCTTATAAACATATCTTTTGACAACTTTTGACTTTTTTTTTTTGACTTTTTTTTTTATCTTTTTGACATAATCTTTTGACAACTAGGTCATCACTTCTTGAGAGGGTCACTTCACTTATTAACTTCCAACATTAGCATTAGAAAAAAAATCTCTCTTCTCAGAAGGCTCTGAAGTTATGTGGTATATAACCTAAAAAGTTACACAGTAGTCAGAGAAAGTTTGTCAAGCAATTTTTAGAAAGGCTGTCATCTAGGTCTGAATGTTATTGTGTGGAAGTTAATTTATAACTGGCGATTCACATTGGCAGAGTCCTGTGTGATCACTGTGATTGAAGTATCAATGTCAGCAGCATGAAACAATGTTACTCCATATATTTACTCCATATATTGGGCATGTGTACTGGCAATAACTGGAGATATGATTTAGAAAAGAAAAAAAAAAGGTAAAATATGCGTGATCAAAAAATCAGTCCGGATGCCTGCTATTTGATACTAAATTAATTTAAGTTAAAGCTCTTTCAGAATCATTAATTGTCAGGTCTTCAGCTTGACATGATCAGTTTTTATCATGACAACACCAAAGGTCAGTGATTAAGGGATTAAAGTGGGATTAATTTATGAACAGATGAACAGGAAGAAAAAAAGGATGAAGATGTTTTTCAGTAGTCCTGCTTAAAAATCGTATAAAACTATAAACTATTATCTGTATTCCCATGTAGAAACGTCATGTTAGAAGTTGATTTTTTGTTTCTGTCTGAAACAGTTTTACATCTTTGACTATGTATTATATTAGGCTAGCATAGACAGTGATTTTGGTATGTTTAATTGATTTTTTAGATTTTATTTGATGAAAAATGCATATTTCTAGAAGAGTCAATAGCAGAATTAGAAGCTCAAAATAATTTTAACTGCCTATAATGTAGAGCTTTAATTTCCAATATGCTAAGCAATTTATGTTTTTCAGTTTGCATACAATTGTTACAAAGAACTGAATCATTTATATTAAAACAGATGGGTGAATTTTATCTTCAACATGTAATGGGGTTTAGAGATTAAAATGAAAATAAATAAACAGATGTGAGAGAAATCTGCATGCTGCATATTTAATCTTTTTAAAAATTTCTTTCTGCAAATGTTCTTATTGTTTGTTTGTGTGTTTTCCAGTGGTTAAAGAAACCCAAGTTCTGTCCTCAAGTACAACTCTTGAACTCTGTAAGAAGCAATTTTTTGCTTTTTCTTATTTCTTATGAACTTATTATTTTAAGTTATTAGGAACAAAAATATTGTTCTCACCGTACTCATGCTGCTTTTTACTTTTTTTTTTTTTTCCTAGCTCAAAAACAACTTTTTGGCAATGGATTGTATATTATGAAAAAAAAAATATTTTATTCATCATCACCTAGAAAGTGCAGCTGCACTTTATTTCTACAGGTTTACTTTTGAAAGACAGTAGATTCTTGTTTATGTACAGACCTTTATATTACATTGTAATATCTACTATTGTAACAGCAGTGCCTTTATTTTAAACAGGAATCCAATCGACTTTTTTTTTCCAATTTCAAGATTGAAATAATATTTATTCTGTTGTCTACTTGTAATAGGAAACTGTAGAAATTAGGATTTAAAGCAATGTTATGCTTTATTCTCTCTATTTCAGCCTGATTGATTCAATCTCTTCAGTTTGGCACCAAGAGCAACTGCTTTTCCAATTCTGAGTGGACTGTTATCTTTATAGTATGATAATAATAACATAATATGAATATTATTCTTTACATGTAATATAATTTCAGTAGATCATGTTTTAGATAGCACATCATTTCTGTGATCAATTACTTTGAAATAGTTAGTTACATGTTATTCATTAATTACAGAAAGACCATGCAGCTGAGATTGGAGCATTTGCATAAGAGATGTTTCAAATAGAAGAAAGGTATTTTTTCTATACTTACCCCAAGTAAAATTGTCCATGGACGTACAGGAAAAATGTTCTTGTATGTTAGAATTTTCCTAGTCTTATTTTGCTGCAGTTTACACATTCTAATGACGGGTAAAACTGTAGCTTTTCTTCTAAAATGATTACATTGAAATTTCAGATGAAAGAACCCATCAACTTAACTATGCAATACTTCATTATTATTTTTTTCAGATTCTCTTGAACTAGTTGGTTTTTTTTGTTGTTGTTGTTGTTTTCAGGTTTATCACCGTTGTATTTGAAATCAAGTAGACCACCCTTGCTAAGAGCCCTGCTTTGAACATTGAGTGACAAAACCTGTGCATCTTGTTGCTTGAAGCTCACTGCAGGGTGCTCTCATGATAGAGAGAAATGTATTTGGTCTTTTTCAGTGGCTGGTTTAGAATTATGCATTGTTTTTACAAATCCTGTAGACAGATGCAAGGTATGTTTCTAGTCAAAACATATATTTTTTCTTTCACTGAGAGAAATTACTACACTTATTACTCCCCTGGATTTGTAGCACAGTAGTAGTCAAAATAGAAAGGGAAAAGCTGTGTTGTTGACTAATGGTTTTAATTGTGTCTTCTCTCAAATTAGTAAAGCAGGACTGAGAAATTACTCTGAAGATGAAGGGTTTTGTTTGTTTGTTTGTTTTTCCAGTCTCCATGTATCTCTGCCCAAGAAATGCCATGAAAGGAGGTGTTCCAGGTTGTTTGTATGCTGTGTCACTCGTGTTAAGACTTCTCCAGTTCAAAAGATATGATTTATATTCTCAGAGCTGCATTTAAGCTAATTGTCTTTTCTAAGTTTGATGAGATTGAAGCTGCACTTTTAAGTTTCATGTGTACTGATGTAGTTCACAAGGACTTGATTAAGCATTTGGGTAGACATCTCTGAGAGGAAGATTTTCCTATTCTGTATTATACAGGTTATATTTTGCTTATCCCATATAAAGGATAGGCCAAGCTTGTTTTTGTCCTGGATATACTAACCTGATATTTAGTTTTGTTTTTAACTCATACTACAGTTATAAAAGATTTAATACAACCATCCAACCTGATGTTTACTGGGTTATCTGTTTATTTTTAATAATTCTGTTGTTTCATCTTTAAATGCCTATCACCAGTACTATGTAGCAATACTATGTTTATGGCCTTTGTAGATTTAAATGAAATAATGGGAGATGAAAATTGTTAGGGAGAGAAGCTTTGATAGAAGTTAGAAAGTAATGGTTCTGGCAGAGAGGTTGATGATACTCCTTATACTATCATTATGAATTTTACTAATGTTTTCCACTGTTATAGAATCAAACCTCTGTATAGATCATCTATATCATTCTGCCTACCTCAAAGAAGGATGAATTATACTTAAATCATTTTCACAAATGTTCTCTTGCAAGATCTTAAATATTGCTGACTCTTCAGACAATCTATTCCAATATTTTACTATTTTTATAACTAGAAAACTAGAAAGCTTCTCCTGGTATCTAACCTAAATCCTTCCTTTTGAAGCATAAACACATTTTATTTTTATTTATCCACTTTCACGGTGGATTATTCCCTTATGTGTCTGAGAACAGCTACTGTATCCCTAACACCTGTCTTCTCTTTAGATTAAACATTGAAATATTTTCTTAATCCTTCCTTGTAGATCATAATTTCTAGTTCTGTATTTATCTTTTTCTTCTGCACTCAAGAGATTACTAATTTCTTGAGGTGGCATATAAAAATTGTAACTGTATGTCAACCAAACTATTGACTAATTTCTCTCTTTATTTCCTGTTTATGCATTCATGTATATATATATACATGTATATATAATGCATGTGTGACACTGTTGAGTCCTATCCAACTAGAGAACCATTATAACCACAGATCTTTTTATGAAGAACTGCTCCCTACGTGTAAATGTGTGTATGTCCACTGAGGGTATCTGAATTGGCTAAATCAAATTTAGCCTGGGAATACTACTGAGTTCAGTTTTGACTTCCTAAATCTAGTTTCTGTTCATTTCAGTGAGGTTATTTCTAGGAACAATACTGATAGACCTAGATCAGACACCAGTGAAACCCTGCTCTGTGTATCTTTTTATCTGGACAGTGAAAAAGAACTAATTTCACTCTTATTAATCAAGTCTATGCCCACTTAAGAATAAATTAATCTAATCAGGCTTACTTTCCTAGCCTGCTTAGGAAAACAGAATGGAAATGAATGTCAAAGTTTTATTACATCCTAAATTTTTCAGCTGTTGCTTCTATTCTGCTCATAATACATGTTAACACATAGAGAAAAGTAAAAATATACATAACGTTCTTTTCAATCCATGGTGATTGCTGTTTTCTTGCATGCAGATGGTCTGATTTGCTTCAGTATTTCTCTGAGTAATATGACTAACTTACTGTTCTCCTTTTATTTTTTCATGAAGACCCAAGTTTATTTTTGTGCTGTCTTTCAATGTGATGCGCAACTAGAGGTAACTGTTAGCAAATCTAAGATTGCTTCAGCCAGATCTGCATGCATCTAGAACAGATTTTTTGGGGGTCCAGCAGATAACTTTGATGTTTTTATATTGATTGCTTTCACAAAATGTTCAGATGCAATCTCAATAAATACTACAATGAAGTAAGATAAACCTTTCATAAATAAAGAGCATATTTAGAGAGTACTCCAGTAAATTGGAAGCTTTCATAAAAAATCTCTGACCTTTCTTTTTCTATCAAAGTAGAGATCTTATCCTGTGTCTCTGATATTAATTGCATTAACTGTCTGATTTAAACTGACCTTTTCATTTAAGACTGATGAAGACTTGTAAAGAACCAAACAAAACAGGTCCTTCTTATGCTTGCTTTTTCTAGTTTTACTAGTCCACTATTAAAGAGCCATTACTAACATCAGTCACTGACCTATTGCTAGTATAGGACATCATTGTTTTATTCACCTTGAAGTGTCTTTCTATTTGTGCTTTTTTTTTCCTTTTTTCTTTTTGTGTGTGTGTGTGTGTGTGTGTGTTTGGCATTTCATGGTATAAAATTAGTATTCAGTAGACAGGCTTTTTTTTTCTTTTTTTTTTTTTTTTCCCTGGCATTTCTCTTCTATTTCATGTAAAAGACCAGACCTGATTTCATCCCAAATTGAGTGAAGCCTCTGTTTTTTCAAATCTAGCACAACATTTATACTTTAAACTATCACCCTAAATTGTTATCTTCATGTACAGAACAGATAAATATAGACTATCAATAGTTATGCTAATTAAAAACACAACATAATGAATTACCAGAATCTTAGTACATGATTCTTTGAAAATTTTGAACTTGTTATTTTCTAATTAATTACTTTCAGATTTTAATCAGAAATGTAATCTCTCCTTATGGATGTGTAAAAATTTAAAGAATATAGTACCATAACTTGGTTCACTATACAATCTGACCAATTATATTTTATATCTGTTGATATATTGATCTATCTATTTATATATTGATAATCTATGTATATTGATAATCTATGTATAAAATATATATTTATATATTGATGATCTATTAATTTTATAGTAGCATTGTTTAATAAAATAATAGTTGATTATTATGATTGTACTATACTATTTGTGATGTGCTCATTTGGTCAAGTTACTAAGTAACAACTTTCTTAGAAGTAAACTCAAGATTGAGCTTGAATTGAGTGTATTTTCATGAAATAGTAAAAAAAAAAATATTATTTATTTCAGTGGATTGGAACATAGTTATGAATTCCAACTGACTGAACTCCAAGATATTTAAACAAATGCGAAAAGAAAAACAACAACTGATTGTTGCAACAATGCACTGTTGAGGCACTTTTGTGGAAAAGAAATAAAGACTCTAAGAAATGTTCCATTTTGCTCAGACTTCTGTGGGGAAAGGATTTTGTTTTGTTTTGCTGGTTTTCTTTGTTTGTTTGTTTGTTTTTTTTTTCTTGTACATTTGTACTTTTTTTTTTTTAATACATTTTGAAATTAAACAGACTTTTCTGTTTCGCCTTTAATTTCTCATCTTCTTTTGTTTACTCCCTTCCGTTTGAAAATGTGACAGGAACATAGGAGATATTGGGAAAAATGGGAAATTGAGAAAGACCTTTAAAATATAAAAGTATAAAATGAGCAGTTAAAATAAATGAAAATATCATCAATCCTGCTTGACGGATAATAACTGTTTTCTAAATTTTAGGATTTTTTGCTCATTTCACTCTTTTATATCTATATTTTCCATCCATTAACTAATTTATCAAGGAAATCTTGGCTTGTCCGTTGTTATCAGCTTTTACATATAAGCTCCCTTTTAAAATTGATGAGTTCTACGGGTTTCATTTTGAAATCTTGAGAAAAATCTGTGAGTTCTTTGAGTTTTTTTAACGGATCCAATATTTTATTAAACAAGTGAGCTTTCTATAGGATGCTCCTTTAAGCATAGCAGCATCTATTTTATTTTTGTATCTTATACATGTACTAAATATATAAATTCAACAACCACTTAAAAGTGTGCAGCACTGTTAATTCTTTGATAGACAAGATCAATAGCAATATGTGATTATGACTAGGAATATATGGATTGTTGCATTTGTTTTCCAGGGCTGTCAAAGAGCACCAATAAGAATTAGAGTTACATTGTGCCAGACATTTGTCCTATTAGTTTTTTGTTTGTTTGTTTGTTTCTTTGTTTGTTTGTTTTTATCTAGTAGTGACACATCTCTGACAATCAGTAGGAAAAGTGAATCAAGAAGACAACACGGGATAATAAATCAGCAAGAAGGAAAACCAGTCTTTCTGTGGTTGGCATTCCACACATATTGAAAACTACAATCATCTAGTAGAAAATGGAGTTTTGGAATAAGATGCTTCTTACTGGATGGCTTCCTACTGCATGCTGCAGTTACAGATTATCTGGATAAACTGATTAAATAGAAAAGAATTTGTTCCTTTCAGACACGTAAGAGAATGTGCAAATGAGAATATATTATTATAAATTATCTCTTTTGTCACCCATTAGGTGGGAAATATATTACTTTAATATATTTCAAACTGAGAAGCATAATTATTTGATGACACCGATCTCCATTACTTATCTCATCCTCTAATTATAATGTATTAGTTTTACAAGTGATTATGGAGAAGTTGGTTAATCTAAGCAAGAAATCAATGATTCAAACCAATAGTTAAACTTCATGAACTACTTCCACATTGAAGTGTACAGTCTGGGACTTGCTATTTTTATTTAATATCTCTTTCAACATGAAGCGTATTCTCCTAAAGTATATGCATTGCCTAAATTAACAGGAACACACATGAACAATAGTATGAGTAGAAGACTGAATGAATAGGGAAGAAAATGGATTATTTAAAAAATTATAATATAATATTCATTAACAGACCTACAGCAAACTCCTTTCCCTGGTTTAGAACCAGCAAGTGTTGTAGCTTAAAGCTCACCAGCAGTTTCTTTCCTCCCAATAGGCTTAGTCTTCACAGTGAGTGTGTACATTAGAATCAATTTGAAGGGCAAATCTACAAAATAAATGAAATTTGAGCCTCAAAGCTAGCAGGAAGGATTATCAAATGTGAGATCCCATGAAGCAGATCTGGAAAAAAAAAAAAAAAAAAAAGAGATTTGTGTTTTTTCTCCCAGTTTTGTTTGAAATATATAATTTTTAAAGGTGGAGAGAGAAGCAACAATAGCAACATTATCTAGATTACGAAAAAAAAAAGTTGGAGATTTTACTTCTGTTTCTATGAAACTATTATATAATCTGATCATCTGTAATTGAGCCAGGATGCTGGCCTTTGCATGATCACCTCTGGGGATTAAGCATTTTCTTACCTTCAGCTTTCACTCAAAGCAATAGGAGTTGGATTCTGGCTGTTGGTGATTATCCACAAAATGCAGTCATTCTTTCTGATGCAACCTTTTAATAAGCAATTAAGAAAGATTTTAATTAAATTCAGAAATAAAATTGACTTTGAAAAAATTCCTTTCTATTGACAAGTAGCTGTTGATTCCATACTATTCACGGAGGTACAGCATATTATCTGCTGTAACCTCTTATCATAACTTTTACTGAACAATCAATTAGTACTAAGAAGTGATAATGGCAGAGTTTCTTCAGTATTTGTTTATCTGGTATGTTTTCAGGTAGAAATAGGATTTTATGTAGGGTTATGCAGTGAGTGAGTGATGTCCCATTTAATATGTTTCAGGCCTTTTGCCATCTATAGACACAAACACTGCACTAATGCAAATGCTGAACAGTTCAGCGCTTTCCAAAGTGTGACAAAAGGTATCGGTATTGGTGATAAACATTTATTACATACCATTCTATACTAGATATAATTTTTGTTGGAGGAACACATTGCAAGGAGGGTTGTGTGTTCATATAGCACATCATGTTTCTAAATAATTAATTTTAACTTTCTTCTATGTATATAAAAAAAAAATCAGGTGGTCTGATTACATTATGTGATGAGAATTTAAGAGTAAACACTATTTCCAAATTAATAAACCTTTTTTCTTTTTTTCTCTCTTTTTTTTTTTCCTCTCTCTTTAACTATAATGAAGCTATATTGAAGATATAAATGCATTTCAGAGTTCTTTTTATGTTTTGTCACAGATTGATCTTGAAAGAAATGAGTTCTGTGTTCCAGTTCAGGTTCTTTCTTGGATAATTGATGTAAGCCAGTGTTAGGTCAAAATTTTGAATTCAAAGGAACATAGGTATTTGGGAGGATGCTAGTCCCCATCTGTGCTGAGTAGTTCAAAATCCCCTAATCTAAAGTATCATACCATTACTTTAAAATGTTCTTTTCTGTAGAAAGCAGATAGAATAACATTTGTCTAATGGAAAAGAATTTTTTGTTTAATTTTTTTTGTTTGTTTTGTTTTTAAACAGAAATTTAAATTCAAATCATCCTTTGAAGATTTACAATTTAAATTGTGGATAATTTATTTTTTATTTTTATTTTTTTTACAGATCCATTCTTACCCTTAAAAGCTTTGGATGAAGTGAAATTTAGGTCGTAATTCTTTTTCTTCTGTTCAAAAGTTTAAGTTGTGCATGTATATGTATGTTGATATTTGTCTGTAGTTCTTCTTTCCATGCAATAACTTTGAGCTTTTAGACATAAAGGGCACCCATGAAAGCCCTTTTATAGTATTAATAAATGTTATAGCATCTCCAATGCAGTTTTATTTGAAATCTGGTTCAGAATCAAATATAAATTTGATTAGGAAAAGTATGGAAAAACAGTTAACAATAACAGTATTACAATAATCATTCAAAAGAAAAGGGTTGGAAAGATGCAAAAGCTAAACTATATAGAAAAGATGTTGTCATGTACACATATTTTCCTTCCTTCTGTTGAAACACCTTTAGGTCAGAAAGCAAATGACATCTAGAGGTATACTGGTCGTTGGGTTATTCTTTTCACTGCAGATCTCTTTGTGCTAAACCAAAGCAAATAATTTTGTTTTCTCCGGTTTCTGTAATGGGAAACACAGGCATGTCAGTTTAGTGGGACAGTGAGGACGTGGGACTCTTTCAGTTCAGAGGGGCAAAAATGTTCTGCAAGTGGTAACATTTTATTTCTATAACCTGCTCAACATATTATTTCATCTATGAGTTTATTATTTTGTTGTAATATGTTTCCACATATTATAAAACAAACAAACAAACAAAAACTTCTCTTTGTCCTTCCTTCCTGCAAATCTTTAAAATCAATGTTGTCATCTGAAAATTTACACCTCAGAGCATCCTCAATGTAATTCAATATTTACCATAATATGCCAGTCTTCTGTAATGTATCTATGGAAACCATCTACAATTATACTATCAGAATTCTTTAGCATGATGTGTTGATATAAAGACTGTGTCTTATATATGAAATGAATCTGCAGTGCTCTTGACATCAGTAAGGAAGTGATCTTAGATCTGGATAAAATTATTTAGCATTTGTTTGTTAGAGGACAATTCCCACCTCTAAATTTTGGAGCAAAAAATAAATCTGTCCTACTCCTGGTTTTGATCGAGTAATAACCTCCCAAAGTAACTTGCAGTATACCTCCTGTGATGAACTTCTGTTCCATTCTCCATGCCTTTTTGTGTCTTTCTTAGCTAAAATTTGCAAAACAGTTAACAATAATGAAAATGTATTTGCAAACCATCTTTCTCACCTTTTCTAAATATAAACTCTCCAGAATCTCCATGATTTTACAATCATAGTACACTATCCATTTGTTTTCTTTTTCTCAGTCTTTGTTATAATAGAATCATAGCATATCCTGGGTAGGAAGGGACCCAGAAGGATCATTCAGTCCAACTCCTGGGTCCCCAGAGGACCACCCAAAAAAATTAGACTATGTGTCTGAGAGCATTGTCCAAACACTTCTTGAACTCTGTCAGGCTCAGTGCCCACTTCCCTGGGGAGCCTGGGGAAGAAGAAAAAGGAAGAAACAACTCATGGGTTGAGATAAGGATAATTTAATTAAAGGAAAAGTATTTATTAAGGGAAAATTATTATTAATTAAAGAATAGTACTAAAGGGAAAAAGAAAAGTGGAAAAGGGGAGGAAAAACAAAAACAAACAAACAAACAAAAAAGGCCGTGTAGAAGTGCAGAGGAAAGAAATCACACTCTACTTCCCACCAACAAATGATGCTTGACCATGTCCTTGAAGCAGGGCCTCAATGCACGTAGCCAGTGTTCGGGAGGACAAACATTTTCACAGCGAGAGCTCACCGCTCCTCTCTTCTTCCTTTTTCCACCTTTTATTGCTGAGTGTGACATCATATGGTATGGAATACCCCTTTGGTTGGTTTAGGTCAGCTGCCCTGGTAATGTTTCTTCCTCACCTCTTGCCTACCCCCTATCTTCTGGCTCTAGGGGAGTTAGAGGGAGTTCTGATGTTGTGCCAGTATTGCTCAGCAGTAGACAAAACACTGGTGTGATACCAGTGCTGTTGTATCTAAAAGTGCAGAGCATAGTACTGTATGGGCTGCTGCAGGGAAAGTTAACTCCATCCCAGCCAGACCCAGTACACTATGTCATGCTTGATGCACCCCAGGTTGGCCTTCCTAGATGCCAGGGCACACTGCTGGCTCATGTTCAGCCTGCTGTTGACCAGAACCCCCATATCCTTTTCTGTGGGGCTGATCTCCAACCTCTTGTCTCCCAGTCTGTACATATAGCCAGGATTGCCCTTTCCTAGAAGCAGAATCCAGCTTTCACTCTTCATATTGCTGGTGATTGCCCAGCTCTCTAATTTGTCTAGATCTCTCTGCAAGGCCACACCACTCTCAATGGAGTCAACAACTCCATCCAATTTGGTATCGTCTGTGAACTTGCTCAAAAAACCTTCAGGTCCTACATCCAAATAATTTATGAAAACATTAAAGAGATCTGACCCTAAAATGGAGCCCTGGGGAACCACACTAGTGAGAGGTCACCATTTCAATGTAACCCCATTTACATGAACCCTTTGGGCCCTACCCTTCAGCGAATTGTTCACCTGCCTTATTATGCTTGTATTTAACTGTCTTCTGGTCAGTTTTTCCAGAAGGATACTGCGAGAGACAGTATCAAAAGCTTTATTGAAATACAGAAAGATTGCATCAACTGGCTTCCTTTGATCAACTAGATGGGTGATCTTGTCATGAAAGGAAATGAAGTTTGTTATACATGACCTTCCCCTTGTGAACTCATGTTGGCTGTTACCAATGTCTGCCTTGTACTTCAGGTGTTTTTCAAAAACTCCCAGAATAATCTTCTCCATATGTTCTCTTCAGAAGAAATCTCAGGGACATAATGGAAGTTGGGAAAAGAAATAGATTGTTCTTTTTTTGGTGCCTATATATAAGCATCCACCTGTTAATATGTATCTAAGCACATTTTGTCATCAGTAGAGTCATTAGAATCTATAAAATCAATACAATCAGTGGAACTTAGATACCTATGAAACTGACCTGCTGTGACCAGCTGGACAGACCTATCATCTATTTCAGTGTGAAATCTCTCTCTTTAAGTTTCCTTTAATTGTGCTGTTCTTTAAAATGAGACCAAGGAGAAAGGCAGAGTAAGACCTATTCTTGTCAGAAATGTAGTAAGTATAAAGAGGAAGGTGTGAGATTCATCAGAAATTGTGGGAATCCCAGCAAAGAAACAGTTTGTAAAAGCAATTGTGAATTAACTTCTATGCAAAGAATTACACAGTCATATAATACACAGTCAGTGAGGCTGTTCTAAAAGGGAAGTCATAATAATTACCTTAAGGAGAAAGACGGGGCAGAGAATAGAAATAATCAAATAGGCAGGTAGAAAATAATTGCTATTAAAAATTATTTGAGACAGGAAGTGTGATACACCTGCTTTAATACAAATGCTAGAAGCTTAAGAACTAAGGTAGGAAAAGTGTTTTGCCCTAAATGAAGGCAATGCTGAAATCAGAAACCTGATGGAAGGAAAATGTTAATAATGGAACAATATAAAATCAGGCTACAAAATATATAGGAAATGTAGCATAAATCATGCTGTTGGTGAAATAGTATACATTTAGGAGTTCTTAGTATTAAGCTAAATTAATAAAATTACCAAAATTACCACTTCAAGTACTGGAATCTTCACAAAATGAATTCCTAGGCCTAAATAAGAAGGGTATAGCAGTCTGTCTCTATTGCCACCCAAACAACTAGAGAGATAAGTACTGCATGCTGAAAGGTCAGAGAGACTAAGAAATAAATAGGTGACCTCAATTACTCTGTAGACAAATGCTGAGTCACAACATGAAATGAAGATGATATTTTTAGGTGATACCAGTAATTTTTAATAGAATGGCTGGCTTGCAAGGCCACAGGAAGAAAAGCAACCTTTTATTTGGCTCAGTAATGTGCAGGATCTCATTCAAAGTCTCACTGTGGAAGCACCATATGTAACAGCAACCATAAGGTACTTTCATTCAGCATCTCTACATGAATATCAACAGCCAAAAAAAAATCACTGCTAAACTTTAATAAGGAGAACTAGATGAAAATGAACAAGCTTATTAAAAATCTGAAGGGAATTACGTACTTGCAGGCAATGCGGAAACTACTGAAGAAGTTCATACTGGTAACACAGTGCCAGTTCATACCACCTATTATGAAATGCTTGAGAAAGTGTGAAAGGAGGTCAGCACGGCTAGACAGCAAAGGAAAAGGTTGGTAGTAGTAGGAAGCATCTTGCAAAAAGACAAGTTGTACGTGAACAAAGAAAAGGACTGTGAAATTGATAGGTTAGAATAGTTAGGCTGAAAAATAATTTGATGAAAAGCTAAGTTAAGGAATCAGAAGTAGACTCCTGAGAAATGAGGAAGAAGAAGCCTTCTAGAATCTGTAAGTCTGTGGATAGCCCATATAAAAGATGTTCCTGGACATGACGATGACGCTGCATAAAAGGTGAGAGAATCTGAAAATGAAATAAAAGTTACGAATAAGTAGAATTAACACTATGCAGCCACTAAGACTGGGAGACACTCACCTGGCAAGCACAACAGGCTTTCTAGGAATTTTAGGACAAAACAGGTGAATTGCTAATAGCAGTGTGAAACTTCTTCCATAGAAAGAAGTAGAAACTTATTTCCATACACTGCATTCTCTTAGGAAGAAGTTCCACAGATCTGCTACCTATTGTATGTGAAACAAAAAAAACAAGCAAGTCAACAACAACAACAAAAAACACCACCAGAAAAAAAAAATCCCTCCTCCCTCCCCTCCCCCCCAATCAAAGGGGCAGGTAAAAAACAGCAAGAGAAAAAAGCAAACAAAATTTTTAAAAAAAGGGAAAAAAAAAGAAAAAAGAAAACCCAACAACCTTTCATCCCAACAAAATCCCACTTTTTGCTTCGTTTAAAAGCTAGTAACCTTACAGGAATGAAATATCTATCCCACCACTATGAAATATGTCCAGCTATAAACACAATCTATGTCATTTTGAAGTTCCTATGAAACCACCTCCCCACCAAACATGTTTTATATTTTTTTAGCTTTTATTTGTTTTGACAGTTAATTCAAGAAAAGCACAGAGTAATGCACTGGTTGTGAAGCACGCAACCTATTAAAAACATACAAGCTGTTAAAATAGATTCGGGTTCAGATGTACATTTATAATAAAAAATATAATAATATGACTATTATAATTGTATAATTTCTACAATTATAATAAGAATAGGAACAATACACCTGCATGAAAAAAAAAAAGTTTGTGAGAAGTGTAGTTTCTTTTCAAAGGACGATAAAGTCTTTGATGTACAAATACTGTAGTACTTTCATCTTTTTCCTTTTTGTTTTTTTTAATTAGACATTCACATTTTTTGAGAGTTATATATTGCTGCAAGCCAGTCTTTTAAAGAATCTAGTCTGATTAAGGCAACATCCTAAGTCCTGCTTGTAGGTGATATAAATGAGATTGTTTTCCTGTAAGTGTAGTACTTGTGTTCAGTGAGATGTACCAAACAAGAAAAAAAGGTCACATAACTATAGAGTTTATTCAATGTTTTCTTTGACATTCACTTTCATGCATGATAAAGAATCATAGAAATGAAGTTAAAATTTTGGAAACATTGGTTAGATACATGCATGTGTGGTTATATATTAAAGAAATTTGTACGGTATGTTTGCTTATACACAGAACACAGCTGAAAAGGGTTGGTATGCAGAGCTGTGCTATACTGATGCTTGGAATACTGAACAAACACTATTTGTTAGGATATATCTGCAGAAAAAATGTGTTTGATGTTGCACTTCCATTTCTAATGACAGCATTAATGTTTATAGATAAATGTTTTGTAGGAACTCTTTGTTTACATATAGGTTGCAGCAGTTTTGTGTTTATATTATAAAATAGAAATTCTAATTGCTCAAAGGCATGTAAAAGGTAAGTAATATCAATATCTGAAGGTACTTAAATGTTTTCATGTCCCAAATCTTTATTTCCTGATAACACAATTATCTGATACCTGATGTCTTATGCTTAGATGCCTTTGAACTGAGACATCTATTAAACTCAGATTTTGAATCTGATACTCTGTCTCTCCTAATTTATTACATATTTGGCCTTGAAAGTTACTAAATATGAAGACATCAAGTTTTTTTATCATTTTGTTTTCTGCTGCAAGAGGACGATATGGCTCATAAGGTGTCTTCTGCAGATCTAAAGGGAATATCCAGTCAAGGCATGTCAAAAAAATGTAATTATTATGTCAAATGCTTTATCAAAAAAATTGTGTATTCTGAAAATGTACTAACAGGATGGGTTCTTACCAACATTTTTTTCCAGTTTCATCAGAAATACTAGCTCAGATAATTGCACACATTATATTTGCTGAACTGCTACATATTTGTGGGGTTTGGTTTTCTTCCAACTTGCTCAAATTCTTTTTGACTTTATAGGTTTGAATTTAGCTCTCCTTAGAACTTGAAATGGTCAGGGAAGAAATATGTTTTTCACTGTCATTTTTTTTCTAGAACTTTGTGGCATATGAAAAAAATTTGAAGATTTCTGTTATTCTCTGAAATATTAGTCAGCAACTAACATTAGTCAGCAAGGAATTCTTATAGTATTCGTTGGTTTTAGCACTTCAGTTCATCTGTTTACTGTCTATCTCCAGACCAGCTCTTTGACAGATGTTGGAATCTATATATGTAAGTTCAGGAACAACAAAGGGAATCACTAGGGGAGTTATTTCTGGGTTTGAAAGAAAGATCGCTTGAAATTAAGAACGGCATTTTGATTGATTAAGTTGGAGAAGTACAAGTAGTCACACTCCTTTTTTTTCTTTTTTTCCTTTCTCAAAACAAACAAAAGAATGTCCTATTAAAAACCAAGTACTTATGTATGTTAAATGAAAAGCAAAGGCTGCTTCAGATAAATGTAACCCTTCTAGTGCAGTAAAACAACTAGAAAATATCATCTTTTTTTTTTCCTTTTTTTTTTCTTTTCAGCTATATCTCAAGATCAGAAAGAGAAAGAAAAGTGAACAAAAAATCTTTTCTAAAGCTTCAGAATCAGGGTGGATGATTGGTTTGTCATGCATAATGTCTTGGCTAAACAAACATTCAGCTGTATTAATTTTAGCTTTCACATTTTTATTTTACAGTAAGTCTGTAGTTTCAGAAAGGAAAAGAGACTTTTCCAATCAGATAGTCGGCCGAGTAATTAGTGTCAACCAAGGCTATATAAAACAAATATGTACTATGGGATTTCTATTTGCAAATCTGTCTCTCTTCATGTTAGTCTTTAGTATTCTACAGGGGTTTCTCATCGCAGGATATGGCTAATCCTACAAGATTTGGTGTACAGGGAGGGTTGTCACTCAACTGAAAGACATCTTCAGAAGTACCATAGATACATTATATACAAATTTCATTTTTTCCAGTTTTGGTTTGATTTCAGTGGAAGTGATGTGTAAGTTCAAAATTGTATTGGTCCACATTTGCTACTTCCTGATTCTTATCAGATGTATTATTAATGTAATTTATTTTATTAATTATTTCTTTTTAATTGCTATACAATAAATTATTTTCCTTAACTTTTCCTTTCATCTCAGTGGATTGGAAGTATCTTGTTTAGGTAAATCTACATGACGTATACCAATAATGACAATTACAAAAAGAAATGATGAGACACCATTAATGTGTATTGAGAAAAATTGTAGGCAGTACATATTCAGTTATCAGCTCAGTTTAAACTTTGTAAATTCCTTTCCAAGTAAAATATAACCTGTTCTTTTCAGCAATAATGACCTGAGAAAGAAGGAATGAACATATGGCTGAGAGGTCATAGCTTGAGCTCCATCAAATATGTCCAGTATTTGAATACATCTTTGAGAAACACCTGTCGATCGGTGTGCAGGTTAGGTGTACAGACAGATAGGTGTGTAGAAGAAGGAGAATAAGGAGGAGGATAATAATAATAATAAATAATAATAATGAGGAGGAGGAGAAAGAGGGGGGAATGGAAGGAAGATGTTTTAGTGTTTTATATTTTGTCTTTGTTTCTCAATACCCAGACCTAGTTTAATTAGCAATAAATTAATTTTCCCCAAGTATAATCAGTTTTGCCTATGAAAGCAAGAGCAACTGGTAAGTGCTTTCCCTGTCTTTATCTTGACTCATGTGTTTCTCTGTTGTATGTTCTCCCCCATCCTGCTGAGATGGGAGCATGAGAGAGGCTGGGTGGGCATCTGCCAGCCAGTAAAGGTCAACCACCCTATGTATTGTTTTTCTATGGACCAGAGAAATCACAAAGCTTCTTCCTATGTATTCCCACATATGGGATTCTTTCTCTCTTCAACATAGCAGGGGATGTATGTTTTTATACCAGTACAAATTTGCTTGGAGAAGAACACTTCAGTATTTAGTTCCTGAGAAAGTCAGCTGCACATATGTACCATATATTCTAGACTTCATTTGACAAAAACTTATTGGATAATAACAACTAAACTTAAAGTCAGCTATATTTATCTAAGGTGATGATTTGTTTTGTTTTATTGAAAACTATCTGATACATTTATTTCCATCACAGGCAAAATATTCAGAGAAAAAAATCTGTCTACATTTCCATCCAGATAATTTCTAACATAAGTTTTTCAAGCTGTTTTATCTAGCTGAAGTGGAAATCAAGATTCTGAGTATTATAGTAGGTTCAATACTGTGGGTAGAGTTAAAGTAGAATAGCCTAATCAGAAAGAGCAGTCCTAATACAGGTGTATTATAACTCAATTAACAGTTTAAGGTGTAATGTGTACAGTTTTTGCTATGGGACTTAGAGATGTATTGATGCATGTTGTTTAAGCACTTAGAGGCTTTCAGGAGTGTAACTCCTAGGCTACGTACAGAGCATTACAATAAGAGTCTTTCAGTAGATGTTTTAAAATAATTTTGGAGGATATTAATGAAGCTGACAGAATCCTGACACAGAATCACCCAAAATAAACAGTAATACTAGAGATGCTTTTCCGCTCCTCCCTCCCCCCATGCTGCCCACCATGCTCCCTTGTAATATTGTAAAGAAAGATAGTTATTCTTCGTGGAGCTCACGGTTATGCTGGTCAGAGTCTTCTCAACTCTTTCTACACTAGTTTGCTTGGGTGATCTCAGAGACTCATCTTCTGTCTTGCTCCATTGAAACAAGATACTATTATGATGATTAGCTGGGAAGCCTATGTGTTGCAACTAATGGCAGACACATTTTGAAGTATGAGAAAACATAGTCATCCAGAAACTCTAACTCAGAATAAAACGAAGGAACTTATCTGTGCTTGTGTAAGAACAATTAAATACGATGACTATAAGCTTAGTCTTCAGGACCTTAGATAAAGTTTCTTCAAGAGGAGTTAACAGACACTTGGTCACTGCAATATCTATTATTTACATCTCCTGTCCTTTTGTATATGTACCAAAAATAGAACCACTGAGGCCCTGATTTGGGAAACTTCCACATAAACTGAAGTTCTGTTGACTGTAATGCAAGATGTACGGTTTGATTATCAAACAGAGCCAAATACAGATTCTGATGAGATTTTACATGCTCTTGACTGCTTTTGTAAATAGAGGTAAAATATTCAACAAGCAAAATACTGCTTGCTAAGACACTTTAGAGACCTGCTGTAGTCTTACTGCTATTTTAAAGATGAAAATGTTTGTTCCAGTGGTCCCTAGAATAGAATAAATCAGTACACCATAGAGAAGGGCACATATGAATATTAGTAATGAAAATGAATTGGTTGTGTAATTGGCAGTACTTATCAAACTATAAATAAATTCAGTTAGTTTATGTATGCATCTGTTCATGTCAGTTGTCATCTATTCCATGACTGGAAAATTAACCCCAAAGAAACATTTTTCTTTTATTATCATATAAAACAAAATGAAACAATGACAAGAAGATTATTAGACAAAAGCTCTAGGTAATAAAAGACATAAATACAGGGATTCAGTGCTCTCCACTCTGAAACACTAGGACATTAATGCTCCTCTCACTGTCCCACGTGCACCAAGCTTTAAAGATTTAGGGCTCAAAAAAGCCTCATTCTTAAAAAAAATAAATTAATAATAATAATAATAATAATAATAATAATAATAATATTGAAGGCTATGCAGCAAGAAAAGGCAAGGGCCTATGACAGATCATCAGTGACTGAGTGAACCCTAAGGTAAAAGGAAACATATCTTACTGTAGCACTAACAAACAGTAGAAGTGAAAGGACACTCTGTCTCCTCATAATAGTCGCTGATGCAATGGTGTGCTCTGAATGTTGCAAATGAATTTAGATCAAACCTTTAAAGACTGCTAGCTAAGGCATAAACCATGATTGCAATTCAGTGGTTAGGAACCAATTAAGTGTATTGCACTTGAGGCAAAGAATGAAAGAATTAGTTACTATCAAATTTTAATGCATAAAACAACCTCACAGTTCAGCACATTTGCTTTCCAATCTTAAAGTAAAACATACCAAAGACAATTAAAAACATTCTGAATGCACCCAGGTGTAAATACACTTGAATGCAATTACTGAAGAAAATTATTTTATATCAGTAGAAGTATGAACAGTCACTTAATCTCAGCTGTGCAATCAACCTTTAGGGCTGCTTAATGCTAATAGAGTTTATAGTCAAATGCCTTTCTCAAAGAAAAGAAAAAAAAAAGAAAGAAAGAAAAAAAAAGAAAAAAAAATAGCGGTCAAGGTCTGATCCTGATAACTTCAAAGTGTGCAAATATTTGGGTACTGACTTCAGCTACATAGAACCTTGCCTCCTTGGTCTTTACCAATTACTGTTAGGAATACTTACTGAAGTACAGGATGGGCCCTATCTATCAGATCCTGCCCTGAGACACTCAGAGGAGTCCCCTCTTCTTCTAGCCCTAGGGAGCTCCCAGCCCCAGAAGAACTTTATGGCTGCATGGACAAGCATGTACCTTTAACTCCCCTGTGGACCCACATTCTGCATTGCAAGTTCTGAGCATTAAAATTCTGCTAAGACAGTTCCTCCTCTCATAGGTTTGACTTTTGTCCTTTCATCAGTCAATGCTTATTAATTTGGATAGGACTTAATTTATTAGCATTTTAGTTTTTGTTTGTTTGTTTGTTTGTTTGTTAATTTTATTCTCTTTTTGGCTTTCTCATCTTCCTTTCTGATAAATAAAATGATTTAGGATAAGAACCATAGCTAACAACTTAGTTACTTGGGATTCTTCACCTTCTCTCTTCTTTTCCCTCTTTTTTTCTGCAGTGTCCATATGAAGCTCTGCAATTCAACTTCCTAGCACTGTCTCCAACCTGAGAATCAATTGTACTGCTTAGATTCTTCTGGTAGAAAGAAATGAAATTGGAATCAAATTCAGGAATACCAGTTGTAATCCTGAAACTTTTCTTTAAGGAACACAGAAGTGTTTATTAGTGTAAAATAGGATTTTGTTTGCAGGTTTTTCCAAGTTACTTCTGTAATGATGTACAGTTTGTGATTGTTTTTTTTTTTTTTTTTTTTTTAAGTCAAGTAGGCAGGACAGAAGGTTGGCTTGACTGACCAGGGATCTTCTTCTAGAGCTTAGGTGGAAAAAGAAAGTGCATGGCCATTGGAAGCGAGGTCAGGCAACATGGGAGGACTACAGGGATGCTGTTCACCTTTATAGCAAGAAAATTCATGCAGCCAAAGCTCAATTAGAGTTGAAACTAGCCAGAATTGTGGGGGACAATAAGGTTTTTTTTGTTTTTGTTTGTTTGTTTGTTTGTTTTAAATATGTATTAACAGAAAAAGGAAGACCAGAGAAAACATTGGTCCATTACTTGAAGAATATGGTCACCTCACGAGCAAGGACATAGACAAAGCGAAGACATTTAATGCCTTCTTTTCCTCTGTCTGCAACACTGTTGATGGGCTCTGAGACCCCAGGTACCATGAGCTGGAGGATTGTGACTGTAGTAATGATAAACTCTCAGCCAACCCTGAACTTGTGTGGGATTTGCTGCTCCACCTGGATGTATATAAGTTGATGGAGCCCAATGGGATTCGTCCCAGGGCACTCAAAGAGCTGGAAGATGTCATCACAAGACCTCTCAATAATTTTTCAATGGTCTTTTGAATCTGGAGAGGTCCAGACTGTCTGGAAGCTGGCAAATATTATTCCAATTTTAAAGAAGGACAAGGAAGAAGACCCTGCTAATTACACTCTTGTCAGTTTCACTTCTGTGCCTGGTAAAAATATGGAGAAAATTATTCTGGTAGTTACTGAAAAACACCTGAAGAGCAATGCAGTCATTAGTCAGAGCCAACATGGGTTCATAATGAGAAGGCCCTGCTTAAAAAACTTGATTTCCTTTCATGACAAGGTCACCCATCTAGTTGACCAAGGAAAGGCAATGGGTATGATCTTGCAATTCAATAAAGCCTTCAGAACTGTTTCTCACAGTAACTTTCTGGACAAAATGTCAAGCTTACAGCTAGATAAAAACATAATGCAATGTGTGAACATTTGGCTGGTGGGTTGGGCTTAAAGGGTTACAGTAAATGGGGTTGCATCAGGCTGTCAGCCTGTCACAAGTGGGATTCCCCAGGACTCCATTTTAGGGTCAGCTCTCATTAATGTTTTTGAAAGTGACTTGGATACAGGACTTGAAGGTATGCTAAGTTCATGGATGACACTAATTTGGGAGGAGCTGTTGAATCCCTTAAGGGTAGAGAGGCCTTGCAGAAAGATCTTGACAAATTAGAGAGCTGGGCTATCACCAACAATATGAAGTTTAATAAGAGCAAGTACCAGATTCTGCACCTGGGCAAGGGCAACCCTGGCTATACGTACAGACTGAGGGACAAGAGGCTGGAGGTTAGCCCCACAGAAAGGGAACTGGGGGTGTTGTTCAACAGCAAGGTGAACATGAGCCAGCAGTGTGCCCTGGCAGCCAGCAAGGCCAACCATATCCTGGGGTGCATCAAGTATGGCATTGCTAGTCACTTAAGGGAAAAGATTGTCCCGCTCTGCTCTGTGCTGGTGAGGCATCATCCTGAGAACTGTGTGCAGTTTTGGGCACCACAGTATAAAAAGGATATAGAACTATTAGAGAGTATCCAAAGGAGGATTATGAAGATGATAAAGGGTCTGGAGGGCAAGATATATGAGGAATGGCTGAGGTCTCTTGGTTTGTTCAGACCAGAGAAGAGGAGACTGAGGGGAGGCCTCCTGGTGGCCTGCAGCTTCCTCATAAGGGGAGCAGAGGGGCAGGCACTGAGCTTTTCTCTCTGGTGACTAGTGATAGGACTTCAAATAATAGTGTGAAGCTGTGTCAGGGATGGTTCAGGCTGGATATTAGGAAAAGGTTCTTCACTGAGAGGGTGGTTGGGCACTTGGAACTGATTCCCCAGGGAAGTTGTCATTGCATTGAGGCTGACGGAGTTCAAGAAGCATTTGGACAATGCTCTCAGACACATAGTCTAATTTTTTGGGTGGTCCTGTTGGATTTAATGGAGTTGGACTCCCAATGACTCGATGATCCTTGTTGGTCCCTTCCAGCTCAGGATAGGCTATGATTCTATACCCAGATGTGTGTTTTTTCTTATCCTTGTGCTTATCCTTTCAATTTTATTATTTTAGTCTGATATTTCACTAATAACATCTTCAGTGTAGCCTTAAAAATAATCTCTGCAAAGTCTTTTGATAGCATATACAATTTACTATATTTCTACATAAATTTTCCTGGTGTGTACTCACTATACTATGCTACTGCTTCGAACCTTTATCTAAAACTTCTGCTTGTATGCATTGGATTTTGTTGTCTAATATAGCCTCACAGTACTATGTAGATACGTTAAATCCCTAAATAAATCAGTATGCTTCCCATTTTCCCCTTCATTAGTGCTACTTCAGGATTATTTCCTCTTATTAACACCATGAGATTTATCACCATAGTAGAGAGGAAGGTCTACAATGCAATACACCTGGGATTATTCTGTTTTGTTTTTCTCTTTCCCTAATATACATTGAACAAAATACCTGTTTAGCGCTTCTTAAAAATCTACGAATTTCCTTGTAACTGGATAGTTTCATCTTGTCTTTTGAGTCTTTTAAAGTGTTCTCACACTTGATAGATAGGAGCTAAAATCATGATTTAAATCTTGAAAACTATACCTTCATTATTAATCCCAAGCAGTTGCATATAAAGAGTCTTTTAGAGTATTTACTTCTTAAATTCCAAGTTTCTCTTGATATCAATTAGAACTGAAAATATGATTTTCTACCCCATTGCTAATAAATATCAAGATTTTCATGTAATAACATGACTCTAGGAGTTATGGGTCTGTTAAAGAAAGAAAAAGCATTAACTATTGTGAAGGATGAAATCAAGGGAACAAGCAATAGTGATTTTTTCAAACATTATATGAGATGTTTTGTGAACATGTAATTTAGGCCTAAATAGGTACTAATCACCTGCTAATGACTTTTCAAATTTTAGGCATGCTGGAGGCATTTCAAAGAATATTCAAGCACAGCTTGAGAGAACAGACAGTACAAAGGGAAGGCTGCACATAGATCTGGTTCTCTATATTTTGTATAAAGCATCAATAGAAGCTTTAACATTTCTCTGCAGAAAACCTCTGATGTATAGAAAAGAATAAGCGAGTATAGGAGACTTTCTTGAATAAACTATCACTAAGTGATTGTGGAAAATTAATATTTAAAGTAACCCATTTCTTTAAACAATAATAGAACTGTTTTCTAGGACAGTAATTGTGGATTATTTGTATCATACCTATATAATTAAAGGCGTGTGCCCATGCCTGTGTATATGTATATATATATATATAAAGTATATATATATATATATAAAGTAAAAGCAGATATATTGTCTGAAAGACAAGAAGTGTGTAAAAATGAATTTGTTCAACTCCACCTGTATTTTTCATATGCTTAACATTAACTATGCTAATGAGGTATTTCTTCATTTCAATAATTCAGATATAGTCAGCTGTGAAGTGTTAATTCTGTACTGGACACACTTTTTTTTTTTTTTTTCCTAAATCCATTGTTGATTAATACTTTTCTTAAAGCAGAAATGTTGGAGTGTGATGCTCTTTACCCTTCTAGAATCATTGTTTAGTCCCTCATTGAGTAAAAAACTAGCAAAAGAAATCTGCAAAAGAAAGATACATTTAAATACCACCTAACTAGATACACGGAAACGAAGTGGGATGTGTAATGTGGTCCATTCAGTTCACATTTACATAAAGCCCTTCTGCTTCATACTCCTCGCTGCTATACTGAGTTTTGTTTAGATGTCTTGAGTTATGAGGTTTGAGCCAATTTTTCTTTTCTCGTAAATCTCCAAGATTTGTTCATATTTTCAATTGTTTTTTTTTTTTTTTTTTAGTTGGCAAAGTTTTAGCAAATCAAATACTCATTCTTGTATAGCAAGATTTGAGTGAAAATTTGAATCATTTTATAATTTTAACAATTTATGACAATATAATCTCAGTTTGAGTCTATATTATTGTTTCACTCTACTATGTTATGATTGTACTTGGTTGTGAAGTAGAAGTTCTGCTCACTGTGGCTTGATAACTGAAAATGGAAGGTGTGGAACTGAAATGCAATCAGGCAGGAAAGATTAATTACGAAAACTTGCTCACTCAAGTAGTTCTCAAAAATCATGAGACCTTTATTGCTTCTGTGATATGAATACTAAGTAACAGTGGTTGCAACATTGCAATTTTATATCATTATATTTTGTGAAATATCAAGTAAGACCTCTGTTAAGCATCTTTTTTTTTTTCTGTGAATTTGAGAATTTGAGCTGAATACTTTTTTTTTTTTATATATATAAGAAAAATAACAGAAATTAATGGAAAATATAAAGGATCTCTACAGAGTGAGTTGGCATCTGAAAGACTGATTCCAGATGTATATTCCATATATGCATAAATATACATATGCATACATACACTCATACACATAAATCTGATCTATATATTTATTATTGTTATATATTTCTTTAAATAGTAGTCATACTTTATAATTCCTTACTGTTTGTTGAATGAATTACTGTTATATAACTACAAACCTATATAATTCTTGAACAGAGATATGGCTTTAATATTCATTATAGAAACATCGATATTCATGTTCTCCAGGACATAAAAGTGAATGGATGTTAACTGGCTTTATATGAATACACAGGAAGGCTGTGAGGTCCTTGGAAAGCTGCATATTCTACATAAATGCTTTATAAACCCTTAAAAAGGACCAAATATAACTTCATGAAAATGAAATATAGTTACTTAGTATACCAGTAACATCTATAGAACTGTCCAAATCCTCTGTAGAGAGGAGACAGGTTGTACTTCACTTCAGTGTATATATGCTAAATCAGTCTCATGTGGACAATTAGTTTTGAAGAATATCATACCGTAGTGAGAAAAGATCTTTCATTTTCAGGTTTACATCTTTCTGTAAGACTTCCTAATGATGTTTCTGTCTTATTCTGTTCTATGCTACTCTTTCCATGGCTTTGTGAACTTAATGTCAGACAGCAGGGGTTATTGTGTGTTCCCACTGTGTTCATCAGAATATATAATCAAGACTGGCAAGTTTAACTGTGAAGTGTGAAAACCCTGTCTCCGGTGGCATGGAGTATTGCCTGACTAGCAGAAATGCATTTTGTCAACATCAGTGATTTTTTTTCTCCCTTTTCATATACAGATTGAGACACTCATTAATCATGATCAGTAAATCATTCAGCTATGTTAGTTTTTATACAGAAGATCACTACAATTTTGTTTCTCCTATTCTTACTGCTTATTCTCTGTTGACTGCACAAAACTGAACATCATGCTAGCTAACTTTTGACCCTTGGAGGTGAAATATGTAAATTATTTCAGCTAATCTGCCATTCAGTCTTTCCAAAGAGTAAGTGAAACAAGGAGCCTTTTTTTTTAGTTTATTTTATTTTAATAACAGATAATATCATGTATTTGGTTAGATATATGACAGAAATTACTCTAGGAGTTTCCATTTTGTCTGTATACACTACAGAGATTCATGCACTTCTTTATCACTCTTTTCCTCGCTGCTTTATGTTTGAGGGGTGGGTGAAAGGAGTATGATTTCTTAGCTTCTATGTATCAAGGAAACTAACAACAATTTTCTGTTGTGAGAAAAATCACATAGAATTAAGTGAATCTTGGAAGCATATTGCACATCAGCTGCAGAAAAGATTATTGCTCATCCTTCAATGCAATGATCACTTTTTGTTTTGATGTTGCTTTCAACTAGAGAAAACTTATGATAGACACCCAAAATCATATTCAGCTAAGAATCTTTTCAAAGTTATACAGAAATTATTGTTGATGTAAACAAAGGTTGAGTATAAACTGAGTGATGATAAGTCTAAGGACAAATTAACATAGATTGTTTCTGTAACTGAGAACCATGTACTCTGTTTGAGCGTACACCAATTTATTCACTAGCAGCAGTGGATACCAGTGCCATTAAACCTTACCCATATCTCATTTAGAATCATGGCACAGGAGATAAGATCAGGAAGGATCAATACAGATGTTGCTCTCTAGTAAAATAAATAGATAGATAGATAGATAGATAAGAAAATAAGAAATCTTCTCTGTCCTGTAATAAGCAGTAGTATAATGGCAATATCTAAAGAATTACTTTTGCCCATCATGTGAAGCAACAAAAAAACAAAAGCGTGAGGTAATAATTTGGTATAATTAGGATTTTAGCAGGTTTTTTTTTTTTTTTTTTTTTTTTTAGCAGTTGCAATTAAACTGTAATACATAGAATCATAGGCTACTCTGAGTTGGAATGGGTACCCACAAGGGTCATTGAGTCCAACTCCTGGGAGTCCAACTCCATCTAATCCAACAGGACCACCCAAAAATCAGACCCTATTCTGAGAGAATTGTCCAGATGCTTCTTGAACTCTGTCAGGTTCGGTGCCATGGCCACTGCCTGTGGAGCCTGTCCCAGTGCTCGACCACCCTCTCAGTGAAGAACCTTTTCCTATCACCCAGGCTGACCCTCCCCTGTCCCAGCTCCATGCTGTTCCCTCGGGTTCTGTCGCTGTCCCCAGAGAGCAGAGCTCAGTGCCTGCCCCTCCGCTCCCCTTATGAGGAAGCTGCAGGCCACCAGGAGGCCTCCCCTCAGTCTCCTCTTCTCTGGTCTGAATGAACCAAGAGACCTCCTCATATGTCTTGCCCTTTAGACCCTTCACCATCTTCAGAGTTCTACTTTGAACACTCTCTAATAGTTTTATTTCCTTTCTATACCTGTCAGTCAACTTACAGCTACAGTAAGCTTTTCTAAAGCAATGGTTTAGATGCTTAAATAACCAATTGTTATCAGAAAGATTCAAGTAGAAACTAGTAAATATATATGTAGAAAGAGAGAAAGAATGAGATATCCTTTTTCTCTTTTTCTCTAATACTTTATTTTCAAAGTCTTCAGATAGGATTTTGGTAAATATTTCCTACTATAAATTCTGTGGAATAGGATAGACATTTAGGGTGACCAGATGTATAAGGGTTCAAATATTTTAACATCTTAAAGGGACAGGTAAAGTAGACAGCTTAAAATGATTTGAGAATGCATGGAAAGGACGATAAAGAAGAAATGATTAACACTAAATAAGATTATTGCCTAGATATAAGTCCATCCAATCTACTATATGTTTCAAGATTATAAAAAATTTAAGGAGTGAAATTTTGACTTCATGGAGAAAAATAATGATTTCTTTTTGGATTTCCTTGTTGCTGGAAGTATCTGATTTTATATCCTGCAACATTTTCATTACTCCTCCCCTCTCTCTACTTTCCTCTATCCCAGATGTTATGAAAAATAAATAAAGTACATAAAGAAAGATTTTAAACCAGTATAACTCTTACTTATCAAAAGTCAAGTTAAATGGGGAATTGTCAAGCAGAATGGATTTGTTCTTAGCTGAGTAATTTAATACTTTTATTGGTAGGTTGGGGAAAAAATGGAAAATCATTACTAATAAAATTTTTAGATGACTTATAATTGTTGCAGTGGCACAAAACAACAAAAATTCAAAAACAACAACAAAAAAATCAAAGGGCTGCTATAGGAAAAAGTAACTTTTGTAATAATTACATTGTGAGAATCTGTATAGTTGGAAGTAATGATGCTGAAAAGAATAATGATTAATATCAGATGAATACAACTTGAACTTAACCTTCCAACAATTCATTGTGTCTGAGATAAAAGTATTTCTATGTTATCTAAGCAGGGGATCAACAGATCCTATATATACTGGTAAGACAGGCTGGTTTCTCATGCAAGGAGTGTATTAAGTTTTAAAAACAGTACTTTAAATTTAGAAAGATGAAAGTAGCAAAGAAGATGTAAAATCAATGAAATGAAATTACTGTCTCACTAAAAGAATGTGACACATTATAGTTTACTAAAGAGAAGGTTTTGTTGGATTTTATCGTAATTTACAACTACACAAATTTGAAAATGATTTCTGATGATGGAGAGCCCTTTACTCTGCAGCCAAGTGCAGTTAAGATGAAGCTGTTTTAGACTTGAAAGAATGTACATATCTAACAACAATTAAGATTTGAAGCGACTTATCAGAAAAAAGGAATATATGTTCATATTATCATGAAAGATTTTGACAAGCAGCAGTCTTTTTTGAAGTGGAAATTCCATCACAATAAAAATGTATGGGATCCTCATGGAGAAATTCTCTCTTGTGTAAGCAAGTCTTGTAATCATAGCACAACCTCATGGGTCTATCATCTAAAGAAACATCTTTAATTTTCCTATGACATCTATCTTTCAGTAGCTAGGTTTTTAAGTGCAGCATGTTTAGTTTATTGTCCTAACATTCCCACTGTTGTCTCTGGGAAGTTTCTGTGACTGCGCTACTTATATTTCCCTTAAGCAGAGGTCAGCAAAAACAGCTATAAGCTCAGATACACAATCTGTAGCAGGACCATGAGTGTGTAAATGGAGATGTATGTGATTTAATCAAAGGGATCCAAATGTTCATTCCTCCCTGTGCCCTCTCTGTCTGTAAAAGACTGACTGTTTTGTTTGCTTCAATATATTGTTACTTTAAAAATCTGTGACTTGATAAGAGGGAGAAATTTGCTTGCTTTGCCCTTTCCTGTCTCTCAAAATGTGGGTTGAGTGGACGCCCTTGTGGGGAGAGGAGAAGGTTTCCACTCCAATGGCAGCTGAGCATTCCCTTTGGGTAGGCAGAGAAGGACTGATGTGGTAAACATGGGAGCCTGCAGTTCAAAAGCCTGAAGAACATCAAAGAGGAGTGGGAAAACAAGATTACAACATGCCATTTCATAGAAGTGGCTGTGAAGGGTTTCTTCTTGCTAGTGAGGAGGAGGCTGAATGTTGCCCTACTGAGAACAAGACTGATGAAAAGGGCCCCCATTACGATGACACAAAGTGTGAGAGAAGACTTCTCTTAATATGTTTTGTCCGCTACAGGTGAGTTTAAAAACAATTTTTATTTTTTTTTATTTTTAATAAGAATATTTAAAAACATTTATGGTTTTGTTACAAATGTTTTATAACTTTTTGTTGTTGTTTGTTTGTTTAATTGTTATCCTTTGTATAGGAAAAAGATGCTGTCAGATCTACCTCAAAGATCAGGTTGATTTGTGATCCTGGGATCCTGGAATTGCTGAGTGTTACCGCAACAACATATACAATGAAGGCTGGTTGTTCTAAGGTTTGTTATTCAGGAAATAGCTTATCTTTTCTGAGGGGCAAAGCAAATCAATCAGTCTTTTAGAGGATCAGAAATAACATGTTTTATGGCTACAATTGGGGAAATAGTTCCTTCTGTTTTTGCTGCTGCAGGCAAGCTTTGAAGTGAAAGTACAGGTTTGCCTTCCAGTTAGGTGTCTGTATGGAGGAGGAGCCATCACCATCTGCGTAAGTTTTAAAAAAGCAGTGGGATTCAGTTATATTTTCATCTCTCTCCAACACAGGAATGGGGGTAATTAAAAGGAGTTTCCTTTTTATTAGCCACAATCTTATTTCCAGTTAGACTTTTAATGTGATGATTAATGAAGGGATAATGCAACAATTAAATGGTTTTTAATGGCTGCATATAGCAGAGGCCTTGAAAGAATCACAAACATAAGTGAGAAGATTATGTTGTGCTCAGGATAAGAGACAAATCTGCTTTTACACTGAGAAAGGGAAAATCAGCATGGAGATGAAAGCTCGGCAAGCAGTACAGACACTCATGTTATTCCCCTTCTTGAGTTGTGCATGACACACACATACTCACTTTTCCCATTTGGGTTACTGGTATGTATAGTATGAAAATGTGTCATTTACTCGACTATTGACTTAAAAACTAAGCAGCTTGGCAATGTTTGAGGTGGATGGTGTACAATAAAATAGTATAGCTGCAAGAGCAAGGCCCCAGTGCAGCTTATTAGCAGAGCTGCATCCTCAGTAGGCTTGCAAAGATTTAGAGAGAATGACTACTGGCAAGTGAAGCCTTGTTTTTGAATGAGCAGCCACTGTAATGAATCCAGAAAGGCTATGCTTAGCACAGCCTCCAGTGTGGCTCATGTTGATTGAATCGTAAATTGAGCTGGTGTAAAACTGCAATACCTACATGCAGTGGCATATTATGTATGTTTTTGTTTGTTTGTTTTTCAATGTGATCTGAAAAAATACTAGAGAAATATTCATATATATTAATATTATCTAAGACTTTATTTATTAACACAAAACAGAAGTTTGCCAGAATCTCAAATTGTTATAGTTTCTTTTTAAATGTCTTTAAAAAAAAAAATCAACACCAGAATGATAGGTATTTAAATATTTTATAGATATTTTAATTACAGTAGTTTTGAAAATCACAAGGTGTTTTATAAAGTGAGTCACCTGAATAAGCAAATTCTGGATTTGATCCCAGGTATGCAAATGTATTTAGACTTCTAACTCCCACTGACTTTAAAGTCGGGATCTAAAATTGGAAGAAGATGGGTCTGCTCCTTCTTGTGCATGGGTGAATTTGGCTGATGAATTCTTCATGTACTGTTAAAATGAAGGAGTCGTTCCCTTAAGCTGTGGAAGAGCAGCAGAATGAGGTCTATTCTTAGAGCAGTCACTGTAGCAACGGTAACTCCTTTTTCAGGGTGCAAAATAAAAACTTTCTGATTTGCAGAAATACTTCTGGTATCACAACTGATCTTCTCTTACTTTCATCTGACCTTGTCTTGCAACAATGTTAGTCTGGGAGACACATTTATTTAACTTCCTTCCTTCCTTCCTTCCTTCCTTCCTTCCTTCCTTCCTTCCTTCCTTCCTTCCATTTATGGATATTTCATCAACACTGTACACAAAATTATTACAATAAACAGAATAAGAAAATGTAATATTGTGTAGCCTTCTGTGCTGGGCATTATAAAAAAGATTAAGTTACAATCAAATTAGAATTAATATCAAAGAGAAGAGAATAAGAGACAGGTGCAGACTGAATTTCCTTTTCAGCTAAAGTAAAACCTTCCAGAAAAATAAATAAATAAATAAATAAATAAATAAATAAATAAATCAAGACTAGCATTCATTAACTGATATCCTGACTGTAACATACAGTTATAGTCTACCTGATTTAGGAATATATCAAAGTGAATCCTTCCTCTCTTAACCCCCATGTCCGCATTCAACTCTGACTCTAGAACCACCTTTTCTGCCCTCTCATCACTCCCTTACTTTCCAACCTCCACAAACCTTCTTCCATCTCTTCGCAATGTCTTGCGAGTTGGGAGGCTAGGAAACAGCAACCTGACTCTCTTATCTTTTTTTTTCAGACAAAAAGGGTCCCAGTGTTTTAGCCAGAACTGAAGATCATACAGAAGACCAAGTTCTGGATTAGGAATTAAAGGGAAAACCAGACTAAGTGACATCATAGTGGGAGGCTCTTACAAGCCACTCGAGCAGGAAGACTGAACAGCTGAGGGCCTCTCCAGACAGATAGAAGCATCCTCACATTCGCAAGCCCTTGTCCTCATGGGGGACTTCAACTACCCTGATATCTGTTGGAGGGACAATGGAGCAGGGCATAAGCAATCCAAAGAGATGGTCTTAGAATGTGTTGATGTTAACTTCCTTCTGCATATGACAGAGGAGCCAATGAGGAGAGGTGCTATGCTGGACCTTTTTCTCACCAACAAGGAGGGGCTTGTTAAGAATGTAAAGGTCAAAGGCAGCCTTGGCTGCAGTGTACATGAAATCGTGGAGTTCTAGATCCTTAGGGCAAGTGATCCTTAGGGCACAGAGCAATCTCAAAACCCTGGACTTCAGGAGAGCAGACTTTGGCCTCTTCAAGGACCTGCTTGGTAGAGTATTGTGGGATAAAGCCCTGGAGGAAAGAGGGGCACAAGAAAGCCAGTTAATATTCAAGGGTAACCTCCTCCAAGCTAAAGAGTGATACATCTCAAACAAAGAGAAAGACAGGCAAAAACAACAGGAGGACCGCATGGATGAACAAGGAGCCAAACTCAAACTCAAAAAGGAAGCCTACAGAGGCTTGGAAGCAAGGTCATGTAACCTGGGAGAAATATAGAGACATTGTGAAAGCAGCCAGGGCTGAAGTTAGGAAAGCTAAAGCCCAGATAGGATTGAATCTGATCAGAAACATCAAGGGCAACAGACAAGGTTTCGATAAGTACATCAGAGATAGAAGAAAGACCAGAGAAAATGTGGGCCCTCTCCAGAAGGAAAAGGGAGATCTGTATACCTGGGACATGGAGAAGACTCAAGTACTCTATGACTTTTTTGCCTCAGTCTTCACCAGCAAGAGCTTTAGCCACCTAATTCACAGAACCCAAAGTCAGGGTCTGGGAGAATGAAGAACCACCCACATTAGGAGAGGATCAGGTTCAAGACCACCTAAGGAACCCGAACATGCACAAGTCTGTTGGACCTGATGAGATGCATCTGAGGGTCCTGAGGAAACAGGCAGATAAAGTTGCTAGGCCACTACCAATCATATCTGAGAAGTCATGGCAGTCTGGTGAAGCTCCCACTGACTGGAAAAGGGGAAACATAACCCCATTTTTAAGAAAAAAAAAAAAAAAGACCTGGAGAACTACAGGCCAGTCAGTCTCATCTCTGTGCCTGACAAGATGACAGAGTAGATCCCCCTGGAAATTTTAATAAGGCACATGGAGAGCAGAGGGGTGATTGGTGACAGCCAACATGGCTTCACTAAAGGAATTGTGCCTGACAAATTTGGTGGCCTTCTACGATTGTGTTACAGCAATGGTGGATAAGAGAAGCGTAATTACATCATCTGCCTGGACGTGTGCAAAGCATTTGATATTGTTCTCCACAACATCCTTGTAGCTAAAATGGAGAGACACATATTTGATAGAAGGACCACTTGTTGGGTAAGGAATTGGCTGAATGGTCATGTTCAAAGAGTTGTGGTCAACAGCTCTGTGTCCTGGTGGAGACCAGTGACAAGTGACATTCCACAGGGGTCTGAATTGGGACTGGTATTATTTAACATCTTTGTCATTGACATGGATGGTGGGATGGAGTGCTCACTCAGCGAGTTTGTGGGTGACACCAAGATGAGTGGTGTGTTTAACATGTTAGAGGGAAGGGATGCCATCCAGAGGGACCCTGACAAAGGGTCTTGATAGATGGGTCCCATGCAAACCTTATGAAGTTCAAAAAGGCCAAATGCAAGGTCCTGCACCAAGGTTAGGACAATCTCAAACATGAACACAGGCTAGGTAATGAGTGGATAGAGAGCAGCACTGTGTATAAGGACTTGGTATTGGTGGACAAAAAAACCAATATGATCCAACAGCATGCACTTGTAACCTAGAAAGCCAGTCATATTGAGGATTGCATTGAAAGACGTATGGCTAGCAAGTTGAAGAAGGCGATTCTCCCCCTCTACTCTGCTCCTGTGGGACCCCAACTGTTGCATTCAGCTCTGGATACCCCAGCACAAGAGAAATGTGGGCTTGTTAGAGTAGGTCCAGAGGACAGCCATGAAGAAGGTAAGAGGGATGGAACAACTCTCCTATGAAGACAGGCTGAGATAGTTGTGGTTCTTTAACTTGGAGAAGATTAGGCTCCTTATAGAAGATTATAGACCCCTTTTCCAGTACCTAAAGGAGGCCTACAGGAAAGTTGGGGAGATACTATTTGTCAGGAAGTGTAGTGACAGGACAAGGGGTAACAGCTAAACTAAAAGAAGGTAGATTGAGATTAGACATTAGGAAAAAATTCCTTATTATGAAGGTAGGGAGGCACTGGAGCAGGTTGGCCGGAGAAGCTATGGATACCCCATCCCTGGAAGTGTTCAAGGCCAGGTTGGATGGGACTTTTAGCAACCTGGTCTAGTGGGAGGTGTCCCTGTCCATGGCAGAGGGGTTGGAACTAGGTGATCTTTAAGGTCCCTTTCAGTCCAAACCACTCTATGATTCTATGATTCAGTAACTTTCAGTAACCCCCCTCAGCCTTTTCAAGATAATAAGCAAGCATGTATCAACCCATATGCAGTACCCACAGTGAGAAGACTCAACATCATTACTGCAGATCACCTAACAAATTGACAGTTACTTAGGGGGAAAACCCCACAAGAGCCTCAGAGAGTATGTGGACCCAAACCGTCACCTGGATTCTTTGTAATATCATCTGAGATTTTGCAAAGTAGTTTTCAGCTCCTAAGAGATACAGAACAAGTTTATGAATCTTATAATGAAGCCAGGAAAAAAATCATCTTTAGTGGCACTGAGGTGGGAATATTACAATGACAAAGGGAATGTCTAAATATTGTAAAATTTCACCCCCTAAATGCAACACAGGCATCATTGTCATACAAATTAAAAGAGAAATTTATGTTTCTCAGTGATGTTTTGTTCTAAACAAGACATCTAATGAATTGAGTTCTTGGGGTAATTCTTAAAGTCACTTAGCTTTTTAAAATCTATACAGCAGAAGACATCTTGGCACAGTGCAAAAGTCTATAAGTGAAAGTTAGAGGCAGACATGCTCCTCAACTATTCAGCAATTTAAAAGGTTAAAATTGTGGCATACATTCCATGATGTACCAAGGAAATTAAGACTATCATATTGCATAATGAAATAAGGAACTATTTTTTGCCTTTTTTTAAAGAAGGATGTTTCAGTAAAGACCTGGACTGATGATAGCCATCATCAATATCAGTTGCACCCATGTTCTTTTAGCACAGAATGCGTGCTAGTGAAACTGTGAAAACTTCATATGATAGAAGATACAGATTTAGAAGTGGTTATTAACTAGTTAAATATTAAGAGCATGTATTTTAAATTGAATGGTCTGCATCGAGGTTCTGCTCCTCTCCACAAGCCACACAGGAACTTTGGTCTGGTGCCTGGAGCACCTCCTGCCCTCCTTCTGCACTGACCTTGGGGTCTGCAAGGCTGTTTCTCATTCCTTGCTCTCACAGTTTCTGTTATGCAGCAGGTTTTTTTACCCCTTTCTTAAATATGCTCTCACAGAGGTGCAAACAACATTGCTTATTGGCTCAGCTCTGGCTAGGGTTGCATCCCTTTGGAGCCAGCTGAAACTGGTCCTTATATAACATGGGGCAGCTGCTGGATTCTTCTCACAGAGGCCACCCCTGCAACACCCCCCCGACCCCCCCCAACATTGCCATGTAAACCCAATACAGTCAGCAAAGTGTAACACAAAGTTATAGAACTATAGTATTTATGCCATTGTAGACTAAGCATTTGAACCACAAAAGCACAGTGGTATCTTTTAATTAGGTAATGTTATTAGAATTGTCATAGCCAAAGGATGACCACCTGTTTTGTCTTAACATTTTAAAAGCAGATGTAGATTTGTGAATGGTAACAGACCTTGACTATATTTATCACACACATTCCAAATTTCATTGTTTTGCAAATGTTTAAATTCACACTTAATTTGCTTTGAAAGCAGAATTTACACTCTTTATTGATGTTATGTATGTATACAGCTTGTAATCTGTTTTGTAACTTCCGTTCCTCACTAGCAACTAATGCTCCATAAACAGCAGTGTTGTTACAAGTGGAAGGATCTCTTGTATGAGAACAGAAGCAGTAGTAGGAGAAAGAGGAAAACTCCAATTTGGAGAGAAAAAACAACCAAATTAAAGATGCATATCTATTCCAAATTGTCAATTTGGCAATATATGTATGTATGGGTATATATATATGTATTTTTATATTTATATTTGATGGGGTTATCTCAAATGACTTAACATTTAGATTAGAACAGCAATCCTAAATTAGACTCATATATATATACATATTTAATGGAATGGAATTTGCAGTCTTTGCTCTGCTCACTTGTGCCTGAGGTGCAGTTTCACCGCTAGCTTATGCCTATCAGATGTTTGCCTCTGAAATGGCCTGTGTTTCCACTCCATCCTTGGTCACATTCTTAATAATTCTCTTCAGTCAATTCTAGCAAACACATGGCCACTGGCTGAAGTATACTGTGTCACTGATATGGGTGAAAATTATACTGAACAAATTATTAGTCCTCATTCTGATCAGGACTGCTCTAATGGCCAGGTGGCCACATACTTTCTAGACCTGACACAGAAAAGAGAAGGTGTGCAGGGAGTGGGACAGCAGAGAAGAACCACCCCCCCCCCCCTTTTTTTTTTTTCTTACAGGTATAAATTTAAATCCACTTTTACTGACTGCTAACTCCACCTGTAGTCCCTCCATTTGATTAGCTGTACCTTAGCTGTAGAAGTCTATAGACATAGATATAGATAGATACAGCTGAAGATACCTAGCTGTATCTCACTCTATGTTTATCTGTATAGTGTAAATGTATATACATATACATGTATAATATCATAGTCTTTTGACAAAATATTTTTGGATTACAAATCAAATTTTCCAGCAGAAAACATATATCCATACAGGATGGATCCAGTAGCTATTTTCTTTGGAAAAACAAATGAGTTATTATGCCTATAATTAGTTAGGTTATTTTGCATCTGCATAATTCTGAATCATAATCAGAAAAAAAAATCAGAATTCCTGAATGGAAATGTTTTCCTGAAATAAGAGCTTTCTCTATGACTTTACAGATACTAAGTCAGTAGGGAATTGTAGTCCAAACCCTGCTGGATTCCTTTCTGAAGGAACTCCTCTGCTGGAGTTGTTCCAAGGCTGAAGTAAACCTCTTAAGGCACTGAGAGATTTTTCACAGGCAGGTAAAGACTATTGTGCATCATTGAACACACAGTTTTTGGATCAGCCAATTGAAATCTTTAAGTTGAAGAATGTACAAAAAAAGTTGTTTGTAAAAAAAAAAAAAACTTATATAAAAATCTCATTTATATCTGTATCTCAATCAAAGTTATCCAGAACTTTTCATTTGATAAATGTTATTTTTTTATTTTTTTACGGATTTACAATAAATATATATATATAAAATATTGTTATCTATTGTGAGATGGAAGACTTAGATTTATCTTTCAGCTAGCACTACTCTTAATATTCTAAATTGCTTTCCTGTATCTTTTAATCTCAGTTGAAAGCTTTCCCAGCACCACTTTATTTTTCTTCAATTCATAATTTTCAAACTATGTTTCTTTATTTAGCCTTTTAATTTTTAATTCCACAACTGGTTGCAATCATTTTTTGTTGTTTTTATTTATATTTATATTTATATTTTATTTTACTGTTTGCCTTTGTTGAAAGTCACTTCTTCAGCTGATGTAAGTTTGTTTTACTCCACTGATGGAAGGGACCAAAGTTAATTTACACAACATAATGTACAGTCCCAAAATTCTCAGAAATAAACACTGTGTAAATGTAAACTACAGGAACAATTTAGTAGAGGCAACAGTGTTTAAACTGTGGTGTTTCAATATTGGTTAATTCTGTAAAAGATCTTGGACATACAATTCTCAGAAATAAGCTGTCCTGGCTAAAATACAAATTGCATTATTTCCACTGAAAATACTATAAATCAAACAGAAATAATATTGAAAAATGGCTCTTCTCCTTATTACCTTATGTCCAGCGAGAGATTTCCAAGTGGAATACTAACAATAACAAGTGAAGAGATTACTTTTAATCTATGTACTGTTGCATAAGATCCTACTTTGTCTATTACAAAGCTATCAAAATTATTTCTACTACTTTCCTAGACAAATAAAGAATGTCCAGTATGTTCTTCAACTACATTGTGTTAACTCTTGTAAAATAAAGAAATAAAGAAATTTATTAAAGTCTCAGCATGTAAAATACAAAATATAAAATACAGTTTGCAAAATACAATAATGCATCTTGTTTTATATTCTTGTGCTTTTTTTTTCTTTTATTATTATTATTATTTTCTTTCTAGCCTCTTACCTCCTGTTCTTTTTATCATGCTGGTGGTATACTTGTACAATTTATTATATACTTGCACTTAGCTGAAGTTGACCCATAAATTAAAAGATTACAGATATTTTCTTTGTTGGAAAAAAAAAACAAACAAACAAAACAAACAAACAAACAAAAAAAACAACCAGCTACTCAAATTTTCAATTTATTGATTTATTGAAAGGGTGATTTCTTATTGAGCTAGCGAACTTTTAGATGTTCCCATTTAATGGCAAGCTCAGCATTGAACAATTCATTAAAAATATAACACTTCATGTTTTTCAGGTGCTCTGGTACAAATGCAGCTTCATGGCTTGCAATGTGGCAGGTAAAAGAAAAGGACTTTTCCTTTTATGGCTGTAGTTGTATATTCCTTGTAGTAAAAATGACTGCATATTCTAGGAAGGGAAAGATATCTGTCACATTACCCCTCTAGGTTGTTCTACTGCTTCCTGTATCAATAGTTTCCATTTTCACTTTTGTAACAACCAAATTCTGAGCTACTGTTTTTCGTGTTGTTTGTTTTCCTCCTCCCCCCCCCCTTTTTTTTTTTTCTTCATGGGATCCTATCATGTTACCACCTTAACTGCAAAGAATGGCACCGTGGCAAATGTCTTGAACGATTATTATGATTTTTTTTAAAAATTGCTCCAGTAATGCCTATTACTATCCTTTGTCAAGGATAATGTCCTAATGTCAAACTATCCTTTGACTATGGTATATGATTTGACTATGGTACTGTGATAGATTTCTTTCTCAGCCTTGCAAAAATCACTCTTTTTTTAATACAAATACATCTTAATGTTTTTGTGTTCCCCTCAGGCTGTTCACGAGTTGCAAACAAATATACTGCTTAACATTTCAGATTCTACCTCCAGCTTTATAGTACGTATACAAATGTAAAAGAAAATAGCAGGAGAAAAAAAAAACACTACATTTTGGTTTATTTTTCTTATTTAGTTTTAGCAGCATTTTGCTGAACATAAGATGTGGATTACACAGCAAAAATAAATGCAGAAAAACAGATTCAATATCATCCCTTATTGACTTTTCCACTTTCCTGGCAGAAATTGTTTCTGTCAATAGTTTAAATTCAGCTGGGCTGAATAGGAAAAAAAAAAATGATGGTTGTTGGCAAACTGGGAACCGCATCTGAGATTTGGTCTATAAATACTATACTCTATAGTTTCTTTTACATAAAGTTCTTGGGTCATGATAAAAATACTAATTCACTTCAGGTTTTATGTTTCTATACTGACAATGTTGAGCTATACTGGTACTAAGGAACTTTAAGAAAAAAAATGTGAAAATGTTGCCATATAATCCTTTAGGCATGGATTTTGAGATGAACACAGAAATACAGATTTGTTCCTAGTTATATGCAGCAAAGATATACAGGAGGTCTGCATCAATTTGTTGTTGTTGTTGTTGATATTTTGTATGAAATGTATCTCAATATTGAAAACGAGGTCCTGATCTTTTAAAACATTTACACTCATGTACATCAGAGTTGTCTTTCTACCACAGTGAGGTTGGATACAGACATGAGTACAAGAGGGAACACCAGATTAGAATGAAAAATAAAAACAGCTTTCCCATGAAAAGACTTGGCTGAAGCACCTGCAAGGAGGAATGCAACATAACCAAAGAATTTGTGACACAAGGAGGTCATCTTTAGCAGTGTTCTGCCTGGATGTCAGCGTGTGGATGTCTGACAAGTACTGACAAATGCAGTTGTTTGGCTAGCACTCACAGTGAATGTGGCAGGCAGTTCCTTCTATTCCTCTGTGTTTGCATGGTAAGTAGGCTTCATGAAATGGGCTACAGGGAAAAAAACTTGGTGTTGGAAACATGAAAACATGGTTCCTTCCTTGTAGGGCCCAGTGACGGTGTTCCTAATTGAAAACAAATACAATAAATGTGCTGGGTACTTTGCTTTGACTTCTTAAATTCATTTATTCCTCAGAAGATGGAAATTTCAGTTAGATTGGTGATTCTCAGAAAGACTGCACGGTGTCTATTATGTATTAGCACTACATTAGCCAGCATTATCATAGAATCATAAAATCACAGAATCACAGAATCATGGAATGGCTTAAGTTGGAAAGGACCTTAAAGATTGTCTACTTCTAACCCCCCTGCCATGGGCAGAGGTAACACCCACAAAAGCAGGTTGCCCAGTAGATCAGGTTATCAGGCAGTCTGCCTAACATTTATGGTCAGCACTGCAGTGGGAGTTTTTTATGATGGATGCAAGGAATTTCATCATCCTTCAGGTCCTTTCTTTACCTGCCTCTAAAGCAACCTTGAAAAAGCAACTTCAGTAGCCTTGAAATCCTTTCTGTAGATTTACAAAAAAACTGACTTACAGAGCTATTTACTTCTTTGGTATTGCACAAGTATTTTGAGATGATCTGGAAGTAGAGTACATATACAACAGTTTTGTAACCTTTGTTTTTCAGCTAAAAATACAGCTTTATACCACAATACAGACCTTCACTTAGAAACCAGATTAGTCCTAAGAAGATAGCCTGTGCTATACTTGAAAGACCATGCTGTCTTTTTATTCAGAGATAGTTCAAGTATTTAAACAATGAATGTTTATGAATGAATGAACCCTGACTTGCTCTCTGATTTGGGTAATTCCTTACAAACCCTTTCCTCCACAAATTTTGACACCTGAAGGCACTTCATTTCTGTACAGCAAATTTTGTCAAGTGTACGGATCTTCTTTGAAGAGTAAAATTTGAGAACTATTTGGAGCCTAGCCTTGCCTTGCCTTGCCTTGCCTTCCCTTCCTGCACTCATGTGTCCTAAACAAATTTGATTTCTAATTGACATTCTATGACTGTCCTTGAAATGTGATCTTTGTGGCCCATCATCTGTAATTAAATCAACTAATACAGTAAGTGCAGGTATCTATTTTTCAATAGAGTTGTCTTTCAAGTATTCCTTTATCCATTGTACATTTTTTTCTGAAAGAAGTCACAGACATTTAAGCATTTAGTTACATGACCAAAGAGGTTGGAAATCTTCAGAGACCCCTAATAGAGATTTATTATTATTATTATTTTTATTATTATTATTATCATCATCATCATTATCATTATCATTATTATTATCATTACTACTACTACTACTACTACTACTACTACTACTTTAATTTGGTGAGAATCTTGACTTGATTAAAGTTTCTCAGTATCCTCCAGACGTGAAAAGGTGTCTGTCCCTGTCCAAGTAGATGACTTCAGTCATCTATTTTACTATTAATTTTCACAGTTTTTAGTGGCACTATTAAAGGTAACAAGAACAGTCCTAATCATGGAAATAACTTGTTCATTGTTCTTTAGCAACATGTTTTTCTTATATAGTTTTGATGAGATGAACTTAAGGTCACAATACTGGATAATATTAATGGTATTTAACTTTGATCACATGGCAGGGAAGAATTAGTCTACAGTAGATTCACTTCCTGATAGAAACACATACCAAAATTAAAATTCTGCATCTCAGCTCTGTGTGCAGTTATATAAGATGATAGAATCTGCATGAAGTTCTACTAAACCAAAATGATAGCATGTTGAATTCACTATAGTGGAATTGTTTACTTGAGGCAGATAATCGCAATGGCAAAAGACTCATGTTATTTATATTTATTTTAGCATATATGAAAATTCAATGTGTCTTGAATGAAAATGTCACTCTTCTGATGGAAAAAATAAAAGCTCTCATATTACGCTTGAGGGGAGATATATATACTTTTGTAGTACCAGTGACTCAAATGAAAATATGGATTTAGAAGTTCACACAAATATTACTTAATTTATGTTTTTTGTTGTAGTTGTTTTATTTTATTTTTCTTTAATGTAGAATGTTTGCTTTATACTTAAAGCTTGAACTAGAGTAGTAGTAAGCAACAGAGTTTTTCACTCAAAGTGGTAGGATCAGAATATGAACAATCTCGAGTTCTGCTGAGTATTTTTCAGAATTAAATTGTTAATGAAAGTTATAAACTTTATTCAGCACCTTATAATTAACATTAAGAGCAAACTTAAAACATCAAATTTGAGATAAGTTGTCATGGATTTTTTCACATGCATCTTTGTAAATTCCAAAATCTCTCTCACCACACTGAGGTGAAGTTTCTCTAATTTTGTTTCTGGAAATAATAATCCCAAAGTGAGATTTCGTGTTCTAAACCATAGCAATGCTGTACTCATCCTCTTCATTGTAAGTGACATGTTCTTACAGCATGTATTTTGAACCTAGATACTTTTACAAATTAAATCTTTCTTTATTTCATCCACAATGAACACAGAACAATACTTTAGAAACAAATAAATAAACACATAAAATAAAGACCTTTCATATATCCATCAAGTCAGGGATTAAGAAAGAGCTACTATGACATACAGATGGTTAAGGAGAACATAAAATGATTTTCTCTTCTCTCCATGCTGCCCCTTGCCTGCCTTCCTACCTCCACCCTCACTGCCCTCCCCCACCAACAGCAGAATGCTACATACACAATAAGGATGGGGGGAAAAAAAGTAATAATTGCAGCATTACTGATGAAAAAAAAATGTTGGAAAATAAGACACATGACATTATGTTCTAAAAGAACATAATCCCTTTAGAATATTTGGTCATGAAACAGAACTTGACAGATACAGCAGTTAAATATCAGTTCTCTCCATCAAAGATGTAATAACATGTCCTGAAAATGTGCATCTTCCCCCTTTTTTATAAGATTACTAGAATGTTATATAAACTCAATTTATCACCCTACTGTTGTATTTGAATTGTTTCCGTGATATTCCACGTCAAGGAAAGTTCTGTATTTGGATAGATATGAATGCCATAGCTTTTTAAATAGATGAAGCCTGCTACTAGTCTTGGATTTCTTAACACGATTTGATTCTGATTTGCCAATACAATTACTGTGTGATGCATACCCCTATGGGGTGAGAGCAGTCATATCCCACACTATGCTCACAGGAGAGGAAAAAAACAATTACCTTTGCTTCAAGGACACTAAGCAAAGCAGAAAGCAACTATGCAAACTTGAATAGGAGCATGGCCCACTCTTCGGAGTATGAAAGTTTCATTGCTACTTGCATGGATGAAGTTTCACTTTTCTAACAGATCTTCTTCTCCTATCTTATCTATGGACCACACTTAGTTTTTCCATTTCCAACTATCAAGAAAATGTAGAAGTGGGTTCTTCTATTATCCGCCTACACCTGTTATCAAGCACAGAAATTTCTTCATTAGCTGATTATGCAGATGTCTTGTCAAGATTAGCTTTGTCATTTAAACACCAGAAACTTCTGTATTTTGGAGAATTAGAAGTATGCAGCAGTTTTACCAAGAATGAAAATTAATAGGTGGCCCCAGTAATATCCTGAATTCTGGCCAAAATTTTTATAGAGAAAAGCCTGAAATGAGAGCATTCATACACTTATTGTATTTCCAAATTAATACAAATGCATTGTCACTAAAAATATTTTTCATGTATCCTCAGGCTAACAGTTATTGAATCAAGTTGCCAGTAAAGGCACTGTTATGTTCTTGGTAATGCCGTGTTTATAGCTCCATGATTAACCTTTGCTCAGATTTGAGGTGGAGCTCAGGTATTTCTGGATGTTTTAATCCACAGTAAGGCATATGCTAAGCCTACAGGAGAGTTAACATTGTACAGCCTATGAGACAAAACTTGAAAATGCTGCAAGCTGTCAGCATCAGACACTTGTTATTAAGGAAGTTTTATTTTAGTAATTAAATAATGTAAAAGATCATTTTCTATTCTAATAACTATTTTCTTATATAGAGCTGTTATTTCAAAGATTTCTGTGACAGCTAAGCATGTTTTGCTCAGGTAGTATAGTTGCAGTATATATGTCAATGAAAGTTATAGTTGAAAGCAATTTTAAACCCCAAACAAAGTCTGTTTGTGTTTTTTGTTTGTTTGTTTGTTTGTTTGTTTGTTTTTTCAATTAGCATATGCTGGAAAGGAAAAAGAAGGGTAAATGTTTTCATGCTATAAATATTTCAAAGACAGGAATAGCATATTAAGCATTGGGCAGATAATGCAGTTTCCCATGGAAGAAACATCATAATCCATCATAACATGTAGCTTGCAGAATGAAACTGTCAGGTAAGGTCCTACTGTATTTTACTCTAGAGAATTGTCCAGTACTGTTGTTTTATGAGCATCTGCACAAATCCTTGATTCTATAGAAATATCTACAGACCAGATAGAAATATCTGGCTCACCCAGCTAGTAGTTTAATGTACAGTATTCTGCAAACACATTATTAACAAGTTTAATGTCTTTTATTTATTTGTTCATTTATTTTTTCTTCTCTAGTATTTCTCTGTCGCACATATACTAGCTGTGCAGAGGAGAAGGTAGTCCTGGAGACAGGAATATAGCATAGACAGCTCAGTAAGAATTTCAATCTTGTTACTATTCTGTACCCCTTCTTTTACTACTAACCATTACCAGTGATTTACCCTGATTTCTTTAAATGATTGCAGAAAAATAGTACTTGTATTTCTTCTGATATGTCAGGTTGCCTTCTTTAGTCTGTTAATAAAAACTGCCCAATGACTTCACCTTCTTGAAGATAGATGTGATTCTTTTAACACACAGGAAAGAGAGAGAAACTACCCAGCAGGACTGGCTAGGTATTCTATCTGAAATTTCCTTGAAAAATAAAATAATAATAATCTTAAGCCTTGTAGCTGCACTTTAAATACACTTTCTATCTTCTTTCATTATATATATTTCATTCTTGATACAGAAATGGCTGGCAGTATGTAACAGAGCATGTTTTATTATTACCACTACTTTTATAGAAATGTTATCAAAATATACTTCCAAGATATGCTTGTGTGGTTCTCTATCATGACAGTAAGTATCTAGCATAAAATATCTATACTGTAGTTATATACAATAACATTGCTTCTATGAAGATAATAAAAAGTGCTTTAACAATAAATGTAGTGAGGAACTTAGATATCTTTTGAAACTAACTTACTCCATAAACTCTTTTCTCTTGAAGTTTCTGGAGGTAAGAAATATTCTCAATATCTAATTCTAAAATAGACTTCTAACACAGACTATGAACACAAAATATATTTTCAGCTATTTTTGTTCATGGAGTAAACATTTCCTGAACAGAATGCTAAAAATCTGGATCACGATTACATTGACTCTCTACGCAGTAGTGCCGGTTTCAGTCAGGTTAACACTGGCTTAGAAAGGTTTTCCTTTAAATTTGTAAAATGTCAAGTTCTAAACTGTTTTAGCATGAAATTAAACACTGCAAGAGTATAGCGAGAAATTCCTGATCACTGTCAGTATGCAGTTTAAGATTAAATTGCCCAAACTATGGAAAGCTTTATGTTGTTTCTGCAAGTATTCATTTTTAAATATAGATTTCCAATACCTTGTGGTTATCAGAACATATGCTGCTACTTAGAGCAAGCACAGTTTATAGATAGTACAGAACACTAACAGCTTGCTAAAGTAAAATTTTCAGTCAGACTTGTTCTTTGTTAGTTCCTGAGGACAGTGTTGAAGTGTAAAAACTAATATTTTTGCAGTGTTGAAGAAGTTGTGCTTTCACATCTTCACTAATTGCAATAACCCAGAGAAGGGAAAGGTATTTCCTTCTTCACAAATATTTTCATTTTCTCCTGTGTTGACAAATAGCACTTTTGTTGTTGTTGTTGTTGTTGTTGGTTGGTTGGTTGGTTGGTTGGTTTGGTTTGGTTTGTTTTACTTGGCGAACTGCAGTTTTACTTTGTGCATTTTATGTCAGAACTTCATTTTCCAGGCTACTGATATGTACAAGAAATCAAAGTTATAGCATATCAGTATGGCTTGAGAATAATATTTCTTCCTTGGGAATCCGGTAACAGAATGCTGCAAGTTAACTCTGATGTAAACAAGTATGTGGTTGTTTGGGTTAGGCAAAGATGTATTGTGGTATCTGGAAATCTTTTGGAAATCTTTTTTGTGCTCAGTCAGTTGCAGAAATTGCATTATCCCAGTGGTTAGAGGTGGCTCCTGAATAGTTTTCATTTTGTTTTGGTTATATTTGTTAGCTGAGATACTAGAGATTTTTCCAGTTATATTTACCATGTTAAGAAAGATTATACTGTCTCTTAGTTTGGACGAGCTGTGTTATGGTCGTGTTAATTTAAATACACAGATAAGTACATCTTATAACACCTCCAGGTTGGCTGTGACATTTTTGCCTTAACTGAGAGTCTTTCCCTTGCTCTTCAGTATGCCTGATCAAATGCTGAAAAAAAAATCATAAGCATAGTGACTAAAAAATTACAAATAGGAGAATACTTTATTTAGGGTAACTCACTGGAATATAGAAGTATTGTAAACTTTCCAAGCCTGTATGTCCTCACTGTAAGCATAGACAAATGGTATGAAGGAGAGGGAGAAGAACTCTGGCTTTTGCTGCTCAAGCTGCAAATGAACTGACCTATTATTTTGGTAACATCTAAAGACCTTCCATGTGAGCTGAGGCCACTGTTGGGTTCAATATGCTATATTGCAATGTATACATTATTTACTGTACATACATTAAGATCCACCATCATTTCCAACCTACTATATGGTGGTTGTAAACCTGATCTTCAAAGAGCTGACTACTTTCATTATACCTAAAACCCATATGTATCTACTTCATTATATCTATCAGGCCTTTGTTTAGAGAGACCATTTACAATAGACATATAGTTGATTTGTGTGGGATAGAGTCTCTGTTAAGAACCTGTGGTATATACTGGTAGCAGCTGAAACTAGCTATGAAGGGCCACTGCTAGTCCACCATATCAACACAGATTATTGATATACAATTGAAATACATTTCCAAATGAGAAAGGGCCTGTAGTGACTTGAGAAGAAAGCATCCATTCTCCTAACTCTGAGAACAGGTGACACTGACTCTTGAGCAACAGGCACACTATCAAGTGCTATTTGCTCCAACATGGAGCTTATCCATGTCAGACAGCTATAGATCAGTTAGAAAGCCCACACCTGAAATCTCTTATTTGGCATTTACATATTCTCAGAGTCAAACTTGCACATAAAGAAAAAAAAAATATATCATCAAGACATCTTATATAATAGATCCTCTAACAATACTGTTCTTTTTCTCCTCCTACTTCTCTAGTGCTCTAGGGACTGTGTGACCCTATGAGCTTACTGCCACCTGACTTCTGATAAACACCCCTTTGTTCACAAAAATCACAGAAATCACAGAATTGTCTAGGTTGGAAGAGACCTCCAAGATCATCTAGTCCAACCTCTGTCCTAACACTAACAAGACCTCCACTAAACCATATCACTAAGGACTACATCTAAACGTCTTTTAAAGACCTCCAGGGATGGCGACTCAACCACTTCCCTGGGCAGCCCATTCCAATGCCTAACAACCCTTTCAGTAAAGAAGTTCTTCCTAATATCCAACCTAAACCTCCCCTGGTGCAACTTTAGCCCATTCCCCCTCGTCCTGTCACCAGGCACGTGGGAGAATAGACCAACCCCTACCTTTCTATAGCCTCCTTTAAGGTAACTGTAGAGAGCGATGAGGTCTCCCCTGAGCCTCCTCTTCTCCAGGCTAAACAACCCCAGCTCCCTCAGCCGCTCCTCGTAAGATTTGTTCTCCAGACCCCACACCAGCTTTGTCGCCCTTCTCTGGACTCTCTTGAGCACCTCCATGTCCTTCTTGTAGAGAGGGGCCCAAAACTGAACACAGTACTCAAGGTGCGGCCTCACCAGAGCTGAGTACAGGGGGACAATCACCTCCCTAGACCTGCTGCCCACACTGTTTCTTATACAAGCCACGATGCTGTTGGCCTTCTTGGCCACCTGAGCACACTGCTGACTCATATTCAGCTGCCTATCAACCAATACTCCCAGGTCCTTCTCTGCCAGGCAGCTTTCCAGCCACTCATCTCCCAGCCTGTAGCGCTGCTTGGGGTTGTTGCGCCCCAGGTGCAGGACCCGGCACTTGGCCTTGTTGAAATTCATGCAGTTGACCTCAGCCCATTAGTCCAGCCTATCCAGATCCTCCTGCAGAGCCTCCCTTCCCTCGGGCAGATCGACACACGCACCTAACTTGGTGTCATCTGCAAACTTACTTGCATTAGTTTAGTAGCTTAGTTTCCAGGATCTACATATGATGTGTATACATACCTGGGATGAATTCTGCTTTGTTTCCTAGGGAGAGTTACAAGGAGACTGCAAGGAGTTTGATGGACCTCTCTACCCACCTACATGTGTCCAAGTGCAAAATCCAAAATAAACAAAACAAAATAACAACAAAAGTTCTTTCCAGTTCAATTGCCACATCCCATACAGAATAAGAAATAACACTAGTTTACACATGGGTTTATCCTCTACATCCTCTGGCTAGAAGTCTATCTCTAGGATGTGCTGTGAATAATGCCTTGGGGACTACCTGACTTTAAGCAGCTGCATCTACGTAAATGGATGGTCCAGACTTGCTTCTTCCTCTTTCTCCTTGAGAACACTTTGTCACTATTTTTCTCATTTCTGATGAAACCTGGCCCTTTGTGAGATGAGGTCATACCTCCTCAAACTTCTGTTATTGAGGTGTATCACAAGTATTCCACTTCAAAAGGGAATGGGAAAAAAAAGGGAAAACCAGGGCCAGTGGTGGATGCTTCAGCTGCAAGTGATGGATGTTATAAATAGTGTTGTACACTCCAGCTGAAAAACGTATGGTGGTTTAAAGAGAAGGGAAGTTGCCTGCCATGTTCTTGTCCTAACTTTGAGGCTTAGGGTTGTGTGGCAACTTCTAGAGGATGGGAAGATTGATTGACCCCAGAGAGCAGTTGGCTACATTTAGTCTGCAGGTCTTCACAGAGGACCTTCTGTATGGAGCATGCAGCTTGCTTCTTCATGTTTCAAAGCTACTGGATAAGAGGATACTTTTTGACAGCATCCAGGTAAGAATTCAACAAGCAAGTAGAAGACTTCTTCACTTTTTTTTTTTTTCCTTTTAAAAATCTTCACTCAGAAAATCCGAATATCTCTAAATAGAGTGTAATCATTTTCTAGCTATTTACTTTTGTGCTTTTGTAAAACCTAATCTTAAGTACTGTTTTCATTTTGCAGCTTTGGTGTGTCCATGCAGAAAAGTGAGGAAATGCTATCTTTGTTGTCAGATGTCACCTAAAACTCATATTTCATGTGATCTCTATACTTCTGATTAAGACAGGCCTCTTAGTTTAATCAGCTTCCCCTTGTGGAGACCAGTGGACTCCATGCATGAACATAAATTTACATACAGTTTTGCCAAATGATCAACATCCTTGAATACTCTTTGGAGTAAATATTGACTCACAGCCAATTTTGAAGCTTGACCCTGAACTATTACAGGAACTGTCAAAAAGGTGAAGACCAGTGCAAGCTATGCCAGATACCTAAATATAATTATTTTTATATGTTTTGAAATCAGCATTTAATTATCTCAACAGACTCCCAAAGCATTCAGATGCTTACAAAACTAAAAAATATCAATTTCTTTATATACACTCCTAAAGGTCATAGATTTTCTTCTACATTGTTCTCCATAAAAGTCAACCCTGTATATAAGAAAGAGTAGATGAAGAAAACTCTTTCCAAAGCATAACTTAAAAAAATTGAGAGTTCCCTGATTTTTTCTGCACTGTAAATTTTGGAAGGTATTCAGGATGAAACTGGGAAAATGACCTTTATTTTCATGCTTTTTTTTTTCTTTATTTCTTTTCTTTATTTATTCTTCCTTTAAGTGCTAGCCAGTGGACTAGCCAGTGCTAGTCCTGCACTGATTATAATCCCTTTTTATGGAAAATCTGACCTTTACAAAATTTAGATGTGGACAGAATACCAATGTATAATTAGATTTACTTGTTTATTATTTTTACTGATTTGAGGCAACGGGGAAGGAAGATATGTTTATATCTTCCTTCTATATCTTTTCTTAATCTGTTGATTAAGAAAGAAGCCTCATAAAATGAACACAAGTTGTGCAGTTAATATACATCATGCTGACCAGTAGTACTTATGGAAACAGACTATTATATTATTGTCTTTTAAATTTTCATTATGGAAGGAGGAGGGAGTGAAAATGATACCCAAAATGCAGGAACAGCCGTTTAAATGACAATTTCTTCTGCAGAAGTCTTGTGTGGTAATAACCAATGCCCTCTTTCACAAATTGAAAATGAAAATCATTCAAGGTTACAAATGTGACCTTATATGGTCATAAAGTCTCATGTCCTCGAATTGGCCAACAGAGTTCTTAACACAATACTTACCTTTTCTTACCTGAAAAGGCATTCAATATATACTTTTATAAAACACAAACTGGTATACTGAAAAGAATCAGGTTTCACACTGCAGTGAATCTGCCTTGTGAAAACCCTGTGATAGTCTCTCTGAGCACTGAATTTTGATTTCAGTTCTTAGGACAAGGAAGTTTGAAATTAAACAAACAAACAAACAAACAAATAAAACACCTCTCTTAAAACAGACAAACAAGAAAACATTTTTGTTTGCTTGTTTGTTTTCTTGGGTAATGACAAGATTTTTGTGACTGATAAAGTAGAAATTATTAATTACATTGAAAACAAAACGCCTCATAGTTTGGGATTCTATTTTAAGAAATATTATTTTTATTCTACTTGAAACTTCAAAGGATAGAGGCTTTGTTTGGTTGGTTTTAGGACAGAAACATCTAAATAATAGTAGTCAGAATGTGTTGCTGTCTTTATACATATATATATCATTAAGCATACCTTTGTTTTTTCAACCAAATGCCTGTTGTACAACAGACATAGAGAGATTCTCCTGTAACTTGTTTACAGTCATTAGCCTATTTCTTGAAATCCTGTCGTGAGTACTTAATACTATGCATAGGAATAATTTACATTGTCTATATTACGTAGTAATAATTACATGCTTTGTAATGTATTTGTTGCATATTTTGCATGTGTAGCACAGGTAAGAAACAATTAAGAAGAAATTTATCCTAGCTACACATACTTCATCTGCAACTGCAATAATGATTAGGATGGTAATATTATTGACACTGACAGAGAAGAAAAGAGAGAGAGAGGATTTGAAAGACAGATAAGGATAATAATAATAATAATAATAATAATAATAATAATTTTGTCCTAGTTGGTGAAGAAGGTGAATTTATTTCCAGAAGTGGTAGGAAATCAGCCACAAATAGACTAATGACCCTTTGGCTCCTAAGCACAACTGTTACTTGGGAAGAGTTAGTCTTACACTTCAAGTTAAACACTGTTAAATGAGTACATTTCCCACAATTAAAAGAAGTCCTTTGGTAAAAGATCTATTTTTTTTTCTCATGTAACAGAACTCACAAGTTTGCATTTATCTCTTCCAGTTAGTTTACTTTTCCAAAACTGTTGTGCTGCACTCCAGCTCTTTGCAGATTACACTTGAACTTGGCCTGCAGGTATAATTTAATGCTGATGTTTAGAATTCATTCAATAGGTGTCTCCTTCTCCCTTCCTCTCTTTTTCCTTCCATTCTTTTTCCTTCTCGTGAAGAGAAGTTTGATATCAAATGAGAAAATATGGTATTAATTGCCTATGAATATGAAGTCTATTTGCATTACTCATCTTTGCCTGTCCTTAAGAGGCATGTTACCCGATAAACAGAAATATAATCTACAAGTAAGTGCTCTTTTTGTAAACATGGCAGAAGGCATGTTTTTATTTTTGAAATATTTTATATACCTTGCTTTCTTTCTATATCACAAACTGTTTTGTTTGTTTAATGGATATAAATAACAGCAGCCCCAATATACTGACTAGGGAAAAAATAATACCATCAAGTAGTGAAATAAGGGTCCTCTAATAGGCTTATGGCAAATCTAAAGTTAAATTCCATTTTTCTTCCATCATAGTCTAAGAGCCTTATTCACTATCCTACTGTGTTGAGTTTGGTTGAAACAAATTTCATTGTGATATCCAGAAATTATTTTTCTCTAGCCAGTGTGCCTAAGAAAGTCCTGTATAAGCATCATGCCATGGTAAGAATTTGGTGTTTAAAAGTAGCTTACAAATCTCAAGGAGTTCACTTACACTTTGTCCCTTTCCCCATTTGCCCGCTGTAGAGAAATTCTCATCCATTGACTATGAGTACTGTAGGACCCTTAATAGTTTCTTTCATTTTCTAAATCTACAGTAGTGCAGCTTTGTAAGTGACAGGTTCAGCTGATGAGCCTGTCACTGGGAAGCTCTTTTAATTCAGAGTTATGTTTAAAATGTTCTAACTACTGAAGTTCTTTGAAACTAAAAATATATGCTATTTATATAACATACTGCATATTCAAAGCATTGTGTAGGCATCACAACATAAGCATTCTCTGTCCCAAAAACAGCAATGAGAAAATGTTACGCATATTTTACAGAAGCAAAATCTTGAGGTAGAAAGGTGAAAAAAGCTCAGCCAAGATCACGGGATGAGTAACAGGTAGAGGCAATTAGGAGCCAGGCACAGATACTTTTGGCTTTTAATTCACTTCTCCAAATTATGCTGATTCTCAAGGATGCAGTTCCTTGACTAGCATCCTAGATAACTTTGTGACTGTTCTTTTCACCATGTTGAAAAAAAAACAAAACGGGGGGGGAGTGGGGGTGGGGGGAGGGGGGGGGAAGGGGTAGTGGGGAGGACAGCTGCAATTAGCTGTAAAAAAAAACAGCAAATTGGGCTTTAAAAATACCATGAAGGCTCTGATAATTAAGGGTTTGTCAACACTGATTCTTTACTGTCTGAATGAGGAGTCTATTATTCAGAAAAAGAAAAAGGAAAAAAAAAAAAAGGAAATCTTTCATTGTTCTTAGATGTAGCTAGTTTTAAAGAAAACCTAAGAAAGTATTAAAATGGGAAAGCTTTAAAGAACTTAGTCTAATTACAACTCATTAGTTTGTTTTTGAGAGAGGGATGATTTTAAAATGCAATTCTCCCTCCATTATTTCTTGCAAAATATGGAGAGGCACTGGTTCTTTTTCCATGTTAGTCTGCTTGTTGTCAGAGGAAAATATAGTTCTTTCTAATGTTCTGTAAAACTGACTTTTCTGAATACTGGCACCTTAGCAGTTTGAATCAAGAGTGAAGGAAAGATTTCTTAGCACGAAAGAATTTGATAGAAGTTGTAGAAGAGGTTTGCATAAAGAATTATAGTGGAACAGAGCTGTATTTATTTTATTCTTGCGGAGAGGCAAGATAACGGAAAGTCCCAAATACTTTTTATTCAATCCCATTTTATACTTTGATTCAAAAATAACTAAAAGACTAATTATTGTCTATTACTGTTTTTCTTTCATTTTGTTCCAAGTGGCAGCTAAATATGTCTATAGTCAGAGGGGATGCTTACAACTGTTTTCCATAACACTGTTGCATCCATCAACAAACATTTTAAAGTAAATGGATAAAAAATATTATTACTATTTTCACTCTGAGAAGATACTCCAGCCTGGTTTTCTCTGTGCTGCCAGACCTCGATGAAATAGTCGGGACTCCTAGTGCTAGTAGGACTCCTAGTCCTAGTAGAATTCCTAGTTCTGGTAGGCTTTGTTTCCAATTTTATATGGCCCTGGGCAACCTGCTCTAGATCCTGCTTGAGCAGGGGTGAGTACAGGATGACCTCCAAAGGTTCCTTCCAAACTCAACCTTTCTGTGATTCTGTTATTGTTTTGCTAGTGTCTAGAAATGCACTGTCTGGAACAAACAAGAGCCAAGTTAACGCTTTTATGAGGTTAAGTGAGCTGATTTTTATTTTTTTTTTAACTCATGACCTGATTGCTTTTAACAATGATAAATTTTCCATAAGTATTTTTGTAATCAGAACTCTGGGAAATGTCAATGTAGTAGTTTCCCTTTCATAGTCTCTAACGTACTGTTAAAGTTAACTTCACTTAAGTTATTGTGGACTAAAAAAATACAATTAATATAGAATCAGTTACAAACACAGAGATGTCCTGGTGATGACACATTGACCTGGAATCTTAAAAAAACCTTTAGGAGCTTTATCTTTTTCTTCAATAAGAGTGGATCCTTGATGGTCTTCGTGACTCCAGGTCAGATTCTGGGAGGAGGTAGAGTATGTTCTCCACTAGTGCACATGCCTGAATAAAAAAAGAAATATTTTTATCACCTTATATGTTATTTTTAGGTAAGTCAGGAAACCAGGAATTGACTTTAATATTGAAGATGGTAACAGTGATCTAAATGCTGCTTCAGTTATCCTAGGTTTTCCCTGAAGTGATTCAACTGAAATAAACAGATTAAGTTAGAACTGATTTTCCATTGTGTTACTAAAGGAAGAATTGAGCTCCTTATTTTCTAAAAGGGCCATTCAATTTACGCTTGTACAGTATTTGGCAAATCTAGTTGTGAATAATATCACATCCATTTTCCTGTTTTGTTTATTATGAAATACGTGAACAACCTTCTCAGATGTAAAGATTTTTTTTTTCATAGAGTGTTTTTACTAGGTCTTAAAACAGTCAAGCAAAATTCAATAACATTTTCTTCCTCATTGTTAGCAAATAGACTTTAATTAGTCTGTTATATGGTAGAATGCCTTCAATTCATGGAAAAAAAAAAAAAAAAGGAAGGGAAACAGAATTAACAGTATCTGAATCCATGAATCCCCTGTTCCCTTTCTGTAGCAATACTGTGTGTGTGTGTGTGTGTGTGTGTGTGAGGGCATGTACAATCTTATTTAGAAAAGCATCAAAAGAAACTTTTTTAATACTACAGAAAGATGGATAACAATACTGGAAATTTTATTTTTCAGTTATGTGGTGGATAGCTTCAAAAAGTCAGAATTGACAATGATTGCTTAATTATTCAGAGACACATATTGAAAACTCAGGTAGTATACTGAGAACAAAAGGATCAAAAGGTACTTGTGAAAACTTACAGAAACATTAACTCAGTGGGCTTTGATATTTATGATAAACTTAATGCTTCGGGTATTTTCATGTAGCTTATTCCCACAGTGGTAGAGTTTCTTTTTCCAGCCTGCATCCAGCTGTTTGCAATGAATATCTTTGCTAGAGATTACCATCCATTCTGACCTCCCTTTCTGCTGCCTCCACCTCCCCCCCCCAAAAAAAAAAAAAATGATGAATATATTCAGACTAGAAATAATGTACAGTTTAAAGGGTGGTCAAACATTGGAATGGGCTTCCCAGGGAAGTGGTGAAATCTCCATCCCTGGATGAGTTTAAGAGATGTGTGGATGTAGTCTGGTGATGGGACTTGATAAGTCAGGTTAATGGTTGGACTTGATGATCTTCAAGGTCTTTTCCAACCTAAACGATTCTATGATTCTATGACTCTATGATTCTATGATTCTATTTAACCCAACCTGGCATATTTTCAAATAGGTTAGAAAACATTCAGATAAGCTGCTGCAGGTGGTAGAGGACAAATAAATAAGCCTTTTAATTTGACTGCTGTGATATTTCTCAACTATTTAGAAGCCAAGACAGTGAGGAAACTTCTTATATAAAATTCCTTTAAGTGATATGCAACATACAGTCACAGATACAAGAGAGTACCTGCTGTCATGCTTAGCGTGCTACAATTGAAAGAGCCTCTCCTGCTTGCCTTCCATCTATGTCACCTGCTAAACCTCTTGAAGCTTCATTGTATTAGCTTCATTTTTTCTTGTTTTCATCACATTTCAACTCTTCTGTTTAACCTCTGTGTTGGTTCACATATGGCCATTTCAACCTTTTACCCACCCAGTGGAATTGCCAGGAAGGCTGGGTGGGTCATGGCAAATTTCTCTCTCTAGAACCTGAGATACTGGTTGGCTCTACAACAGAAATTTGGTTTGCAATACTAACACAATTTTGAAGCAAATTTCCTGATTATTCTTTCCTTGCCAGAAGCTGGGTTTACTCTCAAAATTCTGGTGCTCACAAAACTAGATTACTTTGGGAGGAAAGTAGACTAGAAGCCCCAGACATATACCAATCATCCCCAACCCTTAATGGGCACAAGATAATTTGAAACATTGGCTAAAGAGCTTCCAGTCATACCATGGTGGAAACTTTTTGTTCAGAAGACCAGGCAAATTCTAATTCAACATAAAAGGGAAATAATAATAATAATAATAAAGATTATTTGCATAGAATTATAGCCTTCACCATTACCTCCTTTAACATACACTTGTTTCAGAGCAGATTTCCATTTGCATTTACTTGGAAATATAGGCATAACTACAACTATCCTGAGACTTTTAGGAACCTGGTCACACCTCTTTTTCTGTACCATGAGCTAATTCCAGTACTGGATGTTTTAAGCCCTGAGAGATGGTAGCTTCTTGGCCTCCTTCCAGCGATCAAACCAGGCTGGCCTGCTGAGAGTTGCCTGTGCCACTCTTTGTGAAAGCAGTGCTCAAGGACATTCCACCTGGATTGTCCCTCCGTGATGCATGGTGGTACTCCACAGTTATTACATCCCCACCTGATTTCACCCCACTCCCCTCCTTCTTTCTTTCTTTTTTTCTTTTTTTTTTTTTTAATACATACTATTATTTGCATGGTTAATGGTTAATATGACATCATTCTATTAGATCACATAGGGAACTTACAAGGTGAATACAAAATGGGAAGATCCCAGGAGGATAACAATTGCAAATAACTTCTATATAAATACTACAAAAAACTGACACAAAAACAAATATTTTCCATTTGCTTATTTTCTGGGCCATGATCTTCAGCTTCTGTTCAGCTAGTCTGAAAGCTCTCTAGATCAATGAAGTTTCTGTAAGTTTTCATAGATAGAGTATCTGAGGGACTTTTTTCGTAAGTGAAAATAAAGCAGATGGCTTTGTCCTCAATTCCTCTTTAGACAAAGCAGGGTGAGTTTTTGAATTTGTACTTTTTGCTAGCAGAACATAATTGCATGGAGTATTGGGGTTGGAAGTAAGAGAAAGACGATTTGAGAGGAAACAATTTCTAGATTGTTGTGTATGAACAAACCATTTGAGATATCTATATAAAAATTTGTAAGCCAGTAACTACAGTATACTGGTTTGAAAAAAACAAACAAACAAAAACAGTGCAAGTTACATAATGTACAAATGTATTTGTTTTTAAGCTATATATTTCTTAAACACAACATAAAATTAGAACTGCTAAGTCACCCTTATGAGGAAGCCCATATCCTGAGATGTATCAAAAGAAGCATGACCAGCCCATCGAGGGAGGTGATTCTCTTTCTACTCTGCTCTTTTGAGTTCCCACCTGGAGCACTGTGTTGAGCTCTGGGGACCCCAGCATAAGAAAGACAGGAACCTGTTAGAGCAGGTCCAGAGGAGAGTCATGAAGATGATCAAGGGGCTGGAGCACCTCTCCTATGAAAAAAGGCTGAGGGAGTTGGCATTGTTCAGCCTGGAGAAGAGAAGGGTCTGGGGAGACCCTATAGTGGCCTTCCAGTACCTAAAGGGGAAAAGCTGGGGAAAGGAAAAGCTGGGGAGGGACTCTTTGTTACTGAGAGTAGTGATAGGACAAGGAGTAAATGACTTTAAACTAAAAGAGGTTAGATTTGGATTAGAGATTTGGAAGATATTTTTTACTCAGAGAGTGGTGAGGCACTGGCACAGGCTGCCCAGAGAAGCTATGGATGCCCCATCCCTGGAAATGTTCAAAGCAACGTTGGATGGGGCTTCGAGCAACCTGGTCTAGTGGGAGGTGTCCCTGCCTATGGCAGGAGGGCTGGAATTAGATGATCTTTAAGGTCCCTTCCAAACCATTCTACGATTCTACAGTTCTATGATTTACTTATTGTATACAAAACTCAGGACCTGTAAGAGTAACAGAAGTATTGACAAGCTTCAATAACATACGTACAGGCCAATCAATTTCCAAGCTGACACAATAATATCTGAATATTCTTGCATAGCAATTCAGATTACATATACTTTATATATATATATATATTAAGCTGATTAGATGGAAGATGGAGATGTCTCCTTTAAAATATAATGTACAAATAAAGCTTAGCATCCAGGTTGTGGCTGAAATAGAGCTAATTTTCTTCGTAGTGGCTGGTATGTTGTCTTGTTTTGGATTTAGGAAGAAAATTATGCTGATCATAGAATCATGGAATGGCTCAGGTTGGAATGGACATTAAAGATCATCTAACTCCAACTTCCCTGCCATAGACAGGGATGCCACCCACTAGACCAGGCTGGCCAAGGCTCCATACAACCTGGCCTTGACCACCTCCAGGGATGGGACATCCACAACTTCTCACGACAATCTGTTCCACTGACTCATTACCTACCCTTACCGTGAAGAAATTCAACCTAATGTCTAGTCTAAATCTATCCTCTTTTAGTTTAAGACCATTCCTCCTTCTCCTATCTACCCGAGTAAAGAGTCATTCTCCATCCTTTTTATAAGACCCCTTTAAGTATTGAAAGGCTGCAATGAGGTCCCCCCAGGGCCTTCTCTTCTCCAGGCTGAACAGCCCCAGCTCTCTCAGCCTATCTTCATAGGAGAGTTGCTCCAGCCCTCTGATCATCTTTGTAGCCCTCCTCTGGACTCCCTCTAACAGGTCCACATCTTTCTTGCACTGGGACCCCCAAACATGGACACAGTGCTCCAGGTGGGGCCTCACCAGGGCAGAGTAGAGGGAGACAATCACCTCCCTCCACCTGCTGCCCACCCTTCTGTTGATGCAGCCCAGGACACAGTTGGCCTTCTGGGCTGCAAGTGCACACTGCTGGCTCACGTTGAGCTTTTTGTCCACCAGAACCCCCAAGTCTCTCTCCAGAGGGCTGCTCTCAATGAGTTCTTCTCCCAGTCTGTACTCATGTCTGGGTTTGCCCTGACCCAGCTGCAGCAGCTTGCACTTTGACTTGTTGATCCTCATTAGGTTCTAGTGGGCCCACTGCTCCTGCCTGTCCAGGTTCCTTTCAATGGCACCCCTTCCTTCTGTTGTATCAACTGCATAATTCATCTTTTTGTCATTTGCAAACTTGCTGAGGGTGCACTCAATCCCATTGTCTGTGTCATTGATGAAGATATTGAAAAGCACTGGTCCTGAGACAGATCCCTGAGGGAAATCGCTTATCACCAGTCTCCACTGGGACACAGAACCATTGACAACTACACTCTGGGTGCAGCCATCAAGCCAATTCCTTATACACTGGATGGTCCACCCTTCAAATCCATATCTTTCCAATATAGAGATTAGGATGTCGTGTGAGACCGTGTCAAAAGACTTACAGAATCCAAGTAGATGATATCGGTTGGTCTTCCCTTGTCGACTCATACAGTCACTGCATCACAGAAGGCCAGCAGATTGGTCAGGCACAATTTACCCTTGGTGAAGCCATGGTAGCTGTCCCGGATCACCTCCTTGTCCTGCATGTCCCTTAACATTGCCTCCAGGAGGTTTCGTTCCATGATCTTCCCAGGCACAGGGGTGAGGCTCACCAGTCTGTAATTCCCCAGGTCCTCCTTTCTACCCTTTTTAAAAATGGGAGTGAATTTTCCCTTTTTTCAGTCTTTGGAAGACTACACCTGACTGCCAGGACATTCCAAATATGATGGAGAGACGCTTCTTAACTACCTCAGCCAATTCTTTCAGGACCCTGGGATTCATGCCATCAGGGCCCATAGACTTGTAGTTGTTAAGTTGCAACAGGAGGTCCCGAACTTGCTCTTTGCTTACAGTGGAAGGGAGTCTGCTCCCCCAGCTCCCACCTAGAGGTTTAGGGACTCCAGAGATGTGGAAAGCCTGACCACTAGTGAAGAATGAGGCAAAGAAATTGTTAAGCACCTCTGCCTTCTCCACATCTGTTGTTACCAGTTCTCCATCTTCATTTGTCAGAGGTGCTACACTCTCCTCAGTCTTTCATTTGCAGCCTATGTACCTGTAGAACCCCTTCTTGTTATTCTTCGCATCCCTTGCCAAATTTAGTTCTGTCAGTGCCTTGTCTTTTCTGATCCCACCCTTGCACATCCAGACAGCATTTCTGTACTCTTCCCAGGGCACATGGCCTTGTTTCCATCATCTGTGCATTTCCTTCTTTTGCCTAAGTTTGACCTGTAGGACCTTGTTCAATCATACTGGTTTCCTACCTTCCCTGCTTGATTTATTACATATGGGAATAGAGAGCTCTTGCTACAAGGAAAATATCCTTAAAGAGTTGCCAGCTCTGATCAGATCCTCTGTCCCTAAGGACTGTGTCCCATGGAATCTAATCCACTAATTCTTTGAACAGCTGGAATTTGGCTCTTCTGACGTTCAGGGTCCTGACTTTGCTCTTTGCGAGGCCCATATCCCTTGAAATCACAATCCCTAAAATACACTGATGTTTTAGTTTCTGCAGAGCTGTGCTTACACATAGCTAAGGACTTTTCTGTTTCTCATACTGCTCTGCCAACAAGAAGGCTAGGGGTGCACAAGAAGCTGGGAGAGAACAGAACCAGAAGAGGTGACCCAAACTGGCCAAAGGGATGTTCCGTTCCATGTGGGGTCAGGATGAACAGTAAAACTGAGAAGGCTGGCTGGCAGGGGCTGGAAGGAGGGGAGGCACTGCAAGGGACTGGCTGGGCATTGGTTGTTGGGTGGTGAGCAATTGTGCTGTGTATCATTTGCTTTGTATTTATATTATTATTATTATTTTCCCCTCCTTTTCAGTCCTATTAAACTCTGTTTATCTCCACCTGCAAGTTTAACATTTTTTCTGATTCTTTCCCCCACCCCACTTTGGGGGAGTGAACAAATGGCTGTGTGATGCTAAGCTGCCTGCTGGAGCTAAACCACAACACTACCAGATTTCAGGTAAAAAGAAAAAACAAAACAAAACAAACAAAACAAAACAACAACAAAAAAGCAAACCTCAAAACCTGTTAACATCACCCACCACGCTTCTACATAATAAGAAGAAAATCTAAAATTCTGATTTGCTCTTAGGTCTTCCAAAAACAGTATATTAACACACCTGTCAAGATTTTCTCACCTAAACTAAAGCAAGCATTTGTACATTGCTTAATATCAATAAAACAGGTGGGTAAAAGCAAAGAAAAAAAAGTGCTTGAATTTTAAGTATTTATTTTCATTTTGTAATATATAAACAGATGTCACCCAGGTACACCTTAGTTCTTTCATTGCTTATGAGTATTCCCTAACTAAATTTTTACATCCAATTTCCTTAGCATGTGCAAATCTCCCTAATTTCTTCTTACAGACAGAGCTCTCTTAGAGCAGCTTGTAACCACCCTGTCAGTTAAGCAAATTAAGCAGGTACCTAGAATGCTGTGAAAATCATCTACGAGGACTTATATTCTCTACTGCGTATCATTTTAGTCTTTACCTGAATACAGAGAGATTTATTTTCAGATTTTTCAGTAACATTTCTGAATAGAAAGCACACACTACTCTATGTTATGAGAGGGAGTCAAGGTACAAGGGTTAAAATTCCTAATCATCTTGGCATTTTAGGAGATCTGTGAATTCCTTAGTCGTTCATGACATTTCTATAATATTTTCTGTGTTAAAAATGGAGTTCCCATTTCAGCAATACTTTCAACTTCTATATGCCTCAGCCACTCCTTCAGATGCAGATGATAACTGCATTCCAACTCCTTTAGAAAGCTCTGGCTAGAGTTGTGATAGAGTGACTATATTTTGCCCTTTCCCCTTACAGCTACTACTTCTCCCTCAAAAATGATCCTGTTTTTCAGGCATATTTTCCCTTGCTCATTTTCCTCCTTACACATTTTGTTACAAAATCTGAATTTAATAAAATCTTTCTCACTTTGTATTATCTCTTCTACAAGATTTCCCACTTCCTCGTTTTTGAACGTAAAAATTACAACATATCAATTATTCATGATAAAACACTTAAGTCATGCTGTAAGGTGTATTTGTAAAAACTAAATAAAAATAAATTAAATTAAAATAAAATAAATCAGGGATGATAGCAGTAACTTGGGGATGCAAATTCCTGTTTTCTAATTCTGTCATCACATCATAGGTTAGTGTGCAATGTAGCTGCTGCAGTGATGAATCATTCCTCAGTATCCAGTTACTTAAAAGATTAAATCAATTCTTAACTTCCCTACCTTGCCTTAGTACTGACTTAATTATTTTGAAATTTAATACTTGAAGCATTTTCATTTTTGAATATAAAGCCTTCTGAAAGTGGCATTAGTGATATCTTTTTGTTCTTTAGATAGGGATTACCCAAATGAGATACACTTCTCTTTGAGTACAGCCCTGTCAAACGTAGTCTTTGACCTTAGCTACTGGACTGGACTGCCAAAGTAATGTTGCACTTGAAGATATTTATACAGATACCTTTCTTATCCCTCTCTATAGTCCACTGTAATGTGCTTTAAAGACTGATTTTCTGGTTTTCTTTCTCTTTCCTGTTACTTGCATGATGGGTGCTGGAGCATTTCACGTAGCAGTAAACACTACCTTGTGAAGTTTCTGTGGTTATGAGCCCAAGTGACCTTATTGCCCCTTACATGTTCCAGGAATGGGGAGGTTATCATGTAATTAACCCTGATAATGTCAAAAGGAAATGCATAAATATCAAGCTTTTTACACATGACCCTAGAATAACTAGTAATAGCTCATATTAAGGTGGTACATAATGGGAAAATAAATAAATAAATAAAAGCAACCACAAAAAACTCTTTTAGCGCGTGGCTTTAATGCTTTTTGTTTTGTTTTTAGCCTACCCAATCATAAGATAAATTTTATTCAGCATGGCTAAGGACTTGGAAAATGTGAAAAATTAAAAAGAAGAAGAGCCATGTATGTTTATGCTTTGTTTCCAAATTATATTTTGGATTTACCTAATTCATTTTACTGAGTCAGTTCTGCCACTTTATTGGTGTGAAGCTGCTCCAGTAAGTAATTTGCAGAATATACTATAATGCGTTGTTTGAATATAGATGGTGTGATCTAAATCCATAATGGGCATTAGCAAAAATAATTTGTATTAAAAATGTTTTAAAATAAGATATTCTTAACACATGCATACATATATGCAACTCTCTTCATATAGGCATAACATCTTACTTTTTGAACAAGGTCATTATACCGGTATATTAAATTCCACATCACTCACTACAGCCTCTATTCAGCATCAGAAATGTTCTACTATCTAGTCCATAATGACAGCAATGGAACTAACATTAACCCATAAAAAGAAACTAACACCCACCACCTCCTCAATGTTTCTTGAATGCCCCTACTTTTTGTATTTGATGGGCTGACAAGTCATGCAGTGACAGGTTATAAACATGACAAATTATTATGTCCATCATTTCCCGGAATGACACATGCTGTGGCATAAACTATTTTAGCTGTAGAGACTGACGTTATTAACAGTTTACATGTTGTGCATTTCATTTTAATAACAAATGTAATAAAATTTTACCTTAAATATTCTAAAATATGTTTTTAAGAAATAAGTTAGTAGTATATGTGCAGGTACTGTCCTATTCTCTGTAAGAATATATGTTAATATTCCTGTCAAGGGGTTGTGGGTAAATGGTAGGATTTTTAACAATCTCATATAGTCTGTTAGAACAGTTACCAAAATTTAATAGTCACCTCGTCACCTCTGTGCTAAGGAAAGTAAATATACATGCAATGGAATGCTGCTTTTTTCTTCTCTAAGATTTTTTTTTTTACAAAGAAAAAAATCTGCTCCAGAGTTTTTTTCCTTGCCTGTGGCAAGCTGGGAAATCCTGATGCCCTACAAAATTAACACTGAGAATTTTTTTATGCCCTTAGTACTCAGCAGCTCTAAGTAACACGTCTGTTGTACAATAGAGTACCTAGCCCTTCTTTTCTTACAGACATCAGCTTACTTTGAGCTGGTTTTGATAAAAGATGTTTTTATTTCCATGTAAGGATAGACAATATAAGTAGCTTCAATATAAGGGCTCTTAATAGCCAACACCTCTCCTTAATTTCATCCAGTTTTGAATTCATCAAGACTTTTGAAAAGAGGCCAATGGGAATTCAAGAGGATACAATTTTTTTTAGGATCATTTTGGTAAGTGGTCTCTGTGTGATGGTAGATCTTTTGAAATATTGGTTTGACATAAAAAGTCATGTAAAAATTCAGGAGTTGGACTCAATTAATTTTTTGGGTCCCTTCCCAGTTGAGATATTCTATGATTCTATGTCTGTAAATCATTACCATTTAATTAGGAAGGATAAAAATAACCAGCAGAGAATTTATTGTTCCACAATTTACTTTCCCTGTATGTTAGCAAATCTATTATAAAGTTTCCACTATATGATTTCTTTACAACATTTTCCAAAATATTCTTCTGGAGAATGAAGAGTGCTCTGAGTTGCATGAATACTCTAAACAAAACTTCCTGTACACGGAATAAAATTAATACTGCACTCATAATTGTAAACATAGTGTCCCTGAAATTGCATGAATATGATTCTAATCTACTTGGGGCACAGAAACATATTACATGTAATAAATGTCTGATCAAAACAGATTATCATCAGCATATTCTGCAAAAAGTAACAGTCAAACAAATACAAACAAAAATTATGAAGCCCAAAATCCTTTTCACAATTATTTCTCCCATATTTATGTATAGACATAATCCCATTTTAGCAAGAAGTGATTTAAAAGCAGTAGCCTGATAAATCTTTTGCAGTACCTGAAGCTAAATTTATTATCTTTTCTTTAAACTTTAAAAGTTAAACAATGTGCATCTTATGAGTTTTAAACCCTTTATTTAGAATATGAGTATCCCCTCCTCTTCTGGAAACATTAGGGAGAAGTTCTTGCACACTGTTTTTCTTCACAGTAGTAGTAACTCTTTACTGCAATATCATTTTTACAAATAATTGCTTTTGGAAAGTATCATTTTTTATCTTGCCTAAACATGTCCCAGATAAATCTATAAAAGTAGAAAATGTTACTATTCTGCTTTCCCATTCCTCCAATCGAATAACACTATATTCCTGAGTACATTTCAGGCATTTGCCCTGCTTTTGCAGCGTAGCTCTAAGGTGAAAGAAGAATAAATACCAACTTTAAACATGAGCACAAGACCAACACATCTGTTCTGACTTTCTTTGCCTTGGATCCTACCTCTGACAAATAAACATGATGTTTACAGATGATGTCCTGACTGCCTATATACTTGCTCAAGTATCACAGTGTCATTTGTATGCTGACTGTAGCTGCCAGGGCTAAAAAAACGTAGGTTAGAAGTTCAGCCTGCATTCTGTTGCTTGAAAAACATGAAAGCCAATGTTCTCAAATATGTGCCTAAAATTAGGCAGCAACTAGTATGACTTCTGTAAATGTTGGCACTGGCTCATTTCAGAGGAAGAATCAAATGCTCAAGACCTGTAAAAATTAGGCCACTTGGTTTAGATCTAGCCTACATGGTGGGATTTTGTTTGTATGCTTTTATAAAGACTTGTCTTTGTACAGTAAATGATCCTGCATATGTAGACCTGTTGATACTTCCATTACATGATTAGAAAAATATTAATCTATGGGAAAGCAATCCTCAAGAGATTGTCCCTGTACTTGTAAGAAATGTTATCATTATTACCTTCTGCATTTACTGGCATGAAATCAAAATATATCAGACACTATCTATGTCTGTCAAGTATATATTTGAAATAGTCTTTATTTTATCTCCAAATGATTGACAGAATATTTTTTTAAATATTTTAATATGTACTGTTATATGTGAAATTATTTTACACTTATGGTTTTGATCTGAAAATACAGTACATCCTGTACTTATCCGTAGTTTTTCATAATAAATAATAAAACAGAAAGCTAAGATTTTAAAGTGGATGCCTAAAGGTTGCAGTAGCCTATTATGTGTAACAAGACAAAGGTCCTTTCACGCTGTTATGTAAACTTAGCCTTCTTACGCTATATAGGACACTGATTCTGATATACTGTGGCAATTTTGTTTTTTATTTGCACTGGGGAAATACTAACCCTCTTTTGTAAGACTAATAATATAAAATTGAAGAACTATGTTTTCCAGTTTAGGAGACTTAAGAAAACAACTGAGATACACACATACAACTTTCTATATCTTAAAAATATTTAGGTTTTAAAACTGTAATCTCATTATGAAGAGTAAAAAGCTAAAAAGCTTGATTACAACTTTTACTTCCAAGATGTACAGGATACTGTGAAAGAAATTCCAGCACCGACATTAATACAAGTCATCTAACTAATGCTTTTGAAGGGGTATATAATAATTGGATGTTACAGACACTCACCGAGGTGATCGGCTCCGGGGCAATCTCGGCATGTGAGGGGTCTTTTCCTGCGTCGAGGCAGCCAAATGTGCTGCAACGGCCTGGCAACCCTTGCAAGAGCGGGCGGCGAGGCGTGGGCGGAGCCAGCAGCAGGTCCGATCCCTGCCTCCGTTCAGAGGCAGCCCCTAGGGAGCGCGGCGACCAGGATGGGCAAACAGGGCAGGCCACGGCAGTCAGGGTGGGGGCGGCAGTGCGCATGGGCAGTTTGCGCTTGGAGAGGGCAGAGCGTCCCTCCCCGCTCAAGAGAGCAGCTCACCTACCGGCTGCCTACCTGTAGATAAACCGCCAATGTCTACACTAGACAGAAAGCTCTTTCTAGAAAGTCTGTGGCCAACCAGACTGAGCGCCCGCTCAAAAATGCGGCAGTTCAGGTCTCTGGATGCAGGGAGTGCCTGAGCCTGTTGCTGACATCTGAGGGCAGCAGAGACACCCTGTGTGTGAGGTGTGAGCAGGTGGATGACCTGCTCAGCCTGGTGGCAGAGCTCAAGGAGGAGGTGGAGAGGTTGAGGGCCATCAGGGAGTGTGAGCGGGAGATAGACAGGTGGAGCAACTCCCTGTCAGGCCTGAAGGCAAGGCACTGGGGTGAGACACCCCAAACAGGGGTGGACCCCCTGACCTGTTGCTGTCAGGCAGAGGGAGGGGACCTAGGAGACGAAGAGGAATGGAAACAGGTCCCTGCTTGACGTCGCAGGCAACCCCCCTCCCTACCGGCCCTGCCTCCCCAGGTGCCCATACACGACAGGTTTGAGGCCCTGGAGCTTGAGAGACTGGTGGGTGAGGATGAGGTGAAAAGTCTACCCAGGAGGATGCCTAGGGCGAGGAAGTCGACTCCACGCCTCAAGACTGCCTCCACTAAGAAAGAAAGAAGGGTAATTGTTGTAGGCGACTCTGTTCTCAGGGGAACAGAGGGCCCTATTTGTCGGCCTGACCCTAACTGTAGGGAAGTCTGCTGCCTCCCTGGGGCCCGGGTCAGGGACATTACCAGAAAGCTTCCTAACCTGGTTCGCCCCTCTAACTACTATCCTCTTTTGACAGTCCAGGCTGGCAGTGATAAAGTTGCTGAGAGAAGCCTGAAGGCTATCAAACGGGACTTTAGGGGACTGGGATGATTAGTAGATGGAGCGGGAGTACAGGTCATGCTTTCCTCCATCCCTACAGTGGCAGGGAGGGGTACAGAGAGGACTCGGAAAGCCCACCTGATAAACACGTGGCTTAGAGGCTGGTGCCAACAAAGAAATTTTGTGTTTTTTTGACCACGGGAGGCTTTGCTCGTTACCTGGTCTGATAGCTACAGACGGTTCCCACCTATCTCTAAGGGGAAAATGGATTCTAGCCCAGGAGCTGGCAGGGCTCATTGAGAGGGCTTTAAACTAGGTAAGAAGGGGGTTGGAGATGAAATGAGGCTTCTTACAGATGAGCCTGGGCGAACAATGTCAGGGCCGGGGGAGGGGGCAATGACCCAACCGCAGTGCGTCTACACTAATGCACGCAGCATGGGCAACAAACAGGAGGAGCTGGAAGCCATCATGCAGCAGGCTGGCTATGACTTGGTTGCCATCACTGAAACATGGTGGGACCACTCCCATGACTGGAGTGCTGCAATGACTGGCTATAGGCTCTTCTGAAGGGACAGGCAGCACAGAAGGGGTGGTGGTGTGGCTCTCTATATTAGAGAGTGTTTTGATGTTGTGGAACTCGAGACTGGGAATGATAAAGTTGAGTCCCTATGGGTTAGGATCAGCAGGAAGGCCAACAAGGCAAGCATCCTGGTGGGGGTCTGTTATAGACTGCCAAACCAGGATGAGGAGATGGATAAGGCGTTCTACAAGCAGCTGGCAGAGGTTCCTCAATCACCAGCACTTGTTCTCATGGGGGACTTTGACTTGTGGGGGAAATACAATACAGCTCAGAGGAAGCAGTCTAGGAGGTTTCTGGAGAGCATGGAAGATAGCTTCCTGACACAGCTGGTTAGAGAGCCTACGAGGGGAGGTGCCCCGCTAGACCTTCTGTTCACAAATAGAGAAGGACTGGTGGGAGATGTGGTGGTTGGGAGCTGCCTTGGGCAGAGTGACCACGAAATGGTAGAGTTCTCTGTTCTTGGGGAAGTCAGGAGGGGGACCAGTAAAGCTGCTGTCTTGGACTTCCGGAGGGCAAACTTTGAGCTGTTCAGGACACTGGTTGGCAGAGTCCCATGGGAGGCAGTCCTGAAGGGCAGAGGAGTCCAGGAAGGCTGGGCACTCTTCAAGAAGGAAGTCTTAAAGGCACAGGAGCAGACTGTCCCCATGTGCCCAAAGACAAGCCAGCGCGGAAAAAGACCGGCCTGGCTGAACAGAGAGCTGTGGCTAGAGCTCAGGAAGAAAAAGAGGATTTATGACCTTTGGAAAAGAGGGCGGGCCACTCAGGAGGAGTATAAGGATGTTGTAAGGATGTGCGGGGACAAAATTAGAAAGGCCAAAGCTCATCTGGAGCTCAATCTAGCTATTGCTGTTAAAGATAACAAAAAATATTTTTATAAATACATAAACACTAAAAGGAAGACTAAGGAGAATCTCCATCCTTTACTGGATGCGGGGGGGGGGAACTTAATGACAAGAGATGAGGAAAAGGCTGAGGTGCTTAATGCCTTCTTTGCCTCAGTCTTTAGCGGCAAGACCAGTTGTTCTCTGGGTACCCAACCCCTGAGCTGGTGGAAGGAGGCAGGGAGCAGAATGTGGCCCTCATAATCCATGAGGAAATGGTTGGCGACCTGCTACAGCACTTGGATGTACACAAGTCGATGGGGCCAGATGGGATCCACCCAAGGGTACTGAGAGAACTGGCGGAAGAGCTAGCCAGCCTCTTTCCATCATTTATCAGCAGTCCTGGCTATCAGGGGAGGTCCCAGTCGACTGGTGGCTAGCAAACGTGACGCCCATCTACACAAGGGGCTGGAGGGTAGACCCAGGAAACTATAGGCCTGTCAGTCTGACGTCAGTGCCAGGGAAGCTCATGGGGCAGATTATCTTGAGTGTCATCACATGGCACTTGCAGGGCCACCAGGCTATCAGGTCCAGTCAGCATGGGTTTATGAAAGGCAGGTCCTGCTTGACGAACCGGATCTCCTTCTATGACAAAGTGACGCGCTTAGTGGATGAGGGAAAGGCTGTGGATGTGGTCTACCTTGACTTCAGTAAGGCTTTTGACACCATTTCCCACAGCATTCTCCTCGAGAAACTGGCTGCTCTTGGCTTGGACTGGCGTACATTTCGTTGGGTTAGAAACTGGCTGGATAGCTGGGCCCAAAGAGTCGTGGTGAATGGAGTTAAATGCAGCTGGGGGCCGATCACTAGTGTAGTACCCCAGGGCTCAGTACTAGGGCCAGGGCAAGTTCTCTTTAATATCTTTATCGATGATCTGGATGAGGGGATCGAGTGCACCCCCAGTAAGTTTACAGACGACACCAAGGTAGGTGCGTGTGTCGATCGGCTCAAGGGTAGGAAGGCTCTGCAGGAGGATCTGGATAGGCTGGACCGATGGTCTGAGGCCAGCTGTGTGAAGTTCAACAAGGCCAAGTGCCGGGTCCTGCACCTGGGGCACAACAACCCCAAGCAGCGCTACAGGCTGGGAGATGAGTAGTTGGAAAGCTGCCTGGCAGAGAAGGACCTGGGAGTATTGGTTGATAGTCGGCTGAATATGAGCCAGCAGTGTGCTCAGGTGGCCAAGAAGGCCAACAGCATCCTGGCTTGTATAAGAAACAGTGTGGGCAGCAGGTCTAGGGAGGTGATTGTCCCCCTGTACTCGGCTCTGGTGAGGCCGCACCTCGAGTACTGTGTTCAGTTTTGTGTCCCTCTCTACAAGAAGGACATGGAGGTGCTCGAGCGAGTCCAGAGAAGGGCAACGAAGCTGGTGAGAGGTCTGGAGAACAAGTCTTATGAGGAGCGGCTGAGGGAGCTGAGGTTGTTTAGCCTGGAGAAGAGGAGGCTCAGGGGAGACCTTATCGCACTCTAAAGATACCTGAAAGGAGGCTATAGTGAGGTGGGTGTTGGTCTATTCTCCCACGTGCCTGGTCACAGGACGAGGGGGAATGGGCTAAGGTTGCGCCAGGGGAGGTTTAGGTTGGATATTAGGAAGAACTTCTTTACAGAAGGGGTTGTTAGGCACTGGAATGGGCTGCCCAGGGAAGTGGTGGAGTCACCATCCCTGGAGGTCTTTAAAAGACGTTTAGATGTAGAGCTTAGTGATATAGTTTAGTGGAGGACTTGTTAGTGTTAGGTCAGAGGTTGGACTAGGTGATCTTGTAGGTCTCTTCCAACCTAGATGATTCTATTAAAATATATATATAATGGATCTTTAAATTTAAAATAGTTGGACTATTGGTTTTTAATGAAAATCTGTCTCTGAAGTTTCATTGCTGACAGAGTTATAATCAAACAGAGCTGGATAAGGGAGAGAGTCCAAATAGGAGCAAATCCAAGTAGGAATTAAGATATTATAAAGTGAGCAGTAAACTTGTATGTATTTTCCATGGCTACCTTTGTATGAAATGGATTATTATCTATTGCTGTGTTACAGTAATATCTGATTGAACACTTGCTCCTTACTTTCTGGTACTGTAGAATCATAGTAAAATTTGGAATAAATTACATTGCTCAATTTTAGTTCTTGATTTGCCAGATTGAATGTCAGAGTCTCCAGTGGCTCTTGGCACATTGGGGTTCCTCAGAATCTTCACTGCTGCAATCAGAACAGAAATTGCAGCTGGTCTAAATGGCCAGGAACTTGGAGATGAAGGTGTGCTAGAGAAAGGTTAGTTAACCTTTCTTTCACACTTTCGTTTTGCTCTTACCATTGCAAGACTGGACGACAATCTGTAAAGGAGCTCCATGAACATTTTTCCCAGTGCATGTGAAAATTATAATTGTTTTCCTCTGTTTTTACCTTCACAAATGAGATTTTAGCTTTGAATCTGGTCTGCCATACTTTTTGAGACATTATTTTCTTCCCCGTAGGTAATAGACCAAGGCATCTCAGGACAGCTCTCAATTATACAGAAGGATTTAATGCTTAAGTTAAAAGCAGGATCAGACCTGAAGACTGTTCATCTAAAACTACAGCAGCTTAGTCAGCTCATATTGGCAAAAACAACACAGATTTGCAAATAAACAAATATAATGACAAAGGGCCTAAAGTTTAACAGGTGTCTGACAGTTTTACTAATGCTTGATTACTTGGATGTTAGAAACCGCAACTGTGCCAGAAAAGCCTAGAGAAGAAACAGAAGCCAACATTATGGCTTGTTTGCTCTTGCCAGGAAGAATTGCTGTTATTATTAACTGATACAGCAATCACAACACACTGAGAGCTTACGTTTCAGGGATATGGGGCAATTCTTTCAAAATTAGCTAGCTAGGAATCTAGTTTGTATTGATTATTCTTGCAAAATAACTTTTAAACTTAATAGTTAGCAGGCAGTTGGGGAAAGTAAGAATAGCCTACTAAACAAAAAATATCATGAAGCAGGTGTAGGACAAACAACAGCAAATTTCACACAGAATGACAAAGGATGATTGAGATTGGAGACCAGCTAGAGCAGATTGCCCAGTGGAATGTTAAAAATCTCCAAGGATGGAGACTCCACAACTCCACTGAGCAATCTGCTCCAATGTTTGATCATGCCCACAATAAAAAAGTGTTTCCTTATGGGTAAATAGAATGTCATCTTTCAGTTTATCCCCATTGTCTCTTGTCCCGTCACTGGACAACACTGAGAAGATCCTGGCTCTGTCTTCTTTACTCTTTCCTATCAGGTATTTACATGTATTGATGAGATCCCCAGTGCCTTCTGCAGGCTGAACAGTCCCAGCTCTCTCAAACTCTCCTCACAGGAAAGTCACCAAATAGCCTCTAGTCACCAAATAATCTTTGTGACACTTTGTTGAACTTGCTCCAGTAAGACTGTCTTGTACTGGTGAAGCCCAGACCTGGATCCAAAACTCCAGGTGTGTCTCACCAGGGCTGAGCAGAGAAGAAGGATCACCCACCTTGACTTGCTCTCAGGGCTCTGCATAATGCAGCCATTGTCCTTCTTTGCCTCTATGGTGCATCCTCAGCTTGGTGTCTACCAGGACCCCCAGATCTGTCCTGCCAAGTTTCTTTCACAGGGGTCATCCCCCTGTGTGTACTGTTGCCTGGGGTTATTCCTCCCCCATGGGCTGAACTCGATGAGGTGCCTTTTAACCCCTTTCTCCAGCCTGTCAAGGTCCTTTGAATGGCAGCACATCCATCTGGTCTATCAATGAATCCTCCTAGTTTTGTATCATCTGCAATACTGCTGAGGATGCACTCTGTCCTATTGTCTAAAGTGTTAATGAAGATGTTAAATAGCATGAGCCTCAGTATTGGCCTCTGGGGGGTTCCATAAGAGACTGGCCTCCAGCTGGACTTTGTACCACTCATCGCAGTCCTCTGAGCCTGACACTTTAGTCATTTTCAGTTCACCTGCCTGTCTGTTTATCTAGTCCTTATTTCATTACTTTGGCTATCAAAATGTTATTGGAGACAGTGAGAAAATCCTTACTAAAGTCAAAATAAAATCTGCTGCTCTCCCCTCATCCACTAGTAACCTCATTGTAGCTGGCTCTCAGGTTGGTCTGTCTTTGCTATATTTTATTACTAGCAACAACCAACATTTCTCTGAAAGACTTTACATCTGTACTTTGTATTTGAGAAGGCAATTTCCTTTTAAAAGAAAAAAAAAAAAAAAGATGAATTCTCAGTAGACCAGCTCAAGGCAGAATGAGCAGCAAAGGAAAAGGCGAAGTCCTGGAATCAAAAAATAAAGGGAAACATGTTGTATGCACAGTCACAGAATAGGTAAAAAGAGACAATGCTGAAGAATTAGAGTGGAGCTATAAATTACTCAAAGCTTGAAAAATAGAAACTGAGGAGCCTGAACATGACACAGTCTCTGTGAGGGAGTCTTAAAGAAAGTATAAGGAAAAACCAAATCTGATCAAAACAGCAATAAGAAAGTGACAGCCAGTAGCATTAAAATGGATTGAAAGGAGGGAAGATGTGTAGCAGTGAGTTCAGCTAGGAATAGACTGTAACAATCAGTAATAAAAAGATAAGAAGTACTTGGACAGATTTTTGGCTTTGGAGTGGATGAACAAGCAGCTTATGTGGATGTGGAAGGAAAAAAGACAAGATCTAACAAATCGTGGTGAACTGGGAGGAAGAAAAGTAGATGAAAGTAACAGAAAGGATTGCATGGCTGGAAACTTTGTGAGGCTGAGGGTAATGACAGATGAGAGGGCAGAGGAATGCATTAGCACTATTCTAGTCACAAAAAAACTGATTACACACAGATGTCTTTCAGGAATAATCCATAGAAATGCCTGATATATTTGCTTGAACACCATCTTTCAGCTTACGGGCATTCTAATGCTCCAGCTCCTGATCATTTTTTCTTCACAGTGAAGCCACTTCTTATTTTTAAACTGTATTGCTTTGTAAAAAATAATATTTTCCTAAGAATGTATTATGTAAGACTTAGAAAATGTCACATTGTCTCAGCATAATGTTCAAATAAGCCTCACAACAGCTATTAAATATAATGCTAACCTATTTTCTAAATTCACCATATTGGTTGTAAACATTCTTTGTTCCATGAAGGATGTTTATCCCTGGAAATTTTAGAACAAGATAATTTTCTAAATTAAATAAACAACTGTAGGTTTGAGAGAGAATAAAGGTTTTATAAACAATAATTAAATTCCCAAAATCTGCTGTTATCACAGATTATCATTTATCTGGGAGACTAGGGAAAACCTAATAAAGACTCTCCAGAGGTACACTTTCCAGGTGTTCTAGTGAACATGTTTTTTGATGAATAATGTTAATGCTTAAATCTTCAAGTGTTGGTTATATTTGGGGATCGATGTTATACTTGTCTAAACTTACATTCTTCTGGTGATAGCACATATTACTACTGGATGTGTGTACTTTTCATTTCGTATATGTTTGGTACATACAGAGTAAGAAATTCATGTTGACCTGCCAAAATGTTGTAATGCTGAGATAAGCTAGAGGTAGTGAATATTTTCCACCAAATTTGTCTGCAAGCTCTGGGAGAACCTGAAAAAATGAATTAAAGTAATACTAGATGTTGATCACTAATGTAGACAGGGCTATCCCTCTTTCCCTTAGACTGATGGACAGACAGTTGGACAGAAGGATGATATTACCAAGGGTAAAAATTAGCCAGGTTTCTGATTTCAGGTATCTTACTCTGCTACATAAATGGGACAGGACAGTTTGAAAATACTTTGGTGTTGGTATCAAAGATAGATGTCCAAAGTGTAGTAATAACACAGTAGTAATTCTTGTAGTAACACAGGACTTAGTTTTATTTTTCCTTTGGTACTAGCCTTAAGTATGGCCTTCTTACTATTGAATTCTTACTCCTTTCTTGGAATACATTCTATTCTTTTAACCAATACATTACTTCCTGAGGCCTAATGAAAAACAAGTGGAATGATGTTCTACAGTAGGAAAGGTAATATTCATTTCTCTACTAACCATACCTTCATAAGCAAGTAGACAGGACAAATTCCCAAAGCTTCTCGAGTCTCAGCACCTCTTGCTTTTGGTAAGTATATTAATGTTCATTTTGGGGACTTAAAAAGAATGACCAGTTAACCATGTTGTTCACCACACCGGGGGAAAAAATGTTATGATATTATAGGGTATATACAGTTGGCTTTGCTAGCTATTCTTCTAATTATCCCTTTAAAATATATACTGTGACGTACGAAATTTCTTAAAATAATTAAGAGTTTATTATGTGACAATCACTTTAATACTTATGAAACAGACATACACATCTCTTTTCTGATGGCTTCCTTAGGTTTGTCATACCTCAGATTTCAAAGTAGAGAAAACCATTGTGAAAGCTATGTATCTATTTATATGTATATATATTTTATATGAAAAACAAACTGAAATATTTTCATAGAAAATATAAAAGAATCTTGTTATAAACATTCTTGTTTCTGCAAAAATTTGATGGAAACAATCCTTACTTATCAAATTATTTCCATTTAAAATACATATCAAATTATGTTTTCACTGAAAATTGACAAACTAGATTTTTTTCAATTCTTAACAGGAACTTTTATCAAAAGGGTTTCATTGAAAAAGTGATAAAAATTTAGCAAAATGCATGTGACAATTCAAATCAACAAAGGGATGATACAGGATTTGAAAAAGTTTTTAATAGGCATATCAGAGTCATGCCTTTAAGATATAAGAATCATAAAGTGTATACAGAAATTGTACTGTACAGTTATAGACCAAAAAGATAGTTGTTTTTCTGAAGAATTTGAAAGATAAGGAATCAGTTTATTAAACAGATTGAATAAATCCATTATTGGGGAGAATTAATTGCATCAAAGGAGTAGAACTATATACAGGATTAAAATATAGTATGCATTTTGTTATGTTGTATTAGGCAAATAAGATAAATGCAAAGAAAGATTCCTTTAATTTTGGTGCTTAAAAGATGTGGGGGTGGCCTGAATTGTATCTGAGATGAGGTTATGTCTACATAGACTTTAAAAACAACATTTTATTTTATTTTTATTACCTGTATTAAATTCTGATGCTGTCCTCTTTCCTTTTACACAGAAGGAAGAAAGAGGCAACACTTGTTTCTGTTGCAGTATGAGGAGACATATTGAAGCAGTGCAGTGAGGTAGAAAATACATAACAGATAAATGATTTTTTTAAGAAACCTTGGAAACAATGCAATGGAGGACAAGTAGTGTTTTCATGAGAATGATACAATTGATAAAGTTGTCTAGGAGGTATAAAAGGGCAGGGGTTCTGGGTTCTTGGGAGCAAGGGTAGAAATAGGACTCTTTAAAGGATGTTCAATTTGCTAAGAATTTCTGTGAAAATGAAAAACAGTGAAGCACTTTGAGATGAAATCAAAAAAGATTTTTATTCTTTTTTTCCCTGAGGAAGTAATGTAAAATATTTCACAAGAAACAATAAAGTCTTATCTGCTCAGCAGTGCAGCTATCAGATTGTGTATGTAGGTATTATGTAGTAACCTATACAAATATTTACTCCTCTTCTTTAAAGAGAAATTTTAGTTTATCTTCTCATACAGTATTCATACATGTTCTATGTTCACATTACTACCATCCACATTCCCTTAGAGGTTTTCAGTCACTGGTTTTCAGTCACTTTATTAGTGGTATTGGGTAGGTTCTGACAAAAATATATTATTATAACCATCATCAATTTGGAATCTATTTCTGAAAATATTTTGAAATATATGCTTGTCCTTTTGTTTACTCATTTGTTGTAAAGATGATATTCACTTTTTTAGCATGAGAAACACCAGTGAAGAAAATTTTGGGACAGATAGCTGTTGATACTTTCAGTTTTGAAAATCCATCTGATGTACATTACTGGGACACTTCAGACTTTGGAAATCACATGCTGGTTAAGGAATTCATTTCATCTTACAATGAAAGTAAATAGCAATAGGGACATTTTGGAAATATACTGTACTTAAAAGGCGGATTATCCATTTTATTTACTAGATCCTGAATGCTTGCAGATGCACTGCAGAATGCAGATGCACTGGATTGAGGGTTGACCAAAGTCCAACTCTTTATCAAGAAGGAGCAAAACTTATCTACCAGAAACATGAAAATAAGGTAAGCAAAGCTCTTAATTTTTCCAGTTTTCCTTTGAAAGTTTCCTCTCTGTATAGTCTTCTTACTGGATTCTGATTTCCCACATAGTGGTTGTAAATTCAATGAAGTTACCTCCAGTATATGTTAGTAAAGGTAAAATCATACTCGTACAAAATTTTTGATACTTTATTTCATTTGTATTAAAATTCTGTTCTGAAGAAGTGTCTTGCTAAGCTGCCTAAAACACATATATAATTCTATTAGCAAAACACTTCACCATGTACTTAAATTTAGGTTTATGACTAAGTCTGTTTTCATTAGCAAGGCCTTTATATAGAAAATATTTGGTATAATTTTCTGACTGTTGTTCAGCAAGTGAAAAGTGGACAACTAAAATCCAAAAAGTTTTAGAACATAATGAGAAAGAATTATTCTTTCAACTACTGTTAATGAACACAGGTTTTATTTCCATTAATTCGAATAATATATTTTCTTTATTAATAATAGCGGGTTTACAGATACCTGTGTTTCTAGATCTTTCAAAAAGTTTTGCTTTCTTATGGAACCTCCATGATTTAGGGACAAATAGAGGTAAAATAGCAAGTGTTCATCAGCTTTTTCTAATTAATTTACTGACAAGACATACTAAAATGGTAGACAGACTCAACTAGAGACTAAACCGAGACTGTCTGAAAAGCGAGTATGTTGATCAGTATTTGTTACAAATTAAAAGAATGAAAAACACCTACTGGGCTTCTAAAGAAGTGGCAGTAGGAGGGGAGGGGAGCGGAGAGGAGGGTTTCTAACCCAGACGGAATATGTACTAGGAAACAAAAACGAAAACAAAAACAACAAAAAAATCAGCATATAGATATAATTTTAGGTTATTTTTCTAGGCTACATCTTGTTTGTTTCTCATTTAAAGCATTATATGTGGGCTTATTATATGTCCATGTTAGCGGGCAAATAAGGTTCTTTACAATCTTTATAAAGACCTACAAATGTTTTTGTTTTTTTTTTTTCTTTCCTGTTTACTTACTTATTTTTCAAAACAATCTGTTCAATAAACAAAATATAATATATGCAAGACTGGCATTGTTTTGCTTTTTAATACAACTTTATAGAATTTTGTTTGATAGGCATACTAAATTCTTCTGGGGTGTTAATATTTCTAAGATTGATAGACTGACTAGACTCAAGCAATAGTTCCTCTCCCCTAGGGCTATTTAACTTCTGTTGAGGGCTCTCTGTTCTTACTTTAAATATTTTATGTGCAGACTCTTTAATGAATACAATTTAAGTAATGTGTTGTGTTTCATGCTGAACCAGTGAATACCATAAGGAAAAACACTCAGTCATGCTGATTTATTACACTGTTGGTTTTAAAAAATATCTCTCTCTCCGAATGCATGCTAAGAATTTTTCTGTGAAAGCAAGCAAACCATTAGATAATTTAAGACGTATGTAATGAGAAAAAAAAAAAAAAAAGGAAAAAAAGGAAAAAAGGTCTCCAAAACTGTATTGTTTGGCAGTGACAGTGAAAATGTATTTTGAATCACCTTCTACTCAATAAATAATAATAATAAAAAAAAGAATATCATGTTGACTTGCCCAACCTGCGTGAAGAAACTTGCAGTAACAACTCTTCTCTAATTAGCCTGTGCAAATTAAAAGGTGAAGTTACAGTAATATTCCAGCAGTCACAGAAAGAACAGACTGATGTTTTTCATCCAAGCATTTGGTTGGGCTGCACCTGTGTGCTGTGATTGGGCAAATTTTTATAAGCCTGTTAAGAGTATCACAAAAGGTCTTGGACAAACTGCCTGCAAGGAGGAGAATTTAAATCCCTAGTCAATATTTGCTTCATTCAAGGAGTTTGGGGAAATCCATTTTATTTTTAAGTCCATAACAAGATTTCATGTTACACGAACCTCTAAAGAATGGACAATTTATTTACTTGTAAAATAATTTAGGAAAATATTAATTATGGTCTGTCTTTTTAAAATTAGATCAAGTTTAGTCCTTTTATACAATGTCCTAATAACACTTATTTTTAAACATGGGATTTTCTAAGACAGACATCCACAGACATGCTTCTTGGAGTCCTTTGTTTTACAAAAAAATGGGCCAAAATCTGTAGAGCTGGGGAAATGGAGTTTATCATGTGGGCATATCTAAACATATCACCGTGTGTTTGCATAGTTTAATCCTATGTTAGCAATAGGAATCAAATTAAAATCAGATCTTATAATTAATCATAACTTCACAAAAATAGTTTTTCATAAAGACATGCTTACTTCACTTACTTTGTAATGCTATCCACTTGCAAAGTAAATATATTTAATATTAATATTAATTATACTTAATAACAAGTTCTTATTTTATCTGTTTTTAAAGTGTGTAATATCTCAGACATATTATATTGGAATATAAACCAGAGAAACAAATTCAGCTCTTATGTTGATCTTATCAAATACAGACAGCAGAGGACCTGAAATCTGGAATTCTATTTTTCTTTATGAGCAAATACAAAATACTCAGTGAACATTTCATTGAACATACTCAGTGAAAGGTTGGACTTTGTGCTTAGGTACATGGTTTATGGGTGACATGTAGTAGGGTGATGGCTGGACCAGATCATCTTGGAGGTCTTTTCTAACTTTAATGATTCTATGATCCTATGATTTCAAATGCAGATTGGACATGACAATGTTAAAACATTATATTAATGACACAATTGTGTCTGTGTTCAGAAATTTGAAACCATTTTATATTAGCTGGCTTAAGTTACATGATATACATGTTGCATATCTAAAAGCTTAACATCAGTATTAGCAATGTCATTCTGTTGCAATTCTTCTGTATTTTGTAAAGCTATCTTGCTTTATATATCCTAAATCAGTGATGTAGTTAGTGACCAAATAGAAGGAACATTTACCATTGAATTCTTGGACAACGTATTCCAAAAGCCAAGTAAATTCTTCAATATGATTAAAATGCGGGCTAATTCTTTGTTTTATAATTTTATATCTTGATTTTCATAACTAATGCTTTAACTGATTAGCACACTAGAAACACACTCATTGCACAGGTAAAATAATCATTACTATCTGGACATAATTAGTGGCACAGTACTGACAGTAATACCATTTACGACTATTGTAATGATATTTTACAAGTTCATTTTGCTTCATTATGCAGTAGAATATTTGCCTTTACAGTTGTATTAAGTTCATTTAAAAAATCATGTGTTGTAGCAAGATATTTAACACTGACACAGCTTCACTTAATATGTGCTAACCTGCTTTTGTTCCCATCTTATGCATATTTGTTAAAGGATATCAACTGTTACTGTTTCTTTCAGTACATGTAGTTGTTTTCTAAATGCATTTTAGTGTGTATTTAAATCCGTTATTATATATGTATGCAATACTACACTAAGCTGCTATTTTTTTATTTTTTTTTTCTAGAGTCTTGTCAGGCACGTTTAAATCAGCCTAATTGCTCAGTGAACATCATCTTCCACCCTCATTCATTTTAATGCACTTTTAATAAAGACAGACATTTTATTTAAAAAAAAAAAAAAAAAACCAACCTCATGGAATATATAATTTGACAGATTATGTGAAATTTTTGGTATAAATGCATGAACATTTGTTAAAATTGCTTTAGCATCTGTGGGTTCTCACGTATTAGTTTTATAATAAAAATGAATTAAAAAATAAGAGACAGAAGACTGGAAGCATTCCAATGTGACCTATATTGGTATAGTATCATAGATTATAGCAATGGTTCAAGGTCTTCAGTCAAGTTAGTTGCTTAGCATTAAGGAGGAAGCAACAGATATGATTTTGAAAAAGCTTTCATAACTTTTTATTCTATTGCTGTTATTTAATTAGGACAAGTCAGTCATGCTATTTGGGTATTTCATTATTTCCATTTTCTTACATGTATTTCGTTTAAGCATACCAAATTTCCATGTCTTTAGTAATAGCTAAAGCACTGTGCCAAGGCATGTAGTCTTCTGCACCAACAGGAACAGGACAGGCAGGCAGAGATCTTTGTTCTCTTCCAGAAGATGGAAGTCTTATTATGCTTAATTCTTAAATAATATAAAGAAGGCTGTGAAAATGCTGGAGGTTTCTTTCTGAGAAATCTTTGATAACCAGAATAGCCTTCTGGAATACCACCAGTATAAACGCAAGGGTAAGCTGAAAGTCAGAGTCCCAACAACATTTTCCCAAGAAGAGTGGAAACACAAATGACACAACGTAACAGCCTTTGAACTTCATTTTAGATTGCCTTTATATTAGACTGCTGCGAGAGTCATCACCTAAATTTTCCAGTGCTTATCTGAAGTAGTACTTTGATGGGGAATAGGAGTAGCAAATGAAACAAAAATCTAAATCTAAGGAAGGTCGAAGGTAGAAAGGGTTCTAAAAAATAAAATAAAATAAAATAAACAGTTCCTTTAACAGATTCCCCCAAGTTATCAGTGCAACCAAACTGGTTTCTTTGTCATAAACACAGCAAGTTTTGCAGGAAGATGTATGGATGCACTATTTATGATACTAAATCCACAAATATGTTTTGTTTCACAGTAACTATTATGCAGTTGGGGAACTGCACAAAATTCTTCTTAATACTTGTTCTGGTCTGTCACTCAGATTATTTTGTAATATATTTGCAGTAGTTTTCATTTGCTTTGATTTAAACAATTAGATTTTGTGGACATATTTAGGAAATCGTTTTGAAGGAGTATATGTTTAAGACTGAGATTATATGATGAAAATTTTTAACAGACAGATTTTGTGTTACAACTAATCCTGTAAAATAAATTGAAAACATAACACTTAATTGTGGTCTTATTTGAGAGTATTCTTGTTCATCTCTAACACTAATCTCATGATATAATGACATCATATTAATTTTGAGTTCTGTCTCTCATAGTCTTATGCAATTTTAAAGACTCTCTAATGCATCTATAAATTGCATGGAAATGGGCACAGCATTAAAATGTAAAGAAAATACTCAACTATTGACTTCATAAAATCCCTCTACAAAATGCCTATATATTTGGGGTATTATGCTTTTTTATTTTAATTTAAAACTAATATTAAAAAACTAATAAATATAAATATAAATAAAAACTAATAAATATAAATATAAATATAAATAAATATAAATAAAAACTAATATTAAAAAACTAATAAAACTAATATTTTATTTTAATTTAAAACTTTTATTTAAATTTAAAAATAATTTAGTAATTATATCACTCTTTTAGTGTATATTTAGCATTTGAAACAATGAAAATAAAAGATGATGATTAAGAGATTAGGTAAGGAAAATCTGAAAAAGAAAAAAAAAAAGAATATTTAAAATGTATGTATTACTTTTTTAACAGTTCTCTGTTGTTCTCCATTACGAAAGTTATCATAAATAATCTGATTATAAAGTTTTTGCAATGTATTAAATCATCTTTATTCCTGAACAAATAGTTGTTTAGAGACATAAGTCATGAGCTTCATTGGCTCAACTGAGTTATGAATTATCCCTCTTATTATCCCTTTTGAACATATCTCACTACTCTCTCTGACAATCTTGACAGAGACAGCTAATTCACAAAACAAGAAAAAGAAACAAAACACTAAAGAGAGTTTACAAGTAAGAAATTTAAGTTAAAATCATAGAAAATTTATGGTGCTTTAATTAAAAGATGTAAAAATGTATAAAAACCTATATTTTATCTGTGTGCCAGATAAAATACAAATATGAAAATAAGGTTATTGTACTAAAACATTAAAACATCCTTTTTTCATGCTTATTAGTTTCCCTTATCCTTGTAAGGCTGTATTGAACATACCTTTCCCCTCCCACAGTAACTAATATCTTCTTAAACTTATTGTTTTTTTTTCATATATTATAGACTTTTCCTGATTTCTGCATTGAAGTTATATATTTTCATTTCAACCTTTTTGAATAGATATAGTGGTGGAGGTGTGACTTTGTTCATCAGAGCAAAAACAAGGAAAGATGGGGTAAGTAATACCACTGCTGAGATGAAGAGATAACTGTCTCTTTTGTGCTTCCTCCAGAGTTATCTTTGAATGTTATGGGGGGCTCTGTACATTTTGCGAAGTCCAAGTGAAGCTATGTGGTGTAAAGCCTGGTAAGGAGAACAGAAGAAACAGGTGGTTATCACAGTACCTTATCACAAATAATGAATACTTCGAGTATTTGAGTATGCACTGGGACTTCATCAGAGAGTTAAGCATGTGTTTCAGATTTATTCTGACTTAATATTTTTATTTATTTATTTATTTTCTACCTTGTAGCTTTATCCTAGTACTTGCAACTTCACACAGATTCCTTTAAGCTTCCCATAAGAGATTAAGCTGCCTTTAATGGAAACAGGATAAAGTCCTAGATAAACTGGAATTACTATAAATCTGTATACCATGTAAATCAGGTTGACACTTAGTTTAAAAAGTCATAGATAATACTAACATGCTCTTTCCTGAGGCAGTAATATCTGATTTAATATGGTAATAATCTTTGAAACACTACAGAAGCAGACCTTCATGCATGTATTACTTGCTTATGAAAAGATTGTTTTAAGGTTATCTTGACTTGCCATTACTTTGTTCATATTTTAAAATATAAATATATTTTTTTTTAGGCAGAATTTCATTACTATTCAATACAAATTTATTTCCAGTAAGCATCAAGGAGCTTTTAGTATATAGTTTTTTGTGTTAAAATATTTTCACCATTAATTTACAATAAAGTGTTAAAATTGCCATTTTCACCCTGACTAACCCATGAAATCTGTTGTCTGGTTGATTTACTGGGAGCTTAGTGTATCTTTTACAGATGGGATAGAGGAATAGATGACTTCTGAGAAACAAGTTTCCTCTTTGCACATAAAAAGTCTCATAACAAATCTATTCTGTCATGAAAATTACAAGCGCAAGGCATATTGTAGATCATAGGATTTTGTCTGAGTGTTTGTAGACTGAATATTTTGCTTTCATTACATCTTAGCTGAGCAGAAAAGGTCATTTTTATTTATTGATGGTTTAGGTCACATGAGAGCAAAGTGGTTACTGTCAACATTCCAAGGAAGTATAGGATGAACTTTCTGCATCTAACAAAGAATATTAAATCATTACTCAAAGTGTATCACAGATGTAAAACACCTCATGTTTTAGCATCTGGAGATGAAATAATTGAGAGAGACCACAAAACACAGTAAAATGAATAAAGGATAGACAATCATGTATTATTTTTGACAACATCAGAACAAGCATACAAAGATATTAGTAATATACTGGACCAAAGACTCCTCAGATTCACTCCTATTTTTATGTTGTTTGACAATATTAAAAAAAAAATCTGGTATTTTTATTTTTGTTTTTTTGATGGATAAAGGTAATATTAATGTCACAAAGAAAAAAGCTATTTCAAATTTGCATTAGGAAAAAGAAACATTAAAAAAATATGAACAGCATTTCAAGCAGCTCTGAGCAAACGATGTAGACATCTAGGTTATTTTCGATAATAAAGATCATCTAAAGGATACAAAATATTTCTCATAACTTCATAGAATGTATTCTAAAAAATAAGAGATTAACTGAACATTTGGTATGAATTCTGTCAGATATTGATCAATTCTGTATAAGAATTTCTCTAATGATGCAGTCCCTTTCTCATTAATTTCTTTAAATACATCTTTGAGTCCTATTGAGCCCCCTCGGTTTCATCACAGAAGTTACATATCTCTTAGGGAACAGTACAGTTTCATTTTACAGCAGTGCAAAAGATGTAATTCCCTGCCCCTCAAATACAATTTCAGGGGCTGCCACCTTCCCAATTCTTCAGTTTTTAAAACTTCATTAGTGTGTTTTTCAGTATTTCCTATGACCACACTACATGTGAGGCAGTTGTATCAGCTCCTCATCTTCCTCTGGAGCAACCTGCTATCCAACTTGATGAATCTGGCCCCACATCTCTCTGTCCTTTCTGAAGGAGCAAAAAATGTTTTGAAAACTGAGAAAGAACATTTTCCCTTTTCCCTTTTTCTCCCAGATCTAAGCTAAACTTCTTCTTTTTCAAGGGCTACCAAATGGGCTATGAACTTTACAGGTGAGTCAATGTCTAACCCCTTTTTTTTTTCTTTTTAATATTTCCTAAACAGATGGAATGATACAATTCTTCTTAAGCTGTCAGCCTAATGAATCCATAGCATTTGATTGAGAATCATAGCTGCACTGATGTAGAAATAGAAAGCTCCCATATCAAAAATTGAATTCTGAGACCATCAGGACCAAGGCATATAATCATCAGCAAGAGAGCTATATATTTTAAGTTTGCTTCAGCCAACCAAATGACATTATTTTGTGGGACCATACAGTAGTTAAAGTGCAAATAATTTCTAACTTTGAGAGAATTTATTAGAGAACATTCTGGGTGTATAAGCTTTAAATACCACTGCACTTTGTTATAATTCTTGGAAGTAAGAGCACAGGAAGTTCCGCACGAACATGCAAAAAAACTTCACGGTGAGGGTGACGGAGCACTGGAACAGGCTGCCCAGGGAGGTTGTGGAGTCTCCTTCTCTGGAGATATTCAAGGCTCATCTGGACACCTACCTGGGCAATCTGCTCTAGGGAACCTGCTTTGGCAGGGGGGTTGGACCTGATCTCTTGAGTTCCCTTGCAACCCCTACAATTCTATGATTCTATGATTCTGTAATCCTATTTCCACTCCTACCTGTTGCACTGTCTAAAAAATAAGAGTATAAAAAATAAGAGTACTTGTGTGTTAAGCAGTGTGCAAACCCACTGAGGAGGGGAGAGGAGGGGAGAGGAGAGGAGGGGAGGGGAGAAAAAGAAAAGAAAAGAAAAGAAAAGAAAAGAAAAGAAAAGAAAAGAAAAGAAAAGAAAAGAAAAGAAAAGAAAAGAAAAGAAAAGAAAAGAAAAGAAAAGAAAAAAGGGCAGGGCAGGGCAGGGCAGGGCAGGGCAGGGCAGGGCAGGGCAGGGCAGGGCAGGGCAGAAAAGAAAAGAAAAGAAAAGAAAAGAAAAGAAAAGAAAAGAAAAGAAAAGAAAAGAAAAGAAAAACCTGTTGTAGAAAAAAGAAATGCCCATAGTATCTGCATAAAAATAGAATTAGTCATCTGGGGACAAGCCAGTCCTGACAGGAAGAATTTTACTGAAAACAGACATCATAACGTCTTTAAAAAATGAAGTGAAAACTAGTGTACTTCAGGAACATTTAGAAATTGGAAAGACTCTTTACCAACCAATGAAAAGCACTAACAGAGAGTTGAGCTACAATGTTACATAAAAAAGTTGTGCTGTGAGCAGAACCAGGTGGAATGGAGGAGATGAAGCTTCTTTCACATTTTCCAGGAGGCAAGCTTGTTGGGGTCAATCATGTAGTTTCCTGACATGTGCCAGAACTATAATTTTCTGTAGTTTTGACACAGGCTAACATTAGGAAAGCAATATCTGTCCTCTTTCTTCTTTCTATCACTGATATTACATGTGGTCACAGTAAAAACGCAACAACTGAAGTTATACAATTTCCTGTCGACACCAGCAGGAAAGCAGAGATGGAAGCTGAATGTACAACAAGCACTTCTAGAAGCAACAACAATGAAAAGAAGAGAATAACACCTTAACACAGTTGTATAGGTGAGGAATAGAGGGATACTGCAAAGTGGCAAGGGTAGTAAAATTATTTAAAAATTGGATAGTCATAAAAAGAAGCTAAAAAAAATGCCTTACGCAAACCAGCATTATCACTGCCTCCTTCCATATTTGTTTTTAATGGTTTTCCATATACAGGAGCTCAATATCTATTCTATCCTGCCAAGTTGTTAATCAAATTAAAAATCATTACACCAAAAAGAGCAGACCAAGAAAGGAGCCTCATATTAGAAAAAAGAAAAGCTCATAGATTAATTTAATAATGGGATTAAATATTGTTTCTGGCAGAAAACATTCCTCTAGGATCTAAAATATGATGTATGGATGAGAAGGAGTCATGCCCAGATCACAAAATGCTGTGACTATAAGGTATAAAGTCTTTTTAGTACCAGCATGATACACCTAATAAGTCATCTAAGTGATTGTTGTAAAGAGATACAAGCGTTTTGCACTCAACCGGACAAAGCTTTAACAGAGATGGGATCTGAGCCAAGGGATCAGGAGTCAATATTAGACTTTCAGAACAATGAGTTTGAGATGGGAAACAATGAAAACAAAGTTGACAACAACAAGGATGTTGATAAACATACACAACAAACGACACTGGAGCAGACTGTCTTAGTTATGGCATTACAAATTACAAACTCTTATGGAGCTACTTCTGTGTTTGTAGAATAGTATAATCAAGATCAGAAGTTAGCCTGGAATGAGTATGTTTGCATTTGAAAATGTCAATACATCTCATCATACAGTCAAAATTACCTGGCTTCCCATATCACAGAAGCAAGTGGTTAGGAATTAAATTACTGATTTCCAATAACTGATTGATTTAGACTAACTACAATATCTTCTTTTAAATAAAATGTAGATTAGGGAAAAGTGATGCTATATAAAAGACTACTGGTCTAAATCGGTACAGAAATATAATCTACATCCTGCAGAATAAAGGTCAGGGTCAAACATTCTTTCGTGCTCTCTCAGAATCTGTTTCCTTTAAGTGAATGATCACAAGTCCTTCAAGTCTTTCTTCCTTTAGATTAAATCCACGTGAAGGGTTTTGTCAAGCATACTTTGCAAGCAAAAAAACAACCAAGAGTATTATGCTATTTTGAGAAAATAATTTAATATGGATTTCTGGAACAAAACAAACTATTTTAAAGAAATCCATAAACAACTGTAATTGAAAAACTAACATACACCACCAACACAATAATACACCCAATATTCTATGTCTACACTTTACTAAACAATGTATCAAGAAGACAAAATCAGAAGCGTGGATACAGACAATTAATATTATATCTTAGTCATAGTCCTCTAAAAGTTTGTATCAATTTTTATTTCAGATAAATATCATCTTTTTTTTTCTTTTTTTTTTCTTTTTTTTTTTTTTTTTTTCCCCACTTTAAATCTAAATCTCTACAGAACAGCAAACTTAAAGACCTCCAGCAAGTAGACCACTAGGGAGAGACAAAACTACTAGGAGAATTTATCTTCCTTACAGTTGAAAGCTGTTCTCCCAAAGCAAAATGCTAAAGGCTTTAAAAGCCTTGTAGAAAAATCCTTAACATCAAGGTAGATAAAACATGCATTGCAAAATCTTATATTATAACCAAAAGCTTATATTTTTAACTCACCTCAGTGGCAGTCCAGAGGCAAGATGAGCTTAAAAGAAAACTGTTCTAATATTAATTTCTTTTATGAGTCTATCCAATTTTTGGAGAATCAAGAACGTTCTTTAAGATCTAACTCTATTTAATTTTATATTTTCAAACTGAAATATCTTGACAATTAAAATTATAGGTCTATTCCTGGTCCAGAGAGCAGTATTTTTAATTTAAAAATTGTAGCTCTTTCTTGCTACTATGATATGGCTAAAGCAAAATCTCTTAAGTTATAACGTAAATTTAAAGTAATAAAATGTACATATATGTCATGATGCTTGCCTATAGAATACACTGAATACTTTCTATTATAAAGTTTTTTTTTCTCCCCCCCCCAAAAAATCATTTTTTTTTTCTTCGTCTTAAAAAGTACCTATGTCATTCCTTACATCTGCTCAGTTGTGTTAGAGAAACTACTCTTAGAGAACAAAAGAGATTTGCAACTTTCATAAAAAAAATCACATGGCAGTTGTAGTTAGCCATGTAGACTTGAAGAAAGTTAATAAAAGGAAAAAATGGAAGAGTCTACCCCCCAGAAAATGTCCCGCTTCTTTCCGATTGATGAGCCCCTAAAGAGAATATTGATTCACTTTTATCAGTGTTCCCTGATGTAAATGTTTGTGTTTTCTTCTCCCTCTTCTCTCTCCATAGTGTTACAAAATTGAAGAGACATTAAGAGCAGTATACAAAATATTTTGACATGGAATCTCAAGATGAATTTAAGACTGAGTGATTTATATATTTTTTAATTTGTTATGGCACTTACATTTTTTACTCAGAGATTTACTTAGCTGCCTAAAATTTTAACCATCCTCATACTCAAAATTATCATCTATTTTGCTGAAAGTTGGTCATGTGTAAGACCATTTAGTTATATGTCATTGTAAAATCCCTGAATATATCCCATTGGGCTCTGGATGTGACTGTGGCTGCCTTCTTTTTCTCTGTACCAACTCCTACTTGAATTGCCCACACTGCCTGGGACTGAAAATATGCCTGCTCTACCTAAGTCTTAACATACTTCTCTAAGGCGAAGACAGGTCATGATTTTATTTGGAAAAAAAAAAAAAAAAAAGTCTTGGGAGTCCATGGCTCCACTTTTTGCATAAGGATTTAGCATGTGGAGTGTTTATCAAGGATTACTTTTAGCTTGTATTCAAACTGTGGTGGAAAAAATCTCAAGTCCATGCTGCCTCAGGGAGTGAGCTACCCTGCTACATTCCTTGCTTGGAATGGACCATGTGCAGATAATAATTTAAAATTAATCATACCAAAATCAGAACAAGCAGAAAGGGCACTCCTTTGTGCATCTAAAAGGGCAGAGATCTCAATGCAGGACTGAAAGACCTTAGTCCTTATTTCCACTTCCTCGGCATTATTTCAGATTTTTGATGAGAAGGTAATGGAATGAAAATAGAAGAAAGGGCTAGAAAACTTCCTCTATACATTCAGATTTCTGGGAGGAAAAAAAGAGCAGTGCTCCTCACCAAGTTTCCTACTAACAATAAAGTTGTTTTCCACTCTGCCTACAGACATTCCCCTGATGGTAATACAATATTTTCTAACAAAAGCTTTCCTGAAGGAATGATTTTTCTTTAATCTTTAACTTCAATTTCATAAAAGCGGGGACAGAATTTTGGAGATTCCTAAGCTTAAGCTTTCTAGGAGATCAGTTCATACCTAGGGTGTCAATAAATAAATAAAAATAATAGTAATAATAAAAGTGGATGTACATGAACCTGTAACAAAGCTGCAGTGAAAAATAAGCTAATCCCGTAAACTTGGTAGCTATTTATAATGCACTGCATTTGATCTCGGAATCTCCCTATCAATTTAATTACAACATGGTGATTAACTTTGTTGATATAATATGTTACAAGAACTCTAGGGATGTTTTCTGGAGGGGAATGTGACTTTCAGATGACTATAATCCAATTGCAACACTTGCAATTCTTGCACATAGAATTTAAAAGCACATGACAGTGTATCTTCAATTGTATTGGTAATATAGGTAAGTTTTTAAAGAAACAAGTGAATTCTGTAGATAAGAAGAAATATATGCAAAAATGAATTCATATAGATCTCAAAATTTTTTTTAAACCTTCTCAATTAATTAATTAAAGTCACAACAAATTTCATTATTAAATGTTTTTCCATTACTCAGTGAAAGTCATAAATTTAGTAGCAACTGAGAGAAGAAGAGGTAAGAAGGTGGTTAGTTTTAATACAATTTGTGAGATTCCCAGGAAAAAATTACATGGATAATCAAGTTAAACAAGCAGTGGGGAACAGAAGTTGAAGCCAACATGCATCTAGTTTTTCCAATATTTCATTCATTTATTTAATACAAGATTTTTTGTCTTTTTCCTCACACACTATCCTAATGTTTGACTTTAAAAGTTAACACTCAGATGGCACTGAATAAAAAGGAAATCCTGTCAACAAATTTTCTTTGTCAGGTAGTTGTCTGAATAACTATGTATCTCAGCTCTTTGATGAGTACTGCATCTAAATAATTTATCATAGCCCTAGTCCTTGAAACTCCAAAGATATATGAGAAAACTTAGGCTAGTTTAAAAGCAAGCTAAGGGCAATATTACTGCACTCCTAAAAGCATAATACAGCATTGATAAACATTAACCATGCTAGCAAGCAGTAAAAGCCTCCATATCATTTAGAGAGCTCTTATATGAATGTGTTAGTTTATTTGAACTGAAGAAACATGTTTCTGCTATTCTGACACTACACAGGTATGTCAAGAACATTGAAGAATCATCTAATGCAATAACTAAAACTTTTGGTATTCAGAATTGTGTTTGAAAATCCATCAACACAGGAAAAATGGGGAAAGATACATTTTTTTTTCCCTTCCCATTCATACAAAATTACCTCTAAAATATAGTCAGGAATTACTTAACTCAGTAAAGACTAAACACATAACAGGAAGAGTAATCAAGTGTCAAAAACATTTATTTTCATGTTGTTCATATAGGTAATTCAGATCATTCCCTTAGGACACAAGTAGTTACATGGACTCTAAGAATTCCTCTGAAGCAGCAGAGAAGTAGCTCCTACTAATGTTGGTAGTGACAATCACTGGCAGAAATTAGCCATCATATGCAAAAACAAAACAAAACAAAACAAAACAACCACCATCTATTTTATAGATCTTCTTTCCAAGAAGAAGATCTATTGTATTATTAGATGTACATATATTATTTTCTGTCACAGAAATCCCCCCCAAAAACAGGTCCTTTTCCACATGCTTTAAAAATAATTATATGCGGACATAAACACTTTTGTTGTTATTCAGTTCAATCTCTGGCCCCTGTTTAACAGCCATAATATGCACAAAAGCCTCCATTTATGGTCTTTCTTCTGGTCATCTCCATGTTTGCAGTGCCTCCCTGCCATCTCACAGAAGGAAAATGATACCTTATAATATTTTAATATGACTCTGCCATTACATTATTGACTGCCAAATAAATTTTCACACCCTATCATTCAGTAGCTCTGCAGTGGCATTTGAATTTTCTTTTGCAAGCTTAATAGAACAGGAACAAAATAAAAAGTAGAAATGCTGGGTTTCACTTTGACAGTATTTTGTCTTTGATTGTAGATAGTAACATATTTGTAAGAACAGAGCAGCTTTTTCCCTCTTATATTTGCAATCTGATGGGATTAGTGCATATTTCAATATCCTGCCAACATAAAATCTGCATACAGACACCAAGAACAAACCAAAATTATAAGTAAACTTGGCTCTACATCTAGGTGTGTCCTCTGAAAAATAGCTTGTATTTTGAAGTTAGATGCTGTAACAAAAACAGTTTAACTGTTCAGACACAATGTAGTAAGTAGCTCCTGCAAAGACATTCTAATTTATACTGAGGTTAGTTTTTGTAGGAAAATAGTCCTAAGCATGTAATTTTAGATATCACTCAGATGGTACTTCATGACCCAGAAATACTATTAAGCAATACTACATAATATTTACTTCTATTAACGAAATATTTTATACCTAACAAATATGAACATTCAAGGGATACATGGGATGTAATCCCAGTATACTTACTTCTGTGCACGTATTAGGGGAAAAATGGTAAGTGCAGTCTCTGAAAACTGTGCTGATTGCACTCAAATGTTTCACAGAAAAAGAAGATATTTATTATTTCTAGAATTAAATAAGTTGATATTAGACTGACGTGCATTTTGTCTTTAAGTTTTTATGTACTATAATATGATAAATCACAGACTCATGGAATGGCTGAGGTTGGAATGGACCTCTGGAGGTCATGTAGTCCAAACCTCCTGCTCAAGCAGGGACACCCAGGTTGCCCAGGACCATGTCTAGATGTCTTTTGAATATGTTCAAGGAGGGAGACTCCATCACTTGTCTAGGCAACCTGAGCCACTGCTCCATCACTCACACAATAAAGAAGTTCTTCCTGATATTCAGACAGGACCTCCTGTGTTCCAGATTGTGCCCATTGCCTCTTGTCCTGCCACTGGGCACTACCAAAGAGATCCTGGCTCCATCTTTGCACCTTGCCTTCAAGTATTTATAGACATTGACAAGATCCCCCCGAGACTCCTCCAGAATGAAAAATCCCAACTCTTTCAATCTCCTTGTAAGAGAGATGTTCTAGTCCCTTGATCAGCTTGGTGGTCCCCCATTAGACTCTTTCCTGTATGTCCACATCTCTCTTGTACTGGAAGGCCAAGAACTGGACACAGTACTCCAGGTGCAGCCTCACCAATGCTGAGTAGAGACAAAAGATCACCTCCCTTGACCTGCTGGCAATGCCTCGTCTAAAACTGCCAAGAATACCATTAACCTTCTTAGTGGCAAGGTCATATTGTTGATTCATGTTCAACTTCGTGCTCGCCAGGAGTCCTAGGTCCTTTTCTTCAGAGCTGCTTTCCAGTTATGTGGTCCCCAGCATGTAGAGATGCCTGAGGTTGTTTCTTCCCAGTTGCAGGACTTTGCATTTCTCTTTGAACTTCATGAGATTCTTGTTAGCCCATCTATCCAGTCTGTTAAGTTCCTTCTGGATGGCAGCATTGCCTTCTGGTGAGTCAGCCACTACCCCCATAGAATCATAAAATCATAGAATATCCGAGTTGGAAGGGACCCATAAGGATCATCAAATCCAACTCCTGGCACCACACAGGTCTACCCAAAAATTCAGACCACGTGACTAAGTGCACAGTACCCCCAGCTTTGTGTCATCTGTGAATTTACTGGGGGTGTGCTCTACACCATCGTCAAGATTGTTAATGAAGATGTTAAACTGGAATGTGCTCAGGATTAATCCGTGGGGTACTCCACTCATTACTGGACTCAAAAAAAAAAAAATAGACATCAAAATTAAATGGGATATTAGCTATTCAAGATGTTTTCCCTTCAATTTCATTTTCTGGAAAATTCTGAAAATTTCAAGGTTCATTGCAAAACAAATGAAAAATAAATGTAGAACTTCCATTCCAACTTTCTATAAGAAGTCAAAAAGAAGAAAAATAACAGTCAAGAGTGAAAAAATACATATAGGTCTGCAGTAATCAGTGTAAAGGGAGAACACTTTACACACAACTACAAGTGCCTGTCAATAGGTCTAAAATACCATAGGTGTGCTTTTTTAGTTGCACCTGAAAGTTATCAACAGCATATTTTATTTTAGTGAAGAAAATTTCAAATGTATAATTCACTCACTTAACTGCCTATAGTACCCTTTAGACATATATTTATTTAGAATATTTCCACTGTCTCAGGGAATATATCACTGATTCTGTGCTTTTGCTTTCTAGTACCCTGTTTTTGGTATAGTCTCCTGAGGGGAAAATAACGATGTCTTTGATGTCAGCTTCAGTGATTCCACATTATCAAAGACAAGTAAAACTAATGACAACAGTGACTGAAACTGCAAAACAAAGTCCTGGAGGTCTGAATTTCACATTGTGTAAGCACATGCCTTATAGGATAACCTCTCGGAATATCTCCGCTAGTTAAAAAATAAGTTAATAGTTTAATTCTTTTTGTAGCTAGAAATATAAACTTTTATGATGGTTCTGTTGTTAATGGGTAGCCTTTTAGCAACTAAGAACCTAATGAGAGATATTCACAATTTTTGATTTACAATTTAACTTCATGGAATGCTCAGAAAAATGATCAGTGCTTACTAGGACTTCAAGACTTTCAGAAAATTACCTGGTAACCTAGTATCATCACCTTATAAGTTGCAAAGCTGTTTCAGCTTCTGCCCCAAAATTCAACTAAATGGAATCAAAGAGTTTCAAAGTAAGAAAACATTACCAATTTCCTTCTTGAAGAAGACATTATGATTAAAAAATAATGAAAAATAGATGAACTAAACTGTAATCAAATAAACCAAGTGAAGGTTCAGATCTGGTTTAAAAAAAAAAGAGTAATTTGTTTCTATCACATGATGAGTGAAGACAGAATTTCAGACACTGCTAAAAGTTTCAGTCAATATCTGGAATTTTCAGCTTACATTTATTTAAAATTGAAGTCAGCATACTTCGTAAGTCTGTCTAAATTTTATACAGGTTGTTGAAAGGTGGGAAAAAAGTAACACCTTTGTTAGATACTGTTGAAGCAGTATCGAATGCACAGAAAGTCAAATACCATGCAGTTATGTATCCATTGGAGTTCTCTAATATGAATGAGAAGTTATGGCATGTGATATATATTCTAGCAGGTGATATTCTCTTTGAAAGCATAGACTACTGACATATATTTAAGTTTAGAATATATAGTATATAATAGCACATTTCCAAACAAAGTGGTAGTTGAAAACACCACCGAAATCTGAAAAGTAACCATAGTGTTTAGATGCCTGACCATGGCCAAATAAAATCTGTGTACACTTTTCAGCTTGCATTAACATTTTATACACCTGCTTTGTAGTTCTTCTTGGTATTTATTTGCTTCCAGCAGAAACTGTTAGCAAGAGTTCATTTCAGTTTCTAGTTATCAACAGTTGCCAGTGCTTTAATTGTTTGAAATATAGACATATGTGATAATGGCATTTCTAATTTAATGTCCTTTTTGCCTCCTTTGTGAAAGAACTCTCCAAGTCTTGCTGTATACATTAATATTGAGGCAGCTTGCTTGGCATTTATTTTACTTGATGATGAACAACAGGGAAGAGCTCTCTGTGTTGTTTTGATGAAATCCTACAAAGTGAAATTTGAATAGAAAATAATGCAGTTGCAGACTTTTCAAAGAGAAGTAAACAAAATATGAAGAAAGACTTGGAAACTGCTTTTGAAAGTCTTTGAAGAGTATTATAATTGTCTTGAAAAGTCGAAGAAAGAAGACAAGCTTCTATAATCTCATTTAACTATAACTTCATCAAGACAGTGGTGTAGAGTGGTGCCTGTAATCTCTTAATTCATTTAACTCAGAAACCCACCAACTACAAAACAGTGAAGAAAAATCTAGAGTTGCTAACATTGTGACAGCAAATGGTAGAAGACACAAAATTTTAGTTCCTACTGAGAACACAAAAATGAGTTGTCAGATGTACTCCATGTAATCACAGAATAATTGAGGTTGAAAGGGACCTCCAGAGAACATCCATTGCTCCTCCACATTTAAATTTGAAGCAACCTGGTCAAAAGGCTCAGGAACATGCCCAATCATGTCTTCATCCCTCAAAGGAGAGAGATTAACATTTTGCTCTAAAACTAAACTGGCCCACAGAAACTAGTCTTCATAGAGTAAAAAATGATTTATTGGAAATACAGCTGGACTGCAACACTTCAATGTTTTGATTCACCCTTCAGCATGTAAGCTATGAAGATGAATAGCATATCTAAAAATGAACTACAGCTTTATTATTATTATTTATTTCTAGGTACTATCCATATGCATTTAGTCTGGTGAATAGATAGTTGTTTTTCAGGCCCTTTGGGCTGAATGGATGTTAATTTGAAATAATGGAAAAGAAATGTGAAGAGAGCCAAGGTTCACTTGCAAATGTGTGGATCGTCTACATCTTACCAGAGTGGTTTGGCCACGTGTCCCTTCTATTAACTTAGAAGAACAGTGCTTGACACTGTGACACAGGTTTCCTACTGGAAGAAGTAAATGGAAACATATTCCTGTAGGCCATTTTCCTGCAGTGTGTTATGTTTTATGTTTTATCTTGTTTGGCATGTCTTAAGTCAAGTTCTGAAGCCTTTATGGGATTTTGAAAACAACAGCTAACAAAATTATTTATAATGCCATATTTGAAGAGTCCTCGCCTAGATATTAAGCCATGTTTGGACAAAAATCTTAATCAGAAAGAACAAAAGGGCTGTGTAAATTAAGCTTATGATTATGTTCGAGGTCTTACAACATAAATGCAGATAAAGAGTGAAAATGGACAGAAAACACATAACATGCAAGAATAGTAAAAGAAATGCAGATCCAATTGCAAGAAGTGAACAGGAATCACACAAAGAGGCTTAGAAAATTCTGTTTGCAGCAGGATACAAACAGGAAAGACTACATTTTGCAGGGTCTAAGAAGAGGATGTTAGAATGTGAGAAAACATTCTGGGTGAATACATGGATATATAAGGAGAGCCATACATTTGTGATCTCATGAAGAAACAGACGTAAATCAAGGAAAAAAAAAATCCCACAGTGCGCATAAGTTTTCATGATACAAAAACATCTTTTAAGGCCAGAAAAATTCCCTTGTTTTCCAACCCTCTACTGCAACATGGTGCTATATACTGAAAGCATGATGCTACATGTCCTGATCATCCTGGAGTTGAAAGTGATCTTATTTGTAAAGTAAACTATCTACAGTATAGGATATAACTCGCAAGATAAATTTTGCTATTTGCTTCACAGCTTTCTTTCCCACAATGAATGTAATATTAATTTAAATTCACAGCTAAGAAATTGTTGTATTATACAGAAGTTCAGAAAATGGTATGAAGAAAACACTTTTTACAGTGATGTACTAAGGTTTAAAAAAGATGTTTATATACCAGAAAGAATAGTAATTATGATAATGCTTAAGTTTCTTTTTTTTTTTTTTTTTTTTCCACAGCAACTTCTCCCAGCTATCTTTATTTTATCAAGAATCAAGGAATCCCATTCAGGGACTAGGACTTAATTGTACTTTAATTGTACTTCGTGATTTTGTAATTTGTGGCTGCAACCCCATCCCACAAATCTATGATTCTAAGGGGGGAAAAAAAAAGAAAAAAGAAAAAAAAAACCTTAAGATTAACTTCTTGTTTGTGCATTACCTAATAATTATAATTTAATATAGAATATTAAATATAAAGTTTATAGTAACCAAATATTAAATATTATGAAATATTTGGTATATAATGATAATAGTGTGTAAAATTATTATTATTTGGACTCCTTACTTAGCCATTTGGAAGTTCATAATGAAACACAAAGTTTACTTACTCTAAATATATAATACAACATTTATTCATAGAATCATAGAATGGCTTGAATTAGAAGGGACCTTAAATATAATTTAATTCCAAACCCCCTGTCATGGGCAGGGATGCAACTCACTAGATCAGGCTGCCCAGGTCCTCATCATGAAAAGTCCTACTTGTGAAAGAATGCCATAAATAATACACTAATACAAATAATACACTAATACATGTCCACTTCTTTATAGATTTATTTTTGGTTTAGAGAGGAAACATACTGAGAAACACCTTTAAAACAAGAAATATTGCACCAATTTCGCTATGAGAATTTTTAAGAACAAGATGACTGAATAATAAAGTACAAGAGTATACATAAATTATAGTTTAAACTTTTTCATATTAATATAAGGTGACAGAGGCATATTATGCTCCTAGGTAAACTTTCAGATTTTATTGTACCTTTTGATATGTCAGAGATCCATATAGCTAAACTGAAATACTTAGTGACAGATTTTTTTTATTTATTTTTTTTACTGCCTCCTCTGCAGACACAGATCAAAGAAAGGTGAGCTGCTATTTAATGTATTTGGCATCCCAATAAAAATTATGAATATTTGCATGATTAAGTCACTTATTTAAGTTCCACTAGTTTCTTACCCATCAATATTAGCAATTCACATCTTTGAGTAAATAAAAAATCTAGAATATTAAATAGAAAAATATAGATATGACACTGATAAATAAATGGAAGAATATATTAGAGAGCAGTGTCAGTTAAACTACTTTGGTTAATGTTTTGTCAGCATGTGCATTTTCTAGGATCTATAACATAACAATAAAATGCTGTCGGTAAGTTTTCAAACCACTCAGCACCTGGATTTTGCTTTTCTGGAAATTAAAAATATAGACCTACAAAAAGTTTTCATTTGTTATTATCATAGAATCATTATAGAATCATAGAATGGCTTGGGTTGGAAGGAACCTTAAATATCATCTTGCCCTGCCATGGGCAGGGATGCTACCCACTAGATAGTCCACTAGATGCTATCCACTAGATTAGGTTGGCCACAGCCTCATGCAACCTGGCCTTGATCACCTCCAGGGATGGGGTATTCACAGCTTCTCTGGGCAACCTGTTCCAGTGCCTCACCACCTTCAGAGTGAAAAATTTCCTGCTAATATCTAATCTAAATCTTCCCACTTTTTTCTGACTTTTTTTTTAAATCATTCCCCCTTATCCTATTATTATCTGCCTGAGTAAAATGCTGCTCCCCGTCTTTTTTTATAAGTCTCCTTTTAGTATTGAGAGGCCACAATGAATTCTCCATGGAGCCTTCTCTTCTTCAGGCTGAACATCCCCAGCTCTCTCAGCCTTTCGTCACAGGAGAGGTGCTACAGCCCTCTGATCATCTTCATGGTCCTCCTTGGGACCTGCTCTAACAGGCCCACATCCTTGTTGTGCTGGGGGCCCCAGATTGGATGCATTACTCCAAGTGGAGCCTCACGAGGGCAAAGTAGAGGAGGACAATCACCTCCCTCGACCTGCTGGCCACTCCTCTTTTGATGCAGCCCAGAATGCAGTTGGCCTCCTGGGCTGCAAGTGCACATTGCTGGCTCATATTGAGCGTTTTGTCCACCAGAATCCCAAAGTCCTTCTCTGCAGGAAAGACTCTTGTCTGGGATTGCCCTGATTCCAGTTCAGCACCTTGTAATTGGACTTATTGAACCTTATTAGGTTCACATGGGCCCACTTCTCAATCTTGTCCAGGTCCCTCTGGTTGGCCTATCTTCCTTCTGTTACACCAACTGCACCTCTCAGCTTGGTGTCATCTGCAAACTTGCTGAGGGCACACTCAGTCCTATCATCTATGTCATTGATAAAGATATTAAACAGCAGACAGACCCCTGAGGGACAGCACTCTTCGCTGGCCTCCACCTAAACATAGAGCCATTGACCAGAACTCTCTGCATGTGGCCTTCAAGATAATATCCACTGAATAGTCCACCCTTCAAATCCATCTCTCTCCAATGTGGAGATCAGGATGTCATATGAGACCATGTCAAAGGCCTTACAGTAGTCCAGGTAGATGACATTGGTCGGTCTTCCCTTGTCAACTGATGCAGTCACTCCATCATAGAAGGTCACCAGATTAGTCAGGCACAATTTGCCCTTGGTGAAGCCATGCTGGCTGTCTGGGATCACTTCTTTATCCTGCATGTGCCCTGACATTGCTTCCAGGAGGATATTTTCCACGGTCTTCCCAGGCACAGTGGTGAGGTTCCCCAGTCTGTAGCTCCCCAGGTCCTCCTTTCTACCCTTTTTAAAATGCAAGTGATGTTTCCCTTTTTCCAGTCACCAGAAGACTTTGCCTGACTGCCTTGCCATTTCAAATGTGGTGGAGAGTGGGTTGACAGCTACATGATCCAGTTCCCTCAGGATGCTGGGATGCATGTCACCAGGCCCCATATCGTTCAATTTTTCAATTTCATTAAGTGGTCTTGAACCTGCTCTTTGCTTACAGTGAGAGGGATTTTACTCCCCCAGCCTTCCTCTTCAGGTTCACGGACTCGAGAGATGTGGGAAGCCTGACAGGCATTGAAGACTGAGACAATGAAGTTGTTGAGTATGTCAGCCTTCTCCATGTCTGTTGTTAGTAGTTCATCCTTCTCATTTATCAGAGTGTGTACACTGTCCTTGGCCTTTCTTTTCTGGCCAAGGTACTTATAGAATCCCTTCTTGTTATTCTTCACATCCATTGCCAAGCTCAGTGATACAAAGAATTGCTGTATCCTCCTAATATTTTATTTTATTATTTCATTTTATTTTATTTTATTTTATTTTATTTTATTTTATTTTATTTTATTTTCAGTGTACTGTAGTGAAATTCAGTATAATTATTTTTTAGGAAACTGGTTAAATTCAAACAGGAATATATTTGTAGTATAAAAAAGAGACATTTAAATTGTTTATCCTCAGACTATTGGCTTTTTATTGATTTTGTTATATTCATGTAATAATGTATTGAGGAAAAAATAATTCACCAAGCAAGAGTGCAAAAATACCATTAGATTTTTTTATTATTATTATTATTATACAGAAAACCACAACTTTGCAAGGTGTTTCACAAAAAAAAAAAAAAAAAGTTAAGGCTTCTAACCTGGACAACTTAGACTATTTTTTAATCTTTTTAAAAGAGAGCTTCTAATAATAGGAGAGAAACACTGGAAGAAAATGTTAAATGCTCAGTTAGTTAACAAAGTGATGGAGTGGGCACATCTATTCATTATTTTGTGTTTGCTTGTTTTTATTATATCTTGTTCTCCAGAGTGAGTTTTAAGGAAATTGTGGTTTTTACTAAGAAAATACTCCTGGGGAGGTTTATTTGAAATTGTTCTTACCAAATATGGTGTTAAACTTCAAAGTTTCTATCACAGTTTTCAATCTCATGAAATTCAGGTCTCTAAAGACTTTATGCAAATTCTTACATTTAGTATAAACAGAAACTGGCTTCTGTATGTACTGATGTAGAACTTTTTAGTCCTATGTGTAGGCAACCAAAGTAAAATGCCATTGGATTATTAGTATTCTTAATTATTTAGGGGTCTGGAAAGTAATAGAAAGAAAACCTGCATTTGAAAGTGATTTAGTGAGTTTTTAGGATAAGATTTCTTTGTCAGTTGTTAAATGCATACATACCATGACATTATTTAGCTAAGGAAGTTGTAAATAATGAACTTGAGTCTTTGCTCCACTATAATCTCAAAAATATATGTATATAGGCTTTTCCAAGCCGATACATTATTTCTTCATATAATGTCAATACAATTTGCACTGATGTCAACAACAAAACTTATTCCTGAATTTGATTCTGCAGTGTAGTGCTCTCTGACATGAGTTGCTCTGCAGGGGGAAGGTTATCCACAACATCTTCAGCAGTGAGAAACAGTTGTCTTCTTTCTCCATCCTTTAAGCATCCTTATAAGCAGAAACATCACATGACATATAAACAACATGTCTTTTAGCATGCTGGGTTAAATAGGCTATATAGCTAAGTTAAGAAATTACGTGCTTGCTAACAATTTCATTTTTTCTTAATTTAAATAAAAAGCTACAGAAATTTAGTATGTTTACAGTCAGATGTCTTCTCACCACTCTTACTCTTTCTCCAAAATGACAAAAGAAGCTTTCAGTAGTTGGAAAGATTTCAGGGGGAGTTTTTTAATAGAAAGAGACCAAAACTTCTTGATTGTTTGAAAAAAATATGAGGACAAGTAAGTATTATTTTGAGGCAAATTAAACTCTTTGTCAGTCTAGAAGTATTCAGGGATATGAATACAGCAGAGTAATAGACTGACATAATATTTTATTATTTCTATGATTTCTGACACTTATGCTGTTATTGCATAGATATGCCAGAGAAAGCAATTAGTAATTGCTAAAATTTCAGAGATTTAGTGCCAAATTGTTAACAGGTGGCTGCAGCCAAGGGAAAAAGCAAAAAATAACAAGAAGCAAACTGTGAGAAATTATCCCACGTGGTCAGCTCCTTATTTATTTAAACTTGATATTTTATGGCTTTTGAAACAAGAACCATTCATATTGTTCTGTGTTGATTTTTTAAATTGATTCAGTAGAGAACAACACACTAGTAGCAGCCATGACCATTAGGAACCAAAACTGAAAAAAAGACAGGAAATGATGTGTGGAATGTTCAAAAGAGATAAAGGACTTTGTTCCAACAGAAACGTTATTCATTAATAAACTAAAATAATGATAGAATAAGCAAAATAAAACTTTTGAGGAATACAAAGAAATTTTTTCATGTTTTATTTTTTTTTCCCCAGAATTGATTCTATTTATGCCTAACATGAAGATATATCTCTTTTTTTTTTTGTCGTTGTTGGTTTTTTGTTTGTTTGTTTGTTTGTTTTGTTTTAATTGATAGCATGTTTGTAGAAGAGATTTGGTTTTGAATCTGTTTCTTCATTTTGATAAAATTCACATTCTCTGTGTGTGTATTAACAGTGAAAGGAATGAAATATAATTTGTCCTTTTCTCTTTTACTAAGGTCAGTGAATATTGATCCTCTTCAAGTTTTTCTTTGGAGCACATTCACTTTGCAGTTAGTTGCTGAAGTATATCATTCATATTCTATAAGAAGTCTAAGTGTCCTGACTGAAGTACTAAATGTTTTTCCTAGGGAGGAATACAGATAATCTTGACATTTGCCTATATTATGTTCTTCTACAGATGAATGAACTATTACAACATCTTCCACCTAATAAATGACAAGCTGACATTTTCTTTTAGATAGGTACAAACACTTATCTTCTAAAAACTACTTGTCCTCTAATAACTACCAGAACCGTTTGTTTTAAAAATCTTATTGTTTCATGTAGTTAATAGCTTATACATTTCATTTAGAAAGAAATAACTTTTGAGAATGGCCTGTCTTGGCATACTAGTAAGAGTCAAAGAAGGAGATCCACTAAAGCTGTTGCTCATTAAAGTCCTAATAAAGAGGTGGGCAAGACAGCAAGTAGAAATAAATCTTTCACTTTCTTAATGTTCAGACCATCTCTGAAACCAGTGAGAATTATTCCTGCACATCCAGATGAAGTTTTAGTGCCTCGGGTTTGCTTTTTCTTTTTCCTTTAAAATATTACTTTTAGCTTTAATTTCCATCCAAAGGTTTTTGTTGAAGCTTCATCTGAGTAAAATCAGGAAGATGCAAAGAAACTTACTTAAATCTTGATTCTGTCCTTTATTCACACACAGATTGGTTTCAAATGCTACAGAATGGAAGACACACAATATCACCAGCCACTGTTTGTAGTTCCTGCAGTATCTGGGAACAGTAGAGTTAAGAAGGATGAAGATATAACATTCATTCTGACCGGACTAACTTTGCCGTCTAAAGGTCAAAACCTTAGGTCTTCTGAAAAGTGTTTGTATTTCAAGAGCTGCTATTCAGGGCTTTTGAGACAGAAAATTAAAAATCCACTTCCACTAAAAGTCACATACAAATCATCATATCTTCTAAACTTCTCTATTTTATTTTATTTTATTTTATTTTATTTTATTTTATTTTATTTTATTATTTTTTTTGACATGCCCAGTTAAAGGAATTAGCTAAATATAACCAGGCTACATCTGTATGCTTGAGAGCATCTCCAAGAATTCAGTGATACTGATTATTTGTTCTGGCTTGTTCTCCCATGCTCCATGTTCGCTCCATGCTCCTCTCATTCTTTCTTTCCCTCACACATTGCTGTTATCTTTTAATTCATCTTCTCTTTGGCCTTATGTCCTTTTGGATTCAGACTTTCCTCCAGTTTTCATTCCTTCACATTTTTCTAGCCTTGTACTTATTTTCCATTTTCTTGACAAGTCACAAAATAGAAACTCTAGCACAATTATAGGTAAAGAAGGAAGCAAACAAACTCTTATGGGCTAGAATGCTAGGTGTGTCAGAAAAAGCAGCAGATCAGAAAACAAGCATTTTGCAACAAACAGAAATGTTATTTAGAGTGCTGATCCACACTGCCATACCTTCAAGATGCTCCATGAATTAACTGTCTCAGCACTGGGATATAAGGATGGCCCTTTCTCATTTGTTTCTTTACCTCACTCTTGCTTTTTGCTCCAGAAAATCCCAATAGATTTTTGGCTGCCATCTTCAAAATCTACTTGCAGGCTGAAAAATACAGACCAACAATAAGTATGTGTGATAGATTCCTGTAAATCCCTGCTTGGTTTAGTATAGCATGCTATTGAACAGTCTTTTCTGCAAATCAAAATGTGATTGTCACAATTCACCACTGCAAGGAGTGCTGTAAATGCAATACTAAAAGAATAACAAGAAAAAGGAATGCAATTAACTGCATGAAATTAAAGTATGTAACTACCAGTTGCACAAATAACCCTTTGCCATTACAACATATAATGGATAGCAAGTACCTTAGTTTTGCAAAATCATTCATAAAAGCAACTTAGATTGCTTATACCAATTTATAATAAGGAAATTATTGAAATTCTTCCTTGCTTATATAAAATGTTTTTAAAAAGGAAAACAAAAACAATCAAAAAAAAGTGTTTCATTGATACCATATTCTATGTAGATATTCACTAAGAGCAGAAAAATTTGAAGGACAGAGAATCTTAAAGCTGAGAATGGAAATCTGGTTTATTTTGCCTCTTTAAATATTATTACTTTCTTTTGGTTACTTGGTAATGAGTAACAATATATGAGTATGTATAAACTGCATTTAAGACATAAGCAGAAAACATATGGAAAACATATGTCCAAAATTACTAGATCCTGGATTTTTTTCATTTCCTAAGTAATTTTCTTGTGGATTTATGTGTGTGTGTGTGTGTTTGTTACATACATTCAGTGCTGTTTTGTTTTATTTTGTTTTGTAGTGTTTTATCTTCCACTTTTGCTTTGGACTAGAGGGTGGGGAAGCCTGCTGTATTTCATACATACACAGATCTCATCATCTAAGTGTTCAGCATGATAGTGAAACAAATTAAACTGACAGTCGTATTCCCCACTTTATAAATATTTGACATTCAAACTAGCATAACCAAATTCAAGCTCATGGCATGTAAAAATAAAGAACTGGACTGCATATAAAATCCCTCTGGAATACAGAGCTGTGGGAGAACTGGTGTTTGATTTCTTTCTCTTTTAGGGTTAGTTGTAGATACAGTAATTCTGGCCATACACAGTCTGCTTTTAATTGAGGCTTTGTAAGAAATTTTGTATCCTTTGACTCAGGATTTCTAAGCTTCTATGTAAGGTGGTGGGGTGACCAAAAAGACCCTGTATCCTCTTGGCTATGAGAACCAAAAATTAAGCTGATCGTTAAAAAAAAAAAAAAAAAAAAAAAAAATGGCTGAGATTGTATAACATTAAACTGCAATTATGATTGAAAGTAGTGATAAAATCCCAGTTGCTTACAATAAGAACAAGGTTCAGACTTATGATAAAGTGTTTTTACTTCAGGTTATGTTATATCCTTTTCTTGGTGACCAAAGGGATTGGTTTCCTTAGGATTTTATGATTTATTATTGTTGTTGTTGTTGTTTTAGTTGTTTTGTAATTAAGTTCCCCCTTTAGGTACAGACTTTCCATTCCACTATACTATAAGTTTTATTTACTGTACCAGTCATAAACTGATTTTTCCTTTTAATTCAGTCTTACTTTAATATTTCATTCCTACGCATCTCATTCTTGGCTGCTAGGAAGGATACTGCAGGTAAAGCAGGTTTACAAATTTCCTGCCCTAAAGGCTAATATATATTTTATACATTTAACAAATTATTTAGACAGATGCAGTATAAATTTATTGTTTTGGGCATTGCGTAGTAAACTAAAGACAAAAAATGGGACTAAAGTCTCATAACTGAATACAAACTGTCTATATTTCATGGGGGATCTATGTTATTTCTGATGTATAAACTGGAAGAGGGGGCATGCTAATTTAGGTGCTTTGGTAGGGCACAACATGTCTGTTTCCCCACACAGACTGACTCACTGCCTGCCGGCTTCAAGCATGAACAAGCACATCTCACCTCCATCTGTACCTGTCTGAGAGACTTGTGCTGAGCAACACCCAGTTACTTTATGGTATTGCAAGGTCCTGGGTTGTTTAAATAATAGGTTTATTGTGTTTTACTCAACGTCTCTGGAATGACGGTGAGAGAAGCACAGCCACAAACATTCACTCCTGACTTACAAAAGTGAATTGCACAGGAGCTGTGCAGATCATGGGAACTGAAGAGTAAATTCTAACCAACTGTCCAAGTGTTGTGTGTTTCTTTTTGTTTGTTTTGTTTTGTTTGTTTTTGTTTTGGTTGGTTGGTTGGTTTTGTTTGTTTTTTGTTTTTGTTTTGTGCAGATGTACAGGGGCCTTTGGGCTTTGCTGGCTGACAAGCAAACTTCAGACAAGTTTGGAAGTTAAGAGGGAAACATCCCAGGATCTGCTGCTTAACCACAGACTTTCAAAATACGCTTATCTTTCCATAGAAAATGGAAAAACGTACCAGTTCCAAGACATACCAGTGGGGTTCCTTTTCAATTGGCCTAGATGGTGGACCAGCTCTCCTACAGCTAATGGGAGTAGCAGTTTTTAGAAATCAGGCTGTCAGATAAGAATTCATGGAGTTATAATATATAATATTGTCCTAAAACAATCTTTATGATGAAACTGAAATGTTCTGGACTCTGTGGCAGACCTGGGAAGTTAAACATGTCTCGTCTTGGCTATTGTAGAGGCTCAAATAGGATTAAGGCTGAGAAATGGAGGTAAAGGGCAACACGAAAAAACTCAAGAATCCACTCTTTCTTGTCTTTAAAAGTGTGCTCATATTGAATGGTCTTGCAGAAGTCACTTAAATAGCAGACAATTGATTACTTGGCTTAATGCAACTGCACTGTGTGTAGTAAGAAATTCCTCATTTTTTTGAACGATCTAAGTTGCCACCATTAAATAACATTCTCAGTTCTTATTAAATTTGTTGACATTGCATGTTGCCATGCACAGAATCATGTTTTTCCACAGCACTTGAGCATATTTTGAACTATTTATTTTAACTGTTTTCTCCAATAATTTCATATGTACCACCAAGACAGAAGCAACCCTTGAAGCAAAGCACTGTGCAAGGATGACAGGATGCAGAAGCCAGAAAAAAGCTATCAGTGCATACAAACTACCACAGAATACCATCTTTCCTCTGCTTTTCTATTTATCGTGGCAGAATATGAGTCAGAGAACTGCTTAAAATAACTTTTTAAAAGATTTTTTTGCAAGGTGTCTGCTGCACCAGAACTATGCAATAGGACACTGGTTCTAGTGCTCTTGCATGGTCATAGCACAAACATGATGATGATTCAAAACAAATAAATAAACAAATACATATATATGCAAGACCCATTCTAGTAAGCTGTGTACAAAACGTAGGTTGACTCCAGCTAGCCTTTTCCTTACACTTAAGCTCACATTGAAAATATGAAATATTAACCTATGCATATGTACTAATTGAATAATGTGGTTTTAATGGCAGGATGTAAGAGAGGTGGTGGTTGGAGAAAATTATTTTATCTTTCTTTTTTTTTTATGTGTAAATTAGGTGAATAGTAATTAAAAGGAAGTCTAGCAAGTATTATTGTAACAGGTCACGTGAGCCATTTCTTTTCTGAGAAAAGTCCAGTCCAAGCACTTGATAATATGCTGTAAAGTTATTGAAGGGTCTGAAGAAACTTCAATAAACATCAAATGTTGTAGCTGAGGTTTTCTAATTATTATTTTATTTATATTATATTGTTGTTCTGAGCAATCTAACTTTGGGCCCAAATTTTAATGGTTTTAATCGTTAACTGTTTAATTGTTTACTAAAATCTGTCTGGGACTTCGTTTATATATATTGCTTATAAGATACTGGCACATTATTTCATTATTTCTGTAGTTTTGGTATTTTTTAGGGTTTTTTTTTGAGAAATCTATAGTAAAGATTTGCCAGTCAGATGAAAGCATCACTTTCAATCACAATTTGCAGTATAGTGGTCAATAATCCAAATGAAGAAATGTAGCTACCGCCAGAGAAATGGGTATATTTCAACATCCTTGAAAATCCACTCAAGGAGGAACTCAAAGAACAGTTTAGAATTTGGTTCCTGTGTTTTACAGTTACTATAGCATCTCAGGCAGAAAAGTCATGGACAAGTCTCAGGAGGTATTGGTTTAGTTTGCAGATCAATCCGCATCAGGACTTTTGTAAAGACATATGATAAAAAGAAACCTACAGGATTACTTATTTTTATCCTCTTTTATCAGTATATTGTCATAGACATAAGGCCATTTACAAATATGTTATGGTCCATTTTTAAATTGTTTTGTCTTCCTCTTGTCAAGAAATAAATATTTTCAGTATGTGCTCCTGTTTTTCTTTTGGTTCTGTGTTTAAAGAACTTAATCTGTAAGGCATTTTGTTTGTTTGTTTGTTTGTTTGGCAAGGACTATCTCATTATGAGCTTGTATGAACAATCATCCAGTGGATAACAGATTTGGACTTCTAGACCTTCCAAGCACAGACTGAAAAGGATCTTCCAAGAAGCTTCATCACTGCAAGTAAGAGAGTTCCAGCTTACTGACAGACCTACTGCCTTCTTTAGGGAACTGTCTGTTTCCTTCCTGTTCTGAGAGCAAAGCTATTATTTCTAGTTTAACAATAAAAACAACAACAACAACAACAAACAACAGCAGCAACAAAACAAAACAAAACAACAGCAAGAAAAACTCTATCTTTGCGGATTCTCATTTTACAGGCCAGCACTGTGAGGTTTCATTGCTTTATTTCCAATAAAAAAGTCATCTAATGTGATGAACATTGGTGTGCTCTGTATTTGATGACCTAAGGTCTCCCCTCTTCATTTTTTTTTCCCCAAATGCTTTAAGGCTCATATTTGGGTGCAATACTAAAAGTTTGAAAGAACTTGATAGCAATGTACAGACTTTTCCTCCTCACAATGTATCTGAAAGATAGTTAGTTTTCAAGAAATGCTACCTGATAAATGTTCACACTCTGTTTAACCATTTTACTTCTATTTTCTCAAAATATATTCCTCCAAGGCTCTTTCAATACATTTGAGTCATAGCAGAAAAGGGTTGAATGAACAAATTTGTTAACATTGCTCAAACTGACGTTCAGGATACACTTCAGAGGCCTTCTATGCCAATTTTCCTCACTATACAATTTTCAAGGCTTCTCATCTGTTTTCATGATTGGTGATAAACCTTGCTGATATACATTTTAGGCCCAACTTTTGATTCCTTCAGGCTGAGAATTTCCAAATATGAACCCTGCCAAAAGTATTTTTTTTCAGATTAATTTTCATCATAGGTAATTGCCTATTCAAGTGCAATATGGATACAGTGCTCCAGAATACTTTAACAGCACTGCCTATACACTGCTCTAATTTCAAATTTTGATGCTAAGTAATATAATTAATATGTTACTAATTAATATTCATGAAAACATTTTCCTTTCAGAAAACTTTAGGACAATTTTCAGTTAAATAGAAGGAAATGATTTTGAAGTACTTTAGCTAGACAGCAAAGGTTTGAGTCACATACAGTACATTCTTTGGCCTTGACAGACGAGAGTCTATATATCTCTTAAATGGCACGGCACAGAATTTTTAAAGTTCATTCAATCACACTGTGTGTAGTTTTATATATTGGATGGAGCAACCATGCCAAGACAATGCATTAAAAGAGCCTACAATTGAAAAAAATGCCTGGCCATAACCTTTATATTCACATGATTAAATAAGAAACACACCAACATATATCTATGATCTCTGAGCGCAAGCACTACAGGTCTGTGACTAATATCTGTTAACCAAGAAAATTAAAGTAAGAAAAACATGTAGTTTTGAATGACCATAAAAACACAATTAATGCTATATAGTCAGAAGTTGATCTTAAATCTGGTATAAGTTAATGCAGTTAAAATGCACATAACGTGTGTCATTTTGTAGTTGCTGTTTTAATGAAGAGAAATTTCAAAGCAAGCTTTCATACCAGAAGAGAATCAAAAATTGTATAAGGTCTTAAATACTAAAATTAAATTCCTAACTCTGAGAACTTACTACTTCCATCAACTGAATGTGTTAGCATCCACTTACTAGGCTAATTGCAATAATAAATAAATTTCGTTACCTCTAATAGCATTTTCCAGTTCCTATTCCTCTTATTCTCCCCAGGCTCAAAGTATGGGTGTTTGCTCTTACTGCAATAGAAAAAGCAAGCATATACAATGAACACAAGTTATAAGAAATTTAAATATAGTTTTTTGTTTAATAGAATAGATAGAGAAATAATTACAAAACAGTTTAAAATGAGGTTTGAATTTTGTATAATTCATCTGTTAAGAATAATCAGATGACTTCTGTCCTGTTTTTCCCAAAGTGATGAGGTTCCACATATCCCACTGACTTTTTCTTGCAGGTTTTCTTGTACAGTACTCTACAAAATAAAGCCCAGAGATCATTTGGTAGAACAGCTGGATGATTTTTCCATAGCCATTAATTTAATTGACATTTAAAAATCAGCAATAGGAAAGTTCGTACAAAATGTAAAATAAATAAATAAAGTTACACTAAGCCAAAACAAACAAACAAACAAACCAAAAACACAAGAAGAGAATCTTAACATATGTCCTTCTATGTTTGTGAACTGTGGGGACTTCTGGGCTTGTGATGAAGAAAAGCTAAAATTCACCTATACAAACTTGAAGTTCAGTGATTGGGAATTGATACTAGTTTTTGCTTCTGAAGACTCTGAAGACCCTTGCTATTTTCTAAATAAGTAGTGTGAATTCAATTACGTTTGCTTTCTGAACTGACCTAAAGATTAAAATCGCTAGACCCATGGTACAAGAAAAGATAAGAAGTTGGGTAAGAAACCACCCTTTCCAGTACTCATGATGTTATTCTGGATTTATGCATGTTACTGAGAGCGAAACTTGGCTCACTGGAAGCTAGTATGCTGAAGTTCCAGTTCTGCAACTATGGCATACACCTGAATGCATAGATGAATGCATAGAATGAATAGATAGATGGCTAATGGGAGTCAGTGTGGGCATTTAAGAAAATATTAAATAGATTTGCAGGGTAGATGAACACTCAGTAGTGAAAAGTCAATGAGGTGGAAAATATGGCTTTGGGACTTGGTAACAAAATTGAAGTGCTAATCAAGGACAATGTAAGACTCCCCAGTAAAGCTGACAAGCTTGAGAATTAATCCAGGACTAAGCATTTCAAGATTACTGGTGTCCCAGTGAGGAAAAGCCTAAGAATTCAGTAATCTTTCTGAAAGCACCTCAGATAGATGAAGCAAAATATTATTTATTTCTAGAATGATATTGTGCTGCCTGTCCATGTTAACACCTGTCCAGCCATCTTTTCATGGCTGTACCTAAACCTGGTCCAGTTTTTCAGACAACAATACATTTTTATGAAACATCAAAATATGTGAAGGAAAATCCATTTTGCCTCTGTACATATATACTAGTACATATAGATACTGGTACCTTTATTCTTCCTCCTGTCTTACAAAATTGTGAAATACTTCTGCCATCCAAATATATACATAACTATTTGTACTAGTCTAAGTGTTCAGACCAGCAGTCACTACCTGGAAACTGATAGAACTTAAGAAATTAGAATCATAGAATCACAGAACTATCACTCTATCCCTTCTTAGCTATTTATGGCCTATCAGATATGTTATCACTTTGCACAAGTAAAATCACAGGAGATTTATACGTTTTCATTTCTGTGTAACTACCAGGGAAAGGCTAATTCCACCTTTTATTCACTATTAGCATTCCATTTTTAAAATCCAGCTAATTGATAACAGTTATAAATATAAAACATATTTAGGATTCAATTTTGAAGCCTCAAAAAGCCAATCCAGCATAATTATTTTTCTCCACACTGAAAAGCATGGATTGATGGCAACATTTCCAGATGAACATAGCTTTTTATTAGTTCAAAATTTTGCTGTGAAATATCATTTTATCATTTCATCTTACTGTTTGTTACATGAGAATTGAGGTTGAAAAATGGCACGAGTCTCAAAAAATGGAAGTGGATGTTTCTAACCTTTTCTACTAGCCCTACAATAGACAGCACCTGTATCACAGGGAGACTGAGACAATTTTCTCCTATTCTCAAAAACCAAAAGCATAGCTAATTTATACTTCAGTGACGTGGTACTGAGAAATTGCATGATTGTATTCTACTGGAGAGATGAAAGTTGTCACTTTTTTTGACGCTAAAAAGGCCTAAATTGGCATGACATGCCTGTTTGACATGAAGTCTGTATCATGTCTGGCTGATGTATGTCTGAGTATCTGATGCCTAGTAAAAACAGGCAAACATCAACCATGGTAATTGTTTAGGATTCAGGGAATAATTTTCTGTATTGAAAGAAGGGGAAGATGCACTATATAAAGTTCATATTTGATTTCTAACATGCTGGCTTAAATAGAAGACAACACCTGTTTCACTTAAACTAGATCATCTTTTTTTTTTTTTTTCCCTCTTACATAAAGTTTTTGACTTAATTTCAGGGCTGTTGATAAATAGAAAGAGTAGTGTGGGTAGTTATCACTCTCACTCTTCAGAGTCTGTGGTCTGAATAAACTAATGTCCCTAATTTCATTAGGATGCCAGTTGTCAAGTGAAAGTGTATTTTTAGACATTCAGAAAGAAGATAAATGGTTTTAATACGTAACTTATACTCCAAGATGGAATTTCTCCATGTCAGTAAGTTTGTTGTTGTTGTTGTTTTTGTTGTTGTTGTTGTTGTTTTTCAGAAAAGTCATCCAGAGCCTCTAGAGCAACATGTTATTTATGAATCTAGCACCAGACTCCCAGTACTCACTCTGACATTAGAGTATATGATGAAATTCAGGATATTTGAAACTTTCCCAAACACATTAAAAACCTGTTATATCAGAATCTTAACATTTTAAAAACAGGAAATGGAAATATTCTTCATCTAGTTTTAATGAGAACTAGCTCTTCAGCAATCAACTATGCAAAATGAGATGTGTCAGGAAAAAAACATAGCTATATACTATAGTGGTAGCTGAAGTAGAATTAGAGATATCCAAGATGAGTGAAATGATGTGTGGGGTACACCTGAGTAATATCACCTGATTTACTGATGTGGTGAATTAGGATTATGGGCTGTAAAACCGATAATAGTTTAAGGGATTTGAAGAAAAATAGTGATTTTGCCGCTATGGGGGTCAGAATTAAAACAATGTGTTGTCCAATGGCTTGAGAGAAGAAAGCAAGATGTTTGCTGAAAAACAATTTCATATCACCATATCATGTATAGAGACACTGCTAGGAAAATTGTAGGTGGGAGACAGTGTGTTGGCACCATAAAAGAGATGAAAGGCTGGGCAGAGAAAGGCCAGAAGGACTTAAAATATGAAAGCAAGTCATTTATGCTGGATGCAGTAAAGAAGGGAAAGCTGGTGGAGAGAAGTAAAGAGGGGATTATCGAGAGCTAATCCTAGCTATGAAGGTTTGTATGTTTTATGCAGATTATAGTCTGTGCAGTGGTAATGGATTTGTTGCAGAGTAGCATCCAAATGTGTATATTTCCTGCAAATTATGAAGTTAAATCTGCCAAGATGTTTTCTTGAGTTACAGATCATGAAAAAAAAAAAAAACTGATAAAAAAGCAGCTGCACAGTGAAAGCTGAAAGCAGATTTCTATGCTAAAATATTTGTTACTTTAATATGTATAGAAAAAAATATTTTTAAATTGCCACCAAGCAAGCCTAAAAAATTGTACGTGCTTTGAAGGCCAATGATCAGGCTATTAAGTAATACTTATTTTAAAATATGCTCTTTTATTTAAAGCATTTTACATCTTTCTAAATCACTTCATCTTAAATAAAAGAAATCTTTCAACCAAAGAAATCTTGACACAAGATTTATATGTTACTTGCAGTCAAACAAGTCTAAAAACTACAAAACAAGCAACATGCATGTACAGATATATATAACCACAGTGAAACATATTTTGTAAATTATACTCAGCCACAAGGAAAAAAAAAAAAAGAGACAAGCAAGCTAAACAAAAATTTACAAACAAAACAAACAAAAAGTGTTCAGAGAGAAGCAGTGTAGAGCACTTTCTGGGAGCTTGCAGACATCCAGATATCCTTAGGGAATAAATAAGGACTGTGTTCTCTTTTGAATAAATGAGCTGTCTTTGCCAGTTGGAAGAGCAAAGGCCTACAGTGTCCTGAGTCCCTACTTACAGGGAGCAGTTGGGGTGTCTGGTGATCTGTTGTTTAGAGTGTTAAGGTCAGAAAATTTCAGATACTTACTTGGAAACCTACATTGGTTCTAACACAGATATTTGTAGGGGAGCCAGTGACTCTAGACAGATTTTAGCAGAATATGGTTTAGGATTATTGTATTCTATAAAAATGAACTTGTCCCTTGCTTTTAAAGGTCAAAAAAATCAGAGCAGTATTATCTCTATGTTCGTAGCCTATGAATACTGTTTCACGCACTCAGATAATTCCATTTCCATAAAGGAGACTAATTTTCTGATTAGAATGGCTATTTATTAGGATGTCTGAACTGTGCCTTCTAATAAACTCCAAAAATAAGTGACTGCCAGATACATTTTCCTGTCAGTATATAACACTGCTTTTTCCTCAATTTGAAAAGTAACCATATGTAATCTAGTACTGCTTTTCAAAAATATCCTCCCTGCAGAGATTATATCAATTAACTACAGAAATACTCTCGAGCTTCAAAAGTGTCTGAACTTATGTGCTCAAGTGAGCTGATCATTTATTGTATGGTAAGTCTGAAATGTGAAAGCTTCTAGTAGAGTTTAACATTTACTGACTATCACAGAATATGATGCTGCATTGTGGAACTATTCAGTAAAATATTAATTATGTAGCTGGAGCATCCCAATGTATAGTGGAAGTATTTTAATGGAAACCATCACCTAACTCAGGTAATGAACGAGCCCTCAAACCTACAAAAGGGCAGTCTGGTGAAAAGTCAAATCCAAGTGAAAGATCAGTACTTCAAACTGAATCATAGAATCACGGAATATCCCAAGTTGGAAAGAACCCACAAGGGTCATGGAGTCCAACTCCTGGCTCCGCACAGGACCACTCAGAAATCAGACCATATGTCTGAGAGTGTTGTCTAAACTCCTGAAGGCTCAGTGCTTCGACCGCTTTCCTGGGGAGCTTGTTCCAGTGCCCAACCACCCTCTCGGTAAAGAACATTTTCCTAATACTTAGGTACCCTTGGTATTCTCCTGGACTTTTAACTTGTGAAAGTTACAGGTTTTCTAACAATGTAAAAACCAAATAGCCCTAATGGAAATAAAAATAGATGAATATCATTAGTAAAATTATGCTTATGCAAGTAGTTTTTCCTTTGCTTTTGACCATTAACTGAATATAATAAAATGATGGTATGGCAAAACAGCTTGTATTCCTCTCATCATTGGGTGTTTGAAAGTATATGTATGTTTAGAAATGTAGCTAAAGGAAATCCAAGAGTGTTCTTTTTTTTGTTTTGTTTTGTTTGTTTGATCACATCTGAATTTACACTTTTCTGGGCCAATATTTGTGTCTGTGTTTGTATATGTCTGCCTGCATACACAAAAACACAATGCCCATTTCACCTCAGTTTGTTCACTGCTTCTTGACATCTCATCAGGCTAATACAACATAATTTGCTGTATCCTTTTAAATCAATTCTTACAGACAATATGCCAATAGTTCTGGTTGTCTTTCAACTTGCACAGTTTCAGACACAAAGTAGAACAAAATTTGGCAATGTTCTGTTTTATTTAACTAAACCAGCTTAGATTTCTGACCTGTGATAGCAAACTATTAACCAATTAATTTAGTTCCCATCAACTCAAACATTTACCTACAGATGAAGGGCAGCAGTTCTCAAGCAACTGTGTAGTCTTGCCATTTCAGATGATCTTCAGGTTTCTGGCATAACAGAGCTGTACCTGTCATCTATACGTGCATTTGTGCAACTCATCTACTAATTCTTCTGGCTTTTGCATTGACAATGGAAATATTTACAATATCCTTTAACAAGAGCTGCTTCTAGTCAGGTCTAGTGTCTTCATATTTCCTTTTATTTGTCGTATCTGCCCAGATCCCTGGATTGCAAAGAAACTTCTGAAAACTAGCTTCTGAATTTTTCTCCTAGAATAGTATTATTTTTAAATGTCTACAATCAACAGTTGTATTTGTACTGTCAATTTTAAAATATCAGATCATTTTTTGTAGTCAAAATAATGTCTAACAAGATGAGCTCTCACTGACTTTCAGTCTATAGAGTTAACAGTCTTAATAAATAAATAAATAAATAAAAATAATATCCTGTTTCCATAATATTCTATAGTAAATGCTTTTATAACAGATATCCAGTGCATTTACATAATGATGCTTTCAGATGTAATAAATTGGCTATGTTAATGTAAGTTTTGTAATTTGGGGAAGGGAAGAAGTATGGGATGATGGTTTTATTTTCCATTATTACACATTAAGACATTGCTTTTGCAGCTGGCTTTGCTTCACTGGATTCATTTACAAATAAAGGAAAATGTTGCCAATATGAGAAATTCAGTGTAAAAGATGTAACTCCACTGAGCTGTTCTTTAAATGACAGTCTCACATACAACACAAATACTTTAAAAACTTGTTTTCTGTTAAGAACAGTGAAAAATAGGCTATTAAAATATCATTTGAAATACACAGTGGATTGAGATATACTTATTAATCATTATAGTTTTGTTGAAAATGCCAAAAGATTTGAAATACTCTAAGAGCAAGTGTACACTAGAGTTTCTCAGCAAACTAAATTTACAACAACATTAGAAAAAAAAAGTATATATTTCAACTAAGCTTTAAAGCCAACTTCAGACTGGCCACAGACATTGGTCCTATTTCCAGTTCGTTACTTCAATCGTCTCTAATTAGAGTATAATTTTTAAATCAGAAGATAGAATCACCAACATGTAATATATATTACATATATAATATTACATTTTATATATTATTATATAAACATATATATAATATAAATATATAATATGTAATATCATCTTCTAAATAATATAAGCACATGATGTAGGTAACTTAAAGAAGGATGATTACTCTGCATTACAGTAGTAGAATGAATAATTCTTGCATAGGATCCAATGCAAAGATAGTGAAGTATTTAAGGGTCTAAGTGAATGGAATTTTTCATGAAAGTCAGCTAAGATTCTTACATATTTTTGATATTTTTAAAAATCTTGGTTTAGGTCCCAACTTTAGATGGTACTGTGAGGGGACATGAGGTTATGCGCTATATTTTTATTCCTCCTTCTTGGGGACATTTATACTTGGACAGCCACAGTCAGCATCTGATAATGAGGTGAATCACTTCATGCCTATTGCCCAATGAAAAATATAAATGTTCTTGTTTTTTGAAAAATGACAAATTGATTTCATAATTCTCTCTAATCTTATAAAATATTTTTTATCAATTATAATGTTTTAAGATGATTTTTTTTTCAGAATCAGGTGGCGTTCTATATTTAGTTTATTCTACTGCAAGATTGTTTGTTTGCTCATTATACTCAAGTTTACTGAGAAGAACTGTTTATTGAAACTGTCACAGTAAACATCACAAAATCACCCAACGTGGCCTGGCATGATACAAAGACTTTTAAATCCTTCAGAACATTATCAGTCTCCTTCTAAGTTATTCATTATTAACATAATTACTATTTGCATGTAGCAATTATGTATTTTTTATTATTTTTTGTTATTTTATTTTTAGTATGATTCTATGGAAAGAGTTGCTGTTTGTTTTTTGTTTCAGAGAAGTGAAATGAAAGACTCCTGTGTGATAAATTTAATAGCAAATACATCAGACCCTCATATCCTGCCAGCTGGCATGTTTCTTCGGCATTGGACCCTATGCAAGAATTATCCATTCTACTGTTGTAATGCAGGGCAGTCATCCTTCTTTAAGTTACATACAACATGTGCTTATATTTTTTTAGGATGTCTGAACATATTTTTCACCCACAGTAGAAAGAATAAAAGACTGAAAATTATTCTCTTAATTAATATGGCAGGCAAACACACACAGCAAGTAAATTTCAGTGTACCTTTGCCTTGTGTTTGAATTTGTATCATCAAAGATTAATTAACTTATGGCATCTATTAGCAGGAAGGTGACACACACTTTTTTTTTTTTTTAATTGCAAATAAAAAGTTGTTTTAAAAAATGTGTGGCTTTTCTCTTCTTTAAGCTTGAACAGACAGACTTCAAGAAAAAAATATTCACAAAATATTTTCATCTTGTCTTTTCAACGTGTGTAGAATTACTTGTATATGTATTTATACATGAACATACATACAAAAATCTGAAGGTTCCGTTCAGTTCCATTGGAGGTGGTGTGGGCATTCCAGGGGCTACTACATGCACATTTCAAATACCAGGTGACTATGTTGTGCATTAGTCTTCTTGCCAATAATCTAATCTTCATAGCACTATATATACATTTGAGCATATCAGTCATTTTCGCAAGTGTTTGAAAGAAGTCTCATATTTCTCTAACTAGGTGGAGGACAAATATGTAAATTACTGCTGCCAGTGAGCAATTCAAAAATTCAATATTTTCTTAGGAAGCAACTAAATTCTTTCTTTCCCAGAGGAGAACTAGGCTATATACTCTGTCTACTGGAATACTGTATGTAAGACTTTAGACAAAGATGCATCTGGGAAAAGTAAGGCTTCATCAGTTCCACTGTCCTAAACACCTGGTCACATTTGACTTCCCTACTTTGAAAAACTTTCTGTAGGTGAACTCTTGTAACCAGTGAAGAATAGATTGTGCTCAAATAGTGTTTCACTTTGTTTTAAATTATGGTGCTATATTACTCAGAACAAACTCCAAAAACCTTTATTTTCATTGATCTTGTAGGTCATGGCATAGCATAGTTGCAGTGTACACTGGGTCAAGGACAGTGTACTAGCATGGCACATCAAAAAAAATCCTTTTATCATCAAATATAAAATGTAAGAAGACAGTATTTTTTAGTTTAATTCAAAGACTATGTCCATGTAATAGTTTATATCCAAGCCTATTACAAAATAAGTTATTTTGTAAGAAAAAAATGCTGTATGAAGCAGCTTAGCCCTTCACAATTTAAAAAGCCCTATGCTCAGAATGTAATAACCAACAGCAGTAGAAGCAATAGAAACTTCAGCAAGTTATACAAACGTCCTCCTCCTGCAATGTACTGAGGATAAGAATAACAACACAACAAAATGTACTGTGCAAGGTATTGATGTAGGTGTCTGAAACCTTCTGAAAAATTCCCGCTAGTTTCAGGTCTGCCACTGGTTCATTTTTCAGGGTGTTCTCAAATGGTTATCTATCAGTTCCTAACACAGCAACATTGCCAGAGTAACCATCTATATGGTAAGACTGTCACATGTAGGGTGTAAAGTCCTAAGAGAAACAAAACCCAGGTTGCAAATGTCTGTAGACCTTTTTCGTACAATCTTGTGTACGGACTGCCTTAAATTATTTTTCCTACTCTTAGTTCCCTTCTATCTTGACTTATTATCAAATCAATAAACTGGCTCTAGCATTTCGTAAAGTGCTTTTAAAGAATACCCTTTTACTGCTCTGAGCACATAACTAAATAAGATGTCTAATCCATAATGCAAACCATCCCATTTTCTTTTCAAGCACACCTTCCTGTATGCTTAGAATAGGTCAACTGTCTTGTCTTCCAAGACAGTTAGGAAAAGGAAAAGGAAAAGGAAAAGGAAAAGGAAAAGGAAAAGGAAAAGACAAAGACAAAGACAAAGACAAAGAAAAAGAACAAGGAAAAAGAAAAGGAAAAGGAAAAGGAAAAGACAAAGACAAAGACAAAGACAAAGACAAAGACAAAGAAAAAGAACAAGGAAAAAGAAAAGGAAAAGGAAAAGGAAAAGAAAAAGAAAAAGAAAAAGAAAAAGAAAAAGAAAAAGAAAAAGAAAAAGAAAAAGAAAAAGAAAAAGAAAAAGAAAAAGAAAAAGAGAAAAAAAGAAAAAAAAGAAAAAGAAAAAAGAAAAAAAGAAAAAAAAGAAAAAGAAAAAGAAAAAGGAAAAGGAAAAGAAAAAGAAAAAAAAAAAAGAAAAAGAAAAAGAAAAAGAAAAAGAAAATGAAAAAGAAAAAAAAAGAAAAAGAAAAAAAAGAAAAAAAAAAGAAAAAAAAAGAAAAAAGAAGAAAAAGGAAAAGGAAAAGGAAAAGGAAAAGGAAAAGGAAAAGGAAAAGGAAAAGGAAAAGGAAAAGAAAAAGAAAAAGGAAAAGAAAAAGAAAAAGAAAAAGAAAAAGAAAAAGAAAAAGAAAAAGAAAAAGAAAAGGAAAAAGACAAAGACAAAGACAAAGACAAAGACAAAGAACAAGGAAAAGGAAAAGGAAAAGGAATAGGAAAAGGAAAAGGAAAAGGAAAAGGAAAAGGAAAAGGAAAAGGAAAAGGAAAAGGAAAAGGAAAAGAAAGAAAAAGAAATAGAAATAGAAATAGAAATAGAAAAAGAAAAAGAAAAAGAAAAAGAAAAAGAAAAAGAAAAAGAAAAAGAAAAAGAAAAAGAAAAAGAAAAAGAAAAAGAAAAAGAAAAGGAAAAAGAAAAAAAATGGAAAAGGAAAAGGAAAAGGAAAAGGAAAAGGAAAAGGAAAAGGAAAAGGAAAAGGAAAAGGAAAAGGAAAAGGAATAGGAAAAGGAATAGGAAAAGGAAAAGAAAAAGGAAAAGAAAAAAAAGGAAAAGAAAAAGAAAAAAAAAGGGGGGGGGAAGGACAGTTTCAATAGCTCATTTTTCCTTAAATACTTTCTTGCATGATACAGACATTGCTTAGTACTTTTATTATCAACAAATGAGGACATTGACTAAATCTGACTCAGATTCAACTGAACTTTATTTTTCTTGTTAGATCATGTAATTCTGTGATATTTGGCTAGACAGAAAAATTAAAAGCATGTAAATCTGACAGCCTAAGGCCCACTGACTTAAGGAGATAAATATCTTTTTAAGTACAGGGCAGGCTTTATTATTGTATTATATATTGAGAAATTCCATTATCCTATAAGAGAATTGTAAAGAAAAGAATTAAGAAACTATTTTTGCTTATTTCCTGAATAAACAATTAAAAAAAAAAAAAGAGAGAGAGAAAAAAAATCACGATTATTATGTCAGAAGGCAGAAATTCAGACATACCATTTAATATTTTATGTGGAGGTTCTGATTTATTTATTTTTAATACTTGGTCATGGTTGTTTTGTTTTTGTTATTGTTTTCTGTAGCTAAGCTTTTTTAGAGTGAGAAAAAAATATGACATTTGATAACCATGCTAAAGATAAAGTGGGTGTTGTATTTTTATAATCTGCCAATAGGCATATTTAGGTTGGCACTTCAGTGGGGTATAAATTTTGAGCTGAATTTAAGAGAAAAGTGATTTTCATTTGATATTCAAGTGATTGTTTTTCAGCAATTTTAAATGCTGTATTTTGTCCAAAAGAAAAATAAATAAAAATATTTTCCCTGCCTATTAGAACTTTATGTGGAACATGTCATCACAGTTAACTGCGGATGCTACAAATCAGAATCAAGTCTGAATATCTGAAATGTTGGCAATACATTTTTTGTCTGACAACTAATCATTCTGTTCAACACAGAACTTTAGGATGTATCTGGGAAGACTAAGATGTTAATATTTGTTACAGAATCCCATGAAAGTGTTTTTATAATTTTCTATTAGTTTTCATTTTGCAAAAGTTAAAGTAGATGGCCATCTTATTCAAGATAGTCAGCACAGATTCCTTTTCTTAGATTTCTTCAGCAAAAATGTTTTAAAGAAAAGTGCAAAAGTCCCAAGTGCAATTTGAATGTATTCATTCATTCAAAAAGGCATGTCTAGCACTTCAATATTGCTTTACGGATTTCTAGAAGGAACAACATATTGAGGAAAGCTACAAGAAATGACTTAACACGTCTACTTCTTGGTCTAAAGTAGAGCAAACTTCTTGTACCCCATTGTTTACAATGACATAAGAGAAGAAAATTAAATAAGATGAAATTTCTGATCTAAAAATGCCAGATCTACTCCATACCTTCATTTTTTTTCTAGGACTGAAGAGCAAATAAGTAGGCTCACATGTGAGCAATGTACCTGATTTAATTCTTTGTGTTCTGTGGTTGAGGGAACACTAGAACTGGCTGAAAAATACAAAGCATACTGTTCAAAAAGTATTTCTTTTAAATATTCTTTCGAGACTGAATTCAACCATATTCAAAAAATGTTCACATGTAAACTTTCATGTAAGAAAAATATTCTAGTTTAAACGTTAATGAAATTGCTTTTATTGTTGAGATGCCGATTTGAAATCATTCCCTGCAAGTGACAAAGCAGGAATTGCCCTGAAAACACTTAAAATCTAGTTAAACAATAATGAAAAAAAAAATAGATATTAATATAAAAGCTGGGGAGAGAAAAACCAAGCAAACAAACAAACAAAAAAAACCAGTTCTCAGTGTTTATAACTGCTAGTTGATGAGGCTCTGGCAACTTCATGGAGCAGATATGTACTGGGTCGGGCTGGGATGTTAACTTTCCCTGCAACGGCCCATACAGTGCTGTGCTCTGCACTTGTAGCTAAAACAGCAATGGTATCACACCAGTGTTGTGTCTGCTATTGAGCAGTGCTGGCACAGCATCAGGACTCTCTCTAACTCCCCTAGGGGTGGGCAAAGATGTGAGAAAAGAAACATCACCAGGGCAGCTGACCTAAACCAACCAAAGGGATATTCCATACCATATGATGTCACACTCAGCAATAAAAGGTGGGAAAAGGAGGAAGAGGGGTGGGGTGGGCTCTCGTTGTGAAAACGTCTGTCCTCCTCCCGAACACTGGCTACGTGCGTTGAGGCCCTGCTTCAAGGACGTGGTCAAACATCGCTCATTTGTGGGAAGTAGAGAGTAATTTCTTTCCTCTGCACTTCCACATAGCCTTTACTTGTTTTGTTTAGTTTTCCCTTTCCCCCCCTCCCTTTTCCCCTTTCCTTTTTTCCCCTTTAGTTAAATTGTTAATTGTTTAGTTAAATTGTTTAGTTAAATTGTTTAATTAATAATAATCTTTCCTTAATAATCATTTTTTTTCCTTTAATTAAATCATCCTTATCTCAACCCATGAGTTGTTCTTTCCTTTACTTCTTCCCCTCCTCATCTAAGGAGGGGGAGTGAGAGAGCGGTTGTGGTATTCAGCTGCCTAGCACAGTAAAACCACCACAAGATACTACAGAGAGAAACTCCCACTTATCTATACACCTCAAATTCAATATCAGATTTAATTTCTCACCAATATAACCTTATTCAGTCACTCTAAAAGTGAACATATGATAATCAGCATATCGCTATGTATTTTTCTGTTCCTCATGAATCCAACCAATCTGCAGGCTGAGATGGAAGAATTTCTTCTATGGCAATACTGTGATATGCATGTGCTGCAGATATTTTTATATATCAGTTCTCATCTTCAGTTCATTTAAGGTGACAAGTTTAACAGCTTTGTTGCATGTACCTTTTTCCCTTCAGGAGCAGGAAACTGTCAAAAAAAAAAAAAAAGTGATTTAAATATTCTGAGCTGTAGCTGCATGAAAGTAAAGAGTTGAAAAATTATCTAAGTAGTTTAAAATCAATGAGACAAGGATTTGTGTTGTAACACATATTTCAATGTTCTTAAATCACCCCAAACTTGTGAATATTTAGGCTGAGGAGCATGGTTAACTACCATGATTTCATTTTAACTGTCAGGTTAACTACCTGACTACATTTAAACTTAACTTGAAGTTATTTATGAACAGATTTGAAGAGCTGCTAATAGACTCTCACACTGAGAAATGTGAGAGCATCTGATTGTATTGCTTTGTTTCTAAGACTTTCTTTACATTTCCTGTCTTACAACAAGAATATCCAACCAAGCAATTGCTTGAAAATGATTTTCTCAACCAAACAGTATTTGTTTGCACAGACGTAATACTGCAATTGTAATATTTGTTTTTTTTTCACCATCACTTTAAATGTTGATACCAAAAAGTTGCATTTTATGTGCAGCGCCATTGTCATCAAGGTCTATATTGCCAGATGGTAGGAAATTATCTAGGTAAGGGCTACAGCTAATTTCCTCTGTTGACAGAACAGTGTTGGAAACTCTTTAAAATTTCAGTGTTGGAAACTCATAGCAGAACTCAAACAATGTTATTAGTTTATTCCAGGAAATACCATGTGAGAGAAGTTAGGAATTATCTTACTGGGATGAATCAATCGTCCACTACACCACTAGCCTGCAACCTAAGATGTCTATTCCTCCTATGTTTTACATGAACGTACAAAAACATGAAGAAAGAAATCTTCTTAAGGGTAAACAGACCTTCAGGAAAACATCTGTGATTTTTAACTTGTACGTCATACGTTGTTTTGAAATGGGCCTAATATTTCTGAATGTTACAAAATTTTAATCAAAACAGTAGGATTCTAACTGGGGACAAAGTATTTCTTAATGTTTTATTTTAAGTTATAGACCAGCATCTGTCACCTTAATATCCCATTAAAAGAGATATTTTTTAATGATTTTCTCTTCAGTCTAGAAAACAAAAGTGAGATAAGAAATTGTTGAGGGAAAAGGGGCTTAGTAGAAATAGACACTTCTCACTTGCCTCCCCTCAAAACATCATCTGTTTGTTGTGACTTTTTAATACAATAAAACAGTGATCTGTTTTAAAAAGACTCCATGATTTGAACAGACATTTATATTTCAAAACTATATAAAGCTGCTATTGTGTAACTTTTCTATAGTTTATGAACTTTAGAAGCTAGGTTGACAACGTTACAAGGTATTAATTATTTACTCCCCCTTCCCCCCTCCCCCCCATTCTCTAAAAAATCTGAGTAGCTCTTCATACAAACCTTTCTATGTACACAATGAAAATTAAACCTATTTTTTATTCAGATGGGAGTCATAGAAATGTAGCAAAAGAAGTGATAATGGTGTACATGGATGGCATGGTCTACACAGTCTGTTATAGTGCAACTCCATTTTTACTATCAACTTTAATAGCAGATATTTTTCTCACTAGTTTTGAAAAAGTCCATAATTACCTTTACCATTAGACATTTTTTCCACTGTGTAGACTAAATTTACATTGTTCCAGTTCTAGTCTACTATTCTCATCCTATTAACAGTGAGCATGGAGAACGGATGATCACCTTTTGCAGCTCTCTTATGTATTTGAAGATTTAATATTTAATTTCTGTCTTTTCCTCTGTAGACTCTTTGTAGTCTACTTTAGTTCTCATATTCCATGTGTTTTCTAAACAATTGATCACACAGAGTTGCTGGATGGGAAGTGTCTCATAATACTTCACGGAATAAGGAAGTAAAAGTACAGGGTTATGTGGCAGAAGGAAGGATAAGAACACAGACTCTCAGGGGGGTGAATTGGTTCGCCTGTATTTCCAGGACCACAATGAAGCCTTTCCTGGCTCCCTCCCTGTAGAGCACTAGTTCCATGCCCATCTGTTTCTTTTGCTACTTTTTTAAAACTCACTGTTAATTAACTTGTCCATTAGTGTCCCACTTGTATGATTTTGATGAAGCCCTCTGTACTCAGCTCAGCTCTTCACCTGTTTCCTGGGCTCTCCCAGGAGTTAGCGCTGTTAATCATAGAATCATACAGTCATACAATAGCTCAGGTTGGAAGGGACCTCAAAGATCATCTAGTTCCAAACCCCTTTCCATAGGCAGGGTTGCCACCCACTAGACCAGGTTGCTCAGGGCCTCGTCTAACCTGGCCTTGAACATCTCCAGGGATGGGGCATCCGCAACCTCTCTGGGCAACCTGCGCCAGTGCCTCACCACCCTCTGAGTGAAGAATTTCCTCTTAACCTCTAATCTAAATCTCCCCTCTTTTATTTTAAAACCATTCCCCCCGTGTACTGTCATTATCTGTTTGAGCAAAGAGTCGCTCTCCATCTTTTTTTATGTCCCCTTTAAGTACTGAAACGTCACAATTAACTTTTTTTAGGGAGCTGGTTTCCTTGCCTAGCCTACTTTGGCAAGGAAATCTACAGCATACATCACATATTCAACTCTTTCAGGAGTGATAAGAGCTGAAAATACTTGTCCATCCCTCCTCTTCACTCCTACATCAGGTAAAACCACATTTTATTTTGTAGTGTTTATTTATTTGTTTAACAATTTTTACTCCTAGAAAGGGCAGCATAGAGGATAAAAGAGAAGAGGTCTAAAATCTGTTTGTTTGTTTGTTTGTTTGTTTGTTTTTTTCCTCCTGTAACTATATTCTGTGTGCCAGCTTGGGTATACCTAGCTAGAAAAGTGTAGCAATATCTCAAACTGTTTCATTTGCTATCTAGACAAATTGAATAGCTTCTTAATAAAGCTGTTTTGGATGACATTTAATATTAAAGCAAGTCATCTAACAGGACTCACATATTCCCTTTCTGGCTGCTGAGATAATCTGACTTTAGAATGAGGGTGAGAAGCTTATGAATATGAATTAAGAAACATTTCTGTATTTAAAGAGTGACTGTCAGAAGGTCAAGAGATTGGATGTGATTTAGATCATCTATTCTTTTCCAACATCAGCTGACCTCTTAGAGATAATCCTAAGGTCTGCAATACTAAAGCAATAACGACTCCAGATTTGAGAGTAAAGGTTACAACAACATGAAATAACAGAAAGAGTAGAACTTCATTGTGTCTCAGAAACAGTAATTGTTATGGGTTCCTTTTATACAACTTCTCTGATAGAAGTTCAGAAGGGTTGTGTATGAGTGTGTATGTGCAGAAAATATAGATGTACAAACCTCATACGGAAACCTTACAATTTAATATAACTGAGAAAAAAAGAGAGGGAGCTTTCATAGTGACCAGTAGCTTTTCTGCCTCAATAACTTTTCCCTTCAAGTTACTCAGAATGATTCCCAGAGCTGGCTCAAGGCCTCTCAACAACACAGGCAAAATTAAATTTTGCAGCTCCATGGGTGAGAAGCTGAGAAAGGCTGGAGCAGGAACATAGAGCCACGGGGGAGCTGCAGGGAGCTCAGCTGCTTGCTCCTGCTCCTGCTGCCTGGCAGATGGGAGGTTGTGAGCAACAACTGCTCCGACACCAGCAGCCACCACCTGTCTGCTTTCCAGAACATTGGCAGAGATAAATCACATATTGGGGTCAGGTACATTGATTGCATCCCCACTTTGCCTATGCCTACAGCCATTTTTTTTTCTATACATTTGTGTTACATATCTGTTTTCTGCACAGAATTGTAACCCTAATATGTGAATTATCTTAAAAAGAACCATTTATAGAATACACTATCATGAAGTATAATATCAGTTTTGTTCTTTTGTGTTTTTAATACAAACTGATGCTAACACAAGTAGCTTTCTATTAGTCCTTTCAGTTTGCATCAGCTTTCTATTCTTTGAAACTAAATAAAGATGGAACAAACAAAAACATTTAGCTGTGTATATTTCCTGAAAAAAAAAATCTTGAATAAATTAATTCTTTGCCTTTCATTACAGCAAGCTGCTAAATTAAATTACGTTCACACAGACACACCCCACCAAGACACCCCCCCCAAAAAAAAAGAAAAAAATAAAATAGAGAATAAATAGAATAGAAATAAAATAAAAAAACCACCAAGCAGCTGTCATATCCATTACATTTTAGAGTACTAATTTTAGTGCATGTGGTACTGGTGACATTAAAGATACCCATAGACCTTTCAAATATGTAGGTGCATTTCCACAAAACTTAGAGTTGCTCTAAGAGCCTGATCTATTGCTCTTTAGTTTACCATCTTCTTTGCAGACTGTGCTTAACTTAGTGCCAAAATATTTTAAATACAGATTTTGTGTTGAAATTTCTTCCTTGAATCTGTTTTTCATTAATAAGGTTTCAAAACTGTCACCAGGAGGTTTCCTTGTTCAGAAACCCAACAGTTTCTACTTTCAGGCTCTTAATTACACATATTGTTAGAAAACAATTTCATATGAATAGATTGCTTTTGATAGTTACAGAAGAGAGGAACACCTGTTGCTTTCAAAAGCTTTTTTTTTTTTTTTTAAATTGTGACAAATTGTTTCTTAATACATCAGTGACAGGTTAATATTGAAGTTTTTATTATGAACTTACATTCTTAAGTCAAAGTATTAATATATACATTTATGATTTACCTCATGGACCCATTTTAATTTTCCTAGAAATTAGACTTGGAATGAAGAATATTAAATACATATATATATTCTCCCAGTCATGCCTCTTCAAGACTGATTCATTTATTCAAATCTTTAAAGCCAGACAAAACATTCAAAGGACTATGGAGATATTCAAACAAGACCATGTTTATCCCATGTTTTAATCAGCTATAAAAAGTTATTGGTGGCAGAATTCACAATTGTTATTGGGTTCCAGAGTAATACCTAGTGAAAATAACGGGCTGTTAGTGTTTTGAAATGACCCCCCTCTTATCCAATAGTACTGGGCAGTTTCCAATTTGCTTCTGAGTGTTTAGTTTCCCCAGAGACTAGATAATTAAGAAAGTGACAATAAGTGCACATATCTGTGTAGTGTATATAAGAAACTGAAAGAGTTTATGAGTTAAGCAATATAGAATCAGAAAAAAATATATATATATCAAAATTTATGCTTTACATCTATCACAGAAACCTACTGGAGAATGCAAACTCTCCATATTTGTATTGTTTGAGGTTTATATGTGTCTAAATTCAGGTGGGTTTTATTTAGTTAGTTAGTTAGCTAGTTATTACCAAGAACCTGTTTCCTGCTTATCTCTTTACTTTGCTAGGATTTAAGGGTATTTGTACAATTTGGCTGGTAAAAGACTTCATTTATCCAGTCTCTCACTTTAGTCTGTCATTTATTCTGTTTTCCATGAACTCATTACAAACCATAACTAACCATGACATCTTTGTGCTGTGGCCAGAGGAGTTGAACAGGTCCCTTTGAAACTAATTGTGATTTTGTTCTTTATTTCGTCTATTCAGCATAGACAAAGTACAAGTGTAGTAATCATGATTTGGAGACATATGGTTAAATTCTAGCTAATAAAACTTTGCCAGTAATTTCCCAGGAAGACTGAGTTGTAATATCTTTGGCATTTTTAAGTTTATCTCCCTTGTCATATGCAGACTAGCTTTTAGGTAGGGCATACTGATGCATTTAAATACAGTACTCCTACGTTAAAGTTCTGAAAGCCTGAGCTCCTTGTAACATCCTTCAAAATTTGTTGCTGGAAAGAATATTAATGTATAGTTAAATGTACACAATATTTAGTAGATAACATAAATCAGAAAAAGAAGTGAATCCATCACTGGAATTCAGGAACCTTAAAACAAGCTGAACAAACATCTTGCAATCTAAATTGCTACTGTTGAAGTGAAAACAAATTTGAATGGTTTCATAAGACCAACGAGGAAGAATTAACTTCTCAATATCAGGCTGCTCAGAGAGATTGTGGTATCTCCTTCTCTGGAGACATTCACAACCCACCTGGACGTGTTCCTGTGTGACCTGATCTAGGTGTTCCTGCTCCAGCAGGGGTATTGGACTAGATGATCTTTCAAGGTCTCTTCCAATCTCTAATATTCTGTGATTCTGCAATTCTGTAATATAACTAATGGCTTATAATATATTTTCCTCAACAAAGGCATTTTATCAAAGGAATTTCACCTGTGCAAATCTTATTTTGACTTATAAACTGTTTTTTGTTGATAAGACCTTTACCTGCAGCTAATACGTATATCCTGCTACTACTTACCTAAATTACATAAGAAATGAATGTCAGGAATTAACTAATTCTTATAGGTTAGAGGATCTTAACAATATATGCATTTTGTGTTCCAGTTTTGAAAAAAATAAAAATAAAATAAAGTAAAAATGAAGAGAATGGTCTTCTGTTTTCTTGTGTAGCTAACAAAAAAAAAAAACAAAAAACCACGGTATGTCTGAAATTGATATAATGTACAGTATAGTAACCCATCATTGCCAGTATGTTGCTGAAGAGTGAATCAGTGTCTTATTGGAACTTTACCTTCCAAATAATTTTCAGAGTTTTGATATCTGACTGGATTATTCTGATAAGTACAACCTAGTATGGTAATTGTCTGGCAAAAGCTTATTTTATAAGTTTTCTAGTATACTTTGGCCTATGATGTGGAATAAGCAAAAAATAAAGGCAGAAAAGTTGTTATAGACTGGATGTTTTTTAACAAAGCAATTGGGAATATCAAAAGATCCTAGAACTATGAGAAAATATATGTCTTAAGACTTAAAGAAAATAAGTTTAGATTTTCTGATTTTAAAGAGGGAGATTGTTATACCTTTCTGCCTGTCTTGGTGTCAGAGAGCTCAGGCAGGTAGAGCAAGCTTCTGACGTTATTTTCCCTGCTCCTAGCAGCCCTATGGATCTGAGGCTTGCTGGTCCTGCATCATGAACTTTATGTTCCTGATTTTGAAATTAGACAACCTGCATATGGAAATCTGTTGGCTCCTTTATCAAGATCATGAATGTCTTTATCAAGGTCAACTTACTTCAATTACAGTGTCTGTGACTCAGCCTGCAGCTCTTAAAATATATTGCTGTTTTCCTTTCTACTTCTAAAAAAATGTAGTTATATATTTGAATTCTGTGAATTTTACGTATAAAATTAGCTGGCCAGGATAATTCCACTTATGCAATACAGTCAGAAGTCTGTGAACAGACAAGCTAAAAGCAAGAGTCTTAAACAGATGGAGTTTTATAAAAATTAGTGAGCAATTGGTGTGTCTGTAGTTTTCCAGAAGCTACTTGCAAGTAGGAAATTGTGAGATACAAAAGCTGTAATTTCTTTAATTTAATTTAATTTAATTTAATTTAATTTTATTTTATTTTAATTTTATTTTTTTCCTTAAAGGGAATAAGGGAATAAGATTAAACTCCATCTTCAACAGGAACAAAAGATATCGATCTGACTTTTCTCCCCCACACACACACACAAAAAAAAAGATATGTTGAAAAGATATGTTTCTTTCTACTAAGACTGATAATATATTTCTTCCTTTAAAAGTGTCTCTGAGACTAAAAGAAAAGGAAATTCATGAAAATATACACTGAAATTTTGAATTAGTTAACTTTTGAGTGATATAACAGCTTTTTTACCTTTCTCTGTAGGCTTTGAAAAAGCTTTCTTTTATGACAGGCTGTTACGGTGGAAGTAGACCACTACTAACCTGACACAAAACCTTAATTCACACTTATAATTTTACAGTTCTAACATAATGTGCAAGAATTTTTCTATATTCATTACCTTCCCATTGTTGTAGGGCCTATTACCACTAATACAGGATATGCTTTGGCAATGGTGGAAATTCTGCAGAAGAAAGCTTACTTTTATTAAAAATAATAATAATGAAAAAAGTCCTAGCACACTTTTGATAGGGTGACAGGTACACCTCACAAAAATGTAGAACATGCAGTAACCAAAAAGCCATGAACACCAACATTAAGAACACCTTTTGCAAACACTTTCCTGTTTAATTCTCCAAACTAACAAACACATTGAAGACCTGAAGAATAAAAAACAAAGAGCCACCAAAAAGAACGAATTACAGACCATCAGTGGTGCAAGTATCATCTTGCCAGGTTGCCCAGGGAGTGGCGGTGGAGTCACTGTCCCTGGGGGTATTTAAGGAAAGGTTGGATGTGGTACTTAGGGACCTAATTTAGGGGGTAAAATCAGCAGCAGGGGGACGGTTAGACCACATGATCTTGGAGGTCTTTTCCAACCTTAATGGTTCTATGATTCCATGATTTCCAGGACACCATCCACTGGGGAGCAGCGTGTGAAATTCAGGGTGAATTCAAAATGTAATTTATGAACTGATTTTAGTAACTGTTCATAAATGATAGTCTGGACAGTTAAACAAATGCAGCCCATGTCCAGTGTTCTTTTTATTTATTTATTTATTTATTTTTGTAGGTGTAAAACTACTAGACAAAGGTGTCATGTTAGTTCTTGTGTTTATTCAGTTACTTTTATGCTCTTCATTACCACATCACTGAGAAACAGAGAGCAACATGTCACAATACTGACGACAGTTAACAATGGTAAAGCAGTTAAGTTGTCTCCTGCTGACTCCTTTGAAATACAAGCTGTCCTTGATGTTCATGTCTACCGATTTGCTACCACTAGAACAGCTGATGATATATGGTAGCTGGCATTGCAGCATCTTAATGCATTGAATTGTTTTCCCATGCAGTGGCTGACTCTACAGAGTTTTACTCTTAAACTACTGTGCTGAAGTGACAAGAAGCATTATCAATCATTAAAATCACCTTGCATTTCCTCCTTGCAGTGTGGAAAAACAGCTGTATAAAGCAAATAATTCATAATCAATCAAGTAGTTTAAAAAAAAAAAAGGAAAAAAAAAAAAAAGCTTTTTTCTGCCTTTATTTTTTTTCTTGGTACTTGCATGAAAAAGCTATAAATTCTTTAAATGTGTATGCGAATATCTTGGACAAATCTCTGTTTAAGTTTATCTTGTACATAAGTCATGCTATTCTGCAAGTGTTCGGTGCTCATTGTGCTAAATGCAAGTTATGCTATTACCTTTGTAAATGTTCACAAGCCACAGGTTCTTTTCCTGTTCTGTAGATGGAGGAATGTGATTCTTTTAAGGATACATGATAATTAGAGATATCATTGAGATTTTCAGTCACCTTCTTCTAATTATTTTACCATTTTATGCTAGTAGTTGCTGTTGAGGTTCCTGTCTCAGAATAAGGTGAATTTAGGTTCCACCGGTGGATAGAAAAATATGTACTAAAAGATTCTGACAAGAAACATGTAAGCAAAACAAACAATTGTTATATCTAATAAAGTGGGATTGTACAGAAAAAAAAAAAAAGAAAAAAAAGAAAAAAAAAGAAAGAAAAAGTTTAGTAATTTGTTGGAAACCAAAGTCTTTTCTGTTTTCCACTGCACTTGCTGCATGAACTTTACACAGGTCATTGAAACACTTGAACTGTTGAATGGAAAGGAGAGGTAGAGAAGCTGGGAATGAAGGAGCGAAGCAGCCTGGGGAAAAAAATATAGAATAGTGGTGGTGCTTTTTAGATTTCTTCTTTGTTTCTTAACACCTAACTGCATTTTAACTGGCAATAAATTAAATTAATTTTCCATAGGTCAAGTCTATTTTACGCATGATGCTAGGTGATCTCCCTGTCTTTATACCATTTTGTGAGTTTTTTCATGCTATTTTATCTCCTAGTTCTGTTGAGGAGGGAGAGTGAGACAGCAGCAGGGTGGGCATCTGGCTGCTGGCTAAGGTCAGCCTGCCATATTCCCATACATTAAGGGAAAGAAGCCTTCTAGAGTGTCCCCAGATGATCAAGGCATAACAGTGAAATAAGCAAACAAACAAAGAAAAAAAAAATTAAAAAAAAATCAAATGAGAAAAACAACAACAACAAAAACACACATTACTCATAGCAAAAGAGAACACAGAAGGGGAATATCAGTTCTTTTTGAGCATATTTTTGTACAATGCAGAAGAAAAAAAGGAGATTTCAACCTTATATTTTTCTTTGTGTAAGACTCATTACAAGAACTAGGTTCAATTTAACCTTGAAAACGTTTTTGAGCTACACAAGATGAACTGTAATGGGTTGCTAGAGCCAGACAGTATTCTTCCAGTAGTTCCAGATCTCAGAAGCAAAAGTAAATTAGTAGCACTGATTATCTTAAAGCTGCATTGGTATCTGCATATAACATATCAAGTAATATGAAAAACAAAAGAGTTACAGTCAATGGTTCAATGTCCAAATGGAAACCAGTAATGCGTGATGTCCATCAAGAACCTATACTGGGACCAATACTGCTAGTATCTTCACCAGTAACATAAATATTTGGATTATGTACGCCCTCAGCAAGTTTGTAGTTGACACCTGTGATGGTTTCACGCCAATGAGCAGCTAAACACCACACTATTCTCTCACTCTCTCTCAACAGAAGAGTGGGAGAAAATACTATGGAAAAGAGCTCAAGTGTTGAGATAAGGACAGGGAGATCACTCACTAATTACCAGCATGGGCAAAACAGACTCAAAGTAGGGAGTTTAATATAATTTATTGCATATTAATAACAGACTAGAGCAGTGAGAAACAAAAAGCAAACTAAAAACACCTTCCCCCCATCCACCCTCTTCTACCTCTTCCCCCTGAGTGGTGTAGGGAAACAAGGAATGAGGTTTGTGGTCAGTCCATAACACTTCATCATCTGCTGCTCATTCATGGTTGCTCTCTTCCAGTGAGCCAGCAAGAAATCTCTCCCATGGTCTGCAATCCTTCCCGAACTGGTCCTGTGTGGGCTTCACACAGACTGCAGTTCTTCAAGAACTGCTCCAATAAGGGTCCATACAATGGGATCCATTCATCAGGAATGAACTAATCCAGAATGGGTGTCTCATGGGTGGCCACTCCCGCCAGACCTTCTCCTCCATCATGGGGTTGTCTCCATGGGCTGCAGCTCCATTCTGGAGTCTGCTCCCATGGGGCTCCATACCTGCTCCACCATGGGCTGCAACATGGATATCTGCTTCAGTGTGGTACACTATGGGCTGCGCTGGGACAGTCTATTCCACCATGGTACTCTCCACGGGCTGCAGGGGAACTTTTTTTTTTTAATGTAAACAAAAGAGAAGAGTAAATTATTATTATTATTATTATTTTCAAAAAGTGAAAAACAAACAAACAAACAAACAGTGAAAATCTTCAATAAATGATTTTTGAATGCCAGGGTAAATGTTCTGTTGAATTCCTTGGATGATAACATGGATGCTAAGATTTTATATGGACTCAAACATGAGAAATTCATGGAAGAAAATCCATGAAGAGTTATTACAGAAAGCATATCCGACAAGGGAACTTCCTGAACTGAGAGAAGATAAGCATCAAAAGACTATTAAAGTAACACATATGTTTTTCCTGTTCTTATACTGTTCAGACATCTGCTTTCGGCTGTTAGAGACAGATGGCTGGACTAGACAGATCTTTAGTGTAACCCCAAGTAGATGACCTTACAAATGATGATTCTTTCAAAAAGCACAAGTAAGCCAGAAAAACTGCCCTTACAGGACTTCTGTTGGGTTCATGAACATATAAGATCTCTTCTTTGAAACAAAGACCTTAGAATCAGAGAATCATAGAAACATTTAGGTTGGAAAAGACCTCCAAGATCACCAAGTCCAACCATTAATCTAGCCCTGCCAAATCTACCACTAAGCCATGTCCCTAAACACTACCTCTACAGGTCTTTTGAATACCTCCAGTTATAGTGGCTGAACTGCTTCCCTGGGCAGTCTGTTCCAATGCTTCACAACATTTTCAGTGAAGAAATGTTTCCTAATATCCAACCTAAACCCCTAAACCTACCCTGGTGCAACTTGAGACCATTCCGTCTTGTCCTATCGCTTGTTGCTTGGGAAAAGAGACTGACCTCACTACCTTCTTTGAGGTAGTTATAGAGAGCAATAAGTTCTCCCCTGAGCCTCCTTTTCTCTAGGCTAAATAACCCAGCTCCCTCAGCCACCCCTCCTAAGACTGGTTCTCTAGACCCTTCACCAGCTCTGTTGCACTTCTTTGGACCTTATAGGCTTCCCATAGTCTTGCTAGCATAGGTAGAGACATAAAGAAAAACAAACGGAATATTATGGGTTTTTTGTGTGTGTTTGGTTGGTTTGCTTTTGCCTCTTTTAAAGCTTTTAATTCTCAATGAAACCACAAGGAATCCCCCCATTCATTTTAGTGGACTTTGCAGAAGTCTATTGGTCTTTTCAGTGTCCAGACAAAAATCTATATATAAAATTTAATAGTACAGAGATGCACTTGCAGAAGGTGTTAACAGCAGCCTGTACCCACAATATTATCCAAGTTCAACAAATGAGTTACACTGAGTATAAGAAATACAGAAGGAATTGTAAACAACAACAACAATAAAATCTCTAGTGATCTTCCCTGGTGGCAGGCATGGCATGCTACTTACTATAGCCATTTTCTACTTGACTTTGAGTTTAGTACTAGATTAGGCCATTAGTAGCTTTCAGTGCTTAAGTGATGTAGCTGTATCTGTGTGTACATTTGTATAGCACTTAGGAGTTATCAGTTCCTAATAAAAACATCCACATTTCTTGTAAAGGCATAGTATTTATCTTATCCTATAAATGCACTTAGAGTTAGCTGACATAGAAGCACTAAGGTTACCAAAGCCAAAGTACATCATGCACAAATTGAAAACAAGAAACAAAAACAATTAGTTCAAAACATCAGATCAGCTTGTATTTCTCCAGTTTTGAATAACCATCTAGAAGACAGTTTATGTAACTTTAACAAAATAATATGTTAAATACTGATGCAAAGTTTCATTATGGGCTTTAAAATATCATTAAAATATAATGTTTGAACATCATATTTACAAAACAGCAGCCAAATGTGTGGATTGCAAACAAAATATTATAGCTCAATATATCTTGTCATATATTATAAGGTCACTGAGGAACAAAGAATATTTTAAGCAGTTATAATGGATGTTGCTTTTATGTGGGATTTATCTGCATACAGAAGTAAAGTATAATTTGGGATTTTTTTTTAATTTTATTTTTTAAGATACTTGGTCAGGTCTTAAGACATGGGGCTAAAGAAAAGCTGAAGGATTAGCAGTGATTTTCCTAAGAAACATAAATTCATTTTCCTGAATCCATTTGTGCTTTTCTTTTTCTGCTACAGTCTTAAGCCCCGAGCTGAGCTTCTTAAGAAGTTTTTTAACTTAATACTTATTCTACAGTATAGGAATCTCAATTTCCATATGTTATGCAGTATCAAAACTGATCATAGGAAAAAGGAGGAGAGATATTGCTGTTTATAGGGCAGCCTCATTATGTACTTGAGTATTTTTCATTGAAGTAAAAAAAAAAATCAGGAGCTGATGCATTCTGCTTTGCACTGACTGAGCTGACAGTACTGCTGGAGTAGTCTACAAGACGGCAATAGATATCCTACACAGTGACTGTCTTTTTTCTTCCTATGCTTTTTTTAAGGTAAACTAATATACTTAATGCCACCACCAATATTTATTACTGTTAATATGGCATGCACCAAAATGTACCAGATTTACCCACAGTTTCATACATATATATGTTTTATATTAATATATATATATAATTTAAATTTACATAGCTATGTTTAATTTAGTGAAATCCTTTGACACAGATTGACTACACCCAGATTTCTAAAAGAACATCCTCTCTTTTGGGAAGTACTATTCGTCTTAACCTTATTCATTTTTACAGGTGTGAATCATTGGATTTCTTAGGTTTCCTTGTGCAAAAACGTTCATCTATAGTGATAAAAATAGCATTTATATTGTAGAAGTTAATAGTATTTATTCTTTTAATTATCAATTATATTACTAAAGTGATCTTATTTGATTAGTGGTGGTTAGGTAACCTTCTGAGACATTTGAGACATTACCTAACTAAACATAGAATAGAATCATAGAATACCCTCAGTTGGAAAAGACCCACAAGAATCATTGAGTCCAACTCCTGGCTCCACACAGGATCACCCAAAAATCAGACCCCATGTCTGAGAACATTGTCCAAACACTTCCAGAACTTCGTCAAGCTTGTTGTGTGACCACTGCCCTGGGGAGCCTGTTCCCAGCAGACCAACCACCCTTCACTCAGTGAAGAACCTTTTCATAACATCCAGACTGAATGTCCCCTGTTGCAGCTCCATGCCATTCCATTGGGTCCTGTCACTGTCAGCAGAGAGCAGAGCTCAGTGCCTGCCCTTCTGCTCCCCTCGTGAGGAAACTGTAGGCCATTGTGAGGTCTCCCATTTCCTGTTCTCTAGGCTGAACAATTCAACTGACTTCAGCCACTCCTCATACATCTTGCCCTCTAGACATCTTTGTAGCCCTCTTTCAGACACTAATAGTTTTATGTCCTTCTTATATTGTGGTGCCCAAAGCAGTGATCTAGGTGAGACTGCAGCAGTGCAGAGTAGAGCAGGACAATCACATCCCTCAACTGGCTAGCAATGCTGTTTGCTGTTCTTGATGCACCCCAGAATATGGTTGGCCCTTTTGGTTGCCAGGACACATTGATGACTCATAATCAACTTGCCATTGACTAACCCCTACCCACCCCACCCCACCAGCCTGGACCCTTTCAATGAGTGGCTCTCCAGCCTCTTGTCCCCCAGTCTGTATATATATTCAAGGAAAAAGGACATAAGAATTCTCATTATCATTCTTAAACTACCTTTTATTAACTCACAAAAAATGTAGGGAAACTAGATTGTTATGCATGGATTGTTATGTTGAAATCAGTAGATTTGCTCTGGTATAAAGAGAAAAATAATGTATTTTTGGATATGTAACTTTAAGGAGATTCAAAACTTTGAAGGGGAAATGTAAGATTTAACTGTGCAGGGAAGCTTCCGAATAAAAATGGACTCAATCTAAAACACTCAGCAATATCACTGCACCAAGCCTGTCTGAATTTAAGAAGCATTTGGACTGTGCACTTAGTCACATGGTCTAAAATTTTGGGTAGACCTGTGTGGTGCCCAGAGTTGGACTCAATGATCCTTATGGGTCCCTTCCAACTCAGGATATTCTATGATTCTATGATTCTATAACAATCCACTTAGTTTCCATAGAAATCTGATGTGCCAAGAACTTTTGAAAAATTGGCTTGGGGGGGGGGGGGAGGGGAAGATGGGGGGCACTGGTGTTAGATATTAAAATATTTAACCTTTAAATAAACATTGACAATAACTCAAAATATCACACAGTCTCACAAATGTCCCCTTCTCATCTGTTGTTGTGTACAGGCGAAATACCTATGTGTGCGTGTTTAAATCCAATGAAGGAGAAGCAGAGGAAGAAATTTGTTTGTAAATCTCATTAATTCAGTGATTGGCATAAAGACACTTTTATACACATGCTGAAGCAAAACATTGTTCTCTTACATAAGGCCAGAATGGGTGAGATGATATTTGGTATGCAGAATGTTAAGTTCATTTCGGTAAGTGAAGTGTATAACATTACTCAAAATTTCTTATGTGGAAAAGATCTACAGTATGCTGACATTACCTTTGTTTTTACTTTGTTCAGTGCACAGACACTGACACATCAACAATCTTATATTCTATCTTTTTGTTATATTCAAAATACTAGCAAAATATTGATCCAGAAATAAGCTTAAACTCTTGCAGAATATAAAGTATTTAATGTGTTAGATAAATGTCAGTACATCAACTAGTGATAAGCCTCCTTGGGATTGTTTGCAGAGCATTTAGCAGAAAAGAGTGACAGTATTAGCGGTGTGAATCCTTGAAAATATTCCCTACAAGAAAAAGAAATGTTAAGTTTTAATTGACGATATTTTGGTAGAGATGAGATTCTATTTTATCAACTAACTTTTTATTTACTGCTTTCTTATTTTGTGCTGATTTCAACTGATGCAATTCCAAAACACCTTGACACAATCTTTGTAAGAGTACCTAAACCTCAGCAAAATATTTGCTGCAGTGATACAGAGATAATCATCTTGTGGTCCAGTAAGAATATTTGGTTGACCTATGCAAAAGATATGGACAGGTCTACTCTCAGATCTATTACTTTCCCAAATTGAGGGCACAAGTGAGAATGGGTTAAGAAAACTGGAAGATTTATCAACAAAGACTATCTGGACAGACCTCTGTTCTGGATTTGGAAAAGAGAACAGTGATAACTGAGAAGAAACACCAGAAGGAACATATATACAGATGAAAAAAATCTTTGAGGAAGGGAAGACTATTCACACTCAGCATTTTAGCTCACTTTGTGGAAGGCTGAAAGGAGATACAGTCCCTGTGGAAGGCTAGAGAGTCTGGCACAAAAAGCTAGGAAAAAAAAAAAAAAGACAAAAAAGGACAATGGAAACCTAGCAGGTAAAGCCAGACATCTAATGACAAGGTGCAGTAAGAAGGGTGGACAGGACATTTCTCAGCAGAAGATGAAAGGATAAAGCAGCTGCAGATCATAGGAGCAATAGTATGGGGCTGATTGCCAAGGTTTCCCTGGTCGATATACTGGCAGAAGAGGGCTGCAGCTTCAGCTAAAATGTTGGAGGGAACCTAGAGCTGATCTCCTGGCAAGGATAGCAAGACAGAGAATCCTGACAACCACATCGTCAGATGGCAACATATCAGGGAACCCAGGAGCAGATGTTTCTGCTGGGAATGGCTGCCATGGCTGTGAAATCAAAAACTCCCAGATGGCTGTGTGAAAACCACGGAAATCACGGTGCATCCTGGTAGTGGTATTTTGAGTGGTGAAAGCAGCAGTCTTCTCTGAGTATCTGTGGCTTGCAGCCATAGGGTCATTTACTGTGAATACCACGGAAAGATGGACATGAGCCAAGGTAGCAGCTGCACTTACATGGGCAGCCGGATCCAAAGTAAAGATCTGACAAGGACAAAGGTTTTGACATATACCATGATCAGAGAATGGGGTACAAAGTAAGAGGAAAAGATGAGTGATGATCTTTAGTTTAGCAGCCACTTCAGCATCAGCAGTAACAGCTTGACTGGCTGAACCTAAGGAAATTGCAAAGTTTGCTTACTGTTGCTTTTTTATTAGAAGAAAACTATCCTGAAGGGATGAAGGTGAAGGGGGGGAGGGGGGAGGGGGGCGGCAGGGGGGGGAGAAGGGAGAAAGATGTTAATATATACCAGGTCACCAGGTCCAATGTGAATGAGCTGTGGCCACTCCATGTGAATGATCTGTGGCCACTACCTAAACATTATTCTACTGAAAGAAGTGTACTGTATTAAGTATTTCCAAATATTTCAAATTTTATATGGAAGAGTACTTGTAGTATATTCCCATAAGAAACCTGAAGTTAACATCAGTGCATGAGACTGAAGGGATAAAGTAATTACAGCAATTACCAAATAAGTGACTGAAAATCTTCCCTCTGAAGTTGATATCTAAAGAGTGAATCAGTTGATTCTTACTTGAAACCTTTTTGTCTCACCTTCTTCCTACTCACCTTCCTTCTCCTAATCATCCCTGTGATTTGGTTTACAAACTACATAATTAAATCTTCTTTGTGGTGCTACTACATAACTGCTTTTATTTTAATCTAGAAGACTACTTTAATCTAGAATTCCCACAGACAGTAATTCTTTAACAAATCTTGGGCAACAGGCTATGCTAGAATAGGCCATGATATAGATAACAAATTTGTCCCCATGGACTTACTATTTCAGTGAATCTTCTTTGCTGTGGAATAGAAGATTGACAAAGTGAAATAATTTCTTATCCCCTGAAGAGAAGTAACAGATGGGGAAATTATATTGGAAATCCTGTTAGGAGAGGAACAGGTTGAAAAGTCACAAAGAAACATATGTATTTAGAAGTCAAGCTTTCCACAATAAGCTATAGAGCTTTGGGACTTTGATCTTAGAAACTGAAGTGGAGAGAGAACAGATCTCAGTAGGGAACAGGACAGCAGGCAATCAGACACACTCACAAGAAGATCTGGAGGTGTGGAATAAACTCAAAGGAAATATTCACAACTGTAGCAAAGAAGATGTTACAAGTTTCAGAAAATATCCATACGTAGTTATGAACCTGGACTTTATAAAGGATGCAAATTTATTGGAAAAAAATAGGTGTTGGGAATAGTTTACTAAGTACTGGAATTGTACATAATACCTAGGCAACAGGCAGAAAATTAAAAAGAGAAAGAGCAATAGATTCAGAGCAGGAAGGTCTGTGATCTAGGTTAATCCCTATTCTAACTGCTAGTGATGTAAGGTGGAGCGAAATGGGCAGTAGTCAGTACAAGAAAGATGGTGGCCCTCAAGGTTTGGACATTTGTTTCGATTTCCAGACCCTCATTGGGTACTGATGTTAGGGATAGCATAAAAAAAATGGTTTGGGTGTTAAATCTCATGAGATTTGCTGATGTAGAAGTAAGGGTTATTACTGATATTTATAGTTTTAGAAGAGACAGTCTTCTGCAGACTTATAGTCCCAGTTGTCTCAGAGTCTCCTTCAATGTCATATTGTCCAGTTGCTTAATAATCTTTGTGGCTCTTTCCTGTTCCTGAACTTGCTTCAGTAAATCCATGTCTCTCTTGTTCAAGGGAAGCCCCGACCTGGACCTGAAATCCCAGATGTGTTTCACCAGGACTGAGCAGAGAGGAAGAACCACATCCCTTGACCAGCTGTCAGCGCTCTGCCTAATGCAGTCATTGATCTTCTTTGCCAATGCACATCCTCAGCTTAGTGCTTGCCAGGATCCCCCAGACCTGTCCTGCCAAGTTGCTTTCCAGCTGGTCATTCCCCTGTGTGGGTTTATTCCCTCCCCAGGGGCACTACTTGGCATTTTCCTTTCAATAAAACATATTGCTGCTTCTCTCTTACAAGTGAAATGCACCATTCCTTCTGTGACACTGGTCTATCAACCATTCCCTCCCAGTTTGCATCTTCTGTCCCATTATCCAAGACTTTAATGAAGATGTTAAACAGCATGAGCCTCTGGGGTTCTGCACTAGAGACAGGTCTCCAGCTGGACCTTGTACTACTCATCACAGTCCTGTGAGCATGGCACTTCTGTCAATTTCAGTCCACCCGCCTGCCTGTTTATCTATCCCTTATTTCATTACTTTGCCTATCAGAATGTTACTGGAGCAGTGTCAAAAATCTTACTAAAATCAATGTAAACAGCATCTGCTGCTCTCCCCTCATCCACCAAATCAGTCATCTTATTGTAGACAGCTGTCAGGTTGGTTAGTTCTTGACAGTGTTTAACTAGTATATATACTATCCAGTACATATGCTAATTCAGCTCATGGAAAGTAGTAATAAAAACATGGAAATAGCAACAGCAACGGCAAACAATAATGACAATAATAAAAGGAGACATAGACAAAGATTCCACCACAAACAAAAAGCAATCTCCTGCTATTAATTCAGTATGAAGTTTATTTTTGAAACTTGTTTATTTGGGAGCCAAAGCCAGTGTCTCACTAAATACCCTGCCACTAATGTGTAGATTTCAATCAATGAATTAGAATGATATTATTAAATTATTTGGGAATTCAGCAATTAAGCCAGTATATGAAGCTTAATAGACCAAATAACTTTATCTAAATTCCGTCCATAAATAACATTTTTTTGCAGGATTTCACTTAAGACTTCCAAAAGATCTTGAATTTCTAAGAAGGTCCCAACAGCTCATTTTTCCCTGCAAGTCTGGGTCACCTAACCCACAACATTAAATGAAGGATGTAGAGTGATGGAAGGGAAGGGAAGGGAAGGGAAGGGAAGGGAAGGGAAGGGAAGGGAAGGGAAGGGAAGGGAAGGGAAGGGAAGGGAAGGGAAGGGAAGGGAAGGGAAGGGAAGGGAAGGGAAGGGAAGGGAAGGGAAGGGAAGGGAAGGGAAGGGAAGGGAAGGGAAGGGAAGGGAAGGGAAGAATTCTGTTAAAATTAATTTTGTTAAAATATCAAGAAGTTGTAATATACTTTTAATGCATGTGTTTCACACCATAGAATCATGGAATGGCTCAGGTTGGAAGAGACCTTAAAGATCATCTAACTCCAACCCCCATGCCATAGGCAGGGATGCCACCCACCAGAAAAAGTTGGCCAAGGCCCCATCCAGCCTGGCCTTGAACACCTCCATGGGTGGGGTAAATTGTGTTGAAATTAAAATGTTTTTATTTTTCTGTTATATTGCTAAAATCATCTATATTTAGAACTTTGCATAATGTGTTAATATTGGGATAACAGACTGCAATTTTTTAATTATTTAAAAAGCAGCAATGGATTTAGGCCAGGGTTGTTCATCTCCTGGACTCTAGCAAAACCTGGAATAAAGCCAATCAAGTGGACTTAATGTTTACAAATGGTGACAGTTCTCACTACATTTAACTTATTTTTTGCCACTTATTTTAATGTAACAGATAGCAAAGGAGACTTAACTATGGTTTTTGTAACAGCTTTCCAATTATTTCAGACTTCCTGTGCTTGGATAAGAGTTTATTCCAGACCAGTCCAACTTCTTTTTGCTTGATCCTGCAGCAAAGTCATAATAATCCTATTGGTAACATTACAAGCTGTTGCCATGGAAATTAATGTATTATCTCAGAAAAATGACAGATGGGTTGAAGAGGGAACAAGCCCATACTTAGACACTGATCCTTACATGACTAGCTAATCCCTAAACGGATGTCACTTAGGGACTGGCTAATTTCAAAGACTTTAGCAAAGCCATTTGGGTAACCAGAGCTGCAGAGGACAGAGAATACATTAATAATTTTGTTTAGAAAGAGTTAAATTCTCTCTGCTTCTTTTCCACTTGTGGCCTACATTGCTTGTCTCTCTACCTGTTCCAGATAATCTGTAGTAGTAGGTCAGGAACAATCATAAGGCAGCAACAGTTCAGAAATACCATGTCTGTAGTTTAACGACAGCTTCCCCTCACCCCCACCCTATGACAATTACGTCATTAAAGACAAAGGGATTCCAGGCCAATGTAGCAGCAATAAAGTGGCTATCGTTTACCAATACATTGCAGATTAAAAAAAAAAAAAAAAAAGTCGATGTGTTTTACTTTGCCTTTACACACAGGGATACTTTGCATGTGGTTTTAGGTTTTAATTGTAGAGGTGCATGATTTCTCTTAAATTTAGACAAAAACATTAAGGCTTTTTACTCATGGAAATTTAGATCAGGCTAGACTTTGGAGAAGGCAGCATATAGCAAGTGGAATCTGATCAAAAATGTAAAGGAGGAGTGTGGAATAGAAATTCCTCCAGGATACAAGTGCCAGCAGGGAAACAGAGAAGGAAAGTAGAACGAGAAATACACTATGGTGGACTTTAAAAGAAGGAAAGGAAGCACGGTGGTATGGAAATCATGTTTAAGATGGACAAACGTTTACTGATTTTCATTCAATAGAAAAAATATTTTTCTTTCTGAGAATATAGAAGGAAAAATGCAAAAGAACATTTTTTCTTATTAAACAATACTACTTTTGAATTTTTGATTATTTCATCTTCAGAATCATTTTCCTTTTTTTTTTTTTTTTTTTTTTTTTGGAAATCATGTAAAAGTAATAACACATCCTTCTTTGACAATGATTTTTTGATATTTCTTGGCTATAATAGCAATGTTGCAACAACTGTCAAAAACATATTTTGATAAATACTTAGAAAAAATATCATCTGGCTGTGAGGCTAACAAAATGGTGATAATTAAAATGTTTCAAATACTGATGAGAATCTCTGTATATGAAAATGTTTACGAGTATCTCTGAATCACATCAATAAATAACATATCAGCAAAGACTTCATTATCATGCTGAGAGTTAGGAAATACTGCTGGTTTTTGACAATGGGCAACTGAGGCAAAACAAAGTGAAATGATTTGTTGAATAATGATTTGTTGAAGAAAAAAAAATGATTTGTTTTGTCAGAACGGGGACTTGATTTAAAATCTCTAGTACTGGAGATTAATGACCAAAATTATGGTATGAATATAGCACACACACCCCCCCCAAAAAAAAAAAAAAAAAAAGAATTATTTGGGAAAAAATCACTATTGCTATCACTATTGCTATGAATGTTGGACATATCTTTTGCAGTTTGGAACAATAACACATGTACTGACTGACCAACTTGTTGACGTAATCTTCAATGACAAAAAAAAAGTGCGAAAAAAAAGACACAAAACAAACAAAAAAAACCCACACCTCCACACCAGAGAAAAGCTGTGCAGTAATAACAACCAGGATTAGCAAACATAGGTTGATGGGTCATGCCAGACATCTGCCATTTAACCATGCATATCATGGTCTTTGCTACCTTCTATTTTTTTATTATTATCTTTATTTTTATGTTAAGTTAATCAGATGGATATAGGAGATATTAAAATCTCCAGTTCTATTTAAGCATCTGCTAAGGACACAAATGAATAAGGAGATTGAGTCCCAGTGGACTATTTTTTTTGTTATGTGAAAGTGACAAATAGGTCAGAGCCATTAGGAACAGATAAAAGTGTAACTGCATAAAAAGTAAAGCTGATGTCCACAGACAGTGTAATGTGGAAGGCAGTATATAGTGTAGCTGGCCTTTCTTTGATGCTCTCTCTATGAATAGAGAATTTTTGTGATTTGGTTCTTATAGAAAGGTTGAAGGGTAGTTATGTGGGTCAAGGACAACATTAGTAATAAACCTTTGATCAGATTTGTAATTTCTCTTGCAAAACAAAAGGTAATATTTGGTCCCAACAAGGCAATTATAATGATCAAATATGTGTGATAACATTAGGAGTTGATTATATACTCTACTTCCAGAAAGCCAGTCATTTGAAAATGGGATAATATTTTTGATAAGCTAAATTCTAAGAAAAAGAACATAAAAAATGTGTTAACAGAAGGGAGCAAAGAGAGGCAGAAGAAATGTAGTGTCACAAGTATTAATTATATAGAAGGTAGAGTAGTATCTTCTGCAAGTCATACTCTAAATCTGCCCTGTATTTCTGAATAGCATTGCTTGAATACCTTTGAAACTGTGATAAGAATGCAAAAATGATCTCATGCATTAACTATACTTATAGGATACCACAGCAACCCTGCAAACTTTACAACCCAAGGTTACACCTTATAAGCAAATAGGAAACAAACAAACAAACAAACAAACAAAATGTGTTAAAGTATTTGATTCAGTCAGATATGCTGATAAATACCTGAAAGTCTCAATGCATTTGTATTTCAAATGTTTCACTTTTAACCCAAATATTCTATAATTATATCTGCAGAGTAGTTCTTAGGCTGATGATTCACATCAATTCATGGAGATTTAGGTCAGAAAGTATAAATGAGTTTAGGAAAATTTTGATTTCTTTCCCCCCCCAAAACTTTGATAAAATGTTTTAAATTGAAGTGTCAGTAGAATAGTTTTCAGGATAAAGCAATTAAATGAACAGAATAATAAGAGAAAAAATAAAATATATGGAAACAAAATTCAAGTCAACCCAAAAATCTAAAAGAGATAAAATATGGATCAGATTACTGCTTGTCATACATAATCCATTGTTTGAAGAGACCAAGATTGCACAACATAAGACTACAGACCAGCAACACTGATTTCTGCACTGAATAAGGTGATAGAAAAAAGCCAACAATGGAACTATGTAAATTGAAAAGTGATGGCATAGGAAAGATTCAACTTTCCCAACAACTTTCACTGAAGGAAGTCACAGTTCCTTGAAATCTACTCAAGTCCTATGACAACATTTATTGGGATGATATAGACTGCTTGGATTTCTGATAAACTTTTATTGGAAAAGTTAACAAGGATTCTTGAAGTAAATTGTCATTGCAAGAGGAGAGTAGTTGTATCATAGAATAATAGCAGGGTTTTCAGGAAAGAATAGGAAAAATAGGAAAGCAAAGCTGCAAAGGAGTAAGTTTATTAGAACAAAAATTTCCTACAGAGCTTATCAGGCAACTGTGCTGTTCACAATGAAATTCAAACTACTTACAAATAATGACAAAAAAGAGGAAATAGGGAGGTGAAGACTGTCAGCTGACAATAAATTAAAACAGACTACAAAGAACCTCAGAAGGATCCTACAGTTATGAAAAATTGTGTGATGAAAATGGCATATGAAATACAAAATTGATAAATGTGTAGTAATGCACATGAAGAGAAAAAATATTACAACTACAAATACACAGTGATGAGCTCTAAAAATTAACATTCAGGATAGAGGGCTTTGTATAATTATGGATGATTCTACGAAAATATCAGATTGCTGTTCAGAAGAGGTCAAAGAAATCAAATAAAATTGGATTATTAGAAACAGAAGGGAAGGGAAGGGAAGGGAAGAGAAGGGAAGGGAAGGGAAGGGAAGGGAAGGGAAGGGAAGGGAAGGGAAGGGAAGGGAAGGGAAGGGAAGGGAAGGGAAGGGAAGGGAAGGGAAGGGAAGGGAAGGGAAGGGAAGGGAAGGGAAGGGAAGGGAAGGGAAGGGAAGGGAAGGGAAGGGAAGGGAAGGGAAGGGAAGGGAAGGGAAGGGAAGGGAAGGGAAGGGAAGGGAAGGGAAGGGAAGGGAAAGGAAGGGAAGGGAAGGGAAGGAAAAGCATTTTGTTATTTCATTTGAAACTATTGGGTCCACATCTTTGAAACTGCCTATAGCTCAAAGACTTATAAAGAACAACTGTAAATGTAGTTACAGAGCCGATCAAATGTGCGGGAAGTTTCCATTTGACTAAAATTAAACATCCCCAATCTTTAGTTTAGACAAACTATGAGTGAAGGATGATATACAAAGCATGGATGAAGTCAGATGTCTTGCAGAAAACAAATAGGCTACATTTATTCTCCATTTTTCCTAGCAGTTTACAATGACATTCATTGTTACAGAATGTGAATACCAACAGTTCAAAAGTGATTACACAAATTCATTGACGAAATGTCTGCCTAGGTGTACTAAGCATGGTGCTGTGGATGCAGCCTCAGGAGCAGGAAGTCTCAGAAACACCATCAGCCAGACAATGGGGTCAGTGGGAAGGTCTTTGCTGCTTTCTAATCATCTGCCATAGGCCACAAAGAGACACAAGAGACCTTTACCCTAGCCTAGTATGATTGTTTATACACAAGGGATAAACTGTGTGAAGGGTTAGCTAGTGTGGCGTAAAGGGCCTTATCTCAAATACATGGAATTCTGCAGCAGGGGTCTGCTGGCATCAGAACCAGTGGCTGCAGCCAGAACCTATCCCTTCCTCTCCACCCCTGCATTGCCATCCCCTGTCCAGAGACACAGGAAGAACAGGAGCCCTGTGCATCATTAAGTTGCACTGAAGATTTTGAAGCATGGCTTAAGAGGCTTATGGACCTTCCAAAGATCATTTATGCTGATACAAATAATAGTGCAATCAAGGGGTGTGACCTTCACAAGTCAGGATGCCAAAACAGCACACTTCCTAAGCATTATGCTTTTTCAGCAGCTGCAAAGAGAGGATAAGTTAAAGCAGACTTCAGTATTTAAAGTTTAACAGTGTGGGACAGATTATTTTCTCTGTCTGATCACATTCCAGCTGGCTTTCTGACATTCTTCAGTTGTAGTCTTTGTGCCTACTTCATCTGATGTCTTTACTTTGCAGGTGTATCAGACAGACATTACACATGTTTGGTTCAAACAGGCTGAGGAACACAGCTTCACAAGCCTTTGATCCTGTTCTTAGGTATACTGTAACAAGCATCTACAACTACCATGGGAAAAATGATATCACATTTTGAAAGGGAAGCTGTTTGTTTTCTTTTACTTCTATCTTTTTTAAGTGTCTCTAATAAACATCTAACCATAATATCTGAGTGTCAATAAGTACAAATTAATTTTCACTTTTGAAATTTTTTTTAAAACTTTTTCATTACAAAGACCAATGTGAAGAGCTCATCCACTTTTAAATGTGTTTTGTAAGTTCTGAAACCCAAGGAAGGGAAATGGAAACTCTACTAACTTCACTGTCTTACAAATTAGCCATTATGGGAAGTTAGACTAATAATTATATGTAGTATGTAAGAGGAGCTGTGATGGCTCCTGTTGCATAACAACCAGTAGGAATATATAACCTTTCAAACAACAACAACAAAAACAGTATCTTTATGAAAAATGAAATAAGTGATATCCTGTCTGTACATAATTCCCATATATCACACAGCATGTCCAGAGAGAAGATTTTCCCTGTCTAAATAATGTAAATACAAGATTTTAGCCTAAATGGCAACAGTTTAAGAATAACTTTCTCTATTTAATTGCCATACTTAATTTCTCAGTGAATAAAATGATTATTTCAACAGACTGACTAGTTACTTTTTGCATTATTAATTGGGATAAGAAAAATATGTCAGTCTTTGAAACAGAATAATCACAAAATGTGAAGAACACAACAAGGAAACAACAACGACAAAAATCCAAATAGTACCTATATATTATCAAACAACAGTGCTCACAAGCATTATATTCCTAAACTTAAATTTTATAAAACTGTATGTAGCATATATAAAAAGTTTGGTAAAGCTGTTGGCATTTTCAGTCCCAGATAAAACAATCTTAAAGCAAGCTCAAATTAGGAAATTTTAGGAACTAAATGATCGAGGAGGTGTTTTTTTGTTTGTTTGTTTTGTTTTGTTTGTTTTTCAGGGATTTTTATTTTTTTTTAATTACACATTATTCATTTACCTAAAGTTTTATCAACAAACTTGAAAACTATATGCTTCCTTCTGCAGCAAAATAGATTCCTGGAATTTGCTAAGACTAGAAGTATTATAGGTTTAAGATAAACATAAATTATACCATATTTTAGAAAGATAAATCAGTTTTCCTCTCTACATGTTCTCAGTTTTGAAAACATCAGAACATTAATCTCTTTTTAGGAGACGGAGCATTGCCAAGCACTGTGCATACCTTGGAGCAAAGGCAATATCTTACTTTGTTACTTTAACAAATTCAGTTCTCTTCCATGAATGTGAAAGTAATTGGAGAGTTCACATTGGAGAGATCACCATAAATGACTCAGCAAGCCAAAACTATTTACTTCTTGTTAATAAAGTTATCTTCTCACATAACAGTTTATAGAAGTCCTGTGAGTCATAGCTGTAACTACCTCCTCCTATAAAGATCCTATTTCCATGCATGCAGTATCATGCCAAAAAAAAAAAAAAAGTCAGGGAGAAGGAAAAAAGGACATATATGCAAACAAATTTTCAGAAATGAAACTGCAGAATTCTTGATGCAGCAGATTATTTTTGAATTATAAAAATATTATAAATAATTTATTTTATTAGATTATATTATAATTTTATCATAAATATTAGATATATAAAAATTCTATAATATATATTTAATATTTATAAAAAATGATTTGATAATATTTACTTCTCACCACCTGCGGATTCAAACAGCCTTCATCAGGCAAAGTGTTAAAAGGGATTTTGAAATATCTCTTCTTTTGGAAATATGTGCATATCTGCACGTACTATGGACCCATTTAATTTAATCGAGTACAGTAACTGCAAAAACTAATAAGGGTGTTATAGCAGAATCATACTATTCTGCTATTCCTATCTATAATAATATTAAATCTTCACTCAGAAATGAAGTTTACTTACTCTAGTTAGATATAATCTTTGTTCTCATCCAACTTTTTAAATATTTATGCATTCTTTTCCCCAGGCAAGCAAGCTAGTTATGAGCTGGAAATGAATATTACACACCGTTCTATATATTTCTTGTAAAGATAATTCCTCACTTATCTTGACTTAGTGAAGTTGCTTAATACCATTAAACAATTAAACCTAAAGTTTTTTGGCCTACATGAATATAAAACAAGGGTAGATCAAAAAACTTATATAATTGATCGGAAGTGGATTAGTCAGTAAACATTTCCTTTTTCTAAAACGATAATAGCAATCTAAAAAAAAAGGTAGCTTCATTAGTTATGTAATTTGCAGATTAGTTATGTCATTTGCAGATGACACCAAGCTAAGTGCGTGTGTCGATCTGCTCGAGGGCAGGAAGGCTCTGCAGGAGGATCTGGATAGGCTGGAGCGATGGGCTGAGGTCAACTGTATGAAGTTCAACAAGGCCAAGTGCCGGGTCCTGCACCTGGGGCGCAACAACCCCAAGCAGAGCTACGGGCTGGGAGATGAGTGGCTGGAAAGCTGCCTGGCCGAGAAGGACCTGGGAGTATTGGTTGATAGTCGGCTGAATATGAGCCAGCAGTGTGCTCAGGTGGCCAAGAAGGCCAACAGCATCCTGGCCTGTATAAGAAGCAGTGTGGCCAGCAGGTCTAGGGAGGTGATTGTCCCCCTGTACTCGGCTCTGGTGAGGCCGCACCTTGAGTACTGTGTTCAGTTTTGGGCCCCTCGCTACAGGAAGGACATGGACGTGCTCGAGCGAGTCCAGAGAAGGGCGACCAAGCTGATGAGGGGTCTGGAGAACAAGTCTTACGAGGAGCGGCTGAGGGAGCTGGGCTTGTTCAGCCTGGAGAAGAGGAGGCTCAGGGGCGACCTTATCGCTCTCTACAGTTACCTTAAAGGAAGCTGTAGTGAGGTGGGGGTTGGTCTGTTCTCCCACGTGCCTGGTGACAGGACGAGGGGGAATGGGCGAAAGTTGCGACAGGGGAGTTTTAGGTTGGATGTTAGGAAGTACTTCTTTACCGAAAGGGTTATTAAGCATTGGAACGGGCTGCCCAGGGAGGTGGTGGAGTCGCCATCCCTGGAGGTCTTTAAAAGACGTTTAGATGTAGAGCTTAGTGATATGGTTTAGTGGAGTACTTAGTGTTAGGTCGGAGGTTGGACTCGATGATCTTGAGGTCTCTTCCAACCTAGAAATCTGTGTCTGTGTCTGTGTCTGTAATGTAAATGTAATGTAAAAGATTTCTTCAGAAATTTTTACTCAAATTATTACATATTACCATACTACTATTGATTTTGTAAAGTCTGTTATGATTATACCAACTAATTTTCTCAGGAAATGTTCTGAAAAGTGAAAGCTATACCATTAACAGAATTATTTATGTAGAAAGGTAAAACAAAGATCAACTATAGTATTTCAGTCTAGTCAGACTTGCTTGTAACACTGTATTCCTGAGATTTTCTCATTATTGCAATTGTGCATTGCATCGTTTTCACACACACCGGATCTGTATATTATTATTATTATTATTTTATCTCTCTTATGGAAAATATTTAACATTTTATTTTTTTTAGTAATATCCATCATATAACCTTCCTTCCCTATTTAACTTAAGTTTTCAGTTTTGCTATTCAGCATCTCACAAATCTTATTTTAGACTTCTATGGCATGCTTTCATTTCATATGAAAATTGTATGCAAAAAAGTGTAAACCATTTTACACTGTAAAAAACACAAACCAAATCAAACAAACAAAAAAGCACCTTGGTTTAGAGATACATCCTTCTGATTATACCCAGGATACTTAAAATACAAAAATACAAGGCCAGGAATTACAAAATTCACAGTTACTGTTTCTCTTTTAAGCACATAGTAGGTTTGAATAGAGAACTATCCCTTTTCTCATGATGTTAAAAAGTATGTCTCATTGACCTTCACTGAGAGAGACTCAAGCTTTTGCAGCATTAACATCCATTTTTTTTCATTTACACTGTGAGTTTAGTACCATCATCCACCAACTGAAGTTCAGATGTAATACTGTCCCATTTTAACATCTGGGCCAATGCGATACATGTAAGAATAAAAATAAAATCCACCAATTTCAATGCTCCTATAAAGCTAGTGACTCTATATAAACCTAGTAGACAAATTTATGAAAACAAGCCCTTCTCAGATCTCACACAAAATTGACAAGTATCAGGAAATCCTGATTAGTTTTTGTATTAGGTGGGAATATATTGAGAGGTTGCCTATAAAGACAAGTAATTATTACTATTTTGTCTCTCTGGGTTGAGTGATAAATTCCTATACAATTTAAAAAAAAAAAAAAAAAAAGCTCACAGCAGATACCTAGACAGAATGAAACAGACATGCTAAGTTTGTGCTGAAAAAGATGTGTTAAAAAGAAAGCCTGGTTGATAGTCAAAAATTTTACCTATATAGTCTAGGTATCACTCGTGTCATTTTATTTTTTTTATACGGTCTACTTTACTAAAGCAGGTGTTGGAAGCTATATTTGGAAAAGGACTTATTTGTTGGTAGGAGCAGTCAAATAGGAGCGTTAAAACTAGACTCCAAGTGAAGTTCTGCAAATTTCAGATGAAAGAAAGAGGGCTAAACATCCTCTTACCTTTTTATTTACCTCATTCACGTTCCACAGTGAAACTTGCTTTGCTGTATGGTTGTGCTCAATTTCAAAGAAGCGACATAAATGTTGCTCAGAAAGACATGGGATGTGCAGATGTTATAAATTATCATGATGTTACTTAAAGTTGTTTTTTTTTTTTTTTTTTTTCATTTTCATTCTCCAACTCTGTTTATTGTTTTAAAGAAATAACTTTCAACAAAATTCTCTCCTTTCAATCCACCATGACTCCAGTCACTAAAGATACATCTGTGCAAACTATAAAAATGACAAAAAGAGAAAGATTAAACTACTGCCCCACACTAAGCAATATAATGTTAAATGGAAGCTGACTCACTGCAACATTTATCTTTCTTCTTATGAAGCTACTGTAGAACAAAGCTGGACATTAAAAAAAGGGATACCTATAGTAAGATGTAAAAGGGTTCTTTACAAGCTGTAAAAATTATTTTTAATAGGGGACTGAATTTCAGTATATTTGGAAACCTGTGCTGGGAACCTGCCAAAATTGTTTGTTCTTGCTGAAACCAAAGACTTTATCCTTGAGTGCTTACAATTCCCTTTTGTGCTACCGCAGTGGAAAAAAAGACTTTATCTTGCCTTAAGGCAGTAGCCATCATAAGGGAATCCTCTGAGAATGTATGGCTGCCTTACCCAGCAGCTCAAAGGACAGAGAGGCCAAGAGGATTTAACTGTAAGCACCTGACATAAAATCCTCCTTTTCCCATCACTAACATCACCTAGCCCTTTTCCCTGTGCCACTTTGAGCCAACTGTGTGGAAAGGGAGCACTTAGAGAGGAATACACATTTTTGCCTCTAGTGACTTCAGTTTTACGTCCTTTTGAATTATTTGTACTGGTCAAGATGTTAATTTCACAAGTTAGCTCTGATTTGCACCAGTGTATGACATTTTCCAGAACAGGATTACAGTTTTTATAATTTCATTTTTTAATCTTAATGCTGTCCAGGATCCATTTTCTTCTTTATCACTTCTCATTTACAATAGTATCCTTTTCTCCACCTAAACTTTTTAGTAGTTTCTCTTCACCTCCTTTCAGTCATTTCTTGCCTTTAACTGCTATCTAGTCTTGCTCACTTGCTTCAGACACTAAGAAAAGGATAACTTTCCATGTAATTTACTGACGATTAAAGGCTGGGAAAAAAAATAAGAAATGTGCTATAACATATTTTGGCTTCAGTGCAAAATGACATCGAAACAGTATTCAAAGCCTGTTTTGATAGTGTTTGAACACAATTGAAACAATTCACCAAGTACTTAAATCAGAAATGAGTAAACTAGTTCAGGGATAGGAAGCAAGCTCTAGTCACCTCAGGAAGCTTTTAGTCAAACTAGAAGCAAACAAAATATATTATGGCATTTCATTTTTGTAAAGCTTTATTCTGATAAATAGAAAAGTGAAACAATAAATCTGTTAAGTAAAAGACAAAATACTACTTGTACATAGGTACAGAAGCAGAAATAATGGTGCAAGTTAGGGTACAATTGGATGAGTTTGCTGCTGCTTTTCCAAATTAATCATGAGAATAAAAGGAATAACTGGCCAAACTTTCCTCTTGTATTAGAACAGAAGCTTTTATTTTTGGAGGGGAGTTGATCTGTCTTGTGTTTCCTTGGAAGACATGAGCAATTTCTCATGAGAGAATGACTATAAGAAGAGCATGCAAACCAGGAAACTGAATATTGCTGTAATATGTACATGAACATACATTTAGAAATACTAGCAGGCTAATTAATCTTTTGGATAAAAAATTCCATTGATAAAAGTTAGGGAGGATTCCCTGTTTACAACTTTAACTTTCTAAAAGGTATATATATATATATATATATATTTATTTTTTGGACTACTGTGCAGTGATAACTCTACCGAGAATAATGGTGATGAATGATGTTGCATCCTGGTAGTTCAAAACCAGAAGTTACAACATAGCGTGGAGACTTTTTAACATCTGCAAGCCCTGACTTCCCTACAAAATGATTCATGATGAAAAAAATACCTGTTCCTCTAAACAGTCACTATTCTCGGGAGCTGTTTTCTCAATTATTTTCCATGTCTGTTGTGTTTTTATAGAGCAATTTCAACCACTCCTCGAGGGTTCTCAAGAGGTGCTTATTTTAAGCTGTTCCACTAAGATTGGTATGATTATGTCTAGGCCTTGCCTTACACCATTCTCAAATCAAACTGAAGGCTATCATTTTAGTAATGCTAGTATGACATTTGTAGATATTAATGTAATTGGAAAAGTGATACACAGAGAGAGACATACTAAATGGGAGAATGCACCTGCAACCTATTTTCTGAAACAAGAAAACAACAACAAAAAAAGACTTCAGATATATCCATTTCGCAATCACAAAACACTGCACTGTCGATTAAGGACAAAAACATATTCAGTTTTTCTCTGTTAATATTTTGAGAGTGACCACTTTCAAACAGTATATAGGTTAATTGCTGATTGATGCAAATCTGATATTTATCAGCTGAAGTCCATGAAATCTCATTGAAAAACCTCTTACGTTAATTCCAAAGAGTAATGTAGGATTTTGTTGCCCTCTCCTCATTGTCACATACCTTGTGTTTTATGCATGTGCCCTTTGAGTCAGAAATCTCAATGCAGTGAACTATTCTGCCAGGGTTTTGACAGAATTTATTTTTTTTCCAAGCTTCCCAGCCAACCTCATCACATAGTACCTACTAAAAACACCTTGAAAATAGTGTCAACAGAAAGATAGGTCACATGCAAAGAATGTGATTACACAAGTTCATGTTAAGGTGAGTATACCCTGCGACAGTGACAGAAAAGTAGCTCTATTAACATAATTTCTGTCCAGGTGCTATCTTAAACACATTGGTCCTGGGATAATAAATGTCACTTAAACATTTCTCAGGAATTAAAAAAAGAGAGGAAAACATTCCCCAAAAGGCCAACAAAGTGCAATATTCAAGCAAGAAAAATGCAACAAGAGATGATCCACTGTACAGATATTCAGGAGTTGACAGCAATCCAATTGTTTTTTATAATACTGATATGAAAAAAACAAAACAAAACAAAACAAAACAAAAACAGTTGTATGCAGTCAGATCAATGACCATTAATCACAGAAGGGAAGAATATAAAGGTGGGGCAGCTCTGTTAGATCAGGCACGCTGTCTTCTGCCCACACAGACTATCTGAAGAATGTTCTCCAATTCACTTCATAACCTATAGTATACAGCTCTACTGACACAAACTCCACTACTTTAGCTTTTACAGTACAAAATTAAATTCATTCTGGTGTTAGCTTTCTGTAAAATCTGTCCTCATCTAGTTATCTTCTGTGAATTTAGTGACCTGGTATTAATCTATCCAGGAGACGGTGGCAACAGATGCATTTTTAATTTCATTTTTATTTTTTTATCTGACTTTGAATGCATTGACTTTCAGTTCTATGCTAAGTGCAAAAAATAACATCCCACTTTCATCATCCAGTGGACTCTGGTGAACCTGCCAGGCAGTGACCTTTGCAAAGCTGCATGAGATGTTGGCTATAGGTGATAACAGCTGCAGGAGATGGCACCAGTGTGCACAATGCTCTTCCTTTAACCCAATGGTGCTGGTCCCAGCATACACCAGGCCTTACCTCCTAGCTGTGTATTAGGGCAAAACCTGAACAGGAGCTGACTGACTAGCTACTCTCCGCCTACGGGTGTAGACCAAATGCCTACCAAAGCCATAGACTAGATGAATGGTGTTATCATTACCCTTCTTGCCTTGATCGGTGTGAGGGCAGGGGAAAGATTTGAGGACTTTCACTTAATTTTAGCCCCACTGTTTTTTTCTCAAGTAATGATCCATGATTGATGTTTTCAACACAGTGAGATAAGCAATAAAAAGCTTATAGCTTTATAGCAAACTAATAGCAAAACTAATAAAATACAGAAGAGAACAACGATCATAAGATACAACATAAGATGCTATATGCCAGTTGCATATGGTGCATGTCCCATAAAAACATATTTATGTTTTCCAGCCGTTTGTTCGATTTCCATAGCAAACCTGACAACCAAGCTAGTATCATTTGAAAGTAATAGTCACCTGTTTTGATAAATAAGAGTTTTTTCATATTCAAGGATTAAAGAAATCTTCCACATCTTCAATTTCAGAATATGCTGTGTCCCATGATGGTCCTAGAGGTGCAGTATAAATTTGAGTCTTGTACAAGCCTCATTGTGGGGTTACCTTTCTGTTTAGCTTTGTGATTTTGTTAGATTCTTTTCTTTAGAAAGGCTAACATAACTAAAAAATACAAATACTAAGGAGCATATACAGCTGACAACTCGATATACAGATGAGGCTCATTCTCCTTTCCTTCAAGAACTGACTTGAATCTAGGTTAGAAAACATTGACTAGTCAGAGAATTTAAGCTATTTGCATCTCTGAAGAAGAAAACTTGTAGGCACCACATAAAGATCAGAGGTGCTAATGCAATCATAAATGAACCAGACCTTCAGGATGTACCTCCTCAGCAAATAACAGTGACAGAAGGAGACTAGGATCTTTCCTCCTAGACTCCTTAATCAGGTCTTAGAAGATACAGATGACAAAAACATGTGACAAGTTCAGAAAGTGCAGCCAAAAACTGCATATGGTACAGCTGTTACATACCCTAATTTAATTTTCCCTAAACCATCAAATACCCAAATTTTGAAATGTACTCTTAAATACAAAATCAGTCCTCCAATCAGTTTGCAAATCAAATATTTCTGAACACGAATCTTACAAAAATATTTAAATCCTAGAAAACTAGAAATACAGAAAGTGTACATGCACTGCTGTGAGTTGCATTCAATTCTTACTTGCTTCAGTTAAAGCAGTGTGGTGGTTTTACTCAGCTGGGTAGCTAAGCTCCACCACAACCAGTCTCTCACTCCCCCTCCTCAAAGGGAAAGGGCTCAAGGGTTGAGATAAGGACAAGGAGATCTATCAACAAGTACTGTCACAAGCAAAACAGATTCATCATAGGGAGATTCATGTAATTTATTACCTATTACTAACAAATTAGAGAAGTGAGAAACTCAAAAGCAAACTAAAAACACCTTCCTTCCCATACACCCTCTTCCTAGGACTAGAGATGTGATTGTCCCTCTGTACTCAGCTCTGGTGAGGCTGCACCTCGAATACTGTTCTCGGTTTTAGGCCCCTCACTACAAGAAGGACATTGCTGGAGTGTGTCCAAAGAAGTGTAACGAAGCTGGTGAAGGGTCTAGAGAACAAGTCTTGTGAGGAGCGGCTGAGGGAGCTGGGGTTGTTTAACCTAGAGAAAAGGAGACTCAAGGAGAGACCTTATTGCAATCTTCAATTAGTTTAAAGGAGTAGTGTGGTGAGGTATGGTGAGGCCTCTTCTACCAAGCACCAAGTGATAAGACTGGAGGAAATGGCCTTAAGTTGCACTAGGGGAGGTTTAACTTTGATATTAGGAAAAAATTATTCACTGAAAGTGTTGTAAAGTATTGGAACAGGCTGCCCGGGGAGGTAGTTGAGTCACCATCCCCTGAGGTCTCCGAACAACTTGTAGATGTAGAATTTAGTAACATCATTTAATGCTGGACTTGGCAGTGCTAGGTTAAAGGTTGGAGTAGATGATCTTAGAGGTCTTTTCCAACCTAAATGATTCTATGATTCTAAGTTCAAACATAAACCTGACATATCAAATTCTGTCACTAACCCATGTCTGTCAGTGCCTTGTCTACACATCTCTTCAGAACCTCTAGGGAATCATATGGTTTATATCTACATGGTATTTTGCAGGAGTATATATGGTCCATCTGACCGTGTTTTGAGATTTTGCTACTGGAAGATAAGGGATATAATTTCAATGCATTACTACGGATATACGGGTTTTGGTCCCTTCAGAGCCTTGCAAACTTCACATACTTCTGGTTGCAAAATATATGCAAACATACACATAAAACAATAAATTTCCTACTGTTTCTGTGTATTTAGAAGTTACTAGTTATTACCTCACATCTTTGGTCACCCTTCTTTCCTTACTTTCAGTCTTTTCATTTTTTATTTATTTACTTATTTATTTATTTTCTGAAACAATCTGTTGTAACACCAAGACTTAACTCCTAAAGACAAGGGTCAGTTCAGAGACCATCAGATTTATGTGAAATTTTCTCCATGTGCATCATTTTGCATTTAATCTACTCTGAGTTTTATCTTTCACATGATTATGCAGTTACTCCTTCCATAATCCTTCACAGTGGGATATCCTTCTTACTGTATAGAACTATCAATGAACTCTATCACCTACTATTCAGAACAATTTTCAGATTACTTATACTCTATTGAACATCTTTTGTCTAAACAGAGATTTTTACCTATTTTGATTTTTTTTCACACTTTGCATCTGATTCTAATCTTTTAGTCAATTACTGATCCACACAAGTTAATTTTTTTTCTTTCTCCTTAATGTAATTCCTGCATAATTTCCTTAAGAAATTTTGGTAAACAAACCTTGTGTATATTCTACCAAGATCACATTTATCTGCATGTCTTCAAAAAATTAAAAGCAAACAAACATGCAAAAAACAACAACAAAAACAAAAACCTAAGGCATTACTTTTTTTACATATGTTCTGTTAAGTCTTCCCCAATATTTCATACTAGCTTGGGTTCACTAATGACATTCATTGTTGCAGTGTATGATTAATTTCCCATATATATTTGTAAGACTTACTTAATAGTAGTTTCCTAGAATTCTCCTTTATCTTTTCTTTAGAACAAGGTATTTTGACACATTTCAATCCATAGAGCAAAGGTTGCTCTACGTGTGAAATTTCATGGCATAATTAGCAGTTTGTCTATTTAATCTAAATTTCCATTAAAATTATTGGGTAAATATAAGCTGCTTGGCTATTTGTAACTAATCATTTTTGTCATTTTTGTCTATTTGTTTCATAATCTGTTATGTAAACACATCACTTCAGCACAACCTTTGAAGACTCCCATAATGAAGGATTTCGTGATGAAGAAGGACGGGAAGGGGAGGGAAGGGGATGGAAGGGGAAGGAAGGGGAGGGGAGGGGAAGGGAAGGGAGGGGAGGGGAGGGGAGGGGAGGGGAGGAATATTTTCCTTAATTCATCTAAATGTTTCTTATATCATTTACTACATTAATCATCCACCAAGACTAGGAACACTTCAGGTAATTTCTGGGTCCTGAAATTTAATGGTAGTTTTATAGCTTCTAATATGGAGTTTTAAAATAATTTCTCTGCAGACTGAAAGAATAATTTCTTCTCTCAGCTCTTTCTTTTCAACAAACAACTTCATTTTTTCATGTAGTTAGTTCTTTTAAAGATAGACAGAAGTACATTGGATTTGGGATGCTTTATTGCTCCAGATTTACTTAAAGTAATGAAGTGTCTCTTTGTAGCATTGACAATCACCTCCTGGAAACTATAAAGAACCAAGTCAAGGATAGCTTCTCCTGTTGTGAACTCCCTAACCAGCTGCTACATCGTGCTGTCACAGATTGTATCTTAAAATGTCATCTTGGCATCACAGCCTGGTGTGATATTTGCCAGCTCTACAGAATAATATTTAAAGTTTGCTATTACTATCACATTTCCTGCTTTCATGACCTTTTTGATCCCCTTCATTGTGTTGCAGACAGTATCACCTTCTTGGATAGAAAGCTGTTGATATAAACCCAGTACTGTAACAATTCTCCTTCATATGTATTCTTCTTATATATGGATTTCATGCTATTCATTGACAGCTTGAGTTCACTAAACTGATTCAGTTCTAAGCTTTCTTTAACGTAGAGGACAGCTCCATATAACCTAATCCACTTTTTCTGCATACTTTGTGTCCTGATTTTTTAATAGTTAACCAGTGAAGTTTCTGTCAAGCTACCAATATGTCTGTATCTGTTCTTCTATAATGGTCATGTTCTAAACTATGCTTATTATTCCAAACTATGCAGGGCAACATAATATACTGTTCAGCAAGATAAAGCAAATAGTGTAAAATTAAAACATAGATCAGGAACTGGTTTTTAAATATAGACCGTGTCAGTTCAGGATACTGATTCCACTAATTCATGTATATATATATGTATTTGGTTTTTAATGTCATGACATTTTCATATGAGTCACATTATGACAATGTTTGCCACCCATGTACTTTAAATAGTATGTCTCTGTTTCCTCATGACCACGAGATATGTAGATTTCAACATATTAGAAAAGATGACTAGAATTTTCTCATGAACTTCCAAACATTGGTCTTGGTAAATGTATTCTGAAAGATCATTTAATGAAGTACGATGCTACTAAGAATGTGATAAACCAGAAATACAACCCTATGAAGGCTAACTCATTAACTAGCACCCAAAGTCACAAGCCTTCAAATTCACCTCAAATATAGTATTGTCTTTATTGTTTAAACAGCACATGGATATGAAATAGTATTGTTAAATTTCAAACTGTTCTTCTGCATTACTGTATGCACACATTTCCACAATCTGCAATGACGCTGGTACACACTAATTATCTAATTAACCAGGACACAGACTCCAATTATAATTTCTACCTTCACTCTAAGTGTATAATTATTTTTTTAGGACATGAATTTGGCTTTACACATTTGACCCCAGTGTTAAAGGTCTTAAACTAATTATTTTTTCTTGCTAATTATTCAATATGGGATGAGTTTAACCTTCATTAATGGCTTAAATTCTTGTATCAGCTAGTGTTTGCTTATTGAATGAGAGAAGAGAAGATTTAATGTAGACTATGTGATCTCTGTAAAGTTACGTTGGACTTCTGTTGGGAGTTTCCTCTACTTCCGTTGCAATTGGCACACAGAAACATCCAGTCTAGATGTGATAATCCGTTTTGAAAAGGTTAATTAAATCACCCGGAGTTACAATCTGAAACCCAAGTAAGCCTTCTATTGCACTGCTCATCAGCCCACTTTCCATAAGGATAAGCAATAAGCCACTTGAGTCACCCAAGTTCTTTAACACCTTTCCATGAGTTTCAGTCATGCCTTAAGGACAAACTTCACTGAGTATTTATCAAAGAATTAAAAAGCAAATTTCCCACACACAACGAACTGTGATGGAGTTGATGGAGTTTCAGCCACATTTGGCTTGGAGCTGATATATGTACACAGCACAGTGCAGCAATGCTAACTCAGGTTTGAAAGGCTCACACTAGAGTTTACTACTACCTCGGATGCAGCACTACAATAATATGACTTCCAGTCTGTCATGGATTAACCTTGGTAGGCAGCTAAGTACCACACAGGTGCTCACTCCCCTCAAAGTAGGGTAGGGCAGAGAGACAAAAGGACAAAATTTCATGGGACAAAGTAAGACAGCATTGTAAGTGAAGTAAAGAATTGGGAAGGGGGATTAGGGGGGAGTGACGCAAAAATCACTTACCACCAGAGGACTGAGAGGCCCATTCAGTCTCCACGCAAGAGCTATTTTGGAAAAACTCAACTCCTTTATCTCCTACCCTCAGGTTTATCGCTAACCAGGGCATCATATTGTATGGAATATTTTTGTGGTCAAATGGGATCAGCTGTCTTGGCTGTGTCTCCTCCTGACCTCTTGCCCATCTGCACGTACTTGCTGGAGAGACGGAGAAACAGAGAAGGCCTTGATGCTGTGCTAGTCTGGTTCAACGATAACCAAAGCATTGGTATGTGAGTAGAACTGTTCCAGTCTTGTCTAAAACATAGCACCATACAAGCTGCTATTCAAAAAAAAAAAAAAAAAAAAAAAAAAAACCACTTCATCCCTGCCAGACCTCGTACACAGTACAAGGTCTGTTTCAAACAGACCTTTCTGTCAAATCTGTCATAGCATTGGAGGACATAAATATGCATTAAACTGCTCTCATTAATTTGTAGTACTTGCACTACACTCTGAGTCATCAAAACTCTCAGCAATAAACATAAATGTACATCTCATTATCAAAGCACAATAGCTAAGTTAAACTTGGAACAGAAGGTTGATAAGCAAGTTCCCAACTTTTGTGTCTGCTACCAGAATTAAATTCTATGAAAACATCTTTGCTGAGGCTCACTTCTTTTTTTCTCCTAAAGACTATTTGAATGCCTTTAGGTACACAAAATATATTAGGATATTGGGAATTATGATAAATCTGGAATTTAAATCCTTCATATAGGGAAAAAAAAAATCAACAAGCTTTTTGAATTCAAAATTGAAAATGACCTTTAGTTTTAAGTAATGATCCACTTTGACATCTATTAACCTGTTTGAAAAAGCAATAAATTGCCTAAGCACAAAAAGTTATTTGTGCCACAGTCTTACAAAGCTTCTTATGTTTTCACATGCCATAATCAAGCGCATAGCTATCTTTTTTTTTTTTCTTCACATATTGTTCTTCCTTTCAAGCCTCTGTGAAAAGTAGAAAAACTCTGTAAAGCAATATTTTGAAAGATAACCATTTGAACTAGAAGGATGCGTCTCAGGCACCCATTCCTGCTTTGGAAAAGAAGGGATTTTATACTAGAATGTAACCATCAAAATGCATTATTTCCAGTATCCAAAATACAGACTTTTAAAAACATATTCCAGAAAAAAAACATCATAAATATACTTGATATTAGCCACTTTAATTCCTAATGGTATTAATACTCTTATTTATATTTATAATATTAAAAAATGTACCACCTGTCTCACTAACAGTAGGAGACCAGATCACAGTAGCCATAATATGATTCATTTTTAATAAAAATCACTACTGGTTAATTAGAAAGTGAAGTGTCTACTGGAAATGGAGCAATTATTTCACTGGTACTTTTAATGCTGGCAAGCCTAACAGAGTTTCTTTTTTTTTTTTTTTTTTTTTTTTGGTAGCTGAGCTATACTGTCAAAAGTAGCTCTCCTCATTAAAACATAGAACAAAAACCCACACAATTCCTCACCAATTCTGCTTCTCAAGAGTCAAGTTGCTTTTCAGGCCAACTGCTCAAAGGTAGTTGAAATCATCTACTTCCTAAAAGAAAAATCTTTACAGATGACTTCTAAATCTAGTTGTCCATTGTGACCTCTCCTCCTCCACAGTTCTCATTAATAAATTTTTCACACAGTTCCCTGCTGATGTGATCAACCCTGTGTTCTAGTAATGTAATTTCAGAATTTTATTCCTAGTCCCTCTCCTTTGTAACTTTTTCTCAGATTTATTCAGATTCTCAGATTTTTTTCCTTTTCCTTTTTCTCAGATTTATGATGGATGAAAGCTAAGGTCATGTGCCTGGCCTATGCTTGAGACTCAAGTCTAAAGCCCAGTCTGCATTTAACTTGTCTGCAGACTCAGCATAACACGCGGATTTAAACCAGCTGAATTTGACAAGTTCAGAACACAGTATTGTCCTTAATTCGATTTAAACCTATCTCAGGCCAGAATAGTTTCTAACAATCCAGGACAAAATTATTTCAATGAAATACAAAACTAGGTTAGATTGTCTACATTCTGTTAACCAGATTTCAAATATAGCTAATGACAACATCTCTAGTCTGTCTACAGGACTCATATTAATAAAGCAAAAGAGATAAAAATGGAAAAGAGAAAAAAAAAAAACCACCAACAACAACAGCAGGAGAATAATAAATGCATATCTCTTTATATGTTTTTGTAGTTGGAAAGGAAATGGACAGAATGGTGACAAGAGAAAGAAGAGAAAGTAAAAAGAATGAAAGAGAAAATCAAGAGAAAATGAGAGAAAATCATTCCTGTGATGGTTTTAGCAGAAAAGGAAATGGAATACAAGAACAATTAAGAAAGTAACAAATGAATAGATCATATTGTGAACTAGACCACTAATATCAAAGATCATGAAAGATAACATGGCAAGCTCAGAGAGAATACAGCCAATATTCTTTGTGCTCATTAGTTTCATGTCCATAACATTTTGCAACTAAGACTTTATTAAAAGCTGTATCAATTTTGCTCCTTAAATAATGAAGCTACTTACACATCTCCTGAACAAATTTCAATTTCACCACATCTTGGCACATAACATCACAAAAAAATTTTGGATTTGCACTGGTTCATTGATAGTTAGCAATGATTAATATAGATGAAAAAACAAGATGAAACTCTCATGTGTTATTATTTTGCATCAAAATGTATTCAGATATTACTTTTAATGTACATCTTGGTTTACTATCTCTTATTGTTAATTAATATTTTCCTTTTTTTGTAGTTAAGGATTTTCCCTCCTACATTGTGAACCAGAAACTTTAATATGCTATCTTATCTTTCATGGCATTTTACATTACTAGTGTTTATTCAAGATTCAGGATATCTCAGTATTTCTCTATAATGTATAACTGCATTAACTGGTAAGTCTATTTATTTATTAAAACAAACAAACAAACAAAAAAAGAACAAAACAACATCATAAAGAATAGAGAAAGAATCTATCACTTAAACAGTGTGCTAATGACAGAAGAATGGCTGAACATGACTTATTCATACTTGAAACAATTAACTCATTAAAACTGGAAAAAAAAGAAAAAAAAAAAGACAACAGATTGTAACATCTTTTAACTGGAAGAACAACTTCTCTGCTAGGGCAGCTTTTACTAGTATATGATGACCTGTGGGAGTTCAGTGCTTATACATATTCAGTTATATATTTTTTTCTAGGATGTTATCTCCATACTACTGGGAAGTCCTACATAGTTGTTGTCATTCTTTGTTTATTTTTATTTTTTAACAGAGAGAGAGAATATAGAAGTTTTTTATACAATTGTACAATATATATGTAGAAGCTTTTTTATACAATTATTTGTGTGCTATGTACCTATATATCCAATATGTATAAACATAATATGTACAATAAAGCCATATGTGTATACATATATGCACATACTTACACACACCACTACTAATTTAATTTCTAAATATACTATGGAAGAACCTCAAGATACATTTATAGAATCACAGATTGGAAAAGACCTTCAAGATCATCAAATCCACCCATCAACCTGACCTACCAAATACAATCAATAACCATGTCAGTTCCATATCCACATTAAATGCCTCCAGTGATGGGGACTCCACCAGTTCCCAGGGCAGCCCCTTCCAATGTTTGATGACCTCCTCCATGAAGAAATTCTTTCTAATGACCAATCTAACCCTCCCCTGGTGCAACTTCAGACTGTTTCCTCATGTCCTATCACTTGTCACCTGAGAAAAGTGATAAATGAACATAATACAGGAGCATAATGCACTTAAGGATATCTGGATGTTGACTAGCTTCAGTAACCTCCAGCAGCCATACAGAGCAACATGACAAACTAGCAGCAGAAACCACACATCTATACCCAAAGTCATGTTTGCCTGAATGGTGAAAGAAGCAGAAGAATATTTTTCTTTAAGTCATATGATTTTCTGATGCCCTCCTACAAATAAGAGAATGGTAGTTATTTATTTGCCATCATAAAATGTCTGAAAATGCAGGCAGCAACTAGGGAAATGTTTCACCATTGCCCAGGCTTTAAGTGGTCATATGAAAGGAGTTTGAAAAGAATATTTATTTTTTTATTTTATTCAGTTATTGAATCAGTTCTTCCCATTCCAAGTCACCGAACTTCTAGACAAAGCATATTCTGTCCTGCTTCATTTGTTCTCTACTGGTGTCCTGATTCAGCAAAACATTTTTGTTTTCCTGTGGAACCATATTCACTTAAAGATATCCTGCTTTGTTGGGTCAAAGCTACAAAATATTTTTGTTTAAAATTTATTGCAGCAGTTTGTACTCTGAAAGGGATTTGATTTTACATAACATTCTACAATGTCTTTTTTGAGTTTCTCTTTACTATGCTGTCCATAATCTTGCTCCTTATACACTCATATAATCTTGCTCCTTATACACTCATCATTTTCTTGACCTTCTGTCCTTTCTTTAACATTAAGCACTGTTTCGTTGTACTAGTTTAGTAAAAGCTAGACTTTTATGTTTGTATTTGCAAGGGCAATAAAGGGCAATAAAGGGAAAGCTTTGTGAGGGCGTTCCAATTTACTCCAATGCTCATGCTTTAAAAAATTTGCTTGGAGATTTCTTTTTTTTTTTTTTTTCCATTTTCTTTTTCATTTTCTCCTGAAGGAGGGCACCTATTGACAAGAACACTTTGAAAAATTTAGGAAATTTTTATGATCCCTAAATTAGTCATTAGTATGTCATCAGAGTATTATAGCTGTGGGACTATGTTTCACATCAAAGAGCTATTGTTTCAACAATGCACTTGTTTACCACAGTAAAATCATTCACTTTGATACATTTTCATATCCTTTTCCTGCTTTCATAGAATCAGAAAATGTTCATATTCTAAGAAAGCCTAAAACATTTAATCTCTTCCTCTGCACTTGAACATCTGTAGTGCTAATGGATACAAGCCAAACCCAAGAAACAGATCACAGAGTTTAGCTTAGTTTATCATGCCAAATAAATCAGCATCATAAAGCAGATAATAACATATTTTCTTCCTTAAAATTGCATGTTCTTGCTCGCACTGAATGATGCCAGCAACTATGAAGGGGAAGCAAAGATGAGTTGTAGGATGATGTTCAGGGGTCTGGGACTGTGCAAGTGAAAAGCTGCAAAAAGTTTACAGTCTAGGCTTGATGTATCTTCCAGTTGTATGGCTCATGTACTCTCTGTTAGAATTTGAAACTTCAGTTGATCTTTCTTAAATACTGCTGTTAACATGAGGTGTGCATACATATATATATATAACTTTGACATTTCCATGTTAGACAAAGAATCTGCAACAGTAGCAAGTTCATCAGCTAAGCATGAAAATGAGATGTTGATGTTAAAGCACAGTATATGTTTATCTTTACCTGTGTACAACTTGTGTAAATAAATCATTGTAGACAAATCTCATTTGCAATAGGTTGCAATGATTAAGCTGCCCTCTTCCATTACTCAAAAGTAAAAAGAATAACTGCCAGGAACTCAAGTTAAAGGTAAAATCAAGTCCAAAGAATGGTAAAGCCATTCCTTAAGGAACTTTCTAAAATCCTAGTAGACATTTTTATATAGCAAAGTCTTTTTATGAAATGTAATACAGCTGTAGATCTGTTTTCTGGGTGTGAAATTTTGTTTGAATTAGAAATATGTAATGAAACTAACAAATATTTTATTGCTTCCACCACAATACACTCCTGAATTTTCTGAAATATTATCACTTGCCAAAAAGCATAATTAAGATCATAGCTTTATATCAAAATGCAGCATACACACAAAAAAAAAAAAAGTGCAGGCTTAGTGACTGTATCAATAAAGACGTCATATGATTCAGTCTTTCACTTCTACTGTTTAGCATGGATAGTATATTTGTTATGAGAAGAAGCATAATGTGATGATGCAATTTAGACAAATCAAGACTCAGGAAAGGAATATTAAGCAGTTGAAATCCTAGCAATGCCATAGTTTTTCAAAGCAATTGCTTAACTAAAATATAGTAAAAACTAAAGTTATTATCAATAAGGCAAGCAGTATAAAGTTAATAGCAATCCCCACCCCAAAAGCACTGTACCTCTAAAACTAATCCTTGCTATCAAAAACTAAACCAAAAAGCCAAAAAAACTTTGACATGATTTGAATATCTTGGCAGTAACCCAGTAATCTAGAAACCAATGAAGATGTTAGAAAAAAATATTGTATTTATTACTTAGAAAGACTAATTATATGGAAAAAAAATCCAGAAACTGATTTTAAAATAGGAAAATAGGAAAAAGTGGTCCTGTTACCTTCTAACCATGTACACACAGATTCTATAGATACTATTAAAAGTCCACAGACATCTAAATAATGTAGAAAGTAGATACCTAAATACAATTTGCTTTTTGATTTTTATTTGAATCCTGAACAATCTTATACCCTTGAAATTACCGAGAAAAAATATTAGATAGTTTACATAGCTGAGAAATGAAGCAAACATTTGGCAGAGCAGGTATGTTATCTGTCAGATGAAGAACTTTCTGAGTAGGATGACTGAAAGAATTCTTTGTCTGATTTATTCAGGTCAAAAAAATTGATGGGATTTTACAATCTTTAAGGGTGATAAGCAAATAGACAAAGATGTTAGTGCCTTGTTAGGAAGTTAGATTTAGATTCAGTGTAAGTGAAAGTGTTGGCCATAAAACATACTGGCAGATGCTTCAACAAATATAGGCGTTTCCTAAGAGTTTCTTAAGTCAGCTAAAGCTAAAGGGATGCCCTTGTGTCTGCAACTATCTTATTTTTTCATTCATTTATGAAAGGCAAACATTTTTCTCCTTGAACATACATGACATTACATTAGCAATTATCAGATTATGGCTTAATCATTGCAATCATGATTTTCATTATTGATCTCTGAGATAGAAACTGCTAGCCTGAACACAAGCAGAATTTGTAAATAAATAAATAAATAAATGGTGAATCCCCTATTAGCTAATCCTACACAAATTAGGACCATAATCTGTGCAGTGCAAGGCTTTCACTCTGAAAATCCTTGAAGTCTTGGCTGTGCTACAGCTTGCAAATCATCTTTAATGAGTATAACATGGATTTCACAGCTATTAGACTAACTGCATCTTCAGCTGTTTCCTGGTAAACTATCAAGAAAATACTTGCATTTTATAATGGGTGTATCACCTTATGAATATTATGATTTTGTATGAGATTTGAAACCACATTAGATCCTTTGAGAAAAATAGTCTTTTATTAAAATGAACTGCATATGATTATGACAATGCGAGGTTTTCCAAATCTTACCCTTAGTCACTTCCAAGTAAAGGTAGAGTAATTTTATCAAAGCGTGTGAATTTACCTTAGATTTACACTTAAAGAAAACAAGCAACACTTGGCATAGTTGTTGAACAGGAGGAATAGTGGTTTACCAAGTCCATACCAGACAATTCCAGGATGGAACTGGAATGGTTGAACAGGAGGAACAGTGGTTTACCAAGTCCATCCTGGACAATTCCACTGTCTGATGCATACAGTACAGCTGATGCATAGTTAAGTATTAATTCCCATAATTAAATTTAATTCTTAGGAATTTCAGCTTCTATAACATTGCTGAATTGATTACTTTTAAGTTGAATTGATTACTTGCTAATTGATCGCTTTTAAACAGTCATGACATTGCGGATCCCATGTGCAGTAAACCTTTACTGAATTCTGATTTCTTTTCTAAACTAAACCTGACCCATAACACCAAAAAATAAATGTAAGTATTCTGATATCCTGAAAATGCATTTGATTTGTAATAACAAAAATGAAGCTTTGCTCTTATCTTTCAACAAAGTTATTCAACCATTTGGTTTGCATCCATACACAAAGGGTTTGATTATTAAACAGGTGCCACCGGTCAGTATGAAGTAATACAAAGAGGGAAACTTTGAAGAAGAGACATAAAAAGCACATATTGTGTTGGAACCTCCTAAAATCTTGATTTTTTTTTTCTGACATTCTAACACAATTTTCATCATTAACTAACATGAATGCCCCATAACAAATCGTTTGCTATGTTTTAAAAGGGGCTATGTTTTGTTTCAGTCAATCTTTAATCTTGCTAAGACAACTCAGTCACTGAAGAACCACAATTAACATCAAAGTAAAAACTCATTATCATCTCACATAAACTGAAGCAAAGCAATTAGCGTTTCTATTGTTTGGCAGGAGTAGATACACAATGTGTCCTTCCAAGATATAACTCTAAGGACAGCAAGGGATGATTTGGTTGGCCAGGAAGCGTATTTTCATTTGACATTGACAATGCTCATTAAGCTTAAAGGGTCTGTACACCTATAAAACAGCAGGATTTTAGTGTATTACCAATAGAACTCTTTACTAGAAAGTGCCAGGCAATCAAGTTAATAATTTTAAGTACACAAATATAGAGGTACACTTTGGACAAAACTATAAGGCATAGTTAATTTCCATGCTTTATTCCTAATCTAGCAGATATATTCATAGGCAGGTTTCTTTAGAATAAACTCTATGTGTTTACGCAGCTGTAGAATGTTCCACTGATTCCAAAAGCAAACAAACAAATGAAAAGTGTTTATACCGATCCAAGTCAAATTTAGCCAAATTTCAAAACTATTAAAAGCAAGGCTGTCATTACAGGTTCCAACCCCGATCTACTTATAGAGAAATTACTGTGTTATTGCTGCAATTCAGAATGATAGTCATAATCTTTAAGAAACAGTTTTCAGAAAGCTCTCACAAATGTATGCTGTAATAATTACTAAGACTTTTTGCTGATACAGTGTAATTTCCAAGCTGCTATTTCCTTTCTGTATCTGCTTTCCTTGGACATATCAATAAATATCTCAATATTATACCCTTAGCCAGCTATAAATAACCACTGAGATAGGCAAGAGTCAGTGCCTCACGACTGACCAAGGAACACTTTATCTACCCTACATAGGTCAATGAAATTCTTGTTAAAATCAGATTTTCACTAATTATTTACTTGGTTTGTCAGCATGTATAGCTTCACTGTTTCTGTGAAAAATCTCTTGAAATTAAGGTATGGTTCCACTGATAAGTAAGTCAGCTTTTCAAATACTGTATTCGTAGCTAAACACAACAACGTTTGTGTAAGTTTAATACTGTAAAGATTAATGTAGTAAATTCTTTTGTAACAGTAGAACCCCTCTTATCTATAACCAGAGAGATGAATTTTAACAGAATATGAGACAAAAAAAATGATTTGAAAAAAGTAGTAGCATGACATTGACCTCAGTACAAAAGAAAGGTGCTGTGTTTCCCAAATGCAAATAAAAAGCAAAATACATTGCATTTTAATACAGCAATACAGTTCTGAATAATAACAATACATATCACAGTACCTTTAAGAAATTAATTGAGAAAAATATGATATACTATATATTGCAAAACTATTGACACTTGTGGTTTTGTGCTCAGGAAAGTGTGACTCCATGTTATGATTTTTTGAAATGTGTTTGAGTCCCAGTTGACCACAACTTTATCTCCATGAAGCGCCATAAAGTAAAACATTAAAACAAAGAACATTTTCCAATTTTTGAGCATAAGGATTTTAAAACATCTCTGTATATTTCTTTTTTTTCACTCCAGATTGATTTTGATTATTTATTCAAAGATTAAAAATATACTCTTCATAATCTAGAAGTCTGAGAAAAATGTGCTGACAGAATGTTTTATGCCAAAACAGTTTATCCTCCATTAAGTTATCAGCCTTGGCAACATTCATAAGCACTGAAAAAAACAACTGAGCACAAAGCTGTCCTTTTTTCAGGCAAGTACAAGTACTGATTTATTGGGAAATTAGTCACAATGGGTGTGGATTAGGCTTACCTGGGAAGGTTTTGGTAGCCAGTGGGCTACAGGAGTGGCCTCTGTGAGGAGTCCAGCAGCTGTCACAGGTTAGGTAAGGGCCAGTTCCAGTCAGTTCTAAACGGGACCCTTTTCTGGCCAAAGCTGATCTAATTAGTGACGCTCATTGTACCACTGTGAGAACGTATTTAGAAAAGGAGAAAAAACTGCTGTGCAACAAGCTGGGAGAGAGGGGTGAGAAAATGCAGAGAGAAACAACCCTGAAAACAATGTCAGTGAAGAAGGTGGGGAAGAGGTGCTCCAGGCACTGGAGTAGAGCCAGTTCCCCTGCAGCCTGTGGAGAAGACCATAGTAGAACTGGCTGTCCCCCTGCAGCCCATGCAAGTACCATGCTGGAGCAGGTATTCATGCTGCCCACAGTGGATCTGGCCTGAAGCAGGCTGAAGCCTGTAGAGGAGCCCATGGTGGAATAAACTATAGGCTGGAACTGCAGCCTGTGGAAGGGAGCACCCAATGGAGCAGAAGGTTTGAGGGGAGCTACTGCTCCAGTAACTGGAGCAGTTTGCTCTTGAAGGATGGCCCTGTGGTATAGAACCATATTGGAGCAGTTCTTGATGGACTGCAGACTATGAGAAGGCCAGGTAGGATCAGCTTAGGAGGGACAGCATCCCATGGGAGGGACTCCATGCTTGAGGAGTGGGAGAGAGTGACCATGAAGGAGTAAGTGGCAGAGATGAAGTAATACGGACTGACCACAACCCACATGCTCTGTTCCCTTGCACCACTTGGGGGAAGATGGTGGATGGACATTGGTGTGTTTAGTCTGGTGGTTTTAGTCTGGTGTTTAGTCTGGTGTTTTTAGTCTGCTCTTAGTTCTCACTGCTGTAGTCTGTTATTAATAGGTAATAAATTACATTAACCTCCCTTATGCTGAATCTGTTTTACCCTTGATGGCAACTGGGGAGTGATTTCCATGTCGTTATCTCAACCTATGAGCTTTTTGATGATATTTTTCTCCCCCAGTTCCTTTGAGGATGAGGAGTGAGAGAACAGTTTGGTGTTGTAGAGCTGCCCATTGTTGTTAAACCACCACAGGAGGTAAGGTGATTTTAACTCATGGTTCACTCCCTTGCTGTGACACTGGCCATTCATAGCATCCCTATAGGCTCCACAATGCCAAATCCAGTTGTTGTCAGAATACATTGAGTTTGTTGGGCTCCATCTAATAAACACAGAAAAGGAGGAAGAACAAGAAGGGTTCTAAACTTTATAATTTGGATGAGACAGGGGTTAGGGCTGCCTTAATCTCCCATTTGCATTTGAAACACCCTGAAAACACAATATAGGAATGGTCATGAAGCCAAACAAAGAACAAAGAGGAGATCTCCTTTGGTTTTCATTTAGTTTCTTTTCATTCTTTCCTCTATTTCTAGTTATGCAACGAATCACGATCAATATTTCAGACAGCAATCCTTTTCTTTTTAAATGCATTACTTAAGAAGAATAAAGTATAAGTAATTTCATCTCTGGATATATAATAATTTCAGTGGTACTAGTCATTTGAGTAACATACAGTGTAACGCTTTTGGAATATAACAAGCATTTATGCTCTAGCAATTAATTTTTTTTCAGAGAATTTAAAGTAAAAATTATTTGCAATTTGAGAAGTAAAAAAGTTCTAGAAATTTATTAATCTTTTTTTTAATTATCTATAGTTTTATTATTATTATATTTTATTATTGCACAGGTACACAAAGTAAAGCAAACTTCTCATTTTTATTAGCTATCCACACTGACCTATTTGGGTGTTTACATTTTCAGTCTTTCCTAAAATAATGAGGAACAACTTCCATTATTTGTCTGTTTGATAATCACAGAATCACAGAATCATAGAATTGTAGGGGTTGGAAGGGACCTCAAGAGATCATCGGGTCCAACCCCCCTGCCAAAGCAGGTTCCCTAGAGCAAGTTGCCCAGATAGGCGTCCAGACATGCCTTGAATATCTCCAGAGAAGGAGACTCCACAACCTCCCTGGGCAGCCTGTTCCAGTGCTCCGTCACCCTCATCGTGAAGACGTTCTTTCGCATATTGGTGTGGAACTTCCTGTGCTCCATTTTGTGGCCATTGCTCCTTGTCCTGTCCCCACAAACCACTGAAAAGAGGTTGGCCAAATCCCACTGTCTCCCACACTTAAGGTATTTGTAAACATTGATAAGATCCCCTCTCAGTCTTCTCTTCTGGAGGCTGAACGCATCCAGGTCTCTCAGCGTCTCCAGGCCCCGTATCATCTTTGTGGCCCTCTGCTGCACTCTTTCCAGGAGATCCCTGTCTTTTTTGTACCAGGGAGCCCAGAACTGGACACACTACTCTAGGTGAGGCCTGATCAGGGCAGAGAAGAGGGGGAGGATCACCTCCCTTGACCTGCTGGCCACGCTCCTTTTAAAGCATGCCAGGATTCCATTGGCCTTCTTGGCCACCAGGGCACCCTGCTGGCTCATGACCAACCTGTCATCCACCAGGACCCCCAGGTCCTTCTCCGCAGAGCTCCTCTCCAGCAGGTCATCCCACAGCCTGTACTGATACATGTGGTTGTGCAAGACTCTACACTTGCTCTTGTTAAACTTCATTTGGTTTCCTGCCCAAATTTGCTCAAGGAGAGTCACCACTGAGAAGATTTCAAGGCCAACCATTGGTAAATGGCAAAAATAAAAACACCTTTCAAGACAGGAATGTGACTGTGAACATTATTGGTGAATCATATACACAAAACTGTCTGGAATTAGGGTTGGTCATTATCTCCTAACGCTAAACAGAAATGAAACCATAAAAGAGATTAAACAGTAACCGGGAAATTACATAGAGACTTATGAATCACAGAATGTTAGGGATTGGAAGAGACCTTGAAAGATCATCTAGTCCAATCGCCCTGCCAGAGCAGGAACACCTATATCATGTCACACAGGAATGTGTCCAGGCTGGTTTTGAACATCTCCAGAGGAGACTCTACAACCCCCCTGGACAACTTGTTCCAGTGTTCCATATTTCTCTTTTCTGAAACACAGACAGCTTGAAAAAATAATAAAGAGTAAAAAATTCTATCAGGGAGGAGACATCTTGGACATGAAACAGTCAGCCCCTGGTTTGATGCTGCCAGTAGTCACCTCATAAGCATTGCTATCACAGCCAGGGGAGTAGCCTGCACCTAACTAGGGCAGTGAGTGTGGGGTGCAGCAAGTGGGGAACCACATCTTATGGTGCACGTGTGAAAACAATTCAGAGGTGCTTTCTCAACGGTCCATGGATTAGTGGACTGTAGAAAATAGCAGGCATACATATGCAGCCAAAGCACCCACAAAGCACCCACAGGAGCTGTGTTCAGCCGGGAAATCTGCCCTACCAGGTGAGGGGATGTGCAGGTAAACCACATGGCTTTTGGGGGAGCTGTGCCCATAACCCTGTGTGTGAGTGGGGAAAGAGATTAGGTCTTTCAGCTGTTCATTAAACTTTGTAAGTGGGTAGGATCATGGTTCATGTGTTGCATTATTGATATCGATCCTGAATGTAATTCACTCGTTGCTGGTTAATTACATCACTAATAAATCAGTGAACCACTTTGTGAATTGGTTTAAACTACATGAACTGAGCAGTTTTTCACTATGATAGTTAACTACAGAAAGCTCTCAAATTTGGATACAAAGTCATCCCCATGAGTAACATTTCTTTATGTTCTATTTTTGGGGGGGTATTAGATTTTGGTTACATCTCTTAACATTTATTCTGCTTGTGTATTGCATGCACAACTTGGTTCTATTTCAAACAAAAGAATTCAATTAGACATTTATTCAAATATAAAATACATACAGTACATGAGTTAATATAAAAAGAACAAACCCTCTTCTATATGTCGTCTTTTTCAAAGTTGCCAATGGTGGGAGATTTCCTTGCAGCTACGTTCTAGTAATACTATAGGGTTTGTGTTACTGAGGCTGGTGCTTAGCAGCAATGGCATGTACTTCTCTTTCTTCCATCTTGTAAAAGGTGCTATATTAATAATGTCTGCCTCCAATGGCCAGATGAGAGATAGTTCTCTTATGCAGCAAATTGTTTAATTCTGTCTAATCAAGATACTAAAATTACTATCTATTCTATAGAAAATAATAAGGTGGATATGGTTAGCTCACTAACTATTAAGATTAAGATAAGGGTGGTTTACATTTTACCTAAATTACTGAAACAATCTCACTTAATTTAGAGGATACAAGCAGCGGAGAATTTTATGCACACTTTGCAAACTACTTGTTGAACTACAGAATAAAAGAAAAAATTAGAAAGAGAAAAAAGAGGATGGAATAAAGGGGAAATAAAATGAAACTTGAGGAAAACACAAGTATCACATATAGGTCGAATCCATTGCTGTTAGTAGTGATATCAGCTCTAGTATCACCAGTTTCCAACTCTGGCTGGGTCTGCCCAGGGCAGCTGTCAACCAGATCAGTGCTGCCAGATGAGATCCTGATGTTGCAGGAAATGTTAAGAGTAATAGTCATGGTAGTACAGTTTTCCTTCCCACTTTGGTTATCTCCAGCAGTTTACTTTTCCTTTGCATATCTTTTTGAAGGAACCAAAAGAGATCAATAATTTAAATCTTTTCACTATTTTATCAATCATTTAGGCCTCCTTCTCTATGAACTTGTTTTAATCCACCAAATTTCAATTCCACTCTCCTTTGCAAGGGACAGATGATCATAACACAGTTCTTTGTGATGCCAGTGCATTTGTTATTATTATTATTGTTATTATTTTTGGTGTAAAAGAATCTAGACTTTCGGTACTTAATTTCAGTTTATACAATTTCATTTTAAGATCAATTTATACAAAAGAATGAAATTTGCTGATGTTTTTAAAGTACAGAACATGACTCAAATGGTTCCTTAGATTTATTTCAGAATATTATCCAGTGTAATTAAGTTAGAAAAGATCTGTCTCATACAAAGCATATTTGTCTGACACTACTTTAATTGGTTAAGATTAATGGACACAATCTTGTATTAAAAGAGGAAGGTTTGAGTAAAGGAATAAAGGACATTATATAAGGACTATTGCTAGCTGATGATGAATGACCTAATGACATTTTTTTCCTATTTATGAAGAAAGATTTTGCTTATGTGGTATTCTTTTCCTCCTTGCTGAACAAATCATACTCAAAAAAAATCAAGCCATTAATATTTTTCATGACCTAGCTCCTCTGTCTGACTGCTAGATGATATATGAGTACATTTATCAAAGCAAAGAAAATAATTGCAGTGTGGTTGTTCTTTAATGTTCCAAACATCTTGTGAACCAGATAGTGCCAGTTGACAACAAGACCCAGATCTGAAAAATAAGATTTTATCTTTGTTAACCTGGTATTTTGCAAAATTTGATCTATGTTCTCTTACTTTTCTCTCTTAGCCAATGATATGATTCCTGCAAATAATTTTCTTTGAAGTAATTAAAATGTAAAATGTAATATCTCTAATGGGGAGATCCAGAGGGCTAGCGGGCAAGTTTGTGGGGTCTATTTATTTATTTATTTATTTTTAAGAACTGTACTTTTTGATAACTTGCATTAGTCAGATTTTCTGGAAATAATCATTTTGCTTGCTAATCATTTAGTATGCATGGCACTAAATACCGCAAGGTGACAGAAGTCAGTTAGGGAAATAAACTCAACAAGTTCATTCATATGTAATCCAGATGTATCAACTTCTGCATTAAAATGGTAATTTACATAATTTGCAGCTTGGCAATTTCATGTTTTAAGTGAGTCATATTTCAATTAGTCTGAAGTCAGTCTACCAAACTGTAACAAAATTTGTGCCCAGATGAAAAGTGATTACAGACTATAGTGCATTGCTCATCTCTTTAAAAATGATTATATATAAGGACACATACAAATTAATATTAAAATGATTATCAAGTAGCCTGTCAGCAACACTAAATGTCCTAAAATGCTTAAAAGTTTTCAGACTATGCCTGTATGATAAAATAAAGTGGCTCAAAAAGTGTGAATCTGTCAGGTGAAATGGTTGGCATTAAGAACTGGATGCTTACAGTTTTCTCTTGGTAGGGTTTATTTTGGAACAAATATAGTCTGGTTCAGTGTGACTTTTCCTGTTAGCAAGGTGAGTGCAGGAACGGTACTCCTCAACTGCATCTTCTTGCAACACAGAGATTACTGGAGGTTCACTGCAAAAACACAACAGAATCTGAGCTAAAGCTCTCCTGCAGTGGCATCCTTGGGCTCTCAATAACTCTGTTAAATGAGCACTTCACTAGCCAGTTACCCAAGTGTCTAGGGGGCGGAGACCCTCTGCTCAGGCTTTCCCCAGCAGACTAGCTGCACTGGGAAGACTGCACGTACTGTCAGGGAATGGAGAACAATGATGGTGCAGGCCTCACAGGCACTCACATACCTCTTGACAATAGGGAGGATCCAGTGCAGCACACAAGAATCTGCTGTCTTAGCATGCTTTTTCAAAATCCATTTGATTTCATAGCTATCAGTTTGAGTTCACAGAGTGGTGGCATTGAAAATACTGCCAAGTTTTTTGTTGTGTTCATTCTAATGTTCTATCTTCGGCTGTACAAATCTCCCAGGAGTCAGCCATATCTTAGTGAAGGTTAGTCGGCATGCACTTGCCATTAAGTACAAGAGGATACTATTGAAGCTATCTGTATATCTTTTGGGCATATTTTAAGGGCCTTTCTAATTTGGAAATTCAGGAATTTTAGAATATTTTTTAATGGAATAAAATGTAGTGACACCTGGTTTTATTCATAATTACAATATTTTTTCTTTCAAAATCAATGCTTTCAAATGTGTCTTAGATGTGCTAAATAAGAGAGAGAACTGAAACATTGCCTAGGTTGTTTTTCTCTCATCAAAGCAATACGTGAAAAAAGTATTTTTCTGACTTGAGAGCTCTAAGTCACTTTGCATCTGATTGTTCTTAATATAATTTAAGAAAAATCAAGGGACTGCAGCAATGAATATTAATCTAAGAAAAAATGTATGTATATATGTGTAAGTAAACTTTCCCACATTGGAATAAATAGTACATGTTCAAAATACAGCTATTGCCAGTGGTTATTATTCAGTAGCCTACAGTGCTGAGTTCTCAAAAATTGTATGCATGTACTCTGCTCTTCATTGTTTTTCTTAAACCAGTTCATGACAGAATTTTAAATAACTAAAGGCAATTTTCTGAAGTCACTGTCTGGGAGGTGAGGTGAAAATAAGGGCAGTGCACATATAACAAGTTAGCAGATATTTCCAGGATTCCTTTCACAACATAATAATAGTAATTTATACCAGGCAGAATGAGTTTTAATTGAACATCTTTCAAGCTGCAGTTCATGGAGTAGTTTGGATTAATGTTAGTAAATGTGGAGAGCTTAATGCTCAGCTTCAGAGCATATAATAACCTTCTGTTTTATCAAGATGCCAGACTGGAGCTTAAAGCATATTTGGCATATTTACATATTCATACTACACTGTTACTGTGCAGTTTCTGCAATGTCACATTGGGACTACACTGAGAAAACGTAAAAGCAGGTTAGTATTATGGCTGTTCAGAATCTCCGTGGTTTTTTTTTTGTTTGTTTGTTGTTTGTTTTTTTCTTTTCTCCAATTGTTTTATTAACAGTTGGCTTCTTAGGCCAAGTATTTGCACAATAACTAATCAAACTAATTTGTTGCTTGCTCAGAATGTAATGTTTTGATTAGAACATTTTAGTTTCAGGTCTATGTTTCACATATATAAACTAAATTATGAACAGTTTGTAATTACTTGTTTCTGCATGCAGTTCAATTTGGCAGAATTATGGATGCATACTCTGAAGAGAAAAGAAGGAAAAAATAGGTTTAATGCTTGGAGTTTTGGAGATATTCATTCCAGTAGTGCTACCGAACACACAGTTATCTGAATGGCAAGAATCTTATTGCACAGTTGCAGCCTGTATTTAAAGCCACCAAATTCATTAACGGTTCATTTGTAAAAGTGGCAGCCTCTCTGTATTGTAATTGGGTCCTCATTTTTTGAAGGAAATTGACCATTTCAAGATCCACATTGTACTTAGACATTTTGTTCACCAACTAGGGAATGTTGTGATTTATTTAAATAGTATAATTGTCACTCTTTCATTTGTTTTCAGTGAACAACCAGTCAAACCAGTACTGCTCTTCTTACACTTATTTAAAAGCACAGAGAAAAAAAAATACAAACATTCATACACATGTGTGTATGCCTAGTTAAATATATATAGTTCATGGATACTTCCAAGAAAAAAGAAAAAAAGAGAAGCCATAAGATCAGTATAGTATCTTACCTTCAATCAAAGAAAAGTTGTTAATCTGAACTGTGAAGGGCAAGACTCCTCAAGCCTGAGAAGTGCAGTACATGGGAAAGCAATATGCTCTGTTGTTCTGTTAGTTAAATCCAAACATATTCTGGGCAGAGGAAGCAATTGCTCTGGACAGCAATTTGTTTCACCTTTACTCAGTCACATAGCTCCCTGCTTCCTTCTTCATTTGTCTAAAGCATGAAGGAAGAACACATCCCATTGCTACCTACTGAATGAAACAAAATGTAGGCCTAAATGTGATTATCATTAATTAATCTGCATTTGAGTGGGCAGGCATTGTCTAGTTCTCCAGTAACTATATTTTCTATTATTATTATTATTATTATTATTATTATTATTTTACTAAACCAAGCCTTAAATATCTTTGGTTTATTATTTGGTTTAATGTGAACATTTCTTGGAAGAACAAATTCCTAGTCTTCATTTTATAGTATTAGTTTTAGAAGAACCAAATACTTCTATCTCAGTCTCCAACACTTGCTTTTTTATTTCTTTCAGCTACAAAATGTTACAGCAGAAAATGTTACTGTTAAGCCTCTTCTGATTTCAAAATTTATGTGACAGTGAATGCAATTAATCCATTTTTTGATTACTTTTCCTGAGAAAATATGCATAGGCTTTAACAAGAAACAGCTTTGGCTTCATAAAATAGTATTTTTAACTCAGTTTATAAAACTTCAAAATAATTATTCAGTTCTGGTTAACATTTTTTTAACATCTACCAAGTGGCTTAGACACAATGCTTCTGTAGATTAGCTCTTAATAAAGTTAGAATAGCTGTCAGATTACAAAAAGCTAAATGCAGATATCTGATTAATTCATGTTTGTTTTGATCACATCACACTACATCAGGCCAGAATAACATAACACTAAGTGACAAAAATGTAACCTAATCTGAAACTACGCAATTCACTTAGAGTCAGGAGTATGAACTTTTGGAATAAAAATCAAATAACTTGAAAGTTCGTCATTCCCTTCCCTTTTTCTCCTTCTCTCTCTCTTTTTTTTTTTCTTTTTCTTTTTCTTTTTTTTTTTTTTTCCAAAGATAAATAAAGTGTGGTGGTGCTATTTGAAAAAGCTTTCCTGGGAAAACCAAGTCACCCTGGAAAAAAAGGTTAGACACAAGAACAATAAAGAAAAATATAGGACACTGCATTGTCATTTGGCACAAACACCTTGCTCTTCATTGCATCCTAAAGATAGTGATATTAAGAATAGATAAGTTTATATTTTGGTTTTATACTTCTGTTGATTTTGAAACTATGGAGTTTGACAGCAATGACCATCTGTGGCATTCATAGATTACTAATTTTACTGTGGATATAAGTATGTAACAATGATTTACAGAAGGTAAATCAGTCATAGCCCAAGTTAGGGAGATTCAATTTTCAACTGTTTTCAGACATTTAAAGATGTGCATACACCTAGATTAATTCCATCTTAATGAGGCAGGCAAGTTTCTCACAGTCATGACACTGAATCTTTCATAAAGGGAAAGAAATAGCAACTCTTAGGTCTTAGCTGTCCCAAGTCACGGCTATACGTCATTTCATTACAAGAAGCGATGGAGTCCACAGTGTTGAGACTCATCGCCTGGAAACCTCAAGCCTCGAGTCACGCAAATGGATCTAGATCCATCTGCATGCTTAGGCATCTTAAACACTTCCTGAATAACCAGGAAAAGTCTGATGTGTACATCCAGGCAACAGGATCTTCCCATTTTTCCAGAATGGTTTGTAGCCACTTGACATTGTTTAATTCTTGTAATGGTTCAGCTCCTACTTATTCTTCTGATTTTTAATACTCGTATTTCAATTTAAGAAAACACTTTTTCTGAATGTGAGCAACTATAAACATCTTGCATCATCCCCTTCTGGACTTTTTTTTTTTTATATCAAATACATCTGTAGTCAAATTCTTAGAAATATTTCAACGATAGATGTGCTCCTCAGTTGACAATAGCGCTGTCAGAAGAACGGCATATCTTCTGTCTCCCGTAGCACTTCAAGCTTCCATTTGTCTTGAATTTCTGTAATAAATGCATCAATTGTGAGTCTTTTTTTTTTTTTCCTTCCGTTCAGTGTGGGCAAAACTTGTCTGTTCCCATCTTCATGTATCATGATGTCTGCAGTATAAGGAGAAGTGTATATACATGTATATGTGTTCTTTCCTGTCCTCAACTCTGCTGCAGTCAATAATGTTGACACCAAAATAGGCTACACAGAATTTTTTGGTTATGTACTGAGAAAAAAAAAAAAGAAACCTGAAAGTAATGGATAACTTTTTACCAGCATACGCAGTAAAGTAATACAAGGTGACTATTCTGTGATATATGAAATAGTTTATACACTATACTGGAGGTCATATCTCAATTATGGTTGTTCAAGGCAAACATTTTCTTCTGTGAGCCATGGCCTGGACCAGGAATTGAAGCAGGTATTTGCTCTCTTAGTTATACTTTGGAACAGATTATAATAAATAGTCAACATTTCACTGTTAAAGTTATGGTTTTAGTAATGATCTGTTCTTCATTTTGGTATGTAGTATTTATAAAATACACTCAGTAATTTCTAGGGAAATACTTTCAAAACTGGCTTTCAGATCTGCGGCAGTTTCTTTTGACTGTAGTGGGAGTCATTAAACCAAATGTCTATGTTCTGAAAATTTAGGGGAAGATGTCATGCAGCAGGGAGCAAACAAAGCTGTTACTGGCCTAAGGAGATTTCCTCAATGCTGTGGTGTTGTTGACAAATTTAAATATCTGAAGAACCTGGTACAGTCCTTTATTTCTGACACAAACTTGACAGATTTGACTTACTATTTCACCTTTTTTCATCTGCACCCCTCCTTACTTAGCTGAAGCTTTTAATACATAGATATCACTTGTAACTATTGTTTTCCTTCTCTAATAATAATTACATCAACAGATATCACAGAAATAAATATTTTCGCAGATACTTATGATGACGTTGCCTGTTATGCAGGCAGGCAGACTCCTTAACCCTTTTTCATTCATAAATATGAGTTACAGTAATATGAGTCAAGCACTATTCTCCATCTATTCCAGGAGCTATTATGTCCAGGGGTAACCTAGATATTTCTTATATTTCATTAACATCCTTTATAACTTTTTAAGCAATAGTGATCTAGGTTCAGATCACTGCTTAAGGATTAATGATTAACTGGAAGGTGCTGAAGCAGAAGGCATAGATGAAAACCATTAGCTTCAAGCATTCCTTGACTGTTTTACAAAAGAAAGCAACACCCTTTCTCCACCAAAGAACCCCAAGACCAAAAAAAAAACACAACAAAAGCAGAAGAGACAAAGCTAGTAAATTTGAAATATTGTTTGAAATAAAAATGGTAAATTTAAAAGATTATAAATAACCAATGTGCTGTATGAATTTGATTAACATTTCATACATCTTAACAAATCTCACTAATATTAGTTATTAATTTCCTCTGAAACTGGTGTAAACTGAATGTGTACTTTATGCATAAGCACCATCTGGAAAAGTGTGGGTGGAATTAAAGTAAAAAGCAACTACTGCAAAAGTAACACAAAAATAAAAGCGAACTCTATTTATTAGCTAACATTGTTTTTTCTTCTTTACAGCAGATACTGGAGAGCATCAGAGAGTTGAAAAACTACCATGATAACATTTTAATGGAAAAAAAAAATCTGAGACAGTTGAAAGGTTTTTCCCATTTTTTCTATGCAAAAGTCAAGTCAACTTATTTCTATAAAGCATTCATGTAAAGTACCTCAAAATTCTCTATGGTGAAACAGAAAATAATGAGGTGGCATTTGGGGAAACAGCTTCAGTGAATTTTATAAAGAGAGTAAACCAAACAAATGAAATTGAACCCACTGTTTCACAGTGTGAATGTGAACTTTTCCAACAACATCAATGGTAAACTTTTTACATTTACAGATTTACACTGTGAATCCTGTTCCCTTAGTCCTAACTAGGTAAAGATAAGAGTCTCAGTCCTATTTAAGATTGGCTGATGTAGTGTTTTTGTTTGGCTGGTTGGTGAGCTTGGATTGATTTTATATGTATACATCGCTATTACCATTTACCCTTTTAACTTGTTTTAGTTACAATTGTACTGGGTATTGGGATTGGCACTGTTTGCTTTGCGACCAGCACTGTTTAACATCTTTGCAAGTGACATGGACAGTGGGATTGAGTGGACCCTCAGCTGTGTGGAGCAGCTGACACACTGGAGGGAAAAGATGCAATCCAGAGGGTCCTTGACAGGCTTGAGAGGAGGCCCTGTGTGAACCTCATGAAGTTCAACAAGGTCAAGAGCAAGGTCCTGCATCTGGGCCAGGGCATTCCTAAACACAAATACAGTCTGGGCAAAGAATGGACCGAGAGCACCCCTGAGGGTACTGGTTGATGAGAAGCTCAACATGAGCCAGCAAATGTGCGCTTGCGGGCCAGAAAGCCAACTGTATCCTGGGCTGTATCAAAAGACATGGGGCCTGCAAGGTGAGGGAGATCCCCCCTTATACTCTGCTCTCGTGGAACCCCACCTGGAGTCCTGTGTTCAGTTCTGGGGCCCCCAGCACAAGAAAGACATGGAAGTATTAGAATGAGTCCAGAGGAGGGCCACAAAGATGATCAAAGGGCTGGAGTACCAGGGTTGTGCAGTACAAGGAGCAATGGCACAGGAACAGGTTGCTCAGAGAAGTTGTACATGACTTGAAAAGTGTTCAAGGCCAGATTCGATGGAGCTTTGAGCAACTTGGTCTACTGTCTGTTAGGAGGGTTGGAATTAAATTATCTTTAAGGTTCCTTCCAACCCAAACCATTCTATGATTCTATAATAACAATACCAACTAACAAAGTGCAGCAAATGCAATTATGTGAAAAGACTAACTGCAATACCGTTTAAATTAGTTCTGAGCTTAGGATTTATGTTGGGCAAATCTATGATTCTACTTCAATATATTATGGTGGAACAAGCCATTTGACAATACCCAAGTGATTAAAAGGGAAAACAGAATCATCCAATGCAACCATTAATAATATTCTACAATATCTATTAAACAATATTAATAATTAGTAATGGCATATTTCTCAACTTCTTATATTTTTCCTGTAAATAATCCTGATTTACTTTATTTTTTTTTACACTTCAGTTTTTTACTTTGTGGGGAAAAAAAAAGGGGGGGGGGGATTGAAATGGCTTGAAGCTGTGACGGGGAGGTTCAGCTGAATATCAGGAAAATGTTCTCCAATGAGAAGGTGACCAGGCACTGGAACAGGCTTTCCAGGGAAGTAGTCATTGCACCAAGCCTGCTGGAGTTCAAGAAGCACTTGAACAACACCCTCAGACACGTGGTCTGATTTTTTGGGTGGTCTTTTGGGGACCCAGGAGTTGGACTCAATGATCCTTGTTGGTCCCTTCCAACTCGGGATATTCTATGATTCTATGATTTTAACATATGGGTAGACACATATATATTGTCATCTGTAAACCTGATTCCTAGAAGCATGTAGAATTCATAAGCATAAAGAATTCATGTGGCTTGGTAACCAGATGCACTTTCACTGATCTCCTCTGTGTAAATTTCTTGTATGATATTTCTTTACAATTTATATTCCTCTTTTATAGTTAAGTATTAAATATTTAGTAAATAATGGTGACAACCCATTACATTTAGAAGGCATTTCTTACATTTAAATTCTTTCTTATATATATGTTTTGAGTTAGATTACCAAAATTTTAAACTGTGAAGTGTTTCAGAATTTTTCCTGCAGTTCTGTGAAAAAACATTTCTTTTGTGAAAGCAGAACCTTGTGTGACTACATCACCCTGTGATATATGATCATAAGCGAACATCCCCCAACATATCCTTCAGATGTACTAGATGCAATTTCCAGTCTTTACTGGAATGCTGTATTTAGACATGATATTCAATCCCAAGTGATTACATTTTTGAATAAGTAGCCAGTTTATGAATAATCTATTGTATGAAATGCAATCATTCAGGTCAATCGGTCATGTGTTTTGTATCAAGAAGAGTTATAATTTATTGCTAAACAACAACAAACTAATAAGCAACCACAATTACAGTTATTCTAATGATAATACTTGTATCTGTCTTACAAGTTAGGTTATTATTGATATATTTATGAAAAGCTCTTCTACAAAGAAATCTGACTTTACTGGTGAGAATTGTTTTGTTAATGAAAAAAGTCAACAGAAATGCCGAGGTGATATTTGTGGATGACTAGAGGAGGCGTTACACATTTATAATGACACTGATGTCTGGAGAAATTAAATGTTAATATTTACTATATTACAGTTTAGTAACAGAACAGAATACTTGGTAATATATATATCTGCCAAAACAATGAACTGGGTCATTTCTTGAAGCAGGTAGATCCAATGGTCTCATAGAGTATGAGGGAAGGAGTTAAAATGCAAACAGACAATTAGTAAATCAAGTTTAACTAGATACTCAGAGTATACTGTCATGAAAGAATTGTGACACCGATGAACGTAAATATGTGTTACCATCACTCATTTTCCTCCCTCATTTTACAGTATAGACATTAGGTTTAACTTTGAAAACAATGAATTAAAAAAAAATCCATTGCAATACATCCATATATATATATGTGTGTGCTGCTGGGTAAAACCATCATGGGAGAGACTAAAAAGCTAAAAACTCAAACAAGTGGCAACAACTGCTATGATCCCCTTGAGACAAGCAACAATCAGTTGTGTGGGCAAGACTCAAAGGTGTCATTGAGGAAGATATCTGCTATGGGCACTACGTGGAAGTTCTAAGCCAAGAGCCAGGCTGCAGGAGAGAACTGGTCCTGTAAGGTCAGAAAGGACTGGTGAAGTTTCCTTAAGAAACTTTGTTACTTATATTTTTGTCACCCACCTTAGCAGGGCTGCAGCACTTTATAAAGCTGCATTTTTGATTCTGTGTTTTATTGAAGCCTATCGCTAGACTTTGTAAACTTTTCATGTGTCTGCTATTATATTTGCTTTAATCAAAACAGCAACATTAGACCTACCTAAAAACTCTGGCTTACTCAAGGTATCATCACAGGTGTGTTTAACTTTATTTTATTTTTTTCTAATTCAGAAATAGAGGCTAAAAGTACCCACTTGGACATGCTTTCCTGACTTATGATAAATATGATATGATATTATAAATATAACTTCGCTCACTGAGTTATGATGAACTGCTTTAGATTAAATCAAAATTAAAGTGCATTTGGCAATATTTTAACAGATATTTATAAAAATGTATATATAACTGATTCTCTGATATTGTGTCAAACTGTCTTCCAAAGAAAAAAATTTGAAAAACAGAATATTTGACTCCAAATGACATATTTTCATTTTCCTTTCAAAGAAAGAGTTCAGTACTATATTTCCACATATTAAAAAATAAAAGTCAGTTTCTCAGATGTAAGGAGTGTGTATCTATATTTTTATATGAGTACAGCTATTTGGAAATATATCTTATTATTTAACTTTTCTGGAATTGAAGTGACTCCTGAATAACCAGATATCAGAAACAATGGCCACTGAAACACCTTGTCAAACATCAGATTTTGTCAATTTTCCAGTTTATCAGAATCAAAAGTATTTCTGGAATGAGGATTTTTGCTCTTGCTTTTTGCTCTTGCTTTTTGAGAGGTAGAGAAGGACATGCAGGAAAAGAAGTAATGTTATGGAATCCAGGCTTTGGCACATTGTTAACGTTCTTTTGCTTATTACAGATTTTACAGGCAGTCTATGCAGTTTATTTACTTCAGATAGCTTTTGCTATTTGTTCAATAGTTCAACAATATTAACATTGGCACATATTTTATTAAATACATGTACATCCAATTTTGCAAAGCAATTCACTCACTTCCAAGTTTGCTTCACTGGCAATCAGCAACTTAATTTTCTACTTCAGTTAAGTCCTTTAGAAAATTTACTCTTAGGAGTACAGCTTCTTTTGCCTTCCTTTAAAAAGCAAGACCATTTTAAAGTTTTTTTTGCTCCCATCCTGTAATGCATCCAAAATTCATAGACCCTCATTTCTCCTTTTTCAGTATAGTCAATATATGCTCTATGATTATTATGAATGATGCATAATTATGTAGTATAATCTGATAAGGCTTATGATACTACGTATTGGTAACTATTTTGTCCTCTCAGACTCCTATGGCTGAGAGGATTTGATCAAAAGGTTACCATCCACCTTCCCATAAATACAGAACTGACTGAACTTTTGTGAACAGTTGTATGGACGAGTTCACCAAGGTTCTTCCTCACAAAAGATCTTAATGACTTCAGTTCCATATAAGTAAGACATAATTTGCCAAGCTTAATGCATTGTCCTTCAACAATTTAGAAAATTGATATATTCTGTCAATTAAGCATATTTCAATTTATGGTGGGTCCTGGTTTGCTACCAGAAGTGTGAAAAACTATATTGATACCAAATGTATTGCTCTGTATTCACATGGTGTACCATGTGCTGCCCACAGCAGAAACTTGCAAAATGAAAGGAGCTAGGGAAGGTTTCAATCATAGTAGAATAGTTGTAACGACCTGATACAATTTTTAATGCATGATGATATGAAAAGCAACACTAAAATTTTCATCTCACTGCAAATCTATTGACATACAACATCATACAAATGTGCAACTGAGATAAAGAGTAAATTCAACTTTATGTATTCATGTATGGTTCACTGAATGTTTTTATACCTTTCAAGTGATTTCTTTGAAAAAAAGTTATGAAATAAACTCTGTTTAGAATAATGTGGAAAAGAATGACTGATTTATAGTAAGTTACAACCAGATATGAAAATTAAACTTTTAAATTGATTTCATTATAAAACTAAGAATAAAAAAAAAACCCTTGAGATCTATATCTTTACTTAAGCAAGTTAGATTTCCTAGTGCTCCTATAAATCATAAGTAATATGTTTATTAATCTTAAATAACAGAGAGATGATTGCATAAAGTTATTATTGAACCAAGCTTTTTCTCCTTAATGTTTCAGTAACATCAAGGTGACCTTACCCAGGAAATGTCAGAGGTATGGTTTACCTTCAACTAATAAATGGACAGAGTATCTTGAACACTTTATATATGAAAACCAATACTTCATATTCTTTCTTTTGCTTAAATGGAAGTAAAAGCATATCTTTACGCTTAAATCAATTTTTATGTAAGATACTTAAACATTTCCCTTGAAAATTGTTTCCAGGTCACATTCATAGCACTCCTGCACTTGCAGTTTGTTTTGACCATGACATTTTCCCTTGCTATCATTATAATATACCCTTTCATTCTAATCAACACAAGGTGTAAAGAGAATTTATAATGTGGGAAATTTGGAAAACATCAATATCAAATGTTTTCAGTTTGTTTAGTCTTAATGTCAAACAAATGCATTCTAAAATTTGAATCTGATTTATTACACCATAAACGATGCTTTCTACGTTAAGGGCTATTTGAACCATTATAATACCTACCATTTAAAAAATAAAAAGTAAAAAAAAAAATCTGAGTATAAGGCAGAGTGCTTATCCTACTAGCAATGCTTCCACTTCTTGTTTTATCTTGAGAATTCTCAAGTTTTTGCACAGGTCAAAGGGGAAACATTTTTTGTGTAAGTGAAGTAAATTTGTCCCGCTAGTCATGAAAAAGTAATGGATCTTTTCAGAAAGCATTCATTGTATGGTACATACAACTGAACAAACTCTAGCTTCCCAATTTCAGATTTCTTATTGCATGGTGGTTTTTTTTTTGTTTGTTTGTTTGTTTTCAGAGCATCTTAAACTGTTGTCATTTAGGATAAGATTCAGTAGAAAACTGGGATTTCAACTATTCTCATTCCAATTTTCTCTTCAACTCAAATTCGTTATTTAAGAGAGAGAAACTTTTCATTTTTACGTACTTATATTTTCTACAGTGGTGTTTTACTTAAAATGAAACTTTCTTGTGTGCAGAATACTTTGTGAACATAAACACCGTTTTTGGAGAAAATCTTCAACACCTCATCTCCTAGGAAAATATATTTGGATGCTTATTTTCTTTTATAACAATTGTCATAGTCCTTGGTGTTTCAAAGAAAATCTTGCCTGAATAATAGTTCAGCAGCAATGTATCTAAGGAGTTTCTCACTGGGTGTTTTGGGGTGTTTCTGGTGAACTAGAACTGGGTTAGTCTTTGACTAAACTATTGCATAACTTGGTCACTTCTCCACCTTCTCTGTTTTTGGGATATCCTTTCTAAATTAAAAAGAAAATGAAGATGATTTGAGGCCTCTAAGTATCCTGGAGTAAGGCATCTGTTCTTAAATCTGTAGAAATAAAGCCCTTAGTCCTGTGGTATGTTATTAACACTCCTAGCAATAGGCCATGGGCCTTGTATTGAGTTTGCCAAGCCTCCTAACTGAAGCTTGTCAGCCTTGCTCTGACTGAACTTGATTTGGCCTTCCTGGAGCTGTTTTACTTAATTTAACTGCAACAGCAGTCTCATTCCCTTTATTTCTGTTTATTTTTGTATAGTATAACCATAGTATTCATATATAAAGTAGCAATAAGATGTCATTCGGTGTAGAATGAGATATTTATGACTCTATCTGGCATAAAGAAATACAGGCCCAGTATGATCAGAGAGGCCCTGAGAAGAGCAAAGCAAGAAGCGCTGTACAGAGCAGTATGGGCACAAGGCAAAGAGACAGGGTGAAAGTCTCAGAGTCTCCAAAACCATAAATAACTCACAGATAGTCAGTAATAACTCAGTCAGACAGAAGCCACCAACAGAAGCCACCCATCAGACAGAAGACAACAATATCTGGGCCTAGAGGGGAAGGACAAAAGTAAGCTTAACACCAGGAATAGAAACAGGTTGTTCGAAACATGTAAAACAATTTAAACTGTATCTTTTTTTTTTTCTGTTTATGTAGAAATGAACATACTATATGTGAGTAATATTATATATTTTTTAAAAATGTGTTAATGAGAATATATAAAAAATATAAATGTATACTTTTTTTTTCTGAAATACTAAGATTTAAAGTTATAAGTCTTTGGTTAGACAGTTAAGATTTCAGTTGTACTAATAAATTATTGGATTTACACATCAGCTATTTCCTTTCTCCCTATAAGATTTTTTTTCTAGTGCAACAGAAATTACTCAAACAAATAGCTTGACTACAGGTGTCCAGGTGTCTTTTAATTCACCGTACTGGTTTGACAATTTGTATTGGGTTTACGTGGCTAGGTTTTGGTAGCAGAGGGGACCTTCAGGGGTGGCCTCTGTGGAGAAGAGTCCAGCAGCTGTCCCATGTTAGATAAGGGCCAGTTTCAGATGGCTCCAAAAGGCATGCACCACTGGCCAGAGCTGAGCCAGTGAGCAATACTGGTTGCATCTGTAAGAGCAGATTTAATAAAGGGAAAAACACTGCTGCACAATAGCAGCTGGGAGAATGAGGAGTGAGAACCATCCTTGCAGACACCAAGGTCAGTGCAGAAGGAGGGCAGGAGATGCTCCAGGCACAGGAGCAAAAGTTCCCCTGCGGCCTGTGGAGAGGCCCCTGGTGGGGCAGGCTGTCCCCCTGCAGCCCATGGGTCCCACAGCAGAGCAGATCTCCACGCTGCAGCCTGCAGAGGTGCCCCCGGTGGAGCAGGTGGATGTCGCCTGGAGGCCACAGGAGGAGGCTGCCCCCACAGGAACAGGCCCCGGGCCGGAGCTGCAGCCTGTGGAGAGGAGCCCACGCAGGAGCAAGGGGTCTGGGGAGATCTGCCGCCCGTGGGGTATCCATGTTGGAGCAGCTTGCTCCTGATGGATGGACCCCGTGGTATGGACCCATATGGGAGCAGTTCTTGAAGAGATGCTGCCTGTGGGAAGCCCAGGACATGATGTCCAGGGATGCTGTCCTTCGGGAAGGACAGCAACCCGTGGGAGGGACCCCACGTGGAGCAGGGGCAGAGAGTGACCGTGAAGGAGCAACAGAGACAAAGCATTATGGACTGATGTTAGCCCCCATTCCCCATTGCCCTGTGCCGCTCAGGGGAGGAGGTGGAAGAAGGTGGATGGGGGGAAGGTGTTTTTAGTTTGCTTTTAGTTTCTCACTGCTCTAGTCTGATATTAATAGACAATAAATTATATTGATCTCCCTACTTTGAGTCAGTTTTGCCCACGATGGTAATTGGTGAATGACCTCCCTGTCCTTGTTTCAGCCCTTGAGCCCTTTTCCCTGGTATGTTCTTCCCCTTTCCTTTTGACCAGGGGAGAGAGAGCGTTTGTGGTGAAGCTCAGCTGCCCAGCTGAGTGAAACCATTACACAATTGTATTTAAATGGTTAAGTACTATGTAGAATTACTAGTTTGTTTTAGCTCAGTTAAGGAGAAAAGGGAAATATGCAAAAATAAGATTGTATTTGTCAACCTAACAAAAAGTGTCACAGAAATGCAAAATCTTTAAACAGATCATAGAAAATCAGTAACAGAGATTATTTTTTTTCCCCTAACAGGCACCAGACTGAACACAGAGCTCAGCTAAAACTCAGTTTCTGTAGTTAATGTACAGCGACTGAAATAACCTTGGTTTAGGCTTCAGGTTGGTCTTAATGATATGAAGTACTTTCTATCTGTGAGCATGCGTATTAAAACAGCACAGTGTACAGAAGACTGAATATCAGGTGAAATGAAGGCAAGAAAAAGTACATAGTGGGATACAGTACACATCTAATTCTTTTGTATGCTCACCATTGTTTGATAGTTTCTCTGAATCAGGAAAAAAAAATGTAACAAAAATGTATTATACAAACATCCTCAGAATCTCTCATGGCAACTAGTTAGATTCATTGTTTGTTATTCAGATATTGATTCTGTCAAGTCCAGTATAACACTCAAACATACTTATTAATTAGCTACATAGATACCTAATATTGTGTATTTAGATCAGATTACAAAGAGTCCTGTTAGTTAGATAGTAATTCACATTGTTTATCTGTGTACTTATACAAATTTACAGTGATGGAATGTTTTCCTTGTGTTGTTGTATAAAATTTCTCTTACTGCATTAGAGTTGAAGTTGTCTTTTCGTCTAGAAAAATAACAGTTTTAAAACATACTGCTCTCATAGTATGTAGGGGCAAGGGGAAAATCAATCGAAAATGCCTATAAACATGGTTCCCACCCCAGTATTATGCTTCTTAAACCATATTCCCATGTTCATTTCCTGTGCTCACTGGAAGACTCTGAGAATGTGTCTAGCACTGTGTTCTGGAGATAACTACTCTACCGTTCTTTTATTTATTTATTTATTTGGAATCAAGCCAGGATTTGGGAATACCTTCCTATATGTAAATAACAGCTGAGAACTTGGATATAGATCCACACCTAGATCTTCATCCAGAATTTGTTAGTCTATGTAGACAAGCCATCATCTCATCTACTCACTGATAGCAGTACTTGAACATCACGCCGACTTTCTGCAATACCTACAGTTTCATGGTTTGAAGGTGGTGTCACTGAGATGGATAACTTAAAATTATTCAGAAATGAATTTGATGTGCGTGTGGCAACGAGGTCATTCTATTGTACTATAAAATGTTTAAAAAAATAAGAAAGTAAGAGGCATAAGTCTTTGTGCCTCAAGGCACATGCTCACCCTCAGCTGATGAAGATTAGGAAAAATCTTCCCCATTGAGCTGGTTAATACATAATCAGCTATAGAGACAACTCTATCTACTTCATGTGATTAAGTAGTCCTAATTTCTAATGGGAATAAAATGCTGAGCTAGAGGGAACCATAGTCTGGTCTTTCATGGCAGCCCTTGTGTTTCATGGCAGCCCTTGTGTTTCATGGCAGCCCTTCATAAATGCCCTTTTCCATTGAGTTCTGAGATACAGTTTCAGAGGGTTATTTGTTAACTCCGTCTAGAAACTTATAAAGGCACTTGGAACCAGCTGAGCTTCCATCCAGAAGTAGTAAACCATACTAGAGGCTTTTAAAATAATTAATAGTCTGAGTAAGTTCATTATCATTTAAGATCTATTTTAGCTACACATATTAATATTCTGTTTTTGTTGCAGGGCTATTTAGATACTGCCATTCATTGATAATAAGTCATTTATTCCTCATTAACTGTTAGGATGGATGTAGATATTCATTATAGCAAGACAACAGACTCATTTAGCTGCACACAGTGCTTGATTATACAGTATGAACACTGACTGGAATGCAAATTTCATCCTACATAAGTCTCATCTTGGTTGTTATCCTCACCATGGGATAAAGTATCTTGTCATTATCTGCATTACTTTTTAAAATTCTTTTATTTTATTTTATTTTATTTTATTTATTTTTTTTGGAGTATTTGTTCTACTCCAGAAAAAAAAAGAAAATAATAAAGACTGTTGATACTCTCAATTAGGGTAAATACTGACAAAATAAATAAAGATTTCCTAATCTAAACTGCACTTGAGTTTTTAAAATGTTCTTTGAAATGATGTGTTCTTGCTTGACAGTTGTGCCAAAATTAGTATAATCTTAAAACTGATGAGATTCAGTTTTAAAGAATGTGAGCAAATAGTCATTATACTAGTCATGGACACAAGCTTTTATTTTCTCACAAAATACATGTATTCTGTGTCCCAGTTACAGAAATCTAAGACCAATTTGTACTTGCCAAATGGAAATAAAAGTATGTTTTCTGACATTTTTTACTCTATTCCAGGTCTGACTTCTGTGCATATTTGTGATTTATTTTTTCCTTTTTCTTTTCACTTTTATCTGTTTACATTTATAGAAAGCCTTTGTATGTATATGCAGAAGTACTGTAATCATACTTCAGTTATTAAATAGCATGCTACTGCAATGCTCAGGACATTGTACAAGGCTTCCAGTAATGTAAGGAAATTAAAGCATTGCGATAAATTGAGATGTTGTGTCAGGGCTCTGTGTGAAGTGCGTCAGGGCTAGTGCACTATCTCAGGAAAGGATCTATGACTCAGTCACAGAACTGAATTTATTGTCTCAAACAATATAAACTAACTTTGTATTGTTTTTCCACGGTCCCATTCAAGGCTACTACAAGTATATATGCTAAACTTGACAAAAATATATGTTCTTTCTCAGGGGGTGTTCATAGGATCTTTGCTGAATATCCAATGACGTTTACACTTTCAGAAGCGAAATGGCACTCTTCTTAGAATCTAAATCAGAGGCTCCAAATGTTCCTTGTGGGACTACAGAAAATAAGTGATGGAACCATCCAAAGTTTGGGCTTAAACAGGAAAAACAGCTTCATCAAGTCAGTTATACCAATTCTGTTGTTCAACTGGTAGGAAGGTTTTGCAGAGAAATTATCAGTTGACTAGATAGTTCTTTCTTCCCACTCTGAGTGAGGAATGTTGCATTTCTCTTCATCAGCAATTAACAATTCACACAAAGATATTCGGTCATTTATTTTAAGTGAGGCTCTTTTATATTTCTTTCTTCATACTGAGTTGTGGAAGGCCCATTGAATTTCCATCCTGTTGCAGATCCAAATGATGAGATGTTTATACATGATGTAATATACATGAAAACTCTGCAAAGAACAGAGTTGCTAGGTAATCATTATTTCTCTTATCTTTGACATTTGGGCTTCATCAAGGTTTGGCCATTTGGCTTTTAAAGAAAATAAAAAACAAACAACCCCCCCCCCAAAAAAAATCTGAAAAGCAAATGTTTTGTTTTGATTTTGTTTGTTCGTTTGTTTGTTTTAGAAAGACAATTATATGGTCAAAAGATAATTTTCCACTACATAATAACTCTGATGGAAAACTTCCAACTAACCTTACTGAAGAACTTTAAATATGAAGGAGTTAAGACACATTGTACTATGCAGGACTAAACTGTTTAATGTTCAATCAAAAAAAGCCATTGCAGAATATATTACACAGAGGCGTAACACTGTAGGCTCCAAAGGTTCCTAATTTCTTCCAGTTAAAACCAGTTTTCCTTAGAACATTCTCTCAAAAGTGAGAATGTTCTCACACATCATCTCATTAAAGACTCTCCATCCACCTTTGAAATTTCTATCCTCTCCCCTTCCTTTCAAACAGAATCCCTAAAAGTTTTTGATTTCTAATGGCAAAATATATTTTAGAAGTTCTGTAAGTGCTGAAAAAATATAAAATCAATACATCTGTGAAAGGTAATTAAAGACTGAATACTTTATAATCAGTGATTAAAGGGCAAAAAATAGACAATATAATTTGGCATAGACTCCATGTCCTTAACAGCTTTTATACTGTGAAATACTTCCAGAGATCTCCAAATGTATTTAGATATAGGGGAAAAAAAGAAAAACTCAAAAACTGAAAAGATATACCTAACTTTAAAAAAAAAAAAAAAAAAAAAAAAGTATTACAAAGTTAATTTAATAAATGTGCTATAAGATTGCATTTTTTACTATTACATGATATTACATTTTTATTTTCCCCAAATATAGCAAAATCTACATTTCGTTATCCTAGTGAGCCTTACCAAAAGTTGCAACAAAGTAAGTGCTATTTATATTTTTCTTTAAAGTGTAAAGTTTAATTGTCTAAATGTCAAGGCTGATTCAGTCAGATTGGCAGCATGATCGTTGACAACATTCTTCAAGTATTCCAATTCACATTAGAAATTGAAGATCATATGTTGTGGGAGAAGATGCTTTAAGAATGAAAATATTTTTGATTCAAACAGATGGTAACTTTTTTTTAGCACGGAAAATGAGAGAAAAGAGTATAAATAAAAGTTAAAAGCTATTAGACCTGACAAGGTCAAAGAATGGATGGGGCAAAAATTGATTTCAAAATAAATGTTAAAAATAATAGTCTATAGGGGAATTTTTTTCTTTCCATGTTAATCTTCACCACTAAAAACATTCACTTTTTCTTAATGCATAACTACTATGGAACAGACACGGTTTCAATCCCTGAAATTTATTTAGGATTTAGCTCTTTTTGGTTTTCATACCAATACTGTGTAGCCTGTACAAATGGACGTATAAACATGCAAGTTCTTCTGATATAGCCAATAAATTTAAATGCTCAATTATAGTTTGGTAACAACATGTGGGATTTGGTGTTGCTTTCCAATTCCAGTGAGTGACTTTAATTTTTATATTATATTTTTTTTCTCAGCTGGTAGGAGTTCTTATTTATTTCCTTGTTAAATTTATATGTTTATACTTGAATAGGTAGAGTTAAATTTGATGCTATGTATTGACAGCTCTTTTCAAATAACTCAATTTTTAGAGCTTGAAGATTTTAAGTGCTTAGTATGTGGCATATTAAAAATTAAGAGCACTTAAGGATGCCTACCTCTAAATACCAGATTCCAAGCAAAATAATAATAAAAAAAAGCTAATCACTGTAAGATAAATCATCCAAAAAAAAAAAAAAGTACAGAAATACAGTAATTGCTCTGACTTGTGATGATAAAATAACATGATTTCAATGAAAACTAGTTTGAACTTATCAGTCATTTTATTTTCTTTGAATGTTGATAATTTTTTCTACTGACAAAAAATATTCTTAGTTCAAATATTAATGATCATTTTTTATGTCCATGGAGGCTTGAAATATTTCATATTAAATCTACACTGAACTTTCAGAAAACTTTTTAAAATTCAATTGCATTTAGGAGAGGTTGCTTTCCCAGCCTTCGGGATCCAAAATTTTAATAGCCCTCTTCCTAAAATTGTAATGGCCATGCAACTTTCTAAAGAAGTTCTTTGCGTTAGTTCGTTGAAGTTTATATCAGGCTTTTATCTTCTATGGTGAACAACTTCTGGGATATTTATTTTAATAAACAGCTATCAATAGTTCATGTTATCTTTATTAGGTACTCATTAAATGGACAGAGAAAAAGAAAGTTGTGAGATACTTATTGTAATAACTTTACCTGGTGCCTAGCACCAAGAAAAAAATCATTAAGTGTGTCTGCTTGGTAATAACGCTTCCTTACTGTTTATTGACCAAAAGCCTCTTTTAATAATTCTTGTAAGACAAATAAAAAATGTGTACCTAGTTGCGGTACACTCGTGGGAATTTAAGATAAATCTGTACAACAGAGCTGGCTGCCAGCTCAACTTTTATCTAATGTTTTGTATATATAGCACTTTGGAATGCTTAAATTTACAACAGAGTGTTCTCCCCTTGTAGTATTTTATAAAACAATGTTATAACCAAACCCTTGTGAATAAATTACACCTCTTACCTTTTGCAAGAAGGGTTGAATACAGAGATGAATTATCCAGGCTTGCTCAGTATCAAAACAGAACAGAACTAAGAAAATCTTGAAGTCTACTTTGCTATTCAGCACCCTTTTTCATGACAAAGCCTAATTTCAGATAATATTTTAAGGACAACTGATCTAGCATGTAGGGCAACCTAAATCCTAGGTCATCTAGAAAATATGAGTTACACTTTTATTGGTGATCGTGAAAGATCAGAGTATGCATTCTGGGTAACCATAAACTCATCAGAATTCGATGTGAAAAAATAATGTCCATATTTCCTGAAACAAAACTGAAAACTATGAAAGGAAATAACTCTGAAACAAAGAAGCTTCTGAGAAACTTCTTTTTGATCTTCAGAAGTAATTATATAAGACAGAATGATAGCCACCCATTTATGTAACTTAGTGATATATTTGGCTTTTATGTGTTCTGTAGTATATAGCAGACCTATACCAGAATCATTCTGTAACTAAGATTCTTATTCTAAAAAGAATTATGCTCTTGTTCCACTAAAATTAATGTCAGAGGATGGCTGAGTGCAGTAGAGATAGGATTTCAGAGTATTTGAATCAACTTTCTCATATTAAAGAAAAGATTTCTTGCAGGAATAAAACATATTTCTATCATGTGTTCAAAGGTTTCCTTTTCTTTGTTACTAGGATAATGTTAAACCTTCATCCCTCAGGACTGATATTTTTGTTACTGAAAGCATAATTCCTACTGATCCAATTGTGATTTCCAACTGTACTAAGACTGAAGGTTGAAAGTCTGATGCATTCATACAGAATATTAATTAGGTAAGACTATATGTTTACCCTTAAGCATGGGTTTAAATTCTTTGTTTGACTGGGATCTATGTCAATAATTTGGCAGGAACTCAACAAGTACAGCCAAAAGCATTTAACAAAATAAGGGTCCTTTTAAGGTAAAGACTTTATCTATACACTGGATGTACATTCAGAGCCAGTAACTGATAGATAAGTTTAATTTGGGGAAAACTGAGAAGGTAGAATAAAACTATTGTGGTCTTTTATGTAGCAAAGGTAAATGTCCTAGCTGCATTTAAAAAATCCCTAAACAGTTCATGTTATTATAACAACTTTAAGTGGAATACCCTCTTTAAACTTTGAAAAAGAACTGTGCTTTTTATACATATATACATATATTAGTTTAAATAGATTGGAGGAGAAAATCTATGACACTTAACCTTTAACTTTTACAATTATTTGTTTTCTACAAACAGGTGCTGTAAGAATTCTGTAAGAAAATTTAATCTCTTTTAACTTCCTCCTTCCCTCTAAAGACACATGACAAAATACCTTCATAATTTCTGAATTAGTTCAGTTGATTTTTCACCAATTAAAAATTGACATAGATTTCCTATTTCTATATAAGAGGAAAGACTAAAGATGACTGATATGCTGGAATTATCAAACAGATTATTCATTGTTCCTGAAACCTGTTATCTCATTCCAGGAATTCTGATTTCAAGGATTTGTTCATTCTAATTAATGTATGTAGTAGCTGATTGTTATTTTTCTTACCTATAAACACCATATACAGTTATCTTCAAAAATGTTGTTGCTTTGAAGTCTGTTTTGGAGTTCTTGTTCTATAAGACTAACTAAAAAGGAAAAAAAAAAAGACAATATGACAGTATATGGTTGATGCTTTCATCCCCCATGTAAGAAAATTCTGTTTAACAACCCTTTGTTTCTTTAGGAAAACAGTCTAAAGTTCATAAAGAAAGCAGTCTCTTACTGGAATGAAGCATCATGGAGAGTATTTAAACTGGCTAACATCAGGTATTCAAACAGATGAATAAGTATGTATATCATCTGTATTTAGTTGAATGGTACTGTCTGAGTACTATGTGGCATGATTACATGTATGATGTCTGTTAATTAAAAAAAAAAAAAAGAGAAGAAAATATTACTGAAATGTAATGATCTTTATAATAATCATGTGATAATTTATGGAAAATTGGAAAAAAAATCTCATTACATTTTCAGTCTTTCATTACCATTGTGATTTAGTTTTCATGAAAGCCTTTAGTGAAAACAATGAAGATGAAAGTCTGCCTCCACTAGAGACAATGACCAAAGTCCTACTGGCTTTGGCACAGTGTGAATTTTTCCTTTCCATCTACCTAAAAAAGCAATCATAAGAGAAAAAGCTCAGTTACAGTGAACTTCTTAACTGTAAGCATTTATGGGATCTCTTCTTAACTGTGAAAACATATTGTAACTGTCCAATTTCTTTTCTTTGTGGTGCCTAACTTTTTGCTTGTAAACACTGTGGAAATTTGTTCTGATAGGGTATTTTGCTTGGGTTGCTATCTATTAGGATGTTTCAGAACTGTACAGCATAAAAGTATTGTTTTATGAGCCTTTTAAGCAATAGAACTCTAATGTCTTGTAACAGTAAATTCCAAAAGCTGTGTCTTTTGCTACAAAAAAAAAAAAAAGTTATCTTTATTTTTGGTTATCTCAATTTTTAATAATCATTAGTTCTTATATTTCTATGGTATACATTTAAATCCCAATCTTTTATCTTTCTCTGTTACCTGTACAGAGCTTTTCAGTGTCTCCCCCAGTATGCCTCCTCTAATATTCAGTAACATTAATAACTAAAAAAAATTCAAATTTTTTTTGCAAATCTTCCTTAAATTAGCTTAACCGCAGCACATGACAACAGGCTTTGATATTTTTGCATGAACTTTCATTTCAAGTGTCTGTGATGTCTAGCTCACCCTGGATTCCAATAAATATAGAATTTTTTGGATTCAGATTTCAGAAGCGTTGTAGGTAACAGGATAAACTAATAGTTTACCCAAGCAGAATAGGAAGAAATTAGAACATACATGATTTTATAATATAAAAAACAGGGGAAGAAAGCTTGGTGTAAAGAGATTCTCCCCATGTGACTGTTGCTTAAAGAAAAATCAAGTGGCCTGGCAAAACTATAATCTAGCAATCACAAATCTAGTTTTTAAACTGTGTTGTTAGCTGGAGGTGCTAAGAAATTTGAAAGTAAAGTTATCAATTTTCACTGTTAATTATAAATGACTGAAAAAGGAGTAGAGACTGAGAGTCTGATGAATTTCATCTCTTGAAAATGTCCGCTGATATACATTTTGTGCTCTTAGCAGCCAAGGATGTCAATGAAAAGTAGTGAAGAAACTACGGCCAGCAGAAACAACCAATTCCTTCTTTAAAAGTTCTGTCATAACTCGAGCAGATTAGAAGGAACTTCACCATACCTGAAATAAAAATATCTCATAAAGATACCTGTATGCATCAAATTGTAATCCCAACCATTACATATTTCAGACTTCTGAATGTGTGTAGCCACCATACTGTATTAAGGCAAACAATTGGATTCATGGTTGTGGTGGTTTCACCCTGAAGGACAGTTTAACTCCTCCACAACTACTCTCTCATGCCCCCTCCTCAAAAGAAGCAGGGCAGAAGATACCAAGGAAAAGAGCTCAAGGGTTGAGATAAGGACAGGGAGATCAGTCTACAATTATTGTCACAGGCAAAACAGCCTCAAAGAAGGGAGATAAGTATAATTTGTTGCCTATTAATAACAGACTAGAGCAGTGAGAGCTAAAAGCAAACTAAAAACATCTTCCCGCCATTCACTCTCTTCTATGTCCTCCCCCTGAGCGGTGCAGGGGAATGGGGAATGGGGGCTGCGGTCAGTCCCTAAACACTTCGTCTCCGCCGGTCTTTGACAGTCACTCTATGCCCCTGCTCCACGTGGGGTCCCTCCCACAGAATGCTGTCCTTCCCAAACTGATCCTGTGGGGGCTTCCCACAGGCAGCAGCTCTTCAAGAACTGCTCCCACATGGCTCCGTACCACAGGGTCCATTTGTTAGGAGGAAACTGCTCCAGCATGGATACCCCACAGGCGGCAGATCCCCCCAGACCCCCTGCTCCTGCATGGCCTCCTCTCCATGGGCTGCAGCTCCAGCCCAGGGCCTGCTCCTGCGGGGGCTCTCCATAGTCCGCAGCCTCCTCCAGGCCACATCCACCTGCTCCACTGGGGGCTCCCCCACGGGCTGCAACATGGAGATCTGCCCCATGTGGGACCCATGGGCTGCAGGGGGACAGCCTGCCCCACCAGGGGCCTCTCCACAGGCTGCAGGGGAACTTCTGCTCCAGTGCGTGGAGCACTTCCTGCCCTCCTTCTGCACTGACCTTGCTGTCTGCAGGGATGGTTCTCGCTCCACATTCTCCCAGCTGCTCTTGTGCAGCAGTTTTGTTGTTGGTGGTGGTTGTTTGTTTGTTTTCCTTTATTAAATATGCTCTCACAGAGGTGTAAACAACATCACTTATTGGTCTGGCTCTGGGCAGCAGTAGGTGCCTTTGGAGACAGCTGAAACTGGCCTTTATCTAACATGGGACAGCTGCTGGACTGTTCTGACAGAGGCCACACCTGCAGCTCCCCGCTGCTACCAAAACCTTGCCACGTAAACCCAATACAATATCTGAAGTTATTACAGGTGGTCGAACACCTTGTACCTGAGTTTTTCAAGGTGAGGATATTTTAAACTATTTCACCTTTCAGTGAAAACTCTTCATTTGCTTCTGTGCTATACAGAATCTGGTACGATGAATGTATGGGTCTGTGCCTCTTTTATGCTGTTTCTGTACAAATGACGACTGTAAATTTCATGTTTACTTCAAGCTGGGTACCTAAAACTCAGTTCACATAAAATTGTTGAGCTCTTCTGAAACACAGTCTGCAAAATTAATTTGGCAACATTGCATCCTAATTAATTTGTATTTTGCTACTTTAAAAGTTATACTGAAATGTATTTTATTTTTTACTAAGCCTTATGTTACTGAACTTCAGCTCTGCCCTCACAGTTTTATGTGACAAGAAGGGTTCCAGAGTAAAGAAGAAAAATTAACTGTTCTACACAATGAAGTGTATTCTCTGCTTTCTTTGACTGTTATGCAGTTACTTGATCATGCTTTTCAAGTGCAGAATTTAAATAATAAATTCTTAAATAAGATATTTTTTCAATGCTGTACATCACTTCAGTGATAACTACTGTAATACTGCTGACATTCAGAAGTCTGTAAGTATTTTTTTACAGTCTACTAAAGTGTTTTGACATGACATTTATTAAACCAAGAAAATTGTAAATAAACAAAACACATGACTTGTGTAAATTGAAAGATAACAAAGCCAATTCACTTGAACTCATTTATAATGTCGTATGTATTTGAAGTACACTCAACTGTGGTTAGGATTTCATTATATCACCATTTTTTTAAAATCTTTTGGTCTTCAGCCTTCCCTACTTTAACACAGAGAATTAGAAGTCACAAAGTAGTCACAGGCTACTTTATTTGAAATTAGGACTGAGTAATTTGTTTGCTGTTATTTACTGTCATTTTAATCATTGCACCAGGTTTCTGTAAAAGCAAGAGGCAATTGGTGTAAGTCAAATGTCCAACACAAAAGACAAAAGGCATTTCACCAACCACAGCAGATTTAGCACAACTTTTGAGGGGGCTCAATTTTTATTTTATTTTTTTTCAGAAAGCTAATGTCCTGGTATACTCTGATTACTGAACTGATATAACTGCTGGCTTTGCATGTACTATTTCAACACAATATCAATTGAAATTATATTTTATATTTATGTGAATATATATTACTTGTTTGTTTTTTTTTTTCCCAACAGTAAAAGTCTGTAAAATAAATGTGAATTTTATTCATTTAACACATGAGGGTTGGATTCAGGGATTTTTAACCAGTTTTATATATGGATATTTCTGTTAGGAGAGAAAACTAAGTTATACATCATCATTTTTGTAGATGCAAGGTTACAGCAATGATTATCGTAATGTCATGTGAGTCCATCAACAGAATGCCAATGGAATCCTGGCGTGCTTTAAAAGGAGCATGGCCAGCAGGTCAAGGGAGGTGATCTTCCCCCTCTTCTCTGCCCTGATCAGGCCTCACCTGGAGTAGTGTGTCCAGTTCTGGGCTCCCTGGTACAAAAAAGACAGGGTTCTCCTGGAAAGAGTGCAGCAGAGGGCCACAAAGATGATACGGGGCCTGGAGACACTGAGAGACCTGGATGCGTTCAGCCTCCAGAAGAGAAGACTGAGAGGGGATCTTATCAATGTTTACAAATACCTTAAGTGTGGGAGACAGTGGGATTTGGCCAACCTCTTTTCAGTGGTTTGTGGGGACAGGACAAGGAGCAATGGCCACAAAATGGAGCACAGGAAGTTCCACACCAATATGCGAAAGAACTTCTTCACGATGAGGGTGACGGAGCACTGGAACAGGCTGCCCAGGGAGGTTGTGGAGTCTCCTTCTCTGGAGATATTCAAGGCATGTCTGGACGCCTACCTGGGCAACTTGCTCTAGGGAACCTGCTTTGGCAGGGGGGTTGGACCCGAAGATTTCTTGAGGTCCCTTCCAACCCCTACAGTTCTGTGATCCTGTGATTTTCCTAATGGTTAATAGTTTTTTGTTTTTGTTTTTCCAAAATAGAAGAAATTTTATAATCAGCCTGCAAGGTAGGTAGAGTAAGGTAAATATAAAGCAAATTTCAGACTTTTTTTTTTTTTCAAAAGATTAGCTCAGGTTATTAGTGTAGTATATTCCTACAAACTACATTATCAATATTCATATAAACAAAATTTCTAGAACAATCAGCTGCTCATAACTTAAGGAAGTTAACACATTTAAAATCTCAGAAAACTGGTGTAGATTTTACACACATTGCCCTACTACCAGAATTACAGTGTTAGAGCAGTCAGTTATAACAATGCTTACTGCTTATTTGCAGACATTTGAATATTACCATTAGAGTATGTAAATTTAAGACATTAAAAATTGCCCCATTAATAGTCTTACAGATGCTTTAACTGTTCTGTGCCTTATGTATGGTCAAACTGTGTTACAAGATACTTTCTTGACTGACAACTGGGGTTGTTGCTTTCTATTCTTTATATTACCATAATACTTAGAAGCCCTATTAGAGGCCAGGATCCCTAAGTACAAATGCAAGCCAAGAAGACAATCCCCATCCAAAGAATTTTCAAACTAAGTAGAAGACAAGAAAGCAGATGGAGTGAGACAGATGGTTGGAGGCTGAGGGTGGTAAAATAAAGCCCAGAGACGATACTAGGTTTTAAAACTCTACGAGTTCAGCCATTGTTGCATGCTTTGAAGACAGTATTAAATAATAAATGACAAACAAACAAATAAATAAATAAGAATTTTACTTGGGGTTCTGATCTGGATCTTTACTTGGGGTTCTGGAATGAAGATCTGAACATGTCTATGGGGGGCTTCTTGACTGGATTGGAAAATTATTTCGTATATATGTATATATTATGCATATGTAGGTACCTGTCTGAAAATCTGGTAAGCAATGACAATTTAACTTGTATTTGTGAATATGATTCCCCCCACTGAGAAGAAGTGAAGGGGAAGGATGGCTGAAAGGCTATTTAGGTGAGAACATAAAAATTAGAATGTGAAAAATGAAAACCAGGAAACAGATAATTGTATAATAAATAATCTATATCTACCTTTTCATTCTGAAGATGTGCTCCTGACATGGGAACACTATGGTTCAATATTTCCACTGCAAACAAAACAAGGACAGAAACTAAACTTGAGATCACCAGAATGAGACATGGTATGGGAAGGACAGTAAGCGTGTCAACAGTTCTGTTAACACTGAAATAGTATCTATAGCCATGATGCAAGGCAGAAGGGGGACCCACAGCACAAAAGAGACATGGAACTACTACAAAAATGGTCACAGGGCTGAAACACATGTCCTATGAAGACAAGCTGAGAGCTGGGGTTGTTCAGCCTGGAGAAGAGAAGGCTCTGGGGAAACCTTATAGCTTCCTTCCAGTACCAAAAAGGGGCCTACAAGAAAGCTGCAGAGGGAGTCTTTGCCAGGGTGTGTAGTGAAAAAAAAAAAAAAGATAAATAAATAAATAAATGAACAGTGTAATGGTTTTAAAATGGTTAGTATCAAAGTATGAACACAAGATAATACAAGTTTTGAAGTAAAAAAAAAAATCTTATGTGAAAACGAAATAACTTTTAAAACATCAATATTTTTATTTAGAAATTTCTTTGGAAAATTTCACATTGCAAAAATGGCATTCTTCCACCCAGATAAAAAACAAATAAACAAACAAACAAACAAGCAAACAAAAACTACAGTGACCTTCCTAAATTCCAAATGTTTCATTCAGCTTTAGTCAATAATGATTGTCCTATATGATGTAGTCTTGATTATAGGAATACCTCTTATTTCTGACTAAATTAGAGTATGTATTTGAGGAAGTTAAAAATATCGCAACTTGATACAATGAGCTAAAGTACTGTAAAAGGATAAAAGGATGCATGTTCCCTTTGTTTTTTGTTTCATCATTAATTAACTTCTCTGTTTAAAAAAAAAAAAAAAAAGCTGTTTAATTCGTATAAATTTGGGGTTTAGTGATTGGATGCTGAACACGAGATCAAGTAAATAACATCTATGTTGTATCTCTTCAATAAGAAAGAAATCAGTAATATTTCTTTTTCCCTTAGACATTGATAGTAGGTTATCAATAATTTAGGGCCTTCTTAGATGACCATAGGTCTATTTTTTCTCAATATTTATTTATAGGTCTGGAATTATAAATGTGATTCATGATAGATTTTTGAAGAAGTACTTTTTTAGTGTCAAAGACATTTCACAGCAAGTAGGCCATGTACAAATACCAGTGTTTTCTTGAGTGAGAGGGATGTGTGTAGGTATTTTAGGATTTTTTTTCCTTTTTATTTCAGTATCAAATATTCGAAAGGCTTCAGGTTAACTGTCTTTTTTTTTTTTTTTTAAATAAGCTAAGCAAAGATGAAAATAAGGTTAAGTCAGAGGTTTCATTTTAGACATCTGGGTTTAGGCCTTTAGAATCAGGAAAATAATTTACATTTCTATATGTTCTGAATTAAAGTATTGTTAAGGGATCCTGTTGTTTCACCTAGCAGAATGGATTTCCTCAGGCATCCAGAATTCACTCAAAGAGTTGACTCTTATTTAAAGCAATGAGAATTTAATTGTACTCGTATATCAGCTCAAACTGGGGGCCTCCAGGGAGGATCTCCACTCAACACCTGTGTTCTTATACAGTATAATCTTCATTTTGTCATCTATAGTCCAATCAGTTTTTGACACATGCACGTTATGTTCCTTCAGATTGGCATTTTGTTGTTGTTGTTGTTGTTGTTGTTGTGGGTAGGATATCTTCTGTTGTTTCCTGGATATGTCGCATCTGGTGCCATCTTTGGACAGCATGTCCCCCCTCCTTCGATCCACACCACCCAGATCCCAACACACCACCACTTGGTGTTGCACAATGACCACTACATACCAGGTTTGAGTCACACGGAGCTCATAGTATTGCCTGAGACTTCACCAAATTTACTAATGTTAAACAGCAGCTACCCGAGTTCCTAATGTTACAGTGGCATATTTCCCTTTCACTATATTATCTGTAACAATGACATAGCAATGCCAATATATTCCTCTCAAGTATAAGAACAGTATCTATATATGTTTTTATGTTTTGAGACAAACATTTGATTTTGGAACTGGTACTGTTTAACATCTTTGTGAGTGACATGGACAGTGGAATTGAGTGCACCCTCAGCAAGTTTGCCAATGACACCAAGCTGTGTGGTGCAGTTGACACACTGGAGGGAAGGGATGCCATCCAGAGGGACCTTGACAGGCTTGAGAGATGGCCTTGTGTGAACCTCATGAAGTACAACAAGGTCAAATGCAAGGTTCTGCATCTGGGCCAGGGCATTCGTAAGCACAAATACAGGCTGGGCAGAGAATAGATCGAGAGCAGCCCTGATGAGAAGGACCTGAGGGTGTTGGTTGATGAGAAGCTCAACATGAGCCAGCACTGTGTGCCTGCAGCCCAGAAAGCCAACTGTATCCTGGACTGCATCAAAAGACATGGGGCCAGCAGGTTGAGGGAGGTGATTCTCCACCTCTGCTCTGCTCTTGTGAGACCCAACCTGGAGACCTGTGTTCAGTTCTGGGGCCCCCAGCATAAGAAGGACAGGGAAGTATTAGAACATCTCCAGAGGAGGGCCACGAGGATGAACAGGGGGATGGAGCACCTCTCCTACGAAGACAGGCTGAGGGAGTTGGGGCTGTTCAGCCTGGAGAAGAGAAGGCTCTGGGGAGACCTCATAGCATCCTTCCGGTATCTAAAGGAGTTCCTCCAGGAAAGCTGGAGAGGGGCTCTTTACCAGTGTGTGTAGTGATAAAACAAAGTGTAATGTTTTTAAACTAAAGAAGGGTAGATTAAGATTAGACATTAGGAATAAATTCTTTACTCAGATGGTTGTGAGACACTGGAACAGGTTGCCCAGAGAAGTTAGAGGAATTACATGATCGTGAAGGTCCCTTCCAACCCAAACTGTTCCATGTTTCTATGATTGTAAACTATAGAACAAATTGATTTTCAGGTTTGTTTGTTATTTTCAAAGCTCCTGAAATGGCATAAAGTGAAGAAAGCTAATAGTTCTGATTATTAAGTCAGGCTTTGTTACATTAAATATTCACAGATAATTAGCAGCAATTATACAAATATAATGAGGTAAATTGTTTTCACAGAGAACCCAAAGGGTACACTTCTTTCTGTTTCACGATTACTCTGGAGAATTTACTACTAAGTGAACCCATCCTCTATGTGTTCTTTAATATTTGATTTGTTCTCTTATGCTGTTTCTGATTATTAAGTATTTTTCTGATTATTAAGTATTAAATAAAATACTCATTAAGTATTCTTGACCATTTTAATTATGAATTGATTTTTAAATATATGGCAAAATTGTTTATGGTTAGATTTTTCAGCTATGCTTTCAGAAAAAAAAAAAAAGAGTACTATTACTGTACACTTCTTTAATTCTTGTTAGGAAGTATGTTATCTGTAAAATATATTTATTACAATCCAGTTGTGCTTGGCTTTGGAACACTGATGCTCTCTCTTCATCATGAAGTACCCTCTTTAGTTTATATTTCTACATATTAGCCGTCTGCTGAACATGGGTTCTGTCTTTACACACTACATTCTCATCATCTTAATGATGGATATGTAAGTTCTTCACATAAATAAAATAAATAAATAAATGAATAAATAAATAATAGAAGCAGGAAAGGAAAACAAATTACAATGTTCTCAACAATTTTAAATTGTCAAATCCCAGCGAAGATTTGATGATTCCAGTCTTTTTCCACTTATAAAGAAAATCATTCTTTTTAATAAAGCTGGGAATAAATGCTGTTATCTTTGCTATTTCTGTCCTGTAGCAAAACAAGGATAGTACTATGTCATATAATCAGGAAACAGAGTGTCTGAAGTCTATGCAGTTCCTCACAATAATTTTACAGCCCACTTCAAATGTCTTTATTACATAGATTTTATTTTTTTTTTCCTATCAAGAAAAATTAAAGGGCTACTAAGCTCATAAACTATCTTGAAGATAGTAGGCTAGCTGGAACAGTAGTAAAATGTAATACAATAGAACAGTGAAAAAATATTTTGATTAATTTATTGAAGGCCTATATTAAGTTGGAACTTCCTATAAATGCAGGGAACAATTATTTTCTGAACTTAATAGGGTAAGAAATTATTGTTTTTAATTTATTTTCTCAGAATATGGTTGTTTATTTTTAATGCATGTTTTCTTGTTCTACAATATTCTAAGGAAGTAAGAGAGGTATTATTCTAATTATTTTTGAAGATGTGAGCTAAGAATTGCTAACAGAATATCAGGCATTCACTGAGCAGTAACTTGGTAAGCAATAGAAAGAGAAGGATGAGAATAGAGAATTCAGGTGATGATTGATGGTTCTTCCTATGGGGTTAAGCAGTCATACCTCTTAGTGTCTTCAGGTGGTGTTAAGAATATTCATCACTTTTTCAACACCTAGTTCATTGTTTAGAAAGTATGCCTCTGAAAGTATTCTTCCTCTGTCTTTTACTCTAGCCAAATATTAAAAGTCAAAATCATCAGCTCTATATTGTAATTAAAAATCCTTTTCTCTAAAACATGAGCTTTTGACAGATAAGAAGTTGTATAATACCAAATCCATTCCAAATCTTCAAACATTTAAGACATATTAGAGGAAGAGGGAGCACAGCTATTTGAACCACAATGATATTGTGTCAGCCATGGAAACAAGTGGAAAAAAATAATACTGGTACACTCCAGTTTCACAGAACAAACTCTCCAGATAACACAGTGTAATCAATAATGAAGAAGTTATTGCAATCCTGTCTTCTTGCATAAAAATGGAACTTTTCCTAGTTACAGTATTCGACTTAATTGAAGGATCATTGAAGATTTCTATTCAGTAGAGAATTGTTATCCCTATGAAATGAAAATATTTATGAAGAACAGCTTGATGACTGAATAGTTCCTTCATTTGTAATGATAATTATTCTCTTTATTTAGAAGAAGCCACAAATAGAAAAAGGGCTCTATACAGTTTCAGGCACCAAATATAAAATATTATGTTCAGATGAGCAAAAAGCTTTCATCAAATGCGCTTAGACTGCATATTTTCATTGTAAAGATCATTACTTCTCAAGGGCCAGACTGGCAGAGGGGCTAAAAGTTGTTAAGACATAGCTTCACCAGTTTTGGAGCATAGATTTGCAAATTTCAATCAAATGGCTAAGCAACATCACATGTAGTATTTGATATATTTTAGTTAATTTTATCAATGTTAAATATCTCAAAATGGAGGTATTTCAGACATTTGTTTTAACAATAAAACATCTGTGCCTGTATGTATTTCTGTGTGCTTGTGTAGTCCTCATTGTGTTTACATGTCTTTGTTGCCCATGAAACATGCTTAGGCATGTGCTTAGCCTGTCTTGAAGTTTATCACATGCTTAAGTACCTTAATTTTAAGATTATCTTTTATTTCCAACAACACTGCTGAGATAAGTCAAAAAAGAAGAAGAAGAGAGGGTGAAAAGTCTGGAATTTAATTTTATGTACATTTCTAAGAAATCTTCACATATAAAATCTTCACAGCTTTTATAAAATCATTGTCCCTTTATCAGCAGTATTAAAACTGTTGTAATCCCATTTAGGTGTGAATCCTTCACTTATAGGCTCATGCTATACTATCTGTGTGATTCTATAGATTAATATTAATAACAGTTATTAATTTATTGCTGCAGTGCCTATGGCTGAACTTCAATGATCTTCAAAAGGCTCCAAAGAGCCTTCAAATTAAGTGTGGGTCAAATGCAACAAGATGGATATAAGCAAACAGACAAAGAGTTAAAGGAAATTATGAGCTAATATTGTCAGTGTGTTAAGCAGTAGTCTTATCACAACAGCATGATAGTGACTGTCAAGGATTTCTTTATTGTTGTTGTTGTTAGTGGTTTTTTCTTTTTGTTTGGCTAATGTCATGTTCAGAGACAGTAAAGATTACTAGTTTATATTTTATGTAACTGAAGAAAAGGAATCAGAAAAGACAGAAAATAAGGACTGATGTCAAAATGGCAACAATCTACTAGAATAAATTGTGCAGCAGCATTCTGGATGTTATTGGGCACTACAAATGACACCCGGTTAAGAGCTATAACTAAGCTATTTATTTAATGAAAAAGTTTATCTCATCACTGACAAAGAGACTGGGAAAAGAGAGAGATCTCTTTATCAAAATGTGAGCTAAAAAGCAAACAAACAAACAAGAACTAAAACAACTCAAAAAATAAAGCAGTTCATGAGATGGCAGACACACAGACTAATATAGGGTCATGACAGGTGTTTAAATGGTGTCCTGCTCTTCCACTGTAGTGCTGGGACTAGGTCAATAACCACCACTCAGAAAAGTCAGGGAACTGTCTATGTCCTAGATGAAAAGAATACTTAATAATTTTCTTGATTTCTTTTCTAAAGTATGGGACAAACAAGAATTTCACTGACCTTTGGGAGGTCTAATATTATGTAGACTTGCATACGTTATTTTTGATCCATTCTAACTCTCAATCTTTTTTTCATTACCTATTTCCTATCTATGGTTTTCCAAACTGCATTTGTTCAGTTGATTCTTTCCATGTAAGCATGATCATCAGTATTTTATTTTTTTTATTGGCAAATTATCCATAAATTCTATAAAGCAGTTTTTCCTATATTTTAAAATGCTCAAGGATACTTTCATATTTTGAAAGGAGAGAAGTAAGGCAGAAACTGAAATAACCCATTAAAAAAAAATTTTTTTTGCTACTTGATAATTCATATAAAATACATTTGCCTCATTAGCATTAAAAAAAAAAAAAAAAACAAGCAAAAAACCTCTTCCTTTTATAGGACTGAATAGACTAAATAAGAACCTCACAAACATCATTGCATCTATCACATTAATATCCTGGAGATATGCATTCATTTTTACTTTCATATTCCAAAGGCAAAGAATGTTAACAGACCCAGAGGGAGTATTTAGCACTTAGAAGTTGACCATGGATGATATATCCCAGCTGAAAGCCTTGCCCACAAGCTTACTTTCACTCCCCCTACACTTCTTTCATTTTCAGAACTCTCATTAGTAGTAACAAAATGTGCATGAATAAAACCTAATGACGTATCAACTCCATCCTTAAGCTATTCTTTATACTCAGAATTACTTGAGAGATTTTTTCTAGCAGGCATCACACTTGGAAGCTGTGTTCTTCAACCATGGCAGTGTTGGCAATAAAGAGATATTATACATTTTTTTTTCCTGTTTCTTTTTTTTCTTTATTTCATTTTTTTCCATAATATAATCCTGCTTCCATAATCTTTTAAAATTTAAAAAATAAAAGTTAATAAGATTTGCTAATAGGTCAGACTCCTACTTTCATCATATCATGCCTCTCTTTACTCTCAAAATTATAATTTCAATTGTCTCTTCAAAAACACCTTCAGTTATTCTATTCTTCCTTTGTCCTGCTTGTGCCACCCTGTTTTGTTTTTGTTTTCTCATTGTTTGAGTTTTTGTGTTTCATTTTTCAGTCTTCCCTCAGCTCTATTCAATCAAATATGTTCAACATTTCCAAACAGTCTAAGCCATGTCTCTCTCTATTCAACTTATGACTGAAATCTTTTGTGTGAATTTGTCTTCTCTCTCTCATGCTCTGTTTTCCATTGTAGAGTTATTTGCTTGATGATAACTATATTTTTCTTTGATGAGAAAGTCTGGTCTGCTTTTTCTGATAGCTCTTAGCTTGAGGAATTTATTTGCAAATAAAGGATATGCTGTATTCACAAATGTAAAGAGATTCATGTCTGTGGGCTACAAATTTTCCGTTGCAAGCAAAGGGATTTTCTTTCCTCTGCACCCCATCCACGCATCAGAATAAAACAGATGCCAAAGCAGCAAGTTTGCTACATGCTTCATTCAAAACTAGTCTCAAACACTAAGGTAGAGATTCTTCATTCTCCTTTCCAAGAGTTTATCACTTAAATTTTAATAACTTTCTGGAAACTTTTGATAGACTTTTAGAATACAGTTCACTTACTTTATCTTGTTATCTATCAGTAAAGGAATAACAGAGACACTTTCAGAATTACCATAGAATCATAGAATATCCCGAGTTGGAAGGGACCTATAAGGATCATCAAGTCCAACTCCTGGCACCACACAGGTCTACCCAAAAGTTTAGACCATGTGACTAAGTGCACAGTCCAATCTCTTCTTAAATTCAGACAGGCTTGGTGCAGTTACTACTTCCCTGGGGAGCTTGTTCCAGTGTGCAACCACCCTCTTGGTGAAGAACCTCTTCCTGATGTCTAGCCTAAACCTCCCCTGCCTCAGCTTGACACCATTCCTGCAGGTCCTATCAATGGTGACTAAGGAGAATAGATTGGTGCCTTTGCCTTCACTCCCTCTCATGAGGAAGCTGTAGACCATGATAAGGTCTCCCCTCAGCCTCCTGTTTTCCAGGCTGAACAGGCCAAGTGACCTCAGCCGCTCCTCATCCGTCTTCCCCTCTAGGCCCTTCACCATCTTCGTTGCCCTCCTCTGGACACTCTCCAACAGTTTTACATCCTTTTTGTACTGTGGTGCCCAGAACTGCACACAGTACTCGAGGTGAGGCCGCACCAGGGCAGAGTAGAGCAGGACAATCGCTTCCCTCGACCGACTAGCGATGCCGTGCTTGATGCACCCCAGGATACGGTTGGCCCTCCTGGCTGCCAGGGCACACTGCTGGCTCATATTCAACTTGCTGTCAACCACAACCCCCAGATCCCTCTCTGGGGGGCTGCTTTCCAGCGTCTCATCGCCCAGTCTGTACGTATAGTCAGGGTTGCCCCACCCCAGGTGCAGGACCTGGCACTTGCTCTTGTTAAACTTCATGTGGTTGGTGATCACCAAGCTCTCCAATCTGTCCAGATCTCTCTGCAAGGCCTTTCCATCCTCAACAGAGTCCACAGCTCCTCCAGATTTAGTGTAATCGGTAAATTTGCTCAAAACACCTTCTAGTCCTACATCCAAATCATTTATAAAATCATTGAAGGGGATTGGCCCTAAAATGGAGCCTTGGGGGACCCCACTAGTGACCATCCACCAGCCTGATGTGGCCCCATTTACCACAACCCTTTGATCCCTGACCATCAGCCAATTGCATAAAATCATTAAGGTTGAAAAAGACCTCCAAGATCGTCTGGTCCAACCATCCACCTACTACTAATATCACCCACTAAACCATGTCCCTAAGCACTACATCTATCCTTTCCTTAAACACCCCCAGGGACGGTGACTCCACCACCTCCATGGGCAACCCATTCCAATGCCTGACTACTCTTTCTGAGAAGAAATTTCTCCTAATTTCCAACCTGAACCTCCCCGGCGCAACTTGAGGCCATTCCCTCTAGTCCTACCACTAGTTATCTGTGAGAAGAGGCTGAGAGGCTGACCCCTAGCTCCCCACAATTTCCTTTCAGGTAGTTGTAGAGAGCAATAAAGTCTCCCTGAAACTCTTCTTCGCCAGATTGAACAACCCCAGTTCCCTCAGGCGCTCCTCATAAGACTTGTGTTCCAGGCCCTTCGCCAGCTTCGTAGCCCTTCTCTGGACACACACTTCAGGGTGCTGATGTCCTTGTACTGAGGGGCCCAAAACTGAACACAGTACTCGAGGTGCGGCCTCACCAGAGCAGAGTACAGGGGATCGATCACCTCCCTGGTCCAGCTGGCTACACTATTCCTAATACAAGTCAGGATGCCATTGGCCTTCTTGGCCACCTGGGCACACTGCTGGCTCATGTTCAGGTGACCAACATCCACAGATCCTTTTCCTCTGCACAGCTTTCCGGTCACTCTGCCACAAGCCTGTAGCGTTGCTTAGTGTTGTTGTGACCAAAATGCAGGACCTGGCACTTAACCATGTTGAACCTCATCCCATTGACCTGTGCTCATCAATCCAACCTGCCCAGGTCCTTCTGGAGGGCCTTCCTATCCTGCAGCAGATCGACACTTCCCCCCAACTTGGTGTCATCTGCATACATACTAAGGGTGTACTCAATTCCCTCATCCAAATCATCAATAAAGATATTAAACAGGATGGGCCCCAACACTGACCCCTGGGGAACACCACTCATGACTGGTTGCCAGCTGGATTTCACTCCATTCACCACTGCTCTCTGGGCCCAGCCATCCATCCAGTTTTTAATCCAGCAAAGCATATAACTGTCCAAGCCATTGGCTGCCAGTTTCTCCAGGAGAATACTGTGGAAGACCATGTCAAAGGTTTTGTTGAAGTCTAGGTAGACTACATCAACAGCCTTTCCCTCATCTACCAGGTGGGTTACCTGGTCATAGAAGGAGATGAGGTTGGTCAGGAAGGACTTGCCTTTCATGAACCCACGCTGACTGGGCCTGATCCTCTGGCTGTCCTGCATATGCTGTGTGATTGCATCCAAGATGACCTGTTCCATCATGTTTCCTGATACCAAGGTCAGGCTAACAGGCCTGTAGTTCCCCTTACAACCCTTCTTATAGATGGACATCACATTAGCAAGTCTCCAGTCATCTAGGACCTCTCTGGATGACCATGACTGCTGATAGATGATGGAAAGCAACTCAGCAATCACATCCGCCAGCTCCCTCAGCACCCTCGGGTAGATCCCATCTGGCTCCATGGACTTATAACAGTCCAGGTGGAGTAGCATGTCTCTATTTCCACCTGAGTTGTGGGAGGTTTCTTCTGCTCCCTGTGCTAGACTTCCAGATCGGGAGGCTGAGTACCCAGAGGATAAGTGGTCTGACTAGTAAAGACAGATGCAAAGAAGGCATTAAGAACCTCAGCCTTTTCCTTATCCTCAGTAGTCATATTCCCCCTTCCATCAAGTAAAGGATGGAGATTCTCCTTGGGTCTCCTCTGACCATTAATATATTTGTAAAAACATTTTTAGTTATCCTTTACCACAGTGGCCAGGCTGAGCTCATGCTGGGATTCAGCCTTTCTGATTTTCTCTCTACATATGCTGGCAACTTCCTTGTACTCTCCTTGAGTGGCCTGTCCCTTCTTCCACTGGACATAAACTCTCTTTTTCTCCCGGAGACTCAGCAAAAGTATACAAACATTATACACATCCTTTTTCTCTCAAGATTATTCCTGAGCACTACAGGAGTAAATGTTACTGGAAAAAGGCTTCAGAAAAAGTAGGAAAGCTATTTTCTCCAGTTCAGCAGTTTCTTTTTCTTCTCAGTATATTGTCTGCTCTACACTTCTGCTCTCCAGAAAATCACAGAATCACACAAAATCAATAAATAACAAACATCTTGAAACATTGCTGGTCTATATGGAAAAGGAGTTAGGAAGTATAGGGTATAGGTAGGGATTTTCTTTGATTATAAAGAACTGTGTAATTGATGTATATTAATATATCATCACTGGGAAAAAAAAATCAGCGTATCCAGTTTATAACAACATGCTGCTTGCAAATTAATAATAATAATTAATAACAATAACAACTGTACACAGGTTTCAGAATTTGTAAGAACATCCTATCTCTTTCATGAATTTCCTCTACAGCTAATTATGCACTGTCATAATAAAGTTATTTCTTGTAGACATATGGTATGATTAGGATGAAGATGATGGAGGGACTTTTTTGGCTAGCTACATTTATTTTAAAGCTAAAAATTGTTAATAACATCAATATGTTAGCTATGAACAAACATTGGCCTCTTTGGAACCTCATTTGGTCTGAGAGAGCTGTGAAGTGTGAAATTTATTCATGTTTTCAAGAATGTGAAAATAAGGTTTTGTTAAATATTTATTTAGTGAATTTTGACTTTACAGAGGTCATTTGTTGCATTAAAAAAAAAGAACATGATTGCTAAAATAGTTATTAAAATGTTAAAAAATATATATTATTTTAAATGTATTTAATATGAAGACTAAAATCAAGTGGTTTTATAATATCCAATGTCTTGAATTTTTAAAATATTTTTGGATGACTACTAAATTTTATATGGGTCTGTTAAATAGAAACAGAGTAGCTTTTCTAATCTTCTAGGTTGTACTCAGGATTTTGTTAAACCTTTTAATTCCCTTGACATTTTATTTCAAAATGACAATTCATCCTAAATCCTATGCACTAATGGCAAAAATGGTCACCTACTTTTTAACACACCATAATCCAACTTTGAACCCTTAGTCCTTTTAATCTACAAATTGAATAAGGTATTAAAATACTTTCCTACCTTAAAAAGAAATAAGCTGATTATGGAGTTTATTATAAAACTCTTCCTCATAAGAAATTTCTGTTCCGTGTAAACAAATATTATTTGGAAACTTGCTATAATAAATGTGGGAAGATTGTGAATAATAGAAATTTCCAGACTTCTTACCTCTTGAGAAGCATTTTTATCGGTATTTAAGATTTGGTGACCAAAAAATATATATAATAAATAAATAAAATAAAAATTAAAAAAAATCAGGCTGCTTAGAGTAATTCTGCTTGAATTCACCATTATCAATCTACATGTCCAAAAATTGCCTGCCTGTTAGAAAGTCTTTATTGTCAGCACTTACCATGATCATACATGCATATTTCTAAATAATGAGACAAAAATACAAACCCTTACCTCCACTAATACTTTCACAGTGGAAGAGATACTTTTATAACACAGAGAAATAGAAGAGTAGATCAGTTTTCTCAATGCTAGGCACACTTAATTTTCAGTGTCTGCTGTAAACTACATTAGAAATATTGATCAGTAACTAATTACAAATACAAATTCCTAAATAAAAGGTAGCAAAAGCATCTAAAATGGCTAGGTAAAATGATTAAATTATCACCAGCTATTTCATCCGTTGGTCCTTCAACTGCAGGAACTGTTTCATCAGTAATGTATTAATCAATAATTTTAAAAGATAAATTCTATTAGAATATGCATCTGAGATAAATAATAGAAGGTTTGTTTATGTTGATATTTGTTATGCAACTGAATATATAAAAACGTACTTGAAATAACTTTTTCGTGATTCAAATTCATTTTTCCAAAAGAAATTAGATGCATGGCATTGATCCACATTGTTTTGAAGCAAGTGGAAAAATTCCTTTTAACTACAGTAGAGCAGGTTGGACCTTTGTAGAACAAGGACAGAAAGAAAGGAAATAAGATGAGACATTTGAAAAGAATCATAAAATTGTAGAACCATAGAACCGTAGAACAGCTTGGATTGGAAGGGACCTAGTTTAAACCCCCTGCCATGGGGGGGGGCGGGGGGGGGGGGGGGGGGGGCGGTTCTTTCCACTAGACCAGGTAGCTCAAAACACCACCCAACCTGGCCCTAAATACCTTCAGGGAAGGGGCATCCACAGCTTCTCTGGGCAACCTGTTCCAGTGCTTCACCACACTCTGGGTAAAAAATTTCCTTCCAATATCTAATCTAAATCTCTTATCTCCTCTTGCAGTTTAAAGCTGCACCCCCTTGTCCTATCACTATCACTATCTGCATATCTAAAGAGTTGCCCTCCATCTTTTTCATAAGACCCCTTTAAGTACTGAAAGGAATTACAGAAAGATTAGTTGACTGTCAATATAAAAACATACAGCAAGAAATACATTTTCAAATATGTATGAATGCACTGAAAATATAACTGAAACCTACAGTCCCATTGTGCAAGTTTTGCAGTAAAATATGTAGTTATACATTTCTGAGACACTTTTTTAAATATTCATTTTTCAAAAAATCATATATATATATTAAAACAATATCAATCTGTATATTTTTTTCTTCCATTATTTGTTATGTAGATTTGGGTATTTTCTAGGTACTGATTGTTATTGTTATTTTGTTTTTGGTTGGTTGTTTTTTTTGTTTTTTTTTGTTGTTGTTGTTTTGTTTTTGTTTTATTTTTTAATGCCTTTCTCATTTCATTTGCTTTTTATTTGAATACTTGTCACTTAGCTAGAGCCACTTGACCGAGCCTTTAGCTCCCTCTGTGGTCAGTAAAGTAGTGGGTTTCCACAGGAGAACATAAGCATATGGAAGAATGCAATGAATCATTATCCTCTTACCATTGATTTTAGGGAGAAACTGGAAAACTGGATTAGACTAGACCATTAGTTTTTAGATATTTAAAGTCAGATAACATGAACACACTGCAGAATATCTGTTGGTGAATATCTGTTGTCTTATGTAGCTTAATAACACAACAGTCACTGTTAATTTCTGAACAACTCCATTACATATGCACATGGCTTGTTTGAAGCACAAAATGCTCTGTCATATTTTCCTTCCGTGTCTGACCTTTGTTTAAAAATAAGTATAATTGTCTAGTAACTTCTTTATAACTTCAGGTCCATTTCATCATTCCTCCATACTCACTATTCTATTTCACCTATGCACTAAAACCTATCTAGCTTCCAACCAATCTTTCTGATTTACCATTTTTCACTGCTAAGCACTGAAAAAAAATTATTAATGCTGTATAACATCCTGACATTTTCATGCATTTTAAAATATATGTAAGAATACATATAAATATTCTAGAAGTACACCAGTTCAGTTAAATTTCATTGTATATAATTCCTGAATTGACAAAGATTGCATGATCTTAAAGATATTCTTAACACATAGAACTCTTTTTGTGTTTACTCTTTGGCAATGACCAGTTCTCATTTGGAGAGTTTTGAAATTCAGCAAGCACAAAAGCCACAATTCCACTTGGAAACAATCACTTAAGGTATTAATACCACAAGGATTTTGCAATGAATTCCAGAGCTGAATTGTTATGACTTAACAGGACACTGGGTGACATTATGAAAGCAGAATAACAAAACAAATTGTAGTGATATCTATATTTCTTTCTAGAATATCGTTTCTCACAGTAGCAGATTTATTTTATTGTACAACACTTATCACAAGGTTATTTTAAAGGAATTTAACAGCAAACTTGCATACTAGGCAAACTACAGCCCACCTTTAAAATGAAGCAAACTGAAGTTATGATTCCAGACACACTATGGTTTCACAATAGGCAGAATAAGATAACTGAGAACCACATTGTCTCCAGAGGCACAATCTCATCTTATGTGCTGAGAGGCTGGGGTGAAAGGAAAATCTAGCTACTCTGTTATCCCTCCTGAATCACAATGAAGCACAGACAATGCTGGCATTCAAACAGTTATTCATGAGTCAGGCCAGTGTTTTTCTAGTCCCAGTAGCAAATCACCAGTATGTATGCATGTGTGTGTTGCAGAGCAGGGCAGGGGGATGGACACACAACACAACATGAAGGTTTCACTTCAAAATGATTCCTTTTGAATGTGGTTCTGGTGACCGGTATGAGCTGGAAGTGCCTTTTTCCTCTCCATTCCATGATGTTCTCCCCTACTGTATCTTGATATCTCTGTCTGAATTAGGCAAGGCAAAGAGGTTGCCTCAAAATTACTTTGTTAGTATAAGAGAAGGGTTCAATGTAGTCATTCATGATAAAGAAGGACTATGTAACAAAGTACTGATGCTCTAATTAGTCTTGCTTTGCTGTGTTTTGCCAAAGATTCATTTCATGAATTATTTTTTCATTAGCTAGCACTTTTTCAATTGTAGGTAGCAGTTATCAGTGCAGTGCAATTACCAGCTTTCCTTTCTTTTTGATGTACCCATGAATTCTCAATCCTTGCATGTTAGTTAGTTGTTAAGAGCCAAGGGAACACCTTTTCTCTTGATTAAACTGGTTTAAAAAGAATTTTGACTTGCTTAATTAGTTTCTCTAGAACTGCTAATAACCACATATCCTCCACTGTGAACCATGTAATTATTGTGACATTAATTCTCTCCCTGGGATACTTTATTCTTGATGTGATTATTTCTCTTTTTCAATTGCTGGTTGGTGATTTCACTACTGCAGAGTAATGAGCACCATAAGACATGTTTGGCTATTACTCAGGAACTTCAGTGTCCTCCCATACGATGCAAAGATTGTATCCATAAGTGATAATGGCATGCCGGTTATTAGTGATTAAACAATAAAATACAATATTTTAAAAAATAAATAATAATAATAATAAACCAGCAATTTTTTTGAAATCATTATAGCACCATAACATTAATGCATCACTATATCTGCTTGTCACTCCTTCACATCCATACATCAGAAAGTTTACAAAGTGAGGAAAGAATGAGAGAAAAGGTTATTCCCTTTACTTTATCAGCCAGAAAGAGTATACATTTCTTAAGGAACACATAGTGCTTAAAATTCCCTCTACTTTAAGCCATTTTGTGTGTCACAGTTTAAGGAGAACAGTCTAGTGTAGCCTAGTTCTTCTGGGGCAAGTCTGAGCAGCTACAAATCTCCATCAACATTTTCATCACAGCTGGAGACTGGATAGACCATGATCTTTGTCAGAATTTCCAGTACTTACACTGGGAGCAGAGCTGAAAGAAACCCTACAATGCTTCTACATTTCAAAGTATTCTATAGGGCAAAAAATGTTTCCAGTGATGAGAAAGAACTAATTTTTAGAGCTATAGTATTGAAAAATAGACCTGAATGGCTAAACCAGTTTCTACATGCAGAAAGGTTTCGGAGAACAGTAATTTGAAAATTCCAAAAGTAGTAGATAGTAAAACCAAGACACAAACAGACCCTTTGTGCTATCAAGGTTTGAGGAACAGCTTCTTTCTGACTTGTGTAAGGAAGACCTGTTACCTACTTGTCTTACATTTTTAAAACAGTCAAGCTGCATATGTGCCATAATGACTTACACACCTGCACAACATACCCATCCCTGAAGCTACTGTTTGTTACTTCATGATCATGGGCATGAGGGTTTTGTTTTCTTCTATGCTGTTGGGGGTATTGTTCCTTGATTTATTTATTTATTAGTCCTTTTTTTGTAGTACAACAAACTACTATAAAAATGGAAACAAGTTTCAAAAATAAAAATAAAAAATATAATGAGTAAGATACCTCTGAGGAGGGCAACCACCACCAATCATCTCCCTTGGTTGATTAATCAGTTTACCCATTAATTTAGGTGCTTAGTAATCATTCTTAAAATATTATTGCTGTTAGGAATATTCACATAGGAAGACAGACTTACATATTTTCAGGGCTCTGAGGGCACTTCCAGACATTTTTGTCCCTGCTCAGCCTCTCCTGGGTCCTCACCCACCCCACATGGACCCAGAAGCCCCATCTCAGCTTAGGCCCTCAGCCCCTGCCCAAGTGACACCATAGCAGTGCCACTTCCCAGCCCTATATACCCAGAGTGGACCTCAGGCTCACACCTGTAGCCATGTCTCCAACTATGTCCCTGGCTCCTTCTCCTGGTAATGGATGGACACTGACACTGGTTCACTACATGCACACCTGGGGTTGTCAATGCAACCTGTTACCAGCACCTGTTTCTGCCCATTGTGTTCAGACCCTGAAGGATGGTGGGTGCCCACTGGTGTCAGTGTCGCCTGCCCTTGGTCACCCTCAGCTCACAGCTCCCAATCTCTTAGAAAGCAGCTGGCCCTTGTTGCACCCTGTTATGTATCTAAATAAATGCACCTGTGCTGATGGTTCCAGGGTGCAAATTTTATTTGTAAATGGTGTTTGAAAATGCATGATACACCTCTCAGTGTAACAGCTCTTTCCTTTTTTGAGGACTTTATGTCAGACTTTGTGATCCTCAATCTCCAGAGAACATTATTCCATTAAACCTTATTCCTCGTTTATTACTTAATAAGCCCAAATGTGTACACACCGTACAAGTCACACAATAGCGTTTGTCCATAAATGACCACAACAAATCTGAATTTACTTCAATATTAACTACCACTAACTACTATTTTCACACTACCTATGATCAGATTTTTTCTTCTCTTATAATGCTATGCTTTGTTATACGATTTTATATTGCCTGAATCTGGCCTGTTAAGATCTAATTTACAGTTTCTTTGCCCCAAGAGAATAAGAAGTGGTGTCTGTGTGCTCCATTGTATGTCCCTGAGAAACAATTCACTTTTGAACTCTGATTTTTTTCATGGTAAATTGGTTCTATGATAGAAAAATAAACATACTTGTTTTCATTAAGAGCTGCAGGGAAAAAATCTTTTCTGCCTAGACAAATAAGCTATAATGGAATCAGTATTCAGTGTAGAAGTTACCATTTTGGTTTTTTACACAGCAAATACATAGAATTTTTACCTTTAATCACTCATTTGTTATTGAATCCATGTCATGAATATCCATTTCTGTTAAATAACATCTGATAATTCAAATCATACAAAATAATAATTTTGGTATAGCGATGTGGTGGGCCGGGGTAGGGAGGAAACCCGGTAAATTACAAGCAAAATTCCTGCTCCAAATGGAAGTTCTAGATACATTCCAGGTAGCATAGTGCTATCTACTATGGCAATACAGACTGCCTAGGGCTCTGAAATATGAAAGCTGTTCTTTTCAAGAGATCAGAAAGAGTAAACCTGAAAGAAGGATTATATATATATATATTTATATATATATATATATTAAGATTATTTTCTGAAGTTATAAACTGATGTGTTTTTTTTTTGTTTTGTTGTTGTTGTTGCTTGTTTCTTTGTTTTTAAGAAGCAGCACCTTTCTTGGAGAAATCTGGTTGACTAACAATGGCTGCCTTTGCTTTAGGTGGCTACAGTTCAGAATCTAAGCAGGGAAGAAAGTAATCGCATAATTCTAGAGCAAAAGGCAGGTCAAAGCTAAAGACCTTAGGCCAAAAGCAAACACCATGTGAAATCTATGAGAGTTCAGAGATGCAAACTCTCTGTAAGAGAAGAATAGAGTTACAATTAGCTTGGGTCTGGCATTGTGCCATTAAGCCAATTATGTTCTTGTCACTGATATGCATCATTGCTTCTACATTGTATCACAAGAAGGTAGTATACCTGCGCTTTGCAATTACTGGATATCTAGTTTTCTTTTATTCCTTTATACAGTTTTCAAATGTAAAGCCAATTTTACTCCTTCAGAAGAAACCAATAAATCCATAAGGTTCTCCAAGAAGAGAGGAAAAAATAATAATAATTAAAAAAAAAAAAAGTCTGCTTACCAAAAAAAGAGCTTGTTCTATTAACTCTTGAGAAGATAAAAAATCTCACAATCCATACACCTGTAGCTAGGACACCATTGATTGGCTGTAGTGAAAGTGCTGCTTTTTTCATGCTGAATTTTATATAGGTTTGGAGCCAGAAAGCGAGGTCAACATCACTATCTCTACAAACATGTTTATAGATTTGGAGTGGGATGTATTAGTCAAATCAAATTAAATGACCACATAGAAGTCTTTGGCAACCCTTGGAGAAAGCAATTTATACTGCATGTTTGTTAAGGCATGCCGGCTCTACAGAGCACAAGGAAGTCTGGTAAAACAGTTAATCAATTTTCTTATTATGAATTAGCTATTAATTAACTGTTAGCAATCCAATTAGTTGATATTCTCATATATTGGTTAATCTTCAATATCAATCAATATTCACTTTGTCAGCTGATAATATAGAAAGCTGCTTTCTGGTGGGCATAAAATCAAGTGAAGAATTTGACTTTTTGAAAACACAAAACCATTTAATTAAATGAATTCAAATACACTTAGTTGAAAATTATTGATAAATCTTGAGGTATTATAGAATCAATTACATTCAGTATGCTTTTGTGTGTGTGTGTTTTATTTTTATTATTGCTATTACTATTATCAATTGATTCTTAGTTTTTTGGCTAAAATGGAGATGCACACAAAAAGGGTTTGTTCTCAAAACATATTTGCTGATTGTAAAATCAGTCAAAACAACTTGTTGCTCCTTACGCTGCTCACTGCTTCCTTATTCCTCTCATATAAATGTAATAACTGCGGTTGCATAATTTAAATCAGAATAATTTCGTCAGAAAAATCACAAATATTATCATTAAAAAGTAACACAAAACTACCTCAACAGAATTACAGTAATACAGCATTATAGCTTAAGGCAATACTACAAAGAATTCTTTAAGAAGATTGCACCAGATAAATCTCTGTTTAACTCTCACGTGTGTTATAGTAAGAGGAGTTTTAAATGAAATGGCTACAGATGTAGCAATTGAAATGTCACATCTGCATCTGCATCTTGAAGCTTTTAAATGGAAGATCTTTTAGTCACACAATTTTTCAGGTTGAACATATTTTAAAAAGAACAACTTTCAGATCTTAATTTGAAAGAGAGCACAGCCTCCATAATAATAAAAAATGCTTACACCAGAGATAGATTTGGCTTTGATTCTTAATAATGAAGAAAATACATGAAAGCTAAATAAAATGTGCTTTGGACCACTGAAGTATAGCGTAAGATTATGGGATTTTATTTACTCAGTCCTCCTATCAGCCTATGTTTATGTTATGCTTCAATACCTCTCCTTGATACAGTCCTTTAGAAATGTTATTCTTTTATGCAATTTCTTCTGTCCTCTTTTCATCAAGCAACAGGACAGCAATGGAGATGTATCATTATGCTGCACCTATGGTTAAAGAAATTTGAATAGTGCCTAAGCCTAATTAAATTAACAATCAGTCTGCCAGTTCTTGTCAAGAATGCTCCACCAGTTTTATTATCTAGACACTATTTCAATGGTCTGTACCTGATGAGGGGTGAAAGGCATCTCTTTTTTCATGTGTGAATACATCTCCAGCAGATGGATGGGGAGAGGGTGAAAAAAAAATCTAATGGAAATGCTTCTTTCCAACACCCTCCACATCCTCCAAATTAGAAGCAATTCATTGCTATTTTGTTATGTGTAAATCATGTAATGGGGACATCCCCCTGTATCTTCCTGCATCCCCCTTCCTGGCAGCTCCTGACCCCTCCTCTAGCCTGGCACCAGGGGCTGTGGTAGCCATGGCCAGCACCGACTGCAGGTCCCCTATTTGTCATAGGTTACTTGGTTTGGTTTGGTTTTAGTTTGACATGGTTTTCTTAGTCTATTTCTATATATATATATATTAAAAAAAAAAAAAAAAATGGATTCCCTAAAGTAAAAGTAGTACTTAAAAGTACTTAAAAGTACTAAAAAGTAGTATTCGAAATGAAAAGTCAGTATTTTAGCTCTGACAGTGACAATGGGAAATATTTCCTTCTTTATATCCTTCCTTTTTCCAGATTAATTTGTTATATTTAACACAACTTAACAAGGATTTTTTGGATGCCAGAAGCTGTAAGGATTTGTCAGCTGGAGGAAACTTTCCACTAGTCACGGGGGAAAAAGAAAAGCCTTCAGGTTAGCATATGTAGACACTTGTTGCCATGTCTACTTAAACTCAAAGACTACGGTAGACATCAGTTAAAGTACATGGACCAAATTCTTCAGCCACTGAAAACCATAACCCATACCAACCTGATCCCACAACATGCTTCTCCTAAGAATGGATCCAAAAAGCATTATATTCCCCTCCTCCAATCCCACCCCTCCACCCCCCCCCATCACAGTGGAAGAAGCATAAGAAGCTTGAGGGCAAGCATACATTGTTGTGTATTACAAACATGAAAATAGTTTTTTACTCAACTATACAGAAATACACCTCTTATGGATACTCAGTTTATAAGTATTGAACTAGTTGCTTATAATCAGGCAACAGACTAATAAAACAAACATCTAAGGCTCTATTTTCCAGGTGGCCTGGGGTGACCCTTTCTTTTTCTCACAGATATTACCAGGAAATAAAACCAAACGAAACCTTACCCATTTAACTTTTTATCTCTAGAAGTCTGAAAATTGAACAGAGAACCATTACATCTTGATAGCTGTAAATTATCTGTATACAGAAGTATTATTAATATTTTATTCTTTTTTTCTTAGGAAAAAGCTAATTTCCATGATGTTCCTTGAAGTAAAGAATAGCTGAAATGGCAGCAAAATATCGACAGTGAACAGAAGGATTGGGTTTGGTATTGAATCAGAATTCAGATTTACACTTTATCATGTCAGAACCTTATCAGTAGTTCTCATAGTGGTTACTGATAATAAAGTAACACCCAGCAACCCGAAGTTATACTGGGAACCCATTTTATTAGGAACTCTAAAAACATATAACAGAGAGTCCCTGACCCCTATTTGCACTATAAATAGACACAGACACAGACACAGATTTCTAGGTTCGAAGAGACCTCAAGATCATCGAGTCCAACCTCCGACATAACACTAAGTACTCCACTAAACCATATCGCTAAGCTCTACATCTAAACGTCTTTTAAAGACCTCCAGGGATGGTGACTCCACCACCTCCCTGGGCAGCCCGTTCCAATGCTTAATAACCCTTTCGGTAAAGAAGTACTTCATAACATCCAACCTAAAACTCCCCTGTCGCAACTTTCGCCCATTCCCCCTCGTCCTGTCACCAGGCATGTGGGAGAACAGACCAACCCCCACCTCGCTACAGCTTCCTTTAAGGTAACTGTAGAGAGCGATAAGGTCGCCCCTGAGCCTCCTCTTCTCCAGGCTGAACAACCCCAGCTCCCTCAGCCGCTCCTCGTAAGACTTGTTCTCCAGACCCCTCACCAGCTTGGTCGCCCTTCTCTGGACTCGATCGAGCATGTCCATGTCCTTCCTGTAGCGAGGGGCCCAAAACTGAACACAGTACTCAAGGTGCGGCCTCACCAGAGCCGAGTACAGGGGGACAATCACTTCCCTAGACCTGCTGGCCACACTGCTTCTTATACAGGCCAGGATGCTGTTGGCCTTCTTGGCCACCTGAGCACACTGCTGGCTCATATTCAGCCGACTATCAACCAATACTCCCAGGTCCTTCTCGGCCAGGCAGCTTTCCAGCCACTCATCTCCCAGCCTGTAGCTCTGCTTGGGGTTGTTGCGCCCCAGGTGCAGGACCCGGCACTTGGCCTTGTTGAACTTCATACAGTTGACCTCAGCCCATCGCTCCAGCCTATCCAGATCCTCTTGCAGAGCCTTCCTGCCCTCGAGCAGATCGACACACGCACTTAGCTTGGTGTCATCTGCAAACTTACTGAGGGTGCACTGGACGCCCTCATCCAGATCATCGATAAAGATATTAAAGAGGACTGGCCCCAGTACCGAGCCCTGGGGGACACCACTTGTGACCAGCCTCCAACCAGATTTGACTCCATTCACCACAACTCTCTGGGCCCGGCTATCCAGCCAGTTTCTAACCCAGCGAAGCGTACGCCAGTCCAAGCCCCGAGCAGCCAGTTTCTTGAGGAGAATGTTGTGGGGAACGGTGTCAAAAGCCTTACTGAGGTCAAGGTAAACCACATCCACAGCCCTTCCCTCATCCACCAAGCGCGTCACTTTGTCATAGAAGGAGATCAGGTTCGTCAAGCAGGACCTGCCTTTCATAAACCCATGCTGACTGGGCCTGATCGCCTGCTTGCCCTGCAAGTGCCGCGTGATGACCCTCAAGATAATCTGCTCCATGAGCTTTCCTGGCACTGAGGTCAAACTGACAGGCCTATAGTTCCCTGGGTCTGCCCTCCGGCCCTTCTTATAGATGGGCGTCACATTGGCTAGCCGCCAGTCAACTGGGACCTCCCCCAATAGCCAGGACTGCCGATAAATGATGGAAAGCGGCTCAGCCAGCTCCTCCGCCAGTTCTTTCAGTACCCTCGGGTGCATCCCATCCGGCCCCATCGACTTGCGCACATCCAAGCTCCTTAGCAGGTCGCCAACCATTTCCTCATGAATAGCGAAGGCCACATCCTGCTCCCCATCCCCTTCCGCCAGCTCAGGGCACTGGGTATCCAGAGAACAACCGGTATTGCCGCTAAAGACTGAGGCAAAGGCGGCATTAAGCACCTCAGCCTTTTCCTCATCCTTGGTAACTAGGTTTCCCCTTGCATCCAGTAGAGGATGGAGATTCTCCTTAGTCCTCCGTTTCGCGTTGATATATTTGTAAAAGGATTTTTTGTTGTCTTTAACGGCAGTAGCCAGGTTGAGCTCCAGATGAGCTTTGGCCTTTCTAATTTTCTCCCTGCACAGCCTCGCTACATCCTTGTAGTCCTCCTCAGTGGCCCGCCCTTTTTTCCAAAGATTATAAACCCTCTTTTTTCTGCTAAGCACAAGCCGCAACTCTCTGTTGAGCCAGGCCGGTCTTCTTCCACGCCGGCTCGTCTTTGGGCATGTGGGGACGGACCGCTCCTGTGCCGTTAAGATTTCCTTCTTGAGGAGCGCCCAGCCTTCCTGGACTCCTCTGCCCTTCAGAACCGCCTCCCAAGGGACTCAGCCAACCAGCGTCCTGAGCAGCTCAAAGTCAGCCCTCCGGAAGTCCAAGACAGCAGTTTTACTGGTCCCCTTCCTGGCCTCACCAAGAATAGAGAACTCTACCATTTCGTGGTCACTCTGTCCAAGACAGTTTCCGACCACCACATCTCCCACCAGTCCTTCTCTGTTTGTGAAGAGAAGGTCTAGCGGGGCACCACCCCTGGTAGGTTCACTGACCAGCTGCGTCAGGAAGCTATCTCCCACGCTCTCCAGAAACCTCCTAGACTGCTTTCTCTGTGCCGTGTTGTGTTTCCAGGATATATCCGGGAAGTTGAAGTCCCCCACGAGGACAAGCGCCGATGATTTTGCAACTTCTGTCAGTTGCCTATAAAACTCCTCATCCGTCTCCTCATCCTGGTTCGGCGGTCTATAACAGACCCCGACCAGGACGCTAGCCTTGCCGGCCTTCCCGCGGATCCTAACCCACAGGGATTCAACCTTATCATTCCCAGCCTGGAGTTCCACAACATCAAAAGATTCTCTAATGTAGAGAGCCACGCCACCACCCCCTCTGTGCTGCCTGTCCCTCCTGAAGAGCCGATAGCCAGGCATTGCAGCACTCCAGTCGTGGGAGCGGTCCCACCACGTCTCCGTGATGGCAACCAAGTCGTAGCCTTCCTGCTGCACGATGGCTTCCAGCTCCTCCTGTTTGTTACCCATGCTGCGTGCATTAGTGTAGATGCACTTCAGCTGGGCCATCGCCTTCTTCCCCAGCCTAGCCATTGTTTCCCCCGGCACGGCTCCAACAAGCCTTGTTTGAGTCCCGTCCCCCTTCTTGACTAGTTTAAGGCTCTCTCTATGAGCCCCGCCAGCTCCTGGCCTAGGATCCGTTTTCCCCTTGGAGATAGGGACCCGTCTGGGGCCATCAGGCCAGGTGCCGAGTAAAGCTCCCCATGGTGAAAAAACCCAAAATTTCTGTGCTGGCACCAGCCTCTGAGCCACCTATTAACCACGTGAGCTTTCCATGTCCTCTCCGTGCCTCTCCCTTCCCCCGTAGGGATAGACGAAAACACCACCTGCACTCCCGCTCCCTCCACCAATCGTCCCAGCCCCCTATAGTCCTGTTTGATAGCCTTCAGGCTTCTCTTTTCAAGATCATCACTGCCAGCCTGGACTATCAAAAGCGGGTAGTAGTCAGAGGGGCGAACCAGGTTTGGAAGCTTCCTGGTAACGTCTCTGACCCTGGCCCCAGGGAGGCAGCAGACTTCCCTATGTGTGGGGTCAGGCCGACAAATAGGGCCCTCCGTTCCCCTGAGGAGGGAGTCGCCCACAACAATCACCCTTCTTTCTTTCTTGGTGGAGGCAGTCCTGAGGCGTGGAGTCAACTTCCTCACCTCAGGCATCCTCCTGGGTAGGCTTCCTACCTCGTCCTCACCCACCGGTCTCTCAAGCTCCAGGGCCTCAAACCTATTGTTCAAGGGCACCTGGGAAGGCAGCGCTGGAAGGGGAGGGCATCTCCTGCGAGGTCAAGCAGGGACCTGTCTCCATTCCTCCTCAACTCGCAGGTCCCCTCCCTCTGCCCGATGGCAACAGGGCAGGGGGTCCACTCCCCTTTGGGGCGTCTCACCCCGGTCCCTCTCCCTCCGGTCCTGCAGGGAGTCACTCCACCAGTCTATCTCCCGCTCGCACTCCCTGATATCCCTCAACCTCTGCACCTCCTCCTTGAGTTCCGCCATCATGCGGACCAGGTCGTCCACCTGCTCGCACCTCACGCAAGCAGTCCCTCTGCCTCCCGCCGATGGCAGCAAGAGGCTCAGACACTCCCCGCATCCGGAGACCTGAACTGCCGCATGTTTGGACGGGCAGTCGGTCTGGGTGTGTACTGACTTCCTAGAGAAAGCACCGTGCCTGGTGGAGACCATTGCAGCCCAGCTGACGGGAGAGTGCCGTTAGAGGAGGTGTCCCTATGGGCGGGTGTGAGCGCTCCGCCCTTCCTGCCCGCCCTGCCCGCCCTAACTGCCTCGCTAACTGCCGCGTCACTCCCTGTTTGCCGGCCCTGGTCGCTGCGCTCCTGGTCGCTCGCGCTTCCTAAGGGCTGCCTTTGAACGGCCGGGGGGAGGAGCTGTCGCTGACGCTGCTGGCTCCGCCTACGCCTCGTCAGCCTCCCTCACGAGGGCTGCCGGTGCCTGGCGGCTCCCTCACGTAGGCTCGATGCCCGAAAAATAGCCCTGCCTGTCCCGATCCCGCGCTCCGCTGCAGCACGCGTCTGCCCCGGAGCCGGTCGCGTCATAGGTATGAGTCGCAGTCATAGGTATGACTGAACATGGAAAACAAATGATAAAATAAAATGTAAAAGAAAATAAATAATTCCCAAATGCTACACAACAAAACTCTTATGGAACAGAAAACAGTTCCTGAATTCTGATTCACTGTACAACCTATACCTTTTGTGGCACAGACTTCATGAGATTATTATCCTATGTAATCTTCTTATGTTTCAGAGTGTGGCTGCATTTGACTAAGAGGCATTTGACTGAGAGGCAAAATAAGGAAGCTGAAGCTTTACCTTGTCTATGCCTTCAGAGTATGCAAAGCCTTGTACAGGACAAAAGCTGTTTATTGCAGCTCAGGGAAAAGAAAAGATGGTGGAAGGCACCAAAATTTGCATCATAGATCATAGTCAGCAAAGATTATTTACTTAGGGTTATACTACAACTGAATGCAATGATGACATGAATTATGTCCCCTGACAAGGGAGATACTTTTCTGTATTTTTACCATTCATACTGGTACATCATCTGCAAAAGAATATTTCAGAGGGACTGATATAGAATATTACATATATATACATATTTCTAAAATGTTATGTTTTTACCAAAAAAATATATAATTGTGATCTATATTTTAACCTTGTATGTACTCAAGACCCTACTTGAAAATAAGTAATATATTTTCTTACTAGTTTAATTTCTTTTCCTCTTTTTAACTGACTGGGGGTTGTGAGTGTTCTTATTCTCTGTGATTTTCTTGTTCTCCCTTAAACTTTAAATTTTTCTTGGATCATGACCACATTTTGATTTTATCTCTCCCTGTCTATTTTTTCCCCCACTTTGTTATCTTGTTCTCCTTAACTGTTTTGCTTTGTTTTGTTTTGTTTTGTTTTGTTTTGTTTTAAACATCAGATCTGACTTAGCCAGCTTTGCCTCTTGCATAGTATTGCAGCTCATTGTACTTTGCTTTGGCAGGGTGGGTCAAATCTATCTCACTCTGTTCACATGATTTATTCCAATTACCTTTGTCTTTCTTTTCCATTCTGTTGCCCACTGTTACAATGACCTCCTCATACTCTGTTGTTAAGATGCTTTGGGGAGGTCTGTCAATAATATCAGGATAGTGGCTGCAAGGTGTTATAAAAGAAAACCTACAGGTAAGTGAGCCTTCTATTTTTGTTATGTATTCAAGTGGACTCTTTCTAAATTCAGGCATTAAAGTTAGATGCTTACAAAAGAGTCAAGACTTCTCATTTCAAAATGACCACCTGCTTTATTGATTTTTTCATCAGTCTAGTCAGTAAATGTTTTAGGTTCATATATTTTTTCTTACAAGACATATCATATTTTGGAGACATCTGTTTCTCGCTGTCTTTGATTTTTCTGTACCATCCCCTCCAGCTTGAAACAGATTTATCAATAACATTGTCCCTACAAGAGTTTCTAATAATCTCTTTTTCAGAAACTCAAAGAATCTGTTCTCCAGACATAGACACACACTCTTGATTTTTTATCTTTTGCAATCCACTTTGTCTGGGTAGCTTCTCTTCTTAGAATTCTTGGTATGTTGTTCATCTTCTGTTTTGATGATTACCCTTTGATTACATCTTCTAGGGACCCTTTTTCCATTCACCTTCTCTCAAGGTGTTGACTGAAGAGTTTTGTCCCTGTTCTTCCATTTCAAAACACATTATTTCATCCTTCCAGTGTTACAATCTTCTGTGCCAACAAGTCTCTATTATACTTCTTTAGCTTTCACCATCTAGTCTGTCCAGTATTCTGTTTCTCCCTGCCCGTAATGTATCCTTGGGGAAATCCTGCTGCTACTCTGCTCTTTTATCTTGAATCTTGCTTCCAAAATCTTCTTACTTGCCACTTTTCTATCATTTCACACAAATAATCAGTCACCTTGTCATTCTCCTCACAATCTTATGGTTATCTTTTGCTATCTGCTTTTCTTTCCCTAAGCCTTCCCAGATCTCATTATTTCATCCTTAGTAATGTTTTGAAATCCCATTTCTTACATCAGTTTCAAACTGTAAAAATCCTGGAACATACATTGGTCTCTCCCTCATGCTCTGACTATTTTCTGTTCTAACTCTGTACCATTCCTTTCTCCCAGTTATCCAATGTGCAACCAAGATAAAACTATTTTGAACTTATTGCTTGGCCATGTAAGCCTCTAATCTTGTTTTCAATATCTTTCACTCACTCCTATTTTTTAGCACAAAATTCATACTTATTGAGCTCTATATACTCTATTTTTCTAACGTACATAATTAAAAATGTATAACAGGTATGACAGAAATCTGAACATTCCAGTAGAATTATAGTTCTGCTGAGAATTCATTAGGGGAAGTGCAGAAAATTCACACCAGAGCATTCATGACATGTTACCCATGTCAGGATGGGCCTGAGCCCATGGTCATGTTCATAGACACAACATCTGAGCATTGTCAGAACTCAGTTTGATCATTATACAGATATCAAATCAAATTTTAACAATGCTTGTTCTTGCTTTTTTTTTTTTAAGAATATATATTTATCTGATGTATTTGATACCTGCTCCATATTCTCAAAATAGAGTTCTCAATTAGATTTAACTGTACATTGTTTAAGATAATAGCCCTGTGATAATTTTAGCTAAATGTAATGTTCTGTAGAACATTATTGAAGAGTATGATAGTGTCTATCTGAAATGTTACTGTCTTGTTGGAGCTTACAGCATCCTCCCATTCCTTTAGATTTGAGGGACACAGACAAGATTTGTAGGTAGCTGCATAGGTTATACATATTTTAAATCACTGTTTGGGGGTAACCTTATTATATTGGATATGATGCATGAGAAAAAAAAAAAAAAGAGGCACTTGTCAATTGAAAGAAACCATATGATGGATTCAGTAGCTAATACGGAAGACAAGGTATATACATAAAAAAAAAAGTCAGAGAACAGACATAAATCTAAAAGAAACACCCTCTTGTCCATCAATAAATAAAGAAAAAATCTTTCCTATAATAATAAACCAAACATATTCCACTGAGATATGGGAAATGTTATTTCTCAATAATAGATTTGGTATTCTCTCAGTAGCGGAATATATGGTAACTTACAGTGAGACAGAAAGGTTTAGAACAATCTTTGTATGTGCATATGCTGAGGAACTGAGTATCTTGAGAGGTGTTTGTTTGTTTGTTTTGTTTTTCCCTTTAATTCTGTGTAGTAGCTATTAGTGCTGAACAGAATGCATTCAGATTAAAAAAAAAAAAAAACATGAATCTTGGAAAACTATGAAGGAAACATTAAAAAATGTTGAGAATGAGCTACTAATAAATAGATTACAACCAGTGAAAATAATAAAAGGGATTTATATGTATGTTTAAAAAATGCACAATGGATAGTTAAGAAACAGCTGCTGAATTATTTTATTCTTTAACTGTAACATTGTCTATTCCAATAAAACACTCCAATCATGTTCTTTTCCAGTAATAGTACAGCCATTAAGACTGGGATAAACAATAGCTATCTTGTAACAATTCTCATTTTGAAGGATTCTGAAATATATTGTGAACATAATCCAATATAATGTAAAGTGAAGACCTCAATCATGAAGAGAGAGTTTAAGGGGGAAAAAAGATATGGCATCCAAATGAATTTTCAGAGGCCATTATTAAGGAGACAGAAAGAAAAAAAAAAAAAAAGAGCTAGATTTTGTGTCAAAAACTCAAGTTAACAGTACTACTCCTTTCAAGACGGTCAACGTGTTTCATAGGATCATAGAATCGTAGAAACATTCAGGTTGGAAAAGACCTCTAAGATCATTCAGTCCAACTTTTAACCTAGTACTAAATTCCATCACTATACCATGCTACTAAGTTCTAAATCTATATGTTTCTTGAATACCTTGAGGGATGGTGACTCAACCACTTCCCTGGGCAGCCTATTCCAATACCACACAACCCTTTCAGTAAAACCTCCCCTGGTGAACCTGCCATCATTTCCCATCATCTTATCATTTGGTGCTTCTGAGAAGAGCACAATCCCCATTTCATTACAACCTCCTTTATGGTAATTGTACACCATGGTAAGGCCTCCCTGAGCCTCCTTTTCTCTAGGCTAAACAACCCCAGCTCCCTCAGACATTGCTCCTAAGACTTGTTCTCTAGACCCTTCACCAGCTTTGTTGCCTTTCTCTGGACATGCTCCAGCACCTCGATGTTATTCATGTAGTGAGAGACCCAAAACTGAACACAGTATTCGAGGTGCAGCCCCACCAGTGCTGAGTAGAGAGGGACAATCGCTTCCACTATTTCTGATACAAGCCAGGATGCTGTGGCCTTCCTGGCCACCTGAGCACACTGCTGGCTCATATTCAGCCAGCTATCAATCAATACCCCCAGGTCCCCTTCCGCCAGGCAGCTTTCCAGCCACTCTGCCCCAAGCCTGCAGCATTGCATGGGATCATTGTGCCCCAAGTGCAGGACCCGGCACTTAGCCTTGCTGAACTTCATACAGTGGTCTCAGCCCATCTATCCAGCCTATCCAGATCCCTCTGCAGAGCCTTCCCACCCTTGAGCAGATCAACACCCTGCAAAGCTACTGAGGGTGCACTTGATCCCCTCATCCAGATCATTGATAAAGATATTGAAGAGAACTGGTCCCAGTACTGAGCCCTGGGGGACACCACTAGTAATCAGCCTCCAGCTGGATTTAACTTCATTTACCATGACTCTTTGGGCCCGGCTACCCAGCCAGTTCTTAACCCAAAAAAGCGTACACCTTACCAAGTCTTCAGTAGCCAGCTTCTTCAGGAGAGTGCTGTGGGAAACAGTGTCAAAAGCCTTACTAAAGTCTAGGTAGACCACATCCACAGCCTTTCGCTCATCCACTGAGTGTGTTACCTTGTCGTAGAAGGAGATCAGGTTCATCAAGCAAGACCTGCCTTTGATAAACTCATGCTGACTGGGCCTGATCATCTGGTTGTCCTCTAAGTGTTACATGATGGCATTCAAGATAATCTGCTCTGTGAGCTTCCCCAGCACCGAGGTCAGACCTGACAGGGTTGTAGTTTCCCAGATCCTCCCTTTGGCCCTTCTTGTAGATGGGCGTCACATTTGCTAGCTGCCAATCGCCTGGGACTTCCCCTGATAGCCAGGACTGCTGGTAAATGATGGAAAGCAACTTGGTCAGCACTTCCATCAGCTCATTTTAGTTATGATCAATGTAACTGATTGGCCTAAAAGGTCTAAAAAGTTTGTTTGTTCTGGTTATTATCATTTTTATTCTGATAAAATTTTCCTTGCAGGCTATAATCAACTAAAGCAGCAACAGGGTCTGTGCTTAACAGCTCCAACAGCAATGATGGTGCTGTCTCCTCTCCCATCATGTCATGGTTTTCAATGATTCCGTAGAACTACAGAAACAGAACTGTCACAGAAACATAAATATAAATTCACTTTGTCAAACTGCCAAAGATTTCACTGCTAGGATATTTTCTTGTTAAAGCCAGTTAGGTATTAAATGTCCTAATCAATGGAACACTTTCTACTTTCTATAGGGAAGCTACAGGAAGATGTTAGAAATGTTCCTTATATGCAGATGATTATTTTTTTTTTCTGTAGTACATTTTACCTGTACTGCCTCAGAGGGAACTATAATGAGGGGAGGGAAGGGGAGGGGAAGGAAGGGGAGGGGAGGGGAGGGGACGGGATGAATAAAAAATAAAAAGCAAATGATGTGAAGGCAGTCACTCACCACATCCCAAAAGCAGACCAATGCTGAGCCAGTCTCTGAGCAATGGCAACCTTCCCAAATAAAACCCTCCCTTTCATTTTATTGCTGTGCAAGATGTTATATGGCATGGAACATCCCTTTGGTGAGTTTGGGTCATCTTTTCTGGTTGTGTGCTACCTCCTGCATGCCCCTAGTCTACTTAGTGGAAGGGCAGACTTTGAAAAATAGAAAGGCCTTGAAGCTGTGCAAGCGCTGTTCAGCAATAGCTAAAACACTCCTATGCTATCAACAGCGTAGCTACAAATGCAAAACACAGTGCCATATGGACTGCTAGGAAGAGAATTAACTCCATTCCATCCAGACCCAGAACAAAAGGTCACCCAAAAAAGTATACCCTCTACTACGTAAAGAATAAAGTTGGAAACTTCGTATAATGGAGCAGGTAGGGTAAATAGTAAGTGGAGTCTTACTTAGAAAGTTTTCAGGTGCATTGATCAAGAACTTCAGCAAATGTGAGAAAAAATGAAACTTGCTGTATATATGTTTATTCTAAATTTTTATTGTCCTGAGGGGCCATCAGGTCAAGCACACGAGAGGGTAATCTCCAAGTATAACAAAACTTATTTAGCCATACTTTACTGGATAATTTTCAAGCAGCTTTAGGGTTGCTTTAAACCTTTGGAGTTACACAAATTACATTAATTGCAGCTGCTTATAAGGACTGAAATCTCTGAATATTTTCAATTTTTCTGCGTTTTGGAAAAGAAAGAGCTTTAGGCTCCAAGAAGAGATTTTATCACTATGTGTTCATGATCAATTCACACTATGAGGACATCCAGAAGCCTTAGCCATGACACCACAGGTAAATGTAAACAGTACTGCAATCAATATTTCAATGTGTAGGCCATAGCTGTTTCAATTTTATAAGCCTGTGCACTACAAGTATCTTTAAATCAGTTAAGCATTTAGCAGAAAGCTGATGTTCCAGTTTTAGTATCAATTCAGTGTTTATGTAGGTTCCATTTACAGGGTACCACAGCAGTTGAGTTCTGTACAAACCAAAGTTTATGTACTGATGCAAACATCTGGGAGAACTCCAAGGTATATGTCTTAAGAATGTATCTAAGAAGATTCTACAAGCAGATAAAGAAAGAGCTGTAAGTCTGGCTAATGGATAGGATATCTTAGGAATAATACTGTGACCTAATTTGTTAATTAAAAAAAAAAAAAAAGAGTCAAAAGTATTATTAAGATAAGACTCAATTCCTGGCATCAAGCAATAGATCCATACAGAGCCATGATCCATAGAGCCATAGATCCATATCATACAGCCGTGATATTTGTCATTGCAGTGACAATGTAGACTCCTGAAACAAAACAGAGTAATTTTCCTATATTAAATCAGAAATGCTAGGTAGTAGTCACATAATTAAGCCACCAAGTTAGGCTTCTTCATTATTATCAGTTGTAAGAGATAAGCTTTTCTGAAACACAAGCAGTAAAGCAAAGAACAAGAAACCTTTGGAGCTCCTAATTATTCTGTGAAGGAGTTAGCTCTCTTCATTAAGTATGTCTGATTTACATTGACTAAGTTAAATGCTGAAGTTAGTTGATTTAAACACTCCCACTTGATCAGTTCAGAACAGAATTCACAACAGGATTGCACTAAACTATCTAACCGGATGTCCATGAGAGGTTTTAGCTTAAATACTAGTGCTCTTGAGACCTGATCCCCAGAACTTTGAGCTCATCTCTGTCAGAGAAAGATTCTGTGCTGACATCTTCTGCTGAGGTGAGGTTTCTTTTGAAAATTTGGACAACGGTTAATTGAGGCAATACTCTAGACAACATTCTCTCAACACAGGGGAGTTCAATTTAGAGTAATCGTCAACATGAGACAAAATTACACATCTTGTGTCAGAAAAGTGCCCTAGTCAGCTGGATGTTGCCTTTTCAGGGGCACTCTTCTTGCAGGAACTATAACACTTTGCAAAAAGAATGAATAGGATTCATGGGTGCATGTTCTCTTACTTAAAAGTAATTATAAGGAAGAAATATAATCTGTGCAAGTCACTTAGTTCTTCCAACAGCATTAGCAACACATGGATGTTGTATCATAAAAATAATACAAATAGTCCTTAAAGGCTGTGTGGATTCTGTTTTTGTATGTCTTTCACTGTTGACAGCCTTTCACGTAAGTGTTTTAGAAACGATTGCACATACATGCTTTGGCATTCTTTTCCCTATGGCTGTATCAGCAGAACCAAATCCAGCTCCTGGGCCTTTTGATACATAGATTAACTCATTTCACCATCACCCTTTCTGGGGCATGAATGAACAGTTTTGCCTACTCATGCCAGCCAAAGCTGAGACACGGTCCATTCAGCTAGTAGTGACAACCCTCAGACAACAAGCTTGCACCTGCTATGATTCTTAACTTAAAGGATGGCTCTGTTTCAGTGCATTTTTTTTTCCAAGTGTTGCCGTGGGGAGCTGTGGCTTCAATGAAATCATTGTTTCCATCATTAACTGCTTGAATAATTCATTGCTTAGCAGAAAACAACCCTTTTTGCTTTCTGCTTTTTTACCCTTGTATGTACACTTCAAAAATAAGTAAATGAGTAATGCAGTGACTATTTTGAGAAAGACTTTGCTTACCCAGAAAAAAAAAAAAAAAAAAAAAAAAAGGACAAGCAGGAGTTTAAGAGAAAATAAATTTTGTCTTTTCAATATTATGCACGCACCCTGAAGTATGTTTCAAAGTAACTGCTTTGACTGCAAATAAATACAGCTACCAATAACAGAGCTGAATCTTTAATGCATAATTATGATCATAATTAGTAAGTAATTAATTTGTGAATAATGTCACAATTTCATTATAAAAATAGAAAGAAATATTCTAAGCTTGAGAAGTTGAAGATACAGATTAATATCAGAACTAGAACTGCCACAGAGATAAACTGTGTTCCTAGCTTGCACTAGTAAACAGTAGGGGTGTAATAGAGGAAATCATTCAGTTCAGCATCTGCTTCATCTATTTCCTTTGATTTATGAATCATATGTTGTGGGAATTGTTCAGTATCTAACCAAATATGTATATTTCCTAAATCCACCCTTAGGCTATTTCAAGGTTTCCAAATTATATTCTGAAGTGACATTTACATCTTCTTTTTCTTTGATTCCATTTTGTTTTAAGTATTTTTTGGTAATAAATTTAAATGATAGGAATTCCATCAACTCAGTAATGCATCCGACCTTACGGATAATAGGATAATTGACAAGATCTAACTACTGCTAAGACATAATATAGATAAGATAAGGTAAGATAAGGTAAGATAAGGTAAGGTAAGGTAAGGTAAGGTAAGATAAGATAAGATAAGATAAGATAAGATAAGATAAGATAAGATAAGATACATCTTATTTCATATGATAGTAAAATATACTGATGGTCTAATTGTTTTTAACTTGGAGCAGAGCTGGTATTTAATCAGTTAGCATAGTTTCCTATATCATTCTAGAAACTTGTTAGCAACAGCTTGTGTAAGCTAAAAAGACAAAAAAAAAAAAAAGATTCTTTTACATGCCTCTCCACAATATGAACTGATAAAAATTAAAAACATGAACTGATAAAAATTAAAGTATGTTTCCTGTGAATAAAGCCAGTGCAGAATATGTAACATAGTATAATGTATGCAACATAGTAGTAAATAAATGGAAATGCAGAGAGAATAATAATAAAAGAATAAAAATAAGTTGAACCAATGTAACCAAATTTTAGTCAGCATGGTTGTATGCAAGGAGGGAATCTGAGGATTATAATGGCTACCTATAAACCTGTAAGAGGTTAAACTGCTGTTCTGAGGCTAAAAGTACTGAAGCTGTCATACAGGAATCATAGAACAAGATTCTGATTCTTTCTTTAGACAGTAGGATTTTTACAATTGCTTTCAGAGGGCCCAAGATTTCAGTCAATGCATTTGCAAGTATATGTGTGTATAAATAAATGTAAATATATTCACACAAGAGAACATGTAAGAAACTGAATGCAAGGTAATAAAGAATATATTGTTAATACTAATACATTAACAGTCCTTGGGCGATGAAAACTAAGATTAACTATGGGAATGAGTTGAGAGAATTGGGGTCCAACACATTTTTGTAAGATTCATTTTAATGGAGTTCTTGTATTACTAATGCAAGTAAAAGTGCCAAACAGAGTTTTTAATAGAGCTTCTGCATAAATTATGCTTGTTTGATATTCATAAAAATCTCTTTCTCTCCATACATAAGCAGGAATGTCTCCTTTATAGATCCCAGAAGCATAAAACTACTGAAAGTGGGGGTAAAGTGAGATAACAAATGGTGAAAAAATACCTTCAAAAAGAGGTTCAGTTTTAAGGCACTGGAAACTTCCATAACATTGTTTGTACATGATGTGGAATTTTTCATTTTACTTTTTTTACAATTGTTTTCAGAAATCTGCACAGCATTTCCTTTGCTTCAAGTAACTTTCAAAATGACCAAAATGATTCAGACTCAAGGGGATAGATCATCTAATTTGCTATACCCACTTGGCACTATCCAACACATTGTAGCAGACTATAATTTAGTTTGGAATTTGGAAAAACTGCATTATTTTTCTGTGACAGAGCAAATAACAGGCATATTAAGATAATTTTGAAAAAAAAAATCCTATAGCACAATGTCAAGAAAAAAAAATCAAAAAGGAGAATAAATAAATATTTGCACAAGGGCAGGTAAGTATGTGTGTATTTTAATAGACATATATGTGCAAGTGTACAATCCTTTTTAAAAGATTATTCTTAGCCTAGAATGTTAAGAGTTTGTAATAATTTTTAAAATACTATATTTTCTATATTTTTTTTCTTTTTGTCGTCTATTGCAAAACATCTATAAATATTTCTTAAGAGGGAACTTTTAATGCCATGTCTCAAGTTTTAAATACCTCAGGAAACACAGCATTTCATTTTGGAAGTCTGTTGATGCTTTGTTTAACGGACCCTCATAGCTGGAACCCTGAGATCTATCACAAGTGAAATTAAAGATTAGTCATAGTAATAACAAACTTGCTAACACAGTGATGCTAGTGATGCACTAAGATATGTGGTTAAAGTTTTAATTATGGTAGTCATTATTTGGATGAATTACAAATCCTAAGATCATCCTTATTGACAAATCCTTTCCTTTTGTGCTTTTAAAAGGCTATGGCAGTGCGATGCACTGTCTCTGCTGCTTTAAGATTCTGCCCTGCCACAACATAATTTCAATTTTAATATGCTTCTTCTACTTTTCTCAGTGCACTTGCTAAAGTGTGGAAGTACTGCATTAAAAATAAAATGCTCTGTATGGTAGACGAGAGACATGAGGGACTAGAAAGGGAGAAGAAGAATTAGAAGGGTTTTGGTCGCATACTCAGCATTAGGAGACTCTACCTTTCTTAATTTATTGTGACTTGCTTGGTAAAGCTGGGGAGAGTTTCCTATGCCTTTAATGAATGTCAGTCTGCGTGCCCAGTTTCCTTTGGTGTGTTTATTCAGATTAGAGTTTCTTTCATGCAGGGGCTGTCGCATAGTGTCCTTGGACCGTGCCTGGCACTTTCATCCAAGTGCTTAAACACACTCCCAGGCTCCACAGTGAAACAAAACATGACGGGCGGCAACAGTGCTGCCAGGACATATCAACAGTGTATTTTTAAGGTCTCATACAAGGAATAGGTTTTGAAAGGTATTTATTAAAGGAAATGTCATGTGGTATTATTTTTCCATTGCCAGGAACTTGTCACCAGTGCAGGGCCTAGGGAGCAGGTGAATATTATGCAGTCTGTTTGTCCCCAAGCATGGACAAAACTAACCTTGGTCATCACTACCTAGCAAACAGTAGGCCTTTTTCTATACTCATTATTTACTGGGCCAGGGAAAAACATAACTTTAAACAATAGTGAGTAACTGTCAAACTGCAACTGGGAACCAATTTAAAAAAAAAAAAAAAAAAAAAAAAGGGAGCCAGGAGAGGCCAGGGCAGGGGCCTCCCCCCACAGTCAGAAGCTCCCTCAGAGTCCTGGCCCTCGGCCTCAGCCCTGCCCTGGCTGCCTGGCCTGCTGCAGCACCTGCCTCATCGCCACCACACCTGGACATGTATCATCAGGCAGCAGTGACAATATATTCGTTTTGTGAGCAGTACTAATGTCCTAATAGCCACCTGATGTGACAAAAAGCGACTATAAGCAGCATCAATGGGGCCGCCAAAGAGAGAAGGGGCCTCTCCATGGCACAGAGAGTGGCAGTGCTCTGGGGAGTTGCCCTGCTCTTTTCCCAAGCTCTGGGATTGTCATTCAGCATCGGCTGCCCTCCACCAGGTCCTTGTGGGTTAATACACTGTTTCCATTCATGCTAACATTAAGATGTTTTGACCCAGGAGGAGAGGAGACTCCTGTACAAGTGGCAGAACAATCAGAGATGGGGTTGTCTTTGTTATTCCTACATGATTGTTTGTTTGGAGCTGGAGTGTTCTGCAGAAGGAAGAAAAAGTGCCAAAACTGCAAACAGAAACTGTTTTGCTGCTCACCCTCTTTCTGCGTAATTTTTCATGCCAAGTCCTTGCTGCTTATTTTCTACTTAATTTCTCCATGAAAAAAAAAAAAAATATATATATATATATATGTAATAAAATAAATAAAAAGATACACAGTACACACTCTCAGGAGTATTTTAGAAAAAGTCAGCTTGATAGTATTTAATGCAATGGATTTCTAGGAGTGTCTCATTCGAAAGAGCAATACTAATTTTATATTAAAAATTAATTTACTGATGTTTGACTTAAAATTCAGGGTAAATACATTTTCAGATTTTTCCCTTGAGGCATGGGAGAAGTTAAAACGTTACCGAGCAAATTTGGTATGATCCTACTTACTGCCTTCTACTTACTATAGCCTGAAGTTTGAGTTGTTATGAAATTATTATGTGGTTTTCAATTATCAGTGCCATCTCTCTCTCTCCCTCTCTCTCTCTCTCTTTTTTCTTTCTTTCTTTCTTTTTTTTTTTTTTCTTCTTGCTAACTGAAAGCTCACTTTCAGCTTTATTTTGGGACACTCAAGATGAAAAGATAAAATAAAGAAAACTGAGTGGGTTATTTTAAATGTAGAAAATAGTTGGATTCCTTGTTTTTAGTTATTTATTAGATAGTGACAAATAGTAAGAGTGGGGGAAGCATTTTTAGTTAGGATGGTGTGACCATCAGTTTCCTACACATGGATGTCTGGTACATTTCAGGCAAGCTAGCTTATCCTTCTACACTTGCCGCTCCTCCTCCTGAAAGCCACTGGTCTTCCATAGGTCCTACGTAACATCTGCCAGACAGTATGGATGTCTCAGTTATCCCAATATCTTTGAAATACACTAAGACACAAGTCACAAGTCATAAGTAAGACAAGCAAATTCCATTTTTGGTTTTAATTCTATGAAGAGGAAAAAAGGAAAAGAAGGTTGGATTTATTGAATGTTTATTGAAGTGTATGGTATAATAGTTAAGATCCTTAAAGAAAGTGATCATAAGGAGGATTAGAGAAAATATTTATTATATCTGTATAAAAAAGTCACTCTTGTTGTTGGCACTTACATTTTTATCGTAGTAATGTTTGCCAGTCTCCTAGTTATGAAAACTTTTAAAAGCCAAAGTCTTACTTACATCCCTTTTTACAAGTTGAAAATTATAGTGCAACTTATTTTACAGTGATAAAGCACATTCAACTTCACAAGCTGTTTTAACCATTCTCAATACATTTAAGTTTTGTATAGATTTTGATATTCGTATTGACTTCTCAAGCAGCACTTCATTCTCTACCATAATTGTTGCTGTCTTGTCATTGTCGTAAACCTGGAAAACCCTATGTCCAAAGGACACCTGGTTGTTACCTCTGCAAGTTGCTGCTCTAATCCCCTTTTTCACGTAATATGCTGAAAATGCTTCCTGCAAGAAGTTTCATGTGGCATAAAAGCAACAGTTAATCCCACAAGTATAGTAGTCTGAGCTCACAAAAGACTTTCATTTCTGTGAACTTTCATCTTCAGATTTCGTGGGCTTAGCTCTGTTTTACCATTAACCCGCTCTTCCTTTTGTCTGAGTTTTTATATGCATTCAGGTCAACTCTGTTTTTCCTAAAAGTTTTGACTAAATTCAGAAACTCATTCTCAAACTGCTAGTTACATTCAGGTGGAATTGGTTCATGTCCTTACTGGACATGCTAAACCCAAATTCAGCACAGCAACGTATGGAATTGTTCTAGACTCCATATTCTTGCAATCAGCTTGTAAATGCCCTGGGTACATTTCCTAGCATGCAGTCTCCATTTGCCTGAAAATGCCTTCAGCAGAATCTCACACTGGAAAATCCGTAACTTTTGGTCCGGACCCCACATCCCTAGCCCCCATGTCAGCCCCTGGGGGCTATGCTACCCTGCCCAGGCCCCAGCCACATGGAAGCCCCAGGGCCACCTGCCTCTGCCCCACTGAGGCCGCAGTAGGGCTGGGCTCCAGCTCCCCACAGCCCTGCCTTGCCCACCCATGTCCCCCACCCAGCTGGGCCCACCCACAGGCCCATGGCCTGGCCTTGCCGTGGCCCTAGCCCCAGGCTCTGCCCAGTTATCCCCGGGGCTGCCCCGTTGCCCCCAGTGCCCTGCCCCTAAGTGGGTCACTGGGAGAGGCCCTGCCTGCCATGACCTGCCTGGCCCATTTAGCTCCCTGCCCCAGGGAGCTGCTGGACCCCAACGTGCTCTAACATGTATTTCCTGTACTTTCATTTGTCTAAAGCTGACTTTTCACGAATGTCATGATTTTTTTTTCCACCTTTTATATTTATCTTCATATTTATTTGTGGCCACAGGCTCTCCTTTTATTTTTTTGATTCCCCTGTAAAACACAGCATCCTCGGAAGTAAACATAAATGTTACTATGTTTTAAAATTCAGTATCAACTTTTTCTTTCCAATCAGCTACAACAAACCTAAAAAATTCCATTTTATCCTTAACTTTCTAGATCATACTGCTTCTAAATAGGAATTAATTCCATATTATTATTCACAATTCAACTCAGCTTTCCCTGTGTACTGTGATTTCTTTCTCACATTTTACAGAATCTTCATAGGTAATATTTATCTGCACACTAGTGTTCAAACATTTGTATATGACTTTAGTGGTCTCCAAAGAAAGGTCCATTGGTTTTGCTTTTGCTGATAAGTCTACAGAGCATTTCTCTTGATCACTTTTCCCTCTTTTCTCATGCAATTCATCAGAATGAATTGCTTTTCCTTCCACTGCCGTGATTATCAGATCTTTCAAAGGAGGTATGTTTATGTCGTTGTTTCAGTGCTTTCCAAATGCTCCTTGCATTTCTGCAAAGTTTTAATAGATCATGACCTTTTTTTTTCTCTGTACATTTTTGCACTTTGCAGAGTATTTTGACTTACTTTGTGCCTTTTCTTCTCTTGTGGATCAGTCTAAATTCAGTAACACATCTTCCAAGCAATTATTTTCTGACCTGGTTTCTGGCCTTCTGTTTCTGGCCAGAAAAGAAAGGACTATGAGAGTGTTCCCACTCTGATAAACAAGAAGGGAGAACTGGTAATGTCAGACATGGAGAAGGCTGAGGTACTCAACAAATTTTTTGCCTCAATCTTCACTGCCACTTAGGCTTCCCATGTCTCTCGGGCCCCTGAACCTCTAGGTGAGGGATGGGAGAACAAAGTCCCTTCCACTGTAAGCGAAGAGGAGGTTCAAAGTCACCTGATGAAACTGAACAGGTACAAGTTTATGGGGCCCACTGACATGCATCCCAGAGTCCTGAGGGAAGTGGATGATGGAGTTGCCAAGCCACTTTCCATCACATTTGAAAAATCATGGCAATCAGGTGAAGTCTTCCGGTGACTGGAAAAATGGAAAATTCACTCCTATTTTTACAAAGGGTAGAAGGGAGTACCTGGGGAACTACAGACCAGGGAGCCTCTGTGCCTGTCAAGATCATGGACCAGATCCACCTGGAAGCAACTTTAAGGCACATGCAACACAAGGATGTGATCTGATACAGCCATCATGGCTTCACCAAGGGCAAATTGTGCTTGACCAACCTGGTGGCCTTCTGTGATGGAGTGACTGCATCAGTTGATAAGGGGAGACCAACTGATATCATCTGCCTGGACTTTTTTGTAAGATCTTTGACACAGTCCCACGTGACATCCTGGTCGACAGATTGGAGAGATATGGATCTGAAGGGTGGACCATTCAGTGGATAAGGAATTGGCTTGAAGGTCTCACCCAGAGAGTTTTGGTTGGTGGCTCTATGTCCAGGTGGAGGCTGGTAACAATTAGTGTCCCTCAGGGGTCTGTCTACTGTTTAATATCTCTATCAATGACATAGACAATGGGATCGAGTGCACCCTCAGCAAGTTTGCAGATTACACTAATCTGAGAGGTGCAGTTGATACAACAGAAGGAAGGGATGCCATCCAAAGGGACCTGGACAAGCTTGAGAAGCGGGCCCATGTGAACCTAATGAGGTTCAACAAGGTGCTGCACCTGGGTCAGGGCAATCCCAGACATGAGGACAGACTGGGAGAAGAACTCATTGAGAGCAGCCCTGCAGAGAAAGACTTGGTAGTTCTAAGAGATCAAAAGCTTGACATGAGCTAGCAGTGCAAGCTTGCAGCCCAGAAGGCCAACTACATCCTGGGCTGCATCAAAAGAGGGGTGTTCAGCAGGTCGAGGGAGGTGATTGTCTCCCTCTACTCTGCCCTTTTGAGGCCCAATTTGGAGTGCTGCGTCCAGGTCTGGTGTCCCTAGCACAAGAAGGATGTTGATCTTCTAGAGTGGGTCCAGAGGAGGGCCACAAAGATGATCTGAGGACTGGAGCACATCTTCTGTGAAGAAAGACTGAGAGAGATGGCGATGTTCAGCCTGAAGAAGGGAAGGCTCAGGGATGACCTTATTGCAACTTTTCATAAACTTTTCACTTTTGATAAACTGCTTATGACACTGCAGATTCTCCCAATACAGAAAATTTAAATAATCAAGTTAGAACATTCAGCTGTGAATTTTCTTTAATCAGTTCACTCTTCTGCTAAAGAGATGTACAAAATTCTAGCCTAGTGTCTCCAGTAAGGAATGTAAAAGCATTTTGTAGGCAACTAGTGTTATGGTTTATCTGTTGTATTGCTGTGATTGATTTTGACTATATAGTTCAGTGATTGCTGGTTAATTACATGTTATTAGTAAATCAATAAATGGCTTTCAACCTGACTTGGTTTAAACAACATGCACAAAGCAGTATTTTCCCTGTGACACCCAACCACCCACAAGTGTTGAATTAGAATTGTTGCCTATTCTGTTCAGTACTTTTTATAGACCTGCTCTGCATGACTTTGTCTTACTTTTTTAACCTAATAGTACTATCTTCTGTAGCAGCCAGTTACTGATCCAAAGCTACTCATTACTCTAAAACAAAACAAAACAAAAAAAACCACCCTTCCTCTTAACTGATTTAAATCAATTGCTCAGCAATTTTATTGAGATTTGCTGACAGCTCTGTACTCTCGTTGTCCATTGCACTCCTGATTTTGTCAGCCTCAGTCATATCTCCACTCAGCCTTCTCATTCACTGATTGAAGAATCTGAATCTTTTCAGTGTCTTCTTGTATGGCAACTGCTTTGTCCCGTTTCATAATTTCAGTTGCCCTCTCTACCTTCTCCAGCCCTACTTACTGTGTTTTGTTAAACTCACGCCAAAAATACATGTAAATATGAAATATAAGGTTCAGTTGGCAGGTAAATTTTGTGCTTTATTTTATGCAGTGAATCAACTTGGAAAGTATCTTTCCCTTATCTAAGACAGAAACACGTGTTCTCCTCTTGCTTGAGTTAATAAATGCTAAGTGAGTATGTGGAAGAAAATTAGAGGATTTGAGGGAAGAAAAAAAAAATGACCAGAAGCGCTATCTGTAAATAGAAAACAAGAAGTATGCAAAATGATAAAAGTCTGGAATTATAATTGTGTAAATACTCTCACCTTCAACTCTTAGAAGTTTCATAACTGTGTTGTTTATTTTAGAAGTTGTAAATTGATTTTTGTTTGTATTATGTTAGCCTAATTTGATTTATGTATAATTTCAAGATGACTAGCTAATAACTGGTGTCTTTGCGATTGTGATACTTAAAAATCATGTTTCTAGCACGTGCCCTGTGCTCCAATCTATTTTTCTAAGTTCTTGAAGGTGACAGGCTGTGCATCAGTGAGCCCGCTTTTTTAAATCTTCAAGTAAAGAACAGGCAGAAAATGATGAGTAGCAACTAGGAAAGTTCTCTGGGATGAAGCAAAGTAGTAAGGAAAATAAAACAGCTCCAAGGGTCATGATAAAAAGCTGTGTAAAAAAAGCTGTTTTGAATAAGATTTGCAGATTGAAAGGAACATTTTTGCTTGATGCCATTTGGTTCAGCCTGAAAAGAAGAATCCAAATCAGTGGAAGGTGTTCCTTCTTCTCATTATTGTAGTTTCCTGTAGATGGGAGAGTTCTGTATGAGCAACAGTATCAAAATCATGGATGAAAATGGATGCATTTCTGTTTTCAGTTAACAACAAACAGAACATACAAGAAAAATTAGCCCTGCTTTCATGCTTTGAACTGAAGACTGACTGAGAGAATATTTAGACACTTACTGCTAAGCGTTGCTTCTGGAAATTGCCTCTGTAGTAGATACTGAAATTGCTTGATTACTGGATGGTAATTCCAAACACAGTTCTCCAGCCATGACTTCTTTTATTGGATAGCCTATGGCACGTTTTAATAGTCTTTTAATAGGATTCCCAGGTACACAAAAGCAATATTGAGGGTGATAGGCAGTGACTTGCCTGCAACTTTTGATTCTATACTTCTTTGTGTTATGAAAAAGTTGTGACTTTTTCTTGGCTCTTCTTGTCTTGTTTATTTATTTATTTATGGACATGATCAGGACCATCTCAACTGTTTAGGAAAATTGGAAAACAAGAGGGGTAAATTATGCATACCGAGAGTAGCTGTCACATTTTGTGACAATTTATTATAAGATCTTGCCATTTCAATTTTGGTGGGTTGTCAGAAGTGGTTAGACAATGTTACAAGCCCAAACTCAATTACAGAAGGAATTTATGTAAAAAAGCAATTCTATTTTCTTTGCCAATGCTGTTGGCCACCAGCCAAACATTTTTCCTTTCACCTTTACCACAGAAGTATCACAGTACCTCTCCTGATCATCATCTTAGCATTGCTTTATTCTGGCGGAAGGCAGTTCTCTTTTGTATTTGAGGATGTGTCACTAACTCTGCAACGTTTGTCATCTGGAAAATGTTTGTCATTTGGAAAATCTTTGAAGATATAATTTTGCTGTCTGTGACAGCAGATAGAAGCTCTTTTTGACTTCTGAATAAGAGAGAAAGAGCCTGGAATATTCCTCAGGCTTACAAACCACCTTCTAATGAATCAAATACTTTTGAAGCCACAGTGGTCAAATTATTTTTCATATGTAGTGTATTTGCCTAATTAAATCCAGGCTTAATTAAATATTGGGCTATATTTTGCTGTGTTGGACACATTGCTGGTCTCAGTTTTATAAAGGATTTGAGCTCAATTAAGTATAGAATGCCTGACAACTGATAATGCCTATAAGATTATTGAGCTTATTTAGATTTTGTTGCTGGCAGCCTGATTTACAATGTCTGCCAAAAGAAAATCTTACGATCTTCTGAAATTGAGTAGCTGGTTTTTGAAAGTTCAGCATATTAGATCTTTAGAAAAGCTAACAAGGTTAAAAAGTAATAAAAAGAATAGTATTTTGTTACCTGGTCTTCTTTCATTAAACTGACTGATTTCATGCTAAAGACTTAAAAGTCATCTTTCCTTAAATAATTTGTGCACATGTAGCTATACTTTTAAGTTCAGCTTTAGTTAATATGATTGAAAAGTATGTGGGTATATTAAAGTGAATGTACTGAAAAATGCTTAATCAATTCTGTTTCTTTTCTTCCTCCAAAAGATAGGTATCATTTTACTAAGGTACATATTCTATCATGTTGACTATTTGTTGATTTAAAACTTGACTGGATATTCTCTGCACAGTGATAGATAGACAACCTCAAAGATTTCTCTTTGTGAGTACATTTTTGTCACTAAATATTCATATACACTTCCTGATTTATTGAATGTCAATGGTTAGCATTTCATCAAGCATACTTTTTATGAAAGTATGTCCTGTGAAAATGTGTGTACTTTAGCTAAAAATACATTGCACTTTTATGATGATTACGATTGCTCTTGCAATGACATCAAAGTGCTTTACAAACATGAATTAAAGTTTACAAAACCTTTGTAGAACTGTTATGAATTATTATACATATCTTTAAAGTGATTAGTCTGAAGGACAAAGAGTGTAAGTTATTTGTCTAAGTTCAAGCGGGGTATCAATACAAATGACAGTCAAATCATCACTCAAGCATAATTAGTAGATCACCGTCCTTGAGTTCTCTTTATCAGAATGAAATACAATTCTGTTCTGAAAAGTGACTCCATAAAAACAAGTGCCATATTTATGAATCACTGCTTCTATGAATATTGATACGAAAATATTGCTGTAATAATAATTAATTGCTGACATTGAAAAACAAACAAACAAACACTTTTAAAAGCTTGCCTCTACAATGAAATAAAATTGAAATTAATATCATGGTTAACGACAATTTATTTATTTATTTATTTGTTTATTTATTTATTTGTTTGTTTATTTATTTTGGTAGAGAGAACCATCTAAATGGGATGTCATGTATTCCAGCATTATGACTGAGCAGAACTTTCAACCTATTTTGCTATGAAGCTGAGTCAATTGAAACATACTATATCAAACTCAAGAGACTATAAAATATAATAAACAAAATCTGTAAAAAGATAAAAATGAAATGCATCTCCTCTTAAAGCAAAAGATTAAGTACAGCTGTTATTAAAGCAAATAAAGAATGTACCCTTCACAGGAGCTCTTCTGTCAAACTCTTTATCCATCCAGTCCTTATGAATTCAATCCATTAGGCAGAGGAAATATGTCTTTGTTCACTACTGGATCTTCTGAAGAGAAGAACTACTTAGATCCCTGTGAGACTTTCAAGGAGACCTCTGAAAGGAGGATGTTTACCACCTTCCAAGTTTTTATTGCTACAGGAGAGGAAAAATGGTCATTTTACTGTTAGCCCACTTGCCTATTTATGCTGTGTCATGTAGGTATGTTATGAATATCTTGGTTTATTCTGTCATTCTGTCTTCTATTGTAACAATACGGAAGGCAAAGACTAAAACTCTTCTCTTTTGTGGTGAGCAATTTGCCGGTGGAACATTATTCCATGAACCTGGAGTCTAAGTTGCAGGGGAACCTTTGAAATCTTATTTTTTGAACTACAGAATCACAGAGTCATAGAATGGTCTATTCAGTATGAAAAAAAAAAAAAAAGCACAAAAAATGGCATCTCTTTGAAACCATTAGCACTTACAAGTTTCTCTCTTAAAAATAAATAAATAAATAAACACTCTATTCCAGATTTTTTTTTAAACATAAAATATACTAATGCTAGATACCCCATGAAATGGAGTACAGTTCTTCTGAATCATTAACAATATTATGCCAATATGTGAAACTGTGAACTCAAATCTGAAAAGGGCTAATTAGTTCCCTATTATTATATAAGTTCTTATCAGTGATTATCCATGCTTCTGTTTAACATTTTTTCTTGTTTTGATTGGCAATGGAAATATGATAGCAGATGAATATTGCTTTATTTACATAAATATGCTGAATGAGTATAGTGTTTGAGTATATTTAGTCATGCTAGGAAACCTCTCCATTTAACTTATAAAGAATAATGGTTTTTGCTTGCTATTCACATTTTCCATTATTTCTTGGCTCACATCTGCCTGTGATTCAGCCTAGCAAATACAGCAGCATCTCCTGTACTCAGTAAAAGATCAATTAAATCTTTTTAAGGCATTTGTAACAATTTGAAATCAAAGTAAACATTGTTCTGCTTATATGTGAAAACAGTTTCATGGTAGTGAAGCTACCAGTAGGATTTTTTATTTATTTTATTTTATTTTATTTTATTATTTTATTTTATTTTTATTTTTTCATCATTTTTCATCTCGTAAGGCTTGCTCTCCATCCTGTCAGGTCCTTGACCTTACAAACACAAAGTAGGACAATGAAGCAATACTTCTGCAACATTATCCACAGTAGTGTAAGACAGAATTAAAGAGTGCTTAAATAAATGTATATACATAAGTCAGTAGAACCAGGTAGGATGCACCCAGAACTGAAGAACATCATTGCTTGGCTACCACTGTCTTCTAAAAGTCAGAGCAACTGGAGGAGGTTTCTGATGACTTGGAAACTGTTATACATATCTTCAAGAAATGCAAGATGGAGCATCTGTGGCAACTACAAGCCAGACAACTGTTTCTCAGTCCTTAGGAGTGTTGTGGAGGAAATTCTCCTGGAAGCTATTTGTAGTCATGTGATGGACACGAAGATGATTCAGAACAGTCAGCATGAATTTACCAATGGCAAATCATCAGCTCTTTTGTATGACAAGATGGTCGGCTCTGTGGGTAAGAGGAGAGCAGCTGATATATGGAAAGCCTTTAGTAACCCACTGATAGTCTCCTATAACATTCTTTTCATCAAATTGGTGAGATATGAACTGGAGAAGTGGATGATGAGGTGTGTAGAAAACTTGTCAGGACCTGTGCTGTCAAAAGATTGTGGTCAGCAGTACAAAGTCCAGCTGGTGGCTAGTAGCTAGTAATGTCCATTGGGAATCAGTGCATCAGTACTAATACTGTGTTCATGTTTTTTATTAATGACCTGGACATAGAGATAGAACACATTCTGCACTGTGAACAATAACAATAACAAATCGGGGAGATTAGTCAATTTACTGGAGGACAAGGCTGTTATTCAGAGGGACCTAAACAGGCTCAAGAAATGGACTGACAAGAACATCGAGGAATTTAGCAAGGGAAAGCATGAGGCCCTGCATCTAGGTTGGAATAACCCCATCCAACAGTACAGTCTAGCAGTTGACTGGCTAGAAAGCACCTTTGCAGAGAAGATCTCTTTGCAGAGATTTGCAGTCTCTTGTTGACAATAAGTTGAGCAGCGTTCTTTGGTGGTGAAATCTAACTGCACATCAGTTTGCCCTCTGAATACCATAGCCACCAGGTAAAGAAAGGTGATTCTTTCTCTCTGTTTGGTTCATGTGAGACAGAATGTGGAGTAGTCTCCATCTTGAGGCTTCCCAGTACAATTACGACATTGAGCAAATCCCACTTGAGTTCCACCAAGATGGTCTTTGGACTAGAAAATATGACGCATGAGAATTCTGAGATAGATGGATTTGTTCAGCCTTGAGAAGAGAAAGGTGAGATGAGACATTATTATTGTCTACAAATATCTAAAGGGAGAGTGTAGAAACAAATTATTCTTGGAGATGCACAGTGATAGGAAGAGTCAACACACATAAGTTGCAATATGGGAAATTCCATTTAGATATAATGAAAGACTTTTCCATTCTGAAGGTAGTCAAACATGGGAACAGGGACTCAGAGAGTTTGTGGAGTCTCCAGTTATTGAAATCTGGCTGGACACAACACTGAGCAATCTGTTGTAGTTGGCCCAGCTTTGAGCAGAGGCTTGGACTAAAAGATCTTCAGGGTCTCTTCCAATGTTGCAGTTCTATGATTGTGCAATTCTACTTATGTACAAAGACATACTTACTGTTATGTGTTTAAGACACTTTGGTCCTTAGGTGACATTTTATTCTTTGGGAATTACTCATCAGCTACCTAGTATGGACAATTATTATACCTAATTCTGTAGGACTCTGATCTGAAGAAGAAAGTTAAATGTTACAGAAAATGTGTAGCTCCTTTTCATGAAAGCCAAAGAAACTTATCCATGACTACTGTCTAGAAAGACACATTGTAATGAAGATGTAAAGTCAGCCTCATCCTGTGAATGGTATGTGTTTAAATAATATAAGGAACGTGAGGGGAAATAGAGTAAAACATGTTAAAGAGAGTTTTCCTTGTGTTAGCAATAATAAATATATTTGTTTTGTTATCATTATGTACTTGGAACAAGAGGAGTCTACCTGATAAAAAAACTTCTGTGGTATGTTTTCAAGAGCTAGCTGTTGCCTGCTAATGAAAATGTAATTTCACCTTGATTAAAGGTATTCTAGAAATCCATGTTTTGATATTTAAACCAAAAATGTAAGCCTTATATAGTTTTCATTTCTTGCCTGTCTAGAATCTTACAAGATGTCCAAATACAAAATTAAAATAGGAGGAGAGGAAGGATTTATTTTTTTTTCCCAGAATTTACTGGGGAAAAGAATTGGAAAAGGGGTAGGTTTTTATCAATTACATCTGAAACATATGCTTTTATGAAGTTTAAATAGACCTCTGATTAATTATTTAAAACCTCAGATCTAGCCTTGTAAACCATTCTCGGGTGATAAAATACAGTCATCTTCTAATTTCAATTCAGCCTTTTGATAGGTTATTTGAGCAGATTCAAGAGCTAGATCGAATTTCCTTTGAGAAAAGTCTTGGTCGTTCATCTGTTGATATTTTTCCAGGGAAAGAGCAGTTAAGTTCAATAAAGAAAATTAACTGGGATAATTTCTTACTATCTTGAGAGGTCAGGAGAGCGATACTACAGTTGTCTTCCTTGTGCCTCAGGATAAGAAAATGACCAAGCAACAGTTTATTTTCCTTGGTTTCCACAGGCGAAATCTGACTTGCTGATACCAGGATGCACCACCTGTCACCAACATTGTCTGTTGTCTTTGTTTGTTTGTTTGCTTGTTTTTGCAAGGGGTCCCATGCTGATGGTGTCAGTACAGTATTTAAACATTTCTTTAATCTTAAAAAAAATATTTGTGGGCATCTGTATATGTCTTTGTGTTTTTTCTTCCCTTTTTAAGATCTTTATTTCCTTTTTTAGTACTAATGTGAGGTTGCTCAGTGACTAAGTTTTAAATCTTTATGAAATATATATGAATGTTGAAAAAGCGATAGCATATACAGCAATGATACTGCAGAGAACATGGCATTAGTTATATGCAAGTACTGTAAGCTTTCAATTCCTCTGAATTTTACTCCTCTGTACACCAAAATTTTTGAAATATCATCTTTTTAGGTTATAAATCCTATTTCTTATTAGTTTATAGATGACTCTACATAATGTTTAATTAACTCCCTTTTGTCATGCATTTGCCTACTATCCTTGTGTGGCAGAAGAGTCACAGGATGACTAAGCCATGTTTCAGAATGCCAATTTAGTTTAAGTGCTCAGTTAAAAAGAATACATTAAAAAAAAAAAAAAGTAAAAACAAACTACATTCAGCCTTGTACTGGGGCATAATTCTTTTCTGAATAGATCACTTTGCCTTACAAAAATAACAGTGAAAAATAATTGGACGTTGGACAGCTTTGGGATGTCCATATAAATACATTGAAAGAAATATTTGTCACTGGTGAACTTTTACATCACTTAAGATAGAAGCATGGTATAAGTCATGTTCAATGAAGTCAGAAATATGTCTTTATTCTTTGTCAGACTTCCATCTCTTACATTCAACTCAACCTTTTTTTTTCAAACTCCCAGTACAAAACAGCATGTATCGGATAGTCCTCAGATAAAGATAAGAAACCATCTCACACAGCAGGGATACAGAAGGGAAGTTTAACTGTTTAATGTATTACCTTTTTTTCATTCTTGTACAGAACAAGACTTTCCATTTTTTACACATTGATTTTATGGACAGTGTATGAATAGCTCCTTTTAATGGCATTTCCCATGAGTTGCAGCCTACATTTTCCAAAATGAAAAGTGGTTTGCAATACTTTTGTTTCTGGAAGGCAAATTTTGAGGTAACTGAGAACCTGGTTTTCAAAAAAGGGTTTAACATTTGTCTGCTAAAAATCACAATTCTTTAAAGATTCTCAAGAAGGACAGGTTAGTTCACTTTTGAAAATTGTAAAGGTGAGGTGGTTAGGAACAATTAGCCCTCATTCATGCTGTCAAAGACAAAATTGTTGTCTGGCCCTATACAGTAAAAATGAAAAGCCCTTGCTATAGCATAAATACTGCAAAGACAGTAAGAGAACTGGCTGCAGGGCAAGAGAGAAAATTAATGTATTAAAAATATTAATTATAACAGTTTAATATTATCTGCTCTCCTGTTATGAAGAAGCATAAAAAATAATTTTGCAATGACTATTAATTTAACTCATCTCACCAATGGAAAACATTATGTATTCATTGGAAAATGTGCATCCCACTCATCTTGCTATTTTTATACTGCTGCCTGCCAGCACGTTTGAATACCTTCTCCAAAATCAACAATGTTAATGTCCATTTTAAGATTGTCCCTCCTCTGGAATTACACTGGGTAGGACTCATTTTTACTGTAATTTTAATTTCTGCAAGCTGTTTTGAGAATGAGGAAGTGACACTATATTGAACATCGTACTGGTAGGGAAAAGTGCAAAATCAAAAGTCATGCAACACTCTACTTAGGTTCTTACTTTTTGTAAATGCACTATATATATATAAATTAAGCATTTAAATGAAAGGCAGTAAACAAGCAGCACAAGAAAAATCTGAAGAATTAACATAGTCACATTGCGACACCTTATGTAAAAAAGTGTTCAAAAAACCACAGAAAGTTTTCCTGAAAGTCCTGAAAGTGGAGGTGAAAGCAATGTTATTTGTCTGGAACACTTGAATTGTTACTGAAAGAAGAATCTGGCCCACAGAAGGAAATACAGCAGATGTAATTTTAGCTCCTCAGTTCTATCTGAATAGGCCTGTCAGAATATGACAGTATCTGCTAGGGATTAATAAGTATAAATTGCTTATCCAAATAGAGGAAATTATAAGAAAGCTTTTAAAGATTACTGTAAAGATTTTTACATTTCAGAGGAAATCAGCTGATGCTATGACAGTAGAGTATATTAAGGGACTTGGAAGTAAAATGACAGATTGAACAAACAAGTAATTCTGAACAAGGATAGGGTATTTGGTTGTTCTAATAGTGTTTAATCTTACATCAAATCACCATTAATGTTTGATGAATGCTATATGCCAAACTGATATGAAATTCAGAAGATGTATAGAGTGGGAAAAACTCAAACTGAGGGATGAGAGCAGGTCCTTCTCTGGAGCTAGATATGTTTAGAGTCAGTCATGCTACCAAGATTTATGTCACCTGAACATCTGGTCCATGAAGAAAGGTTATTAATTTTCTTCCTTAAAAAGAGAGAAAATATGCACAATGATTCTTCGGGAAGATTCTTAATGTAATTATAAATGAGTGAGCTAAAAGGAAAAAAAAAATTTCCTTGACTCCTGACACAGGAGCATTGTGGCCTTATTTTGATCAAGAGTTAGAGTTGAGCAAATGAGCATAATGATATGTGACTGATAGGGTAATGAAAATAAAAACTGAGTGTGATGAGCCTTGGTACAGATCAGGAAGTTATAGACTTCCACCATACTTTCTCTTTCTCTTCTGTAATTTTACACTCCTTGCTGCTGGTCTGCTAGACTATTTGACCCTGATGGATTACATTTAGATCAAAATTTCATAAAGAATGTGAAAACATAAAATAATACTGAGAAAATATTAATATTTCTACTGCTTCTGTTGTCATTAAGAGAGTGAAGACACCTGCATCAGTTGAACGCATTATAGTCTCCAAGAGGTATTCAATTTCAGAGTAAGAAAGGCTAAGCTTACTTTGCTTTTTGCAGAAAGAGTGTAGCAGGTGCAGTCTGTATATCGTCCTGGGTTGAAGCAAGGAAATTCTCTATTAGAAGTTCTGCAGCTACATTCTCAAACTCATGAGAGGAGAAACTTTGCTGAGAGGAAGGATTTATTAGCCTAGAGATGGACCTGTGCTCCCATGACAAAAACACCTTGGAAGCATGAGCTCATGACTGTTTGCACTGAGTCATGCAGGCATGTCTTTTTACTGGGTGACATTATTCACTTTTCTAGGGTTTGCATATCACAGTCTTCTAAGTGGAGTGTGCAATTTCTCTCTGTTAGAGGGATGGAGAAGATTGTTGCTTTCCTGGGGATCAAATACATATGCTCACAAGGAGATGTTTTGAAACCAGAGTGTGTTGCATGGAGGACCAAAATGTACTTGCAAGGTTTCACGCATCTCAGAAAGCCACTGACTTGAAAATAAGCCTGTAATCAATGAACTGCCTGAAAGGACATAGGGTAGAATGAAAGTTGCTTAAAAACTTCTTATTTTTATTCAGTTACCTGATCATTTTGATTTTTTTTTTCTGATCATTCTCCAAGTTAAGCATTTTTGTTCATACTTCACTGAAACCTTGGTGCTCCCCACACACTTTTTTTTTTTTGTCCTTTTCTCTCTCTCTTTTTTTTTTTTTTTTAAGTCTTTCTCAAGTCTTTTGGGAACCATATATGCTGTGAATGACTGGAGGTTCCATCACAAATCTCCTCAGAAAAAAAAAAAAAAAAAAGATGGACCAGGATTTAAGCATTTCCAAAGGATGAGGTGGCTTGTGTGGCTTGTGTAAAGCTACAAAGCTTATGAAAAATGGACTGAAAAATCTTGTGTACTGCTCAAGCAACGACTGTGAAGAACCACAGTCAATGGTGCTGTGATGTCATCAGAAGGACTGTTGGTTGGTTGGTTTCTTGTTCCTTTTTTAATTTGGTTGGTTTGTTGTGTTTTGTTGCTGTTGTTTTATTGTTTTTTGTTTGTGTGTTTTGTGTTTTTCTTTTCAAACTTGACTGACAAATATATAACTTGATAAGAGACTGAAACTTGGAAGGCTGAAGGTGTTTTGGGGCAATATCAGTTCAGGATAGCTAAGGTTTCTGATTTTTGCCATTGTATTCCATGTCACCTATGTTTTGAAGCACATTTTTATATACAAAACAGTGCTGTATTTGAGCTATGTCAAACCAAAACTAAATAAAAAAAAATAAAACTGATTGGCTGAACTGCAACACTGCTCTTTTTTGAGTATGTGTAAAGACAACCCTTGAAAGTATCATTGCTAGAGTATGTACAAAACAGCATATAATTAGTCAGAAAATTGTTTGCTATATTTCCACTCCTGGTAAGTGCTAAAAACATCATACAAAGTGATGAGTATCCTCAATTTCCAGTGAATTTAGCAAAGTCAAGAGCATTCTATACCTCTGAGGAGGCACTTTGAACCTTTAAATAACAGACTTCTTAATGAAAAATTTTACTGCTAAAAGTATTGTTAGATACTTTTCATGGTGCATCTTTGGCACAGCCATATAATAAAAAAATAATGATTTTTTAATGAAATGTATATTAAGAGGCATGTTCAGAATATGATCTATTGGTACCAGTATTAATAGGTGTAATGGATGCTAAAAGTAGTTTGCAGAAATGTAGATCTTGTGCTTGGAGAACCGTGTCATTTAGATTTGTTGCTGACTTCTTAAAAGTTAGACTGTAATAAAGACACATATCATGTGTTTGTTGTTGTAAAGATAGGTCATCCTTTGGGAGTTGCATATTCCCAGAAATATTCTATGTTGTCCCATAGACATGTCATGTGTGGGAGAAGCATATACAGTATGTTGCTTCTGTCCTGGCTGGTTTTTCCTCTCTTTACTAGGATTTTTATTTCAGTACTTGGAAACCAAAAACATCTCAAGATATTATAATCTTCAATCAATAGTACTTAAATTAAAAAAAAAAAAAAAAAAGAGAGAGAGAGAGAGGCAAAAGAAGGGCCTTGGAGGTTTGCATTTGTATTTCCCTTAGATTTCGTGTCCTTTAGGGTACATCTTCAGTGAAATTTTGAAGCTTTTTGAGTTGAAGAATTACAAGCATAATTTTTAATATGCAAGCTGATATCTTCATGTGGGTTTTGAACATTTGCCTTAGGATCTTCCAGAAAAACAGCAGCAATCGTGAAACTTATGTTTAAAATCTTATTAAATGGCAAATGTAGATTTTAAGCTCGTCCATAGCATACAGTAGAGCAGACAGGATAACTCTGAAGCTGGCAGGGACCCTGCTAGTTCTGGAACTGCAGATAATATAACTGATGACATTTTTGTGCTTGTCTGACTTCCTGTCAACACACCTACTGATTTTGAGGTTAGATCTGTTACTGGACCAAATTGCACCTTTTCTTTGCACAATGACATATGGGTAAACATTGCCATGAGTAAGTTATATTCTAAATTATCATCTATTACTATAGGACAGATCTCCTTCCTGAGGTGAGGAGAAAATCACTTTCCTCCTTGCTTGATGGGAACTATTATTTTGGCTTCCATTTCCTCTCTCTGAAAATCTTTTGATCTGAAAGCATGTCTTCAAATAGATGTAGTCCTCCTCTGACAAAGTTTTTAAAGAAGTCAGATAGTTGGCTTTGTTGGAATGATTTCAGTTACCTGGTGAACTACCTTTTGGGGTCAGTTGACACTATTTTTAAGAATTTAAAAAAACAGAACACCTTAACATGAGGATATTCAGTTTTCTACAGCAGGCCTTCCTTCTATTTTAGGTTTGATTAAGTAACAAATTTTGGTTTGGAAAAAAAAAAAAAAAGGTTAAATGATTTACATTGTTAAAATAAAACCTTACAAAGCCATTACTATTTTACAGTCTCAGCTAAGACTGCCATGATCTTATAGTGCTTTTGTTTAAATAAGACGTTGATCTCATTAATATTTTTTAAATGCAAAACATAAAGCTTAGAAATAACTAAGTCCAGGATGAATTGGTTTAAATAAGATCTCTGATTATTTCCTCATTAGCTTTGGAGCTTCCAGATCACCAGAAGTTAGGGGATTTGAAAGGGTTTAATTTGTTGCCCATGTGGCTTAGAATACTGTCTATACAATATTTTGGGAAAATAAGACAAAAAATCACACGCTTGCTCTGACTGAGTCCATGTTGAAAGGTAGCTTCATGAAAGGTAGTTAGCATAGCAGCAAACAGAAACTAATAAATGCAAATGAGAAGCAGGCTTAACACTGCTACCTTGAGTTAAGTCCATCACGAACTGAACAGCAAAGCTTCCAACTAATCCTGTGTACAGTCAGATCAAGCTCACATGTCCTTTCCAAAAAGAACACAAGCAATACTGAAATGGTCTTTTGAAAGTAAATGAGATTCACATAGTATTTGTGTAATGTTGGTGCTTAGAATAGGTACGGAGGCAGTAAAAACTAATGAAAAATCTCATGGTTGATTTGTAGGGGATACTAGTGTTAACACCCATATGTAATGAGATTCCATAATAAAAATAAAAAATAAATCATTAAAAAAAAAAAAAAGGAAATACGAGCATTGCATCATATTAACATATTATTGTATTTGGGCACTTGCATTATTTTTGTTTTGTTCATAGCATTTTTAATATAACTGAATTTTGTGAGACTAAAATATGCATTAAATGAATAAGTTGAAATTGTCATAATATTTAGTTTTAAATGGTCCCACATTGCATTATTTTGTATGTATTTCACACTGAAGTAAGCAATTAATAAATCAAGAAAACAGACAAAATTAATACTGGTACTCCAGAAGATGCAGCACCTGATCATCATTTCTGATGTGCTTTCTCCAAATTGCACCTTTCCAATAGAGTAACATTCTATCTCTACTGTCCACAGATATGAAGATAGAAGTAATATATCATCAAGGTTAAAGTTCCAAGAATATTGAAAATGGCTCTCTCTTAATGAAATGGTGCCATGCAGCTCAGACAGTCTGTCACTGGACATCTTCTGGAGCTCAGTGGACATCTTCTGGAGCTCTCCTAGCACTGTATAAGAATTTTGTTGTTGTTGCTTTGTTTTTTTGTTTGTCTGTTTTGTTCTCCAAGAGTGGTATATAGTGCATAGTCTTCTGCCTTTCATTTTAGATAGAGATCTTGAGGTTTCTGATGGATTGATAATGATCTTCTGATAATGTAATGAGAGAAATCAATTTCAATGAAAGTAAAATTCAGTTCAAACTGAGTGCTTTCAGAAGTCAATTAGAAATGCTAAAACAGATGAAAAAGTAAATATAGATATATATCACATAGAATATGTGGATGATCATTATGACACTTACAGAGAAACTAATATTGAATTTCCTTAATTAATTTCCTTTATTTCACTTTAAAATATCAATATCCATTCTACTATAACTACTGCTACTTATTTACTATGTAAATAAAGTGAGGTAGATAGATTTTTTTTTATTATTATTTTTTTATTTTTGCCATCAGCAAAATCAGGGCAAAACATGTTCTAATTAGAATATTATATGTTTGTTCCACCAACTTAATATGATTGATCACAACCAATATTTAAAAAAAAAAAAAAGGGTCAAGGGAGGAACAGATCAAAAAGGAGAGGCTCATGGGAAATAAAGTATGAGGAGGTTTGTATCTTCTGATAGCAGCAAAACTAAAGAAGAATTTCAGGAATTTACATAGCGAGAATTGGCAAGGGATCTTTCCCTTTTGGTTATATGTTAACTCACTATTAATTTCATCCCAACCACCATAGATGCAAGCATCAATTCATGTTTGAAAAACTTTTCACGACAAAGAGTTTAACAAAAGTAAGAAGAATTTCTGTAGCATTAAATATATATATATTGTTATATTTTGTTGTGAAACAACAATAAAAAGACTGTTTAATTTAGATCTAGCTCTGAAATTATTAATATTTTATTTTACCCTCCAGATAACTGTTCTGTACGTTAAGGTGCTTCTTACACAAATGACCTAGACAGTGATCTGCTTCCCTGCACCTCTTAGACATCTGATAAAAACACGCACTAAATTGGGTTACATCATGAATATAAAGTGACAAGAAATCAATCTACATAAAGACAGCCAAAGGGAACACAGTCGTTTTGTCTCATCCAAATATGATAAGGAATACAAGAAAACAAGGCTGTCTTATTTCTGCATAGACTTTAAAAAGCTGAAACACAGAGAAAATATATTCACTACTTGATTGCAGTGTCCTAATTCTCGCAGTAGAAAGCTGGTACACAGTGCTTTCACATTGCAAAATAAAACATCAAGGGTGTAGGTTTAGAATGTCCACTAACGATTTAGTTAACATGCTGCAAAAATGTATTAAATTTCCCTGTACCCAAGGGAAAAAAAAAAAAGAAAAAAAAAGAAAAAAAAAAGAAAAAAAAGAAAAAAAAAAGAGAGAGAGGAAAAAAAAGAGAAAAAAAAAAAAGTTCAAAGCTGAAAATCTAGAAAAAAAATATTAATCCACTAAGAACACTTGTTTCCTTTTAATTTATTTGGATTTTTCTTTTTTTTTAATGCAGGATTGATATCCTCCCAAAATATTAAACAGATTTTATACCTCAATTTATAGTTATGTTAATTTGACACTGATACTGATTTCATTGTTTTTATTTAATATTTCTGTTGGTTATGATCACTTGGCTTATTTACTTTTTGTTAGATGGAAATATAGATTCTTGGCCTGTAGGAAGAAAATCCATTGCTCTCTTCAGAGGTTTCTATCAAGTATATGCATCTTCTTCTGTCTGAGATTCCCTTACAAGTGAAAATACAGTGTTGTTTGTCACCTTTAGCTACATCTTTCTTTTTTATAATCCTTTGTTTAACAGGCACATGGTATATTGCTACAGATCTGAGGTTAGTTTCATTACAAACTTTTCAACCTTCTTATGAGTCATAACAGGAAGAAACATGTCCCAGTTAAGCCTTTCTACATCTCACCAGCTAGTTGTAGTATTTCTGATTCTGGTGTCCACATTCCAGGAGAAGTTCAACAGTCTGCATTCCTTAAAGTGCAGTGTTCAAGCTGGTTTGTATTTACATCTAAGTGTATTCATTTACCTTATTTTATATAACACATGATTTTATCTTGCATCATGTTAGCCCTACAAGGAAGAATCACTGAACTTTGTAAATTAACAGTGGGACAAATCTCTCTCTTTTTTTTTTTTTTTTTCTTCTTCCCCTCTTGAACGTACATTTAAACTGTTCTGTAAGAAGTATTGTACTTAAAATCCTCTCACTGGAGCTCTTTGAATAGCCTAAGTATTTACCCATTCTTTTGAGAAGGCAAGAGAATTAGTAAGCCAGAATAATTAATAGCACTTGTCTCAGCCAGAGCATACTTTTCATTTGTCTGCTACTGAAAAATATGTTCCTGCCAAGCTTACTTTGATATTTGTTAGACAGTGTGAAAGAACACCTCCTTCTGAGCCACATTAAATGATCAGAGAAGTACATCTTTGCTGTATTTTTATGTCCCTGATTCGAGGCCAGCATGCTTGCTTGTCTCCCAAGGGGGTAAGACCAACATAGACCGCAAAGAGATTCTCACCAATAAGTCTTCTGAGAATTAATGAAAGACAGATAAAGATTCCTCTTGTGTTGATTTCTGGGAAGCTGTATTCTAAATCTGAAGATTCAAAATGTGTGACATAGACTTTTGAATGTGTCACAAAGACTGAGAATGAGGGACACGACAGAAATAGGAGGGAAATCTTGACATTCTAAGGGCTTTGAGGTGACTGTTACTTTTAGTGTGGTAGTTTCAAAGCTGGTGAAACAGGTGCAGTCAAGCTACCTTCAATAAAAATGCCATATGCTGATTTTTATCACCTTTAAAAACTATCTTTCAGTAATATTATAATTTAAATATTTTGACTATTGATTTTCTCTCATCCCTTTCAGAATTATAGATGGATGAACTAATCTTGCAGACTTTTTTTCCAACAGCTATAACCCAATGTTCATTACAAATTTTCTACTCATCTTTGATTTTTACAGGTGTGTTCATTATTTGGTATTATTTGACAAATAGTTTATGGACACATTTTAGCTATTTTTCCTCTCATTGAGTCAGGTAGCAATTTACTTTGGCTTAGTATGTGCTTTTCTATTTTTGCTGTATTTTTTCCACACCTTAAAGCAAAACCTACCAAAAGAACCTTCCACAGAACTCTTGACTATAAAAATTCCTATGAATTAAAGGTCTGCTGCTATCTGCTTCTCCTTTTGCCATCTGTTCCTTATACTTATATCCCAATCATACATCATTTCTCAAACAGCTGGATTCCAGTAGTCCCAGCGATGGACTGAGTTAGCAGGGAATTTGAGTACCAGTCACTGTGATTGTGAGTCCTAACCTCATACTAAAGTCATTTTGGCTTCTCTTTCCATGTACTTGTTTATCATTAGTCTTATTTTTTCCTGTGTTGTTCACAGTACCAAAGACTATCTATCTATCTATCTATCTATCTATCTTGCAAGATTTTACTTGCATTTGTGATGAACTTTGGCACCAACATCCCTCTCATGACTCAAAAAATATTGTGACTTTAATCCTTAATTTTCTGACTTGCTGTCACTTCAGCACTTGACTTAAGTCACTTCAGAAGTATTTCTCTGGATTTCTTTTAGAAACAAGGCAATGCTGTAATAATATGGTCTGTCCTCCAAGAAGTTTCCAATGTATTTATCAATTTCAGCCAAATTTACAGAAGATTAAAGGTCATGACGATAATTAAAATCCAGCAAGTTTCATGAGATCAGCAATTATCAGTTTTGTTTGTCCAGCTGTTAAGTCTATCAGCACGCTGGGTAGCAGGAGCACATGCAGGCTGCAATCAGCCACAGCATATGCTGTCACTTGTCCATCTGGGGCAGCTGTGAAGTAAGCTACAGGAGAGGAACTGAAAGATTTACAAGGGTGTTGGAGATAAAGACATAAAAATGTGATTGTAAGGCAACTTAAAAGATGAAGGACATGGTACTAATACGAGAACTGTTGCGCTGCAGTGCGTCATTCTATGAAGTTGTTCTATATGAGTGTCTTTTATTTGGGAGGTATAGATTCTACTTATATAAAATGGGCATCCTGAGGCAGAAAAGTAACAGATTTATTAAATGAACTAGGACAAGAGTTTTTATTATTTTATTTTTATTATTAATTTATCAAATAAGAGTAGTCTTAAAAGAGATGTCTGGTAAGACAAAACTACTGCAGCTAAAAGATAAAATAAAATCTCTGGACCATTCACTGACTCTGTCAATGAAATCTTTACTATAAAACCACTAGCTTTTGTCCATTAAATGTTTCTTCATAGCTGAAGCTGGCAACTATTTAGCCCTTTTATTCCTGTAAATTGTATGTAAGGAGATTCAGATAGTTATTATTTTGCAGCTGTTACCTGTAGACTAGATACAAACATATGCTAGGCTAGAAGTTGTTTGATGTGTTCACTTTGAAGATGTCTTCAGCTGTCTGAAGCTCATTATTCACAGTCTGTTACAGATCCCCACCACTAGTCTCAACTGCTCTCTGATTGCGTGGCTGCAGCTTTATTAAAGAACATTTGAAGTTTAGATATCATATCAATATACGTATGCAAACTCAGGTATTCCCCCTAAGGAGATGATACAACACAACTTTTGTTTCGAACAAATCTATTTGCAGTAATGTTCATGGACAAAAGCATGTAACAATTCTGCATATCATTTGTACTATCATAGGTGTAATGATCTAACGATGCAATAGAAAAAAAAAGAAAAAAGAAGAAATAAAATATCTTTCATTACAGAGTTAATTAATTAACACAGTTAATAAAATTAAGGGAAAAAAAGTCTTGGCTTTTGGGCATCATATAATTTTTTATGTTTTCTCCAACTGTATTAGTTGATCTAAAAAAAAAAAAACCAAAGACTAACATGTTATGAAGAACCTACTCTATCTTTCAAATTTTTTTCTCCACTCCTCGTTCTTGCCCTTTTTGTTTGTTTTCATGAAGTCCAATCTGTAAAACAGAAACAGCAAAATTAGGCATATAATTGCTTACAATTTAGTTCTAATTTTGTGTGTGTTATTCTTTTGTTATGAGCTTTAACTCATAAAATAAGTTAAAACTTATTCTATGGATCTCAGATACATACATCAGCCTGAAATTTGCATCTCTCCTTCCAAGTTTCATCAGACTTAATTCTTTACCTCCCAAATGCTTGAAGCTTTTTCCTCCTCTACTGACGTTCACAGTACTTTCCCAGAGCCTTGCCAAACTGTGTTAAACCCTAGATTTGGTGTCCAAATCTTCCTGTCCACAACAGCAAAGTGTGAGAGGATTGTGTCTGAGGTCTCTCCTGGGACTTGACCAGCTTAGTTAAGTGTAGATGCGGGCCTTAAGCATCATTTAGCTTTGTCTTGACCTTTCAGATGAACTCATTTGCCTTTAATCCAATGCCTTATTTCAAGCAACACAGTTGTGATTATGTCACTCACAGTGGAAAATAAGATTATTTGTGGTCAGAAGGCAGGCAGTTAAACTAGAATCACTGAAAATACGATCTTTAGATGATCTAGATGATCTTTAAGGTCCCTTCCAACCTAAGCCATTCTATGATATAAAAGATCTGGGGACAGCTGTTGTCATCCCATGGGAAAATGATTATTAACATGGAATTTACGATTCGCAACATGTTGAAGTGATTAGTTTTCATTTTTTAAGTTTCCCTGTTCTACAAATTGCTATTAGGCTGGCCAGGCAGCTTTTTGGAAGCTGAAAGGTAAGAAGCAGATGTTGAAACTTCTGGAAGCTCCTTGAATGATTTATCAAAATCAAATATTTTAGTAGCTGACCACTTAAGACGTAGACATGGAACAAGAAGTGCTAAAAACACATGGTTGCAAAGTACATCATAGTAAATGTATTGAGAATTTGTGTGTCTAAAAGAAGAAAAAGAATGAAAACTTGTATTTGCTGTAGAAAATGTGTGCTATTAGTCTTGCAGTGTTTGAAGAAAAAGCTCTTAAGTATACTTCACACCATGGACCAATGATTTCCAATTTAGAGAGACGATGGAAATCTTTGCTTTTTATGGTGTTGATTTTTGGATTGAGTCCATTTTCAGTATGCTGCAAGACACCATTTCTGCAAGTAAATAAGTTTTATATAGAATTACCGTAGATATGGATGCATAGATACTAATGGATTGTGTACAATTTACAGTAGCTTGCTTCTAAACACAAAGATACACATTTAATTTGGTTAAAAATGAAAATGGGAAGTGGATCTTTTAAAAAACAATCTTTTCAAGAAATGTTTATAAACACATCCAAGCCAAAACGAAGCCCTGAGTGCAGTTTGTAGCAGCCACAATCTTCTTGATGTGTAATTATGATAACAGTAACATTTGTTTTGTTAATGTTAATGATCCAAAACTTTGTCTTGCGATATCTGACTCACCTGTTAGTCTTTAAATTCAAGCAAGAATGGCAATGTCTTAGGCATTGCTTTGGCATTAAAGAAAATATTGTTTTGGTTATATGGTTCTATTTTTATAATTTTGTGAAATGTATAGCAAAGGTGTGGTGTTTATTTGTGATCACAAGAGAATCTTTTAAATGTAGAGGGTAAAAGGCTTTGTGAGACTTACCTATTTCTTATAAAAGTTCTCTCTTCAGTGTTTAAGAAGGTTAATGCCCTCAACATTCATATCTTTTGGTTGTGAAAAAAGGAATGTATCATTAATATGCAATTGTTCCCTTATAACTATTTGGTTAGGTTTTGTTTGTTTGTTTGTTTGTTTGTTTTTGTGTGTGTGTGTTGGTTTTTATTTTTTTAAGTTTACAAAAATGCAAATAGATGAAAAATTATGGATTGACATGCATTCAACAAACACCCACAAGTCAATATTTAGACTACTTATTTTTGCTTTAATTTTATACATGATTTTTCAAAGTTTAGCTAAATCTAGCAGAATCAACTGAAAAAATAAATAGGGTTGGCTAGAGACTACCAGTTTGCACAGGTGCAAATGGGTTGGATCATACGGAAATTTATTGAGAGCCAAGGGCGCAACTCCAAATTGCAAAACCAGATGCTCGGCTCTTTTCTCTACATGAGAGAAAATGAGGAAAAAAAAAAAAGAGAGAGAGAGAAAAAAAAACATGAACCAAGGGAGGATTCTGTGTTTTATGATGTGGAGTTAAAAGCCAACACAAAATACAAGGAACTGGAGATGGTTGCAAATTCATGGCAGCTAGTGTTTCTTTAAAAAAAAAATAAATAAATAAAAAATATATAATAATATTAAAATTAAAAATAAAATAAAAAAATAAAAAAATAATAATCTCTAGTTTATCTATACCATTTATCTACAACAGAGGCTCCTGAACCTTATTTTAATATTATTTTAGTTTTCCTCCCCATGCTCTACAATTCTAGCAAGTAAGATTCCCTCCAGCAAAATTCCTTTCCGTTCTCATCCCTCCCCTTTTCTTGTACTCTGGTGGCTCTTGAATCTATTATGGCACTCTGCATGAAACAAGCTCATGTCAATTCACACTCTTTCATCTTCTTTTTTAATTAAATTCACTTGTTTTGTTAGTGGCAGCTTAAAAATATCTGTCACATTTATTAAAATCTTGCATTATGAATATGTATTTTAGATATAAACTTTCAATATTTTTCACAGATAAACTGCCTCCCAGTAAAGTGTGGAAGTGTGTGGTAGAATGAGAAAAAGTGGAAAAAAAAGGAAAAAGAATTATTATTAATTTATTATTATTATTAGAGAAGAGATACATAACTTTTTGACCTGTAATCTTGTATAACTTTAAAGCATAACTTTAAAAGTATTGTAGACTGTAGCTAGACATTCAGAAAAGAAAAGAAAAAAAAATCTCATAGAATTCAAACTGTGTGTAACTAAACGTTCCAGAAGTGCTCTATTTACCTTCACTGATAGCTCAAACCAGCATATGATTGCACAATCTAATCAGGTATAAATATAAATTTCTTCATTTCTCTCTTTGAGTCAGTTTTGCTAAGGTTATGATCAAATTGAGAAACCATTCAAGTACTCTCTCCACCATAGCGAATAAATATTAACTTCTATCTTTTTTCCAGCTCTTTTCCTTATTTCCAAAACGACAATTAAAAACACAAAGTCAATAAACTACTGCCTTTGGACTACATTGCCTGTATTTTTTATGTTCTAGATCATTAAAAAAAAAAAGGGGGGGGGGGCGGGTGGAGGGGGGGGACTTCTAATAGAGGAACATCAGTGTAAATAGAGCTTTAGTTCCTTAAGGAAATGCAATGAAATTATTTTGTGGGGGTCTATTGTGATTGGACCCCAAGTTATTCTGAGCTTTGAGTTTGTCCAGGTCTTTCCTGTGTAGATAGTTCTCCAAAAGTTTAAAGTTTAAAAAATGTAAATGAAAAACTTTTTCATAACTTTTAAGCAAAGAAAGCCCCAAGTGGTTGGTCAGATAGAATAGAAATGACAAGAATTAATATGATACTCTCCTGCTGAGGTCTTTCAGCCGGATTCCTGCTTCCCAGTTTTTTGTTATCAGTTCAGTGGCTCTGAGTTGCAGCAAACTCTGGTCCAGGTCCCTTTTGGCCTTGGCAGAATTTCTCTTTCTATCATTTCTGTGGCCTGCCTCAGAGATGGCAGACGAGTTTAGGTACCACTGATAAACAAGTGACAGGTGCCCCGAGACTGCTTCTTCCCTGATGCCTTTCCTAGAGCTAACAGTGTGGATGTCACTGCTGTGGCTCATGTGTGGCTGCTCCCAGAGAAGTAATCTCTTCCTTCCACGGAATTGTTCCATGGAGCACAGACATTATCTTTACAAAGGAATACAGAGATAATGTACGAACATCATAACATACAAACTGAGAATGAGATACCATCCATTACATATTTGAGCAACAGTCTTGACTGTTTGGTGAAATAAAATTAATTTGGGAATATAAAATCAAATCAGTTTACTGATAACTAGAAGGAAGTTGTATCAAAACTTAATTTGGCAGAAAAAAGACAGGTTTGAGGCTTTCATTGTTAATCGCCCGCAAGTTCAGCAACTATCCAGGCAAGTACTTTGGCTCTGTGTACAATCAGTGAAGTGACTCAACCCATCCAGAGGCAACTCATCCCTCCTATTTCAGATTACAGTCTCTGGAGGTGCCTCTCTCTTTCCCCTTATTACAGGAGTAAAATAGATTAAGCACCTAAGTTTTAGGTGAATCTTTGCTGCTTAGTGATGGTGGTATAGTTCAGTTTAAACTTCTTCAAAAGACTCTGACTGTTTTCATCTGAAGTTTTTTTAAATGACACATCTCAAGACTTCATTCCAAAATAACTTTGGTTTTATTTCTAAATGACGAAATAGGACAAAATAAGAAAACAGTAGTAATAAGTAGCAAAACCAGCCATGTTTTAAGATGAAAAAAATACTTCTGTTAAAAGAAATGTCTGTTTAAAGGTGAAAATGTTTTCTATAAGTGGGATTTCCTAGAACACAGAAATCCTTTATTTGTCGAGCTTCACTGGCATAAAATAAGCATTGAGAATTCCCACAAACACATCTTCTACCATCAATTTGAACTCAGAAAAACAGCAAATGGCATGGTAGAAGAATTCTCAGCCTGAGTGGGCATCTAGAGTGTTGAAGGGAGACACAGCTGGATCTGTGTTTGGAATATATATATATATATATATTTAGTTACATACAACAGGAGCGTCTTTGTAAAATGTTAATGCATGGTACAAAAAGAATGTTTTTTCTATTTTGAGTGTTTATTTATAAAGAGTCTACATATTGTGTTTATTTTAACTAGTCGTAATCAGAAAAAAATGATTTTTAATACAATTGGAAGTGAAAAAGATAAGCTGGATAAAGTTTAAATATTTTCCACAAATCAGTAACATTATTATGCCTGTACATGCAGATGGAATATTCCTTGGTAAAAGAACCACCTCCTTTAGTGAGGTTATTCATAACACCTTTGGTGAACTAGAAAAAATATGCCAATGGACTACTTGGCCATATAATTGTGATATTACTAAAACAAGTTGGTTTTTTTTGTTTGTTTGCTTGTTTGTTTTTGTTTTTTCTTTAAATTTTTAACCAACTACTAAAACGTGAATTTCAAGCAAAAGCAGATAATTTGTTTATCTCTAGTGAATTAATACTGTTCCCCATTATGAAAGATCACTGCTATTTTGGTTTTCTTCATAATACTCTTTTGCTTTCTATTTTAACCACCCTCCAATGATGGATTTTCAAAACATATAGGTATATATGTCACTTTACCCATTTTAGAATATATTTGTCAAATATTTGCCAAATTAAACATTCTCAACTAGTCTTTTTTTTTTTTGTAAACCTTGCTATATTTATTTTAAAACTTGCTGATACTTATTTTAAAACTTTAAACTATAAACTATAAAAAAAATCTGATGAAGAGGTTTTGCCCAAATTTTACTAATTTTCCAAGAGTTTAGTTCATATTTTGTTAGTTTGCAAAAATAAGGGAGAATAGAGCAAGACATCATGAATATCACAAATGTAACTAAAGATAGAGAGAATGAATTAGCTTCACTGACCACTAGAAAACCCGATTAGATGGACATAAACTGTGCGGAATTTAGTAAGAAGCAGTAGGCATCAGTTGGCTTCAGTAGGTATTACCATGGGAGGTTCACATTATGCTTGCTTTCTAAAATTTTCGGATATGTGTTGTGGTTTAGCCCGGCTGGCAGCCAAACACCACACAGCCGTTCGCTCACCCTCCCCCCTCCCTCTCCGGGATGGGGGAGAGAAACGGGAAAGTGAAGCCTGTGAGTTGAGATAACGACAGTTTATTAAGACAGGAAAAATAATAACAATAATAATAATAATAATAATAATAATAATAGTAATAATGTGTACGAAATAAGTGATGCACAATGCAATTGCTCACCACCCGTTGACCGATGCCCAGCCTATCCCCGAGCAGCCGGCTCCCACCCACCCCGGCTAGCCACCCCTATATATTGTTCAGCATGACGTCAGATGGTATGGAATACCCCTTTGGCCAGTTTGGGTCAGCTGTCCTGGGTCTGTCCCCTCCCAGCTCCTGCTGCACCCCCAGCCTGCTCGTTAGCAGGACAGAGCGAGAAGCTGAAAAGTCCTTGGCTTGGTGTAAGCATTGCTCTACAACAATTAAAACATCAGCATGTTATCAGCGCTCTTCTCATCCTAATCCAAAACATAACACCCTGCCAGCTACTAGGAGGAAAATTAACTCTGTCCTACCTGAAACCAGGACAGATATCCACCCCTTATTCCATACCATTTATGTCATGCTCAGGTTACACTCTTTCCAATACATTCTAATTAGTCACCATTTTCATCTATGATATATAGCAACCATGGTAGTGATGACATACAGTGTTGTATGATAATTAACATACTACAATTCAACTCATGGGCTATTCTCACCCAGTATTAGGTCCCCTTGAGGTACACACCGAACCTTCCCATTCTTTTGCATTACCCACCAAGTGCATCCAGGTCCCTGGGCAAAAGCAATCCCACGAATGGGCTTGCCTTTTCCTGAGGCAGGAGTAGCCCAGACTGTCTTACCCAGCATGTTTCTTACGTGCACTACAGGAACTTTATCCCCTTCTACAGTGCGTAACAGGTTTGATTGGGCAGGTCCAGCTCGGTTGGCAGATCCCCTAGTATTGACTAACCAGGTGTCCTTTGCCAAATGTGTTTCCCAATTTTTGAATGTCCCAGCACCCATTGCTTTCAGTGTAGTCTTTAACAGTCCATTGTATCATTCAACTTTCCCGGAGGCTGGTGCATGATAAGGGATGTGATACACCCACTCAATACCATGTTCTTTGGCCCAAGTGTCTATAAGGTTGTTTCGGAAATGAGTCCCATTGTCTGACTCAATTCTTTCTGGGGTGCCATGTCGCCATAGGACTTGCTTTTCAAGGCCCAGGATAGTGTTCCGGGCGGTGGCATGGGGCACAGGATATGTTTCCAGCCATCCGGTGGTTGCTTCCACCATTGTAAGTACGTGGCGCTTGTCGTTGCGGGTTTGGGGGAGTGTGATGTAATCAATCTGCCAGACCTCTCCATATTTGTATTTCAGCCATCGTCCTCCATACCAGAGAGGCTTTGACCATTTGGCTTGTTTAATTGCAGCACATGTTTCACAATCATGAATAACCTGTGCTATAGTGTCCGTGGTCAGGTCCACCCCTCGGTCACGAGCCCATCTGTATGTTGCATCTCTACCTTGATGGCCTGAGGTGTCATGGGCCCATCGGGCTATAAATAATTCACCTTTATGTTGCCAGTCCAGGTCCACCTGAGCCACTTCAATCTTAGCAGCCTGATCCACCTGCTGGTTGTTTTGATGTTCTTCAGTAGCCCGATTCTTGGGCACATGAGCATCTACATGGCGTACCTTTACAACCAGGTTCTCTACCCGGGCAGCAATATCTTGCCACAATGCAGCAGCCCAGATGGGTTTGCCCCGGCGTTCCCAGTTGTTCTGCTTCCATTGCTGTAGCCACCCCCACAGGGCATTTGCTACCATCCATGAATCAGTGTAGAGATAGAGAACTGGCCACTTTTCTCGTTCAGCAATATCTAAGGCCAGCTGAACGGCTTTCACTTCTGCAAACTGACTCAATTCACCTTCTCCCTCAGCAGCTTCTGCAACTCGTCGTGTAGGACTCCATACAGCAGCTTTCCATCTCCGATGCTTTCCCACAATACGACAGGACCCATCAGTGAACAGGGCATATTTCTTCTCATTTTCTGGTAGCTTGTTGTACAGTGGGGCTTCTTCAGCACGGACCACCTCCTCCTCTGATGATATCCCAAAGTACTTGCCTTCTGGCCAGTCCATAATCACTTCCAGGATTCCTGGGCGACTGGGGTTTCCTATTCGAGCCCGCTGAGTAATCAGTGCAACCCACTTGCTCCATGTAGCATCAGTTGCATGATGTGTAGAGGGGACCCTTCCTTTGAACATCCAACCCAGTACCGGCAGTCGGGGTGCCAGAAGGAGCTGCGCTTCAGTACCGACCACTTCCGAAGCAGATCGAACTCCCTCATATGCTGCCAATATCTCCTTTTCGGTTGGAGTATAGCGGGCCTCAGATCCTCTGTATCCCCGACTCCAAAACCCCAGGGGTCGACCTCGAGTTTCCCCAGGTTCTTTCTGCCAGAGGCTCCAGGTGGGACCATTCTCCCCGGCTGCGGTGTAGAGCACATTCTTTACGTCTGGTCCTGTTCGGACTGGCCCAAGGGCTACTGCATGAACTATTTCCTGTTTAATTTGTTCAAAGGCTTGTCGTTGCTCAGGGCCCCATTCAAAAGCATTCTTCTTACGAGTTACTTGGTAGAGCGGGTTTACAATCAGACTGTAATTCGGAATGTGCATTCTCCAAAACCCCACGACACCTAGGAAAGTTTGTGTTTCCTTTTTGCTAGTTGGTGGAGACATAGCTGTTATTTTGTTGATCACATCCATTGGGATTTGACGACGTCCATCTTGCCATTTTATTCCTAAAAACTGGATCTCTCGTGCAGGTCCTTTGACTTTATTTTGTTTTATGGCAAAACCGGCCTTCAGAAGGATTTGGACTATTTTCTTCCCTTTCTCGAAAACTTCCTCTGCAGTGTCACCCCACACAATGATGTCATCGATGTACTGCAGGTGTTCAGGAGCCTCCCCCTGCTCCAGCGCAGACTGGATCAGTCCATGGCAAATGGTAGGGCTATGTTTCCACCCCTGGGGCAGCCGATTCCAAGTGTATTGGACACCCCTCAAAGTGAAAGCAAACTGTGGCCTGCACTCTGCTGCTAGAGGGATGGAGAAAAATGCATTAGCAATATCAATTGTGGCATACCACTTGGCTGCCTTTGATTCCAGTTCGTACTGGAGTTCTAGCATGTCCGGCACTGCAGCACTCAGTGGTGGCGTGACTTCGTTCAGGCCACGATAGTCCACTGTTAGTCTCCACTCACCATTAGACTTTCGCACTGGCCATATGGGACTATTAAAAGGTGAATGGGTCTTGCTGATCACTCCTTGGCTCTCCAGTTGACGAATTAGCTCGTGGATGGGAATCAGGGAGTCTCGGTTGGTGCGATATTGCTGCCGGTGCACAGTTGTGGTAGTGATTGGCACTTGCTGTTCTTCAACCCTCAGCAGCCCCACAACAGAAGGGTCCTCTGAGAGACCGGGCAAGGTAGACAACTGTTTAATGTCCTCTGCCTCTAAGGCAGCTATGCCAAAAGCCCAGCGGAACCCTTTTGGGTCCTTGAAATATCCTCTTCTAAGATAGTCTATGCCAAGGATGCACGGAGCATCCGGGCCAGTCACAATACGGTGCTTTTGCCACTCATTTCCAGTTAGACTCACTTCAGCTTCCAATACAGTTAACTGCTGGGATCCCCCTGTCACGCCATAAATACAGATGGGCTCTGGCCCTTTACAGCTTGATGGCATTAGAGTACATTGTGCACCGGTGTCTACTAAAGCCTTATACTTCTGTGCGTCAGACGTGCCAGGCCATCGAATCCACACAGTCCAATAAACTCGATTGTCCCTTTCCTCCCCCTGGCTGGAGGCAGGGCCCCTCTAGTCCTGGTCAGAATCTTCGTTTCTGTGTTTAAAAGACTGCCTGCTAGAAGTTGGAGCAGCAAACTTTTCAGAGAACCCCTTTCTCCCGATTGTTTTCTTTTGCAACTCACGTACCCGTGCCTCCAGGGTCTCAGTAGATTTTCCATCCCATTTTCTCATGTCCTCTCCATGGTCACGTAGGTAGAACCACAGGGTGGCGCGGGGTGTGTACCCACCATATTGTCTTCTTTGCACGGATGCGCGTTTACCCCTAATAGCCGAGACGCTGGTTCGTACAGGTGGGGAAGAAAATACACTCTCTTTAAGTTGGTGGACCTCTTCAAAAAGTTTCTCCAAAGTATTCTCTTTTAGTTGGTGGCCACTGGTTTGTTCAGGTGGGGGGGAATATAAATTCTCTTTAAGTTGGTGGACCTCTTCAAAAAGTTTCTCCGAAGTATTCTCTTTTAGTTGGTGGCCACTGGTTTGTTCAGGTGGGGGGGAAGATAAATTCTCTTTAAGTTGGTGGAACTCTTCAGAGAGTTTCTCCACAGCCGAGATGCAGGCCTGTAGGGAAGAGGAGAGATTTCCTTCATACTCCCGGAGTTGTTTAGCCATGTCACCCACTGTGGGATCTTCACCGTCTTTCCAGGTTAGTATTGCCAATGTGCTGGCCCATGTTGATGGTGCATTCTGTACAAACTTCCGCCATATGGGTCGAGTACACTGGACTTCATCTGGATCTGTGGATGTTTGTGCGTCGTCTAGGTCCTTATAAATTACTTCCCGTACAGCTAATTCCCTCAGGTACTGGATTCCCTTCTCCATGGTGGTCCACTTGACTGGTAGACATACAAGTTCTTCCTTGTAGGGATACTTTCCCTTCACAGCTAACAGGAGACGCCTCCAGAGGCTGTGAGATCGTGTTCCATCTCCAATTGCTTTGTCAATGCTTGCATCTCTAGCAAGGGATCCCAGCCGCTTGGCTTCCCTGCCCGCTAATTCCACACCATTGGCTCCAGTGTCCCAGCACCGGAGCAGCCAGGTGACAAGCTGTTCACCTATACAGCGACCAAAATCTTTTCGCACATCTCGTAGCTCACGCTGGTATAGGGTTCGGGTAGTTACTGTTGATTGTCTGACATCCTCATCCTCATCTTCATCCTCCTGCACACTTGATGGCCCAGCCTCGTCTTCTCCACGCCCAGACTTAGCAGAAGACTTTCTGCGTTCTAAACGACCTGAGTCTCTATACCATTTTTTCACCTTTTCTACAGGGGCAACTTGCACTGCTACAGCTCGCCTCTCCGACCCAGCCACAGAGTCTGCCACAGGGGTTGGAATACCCTCTGCAGGGGCAACTTGCACTGCTACAGCTCGTTTCTCCGACCCAGCCACAGGGTCTGCCACAGGGGTTGGAGTACCCTCTGCAGGGGCAACTTGCACTGCTACAGTTCGTTTCTCTGACCCAGCCACAGGAGTGGGAGCGGCTGCAGGAGCTGGAGCAGCTGCAGGGGCTGGAACGGCTGCGGGAGCTGGAACGGCTGTGGGTGCCGGGACGGCTGCGGGAGCTGGAGCTGGAACGGCTATGGGAGCTGGAACGGCTGTGGGAGCTGGAACGGCTGCGGGAGCTGGAGCTGGAACGGCTGCGGGAGCTGGAACAGCTGCAGGAGCCAGAACCGGGACGGCTGCGGGAGCTGGAGCTGGAACGGCTGCGGGAGCTGGAGCTGGAACGGCTGTGGGAGCTGGAGCTGGAACGGCTGTGGGAGCTGGAACGGCTGCAGGAGCCGAAACCGGGACGGCTGCGGGAGCTGGAGCTGGAACGGCTGCGGGAGCTGGAGCTGGAACGGCTGTGGGAGCTGGAGCTGGAACGGCTGCGGGAGCTGGAACGGCTGTGGGAGCCGGAACCGGGACGGCTGCGGGAGCTGGAGCTGGAACGGCTGCGGGAGCTGTCACTAGGTTGATAGTAGCATCAATTGCAGCTCGATAGGCACAGGCCAGACCCCAGCACGCCACAGTGATTTGTGTCACTTCGGAACTGCCAGAGTCATGACACCTTTTTTTCAAGCATTCTACCGGTTTTTTAGGATTTTGCAGTTGTTCAGGGGTGAACGTCCAAAACACTGGAGGTGCCCACTGCCCTAGAAACCTGCCCATATCCTCCCACACTCCCTGCCACTCGCAAATATCCCGCCTCAAGACAGATCTCCGGATGAGATTCCTAAGTAGTTGTTTAACCTTAAACAAAACCTGAAGCGCATTCAGGAGACATAACAACAAGAACATGCTGGTCTGAGTATCCCAAGGATATTCAACATCTTGGAGAGCTACCGTAACTAGCTCGGGGGATAAGAGGGTGGTGAAGGAGGAAGGGAGAGTGAACAGGTAGGAGAAAGTATCTTCCCCTGTCCCCTCCAGAGATTGACTCCCTGATGAAAAAAGGCAATAGGTGTAATTGCTAATAGTTTCTGAGATATGGTTTCCGAAGTATAGAGTCGACGACAGTGCTGAGTACAAATACCAGGTTAGAGTCATGACCAGATATCTCATCATTTCATAAGCCATCGTTACACCGCACAGTACCATAACAATCTTGAACCAGGGCCCGGAAAGGATAAACAGCATGACAGGGAGCACATACAGAAAGTAACTTGCTATAAAACTCAATTTGGGAAACAGGTACAGCAGACCTGAGATGAAAGCAATCAACATTGTGACTAGCAACTATTAAGCAGGTCGAATACTTATATCAATTTTAGCTTAACACACTCGGGTCAAATCTGTCGATATCTCAACCCTTCGTGCCCCACGTTGGGCGCCAAATTGACTGTTGTGGTTTAGCCCGGCTGGCAGCCAAACACCACACAGCCGTTCGCTCACCCTCCCCCCTCCCTCTCCGGGATGGGGGAGAGAAACGGGAAAGTGAAGCCTGTGAGTTGAGATAACGACAGTTTATTAAGACAGGAAAAATAATAACAATAATAATAATAATAATAATAATAATAATAATAATAGTAATAATGTGTACAAAATAAGTGATGCACAATGCAATTGCTCACCACCCGTTGACCGATGCCCAGCCTATCCCCGAGCAGCCGCCCCCGCCCCCACCCCGGCTAGCCACCCCTATATATTGTTCAGCATGACGTCAGATGGTATGGAATACCCCTTTGGCCAGTTTGGGTCAGCTGTCCTGGGTCTGTCCCCTCCCAGCTCCTGCTGCACCCCCAGCCTGCTCGTTAGCAGGACAGAGCGAGAAGCTGAGAAGTCCTTGGCTTGGTGTAAGCATTGCTCTACAACAATTAAAACATCAGCATGTTATCAGCGCTCTTCTCATCCTAATCCAAAACATAACACCCTGCCAGCTACTAGGAGGAAAATTAACTCTGTCCTACCTGAAACCAGGACAATATGTAATTTCTTATTAAATATATTTAATATTCTGCTATGTGTTGCTCTTCTAGGTCATCCTTCTGTAGATGTTTCTGTAGGCATATCTTTTGTAGAAGATAATAACACACATTAATATATATCTTTTATGTGGTGTCTACCCCTATTAATGCTGTTGAATAAATAAATATAAAACTCATCAAAAGTTGGCTAACTTTTGATAAACCATATGTTCTATTGAATCTAAAACTAAGCCACACTTAAGAAGGAAAAAATAATATTAATAATAATAATAATGAAGAAAGATGGAATGGCCTTGGGAATCAGTAAAGGAATATAAACATTTTCCTTTCTAGGTCAGTAATTCAAGTCTGTCAGACTTGACGGAGATCTATAATTCCATCAATCTCATTGCTGTGAGCAAAGAGTTGCTTTGTTGACAGCCTGACTCCAGTTAATAGTAGGCATGTATCCATGTGGCAAACCTCTTATTTGAATTTGAACTATTCAGCACTTCTATTTACAAAACCTTTATCAGAGTAACCCTAAATAAAAGACGAAAATGTAAGTGTACCACTTTTCCTTCCTTTTAGATTGTCTAGCCTAATAGCAAATTAAAATTAATGCCCATATAATACCATTTCGTACCATAGTGGGAACTGTCAGGCCCCAGTTTATGTCCTCTGTCTAGGCACATATGCAAGCAGTAACTTAAATCATATACACAGCAAAATTAAGATTGGTTTTATCTCTCCAAACAGTAATTATGCACTCCTGGTTAGTCCAATTGATTTTGAAGTTGCAAGAAATTGTTTTTGCTACACTGAATTCAGTGAAATGTCCTTGTTTATACTTTCCAGTCAAACCTGCATTTACAGTCACGGGTCACTCCAAAAAAAACATGTGTGGATAGTACTACCAGGAGGATCTGTGGAATTTGTCAGACAGAATGTTCTGGCTGTTTGTTTGTTTGTTTTTTCTCTCAGAAAATGCCAATTCATTATAAGTAAACTTTTTTGCAAGCACACATCACTGTCAATGACTTCATATTTGGAAGTTCCCAAAATTCATACTGGTATTTCTGGTCAATAAAGGATGCTTTGGGATGCAAAACGATTAGTTGGATGAGGTGGATACTAAACTGTACAGATCATCAAGTTAGGCAGAGGCAGAAACTGGAATGTCTGACCTTCCAAGTAAGTCCCCTAAGAAAGAACTGTAAAATCTCTTTTAAAAGGTTTCACAGTTCTAAAATTATTTTTGTTGTTGTTGTTTTTGTTATATAACATAGAGGAGTCCCTACTACCAATATGGTGGCTAAAACCTTAGTGGTTTTCAGTAAGAAACTCATTATATTTCCCAGGTATGAGGAAGTTTACGTTCATTTTTCAAATTTAGTATTCTTCAGAGGCCTGGAAGATACGTTTTCTTCCCATGCTTGGATGGTTTTGAGGTAGTGCATTACATGTCTGTTTGTCCCATATCTTTTTGGTATGACTGAATTTGATTCTTGAGAAACAAAGCTACAGGTCAAAGATTTCCAGTGCTTTTCAAACTGCATTCCTCGTTCTAGCAAACCTAAAAGATTTCTATACCAAATATAAGCAATAGTCTTTTTGCCACAATGCTAAGATTATCCGGATCTTATTTTCCTCTGCACATACACATGATTGATGTGAAGTATTGGGTGAGGTAATACAAGACAGAATTCTAATTTCTATATAGGAGGAAAAAACATGGAATAGTTCTGCGTTCTTTGATTTAATCAGTAAGAAAATACCTTTCTTTACCTTACTGAAATAGCATAGCACAATGTGTTTGCTCAGGGAGGTAGAAGAGATGTGTCTTCACACAGGTAAGTACTGAAGTACCATTTCATACAGCTTCATCATGGGGCAATAGTGATACACTGCTGATTATTTCCCCCTCATACCCTATTTTTGTCACTAATTCAAATATATTCTATTGTAACTCATATCTGCAATAAAGGAGAGAAGAACACCTTCTTTCAGTAGAAGTTGAGCCAAAGGAAAAATGAATCGAGGTACATGCAGTAAGAAATACTGAAGCCTTTACCATAACTGAAATCCAAGTGACCTCTACAGAATAAGAAAGGGGAAAAAAAAAAAGTCAATCAATGAGTCTGTAGGAAGGAAAAGAGAAAAGGGAAGCACAGAAAACCTCAACATATTTGTTTTATTCATGTAGCCATGGCCACAGCTTTTAGTCATGATTAATGCATGTCATTGATGCATCAGTTTTAGCATTTGTTTTTATTTAAAGCAACTAAGTAGGAAGTATTAAAAGCCTCTCAATTCAGGCTTTAATTGGAAAAAAAGAAAAAAAAAAAAAAAAACAAGAAAAAGAAAGAAAGAAAGGGAAGGGAAGGGAAAGCAAAATGGTCACTGATGGCATAAAAATAAGGCCAGCATTATGATGCCTTAGAGAGGGGAGAGAGATTATAGGCAAGAGCTCCAATGCACTCAGGAAAAAGCTGCTAAGACACCGCAGTATGGACGTTTTGTAAATACTGTTGAGTAGGGAGAGAGAATATTAGCATTAGTGTTTTCTTCCAGTCTAAAGGAAATTGAGGAAAACAGTCTTGAAGTATTGCATAGACATGTTGCATTAAGGACAGTGCTTTTATTTTTTTCATTGAAGGAATAATAGAAAAAATCAAAATACCACCAGCTGAAAAAAGTGACACGATATTCTCTCTCCAGAAGACTGAAGGACTATAATCAAAACCACAGCACTAGAGAGGAAGAAAATGTAACAGTTGTGAAACTATCTTCAAAAACAGTCAAATGTAAGTGTGTGAAAGATACCGTTAAATAAATTTCCTTACCCCTATCACTTCCCCTATGTCAAGTAATGTTGCATGATTTTTCAAAAGTGTTAAATAACTAAACCCTTGTGTAAGGCAATGTAACATTTTTCTTACGTGTATGTGAAGTGCAGAGTTGGGGGAAACTATTCTGATATTTGGAGCATTCAAGAATTCTAATGTTTGCTTGCAGAGTCAAAGGATAAAGAAGGCAGGTTGCAGATCTCTGTTTATCTGTTATCTTATGCGTATGGTAGCTGAGTGCAAAATCTTGATTTAGTAGCATTTGGTACGACATACTATTCATAAGTGTTGAATAAGGAGAGAGAAGTTGGAAATTTTAACCACTTTTAGACATTAATGTTATATTGTTATATATTATTAATATTATATTGTAATTATACTTTCCTAACAATACTGTAAGAAAGAGGTTATGACGTAGGACAGAGAAGTATTTCTGCCTCTCTCAGGATCCCATCAGTGATAAGCACTGAATGTCACAGGGAATTTTGTATATTCACGTGAGCCTCTTGAAGAGGGAAGAGGGTACTCTTAAAAGGGAGGTAATATTTCCTCAAATAGGGGTAAATGTATGTGATATATGGAGTAATAATTTGTGTCAAGAAGATGGTTGATGTTAATAAAGAAGGGGGAGATCTGGGAGTGTGGCCATGGGGGTCGACAAGCCCCATGGTTGGTGATAACATCTGACTCTTAACGATGAGGCCATCAGGAATGTAAAGAGTTTAGAGGGAACAAAGAAGGGTGATCCAGGAGACGCCATGCCGTCTCGGGTTGCTTGGGTTGCTTGTTCTCCAGCCGTTAAGGCATGGAAGTTGCTGGGGGTTTGCTGGTTGCCGGGCTAAGTTGTTTGACCAATGAAGTTAGTGGAAAAGGACTGCTGTGGGGCGAATAGTATAAGAAGGGAGCCTGTCCTCAATATGGGGTGCAACACGATATGATGAAGTTCTGTCATCAATAAAGTAGTAGCAGTTACTGATCTTAAAAGAACCCTGGTATCCGTGTGGTCGTTACACCACAAACAGCACCCGAACAGGGACCTGAAGAAAACAACCAGGGACATGAAGAAAACAAACAAGGACATGAACAACAGGAACAGGGACAGGCTAACAGAACAGGGACCAGGACAGGAACAGGGACATTGATCGCCTAATGAAGATAGGTTCGGCCAAACTCAGCAAACTGCTCAAAGAAGCTCGTATAGAAAGTCGCTGGAAATAGGCGCACCGGAGCTGGAAGGAAGCTGAAGCTGAGAGAAGCGGACCCGTGCACACAACTGCCCCTCGCTGGCCGAAGGTAAGCAGTTGCGCATTATGGGGAATCATACGTCCTTAAAAACGTAGACTGTCCGGGTAACCTTACAGCTTATTCCCTTTATTAACAATCAGACATTTTATGATCCTGAAACATGGGACCAAATTGAGGTCAAAGTGTGGGACTCTGCTACTAAAAACGACAAGGTTGCGGTGGGATTGCTCGGCACCTGCTGAGCAATCTCTGAGGCCTTAAAGAGCCATGTGCGACCACAATCAGAAACGTGTGGTTTGCCAGATAGTGAGGAAACTGCGGGCTCCTCCACCGATCCTTCTGCTGCGCCATCGGTCCCCCGCGCCGCTACCGCCATCGCAGGCCTTTGCTGTTATGCCCCCTGGTGACCTGGACGTTCCTTTTGATCCAGGTCCTATAGGCCGTGAAAAGGAGCCGGATCTGTTTCCCTTCGATGCGGGAGGAAAAGGATACATAAGGCCCGAAGGCCGAGTTGTTTAATAACTTAAAGCGAGACATATTGTTCCCACGACTAGTCCTGGAATTCTCCGGTGTTTGTAATCAAGAAAAGGAATGGAAAATGGAGACTGTTATATGATCTGAGAAAAATTAATGAAGTCATGGAAGATACGGGAGCACTTCAATCAGGATTACCAACTCCAACTATGCTCCCCCAGTCATGGACATTAATAGTAATAGACTTAAAGGATTGTTTGTTAAACACTTTCCAGAATTCGGAAAACTTTGCCATGTTTATGTTTCAATTGATACCTTTTCTGATTGTACATATGTATAGGTGTACTCGGGTTTCTTATGAATATGTAAAAGCAATGTTCTATATATTTAGAAAGTTCGACGGTTGTGTGTGTGTGTTGGTAGAGCGTAGGCTCCCCGCGCACCCAGCGCTGTTTACTTGCCTTTTATAAATATTACTAAATTCAGATTGAGTTGTATCTTCATTTATAACATGTATATCAGCTAAAGAGAGAATAAATTGATACAGGCTCCTAACTAGACTATTTTTAAAAGGTAAAATTATTAGCCGATAATAATTTTAAACCAGAGAATTCTTGCTCTTTCCTGCTAAATTCATGTCCAAATATATTAAATATTTTCCAGATACATATGATCTTAAACACTTTGAGATGATCATATACAAATTTTAAATGTTATATTTCAACAACCTTTTAAAAAGTCCTACAATACATTGGTACAATCTAGGCAATTGATAGTTTCCTCTAGCACTAGGAAATTTGTTCTGAAATTTCAATAGACACATTTGTGTCCTTTGGGCATACTATATCCATGCTAAAAATACTGTAGCATATGGGTCCTCTAGATGTAAGCTGTGTTTCATGTTGTTGCCCTGATTGAAATGATTGTCACTTTAAAAATAGTCCAAGGAACATGACCAGAAGGAGTTAATAATAATGAGGAAATATTTTAAAACTTGCTTGATTATAAATATTTCTGTGAGACCTACAAGGAATATTTACACTGAAAAGTAGTCTTATGTTTCTGTAAGGACACATAGAAAATCATCTGAAGGTACAAAAAAAAGACCATAAAAGAATTCGGTGCTTAAAGAAAAACAGTATTTCAAGTAAAATATAAAAAAGGAAAAAAAAAAGGGGGGGGGGGGTGGAGCAGGAGAAATAAATTGCTGAAGAACCCAAGAGGTTACTTAGAATACCAAGCAGGTTAGCACAAGTGGAGTTCAAATCAGAGAAGCAAATTAACTGAAATGGTTTTCAAGAACTGTGGTGTAATGACCACACCGACACCAGGGTTCTTTTAGGATCAGTAACTACTACTACTTTATTGATGACATAACTACATTCTCTCTTACTGAGGGCCTAACTTCATCTCTCATATTGAGGGCATAACTTCATTATTCCTGTTGCATCCCCATATTGAGGACAGGCTCCCTTCTTATACCATTCACCCCACAACAGTCCTTTTCCACTAACTCTTCATTGGTCAACAACTTAGCCCGGCAACAGCAAACACCCAGCAACTTCCATGCCTTAACGGCTGGAGAACAAGCAACCCGAGACGGCATGGCGTCTCCTGAATCACCCTTCTTTGTTCCCTCTAAACTCTTTACATTCCTGATGGCCTCATCGTTAAGAGTCAGATGTTATCACCAACCATGGGGCTTGTCGACCCCCATGGCCACACTCCCACAAAAAACTAAAGATGGTTCCTGTCAGGTAAGCTTAACATGAAGACAACAGCTTCATGATTAAAATTAGGAGTACCCAACAGTGCTTAAAACATAAACAGCAGAAAAGGTTCAAAGAAAATTTTGTGGCCTGATTAATATATATTCTAGAGAACTATGTGTAAAAATAAGTTTCAGATACAGCTTTGGGAAAAAGATGAAGTTTTTGACAGTTTGTCTTTGTGCAGATCTGAAGTGATATGAGGACACTGTTTCAATGAACATCACGAAGTAAGCAGATAACTAGTGTAATTTCCACTTTTAAAAGTTACAAACCTTTGAATGAAATGAGAGATAATTCAGTTGACTTCTTAAAATACATGTAACTAACTCCTTTTGATGGAGATTATTGGGAGGGAGAGAAAGCTTCTTTTATGCACAGAGAAAGAATGATTTCATTAATTAAAAAGAAATTCAATTAAATAGCTGTTTTCTGTAGCTAATGCTATAGGTAAATGATGGTAGCTAAATCATCCTAATTCCAAATCTGATTCTCGGAGTAGAGTTTGTATAGTGATGGGAGTAAATATGGCCTGTTGTTCCTAGTGCTATTTAAAAAAAAAAAAAAAGCAACAACTACGACAAGCAAGTGGAAAACTGGATTCTCTACCAAGACAGCAGAAGTGAAGATTTTTGATAACAGATCAAAGAGAATGGCATATCTGAAAGATAGGTGGTACAACATTCAGTAATTGCTTTGCTATTACTTTATCCTAGATGGTTTGCCTTTTGATTTCCGAAGTCAAGTTATTTTCTTTGCCCTTCCTTTCATTCATTCTTCCCTTATTCCTTGTTTCCCTTGTGCTTTATTTTTCTTCCTTTTTTTTTTTTTTTCATTTTCGATTTCCCCCTACCTCTCTCACATAAGACTCTAGCTCCCTGCATATTGTGCTCCTTTACACAATCTCTTCAGTTGTTTCCTCCGTCATCTTCTCTTCCCATGACCTACCTAGCTGCAGGCTACTTGACCTCACAGGATGTAGCACTTCATTTTTTATTTATTTATTTATTACTAAGCACACAAATGAAAGACTGACATATTCATATAGGCCATTGTGCAGAAAGAAAGTGTTAACCCGTGTTGTACCTCAAATGAAAAGTCTGCACTAAAGCCTGAAAGCGGTTTTAGAGTGGCATCACACTGGCTACTGCTAATTGAATACTGGCCCTGAGCTTTTCTTGAGAACAAATACTTCGAATTAGATTCTGGCTAGCAGCTATTAAGCTTGAAACCAATACAAACACTCTCTGAAAACTAGGGAAAAAAAAAAAAGGCAAAAAAGGCTGCTCCTGCTTTGGTCCCTGTTGGTCCCTGCTATCCTGTGCTGTGAAATCCTGTGGCTTTTCTGAAGCTGCATGTGCGCTAGTCCCTCCTGTAAGCTATTCTTTCAGCACAAAGCAGGAGAAACAAAAAATAACCTATTCTTTGCATTAAGTGGTGGAACTACTTTTGCTACTGATGCTCTGTGATTTAAGTAGCATTCCAAATACCCAAAGTGGGGAGAAGGATTTGAGGATTCATATAGCACTCTATCCAGCTTTGCCTTAGCCATTGCCACAGATTTGCTCTTTGCAGAGCAGTCATTCCTTCAAGAGTGAATCTCAACACCACACTAGGGAGTTTGTGTCCTTATTGTGTACCTGACAGCTTACCTGCATCTGCTGCCAGCGAACTTTATCCTATCACAGAAGCAAGGTTCAGCCCTGGCTCTTTCTTACTCCTCTGAGAACGAAATGTATGAGCCGTGTGTCCCTGAGCAAGAATAATTTTCAAATACTTCTCTTCAACCCACAGACTTAAAGTTAAAAACCCTGTACAACTATTTGGAAGTATCTGGAGACTTATGGGTCTATACCAGTTACTAAAATCAAATGCATAATTGCTATTCTTGTGGGAGAAGATTCAGAGAGTAGTAGTCATTTAAAATGGGCACAGAAAACAATTACATACATTGAGGAGATAAGAACCAGATCAAATTTAACAGGAAATAGGCACTAAATGGTGGCCTTTTGATGCATAAAATAATTGAGGATTAAGATAAAAGTTAGGGTCGCCCGTTATCTGTAATTGGTCATTTTCTTTTCTTTGCTTTACTTTGCTTTGCTTTGCTTTTGTCTTTGCTTTTCTCTTTTCTTTTCTTTGCTTTTCTTTGCTTTTCTTTTTTCTTTTCTTTTCTTTGCTTTGCTTTGCTTTTTTTTTCTTTTTTCTTTTTTTCTCTTCTCTTCTCTTCTCTTCTCTTCTCTTCTCTTCTCTTCTCTTCTCTTCTCTTCTCCTCTTCTCTTTTCTTATTTCTCTTTTCTTTTCTTTTCCTTTTCTTCTTTTTTTTTTTTTTAATGAAGGCATTTCTTCAATTGCCAGAATGGTGACAAACATAAACTAACATGTCAATGTCACTGCAATGTCCCCGTGAAATTAACCCTTCCTGTTATTATGAATTCCTGATTTTTTGAGAGAAATACCTTCCTCCATCTTTCCAGTAAATTGCTTTAAGGACTTTTAACAGTCTTTACCTGTGTGGAGAGAGAAAACTAAAAATTCACTGTCATACTGCTAACTTTTTAAAGAATTGGTTACCTTCTATTTTAACTATAATTTAGCATTTTCTCCAGATCTTGGCTTTGAAAAATCTTGAATGTAAAAAGGTTTGGATAAAGAACAGAAGTTGCAGATCAACACATCTTCAACCTGAAGTATCCCAGTTTGGCTGTTGGAAGAAGGGTTTCCAAAATGAAGTTTCAAGGGAAGGGTTTCAGAAAAGGCTTCTCACATACATCAAAGTCTACCAAACACTTCCTTCCTCCATTCTTCCTTAGTACACTACCTCCTCTCCTTAACATCTTCCTTCCTTTCTTTAATAATATTAACTATATATATATGTATACACTACTGAGTAAAAAGAGACCTTGGATGGACCTAAATGAATCTCAAGTCTCATTTTACTTAACTCTGTTTGTACGTGGGTGTCATCATCTGCTTGTGGGAAGTGGATGACTTAAATTCATTCACTCAACAAACTTACCAAGCTAGTTATAAGCAGTCTTATTTTCCACCCTTGAGAGATTTTTTTGGACAACTGGCTTTTAGATTGTTTCAAATGGTAGGATGGAACCAAGACAGAAATATACGTTCATCACACCTTTCTAAAGAATGGGAAATTAGAAATCTCCACTTATATGTGTGGCAGTGGCATGCAACACATATGAAATCTCTCACTTTGCATCTCCAGCTGAAGAACTTGCTAAAAATTGAGCATTCAGATAGTAAGATATTATATCCCTAATTTACTTGCTGTATTTCTTGTACAATTATGTCATTTGCAAGAATAAGAAGTGAGGTTTTCATATGAGAGTCATATAGGTTAATGCATGTAGTAAGACAGTCAGTGTGCTCTATGTGGCTTAGATGATACCAGAATATTGTCAATAAGGTAATTGTTCATGCAGATAATGGATAGTTTTATCTTTCTGGAAGCTTCTGTTAACCATTACAGGTGACTTTAGCAATAGATATCATATAAGAGATTATGGCTGTGCAATATTGCAGGACACATTTTAATTGAATCTCTCCAGGTTTTATTATGAAAAGTGAATCTGAGAATCAAGGATAGATCAGTAAACTACTGTGGTGGAAAAGAGAGAGGGAAAAAAGAAGTACTATATAGAGTTCAGGGGAAGGAATGTTAATGAGGTGTTTTGATGTTTTGAAACTTCAGACTTTCAACCACAGTCATTCAATTTCTCTTTCTTCCTTTCCCTGATGGTTTCTGGTGTTGCTCAACATAGGGATACCTATCTGGCTCTGCACTCTTCTCTGTGGTACAATTAATGTTGCTTTTGCATACACACCTTCTTTATCTCAAAATAACCAGGGAGAAAGAATGCTAGGGTTATTCTTTCTATGTCATTTAATACAACAGTCTTCTTCACAGAATTTATTTTGCAAGCAATTATTTTCACTATACATCATTAGGTTCCAATTAGCTCCAATGCCCACTTTGCAAAATGTTATCTTGCCTTTTGTAGTGGCAAGCCTAGATTTAATCCCAAGAAGTATGCTGTTGTAATAGGTCCTGATACAGTGTGAAATACTTTAATGGTAAGATTCACAGATCTCATTTCATATTCAAGACCTTTTCTTCTCTGTGCATTTGTGCAAGTGATGCAACAACTCATGAGACAGCTGTAGATGTCATCATAGGAGCAGCAAAATAGGCATCTGAGAACCATAAATAGAGGTAGTACTGCAGTGTAATACTGGTAAGTGGAATATTTATTTTTGTTCAGTTTGCTGCTGGACATATGCATACACTAAAAATCTGGTTGTACACAAAATCATAACAGTTTTACATAGTCCTTGCAGAGCAGGAGAAATAGTAAAACTTTCCCTTCTCTCTTTTCAATTTCCTTTGTAATATCCCAGTCATGATAAGACCAAGGCTGAGAATCTGGGGTAGAGGAAGAGAGGAAGGCTGATCTGATCCTCAGATGTGTTCTCAGAGGACCTGTCCCCTTTACAAGTCAGACTGGGAAATGGCATTGGCACAGCGGGGCACCATATGCTAATCTAGTGCACTAGATGGTGCAGATTACTCACTCCTCTAACACAAACTGAAACTCTTGCAGTTGCCTTCTAGTGCTACTTAGGGAGGGTAGTGCTACATTTTTCCTTGTGGTTTAAAAATACAGACTGCCTCCTATAACTTTGCTGTTTATCAATTAGAAATTCTGTTTCTTTTATCATGGGAATATTGAATCATTATTTTTTCCTCTACTTGTTTGCACAGCTGGGTAATCACCATAGCAACTGATGCATGCCAGGTGTCTGTTCAAAAGAATGCTATCCTCCCAGTCTCTCTAACTAAATTCACTACATCAATTGCCAAGCAGATATTAAGACTGAGTAACAGACGAAAAGGTATACTTATTATAATCAATGTAAGTAATTTCTATATCATATACAATAGATATAAAATATATAAATCACATAAGTGTGTTGACTCTTGTTGACTGTTGACCACTTTATTTATTTATCTATTTAATTATTCTAAGGTAACATTAAGTTTGCATAGTTAAGATTTCAAATATCAAGGAAATATGGTAACAAGGTTTTAAAACCCATATTAACCCTGTACTTTTGTATATGAATTATGTACTTGTTATACACACTGAACATTAACCATATAAGTGTGATATTTAGTCCAAACTTGGGATGCGCACATTAATTGTTCTTTATAATTCTATATATACAAACTAAATCTATGAAGTTATTATAATTTTAATCATCACTTTTCATACTTTTATTAGAAATTTTATGTTTCAGTTATTTTTTATGCTCTCTCTTTATTAATATACTGTTTATTTATTTGTTTTTCAGCTAGCATCACTTTCCCATAAATTCAATTGAAACAGTTCAGCAAGAGCTCATGATAGGTTTTTGCACTTTTTCATTGGCCAAAATGAAGTCCTTGAGAAAGTTTGACCCATCAACATATATATGTGTATATATTCTTAATATTTTGTTGTTTGAGAAACTTATCATAATAATTTTATCAAAAGAAGATTATATGGTGCAGGTAGTATTCTACATATCAGATTAACATCAGTTCTTTCTGCCTGTCAGAGTACAGCTTCACGTCTTTAGCATTCTCTGTTTTGCAGCTCTTGTTTTTAATAATAATTTCCTATCATAAATTACAGAAAGATTAAATTATAACAAGATTATGCACTCTGTTACTGTAATATTGCATCTAAGTTATGGGATAGGTACATGCCACAGTGCACCCTAGAGGATGTCTAGTCATTCAGACCAGGTAGCTGACTGGAACAGTCTGTGGGCTCACTGGCACACACACATTTATGTGTCCTTTCTGAGGATATGGAAGGATGATGCGAAGATCGATGCTGTCATTTTTTCATTGAAAATGTCAGCAATTGAGCATACTAAGAAGTATATCAATTTTTGCGCTTTTAGCTCTGTATTAAACAGCTCTGAAGAACGATTTTATGAAGTAATGAAATTCTGAGGTACTTGAGAAAGCTTTCATCATCAGTTGCCAAGACATACATATTTCAATTCGGGTGAACATTGCAGAAGAGGTTAAATGTTACAAATTGTGGCTAATATTGACAAACACTATATGTTAACTACAGCGGATCTCATACAAGCTCCTATGCATAAACAAACACAAGCATATTTCCCGTTCCAGTTCAAGATATGGGAAAATAAGGAAGCCAACAGCAGTGATTGCATTGACAATTTAGGGTTTACAGTGATCCGGCATTGTCAGATTAACATAAACATAACATCTTTGTCCCTTTTTATGACAGGTAATTTACTGTTTTGTTGTTGTTGTTGTTTGTTTGTTTGTTTGCTTGCTTTGTTTTGTTTAGTTTTGTTTTTATACAATCTAGTATTCAAGAACCTCCCACCTACTACTGATAGAGTCTTTACTTAACATTTGCAATTATTTTTATAAGCATATATTGCACAAATATCAAGCGTTTCTGGCTGTTTTTTGTCACAATATTTTTAAGAACAGAGTGTTTTTAAGCCTCTTTTAAATATATACCTAGATAATAATAGACATGCAACTACTAGTCTGTGTTCTGCTTTTAAAGTAGGTGTTGGGCAATCAACAGAAGATTACTGTATTTAATCCTGAAGTTTTTCTAGTAACATCTTGGGCAGACTTAGATATGAGATTATGTAGTAATAAATAATCACATCAGGTCTGAATCTATTAATTATATTTGTTTTTATTAATTTGTCACTCAGTACTCTGTAATCTGTTTAGTAAATGAAGTTAGATCTCTCCCTCTTCTCCTCTATACTTTGATATCACTTTCTCCTTCTACCTCCCTGTCTTCCTTTTTCTTTCCCCTTCATATACTGCCAGTGAACTAACTTGCACAATTACACTTTGAGTTCACATATAGAAAGGTGACTTTGTAAAAGAGCTGTGCAGTTTGATGGAGGGTCATAAATGAAATTGAAATGCTTTTTCTGATGATCGCCTGCTCCTTAAATAAAAATTAATGTAACATGTTACAGTGGATTTATCGAATTGCAAACAGCAGCAGCAAACTGCTGCTATTACTCTCAGTATATATTCTAGAAAATTAAAATATTACTTTTAGAGTTATGTAATATACTTCTGACTATTTTACGTTTAAATAAATGATGCTTACTTTTTTCTTTCCTCTATAGAAAAAAAAATATATATTTTATTTCTAAGGAATCATTTAATTCTATCATGTGCATCCAGTAATTTATCCTTCTTTCATAGCTTAAGAATACTTAGTAGGGCCTGAATATTCTCTCTGATGATTTGAATATTCTCATTCAAGAGGAAGAGGATTTTTTCCCAAACACAGTTTCTACAGTCTGTGCAACAGTCTCTTATTTGTCTTGTCTTTGTATAACTCGTAAGAGGTTCGTATGACACCATGAGCATGGAGGATCTCTCTCCTACTAAAGAAATCACAGGCCTGATTTTTTTTTTCAAAGGCATGGCTAGCAAGCTACCTATCATAAATAAAGATATTTTACAGGAATATTAACTGATTTTGAAATCCTATTTCTTGATATAGCAGTTTACTCACATTTATTGAGCAAAAAAGTTAATCAACACTTACTAGAACATAAAAGTGTTCATACGGTAGAAATCACACAGGTACTGATCTACATCCTTATTTCCATTTCCATACAGACATACTTTCAACAACTTAACTAGTGGTTATAGGAAAATTATTAATGTATTTTCTTATAATGCTTCTATGAGTTAAGGATATGCTCACAAGAGAAAAACTAAAGCACACAGAACTGTGATTCAAGATCATCAAGTTAATTTTTGGTGTGGCAAAGTGAACACAAGCATATTTTTCATGCTATTATTTTCTTTCTCCTAATTTCTAAGAGTACCTCATGATCTTTGAAGTCACCAAGGCATCCATCTTTGAAAACTGGAACTGTGTACCTGACTATTTTTTGACCTTTTTTATTGGTGTATCATTAATAATTGCTTTAATTTTGTCTAAAGATAAAAAGGCTTGGAAAATTATTTGTAGTGCTTAAAAGGGTTATGATTTGCTTCCATCCACTGCCCCCTCCTGACATCCATTCATGTCAGCACCACACATTGGCAGCTCAAAAGCAAATAAAACCCTAGGTATTCTGAGCCTGCCAGGTAAGCTCTGCCTGGGGATGAAAGAGAGATGGTGAAAGGGGATGAATTCATCATAAGACTGTGATTGTCGTTTCCTTGAGGAGAAACAATCCACTGATATAAAGTGTTCACTATCATTCAACCTCAGCAAGTCCCAATTCTTCTTTCTCTCTTGACGTCACTAGTGTCCCCCACATGGCTTCAACATGGTCAGTGGAAAGCAGAGCAAAAGACTGAAGGTTTTAATCCTGGAAATTTTTTAGAATGTAGATTCTCAAGGATTGAGATTGCTCAGATGTACCTTCATTCACAGTATTGCTTCTCTCAATTGCAACATAAAAATAGCTTTTACTTGGCCTTTGCCCAGGATGCGTAATGAAAGAAGACTGCTTTTTCATTCTATATTAACACTAAAACTGGACAGTATTGTCCCTTTTGCACTACATGGGCTATGCATAAAATAACCTAATGCATTATAAATTTGTTAGATGCAATTTAAAGTGTAAGAAGTGTTCAATAAAATGTTAATGAAATTCTAAACATTAAGCAGACTCAGAATAGACCTTCGCATTCAACCCAGTTGTTTTCTTTATACACAGCATTGGAAAGAAGAAATTCTTTATTTTTTAGCTTTCATTCTTTATCTCCTTGTATAAATGAGGAACCCTGTACAGGATCTGTTATGAGACTATGCAAAACTAATTATTACCTTTCTGAAGCAAAATATGAATATCCCCCAAAGCTGCTATTTTGTAAAACATATCATGTGGCGTCTAATAAATAGCCTTGAGGGCCTTTGTAATTACTGACAGGGATATTAGAATTGACAGACTTCAGGTGTATGCTACAGAATAAAAAGGAAATATTGCTTGTTTGGTTAACAGTTTCTCATTTATATTCACATGTTTGACAAATCTGACAACTACTGTGTTAAAAGAAAGATCTGGTTTTGTTACCTTTCAAATGAAGATGGATGGTTCAAACTAGTCTGTTTTCTTTACCTGATATCCTGTGGAGAGAGAGACTTGTAAGTCTTTAAGCAGCAGAGAGTTATTCCTTAAGAGGTTTGCAATACATTTATTGAGATACATTTCTAACTAATAGTTCCGATAATGTCAAAGTGAAGCAACCCAGCATATTACGATTTTTATGGCAGTGAGCATAAAATGACTTTTCTATCCCATGTAATTTTCTGGAAATTCCTTGGGAAATCATTATGCCTATAATACAGAGCATACCAACTTGATTTAATTGATTTCTTATGCAACTGTTATAGCACTATTTCCAGTAACTACTTATCTAAAAATGTATATGATTTTCAATATTTAATTTCTGACATTTCTTGTTTCTTTTTTGTCAGATTAGTTTGCTAAATAAACTCAAACTTCATTGCACTCAATATTGCAGTGAAAACTGGAATAGTTCTTATTTATTCCATTTTTAAAAACATTTTATGATTTTGGATTTCAGCACCAATCAGATTTTTCCTCTCTTTCCTGTTTAGACAGATGTCCTAGGGACTGGTAGCTTATTATTCTAAACCAGTAATTTCCTCAGTATTTCTCAATCTCCTAATACCAGTTAGAATCAGTTTCTAAAACATAACAGAAGTAAAAACAATGTAAAGGCAAATTCACAGCTTGAAGTGAGTTGAGCTATGACCACATACAGCCACTGAGGATGTAGCTTCTGTAGTGCACTTCCCCCAAGTTCAGGTGGTCTGTATTCAGCTCCCTGACAGTTTGCAGATCTGACCTCAGGGAGTCACTTGGCTTCTGGAGTTCGTATCTGTGAAGCAGAGACTACAGGGATGTGTGTATGTATAGGGATGGCAAAAGTAATTGAGTATGAATTAAGAACATAAAAGTCTATTCCACAGGTGCTGGTTAAAGATATATTCTGTGATACCTGCATGTCTGCTTTCTTTGTCCTTTATCAACATTAGATATTTTATTCAAAAATAACAAAATTTAACTGGTCATAGTAGCAGTATGACTGATCAATTATATATTTCTGTAGTGTTTTCCTATGAGGCATTTACATGTTTTGTCCAGCTTTCAAATTTTTGTTCTCTCACTACATCCCACTTTCATCTTTTCTGACAACTTTGTCATTTTTTCCTCTTTCTTTTATATATTTTGCTCATTATCATTATTTGAGCAAAAATACCAATCTGTAGCATGCATACATAATAAAATTTGTCAGGATTAACCAACTTTTGAGTGTCTTTAATTGCTGTCTTATCTCCATGGTCATCAGCTGAATAGAAGAAAATATCAGATCAAAGACACTGATGAGTTAAAGTATCCCATGGATTAGAATTCCCAGCTCCTGATCAGTTGCAATTAGTTCTTCAAATAGTTGGTACAGACTATGTTAATCAGTCTTTCTGAGACCTGAATTTGAGACTCAAGAGTATAAACTAGACCTAAGAAAGCAGAGAATGGATATTTTTTCATGACTAACTCCTAGAACTTGCATAGACTTTTAAAGGATGCCGTGACTCATTACACGTTCAGCAAATGTTTCCTTTTACAGCAACATTAACTGAGTGCTCTGTTGTATAATTTTCATAATGTAGGAGAATAATATTTTGTTATACAAGTTGTCTTGCCTATAATTATAAGTGTGCCAATATGGAGAGAGTTCTTAATAATTATGTTCAAGTTCATAGAAAAAAGGACCAATATAGGAAAAAAAAAAAAGACTCAGAATATCGTGAAGTAATTTGACACATTACTGTGGTCTTTTCTTACTACATTATTTACATTACTGTATATTGGAAGCATATTTCCAATGCTAAAATTAAGGCAGTTTAACAGAGAATTATACAAATTAAAAAAAAAAAAAAGCATGAATAATCGCTAATTCAGTTATATGCATACCTAGGATAGTCTCATCTAAATGGCTTTTAGGACCTGGATAATCAAGGATATAAAACCAGACAGAAACATTTCTGCTATAGTACTGCTAACAATATACAGGAACAGTGGCAGTAGGTATCAGTCTCGGAAACTGCGGCAATGGCAATTTTGAAATGAAAGTGTAATTTTCCTTTTCAAAATGTGAAGAAATGAGCTAAACAAGTCCTGTCAAAATGTTGAGAATTATGCTATTTTCTACCTTCTCCTTAATTGCTGTGAGCTCAGATTGTATGTTAATGAAACACTGAATTGCATTCTCCAGGCATTTCTCTACTTCTTGGGAAAAACAAACTTTACAGCATGTCAGAGGAGCAAGCAGAGCTCCTTAATATTGTACCATCTCATCCTTCTCTCATAACTTTAGGCCCAAATCCTGCAGGGACTTGTACAGGGACTTGTACAGGTTTGGCTTTATGCACAGTGAGTCATTCTTCTGATTTGACAAGAAACTGAAATGCCATTACATTAAAAAAACTTTTTTTTTTTTCCAGATTGGACTTGCCAATGTGTCAGCTACCCATAGTAAATTTTCTGATCAAGAATTCATGGGTGAAAATAAGTTTTCTTCACAATGGACAAGAATGATTTGGTGTAGGATTTAAAATTTCTGAATCCCCAAACCAGTCTAACTCTGCTATTATTCTTATTTCTTATTTTCTGTTATTAGTCTTATTTCTGTTCCCTCCCCAAGAAAGCTCTTGTTTTTTTTAGTCTTATAACTATGCATGGGGTTAAGTGGCATAGATCTTACTTTTTGCATGAGTTTTTGCTGCCACAGCTCATGAGCAAGGAAAGAGCTGCATCTTCACTCAAGCTGGAGAACAAGAAGAAAAGCTACAGTCATGGTTCCTCTTTCTCCCACCTCATGTTAGCTGTTACAGATGAACCAGAAGTAGAGAGGGAGATGTTGAATGGCTGGCTCAAGTCACTAGCGCTTTTTTTTTTTTTTTAATACCACTAAAATACAAGGAGGAAAGTAAGTCTTCTACTGGGGCAGAAGAGAACCTAATTGAAGGTTTGATGCAGTGCCACTGTATTGTCCTGTATGTGGTTTATTTCTGGATTCTTTCAGAATCTCATCCTTTTGGCTCATGGGTTCACAGCACTTCACATATCACTGCAGGTTTCCATCACTTGGTAGCCTCCCCATACTTACCCCCTACACTGGGCCCAATATAAGAAGACACAGCCCCAGAGGGGAGCTGCAAGGTCTGTAAGCAGGGATCACTGCTTGATGGTGTGCGGCAGCACCGTCTTTTAATTTGAGAACCCATTTTTATTTTTATTTTGTGTAATGCCAGGTGTTTTCACTGTCAAACTCCCTCAAGTATTTATTTATTTATATTTTAAAATCTATTTTATTCTCTTGTTTGCTTTTCTTTTGACAGGTGAGAACTATTTAACCTGAAAGTTTCAGTTTGCACCTTTAATAAAGCAAATTCTCTTCACTTTTGACCCTATCAGAATAAAACTGATGTCTTCTCTTATGTTTACATGCATCTTTTTAAAAGCTCTTTCATTAATTTGTTAAATACTTCCACTTGGTTACTTTTATTTTGTTTGAGACACTTTTCACATTCTTATAATAAAACCATATTTATATAACATTTCCAAGCATTTTTTTCTTTGTTTCCTAAAGAACTACCTTGCTAAATAATCCTTGCAAAGTCCAGTGCAAACAACATCCCAGTTAGCACCTCTGGAATAACAGTGTTGTGAGCATGTTGCTAGCACAGTTTGGCTAACGCATTGATTTATTTGCCTCAGGAAACATCATGGAGAAAAGGTGCTTTTCTCAAATCAAAATTGATGCTGAGACTTTAACCCCTCTAAATTTCCTGGTTCAGCAGAAGTAAAGAGTGTTGACAGAGGAAAAATACATAATCACAATGTTTGCGTTGTAGGCTAAGCCACAGCTGCATTTCATTGCAGGAGAGTCATTGACGCTGGTGTGAATTGGAGTAATCCTTAGACTATTGCACAGGATATAATGAATGCTCATGTACAGAGCAGGGGTTGAACAGTACTATGGTAAAATTTTAACCACAGCTGCAGAACAAACTTGACTTATATTCTGCAGAGTTCAGTTATAGTTAAGGAGGGGTGGTGAAGAATTTTCAAATATTAATATAATAATGTAATGAACAGTGTAGTTGATTTGTTTCATCTCAGTTCCTTTACATTTCTCTAAAGCAAGGGAGTAGTTTGAGTATAATTAACTTTGGGGCAAATTGGTATCTTCCCTTGCATCCAGCTGGTCTTGCTTAGGTGGAATAGCGTTTATTCAGAAGGTCATAAAATTAGTAGTTGAAGGGTAGAACTGGTAGTTGTGGAGAACAGTCAGCTTAACTGTTAAGTACCAGTCTTGGGCAAAGGGGAATTGAGCAGTTTGTTCTTGTCTATTTCTCATACAAACTTTGTGGACAGAGGTCCTTAAGCTTGATATGAGAGGTTGCTGAAGGAAGGAGTCTTGTGTTGGTGGTACATCCCTGTTTGGTGCCAGAACAGAATTTTGAGGGCCATGGTGCCTGAGTGAAACATTTTGTGTAAATTATGTCTAAATTTAATATTAAAGTTCTTGCCCCCAAATATGATAATGAGCCTAATGAAGTACCTGCTAAAGATATATAATACTCAACTCTTCTCCAGAATCATGCTAAACATCACCCCAGTGGAGGGAACAGATAAGGTTAGGATATAAAAGAGTGTTAGGAGGTAGTGTAAAACAAATAAATAAATAAATGAGAAGAAAGAAGAAGATGAAATTAGAGTGAGGAAGAAAAAAACAAAAAGAAAAAGAAAAGCTGAGGAGAAAAGAAGAAACTGGAAACCTGCAAGGGGCTGTGCTCTTTCTCCTCCACCAAGACTTCTCAGTAAGCTCTGTGCCTTCTCTCTTTGGTAAGGAATACTTGGGATAGCATTTTGCTTGCATTATTATCATATATTAGTGCTGTTGAAGTAAGTGTATGACAACGACAACTCCAAATCTGTTATATCTGTCACCTTATTAAATAAGTTCAACTTTGTGAGACTCTCAGTGAAAGTCCTTGGCAGGTCTCTGAAACAGGCAAATGTTGGACTGCAACTACTTTCAATGTTCAACTTTGTGAGACTGTCTCAGTAAAAGCCCTTAGCATGGCTCTGAAACAGCCAAATACTGTACTCTGATAAGTCCCCTGGGATGATGGGAAAGAATCACTTCCCTAAGATGGGGAGAATCACCTCTCTCAACCTGCTGGCCATGCTTCTTTTGATGCAGCCCAGGATATGTTTGGCTTTCTGGGCTGCAAGCTCACATTGCTAGCTCATGCTGAGCTTCTCATCAACCAAATATATCCTTCCTCCCCATCTGTACAAAACAGTACCTCAGCTATTAAGAGTAAGTGTTCCTCTGCTCAAGAGAGAGGATATAGTGGGTACACACAATATGCCACCCTGTGGTTTTACCTGTGACCACTGAGAGGATGTGAGGAAATGGTTTCACGAGTTGTAAGAAAAAAACAATGGAAAAAGGGTGTTCTTCCAGGACAGTTGTTGCTCCAGTTTCCATTGGGCAGTGTCTCAGACAGAGTAATGACCACGACTACAGGGGCCCTGCCTCCAGTCAGTTGGAGGAAAGGAATAATCAAATTTATTGGACTGTGTGGATTTAATGGCTTGGCACACCAGACCCACAGGAGTATAAGGCTCTAGTGGACACTGGTGCACAGTGTACTCTAATGTCATCTAGCTATAGAGGAGGAGAACCCAACTGTATTTCTAGAGTGACAGGGGGATCCCAACAGCTTACTGTATGGGACGCTGAATTGAGCCTGGCTGGGAATGAGTGGCAAAGGCACTGAGAGTCAAAAGCTGAGGGTCAAAGAACAGTAGGTACCGATTGCTACCACAATAGTGCACCTCCAGCAGCAATATCTCAGTATCGGAGATTCCCTAATTCCCATCCATGAGCTCGTTCATCAACCGGAGAGCCAAGGAGTGATCAGCATGTCTTCCTGCTGCAGTGGTAAGGGGACTCCCCAGAAGGTGACTGGATCCCAGACTAGCCTCCAGTTTGTGAGAAACAATCTGTAGCCAATAACACAGACTCAGGTGAGGATCTCAGTGAAGTAGCGTTTTTATTCACGATTGCAATGGTGGGCGTCCTGCAAGCAGGAGTACACAGCAAAAGTATATCATAACCTTATATTCCCTATTACGCAAAACTTGATTCCTCCCCTGTTTCCTCATTGTCTGAATACTACAGGTTCACAGACTACTCAACACTTATTACTATACCATATATGTACAATTTTATTTGACCAACTGTTAATTTCTCCTTTCCTTTTCTTTTTTTTTTTTCCTTCGTCTCTCATGACTAGAGGGCCCATGATTTTTTGTTTTTTACTGATTTTGCACCTCTTGTCTTGTTCTTCTTAGCTATCTTCCTTATTTTGGGACAGTGGAACTTTCCCTTTGTCTGCTTAACATACTCCCCACTGTTAAGCCACTGTTATATCTGCACAATCACTTTTGAATATGCAAGGTTAGTGGAATTTTCCACTGCAAAAACACAACTTTATTTCTCACACACTCACCCTTTAATAGTCCCACATGGCCAGTGCAAAATTCTAATGGAGAGTGGAGACTAATGGAGGACAATGGTGGCCTGAATGAAGTCACGCCAGTGATGAGTGTTGCAGTGCCAGACATGCTGGAACTTCAATACAAACTGGAGTCACAGGCAACCTAGCGGTATGCCACAAGTGAGATCAATAAAGCATTTTTTTCAATCCCTTTGGCAGCAGAGTAAGGTCCACAGTTTGCTTTCACTTGGCGGGGCATCCAATACACCTGGAATCAACTGCCCCAAAATGTAGAAACACAGCCCTACCATTTGCCATGGACTGATCGAGGCTCCATTGGAACAGGGGGAAGCTCCTGAACACCTGCAGGACATTTACGGCAGCATTGTGTGGGCCAACACAGCAGGAGTTTTTGAGAAAGGGAGGAAAACGGTCCAAATCCTTCTGAAAGACAGTTTTGAAATAAAACTGGGAAAAAATAGGGAAATAAAAGGGAAATAAAAATAGGGAATAAAAGTCAAAGGACTGGCATAGGAGATCCAGTTTTTAGGAATAAAATGGCAAGATGGATGTCATCAGATCCCAATGGAAGTGATCAACAAATTAACAGCTATGCCTGCACCAACTAGCACAAAGGAAATGCAAGATTTTCTAAGTGTTGTGTGTGGTGAAGGCCATCCAGCTGGCTTTAGATATTGATAAACAAGAAAAATGGCCAGTGCTCTCTCTATACTAACTCATGGATGGATGGTGGCAAATGCCTTGTGGGGGTGGCTACAGCAATGGAAGCAGAGCAACTGGCAGTGCAGAGTCAAACCCTTCTGGGCTGCCACACTGTGGCAAGATAAGTCACCCAAGTAGAAAACCTGGCTGTAAAAGTACATCACAGGGCCTTTGAAGGCTCCTCACGGGGCCAGGGAATTCGAAGGCTTCTCACAGGGCCTTCGAAGGCTCCTCACAGGGCCAGGGCCTTCCAAGGCTCCTAACAGGCTGGCCTCAGCATGCAACAATCCAACACCACACACCTCCTGCCTTGAAGAACGGTTATGACAGATGGAGCCCAAAACCATGGACTATACAAACTAAATAGACATTTTTGAGGGATGGCCCATAGACTAAGGGAATGGTATTTTCTCTCCTGTTAAACTGTCTTTATCTCAACCCATGAGGTTTCTTTTACTTTTTTTTCCCATCCTTCTTCCTGAATCCACCTGGAGGGGAAGTGAGCAAATGGCTGTGTGGTGCTTATTTACCTGTCAGGTTACACCACAACAAAAGTAAAACATCAAAAGAAGAATGAACTTTGGAAAGGATTTTCTGTAATGTAGATTTATGTAATGTAGATGTAATCTGGATTTTCTGTAAACTCTCAATATCTGAGAGATATTGAGTTAACCTAGACTAAGTCTAAGAGCAAGAAACTGCTTTTCATGGTTGCAGTAGAAAAGATATATACACATTTTTCTTATATCTGTTCTGACCTTGCTATTTTGAACTTTCTTAAAAAACTAATTGGTTTTAGATGGAAGCAAAAGCTCCCCCCTTCTGCCTCCCCTCCCCCCCCCTTTTTTTTTTTTTGAGGTGTGTGTGAAAGCTTTTGGGGTTTGAGAACTTATGACAAGGTAAATGTTGAGCCAACTGTAGCTCAGTGTTGTGGCTGAGTAAGGGCCTGTTACAAATTATAAAGCCACAATTAAAAATACACAAATGTAGCAAAATCTCTCTAGAAAGAAAACAAGCCTTTTCACAATTTTCTTTCTCTTAGCTATTCCCTTTCCAATTTGTTTATATGAGGCTCTGTTTTCCCTAATAATTCCTCAAGGCATCGAGGGATTTGTAGAAATGTCTGTTTATTTGAAGAGTCACCACAATCATTGTGGTGGTGCTGTGATTTTGTAATCAAGGAGCAACATCGGCAGAAGTGTAAACCCCACTAAATTCCCATCATATGATCAAATAGATTTATGCAGAGTCACGTATTTGCTTGCTGAAATTTCATCTGAAGTTCTATGTACCCTCTCAACCATCACAGTAATCTATCATGACCCCTAAAATGTACTTTTCAGTGGGATAGCAAATGTGTAAACTGAATCTTCAGTCTTCCTGAACAAGCAATAATGCAGACCTGAAAATGCAGGAGTTACAAGAAAAAGAGGTATAAATGTGCAATATTTTCTACAGTTTTGCTTCTTCTTCAGATCCTCGGTATTAGATCTAGAAGACAGCCATATCTGACAGCGTATGTGCACATAGTGTTTAAAACTGCAAACATGGATAACATTAAATGGGAAACACACAGAATCACAGAATCATCTAGGTTGGAAGAGACCTCCAAGATCACCTAGTCCAACCTCTGACCTAACACTAACAAGTCCTCCACTAAACCATATCACTAAGGACTACATCTAGACGTCTCTTAAAGACCTCCAGGGATGGTGACTCAACCACTTCCCTGGGCAGCCCATTCCAATGCCTAACAACCCTTTCGGTAAAGAAGTTCCTCCTAATATCCAACCTAAACCTCCCCTGGTGCACCTTTAGCCCATTCCCCCTCGTCCTGTCACCAGGCACGTGGGAGAATAGACCAACCCCCACCTCGCTACAGCCTCCTTTAAGGTACCTGTAGAGAGCGATAAGGTCACCCCTGAGCCTCCTCTTCTCCAAACTGAACAATCCCAGCTCCCTCAGCCGCTCCCATAAGACTTGTTCTCCAGACCCCTCACCAGCTTCATTGCCCTTCTCTGGACTCTCTCGAGCACCTCCATGTCCTTCTTGTAGCGAGGGGCCCAAAACTGAACACAGTACTCGAAGTGCGGCCTCACCAGAGCCGAGTACAGGGGGACAATCACTTCCCTAGCCCTGCTGGCCACGCTGTTTCTTATACAAGCCAGGATGCTGTTGGCCTTCTTGGCCACCTGAGCACACTGCTTGCTCATATTCAGCCAACTATCAACCAGTACTCCCAGGTCCTTCTCGGCCAGGCAGCTTTCCAACCACTCATCTCCCAGCCTGTAGCTCTGCTTGGGGTTGTTGTGCCCCAGGTGCAGGACCCGGCACTTGGCCTTGTTGAACTTCATACAGCTGGCCTCAGCCCATCGGTCCAGCCTATCCAGATCCTCCTGCAGAGCCTTCCTACCCTCGAGCAGATTGACACACACACCTAACTTGGTGTCATCTGGAAACTTACTGAGGGTGCACTCGATTCCCTCATCCAGATCATCGATAAAGATATTAAAGAGGACTGGCCCCAGTACTGAGCCCTGGGGGACTCCACTAGTGACCGGCCTCCAACTGGATTTGACTCCATTCACCACAACTCTTTGGGCCCGGCCATCCAGCCAGTTTTTAACCCAACGAAGCATTTGCCAGTCCAAGCCACGAGCAGCCAGCTTCTTGAGGAGAATGTTGTGAGAAATAGTGTCAAAAGCCTTACTGTAGTCAAGGTAGACCACATCCACAGCCTTTCCCTCATCCACTAAGCGCGTCACTTTGTCATAGAAGGAGATCAGGTTCGTCAAGCAGGACCTGCCTTTCATAAACCCATGCTGACTGGGCCTGATTGCCTGGTTACCCTGCAAGTGCTGCGTGATATATCAAGATAATCTGCAAGATAATCTGCTCCATGAGCTTCCCTGCCACTGAGATCAAACTAACAGGCCTATAGTTCCCCAGGTCTACCCTCCGGCCCTTCTTGTAGATGGGCATCACATTTGCTAGCCGCCAGTTGACTGCGACCTCCCCTGATAGCCAGGACTACCGATAAATGATGGAAAGCGGCTTGGCCAGCTCCTCTGCCAGTTCTCCCAGTACCCTCGGGTGGATCCCATCCGGCCCCATCGACTTGCGTACATCCAAGTGCTGTAGCAGGTCGCCAACCATTTCCTCATGGATTATGAGGGCCACATCCTGCTCCCTGCCCCCTTCCACCAGCTCAGGGTAGTGGGTATCCAGAGAACAACCGGTTTTGCCGCTAAAGACTGAGGCAAAGAAGGCATTAAGCACCTCAGCCTTTTCCTCATCTCTCATCACTAAGTTTCCCCCCGCATCCAGTAAAGGATGGAGATTCTCCTTAGTCCTCCTTTTTGTGTTGATGTATTTGTAAAAACGTTTTTTGTTATCTTTAACGGCAGTAGCCAGATTGAGCTCCAGATGAGCTTTGGCCTTTCTAATTTTGTCCCTGCACAGCCTTGCAACATCCTTATAGTCCTCCTGAGTTGCCCGCCCTCTTTTCCAAAGATTATAAACCCTCTTTTCTCCTAAGCTCGAGCCACAGCTCTCTGTTCAGATAGGCCGGTCTTCTTCCGCACCGGCTCGTCTTTGGGCACGTGGGGACGGACTGCTCCTGAGCCATTAAGATTTCCTTCTTGAAGAGTGCCCAGCCTTCCTGGACTCCTCTGCCCTTCAGAACCTCCTCCCAAGGGACTCTGTCAACCAGTGTCCTGAACAGCTCAAAGTCAGCCCTCCGGAAGTCCAAGACAGCGGTTTTACTGGTCCCCTTCCTGACTTCGCCAAGAATAGAGAACTGAACCATTTCATGGTCACTCTGCCCAAGACAGCTCCCAACCACCTGTCCTGGTTTCAGTTAGGACAGAGTTAATTTTCCTCCTAGTAGCTGGCAGGGTGCTATGTTTTGGATTAGAATGAGAAGAGCGCTGATAACATGCTGATGTTTTAATTGTTGTAGAGCAGTGCTTACACCAAGCCAAGGACTTTTCAGCCTCTCTCTGTCCTGCTAGCGAGCAGGCTAGGGATGCAGCAGGAGCTGGGAGGGGACAGACCCAGGACAGCTGACCCAAACTGGCCAAAGGGGTATTCCATACCATCTGACATCATGCTGAACAATATATAGGGGTGGCTAGCTGGGGTGGAGGGGGGGGCCGGCTGCTCGGGGATAGGCTGGGCATCGGTCAACGGGTGGTGAGCAATTGCATTGTGCATCACTTATTTCGTACACATTATTACTATTATTATTATTATTATTATTATTATTATTATTGTTATTCTTTTCCCTGTCTTAATAAACTGTCTTTATCTCAACTCACAGACTTCACTTTCCTGTTTCTCTCCCCCATCCTGGAGAGGGAGGGGGGAGGGTGAGCGAACGGCTGTGTGGTGTTTGGCTGCCAGCCGGGCTAAACCACAACAGTCCATTTGGCGCCCAACGTGGGGCCCGAAGGGTTGAGATAACGACAGATTTGACCAGAGTGTGTTAAACTAAAATTGGTATAAGTATTCGGACCTGCTTAATAGTTGCTAGTCACAATGTTGATTGCCTTAATCTCAAGTCCTGCTGTACCTGTTTCCCAAATTGAGTTTTATAGCAAGTTACTTTCTGTATGTGCTCCCTGTCGTGCTGTTTATCCTCTCCGGGCCCTGGTTTAAGATTGTTATGGTACTGTGTGGTGTAACGATGGCTTATGAAATGATGAGATATCTGGTCATGACTCTAACCTGGTATTTGTACTCAGCACTGTCGTCGACTCTATACTTCGGAAACCATATCTCAGAAACTATTAGCAATTACACCTATTGCCTTTTTTCATCAGGGAGTCAATCTGTGGAGGGGACAGGGGAAGATATTTTTTCCTACCTGTTCACTCTCCCTTCCTCCTTCACCACCCTCTTATCCCCCGAGCTAGTTACGGTAGCTCTCCAAGATGTTGAATATCCTTGGGATACTCAGACCAGCATGTTCTTGTTGTTATGTCTCCTGAATGCGCTTCAGGTTTTGTTTAAGGTTAAACAACTACTTAGGAATCTCATCCTGGAGATCTGTCTTGACGCGGGATATTTGCGAGTGGCAGGGAGTGTGGTAGGATATGGGCAGGTTTCTAGGGCAGTGGGCACCTCCAGTATTTTGGACATTCACCCCTGAACAACTGCAAAATCCAAAAAAAACGGTAGAATGCTTGAAAAAAAGGTGTCATGACTCTGGCAGTTCCAAAGTGACACAAATCACTGTGGCATGCTGGGGTCTGGCTTGTGCCTATCGAGCTGCAATTGATGCTACTATCAACCTAGTGACAGCTCCCGCAGCCGTTCCTGCTCCAGCTCCTGCAGCCGTTCCAGTTCCAGCTCCCGCAGCCATTCCAGTTCCAGCTCCCGCAGCCATTCCAGTTCCAGCTCCCGCAGCCGTTCCAGGCTTCCGGCTCCCGTACAGCCGTTCCAGCTCCCGCAGCCGTTCCAGCTCCTGCAGCCGTTACAGCTCCAGCTCCCGCAGCCGTCCCGGCTCCAGCTCCCGCAGCCGTTCCAGCTCCCACAGCCGTTACAGCTCCAGCTCCCGCAGCCGTCCCGGCACCAGCTCCCGCAGCCGTTCCAGCTCCTGCAGCTGTTCCAGCTCCCGCAGCCGTTCCCACTCCTGTGGCTGGGTCAGAGAAACGAACTGTAGCAGTGCAAGTTGCCCCTGCAGAAGGTACTCCAACCCCTGTGGCAGACCCTGTGGCTGGGTCAGAGAAACGAACTGTAGCAGTGCAAGTTGCCCCTGCAGAGGGTATTCCAACCCCTGTGGCAGACCCTGTGGCTGGGTCGGAGAGGCGAGCTGTAGCAGTGCAAGTTGCCCCTGAAGAAAAGGTGAAAAAATGGTATAGAGACTCAGGTCGTTTAGAACGCAGAAAGTCTTCTGCTAAGTCTGGGCGTGGAGAAGACGAGGCTGGGCCATCAAGTGTGCAGGAGGATGAAGATGAGGATGAGGATGTCAGAAAATCAACAGTAACTACCCGAACCCTATACCAGCGTGAGCTACGAGATGTACGAAAAGATTTTGGTCGCTGTATAGGTGAACAGCTTGTCACCTGGCTGCTCCGGTGCTGGGACACCTGGAGCCAATGGTGTGGAATTAGAGGGCAGGGAAGCCAAGCGGTTGGGATCCCTTGCTAGAGATGCAAGCATTGACAAAGCAATTGGAGATGGAGCACGATCTCACAGCCTCTGGAGGCGTCTCCTGTTAGCTGTGAAGGGAAGGTATCCCTACAAGGAAGAACTTGTATGTCTACCAGGCAAGTGGACCACCATGGAGAAGGGAATTCAGTACCTGAGGGAATTAGCCGTACGGGAAGTAATTTATAAGGACCTAGACGACGCACAAACATCCATAGATCCAGATGAAGTCCAGTGTACTCGACCCACGTGGCGGAAGTTTGTACAGAATGCACCATCAACTTGGGCCAGCACATTGTCAATAATAACCTGGAAAAACGGTGAAGATCCCACAGTGGGTGACATGGCTAAACAACTCCGGCAGTATGAAGGAAATCTCTCCTCTTCCCTACAGGCCTGCAGTCTCGGCTGTGGAGAAACTCTCTGAAGAGTTCCACCAACTTAAAGAGAATTTATCTTCCCCCCCACCTGAACAAACCAGTGGCCACCAACTAAAAGAGAATACTTTGGAGAAACTTTTTGAAGAGGTCCACCAACTTAAAGAGAGTTTATTTTCTTCCCCACCTGTACAAACCAGTGTCTCAGCTATTAGGGGTAAGTAAGTCTTCATCCGTGCAAAGACAATATGGTTGGTACACACCCCTGCGCCAGCCCTGTGGTTTTACCTACGTGACCATGGAGAGGACATGAGAAAATGGGATGGAAAATCTATCGCGACCCTAGAGGCATGGGTACGTGAGTTGCAAAAGAAAACAATCGGGAAAAAGGGGTTCTCTGAAAAGTTTGCTGCTCCAAGCTTCTAGCAGGCAGTCCTTTAAACACAGAAACGAAGATTCTGACCAGGACTAGAGGGGCCCTACCTCCAGCCAGGGGGAGGAAAGGGACAATCGAGTTTATTGGACTGTGTGGATTCAATGGCCTGGCACGTCTGACGCACAGAAGTATAAGGCTTTAGTAGACACCGGTGCACAATGTACTCTAATGCCATCAAGCTGTAAAGGGCCAGAGCCCATCTGTATTTATGGCGTGACAGGGGGATCCCAGCAGTTAACTGTATTGGAAGCTGAAGTGAGTCTAACTGGAAATGAGTGGCAAAAGCACCGTATTGTGACTGGCCCGGATGCTCCGTGCATCCTTGGCATAGACTATCTTAGAAGAGGATATTTCAAGGACCCAAAAGGGTTCCGCTGGGCTTTTGGCATAGCTGCCTTAGAGGACAGAGGACATTAAACAGTTGTCTGCCGTGCCCGGTCTCTCAGAGGACCCTTCTGTTGTGGGGTTGCTGAGGGTTGAAGAACAGCAAGTGCCAATCACTACCACAACTGTGCACCGGCGGCAATATCGCACCAACCGAGACTCCCTGATTCCCATCCACAAGCTAATTCGTCAACTGGAGAGCCAAGGAGTGATCAGCAAGACCCATTCACCTTTTAATAGTCCCATATGGCCAGTGCGAAAGTCTAATGGTGAGTGGAGACTAACAGTGGACTATCGTGGCCTGAACGAAGTCACGCCACCACTGAGTGCTGCAGTGCCGGACATGCTAGAACTCCAGTACTGAACTGGAATCAAACGCAGCCAAGTGGTATGCCACAATTGATATTGCTAATGCATTTTTCTCCATCCCTCTAGCAGCAGAGTGCAGGCCACAGTTTGCTTTCACTTGGAGGGGTGTCCAATATACTTGGAATCGGCTTGCCCCAGGGGTGGAAACACAACCCTAGCATTTGCCATGGACTGATCCAGTCTGCACTGGAGCAGGGGGAAGCTCCTGAACACCTGCAGTACATCGATGACATCATTGTGTGGGGTGACGCTGCAGAGGAAGTTTTCGAGAAAGGGAAGAAAATAGTCCAAATCCTTCTGAAGGCCGGTTTTGCCATAAAACAAGACAAAGTTAAAGGACCTGCATGAGAGAGATCCAGTTTTTAGGAATAAAATGGCAAGATGGACGTCATCAAATCCCAATGGATGTGATCAACAAAATAACAGCTATGTCTCCACCAACTAGCAAAAAGGAAACACAAACTTTCCTAGGTGTCGTGGGTTTTGGAGAATGCACATTCCGAATTACAGTCTGATTGTAAACCCGCTCTACCAAGTAACTCGTAAGAAGAATGCTTTTGAATGGGGCCCTGAGCAACGACAAGCCTTTGAACAAATTAAGAGGAAATAGTTCATGCAGTAGCCCTTGGGCCAGTCCGAACAGGACCAGACTGTAAAGAATGTGCTCTACACCGCAGCCGGGGAGAATGGTCCCACCTGGAGCCTCTGGCAGAAAGAACCTGGGGAAACTCGAGGTCGACCCCTGGGGTTTTGGAGTCGGGGATACAGAGGATCTGAGGCCCTCTACACTCCAACCGAAAAGGAGATATTAGCAGCATATGAGGGAGTTCGATCTGCTTCGGAAGTGGTCGGTACTGAAGCGCAGCTCCTCCTGGCACCCCGACTGCCGGTACTGGGTTGGATGTTCAAAGGAAGGGTCCCCTCTACACATCATGCAACTGATGCTACATGGAGCAAGTGGGTTGCACTGATTACTCAGCGGGCTCGAATAGGAAACCCCAGTCGCCCAGGAATCCTGGAAGTGATTATGGACTGGCCAGAAGGCAAGTACTTTGGGATATCATCAGAGGAGGAGGTGGTCCGTGCTGAAGAAGCCCCACTGTACAACAAGCTACCAGAGAATGAGAAGAAATATGCCCTGTTCACTGATGGGTCCTGTCGTATTGTGGGAAAGCATCGGAGATGGAAAGCTGCTGTATGGAGTCCTACACGACGAGTTGCAGAAGCTGCTGAGGGAGAAGGTGAATCGAGTCAGTTTGCAGAAGTGAAAGCCGTTCAGCTGGCCTTAGATATTGCTGAACGAGAAAAGTGGCCAGTTCTCTATCTCTATACTGATTCATGGATGGTAGCAAATGCCCTGTGGGGGTGGTTACAGCAATGGAAGCAGAACAACTGGGAACGCAGGGGCAAACCCATCTGGGCTGCTGCATTGTGGCAAGATATTGCTGCCCGGGTAGAGAACCTGGTTGTAAAGGTACGCCATGTAGATGCTCCTGTGCCCAAGAATCGGGCTACTGAAGAACATCAAAACAACCAGCAGGTGGATCAGGCTGCTAAGATTGAAGTGGCTCAGGTGGACCTGGACTGGCAACATAAAGGTGAATTATTTATAGCCCGATGGGCCCATGACACCTCAGGCCATCAAGGTAGAGATGCAACATACAGATGGGCTCGTGATCGAGGGGTGGACCTGACCATGGACACTATAGCACAGGTTATTCATGATTGTGAAACATGTGCTGCAATTAAACAAGCCAAATGGTCAAAGCCTCTCTGGTATGGAGGACGATGGCTGAAATACAAATATGGAGAGGCCTGGCAGATTGATTACATCACACTCCCCCAAACCCGCAACGGCAAGCGCCACGTACTTACAATGGTGGAAGCAACCACCGGATGGCTGGAAACATATCCTGTGCCCCATGCCACCGCCCGGAACACTATCCTGGGCCTTGAAAAGCAAGTCCTATGGCGACATGGCACCCCAGAAAGAATTGAGTCAGACAATGGGACTCATTTCCGAAACAACCTTATAGACACTTGGGCCAAAGAACATGGTATTGAGTGGGTGTATCACATCCCCTGTCATGCACCAGCATCCGGGAAAGTTGAACGATACAATGGACTGTTAAAGACTACACTGAAAGCAATGGGTGCTGGGACATTCAAAAATTGGGAAACACATTTGGCAAAGGACACCTGGTTAGTCAATACTAGGGGATCTGCCAACCGAGCTGGACCTGCCCAATCAAACCTGTTACGCACTGTAGAAGGGGATAAAGTTCCTGTAGTGCACGTAAGAAACATGCTGGGTAAGACAGTCTGGGCTACTCCTGCCTCAGGAAAAGGCAAGCCCATTCGTGGGATTGCTTTTGCCCAGGGACCTGGATGCACTTGGTGGGTAATGCAAAAGAATGGGGAGGTTCGGTGTGTACCTCAAGGGGACCTAATACTGGGTGAGAATAGCCCATGAGTTGAATTGTAGTATGTTAATTATCATATAACACTGTATGTCATCACTACCATGGTTGCTATATATCATAGATGAAAATGGTGACTAATTAGAAGGTATTGGAAAGAGTGTAACCTGAGCATGACATAAATGGTATGGAATAAGGGGTGGATATCTGTCCTGGTTTCAGTTAGGACAGAGTTAATTTTCCTCCTAGTAGCTGGCAGGGTGTTATGTTTTGGATTAGAATGAGAAGAGCGCTGATAACATGCTGATGTTTTAATTGTTGCAGAGCAGTGCTTACACCAAGCCAAGGACTTTTCAGCCTCTCTCTGTCCTGCTAGCGAGCAGGCTAGGGATGCAGCAGGAGCTGGGAGGGGACAGACCCAGGACAGCTGACCCAAACTGGCCAAAGGGGTATTCCATACCATCTGACGTCATGCTGAACAATATATAGGGGTGGCTAGCTGGGGTGGAGGGGGGGGCCGGCTGCTCGGGGATAGGCTGGGCATCGGTCAACGGGTGGTGAGCAATTGCATTGTGCATCACTTATTTCGTACACATTATTACTATTATTATTATTATTATTGTTATTCTTTTCCCTGTCTTAATAAACTGTCTTTATCTCAACTCACAGACTTCACTTTCCTGTTTCTCTCCCCCATCCTGGAGAGGGAGGGGGGAGGGTGAGCGAACGGCTGTGTGGTGTTTGGCTGCCAGCCGGGCTAAACCACAACACCACCACATCTCCCACCAGTCCTTCTCTGTTTGTGAACAGAAGGTCTAGCGGGACACCTCCCCTAGTAGGCTCTCTAACGAGCTGTCAGGAAGCTCTCTCCCACGCTCTCCAGAAACCCCCTAGACTGCTTTCTCTGGGCTGTGTTGTGCTTCCAGGATATGTCTGGGAAGTTGAAGTCCCCAATGAGAAAAAGCGCTGACAATTTCGTAACTTCTGCCAGATGCCTGTAGAACTCCTCATCCATCTCCTCATCCTGGTTCGGCGGTCTATACAGACCCCCACCAGGATGCTTGCCTTGTTGGCCTTCCCGCTGATCCTAACCCATAGGGACTCAACCTTATCATTCCCAGCCTCAAGTTCCACAACATCAAAACACTCTCTAATATAGAGAGCCACACCACCACCCCTTCTGTGCTGCCTGTCCCTTCTGAAGAACCTATAGCCAGACATTACAGCACTCCAGTCATGAGAGTGGTCCCACCACGCTTCCATGATGGCGACCAAGTCATAGCCTGCCTGCTGCACGATGACTTCCAGCTCCTCTCGTTTGTTACCCATGCTGCATGCATTAGTGTAGACGCACTGCAGTTGGGCCATTGCCTTCTCTCCAGGCCTTGCCATTGTTCCCCCTGGCACAGCTCCAACAAGCCCTATTTCAGCCCCGTCCCCCTTCTTACCTAGTTTAAAGCCCTCTCTCTATGAGCCCTGCCAGCTCCTGGGCTAGGATCCATTTTCCCCTTAGAGATAGGGACCCGTCTGCGGCCATCAGGCCGGGTGCCGAGTAAAGCGCCCCATGGTCAAAAAAAAAATTTCTGTGTTGGCACCAGCCTCTGAGCCACGTGTTAATCACGTGGGCTTTCCGTGTCCTCTCTGCACCCCCCCATGCCACTGTAGGGATAGACGAAAACACCACCTGTACTCCCGCTCCATCCACTAACCGTCCCAGTCCCCTAAAGTCCCGTCTGATAGCGTTCAGGCTATTGTCACTGCCAGCCTGGACTATCAAAAGAGGGTAGTAGTCAGAGGGGCTGACCAGGTTGGGAAGCTTTCTGGCAGCATCCCTGACCCTGGCCCCAGGGAGGCAGCAGACTTCCCTACAGTTAAGGTCAGGCCGACAAATAGGGCCCTCTGTTCCCCTGAGAAGGGAGTCACCTACAATGATCACCCTTCTGTCTTTCTTGGTGGAGGCAGTCCTGAGGCGTGGAGTCGGCTTCCTCGCCCTAAGCATCCTCCTGGGTAGGCTTTCTACCTCATCCTCACCCACCGGTCTCTCAAGCTCCAGGGCCTCAAATCTGTTATGTAAGGGCACCTGGGAAGGTGGGGCCGGAAGTGGGGGCATTGCCTGCGAGGTCGAGCAGGGACCTGTCTCCATTCCTCCTCAACTCCTAGGTCGCCTCCCTCTGCCTGACAGCAACAGGTCAGGGGGTCCACCCCCATTTGGGGTGTCTCACCCCGGTACCTCTCCTTCAGGCCCTGCAGGGAGTCGCTCCACCAGTCTATCTCCCGCTCACACTCCCTGATAGCCCTCAACCTATCCACCTCCTCCCTGAGCTCTGCTACCAGGCGGACCAGATCATCCACCTGCTCACACCTCACACACACAGTGCCTCTGCCTCCCTCAGATGGCAGCAACAGGCTCAGGCACTCCCTGCACCCAGAGACCTGAACTGCTGCTTTGTTGAGCAGGCAGTCAGTCTGGGTGGTTACAGACTTTCTAGTGAGAGCGCTCTGCCTGGTGTAGACCATTGCAGCCTAGCTAGCAGTCGACAGCCGTTAGAGTTGTTCGTATGGGCAGGGGGGAACGCTCTACCCTCCCTGCCCGAACTGCCGCACCCCGCCCTGTTTACCTGCTCTGTTTGCCACGCTCCTGATCGCTCGTTCGCCCTAGGGGCTGCTTTTGAACGGCCGGGGAGGGGGCGCTGCCAGCTCCTCCTACGCCTCGTCAGCCTCCCTCACGAGGGCTGCCGGGTCTTGGCGGGTCCCTCCAGTGGCCTCGATGCCGGAAAAAAAGCTCTGCCTGTCCTGATCACGCCGCTCCGCTGCAGAACCGGTCTGCCCTGGAGCCGATCGCCTCGGCAAGTTTCCTTTGGAACTTGTTGCTTTCTGCATGAACATTTAATAAATAATCATCTTCTATGATGCAAACTTAACGACTTGCAAAATACCTGACACTGATTAACTGCTTTTGTAGGCATCCCCAGTAGACCCTACCAAATCCTTTATAAAGGTGTTATAAATGACTGAGTCCCAAATAGGATTACAATCAAAGTTTACAATTTATTAAACAAATACAGGCAAGCAAACAGCGCTGGGTACGCCGGGAGTCTCTGCTCCACCAGGACGCACACCTGTTACATAAGGCGGCTGGTTTTTATGCTCCTAGGCTAATACATATTCATTACTACTTCTAGAAGAGGCAGGGTTATTATAATTGGTTTCCCGAATCCGAAGTCCTCCCAGGTGCGCCTGCTTATCAGTCTCTGTTAGTCTCTCGGAGGCCGCTCGGACGGGGAGGCTGATATTCTTCCTCCTTATCTAGTGGTCTCTTGGCCAGATGTCAGAAGTTACTGCACATCCGTCAAGAGTCAGCAGTTTTTCTCTGAAGAAATCCCTTTGTTCTCTTATCACCTAAACCCAGGCCTCAATGTTAACCCTTCAAATCCCTTAGTGGCACGAATTGCTGGACCATTCCTTGCAAAGGTGTATGCTGCAATGTAATATTATCCAGAAAGAAGATGACATAACTTGTGTCATTTAACCATTTTAGTTAGTCCATGTCATAGCAAAGTATGTAATATGTATGCAGAATTTAGGGAATCAAGGTGATAAGCACCACAGCAGTTTTCATTTGAAGAAATAATGCTTATGAAGAATCTTACCACTGGGTAATCTGAAACTGCAGGTTATGTGATTTAGGTTTGTGAGGTTTTTTTCCTGTATTCTAGTTCAGTATGATATACTACATTAGTAGTTTATGTTTTCAACTTCTGAAATCCTACTAATTTCAAAGTTTTTATCCATACTTATGTATTGGGTTTACATGGCAAGATTTTGGTAGTGGGGTGCTACAGAAGTGGCCTCTGTGAGAAGAATCCAGAAGCTGCCCCAAGTTAGATAAGGGTCAGTTTCAGCTGGCTCCAAAGGGGCCTGCTGCTGGGCAGAGCTGAGCCAATAAGCGATGTTTGCACCTCTAGGAAAGCATATTTAAGAAAGGGGAAAAAAAAATGCTGTGCAACAGCAGCTGGGAGAGAAAGGAGTGAGAACCATCCCTGCAGACCCCAAGGTCAGTGCAGAAGAGGGCAGGAGGTGCTCCAGGCACTGGAGCAGAAGTTCCCCTGTGGCCTGTGGAGAGGCCACAGTGGTGGAGCAGGCTGTCCCCCTGCAGCCCATGGGTCCCACATGGAGCAGATCTCCACACTGCAGCCGGTGGAGGAACCCCTGGTGGAGCAGGTGGATGTGGCCTGGAGGAGGCTGCGGACCATGGAGAGCCCCCACAGGAGCAGGCCCCGGGCTGGAGCTGCAGCCCGTGGAGAGGAGCCTACACAGGAGCAGGGAGTCTGGTGGGAGCTGCTGCCCGTGGGGGGCCCGTGCTGGAGCAGTTTGCTCCTGACGGATTGACCCTGTGGTACGGACCTGTGTTTGGAGCAGTTCTTGAAGAGCTGCTACCTGTGGGAAAACCACACAGGATCAGTTCGGGAAGGACGGCATCCCGTGGGAGGGACCCCACGTGGAGCAGGGGTAGAGAGTGACCGTGAAGGAGCTGTGGAGACGAAGTGTTAGGGACTGACTGCAGCCCCCATTCCCCTGCTCTGCTCAGTGGGAGGACATAGAATAGGGCAGATAGAGGGAAGGTGTTTTTATTTAGTTAGTTTGTTTTGTTTCTCACTGGTCTAGCTTGTTAGTAATGGGTAATAAATTACATTATTCTCCCTATGCTGAGTTTGTTTTGCCTGTGACAATAATTGTAGACTGATCTCCCTGTCCTTATCTCAATCCTTGAGCCCTCTTTCACTTTGAGAGGGAATAAGAGAGTAGTTGTGGTAGAGCTCAGCTGCCCAGCTTGGTAAAACCACCACAACTTAGAAAATAATATTTTCTGTAGTAAGTAGCTTTTTCTTGCTGAAGGAATGATAACTTGTAAGGCGTGCAAATGTCCTGCCTTTTCTCAGGCTCACTCATAGCTAGTACCTAATACTCACTCATAGCTAATATCATCATAAATGATGATAGTTTTCCAGTGTTTCTACCTGCATTTTTGGACATATTTTCTCTAGGATCTATTTTAAGGTGTTTTTGTTTGTTTGCTTGTTTGTTTTGTTTCTTCTCTGACAGGGAAATTAAAATGTTTGTTAAACATGCTAAAAGTGACCAAGCTCCTTTCCTTTCCTTTCCTTTCCTTTCTTTTCCTTTCCTTTCCTTTCCTTTCCTTTCCTTTCCTTTCCTTTCCTTTCCTTTCCTTTCCTTTCCTTTCCTTTCCTTTCCTTTCCTTTCCTTTCCTTTCCTTTCCTTTCCTTTCCTTTCCTTTCCTTTCCTTTCCTTTCCTGAACTTTCCTGAACTTTCCTTTCCTTTCCTTTCCTTTCCTTTCCTTTCCTGAACTTTCCTTTCCTTTCCTTTCCTTTCCTGAACTTTCCTTTCCTGAACTTTCCTTTCCTGAACTTTCCTTTCCTTTCCTGAACTTTCCTGAACTTTCCTTTCCTGAACTTTCCTTTCCTGAACTTTCCTTTCCTTTCCTGAACTTTCCTGAACTTTCCTTTCCTGAACTTTCCTTTCCTTTCCTGAACTTTCCTGAACTTTCCTTTCCTTTCCTTTCCTTTCCTGAACTTTCCTTTCCTGAACTTTCCTTTCCTTTCCTGAACTTTCCTTTCCTTTCCTTTCCTGAACTTTCCTTTCCCTTCCTGAACTTTCCTGAACTTTCCTTTCCTTTCCTGAACTTTCCTTTCCTTTCCTTTCCTGAACTTTCTACATGTTGTAGAGCAAATAGTCAAGTGTAAACAGAACAGTAGCTTAACAAATATGGCTATTTAGAAGTGTTTATTATGATGAACCCCATACAACTTCCCTTGCCTGTATTTCAGATCAAATGTGTATATATATATATATATATATATACATTAAGAATAGTATTTTAAAGAGTATTCCTCCTGTAAGTCTATGAAACTTAAAACATATTGAAATGCACACCTACGTCTTCATTTCCTGTACAGTGTCTAACCATCAGTTTGCTCATAATTTTAGCAGATGTTTCTACTTTTGACTGTAAGACAACTTAATGAACCAGGTTTTTCTCTCCTTACTTTTCATTCTCTGAGGAGCAAATTCATTCATGAGCAAAAGCTTTGCTATACTTTGGAAATCAATTTTGCATGTTTCACCCAATGTTTCCAGCACAGTTATACAGCAGATTTTGTAGTCTCACTGCTTTATTTATGAAAATACTTAAATAATTTTAAAAATGTAAGGTTTGAAATGGTATGACCAGTAAGAGGACCCACTTTCTGTGATCTTAATTGCAAGACAAGTCTTTGTCAAAGCTCTTACATGTTGTATCCTATTCTCTGTTATCCAGAGCAGAATAAAGCTGGGCCCTTGAACTGTAACAGTAATTTTTAAATGATGTTGGAAGTAGGTCATGTCAGTAGGATAAAGACCAGAACAAGTAATAAAGAATCTATCATTTATGACCTGAACCTCCTCAGAAAATAAGAAACAAAGAGAGAAAGGAGGGAGGGAGGGAGGGAGGGAGGAAAAAAAATTTTAAAATCTCTAGCTATTTTGACTTCAGTGAAGGCTTTCCTACTTACTGAAGTTAAACAACAATCCTTTGTTATGATGGAGGTAGAAGAAATGGCATCAGGACCAAATATTGAGATCACAACTGAAAATGGTACTCTGACTTGGTTTTGTTCATTTAAAATGTGATGGGGGTAAAATGTCGTTTCTCTCTTTTTTGGTACCAAACATAGTCTTTCAGATAACAAAATATTTGCAAAAACTTTTGTATGAAAATTTGTAGATGTCAATGGACACAATATTTTATTAAGATGTGGTTATTCGCTTAATAGGATTTCCAGAAGGTTTCAAAACTCAATTGGCAATGAAATTAATAGGAGTTAAATATAAGATTGGTTTAGGTCTATTTTCTGATGATCTCAGTATTTATCTTTCTCAACATTTATATACTAACATCCATTTAAAATCTGTCTCCAGATGTTTTCCGACAAAGCACATTTTTTCACAGATATTGAAATGTAAAACATGAATTAGAACACAATTCTGATTGAGATAAACAAATCTGTTTATATAAAATGGTCAAACAGGTACCAAAATTTAAAGCAAAAATCTTGCTTCTGCTCTGCCATAAATACCCACAGTGCTGATGTCTCAAGAGCAAATCTACCTGGCAGAAGGATAGGAAAGGTTATCTAACACGTTAAAAACTAGCTAAATGAAGTAAATACAATGCAGAGTTGAATCTAATTCTTAGCAGACTAAAATACTTTGTGAAATACACAAACAAGACACAGCTGGGAGGAGGCTGTGTGGTTGCTGCAGAATGCCTTGCAGACACACTCTACATACACTGCATCCCATTGAGGAGCTGAGGCAAGATGGTGAGGAAACCCAGTGTCCCTGGAAAGTACAGGCAGTTTGGCAGTAACCAGGACTGAGATGAGGGTCTTCGACTCTCCTGATGTATCTTATTGGAAAGAAAGAAACACACTCCTTCTGTTGTTTTTTGGTTGGTTGGTTTGGTTTGGTTTCTTCCCCCAAGAAACTTGCTAAACTAGTCTGTTTTTTGTTTCTGCTGAAGAATTTCAAATGTATTACTAAATTTGGCTATCTGATAAATAGTCTGATAACTTACACAAAGGATTCTTTTTAACTTTATTCAGGACTCAGTGAAAGTCTATGAGAAATATAAGCTACTGCTTCTATTGCTACCATTACCATTATCATTAGAAGAATTCACTGTAATTATTAGAGTAACAGAGTCTGCAGCCACTGTTAGTGTTACATTTTTTGATAAACAGCAATATCCACAGTGTGATTCAAACCCAGTGCAGATTATGCTAATTTGGTATTCAAACTGAGGTATTCTTCTCACAGTATATTAATAATATAGGCTTTGTACCTAAAATTTTGTACCTGTTCCAGGGAAAATAGCTAATCTGTAAAACACTTTGAACACCTGCCAATTCAAAATAGACCCAGCATGTACTTTTATTTTTAGCATTTAGTTTTCAAATTTTAAGTTAGTATTCCTGCTGTGCTTGTTTGGCCAAATCCTTTTTGCTTTCCTGCTTTCTGTAGATTTTTTAAAATATTTCATTTCTCCATTCCCTATAATCTCAATGGTATTGTTCAAAATTCACAATATTCATAATTTTCTCTACTAAAATACCTGCCAGCACTTACAATGTGCTTGAAATCCTGTGTATTTAAATATATATTTATATACTCATTTTTGCTTTTCATTTTTCTTGAAGTTATGTACATTTTTTTGCTGATGGATGACCAGCCAATCAAATTTATCTGGAGTGGAGAGGTTATCCTGAGTACATCCTTGCTTGAGATCACAGTAGTAAAGATGAATTAGAGCATGATATGCACATCCTTCTGTACATGCTATTAAGAAAACCAAGTGTAAGGATCTTTCAATGCTGAAGGCAGAAGGCTGATTAAAATGGCCTTTTAATAGTCATTGATAATCTATTAATTCAAAAAACAAAACAAAACAAAAAAGAGGTTGAAAACATTATATACCTCGATCCTCCAAAATGTAATGTGTTTATTTTACATGCTCACCTCTTATCATGAGATAAAGGATCTTGAACTCTTCTCCATAACATTTAGAAGATTCTCAGGTGATGTAAATGGCTTTTGAGAGTGTGGTTGAATTACTTGACAAATAACCTTCCCTGGAGCTGTACTATTGGAATTTTCACAGGTATGGCCAATGTCCTATTTTTCATCTAGAAATTATTCCCAAACTATATCAGAGTGTATGATAGAGGATTAAAGGTGTGGATAAATATGATAATCTAGTTTCTAACTGCTCAGTAGCAGTTTGATCAGCAGAATGGAAAGTAACATTTTATTTGTTTATTTATTTATTAATATATTCAGATCACCATGGATTGCATTGAGTATAGCAGGATCTTTGGGTTGGCAGGAGCAAAGCCACGCTCCTTGTTTGAAAAGCTTCCATTCCAAATCTGTTTTTGTTGGAACTTTTTAATTAGCAGTACAGTTTGAAGATATAAACACACTGTTACACGCTACCCTGAATGATTTTTTGACCTCTTTAAGTGTACCAGACATTGCCTTACTCCACAGAAAGTACATGGGAAAGTGTGTGTGCCTAAGTGTTTAGTCAAGAAATGCTGTAGCAGTGCTGGTGATGATAAAGGAAGACATTCTACACATGCAAGCACCTACATTAATGGAAAACTTACTGAAGATACCTCTATGTACAGTAATGTATTTAACAGGATGTACAGTAATATATTTAACATGGATATTGTAGAGTTAGAAATATTCTCCAATGCAGCAAAATGTTGACATCTAAGTCTTAAATTTATAAGCAAAAGAAGCAACAAATAGAAAAAGCATCCTGAGACTTCTGAGAGAAAGTCTTGAGAGTTTTAAAAGGCTATGTGAGCATTACGAGCAGAGATCCAAAGGGTAAGTTTGCTGAGGAATAAATATAAATCTGTCAAGGGTGCAACCAAAAGGATATTAAATATGCTCACCTGCCATGTTTGGTTCTCAAAGAAAGAGGAGGAACAAGGCCTGAAGAAAAGGACAAGATTTTGGTAATGATTTCCAGACAACTGGTGGAAATTGAGATCAGTATAAAAAAGACCTAGGAGGCAGACATAGTATATGAAGTAAGAAGAATAATGATTCAGATAATTAGGAGAATTATTTTGTTCCTCTTTCTCTAAAGCAGCAGATGCCAGCTGCTGGAAGTTGAATATTAAACCTGGTGTCCCTGTGGTATGATTCAGTATAAAGAAACCTCAGTTGTAATATCATGAAACAATGTTCTTAAGAACGTGAACATTCTTATGTTTCTTCTTCAATACTTTGCTAGGCTTTTACCACAGCTAGAGGCAGACTACAGGGTCCCAGTTGGGTCAGGCTTTGTTTAGTTTTCAGAAAAGCTAAGCCAGACTACATATGTGTTTTTTTTTTGTTTTGTTTTGTTTCGTTTCCCTCTGAAATAAGTTTTCCTTCCAAGAGGAATTCTGTCACTTGCAGTTTTTCTTGCAAGCTAAAATGTTTTTAAAAATTCTAGAATTTCTTCCAGAATGGAAATTCAGGGCTTTAATTATTATTGTTCACTTCATAATATGCACAGCTTAGCTGGCTAATGAAGGCAAATTTTAAAATCCAGTCAATGATAAGTGTCTCTTATTTCCAATTCTTCAGTAAGACCAGTTGTCTTAGAGATAGAATACCTCTGCAGTCCTAGTAGAAAGATTACCATGCTAAGATAAAGGGAAATATTAATTTAATTAGGTGTTCAGGGATATCTGAGACACAAGCAAATATTGTATGTTCTGAAAACAGAAGCTGAAGTACTGTCATGGGTCTTTCATAAGTAACTGTCTTTTTGAATTAATACATTATTTTCAAGATGAGAACTTAATCAAACAGAAGGCATGTATTTTATATATATTTATATATCTGTATATGCACAGAGAGCATGTGTAATGTATCTTTCTTCCTAAGGGTAGTTATCTGTTTTGGACTACCTATACATGTTCATATATGCAGATGTTATTCCTGTATATACATAGTTGATTTACCATGCCCTCATTAGCAACAGAAGCTTCAATTTCAGAGTGTCGTAGTTAAACACTGGCCTGAGTTCTACCCCCAAATCTGAAATGTGGTCATGTGGTCATGAAGACATGACCACATTGACTGCTCAGTGCTCTCTTCTCTCTCTTCACAACCAGTCAGTCAAATAATGATGACCTGTTGTTGAGGGAGAAACAAAAAGAAAAGAGAGAAAGATAAATGTATGACATGATATTATCTGTTTTCCCAAATTATACTAATTCAATGTCTTCTTTATTTTTTATTGTGGAGAAACTGTTGAGTAGCTGGATTCTGCCTTGTACAACATTGCTGTAAGCAGCCCCAGCCTTGCCTACACTGTAAGCAGTAGGAGCAGTAGACAGATCAGTCAGCCACCACCAGTCTCCCCATTCCTTCCCATGGTTGGAAGCAGGGCACTTTTCAGTGATTGTTTGTTTGTTTTATTAAAGAATAACACAGAATACTGGACCCCATGCAGCCTGCTATCTACAGATTTCACAAGTGGCATTTTGTTTACTTAGGACTTTAGTGTCCTAAATCTGCCAGCTGACACATTCCCTTAAAATAAAGGTTTGCCCCAAAGTCCCTTTCATTCAAATCCCTTTCTTTGCACCAGTTTGGGGTTTCCTTCCAGAGCTACTTTCCTTCCAGAGATTATTCTAGAGCCAGGTGACCTATTGATCTTTCTTAGGCCTTAGGTCACTTGGCTAATACATATTCATCCTTGATTTGCTGGTATGAGGAAATTAAACATATCACAGATTAAATCCTAAAAGTCTGTCATGTTATGACAGAAAGTAATTGGGTATTCCATTTTAGAAATATTTTCTTTCTCAATTTGTCTATCTGTCCTTCTATCTAAATTCATACATGCACCTCTCCTTATGATTTTAGTACGCTTTTCATATCTCCTAAGCACATACTATGGTTCCCAGTGTTAGGGAGTTGCTGAATCTCATAGCCTGCTAGAGGTGAGGCTGCTGCAGCTCCCTGCCCAGGTCCAAGTAGTAGCAAAGCCAAGGAAGGATTCCCAATAGGTACATAAGAAAACACAAACATTATACATCTGGCCACACAGACCAACATCAGTGTGTCAATGGCTTTATACTGTTCCCCTCAACAGCCAGTTAAAAGGAAGGTCCATTAGTGGGAAACATATGCACACATATATGCACATGCACACATGTATATGTAATTTGGATCCCTCCAGCAGCTGGGCTCAGACACTCAACCTGCCCACTGGCACAGAACAGCCCTTTTTATCCCCTTATCCTTCTATTTCTCCCACCCCCTTTTTCCTCCCCAAAGCACCTTGATCACTCCCTTTCTTCACCTTTGGTTCTTCCCCTAAACAGCCTATAACACCCTGTGCAATCCTAGAAGGTTCTTTCCCTGCATCCCATAACATGTCCCATACTTGTGGACAGTGATCCCCCTCAGTAGGAAAGGTGATCTCCAGACGTGCTGCACTGACCCATGGTGATGGGTGTCATGCTTGGGGCTGAGGTTCTCCTGGGACAGCTGTGGGAAAAGCCAGGGTTCATTTCTCCGATAGGTTTATTGGAGTTCTCCTTCCTGATGCTGTGCCTCTGTGCACCTTCATGTGTGTGGTTGAGCTTTTAATCACATAACCCAACGTCCACATCTTTTCTGCTTCTACTTTAAATCTTTTGTTTGAAAACTATTCAGACAACCAAAGGAGAGAGAGACATTCAAAGTGGTCTTATTCCTGGGTGTTAGTCTTACGTTAGCAAAGGCAGGTGAAGGAGGCTAGGAACAAAAGTATTTAAAATGCTATTATGTTGTGGGAAAAAAAAAGTATTTTGTTTGGATAGACTTTTTTTTTTTTTTAACTTGCTGTCCTTCTGCATCCCCTTATCTGTAATTCTGCATCCCATGATTTACCATTTCAATTAAACACTTATGTGATCTGCAAGCAGTTTCCAATCGACTGATATTTGGAAGTATAGCATGGCTCCAGAGGTTAGAATAAAAGCCAGATTGCTTTGTGGCCAAAGTCAGAAAAAAGAATGTTGTAGGTACAGTGAACAAACTACATTCAGATGCATGAGTATTTCAGAAGTGGCCATTAATTTCAGTAGTGAAATAAAAGGAGGCTAGAGCATTGCCTCAGACTCCAGCCTTCAAAATCATGGCGCTGTCTTTATACATAGCTAACTATGCCAGCTGTCGTCAAACTTCCTGTCCTTGTCAATGTCAGTTGCATTTTGTCTCTTCCTTGCTATAGTGTTGCAGAAGTCAGTGCTTGCAATTCTTTTATCCACTGTGAGGAAAAGGGTGTTAAGAGCATGAAACAGCTTGGGAGAACACTATCTTCTCTTAGAACTTTCTTATCTTTGATGGCAATCTGAAACTGTGCTTCTCATTTGTTTTTTAATCTGCTGTGACTTCTCATTTCACACTACTTAGAGTTTCAGAGAGAGTATCTATTTGTCATTTAAATATACCTGTTCACTTGCATTTTGGTAATTTATTTCACTGTCAGAGTAGGAAGGATGTAGGCTGCTGTATATGAGTGTAGGTTTTTGTTTGGTTGTTTGTTTGTTTTTTCTATATGTAAAAGTATGAAGTAATTGTACTGTGTGTATATTCTGGGCATTTGATTTTTTTTGTGGATTGTTTAGTTGGGTTCTGACCTCTTTCAGACCATGTATGTAATCTCTTGCTTCATCTAAATATATATATACACATAAATATATATATATATGCATCTACATCCATTTAACTCAGAAGATATCCTTTTAGCATGAAGAAAAAAAAAAGTGAACCTGTTTATTCACTTCACATCTGTATCTGATAGAAGTAGACAGAGTTCTGTTATTTTGGAAATATACAAGAATGGTAGTTTTAATACCTGAATTACTTTTTTTTTTTCAGTTAGTTAATATTTTCCTTATCAGAGACTCTTTAAGCTGAGAAATGTATAAAGACAAAATCATTTTGGAGTATGATCTGAAAGATTGATTTTGATTTCTCTCTCAAAATCATTGCCTCTTGCTTGAAGTTATAAGTTATTGAATTATGAACATGTAAGATCAGAGGAGATTCAGGATATTCAGGATATTCAGATATTCAGGAGAAATATTGCTTATAGTCTTGTCCACGTGAGCAAAAAGGCAAAACCCTTTATTTTTCATCCAAGCTTCTATTTCCCCTTTGATTTCAAATTCTAATGTGATTATCAGTCAGAGTATCATAGACTATCCTGAGTTGGAAGGGACCCACAGGGATCATAGAATCATAGTGTCAAAGAATGGTTTGGATTGGAAGAGACATTAAAGATTGTCTAGTTTGAACCTCCTGCCATGGGCATGGACCCCTCCCACTAGACCAGGTTGCTCAAAGCTCCATCCACTCTGGCCTCGAACACTTCCTGGGATGGGGCATCCACAGCTTCTCTGGGCAACTTGTTCCAGTGCCTCACCACCCTCATGGTAAATAATTTCTTCCTTATATCTAATCTAAATCTGCCCTTTCTTACTTTAAAACCATTACTAAACTATCACTACAAATCATGAAAAAGAGCCCCTCTCCTGTTTTCTTGTAGGCTCCCTTTAGGTACTGAAAGGCTGCTATGAGGTCTCTCTGGAGCTTTCCCTTCACTGAACACCCCCAACTCCCTCAGTCTGTCCTCATAAGAGAGGTGCTCCAGCCCCCTGATCATCTTTGTGGCCTTCCTCTGGACTTGTTCTAATACATCCATGTCCTTCTTGTGTTGGGGGCCCCAGAGCTGAACACAGGACTCAGGTGGGATCTCACAAAGCAAAGCAGAGGGGGGAGAATCACCTCCCTCACCCTGTTGGCCATGCTGCTCTGGATGTAGCCCAGGATACAGTTGGCTTTCTGGGCTGCAGGTGCACAGTGCTGGCTCATGTTGAGCTTCCTATCAACTCGCACCCCCAGGTCCTTTTTCTCAAGGGTGCTGCTCTCAATCCATTCTGCACCCAGCCTGTATTTGTGCTTGGGATTACCCCCACCCAAGTACAGAATCATCTGCCTCCACACAGGACCACCCAAAAATCAAACCCTGTGTCTGAGAGCGTTGTCCAAATGCTTCTTGAACTCTGGCAGGCTTGGTGCCGTGACCACTGCCCTGGGGAGCCTGTCCCAGTGCCTGACCACCCTCACAGTGAAGAACCTTTCCCTAACACCCAGCCTGACCCTCCCCTGTCCCAGCTCCATGCCGTTCCCTCTGGTCCTGTTGCTGTTCCCAGAGAGCAGAGCTCAGCGCCTGCCCCTCTGCACCCCTCATGAGGAAGCTGCAGGCTGCCATGAGGCCTCCCCTCAGCCTCCTCTGCTCTGGTTTGAACAAACTGAGAGACCTCAGCCATTCCTCAGTATGTCTTGCCCTCTAGACCTTTCACCATCTTCATAGTCCTCCTTCAGATGCTCTCTAATAGTTTTATGTCCTTATCTTGTGGCACCCAAAACTGTACACAGTACTCAAGGCAAGGTTGCACCAGCGCAGAGCAGGACAATCACTTCCCTCGACCACGGAGCAATACCATGCTTGATGCACCTCAGGATGTGGATGGCCCTTTTGGCTGCCATGGCACATTGACATTTATCAAATCTGCTACGGTGCCTGGTATCATATCTACCAGAAAAAGTGTTCTTTTGTTTCTTTCATACCACAGGAGAAATATATATGGGACATTTTTATAGGTCAGTATATACATATATTTTTTCTAGAATAAAAACTGAGATGCCATCTGGATAGGGCAGGCATTCTATATTTCATATTCTATCAACATATGAAATCTTCACAGATCTATGAAACAGAACTTGGAAAGATAATATACATCTGACTTTGAATAAAAGCTAGTGGTCTATTGTATTGCTATTAATAGTGAATACGAACATACTTGAAATTAACAGAGCTCCACAGATTCTTAGCATCAACATAAAATTGCCTTTGAGAAATGATATCAAAGAAGGTTTTTGATGTAATTGGTATAATGCTTATATCACCTCTACTAATGACTATGCAAATGTGTTCCACAACAATAACCCTAGCCTTAACAAGAACAAATAAACTTTCTGGCTCTCCTTTTTATATGATGGTAAATCTTTCCAAGTATCCATATTATACCAAAATATAAAAAAACTTGGACATCATATCTTTTGCTAGTACAAATACAGATGGGCAACAATCCTTTGATTTTACTGGAGTTGCATCACTTTACAGAAACAGAGATTTCCATTCTCAGAATTTCATAAAAAAGAGTATCAGTTTCATCGTTGTAGTTAACCTTCTGACAACAAATGAGATGGAGTAGAATATATGTATTTCCATAGTTTAGAGTAAACACATTTGCCATCTAAAATATTGGATAACATCTAACTTGAAACCAGCTAACTTAACATCCATTCTCTGGGAAATTCTAATAGTTATTTTTGTTTAATCTGAAATAAAAAGAAATATGAAAATGTTATATTTTTAATACTTTTTGTTGAGAAGAAAGACAACAAAATTAATTACCTTATATACAGTATATTATGGTATAGTTTTAATATTTTTTGTTGAGAAGTAAGACAAGGAAATTAATTATCTTGTATACGTATATTTCGTGTAATGTAGAATTATTTGTTTGGATAAGGTTAAACACCATTTTAGTTTGCATTGTTCTGATATACTTTTATTGTGTTTTGTTGGTGGTGGTGTTTTTTTTTCCAATATATTGGAAATGTATCAATTTTGGCTGTTGGTGTATTAATGTGTTAAAATCAGTAAAACTCCCTAATATGCAAGTTTAAAAAAGAGGCATTTTTTTCTTTTTTATTCTATCTTGCTGAAATGAAATGTTTTCTCATCATTTTCTAACTTTTTTTTTTTTTTTGAAATTGACAAAAAGCTTTAAAATACATACCAAACTGCATTTTTAAAACTTCCATTCTGAGATTTTTTCATCTGGTTTTAATTTCATCTACCAAGAGAAATTGTCTCAACAGTCCAGAACTCCCAGTCTGTTTTGCCCAAGGTGTAATTACAGATGTTTGTTCTCTGTACACAAAAAGTTCTTTAGGACTTTAGAACTCTGCTTAACTTTTTAAAATCTGTGTATTCTACTTACCTAGATCAAAGCTATTGATTCTAAAAAATATATCAGAGCAATTTTGAGAAAAACTAGTAAGCCTGACAGACTCTAATTTAAGATCTTCTTATAGCTTTGCAAAATCAATGTAATTTAATGCAGCCTATCCAAACTTATGTTAGATCTATATTATTTCTGATTTGAAACTAAAAAAAGAAAAAAAAAAAAAAGCAAAACTATTTCTTACATACTCCTGTAGTCAGAGCAAGCTTATATCATATGATAAGAACAATGCTTTGAAAGGTACATATCTTCATGACTGCTTTGGATAGAGAAGCCAAAATTGAAGGAATCTAAAAAAAACAAAAACAAAAACAAAAAACTGTTCTCTGGCATGAATTTACTGTCAAAGAGTTTAGGGTAGGAATAGCTAGGGTTAGGGAGATCTATGCCCCTCAGTTCTGGTGACTAAACATCCTCATGTAGTGTGGAGCACTTATGACCCTGTTAGTATGGTCAGGTTATGCTAGCCCAGCTGTACAGCTGTATGTATACTTTCTTTTTTTTTTCTCATTATTTTTCCAGCCCTGAATCTTTCAGACATTGCGAGTGCTGCTTTGGCATACTGCATAGCAAGTTTACACAACTGCTGCCCATTTCAGTCCTGCACTGATCGTTTGGAAACTTTTGCCAAGGGCAAATGTAATCAAAAATCATTAGAAGAGGAAAAAAGAAAAAATTTCTGTCCTGAACTTTGATGTTGTAACAGGTAGTTACGCAAAGCAAGGTAAAAACTCTTTTTAAAGAGCAAGGAGTCCTGTTTCCAGGGCTCTATCTTTTTTAATTTTTTTTTGTTTTGTTTGTGTGTATGGTATGTTTTTTGTTTGTTTGTTTGTTTTTCTGTGAGGGTGGTATTACAAAATCAGTGGCAGTGTCACCCTCACCTTCACTCTTACCTTAAGCAACGAAGCAATAAAATATTGGTTATGTTAACTAAAGAATGAGTTTTGAAAACTGGAGGGGAAGGAAAGACTGGGAAAAAAAAAAAAAAAAAAAAAAAAACATAAATAGTCGTGATGTAAGAGGCTATGTGTTCAGCGAGAACTAACTTTCTACAGTGAGAGACCAGAGTACTCAAGCTATCGTCTGCTCTGAACCAGCTCTAGGAAGTTTCTGCACCTATGGATTATGTAGGAATTCTCTGTAACTAGCCACCTGACCTAGGCAGTAACATTAACTGAAATTATACTTCTGAATGGAGGAAAGGCAGCTATAGTTCACAGGTAGAAAAGGTGTGGAGGGCAGTGAAGGACCAGATGATCTTGGAGGTTTTTTCCAACCCTAATAATTCTATGATTCTAAGATGGAAAAGACATGCTACTTCAATGGCATACCTCTTTAGCATCTATGTGTAGACCTTTACCTTTGTGGCAAGGACAGAAAGTCATACCAAGAACTTTAAAGGATGGGGAGAACTTGTTATGGGGAGAAGCTTAGATGATGCAATTTCAGCTTTCCTTCTTTGTTCTTTCAAGTTATGTATGCATCTTAGATATGAGGAGGTCAGGGAAGCTAAAAGACACAGGGCCTTAACACAGACATAACACGGTGATGTTGCTTAGACAAGGAAAGAGACATTGGAGGCCCAGAAATAATAGAGGGAGATTAATGTCAGGAATACTACTGCCAATATTAGTACCATTGGTTCATTCAACTTTTGGCTGATGAGTTATTGCACCTTCCTAGAAGAGAGGTGAAGCCGACCCTGTGCCTCTTCCTGATGAAAGCCTGGAATGTGTGACTGGTGAGATTAATACAATTCTCACAATTATATATATGTATGTATATATATATATCACTTTTTTTTCTATTCCTTTCAGGAAGAGTTGCTCCTAGTTTAAGGCTTCTGAGATATATTTCACTATTAACACCAGATTAATCAATGAAGTAGCTTGCTGGCTGGGCTTCTTGTGCAAGGAATGAATTAGAGCCCCTTTTCCCACAGCAGCTGACTCTGCTGTCATCTGATCCATGAGTGGTCCCGTGCAGAAGACTATCTGTGACCATGCTGCATGATGCAGGAACATGTGTGACATCCTTCACAGTGCTAAGCAGAAGGCTATCACTGCCTCATCAGTGGCTATAGGCCCATAAGTGCAATACTTTTGTATTTGTGGTGTCCTAGCATGGGGCAGATCAGTCTGTTTTGAGATTTTTCCACATGCCTTCTAGAATCAGGAACATTTACTACTTTTGCCCTTTTCTTGGTCTGATTTGAACATTGACTGACTGAATAAAGGAGTTATAGAGAATAATTTAGATATTCTCCAAAATGCTAAGTATTTATTATTTTGTGTAGGAGCCTGCCTGTAAGTGGGGAATGGCCTCCTTCAGTCACAGAAAGATGCGAAGGTATGTCCTTCCCGACAAATGTTTGTCTAAATGGCTTTTAAAAGACTGTCAGCAGCAGCGTATCTAAAGCCTTCCCTGGGAATCTCTTCCAGTGTTTACCTGGAAGTGTTTAACCAGTTCCATAGAACCAGTGATAGGACTAGAGGGAAAGGTCTCAAGTTGTGCCAGGGGAGGTTTAGGTTGGAAATTACGAGACATTTCGTCTCAGGAAGAGTAGTCAGGCATTGGAAGGGGTTGCCCAGGGAGGTGGTGGAGTCACCGTCCCTGGGCGTGTTTAAGGAAAGGTTGGACATGGTGCTTCGGGACATGGTTTAGTGGGTGATATTGGTGGTAGGGTGATGGTTGGACCAGACGATCTTGGAGGTCTTTTCCAACCTTGATGATTCTATGATTCTATTATCAATCTGGTTAGATCAACAGCTTGATCCAGTGATATATGTTTCGTACTATCAACTGCTGCAGTGGAAATAAAGACAATTTTAGACCAGAGCAGGGCCTAGAAAAACTTTCCATATATTTATGTTCTTATGAAGATAAAAACTTTCTTTTGGGCACTGTCTTATGAACAGCTAATGTGCCTTATGTGACCTAAAGCAGTAAAATAAGATATCACAAATTTAAATATGTAAAAAACAATGATTTTTTTTTACCGTAGTTGATATAGAATTCCAACTTTTTGATACAATAATTTACCTGTCATAACATTAATCTATTTAATTTTAAGTCTACCATCCTCCACTGTTTCTTCCCTACAAACTAGTTCTATGCCAGAAGAACTCTCTGTGTTCTTTACAATAAGCATTGAGCCTGGCAATGTAGTAGGTGCACTAATTAATGTAATCAAAACCATAAGCCATTACTGTGAGCTTGAAACAGACAATTTAATGGACTGAGTTTTATGCAGTTTCTAATGCAAGTTGACCCCTTTGGTTAATCAGAATTCAGAGTAATACAACACTGTCTAAGTGTTGCATAGAATTCTTTACCTGATGCTGGCAAATAGACTGTGGTTAAAGGAGGAGTGGGGAGGAAATAAATAAAATGACCTCACAATAATAAAAAAGCCCACATAAAACTTCATCATATGCACTTATTCAGGTTACTTATGTGACACTATTCAATATGTTTTAGAGAAGAAACTTTCTGAAAGATCATGGAAATCCACAATTGCAAAAATGTGTGGTATTTTAATATAAGTGCTGCAAGTCATTATCGCCTGGCTTATTAGATCCAATATAGTTCTTCCGCTTAGACTTCAAATAAACTGTTATTAGTTAAGCAAAGTGCCCTAACAGTACTTCACATCCAAGGAGTAATTTCATGCCAAAGGTGTAACTGGTGAGATAAGATGAAGTATTCAATATTTTTATTATTATTATTTATTTTAGCTATATTCAGTCGTTTTTCATTTTGACTGTCAAATGTATTGAATGTTAAGAGAATGCACACTAGCCTTGCATTTGTAGAAGTTGCATAAATATTTCTAAAAGAAGTATTGAAACATTGAGGCAATCCTAAAAATATAGGAAGTTCACCACAAAAATCATAACCTGGAGAAAATAATGAAGAGACCGCTCCAGTGAGGTAAAAGGAAATGTTACCAAAGATCTGAATTTACACAAGACTGCATACAGGACTGATCTTAATTCTTAATCTTAATGTAGCTTCATTTAACTCTGGATTGTATCAGATTAATATTATTTTTTGTCTTTTCTCTCAACTGTAAGTGCTGGGAGTTTGTGGATGTTTGTTTTGAAGGTTTCTTTTTTTTTTTTTTCCTTTTAACTGAAAGTATATATATATATATATATATTTAAGAAAATGTAGGGGCAAAAATAACCTTTTGACAATCATTTTCTATTCCCAGATAATAAAATAAAGAAAAATAAACACAGTTCTTTACTTTCTGATCATGGCAAGAAAATCTGTGCCTTAGGAACACTATAATAATGCATAGGACAAATGTCTGATTTTATAAGTATCATCTTCTGTGATTTTACTTGTGAACAATGTCATTGGTACTACGGTTCATATATGATCTGCTTCTGTATACCTCCTCACTTCAGAATCTTTACTTACTATGATTTTCATTTATGGAAAAGGTGTATATATATATTTAATCAGGATTATGCATCATTTCAGGAATAAATGATCCATATTTCTAATGAATTTGGTAAATGAAGATGATCACCATGCCTATATTTAATAAAAGTATGTGTGAAAAGAAATAGTCATGGACAGTCTGTGGCTGAGTAGCCTGTAGCCATTTCTTAAATGTAACTACTTACTTTGGAGTACTTAATTATTTATATCTTAACAATACAAAGAACTGTTAGAAGAAGAAAATTCTCAGTGCAGGTTTTCTAACATAATGCACAGTATTTACCCATGCAATGGCAGCACTGAAAGAGTCCTGAAATCTCTTTAGCATTGTTTTTTGGATTTTGAGGTTCAATTATTTTTCTTCCTTTTTCTGGCGGGGGAGGAGGTGGGGGGGGGGTGGCTGGGTGGGGAGGGTGAAATTCAAAGAAAAAAGTTGCTCATGAGCTTTGGGGATTTACAATTTTGTCTACAAAGAGCCATTGCATTTCTATGAGTAGTTTTCTTAAAAAATTAAAATGTTTCAAAAGTATTTACCTTTACTGGAAATAAAAATAAATTCTGAAAACTGCTAATTTAAGGGCTGAGCCATGAGCAGATGAGCAGTTAAAACCCAGCATAAGTGGAATTCACAAATTTGGTAGTCTCCTAATGGAGGCAGAGGTTGAAAAGGCTTAATCCCTTTGAAAACAATTGGATTGGAATTGGAATTGGAAACATGGGACTGATAAAATTAAATTCTTAAACACTAGTGTTCAGATATGTCACAATCAAACGGTTCCTCTTAAATTTCAAATAACATTAATCATGTTTGTGATGAAGAAATCTCCTGAAATACTGCTTTCTGGTGAATTTAATCTTTCAAGTGATTTCTCCAGGAAAAAATGAAATGCAAGAGGACATTTACCCAACTGGAAGTTAAACAACTTTGTTCATTTAATTGAGTTAACTGAAATTAACTGTGTGAGTAAAGCCAGATTTGATCTCTTTGTCTTTCCATAATTCTGAAATTACGATTAGTCAGGTAAGAAAGCTGTTGGGTACAAAAACAGTCTCTGTTAGTTTGTGTAGAAACTGCAGAGAGCTTCAATATCATCATACAGTTCCTAGAGGCTTATAATTGGCAATTACTGACAGTAATTGTCAGCTCCTTCCTCTGTCTTCTGTTTCACTGAGATACTTATGAAACTGTCAGTATAGACAAAACAAATATATGAGTGTAGGAGGGATTATACTTTAGAATTGCGATTTTAGATTAGCTTGCCTTAATGTCTTTTCCTGAAGGAAAGCCTCCATTTTTATTTTTAATTATGTTTTAACAGGTATTTATTTGTATAAGTAGCATGTTTAGCAGGTGAATGTGGTATAAACTCTTTAAATCTTTTCTTGAATACACTCATAGAATAAGAGACCTGGCAAACTGCACTTCTCTACGGGAAGGACTCTCCAACAAATTGAAAGGTTCTCTGGACTCCAGCCTTCCTGTTTCCCAAACATATCAATCCAGTATTTGTTTGCCTTTCCACTTTGAGGACCTGATTAAGATAACTCTGGAATGGTCTTCAGAACAAAATTGAATGAAATCACTGGGGAAAAAATGCATTATCAAGGAAAAGAAGGTAGCACAGGCAAACATGGTGCTACATATTCACTGTCTCTGGCTGTATGTCTCTACCCTACTTGTGCTTATTCATGTGTCTTTTTGTAGGTTCAGTATGAGTATTTCCCTACCAGTACTCCAGGCATACTTCCACTGAGTAGTCAGGGGCAGATAGAAACATCCCAAACCAGAGACATCACCATTGCTTCCCAAGGAACCTAGTCAGTCTTATTTAATTTAACACAGTATTATTCTTTAACAGTTTCCTTTCATGCAGCTCCTAGAGGTAAAGCAGGATAAAATACTACGGAGTACAGGGGTAGATGGCTAAAATACTCACATGTATGTTTTTGAAATACATATTTCTTGCATTTTTCAATGAGAATATATTTTTTTTTCCCCCAAATAGGTACTTGTAGTGCCTTTTTATCAGCACCTGGTGAGAAAAATCAATCAGTGCATGAACTGAGAATGAGAGCAATAGTACAGCAACAGAAATTGCATGTTAAGGAAATGGATATGTTATCTCAAATCTGCAAGGCAAAATTGCATGAATATTATCAGTCAATACAACAGTAAAACATACTCAGAGAAATATGTAGAAGATATGAATCCAAAATAGATGTAATTATTGTTCAAAGATAAGGAAGTCAATATACAGCCTGATCTGCTGTGTCAGCTCTAGAGAAGCTGCACTGTTTCCTTGCACTGTCTTTATGGTCTAGAAAATAAATCAATCCCATTCCTTAGCTCTACCACACAAAATAGAACTTTCTCTAAAAAAATTATTTTTTTTTTCCAGAACGTGAAGTTTGCTGTGGACTAGGTTCTGATCTCTAACAAAAGTTTAAATCCTAACAGCAGCTCTAAAATCAAAAAAGTTACAGCTGCAACTGGGAGCTGTAAGATCTGGTCACTAGGTAAGTCTTCTATTCAGACCTTTCGTTATTGCTATGTTATGCTTTCTTCTAATTATGTTGACATAAAGTCTTATATTCACACCTCTCTTTTGTGGCTCAACCTACTGTTCCTTTGTGTTTTTTTGTTTGTTTTTGTCTATGTTTTGTTTTGTTTGCATGTTTTCTTTGGATTTTCAGATATATTCACACTAAAAAAATGTGGGGATGTTTATAAAGCATCCCTTTTCTAAAACACTTATCTTGGAAATGATTGAATTATCTAGCAGAATATTTGCTGGAATAAAATGTATATAATATGAGAGAAAGAACTATTGTACATTTTCTGTCAGCTATGTATGTCATGTTCTGCGCATCTAAAATGATGAATGCCTGCTGTTAAGTATATATATATCAGTATCAATCTATTTTACAAGAAAAAAATCATGAGGATATATCTAAATTTATTATGCAACTGGCTCTTTTAACTCGTCATGTTAGGAGTAGGGGAATTGTCAGAAAGTGTGCTGTGAACTACCTCATTCACAATTAATGAAGACATAAATAAATCACACTGGTTCTGCTATGTCATTATTTAAAGGGAAAAAAAATAATGGTGATCTCCAAGGATTAGATTATGTTTCATGTATTATGTCTGTTGTTTAATGATTGTATATAATTAGTGCTTTTCTTCTCATTCTGCAGTCCCAAATATCTTCTGCTTAAAATATATATTAAATATTATCATTAAGTTGGAATAATTCCCAACTTGACTGCAAGGATCTGAGAAAATCTCAAATGAATGAGTTTGCCAAACATCACACCTAGTGTTGAAGAGGTGAGATTAGTATTTTTTTAAAGAAAATAGCAGCTGAAAACTGCCCAGTTTTGTATTCAGCTGATGTACAGAAATTTCTCGCCTTTCATATTACTTTCAAAAGGCTTTGAATCTCTCAGACTTGCAAAACAACACTGAAAACTGATCTCTAAAAACATCAGAAAATGGTAACTAAAAGAGTCTATAACAACCCTTTTTAAGTTTAGGGGGGTTGTTGTTTTTGCTGTTGTTTTCTCTTTGCTTTATGGGCTGATCTCATGACTTTTTCATGGTGTGTGCTACTGTCATCAGATTTAATGGGCAGCAGGCGGGGAAAACATAATATTGAATTATGATCTAGTGTGTCACAGAGGCCTTTTTTCATGTCCTGGTCTGCCTTTTGTGTGAATTAATAAAATGTTTTATTTATTTATTTATTTATTAACAATTGTATTCCAAGTAACTTCAGTTCAGGCATATTTTAAATTTTCCTTCATTGAAGGAGCATACTTCTAATTCTTTGTAATTTGCATGGCAATTATACATTGATAGAGCATAGATCTCCCATTAACAGAATCTATTTACCTTAATTTTAAAATAAGCTGCCTTTAAACCCACCAAGCTGTCTTTCAATTTGCTTTCTCAAAGTAGAGAGGTTTCTTTTCCTGATTGTCTTAGAAAGGTTCAAAAAGTGAGGGGGGAAAATAAGAAAATAAGAAAAAAGAAAATAGACTAGTATCAATGACAAAATATTTATGCTTTTGGGAAACATTGTTCTCAGAATGTTAATATATAAATGTTCTTAAATGAGGACTTAAAAGTACTTAATGGTATTGTATATCAAACTGAAAAATTGCTTGCATTCAGAATAAAAGCAATGTAAGTTTGAGCATGGAGCTAGCTAATAGATCATTTTGCACAAGATTAAACCTCCTTAAACTTGCAGGAATACTTGATGCTATGTTATTTTTAAACAACTTCAGCCTAACTAATTTCTCAGTCTCTGTATGGCACTAGCTAATAACTATAAATGTACTTTTGAGACCTTTATTTAGATTTAAAGGGAAAAAAAAAATAAATCCACAGTACTTCCTAAACCCTGAGGGAACTGATATGGGGAAATGACTCCAAGTTTGTAGTACCAATTTTCTTTTAAAAACCTGCAATTTACATATAAATGTATTTCTTATGAACAGCCAAAAAAAATCCTACCAGTATTCATTGCTATTTCTGTTACTGGTGATTTATTATTTTGTGTTATCCTTAAATCATAGATATTAGGGTTAAGAATGACCTGTTGGGTCATCTGGCCCATCTTTTTAGGATTACACTTAGAATTTTTTTATAGGTTCGCCCAGCATTTCTCTCTGTGGCATGCCTTGAATATTTTCAATGATAATAGCTACTTTTTCAGGTTATTCCATTTTCTAATTGACCTCATTGTTATAAAGTGCTTTTTATTTTTTGGCCTCCATTTTCTTAATTTCAGGGCATTAATTCTCCTTTTATTTAGAATGGCAAATTAAACTAAAACTCTTTTTTTTTTTTGGTAATTCCTGGAAGGTACTTATAGATATTAGATATTATTTCCTGGATATCAGGAAAAGATTCTTCACTGAGAGGGTCGTCGCGCACTCATACTCCCCTGGGACATAGTCATGTCACCAAGCCTGTCGGAGTTTAGGAAGTGTTTGGATTATGCTCTTACTCATATGGTCTGATTTTTTGGGTAGACCTGTGTGATGCCAGGAGTTGGACTCGATGATCCTTGTGGGTCCCTTCCAACTCGGGATATTCTATGATTCAGTGATTCTATATTTATTTTATCGCTACTTGCTTGTTTTCTCTGTAGGTTGTACAAATGCTGTCCTCTTAACCTCCCTCCATAGGTCATGTTTTCTAAAACTTTCAACACTTTCGTTGTCTTTCTTTCTACTGTAATGATGTCTTTTTTTTTTCTTTTATAACATAGAAACCAGAATTATACAGTGCTCCAAATGCACCCACAGCAATGTGTTATATTTATATAAAGAAAAATTAGATTTGCAGTTATTGAAGTGCATTAGAGTAAGATTTTAATTCATTTAAAAGTATTAGAAACTGACCAATTCTAGATGTGCCGAAGGCCTATATATGTTGTCACATTATTTCTAATATGATAGAAATTATACCGATGGAGTAGGTATATTGTTTTCAACAGTATTTCACTACCTAACTCTTGTTGAAGGTGCTGCTCCATAAAGGTTTGGTTGTGGAATACTCTGTAAAATAAATAAATAGATAAACAAAACAAACAAACAAACAAAAATAAAATAAACATTTTGTCACAGTGCAGTTCCTTTACTATAGCTTATCTTTTCTCTTTCATGACTAATACTCAAAACTGACTATTCATTATGGCATGCAAGGCCATTGCAGAAGAAGAAACCACTCACCTTTATGGTAACAAAACTGTATTATTATCTATCTATAACAACCAAACAGCAAGAAACAGTGTTTTCATTGTCATTTAGACTTGCTGATATCAATTCATATGTTGCTGCTTTCTTATATACATGCTGCAGTACACATGTGTGTGTAGATGCACTTTTTTTTCTTTTCTATACTTTTTAAAAGTCCACTTACATATTGGTCAATGTAAGGGATTGTCATGAAAGTACTTGATCCTAATTTTAATTGTATTTTTCTTCATTCCTCTTATATCTCTAAGCTCTACTGAAATGAACCTTGTTTGAGCCCTAAGGAAGCTCACTACATAGATCCAATGGTGTTGCAGCAAAGCTGATGGCAAGACGCAAGGTTAGCATTGTCCATGCTCTTATGAAGGGTTACTGAATGGAAATCTGAAATATGGTCTTTGATCTCTGTCTAGAATTTCTTGGTAAGAAACATAAATATGTGAATATTTTTATAGCAGGTAAGTGTTTTTGCCACCTGAAAGCATCACTTTATGAGACTGAAAATTCTCCTTTTTTGTTAAGGCAGTTGGGAAATGAATAATTTTGGATTTGAAATTAATTGTATAAAATCAGTTTCTTTCCAAAATGAATGAGTTCAGGAAAAGTCTTATTGAAATAAAACTCGTCACGTTGACAATATCACTTTCCTGTTACTTATATACTTTAGACCTTTCATGTCTTTCAGTATCTTTGCAGTCTAATGGCTCACTGCTTGTCTGATACGTTTTGCTTTTGACCAGAGACCTGCTGGGTCTTTGTCATATTTTTTTCCCATGCACATCTTATTTTCACCTTCTCTGCCAAGCTCTTCTGCTCTCACTTGTCTTTTTCATTGTCTTTCACTCCTTCTGTCTTTATTATCACCATTTGTATCCTAATCCTTCCACATATGGAAGGATCGGGATGCTTCCATTCCTTACCTTTTCTCTTCCTAATAAATGGATGGTTAGTAATCTCTAAGACTGTTATTGCTTAGTAATCCACAGACTATTTTAATAGGCTTTTTCATAATTAACTGACCTATCCAGCTAAGGATTCAAATTTTCTCCTTTCCTGCATTTTCTATAGTCATGCATACTAATACAAGGAGGATGCCCACTGTTACAAGACCAACATGGAAAAACTTTGTAGTACTTTGCATTTGATCTTCATCAGATATAAGCAATAGCAAGTTCTGAATATTCTTATCTGTTGTTCCTCCTCTTCCCAGCAATTCAAAATCGCTGAATAAAAACATCATTTATAATAAATATAACCTAAAACCACATATATAAGAGTCAAATTATCAGAACCTTAGTAAAACACCTCTTCAAAGCAAACAATAAAAAATATCTTAAGTTTGTGATTTCATTTATAAAGTGTTACACACTCTTTTGTAGTCAAAAAGTTTCAAATCATGAATAGAATTTGGTGACAAAATCATTGTAATAAAGTATTAAAGCAAACACAAGTTAGAAAAATCAATAGAAAATAAATTAAACCAAAAACCCCAGATCATCCACTTCAACAGAACATATAACTTCCAGTTTCCAAATTTGATTATATATATAAAAGGCCACAAAAAAAAAAAAGTAACATTCTCTATGTTGCAAATGCAAACTCCAGTTTTAAAATCAGTTAAAAAGTCTAGTAAGCACCACACATACAAAAATTCAATGTCAGTCCCTTTTCTACTGAATTGATTTTATATTGTCAGCAACTCTGTTAAATAATATGTTGCAGTGGTTTTACTCAGGTGGGCAGCCAAGCTCCACCACAACCACTCTCTCATTCCCCCTCCTCAAAGGGAAGGGGAGAAAATATGATGAAAAGGGCTTACGGGTTGAGATAAGAACAGGGAGATCACTCAACAATTATTGTTATGGGCAAAACAGATTCACTGTAGGGAGATTAGAAAAAAATATTGCCTGTTAATAACAGACTAGAGCAGTGAGAAACAAAGAAAGCAAACTAAAACCACCTTCCTTCTATCCACCCTCTTCCACCTCCTCCCTCCAAGCTGGGGAAAAGGGAAAGGCGGCTGCAGTCAGTCCCTAATGCTTCATATGCGCAGCTCCCTCACAGACATTCTCTGCCCCTGCTCCACGTGGGGTCCCTCCCACAGGATGCCGTCCTTCTGGAACTGATCCTGTGTGGTTTTCCCACAGATAGCAGCTCTTCAAGAACTGCTCCAAACACAGGTCCGTACCACAGGGTCGATCCGTCAGGAGCAAACTGCTCCAGCACGGGCCCCCCACGGGCAGCAGCTCCCACCAGACTCCCTGCTCCTGCGTAGGCTCCTCTCCACGGGCTGCAGCTCCGGCCTGGGGCCTGCTCCTGTGGGGGCTCTCCATGGTCTGCAGCCTCCTCCAGGCCACATCCACCTGCTCCACCAGGGGTTCCTCCACCGGCTGCAGTGTGGAGATCTGCTCCATGTGGGACCCATGGGCTGCAGGGGGACAGCCTGCTCCACCACTGTGGCCTCTCCACAGGCCACAGGGGAACTTCTGCTCCAGTGCCTGGAGCACCTCCTGCCCTCTTCTGCACTGACCTTGGGGTCTGCAGGGATGGTTCTCACTCCTTTCTCTCCCAGCTGCTATTGTACAGCATGTTTTTGTTTGTTTGTTTGTTTTTGTTTTCCCCTTTCTTAAATCTGCTCTCCTAGAGGTGCAAACAACATTGCTTACTGGCTCGGCTCTGTCCAGCAGCAGGTCCCTTTGGAGCCAGCTGAAACTGGCCCTTATCTAACATGGGGCAGCTACTGGACTCTTCTCAGAGAGGCCACCCCATGCAGCCCCCCGCTACCAAAACTTTGCCATGTAAACCTACTACATATGTGGCCCCTAACTCTGATTAGGAAATCTTCTATATGTGAGAATAAACCTTGAAATATCTACTTTCAGCATTGCTCTGGTATCTCCTGTTGACTGCAGCCTGAATGGTGTTTTTGTACATTCTCTGAATTTCTTTATATACATAAAAATATCAGATAACTTTAGACAGCATAATAAATCAGTTGTTCATACCCATTCAACTCTTTAGTAGACAATTTCACAAATAAATATATCTTGGTGATAGCGATGTTTTGTTCCCCTTAAAAATAACTCCTTCTGTTATCTGTGGGAAAAATAAATAAATAAATAAATAAATAATTTCAGACAATCTTTGCAAAGCTCACTATTCCACAAAATCTCTGTAGTTGAAGCTAAAAGCTTATATGGCCTATATGTAATGAGTTCTGTGCTACATAGCTACCTTTAAAAGTCCTAGACTGGAGGCAGTTGTGACATGGTGGAGAAAGTAGAGACTGAAGTTAGAGTACCGCATTCGGGTCTGAGGTCCCCAGTGCAAAAAGGATGAGGACCTGTTAGAGTGGGTCCAGAGGAGGGCCACGGAGATGATCAGAGGGCTGGAGCACCTCTCCTATAAAGAAAGGTAAGACAGCTGGGGATGTTAAGTTTGAGGAAGAGAAGGCTCAGGGATGACCGCACTGTAGCCTCTCAATACTTAAAGGGGGATTTGAGGGGATGGAGAGACATTTTACTCAGACAGATAGTGATAGGACAAGGGGGAATAATTTTAAACTAAAAGAGGGGAGATTTAGTTTAGCTGTTAGCAGGTAATTCCTTACTCAAGGAGTGGTGAGGCAGTGGCACAGGCTGCCCAGAGAAGCTGTGGATGCCCCATCCCTGGAAGTGTTCAAGGCCAGGTTGGATGGGGCTTTGAGCAACCTGGACTAGTGGGAAGTGTCCCTGCCCGTGGAAGGGGCTTGGAATTAGATGATCTTTAAGGTCCCTTCCAACCCAAAGCATTCTATGACTCTGTGACTGAAAAGGCAGATAGTCGTGTATGCATGTCTGTATCTGGAAGATCTGTTTTTAGTATCTAGTAAAGAGAGTGCTTCTAATGCTATTTGACAGGGGTTTTAAGGGTTCAACTCCCCCTGATTAATACTTATGTAGATAAAATAATAAGTAAAATAATTTTTCTGCTGCTAAGTATTGTGTTCTGACAGTAAGGGGAAGGGATAAATAAACATACTCCACTTTATTTGGTAATTTTTTGCTAGGCTTTCTCAAAGCCTGAGATGCAAAACCCAAGAAGTATATGTGCTATAGTAGGCCCTGTAATTCTTATAACTGCAATTGCTGATCCAAAAATTGAACATGAAAATGATTGATTATGTGTCAAAGTGGGGATTTGCTTCCCCTGTAAATCAACTTGCCTGACTCCAGTAATTAATTGCGTGGGCCACTCAGTATGAACTGGCTGCAGAATCCTGTCACTTTTATTTGGTCACATTTTGCATAAAGTATAAATGTCAGACATAGGCCTGAGAGTAAGTACTTAAGACACCAATAAACTAAGAAGTTTTGAAATATTTTGAATAAGTTCTCTTTTGTCCTGTATGGTCATCTTCATATAGTGAAGCCACATGCAATAAATAATCTCTGCACGAGTTTATTTTTTTAGCCAGTTGGCAATGTATTTATAAATGAAAACTAGTACAAGACAATATAGAATCAGGCTTTTTCATATACCTTGAAAGATGTGATGATGTGATCATTTTGGAGCAGTGTAACTGATGTGGCCAAACTATGCATCTGAGAAGCGGAAACTTTCAGCTATGTCTCCAAGAGGAATACTATTTTACTTTAAAAATTTTTTTCTTCCAACTGAACAAGGACTCTGTCATGAAACTGAAATTTCTGTACTCCTCTCCCATGTTTTCCTGTAGTGCAGACTTAACTAAATAATAATCAAAAATATTTTTGTAAAAAGTCATTGAACTTGTGCAATCAAAGGAGTTATTTTAAATTTTTTTTCTTTCTCTCTTTACTCACCCCACTCCCACTTCTCTGTCTTCCTTTTTGTCTCTGAATTTTGAGCCTGAAACACTAAAACTTAGATAAACAAAGCTCCCTTTCTCTATTCTGTTATTTATGGAAAAATCCCAAAGAGGATTTTCAGTAATTTCCATTAAGTATACAATATAATTCTTTGTCTGAAACCCATATAACATTTAGAAGCTAGATCTCCCTGATGTATACAATTTTTATTCCTTATCAGCTTTTTTCATTGTCAGAACACAGGACTGTAAGAGACCTCCAGGGTCATCAAATTCAGTATTGTGCTATCACAGGCAACAACATTATTCCAACCCTTTCATGAGTCAATGAGCTCAATCTTAAAATTAACTATCTGGGATATGGGGGCCTTGTCTTTTTTTTTTTTTAATGACACTGCAATTGGAGCTATATCTGTTTGACAATGAACTGCTAAATGTTACAGATTTGTGATTTTGACCTGAAATTCTAGCCTGGCCAACAAAAAAAAAAAAAAAGAAGATCGCGATGTATCTCTGTGTATGTAACTACAGTGCAGTTTGCATGCTTAAGGACGTTGCAAAATAAAATCTCTGCATGAATAATATAGAACTACAGGTAGCTCAGAACTGATGTTACTGTAACAGTGGCAACACAAAGCTTAAATTTACTAATTGTGGGAATAGAAATGTTGTTTTTGCAGTGTTACATTGTTTAGAAGGAAGGAATGTGATATCGAGATATGCTTACAGTGATAAGAAAGCTCAGCAGGTGACCTCGTAACTGCAGACAACCAGACTCCTTAGAGCAATCAGGTGAAAATCACTATGTTAAGTCAAGCCAGATAAGGGGAGAAAACATTACCACCTCAAAAACAGGCCGGCAACTGAAGGCCAGGCATTGTCTGTGAAGCATCAGATAGATTGTGAACCTGGATTACCCACTCCAGTGGGGAAACAGGGGAGGGTCCTGTCATCAAAAAGTATATAAACTGTGTTTTGGAACTAGTAGGCGCGCTCTCCTGCTTGTGGGGCGCCCGCCATTGCAATCGCGAATAAATTACTACTTCACTGAGATCCTCGCCTGAGCCTAAGTTATTGGCTACGGAGTGTTTCTCACAATTTGGGGGCTCGTCCGGGAGCCAGTCACCTACCGGGGAGCCCCACCGCCGCAGCAGCAGGAAGGCATGCCCCGCTGATTTCAGCGGTCCTGTGCATCGACGGTGGCGGTTCTGCGGAGAGCTGACAGAGGGCCCGAGACTGATTAAAGAGGCAGGATCCATGAAGTAGTGGGGAAGGGAAGAAGGTAGGCACTCCGGGTTTTAAGAATTGATCCGGTAACTCTGTGCACAGACCAAGGTAAGAAATATTAAGTATTGCCTTGGGGGTCGGGTGAGACTCTGTGTGATGTGTGCTTGAGACGTACTTTTGTACGAAGCGAGTGTGGAGTCCTGATCCGCGGTTCCGTAACTCCGCGAGGGGCGCGGCCGGAGACGGACGAAGCGTGAGATAAGGGAGAGAAAGGAAGAGTCTCGGGAAATTTGGTGTATGGTAAGTCCTTGCACAGGGAAGTGCTTGGCAGTACACCAGGGAAATTTGGTGTGCGGTAGTCCTTGCACGGGGAAGTGCTTGGCAGCACACCAGGGAAATTTGGTGTACAGTAATCCTTGCACGGGGAAGTGCTTGGAAGTACACCAGGGAATCTGGTAAACTCACAGGTGTGCGGTACCCCTTGCACGGGGAAGTGCTTGGCAGTACACCCCCATTTTCCAGAATAGGAAAAATGGGAAATATGAGTTCCAGGGGACAGGGAGATATCTCTGGGGGAGTGCCTACCAAAAGTTCTTCCTGAAGAATTATAAGAAATTGGAAAAATAATCTCAAAATTAGAGGAGATGATAAAAGAAAAAAAAAATGTTTAAATATTTTGTATTAGTCTGGACAAAAGAACCAATTAAGGAAACAGCAGTATTTTGGCCAAAATACGGGCCTGATGAAAATTCAGGTTTTAAATTTATGTGTAAACAATAAAATTCCTTTTTTTTCAGAGGAGGAGCCAAATTATGCTCCCTATAATCCTAATATTGCACCGGTGGCAGCAGCAGTCGCTCCAGGAAGGGAGACAGGGACTGCAATTAACACTGTCCCTAGAGAAGAGCGTACTCTAGGCTCTGGCAAGAATTAGAACAAGGTAGAAGAGGTACTGAGAATTTTGCCTTCCCTGATACTAACAGTACTAACACTGTGTATCCTCTTAAGTGAACTTCCCCCCTCCTTACCAGCAGAGAGGTTAGGAGTTTTAAGGAGATGAAGTCTTTAATTGAGGACCCCAACAGGCTAGCTGAACTATTAGACCAGTTCCTAGGACCTAACTTATACTCTTGGGGGGGGGGGTGGAATTATGTATATAAATATGTTGTTTACAGGGAAAGAAATGGGAATGATCAGGAGGAGAGCTGCTATACAAAAATGGGAAAGAGCTCATCCTCCAGGACCAGGGGTAATACCGGCAGGGCAGAAATAACCACTTGCCGATCCTGGCTGGAATAATAATAGTGTGCAACACAGAAATCATATGAGAGACTTGAGGTCAGAATGAGAAAGTACTTGGGGATGAATCCTGAGGACCCGGTATCCCAAGGGCTCTTGAAAGTTCATTTTGCAATTAAAGCCTGGCAAGATACACAGAAAATGCTCCAGAAGGTGGGGGGATGTAGTGAACATTCACTGGGGGGCCCTCCTGCAGGAGGCCCTGAAGGTGTGTGTCAGGAGGGGAGATGAGAAGGAAAAGCAGAGAGTGAAACTAATGGTATTGACAGTGTAGCAGGTAGTCAGGCAGAGGGTTGGAGAAAGAGGAAGAAAATCTTCAGGGGGAGTCAGGGCCAGGATGGAAAGGAGAGGAAGAGAGATGAAGGAATGGCAGGCAAGGAAAGCTACCCGTGTTGCGGCCTGAATCTTAGCAGGGACAGGCTTTGATGGGATGTTTTAAGTGTGGCCAGGCTGGCCACTTCAGGTAGGAATATCCGGAGTGGAAGAAGGAGGAGAGAAGGAAAGTGGGATGAAATATGTTGTACTGATGTGTTGTTTCAGCATCCTGGAGGGAGAAGGGTATGGAATTAGGTTGGCCAATGACTGAGACTTTGGTGAAAGTACAGGCTGGAGAAAGATAAAAAGAAGTGTTAAAAGGGGTTGTTGAAGGTGTTAAAGGTGTGGTATGTAGTGTTTGACAGAGCTGTTTTTTGAATGAGTTGGAAAGTTGGATGAGCAGGGAAAGAGGATGTAGGCATTGTCTAAGTAACAGTCTAGAAGTTTTGGTGTATTTGCTGTGGTGTTTGGTCAGTTTCCCAAGTATCGAGAAGGGGGGGGGGGACGGGGGGCCTGCTCCACCAGGGGCCTCTCCACAGGCCGCAGGGGGCTTCAGGCTCTGGCACCTGGAGCGCCTCCACCCCCTCTTTCTGTGCTGACTTTGGTGTCTGCGGGGAGGTTTCTCTCTCCTCGCTCTCCCAGCTGCTGTTGAGCAGCAGCTTTTTGTTTGTTTGTTTGTCTTCGTGGATGTGCTCTCACAGAGGCACGGACTGTGCTGCTCATGGCTTGTCTCTGGGCAGCGGTGGGCCCCTTTGGGGCCGGATGAAATTGTCCCTTATCTGCCACGGGGCGGTTTCTGGATTCTCCTCTCGTGGGGGCTGCCACTGCAGCCCCCCCAGAACCTTGCCATCAAACCCAATACACTGGGGCAGCTAGGTCATTACTGGCCTGTAAAGTATCAGGGATTAAATTAACTAATGAAATCCTAAAAGTGATGGGGGTAGAAGGGACTGGGATAACAGTGCCACCTTTGGGGGATACCAAGCTGAGACTAGGGGATAAAATGATCTCTGGGCAATTATTGTATGTACCCAAGGCAGGGACTAACTTGTTGGGAAGGGATTTGATGATGAAATTGGGCATTCAAATAGTAAATTGTTAGACTGGAATAACAGTGTTATTAATGGAGTGCTCTCAGGCCCTGAGAGCAAAGATATATTTACCTCTGACTGGAAAGACCCTGAAATCGGGGCGGAAGCAACAATCCATATGGACAGTTTTACCTCAGGGGTTTACAGGGCCACTGATTTATTTGGGCAAAGTTCTAGAACAGATTTTGGAGCAATTATAACCTCCAAAGGAGGAATTACTGTTACAAATATGTGGATGATCGTTTATTGTCAGGACAGGAGAAAACAGTTGTGAAGGAAGCTACTAACAAGCTACTCAACTTTCTGGGAAAGCAGGGCTTGGGAGTATTGAAAAATAAATTACAATATGTAGAAAGAGAAGTCAGGTATTTAAGGCATATAATGTCTGAGGGAAAACAGAGAATAAATCCAGAGAGGATTCACGGAATTGTTGAAAACTAAGAAAAAAAACTAAAAAGTTTTAAGAGAAAGATTTTTTTAAGGAATCAGGAGCCACGAAGTCTGAGGGAAAATGGATACCCCCTGATGGGAGAGAAATGCTGAATAAAGCACCAATGAGGCAAATATTAACTGTTTTACATCAAGACAGTCATTGGGAGGTGCAAGCAATGTGTGATGTTGTGCTAAGTATGTCTGCGTAGGAATATACACTTTAGTGAAGCAAATATGCAGAGGATGTACCATATGTCAAAAGGCAAATAAAAAGGTCATCCGTAACTCACCTAGAGGGGGACGGGAGCCAGGGATTCGACCTTTCCAAAGTATACAGGTAGACTTTACTGAGTTACCTAAAGCAGGGAGACTTAAGTACTTGTTTGTCCTAATTGACCACGTAACTGGATGGGTGTAAGCTTTCCCCTCCGTATCTGCCACTGCAAACACGGTGACTAAGGTATCACTGGAGCAAATAGTCCCTAGATATGGGATAGCTGAAAACATTGATTCAGATCAAGGAAGTCATTTCACTTCACAAGTACTGCAAGGGTTAATGCAGGCCTTAGAGATTGAGTGGGATTTTTACACCCCCTGGCACCCCTCCTCTTCTGGGAAGGTAAAGCGAATGAACCAGACATTAAAGAAGCAATTAACTAAATTAGTGTTAGAAACCCAACTTCCTTGGATAAAATGCTTACCTTTAGCACTCCTACAGGTTCAAACAGCACCAAGAAACGATATAGGAGTTTCACCGTATGAGATGCTGTTCGGATTACCCTATCTGGGCAGAAGGGATGAGATACCACAATTCGAAACAAGAGAGTTTTCTTAAGAACTGTATTCTGGGGTTGTCCTCTTCTTTGTCATCTCTCAGGACCCGTGGGAAATTGGGTCCTGATTCAGACCTGGAAAAGATCAACTCTGGCCTGAATGGGAAGGACACTTCCAAGTACTACTAACCACTGAAACAGCCATAGGAACTGTGGAAAAAGGTTGGACTCACTATACTCGAGTGAAGGCATCCGTCGACCCTAGTACCTGGGAAGCTGTTCCTACAGAAGACTTGTTGGAAGCTGAAATCGAAGAGAAAAAAATCTCATACTGGACTCTGAGCTGGATAAAAGCTTACAATTGTAAACTAACCTTTTATTTTCACAGGTAGCTAATGAGTGTGACTTGTGATTGAGAGAAAGGACAGACCTATAGTGAATTGAAGTGCTCCCAAGGGGGGTTTGTTATAGTAGTAGTGTACATCTTATTCTTTGTATTGATAATTATTTGGAAACCTAAGGTTTAAAAATAATGACAGGGAAAAATCAATTATTAATTTTGTTTTTAGTGATTGTAGGCCTCAGAGAAAGCCTTGGTCAATTGGCAACTTGGAAAAGGTATGACCAGACAATAGTAAGACGGGATACCCCATAAAAATATGGGTGAATGTGACAGAGTTATGAACCACAGTCCATCATGTTTGATGCTTGTGAAGTGTTAACTTGTGGAGATTTAAATGCTCAACGACAATTGAGCAAAGAGCACAAATATCTCTGTCCTGAACCTAAGACTAGCAGTATGTTTGAAGGACCCCCTTGCCCAGCATGGACTGATGTATGGTGGACGACCAATCATAAAGGGTGGTCACATACACCCACCTCAAGTGTTTACTTCATGAGGTTAAAGAAACACATTAACATATTTAAAGGAACTGTTCAGCCCAATTGTCAGCATCTACAATGTAATCCAATAACTATAACAATTAGTCAGGCTGATTACCTCACAAACCATACTTATGGTCTCGGAGCAGATGTAACTGGGCGAGACCCAACAGCCAGATTGAGAATAGTTGTAAGGGAACGATATTCTCTTGCCATCAGAGAAAGAGAGAAACTCAAGGAGAAAACAGGAGAGAAAACAGGAGAACCTCTTTGAAATGCGGCAGTTGTCACAGTTAAAGAAATAAAAGATCTTAGGCAAACATTTGAGATTGAAACAGGGTATGGGGATGTGAATGCCTGGATAGAATGGGTCAAATACACTGTCCAGAGTCTCAACCATAGCAATTGCTATGCTTGTGCCTCGGGATGACTGATTGCCCAGATAGTGCCCTGCCCATTGAGGTGGACCAAGGATTCCCAGGGGATGCGATGTATGAGTGCATTGTACCAAGAAAAGGCTGCCTGGGGAAATGAGGCCTGTAAGTCTCTCTCTTTGCTGTTCCCTTCCTTGCGTGACAGCAATATCAGGGTTCCCCCTGCATTCTCTACAGCTACAGGTAACCATACAGCTTGCCTCTCACGGCAGGGTGTGAGTGCTACCCGTCATCTGGGAGAATTTGCTTTGTGCACGAGGACCTTGAATGCTACCAAGGACTTGATGGGAAACTGCTCAAGACTTGAGATCCCCAGAGCAGATCTCTGGTGGTACTGTAGAAGGAAGATCTTACGGTCCACCCTACCATCTAACTGGGGAGGCACTTGTGCACTTGTTCAATTAGCTATACCCTTCACCCTGGCATTTGAAAGAGAAACATCACAAATACCCAGAAGAAGTAAAAGAGGCTTAGGAATATCATTTGATGATAGAGTATACATAGATTCTATAGGGGTGCCTAGAGGAGTTCCTGATGAACATAAAGCCAGGAATCAAATTGCTGCAGGGTTTGAGTCACTGTTCTGGTGGGTAACAATTAATAAAAATGTGGATTGGATTAATTATATCTATTATAATCAGCAGAGATTCATAAACTATACAAGAGATGCGATAAGAGGAATCGCTGAACAACTAGATGCCACCAGCAAAATGGCTTGGGAAAACAGAATAGCATTAGATATGATTCTTGCGGAGAAAGGTGGTGTGTGTGTGATGCTGGGCAACCGTTGTTGTACTTTTATCCCTCACAATACTGCCCCAGATTGCACAGTAACTAGAGCATGGCAAGGGCTTACCACCCTTGCCAATGAATTGGCAGAAAACTCAGGAGCAGACACTTCCATCACAGGATGGTTGGAATCTTGGTTTGGTAAATGGAAAGGGATGGTAGTGTCCATATTTACATCCTTGATTGTAGTAGCAGGAGTTTTGACAGCCATTGGTTGTTGCATTATCCCCTGTGTAAGGGGACTTGTCCAGCGGTTAATTGAAACTGCACTTTTGAAACAAATGACCATGGATCCACCACCCTACTCAGATAAGATGATGATATTGGAGGAAATGGAAAGCAAACAAAGTGAAGAAGAGGAAGACATCTACCAAATTACACCTTAGAGAAAAATTTTGCAAAAATCAACAAATTATAAAAAGAGAAAAGGGGGGAACTGTGGGAATAGAAATGTTGTTTTTGCAGTGTTACACTGTTTAGAAGGAAGGAATGTGATATCGAGATATGCTTACAGTGATAAGAAAGCTCAGCAGGTGACCTCGTAACTGCAGACAACCAGACTCCTTAGAGCAATCAGGTGAAAATCACTATGTTAAGTCAAGCCAGATAAGGGGAGAAAACATTACCACCTCAAAAACAGGCCGGCAACTGAAGGCCAGGCATTGTCTGTGAAGCATCAGATAGATTGTGAACCTGGATTACCCACTCCAGTGGGGAAACAGGGGAGGGTCCTGTCATCAAAAAGTATATAAACTGTGTTTTGGAACTAGTAGGCGCGCTCTCCTGCTTGTGGGGCGCCCGCCATTGCAATCGCGAATAAATTACTACTTCACTGAGATCCTCGCCTGAGCCCAAGTTATTGGCTACGGAGTGTTTCTCACACTAGTAAGAAAAGAATAAGTGCTACTGTTCCCTCCCCCTATTTTAAAACGAACTGATTGATTGCATATGCCAGGTGCTGTAGCTTTCAGTTGATTTTATATAGGTGTAGTAAGAGTAAAAGGATTATTGCTCATGATATATCTGAATAACAATCAGAATATGACATACATTTTATTAAATATTAATGGTATTCAGGAAGTTTGGCATTTATTTTACAGGCTCATGTTGAGTAATACTTAATTCACAAAATGCCCTCAAAGCCAACAGGATTTTTTTGTGGTATCTGAAGCTACATAGCAGAAACAACAGTGTCAAATCACATCCATTAATCAAAGTACTCAGGTGAACATTAGTAGCTGTTCCATTTGTGCCAGTCATCTTTTTCACCTTTTTACCATAAAACTTGGCTTCCCTGCCAATAACTGCTTATTCTCTGAGTCAAGCATCATTTAAGTCAAACCACAGTAGTTGCAAGGTGATTCTTCCTCTCTAGTGTGTACTAGTGGTGTATTTTTCCCCTTCTTTTCTTTTCACCTTTGAGAAATCCACCACCTGAAATGAGGTGTCAAGACCTCATTTGTTAGCGTTATTCTAAACAACACATGAAAATAAGAGTGGAAGTGAAAATAGCAGTACTGTAGGTGAGGAGCTATCAGAGGTATGTCTGATAGCAGCCTGTGTCATCCACAGTATGGACTTGGATTTGCTTAGGCTTGTGTGTTCCCCAAACTAGATTTAAAAAAAAAAAAAAAAAGTTTAATCACAAGCCAGTTTTTAGCAGAATGTAAACAAGACAACTTTTTAAGGAGAGAGAATTCACTCACTGGGTCAGACAGAATGCTCCGTCTAGTCCCTTCAGTCTCCTTCGAGACCTAGCTTCCTATTCCCTGCTACTCAGTGTCACACTATGACAATCTTTTCTATTTCTTCCTCTTCCAGTCTATCTTTCAAGTCTGTGTCCCAAGGGAGGGATTGCTTTTTTTTTTTTTTTTTCCCTCCTTGTAGAGGGTTTCATCTGACCCATTTCTAGTAGAAAGCTGTCTTTGCAAAAGAAACACATACAAACTGCTTCTAAGAAAATACCAATCTATTCCATAGCCGATAAAGGGAGTAAACTTAGAGACCTACTGTTGCAAAACAACCCCATGGACACCAGGGTTCTTTTAGGATCAGTAACTGTTCCTTCTTTATTGATGACATAACTTCCTTCTCTCTTACTGAGGGCCTAACTTCATCTCTCATATCGAGGGCATAACTTCATTATTCCTGTTGCATCCCCATATTGAGGACAGGCTCCCTTCTTATACTATTTGCCCCACAGCAGTCCTTTTCCACTAACTCTTCATTGGTCAACAACTTTGCCCGGCAACAGCAAACACCCAGCAACTTCCATGCCTTAACGGCTGGAGAACAAGCAACCCGAGACGGCATGGCGTCTCCTGAATCACCCTTCTTTGTTCCCTCTAAACTCTTTACATTCCTGATGGCATCATCGTTAAGAGCCCGATGTTATCACCAACCATGGGGCTTGTCAAACCCCATGGCCACACTCCCACATCTCTCCCTTCTTTATTAACACAAAAAAGCGCGATTAACACAAATTAAGAAAGGACGATTAACACAAACTAAAACAGAGAAAAACTAATGCTAATTCGATCTTTAATGCTAATTCGATCTTTAACAAACTTTGTAACCACATCCCTAGGAGAGGCAGGCACTGAGTGCTGCCCAGCCTGGGAGGGGCTCTGGCTGCCCCTCCAACTCCTGGAGTCCTTGTTTGTGGGTCCTGCATATGCCAGCGGGACCCTCCCATACGTTGTTTTTTGTTTGAGCTGGAGTTCAAACCGCGGAGGAGAGTGCTGGGATCACGTTAAGGCAGATGATGAGACTGCCGGACGGACCCGTCGTGCTGACACCCATCTAGGACCGGCTCCTGTTAAAACACAAGCACAACCTCGGCCCCAAGTTATTAGAGTGTAGGGCCCTTCCCAGTGATTGGCGCTTAAATTTTTTACCGTGACTTGTGCCCTTTCTTTAACTGAGTTTCTCCCAGATCTGTCTGTCTCCCAGATCTGTCTGTTGCCTTTTCTCCTGCATGAACAGATGCGAGGACCTTCCTCCGTCCATCGATTTAAAAATTTAAGAACATAGCATGCTTTAGCTATCTTTTCCTGGGGGTCACACCCCTATTCCCTTTTTTTGTTGTTTTAGAAGCATAGCTTTTAGGGTACCATAGGCCTGTTCAATAATTGCTTGACCCGTGGGGAGAATGAGGTATACCCGTCAGATTGATCAAGCATCACAGTTCAGTTCACTCACCAAGTGCACAAGCTGGGTGAGCCCTCTGAATGCATGGTAACAAAATTATAAAACACTGCAATTGTCACTGCTGCCTCCTGCTCTATAGAAAAAAAAAAAAAGTTTTACATGTGATTATCAATTCTTTGAAAAGTACTCTGGCTGCTTAATTCTTAATTAAGTTTTTTTTAAGTAAGAATGCCCAGCTTGTGTATGGCAGTACACATAGACAGTTCTGGTCATGGCTTGAAACAGAGGTATTCCTAGGATCTTTTTGATAGCTTTTCCACTAGGGAGTAGGAGGTTGCTCTGTTGCTTTAACAGAAGAGTCTACAAAGACAGCTTGGTGATACTTAGGTTCCTGTGCTCTTTCATGGATCTTGCCTAGAAACGGTTACCTGAATTATCAAAATTTTTTATATCAACCAGGGCTGTGCTTGTGCTGTTTGTTTTGTTTTTGTCTCTTTCATGTAACACATCTATAATAATGAATTTTATAACTCCAAAACTACTGCATGAATGTTATGATGCCGGTTGAAGTTGTAGATACAGGAAGAAAACTTTGTCTTATCAAAAAATAATGCCTGTTGTGATACAAAAAGAAAAAAATGCTATACTAGTTAAGAAGGGTTAAATGAAGATGCATAAATGGGGACTTTCAGATCAGTTATTCTGTAATTAAAGTAAACCAACAGCTGTTAATCTTGCAGGAGAGTGTTGCAGCATAAACCTTTGATAAATTAGTGTACAAGGGTGCTGCTGCTATTAATGTTGCTTCTGATTGGCATTGTCAGTGTTCCTTTTGTCTTAATCTGTGTATTATAACCACTCTAAGAAAAAAAGCAAAATGGGAAAAATTGTACCTCTTATCAGTCTTATCTCATGAACCTACTATCTGTAGGCAGTGGATATATATTTCATGAGAAATATATATTTCACTGTATTTTGTATAGTGCATGACTCTATATTGCATGAAATTCAGATGAAATTATGGAACCAAATTTACTTCTGCAAGGGGTAAAACTAGAAGCTCTATGAACAACTCCTACATGACACAGCTCTTCTATTAGGTTTTATGCCACTAATAGAACTTACGTCAAGATGAGTATCTATCACAAACAATCTGCTATTCCTCTGTGAGATTTAGATTAAGACGTAAGAAATGAATGCTTTCTTGGCCAAGACACTTTTAAATGTCATCTGCAATATACCAACAAAGCATGTGCAATGGAAAAAAACTCATTATCTTAGATCAACCCTCACAAAAAAATGGTGATAGTAGCCCTTAGAAGCAGGCGTATCTTCTAAAAAAGATAGTACTAACAAATAATAATGAATTAATTTCGGAGATTGGCATTATTCTGATCGTTAACCTCTTGTTATCTCCACTGTTTCTTTTCTTCATCTCTTCTTGCTGCCAAGAATCTCTAATAAAAATAGTTCATCCTTTTTGAAGACCACTATTGTAATTAGCCTTTATATTTGTGTTGCTATATTGTTTTTCACTGTGCAATTTAAAAGAAAAAAGGAGAAATAAAAAGAGAAGTAAAACAAAAACGTGAAACTCCTGGCTGTGAATGAACATACACTGGTTGAGAAGGGAAAGGGAAAAGGGAAAATGAGAACTATGGTTCCAGATGTATAGACTATGTCCATATGCTCTAGGATTTGTGAACTACAGATATGTACTAAGTCCAAGAGCAACAACTCCTACACTCTTCGAAAGAGGACGTGCTTAAAAAGTACAGAAGAATTTTTCAATATACAAGGCATGCTTTTGACAATGGCTGCTGCTTTTTCTTTCTTACTTTCAGATTTTTGCTTCAGTCAGTGTTTCCTAGATTCAGTTACAGTTACTGAATCAGAGCAATACTTGGCTCAACTTTTTCTTTGCTTTGTTTGCAATAAAAGGAAAAAAAAAAAAAAAACACCACGGGAATGTGTGGCTGGTGTGCTGTCATCTTGAGGAACTATTGTTTAGTGTTGATCAATTTGTTTAAGACTTCTCAGAAAATTAGGAAGGGTAAATGTGAGAAACACTCCGTAGCCAATAACTTAGGCTCAGGCGAGGATCTCAGTGAAGTAGTAATTTATTCGCGATTGCAATGGCGGGCGCCCCACAAGCAGGAGAGCGCGCCTACTAGTTCCAAAACACAGTTTATATACTTTTTGATGACAGGACCCTCCCCTGTTTCCCCACTGGAGTGGGTAATCCAGGTTCACAATCTATCTGATGCTTCACAGACAATGCCTGGCCTTCAGTTGCCGGCCTGTTTTTGAGGTGGTAATGTTTTCTCCCCTTATCTGGCTTGACTTAACATAGTGATTTTCACCTGATTGCTCTAAGGAGTCTGGTTGTCTGCAGTTACGAGGTCACCTGCTGAGCTTTCTTATCACTGTAAGCATATCTCGATATCACATTCCTTCCTTCTAAACAATGTAACACTGCAAAAACAACATTTCTATTCCCACATAAAGAAGGCACGTGTGTTCTCAGTTCCATAGTGAGACCAGGAAATTGAACAATAAATAAATTACTAGTTTTCATCAACTCAAAATCAAACATTTTCCCAGAGTTTTCACTGAAGTAAAGTACTTGGTTTGAATTTTTGTTTGAAGAAATAATTAATTTTCTTTTCATTAAATCAATTCCATTTTCAGGTCAATTTTAAGTCATAGAAAATGTAGAAACAAAACCCGCGTTTCAATATAAAAAGAAAAGAAGGCCCTCTAGGTCTAAGCAATGGTTGGGACAGTCAGTTGGAGCACAGGAGACAATTAAAAATCAAACCTCAGTGTTATTTAGAGGAGAGATTTGAACCAGTCTCTCTGTCACTGAAAAGAGTTCCTTATCCAACAACTGCTGTTTTGTCCACCCACCACTATGTTTTCTTTCACAAAAAAGCTGTCCATCTGTGGCCAGTTGTCTGATGACAGCACTGTCTGTGCTTTGCCAAGCAGAAACCAAATGTTACAGCTGTTATGGCCAATTATATTTACTTCTTGTATGAATGTGTCATAGTCTTATCTATCCTTTCTAAGTTATACTTCTAGATAAATGAGTCACGGAGAGATATTACAAATTATCCATGTTACTATCTGTTAAAAAAAAAAAAAAAAGTTTCCAAGTTGGTCCTGTGCCCTGGGAGCGAAACCCACAGGAGCAGGGCAGATGTGCTCAGAACCCAGCAGCCTCAGTGCATCCATGCATTGTGCATGCTCAGCACACAGCCCTCCTGTACCTGGGGACAGCACGAACCTGTGCTCCTCTGGGCTTCTTGAATACTGCTGAACATATGACCTACTGTTTCTCCACACAAACAAGTGCAAACAAAGTGCCATACTGAACATCACAAATATAGTCCTACTGGACATGATATGGCTTATTTTTTCTGATCATGCAGTACCTTAAAATTTTTACATAGATTTCTTACAAACAAGGATGGGTCTCATGGAAGATATGCACTTCTTCCTGTAAAACCTCATTCACTCTTTCCTTCTTCTAGAAATGAATGAGGGCTAACATCCACTATGGAGTCCTTCAGTACACAATGACTTTTGAGAGTAGATTTTCCAAGATATTTTCTGCTATTTTCATTCTTAAGGTTCCAACTTCAGTATTACATTTTTTTTTTCTTGCTCCCTGCTATTTTCCAAGTAAAGAACATATAGTAAGGGACAGTTCAGAGATGTCTATATTTTATGTTGATTACAAATTTCATCCTTCAAAAACTTGACAGTGAGGAATGAAGGCTAAGCTGGGTGTTTCTCTGCCAGCCTCTCAGGGAACAGCCTTTACCAATCTTTAAAAAGAGTCTTGGAAAGTTTCTAGTTTAATTCTTTAGAAAATTTACAACCATTTATTGATTTAATTTGTACCTGAACAAGGTCTGCTGGTTATTGAAATATGAGTTTGAAGATATTTGGGGTTTTCTTTTTATCTGCTCCTTTGGTTCCAAATCCTGAGAAATACCAAAATAAGCAGGAATGATAAACAAAGCAATTGCTTAGAGTACCACAAAGAAAGGAGATAATGTTAAAATATATATATATATATATATATATGAGATTAATCTAAAATGTATCAAACAATTCATCATAGCAGCTTGTGTCTATTCTGTCTAGCACCGTGCACAGAATGGAGTGTGACTTAACTAGTATTGTCAATATTTTGGTGAATTTGGTATTCTTAAATGCACTTTACTGCAGTTTTGAAGCATTTTAATAATCCCCACAGAAGCAAAAATAGCTATATTTATGCATACTGATCAAACTCCTCCAAATTATCCCCCACCTATATGGTAAGCTGTCACCTCTTAACTTATCTAGTCGTAGTCACTTTATAGTGTTATAGTAGCAGGGATATAATTTTATCTAGCTAAAAATAATTAAGCAAGTGCAATGGTTAAAAAGCAAACCCAATATAATTATTGTTATCAGATATGCAAAATTGTGGAAGTATTGCAAACAACTGAAAAATGCATTAATTGTATAGAACACTGAGTATGAAACAAATGTGGTGCCACTGATCATTTGCAATTTGATTTAACCAAGATATCTTGATTCACTGCTTATTAGTATGCTAAGTACAAAAAGAACTAGCTGGGTATATTTGTTTATTTGTCAGAGAAGCTTACACATGCACAGAGCAAAATGGATAGGCTGCAAGGGCACCTGGTTGTTTGCTTTACAGAATAATTAAGAACCCATAGGCTTCCAAATGAATGCAAAGATTTAGCACTATTTCTCTTAAGAAAGAAAATGTGGGTGGTTTTTTTTGTTTGTTTTTGTTGTTTTATGGATATAATGTAAATGGATATAATCTAGAGTAAAACTAAGGTTTTAGAAAGATTGGATTTTTTTTGAAGAAGAAGAAGAACCCATCATCATAATAGAATGGGACAGAGTTAACTTAATAAATAGAAACCTGTTTCTGATTTTTGTGATTTTATATTTTTTAAATCTTGATTGCTTATTTTAACAGCTGAGTATTCACATGCACTGCTCCAGATTAAAATTCACATATCCTGGCTTTTGTTTTTGTCTTTGTTTTGTGAAAGTATATTTATGCCTCCTCAGTCATCACTGTCTGCATCTAAACAGTGGACTTTCAGTTTTGTAGCATAAATCTCTTCCACTAAAGCTATAGAGTTATAATTATCACAGGTGGCAACAGAAATAAGTGGTTATCACAGTGGACCAGGTGCTCACAGAAAGATACATAGCACAATACACCAGTCAGTTACATATTTATGAGTAACTGCGTTTCACAGAGAACATAGATGACTACTTAAATGAAGGAGTTCCTTTCTTGAGGGCACTGTGACTTACTGACTGGGAACTAAGTTATGGATCTACCATGTTACTGATTTCAGTAGCCTCCATTTAAAGGGAGGGAGTTGTAGCTTATGAAGGCAGTGAAATATACAATGGAACAATAATTACCTGGGAAAGGTGGTCATTAATTTTGGTCCCTTAATGCTGCAAGCTTTTAAATTGGCTGTTGGCTTTTGTTAGTTGATAGGCTTGTTCCCTCCTTCTTTCCTTTACCCTGACTAACTACAACAAAGACGATACATGAATGACTGAGATGCGTTTGCAGTGACCCAGATTTTTTTTTTTTTTTTTCCAGGAGGAGTTCTGTCTTCTTCTTTTGAAAAAGAGGTTTGGTAAGAAAAATAGAATAGACATATCTTATACAAATGTGAAATAATTTTAATATTTCCTTTCTGTCATTCCCCAACACTTGGAGACGGAGCGATAAAAATGGTTTAGGAGAAGAAATTGCACAAAAGGTATTTCCCAAGCAACATGACTACTGTGGGAATAGAAATGTTGTTTTTGCAGTGTTACACTGTTTAGAAGGAAGGAATGTGATATCGAGATATGCTTACAGTGATAAGAAAGCTCAGCAGGTGACCTCGTAACTGCAGACAACCAGACTCCTCAGAGCAATCAGGTGAAAATCATTATGTTAAGTCAAGCCAGATAAGGGGAGAAAACATTACCACCTCAAAAACAGGCCGGCAACTGAAGGCCAGGCATTGTCTGTGAAGCATCAGATAGATTGTGAACCTGGATTACCCACTCCAGTGGGGAAACAGGGGAGGGTCCTGTCATCAAAAAGTATATAAACTGTGTTTTGGAACTAGTAGGCGCGCTCTCCTGCTTGTGGGGCGCCCGCCATTGCAATCGCGAGTAAATTACTACTTCACTGAGATCCTCGCCTGAGCCTAAGTTATTGGCTACGGAGTGTTTCTCACACTACATAAAATTCAGATGCTTTCTCCTTATTATTTCTATGCTATATAAACATAAGCATGTTAAGTAGTACATTTTAAATCTAGAAATTAATTCCATGTGGGAAGAAATACTAAATGCAAATACGGATGCAGAAGAGGTTTTGTTTGCTCATGAATACCAAAATTACAGCTGATAATATCTCTCATATGAGGATCAATATGGAAATGTAGTATAGTTTGGTAAGTTATTGGGCTTATTTTACTTAATGTATTTCTCCTGAAATAAAATAAAAACTTTTCTTCTTCTTTTTTCCCCTAAGTGTAGGGAATTACAAGAATAATCTGGTAAAGAAACAATGCATAAAATGGTGTTGTTTTGGTGCTGATCTCCCTTTCCTGTTCTTGCATGTTGCCTGATGTTTAGCAACACTTGGGATGGCCTATAGTGTCTGCTTCTTGGCAAAAGAATCCAGCAGAAGGCTTTAGGGGCTGTGGAAGTGTAACGCAAGCCTGAAGCCTTGCGCTTGTGTGTTTTGTTTGTTTCCTTCTCCTCACACAAAGGCAAAGAGAGCATTTATATGTATCATTAAAAGCTCCTCACAGGCATTTGGGGAGTCTGCAAGGACAGTCAGTGCTGCTCTGGCAAATATTAGGAAACAGTGCATGTCAGGATCTGGATTCCTGTATTTTCATCATACCCGTAATAGTTTTATTGAAGTTTAAGGCAGATATATATGTGTCACCTGAAGTCAGATTTCTAGGTTGTTGTAAACCATATAATACCTGTGAGAAACACTCCGTAGCCAATAACTTAGGCTCAGGCGAGGATCTCAGTGAAGTAGTAATTTATTCACGATTGCAATGACGGGCGTCCCACAAGCAGGAGCGCACCTACTGGTTCCAAAACACAGTTTATATACTTTTTGATGACAGAACCCTCCCCTGTTTCCCCACTGGAGTGGGTAATCCAGGTTCACAATCTATCTGATGCTTCACAGACAATGCATGGCCTTCAGTTGCTGGCCTGTTAAATTTCAAATTTCTTTTGACTTTTTTTTGCTGTTTGAAGTGGTAATGTTTCTTCACTTATCTGACTTGACTTAACACCGTGATTTTCACCTACTTGTCCTAAGGAGTCTGATTGTCTGCATTTTACAAGGTCGCCTGCTAAGTTTTCTTATCACTGCAAGCATATCTCAATACCCCATTCCTTACCTTTAAACAATGTAACTCTGCAAAAACAACATTTTATTCCCACATATGTACTTGTGTTTAACAGGAAATAAGCAGGTCCTGTCAAATAGGCACACTGCCTATGCAAAATACAATGTTCTATTATTCCCTGAAGCATCCTCATTGTTTCTGTGATGAGACTGTGCTTGAATTTACTTTTGTCAATTTTCCATTGGGATTACTGCTATATGATTATAATAATATATTATATGCTATGTATACTTTCAGATACTCTGTTTTCATTCAATTCTTCTTAACTTTGCAACAGATTACAGGACTAATACTTCACTCTATTGCAGAAACTTTAAACTAGATTAATAATCCTGTATGCATTTGAGAACCAGCTTTGTCAATCCAAAATTTAAAAGACCTCAAGCCTTGTCATATACCACCATAAGTAGTCATGGATTTGATTAAGGTTATGGAGATATATGGTTTTATAGGATAGCAGAATCATGTTTTCTGCCTTTTTAATTTTCAGCCTTTTTACTGTGGAGCATCTACTTCCCTGCAGCCCATGGAGAAACTACATGAGCACAGATGTCAATACTACAGCCCTTGGAAGACCACAAGCAGGAAGATGTGCCATGAAGGAAGCTGCTGCCTGTTGGAAGGATCCAACCCCTATTCCCCAACCCTCTGTGCCATTCAGGAGGATAAGAGGTAGAGGAGTTGAGGGAATATGAAGTTGAGCCTGAGAAAATGGGGGGGAACATGGGAAGGTGTCTTATTTTCTACCTGTTTCCCACCATCCACCGTTCTATTTTTAACTGACAACAAATTAAGTTAATCTTCCCAAAGCTGAGCCTGTTTTGGCTGTGATGTTCACTGGTATGTCTTTGACACACACTTTTTCATAGTATTTTCTTCCCCTATCCTGGTGAAGAAGGGGAGTGAGACTGGCTGCGTGGGTGTCTGGCCCCTAGCCAAGGTCAACCCACCAGGGTTCCTACATGCTTTTTCTTCTAGATCCCAGTTTGTTGTTTCTATTATTTGTGTTTGAAATTAGAAAAGCTTTTGTACAAGGAACACTTGAAAATTAACAAAATACAATAGATTAACATAATCATAACTGAATATATCACGTTGCAAATGGTTACCTGTAACTGGAGAAATTTCAGCTTAAATGAAATCTTAAATGAAAAAATAGCTAGATAGTATAGTTGAGATACTTATTGTTCATCTAGGAAGAAAGTATGCCTAGTTAAAAAAAAAGTGCAATGACAGTGATAGAATAACTAGGCTGCCATTAAAATTAGTGATTAGTAGGCAAGAAAAAAAGCCCCAAGGAAATATGGAAGGCCAATGAAAGAATCTTCATTCAAATCAAGTTGAGACATTTCAAGACATTGCCTGGCATCCAGGAGTCAATACCTGAGAGATATGTTTATGTACTGCAAGGCAACTTAGGGGCAGGAAGATTAGTCTTTTTGTTAGCTTCACTTCAAGGACAACTGCTCTCATGACACTGATGAATATTTGTGTCTAAATCACTAAATACAAAAGAACAGTCAACAACCATAACAATAGCAACAACAAAAACAAGAAAAAGAGCTAAGGGAAACAGAACAGGTATCATGTTGTAAGGGACAAAAACCTGAAAAATATGACACCATGTGCTTAGGTAGGATGTGATTCTTCACCTTCAGCACAATCAAAGCAACTGAGAAATACACAGAAAATGAAAGGCACATAGACAATCCTGCAAGAGATGAAAGTGCATAATATTGTTCTAATATTTTCTTGGCATTCTTATCAATATAGTTATAAAACTAGAGATGTAAACTATCTCTATCCAGAGACTTCTTTAATCACGTATTCCAACAGATCATTGCTAACATGATACCTACATCCATTTTCCTTTGGTTCCTCCACTCCATTGCCAGTAAAATAAATTTTGGAATTTACTTTTATTCTCATTTCCCATTAAAAGATTTATATGTATTTTCATCTTCACAAGCATCATTGGCCACATTGCTGCTCTAAAAGCTTCTTTTCTTCAAAGAAACAAATAAAATGACCATTACTTAGGTTGAAATAATGGAATACCATCTCAACAATTTGAAACAAAACCTCAATAAATGCCAATTGAGCAAGAAAGATGCATTTGTGGCTGTGTTTAAAAGAAGTAGAATCCAAAGGCATAGGGCCAAATCTGTCTCTGAGGACTTCTTTATAACGAGATAAAGAATCAGAGCAATAATTACAGTAATTCTGACCAAAATACTTTCCAGGAAGTTTACATAACCTACTTTACAAGTAGCAATTAGAATTTAGAATGGTACCACCTGCTATTTACTCCCATCATAATTGGCCTCACCCAAAATTCTTGCAAAGAACAAACAGCCATGCTGCTAGCAGCTATCCTGTTCTTATTCAGGGTTACCTGTGAAACAGGAGCCTTTTATTGTCCTGCCTTTGCTGCACAAATAAATACAATCTTTTGGAGTCTGAAAGTCCCAAAATGTACAACAGCAAGAGTCCATCAATATCCATTACTTTATCAGTATGTGTGCCTGATATGGATGGTATGCCTAAAAAAAAAAAAAAGGCAAAAAACCCTCACTAATTTCACACTTCTTTCACTGTTAGAAATGCTGAATGTAAATATAAGTACAAATATAAATTAATATTATACATTTTTGTATCTTGCCTTTTTTTATATATATATATATATATGTACATATATGTACATATGTACATATATATATGTATATATATATATATATATACACACTTACCTTCAGGATGTTCTCCTTTTCTCACCCTCCCAAGAATGTCCCTCGCTGACTAAGGTAGAATCTTGTTTTCTGTGTAGGCTTCCTTGGTTTGATTGCTCTGATCTTTACATCTATCTGGAATTGTTGCCCCTCATCCCATAGTTATATCAGAGCATTCTCAGAAAGCAGCTTCTGTCTATACCCAGTCTCCAGGCTCTTATGGCAACTAGTACCTTCTTGGGCACCAGAAGAAGAAATGATTGGAAGTGGCAAAACAGTATTTTAGTCTTTCCTTGGCCATATTTGCTATGATTATCTGGGTCTGCTCGAATGTTCAAGTACAGGGTGAATATGTTGCCTGAAAAAATAAAAAAATAAATAAATCACAGAAAGACGTTCAGCCCTGTCTTCCCCTTTGCAGAGCAGCAAATATTATGAACAATCTTGTAAATGTCAACCTAAGGTGTGGAGGTCTCTCATTCTTTACACACTTATCTCTCTCTACATGACACTTGAAATCAGGTGTAGAAGAAAATTAAAAAACAAGTACATGGCGTGTCTCTCTGAGATGATTTGTAAAGAAATACTTAGCAAATTAGATTTGCTAGGTTCTGTAGAAATTGGCAGAAAAGATATAGCCATAGACAGCATTATGTCTAAAAGGATGAAAAATCCATGTAACAAGTGAATTATCTGATAATAAATAAATATTAATAAATATTATTATATAAGTTTTCTTTAGTATTGGAAACAGAAAGATAGTATCTCTAAGCACTGACTTCTACTAACACATATTTTGATTTGAATGTGTAAGTTATATTACTGCATATAATATATAAAGGAGTAGTAGCAGTTAGTGTTTGTATGAACTTATGGTTTTGCAGTAGGAGTTCCATCACGAAGTTGTGTGGTTTTATTTATTTATTTATTTTTTGACCTATTCAAAACAAAATATTAATTAATTCTGTAGCCTTTCTAGTGCCCTTCACTGTGTAGGAGAACATAGAGGATGGATACCTGACACCTCTCAAGACTGTGATAAATTAGCGGGTGTTTGTTCATTGTCTCTAAAAGGAATGCAGAGAATATACTGAGAAGATAAGGTTTCACAATTTATGGCCTTGTTAAGGGGGAGGATTAAGAAAGTAGATAGTGGGGAAGGGGGTGCTGGGCAAACATCCTTGATGAAATAAAGACTCTGTGATCGCAAGGCATCGCTTCACTACCCCCTTTCCTGAGCACGAGCATAACGCATGAACACTGAGAGAGGAGCGACGACCCCCCAACAATGGACTGCGCAGCCTCAAGAGATTCAACAGGAACTTGGATGCTATAAAACAGCGACACGAAAAAAGGAAAGTTGCGTGCCGTTGCGGAGCGGAGACTCCCTGGCCGCCCAGCGCTGTTTTGCTTGTGCCTGCTTACTTAATTAATAAAATATTTTTGATAGACCAGAAAATTGCGTGGTCTCACTTATGACAATTTTGGTGCCGTGACTCGGATGAAGGCGGATTGACTGGGGATCCTTTTGGGGGAGGTGCCCCGCCGGTTTCGGCGGCCCCTGGAACGGAAAGCCTCACTCGAGTCCTTCACTGACGAATCCTAAAATTAGGCACAAGCAAATAAAAACCGGTAACCCCAAGCAATCTTTGTGCACGAAGACCGAACGAAGACCCACAGGGTGGGTAAGTATAGGCCGGTGATCCGTTCGGTTGGGGTTGGGAATCCCGGAACACGACATATGAGACGTCCAAGTGCGGACGAAGCGAGTGTGGACCCCTCGGTAGTGCGGTTCCCATATCCCGCGAGGGACTGGGCCACGAAAAGGGGGAAGCGTTTTGTGTGTGTGTGAGTGAAGGTGTTCCGGAAGATGGGGCAGAAGAAAAGTAAGCCTTCTGGCCTCATGGGAAGGGAATCTAGTGGTATAGGGATACCCTCTATTCCCTCTGATAGTCCGTTAGGAGTAATGATTAAACATTGGAGTGATTCCCCTTCTAGGCGGGGAAAGAGCAAAGTTAAAATGATTTATTATTGTATTGAAGTATGGGGCAATAAGCCCATAAAAGGGGACAGCGTTTTCTGGCCCCCATTTGGCTCTTTCGAGGATTGGATATGCCAAGCCTTAAATATTTACGTAAACTCCAAGGAGCCCTTTAGCCCGGAGGAAAGCGAGTATGAGCACCTCTGGATAAATTCAGATACAAGGACGCAATTATACCCTCTAAAAGAAAAAGGAGGGCGGGATAAAAAGAGGAAAGATTTAGAAGTTCCAGCACCACCCCCGCCCTATGTTCCACCGCCTGCACCGATGGCCCCCGTCCTTAATGGACCCTCTGAGTCAACAGTATCAGGAGAATCAGAATCAGATCATGAAGCACAAGGGCCAGTAACAAGAAGCAGGACAAGAAGTCAAAAATCTGACCTAAAGGAAGGATTATATCCCCTGCGGGAAATAGCAATGGGAGGACCCCCGCCAGGAATGGGGTATGTGGCTGTTCCCCTTAATTCAGGGGATGTCAGAGATTTTAAGAAGGAGATGGGAAATTTATTAGAGGACCTACTGGGAGTAGCCGAGAAAGTGGATCAATTCTTGGGTCCAAATATATATACTTGGGAAGAATTACAATCTATCCTGGGAATCCTCTTTACATCAGAGGAGAGAGGAATGGTTAGGCGTGCTGGTATGCAAATTTGGGATCAGCAGCACCAACAAGGCCCGGCTGCAGATATTAAATGGCCAGTGCAGCCGCCAAATTGGAATAATCAAGATCCCGTACATAGAGGTCATATGCAAGACCTGAGAACTATCATAATTCAAGGAATACGGGAATCGGTCCCTACAGGACAAAATATAAATAAAGCCTTCAATGAGCAACAAAAGAAGGATGAAACCCCGACAGAATGGTTAGAAAGACTGCGAAAAAACTTGCAGTTATACAGTGGCTTAGATCCTGGAACCCCGGTTGGGGAGGCGTTGCTCAAGGCCCAGTTTGTAGCAAAATCATGGATAGACATTAGGAGAAAATTAGAAAAAATAGAGGATTGGCAGGACAAAGGGTTGGATGAACTCCTGAGGGAAGCACAGAAGGCATATGTTCGTAGGGAGGATGAGAAGGAGCAGAAACGAGTACGTATGATGGTGGCAGTGGTACGAGAGGGACAGAGAGGAGTCGTGGTACGAGAGGGACAGAGAGGAGTCGGTCCGAATCGAGGGTTCGGTCCCACGAATGGAAAATTCAGAAAGGAAGAGAAGAGTGGCCAGGAACAAAGAAATGTGATCTGCTTTTACTGTAATAAAAGGGGTCACATGAAAAGGGAGTGCAGACAAAGAAAGGAAGATGAGAAGATGTTTAAGAGTGAATAGGGGTGTCAGGGGCTCTATTTGCTGGGGACCCGAGATAAAAGCGAGCCCTTGATAAAACTGAAAGTAGGTCCCCAGCGTGAGGAAGTAGAATTCCTCATAGATACAGGGGCTGAAAGATCAACAGTCCAAACCTTACCCACTGGATGTAGGGCCTCTGCAGAAAAAGTACAAGTGATTGGAGCAAAGGGGGAGCCTTTTGGGGTCCCTGTTATAAAAGAAGTAACCATCGAATCTGATTCTAAAGTGAGTGAGGGATCTCTGCTCCTAGTACCAGAGGCCGAATATATTTGTTAGGTAGGGACTTAATAATAGAGTTAGGGATAGGGTTAGAAGTGATAAGTAGAAGGTTAGAAATTAAGCTGTGCCCGCTTCGAGTGGAAGACAAAGCAAATATTGATCCTGGGGTCTGGTATACCTCAGAGAGCGTGGGAAAATTAAATATTAGACCTTTCAAAGTGACCATAAACAAACCAGAAATACCAGTTAGGGTGAAACAATACCCCCTTTCAGAAGAAGGTAGGAGAGGGTTAAAACCCGAAATCCAAAGGTTATTACAGCAAGGGCTATTGGAGCCCTGTATGTCCTCTTTCAACACTCCCATCTTACCAGTAAAGAAGAAAGACGGTAAATATAGATTAGTACATGACTTAAGGGAAATTAATAAAAGAACCGTTACCAGGTTCCCAGTGGTGGCAAACCCACACACCCTGTTAAGCCAACTGCATCCAGACGACCGATGGTATAGCGTAATCGATCTGAAAGATGCATTTTGGGCATGCCCCCTGGACGAAAAATCTAGGGACTATTTTGCATTCGAATGGGAAGACCCAGATACACATAGAAAACAACAATTAAGGTGGACAGTTTTGCCTCAGGGTTTTACGGAATCTCCAAACCTGTTTGGGCAGGCCCTGGAGCAAATTTTACAAGAGTTTAACAGGACACCTGGCACAACAATGATTCAATATGTGGACGATCTGCTACTAGCATGAAAAGATGAGGATACTGTAAGACAAGCAAGTATCAGCTTGCTGAATTTTCTGGGGTCACAAGGATTAAAGGTTTCAAAGTCAAAGTTGCAGTTTGTAGAAGAGGAAGTAAAATACTTAGGTCATTTATTAAATAAAGGGACGAAGAAATTAGATCCTGAAAGGGTTAAAGGAATTCTAGGAATAAAAGCTCCAACTACTAAAGAACAGGTACGACAATTGCTAGGGCTGACCGGATACTGTAGACAATGGATAGAAGATTATAGTGGGAAGGTTAAATTTTTGTACAATAAGCTGAATAAGGACGGATTACTCAAATGGACAAAAGATGATGAGGAGCAATTAGAGAAATTAAAGGAAGAACTTATGCATCCACCAGTTTTGAGTTTTCCAGAGTTAAAGAAACCATTTTTCCTGTTTGTGAATAGCACCGAAGGGACTGCCTACGGTGTGCTTGCCCAAGAGTGGGCAGACAGTAAAAAACCAGTGGCCTATTTATCCAAACTGCTAGACCCCTTTAGTAGAGGTTGGCCTAGCTGTTTGCAAGTTGTGGTGGCAGCTGCCCTATTAGTGGAGGAAGCTCAAAAGATTACGTTTGGGGGAGAAATCAGGGTTATATCCCCCCACAATATACATGGAGTGCTGCAACAAAAAGCTGAAAAGTGGATCACAGATGCAAGGCTGCTGAAATATGAAGGAATTTTGATATCTTCACCCAAATTAACACTAGAAACAACCTCAGTACAGACCCCTGCTCAATTTCTTCATGGTGAATCGAGAGAGAAGCTCGAACATGATTGTCTTAGAAATATAGAAGAACAGGTAAAATTAAGACCTAACTTAGAAGATGTAGAATTACCCTCAGGGGAGCAGATATACGTGGATGGATCCTCAAGGGTAACTGAAGGTAAAAGAAAATCGGGATACGCATTGGTTAATGGAAAAACATTCGAGGTAATAGAATCAGGCCCTTTGAGTCCGAGTTGGTCAGCACAGGCCTGCGAGTTGTATGCTATGTTAAGGGCTCTAAAGTTGTTAAAAAATAAAAGCGGAACAATATATACAGATTCAAAATATGCATATGGAATAATCCATACATTTGGAAAAATATGGGAAGAAAGGGGACTAATTAATTCTCAAGGAAAAGGACTGATTCACGAGGAACTAATTATCCAAGTTTTACAAGCTGTAAGGGAACCAAAAAACATTGCTGTGGTACATGTCAAGGGACATCAGAAGGGAACAAATCCTCAAATTAGGGGAAATAATTTGGCAGACCAGTAGGCAAAACGAGCAGCACTCATGTGTGTATATGAAATAGCTAAGAGGACGGACTGTCCGAGTTGCGGCAGGGGGAAGGATTTAAAGAAATTCCCCTGCTATGATTGCTGGAGTGAGTGGGGAGTCGAGGGAATAGAGTGCAACTGCTCTGAAAAAGAAACACCTCCTTATAAAAATTGTTACAAGCGTGGACCGGCTCAATCGCTGTGGTCGAACGGGCCTATTCCGCTCCCATTGCTCTGCTTTACTGCTGCAGAAAAGCAGAAAATGAAACAGATGGGAATAAGGGAAACTGAAAAAGGAGAATGGGTCCTTACCGATGGGCGTAAGGTAATACCGAAAGCAATGGCTCTGAGGGTGCTACGGAGACTACATGAGCGTACACACTGGGGTACTCAGGTGTTGGTAGATCAATTTGCTACAAATTACATGTGTATAGGGGTATATAACATAGCAAAAAGAATTGTGAATGACTGCATAACTTGCCAGAGGGTAAATGCTCAGCACATGCGGAGAAGAGTTCCCGGTGGACGGGAATTGGCTCACCGACCTTTTGCAAAAATTCAATTGGACTTCACTGAACTTCCAAAAACAGGAAGATATAAATATTTATTGGTCATTATAGACCACTTCACTAATTTTGTTGAAGCATTTCCTGCGGTAAGAGCTACTGTGCAAACCGTGGTGAGAATATTGTTAGAAAATATAATTCCCCGATATGGGATTGTGGAAACAATTGACTCTGACAGGGGACCACATTTTGTATCTAAGATATCCCGTGATACTATGAAAGCTTTGGGAATCAATTGGGAATATCATACTCCCTGGCATCCTCAAAGTTCAGGAAAAGTAGAACGAATGAATGGGGAAATTAAAAGGCAACTGACTAAGCTGATGCTAGAAACAAAGGCTTCCTGGATAAAATGCTTGCCACTAGCTTTGCTAAATATACGCACCCAACCCAGGACCGATCTGGGAATCTCGCCCTTTGAAATGCTGTATGGCATGTCTTATGATTTGGAAGTACCCCCTGATCACCCCCATTTGCAAGATGCCCAATTAAAACCCTATCTAATACAATTAATGAATAGGCGCAAGGAACTGCAGAAAAAGGGCCTAGTTGCACAGCGTCCCCCGCTGGACATGACAATACATAAAATACGACTGGGAGATAAAGTCCTGGTAAAGACATGGAAAGAAGTTTCACTGACACCACAATGGGAAGGTCCCTATGTTGTTCTGCTCACTACAGAAACTGCTGTTCGAACTGCAGAAAAGGGATGGACACACGCCAGCCGCATTAAGGGACCCATCCGCGATGAAAAGTGGGAGGTTACTCCGGGAACTGAGGATCTGAAGCTCACCTTGCGATGGACCCGATAAGTATTGTGGGTTAAGGCAAAGGCCCTCCCCTGAAGAACACTACTGCTGCCGAGAAGAACTAAGACCTCGTAGTTGGTTGCAACCCAACTGACGAGCAAGGCAGAGGAGTGAATTAGTGGGGAAAAATGGGTCTCGGCCATTCCTATTGGTATTTAGGGGTCCTCGCAGTGATCACCTCCTGCATAGCGACTCAACACCACCCACACCAGCCTTTCCAGTGGAGTCTGATAAGAGGGGAAGACACCACTATGGTACAACAAATCATTACGGCTGGTGCCCCCAGTTTTAAGACAGACCTTTGCAAAATAACAACCGTAGAACCGTGCAATAATCGATCAGATTTCTATCTTTGTCCAGCCTCCCATCCAGGAAAAGGTTACTGTAATGCCCCAGCTCAGTATTTTTGCGCTTCCTGGGGATGTGAGACTATTGCCTCAGCATGGAATCCAGGTGGGGAAAAAGACAAATATTTAGCTGTCCAATTTGGACCTAAGGGCTGTATAAACCGCAGAGTGACAAGGGGGATTCGTGGGGCTCCCCTCGTTGGGGGAAATTGCACATTTTTATGGATAAATGTAACTAACCCTATGGATCAGGGATGGATTTTTGGAAGAACTTGGGGAATACGATATTATGAGCATGGGGGCGACAGAGGAAGATTTATTCTAATTAAGAAAAATAGGTTACCAGAGGCACCGTGACCCGTGGGGTCCAACCGAAGTTTGGGACCACTTTATACGGTGTCCCACCCCACACAATCTAGCAAAAGCATGAGTGTGACCGAAACAACATCCTCTCTGACCCAATTCCCTAGTGTTACAGAGGGAGATATGGTTGCCTCTATAAGTGGCATGTGAAAAGTCATAAATGCTAGTTTCCAAGTGCTTAATCAAACCAACCCAGACGTAACAAGAGGGTGTTGGCTATGTGTTAGTATTAGGCCTCCGTACTACGAAGCAATAGGGGATATGGGGACCCCTGAGTATTCGAATGAAACTAGTCCCTACAAATGTAGCTGGGGACAGGAGGTTGGGATAACGCTAACTCAGGTTACGGGAAAAGGTAGATGTGTAGGGACAGTTCCAAAAGGGAAAAAGGATTTATGTAATATTACTGAAAATGGGTATCAGTCACATAACTGGTTAATTTCTGCAAAGAACACTAGATGGGTATGTTCGTCTTTAGGGGTAACACCATGTCTATCTTTAAAATTGTTTAACTCTTCACATGATTTTTGTGTACAGGTAGTAATTATACCTAGGATTCTTTACCATTCTGAGGAGTATATGTACATCCAACAGAGTGACAGAGTCACCCAAAACAAAATCCAGTGCTGTTTTTTGTTCTCTGACAAAGTTCAGTGGTAACTGTATTTCTCTTTCTTCATGGTTCCTTTGCCCTTCTATTTCAGAAAATATAGCATGAGGTCCTAAACAATTTAGGAGCAGTTCTTTTTTGTCTTGCAAAAATCCTTTGTCTTATACATGCAGAAATTTGTAAGGGAAGAAAAGGAGCAAATGGTAGTCATTATGTTTACATGCATCTATCTATCTAACTGGATAACAAAAGTTGGCTTCTCTTCCCCTTTGGGGAAGACTTCAACCTAAGACTCTCCTTAGTTAGCTCTGTCCCAGCTTCATTAGTTCATCGCATCAAATACTGGACCAAAAATTACTTTTTGAGCATTAAAAAAAGAGCAGCAATATAAGATATTTTTCCAATTAAAAATTCATGATTATCTAACTTCTCACCTCTAGGGTGTATCACACATTCCAAACACAAAAAATTTTCATGAATCTTCTTATTTCTCTATCCTCTTTAATCCACTTCAGTTTAAGAGTAGGGATACTGATCCAGTAGCGAGATAACATCACCTATACCTTTTCCGACTTTACAGTCATCTCAGCAGTTCTGCAAAATACACGATACAGAATGTTTTTTATTCCAGAGGTGTTCATACAAAGATATTCCTTTTTTTGATCAATGCAAACTTTTGAAGTCAGTACAGCTACTCTAAATCTATGTGAACACAGTAAATAGTATAATTGGACCCATTGTCTGGACACATTTTGTGCTTTTTATAACGATTAGTAAAAGGGCACTGGTTGCACTGTATACATTATATGAAATGGATAATCAGAGGTGAAAACTGTTGAACATGTAGTGAACATTAGACTGATCTATTTTTGTATTATTTTACTACTAATTTTATTGCTAAAATAGTCAATGTTTCTAGTGACCAATAAACAGCAGTAAAAAAAAAATCTGAAAAATACTCATATCAGAAAAAAAATACAACTTTAAAAATTGTACTTACTTTGTCTTCATTGTTTAAAGGCCTGTAGAGACAAGAAGTTCTGCCTAAAAGAACAGGAGGTGTCCTCCCTAAACCTAGAAAGGAAGTAATATAACATGACACCAAAGCACTTTTAAAAGGATTTGAATGTTGAAGTAATAACTGACTACTATTGGACACAGTAAGATAAAGCCTCCAGAGCAGGGGTCAAAGAATGGTGAAAGAAGGTGAATTACAGCCAGAAGAAGGGAACAGTTGAAGTTCTAAGAGAAGTACATGATAGACATGTCAGTACCCTTTTTATGCCTCAGTTATTTCCTGAATGACTACTTCTTTCTGAAGACACAAATTAAATGGAAAGGCTAGATTTTGGAGATGTCTTAAAGAAAAAAGTGGCAGGACTTAGTAACAGGCTAAATGTGAAAGATAAAGGATAGATAGTCTAGTATAATAATAAGTTACCTGTTAGGAGGATGAGAGGTATTAGAGGCTTATGAAATGATGGGAAAGGATGTTGAGGTAAGGACATATGAAATGGTTATCATTTGGTTCCTTCCCTCTAAAAGGTCTATATCTCTGTCCTGGGGACACGAAAAATCCAGTGGTTTTCAGAACTGAAATTCAAGATGTGTAAAGCATTAAACAAATACAAAATTTATGGTGAGATAGGATGTCCAAAACTTACATATAGACATATAGGCAGGAAGTGGTTTACATAAGAATAGGAAGGATTAAATAGGATGGAGTTAAATCCAGCTGGTGACGAGTCAGGAGTGGTGCTCCCCAGGGGTTGGTGTTGGGGCCCATCCTCTTTAATATCTTTATCAATGATTTGGATAAGGGAATTAAGTGCACCCTCAGTAAGTTTGAAGATGACACCAAATTGGGGGGAAGTGTCGATCTGCCAGGATAGGTAGGGAGGTAGGAAGGCCCTGCAGAGGGACCTGAACAGGATGGGTCGATGGGCAGAGACTAATGGGGGTTTAACACGGCTAAGTGCCAGGCCCTGCACTTTGGTCACAACAACCCCATGCTACGCTACAGGCTTGGGGCAGAGTGGCTCGAAAGCTGTGCAGAGAAAAAGGATCTGAGGGTGTTTGTTGATGCCTGCCTGAACATGATCCAGCAGTGTGCCCAGGTGGCCAAGAAGGCCAATGGCATCCTGGCTTGTATCAGGAATGGTGTAGCCAGCAGGACCAGGAAGGTTATCGTATCCCCATACTCAGTTCTGGTGAGGCCACACCTCAAGTACTGTGTTTGGGCCCCTCACTACAAGAAAGACATCGAGGCCCTGCAACATGTCCAGAGAAGGGCTACAAAGGTGGTGAAGGGCCTGGAACACAAGTCTTATGAGGAGAGGCTGAAGAAACTGGGGTTGTTTACTCTGGGGAAGAGGAGGCTCAGGGGAGACCTTATTCTCTCTACAACTACCTGAAAGGGAGGTGTGGGGAGCTGGGGGTCAGCCTCCTCTTGCAGATAACTAGTGGTAGGACTAGAGGGAATGGCCTCAAGTTGCGCCAGGTGAGGTTCTGGTTGGAAATTAGGACACATTTTTTCTCAGAAAGAGTAGTCAGATATTGTAATGGGTTGCCCAGGGAGGTGGTGGAGTCACCATCCATGGGGGCGTTCAAGGTTGGACTTGGTGCTTTAGGGACTTAGGTTTAGTGGATGACATTGGTGGTTGGGGGTCGGTTGGACCAGATGAGCTTGGAGGTCTTTTCCAACCTTAATGATTCTATGATAAAGTATGTGTGGGGTCTACTGGAGTACACTATGGAGTACACTATGGAGTACACTATGGAGTACACTATGTGCTTTATATGCTGAATCAGTTTGATCTTGCCCTTTCAATTTGCTGCTGTAAATGTTCCCAGCTAAAAAAAAAAAAAAAAAAAAAAAAAAAAAAGCTAAGAGAGTCACTAATGACAAACCATGGGTTTCACAAAGAAAGCCAAAGTATTCCTGTGACTTGCCTTATGTATACAACTCTTGTATTGGAAGTAGTTTACCTTGCACTGAAAACACTACAAGTGGATAATTTACACAAAGAGTAAATTATTCCATGCAAAGATTTTGATGCTGTTTGCACTGTTTCTGACACCCAAGATAAAGCAAATATAAATTTGGTGGTAGAGGGACTTTCTCTTTTCCTTTGACTGTAGAACACCCGCCTTGTTTCCTGGTGGCTATATATCTACATAGAGTTCTATAAATCTATATAGAAGTCAACAAACTTCATATGCTTCTGTGTGTATATGCATGTCTTTTTTAAATAAATATATTTGTACAGAAGTTGACTGCTTGCATATTGATATGCATACATGTATAAAGAAAACTAACTTTTATTCAGAATGCATTTGGCAATACTCCTAAGTTTAGGCTATTATTCATAAGTCTTATTTTTGATTATTTGGAATGAGAATTTCCATTCCAAAAAGAACAAAGAATATCGTTCCCATTTTCCCATTTTGAACTAGAGTAGAATGCCAAATTTACCATTGAAAAACATTACGGAGTTCTTGCCACTGGGAAGATCAGAACAGTTAATTTTTTGCTTGCTCTTGCTATATATTTGTATTTTTAATCACTTAGCATTCAGGCACTACCATTCATATAATCTGAACAATTATTTCACATTTGAACACTATGGAAATGGAACACTAATAGATTAAAACTGTTCAACTTCAAAAGCGTCAAAACAAATTTACCTTTACTGTCAAATTTAATCAAAATTGAGATATCCGCATAAAATGTTTCAAGTAGAAAACTGGATTTCTGTAGAAAAACATTTAGTTCAATATTTTTTGTGAGGTTCTCTTATCTGTCAATTAATTAACAAGTTGCTTATGTAATAGTTTATTAAAATTAAATGGACTTAAGCCAAATCAGTTTTATTAATACTGTGAAGATTGTCAGTTGAAGATACATTAGTTTTATACAAAATATACAAGGAATTTTTTACTTTACTTCATTATTATTATTATTATTATTAACAAGTAAGCTTTTGGCTTAATTTATTTCTATAAAGATGTTTGTGATTCTGGCCTCGGTGCCAGGAAAGGTGATGGGAAAAGTCATCTTGGATGCAGTCACACAGCACATGCAGGACAACCAGGGGAACCAGGCCCAGTCAGCATGGGTTCATGAAAGGCAAGTCCTTCCTGACCAACCTCATCTCCTTCTATGACCAAGTAACCCACCTGATGAATGAGGGAAAGGCTGTTGACGTAGTCTACCTAGACTTCAACAAAGCCATGGTCTTCCACAGTATTCTTCTGGAGAAGCTGGCAGCCCATGGCATGGACAGTTATACGCTTTGCTGGGTTGAAAACTGGCTGAATGGCCAGGCCCAAAGAGTGGTGGTGAATAGAATTAAATCCAGCTGGTGACGAGTCACGAGTGTGTTCCCCAGGTGTCAGTGTTGGCGCCCTTCCTCTCAAACATCAGGCATGGGGATGTGGCAGGGCTGAGACTGGGTGTGGATGTCATCCTGCAGATGGGTGTCAGGATCAGGTCTGGTGGGAGGAAACAGGTTCAGGGAGCACTAAGATGGCACTCACGGCCATGGGGACAGGGATGAGGATGGGGATAGGAATGGAAATGAGCCATGGTCAGGGCAGGGCAGGGCTGTGGGGAGCTGGAGCCCAGCCCTGCTGTAGTAGTTGTATTAGTAGTAGTAGTAGTAGTAGTAGTAGTAGTAGTTTGGAGGAGCCCAGGCAGGGCCAGTAAGGCTGTCAGTTCCCTCAGGGCCATTATGTCCTTTCTGTGATAATAGTTTGAATTTAAAAAAAAAGTAAATAATAATATTGGAAATTTCATTAGGTTTTGGAACGTTTCCTCCCACTGTATCTAATTTTATTCTTCTTGTAAGCTGGAATGTTGCTGATTGCATGGGTATACTATAATTTAGCCTGTAAAGCTGTCATAGCAGGCAAAATCTGCTGTAGTTTTAACCTCTAAAGAATCAGAAGCAAACTATACATTATTCACTTTGGTAAAACTTTCTGGAACATAGACCTTTTCTACAGCTTTTAAGATTTTTTTTTTTCCACTACAGACTACTCTTGTCTCCTGTGTCTGCTTAAGGAAAGCAGAATAACCAAACAGACTTTTTTCTGGGTGTTTCAACATATCTTATTTTAGTTCAATTGGAAACAGGAAGCCCAGGGTTGTAGAGAAGTAATAAATGATGAAAGAGATTTAAAATATGTAGACAAATGTTATTCCTTCTTGAATTCTTGAAAGACTGAATCTTTTCCACCACCACTACCACCATCTTTCTCTGGTGTTTTTTCTTACATGCATATTAAGTAGATTTTCTGCTGGATCTTACTTTTTGTTGGGCCCAGAAAAAAGTAGTAAAATAGGAAACCCTAAAATAACCTCGTTGTTACAGTCATGTCATAGATCTCAGTAAAATAATTTATAAACAGTATTTTTACCAAAAATTCTGAAGACTTGAAATGACCTGTTTCAGAAATATACATAATTTTTGCCAGAGAATCCTGAGAATTAAGAAAAAATAAATAAATAGACATTTAAAGGGTTTGGAAGCCTTTTTGTTAATTTTTTTTTTTTTTTGGGGGGGGGGGCAGGGGGAAGTGGGAGAATTGGAGAATTAAACAAAATAAACAATGTTTGTTATAGGATTTACCAAATCATTTTGTTCTAGCTTTGGTTTTGACTTGATTTGACAAGGAAAAATAAAGGGAAATTGATTCCTTAGCATTACTGTTAGAAAGAAACTGGAAAAATAATGACTTGGAAATTTTTTTTTTTTGAGATATATCCTGAATGCAGCATTATAGCTACAGGAACTTATTTTGCTGAAATAATAATTGTTTTTTTTTTTTTTTTTTTCTTCTCTGTGGTCTCCTTCACAGTACATTTCTATTTTTTTTTCTGCCCTTTTTCTGTCATGTCTTTGGAGGAGGTGAAAGTATGTCTCAAACATTCATGAATAAAATTATTATTCAACAGTCTACTCATAGAAAAGTTTTGTTTATTAAGCACCAGACAGAGCTGAGCAGGTAAAAATGTGGAAGACTAGGTTTTTAATGACTGTTATATTTACTCCATGTATCTGTTGTTTCTGCCTATACAGAAATTTATCCTTCTTGAAAGTGAATAGAAAAATTAATGCATGGAAAACTGATAAGAAATCCTGTAAACACTATTACTGTGTGACTGAAAATTGTCAAAAGCAGGAAAAGATGTGATTTTGGGATCAGGAAAGTGAGCAGTGAATGCCTAACTGTTGGGTATTTCCTAAGATAGATGGGTGCCCATATGAAGGCTAGCATGAGATTGGAACAAATTGTAATTTTAAAATCATAGTTCATATTCACTTTAGATTTGATCAGGTTTTTTGCTGGTAAGGGAAGGGTGTTTGCCTGATCTATGTCTTTCAATCAAAGGAGTGTAGTAAAATAATAAGAAATCGGATCCTTGCACCTCAAAAGCTCTTGAAAACTTTTAGTAATTTTCTTGAAAGAGCTGACTCCAGGTTCTTTAAGCACAGTTTAAAAAGATCTTTCTGGACAATAACCTGTTAGCAGACAATTTAATAAAGAAACTTTACCATCTGCTACCAGTAACCTTCCTGCAACTTCCCTTTATCAGACCTCCTACAGTAAGCAGTTAAATCTGGTAACTGTTGGGATGAAGGAGTTAAATGCTGTCAAAATTAGTGTTGATGTTAAGATTATAAAGCCTATTGTAATATTTTAGGTTTAAGGTATTATAATAGCTGTGTGATTGTTACCATTTTTATATAACACCTGAGCCAAGAAGGACCAATTGGATAAACACTATTCTGATCCAGGAAAGATTTGACCCTGGGCACATCTGAAAGTGAATAAAAGCCTGTCTCTTACCCTCTTTCTTTTATTCCTGTGTGAGTTATCTCATTAATCCAATGTTGACTAGATTGACATAATAGAAAAAGGCATTTTTTTCCTGTACAATAAAATGCTGTAACTGAGTGCAGTGTGTATCCTGCTTAGTACTGCATGAGTGTTGAGAACTTGATGAGCTCATATCTTGTTTCCTGAAAGAAGAAAAATAAATAAATAAAGTAATAAAATAAAATAAAATAAATAAAATAAATAAAATAAAAATAAAAATAAAAAATAACAAAATAAAATAAAATAAAATAAAATAAAATAAATAAAAGGCTGGCCTCATGGCTGGCCTTGTGGCTGTAAAAACAGCCACTAAAGGCAGTCCAGTTCACAGAATATTATTAGGGATTGGGAGGGACCTTGAAAGATCCTCTACTCCAATCTCCCTGCTAGAGCAGGAATATCTAAGTCATATCACACAGGAATGCATCCAGGTGGGTTTGGAATGTCTCCAGAGAAGAAGACTCCACAACCCCTCTGGGCAGCCTGTTCCAGTGCTCTGTTACCCTCACCATAAAAACGTTTTGTCTCATATTTAAGTGGAACCTCTTATGTTCCAGCTTGCACCCATTGCCCCTTGTCCTATCATTGGATGTCACCGAGAAGAGCCTGGCTCCGTCCTCCTGACACTTGCCCTTTACATATTTATAAATATTCCTAAGGTCACCTCTCAGTCTCCTCCAAGCTAAAGAGACCCAGCTCCCTCAGCCTTTCTGCATAAGGGAGATGCTCCACTCCCTTAATCATCCTCGTGGCTCTGTGCTGGACTCTCTCAAGCAGTTCCCTGTCCTTGAACTGAGGGGCCCAGAATGGGATGTAATATTCTAGACGTGATCTCACCAGGGCAGAGTAGAGGGGGAGGAGAACCTCTCTCGACCTACTAAGCACACCCCTTCTCATACACCCCAGGATGCCATCAGCCTTCTTGGCCACAAGGGCACAGTGCTGGCTCATGGTCATCCGGCCGTTCACCAGGACCCCCAGGTCCCTCTCCCCTTCACTGCACTCCAGCAGGGCAGTCCCCAACTTATACTGATGTCTGGGGTTCTTCTTGCCCAGATGCAGGATTCTACACTTGCCCTCGTTATATTTCATTAAGTTTCTCCCCACCCAATTCTCCAACCTGCCGAGGTCCTGCTGGATGGCAGCACAGCCTTCAGGCACGTCAGCCACTCCTCCCAGTTTAGTGTCATCAGCAAACTTGCTGATGGTGCACTCCATTCCCTCATCCAAGTCATCGATGAATACAGTGAAAAATACTGGTCCCAGTACCGACCTTTGAGGGACTCCACTAGATACAGGACACCAACTCGACTCCATCCCATTAACCACAACCCTCTGGCTTCTTCCCTTCAGCCAGTTTACAGTCCATCTCACTACCCGATCATCCAGACCATACTTCCTCAGTTTAGCTGTGAGGATGCTGTGGGAGATGGTGTCAAAGGCTTTACTGAAATCAGGATACACCACATCTGCTGCCTTCATCATCTATCTACCCAGTTATATCCTCATAAAACGCTATCAGCTTGGTCAAGCATGACTTCCCTTGGTGAAGCCATGTTAACTGCCCCTAATGACCCTTTTATCCTTGATATGACTAGAGACAATGCCAAGGACAAGTTGTTCCATCACCTTACCAGGGATGGAGGTGAGGCTCACCGGTCTATAGTTAACAGGGTTCTTCTTCTTGCCCTTTTTGAAGACCGGAGTGACATTTGCTTTCCTCTGGTCCTCAGGCACCTCTCCCAATGCCCATGACTTACCAAAGATGATGGAGAGTAGCCTAGCAGTGTATATCCCTTTGACCAGTCTGGGTCACCTGTCTGGGCTCTGTCCCCTCCCAGCTCCTGCTGCACCCCCCAGCCTCCTCGCTGGCAAGGCAGCATGAGAAGCTGAAAAGTCCTTGGCTCTGGGTATGCGCTGCTCTGCCACAACTAAACCATCGGGGTGTTATCAGCATTATTCTCATTCAAAATCCAAAACACAGCACCACAGCAGCCACTGTGAAGAAAATTACCAAGATCCCAACCAAAACCAGGACAAGATGCCACTTCTTCATGAGGGCTGGAGGATGGATCAGCAGGGCTCCTACAACCAGAACGGGAGACAAGCCCATGCGCAGTCCCCAAAGTGCCAGATAGGAGAGGAGAGCATTTTTACCAGGTGGTGATGGTGGTGGTTGTTTTCTTGTTTATTGCCCTGTCTTGGGATGAGCTCCTCATGAAACATCTCAAAGGGACCCCAACACTGAATTCCAGCACTCCTTCCTGGCAGACCTGAAGCCTTTTCCTTCTCCAGGGGAACTGCTGCCCCTCTCACTTCTTTGCTCAGTCTGCTGCTATGCTTTCAGCACTGCCATGGAGGCTCTGGCTCCATCTTCAAGCACCCTCTCTTTAGCTTCCTCATCCACAGACTGAGACACCTCCCAGCATCCCCCCTCCTCAGGCCCACGATGGTCCTCTGAGGGACTCCTGTAACACCAGTACAGCAGCCACATCTTCTCCTCCCCTCTCCCTTGGGGGTCGACAAAGAAGAGATGCCAATTCTTCAAGAGGGACAGGGGTTGGGAAAGAAGGGATCACACAACCCTCAACAATCAACAAATGAATTATTTATTTCTGCAATGTCTTGCAGGCGAGCCCACAAGACGTCCAGAGCAGTGGTTCTGCCCAAGTAAATGGTGGGTATGGAGGCTACGCTCCACGTAGGGAGCTGGTCGGGCACTCCTGCGACGAGCTTGCTGTGCTCTTATGGTGGACAGCAAAGGCATGCCAGGGTAGCTCCATGCCTGCTCTGTCAGCGGTGGATCAACCTCCATGGGTTCTGCCTCCTCTGCTTGTGAATCCACCTCCATAAGCTCTCCCTCATCTCGTGGTGGATCCACCTCCATGGGCTCCTCCCTGCTGTCTGGCAGTCTGTGCCCCTGGTCATTCACACGACGATTTGCATGCTGTGGTCCCACACCATTCTTTGGCTAAAGGACACATTGCAGCCTTGTGCTGCTCACTCCTGGCTTCAAAGCCATGCTCTGCATGCCACTGCTGATATGAATGTTGGCCATCGCTCTCGTGACAAAGCAAGTCTTCCTCCTCTCGTTCTGCTTTGTCTGCCCATGGCATGGCCTCGTCGTCTTCTTGGATGTTGACAACCGAGCCAGTCTCCTCATCACCTCCCTACAAGATGGGCAGCCACCCGTCTCCCTGCTCTGCTTCCTGTTGCTTTCACGCACGGTTGGCACTAGAAAGCCTTGAAGCCTGGCAAGTGGTGGGCCAGCTGCCAGGCTCCTGTTTTTATAGGGCCCAGAAGGAAAGGTAGGGTGATGGTGGCTACTGTGACATAAGCAGGCCGCTGTGATGGCCATTGTGACGGTGGCCCACACCAGTAGCCAAACATGGCTGTGTTGCCATGGGAAGGAGCTTCAGCCTTATGGCCTCCCCCCTCCAGACCCCGAGGACCTTGGGGGCCCTCCAACAGACTCCCTCTGTTGCGCTGGCCCAGAGGAGGGGAAAGTTGCAAGAGAAGTTTAAAGGCAAAGAATTGTGCCCTACTGAGAGGCACGTTGGTAGTACGCTAATCAGGAACTCCAAAAGCGGACACTGCTTCGGAAGCCATCATGGTGGAACCGGGCAGGCAGCTAAACCCCACAGAGCTGTTCACTCACTGCACTGCCCTCCACCCCCCCACAGTGGGATAGGGGAGAGAACTGGAAAACAAGAAGGTAAAAACTCGTGGGTTGAGATAAAGACAGTCTGATAGGACAGAAAAGGAAGGGAGAAGAAGAGGAAGAAGAACAAAAAAAATGGAAATACAAAGCAAGTGATGCCCAATGCAATGGTTCACCTCCTGCTGACCGACGCGCCAGATCCCAAGTAGTAGCCCCACCTCCCTGGCCAAATCCCCCCATATTTATTGTTCAGCAAGATGCCATATGGTCTGGAATATCACAGAATCACAGAATGTTAGGGACTGGAAGGGACCTTGGAAGATCGTCCAGTCCAATCCCCCTGCCGGAGCAGGATCACCTAAATCATGTCACACAGGAACACGTCCAGGCGGGTTTTGAATGTCTCCAGAGAAGGAGACTCCACAACCCCTCTGGGCAGCCTGTTCCAGTGCTCTGTCAGATGCACCATAAGGAAAGTTCTGTCTCATATTTAAGCAGAACCTCCTATATTCCAGCTTGCACCCATTGCCCCTTGTCCCATCATTGGATGTTACCAAAAAGAGCCTGGCTCCATCCTCCTGACACTCGCCCTTTACATATTTATAAACATTCATAAGGTCACCCCTCTGTCTCCTCTTCTCCAAGCTAAAGAGACCCAGCTCCCTCAGCCTTAATCATCCTTGTGGCTCTGCGCTGGACTCTCTCAAGCAGTTCCCTGTCTTTCTTGAACTGAGGGGCCCAGAATGGGATGTAATATTCTAGACGTGATCTCACCAGGGCAGAGTAGAGGGGGAGGAGAAACCTCTCTCGACCTACTAAGCACACCCCTTCTCATACACCCCAGGATGCCATCAGCCTTCTTGGCCACAACGGCACAGTGCTGGCTCATGGTCATCCGGCCGTTCACCAGGACCCCCAGGTCCCTCTCCCCTTCACTGCACTCCAGCAGGGCAGTCCCCAACTTATACTGGTGTCTGGGGTTCTTCTTGCCCAGATGCAGGACTCTTTCCCTTGGTGAAGCCATGTTGACTGCCCCTAATGACCCTTTTATCCTCGATATGTCTAAAGACAATGCCAAGGATAAATTGTTCCATCACCTTACCAGTGATGGACGTAAGGCTGACTGGTCTATAGATAGCAGGGTCCTCCTTCTTGCCCTTTTTGATGGCTGGAGTGCCATTTGCTTTCCTCCAGTGCTCAGGCACCTTTCCTGATGCCCATGACTTACCAAAGATGATGGAGAGTAGCCTAGCAGTGTATATCCCATCGGCCAGTCTGAGTCACCTGTCTGGGCTCTGTCCCCTCCCAGCTCCTGCTGCACCCCAGCCTCCTCGCTGGCAGGGCAGCACGAGAAGCTGAAAAGTCCTTGGCTCTGGGTATGCACTGCTCTGCCACAACTAAACCATCGGGGTATTATCAGCATTATTCTCATCCAAAATCCAAAACACAGCACCACAGCACCACAGCAGCCACTGTGAAGAAAATTACCAATATCCCAGCCAAAACCAAGAAAAGATGCCACTTCTTCAGGAGGGCTGGCGGATGGCACAGCAGGGCTCCCACAGTCAGAAGGGGAGACGAGCCCGCACACAGGCCCCAAAGTGCCAAATAGGAGAGAGGATAGAGAGGAGAGAGTGGTCTAGCAATGACTTCCGCCAGGTCCCTCAGCACCTGCGGATGCATCCCATCACGACCAATGGACTTGGAAATGTCCATCTTGCTTAATCAGTCCTTAACTCAGCCTTCATCAACTAAGGCAAACACCTCCTTTTTTCTGACTTTGTCTGGGGCCCCAGGGTTATGGGGCTCCTCAGGAGAGCCTCTGGCATTATAGACAGAGACAAAGAAGGCATTCAGTAACTCCACCTTCTCTTCTGTCTGCAGGGCACCCACCTCATTTACTCATGGGCTGACATTGCCTCTAGTGTTAGTTTTATCTGCAGTGTATTTGAAGAAGCCCTTTCTGTTGTCCCTGACCCCTCTTGCAAGGTTTAATTCTAGGGAGGCCTTAGTTTTACTAGTTGCCTCCCTACATCCTCTGACAACAGCCTTATATTCCTCCCAAGTGGCCAGCCCCTCCTTCCACGATCTGTAGATTCTCCTCTTCCACTTGAGTTTGCCCAGCAATTCCCTGTTTAACCATGCAAGTCTCCTGGCTCTCCTTCCTGACTTCCTACTTGTTGGGATGCTCTGTTCTTGACCTGAGAAGAAGCAGTCCTTGAACGCTTTTCCTTCAAGTACCTTGTCCCATGGGATTTTCCCTAGCAAATGCTTGAAAAGGCTAATGTCGGCCCTACTGAAGTCTAGGGTTGCGAGTCTGCTTGGTATTCTGTTCCTGCCACATGAGATTCTAAACTCCACCATCTCATGGTCGCTGCAATCAAGGCTGCCCTCAACCTTCACCACTTCAACGAACCCCTCCTTGTTAGTGAGGACAAGATCCAGCAGTGCTCCTCTCCTAGTTGGCACATCCACCTTTTGCATCAGGAAGTTATCATCACTACACTGAAGGAACCTACTGGACTGAGGATGGCTGGCTCAGTAGGCCTTCCAGCAAATGTCAGGGTAGTTAAAATCCCCCACAATAACCAGGGCCTATGTTTGTGAGGCTGCTATCAGCTGCCTATAGAAGGCCTCATCAACTTCCTCATCCTGATCTGGTGGCCTGTAATAGACACCCATAACAGTATCCTCCATGCCAGCCTGCCCCTTAATTCTCACCCACAGACTCTCAACTTGCTCCTCATCTGCCCCTGGACAGTACTCAATAAAATGTAGTTGCTCTTTCACATAAAGAGCAACTCTGCCACCTTCGCCTTGCTGGCCTGTCTTTCCTGAGAAGGACATACCCATCCATGACGACATTCCAGTCATGTGAGCTGTCCCACCATGTCTCTGTAATTGCCACTAGATCACAGTCTCCTGACCAAACATGGATTTCTAACTCCTCCGGCTTATTCCCCATGCTACATGCATTGGTGTACAGGCATTTCAGGGTGCAAGATGAGCATGACGATTTCACCCTAGGGGAGTGGGAGGTTTCCCGGTCTTCATCACTGCTAGGGTGCTGCCCCACCGGTGCAAGCCCGGCTACAACCCCCTCCCCCTTTGGATCTAGTTTAAAGCTTTCCAAATGAGCCCTGCTAATTCCTGTCCCAGAACCCTTCTGCCCCTGTGAGATAAACCTTTCCCACGTATTACTGTCAGGCCCGGTGTCTTAAAAAAACAGCCATTATCAAAGAACCCAACCAGCCTGTACCACCAGTCACAGAGCCGATCATTTATGGGCTGGATCCTTCTATTCTGTCCCACGTCATCACCCCAGAATGGAAGGAGGGAAGAGAAAATGACTTGCACCCCAGACTCTTTCACCAACCTTCCCAAGGCCTTGAAGTCTTTCTTCATTCCCCTCAGACTACGGCACGCAGCTTCCTCCCCACCTATCTGGAAGATCAGTAGTGGGCAGTAGTCTGTCTAGCGCACCAGGTTGGGGAATGTCCTGTTGATATCCCTGATCCGGGCTCCAGGTAGACTGCAGACTTCCCTTCAGTGAGGGTCAAGTCTTCATATAGGGCCCTCTGTTCCTCTCAGAAGGGAATCTCCTAGTACAATTACCCTTCTTTCTCTCTTTTTGGTGGCAATCTTGAGGTGTGGTGTCAGCTGCCTCTTCTGATGTGACCTCATAGGCGGGCCTTCCACCACATCCTCACCTAACTCTCCTTCAAGATCCAGTGCCTCAAACCTATTACAGAGGGGCACCTGGGGAAGCGAGGTAGGGAGGGAAGGGGGTTGCCTGTGACGCCAAAGTGGGACTCACTTCCAACCCTACTTGTCATTTTGGTCCCCTCCCTCTGCCCGATAGCAACAGGGCAGGGGCTCCACCACCCTCTGGGGACATACCCCCAGCACCCTTCCCTCTGGCGCGCCAGGGAGTTACTCCACCAGTCAATCTCCTGCTCACATGCCCTGATATTCCTTAGTCTCTCCACCTCTTCCTTGAGCTCAGCAACCATGGTGAGCAGACCTTCCACCTGAGCACTGGTGGTTTCCCTGCTGCCCTCCACTAGCAGTGGCAGGCTCAGGCACTCCCTGCAGCCAGAGGCCTGAACAGCCACGTCTCTGGTAAGGCCCTTCGTCTGGGTTGCCACAGCCTTTTTGGAGTGAGCTTTCTGCCTGGTGGACACCATGGTATGTGGGTGATCTCGCAGACTGCCAAGAGTTGGTGCAGAGCTCCTGCACACTGCCATGCCAGCTGCACACCAGTGCACACGTGGTGATGGCCCCTCCCTGCTTGCGGTGGGCACCGCGTGTCGCCGCCCTCCCAGAGTCTTTTTCTAGGCAGAGGGTGTGGGCGCAGACGCTGTTGCCCTGGCAGCGCCCACTCCCCATTAGCCTCTCTCAGGAGAGCTGGCAGGTGCGGCCTGGTCATGCTGCTGTTCCGGGCCACCCCTGGTGAAGCAAGGGCCAGAAATACCCCTGTAACTCGTGGTTGGGTGCTGCGGCTGCAGCTGGGCCGGCTCCGAGGTGGTCAACCTTGACTACTGTTAATATATTGCAATATATCGGGAATTGCTTCTAACAGGTGTCACTGTATACTTCCACTGTAAAGTACTGGGTTGTAGACATTACTCTTGCTCTTGATTAACTGGGGGATGATCAGGGAGAGAAAGGTGTAAGTTATGCAAAAGAAAAGCTTTTGATTTGGAAGAACAGCCTTTATCCAAGCATATTGACTGTAGTTTCTCCTAGGATTTTTATTTTTATTTTTTTTTTAGGCAAAGAGAACTTGGTAGAGCTGCTAAAACTAGGCAAGCTAGTGGACCTTTAATTGGTGCTGCAGTTTGGATCCTTTGCTCTGCCACAGTCTTCTTTCACTTCCAGTTTGAATGATGAATTTCCCTATAAGAAAACAATGTCTCTGAACTACTTAGATCACCTTCACATACTAATAGCTTTGTCTCATGGAGGTGAAAACTGGAAGAAATATACGGCCTAAGGTATAAAAGTAGAGTACTTGAGTACTGAAGCTCTTTTTTTCCTGCTCTGTGGGAGACAAAAGCACTTGGGATGTTTGTCATAAATCTACTTTGATATAAAAAGAGAGCATTGATAAAAACATTTAGTTGGTTATTATTACACTAACCTTGACCTTGACCTAGGAAGATCTGGTGTTACTGACTTTTAGGGTTCAATGCATAGCTTTTTGTTTGTTTGTTTGTTTGTTGTTTGTTTTGCTTCTGTAAGCCTTTTTAAAAGGTATGATAGTTGACCTTTGGCAGAAGTATGAACACTAATAGCTTACTCTGATAATATTATTCTGTAAATTTCAGGAACCTAAGGGTAATTTTGTTGTTGTTTGTTTTCTTTTTGTTTGTTTGTTTTTCCTGTTCTGCCAGTTATAATTTGGCACAGTAAGTTGAGTGTACTGAGTTACAATTTTTAATAGTATCTAGAAGACATGAGCTGTTTGAGAAACTTAATTATTTTTATTGTTACAAAAGAACATGTATTTATGTTGTATATCTCTTTTTTGAAGAAATATGTAAAAATGTTCCTCATCTTGATTGAACATAGCAGGATAGCCCCCTCACTAGGGGCTGCAGCTGTATTCACCATGCATTTCATGCACGTCCATAGGAACCTTATATATTTTCAAAACTGCTATCTGTAAGATTCATTATGATTCACAGGGATGATTGTGCTTTCAAATTATTATTGCATTAAAAAAGTATATATAATAATAATTGGTCTACAAACTGTCCAACAGTTGCAGTGACTGTAATAACAACATGAATTCAGTGAATGGACATATGGTTATGTTCAATTAATTACTTGAGCATTGGACTGTGCTGTATACATGTAGAGAGTTTAGGACATGTTGTCACTGCAGATGCTGTCAGAGACAAAAGTAGTGAGTTAACTTTAGGGAAGCATATTGCTGATTTAGGAGTGTAATGGCCCCTGACAAACTCATTTATAAGTGTTATATACTGTTGACATAATAGCACAGGTTCAGGAACATTTTCCTTAATTGCCTTTTCTCATTGTTGACAGGTTTTGTTTTCTCAAACAAAATCAAGAAAAAAAAGTTCTATTATCCCAAAATAAGGTGGATAGAAAGCTTTTGCTAATTTTATAAAACATACTGTTTTATTCAGATATGCTTGTAGTGGTAGGTAAGACATTTGATTTCAGAATTGCTATCAGGAGAATTAGTGGGCTGTCAAGCTCTAGGAGGTTGATGATATATTCTCTAGAACTGGTTGAATTGTTTCCCTGTGAAAATAAATTATCTAAGCAATTACGCCTTTTTATTCTGTTAGACAATTGTTTATCAAATGAGCTTCATGCCTTAAATGTGATTTTTATGCATAACTGTAGTCTGAATAGTTTAGATAGCAGTTTGCAGTCTGGGGGGTATATGTGAATTGCCCACTGACTGTATTTTATCCATTATTTGTGGTGTGTAATTGGTTTCATCAGATGTTTTGTTATTGATTATTTGACTGTTTAGGAGAACTGTGTAACTGACAGTTTTTAAGCAGTGCAATAACAAATTAAAAGTTAAAATAATTACAGCACTTCTAAAGATAGTATCCAGTTGTCAGGATTCCCAGAGCCAGTGCAACTTTCAGAAAGAAAGTGTACTTCTTGTCAGAAATTCCTGGTGCACCTGATGGTCTATTTTGGATGAAACATTATTAATTAATCTGGTTTCCTTCTAATTTTCTTTTCCATGAAAATATCTATCAAAGTAGAGAGTATCAGTTTAAGACACTTTGCTTGGATCCACCTGTTTTGTTCCTGAAATTCTTTACATTGAGACAGCATAAGCAGCCACTGCGGAGGTACACTGTCTCCCTGCATATCTCATTGTGCTTTGTTTGGGAATAATATTTCCTTAAAGCTTCCTGGTCTGGTGATGATCCTGGAATGAATATAGGCTAATGCTTTCTGGTATGGCAATTTTATGTTACTATTAGAGAACACTTTTGTGAAGAGTGGACTCCAGTATAAGGCAATTTCAATTTTGCATTTTTATAAAGATCATCTAAATATTGCACGGGTTGTTCAACCAAGCAACTGATGGGACTAATAGTCTTTTTTTTTTTTTTTCTAGATCTAGATTTAATTTACATATTGTGTCATGCAGCAACAGATACTCTGTTTAAAAAGTTTTAGTCGTGAAACACTTAATAAGGATGAGAAAGGAGTAGTTTATGGCATACTAAAGCTTTCATTTAAAAAACACTAGATAGAACCCGTTTATAGAAATTCAATGTATTACAAATGACAGGGTCAGTTTCAAAACAGAAAATAGACTGGGAAAGAGAATAAAGGATACATTACCATCCACTAGGAGATGACAATATCTTTTTTTTTGTTTGTTTTCTTGACAAATTTTCATTCAGAAGCAAATGGGTTACACTCATCAAGTAAAAGTTTTTTCATTGAATTATTTTTCTCTCAGGCAGCTGTAATATGATACAGGGAGAAACAAACAGCCTTTTCACCAAAAGACAAATAATTCAAACACATTAGCACTTCACTGAGTAGCCTGCACTTATTCATGGCTATTTGATATTGTGTCAGAGGGAGACGGCTCCCCAGACTGATCACTGCAAATTTCTGTTAATGGTTTTCTTTACTCTATCAGTCACCTGGTAATTTCATCTCTTGGGAAACTCCTCCCAATGCAAATGCTACAGTCTTCTGGAGAGCAAAAGTAGTGTCATGGCCAGAGAGCTAATCTGGGACTTGAGTAACTAGGTTAAGCTTCTAGCTCCATCCATTTTAACCCTGAGCGTACAGCTCACAGGGTTTTTGTTTATTGTGTTTGTTTTCCTACTATTTCTAACGGAAAGATTTCAAAAACATTTCAACTTCTTTGAACTATTCTTATTCATTTGGTGTAAGTACATTGGAGAAAGGATCCCATATATACTGCATTCCCTAAACACTGAAATAATTTGACTCATATTCTTATTGCTATATATAAATATTCAGATATATAGATATACAGCAGAGGAAGTGAATAGCTGTTTATACATTGAGAAGGAACTTTTTTGTTTCTGTTTTTTTTTTTTTTTTTTTTTTTTAAGGAAGCAAACCAGTTATTTGTGAAACAAATATTTGCAATTCCTTAGTCATGATTGTATGCTAATTTTTAAAAGGACATCCAGTCAGTCCAAAACACCTCTGGTTCTATTCTTTTTTTAAAGCAGTAGAGTTTAACATTTGAAGGGAATGGATAAGAGAAGAAAATCATTGCTTAAGAACAATGATTTAGGACAATTGCTTTAGGACAATTCCTTCCTCTACTTTGATTTTCTCATATTCTTGCATCTACTAGATGCAAAGGTAAGCCTTGTTGTGGGTTGACCTGTGCTGGCTGACAGAAGCCCACCCAGCCGCTCCCTCACTTTCCCTCCACAACAGGACGGAGAGAAAGTAAGATGGAAAAGCTCATGGGTCGAGATAGGGACAGGGGGACCACTCACCAGTTACTATCAGGGGCAAAAGGGATGGGGAAGATTAATTTAATTTATTGCAATTAAAAATACAGTAAGATTGTGAAAACAAAAACAAAATTAAAAAACCTTCTTCCCAGGCCCAGCCTCAGGCCTCCATCTCCTACACCTCTCCCTCCTGCCCCTGAACAGTACAGGGGGCACACGGGCTGGGGCCAGTCCCTAACAACCCCTCTCTGCCACTCCTCCGTCAGGACACCTCTCTCCTGCTAACAATGGCCACCCGACAGGCAGCAGTCCTTTGCAAACTGCTCCAGCATGGGTCCTTTCCATGTGGTGCAATCCTTCCGGAAAAGACTGCTCTAGTGTGGTATGGGTTCCCCATAGGCTGCAGTTCCTGCCGGGAACCTGCTGTCCACCATGAAATCATGAGCCTTCCATGGGCTGCAGCATGGAGACGTGCTCTGCCATGGGACCCACGGGCTGCAGGGGGACAGCCTGCTCCACCAGGGGCCTCTCCACAGGCCTCAGGGGAACTGCTGCTCCGTGCCTGGAGCACCTCCTGCCCTCCTTCTGCACTGACCTTGCTGTCTGCAGGGATGGTTCTCTCCCATTTTCTCACTCCTCTCTCCCTGCTGCTGTTGTGCAGCTCTTTTTCCCCCTTTCTTCAATCTGCTCTCCCAGAGGCCCACCCAGTGTTGCTCCCTGGCTTGGCTCTGGCCAACAGTGAGTCCCTTTTGGAGCTGGCTGGAGCTGGCTCTGATCTGACATGGGGCAGCTGCTGGTCTCTGCTCACAGAGGCCACCCCTGCAGAGCCCCTGCTACTGAAACCTTTCCATGAAAACCCAATACAAGCCTCTAGATAGGAATTTTACTTTTTTAAAAGCAATCATTTTCTCCAAGCTATATAATCTGCAAGAAAGCACAGTTCAAAGCTATTTTATTATTTGACATTGTGAAAGGTTCCTTGCAACTTTAAAAAAAAAAAAATTTGTGGGTTCTGTAGAAGTCTTGAACAGTATATTATAATTTCTAAATACTTTTATGGGTATTATGCAAAACAGCTAGAGAAAATGAAGATACAGTAACAATTCAGATAGATGAAATTATACTGCTTCCACATGAGTTTATTACTAAATGTAATCTGTGAGGTGAGCATGAACAATCTATTTAACAAAGCATTTATATCTCTGAAGGAAGAGTCTCCATTTACTACTCTGGGTACATGTAAGAATTTTTGGAGTAGACATTTTTAATCAAACTTTTTAATGCCAAATCAAACAAGTTAGTATTGGGTAAATACTATATCATAGTATCATATCAATTTTAATAATTTATATTGCACTGTATTTCTCTGTTAATCTTTATGATTATTATCATTATGATAAATTACTTCTCTTTGCAAGTTCCTTGCCATATTTCTGTCACTGTTGCCTCACTACTCTTCATGGAAGGAAAGGGAAGAAGAACTGCAATGCAATATTAAGTTTATCCAGTTTTGGATGATCGATTTAAGGCTGGACTTCATATTATAAAAGTCCAGAAAAAGAAATGCTATACTAACTGGCCACTCAGGTGACACAGATGTAGCAGAATGTAACAGGTGAAGCTGAGCTCATATCCTTTATGACGTAAAGCAGCTTTACAGTAAACCAGGAAACTCACAGAAAACCATTGCATTCTGTGGGGTCCTCACATGACTTATACATGACTTATCTAATGAAAAAAAAAAAACACAAAAAAACCTGTAAGAAATGCCTTCTAGTTAGGCAATGGGCATATATAGTTTATGGTTTATATAACCTCACAACTCCTGAATTTCTTCCTGTTGAAGAAAATTAGGCTCTGAAATCCCAAGAAAAAAGTAATAAATCATACAATCCTCCTCAAGACTAAAATAAGAGAAGTAGAAGGCAAAAAAGGTGAACTGTTAGTCTCAGACTTTCAGTGTGGACAGGCAACTCAGCAGAACCTTTGTTTAGGGCTGTCTTGTTAGCTTTCACAGGCCTAGCACAGAACTGTAAATGCAAGTCAGACGGGCCAGCTGTGGTTAGGCAACTAAGGTGTAGGCCATGAACAGTAAATAGAGTCTTGATCTTGCTCATATTACCATGGTCTTTCTGGTTCAAAATCACCAGAAAACATTAAGCTACTAGTAAACTTCAACCATGCCAGTGAATATGTTTTATCTAAAACAAAGCAAAACAAAACAAAACAAACAAACTAGAAGTAAAGATCTAAGAGGTTTAAAAAACATACAGTCTTCAATATTAAACAGAGAATCTTGGCAAAAACTGAATGCATCTAAATTTCTCTCTGTGTTTTAGAGCAATGAAGAGCTCTAATGAATGGTATTTTCTGATTGAAAGTGGAAAAGGAAAGAAGTATTGACTGGAAAGGATTTGAAAGTGATAGATCACATGCAGTTAAACCTCCCTAGCTAAAAACAATATGAAAATAAAATGAAATTTGCTGTGGGGTCACAAGCAAATTAAAACTTATTATTTTCCACATGACTTATACAATCAGACTTTGTTATTTCTTTATCTGATCTCATGATTAATAAATAGTCAATATACCATACCTAAATGAAAACAGTGGGAAACAGAGGGAAACAAAGAACTAAATTGTTTTACCTAGTGTGACATATATCACACTGGAATATCATTGGATTTGATTTACAAGTGTGTCCAGGTGTTTTTTTTTAATGTGTCTCTATATATTCATATACAATTTATCCCAGTTACTATCAGTTAAGATTTCTTCATGAAAAATATCAGTTGATAAAAGTGAGGATTTATGTGACTAATATGATTTGTGGGAGTACATGGTTTGCCTAGACCAATGATTACTGAACATTTAAGTATATATATTTTTAATGTGTTATGTTTGTTAAATTTAAATGAGCAGTTTTTATTTCCTTTTATTTTATTTTATTTTATTTTATTTATTTATTTATTTTTAAAGGGAAGCGAGAAATATGAATTTTTCCGATGAGGCTTTCATATTGTTTTTGTTGCTTTCCTTTGTGTCTACTCAATGTAATCCTAGTAATTTTATGAAAATTGTCTCATTAAAGAGATTCAGTGCTTGGGTGTTGTGGTTTAACCTGGCCGGCAGCTAAACACCACACAGCTGTTTGCTCACCCTCCCCCCCCTCCCCCTCTGGGATGGGGGAGAGACACGGGAAAGTGAAGTCTGTGAGTTGAGATAAAGACAGTTTATTAAGACAGGAAAATAATAATAATAATAACAATAATAATAATAATAATGATAATAGTATTACTAATAATAATGTGTACGAAACAAGTGATGCACAATGCAATTGCTCACCACCCGCTGACCAATGCCCAGCCTATCCCCGAGCAGCCGGCCCCCCACCCCAGCTAGCCACCCCTATATATTGTTCAGCATGACGTCAGATGGTATGGAATACCCCTTTGGCCAGTTTGGGTCAGCTGTCCTGGGTCTGTCCCCTCCCAGCTCCTGCTGCACCCCTAGCCTGCTCGCTAGCAGGACAGAGCGAGAAGCTGAAAAGTCCTTGGCTTGGTGTAAGCACTGCTCTGCAACAATTAAAACATCAGCATGTTATCAGCACTCTTCTCATCCTAATCCAAAACATAGCACCCTACCAGCTACTAGGAGGAAAATTAACTCTGTCCTAACTGAAACCAGGACAGATATCCACCCCTTATTCCACACCATTTATGTCATGCTCAGGTTACACTCTTTCCAATACATTCTAATTAATCACCATTTTCATCTATGGTATATAGCAATCATGGTAGAGATGACATACAGTATTATATAATAATTAACATACTACAGTTCAACTCATGGGCTATTCTCACCCAGTATTAAATCCCCTTGAGGTACACGCCGGACCTCCCCATTCTTTTGCATTACCCACCAAGTGCATCCAGGTCCCTGAGCAAAAGCAATCCCACGCATGGGTTTGCCTTTTCCTGAGGCAGGAGTAGCCCAGACTGTCTTACCCAGCATGTTTCTTACGTGCACTACAGGAACTTTATCCCCTTCTACAGTGCGTAACAGGTTTGATTGGGCAGGTCCAGCTCGGTTGGCAGATCCCCTAGTATTGACTAACCAGGTGTCCTTTGCCAAATGTGTTTCCCAATTTTTGAATGTCCCAGCACCCATTGCTTTCAGTGTAGTCTTTAACAGTCCATTGTATCGTTCAACTTTCCCGGAGGCTGGTGCATGATAGGGGATGTGATACACCCACTCAATACCATGTTCTTTGGCCCAAGTGTCTATAAGGTTGTTTCGGAAATGAGTCCCATTGTCTGACTCAATTCTTTCTGGGGTGCCATGTCGCCATAGGACTTGCTTTTCAAGGCCCAGGATAGTGTTCCGGGCGGTGGCATGGGGCACAGGATATGTTTCCAGCCATCCGGTGGTTGCTTCCACCATTGTAAGTACGTGGCGCTTGCCGTTGCGGGTTTGAGGGAGTGTGATGTAATCAATCTGCCAGGCCTCTCCATATTTATATTTCAGCCATTGTCCTCCATACCAAAGAGGCTTGGACCGTTTGGATTGCTTGATTGCAGCACATGTTTCACAATCATGAATAACCTGTGCTATAGTGTCCATGGTCAGGTCCACCCCTCGATCACGAGCCCATCTGTATGTTGCATCTCTACCTTGATGGCCTGAGGTGTCATGGGCCCATCGGGCTATAAATAATTCACCTTTATGTTGCCAGTCCAGGTCCACCTGAGCCACTTCAATCTTAGCAGCGTGATCCACCTGCTGGTTGTTTTGATGTTCTTCAGTAGCCCGATTCTTGGGCACATGAGCATCTACATGGCGTGCCTTTACAACCAGGTTCTCTACCCGGGCAGCAATATCTTGCCACAATGCAGCAGCCCAGATGGGTTTGCCCCTGCGTTCCCAGTTGTTCTGCTTCCATTACTGTAACCACCCCCACAGGGCATTTGCTACCATCCATGAATCAGTATAGAGATAGAGAACTGGCCACTTTTCTCGTTCAGCAATATCTAAAGCCAGCTGAATGGCTTTCACTTCTGCAAACTGACTCGATTCACCTTCTCCCTCAGCAGCTTCTGCAACTCGTCGTGTAGGACTCCATACAGCAGCTTTCCATCTCCGATGCTTTCCCACAATACGACAGGACCCATCAGTGAACAGGGCATATTTCTTCTCATTTTCTGGTAGCTTGTTGTACAGTGGGGCTTCTTCAGCACGGACCACCTCCTCCTCTGATGATATCCCAAAGTACTTGCCTTCTGGCCAGTCCATAATCACTTCCAAGATTCCTGGGCGACTGGGGTTTCCTATTCGAGCCCGCTGAGTAATCAGTGCAACCTACTTGCTCCATGTAGCATCAGTTGCATGATGTGTAGAGGGGACCCTTCCTTTGAACATCCAGCTTAGTACTGGCAGTCGGGGTGCCAGGAGGAGCTGCGCTTCAGTACCGACCACTTCTGAAGCAGATCGAACTCCTTCATATGCTGCTAATATCTCCTTTTCGGTTGGAGTGTAGAGGGCCTCAGATCCTCTGTATCCCCGACTCCAAAACCCCAGGGGTCGACCTCGAGTTTCCCCAGGTTCTTTCTGCCAGAGGCTCCAGGTGGGACCATTCTCCCCGGCTGCGGTGTAGAGCACATTCTTTACATCTGGTCCTGTTCGGACTGGCCCAAGGGCCATGAACTATTTCCTGCTTAATTTGTTCAAAGGCTTGTCGTTGCTCAGGGCCCCATTCAAAAGCATTCTTCTTACGGGTTATTTGGTAGAGCGGGTTTACAATCAGACTGTGATTTGGAATATGCATTCTCCAAAACCCCACCTAGGAAAGTTTGTGTTTCTTTTTTGCTAGTTGGTGGAGACATAGCTGTTATTTTGTTGATCACATCCATTGGGATTTGATGATGTCCATCTTGCCATTTTATTCCTAAAAACTGGATCTCTCTCATGCAGGTCCTTTAACTTTGTTTTGTTTTATGGCAAAACCGGCCTTCAGAAGGATTTGGACTATTTTCTTCCCTTTCTCGAAAACTTCCTCTGCAGCGTCACCCCACACAATGATGTCATCGATGTACTGCAGGTGTTCAGGAGCTTCCCCCTGCTCCAGTGCAGACTGGATCAGTCCATGGCAAATGCTAGGGTTGTGTTTCCACCCCTGGGGCAACCGATTCCAAGTATATTGGACTCCCCTCCAAGTGAAAGCAAACTGTGGCCTGCACTCTGCTGCTAGAGTGATGGAGAAAAATGCATTAGCAATATCAATTGTGGCATACCACTTGGCTGCCTTTGATTCCAGTTCGTACTGGAGTTCTAGCATGTCCGGCACTGCAGCACTCAGTGGTGGCGTGACTTCGTTCAGGCCACGATAGTCCACTGTTAGTCTCCACTCACCATTAGACTTTCGCACTGGCCATATGGGACTATTAAAAGGTGAATGGGTCTTGCTGATCACTCCTTGGCTCTCCAGTTGACGAATTAGCTCGTGGATGGGAATCAGGGAGTCTCGGTTGGTGCGATATTGCCGCCGGTGCACAGTTGTGGTAGCGATTGGCACTTGCTGTTCTTCAACCCTCAGCAACCCCACAACAGAAGGGTCCTCTGAGAGACCGGGCACGGCAGACAACTGTTTAATGTCCTCTGTCTCTAAGGCAGCTATGCCAAAAGCCCAGCGGAACCCTTTTGGGTCCTTGAAATATCCTCTTCTAAGATAGTCTATGCCAAGGATGCATGGAGCATCCGGGCCAGTCACAATACGGTGCTTTTGCCACTCATTTCCGGTTAGACTCACTTCAGCCTCCAATACAGTTAACTGCTGGGATCCCCCTGTCACGCCATAAATACAGATGGGCTCTGGCCCTTTACAGCTTGATGGCATTAGAGTACATTGTGCACCGGTGTCTTCTAAAGCCTTATACTTCTGTGCGTCAGACGTGCCAGGCCATTGAATCCACACAGTCCAATAAACTCGGTTGTCCCTTTCCTCCCCCTGGCTGGAGGTAGGGCCCCTCTAGTCCTGGTCAGAATCTTCGTTTCTGTGTTTAAAGGACTGCCTGCTGGAAGTTGGAGCAGCAAACTTTTCAGAGAACCCCTTTTTCCCGATTGTTTTCTTTTGCAACTCACGTACCCATGCCTCTAGGGTCGCGATAGATTTTCCATCCCATTTTCTCATGTCCTCTCCATGGTCACGTAGGTAAAACCACAGGCTGGCGCGGGGTGTGTACCAACCATATTGTCTTTGCACGGATGAAGACTTACCCCTAATAGCTGAGACACTGGTTTGTACAGGTGGGGAAGAAAATAAACTCTCTTTAAGTTGGTGGACCTCTTCAAAAAGTTTCTCCAAAGTATTCTCTTTTAGTTGGTGGCCACTGGTTTGTTCAGGTGGGGGGGAAGATAAATTCTCTTTAAGTTGGTGGAACTCTTCAGAGAGTTTCTCCACAGCCGAGACGCAGGCCTGTAGGGAAGAGGAGAGATTTCCTTCATACTCCCGGAGTTGTTTAGCCATGTCACCCACTGTGGGATCTTCACCGTTTTTCCAGGTTATTATTGACAATGTGCTGGCCCAAGTTGATGGTGCATTCTGTACAAACTTCCGCCACGTGGGTCGAGTACACTGGACTTCATCTGGATCTGTGGATATTTGTGCATCGTCTAGGTCCTTATAAATCACCTCCCGTATGGCTAATTCCCTTAGGTACTGAATTCCCTTCTCCATGGTGGTCCACTTGCCTGGTAGACATACAAGTTCTTCCTTAAAGGGATACCTTTCCTTCACAGCTAACAGGAGATGCCTCCAGAGGTTGTGAGATCATGCTCCATCTCCAATTGCTTTGTCAATGCCTGCGTCTCTAGCAAGGGATCCCAGCCGCCTGGCTTCCCTGCCCTCTAATTCCACACAATTGGCTCTGGTGTCCCAGCACAGGAGCAGCCAGGTGACAAGCTGCTCACCTATGCAGCGACCAAAATCTTTTCGCACATCTCGTAGCTCATGCTGGTATAGGGTTCGGGTAGTTACTGTTGATTTTTCGACATCCTCATCTTCATCTTCATCCTCCTGCACATTTGATGGCCCAGCCCTGTCTTCTCCGTACCTAGACCTAGCAGAAGACTGTCTGCATTCTAAACGACCTGAGTCTCTATACCATTTTTTCACCTTTTCTACAGGGGCAACTTGCACTGCTACAGCTCGTTTCTCTGACCCAGCCACAGGGTCTGCCACAGGGGTAGGAATACCCTCTGCAGGGGCAACTTGCACTGCTACAGCTCATTTCTCTGACCCAGCCACAGGAGCGGGAGCGGCTGCAGGAGCTGGAGCAGCTGCAGGGGCTGGAGCGGCTGCAGGGGCTGGAGTGGCTGCAGGAGCAGAAACTGGAACGGCTGCAGGAGCTGGAGTGGCTGCGGGAGCTGGAACTGGAACGGCTGCGGGAGCTGGAACTGGAACGGCTGTGGGAGCTGGAACTGGAACGGCTGCGGGAGCTGGAACTGGAACGGCTGCAGGAGCTGGAACTGGAACGGCTGCGGGAGGTGGAGCTGGAGCGGCTGCGGGAGCTGGAGTGGCTGCAGGAGCTGGAACGGCTGCAGGGTCTGTCACTAGGTTGATAGTAGCATCAATTGCAGCTCGATAGGCACAAGCCAGACCCCAGCATGCTACAGTGATTTGTGTCACTTTGGAACTGCCAGAGTCATGACACCCTTTTTTCAAGCATTCTACCGGTTTTTTAGGATTTTGCAGTTGTTCAGAGGTGAATGTCCAAAACACTGGAGGTGCCCGCTGCTCTAGAAACCTGCCCATATCCTCCCACAATCCCTGCCACTTGCAACTATCTTGCCTCAAGACAGATTTCCGGATGAGATTCCTAAGTAGTTGTTTAACCTTAAACAAAACCTGAAGCGCATTCAGGAGACATAACAACAAGAACATGCTGGTCTGAGTATCCCAAGGATATTCAACATCTTGGAGAACTATCATAACTAGCTCGGGGGATAAGAGGGTGGTGAAGGAGAAAGGGAGAGTGAACAGGTAGGAAAAAATATCTTCCCCTGTCCCCTCCACAGATTGACTCGCTGATGAAAAAAGGCAATAGGTGTAATTGCTAATAGTTTCCGAGATATGGTTTCCAAAGTATAGAGTAGACGACAGTGCTGAGTACAAATACCAGGTTAGAGTCATGACCAGATATCTCATCATTTCATAAGCCATCGTTACACCGCACAGTACCATAACAATCTTAAACCAGGGCCCGGAAAGGATGAACAGCGCGACAGGGAGCACATACAGAAAGTAACGTGCTATAAAACTCAATTTGGGAAACAGGCACAGCAGACTTGAGATGAAGGCAATCAACATTGTGACTAGCAACTATTAAGCAGGTCCAATACTTATACCAATTTTAGTTTAACACACTCTGGTCAAATCTGTCGTTATCTCAACCCTTCGGGCCCCACGTTGGGCGCCAAAAGGACTGTTGTGGTTTAACCCGGCCGGCAGCTAAACACCACACAGCCGTTCGCTCACCTTCCCCCCTCCCTCTCTGGGATGGGGGAGAGAAACGGGAAAGTGAAGCCTGTGAGCTGAGATAAAGACAGTTTATTAAGACAGGAAAATAATAATAACAACAACAACAACAACAATAATAATAATAATAATAATAATAATAATAATAATATTACTAATAATAATGTGTACGAAACAAGTGATGCACAATGCAATTGCTCACCACCCGCTGACCGATGCCCAGCCTATCCCCGAGCAGCCGGCCCCCCACCCCGGCTAGCCACCCCTATATATTGTTCAGCATGACGTCAGATGGTATGGAATACCCCTTTGGCCAGTTTGGGTCAGCTGTCCTGGGTCTGTCCCCTCCCAGCTCCTGCTGCACCCCTAGCCTGCTCGCTAGCAGGACAGAGCGAGAAGCTGAAAAGTCCTTGGCTTGGTGTAAGCACTGCTCTACAACAATTAAAACATCAGCATGTTATCAGCACTCTTCTCATCCTAATCCAAAACATAGCACCCTACCAGCTACTAGGAGGAAAATTAACTCTGTCCTAACTGAAACCAGGACATTGGGGTATATTTACATACCATTATATTGGCATGCTCCAAATCACTCTCTGCTTTTAGTTCTGCATCTAAGTAGTCCCTGCCTTGCTTTGTAAGAAGCAAGATTTATTCCAATAAAATGAGTATATTATAGCCTATTTGTGCTGGGATTTAATTGGTTCCAGTGGGGAGCCACTCAGTAGGACTATGCCCACTGCTTGCACTTCTTTTTTAACTTCATCTTTTCTTCTACAAGAGTTAGAATTGATCAGCTTTTCATTGACTAAGAAATGAAATTAGCGAGCACTTTATCCCATGACAACGTGATTACTATATAACAGGAGCATCTTTCTTAGTAAATCATGTAACAATCAGAAAAAAAGGAATTACTGTAAATTTACTGCCTCTCTTTTGCTCTTGTTTACTAAATCTAATAGAAAGTGAAATTTGTTTCTTTAGGTAATTTTCACTGATCTGGTGACTATCCTCAGCTCTATTTGTGTGACCTGGGCATTTTTTTCCTTTATGTAAAGTACACATAAAATCAAACACAACAAAACAACAACAAAAACTTCAAGGTCATAGAATCACAGACTCACAGAATGGTTTGGGTTGGAAGGGACCTTTAAAGAACATCTAGTTCAAGCCCTCTGCCATGGCCAGGAACATCTTTCATTCAGTCAGATTGCTCACAGCCCCATCCAGACTGACCATGACATCTGGGGATGGGGCATCCACTACTTCTTTAGGAAAACTGTTCCAGTGCCTCACCACCTTCACAATAAAGAATTTCTTCCGTATATCTAATCTAAATCTACATCTACCTTCTTTTACTTTAAAGCCGTTACCCCTTGTCCTATCACTACATGCCCTTGTTAAAAGTCTCTTAGTGTCTTTCTTATAAGACCCCTTTATGCATTGAAAGGCTGCAATAAGGTCTCCTTGATGCCTTCTCTTCTCTGGGCTAAACAAACAGTTATTTCAACCTTTCTTTGTATGAGAGCCCTCCAGTCATTTTTGTGGCCCTCCTCAGGACCCAGTCTGACACATCCATGTCTCTCTTGCAATAGGGGCCCCAGAGCTGACCACAGTACTCCAGGTAGAGTCTGATGAGAGTGGAGTAGAGGTGCAGAATCACCTCTACTGACCTGCTGGTCACACTTTTTTTTATTTTTTTTATTATGCAGTTCAGGATGTTATTGGCTTTCTAGGCTGCAAGCACACACTGCCAGCTTATATCCAATTTTTCATCCACCCATATCCCCAAGTCCTTCTCCTCAGGGCTGCTCTCCATCCATTCATCCCCTAGTTAAGATCATTTAAAACCAAATTGTAGATAGGCTACAATGTCTGAAGGAGTCCCACTGTGGCAATAAGCAGTGTTACTCCACTTATCTGTGGCCAAGAAATGGAAATACTTTGATAACTTTAGAGGTAATTGGAAAGGTCTGCAATGTTTTGAAGCAAAAGCAAAAAAAAAGGTCAAGGTCAACACTTAAATAAGCTGCTAATAACTATAAATGGTGTTAATGTATTAAAAACTGGTGTTGTTTGCTCATTAATAAATGACTAAGAAATGATTGATTTTATATGAGAAAATTGACAGGAAATCTCCAAGGACTGAACAACAGAGAACATTCAGATCTATTTCTACTACTGAACGTATTTTACAATTTCCAAACACAGGTATCTTTCTGTAAACTGGGGGGAAAAGGAGGAATGAGATAACAGATCTGTGATTCATTAATCAATTGAAATATATGCGGTATTTATTGTAGTTTTGTGATAAATGTAATAAAATACAGATAGTCCTAATGTAGCCTGATTCTTCAGCACAACTGAAGGATCTGGTAAAACATTGAATAGTTATAACACTTATGATAAATCTTGTAAATTTTTTATTAATATATTTTCCCTTTTTTATATATATCTTATTTCTGGAAGGGTGTGTGTAAAAGATTTAGAATAAATGATTCACAAGCACAACCTCTTCTCATCTTTAAAAGGAAGGGCGTTCAGGACCAGTTGCTGTTTTTAACACTAGATATTTGGAGTACAATCATGTTTTATCTTTTTAATATTTATTGAAGAGTTTTGGAAGAACTTGTAACCCTGTACCCATACCACCAATTGAATATTTTCAGGAAAACTGAACAGAAATAGATGCTAGGGGACAGGAAGAGAGATGTTCTGGACTACAGTGAGTTATCAGTTGAGTATTATACATCTGTATATTTGCCCAGGGCCAGTGTGGGTGCCTGCTGGCTGGCAGAGCCCTTTCCCTTCCCTCTCAGGCAGAATGCAGTCCCACTCACCCTAACGAAAGCTGAGCCCCCACAAGCTGGGCTGGGCTAGGGCCAGGGCCAGGATCCCAGGGGCAGTCATATGCTGGCAATCACCAGGTGAAACTGTTGTGATAAGACAGGTGCCAGGGCAGGATGAGTGAGTTGCATGGCCACAAACAGGCATAGTCCCAAGTCCCAAGTCCCCACTTCTCACAGGGTGGACTCACTTGTCTCATCTTGACTCAAAGCCACAAGGTTCACTGGCCCTGAGCCTGGGTAGCCAAACTTCTTGAGGTGAAGTGGGGTTGTTTGCAGTCAGGTCACTGACGATAAATACAGGAAATGTGAAATTTCTTCATCAATTTTAATTGTCTTTTGTTGGGCCTCCTTCTGTTTGGAGCAGAAAGTGGCAGAGAGGAGCATGCACCAGCCTTCATAATATCATGGACAGTCTCACTAGTCATCTGCATAGATGAGATAATGAACTGGTTTGAGAGAACAAGCTGACTTGAAACTAGATGGTTGGCTGAACACATTCACAATTAAGTATTTAACTGACTTACAGGAACTCTAGAAGTTCCCCACAGCTCCTACTGTGTTTAGTCCATTTTGTATATTTCAGTTGGTTAGCAATCTGGATGGAGAATTTGGCCCTTCCCTCTAGATACTCTCTTAGGTTGTTGCTGCTGAAAAAATGATCCAATTTGGACTGTTGTTGATAGTCAACAGAAACTTTACCTGAACTAATGGTTAGGTAAGACAGTCTATTATTGGTAGATATTTTGTATGACATTAAGATAACAAATAGTGATTAATTATGCATGTGCCAGAGTGGGTGGGCAGGACCATGGGACAGCTGTATTATTATAACAGTAGAACAATGATTCAGGGAGTCTCATCTGATCCAGCTGAAGATGTCGCTGCAAGGACTCCCGTTGCCAGCACGACAGTGACTTATCATCCTGTTCTAGAAATTTGATTTCATATGCAAGTGTTCCCTTTTGCTAACATCCAAAATGTTGTTGTTGTTATTGCTATTTTTGTTAACAAACACTCCGTCCTGAGTGTCTAAACAACATAAGAAAAAAGTTTCTCACTGTGAAGGTCATCAAACACTGGTGCGAGTGCCCAGCAGATATCCATCCTTGGAGATATTTCAAACTCAAGTGGTCACGGCATTAAGCATCTTTTGACTTTGAAGTTCATTCTGCTTTGAACAGGGCATTGCTGATCTCAAAAACTCCTTTCCAATCTACATTTTTCTACCTTATCTATTTTAAAATCTCAGCAGTTTGGGAAAGGTGGTATGTTTTCATTCATATGTGTTCTTTGCTTAATTAAAGAAAAAACACAGCCTCTAACTGGTTCCTTAAGAAACTCTGTGAAACAACTGTGACAGTGACAGTAGCAAAAGTTACCTGCCAAGTTTTCCACTGTAGCATTTCCTGAATATTTAATAACCGTTTTTCAGAAGGCCAACACTTGAAAGTTTGATTTTAACAGTTTTGTGAACAAGAATACATTCTGACCTTTGGCCAGAATACTTATGGCTCATTTTACTAGAATAAAAATTGTTGTCTATTGTTGACTAAACCTTTCTCTTTCATTTTCAGCTGAAATTGATACATGCTGGTAGTCACATACTGTCCATTTCCATATTCTGTGTTATATATAATTTGCAGATTTTGGGACTGGTCTATGTCTCTATTTCCTTTTGTTATCAAGGAAAAAAGAAAAAAAAATTAGGAGAAGACAAAAATAACAAGATTTTCTCCTAGTATGAGAGTCTGAGGATGTCTGACCCCCCCCTCTTTTTTTTTTCTTTTCACATTTGCACAGATGTGTGAATTCTGGAAGTAAAGAGTCAAGTTTGAGCTTTATAAACTACGTTGAGATTCAGAATAAGTTGATGAGGGTTCAATGCTACTGGATTGAATTTGGCACTTTGATAAGCACACCTCAAAACTCAGGTAGGGCAAATCTGAGTGTACAGACTGCACCTTGAAATCTGAGAAATTATTTGTGTACATAAACAGAACATGTTGAATGATGGGGCAGCATTATAATAAAGCATATTGTAAAGATGTGAAAAGTCTTAGGATATATCAGCAGGCTGAGGTCAACTGTATGAAGTTCAACAAGGCCAAGTGCCGGGTCCTGCACCTGGGGCGCAACAACCCCAAGCAGAGCTACAGGCTGGGAGATGAGTGGCTGGAAAGCTGCCTGGCCGAGAAGGACCTGGGAGTATTGGTTGATAGTCGGCTGAATATGAGCCAGCAGTGTGCTCAGGTGGCCAAGAAGGCCAACAGCATCCTGGCCTGTATAAGAAGCAGTGTGGCCAGCAGGTCTAGGGAGGTGATTGTCCCCCTGTACTCGGCTCTGGTGAGGCCACACCTCGAGTACTGTGTTCAGTTTTGGGCCCCTCGCTACAGGAAGGACATGGAGGTGCTCGAGCGAGTCCAGAGAAGGCGACCAAGCTGGTGAGGGGTCTGGAGAACAAGTCTTACGAGGAGCGCTGAGGGAGCTGGGCTTGTTCAGCCTGGAAAAGAGGAGGCTCAGGGGCGACCTTATCGCTCTGATTATAGCATGTGTTCTAATAATCTCATCCAATCTTAATGTTTTGGACTGGCTGTTGGATTTTCATTCAAAAGTGATGCAGATGTACTTCTTGGCCTACCTAGATGTGGAATTTTATCAGAGTAAAAGAAAACACCAAAATAACATTAAAATATACAAATTGTTTCCCAGGATTTTTTGTTATTCCTTCTTGCCTCAGAAAGCTTATATCACTGTAGCACTGCTAAAGGCAAAAAGGCCTATTCATTTTAATTTGGCAGATGTCTACAAAATAGTATCTCAGAGGGTGAGAAGTTCATGCCAAAAAAACTGTGTGCTGAAGTGAGAGAGAAATGTGAATAGTATTCTTATGTTACATATACAAATGCAGTAACAAAAAAAAAAAAGATATGGAGCTGTCATTTATAATTTCTACTAGGCTTGACAATGTCATAGCCACTGGGATTTCTTAGAAAGGAACAGACATGCAGGATTTGCCTGTAAAATTATAAACTGGTGTGCTAGCTTAATAATCTTAGAACTCAGAGAAAAAGATATTTCTGAAACTGTCCTAAACATTGTATAAGCATACCTTAGCAAAACTGGACGCTTTACTGCTGTTAAAAACTCATCTATAAACTTAGTTTCTGAAAGGTCATAAATAAAGGAAAAGTCAGTTTCAAGATGTATCAACTTCACCAATCTATAAGCTTTTCAATGGACAGAGATTGAAGAAAGAATGTCACAAGATGTGACTACTACGTCAAATTACTGAGGATAAAAACTAAGGAAGAATGCAACTGTGAAATGACAGAATCAGAAAGCTGAAGCATAAAATGTAATGCAACAAACAAGGCATAGAAAGTATATCAAGAGGAGGATTTTGTATGCATGCTTGGAGTGAGTAAAAGGTTGAGGAAATAGTCGCCTCATTATGTGTAGGAAATGATACAAGAGCAGTCAAGAATGCTATCTATTATTATTAGTCTTTATTTTAAATGCTTTCTTATAAGCAGATGGCCAAGATGAATGCAATCAACTTTGAAAGGTACAAAGATGAAAAAATACATTAGAGGTGACTTACATAATTTTGACTGTTGAGATCTGCTACATAATAGTTACAGGACTGTTGAAATGTTATTCATAATTTTGTGTTAGGGAAATTGTTGGGGATAGAAAAATCAAAGAATCATTAAATTACTTAGGTTGGAAGAGACTGCTAGAAGTCATGTTGTCCAGCTGAGTCTTGAATGCCTGCAAGGATGGAAGTCCTACATCCTCTTGTGACACTTTTTCCAGTATTTGCTCATCTGACAGTGAAAAGCCTTTTCCCTTTTTCTAGTTGAAATTTCCTGTGTTGAAGCTTGGGCCTGTTTCCTCTTCTGCTTTCACTGTGCACCTCCAAGAAGAGTCTGGTTCCATCTTGTCACGTAACCCCACTCTGGAGCTGTCCAGCAATAAAATTATCCTTTAGACTTTTACTATTATAGCTGAAGAAAAACAGTTCTTTCAAGCCTGTCCTTTTATGCTGTGTTTTCCAGTCACTGACCATCTTAGTGGCCCTCCACTGTAGAATCCATTGCAGTGGGTGTCACTTTCCTTGACTTTGCAAGGCTTCCATCACCATCTCCCATAATATTCTTCTATCCAAATTTGCATATAACCATCTGGATGGGTGAACAACTAGTTGGGTAAAATATGGGTTGTGTGTTTGGGCTGAGAGTGGTGGAGGTTAATCGGTTTGACTCTAAGAGGAGTCTGGTAAGAAGTGAAGTACTTCAGGAGTCTGCCATGCAACTGGTTCTGTTCAGAATCTTTATCTGTGACTTCGTGGAAGTGATGGTGGGCACTCTCATCAAGATTAGAGATGATACCAAGTGGGGGACCAGTCAATACACTGGAGGGCAGGACTGCAATCCAGTGAGATCTAGAGAAGCTGGAGGAACAGGCCAATAGGAACCTCATGAAATGCAACAAGGGCAAAGTCAAATCCTGCCCCTTTGATGAACTGATAGTTTGATAAATTGATATAATTGATATAATGTAATGATCTAACAAAGTTTAAGCATAAATAAGACAGCAACTTAACAAGATTCAAGAGTATCCAAGGTACACTTTGGATATCTACTGCATAGAGGACAGGGTCAAGCAGACTGTCAGGACACCCTCCCGTTGAATCACAAGGTGCAGAACAGATGCCTTCTTGCATTCTAAACTCCTACACTGAACTCTAGGTACGGCTAGATCTATCCCCAGCCCCAGACTTAGTGGTTTACATCTGAAGAGGTTATGCACATATCAATTCAATCAATCTGGATTACTACTTAACAAAGCATGCAAAGCGTCATTAGGATTCACTGCAGGGTATGTTCTCACAACTGTGTAGGCTAACCTTATATCTAGGATTTTCCTTATTAGTGAATTACGCACCCTTTCCTTTTTGTCACCATCTGTCAATGGGCAATCTTTGAACCTTCAGGAGTCTGCCCTGTGAGCCATCCCAGCTCAGGTGGAGTTTCTAGGTCACAGCAGGCTGCAATCCTGGAGAACTCAAGGGGTTCTCGTTTAGGATTTCTATTTACAGGATCACGAGATGATGGACTTTTAGTCAGTATTTTACCATTGCCCACGATTCATGTTAGGCAATTCTGGTATTTTTCTACCAGCCACACAACTCATGTGCTTTCCAGTTTGCAGTTGTGGTACTGTCCAGATCAGGCTAAAATCCAGGCCACAGGAGTCCTGTGTATGGTCAGGGAGTGCCTGATTGTCTCAACTCACCGCACTTCTAAGAACATAACGTTGGTTTATCCTGACTTCACAGACTAACCTGGGGAGAGCCACACAACCACAGGTCCCTTCCAGCTTAATCTATGAACCCCTCCCCATGTATGTGTGGTTGAACCTCTTCAATGCAAGGACAGACTGCTGACTCATGTTCAAATTGTCCATGAGGACTTTTCTGCAAAGCAAACATACAACTTCTCTTAAAAACAAGGGAGAACAGGAAGAAGTAGACACAGAGAACCTGAAGTTTTCTAAACCTTTTAGCGTATAGTTTTTTAAAGATAATCCTAAAATCTCTGTGCTAGTAGCTCAAAAACAAAATGTAAGTAAGAGTCAAGACAGAATTATTAAGTATGGTATTTATTAATGATTTACAAAAGTATGGAATAAGTTGTATGAACTACTCTGTATTTGAACATACATTCCATTGTTGAATAATTTTAGTCTCATTAATTTTCCACATAATATGTCTCTGTTCTCAAAAATTTGCCAACCCCATCAAAAAAATGAAATGCTAGTTTTTTGATTGCTTTTCTTGAAGACTCACGTCAGTTTTGCTTCCTACTGGAGAAAGTGACATTAGGAAGATCCTTTCTATCAAATAAATGACAGACAAAAAGAAACCCCAAGATTTTCTGGATGTTTTCAACTTTTCATGTAAGAGTTGGATGATTTTTTTTTTCTCATTCTGTTGTTGTTTTGTTTCATTTTATTTCATGAGAATGGATTTCATTTTCCAGCCATTTCTTATATTATATGACTTTACAATCTGGTCAATGCCTTATTGAGGTGGACGCTAAAAAGGTTTTCAGGTCTATCCTAATCCTGAGAAACCTTTTAAATACATTTGTGCTTTATCAGTATACCTCTTAAATTCTCAGTCTTCTGTGGTATCAACACTGAATCTTTCCTTCAGCATGCAACTAAGGTTTTGCTGGTAGCACTCCAGTGTGTCAAGTGTTTTATTCATACTTTCTATTTCTAAGACTACCTCATGCAGGACTGATTCCTAAATGTTTAGAACACAGGTATGCCTAGTGCTCAGAAACTCTCAATAAGTCAATGAAAGTGCAGTGTGAAAGATGTAAATAATCAGTTAAATTTTTAAAAACTCAAAGTCTTCTTGCTATCATTATTATTATTACTATTACTATTATTATTATCACTCCTGCTATTATTACTGTGGCATGTTCCTGTAATAAATTAGAGGCCAGAATCAGAAATATACTGGAATACAAAATAAATATCAGTCAACTAATGTAAAGCAAGGACCAAGTATGACCCTCTAGAGTTATGATAAAAGTTCTTTTGTGGAGTTTGTGTAAAGGATTTCAGTGAAGGTAGAGGGGAAAGAGATTGCTGAATGGTTTTATAGATATCAAGACTTTCCTTTTTAATGCAACATAAATTTTATTTTACATGTCACTCTTCTCCAAATTTTATTGCTTTAATAACATAAAGGGTGAGATTACCAATGAGATTTATATGCTCAGTTCTCATTAATTTTAATAGGAACTGGTCATCAAAATCCCTTAGGCAACTCTGAAAACATCAGCCAAAAATTCCTGCTGTATTTGAGAGCAAACTGCAAAATCAACAAACCCCAGAAAAGCTTGCCCAGTTGAAAATCTGTTGTGCACATTTCCTGGATTCCCACAGCACAAAACAGAGAAAAGGCTGAATCCATTTTTCAGGGCCCTGACTCATAAAGAATGTAAGCAGAAGTGCTTTGTAACAAACACACACATAGAACAAAATATGATCAAAGCTAGTCTGTCTTCCCCACTGTTCTTGAAGCACCCTGCTTTATTTGACAAATAGAGAATTCTTGAAAGTAAACGATGAATGTGTTTGAGGTATAAAATACAGAAACATCAGTCAACTTTAGTAAACCAGCCTAAGTTTTAATTTATCACAGTGAAATCACAGATTTAATGGTCAGGATTTTAATGGGTACTCCACAACCAGAGACTTCAACAAAGTCTCCATGAAGTCTGTGATCACTTGGTAACCATTAAAATCAATAGCTAGCCTTCCATAATTCCAGGGTATTTGCACCAGGTCATTAGGTTAAAATTTGCTTTCACAAGGTTTGCTTATAAAAGCTGAGTTAATAAAGTATTGCTTCTCCTTACCTATTCCATGTATCTAACATGAAAACATACGTTCAATTAATGTATTATATCCCCTAATCTTTAGCTACCAAAGTTAAGATTCCTGTGACAAAATAAATAAGAATGAAATACTATTTTTTCAGTAAATAGAAATTATGAATAATTCCTATTATTCATAGAATAGAGTTAAATCTTGTTTTGTTTAATATCAGTCACCATCTAAAAAATGTCCACATATAGTTTCATGCATTTGGATTAGTATTTCATTACAGTTCTTTTTCAAAGTAAGAAAATACTTTCACAAGACAACAGGGCTCTGGATATGAGCACGGGTTTTGTGAGTCAAACATATCATTGATATAATAAAAATTTTGTTTACAATAATAGTAAGGTGTTAAATATTTCTCTCCTTCAATAATTATATTGTCTGTGGGAGAGTATAACAAAACTAAACTTTTCCCGTTTTCTTGCTTACTGGAGTTGGAAATTCCAAACTGTAAGCTTTTACTAGTTTTGGAAGGCCCAATTTTAGTCAAAAGATTAAATAGGAGTTCCTGTAATAAAGCATTTAGATATTTCTGTCAGAAGAGTTCCTAAATCTTTTTAATGTCAGTGCATATCAAACTGATTTTTTTAAAAAATTAAGTCCTAAATAGATTAACACTTTCAGAATTGTCTTGTTATAGAAATTGTGCATCCTGTTCTAGCAGTTTTACATTGTCTTTCATTTATAAATTGCAATCAACATATTGAAGTAAACAAGAATCTAAACTATGCTGTGCTGGAGAAGTTATTGAGTATCCTTATAGTTTATAAGGATAGTTAGGATAATTATTTAATATTAATTAATATTAATTATTTAATAATTAATTGGGATAATTAATTATCAATTATGAAATTATTTACTATGGAATACAGAACTAACAGGATTATCAAGAACATAAATCTTTAATAGAAAGATCATGCAGTTGCCTTCCAGAAAATTTTAATTTAGAATGGATTCGTTGATAGCTTGATACCAAACTCTTCACCTTCCTTTATTTTCTTTTTCTTGGGGAGAGGAGGGGAAAGTTTATCTTTGCTGTGCAACTGAAATGTAAAGGAAGTGACACTTGTAAAGAAGAAAAATGTTTTCAAACAACAGTTTTCAATTTTTGAAGTAATATCATATGATAATATATTCCATTTTCCACTTTTAGTCAAGCAGCTTCATTCTTCAATTGACTGCAAAAGTACTTGGAATATTTTTTGCTGGCTGTATCCAAAGTCTGTTTTCCTTGAACAAAATTTGGAAGGCCTGAATGAATATTGTGCTGTAAATAATTCTTGCCTACAGATTGGCATAAAACCAGTAAACCCATTAAATTTCTCCTTGATATCAGCAACTGTCTCCATCTACTGAAAGTTCTTATTTCTGCTTTAATTGCCTTTTTTTTTGTGTCAGATAAATCAAAAATAAAATGTTGTATCATATGGATCTTAAATGCAAGATTTTAAGGACTAGAATGTGACTTTCAGGCTAAACACAGGAGTCAAAGAACAAATCCCTTGGAAGAGGGGAGTAAGGATCTATCCAAATACTGAATTACAATCTGTAGTCTAAGGAAGTTTTTGCCTGTGGGGTTATTCCTTACTAACATCTTGCCACTAAAGGCAAAGATGGACATGGACTTTTGCAGTCATAATTACACCCATACTTACTGATCAAGGAGCTAAGCTGATTTGCAGACATATAAATCTTGGAGTTATGCCAGATGTAAAGGATTATCCCCTTGGAGTGGGGATTAGGGGAAAGAACTGGTTCAAAGGCTTGCTAGCATGCATTAGAGCAAATCCAGGCTTTCCATCAGGTGTGCCAGGGCTTAATGAGAAATGTCCTAACTGTTGCTGAAGATTTTCCTACGTGTGTCTGTTTGCCTTATGTTGGAATACTCTAATCCGGTCTCATGAAGTGTGTCAACTTTACAAGGGATGCAATCTACTCTTATAGCGCTTCTTAATCCACAGTATCCTCAGTGTCTTCAAATGTGTCTTCTTTCCCTTCACTTAACTGATTTAAGGTTCTCCTCAGTACTGCAGTCCCATTGCTGAGGTTGAATGATTTAATCCTATTTAGGAAAGTCTTAGGTTTTGGTATTAGCTTGCTTCTCAACTTCGATGTGTTTTTTATTATTGTATCACCATAACACTGACTACAGTGTTTATGATAGGGAAGCATGTGGGAATCTCAAGATTGCCAGTTTTGTATATTTCCAGATCTTTGTTCATCACCAGCAGATGTGTGTGCAGTTTGTAGTCCCCTAAATTGTTCAGCCCATTTGAGATTGTCATGAAGTTGAGAAGCATTATGCTTTGATTTACAAACACAATAATTGTCTGTTTCAAGATAGCAGAAACAAATTAAGCAAAGTAGAGAGAAATTGGGGGTTATTTACTTGTCTTTTCCGTCAAAAAAAAAAAAAAGGCTGTGGAAATGCAGTTCATCTGACAATGGGTACTATTATTTTTGTTGACGTATGCAGAATGTCTTCAGTCTGATAATGAATAGATTTAAAATCTCTTGAAGACAGAGGAATTACAGACAGGCATTGCTCACCTCTTCCCCTTCGTATGAGGAAGAGTTATAGTATTTTGTGATTGAATTCTGTTGTCTTTACCAAAGTGCAACAACAGCAAATAGTATAGCTAGAGGAGCTACCTACCTGTTGTCTGTGTGTGTTACAACTAATAAAAGAAAAATAAACTTTTTCTTGCCTATTTCCCCCAATCAATCCAAAGTACATGTACAAGATAATAAAGTATGGAACCTGCCAAAGCCATTTGGACTAAATCCTGAACTTCTGACTCAGAATGTGGTAGATCAAATTATCAAGGCTTATTTGTAGCCAGATAAACATTTTTAACTCCAGCACAGAAATAAATCTTACTGATTCAAATGCTTCTGAAGACTGACTATTATTCTTCAGGTTAGTGAAAATCCCTATTGCTATGATGTGGTGGTTGCTAACATTGAGAAGATATTTCTCATACCAATTATTGAATTGTTCCTTTTATTGAAAATGAGTATATTGATAGGAGATAAAAGAAAGGAGACGGTAGCTTTTTAACTTGTGTAGAACAGAAATTCTTGCAGAAGCAACACCAGGTTAGTATTTGGCTCAGCTCTTTGGATTAGTGAATTCTGAGTAGGAGGTTCTGCCCTGCTATGTCCCTTGTGGGAAAAGCTTCCTGCTCACACAAATATTTTGCTGGCATTTCAGACTTTCTAAAAGAATTACCACAAAACTCATCACTCAAAAATCTGAGTGAAATCCAGTTGTTAATTATTTTTGCATACCATTAATTTTCTCAGTAGAAATGTACTACAAGACAAACATGTTTTAAAATGGGACCAGCCCTACCAATACTTTGAACATGTTATTTTATATTTCAGAATGGCCAAACAACTATTCCATACAGAAGAAACGACAAATGACAGGCTGAATAAACTGTGGTTAAAAATAATAATAACAACAACAACAACAACAATAATAATAATAATAAACACAAATGTCCCACATTTTTAAATACCAGAGCTTATACACTGCATTAGCAACTATGCATTCCTCCTTGCTGGCTTCAGACTTCTCTTTTAAATTAACTTCCTAGAGTGATTTAGTTTCCAGGAGCATTGTTCAATTTGGAAAGCTTCATTTGCAGGGTATTTTTTTTTTTTTAAGCTACTATATAGGTTGCATTTTGAATGTAAATTTTTAATTTCCACAGCTGACTACATGCTGTCAAATAATTTGATCAAAAAACTTCTGGTCCACTCTTATTTTTAATTTATGACTTTCCCGAACTAATGTGTTGGAGGTGGCGTATGTATTTCACCCAAGGCCCCTGGGTCGCTGTGGTGCTGCTGGGTGCAGTAGGCCGGGGCCCCACGGCAGGGCACGGCTGGGCGAAGCAGCCAAGATGGCGGCGTTTCACCTCAGGGACAGCTTGGGGAAGAAAGGAGGGCACAGCGCTGCCCGGCAGCCGGCAGAAAGAAAGGAGGAAAGGAGGAGAAACAGCCCTGCCAGCACCTGGGGGAGAGGAGGAGGAGGGCAGGAGGGGCTGAGCAAAGATCCCCCTGTGGCCCCTGGGCAGGAGGCGGTGCTGGAGCAGAGGAAAGGCGTGAGTGCCCCTTCCACTGAGGGTGGAGGAGTGAGGGTGGAGGAGTGAAGCTGAGCTGGGAAGATGTGGTGGGAAGGTGTTTTAGTTTTTGTCTTTGTTTCACACAATCCAACTCTGTTTTTAATTGGGAGCAAATTAAATTAATCTTCCCCTAGTTGAGTCTGGTTTGTACCTAAATGTAACTGATGAGCAGTCTTCAGGCTTTATCTCAGCCCATGAGGTTTTCCATCTAATTTTCTCCCCCTGTCCTGCTGAGGAGGGAGGAGTGAGAGAGCAGCTGGGTGGGACATCGGCAGCCAGCCCAGGTCAGTCCACCACAGGTGGTCTGAATTTTTTGTCTTCCCTTTGTCAGAATATTAGTAAATGGACATCGGTTTCAAAGCTTTCTGAATTTCTTCTTCTCCCTATTTTATATTTATCTTTGTTATTTAAAGACTGAGAGAGTAGGACAGTCTCTTTCATAGGGAAGTATTCTAACTAGGTACTGGGTTAGCACTTTCCACAGGATTTAGTGCAGCCCACAGCACTTATTCATCCCTCACAGTACTCCTACAGTGAAATTTCTGCTGTGTTTTTCTATTGAAAGGAATTCACATTTTTTTGTGAACGTGCCACATGGGAAGAAGGTTCTTGAATTTCTTTTGCACTTTGAAGGGAGTGTCAAAATAGTCTTGAATAAGGTGAAAGCAGGAAACATAAAAGGCCAGTTAATCAAGTCCTTTATTATTTTTGACATCCAGATCAGATTCAAAACATCATAAAATTTTGGGAAGATTCACTGGACTTTGGATGAGGTCCTGAGTGACAGCCTGAAATGCAGCTGTACAACAGAATGTGTGTGAATTTCACCGGCAGTAAGAAAGCAAAAGCTAGTGAGGAGGAGGAACTTGTCATGAAAAGAGAGCTACCATGGGTGACAGTAGCAGAGGAGTTGACACAGGGCCATAATACAGTCAGGGTTCCAGATTTCCATCATGCTGAAGCTAAGCAGAGAAAGAAAGCAGCTGGACTTTTATGTGTTGCCTTTCTTTCTGAGATTTTACAGGTCATTAGGGGATAATAATACCTTTAAAAGACCTGACCAGTAGGAGATAGGAAAGGCTTGCTTGTTGAAATCTCCTTAATTATTCACTCATGTTGGGTTTATTGAAGAAGGAAGTGGAGGGAGTTTTCAGGTAGCTGACCTCTTCTTGGAGAATGGCTTGTGTTCCACAGGGGAATGCACAAAGAATTATCCCAGAAGTAGTGAAAATGAATATATAAGGATTAAAATAAATCTCTGCAGTATATGGAAAACTGAATACCTCATGCACTTATTTTTCACAGCCCACTACCATTCTTAAACCTTATTGTATATTTTGCTGTGATTTTTTTTTTTTTTTTTGTGAGATACACAGTCAGGTAAAATTACAGAAATAACATTAGAAATGATCTCTTTGAGATCATCTACCTACAGATTTCTTGTAGGTTAAAAGGGTATATCAGTTCAAACAGTGAAGCTTGGTCTGATTATTGCACTCGGTGGCTCCTTCCAATTACTATTTCTTATAACTACTAAGAAAAATCAGCTCCTCAGTTTTCTGCTCTGCAGCCATAGAGGAATTCACGTTGTTCCACTGCTTTGCTTTGTTCTTCATACAATTTTATACAGGTATAATTTTACATTACCTTGGGATTAAATTCTCTCTACATCCTACATCTTAATAAAGAATTTTGTTTTAAAAGACTTCAGCAGATTTTTCTCTTCCTTTAGATGGCAGTCACCAAGGCATGTGTTTTTGTTTGCTTGTATTCTTCTGTGCATCACCTACTTTTTTCCCCACACAAGTCAAGTATAGATTTCGTAGATACATACATGACAGTCAGTAGGACTGATCATGTGTGACATGCCTGTATTTCCCCTGAGTTACCATTAATGTGGCAGTATTTTTAGCTCATCTTAGGTGGTCTACGAAGACTGTAGTTTAACAGCCCTTCAGCTGTTAACATAATTATTTTATGCATCAATTCAGTAACTGTCCAGCATATCTTCTCCATAAAACCTAGGCTTGCTCTTCATGAGATTATCTGAGAATAGATAACATATATTAACTCTGCAGTATAGATTCTGTGAAGTCTCAAGACATTAAGGTGTGTGTGTTTGTGGAGGTTAAAGATCTAGAAAGAAGTGTGACTAGATTCTGACATAAGGATCTGGATCACAATGAACAACAAGAAGTGAAGAGGAGATAGGATGCTGAAATCTGTGAAGAACTGTTAACGTAATAAGATGATCTCATTCAGGACAGCTTTAAGAGAGTCAGATCATGGGCCTTGTGTGCTATGAAAGTTTAAGTAGGAAGAAGAAAAGCAACGAGAGACTGTGAGGACATGATCAATAAATATGACTAACACCTTGTCTCTGCCTCCCCACTATGAGATTTTGATATAGAGAAGGATCTTGACATTTAAAAGTCTGGGATTAAATGTTACAGACCGCATTTTCAAAACAAATTTCACATTAAATTAGGATTTCGTTAAGTCCCTCCATAAACAATATAATGTAAGAGAAGTCACCGAGCCTAATTTTGCTTTGGTTAGAAATGAAAAATATGTCCAAAAAAAAAAAAAAAAGATTTTTTTTTTTGTTTCCCACAGAATAAAAATCATCAAACTTCAGTTAACTTAAAATATTCATACCCTTTTTGTTTATTCTATGTTTATGATTTTGCCTTTTAATATAGCATTTGGTTTATGAATAATTTTCTTTCTGGAATTTGTTTTTTTTTAATTTTATTTTTTATCTTCTTTGTATCCTCTCTTTTTCCTCTTACCAGCTTACTTTAACTCCAGATAAAAGAACAACTTTAAAATTTTGGAATGTACAAGGGAAGAGTGGCAGGCTTACTTTGACATGAAAACCTAACAAAATACTCAATTTCTGTGAAAAACAAGTGTACACATATTTTTCAGAAATGCATTAAGCAAGTAACGTATCTGCATATTTAAGTCTGTTCTCTAGGAAGTCTGGACTTTGGCTTTACAGAGTTTTCAATATATAGGTTAGGCATTCAGGCACTCTAGACAATGAATATGCGTCCATTTACAAGCATGTTGTAGAAAGACTAATTGTTTTTACTTTACATCTAAAATGGCAGTGGTAGTTGTGTGGCTCATAGATGACTGTCACAAAATGAACTTCAGGTCTTTCTGATGTTTGTGGGAGTTTACCATTGACTGCAGTACAACAAGAAGGTTGTTCACATCTGATACTATAGTAATTGTAACTTATTTTTGTCTGACATTGTCAAAGAGTCCTTGGAAGTCTTGTTCCAGTTGATTTCATATACACAATTTGAGATGTTGTTGTGGTAATTAATAATGAAAATATTGCTGATCAAGCATTGCACCTATACTGGGAATTCTGTTGGCTCTTTTGTGTGTTCTATGACTTATATCTAATATGAAGCATAGTGAATAACCTTGAAGGTGATAATCAGCACTGTGAAAATAAAATTGTCTTTTCGGAGTATCAGATATACAAAGCTTTGTCTATAAGAGCTAGATGTGATGCTAGATCTGAATAAAAACTTACTTTGAAATTATTGGAAGGCTTTCCAGTGCTTATCAAGGAGAATATTTATATTCAAACAAAATATTTCTTTATGTCTCACTTAAGGGTTTATGTTGATACTGTTGATCTTATTAAGAAAATAATGAGGAAAATAAGGTTGAATGCATTATCAATATTCTACCCAAACATCTCATATTCCCAAGTCACTAAACTACCTGTTTTAGTTTCTGCAAGTGAGGCAGGGCTCCTACAGATAAAAATAGTATGCAATCAAAGAGTTAAAAGAGGACATCAGAAAAACAGAGATGATAAAATTCCAACAACATTGGCATTTTCAGACTACTCTCTACTTTACTTTTTTTTTTTTTTTTTTTTTCTGTGCTTGTGTAGATCTGGCAAAAGTTGTATGGTTTTCCAAAGACAGCAGTCACATCCTCTAAGAATGTGGTGAAAATTGTATGCAACTTCTACATGTTGTTTGAAAATACCATGTTATACTCTGTGCAGATAGTGCTGTAAAACCTGTATAGAAGTTAAGGTTACCTGTTGAAATTTTAATCTATTTACTCCTCTAGAAACAGTGATCAATAAGCAATTTTAATACTTATTTTTGGTTGTACTACTGATTTCCATTGGGTGGAATGTCAGAACTGCTCCATACATATGTAACTATGTTGCCCTCTTGTGACCAGCTCTGAAAAATGAGAAGCCACAGACCGCTTCAAGGACAGAACTTGATTCAAAATAATAATAAAATAAATTACTGATAGACTTACATCACTTGTGCATTTCTTTTATATTAAACAGAGCAAAATATTTCATTCTTTCTAAACATGATCTTAAATACCCATCGTATGTATGCTATTTCTATACCTTCTTGATTCTCAGTGTCCTTAGGTACCCTACTAATTTAAAAACAATTTTTGCAACTGTGTATGAGCATTTTATGTGTTGACTATGATGTCAGGAGATTAATATTCTTCTATTAGATGTATATGTGTATAAGCTATCAAGTATCAAGTCACTCTGGTTTTTGTTCTCTATCTCATATGGTTCAGATACTGGTAGTTCCAAATAGGCAAAACTGTAGTGAAGATAATCTGTCACATATTTTAGATGTAAATCTGATTAGTTTTATTTGTTTGTTTTCTTCATATGTGCCAGTCATTTTCAAACTGTTTCTATTTCTTCTAATACATATGTTGTTTGTGTGGTTTCAGCTAGTAACTCTTAAAAACGATTTTCGCCTATGAAGGGGTTTAAAAATAGCTTTGATTACCACCAACTATAGTTGATAAGTTAAATGTCATTTATGACAGTAAACCAGACCCTGAAAATGGAGAAACAGAACAAATAATGGTAAATTAGGAATAATGAATACTCAATTAATTATGAACATCCTCTGAAATCAGGCACATCTTCAGAAATCCCGGATGTTTTTACATGTTAAGCAGAAGTCAGAAGCAGCATTGTTAATTTCTAACCTTCTATAGCATTTTTCAGTGCTACAGACAAACACGACTACATCTTGTTAGAGTGTCTTGCTGTGATTCAGAGCTTCCATGAGATGGTAGACTCTTGTCTTACTGTGTGTTATGATATGAAGTGGTCCTAACTCATTTATTTAAAATATTTCACTCACATCTAATGTGACCAGTCTAAGACAACCGAATTGGGAATGTAGGACAAAGATGCATATGTGCATGAACACCCACATATACAGTGTTTTGGATGCTATTCACTTTGCAAAAAAAAACCAACACCTTGTTATTCAATACAGAAGATACTGGAAATTAAACATATTTTTCCTTTTTAGTCAAAAATTTAGGGGATGAAGCCACCTAGAAGGCTGAAACATTCTAGCACACTATTCTTTTCTTAGATTCCCTTACAGTGTTCCTTATTTATCTTAGCAAATTAAGACCTGAGAGTTAATTTACTTAAATCAGGGATTAATTCTCATTAGACTGGAATCGTTGAAGCCATGTTAGGTTACTTTTTAATTACATTTTTGTTGCAGTTTTTATGCAGAGGGTACGTGTGCTTCAGAAGCAGAAAATTCTTCTTCACTGGACTTTGGATCCTCTCCTTAAATCACAAAGATGTACATAGACTAGAGAGCTTGCATATCACCATCTTAATAGTTGAGGGAAAGACAATAAGCAAGCTTTTTTTCTTTTTTCTTTCTATATAAATCTAGATGCAATAATTTCTCAAGGGAAAAAAAATCTGAATTTAGCACAGATATTGAGTATCTTATAGCTGCTTGATGCTGCTTTTCCAGTCCAGGATAGAGGTATTTTTCAGTTGTAGAAGGAACATCAGCTGATGTACAGATAATGTTGTCATTTTTACCTGCAGTTGCGCCCAGCAACATCAGTGTTCAGTGGACAGAGTATTTCAGTTCCAGCAGCTGAACTACCCTCTATGTGTGAGGATGACTTAGCCAGGACAGGAGAGGACATCCCTTGACTTAAGGTGGCCTTCAGGAGCATGCTGAGCACAGTAAAAGGGTACACCCATCACTGTCAGCTCCTCCCTCACTCCTTGACAGAGACTATTATAGAATCTTTAAGGCTTTTGTTTTTATGTGAGTTTGTCTGCATATTGCTGTGTATGCAGTGGGTTGAAAGGAACTGCTTTGCAAAGGCAAAGCCCTTGGCCTACTGCTTCTTCATGATTTACCATTATATCTATGGAAACGGTACCTTTGAAAGCATAAATGTTTTGATTTAAACATCTTATTACAGTGTTCCAAGAACATTTGAAGCTAGCACTTTTGACAGGTAATCCTAGCTCAGTCCTCTGAAGATCCTCCTGTCCTGACTGCTGTAGGATTTTGCACAGGCAGGTTACTTAGGAGAAAATTTGGAGCTCCAGTAATGCAAAAATGCTAAAAAGGTAGACATCTTTGAAATGGAGGGCAGAAACTAAATGGCAGAAAGTGTTCTCTTTGTGTACCTATATGGATTCAGTTACAGCACAAAGTTGTCTGATCTTACTGAGTAACAAGTAGGACATTAAACATTATGGTAACATGTAGAAAAAATACTTTTTGTGGTTATTTCAATAACTATCCTTCTGATTTATTGATTTGTTTGTTTATTTTGGTATGCTTCGTTGGTTGGTGTGTTTTTTTTATTTTTTTTTATTTTTTTTTTTTTTTTTTAGTAAAACAGCCTCATCTTATCCAGTGGTTAGCACCACTGTTACAGGCATTCATGTGTTTCAGATTCACCAGAGTTTCACAGAGATCTTTAGCTGTTAGAGTGGAGAGTATGCTACCTGCAACTTAGAAAGACTAATAAAGGCTAGATAAACTTACCAGCTTTTACAGCCTGAAGAAGTCCCCTTTTAAGAACTTTATTCTACCTCAGGAGTAATACATTTTTTTTCTATAGTTACTCATGCTTTAAGTGTTGAAACCAAATCATGCTGAGAGAATGTGAGCCATTGATACTATTTATATCAAATATGGCTACTCATGGTGCCTCTTAATTGGCTTTTATGTGAGCTAGAGATAGTTTGCAATAATTAAGCTGGAGGTAGAAGTTAGCGTAGGACTTAATGATCTCCAAACAGCTATTTCCGGTCTCAGATATGGAGAGTGATATCATGACTAGAACCTTGAAAAATAAATCGTTATTAAGGATATATAGAGTGCTCAGATTGGAAAAAAAATGTATCCATTAGAAAATTATAGAGGTTGCTTTATATTCATTAGCGTCCCCTAATGCTTGACTAGGAGGTTTTTGTTAATGAAACAGTCACTTTTGTCCATATGATACATAATCCTCACACATGGATAATCCAGCTTGATTATAAAATATTAGTTTTATTCTTACAGGAAGAACAAAACATAAGAAATATTTTCACCTCCAAAAATTAAAATGCTGTATTTGAACTCTGACCACTGTTATGAAGGCAGTGTTAACTTTCACAACTCAATTAACATCTTCGGAGATGTTAACCCATAATGAAAATTACAGATTGAAAAGAGTATATTAATCCTTATCTAATTAATTCAGTTGGGATCAATTTTCTTTTCCTTGATCAAAGCTTTTTGTTCTTTTTTTTAATCAAATAATTTTATGTTCAGGTTTATAGAAACAATATTTTTAGAAACATCATAATAGCCTTCTTACAAAATGGGTAAGTCAGGGCACAGGTATTTTTGATGACGTGCCTAGAGGAAAGAGTTACATTAGCTCATTACATTAAAAAAAAAGTTTTTACTCAATTGTAACTTGTGAGTTTAACTTCACAGAAGTGAAGGCATACATGTAGTAATATAGATATATAAATAATAACAAGAATGCTGTATTACAGAAATCTAAGCAAATTAAAGATGTTGGGGGTTGGCAGGATGGAGGTGTTAAAACTGGGATGCATGTGAAGGAAAAGTGAAGTGATCCATGTGAAGGAAAAGCAGGTTAGCAAAATGGAATATATGATGTAAATGAATATGTCAGAAAAAATATTTTTATTTGTTTTGGTCGTAAAGAAAATAGTGTACAACTGTATAAATGCAGATGAAGGTAAAAAAGGCATTTCAGTGATGGCTTTTGAAGTCATTGGTGACCCAGATTTCAGATCATAGTGCACATGATTTAAAGCTCAGGCCTTTCTCCAGCACACTCCTCTCAATAAATATACATTAGATTCATGTACAAGGAATGTTTTGCTAAGGGCAGATGCAAGAGTTATCTAAAGACAGATGCTGTGAAACCTGCAGGGCAGTGTAATGTGGGGCAAGAGTTCACGTTTTCCATCCCTTTAGAAAGCTTTGTATGCTCTCTCAGGGAATCTGTATTTGTGCTCTGTAGCAGCATAAAATCTATATCTGAACTCCAACTGTTATATAAAATCACATATATTGTCTACATCAATATATGTTTTAGTCCTTCCAATATTATTTAGAAGTTATTATTATCAAGATGCAGTTTATTTAGAGAACATTTTCTGTGAGAGTTCAAAGTAGATGGCGCAATTCTGTTGGGACAAGAGAATTGCTTATATTCTTACAGATGGTTAATTTGTCCCCTGGTTGCATATTTGGGACTGAACAATGTGCGTTGTTTTATATCCTGTTTGACTTTGAGAAGTTGAGATATGACACTTTTCTGATATGCAGGGTAGCTGTTTGACTTGTATAAAACGTGCCAAGCAGTAGAGTTTGAAATATGTATGAGACCTTGGAAAAATAAACTAATAACATTTGTTTGCCTGCAGAATGTAATTGTTGTCTGTGTGGTATGGCTGGAGAGTGAGAAGCAAAGATAGTTGCATGCCACTTTTCTGCACTCAAAATGTCACGGTTTCCTGTGGACTAACTTGTCCTTCAGCTACAACTTACTGCTAGTTTTTAAGCACTTCCTGATTGACTCCAAATTACCCAAGTAGATTTTGCTCTGGAATCCCTTCCTAATCATATAATAAGGAAGATGTTAAGTGGGTGATCTGAGCTTTATACTGTGTGAGAGATTTCTCTCAACACCTGACCTACAATAGGTATGCAGAGCCTTTAATCAAATTAACTGTCAGAGAAACTTAATGCTCATTATTATACCTATCTTATTGGTGGTAATGTTAATGGAAAAAGGAAGCTAATATAATATCATACAAAATTCAGAACCAGAAAATGGGGTAGAATTTAAGACTATTCTGATCCATGTTAAATTCTAGACTGCTAAAATAAAACTTATTTAGGCTTTGAGAATACATATATAACTACAACCTAGAGACTAAATTCTTTTGTCCTTGTTCAAGCAAATCCTGCCCTTAGACTAAACTGGAAATTTAGATTGAGTGAAGACCGCAGAATTGAGCCCTAAAGGAATATGATTACTGCAATAAAGACACAGGAGAGTTGGAGTAAAAATAATGCTAGCAACATGTAACAACAGAACAATATTACTTAGGGAAACATTAGAATTGGATGAGTTAATTAGAAACAGGACTTTGATCTAATGCTTCTGACAGTATTTATGTTCAGCGTAACCTATAATTTGTATTACCTCAACTCTGTCATATACTTCTTCTATTTTATAAGTAGTGTTTGTCTATCTTTTACTGCTCATGAAAGAATGTTTTGCACTGTCAACAGATTTGCTTGCTGTTAATAAAAGATTATAACTAAAAATATAATGATATGTCAAACAGAACTAACCCTCCAGAGAAGCTAGGCAGATGGAAATAGTGCTGTGAAACTGAATGCATTGTAATTCAAATCATTTGCTTTTCTGCAACAAATTATCTATTAAGTCCCACCCATAACATACTAATGATGAAGCAGAACTAGAACAAACTTATGGATTGATTTTGCTATCGTTTAAATTGATATGAAACCTATGTAACAGCATTTGACATCAACAGAGTTATTTCAGATTTACAATGACATAAATTAGGGCTCAATAAGCAGAAAATTAGTAAAGCTAAGTGCTTTAAATACATTTTAAGCTCAATGAAATGTCTGTTATTTCACTGATGAACTCTATCCAGTTCCAGTTTAAAATCTGCTAGCTCTTACAAAAACGCATGCATTAAGACTGCTTTGAAAACAGATCTATATTCATTGAAGAGACATTTTTAATTTCCTCTTTTTAATGCATATTTTCACTATTCAGGTTATCTGAATCTCTTTTGCATAGTTTATTCTCAAGAAAATATCTGACGGTTAAAATACAGGAAATATTTTTACTCTGACAATTTTTATTTTTTTTAAGTAGTATAATTATGTGTGTAGGTTGATTTGACAACAAGCAGGACTGTACATTTTTCAGTAGTAATCTGAAATGAATTCTTCCATGTGAAAGCCACATAAGCACGTTCCTATTATTTATTCACAAAATTAAAAAATCAATCATGTTAAGTGTGATGTCTGCGTTAATAAGAGAGGCTAACTGCATTTTCATTTGTGCCTTTCCTAACATAAGAAAACTTCATAAAGGAAGGCTACATATTTTCATGGAAACATAATTCCACCTTTCTTTCCAAAGTGATTTATTAACATGGTCTTCAATGTTCATGCAGAATTCTAGTGAATAAGTCTCAGGGAATTACATTCCACACAATTTTGTTCAAGAGGTCATCATCAAAAGATCTCATCTTTTATTATTTGATATGTCCATTCCTTCTGACATTTTGCTGAATGTTGCAAAGCAAAACATAAATATTTTTCAAATCAGCCTTTGTTTCTTTTTCTTCTGGAAACTTTTAGTTCTGTCTTCACATTTCCTGCTCTCCTTCTCTTTCTCTCAAAATCATTTAATGACATTTTTAATTGGATTCTGATACTTTCCTCATTAATTCCAGGTAGCTGTAACTACAAGACATTATGGGAAAATACAAACGCTTATGACATTGCCAAGAGGTGAAGCCTATCCAAAAGCAATGCTTGTATGGGGCATGGACTACATTGGCCCATGGTTAGTATTCCTCCAGTAAGTAGAGGAAATAAATAAATACAAATAATAATAATAATAAAAGAAAGTAGCAGGGATGAACTTTGTTAAATAAATGTTAGCATCTTTACTTTCCTGTAATATAGCAGGGGTGGGAGGCCAGAGGGCAATAGTAATCCAAATAAGAGCTGCTAGTTGGCCTTAGATATGAGGAAACTCGCAGAGATTATGCTGGGACTACATTGGATAGCAGGGCTGTTTGTGGTTTATGTTGACACTCTATTTGAAGAAAAAAAATAAAATAATAATAATAAAAAAAACAGTAATAATTGAAAAAGCAGCCCCTTTGTGGAGGGGAGGTTGCATTACCTGATGTGAAACTGCCCTGGGCTGCCAACCAGAGCATGGAGATGTTGAGGTGGTCTAAACTGGGCTGGACCTGCTGGGGTCAGTTTTTTTGCCTAGCGTTTTGTTTTAAGAAATGGATTAATGCTATCTGATATAAATCAGAAAAAAAAATATATTAGCTATTGCTATCCCCCTTTTACATTTATTCTGCTTAACAAATGGAAAGGGATTATATGTTATGGAGTGGTGTGGTTATGCTCTTGTGGCTGCTCTGTCCAAATTTTCCTGTGAGAGACATTCTGGAAGAGTTTCAGTTAGTATAGTTTTCCTAATTAGGAATGCATCCAACCTGCTGGATCTTAACCTACCAGCAGTCTACAGAAAAGGACTTTTAAGAAAATTTACGTCCCCCAGTGATCTACTAAGGTGAAAATCCATGTCTACAAATAAAGACTGAAACCTTAAATGGCCCCTATGTTATTCCAGTATGCAGTCAGTATGTAATCAAAATAAGATTAAATCTTTGTTTACTGCTGAGTGAAATTAGAGCTGGATAAGAGCTTTTCTGATAAACTAGAGATAGTTTTTCTTCCTCTGTAAAGTGATAAAGAGAACTTGGCTTTTTTAATTAAAGATCCTAAGGTGAGAGACAAAGCTGGCGATACATTGCTTTGGACTAATTAGTTGGTTTATTTATTTAAGGGCTTTATTTATTTTTAATATTTTGTAATAAATCTTACTAGAATATTCAGTTATGTTTTATTAGCAGAAAACATCAAATAACTTTAAATATTTTCTCTGTTTTGCAACTATTGACATACAAAAATAAATACCCTTATTTTGTTGTTAAAAAAAATGCATACCATTTATTCACAGCTTTGATTCACCTTCACTGAGCAAGCAACTGCTGCTTTTTAAGGCAGCTCCCAGGCATTTATTATTGCCCCTTTTCCAGATGTTACTGTTCTACTGCAGAGTCAGCAGAATGGAGTACGTGGGGGTGCTTCAGCTGTTCCAGTTTAGCTCAGCAAATTAGCTTTAATTTTTGATTAAATGACTTGGGCCAAAAGTCTGGGCTGAGAATAGAAATTGCTTCAGGGTTAGTGTATGCTGAGTTCTTCTGTAAGATGATTTTTTTTTTTTACAGAGATTCAGCATTGTCTTAAACTACTGCAAATATTATCAGATCTCATCTGTAAAAGATCTTACACTTTAGTGACCAGAGTTTCTGTCAAAATTAACTCAATCAGTTTGGACTTACCTGCTTTAGTTTTGCAAAATGACTTGACTTTATTAGGCAGAATTGAAAAAGTGTGATTGAAGGATGTTCTTCTTTGCAAGTTGACACAACTGTTTTTGGGCTTCAGCTGTGACCTGCTGCAAAGAAATCTGTAAAACAATTTTCTAAGAGGGTTGTCATCTTTTATGTGCCTACGTTTTCTGTTGGTACTGCTGTGTACTGAGTTTCCTTTACTCATCTGTTCTATCTCCTGGAAATGTGGTTATCTTACCATGCTTCAGATAACAAATTCAACTGAAAGAATGTTAACATTTTTTTACAGATCGCTAGAAAATTATCAGGCATTTTTGAAGCATGGGTATCAGTTCCTCATCACTGCTTGGAATTTTAATAGCATAAGAAAGTAATTTACAGGTAGCATTAGAAGTATACAAACGATACTTTACAAATTTTTATGCACAGAATAGAAATATTGTACTTCTTTGAAAACATGGGTACATATTAATGCAGTGGCTATTTAAGTTGAGTAGTTACAAATGTTTAGTGTAACAACCAAACAGAGAAAATTAGAGCAATCCCAAGGTGATCTGTTCGGAACTTAATAGGGTATGGCAGATCTTACGGCCCATAGCAGAGAGTGTAAACCAGCAATAAATACACATTGTGAAAAAGCTCATAGGTGTTTCCAGATGGTGTGATTATGGTGGGGCTGGAAGTTCTGCTTAATTGTCTGTGTAGGTACTTAGAGTTAAGAGGAAAATCTTGCTGTTAGTGATATAGGTCACTCCTAGAAATTTATCAGGTTTTTCCTCCCTAAATTGCTTGGGTTTAATTGTGACTTAAATACATCCCCTTGTTTACAAAATAATCTGCTATGAAGTATATTTATTTATTTATTGTTATACTAATACTAAGTTTACTAACATATTCTTTTCTAATGCACATAAATTGTGGTGTATTATTTTTAAATCTTTAGTTTATAATAAATTATTTAATAGTAAAATGACAAATGTGTACTTGAAGTTTTGTAGGAGTATTTCTGCAAACACCAGAAGTCAAGGGAAAGGAGGTATTCCAAAACTTCTACTCTCTGTACCAAACTAAATTAACTCATATATTATTTGTGGGCATTTTTGACTACAGTAGATGCCCATCCAATAAGTGGTAAATGAAGGTTATTTTATGTAAGATAATAATTTTAAATATGCTGAAAAAATATTTTTATATGTTTAATTTGTTGAAAATTTCAACATCATTTCACAATTTTCCTTATTTGTGTACCTACTACCAAATACAACTCTAAGAAATGCTCATTTTTTAACACTTTGAAAGAAAATTTAATAATCATTGGGCTCTTGGTTGATTTATGTAGGAAAAAAAAAAGGGGGCGAGGGGGTGAGGGGTGTCAAGGGATACTCAAAAAACTTTCTTGATGTGTAATTTTGTATGATCCTTAAAAAAAAATCTGAAAATATTAATAGATTCATTAATTACAGTATCCCAAACTACAGGTAGCACTGAATCATTTTTAGCTTTCTACTTGATCACTGTGTACATCACTAAGATTTGAATCTGTAAAGCAACTCCTACTCCAGCTAGTATTACCTTATGATTGTAACTGCCCATCCCCAAGACATGATTCTTAAAGTCTGTGGTGATGGGGAAGCTGTACTGATAACCTTCACTTTCTCCTGTGATTTACTTTTAAGCCAAGGATTTAACAATAATTTTCCATTAGGTCTGTGAAACTGACTTACAGTAAGTCTGTGAACAGTTAAAACTCTTTTTTTTTTTTTTTTAATGCTGTTCCAAGACAATGTTCAGTTAGTCTTGCAAGCATGGGTAGCTTCTTTAAAGCCTATTAGCTTGCTGTTCATGTAGCAACAAGTACTGGAAATGTTCTGTAATATCTTGGTTTGTGACTTGCAGACAAATAGCAGGTGAGATAGCTGTCTCAGGCTCTCCCCCTTTTACACTGAATCTTCTGATCCTTCTGCATTGAATGTAATTTTCTTCTCAGCTCAATTTTTAGTCTCCATTTGCAGATAAATTGAGTGCCACTCCTGTAAGGGTTAAAGCTGTTCCTATACCTTTGGCTGTGTTGCAAGTTACCAGCCATGTTTTGCCAAATTAAAGAATTTATCCTACTCTGAACACATTTTTTTTAAAAGCTTTTATATTAACACAAAGAGTAAAAACTGTTTTGTAGAAAGTTAAGCTGATATTTGCTTGATGCTGAAGCTTGGTGATATTTTCTGGTTTATAATGATCGTTGGCCAAATTCTCCAACCTACAGTTTCACCCCAGCACATTTTCTTTGTCTTGTTTTTTGAATCCTTTCTCGAGGAAAATCCTGGTTTCTTACTGTCCCACTGTTCTGACCTGGGAGGTGGTGAGATGAGAGATGGTGCATGGCTTTCTGGATCTTGGTAAGAAAGGCCTGACAGCAAACAGCTTAAGAAAGAAGCTTTTTTAATAGAATAAAAAAGAGGAATATAGATATCAAGTAAATCATACACCCCTTCAGATACTGGGCACCCTGTGTTTGTGCAGCATGAAACAGACCACAGATGGGTTTTGTTATAAATTACTCTTAGTCAGAGAGAATTTGAATTAAGTCAATTAGTTTATTGAGTAAGCGATCAGCAAGCAAAACAGCGCTGGGCGGCTGGGGAGCTCATGCTCCTCCAAACGGCGCGCAACTTCCCCCTTTTGCAGTCCCCTTTTATCATCAGGCTCTTCCGGGGGTTACGTGGCTTTCTTCTACGCGGCTGCATCAATTGTTGCTAGGGAGTCGTCTCTGTCCCTCTGGTGGTCGCACAGATGAAGGCAGTAGTAGTAGTTTTCCTCATTTCTCTCTCTCATCTCTATTTGGTTATGTTAGTCCTCAAGACAGGGAAGTAGGTTATCGGTTTAGCAATCTACTATTTATACAATGTTCCCTTAGCCATGTATCCGAGACATCCTGTTTCTGGGGGATGTCTCAGCATTTCAACCACTGTTTGAGCAACTCCCTTTGTTCCCTTCTTAATGTAGCAAAATAATGAACAAACATTCTTATTGTCAATCACAATCCCTCCTTTTTCTTTTAGTTGCTTATTTTGTTCATTAATTCTATGTATGCCTGGTGGCTGAGCATTAAAGTTTCTGCGTCCTCGTCTGTATTTACAGGCTCATATTTAGCACGGATAAGCATCAAATGCGCTGCCTCTAAACGGCTTTTTACAATTGCGATTACCTTATTAAAAATACATGGTCCAAAGGATTAACCCTAACACTAACATCAGTAGAGGTCCTGCTATTGTTGATAGTAAGGTTGTAAGCCAAGGTGAATAATTAAACCAAGATTCTTACCAATTCTGTCTGGCTTAATTTTCTCTTTTTCTCTTTTCCAGTCCTTCCCTAAGTTTTGCCATTGTATCTCTTACTACTCCAGTGTGGTCTGCATATACACAACACTCTTCCTTTAAGGCTGCACACAGTCCGCGTTGTTGTAAAAATACCAGATCTATCCCTCTGTGATTTTGTAAGACAACCTCCGATAATGACCTTACAGACTTTTCTAAGGCAGTAATGGATCGTTCAATCCGAGTTAGATTCGTCATCTACAGCCACACATAGGGAGGTAAACTCCTGGCTTTGTCTAACCAAAGAGGCAACTCTAGTACCCACCCCGGTACCTCCCAAAATTATCAACGTAGCCAGGGTCACAGCCGTAACTGGTTCTCTTTTTTTTTAAGTGATAATCCGCTACCGTGTGTTGTGTATACACATATTCCTCAGAATGGTACAGAATTCTTGGTACAATTATTACCTGTACACAGAAATCTTTAGATATGTTAAAAAGCTTGAGTGATAAGCAAGGAGTAACACCCATCGACGAACAGACCCATCTAGTGTTATTCGCTGGTATTAACCATTCCCCTTTGTCTAATTGTGTAACATTTTCTATAATACTACATAGATGGAGCTTCTTACTAGGGACCATACCTACACACCTGCCATTCCCGGTTACTTGTGTCAACGTTATTCCTATGTCCCTTCCCCAATTGCATTGTGGGGGGTCAGTTTCGTTCGAACGGGTGGTCTCTCCCAGATCCCCAATAGCATCGTAATATGGGGGCCTTATATCAAGGCATAACCAGCAAGGTCTAGGCACGTCTGGGTTTGTTTGGTTCAACAATTGATAACTAGCATTCATGATTCTCCACGTTATTTCCGGTCATCCCCTCATTTCCTGCCTCGTACTCCGAATCCGTAGATTTACTAGCAGTCTCCAGTGGTTCAGGGTTATTAGGCGTTAATATTCTAAAAGCTTGTGTAGGCCGAATCCCCAAAACATTCCCCGACAACTCCTGATTAGGTCCCACCCGTTGGGGACTTTTAGTCTCTTCCTTTTTTATATAAACTATGCCTCCCCTGTCAGCTCCAATTTCGTAAAATCTGATTCCCCACTGTTGTCCTAGAACCCATCTTTGATTGTCTGGTTGAGTTACATTGATATACAAAAAGCTACAATTTCCTGAGTAGCCTGGGTTAGCCCTTCTACCTAATTGCAAAGTATGCCCGCCATTATTCAGGCGTTTACATCCTGACAGCCCATATCCTACCCTTAGATCTCCACCAGTCTCCCAATCTGTGGCAATAGTCTCACATCCCCAGTGAGCACAATAGTATTGATTTGGGTAATTACAGTATGTTTTTTTCCGGGGTTAGAGCTTGGGCATAAATAAAAACTCGATCGATTAGAACACATGCTTGTCCCGTCGTGGCCCCACGTCACCAGATCACATAGTGAGACATTGAAGCTAGGGCCTCCAGTAGTGGTTATCTGCTGAATAACGTGGTGATCTTCCCATCTAATCAGGCTCCATTTAAAGGGTTTGTGAGGGTGCTCAGACCCAGAGACAGGGGAGACTATCGCACCCATTACTATGTATCGCAAAAAGTGGCTAGGGCCCATCTTTCGGAGTTCTTTACCTGACCATGTAATTCCCCACTGTTTCACTCTCTGCCTTGCTTGTCAGTTCAGTTGCAGCGAACTACAAGGTGCAGGTTCTTCTCGGCAGCAGTGGTGTTCTTCAGGGGATTTTTCCCTGTAACCGCAACCTTTCTCCGATCAAGGTCCCCACTCCCTCTTTTTACGATACATAGACAGTCAAATTATACTTATTGGGTTCGTTTCAACATGAGCTTTAAGTCATCAGGGCCTGCGACCACTTTCCATTCGCTTTTCTGGATCAGTCCTTTCACACGACTGGCATGCGTCCACCCCCTCTCAGCCGTCCGGATAACCGTCTCTGTAGTAAGTAAAACAACATAGGGGCCTTCCCATTGTGGCGTTAAAGACGTTTCCTTCCATGTTTTAATTAGAACCCTGTCATAATCTTGCAGAATTCGTTCTAATGCTTGTCCAAATAAATTGGGGGATTCGGTAAACCCCTGGGGAAGTACTGTCCACCGCAATTGTTGTTTTCGGTGGGTATCCGGATCTTCCCATTCGAAAGCAAAATAGTCTCTGCTCGTTTCTTCCAAGGGGCACGCCCAAAACGCATCCTTCAAGTCTATCACACTATACCATCGATCGTCTGGATGTAAATGACTTAGCAGGGTATGGGGGTTGGCTACCACTGGAAATCTAGTTACTGTTCTCTTATTAATTTCTCTTAAATCATGAACCAATTGATATTTACCATCTTTTTTTCTTCACTGGCAAAATCGGAGTATTAAAGGGGGACATACAGGGTTCTAACAACCCCTGCTGTAGCAATCTTTCGATCTCAGGTTTTAACCCTCGTCTGCCTTCCTCAGACAGGGGGTATTGTTTAATTCGTATTGGCACACCTGGGTTGGTTATAGTTACCTTGAAAGGTGTAATATCTAATCTCCCTACACTTTCTGGGGTATACCAAACTTCCAGATTTATATCTTGCTCATCCTCTACTCTCAGAGGGCACAATTTAACCTTCAATTCCTTATCTACTACTTCCAGACTTATACCTAATTCTATTATCAAGTCCCTACCTAGCAAATTATAATCTGCCTCAGGTACTAAAAGTAAAGACCCTATTCCCAGTTTCGAATGTGATTCAATTAGCACTTCTTTTATAACGGGGACCCCAAACGGTTCCCCTTTGCTCCAATTACCTGTACCTTCTCCTTCGATATTTTACACCCCCGAGGCAGAACTTGGACCGTAGATTTTTCAGCACCTGTATCTATAAGAAACTCCACCTCCTCTCGCTGAGGACCTACTTTTAATTTTGTCAAGGCTCAGTCTTTTTCTGGGTCCCCAGCAAATAGAGCCCCTGACACCCCTAATCTTCCTTAAACATCCTTTCGTCTTGCATCCTCTGTCGGCATTCCCTTTTCATGTGACCCTTCTTATTACAATAAAAACAGGTCATATCCCTCAGTCTTCGGTCAGTTGGTCTGTCTTCTCCCACCGGCCGCCGATGACCCCTTCCAGACCCCTTTTTATACTCAATTCTCTTCTGTCCTTCCCTGACCGCTGCCACCATCATTCGCACCTGCTTTCTCTCCTTCTCATCTTCCCTTCTAACAAACACCTATTGCGCTTCTCTTAACAATTCATCCAAACCCCGATCCTGCCAATCTTCTATCTTCTCTAATTTCTTCCTAATATCCATCCAGGATTTCGCTACGAATTGAGTTTTCAGCAGGGCCTCTCCCACAGGAGTCCCCAGGTCCACCCCTGAATATAGCTGCAGGCTTTTACGCAGCCTCTCTAGCCATTCCGTCAGGGTTTCATCCTTTTTCTGTTGTTCGCTAAAAGCTTTGTTGATGTTCTGACCTCTCGGGACTGATTCCCTAATTCCTTGTATAATGATAGTTCTTAAATCTTGCATGTGACCACGGTGTACGGGGTCCTGATTATTCCAATTAGGTCTCTGCAGTGGCCATTTAATATCTGCAGCTGGACCTTGTTGGTGCTCTTGATCCCAGATTCGCATCCCTGCTCTCCTAATCATTCTCCTCTCTTCCGAGCTAGATAAAATCCCCAATATGGATTGCACCTCCTCCCAGGTATACACGTTGGGCCCCAGGAATTGATCTACTCGTTCTGCCACCCCAAGGGGGTCTTCCAATAAATTCCCCATTTCTTTTTTAAAATCGCGGACATCCCCAGAATTAATGGGGACCGCCACATATCCCATTTCAGGTTGCGGGCCTCCCATAGATATTTCTCTCAATGGATAAAGCCCCCCCCACACTCTCAGATTTTTGTCTTCTCGTTCGGCTTCTAGTTACTGGTCCCTGGATAACTGGATCAGCCTCACTGTCCGATTCCCCTGAGGACTGTGAGTTAGAGGGCCCTGGAGGGACTGTGGGCAGGATATAGGGAGGTGGTGATGTCGGGACCTCCAATTCCCGGTTCTTTTTCTTACGTTTTTCCTCCCCTCCTTTTTCTTTTAAAGGGTACAAGTTAACTCGATTCCCCGAGCCAATCCAAAAGCTCGCATACTCACTCTCCTCTAGACAAAATGGTTCCTTTGTGTTTACATAAACGTTTAAGGCTTAGCAAACCCAGTCTTCAAATGATCCAAATATGGGCCAATAAAGGTTGTCACCTCGAATTTGCTTACCTCCCCAGACTTCAACACAATAATGAATCATTTTTACTTTATTCTTTCCCCGCCTAGAAGGGGAATCACTCCAATTCTTAATCATTAACCCCAGCGGGCTTTCCGGGGGAATAGGGGGCAACCTAACACTAGGCATTCCCCCACCCATGGGACCAGAAGGCTTACTCTTCTTCTGTCTCATCTTCCCGAGCACCTTCACACACACACACAGCCGCTTCCCCCTTGTTGTGGCCCAGTCCCTCGCGGGATGTGGGAACCGCACTACTGAGGGGTCCGCACTCGCTTCGTCCGCAATTGGACGTCTCACACAGGCGCACTCCGGGATCACCAACCCCAACCGAATGGATCACCAGCCTATACTTACCCACCCCGTGGGTCTTCGTTCAGCCTTCGTGCACAAAGATTACCTAGGGGTTTTGCCGGCTTTATTTGCTTGCTGCCCAAATTTAGGGTTCATCGGTAAAGGTTTCGAATGGGAATAATCCCGGCAAAGGCCGCCGAAATAGGCGGGGCAACCCCTTCGATGAGTCTTCCCAATCAAATTGCCTTTATCCGAGTCACGGCACCAAATTTGTTATAAATTACTCTTAGTCAGAGAGAATTTGAATTAAGTCAATTAGTTTATTGAGTAAGCGATAGCAAGCAAAACAGCGCTGGGTGGCCGGGGAGCTCATGCTCCTCCAAACGGCGCGCGACTTCCCCCTTTTGCAGTCCCCTTTTATCATCAGGCTCTTCTGGGGTTACGTGGCTTTCTTCTACGCGGCTGCATCAATTGTTGCTAGGGAGTCGTCTCTGTCCCTCTGGTGGTCGCACAGATGAAGGCAGTAGTAGTAGTTTTCCTCATTTCTCTCTCTCATCTCTATTTGGTTATGTTAGTCCTCAAGACAGGGAAGTAGGTTATCGGTTTAGCAATCTACTATTTATACAATGTTCCCTTAGCCATGTATCCGAGACATCCTGTTTCTGGGGGATGTCTCAGCATTTCAACCACTGTTTGAGCAACTCCCTTTGTTCCCTTCTTAATGTAGCAAAATAATGAACAAACATTCTTATTGTCAATCACAGGTTTCCCTGTGGCATGCTGCATACATCATGTCCACAGAGAAGTGTCCTCCTTTTTGGTCATTTGAGCTATTGCATGTAATTTTCTTACAAGAAAGCAACTCTGTTTGTCATTTCTACTATCCAACAGAAAGGATGTTGACAGGGGAGCCTCCTGCTGCACTGCTGGATAGAGGTGAGGCGAGGTGGTGATGGGGGAGCTCCCCTCTGGTACCAGGAGTTGGTGGAGCCTGGCCGGCGGCCCAGGCCAGGCGCAGCACACGCAGCCTGTGGGCCAGCCTGGGCCCACTGCACCTCCTCAGGCCAGCAAATCCTCTGTGCACAGTGGTCTCCCAGGAGGGATGACTGCATTGTACCCATCGATCTGTGTGGAGTTTAGCGTTCCCAGAGACATTATAAGTTGCAGAGTGTAGTAGTGAGCTGTTCAGCCACCAGAAGTTTCCTGGTGGGTGAGGATGCCATGTCTGCTGTGACACCTGCCAGCATGCAGCACAGGCTGGCACCAAGTGTGCCGGCAGCTGCCCATGTCCAAGGTCACCAGTTCCCCAGGACAATGTGACAAGGCACCTGTCACAGCTACTGAGGAGGAATCTCACATGCCTTTTTCTCCCACACCCTTTCTTGTAGCTTTAGGTCTGTACTGATAGCGTGAGGAGGGAAGACATCTGGTAAAGAGAACATGTTTTTAATAAGAGGATGGTTATTGCAATATTCCCAGCTACACAGAGGAAGGAACAGTAGGGTTACATGAGGAAAAGCAATCAAGTAGAGATATTGTGGGAACATGCCAATTGCTATAATGTATTATTTCTGTGGCAAGAGAAAAAGAAAAAAAAAAAGTAAACTGGTAAATCTCTTAAGCTTTCAAAATATTTTTGCATATCTAAAGATGGATCAGTACTATTACCAAAATGAAGGGGTGACTGTATATAGCTTGCTCTTAAATTCTCATTTTCAAGTGATTTCAAAATTATTGTAATGTTCTCTTGTCTTTGAGAATCGTTTTGCAGGCACAGATGGTGGCTAGACATTAGTTATGTTATGGTAAGCGATGGGCAGCCTCAGAATATGTGCTGTTTTGGTTAAGTTCAGATGCAAGATGTCCAGATTTGCCATACTTCCTCCTAACCCTGTAAAATAGGCCAGAAATCTTACCTGAGCAGGCTTGCAAGAGCCAGTCAAAATATAATATTAAAAATAATGTATATATTGACTTACGGAAATACAAAGTTATAAAAAATGCAGACAGGAGAAAATGAAAGCGGAAGAAAACAGTTAAGCACAAAAGTAACTGAAAACCAGTAGGAAACTTCTGACCTAGCCCCAAATTAATAAGAATCTCAAGAAGATGGAAAGTGAATTGCCTTAATATGGAGCACTAATGTTAGCAGATTACTTGCTTCATAGTAAAAGAACTTCTGATCACAGGATAAATACATGGATGTTTTAGAGGCAGGTGATTTACTTACAGAGGTCTTGTAAAATCCAAACTGTGTTGTCAAGAAAATTCCATGGGAAATTTCCTACACTTAAAGAGAAAAACAAAGGAAATATCTATGAAAGATACCACTTTTTTATGCTATAAAAGAAAGAGCTCTTTGAATTAGGCAAAGAACTGTTTGATAGGAAAAAAAAAAGTTGCTTTGAAGGAATGTGACAAAGCCATTAAGATCTATCAGCTCTCGCAGATGTAGTATAGTGATGGAAACTTCAACCCATATTTCAGCTTTCTTTATACCAACGTACTCAGCAGTTGTCACAGAAACAGACAAGAGAGCACATACAATTTCAGCAAGATGATAGAGATGTCATACCAGTGTGATGCTAAAAAGATGATCGTTCCTAGCCACAATCTATAGAAATTGTTAACACCAAAACTGTCTTAGTGCTGCGGGAAGAGTTTTCTACATGAAAAATCAAAGCACAGATTTGAAGCTTTCTGAAAGAGAAGGTTATATATGTATATGTATATATATATATATAAAATGAACCAATTAGAAAACTGGAATGGATTATTAGAATATCAAGATGACATTTTGAAAGAAACTCAGATGACAGAGTCAATGAGAAGGAGGGCAGAGAAACTGGTAAAAACATTAAAGGAGGAATTCGTAAACTTGGTCTGGTATCACCAGGAGACTCTTTGCACTTGCATTCTTATAAAAGAGTATGATCTCAAAGCTGCCAATACAACCATATATAAAGGAAAGGCTAAGTGTACACTTGATCCACGACCCTTTCAAGTGCTTATTTGAGTAGCTTGATTTTCTTTTAACCACTCTGATTTGTTTGTGGATTTGCAGAACTGAAAAAAAGACCTTTGTACATCTTGTCTTTCCTCAGCACATCCCTGTAGGACCTTGTTTAGAAATGATACTGTGGACAACTTCATGGGAGGTACGTCCAGCAAGTAATGCCAATATGGCAAACCTGCTTTAAGAAGAGCTGTCCTTTCCCTCTACACTCTCTCAACTACAATCTTTGCATTGATGTTCAGTACAATTTTAAACATTTGTTATACATGTGCGTGCAAAGCTTCTAATAAATATTTCTAGATCAAATATGCATGCCATGTAAGTTAGTACAAAAAGCAGTCAAAATGAAGCTTTAATACTCTGTCTGCACTTCTGCAGTACAAGCAGTATAGGGAAAAAATGTACTTATCTGCTTTCTAACAACCCACAAAGTTCTACCAACATGTGATGTTAGGTGTTTTTAAAGGAATGCGCTGGCATAAAGGATTCTCATCGGACAGTCCAAGTAATGTCTTGTGCCACTTAGCCCCCTGAAGAGGCTTGTATAGCAGAGATGAGCATCAGGATTGTTGAAGGTATATGGTCACAGGGGAAGCAGACTAGGCTGATAAAAAAGTATAAATGTAGCTTTAAATTTAACTAGCTCCTATTTCCTTATGCATGTGCAGTTTCATTTAGGCTAGTACAGAATCTTCCTTGTATGTGCTTGAAATTTCACTCGCATCCAGTTTTACATTTGAGATAACTACTGAACATCTGTGGCCTTGCATTGTAAGGCCCGATGTCAGACATGGCATTTTCTATAAGTAGCTTTTTTAGAAAGGGTTGTAAATGTTCAGTTACAGATTCTCTGCACATATGAAAAACACCGAGCTCTTTATTCTTTATTTCATGTTCACTTTCCCTGTTCCCTTCCCCACTCCAGGCTCAGGGCACTGACTTCTTTAACAAAGTAAAGGCCAAAATTCTAGCAAACTGAAATACCTAGACACTTTCTTATTTTTTAATTAAACAGAACAAAATTCAACATCTAGGTAGAGTAAGGACTTTATATGCAGAAAAAGCTTTCAGAATGCCAATTCTGTGTGAGTTTTTAGTTCTGATTATTTATAATAAATTGATATTTACTGAAATCCATCATGATTTTATTTTAAGACCCTCGCAGTTCATAAGATACGTATGACTGAAAAGTCAATGTAAACACATCAGCTTTGGCAGGTTGTTATCAGTGTTTCACAGAACCTAAAATCAGCCTAAAAGATAACCTTCCAAAACTCAGAGGAAAAGACACACTTTCAAATTTGCCTGTCAGTCTGTCTCAAAGGAGAGAAAGCCAGAAAAAAGGTCTTTAAATATGATGGTGTCCTAAGATCCATTTCTAAAATTGTGTTTCCCATTGGATAGAACTTTTATCAGAACAAGACAAAGCTTTATGCTGTCTTGTCTGACAGTGAAGCACATACTTCATACAACTTGCCGCAAGGGTTATCTCATTTAAGCTATCCTGTGATCAGTAACCTGTGGGGGTTTTCAAAACCATGGGGCTTATCAAAAGTGGCTAGTACCCAAACCAGAAGAGGGGAAAATAAAGCTTTCATAACTACTTTTTGACATTTTTTTGCATTGCCACCATCTCTTTTATCCATCTTTCGTGCGTGGATTGCAAATTCAAACCACCCAAAATTTTCTCTAGAAGAGACCAGTCTGTGGTTCAACAAATTCTTATTTTTTAACACATTTTGTACACACACCTCTTCACTACTCACCCAAGGTGAAACCAGAAAAGATGCTTTGGGATTAAATTCTTCAGGACATTGGATACCAAGAGATGTCAGACAGTAAAGAATTTTTCAAAAAGTGTACAAGGAAGGTTTCAGTGTATGTTTCTATTCTGTCTTCTAGGGAACTTCCTTGATATAACATTGATATAACATATAACGTAAGATGTCTGCTTACAATTTTAAACCAGCAGAAGATGGTGAGACCTTAAAAAAAATAAAATAAAAAAAGTAAGAGAGAGAGAATAAGATTATCCTTTCTTCCTGGGCCACTCAGTGGAATAGATTTGGCTTATTTACTCCAAAGATGGGAGTTCAAAAAATGGGACAGAAGGTTTTGTTGTACTTCTATATTGGTGGGGATAAGGGGAACTGGGTTATGCAACGTGTCTCATTGTGATACTAGTGGTACAGAAAGCAGAAACCTCTGGTCCCTCTGAACCCACTGATCTAGAAGCATTACATGGCAAGTTCAAAAAACTATTGATATTTTTAGTAATTACAAGTTGTCTTGGCTGTACTGAAATTAAAATTACACCCCATGAGCACTACTCAACAGAACTTGAAGCATTTCTTTTGGAAAAAGGATAATGCTTACTTTACTGATTTCACACTTCTTTTAGCCATAGTGGCAGTTATGGATAATTTCCCTTCTGTGTGCCTCTGACTTCATGGCAGCTAGGAAAATGTGGGTATTTCAAGACCATGGTCCATGCATGCACAGAGATTCTCCTGCAGGGCTTTTTGAGTTGAAGCTGGTGCAAAGACTGTTTTCTATATTCCTCTAAGGAGCAATATAGAAAGGAATGATGGTGGGAAATCAGTGTTTGAGAACTGAGCTGAGCTGAATGCGTTCAGATAATATACCCTCATGGAACTGAATCTCAGACTGATGTTTTACCAGGAGTAACAAGCTTTACCTGCTGATGGTCAATACTGAATAATAGTTGTATAATGGGAAGAAGTCTGAGAAGTCCCAAGTAATATTGGATAATCCACAATGCTCTGGAAACATGAAAGAGTCTGAAATAAACATGAAGTATCCATGTGTTAATGAGATCAGTTTAAGGCTTTCATCCCATGTGGAGCTGCTTCTAGGCCATTAAAGCAGCCTGCTCTGTAGGGAACAGGGCCACATTACCAGGACTTCTGGACATCTGAGATTCACCACACTTCCCAGAGTCTAAATGGAGAGTATGGAAAGTTTTGTAATGTACCAGATTTTGCAAAGGACAAATACCTCCACAGCCTCACCTTTACTGAGTGCTGAATTTGTATCTTTTACCATTAAAAAAAAAAAAACACAGCATAACTGAAAATGGGCCTAACTCAAAGTAACTAAAAATCCTTTTCTGCCAAAATAAAGCAATTTCATTTCCATCATCTTTTGCAGTACACGGTTCTGTGAATTGTTTTTCTTTCCATGTTTTGTTTATTTGTTTGTTGCCATATCATCTTTTTATCGTCAGTTTTCATTTCATTACTATTAATACAGTATAAAATTACTTGATTTAACCTCCCATTAGCCACAAAAATTTGAAACCCACTATGGCACAAAGTAAAATAAAGTATCAAAGTCTCCATTTTCTTCTCACCGCTAGTGTTTCTGGCAATCCCATGTGAGCTGTTAGCATGATGAATAAACATGTGTTGAATTGGTTCATTAGGGTGGAACTATAGATCTCTCCTGATGTTTCCTTTATTCTTTGAAAAAGAGGCTTCATTGTTTCTATATATTTGGCTGTTACAGCTGTGATGTTGCAAAGCAAAACAAAGTGCCATACAACAAAATGCTTCTGCTTATAGAAAATGCAAAAATAGAAAGCAAAAAAGATAAATGTGATGCAAATTGAATGCTTTATCTTGCTGATTGCCATAAGATGTGAAGTTACAATGACTTGTTAGAAATATGTTCTCATCAAAATCACAACTTAATATTCAAAGATTAAAGAGAATGCTACAGTTTAATATTTGTTTTACCCTGGGATCAGACACAGTAGTATTACTTCTCTATAATATCTATCGCTCTCCATCTGAAGCTGTCTAAAACATTTTAGTCAATTAAGCTTTACTGCACATCTACAATGTCAAAGTTTGCTTCAGCCATTGGGCAGATGGAGGAATGTTATTGACAAACATTCAAATGCCCTTGCCTGAACATTCACTGACAATAGCCTCTTTATTTCAGTGGTCTTTTCACGAGACATGTTCTGTGCCACTCTTTGCATTTAAAGTAACATTTTTATTTCTTTTTACAGTGTTAGTAGATCACTGTGATGTTAATTATTTTGATTTATATAGTGACTAGATATCCCACCAGATACATTAAAATCCCCCTATTTGCCTAATCCATGCTGAGAGTCACTATGTATCTCAGACAGCTTATTTATTCAAATTAGATAAAATAAGTTTGTGAAATAGGAGAAGGTATTTGTAAAACAAACAAACAAAATCCTCTGATAGATTCATAGACAGGGAATGTGCATGTTCAAAGTGACCCAAAAGTCACTGTGCAGCCTGAGTCCACAGCAGATCTTGTTATTTCTAGCTCACCATTCTAGCCAGAAGAACACATATGGATTTTAGTCCTTGAACTGAAGTTTGAACAAGATGTTTTCCAAGGTGTGAAGTCAGTCACATGCTCAACACAAAAGGTGTGTGATTTTTGAAACTCATAAACAAGATTTGAGAACAATATTGTATAAATAAGGACAAAATGTGACTCCATTTTCTTTCTGTCAGTTAAAACTTAGTCTGGCTTTCTAGTTCGCTGTGAGTGGAATTACACAACATGCTATCAACAATGCTTAGGACTTTACGTAGGATTATTGCTCTGAACAGGGATATTTGGTTTGATACTAAAAAATGCCATAAACATTTCTATGGCAAGGTACATGTACATAACAGAATCACAGAATCATCTAGGTTGGAAGAGACCTCCAAGATCACCTAGTCCAACCTCTGACCTAACACTAACAAGTCCTCCACTAAACCATATCACTAAGTTCAACATCTTAACATCTTTTAAAGACCTCCAGGGATGGTGACTCAACCACTTCCCTGGGCAGCCCACTCCAGTGCCTAACAATCTCTTTCGGTAAAGAAGTTTTTCCTAATATCCAACCTAAACCTCCCCTGGCGCAACCTTAGCCCATTACCTTTCATCCTATCACTGGGCACGTGGGAGAATAGACCAATCCCCACCTTGCTACAGGCTCCTTTAAGGTACCTGTAGAGAGCGATAAGGTCACCCCTGAGCCTCCTCTTCTCCAGGCTGAACAATCCCAGCTTCCTCAGCTGCTCCTCATAAGACTTGTTCTCCAGACCCCTCCTCACCAGCTGACAACAGAGGATATATACAGTTACAGTGCAAATGGATACATTCCAATTTCTAGATTCCAGCGCTCTTCATATTATTTTGTAGAAGTATATTTCTAAAATGACTTAGCTGTTTATTGCAAATGCTACAACTCTGCCAGAATTCTGCAGGAGATTCTATAGCAACAGGCCAAGGTTGATAGTGAAAAAATGCTTACAGTAACCTAAGAAGGTACTGCCCTTTGTGGAGATTTTTCACAGAATCACAGAATCGTCTAGGTTGGAAGAGACCTCCAAGATCATCTAGTCCAACCTCTGCCCTAACACCAACAAGACCTCCACTAAACCATATCACTAAGGACTACATCTAAACATCTTTTAAAGACCTCCAGGGATGGCGACTCAACCACTTCCCTGGGCAGTCCATTCCAATGCCTAACAACCCTTTCAGTAAAGAAGTTCTTCCTAATATCCAACCTAAACCTCCCCTGGTGCAACTTTAGCCCATTCCCCCTCGTCCTGCCACCAGGCATGTGGGAGAATAGACCAACCCCCACCTCGCTACAGCCTCCTTTAAGGTACCTATAGAGAGCGATGAGGTCTCCCCTGAGCCTCCTCTTCTCCAGGCTGAACAACCCCAGCTCCCTCAGCCGCTCCTCGTAAGACTTGTTCTCCAGACCCCACACCAGCCTCGTCGCCCTTCTGTGGACTCTCTCGAGCACCTCCATGTCCTTCTTGTAGTGAGGGGCCCAAAACTGAACACAGTACTCGAGGTGCGGCCTCACCAGAGCCGAGTACAGGGGGACAATCACCTCCCTAGACCTGCTGGCCACACTGCTTCTTATACAAGCCAGGATGCTGTTGGCCTTCTTGGCCACCTGAGCACACTGCTTGCTCATATTCAGCCAACTATCAACCAGTATTCCCAGGTCCTTCTTGGCCAGGCAGCTTTCCAACCACTCATCTCCCAGCCTGTAGCTCTGCTTGGGGTTGTTGCGCCCCAGGTGCAGGACCCGGCACTTGGCCTTGTTGAACTTCATACAGTTGACCTCAGCCCATCGGTCCAGCCTATCCAGATCCTCCTGCAGAGCCTTCCTTCCCTCGAGCAGATCGACACACGCACCTAACTTGGTGTCATCTGCAAACTTACTGAGGGTGCACTCGATCCCCTCGTCCAGGTCATCAATAAAGATATTAAAGAGGCCCTAGTACTGAGCCCTGGGGGACTCCACTAGTAACCGGCCTCCAACTGGATTTGACTCCATTCACCACAACTCTTTGGGCCCGGCCATCCAGCCAGTTTTTAACCCAACGAAGTGTACGCCATTCCAAGCCACGAGCAGCCAGTTTCTTGAGGAGAAAATTTTTGTCCTCATGAGAAGCAAAGTTTAAAAGTCTAGTTGTGTTCCATGATGATTTGGTTGAAAATAAATAAATGAATAAATAAATGAATGAAATGTTAAGGGAAAGGCTAACAAACATGACCTGTTGCACAAATCCTGATTAGATAGAATTATACCACCCGTCTACCTCATTTTTCACACATAAATCCTATTGCAAGTGCATGAGAGGTTTTACATTTCTTTGCCTTAAATATTGTATGCTAAATACTGCATCAGTTATTGTGAATCATTCCAGATATTCCTACCTTTTACTTGATGAAACAATACTTATTTATACTTTGATAGTACCTAGCTGACAAAGTTTTTTTTGTTTGTTTTTCTTTTTCATGAAATGTGTTGTCTGAACATAAAATCATCGTCACTCACAGTTTTCCTTTAAGAATATTTTCCACAAATACATAGAGAAAAGAAGAGTGAATCAGAGAACTGCTTACAGAGCAACAAAAACCTAGAAGCATGTGTTAATTAGTAACTTTAGTTTTCCACCTCTGAAATCCATATAGTGAATAAACAACTGAAATGCAGTACAAACTGGTTTGGCATCTCACTTCCACTCTGCAAAACATCAAATGAAAACACTCATACATACAGTTGCTGTCAGATTTTTTTCCTCATGATTATCAAAACCAATGTTAAAAGTCATGTGATTATGAACTTGTGAATGCCAAAATGTGTTATTTTTGCAATGGATTTTGTGAAGGCTCACTGTCCAAGAAAGGTGATCCTTTTAATTTCCAAACTGAGAGTCTGTGATATATTTATGACAGGACCAAATTAACAATTTAATCTTGATTGTAGCCACTTCACAATAAAAAATTGGCTTCTCCAAGATACAGTCTTTAGCAGCAAATAAAATACCAAAAATAATCCTTTGTTTGGTCTAGTGCCTAGTAATTTTGCATCAGTTTATTTGTTTCACTTTCACCAGTATTTTTATAACCTTTCCATTATTTTCAAAAACCTTCCTGACTTTTTTTCAGCTCTGGCATAAGCATTGAGTAATATTTTGCGTGTCTCACTAGCATCTTGTGGATTTCATGCATGTGGACAGCAGTGAGGGAACTGAATAGTTAAAGAATGACTAACTTTTATTAAACCAGCACTAATTATTAAATTTATTTCTTTAGACCGAACTTAAAGTCTAATCATTTTTTCACTGATTACATGAAAAGTCTTCAGTAAATTGACATCACAGGCCTGTGAATTTGACCCATTAAAGACTGTTCATGACTGTTGGAAACCAGAACAATGTAGAATCTAGTATTTCTGGGCATATGAATGAATATCTATAGTTTCAGTTCTAAACAAAATGCACATTCAGTCATTGATGCTATTCATGTAGGGTCAAATAACACAGCTTGATTATAATATTTCAACAGAAAAATATTATGCAGGTGTGCTTGGACATTGTAAGAAACAAAAGCATTTTAATAAGAGATTACAGTTTACTAAATAGTATGCAAAAAATGTGCATCATTGATAGGAACAGTGATAGAAAAGCTTTCCAAGAAGCTGTTAAGCACAACTGTACAAAACACACCTAGTTTGCAGTTTAACAAGTGAATTGCTACAGGCTGCAAATGGAAAGTCCTGAGAATCAGAATGTAAAAGGTAAGATACAACTACTTAATCAGTGCACAGCTTGTGCTCCAATTAAGCACAGTATTACTGTTCAAAACTTTAAGATCATAAATAATAGCATCCCAAAAGCATCAATTAAGCATTCTGGGACTAAATTTTCTAGCCCCTATAGCTGCTTGATAAAACTCTTTCCTTCCATGATTTAGACTTGTTTCTCCTTTCCTGACTTTTTATTTTACTTGGAACACAAGGTAATTCTTGAAACATAGGCAAGGCAATAAATTCATACATTGGGGAACAGAGTATAATCTAATACTTCTTTTTAACCTGCTTTACAAAGTTGCTGTTAGAATAGAATTTATCCCTACACCAAAAAATCAGACATTATATATATGCCAGTTAAGTCCCACTTATCCAGACAAGAGTTGTAAAGTACATAGGTCTTACTTGAGGCTCATTTTTACTTTGAGTCTGCAGTCCTGGAAAAATTACTTTCATGTTGCAGACTCCATATCGATTCATTATCTTCAGGCTAAACTACCAACATCAAAGAAAGGTCTCTGTCCCTGTGTGAATGGAAGGGAATGGACTGTGAAGAGAGATGGTGGCTGCAATCCTATTACATGAAATAGAAACTGTTAGCCCTGAACATACATACATTCTCCTTTCTGGTAAATAAAGGTAGTATATTCCTGTGTTGGGACCCACAACATTGTGGAGAATACAGCTCTAGCAGCAGCTAGAACCCCTACATTTTATGTCATACACCCTGTGGCAGCTTGTTCAGATTCCTGTGCTTGGTGTGTGGGATTGAGCTGGACAGAAAAGTATGGTGGGTAGGGAGTGAATGACTGAGCTCATGCACTATAAGGAGTGCTGGACATCAAGGCTACTGGAAGACTAAAGAGAGACCAGCAGAAACACAAAACAGCTTCCAGCTCTCCTGCTAACTCCACCAATACATAAAAATTAGTATACAGTTTGACATGTGTATACATAATAGAGGATGAACTACTGTATGCTTATATTTCAGTCTCTCCTTGCCTTCTTGGCTTTAGGTAGTCTTTATAATAGGCTTATATATATATAGTATATATATAGTATATATACAGTATGAATACTGTTATTTGCAGACTCTTCCTAATGTACTTTTTGCATTGGCTGGCATAAGGTCTCTCTGGAGCCTGTTCTTTTCCAGGCTGAACAACCCCAACTCCCTCAGCCTATCCACATAGGAGAGGTGCTCCAGCCCTCTGATCATCCTCGTAGCACTCGTCTGGACTTGTTCTAATACTTCCATGCTCTTCTTGTGCTAGGGGTCCCAGAGCTGAATGCAGTGCTTCAGGTGAGAGCAGAGCAGAAGGGGTGGAGCATCTCCCTTGACCTGGGAGGACATGCATTTTTGATGAAGCCCAGCATATGGTTAGCTTTCTGGGCTGCAACCACACAAGAAGCACTTGGGCACTTGATAAAGAAGAAGCAACAACATTCACCTCTACACACTTCTGTGTATAGTACTTTTGTTAAACACTAGCACAAGGTAACAACTTTGTGAACATGGGAGAATAAAAGCAATTATTCAAAAATGACCATTAAATAAGAACAACAACAAAAAAAAAAGACCAAGAAAATATGGTAAGGAAATATCAGTTCTACAAGTTTTAATTACCTACACTACACCAATACTAGTTATTCAGAGTAGTTCTTCTATGAAAAAGAATGGAATAAAAGAGGAAGAAGAAATTCTAATCAAGGTCTGGACACCGTGAAGCCAGTCTCCAGTTGCATTAGGCTAGAAATACTCTTTATGTTTTTAATGCTGTCCTCCAAAGTCTGTCCATTCACCTGTCACAGTACAATTGGTACAAAATAAAGGAAAAATCAACATCAGGTAAAATAAGTGGGACTATCACTGAGATCTGAAATGTTAATGAGTACAGCTGAAGACTGGTAAGACCCCTTTCTTTCAAAGCAGGAAGGAGATTTTTCTATTGTTCTGATGCTGGTTGTGCCAGAGGAAAAATAAAGACAGAATATGAAGAGGTTTATCTTCGAGAGCTACTGTCTGATTCTTGAGCATATTTGATTTCAAGGTTACCTTACTGGTAGCTTGAGTAGCCCTAACATTGTTAGTTTTTTCTTTTCTTCCTGAACAAAACCTGCCTGTCTTTTAAAAGGCAGAAAATTGACTTCTTCTGCCTCAACCACTATCTGCCTTGAACTTCCTTCTTGAATGGAGGAAAAGAGAAAGGCTGTAATACCTCCTGCCCTGAAATGTCATCTTGTCTGTAAATGAAATGGAAAGCTCTCTTGCTCAGTTTCATCCACAGTTACAGATACATGGTTTTGGCAAAAGACTTGCCAAAGGACAAGTGAACTTCAAGCTATATCCATCTTCCGGATCCACTGTAACTTTTGTGCCTTTAACTCCTCTTAAGAGCTGAAATGGGCTAACATCACCTGATAAGCTCAATGTTAATAATGATACACAGGCAACAGAACAGGTAATATATCCCATTATGTTAATGATACTCAAGTGTATTCCTTGCTGCTCTGCAGTACTTTTTCAGATACTTTAACCTCGTCTCAGAATTGTCTACTGATGACTCAAGTGGTCATTGAAAATTTTATTCCTCTTTCATTTTAATATTTGTGTTCTTTGAAATAAAATTGAGCCATTAGGCAGCAGAATGTGTGAAACGATTATGTTTATAGAATTACACTATCTGAACTTTGTTTTTAGAAAAGTGGAAAATGTATCTTGAAAAACACTTCAAAAATACACTTTATCATGAAGTCTAGCACAAGAATACTAACCTTAATTAATGTTTATTGTAAATAATGCTTAATTTCATTCATAAATATTAATTAATTTGATTAATTTGTAGTGCTAGAAGTCAATCAGTTATTTTAAATACAATGTGCTTCATGCTGTTCCCTCAATAAATCTAGGATTTGATTTGCATTTCAAGCAAAAATATTATTGAGTCTCTGGATTGTTTTCCCTTCAGGAAAAAATAAAATAAAATATGTGTTATTTGGTAAATGATACACTGCCAACATAACTTTCTGTGGCATCTGTCCATTAGCTCAAAAGAAAGAATTAGCATTGTCCTCCTGATTGTCAAAGACAATTAGGATCACAAACTTAGTTGTCTCAACTATTATTGAGCTTCCACAGTTATGGTATAAAAAAAGTGGACACACACACACACACACACACACACACACACAGAGGAAATAAAAAAAATAAAAAGAAAAAGAAAAGAATGAAACCCCATTAATGAAATCAGAAGCCATGCAATCTTTTATCTCAAAACCCTTATTTTGCTCAGCCAACTCAGACAAGAACAGTATGTATGTATATTCTTTTTGTTAGCTTGCACACAATATCTGGATATTTTGGTCAAATTATAAAGAGCATGGCAAGCAGAGCACAGTTGTTGTAGCTTCCTGCAGACTTCCCATAGGATGAATATTCCATCTTGGTGCGTGGTGCCCTCTGTTATCGCCAACAGTGAGGATCCGTACTCTTGGCCAACAGAAGTAGCTGATTACTGCCTTCGTACAAAAAGAGGATGCAAGGACCAAGCTGTGAGCCAGCTGAGCACCACCCAACCTGCAGTCTGCAGCCTGTTTCAGATATGCTGCAAAAAGTGAAGCCCCTCGCTTCAGGCAGTATATGCTCTCCAGCTCTGTGCACTCCCATCCAGTTATGCAGAAAATAGCACATGTTCTAAGGAGAAGACAATTCTATTTCTGAAATGTTCTAGTGTTCACAGCTTAGCTACATTTGAATTAGGTAGGCAGTAAAATTTTCATGGGGATTTCTTTTCAAAAAATAAATACAAGCTCAATAAACTTCATGAATTTAGAAGTAAATGATTTGCTGGACTGTCAGATAAAAATGAGTGAGACAATTACAAGTAGAATAGAAGGAATAAAAGAATATGATGTACTGAAGAAATTAGTTATTTATCTGACAGAGATTTATGTGGATGGCCAAAAGGTATTGTAGAATGAGCTGCAACGTTATGGACTTTGACCCATCAAAAGCAATTAATGTGATTCAAGGCAAAGGCTGAGTCAGCTGGGTTTATGACAAAATGTAATCTCTGACCCAGGGAGATCAACATAATGACCAGAATTTCTGAGGTTGTATAATAATTCAAGTGCTAAATACTCTATGAGGGACTGTGAAGCTTCAATTCATACTGAAGTCAGAGGAAATTGAGGTCATTTAGACCTGGACACTCAAAGGTACTTAAGGGATTAACTTTTTTTTTATTATTAATAATTTTTTTTCCAATCATTAGAATCTTGTCAGATTAGGTCCTCTACCATCAGTATGATTTTGTTATCAAGTAGGAAGCAACAACTTGGGCTACTCCTGTATAGGTAGTAGGAGGAGTGCACTTGATTGTCGATACATGTATTCACCAAAACTGAAATGTGAAAAAATTGACTTTTGGTCAATGTACCATTAAAATTTCTTATGTTGTGTGACTAGGCAGAATTTGCTATAGACACAAACCAGCACTATGGAAGCAACTAAGCTATACCGAATCCCTGTTTTGATATCTGCCCTACAAAGCCTGTTAAAGAGGAAAGTTAAAAAAATATGAACCATGGAAACCACCGTGTACTCAGCACACAAGTAGATGCATCGCTTAAAATCCATGGCACTCAAATAATCTATTTTTCCTGTTTAGGAAACACAATGGATTTCAGAAGCCCTTTAGCTAAACTTCAGTTTGAAAACTTGTTCAAGTGTCTCACTCATTGACAAGAGCATACTGAATATATTCTGCTTCCAGATTTGCCACTGATAATTTCAAGTCATTTAGTTTCCTTGTCCTTTTGTTTCATTCTCTTTAAAAGGAGTAAAAATAGTTGTCACAAGGAAGCTTGCAGAGATGATAACATATTTGCAGTTTATTTTGAGACCTTTGAAAATATAATTTGTTTCTCATACTAATTCATATTCTTCCTCCCTGTGTACTTTCTGCTAAAGATATTCACTCAGCTACACATTTTTGCTGGAAAAATCTTTTTGAAAGTCAATGGAGCAAGAATACTTATCAGGCAGAAATGTAAAGATAATGCCCCAAACCCTGTGATCTGTTTTCTGCAGTGATATTTGAAAATGCAGTAAATTAGTTGTGTCTGTGGACTATTTTCTGGTGTAAACCTTAGCAAGACAGGACTTCCCTGACAAAGTTGCAACCTCCTCATGCTTAACTGGGTACAAATGGGGCAAAGAGAAAGTGAATGAACAGGACTAGTCAAATTACTTGTCCTGTTAAACCAGGTCTGCTGTACAACGTCCCGGTTTTTAAGTGTGAAAATAGCATCTTGTTTTGAGGACAGCTGGATGTAACCAAGAAAATTCAAATTCACTAGTTACCTGAGCTTATATAAAACAGACGACTGAACCATGTTTACATACGTACATGCACAACATCTTTGGGTGATGAAACACAAATAAAGAAGCGTTTTCTCACTACTCTTGCACTAATCTTGTGGACCAAGTAGGGCAATCATATTTTCTGTAGTCCTCCAGGTCAAAGGTGCTCTCAACAGCTATCTTGAGCTTTGGCATGCAGTTCACTTTGTGGAAGTCTGAAATTGGACTTGCATGCAACAATTATAAATGCTTTTTAAAATCTTTGTAATTATTATCATCACAAGAAAGAGATCAGCTTTTCCCTGCAACATGTTCATCTATACTCCTTAGTTCAGGTAAGAATTTCTCAGGGAATGCAGAATTCCCCTGTGGCTACTTATTCAAGTAACACATAAATCTTTCATTCATTCTTTGCCTAGCCAACTGTTTCACTTCTTCCTTGATTAGCTCCATATTCTGGAAAAAAAAAAAGTTGGAAAGCACACAGTTATGTTCGTCAATATATACTTTCTTTCCTGCTAAAAGAGAAAACAACGTGTATACTCAGACAATGATCAGAGAGGTACCCTTTCTTTTGTATCTCCTGTTTCAGTCAGGTGACTTTTAAATGATTTTACTACCTCATTGGAGCTTGTCTTCATCTAGTTAATTTGAAAGAAATAGTTTGTCTTAGCAGACATCATTTTTTTTGGTCAAATATGTTCTATTTAAATGCATGGCCTTCAAAGGTGCTGTTCCTAAACCAACCACTGTAATTTCTTATGCTCCCCTTCTCAGTCTACCTCTCAGTAAGGAGGCAAAAGTCAGGACAGAGTTCTCAGGTGAATATGAGTGCAATACTGCAAAGAGGATTTAGTAGTAAGACAACAAGAGTTTGTTCAGATTCTTTGACAAACACCCACAATATCAGCATAAAGAGTATTTTATTAGTAGGATGCCAACATTTGGATATGTTTTTCAACCAGTCTGCAGTAGACTGTTATAGACTACCGAATGAATGCTCTGACCTCTGCAGTAAAAATTGTTACTAGCACTGAAAGTCGTATTTGTGAGTATATATATCATGGCTTATATTAAATAAATAAGTGCTAAGCTATTTTATTTTTATTTTTTTTAGCTATACAGATAAGCATGATGTATTTTGTTCTTTTAATGCTACATTATCCCACCATAGTTAAGTAACAAGTAAAAACATTTACATGATTGCTTTAAAGTATTTTTTTCTCAGAAAAAAACAGGTGAGGTCTCGTAAATTACACAATCAGTATTCATCAGAGTATACAGGATAGTTTGTGCAAAATAAGGTACTTATTCAGCTGGCAGGAAAACATGCAGGCTTATAAAGAAGCAGAACTTAAGGAAGATGGTGGAATGCTGATAGTGACAAATACAAGATTAGGAAATGAGACTATTGGGGGAACAAGGGACACTTCTTTTTGCACAATTACATTGACACAGTGTTTTAAATTCTTGAGTAGGAGCAGCATAAGCCCAAATCCAGATTTAATGTTTCTTGATTGTTCTTTGTTTTTTCCCCCATGTTTTTAAATTTTCCTACCTGTTTGTGTAGCAATGATTCAGCATAGAATCAAGCACTTAAGAACCTGAAAATGTATTGCCAAATGAATTACACATTTGTTCTTCAACTCTATAACCAGCTTTATTGCCAGAAACACTCCCTGATTTTCTTCAGCGAGATCCCGGAACTGTTTCAACATGCGTTGTTGCATGTAACTAATTGCACTTTACACTTAATGCCATGCATTTTGCGTAGTCATTCTTGGAAGTACACTTTTCCTTCAGAATACTTTATCTGATTAGCAGGTACTGAAATGCCAGTTTCATAGATGGTGGCTGCTTGGAACAGTTTCTTGATCCTACTTTGTGGTTCCCTTTGAAGTTCTTCAACAGTGGAAAAGAAGAGAAAAACTGCCTAAAACTTCTCTCTACCCTTTCCTTCCACTGTGTAGCCTTTGCTTTATCCAATACAGGATGATGTAGGAGCTGCCAATCTATGGACACTGTAGGCTGGTTTGAAATATATCAATGTCGATACCAATAAATAAATAAATAAATAAGATCACAAAAACAGAATTTTCCTGACAGGCATGCCTACTGGAAAAGTTGAATGTAGGGTGTTGAGAGAATTTGGCCCTGTATGACTCAAGTCACAGGAAAAGTAACATTCAAAATGTGAAAATGTTATGCAGTATTTGCAGTATTTTGATTACTGGTTTTACTTACATTATTTGCTTTTGTTTTTAGCCAAAGATAGCTAGCATCTGATTTTATTTTATTTTTCATATTGCAGTTAGTTTAACTGAGAGACAGAATAGTGGCTCCAAAAATCAGAATTTAACAACTTTTGAAAATCATGTAGGATCTTTTTAGATTTTCATTCTAAGCCAAGGATTTAGCCAAGAATACATACCAAGCTAGTGACAAGAATAAGTCCTGTCAATATGCTTTTTTTTTCTTTTTTAATATATTCAGCTTTCTCATAACATATCAATGATCCAAGGAGCTAGAAAGCACTGTTCTTACCATTACTGCAGTTTATTCATATATTAACCAGAAAGCTAAGTGAAGAAATCATAATATTGTAGAAAGAAGAAGAAAAAAAAAAGAGATTTTGTATAAAATCTGTTGTGTTTTTATCATTGAAATTGAGTAATTCTTCCTTTTCACTTGGAACTTTATTATTCTGCTAAATGTGCTTCAATGTTAGAATAAAGTGGGAACAATGCAAACCACTTGTTTTGTTAAAATGTTGACAAAATGCGGTAATGATCCAATATTGTAATTGCACTGCCACAACAGAGAACAGTATTTATGACACAAAAGCAAAGGTAATTCTTTACATTCTGTCTCTGCAAGGGTTTTTCACAGATCTAATTCTCTCATTGAGAAAGGCAAAGGTCTGACTTGTGTCAGGCAATTCAGCTGTGATGTTTCCCCTTTTACATGGTATTTTTTTCCGTAGTTTGCGTTCAGACAAGGTAACTGCCATTCTTTTCAGAATAGCATAGTAGGAAGCAATCAATATTTCAAAAAAAAAAAATCTTAGGGAACATACTGCTTTTGTGATTCATGATGTCTTTTGATGCGCCTGAAGAGTGTTTGTTCTCTTCAATAATCCAGCCAGAGACTTGACCCTATCATTCCTTTAAAATGAATGACTTCTTTAATTTTTCTTTTCTGAGTGCAGTTGTATGAGAGCAAACGTTTTGGGGATATGTGTTGACTGAAAAGGTTCCTGAAACTCTGAGCAAAGAAGCTGCTTCATATTGTTTCCTTTGTGACATGTTCAAGGAAAAAGAACTTTAAATTCTTTGCAAATACATTGGATTGAATTGAAAATAACAAACAAAAACAGTTCCAAAAACACCTGACTCCACATTCAATTTCTTCCTTAATGGAAATAAACTGCAACCTAATCACTGGCATCTTAAAGAATTCTTCTTCCTGTACTATTGTTCATTGACCCAATTGTGAAATGCTGAAGTGTGGTAAATTAGAACAAGTAGAAAATTGCTGTAATGTAGCTGTTCTGCTTCTAGCACCAGTCTGTCTTATTTAGAATTAGCCAAGAAACTACTGCATGGCAACTACTACTGCAAGGTACTGTGTACCTTAGGACAAAACCATTGTAAGCTATATTTAAATGCAAAAGATCAGTATTTAGTACCAGCTGTACTTGGATAATAGCAGAACATGTTCTAAACATGATTTTTATGTTAAGGCTTCAGGTCAACAATGTCAAATCTGAATGTTAAAATGTATGTCCAGAAAATGAAGTTTGATTTCTCAAAATTGACTTTCACTCTTTTGCTGGTGGAGTCCCAAAGAAGTACAAAACAATGGATTTCATAACTGATTTCTGAAAATTGCCTTTCCCTCAATGGGAAAAGGAAAATATTTTGTGTCATTGAAACAAAGTTGTCTATACCTACCTGTCTACTAATATGCATAGCACACCTGTTGTGCATAACACATGGCCTGGTGGATGCTCTTGTCACCTTAACCTCTGTTATTAGCAACAGAACTGACATGATCTTCAATTTCACAGAGCATTTGCAGTATCCAAGGAGTTTCTAGTTCACTGAAAAATTACTTCTGTCCAATTCAAAGTGAAACCAAATTAAAAACCATGATAAAATAAAACATATGTAAATGATGACATTTCTATCAAAAAAAAAAATCTTTTTACTTTGTTCACATGTGTTCACATGATCTGTAGAACACGAAAGTCTGAATCTGGTTATGTGGAAGTGAGCACCCAGAAAGTACAAACATCATTATCAAATCATGTGTGAAAGACTATTTAAATGATTTGGCATGATAATGTAAAACAAACAAAGGTTAAATTCAGATTTTCATGACAGCACTCAATCCTGATGTTGACTGGTGGTCTTTTTTTGTTTGTTTGTTTGTTTGTTTGTTTGCTTGTCTTCATTCCTCTGCTTCACGTATTTCCCATTTTCCAGTGTCTTCCATAAAGGAGCAGGTGATCCACCTTCATTTTCTCTACAGTCCTTACTCATCTCTGAGTACTTCACATTCAATTCACAAAATAAGGCAGGAATTCAAAATTTGGTATCAGCCTACAGATTGTGTGTGATAAACAAGATGAACAGCTAAAAGACTTCATGAGTGATATGAGTTCTCAAATTTCTCAAACTTTCTAAACAACTCTGAAAGTGCAGATGCCCAGATCCATGCAGGTGACCACCTCTTAAGTGATCCTAACCTTCCTCACATCTTTTATAGCTGCAGAAATCCCAGTAGACCAACAAATTATTTCAGTGGAGACCACACCATTAGTTTCCTTCCCCCCTGGTCACAGGTCTTTGTTTCTACATCTCCTATTGGTTAAATCTATTATTTCATGGTCATTTGAGTTACTCCTTTGCTACCGGGATACAAAGAAGCACAAAACAATATCTAGCTCTTCTCAATCTATAAAAATCTCAAGTCCTTTGACATTTCAAAGCAGTTTCTTCCTTGTCATTTTCTAGAAATGGTTGCAAAGAGGTTGTTATTTTTCACAGAAGAAAAAGATTGATTGATCTATTTTTTTCCTAGTGTTTTTCTTATTATTATAATTTCAAGACAAAAAAAAAAAAGAAAAAGAAAATCATTTTATCTTAAAATAGATGTAGTCTAATAAAGAGAAGCTTTTTTTTCATTTTTGCATCTGAACCTGCAAGCATTGGTTTTGTGTATAAAAACATGATAAGACTGATTATAATAGAGGGAATGGTTGAGATTTGTGGCTGTTGAAGCAGATTTGTGAGCTATAAGGGCTATCAAGAATGTGTACAGCTGCACATGATTTAGCAATTAGCAGTGTCCAAAGTATCTATCTCTGGCAGACATTTCAGATGATGATAATTTTAAATTGCATCAAAAAATATCTTGCATGCAAGAGAACACTCTGGTCCTCTGAAACGTTGAATAAACAAAAAATCTTTTCTGACAATATGAAGTGGTTCATGTTAATCCATGTTTGAAAAGTGTTTTTTTTTTTTTTTTGGCAGAAGAAAGAAATGTTTTACTTTGAGGCTTTATATATTTGGTTGATTAGTTTAATAAAATAAAACATAACTTTGTGATTCTAGGTCTTACTGTCTCTACAGTGTAAAAATGTTTGTGAACATTTCAGAGAACTTCTTGGCCCAAATAATTTTAAAACTTCAAGATAATGTGTGCAATTCTGATTTACTGCAATCTCCATACAAGAAGATAAATGACAAAATATTTCTACTGCAACATGCATTTGCTAATGGTACTAACGGAAAGCTTTCCATACCAATCAAGTGTTAAGATGCCAGTGCAGGATGGTTTTGTTTTCTCAGATGGACAATTTGCAGACTATCTTAGATCAGATTATGGTGTTAAACTTGTTGATGCATCTTTTTCTTATTGCCATTCAGAGACTGAAGTGAGAAATCTGTAATAAGATTTTGTGCACTCTGAGTTTTGGTTGGTTGGTTTGGTTGTTTGTTTTGATTGTGAATGGTTGATGATTTTCCTGAAAGTTTCATAAAGGAGGGAAAGATATTCTTGCTTAATTAGCTAAAATAACTTTTTAGTTTTTCAGAAAATTGTTAGTATTTCATGGCTCCAAGTACATTAATTGACTCTAAATATGTAAGCATAAAAATCAGATAATTTCAGGCCAGAATAAATGGCAGGGAATAACATAAACTTTTTGTATCCAATCTGATTTTCAAACTTCTGATGTGACTTTCCAGTGGATATTAAGTTTTGAATAAGAGAGAAGAGTAGAGAAGTAATTCTAAAAGGATTTAAGAATATCTCCATTATAGTCGTGGGAAAGTGTTACCTTCCATCAGCTTTGCTTCCAAAGCTCTAGATTGCATCTTTCTGAGGACAACCTTTACTGTTTAAAGAAAGGTTGGACGTGGTGCTTAGGGCATGGTTTAGTGTGTGATATTGGTGGTAGGGAGATGGTTGGACCAGATGATCTTGAAGGTCTTTTCCAACCTTAATGATTCTATGATTCAAAGAATTAAGATAAAGCATATGACTAATTAACCTACAAATGCTATATTAAATATGATCTGCATTTTTTGTTGTTGTTTGTTTGTTTCTGTTTGTTTGTTTGTTTTAAGAAGCTGGGAATTCATTAGTTTTCCTTCTATCGAAAATGGGCTTTCCAACCTGATCCACAGGGCACTCAGCCCCATTTGGGTTAAATGTTCACTATCCAATCTTTTATCAGGTATTTTAAATTTAACAGATTGAGTCAGATTTCTTTTCTAATATAGAAGGCTGCCAAAAACAAAAAACTCTTCAGTACCATTCCTCACGGAATTATTATTATCTATGTCTGTCTGCAAAGACAATCAAGATCACACACATAATACTTTGTCAGTTATTTATTTATTCTCTTTGATTTGTAATGAATTAAATCAAGTTCAAAAGATGAACTCTATGTTACTTCATACAGTATGTTCATTAAAATATTACAATTAAAGTAGAGCACCTGCCATTTACAATTTGATAAATCAGAAGTAAATCCATTTAAAATATATGAATTACACTGCAGTAAACCCAGTGTCCTACACAATTCAGAGCAGGAAATTGTATAAACCATATGGATAATAAACAGCTCATACTTTTAGTAGACTGTGTATGACTTACCTATACAAAATATTTTATTTTACTTTAATGCCTTAGCTTTTGTCCTGAGTTTGCACTTCTATTGTGCTAGCTTTCAATACAGGGACTGAAAGCAAGAAACAAAAATTTAACAGACTGTTTGCACAACTAGCAGCAGAGAGGATAGTATTAACGGTAATCCTTCAGTTCCAATAGGCGCCCTCTGCAGATTCACAGAAACCCTAAGCTAACCTTACTAAAGAACATCCCTTTCATCTTTATTTTCTCCCATCAGTTGCAGAATTTCTTTAAGGGCCATGCTGTCCTTGGTTGTGACCCTTATGATCTGACCAACTTCTCCAGGAGAAAAGGTGGTAAATAGAAGCCTCTAAAAAGTCAATGGAGGTCCACAGAACTTGCTTTAAAAATACAGAATATAGAGAAAGTGATATTACATGAAACAATCCTGAAGAGAGTATGATTTTTTTCTATTATATTATGTAAATAAGAATAATTCTTTGAGTACTATATTAAGACTTTTAAATATAGATAGGAATGAACAAATAAGGAAGGAAGGAAGGAAGGAAGGGAGGGAGGGAGGGAGGGAGGGAGGAAGGAAGGAAGGAAGGAAGGAAGGAAGGAAGGAAGGAAGGAAGGAAGGAAGGAAAACTCCAACCAGTCTTCCCACCAAAACTCCTGTTTTGTCTATTTTGATACCAAAGTAATAAATTTCAAAAATTTGGACAAATTGTTAAAAATTCATCTCAATTTTATGTCATATTTCCACAAACATGTCATCTAGCCTGAATGACTGCAACTTGGTAAAGCACTGTACAAGACATAATATGTGTATGTTCTCTGTCCCACAGGCTCCCAGGGATATTTTGCTGAGCTACTGACATAAGAAAACCTGAGAACCTTTCTCAGTTCTCTCGTGAAAATTGAACACACCTCTTGTTATAATCGATTATAGCAGTAGCGTCAGGCAGGTTGCAGCACAGCTAACACAGACTAGTTACTGCAGCTACTGCAGTGTGAACTTTGTGGCACTTTCATACAATTGTGTGAACATCTGCTTTTATTACTCTTGTACTTTCCTGCTTTTCAAAATGTGAACAGTTTTTTGCCTATTATGTTCTGTACTGAGCAAAGCCATCAATTTAAGCATCTTTTTTCACATTTGCTGCAGAATGAAATCATTTCCTTTTCTCATCAAACAATCTGTGTAATTAGAGTACTTTATAGCTATCTGTATCAAACAATTAGTGTATTAATTGCAGAGGGTTGGACTATACTAGTGAGCATGTAAGCAAATTTTTATAAATGTGATTGCATTGTTGAAAGTGTAATGAACAGGAATGGTATTTCTACAGACAATGAATCCTTTTCTCCACAACCCAACAACAAAGCTTTCTGATTTTCATTATAGATAGTCAGTTGTTTATCCTCAGGGGGATATTTCCCTTTTCTGTATCTCAGATTTTCTCTTTATATTTGAAAGGTCTGATTCTGATCTGGCTTATTTAGATTTTATTCTAAAGAAAATCAATGTATCCATATTTAGGAAGCTATAACTGATAGCTTATTGTGGCCCAGAGTCTTTTGAACAACCTCTGAGGGTTCACCGGAAGTTAGTCTCTTGTCTTTCTACTGTGGTTTAACAAATAAACGTGATGCATAGCAGCAATTTGTCTGAGTTTGCTGACAAGTACTTAGCATATTATTGTAATCATTGGGGATTTTAGAACACATTTGATGTGTGCCGTGCTTTTGTACATGAACAATATGTATGGCCTGTTAGTTAAACTGAGAGAGCTGTATTGTGTTTGTAATGTCACAAGCTTCAAGACAGTTATTCTAGTCTTCACTTCCAAACTCATTAACAGCTCTACCATTCTCCAGAAACACAAACTGCAGACTTATCCACCTGTGATAGATGGCTCAGGCCCACAGGCAAAGAACACTCTTGAGATCATAGCATTTGCTGATCAAGTTGATAATTTGAGGTTCTTTAAAATGGAAATACCCAGCTACTCTACAGTAATACTGTGACTACCTCATGAAGAAGAGCAATAATATCTGTCTTTATAATGTCTGCTTTTACTGTATACACTTTCTAATCTTAAAAAATGCAATAATCTTTTTTTTTTTCTTTTTTTTTTCTTTAATTTTAGGTATGGAATGCATTAAACATGCTGATATTTATTCATGTCTTCCTGAGTGAAGGACTGGGGAACTGGAGCTCTTTGGGCTTGTAGAATGGAGGTCTGCAAAAGCAGTGTCAGAAAGGAGAGCATAAAGGATACTCCTTTATGTACTACTTTCTTCCACCTCTGTTTTGATCTCACAAAGAGTGATGATTCAGCTCAAGACAGATAGGTGGTTGTTGTAGTTTAACCTGGCAAGCAGCTAAACATCACACAGACACTTGTTCACACACACACACACACACACACACACAGTGGGATAGGGGATAATATCAGAAGAGAAGAAAAAAAGGGTTTAAAAAAATTGATATTCTTATATCATTATTATTATTTCCCCTTCATTTCTCTGTCCGATTAAATTGTCTTTATCTCAAGGTTTACATTTTTTCCAATTCTCGCCCCATCCCACTGACGGGGAGTGAGTGAATGGCTGCATGGTTCTTAGCTGCCTGCTGGGTTAAACCACAACAGTTTCACTGTGTTTTTTCTTTTGAATTTTACAGGAAAAATAATTTTGAGATGTTTCATATTAAAAAAAAATAATCTGTGGAGATGTGTTTTTCTTCAAAGTATATAGAATTTAGAGGCAGTACTTTTATTTGTTTTGTTTTTCAACAGGATTTACTATGCACAAACCAGTCATAAAAGTGCAAAATGACTTAATCAAAGTACTGCAATTTATCATGATAAAATTCTGTGTCTTATAGAAGTAAAATTTCCTTCCTGATGAGTTAATAAATGGGTGTTCCCTACTGGATTTCACCATTACCTATGATTCTGTTTAAAGAAAGTTAAATTACTCTTCTGAAAAGTGGAAAGTCTTACAACAGCAAAAGAATGCTAATGCTACATTGATTCTAAATTTTGGTCTCTCATCTTCTTCTTTAAAACAGATATATTTCTAAGCTGTTAGTTTTGCATGGTTCCACAGAAACTTGGTAAAATTTACAATTCCATACTGCTAGGCACTGCAGAAGACAGTTAAAAGCAAATACCTGCCTAAAATGTTTCCAGATAAAGCAAACAAAATGCATAGCGTTTTTATGGAGGGAGAACTGGTGGAATCAGAAAATAAACATTTACTCCAATAATAACTAGAAGTCTACAGCCAAATCTGGAAACAAAATGTACAATGTTTTAGCCTAATGACTTCATACAAAGCACCTTCATTTTTTTCTGTCTTGCCACAAACTGGAATTTAAAGATCAGTTAGCACAATTTTATTGTCCTGTCCAAATTGCATGAGGTCTTAAGACTTCTTTATGGTCCCTGTTAATAATGTATATGCTAGGAGATGTTTTAGCATACAGAAGGTAATTGGGGTAAGGGACTCCCATTCTAGACGCCAAAAAGCACCTGACTGTAGAGAGGGAGGGAGACTAGGAGAGTTCATGGAAGAAAAATCTGTTGGGGATTTCATATATATATAGGGGTGCTACATTTTGCTAAGTATATATGTACACTATATATATATATTTCTGTTTCAATATAAATAGTGGAGAACAACCATCATTAAAAATATCCACAAACCTATAGTTCCTTCCTCTGGCTGGTAAAAAGTCAGTGTAGCCTAGTACACACTAACTTCCTTGTACAAATAATAGTTGAAGTAGCAGACTTTTCTCATGTTGGCAGGTTCTGAGTTTCAGTTACATTTCAGAAAATGAATTTCTTGATGTTCCAAATAATTCAAAGTTTAGTGAGGTGAAATATCACTACAGTTCTAAACCTCAGAAAGTCAGGTCTCAATAAATCAGATTTAGGTGTTCTAATTGAAGTTATTCTGTCTATCTCAGGGAACATAAAAATATACTGTCCTGATGAAGTAACAATTTTTCCCAGCTGTTGTAAAATTGAATTCAGATCTTGCACACATAGGAATAAAATATAGACTGCACAGGTTTGGTATAATGCAAAGCAATAATCCACTAACTCCAGAATGCTTAGATTCAGAAAACTTTCCTTTTGCAAAAGTTGTGGAATTTTAAAGGATTTTGGATAAAACCAAAACAATTGATAAACTTGCCTTTAGGATTTTGTAGATCTAAATAGAGAGAAAAATTTCTGTAGCACTCATGATATTCTACAGATTAATAGAAAAGTGGTATTGTTAAATTGTATATGGAATTTCTCTCATGAATGTGTAATTTAAGTATATAAAAAAGGTATTTTGCATGAGGGTCTATCTACAGATATTAATAAATATCTGATTTTGCAAATTTTTTTATGTTTCAAAACAGAAGGATTTTCAATTTTGTTTGCTGTTCAGTCTTACTGCAGCCCAGTCAATACTATTTCTACCACTCCTAGAGAAGCCACAGGGCACTGCAGGGTGCAGGGTCTGGGGTGTGGGATTGGCCTAGTCTGGGTGGTGCTGGCCAACCCTGCTGCCTGGGGATGGGTGACTCCTGCCTCCAAGGGCTGAGATGGGGCTGTGTGGTACCATCGTTGGTGTGGGCCATGTTTAGGAAGGGTATGAAAATAAACCTCAGTGGGCTCAGGACCGAAGAGGAAACATTCCCCACCACTGACAGAGAATGCCCCCAGGTGAAGAGCTTGGCATAGTGTTGGTTCACTGTGGAAGGACTTTCTGTATAACAATTAAGGCTATTGTTATACAGAGGCTTTTCATTATCAGTCTGGACTATGAGTGATAGGATAGCACTATAGCAATTGGATTAATAAAAACTTTGTCAGGTTTTGCTTAGATTGTTATAATTAGACTAGCTATAAATTCTTGGCTGCTTCCTATACCAATATATCGAGTATAAAACTAGTTATATCTGCTGATACAATTATCACTATTTATTTACAATTCTTTTCATAAACAAGGCATTTTTAGTGCTTCTAATCAGTGCTTCACATAAAGAATTTTCAACTCCAGTCAGATACGTTTATCTAAGCAACAGAGCATGTTCTCTAGAATATATTATTTTATTTTTATATGCATTGAAAAAAAAAAGTATAAACAGATGTTCCCTGCTGTGAGACATACCTTCCTAAAGTACTCATTTGCCATATGGGTGTGTTTTATTTTCATGATGGGAAGAATGTACATTGTCAGATGCATCCACGTCCATGGGCCCCATCTGAGGTACCCTCTGGCCTTAGTAAATATAAACAGCTGGTTAGATTTTTTTTTCCTGTTTATTAGGAAGCTAGAAAAAAGGCAAGATGCTTAAGAATTTGCAAAGGTAAACATATAAACTTACATGACTGTCATAAATGACCATAGCATTATTTGATGAACAAAGAAATCAAATAATTTCATGGATGTTTTATTACTTATTGTGCTTTTTACTCCCCAATTAACATTATAGCAGAAAAAAAATGTGTGGGGGGGGGAGAGGGGGGGGGGAGGCGGGCAAGGAAAAGGAAATGTCTTATAATCTCTTCCCATAGGAACTGGTTTTAAGTAACTACATAGATAGAATAAACTGTCATTAAGGGGTTCCTCAAAGGTGCATACAAAGATATATCTTCAAGATATTGTTTTGGTTTTATTGTTGGTGTTTTCTGTTGCTTTGTTGTTGTTGGGTTTGTTTGTTTGTTTGTTTGTTTGTTTTTCTGTTTGTTTGACACTCCTCTGGTAAAATAATTAGCAGAGAAGGGAAAGGGAGTAACTTTTCCCAGTAGAAAATGATTCTGAAGTAGGAATGGTTGGGATTTTCCAACTTCAAGATGCAAGCAGTGAATTCAGTAAACGTAATGACAGTTCTGTTGTTTGAAAGAGATAAGGCACAGGGTTAGGATGGAGAATTAGATACAGAACAGTCAAAAGAGATGATAGTTCTCTGAAGGCTGCAAGAAATACTGTGAATAGAAAGTAATGAGAGAAAAAAAACATATTTATTTCTGTAGCACTTTTGTTAATGAATATCCCTACCCTATACTTTCACATCTACCAATAGTCTTTGTATACTTTTAAGCTACTGAATGGGGGCAAATTATTCAGAACGTGTTTCTTATGTTATGTCTGAAGAAAACACATGGGGCCCATATTAAGAAATAGTATGTTGTGCAAGTGTATACACATTCTGGGTGTTCACTTGTAAAGTTTCTCAGGACAAAATCATGGTAAACTAGTTCAGATTAAATTAAAGTTTAATTAAACTTACATTAAACCCATAGTTAAAACCCTTAATTAAGTCTTCAAGAAAGTAGTTTAGTCCATTTTCAAGACATGTACATGCTTTCAAGATTCCTATTTCCAGCTATTCCTGGAATTCTTCTTGTAGCTTGCATTCAGAAATTCCTAACTACCTTCAATACTACATTTAATTGTATTTTGTTAATGCCACTACACCATTTTGAGTTTCATGTATATTATTAGAATTCTAGAATAATTTAGATCAGAAGGGACTTCTGGAAGTCATGTGGTCCAATCCCCCACATACAGTGGGGCCACCATTAATCAAGCTACTTGGATTATCACCTAATCAAGTTTATATCTCCAGTCTTTCTGGGCAGCTGGTTCAGTGCTTGACCACCCTCACTATCCACATTATTTCTAGACAGAATCTTTCATGTTGCAGATGATGTCTATTGCCTGTTGCCCTATTACAGTGCACCTCCAGAAAGTGGATGTGCTACTCTGGCTCTGTCTTCAGCTTTGGCAGTTGTAGATAACAAGAGTTGCTCCCATGGTTCTCTCTTCTTGAGTCTGGACAAGCCCTGTTCTCTCACTCTTTCATCCCAGGTGCTCCAGCCCTGACCATCTTAGTCATTTTGCATCAAGATGTCAATGTGTTTCTTGTAGATGGAAGCCTAAAATGGGGCATAATATTCCACCTGGTTTCATAAGGGTCAGATAAAGGGGAAGAGGGTCATTTTCTTTGACCTGCTGCCCATGGTCCTGCTAGGACATTCCACTATGTAGTTATTTTTCTTTGTCATAGGGGTGCACTGCTGGGGTAAGGCTGACTAGCACTCTCCAGTTCCCTGAACCTTGCAGTCTTTGAAGATGGGCTTGATGTCTATTATAAGTTTGCAGGTAGGAAACAGAGGCAGGGTAGGATTACTGACTAAATTAAGAAAAAATTGAAGGCATTGGCAGGGTTGGGATTGTTATAACCTGGTAATTTTGACTTCTCACTCTTGGCACATATAATTTGAATAATTGTGGTGGGTTGACTCCATCTGCCAGGTAAGCCCCCATCCAGTTGCTCAAGTCACTCTTCTTCATCAGAATGGTAGAGAGAATGAAAAGGAAAAAAAAAAAAAGCTTTCATGGACTGAGTTAAGGAGAGATAAGTAAGTGAATGGTAAAAGAAAAAAAAAAAAGAAAGAAAAAGTAAGGAATGCAACCACTCACCACCAGCTGACTGATGTCAAGCCTCTTGTCAAGCAACAGCTACTTTGAAAAAAATCTCCCCAGTTTTTACTGCTGAGCATCAATGAGTGTAGAATATTGCTTTGGTCAGTTTGGGTCAGCTGTCCTGACTGTGTCCCTTCCCAAACTCTTGCTAACCCCAAGACTACTACAGAGAAGGTCTTGAAGCTGTATAAACACTGTTCAGCAATAGCGAAAAGTGTGGTGTCTTATGAACATTGTTTTGGTCACCAACATAAAACACAGCAGCCTACGGGCTGCTGTGAAGAAAGCTATCTCAATCCCAGCCAGACCCAGTATGATAACCTTGATCAGTTGATGGTTTCCCATTCCCTTCTCTGGTTAAACTATTGTGCTGGAAACTTACTGTCACTCAATACAACACCAAATTCAATTCTATAAGCTTAAAATCTGAGCTTTTAGGTGTTTCTCTCTGTTGATCCTCCAAATGCTCTTTGGAGGATCCTCCAAATACTCTATCATATACCATGCTATAGAATAAAGAAAACAAAAGGTGTCTAATAAACTATCTTCTCTCAGCTGTTTTCATCGTATTCCATCTCTCTCTCTCAATCTATCTCTTTTCCCACCTCTCCCCAACATAATCTGGCTGTCAGAAAAATAGTATTAAAAATGCACCCACATTTGTACTGCAAATGTACTGGTACATTTACATACCAGTTGATTAAAAAACTCTGGGATAATGTGTGACTCATGGTAGAACTACATCTGCTGACTCAGCAAACTATGAAGACATAAACCATCACTGAAAGGAAAAAAGAAGAAAAAGAAAAAGAAAAAGAAAAAGAAAAAGAAAAAGAAAAAGAAAAAGAAAAAGAAAAAGAAAAAGAAAAAGAAAAAGAAAAAGAAAAAGAAAAAGAAAGAAAAGAAAAAGAAAAAGAAAAAGAAAAAGAAAGAAAGAAAAAGAAAAAGAAAAAGAAAAAGAAAAAGAAAAAGAAAAAGAAAAAGAAAAAGAAAAAGAAAAAGAAAAAGAAAAAGAAAAAGAAAAAGAAAAAGAAAAGAAAAAGAAAAAGAGGAAAAGAAAAAGGAAAAAAAAAGGAAAAGGGAAAAAAGAAAAAGAAAAAGAAGAAAAAGAAAGAAAGAAAAAGAAGAAGAAAAAAAAAGAAGAAGAAGAAAGAAAAAGAAAAAGAAAGAAGAAGAAAAAGAAAAAAAGAAAAAGAAAAAGAAAAAGAAAAAGAAAAAGAAAAAGAAAAAGAAAAAGAAAAAGAAAAAGAGGAAAAGGAAAAGGAAAAAGAAAAGGAAAAGGGAAAAAAGAAAAAGAAAAAGAAGAAAAAGAAAGAAAGAAAAAAAAAGAAGAAAAAAGAAGAAGAAAGAAAAAGAAAAAAAAAGAAAGAAAAAGAAAAAGAAAAAAAGAAAAAGAAAAAGAAAAAGAAAAAGAAAAAGAAAAAGAAAAAGAAAAAGAAAAAGAAAGAAAAAGAAAAAGAAAAAGAAAAAGAAAAAGAAAAAGAAAAAGAAAAAGAAAAAGAAAAAGAAAAAAAGAAAAAGAAAAAGAAAGAAAAGAAAAGAAAAGAAAAGAAAAAAGAAAAGAAAAGAAAAGAAAAGAAAAGAAAAGAAAAGAAAAGAAAAGAAAAGAAAAGAAAAGAAAAGAAAAGAAAAGAAAAGAAAAGAAGAAAGAGAAAAAAAGAAAGAGAAAAAGAGAATAAAGTATTGCAGACTTGTACCTTCCATGGAAAAGCACTAGAAGCCTAATCTTCTTACTTCTGTGTCTGAACTTGTCAAGTGCCCTGTGCAGCCAATGGAAGAGAAAACAGGATAGCAGTCAGAGACTAAAAAGTATGCAAAGAAATTAAAACAATAGCTTTTTTAATAAGTCACTGGAGCAATACAGAGGTTCTAGAAGGTTTCTGGTGATCACTGCATGTCTTCAATCAAATGTCTTTCAGTGACTTTGCCTGACTGGCAGATTGCTGAGCAAAGTTTTGTATTCCATTTCGATCTTCACTGCAGTTCCAAGAATGGTTGTGCACTTTTGTGTTCTGTGTTATTTATTCACTACCTTTTATTTGGCATATTTTATTCTGCTGCTATTAATTTTAATGTGAACAAAATACCAGCAGAGTTGTCATTTTAATTAGGACAGCTGTTAACTATAACAGTAAATAAAACTTTATACCAATATAGAATTGTAGATTTACTTCTGTGATGGAGAATTGCACATTTAATGGCTGACTGCAATCTGCAGTTCTTTCAGATTTTATACTTTGCAGTGTGCATTTTGGAAGTTTCACGTATTCCAAAATAGCCCAGAAATTGAAATTCAGGGCATGTCATTTTGACACAGTGTATTTCTGTGTCCGAGATTCTTCCACGAGCTACCTGAATTCTTGTAGCAGGCTGCTACAGCTGCATCACAGGAGACTTCAGCCTTGACACAAGTGACAATAGGGTTGTGCCCCTTTTTGAGTCAAATAGGGGTGTGGATTTTCAAGTTGAATTTTTTTGGGAGAGTTACATAATTTCCCATACTTGCACAGCAGCATAGCTTTATAGTTCTTATATCTTCCCTATAGCTCTGAAGTCTGAGAGACAAAAGCCATGCCAAGGCTGGTCAGCCCCAAGCATTGGTTTAGGTCTTGAATTATAGTCACTTATGCAGATACGTTGCTACAGTTGTAAACAAGGTTGGAAATATCTACGTGGTGCTATACCACTACAGATATGCTCTCTCTTCCTATTGCCTGACAGTCTTTACCTTCCCCAACTGCCATTGGTATTTTCTGCCTCAGTGTCACTAAATGACAAACTGAAAAAACAGAATTTTAGAAAATGTCAAACAGATTGTCTTTGAGAAAGCTTAATAGGATCTGATTGTCAGAGGAAATTTGCCTTTGGTTTGGTGTATTTAAAATGATTAATAACTTAGAAGGTCAAAATCTTTTCTCAGAAGTAGTCCTGTCACTGAAAATTTGCTTGTCATTTGAAGTGTACCCTCATATGCAAGGTTCATATTTGTTCATTTGTTCCATATTTGTATATAAAATTGTGTATAAATAAATATACTCTAGGGAAACAAAACCTAGCCCAGTAAGAGATTATATGAAGCACACTGTTTCTCAGAGGTGTTACTGAAAAAATATTCTATTTTTCATCACACATCAAAAGAGTCCTTACAAAATTCTGTTTTTTTTTATTCACCAAATATGAATGCACTTGTGAAGAGAAACAGAACTGACTGTATCAGTTCCCAGCTCAGGGAAGAAAAAAAAAAAAAAAAAAAAAAGGTATAAAGAGCATTTTATGCTCTTTATGTAAGATCATAAAATGGGCAAAAGAAATGAGTACTATGTGAATAATCCCTTGAAAGTACAGTCTACATCATGGAAAGTATTAAACATATTTTCCGTTTTGAACTTAACAGCAAGCAGTGCAGTTCACCAACAAGATTTATGTCCAGTGGAGGGAGAGGCTGCATACTTAACCTACTGAAACAACAACAAAAATTAGGAAGAGAGGAGTAAATCTGACAAATTCAGGTAGGAATACCTTTAATGAATCTGAGTTGTGGAACATTAGAAAAGTTTAGAAAAATGTTAGTTATTGTTAGTAACTTTTGACTCAGTTTCTCATCTAAGGATGAAATAAAAAATGTTTTTCAAAATGTTTTAGTGTTTAAAGTATCCCACCAAGGATTTAATGACCTGAATATTGTATCTTGCAAGTCTATGAATCTTCTGCAATATGATACTTTTGAGTTCACATAAATCATTACTAAAGAGAAATAACTACTTTAAAGCAACATTGAGATAAATACTGGTGTTTAAGGAGATACATTAATATCGTAATGGAACTTGCTACCACACTTCCTCTATTACAGTGATCTCTGCAGAGAACCAAATTTTATGTCAATCAACATCAGATCACAATGAACATTGAATGCAACACTACTTGCTGATTAAGTTTTGACATATTCTTATGCCACAATTTGGTACTTAGAACAAATGAATGCTTTATATGTTGTTACCTTTTTCTTTTTTTCCTTCCTCATGATAATACATTGCATCTACAGTAGGGATCCTTCTGATTTCATAAGAAAGCTCCTTTCATCCCTCTAGGACAAAATATTAGAATAAATTATGGCTTAATTTGCTTTACTTTTTCCTTTAATCAGAGAACATGATTTATTATAACTTTTTGTAGTAGAAAGAATGATTTATTTTAGCTTCTACATAATTGCTTGGAAAATAAAATCGCTGTAACTTCATTTAGAAATATATACTCATTTTTTTCCTATGGTTCTAGATAGAAGACAGCTATTATTTAAGATAATAATACTTATCAGCTTAATGAAAGTGACAATAAAGTTAGAAGTGTAACCAAATTTTGAAATAAAAAGAAGAGCAAGTTTTTATGTAAATGAAACTTTGGGAAATGCGGGAAAGAAACTGATCATTCGAAATAGTAAAAAAAAAATGTTTTCAATAGCAGGATCGTTTTCATTTGCTTTGACTTTCGTAGAAACCCATCTTTTATTTATGAATTGCTTGTTAGAGAACCACTGTACCCATGCTTTAGTAAACCGTTATTATTTATTTATTTTACTGAATTCAAGAAAAATAATTCCTGTGGATATAATATTAGTGTAGCTCTTCCTGTGTGTAAATTTAAAGAGAAATACAACAAAGTATTTACATGTATCCTTTAGAAAGTTGGGCTTTAAATATGTGTTCAAGATCAGAGCTTATGTGGGAAACTGCAGCCTGCATTATTACTGTTATGTCATACGTAGATCCACCTGGAGTCCCAGCTGGGAAAGCTGTCACAGAGTAAACTTCAGAATGCCTCTGGTAGAAAAATTGTTTTCTGTTACATTCCATAGTGTTTTTTTTTTTTTTTTTATTCTTAAATCTAACAAAATAGAAAAAATATGAATCTGGGACAGGCTTTTTTGGTACAACTGAAAAAAATACAAAGCTGAACAATGCTATTAATTTTTATACAATTTCAAGGCTTTCATTATTGTTATTAGTTTAAGTCCTTTACATTTCCTTAAAAAAAAAAAAAAAAAGACATTGTGTCCAGTAAGTATAGTATTGTCATAGCTGTTCCTTTTACCTGTATGCCTTCATTTTGAAGATGTGTAAATTAATCAAGTAAATAATATAACACAGAAATGATTAAAAAAAAACAAGTCATGCCACCTTCTAATGTTTCCTGTCCTAAAGTTTAAATATTACAAAATTGATTTTATATAAATATTAAGTTAAGTGTTGCGGACAAACTTTTTAAAAAGCTAATAGCTGAGTTATTTTTGAACAAAACCATATCATCCTTCCAAAGCACCTCTTTCCCTTTTCAAATGCTGTGGAGTGACAGCCAATTTTAACCTCTCTCTAAATTTTCTATGACAAATCCATTAGAATCACTGCTGAGATGCTTTTAAAGGTTTATTTCCAGCCTCCCTATCTTCAGATGGAGATTATCAGAACAACTTGATTTGAACATGGACTCTTCCCAGCTGATGATGCCCATTAGATCTGCTGGACAAGTGTGTACTTTCAGCTTGGTGATTGTAGTCACGGTCTATCTGCAAGCATCTGCTCCATTTAAGATGCGTACCATCCATTTAAGATGCGTACCATCTGCAATGTACCTGGTAATGGACTGCCCACCCAGTAACTCCAAATAAATAAATAAATAAATAAAGCAGATACCTATTACCTGTATTTTCAAAAAAAATTGTTGAAGCCAGCATACATCTATCATAATATATATGCACTAATTTTATATAGCTTATGCTGTTCTGCTTACCTGATATAGTCTTCCATGAAAGTGAAATATTAATATTAAATGTATTTTATAGCTAAAATAGTTAACCCCCCTATTGGGGGGAGTATTTTAATATTATGGAAACATTTTGATTACAGAAAATATGTAAGATACAAATTACTGAGGAGCCAAAACTCAACGATGATAGCATTAATTACATTAGATGTCTACTCTTCTTTCCTCTGCCACTTCCTTGTAAGAAAGGCTTTCAGAAAAGTTTGTTATAATGTAGCATAGCACATTAAAAATGTACTGTAAATCTGAGAACTATTATTAGTGTATTTTATATTTGATTTTTTTTTTAATTATTTCAAATGTTATCAAGGAAATTATTTTCCTATAAGACAACTGCACTGGTACTCCCATTCAAAAATTCTTCCATCTAGAAAAAAAAAAAAAAAGACAATGCAGGGGGGGCTGGGGGAGGGAGGAGCATTCTGTCTAAAAAGTGAAGTTGTTCTAAACATTACTTTCAACCAGTCACATCCTATTTTCCAATGTTCCTTCCAGAACATAATTATTGTTTAGTTGCTCTACTTGATTGTTAGTCACCTGCAAGCCATTTCAAGGTCAACTGTAAGGAGGGAAACAAAACAAAACAAACAAACAAACAAACAAAAAACACACAGTAACAACACTCAGTTACAAACCTCATTTTTTCCTGTTCTAGAAGTCTAAGCCTAAGAACATTTTAAATATGCTGTGTTGTGTACATGCATTTATATACATAGACATTACATTGAGACAACATCAGAATGTAATGTAAAGTACATGTAATATTTACATGACCTTATTTACTCCAGTCCACAATAGATTCATTTAGGAAAAGCATATCAGTATAACATATGTTAACACAATACTAACTTTGCAACTTCACTTATGTCACCTCTTACACCTGATATAACATCCTTACTCTAGTAAGGTACATTGTAGTCTCTCCATCCTCAAAAGTAAGTTATGTTAGCCTTAATGCTGACCAGTTGTCTATTTGAGCTATCAATTTTAATCATATATTCACAGCTAGCTGAAGACATATACTTACAAACACACCTTAATGCTGATAGTCTAGTGATTAATCACAGAAGCTGTTGGCTGTAACACTAGGGATGAAAATGAGAAGTAACACTGTTCTCTTTGCCTTTTCTGGTGTGCTTCAAAGAATTATTACTTTAATATCTAATATATCATATGGATTTTTTTTTCACATAGGTAAAAAAATGAAAATAATTAACTTGTGAAAACCTGAAAAACAAATGCATTTTCTTATGATTTGATTTCTCTGATCTACAGCTTATAAGATTTCAGCTAGCCTTTTTATTCTTATTTGGTTTCCTATTGCAATAACCAAAGATATTTCATTTTGTCAACTCTATTAAAAACAGATGATAAAGATAAAAAATTTAAATATATACAGAAAGAGTTTGATATAAAAATATCCACCAGCAACTACTGATTTCTGTGGGAAATATCATGCACAATGAAAACCTGCACACCCACAAAAAAATTAGTTCCATGTTGAAAAAAAAAAGTCTCAGTTTTAACTACTTACATCTTTCTGGGGGTAAAAAGTTAAAACATTGCTTTAGAAATTGTGTGCGATGAAGCAGTTTGCTTCTAATAAATTTTTGCATCCTTCTATCTTTCTTGACAGAGCACCATTAAGGAACATATAAACACACTTGACCTACATAAGGCCATGGAATCTGCTGGGATGCAACATAAATGCAAAGGGAGCTGGCTGATATCATTGCAAGGTCAGTTTCAGTAATGTTTGAAAAATCATGGTGGTTTGCGAAGGTTTCTTGTTACTGTAAGAAAACAAATGTCACTCAACTTCAAAAAGAAAGTATCTGGTCCCAGGCAGTGTGGGCACTTGCTGGGCCAAAGCCCTTGCCTGTAGTTCTACACATGTGCCTCTGCCTCCTCACAGGACATGATGAGGTGCTCACCTCTTCTGCCTCCTGGACATAGCTGGGTGTGTGGCACTTTCCCCAGTCCGCTGTGTCCCCTCAGACCAGGAGACTTCTTGGACAGAGATGGAGCTGCAGGTCTGTGCATTATCTACTTCCAGGACACAGCTGGCAGACATGCACAGGGGAAGCAGCTCCAGATCACCTACCATCATACCTCCAATATTGGCAGGGTCCTGCTTCCACAACTGTATCCAGGGCTATTGCTCAACTGAAGACTCATCCTCCTTGGGAGCTGCTCTCTCCTTTTTTCCTTCACAAAATCTGCAGGATCCATCCCATCTGCCTCTACCCATGGGGACACCTTGGCTGAACCCCCACCTCAACTTCTCCATCCTACAAACAGGGGAAGAAGTTGTGATCCTAAGCTCAGTGCTGCCTCTCTCCCCAAGGCACACCAGGAGACCATGGCCTGCACTGCACGTATATAGAACAGCACCAGCCACAGGCATAAGCCTCACTTCCAAAAAGACCATGCTTAGCATCCTACCCAAATAGGAGAGGGACATCCCTGGAAAGGTCATAAAACCCAGCAAAGGAAAGACCCTCCAAGAAAGTCAGACACAGTCTCTTAGCTCCTGCAAGACCAGCATATGTCCAAAGCTCCAATATCGCTGCAGAATCCAGACAGCTCTAACTCAGCCTCCAATCAGCAGCAGAAGAGAGTCAGCTCCCAACACAACTGATATTAAACTAATGTTAATATATTTTTTCCCTAACTTATTGATTTCAGCTGTGCTTGTAGACACTTCCTCTTCACCCAGGAAAAAAAAAAAAAAAAAAAGCAGCTCAGGGAATTATAAAATATTTGCTTTCTATGAACTGCTTCTGGAATTGAAATCCTCTGAAAGGGAGCAACATCCAAGCCACATCTTTTTTTTTTTTTTCTAAGAGCAAAAAATTACATTTGAGCTAATTCAAAAAAAAAAAAAATGTTAAAGCTTCTGAAGGGTATGCTATGGTAAATATGTATCAAGCAACCTTGAATTCTTTTAATAATGCCTTTAAGGATGCAACTGTGTTTGAATAACTAAAGTCAAAAATCATACTGACATTTTATTTATAACAGGAAGGTTTTTTACGTGAAAACAAATTTCAGTAAATACTGAAGTCTTTAAATACACTTTAAATACGTCACTTCCAACTTATAAAAGTTCTTCTAAACTCTGCTGCACTAGCTGTTCTTCATTTGGATTCTATTTGTGCAGATTCAGTGATAAAATGGAGATACATTAAAAATACCAAGAATGTGTATTAACTGCAATAGTACGTGCAGGGGTGTAACTCCATCCCTGTACATTCACACAATTTTTGTACAAGAAGCTATTTCTGTAAGTCAGCTGCATTCTAGTGTTTTTAGTCTTCAACACTACTATCCAGTTTTAGATGTTTTTAACAGACTTCCATGATTGGCACCATTCAGTTGTGACAGTCCTATAAGTAGCACTCATAACTAAGCTGTTATGTACTAATTAATTTTAGGATGGGATAGAAAATTACTTGGTATGAGAGTGGTTTCTAAACACTTTGATAACAAAGACTGCTGCAGCCATTAGCTGCAACTGGCTAAGCAGATGAAGAAAGTCCTATATAAACTCACAAAACTATATAACTATACAAATATGTTTATTAAATAGCATTTGTATAGTTGTACCACTGATAAATCAGGGATTATGAGTTAAGGGGAAGTGAAATAGTAAATAATTTTTATGCACAAGATTTGTTATTCTGTTATTTGTAGAGCTATAGCGTTTGATACACATCTATATTAAGATGATTAGGGATGAATTATTTAAAAGTCTTTTTGAATCTGAAGTCAGGTGAAATTTTAGGTATGATTAAAAAAAGAAAAATCAGCATTTATTTCTTAGTTCTACTTCCTTGACTGAGCAGCCCAAGCAGCAGAATTGTACAATGCAATGAGTAATCATAGCATAAGAAACGAGTAGCCAAAAGCCATAACAAACTAGATGCAAACAGTCTACAGGGCACAGTTCGATTGTCAAATGGTTTAACATGTATTTAAAGTTAAGAGAAGGTTCTGATAAATTGGTATTGATTTGCAAAAAGCCAGATGAATTGATTTATTTTGTAGTGAACCATGTGACGACTCCACCAGCAGAAGCAAGCTAATAGGTAAGCCTGACATCATAGAAAACAGGGATGATCTGTTATTAGCTATTAACTAACTAATGTTAAATAACTACATAGTTACTAATCCAAGGCAAAATCCTTATAATGATATTAGCCACTGTGTTTCACAAAAAGTTAAAGCCTGTAAGGAGAAAGCCAGATGTATGTTGACCCTCTCTCTTCTTTAATATCTACACAGGCAGAAATAGGATTGTAATTTGTGTTAGTTAAATTTGCACAAAAGTACATTTTCACCTATTGTATGCATGTATATTTGTAGAAATGTGGATGAAAGTGAATTTTGGCTTGTTTCATCTTTAGCCCTGTTTTCTAGGTATTTGGTGTCAATCTGACTGTATTGCCTTGACTAGGTATATATACTTCTAGCAGCCTTTCAACATCACATTAGTCATTTAATATATACACTGAAGAATGAAATTATGAATATTTGTTCTGTGATACAGATCATTATGTATTCCTAATCATTATACATTTCTTATTAGAATGTTTACTAATTAATTTTAAAATTTTATTATACTGTAGATGCAGGAAAACATGAGTAACTGTCAAATTAAGATAATTCTAAAAAATCTGCATTGTGTAGGTTTCCACCTCAAGCCCCTAAATATTTCTGCCATATAAATTAAGTCACTTTTAAGCTATGGTTTTTATAAAAAAAAGTCTCTAATTATTGCACTTGTTTAATGAGTTCTAAATCTGTGGTAATAGTAATTTAATCAGGAGTACTTAGTGCTGAATAGATATTAGATATGAATACATATTTATGAGATTTATGAGGACATGCAAGGACATGCAAAATGAAATTTTTAGGTCACACATGTATGACATAATTTCTTATCTGCAAAGTAAAGATGTGCATTTTTAAAAGTTTCTTTTTTGTTTGTTTTGTTTTACTTCACATTATTAAAAACTGATTTAAGAAGAGTGTGTTAAACACATGGAAAATGCAGTCAACTTCCCACTATCTCATTTCAGCCAAAGATAGTGTAGAAGTATCTTCTCCATTCATGTGGAAGTTAATACTAAATCTCTCATTTGGGTAGTCATCTTCAAGAATTGGAAAAGATAGTTAACTGCTGGTTTGCAAAAATCCCAAGAACTCTGTGGCTGTAAGGAGAGGGAAGGGTGAACAGGATGTTTTTTTAGCTCATTAATGACAAGCTAAAACTGGCCTTTACTTTTGTCTTCAGTATCGTTTGATTCACAGTAATATAAATATGAACAAAATTTAGTCCTTGATTCTTTAAGATTATCTGCTTTGGAATGTCTGTATTGTTGATTACCTATTTTTCCTTTTATGGATAAGAACATAATCTGTTATTTCCAACCAGTAATTATAGTGTCTGGTAAAATTTGAGCTGACTTTAATTATCTTGTGTTTACACTTTAAAATGTGATAATTGTTCCATGTGGCTAAGCCTACTGCCAGCCTCTCCCACCTGCTTCTTCTGTTTACATATTACGAAACTTATGAGTGAACGCTTTTCCAAGCAACAAATAAAACAGTTAAACAGTCCTTCACAGCCTCAGTGAAACAGCTAAATACAATAAATATTATTGCATTCTTCATCCATGAACTAAGAATCATATGGCATATCATAAAATATAATTGAATCTCACATGGACCCTCTAACAATGAAATTACTTGCTTAAAGTCACACAGAAAGTGTGGCGGAATTTGTAACAGGAGCCATATCTGACTGCAAGTCCAAAGCATTTCAAATGCCACCCAACCTGTATCCTTGTGATAAGTTCCAGTTATTGAAACCCAAACAAACCACATTAAGAAAGCCTCAATACAAACAAGGCAATCATTGCTCTTTGGTTTTGACTCTCCTTGTTCACTTAGAGAAGTTCTTTTGCCTTGTTCCTGCTCACTTGATTTATTTCACGTTATTACTTTCCAATCTCTTTTAAAATGTACTGCACTAACCCTTTTCCTCCTTCCATCACCCTTTCTTTATACTGACTCTGCACTGTCATGTGTTTTCTTATTCTCTACTCAACCTACTACACGGCTGGTTGGCCCACTTTCTGTGTGGTGGAATCGTTAGCTGTGTACTTCCTAGGTCTGTCTTCTTCTAGCTTTCCTTTGCTCCAGTAGCTGCGCACTTAACCTCATCTTTGATAAACATGAATCTCTTTATAATGTCTCCAATACTTGGTCCTTCTAGACCACCAGTTAAGTTCTTTCTGTGTTTCCCACTGAGTCATCTTTTGAATTACTCTTTTTTTTAAAGTAACACTTTAAAAACTGTTGCTGAGCAAAAATAAAATCAGGTTACCATAACATATTTTAATCAAAGTTTAAAAAGTCATCATTTAATTTGTAGTCTTTCCTTTTACTGATGCATGCCAGCGTGGCACTTGTCAAAATGGAAACAGTATTCTCTGAAACACCATCCCCTACACATTTAAGAGATGGGCTTCCATCACACTCGGTTTCTCACTGTTCTTTGATACAGCAATACTTGTGACTTGTTTTCTTTCAATCTCCTCCTCACTCTGGCTTTATTTCCATTGATGTGGCTGATTCCTGTTATAATTAACTATTCACTGTCTTGACTTTCATCTTTTTTTCTCTTTAAAAATTTATTTTGAGAAACTGGTAATTCCTACTGTCATCTTTCCTTGCACTTACAGAACTCCTTCACATCAACACCCAGAGAGAAAAAACAAAAAACAAAAAAAAAAAAAACAAACGAAAAAACAAACTGTGAGAAAAAACATACTTTGTTCATACCTCTTTCAATGTTGCTTCTTCAATGTTGTATTATTTTAATTACATTGATTTCCATATCCTCGTACTTTGCTATTTTTCCACCTATTCTTTACTTGCTTCATGTAACTCCTTCCCTCATCTTTATCTCTCTATATATCATTTCTACTTATTTTCCAGCATACAGTATGATTCTTCTTTTTCCCCTTCTCTTCAATCTCTTCCTTTCTCCTTGCTCTCTCTACCTCAGTGGAAGCCTGCTTTAATTTCTCAGTTTTCCTATGAAAATCCTTTTAGCCAGAACACTCTGACTTAATAAATATTTTATAGAATCATACTATTATACAATGGTCTGAGTTGGAAGGGATATTAAAGATCATCTAATTCCAACCCCCTGCCATGGGCAGGGACACTAGACCAGGTTGCTCAAAGCCCCATCCAACCTTACCTTAAATACTTCCAGGGATGGGGCATCCACAGCTTCTCTGGGCAACCTGTTCCAGTGCCTTGTTACCCTCAGAGTAAACAATTTCTTCTGAATATCTAACCTAAATCTACCCTCTTTTACTTTACAGTTATTACCCCTTGTCCTATCACTACACTCCCTGATAAAGACTTTGATTAGCAAAGTTGTGGGGAATTTGCTGCTCCAGCATGATATAAGTCTATGGGGACCAATGGGATTCATCCCAGAGTTCTCAGAAGTGCTGGCTGATGTCATCATGAGACCTCTCTCAATTATTTTTCAACAGTCTTCTGAATCTCGAGTGGTCCCAGTCAACTGAAAGCTGGCAAATATTATCCCAATTTTCAAGAAGGACAAGAAAGAAGATCCTGGTAATTACAGGTCTGTCAGTCTCAACTTCAGTCCCTGGCAAAATTATGGAGATTATTCTGCAAGTTATTCAAAAACATCCAAAAGAGTGCAGTCTTTGCAGCCAATACAAGCTCATGAGGGGAAAGTTTTGTTTAATGACTTACTTTCCTTTTATGACAAGATTACCTACCTAGCTGATGAGTGGAAGCCAGCTGATGTGATCATTTTGCATTTCAGCAAAGCTTTTGATACTGTTTCTCACAATATCCTTCTGGAAAAAAAGTCGAGCACACATCTAGATAAATATATAATACAATGGGTGAACAACTGGCTGATGGGTCAAAATCAAAGGGTTATAACAAATGGGGTTACATTGGGCTGGCAGCAAGTCACTATTGGGGTTCCCCAGGACTCCATTTTAGGGCCAGTTTTCTTCAATGTTTTCATAAATTACTTGGATGAAGGGCTTGAGGGTATACTAAGTAAGTTTGCAGACAACACTAAATTGGGAGGAGCTGTTTACTCCCTCAAGGGTAAAGAGGCCTTGAAGAGGTCTTAACAAATTAGAGATCTGGGCAATCACCAAACAAGTTTAACAAGAGCAAGTGTTGGATTCTGTACCTGGCATGTGGCAAACCTGGATATATTCACAGACTGGGGAACAAGAGACTGGAGAACAGCCCTGCAGAAAGAGCTCTGGGGCTTTTGGTTGATGGCAAGTTCAACATGAGCCAGCAGTATGCCATGGCAACCAAAAGGGCCAACCACATCTTGGGGTGCATCAGGCTAACATTCTGAGAGAAGGGATTGACCCGCTCTGCTCTGCACTGGTATGGCCTCACCTTGAGTACTGTGTGCAGCTCTGGGCACCACAAAATAAGAACTATATAAAACTATTAGAGGGCATCCAAAGGAGGGCTACAAAGATAGCGGAGTCTAGAGGGGAAGACGTTAGAGGAGTGGCTGAGGTCACTTGGTTTGATCAGCCTAAAGAAGAGGGACTGAGGAGAGACCTCATAATGGCCTACAGAATCCTTACAATGGGAGCAAAGAAGCAGACACTGATCTCTTCTCTCTGGTGACCAGAGATAGGACCTGAGGGAATTGCATTACGTTGTGTCAGGGGAGGTTCAGGTTGGATATCAGGAGAAGGTTATTCACCAAGATGGTGGTCAGGCACTGGAAGAGGTTCCCCACGGAAGTGGTCATGTCACCAAGCCCACCAGAGTTCAAGAAGTATTTGGACAACATTCTCAGACATATGGTTTGATTTTTGGGTGGTCCTCTGTGGAGCCTGGAGTTGGACTCGATGATCCTTGTGGGTCCCTTCCAACTTGGGATGTTCTACAATTCTATCATCCTGAGACAGTGATGGATGCATCATGAAGAACATGAATGTGAGGAATATTCATAGTTCACATTTTGATCTTTTGACTAACTCCAGTCACTGATATTCTATATATGGCCATTTGCTTGTTGAAATGGTTTTGGATATTAACTATAGGCTTGAGTATTCATCTCCCATAAAATCCTACATTTCATTTTTCTTATGTTTAATTATTAGCCATGCCATTAGTAAATGAGATCATAATTTTGGGAAAGTGGTGCTGCTTTGGACAGTGTTAACTTACATTTGAATTCTTACATTCTTTTTTAAGACCCCTCTTATCATCACTCACAAGAGAACCAAATGTTTTATGACCTTTGATCAGGCTGTATGAGCAGGTTAACTAGTGTCTTTGACCACTCCTCCGCAACCAGAGACATTCAAACACTGGTATGCAGCATAAAACTAAAATGCACACTAGAGTATCTCAGGCAAGATAAACATCAGAAGGTTTAGAAAGAAATAAAAATTGATACTGCTCTTGTCTAAAGACCAAAGCTGTTGCCTGATATATTTTGTGAAAGTAAAAATATGTTCAGTCTAAGCACTTCAGAATCTTAATGACTAATTTGATATACCATATAGAAATAAAGGCAAAAGACATGGGTAAGTGTTCCATTTAATATGTGTTTTGTTGCTATTAAATGGAATTGGTAAAAATTAGATACATCTCCTGGGCAAGATTACTTTAACCTGAGAGTCTTTGTGTATTATGTTAAGAAAATGGCATTAGAAATGGCCGTTTTTTGTTTTTCAGTGTTGTTTCCAAACAGAAATAAGTCCATTTTATAGATCCTTTCTCTGAATCACAGGGCAAGAGAGGGATAGCAATAACTAAACTAAGAAAAAAGACATGGGTCAAATGCTGGTCTCCTAAGAATGATATCTCTATACTTCTACAGTTCCCATTTCCGACTTGCCACGAAGGAGCTAAGCTACTTGAGAAGCAAGCTAAGGTTGCCTGAGCAATGCTCTGTGCTTCTACAGCTAGGCTGCTTCTAGTCTGGAGCAGGTTTATTTACAGTTAACATACATATTGAACTTCCTACTTCTTTGCAGTGTTCATTTTGGAAATACTATGCTTGTCTAAACATTCATCACTGTATAAACTCAGCTCCTCCTAACAATTTAAAGACAGAAGCAAAAATCACAAACAATGTGCTTAGCTTCTGCTTCTCTCTTCTGGTTGTAGATTTATTTATTTATTTATTTATTTTTGATAGGCAGGACATTGAGAGGTTATGCAGTGGGGCTTTCTGTTCCCTCCTGCAAACCAAAACCATGTAAGATCAAGCCCTCCATTAGTTTTTGGTTACCCGTAAATTTCCTAGCTCTGCTGAAAGCCTCAAGAGCTGCAGTTGTTTTTCTTAAAAATAAAAGGCCAAATTGATGTGCTGCTGTAATTGCAACAAATCAGGGCCTTAGCATTTTAAATTAAGCTATATTCCTACTGAGTTGTAACTTTTAGATACTTGAAATGTTCTTTTTAAAATAATAAGCACAAATCCAATTGTAGTTGTATTTTATTTTCAGATGGTAATTTTGCTCTGCTGTTGCACAGTCTCTCTACAATCAGATACCCTAATTCTACTAAGACAGACATCACTCCTAATGCAAATAATGTAACGTGAACATGAACAGTAACGCTAAACCTGAGCATCGTAGATAAAAAGCAGGGTCACTTCTAATTTGAAGCTTAAGGCAAGTTGGCAAGAGGTCTTTCAAAATACATTACCAGTTGTCCAATTGCATAACAAGGAGGGAGCAGCCTAGTAAAACAAATGCATGGTTAAGGCATGATGAGTAATACTGAAAAGTGAAGGACTGTGTGGAATTAACTGAGATACTTGGAGTTACTTCGGATTTACAGTGCACTCATTCACTTTCTGCTCATTCTCCACCTTCAGGTCTCAACAGAACTTAAAGCAATTAATTCCTCAGCCCCTGTACCATTTTTTTTTTTTTTTTTTTTTCCTGATTTAGTCAAAGCCTGAGTTCAGCTATCTTAACTCCCCAAAGTTTCCATAAACTGGTAATGGATCCTCAGATGTCGTAGTCATTTCTTGCAAATAGGCCAGCTTCCAATATGAACTGTGACAGCTAAGATGACCAGCTTCAGAATCTTTTCTGTGTAAATGCTCTTACCCTGGGAAATGCAGGGTAAAATAAGAAATTGTCAATGACTTTTTCATACGAAGGCCAGTCACAGCAGTGGCAGCTGCACAAAAGCTGGTAATGGCTCATTACAGAGTTTGGAGAAAATGGTATTGCTTGAGAACTCTCTTGCTGTACAACAACAAGGGCAGACAGAAAACATTTAATAGGATTATTTTGTTTTCTTTGGTAGCAGTCTTGAAAACCTTGGAAACATTTTGTCTGAAAGTGTTATATATATTCAAGAATGTGTTTTGGGGGATGTGATCACAAAGTATTGTCAGACAGCTTGGCACTAATCTCATTGATGATTTTGAAAGTCATGCCAAGCTTAAACTCAAGAGTTCTCCCTTCCTCTCCTTATTTTAACCAGTCACATACAAAATGGAATATGGCCCCTTCAATACTGAAAGTAGTAGAAATATGTTTCCAGTAGTATTGCTCCCTTGTGTGCCCTCAGTTACAGAAATGTCATGTCTGGACTGTGATATACTGACGGGCTTTCCTTTCACTTTCTGTTCCCTGTGGAACTCAACTACTAATGTGCATGATGCAGCATTCCTGACTGTCAACAGGAACACTGCTTCTGTAATGTTTAGGGAAAACCTCTCCAACCACTTTGCCCACACTTTTCTTTCTCGTTCCCTTCGTATTGCATTCATTCCTTGTTCTCACTGCCTCAGACTACGTGCTCACCCTTCACTCATGCTTTTTTCTTTGGCTATATTCTCATCCGCTTCCCATTCTGCCTCCTGAGAGCTCTCCTGTCATCTGACTGGCCAGTAACCAAACAAGATAATATTGTTTTCTGCATCATTCCTAAGAACTGATGTAGGCAGTGCTTCAGCTGACCAAAAGTCATCAGCAGGGCCTAGGAATTACAGCTGTTCAATATCTGTTCCCAGGAATTGGGCCAATTGTAATGTTTTCCCTTTCATGTTTTTTTTTTTTCTTTTTTCTTTTTTCTTTTTATAAATTCAGCCATGCCTTTTAACATTTGCGTGGCTCCTGGTATTTATTGGCTAGTTGTGGCAATTCTGACATTGTTTCAGTGGACTTAAAAGGCTGGATAAAAGGAGTTTGCAATTGCATTCTGTGGCATTCACAGGCAAAACGGACCCAACATAAGGAAAATTGATTAAATTTATTGTCAATTAAAATAGAGTTGAATAGTGAGAAATAAAGACAAATTAAAACAATATTTCCCACCCCTACCCCTTTTTCCCAGGCTTAGGGGGGGGGGAATCCCTTCATCCCCTGCCCCTCCACTTCCTGCCCCTGAGTGGGTACAGGGCTGGGGTCAGTCCCTGAGAGCCCCTCTCTGCCGCCCCTTCCTCCTCACACCATGCCCTGCTCCAGCACAGCCTCCTGCCCAGGGGCCACAGAGGGATCTCTGCTCCGGTGCCTGGAGCCTCTCCTGCCCCCCTCCTCCTCTCCCCTGGGTGCCAGCAGGGCTGTTTCTCCTCCTTTCTTCCTTTCTTTCTGCTGGCTGCCGGGCAGTGCTGTGCCCTCTTCCCCAGGCTGTCCCTGAGGTGAGGCGCCGCCATCTTGGCTGCTGGGTCTAGCTGTGCCCTGTGGTGGGGCCATTGGGGCTGGCACGGGGCAGCCCCAGCATCGCCACATGCAGCAACAATGCAGCCACCCATCCGCACCCATGGATGTCTGCACCCCATACAGTTTCAAAAAATTAAGGGTAGAACTAAAAGGGGAAAAGTTATTTTTTATGAAATGTTCTGAAAAAGAAGCTGAGATGTCGTCTTCTATGGGGATTAATCTAACTATGTTGTGCTGAACAGACTGTCAGACAGAAACCGTGACCATCACCGAGTTTCTATTGCAAGTCAGCACCTCAAAGAGCCTCAGTATTGGTGTGCACAGTGTCTGCCATGCAATACGCCTCAATGTGCTTGAATCAGTCCTTTGGATTTTAGTTCTTCAGATTAAATGAACAGAGTTGTTCTGGCTCTTTTTCTAATTATATGATTAAAATATCAAAATATTTCCACTGTGGTTTACAGGAATTTAAAGAAAATATGACACCTATGTCTTGCATACTGCTTTCTTTTGGTTTGTATATTAGGAACATATAAGACCATAAATAAGGAAAAAGGGGGAAGGGGGGTAGGGGGAGGGCAAAGCAGGTGTCCTCAGCATCCTTGTATCTGCGTGCTGAAAGTGGGAATGCTTGTTCTGCAGGCTGATAGGGCATGACTGTGTATTCAGCCAACTTCATTGCACCATCTGCAGTTTGGGATTGAAGGCTTTTCAGCCCTTGCTTATTTTTGGCCTTTTTTTTTTTTTTTTTTTTTTTTTTTTTTTAACATACAGTTGACATCCTTTTTATACCTGCACAAGTTTCTTTAACACCAGGGACAAAACACAAGACTGCCACAGGGATTATAAATACACCTGTGAGACACATTGAGCAGGAGGAATGAAGTCAAAGAACAGTGTGGATGATGGCAGCACACAGCCATAGGGGGCAGCCCTTTTCCCAGGAACATGCTCCTTTGTTGACCTCTTCCTCTCTTTGCTGCAATACTCTCCTCATGTAGATTTTCTTTTTGATTTTTTTTTTGTTTATATTTCTTAATTTGGGCATTGAAATCTGACAGATTCTTAAACAGTTTTAAACAGCCATTTTACAACTTCATCTGCTAATTGTATGCTTTACCCAACGGGGGTAACTCTCTTTCATCTTTACATTTATTCTCCCTGTACCTTAAGAGACAGTACAGTTCAGCACAGAAACATACCTTGGTTTCCTCCAGTACTGAAGGGGATTGTTGTATGCATGTTCAAAAAAAAAAAAAAGGAAGGGGGGGGGAGGGGAGGATCAAGAAGGGGACACGACATGGAATATTTTTAGTAAGAGTGAACAAAATTACTTGTAGGACAGCATTTGAGTTCATCACATCCTAAGTCATTCTGCTCTTGAGTGTTGGTTTTACCTTCTGGGACTGTTAGCTACAAAGACAATGTAGTCTTCCAAGCTGCAGAGATGACAAAGCTTCCTGCTTATAATGTAAATTCCACATTTATTAAATAATTTATCCCTTCTGGTTAGTTTTATGTTCCTTACCATGAAAATGTGCTTATGTTAAGCATTTATCTGAGAAAAAAAGCAAAAACGAACAAACAAACAAACAAAAAACACTTAGGAACTAGTGTAATAACGTCGATATAAGATCCTGCACTGAATGACTGATAGATGATTTAGATATTCCAGAATCCTCATAGGGAAGATTTATGGAAGTGGACATCCATGACGTTTCTTTTCTTGACTCTTAGCATGATTTGCTGAAAAGTGCTTTATATATTTGTTTAAGTTCTGCAGCAGCATTTCTGTGTGCGTAGGGCAAAGAATAGAATTACTTTATTATCGATAAGTCCTACTTCACAGGGTAAACTTAACACAAGCATTTTCACTCTTTCCATCCTCTAGCAACTAACTTGAGCCAACAACTAATTCCCTTGACTTCTTATTATGAACATGGTTATTTTTGCTCTTTCAAGTAATCACAGGCTGGTAAGATGTTCCGTTCAAAAGCTCATCTCCAGTGTATTGGGTTGCATTGCAGATTGTGCACAAATCATTTACTGTATCAATAACACTCTTCCTACTTTAAGGGACACTTCAGCTGTAGCAACTGAAAATCAGCTCCTTGCAAGCATAGATCAGTCCTAGGTTATCCAGTGGGCAACACCTGCAATGTGTCATCTAGACCAGGTGGTGTTCAGCTGCAGGAATCACAAGATACTCCAAGAGGCCAAAGGAAGGGTAGGTGTACAGGGTATCAGTCTGTCTCATTCTCCTGCCCTCTGTTTGACCATCCTTCCCTCCAAGTAAATGACACCAAAGTGCTGATTACACCAACAGGAGCAGATGGAGGCAAAAGTAGTGGCTTAAGCCACTCCCTGTGTTCTGGGATGAGAAGTGACTAGAGCTTTCTTTTACCCATTCCCTGCTTTGTGTGCTGGTGAGAGTTTGGCTGAAATTTATTCTCTTCACACAGCCTGAAGCATAAATTTCAGGGATGGATCTTGGATTGAACTTTTGAGAGTATTTTGCCTTGTTTCTTAGCTATGTCTATTTATTTATTTATTTATTTATTTCCAAAGTGTGTGTGTATGTGTGAAAGTGGGGAAAGTTTTCTGTCATCCTCCTGCTCAGGATTTTACTAAGTTATCAAGATCCATAACTAAGTAGTTAAATTTTACTGAACCTTTCTGATCTTGTTTGTGAGCTCAGACCGCTGTCTTAAATACATATATCATATATATGTAATTTGGGGAAGAAGAGTGAATTTAAGGGAAATTTATATAATGGTTTTAAAAAAAGTCTTGTGTTAAATATTTAAGTAACAATGGGAAACTGATTCAAATGAGAGAACTGTACGCATTGCTATTTTAAATTTAGTTAAATAAGTTACAAAGTTGGCTTTAGTATTTACCACTGAACTTCTGGGATTTTGACGGAAATCTGATTGTTAAAAATAACATTATGTTACTGCTTAGAGCATATATATGGACAACACAAAATAATAAACTACATTTTTTTATTAAAACTGGCTTGCTATATGTTTGTTCTACAACATATTTGTTGTAAAATCTCCACTCAATAAAGTCAGTGAAATGCAGTTCAAAGGAGACTCCAGTTTGACTAAAAATTGATCCTGAAGTCTAAACTCGGTTTTCAGGATGTGTACCATCTAAATGCTCCTGTGAGTGACATGCTTATCATATTTAATGAGATTAGTAAGCCCTCTGTCAAACAGAGAATGGCTGAAACTTAAATGGAATCACAAAGGTAACTGTGATTTACAGTTCTATAACTTGTTTAATCTGTTTAATATTTCATAAGAAACTGAGATTTTAGATATTCTTTATTCTTACTGGCTGGATTTATTTTGAATCAAGGGGATGCATGATATTGAAATTTCATAACAATATGAAAACTGGGCCTTTTTAACTCTTGCTGAGCACTTGAGCATTTGAACTACTGTAAAGAAAAAAGGATTGTGCTAGTGACCATGCAGTTTATTGTTCTGGGCCAAAGATGATTGTGATGGTAATAAAAGTTAACTTGATATTAGTGTATGAAAACCTTTCTTATGAATTGTGAATCACGTCTGGAAGAATTTTTTCTCATAATATTCCCTCAGTTACTGGAGAAATTCCAAAAGGGAAGATATATAATACTAGGGGGAAAAAAAGTTAATTGTTTCTTACTGAAAAAATGACAGACTGGCATCCTGTTAACCATTGTCTCTTCATAATTCACTCTTAATTCAAATCAACAGTCTGAGACCTGGTGGATTAGGCATCACAGTGTCAATCACATGTAATTTGGAAAAGAAAAATGCAACATAAAATATTCCGGAAAGGTTGCTAACAATGTAGTGTTCAAACTATTGAGAAGTGTTTAAAATTGTAATAAAGTTGTTTTCTCTTTGTTATCAATGATATTGTAGAGAGTAGGCTTTACAACAGTATTATTACCTTGTGGGGTGATCTTGAAAATTTGTGCCTCTTGATGTTGTAGGTCAGGCCTTTCAGAATCAAGCTCACATGTTCAATTCTGTGACAGACTTGTGAATGATAAATATTCTAGAATGCTGTTTTTTTAATTTTAAATTTTATTTATTTTTTTCTTCTGCTGCCATTTTAAAGAAGATCACAGTGCATATATATATATAGCTTTCACTATTGTCAGGCAACTTTCAAATAAGTAAACAAATACAAATTTTCTTAATTGCAGAGTTACAATGTTTGTGACATTCAGGTGAAGCTTCTGTGTTGAGAAAACAGTTTAGAAATCAGTATGCTTTGAAGCCAACCTTCTAGTATCATTATTTGATTTGGAAGGACAGAATAAAGTCAGAAAGGATTAAGGCATGAAGGACGCTATTATAAAAAAAGAGGGTGGAATGGAAAGACTAAATCTAATATACATGCTGTGAAATCCTGCCTGCTGGAAGAAGAGCTTCAGATCAGGAGTGGTTAGTTCCAACGGTGTCATTACCAAGCTTTCATTCTGATCGGCAAGTTGGTAGGCGGCAGTCAACTTCAAAATACATCCTGCAGCTTCTATGCATAGCCTGTTCCAGCACTTCATTAGTGTTCCAGTATGGAAGGTAGAACTTTTCTCTTAATGTCTAAACTAAATGTCCCAAGGCAGAATAGACATTGCTCTTTGCTATGTCAACTTAGACTTATGTAAGACCACTGTAACACTTCCTCTCTGAGTCATTTTGCTCAGAAGACATTTAACATGAGCAAAGTGCCTCTGCAACCAGGACATACATAGCTTAAATTGCAGAGTGATTATTTAATGGTTAAAATCATAGAACAGGTAGTTAGAGATAATGAGCTATTACAGTAGTCATTAATATTAAAGATGAGTCTTTGCTGTCCAAACAATCATCAATCCAATAGTAAGGGTCAACTTCCACTACTGCTTGGAATGGGCTCATCCTCAGTGCTGCAGAGATGCCATTTTATAACAACCCTGTTTTTTTTTTCTTTTTTTCCTTAGGATTTTAATACCTCCTTATGTCAGTGTTCCATCCTGTTAAATCCTTGTACTGCTAACTATCGCTGTCTCAAATCAGTCTTTCTGCAGTCTTACCTTTCTTATCTTGATATCTCTGATCTTTTTCGCAGCTCTTTCTAACAATTTAGCAGTTCCTCAAAAGGCTGAGCCAAAGTTACCTAAGCTTAACCTGTATCAAAACTGGGCTCACATACAGCTCACATACAGCTGGACCTCTAGAATAAGAATTGCACTACTGGTTCCTGAAAGACTGTTTAAAAAGAAAAAAAAATGCTCTCCCAGGAGAAATGTGTTACATGTGTAGGTGACTTTTAGTATGGGGTCTCAGGTGCCCCTACATTGGTGCTACTCAGAATATGACACCATAACACCAGAGTTCCTGCAGGCTTGTACCCATAAACTAAGGTTTCTCTCTGCTGCCACGAATCCATTTTTCAGCCTCTTAATTCCACTGGCTTCACTTAAGAGGTTAGGGAACAAACAGTATAATTTAATGCAGCCAGAAGCATCAGTAACATATGAAGCCAACACCAGAACAGTCTCAGATAAGAAAGCAGATGATCTCACTTGCTTTAGGTCATACTCTGATCTTCCCTCCAGGCCCTCCTCCCCCACTCATGTGTTCTGCCAAGTAGAGGGGTTAATGGGGGCTATGCTATGGCGGGGGATCTTTACTGACTGTAAAAATGCATTTGGCTTTTAAAACCATAAAGGAAAGTATTCTGCCTGTCCCAGGGAGTCACTTTTTCCTTGATAGCACAGCACAGTTCTGCATGAATTCTGCCTATTTGTCTCTCTTCGCACAGAACTAGGGAGCAGAGTAAATGAGCCATAGAAACTCATCCAGCTTGGGGAATTTTAAAAATTCTTTTTGAGATGAAGATTTCAGTACTCACAGTTTCGTGTGTATTAAAATGCTTTACTAATAAATGAGTGTTGAAGCAAAACCTGCATGTCCCTTTTAGGTCATCAGAGCCAGAATGATCTCAACCCATTTAGCTTTCAGGTTATGCATCAGTCAAGTGAATACTTACACTGAAGTCATTTCAGCTGAGAAGGTTAAAGGTTGACATTTGCAGTTATGACTTCTATGTCCCAGCTTTATACTCCTACCAGTATCATAAAGTTAGTTTTCACCATAAGCAATTGAATACATTTCTAAAGGCTTGGAAATACATGTCCTTAATGTGTGTTTTCTCTTCCATTCCACGTCCTCCTTCCCCACCCCCACCCCCTTTTTTTTTTTTTTTTGAATGTTCTTTGTTTTGGTTCTTTCAAACTGATTTTGAAGGTTTTCTGTAAACAAATAATTAATGATATTATATCTTATTTTTCTCCATTTTAGGGTGATGTATCTATTTTCAACTAAAAGATGCATATTCTTTTCAGCTGTTTTTCATATAACTACAGAAATCCTATTCTATTGAGACCTTAGACTTCCAGGTATCAAAATATTTTTTTTTTTTTCTATGCTATAGTTAACAAAACCACCTAATAAAACAAAAGGTCTTTCTTCTAATCCCCTTTACCAATTATGTGTTCACATAAAGATCCTTCAGACTGCATGGGACCAGTGTAGTGGTAAATGACAAAAGGAATTTTATTGCTGACATTCAGTGGTGCGTGTTAAACAGACTATTACAGAAGCTATAATATTCTCTGGTACATTCCTGTAAAATTCCTGCCAACACTTTTAGTGAGCATTTTTTTCCTCTTTTTGTTTACTTTTTTATTATTATTATTATTTTTAATTCAGTCAAGATATATTATTCATTCTTTATGGAAGGAATAAAAATCATTTAAAGAATTGACAAACTGGGATACTTTTATTCTTCCCCTTCCAACTCAAAATAAATAAATAAATAAAAAGTATCTAATTTACTTTTCAAATTAGGGGGAGTATTTTTTTTGGTGCTGATATATGGATAATTCCATAGTCTCAGAGTTGTGCAATATTTAATGTATAATATATATATTTCAGGAAATTTATAACTGCCTTCAAATAAAACACTAACAAAGATACATTTATTCATTAGAATAAATAATAAGAACTGGTTACAAAAAAGTAGCAGAAATATAGTAGATTATGATTTTTGGCAAGAAATAGAAAACACCTCAACATAATGAAACCTACTTAACAGGTTTTATATATATCACGTGTCACTTGAGATAAAGCCAAGGCTGGAAGAGCTTTCTAGCTTGCTCCCATTTGTACTTTAAATTCAGGATAAAGAAAGATCCAAAGCACTGTCCATAACCCTGTATCTACTCTCTGAAGTGTGCATGTGTGCATTTGCTTCTGTGTGTGCATATAAAATGGTGTATAAACACTTTGACTTGACTGGCTTTTCCAGAAAGAGAAATCATTTTCTGAATAATGGGTAGAGTATTTACTGGGAATGTTATGTATTCATCTGTTATTGCTATAGATTTCTGGATTTTCTTACAATTATTTTCAGTTAAAATAGGAAAGCCAGGAAGCCAGTTTGCTGGATTTCTCTCTGCTGCTTAAGATTGTAAGGGGAGATAAGATCTACTTATCCCTAAGTCACAGTTTGAATATAGGTCATACTTGTGTTGACCTATACCATTCTGCTGGTGTTTTTCATCAGGCAGCCTTCCAAGAGAGTATTTTCAATCTGAAACTGTTTATTTCAAAATCAGGAACTACACTTGTGAGTTTAAATGTTAAGAAAAAAAAAAAAGTTTAAAAGAGAAATAAAGTTTTAAATGGATGACTACCAGTATCATTTAATTTTGCATGTTCATCCTTCAAAGTAAGGCTTTGAGGTAGATTAACATTATGGACATGACTTTACACTAATTAGTACCTGTGTTGGAAGTTATTTTTTTCTTCCTTTCCTTTCCTTTTTTTTTTTGTTTGTTTTAATGGAGAGAGAGGGAGGGAGAGACAGCTTTTTTATTTATTTATTTTCTTCCCTACCTCTATCTTCTTCCCTGTTCTCTCTCTTACCTGATCCTCTTCCTCATCTCCCCCATTATAGCAGCAAAATCTTCTAAATATATGGTGAGCTCTGTTCAAACATAATGAGCAGTTTCTCTATACCAGAAAATTAATATTATGAGTGACGGTATTACCTCTTCTTGCTCAGTGCAGCTGTTTGTGAAGAAATTGGCTTGGATGTTGGACAGTGCTTTCACACTAATATGCCAGCTAACAACCATAAGCACATCAGTATAAGAAGGTTTGCACTTTGAGTATGCATACAAACATTCATCTTCTGTTACCTTTACAGAAACCAAGCAATTTCCACACTTCCAAGAAAGTTCAAAAAACATGGGTTTTATGTTTCTTAGCTACTTTCAGTCAAACCTTGTGTATCCTTTGTTGCTTTCTGTCAAATATTGTTATGCCTTAGAACTGCAATACAACTTGATTGTGACCCTCCTCCATAATGGACTATGCAAAATAAATTAAGAATTTGAGTTGGATGCTACTAATTATACTAATTCAGTCAACCTTATGTCATTCCAAAACAAAACAATATGATTTTGCTCAGAACTCCTAAAACTTCATGTCTTAAGTGCGCAGAAAAATACATACAAATAAGTAACTGATAAAACAAACAAACAACCAACAGCAACAACAACAACAACAACAACAACAAATAACACCACAAATGACTGACTATGTTTTCTGCGGTGCAATGTGAACACTGATAAATGTGGTATACCTTTGCTGTTGATTAACACTCTTTTGTGAAGATCAGTGGCCCCAAATGACTTTCTGTAGTGAAGCGAGATTAATTCTCAGCAGAGAGTGTAAGGTCAGATATAGTAAACATGGTGATGATAAGGTAAGGAAAGAATAGAATCATCTTTATCATCACTGTAGTCAGCCCATCTATATGTATTTTTAACAGATTTGAAGGTATAATAACCAGATAGGTGACTAATGATTTTAACTTGGTGACATTTTCTTATTCTGAAACAGTTACAGTCCCTGTTTTAGTGCACTTGGTTTATTTTTCTGCTACATCTGCATCTCATATTCATTAAGCCAGATTAACATTGGCCTTTAGTTTGTTCAAGGATGGGTGAGAGTTTTAAGAAACTGTCTGTTTCAAGGTAGAGTTGGAAGAATTGTTTTGATCTCAGATGTGCAAACCATTGTATGGAACTCCATTTTGAAATACACTTTGCTGAGGCAGCCAAGAATTGCTCATTTTGCAATGATTTATACGATGCTCAGCTGTTACAATTACTTAGTATCCTGCTCAGGATTGCTGCCTTATCCTGGAAAAACACTTTACGGGAAAAGTGTAAAAAGTGTACAATAAATGTTAGAAACTTGTCCTTTATTATTCAAAAATGTCTGTGTTTCATCTAGAATTTTAAATGTGCACCATGAGGCAATTATACTGTGTGTCATTTGTCATTGAGAAAGGTTTTCTCCCTGTCCTGTTTAGAGGTGTTACTTTGGAATTTCTTTTTATTTTTATTTTTTCCCATAAGCCCACTGAAAAAAAAAAAAAAAGCAGGAGTAGGGAGCCTAATACTAGCCATTATTCTTACACAAGTTAATGTGACTTTGATCCCCAGAACCAGCACCATTTGAGTATTACACAGCTTGCATTTAGTGGGTTTAATACTACTTCCTGACGTACTGATAGAAGGCCACAAATTTTATTTTATTTTATTTTATTTGTTTTATTTTATTTTAATTTATTTATTTTGTTTTGTTTTGTTTTTCATTTTATTTTATTTTGAACCATTTAAATCTAGATCAGGTCTGTAAGTCAGGGATTGAAGTATGAATCGGTGTAAAATTGTACCACTCTAAACTTGTGAGGAAGAAACAATATATCAGGGAAATTCAAGTTCAAGGAAACTAAATCTTCAATAGCAGGTTTGCCTCAGTAGTCACCTCTGAAGAAATCCTCAGTGGTATGATGTTTATCTATGAACTCCACAGGGACAATCCCTTAAAAAAGGTAATTTGTACTTCCACTCAGCACTGTGGCTCTCAGACCACTAGCAGTGCAATGTGACTGTGTTCAGAGGGCATTCTTGATTGTCAAGTGTGTTTTACAGAAAATGGTCACTAAGGTGATATGGGAATGCAAATTTATTTCTAAAATGCTCTGAAATATAAAAGTCTTTCCTTAGAAATATATACATATATATATTTCTTTTTCCCAGAGATGTTGCTTAATGTACAGCACACAAGAAATCAAGCACTGCTGTAGGAAATACAATAACATTTTTGCAAAACTACAGAAGCAGAATTAAGTTCTATGATTTACTAAATGCCCAAATCTTACAGTGAAATAATTCAGGCCCAGAAAGCATCATTTGCACTATATTCCAGGCAAATCTTACACTAAAATGTGACATTTGTGAAGAATTAGCAGTGATACAACATTTTACTGTTCATAAAATCTTACAGACTAAATTACCATGTCAGAAACTAGTAATTTTAATATATCAACTTTTGTGATAAATAACAGGCAAAGTACCCTTCAAAAGACTAGCAGCAAAACTATTTGAGCATTACCTATATAAACAATGGGACTAACCCAAAACCCACTCAGGTCAATTGGTGCCTTTAGATTGACTTTAGTGGATTTTTGATCAGGCCTGTACAGTCACAGATTTAAATAATTTTTGCTGCACTGTTAATTCACAGATTTGTTTTGTTAATGCACAGAAAATGATTTTAACCCATGAAAAACTTTACTGTACCTTGGACCACTGATTTTCATATTGCAATTTTACATTTTTGTGTATAAAACTGCTAACTTTCTTTTTGGCTTTTCATAAGTGAAATAAAATAATTTCAAAGAATTGCCTACTGGAAATAAGAGTGATATGCATCATTATGGACTCCTGGATTTGAGCTACATTCATGTTCTTAAGAATATTAAAATTATACAGGTTATTTTGTTCATAATAGGTCAGAATACATGAACAAAATGATATTCTCAGTGTTCAAGTCCTGCAGTGGAGATTTAAGCTTTTATTTGTTCTTGAGCCCTGATGGCTATAATGAAGAAACTAGGGAAATATCTAGGGGAATATCAGGTACTAGAATCCAGGGGAAAAGTTAGGATGCATGCTATCATTTGTGCTCACTTTGGCAGCACATATACTAAAATTGGAACGATACAGAGAAGATTAGTATGGCCCCTGCACAAGGATGACATGCAAATTCATGAAGTGTTCCATATTTTGGGCCCCTCACTACAAGAAGGACATCGAGGTGCTTGAGCGAGTCCAGAGAAGGGCAACAAAGCCGGTGAGGGTTCTGGAGAATGGGCTGCCCAGGGAAGTGGTTGAGTCACCATCCCTGGAAGTCTTTAAAATTTAGATGTTTAGTTGTAGAACTTAGTGATATGGTTTAGTGGAGGACTTGTTAGTGTTAGGTCAGAGGTTGGACTAGGTGGTCTTGGAGGTCTCTTCCAACCTAGATGATTCTGTGATTCTGTGATAGTAATAGATGGTTTTGGTACACCTACCTATCTGTGAGATCAATACAGACCACAAGCCTCTATGTACATCATATGTGCAGTTTCCTTGCCAGAAAATGCAATAAATAAAACCTCAGAGCCAGGTCTCTTCTCCTTGCCTTTCTGCCTGTGAGTGACCTTGCATCATTCCCTCTCTCTCTGCTCTGTACCCTGCATGTGTTGATGGTGCTTCAGATTTGCCCTGATTTTAGCTGAACAATTTTTATTTTTTTATTTTTTTCCAGTTCCTGAGCTCATTGTGTGTTGGCTTTATTTCGAACACATATTTAGTACAGTTGAAGACCTCTGCTAGCAAGGTTCTTCCACACCCTTGTTGCATAATGAAAAATACAAGCGTAAGAAATGAGGAGGTGTTGATTACAAAGGATTCAGTTTCCATCTGGGGCCAAACAACTTTCTTGGATGGTGTACAATTCCAGAGTTCCAGAGTGAGCTCTCCCTTCTTTTGACCACAGAATAACACGCTTTTTTACATCATGACTAAGATACTCTGATATGTGGCTGTATAGTGTCAGTCTGACAAAATAATAAGAATTAAAAAAAAAAAAAAAAAAAAAAGGTTGTCATTTAGCTTGAAACTGATCAGATAAATATAGATGACATTTGTACCTATATCTAACATCCAGGTAATGTAGAAAATATGTGTGGAAGTTAGAAGATGTATGAGTTGGTTCCTCAAGGAAACTTTAATCAGGCACATCTAACCCAGCCGAGGACAACATAATAGAAATCTCAGCCAAAAACCTGCTTGCCTAAAGAAAACTGTTACTGCTAGTGTGGCATGGATTGCTTAGATAAAGGTCACATAATTTCTTGACTTGAAAGCATTTCTCTAAATGCTTTGCAGTCTTTGTTGGTTTTGTTCAAGATGAAAAGGACTTCATGATTTCTGTTTAAGACAGTCTTCAGAACAGCTCAATATAGGTTTTTAATACTTTTAAGAAACAATACTGCTGTCAGTAAAATTTAGATGAACATGGATAGATCATTGATGGGTAATATAATTCAAAGACTCAACCTCTGTCAATAAGGAAGAAAGGAAAACACAAATCTATTTATTTTTAAAGAGTGAATAATAATCTTTTTAGACAAAAATAGTCTTAGACAAAACAGACAAAAAACAATATGATAGTAAGAATACATAAGAACTGTAGTTTTCAAGATTAGAATTGAACAGATATATGAGAGGTATGGTGGAAAAAAAATAGAAACTTTTACATAGATTATAATGTATTTTGGAGATTTGTGAAATGCTGTTGAAATTCTAGGTCATGGTCATAAGACAAACTGAGGTCCTATTTGACCTCAGTTTAAGACTTTGACCTAAGTTTAAGAATTTAAGAATGCTGAACATCACACACATTAAGTATTTTAGCTAATAGGTTGGAGAAGAAAGGGAAAAGTTCCTCGTCCTTATCTACTTTTACAATGAATTGCACAATGAATTGCACTTGGGTTATCAAATATATAGGGTTTTAGAAGGAGATTGTATTTAGTATTTTATTTTATAGTAAAATGTTTTATACTCTATTTCATTCCTGATGTAAAAATGTTAGTACTGATCTGCTTTAGAGTTTTTCCTAATAGAAATCACCAAACATTTCAAAATCAGATGATGAAACAAACTCCTGAAATCATAAACACAATCAATTTCTGGAAAAGAAGTTTTCAGTAGTCCCAACATTCATCACAGGTATGGAAAAAAAATTACTGAATAATACTTTTCAAGAAAAAACATTTCTTCTCCATACTTTGATCTTTGCAACGAACTGATAATTCTGTGACATTCTTTCCTATCTACTCAAAAGCTCAGAAACTTATCTCCTCTCCTCAGGGAATCTGAGCCCATAGTTCCTGCTTTCCAGGGGAAGTGTTCTAAACCCATATGACAAGGTGTTCACGATGAAGTATTCATTCCAATTCTGGCTCTTTTGCATGAATTGATAATGCACCACCATCTGGCTTTGAAATATTTTCAAACTATTGGCTTAATTCTAAGGTTATGATCTCTCCTCTCAACTGAATGAAAGTACTTTAGGTAATATAACTTAGGTCCATGTGAAGAGACTGAGGAAGAATCTGTTTTGAATACCCAAAATCTGATAAAATATGCTTGTGTGCAAATATTATCTACTGACCTGGCAAGAAAATAGATTTGAAATATTGTTAATAAATCATTTCATCATTTCAACTAGAAAACAAACAACAAACTAGAAAAATGAAATTAAATTTGATTTTAATTAATATTATTTTCACTATTTGTGATGCAGAAGCTAGACCTATATATATATAATATAGTTATATATATATAATGTACATAATTTTGAAAAAGAGTAGCTCTTCTCTAGCTCTGTTCTTATAGCTCTGTTTGTATATATTTCTGTCTCCATTCCAGTCTCTCTCTTCTGCTGCCAGAAGCTTTCTCTTGTTAATGTATATAGTTGTTAAATGCACGTTTGCTTTCATTCTTTCTTAAGGGTGAATTATAATTTTTGCCAGAGGAATCAGATGTTTAAGAATAGGCATTGACTCCTTCTTCACTCTTCCTGAGAACTAGCTAAAAAAATTCTGACTGAGCTCAGAATCTGGTGCACAGTACCACCTCCTTTTATCTGTGCCACATATTCTTTCTTAACTTTTTTTTTTTTTTTACTCTCTGAGTGGAAGCATTAATGTATGTAATGCAGAGAATCATATGGAGATGATACTAATAAAATAGGATTGGATAGATACCTTTTTCACTGTAACACCTCTGCACTATAAAAAAAGCCCTCTTGAATTTCATTATAAAAAAAAATTTAAACCATTGTAGGAAACAGATAACCTATTCTATTACATGTTGTGAAATAAATACTGAAAATTCTACAGGTGAAGTAACATTCTAATAGGAAGTGGAAACTCTCAGACATTTCAGGGGATGACCACTGATACATAAACCTTAGGAGGTAGTCAGAAATAAGACATTATCCTTCACAATCTAGGAAAAAAAAAAAAAAAGCTTTTCAGTACTAAGGTTTTGATTGTCTAAAAAACATTAAATAAAATAAATAAAAGACTTGTCATCTATCAGTATGCACAGAATTCAATATGCCAAACACAAAACAAACTGAGTTTGACATTAGAAAAAATTGAGTGTGACAGCTGCAACAGTTACTTCTTGTACAAGGATGTGTGTGCGGGCAAAGACTTTACATCAGGTCCTGGTTGGGAGCTGGCATTTTCAAAGGTCATGAAGCTCCTTAACACCATTCAATTACTGCACAAAGGGTACCACTGACAGTTTTAACACTGTGGTTAAATTAGATGAGCACTAGCTGAGACAATCAAGCTTTTGACAAGAATGGTTGGATAAAATCCAGATATAAACAAAAATTTCAAATATAATATCTATGTTACCCCCTCACCTATGTTACCCCCATCATTATTTTTGAAAAACAAGGAAAATGCCAGACAACCACTTTGTAGCCTATGAAGTCATCATGATTTGTGTGCCCACCCACACTGAAATTGACAATTTTTATCATCACTTTGCACAAATAGAGGTACTGAATGAAGTAAAAGGCTTTATTATTATTATTATTTTATCTGCTTTTGATTTTCTTCATTTTAGCTGTTTTCTTCTGAATAAGTGAAGTAATCGGAATCGATAACATACTGATCAACCACTACTGACATATCCATACTTCTCAAAACACAAAAGAACCAACATTGTTCTACTGTTTGCAAATACACCTACTTTTCTGTGGCTTGTCCTAAAACTTACTTACAGGTAAGTGAGCTATGAATTTACACAGTCAATTGTTAGGTTCCTTGCTCAAAAAGCCATCCTAGATTATTACAAATTTCAAGAGGAAATGTGATAGAATTCCAAACACAGGGGTCAGGCAGAATGTTATCACAAATAAAAAAAGAAATGTATGGAAATAATATTTTAAAAAATCATAATAGTTGTTGCTACTGTATTTTATAAGTGTAGCACAAAGAGATGTTACTATTTGAAATGTAGATCTTTGATAAGAATATTTCATTGGTATTGACGTTATATTGTGCTAAAGGGATTTTTTCATAATGAGCCTTTTCAGATCCATTTCTGTCTACTAACTGATCAGCTGAAGGAAGTCTTTTATTATCTAAATCATCTGAATTTATAAAGTTGATACAAATGGATTCTTGTGCTGCCTTTCAGTAAACTTTGTGGGCCTTTATTTTGTGGATAATAAGAAATACCACCACTTTTACAGACACAACAGCAAATGAAATTCAAATACATATTCATACACTACACAAATGATGGTTCATGTGCACTTAAGACTTTGTAATTTTTAATTGTTGAAAAGGAAGCAAACCTATCTTATGAATTTTATTTCAAGAATTTTATTTTGGTTGTCCTGGACACAGCACTGGGACTTCTGTTCTCTGATTCTCTGCACAGGATAGATGAGCTATATGATATGTGAAAAGAAAGTGCGAAAGTACATTTGGTGTTGCTGTATGTTCTACAAATGTTCAACAATGTTATGAAAATATGCACATGTGATCAGTAGCTGTTTTCCAGGAAGTTAAAAAAAATAAAAGTAAAAAATAAAAAATTGCTAGATGCTAGATATTTGGAAAAATGCCTAGTTATAGGGGGGAAAAAAAAAAAAAAGACAGAAAGGTGGCTGTGTTCCGTAAGATCCTCTTAAGGAATGTGGAATTTGGTGATATGCAAGAAACATCATTATATGGGAAAACCAACAATGGGCCAGGGATTCTTGAAGGACCTTCCAAGTGGTAGGAGGTTGGGGCTGGTTGCTTAAAAGTCACATTATTGACAGTACATAAAGAAATAAGAATTTTGTACAGAGTTTCAGACAGTTTCCTAGTTTCCAAAGGATGATTTTCTAAAAAAAAAAAAAAAAAAAAAAAATTAGAGGAAAAAAAAATCTATATGTAGGGACAAAAAAAATCCAGTATTACCAGATTTTTTTTTTTTGTGCATATTACCATAAACCATGCCACTAGCTCAGTGATCACTATGCATACCTTTTACTACATTTACTCTCAGCACATCCCCTGAGAGTCAGTTAGCCACGAAGTTATTGATAATACTTAAGAAAGTAACTATAACCTTGAAATCTCTAAAGAGACTTGGCTGGTCTAAGCAATATAAAACTTGAAAAGGTACATAGTATTAAACGTTCCCATCTGTTACAAATATGTATGAACCCAGTTGAAATAAACTGACAGATGCTTTGGGTTTTGGTGATATTTTTTTTCTCCATCATTTAATTTTTTATTTTATTTATTTTAAAAGCATATTCACTGTAAAAAAAAAAAAAAAAAAAAAAAAAAAGCTTGAAATTTACTCCTTCAGCCTTGGTCCCAGGATACACAGAATTATTGCAATGTGTCCTAGCTACAAGCCCTTGCCACATATCGTGCTTGGGAAACAAAAGGTATTAGAGTGCCTCACAGTGGGAATGCCTCCTCCACTGGGGCAATATCTTTTTAGGAATGCTTTTTTTTTTTTTTCTTAAAATCTCCAGAGCAAATTTTTCAGTACTACTTAACTTATTACCACTGTTAACAGCACTGTTTCTCCCTGACTTCAATTAGGTAATCTGAAGAAAAGAACCACAAAACAGTCAAATAAATTAATAAATAAATCCTTGCCATCATCTTTTTATTTTTATTTTTATTTTATTTTATTGTCTCCCCAACAGTTTGGTAATATAAGCAGTCAGTAAAGGGGAAAAAAATCCAGAAATGACTGACATCAAACATAACTCAGCGTTCAATCAGTGGTATACCATGCATATTGTGTTAACATAGATTGTAGTTACTTTCTCACCAAATGGTATGCCAGATCTTTTCACTGAATAAATGTATGCGTATGATATGCCATCATTCTATCACTGCCAATTTAACAGTCATCTCTTCTAGAGAGACGAAAAGTGAAGGTATTTAACTCATTTCTTTGAATTTGCGCATTCAGTATTGAACAGCTATGTTTGATAGAGAACACGATTTTTTTTATTAAAAAATTGTACAGAATTAACATCTAAAGTGGCAGTGAGTAGGAAGCACAGAACAAGAATAAAAAAGTAGCTCTGAGCCCTGAGCACCACAAATAGTACTGGGACATTCAATTTCTTTCACTAGGAACACAGAAGGAAGAAGAGCAACACAGATGTGATAAGTTTTGGTTTTTTTTCAGTTTTCTACCCATCTTTTCCTTCCAAAAATGAAAAATAAAACAAAAATGAAAACAAAACAAAACAAAAAATATTAATAATAATAAAAATTTGTCTCAACTCAGTACTCAATTTTTGGTGTAGACTGTTGCATACCCATTTTGTCTGGAATCCCTTCTCAGCTGAGTATGCTATTTCAATGTATGTTCTTCTTGTGAAATAATGGTCAGAAACATGTGTAAATAAATTAATATTCTAATGCTTGTTTTTTTGGGCTTAGAGCTGACACAGCATCAGTGTGTACTACTGCACATGAAAATACGTTGTGTTCACAGTCATGTAGATTGGGCTGTATGAGAAATGTGACTGCAGCATGAGAGAGCAGTAAAGGAGTGAAAATGAGCAGAAGAAATAGACAGAATGCTGAGTATAACATGTCAAACCTGTTGTTTGATGTGCTGTTAACCATCAAAGAACACAACCTAACCATTGCGGAGACAAAGAGCAGTAGCGATCTATAAAACTCTCTCTCTTTGACAATTGCTGAACCAAACTCAGTTCTGGTCCCTCTAACTAGGACTACAGGATGGATATAGTTTTCTGTGAGAGTGAGCTCATAAGTGAAGAATTCTGGGCAGGAAGGGGATGTTTCTACTGTAAAGAAAGTATATATATATATTTACTAGCCTTATACAGAAAATAGGTTTTATTTAAGGTGAGGATTGCACATTTTGTTTCTCCCAATTTCAGTAGAAGGAAAGGCAAAGGAAATGAAGACTTTATTAGAACTTCATCAGCTTTATATCAGTTACTGGATTTTACCTACTAGTCTAGTAGCTTGGAAACTCACTCAGGTTGTGGAAGACATCTTTTATGTCCACCCTCTTAGCTTAAATTAGAACGCTTTTGAGTAATATGGAGTTGGGATACTTTCCATATATTTTGTTGAATTTTTTTTTCAGGAATACTTCACTACCTCTTTAAAGCAGGACATAAAGTTCAGATGTCCAGTTAGGTAAATGTCTTATTGATTAGGTTATAGAGTTTGACCTTTGGCAAAAATATTCATGTATTCCATGAAAAGTGGAACTGCATCTAAGAAAAGGGAATGGTAGTGTCCCATACACCAAAACGTAATCTATAATTATGATACTACTTTGGGAAGGGGCAATTTGGATTCAGTTCTTAGACATCTCCAATAATTTGAACTAGAATCATAAAATCATAGAATCATTTAGGTTGGAAAAGACCCCTAAGATCATCTAGGCCAACCTTTAACATAGGACTGCCAAGTCCACCATTAAACCATGTCACTAAGCTCTATATAGCTGCATAATATTCACTATTTCTTATTTCGGAAAGTAGTATATTTCTTAGAAAGAATTTGCATTTCTCTTTCCCACAGCATAATCTGTTCCCAAGACTAATTCTGCAGGTTCATTATGTTCTTCCTTTTCATAGATAATTAAAAAAAAAAATTCAAGTAGGAAACCTTGGGAAATCCTAGAAAGAAAAATATATATTCTCCAGTTAGGTATTGCAAAAGTTGGCCTTAACTTATTCGGGTCTTTGAGGCTCCCCAGTTCCAGACAATGAAATGCTTGAAGAACTTCCACATTTTCTTCACTTCTCTGGCATTAATTGGCCTGAATGGTAAGGATACTGGCAAAAAGCACCCCTTCATATGTTCTTTCCGTAAGCCCACAGCATTTTTGAGGATTTAACTCATAAATATTTATGCAATATAAGGATTGCTAAATATGTAAATTTTTAACAAGTGCATGTTGCACTGAAAATAGGCCACAAGAAAGGGAGAAAGAAAATCTCATCAACAATGAGCCAGCATAAGAGCAACAGATAAACAGATATTAGCCAAAGAAGAAAACACACTCCAGCTATGAACAACAGCACAACCATAAATGGGAAAAAATATATGCAATTATGAATGAATATCTTAAAAAGCTAGAAAGCAGAAAGACTCTTTAAATGCAAAACAAGAAAAAAAAATAGTACTCATTGAATAAAGCTGAAAAAAAAATCCCAGAGAAATATGAAACTTACAACACACAACTAATATTTTTTTTTTTCTTTAAATCATGAAATAAACCTGTGATTCAGCTAAAAAGTTGGCCCACAGTACTAAACCATCTATGTCCTGAATGGTTCAGTGTAAATGTATAAAGATTACACTGAGATCAAAGACACCTTTATCTTTTTAACTGTCTATCTTGTCTTGATGTCCAGCTATTAACTCAGATTTTCAGTCTTTATTGAGCTTTATAGTGTTTATTTTTTTTACTTATTTTTATTTTTTTGGTCTAAGGAAGCTTTTAAGATTTCTAAACTTATGGTAATTGATAAAATAATCATTTATATGCAAATGGCGACTATGTGTAAAAACTTAGGAAGAATTGTGAAGCCTGAGTAATTTTTCTTTTTGTACTTCATATCAGTAAAAGCCAATGGAAAAAATTTAAACTGCAGAACCAAGCAGTGTAACATTCAGGATTAAGGTTCAGCTATATCTAGAGCAAAAATGTGACTTTGAACATCTTTCTTTCTTTTGATGCAGTCTGGTACGTTTGGGACAACAATTTGCCCAGCCTACCTCACTTTTTAAGTCAAAGTGAGGAAGATTAGTCTTTTCCTCTGCTGAAGGAGAAGGGTGAACTCCAAGACTCTATTCTTGTTCCTTGATATTATTTCATTTCATTACTGCTTTGTTTGATTGTATTATTCAATAAAATAGGCATTCAATATTCCTGTCATACATCTTCTGACCCACTCTACTGACTACAAAATTTGCTCTCAAAAGGGTCCCTTAGCTGTCTACTTGGGGGGGGGGGAGGGGGGGGGAGAGGAGGGGGGAGGGGGAAGGGGGAGAGAGAGAGAGGGTATTGTCTTGTGAGACAAATGATACCAAAACAGGAATGAAAAGGAAGATCAAAACCTCAAAACCAGGCTAAAGTTTTCAGATATTATTAACATTGACTTTGACTAGAGCATATATATATACTCTATATAATGGAGGGTTCTCTTCTGAGATTTTGATTGCATAAACCTCCCTGATCATTTTTCTTCATCCACATACTTTTTATGCTTTAGTCTACCTCTTTTTCTTCCACTCAAGTTTGTTGTCTGTATTTTAGATTAACTTTGGTTTTAAGTCCTTTTTGAACCCTTACAGCAGACCAGGTAAAAATCTTTAGTTGAGTAATAAATAAGCTAGTATAGTAATCTCTGTAAATCTTTAGTATTTGAAGCATATCCTCTCTTTGCTTTTCTTAAAAGGCAATCTTGGGTGTTCAAAAACAAGGCTGCATATATATTTGAATTCCTATGATTTCCTCTAAGATTTGTCAGGGTGGATGATAAATGTTTGAGCTACTTTCAGTAGACCTAGTGAAAGAAAACAGCCTAGATTCATGTTACCTTCAATAAGAGAGTAAGGATTCTCGTTATATTTAGATTCTTTTTTCTTCATTAATTTAATGTTGGTGAAAAGCTCTTGATTAACAATTCCAAAAACTGAAGTTGTAGTTGCTCCAACGGAGTTATTTGAATAATGAAAATGATGTCATTAATACTATTGTAAGATTAGCCATGTAAACCTAGCATTCAAAGTGTTCAGTTGCTTTAGGTGTAGTATAATAAGAAACAAACAGTAAACTCATATGATCGGGATATATCCCTCCCACTTGCGGATGAAGAACTGTTGAACAGACAGAATGAAACTGCTTCCTTGATTTCACAAGGAAGTGTGAACAGACAGAATGAAACTGCTTCCTTGATTTCAAAACCAGGGATTGAACCTGTATCTTTATTTCAATTTCAGTGGGTATTGATTGGAGCTACAAAATCTTCCAGATATCCTGAGGAATTATTAAGGCAGCTGAGCCCATATTGTTCTTATACTTCCAGGGCTAGTTTAACTTGTGGAGAGGTCGCTTACTACATTGATGCAAAGCATGGGTCCTGCAACCTCCAGATCATCTTCGTAGAATCAGTGGTAAAAACCAATCATGACTGTAAATGTTCAACAGTGAAAAAAAATAAAAAAGTCCAAAGACAAAAAGACTGTGTAATCAAATTTTATGATTTTACAAGAGAACATTCAGAGCTTCTAGAGGGACAGGTCAAATCACATCAATGCACTCTGGTCAGATTCATGACTGCATGGCAATGAAACTATTGATTTTGTGGTTAAGGTACAGGTGGTGTTTTCAAAGACGAAGTAAGGAAGCTAGACATGTGCTCTCCCTGACTTACCTCCTTTAGAATGGAGTATGTAAGTCTTACAGAGCTTTTGAGAAGACATAGCCCTCAATTTATTTTTTTCAGCATCACACTTTTTGTCTTTTTATAGTAATATTTTGTTATATAATCTCAAAATACAAATTAAAACCTTTTTTTTTTTTTTTTTTTAACTCTCTCACCACCCCTTGGCACTACTTTGTCTTCTTTTCTATTCTAAATTATTATCTATTATTATCTATTATCTATTCTAAATTATCTATTTAAATTATCTATCTAAATTATCTATTTTAAATTATTTATTCTAAACATTCTAAATATTCTAAATTCCTCCCTATTCTAAATTATTGCACAAGACATTATCATAATTGTTTGTAGTATAATAATGAATAGTTTGTCACATTTCGACAAATGAAAAATCCAGCAACCCCAAGCTCATGAAAATGATTATTGTAGCATAATTCATCAAATTGTTTCTAAAGCATTATTCAGCCAGGCCTTATGATAAGCTTCAGTCCTGATTATTTCAAAGGTATCAGAGACTGAGTTTGCCATGGCAACATGGGAACAGTTATACAGGTGTCATATAACGAAGAATCTGTTTTGGAGTTTAGGCCTTTTTTTAGAATTGGGGCAAAGAAAATGTTTCCCAATGATGTGTAAAAAAGAGGGTAAATCTTGCCACTAATTTGGCACAAATGGAAAATTTAGTTTGTTCAAAAAATGAATCAGATTAATACACTAAGAATAACAGAACAGGTTGTCACAAGGAGCAATACAGTCCAATTTTGTATTGAGCAAAAGTAATCAGAAGTTTAAGCAAAAATAAACATGGCCATGAATTGTTTCTACTCGGTGTGCTTACACCTTAAACATCAATCCAATGAAACTGTTTTCATGTGGTAAGTGTTTTAGAGCAAAAACACAACAGGTGCTTTCCACTGAAGTTTGAAGTTGACTTTTAAACTTCCTCCCAAAGGAGTAACAGATTGTGGCTTTGCTTTCTGTAGGTTCATGGGATGTAAGAGACAAAGCACAAGAAATTTGTCTCATTTTCAGGCCTCCTGGATGAGGGCTTACCTTGGATGCACTAAACTTTTCATGTACTGTTTGTGCAAATTTTTTTGGGGGGGTAAGTGTTGCCTAAGAGGAAGAAGAAGCTGTGGCTTTTATTGCTGATGTAAAGGGTGAAACAATAACCTGTAGATAAAGGGCTCTTCTCCAGGGGTCAGGATAGCTCCTCAGTAAAATGCTTTCTTTCCTCAGCTGTCTTTCAGACTTCTTTGCCCTGTTTGTTTGTGCCTTTCTAGAACAAAGTGTATTAAATTCAAAATGGGGATATCTTTATGGACCATGTTATGCTGAATGTTACCTAAAATGAGTTATGCTAGACAGAAAGATATATCAGGTTCACAGTCATTTCAACAGTAGTTATTACTGATACCATTTTCAAAATTAAAAAGCATTCAATGTTTAAGACTTAATACTTTAGCACGTGGAAGCATTCATATAAAATAGATTAGAAAATACAGAAGTTTTCACTCAAACCTTTTCTCTCAGAAGAAATTTGGATTTTCTACTTTTTTTTTTTTTGGTAGGAAACATTTATTTTGTTCAAGAGCACTATATTCATTCTTTCTCTCATTGACTTACAGAAGAGATAAACAGAGTAATATATTTTTTTCTGAGTCTGTGTCTTAACATACAGGGATTACTTGTGCAAGTTTTAGGAGTTACAAGTCTCCAAATCAAATTTAAAAATCTAAATTTTATTTAGTGGTCAGTGAAGAAACAGTTTAATGTTCATAGTGTAATGGACAGAACACTAAAATTATCCTAGGTTACGTAGGAAGATGAATCACTTGCAGCTTTTTAGTGTTGTTCTTATTCTTGAAAACTAAGGGTTGCAACAGCCATGTCAAGGGGCTCCTGATGACATGTAGATGGAAGATCTGTTGCTGATTGTATGCAGTATTGCAATTTAAATTAAAATAAAAGTCTAGGATTATGAGCTCTGATTAAAAAAAAGGCAGCCTCCCTTAACTGATACATTTTTTTTTTCTTTTATCCTCAGTGTCTATTAGCAGGGTTTTAGGGCCCTATGATACAGAGCAGTTCCTGTGGTTTTTGTTGGTGTTGGTGATTTATGTCTGCATACATAACTGACTGCTTTTGATCTGGTCTCAATGTCTCTTAAAAACTGCAAGCTTCCCAGTCTTCACTGTATGTTCTGTTTATGTACTGAAGACTTAAAGAAAAGGAGGTAGGTGTATGAGAGAAACTGAATGTGTGGTAAAGTACATGTTTATTCTTTGGCTTAAGTAATATGTTTACGCACTCTTTTCTGTAAAAGTTGTGGAGCCTTGGCAATAAAACACCTCTTCAGAAAGCTTTTATTGTAAAATTAACGATTGTATGTGTGAGGTTTCATTTCTTGCCTGGCATTCTGTGGGATTTGCTTTAAGATTCCACCTACTTCTATGTGGTAAGGCAAATAACTAGTTTGCTAGATATCCGGGTGGGCACTTACCAATGGCTATAACGACTTGAATTCTCTCCTATTCTGTTGTGGTGGTATGTCAAAGTCATACAGATTTTCTCTTTGCTCTAGTTCCCAAACTGTAAAATGGGAATAATATCACTGTTTGGCTTCACAATGGTGCTGTGAAGCACCTGTTAAAATCTGTGAGCTATTTAGATTTTATAGCGATGTGTGTTCAGAAATCTATGGAAAACTGAGACAAACAGATTTCTCTCCTTTCAATGGTATGTCCTTATCCTTTCTTGATTTTTTTTTGTTTTTGTTTTTGTTTTTTTTTTGGTTAAAATAATTAATTGGGAAGTATGATTGTTCTCTTTTTCTGAAAAAGTTAGCAATAATCACAGACAGAATTTTGAGTGTGTATAGGCAGATAGAAAAAGAGGATCATCAAAGATTAACCTCAGGCTGTATGAACCTAAAATAAAGCAATCCCATATGAACTGTGGGACTTATACAGAAATATTTTAATGACATGACATTACCTGCCAGTAAAAGCCATTAACCCCATGACAGTACCATAAGCCCCTTTATATTAGGAAAAGCAATTTTAAACTCTTGAGTGATTCCTGAAGGAACTTACTGTACAAATCACAGTCCAAACATACTTCATTAGTCTCTCCTATTCAGCATAGTTTGTGTTATATCAAAGATGTTCTTGGCAGCAAAGATGTATAACATACATACTTTACTAATATAGCAAGAGAAGTGTAGTATAATATGCTTTACAAGATATTTCTCTTATGGAGGTGCCTAGTCCATCTTATGTGATAAAGAATTAATCAAGTAACACAGACCAAATAGCTGCCTTGCCTTAGCTAAAGTATATGTTCATACATTGCTATGCAGTTACAGGAAATTATGTTTTCATGACCGCTAAATAAAAAATAAAGCATCTTGCTTTACATTTGGAAGAATAAGGAAAAAGAAATGCAGAAGAGCTCAAGGACACTGGTGCAGGGAAAGATGAAAGGTAGAGAAGAGAATTGGCATACATGATTTTGGTTTTATTGCATTTACCAAACCTAACCCAGCAACATGATGAGATTGAAAGGGTGTTTCTAGAAATTATAGTGAAATTATTTAGTAAAAGTTAAAGCTATTATATTTGGTTAGGGAAAAAAAAAAAAAAGTTTGTTATAAAGAGAGCCCTCAAAAGCAGGAATGTAGGAATGTGGAGATGAAACAAGACATTGATCCTGCCTCACTTTTTCCTAAGGTGTACCAGTTCTGTGAAAACCTTCGTAAAGGTGTGATCCAGGTCATATCCCAAGTCCGTATCATCACTTTAATGAACATTGAAGATCACACAGGAATGTTGGTCAAGGAGTCTTTGTTTTATTCTGTGAGCCAGGAAGAAATTTTGCTGATAATTCAGCTGTCTGGAAAACTGCTCTTTTTTCCTGTTGGTTTTGAGATTGACATGTAGGTTCTTGCATTCATTTAGGTGACCTGAGTTTAAATTCATCATGCTCATGATGTACCATGCTTATGCTTCAGCACATTGGTGTGAAGTAGCTGAAGACTTTGAATGAATAAAATTATGTCTGCAGCATTTTGGGGAAGACTTCTTTTCCAAGGTGACAGAAATTCACAGTTAAAATTGAGTTAAAAATACATATTATACATAAATATATAATACTTTACTATTAAGGTTGTATATTTCAAAGAGTGGGGAGAGATCTCATTTCACTGAATCTTTTGATTCAGTGCAATTACCTGAGACATGAGCAATTGAGAACTTTCCAGTGTATATGAAAAAGCGCCTTAGGGTGAAAGAAATTTTTAAAAGATATTATCTCTGAATTTTGAGACAGAATGAGCACCTGGTTTCCCCAGAGGGGACATTTCTTCACTGTCATCTCACCCAGTTTCATCTGCCTTATGGTTACCTTCTTCTGCTTGCACTGAGTTGATTCATCTCACTTTATAGAGAATATGTGGTGATATGAGTTCAGGAGTATCACAGGCAGCTTCCAGCATTCCCTGCACTTTCTCTGTAGTTGGAATGTCTCACAGCTTGCCTGTCTTCCCCAGAGTAAAGGCGATGAGAAGCAAGACAAGCATAGGTCTGTTAGGTGTGGTTTTGTGAGGATTTTTTTGTTGGTGGTGCTGGTTGTTTTTTTTGGTGGTGTGGGTAAAACTGCATCAGTATATTTATGTAGTATAAAAAATGATGTATTGTATATATCTATATGTTATATTCAATCATGAAGTTTGAATGCCATCACAAAGAAAGTGCTAATTTCTTTTGGGTCAGATATTATGAAGCTTCATTTTATTTTTGCATCTGATTTCTGAACTATTTTCTCTGAAGCAGTGTACTACTCTGTGTTGATTCTTGTTAATGTTATTGGCACATAAATCTATTAGCTTATTAGTATACTGAGCTCTTTGCAGTAAAATGGTATTCTAGACAATATAGAAGTAAATATTAAAGTAGACGTGTCCTCATATTTATACTATGCAATTCCATAATCTAGAGCATATTTTGAATAATTCAGTAAATGTAAATTAATATGGAATGGCTCTTTTCCTTTAGATGTTAGGAAACTGAGTTGATGCATATGATCTATACAGTAGAACTGTGTTCAGGATCCCATTACATGAGAAAATATTTCAATCTGTCTTATCAAGATACCAGTAGTCAGCAAAAAATGGTAGCTATATTTCAAAATGTCAAATTAATTTGTGGAAGGGGCAATTTGACTGTGTTACAGGCTATCACTTTGGAAATTGAATCTCTAGCTTGACAATTTTACTTGATAAAATTTACTTATTCAGGCTTTTTCTTTAGACTTTCTGCTGGATAACTTACAGGGTACTTATATGCGCCTCCTTTGGATTTATTGGTTAATTCGCAAAGGGAGTCTTTTAAATATTTTTGTGTTGGCTTTTTTTGTTGTTCAAATTTCAGAAATGTGCTAGGTTAAAGCTTGGACTAGATAATCTTAGAGGTCTTTTCCAGCCTGAATGATTCTATGATTCTAAAAAATATTACATTTTACTGAGTACAGTGAACTGTTTAATGAGTCAAATACTCTAGGTTGTGATTCCAAACTAGTTGGTGGTTGGGCCCATAGAGAAGTTGTTTGTTAATGGCAGATGTCATGAGCTTTTAGAAGAATATTCATAAGGAGTTTTCATGTGTATTTGGCTGCTCTTGGAGGTGGGTGAAAACCTTGTTTTTGAGTTTTCCATACATACAAAAACATTAAGAAATCCCCTTGAAGAAACTTCTTGTTTATTGTTTTCACATAGTAGAGTGGAGGTGAGAAGGCTAAGGAGAGCATGTTTATCATGGAAATTTTTAGTTCATCTCCTCTTGTTTTGATATCTGTCTCTGAGACAGTCATTGCCTCCTGTTTTGCTGTTATCAAAGGTGGTAATGCTTAGACTCTTCTGTCTGACAGCTGCACTAAAAAATAGAGACAATGGTTTTGCTTATCAAACAGTTCTGTTTAGTTTCTTTTACTAGGTTGATAATGCTTCTATTACTTTGTCTTTTGTAAAGATCGTTTAAATACTATATCTTCATCACCATTATCCCAAGGCCAGTTTTATTCTTGGTTCTATACCAAACCTTAATGCGTCTCATTTTCAAAGACTTCTGAAATTTTGCATGCATCAACATACTTCACAAGCTGAACATAATTTATGACCTAGTGATTTTGTTTTTTGGTTGTTGTTTTGTTTATTTTGATATCATGAGAGAATAACATTAATGCAGTTTGTTCTAAACTTGTGCTGGCATACAGATGTTGCATACATACTTATGTGTGTAAAAGATGATGTTCCTTATGATAGTCCTAAATAGAGGCTGTAATAATGGCAAAAAATATTTACATAATCTGAAAAAAATACTATTTTATTGAAAAAAAAATATATATATACTTTATTTTTTGTGTCTGTTTGTTTTCTGTATTACTCATTTTGCTAGGGATGTTAAGCCATTACTGTATCTTTCTGGCAACATAGCCACAGAAGGTCTTTATCATGCGGGTAGAGGCCAATTGTACATCCATTATGAAAAATCTAGAGTGATAGTCTATAAGAAATTGTGTTATGGTTTCTTCCATTTTATTTCTTCCATTTTACAAGTAAAAAGATTTTTTTAAAGAAACTTCAATTTTTGCCTTACATGCAAAACAACCTCATTGTATATGTTTAATCTTAATTCAGTCATGAAAGCTTGAATACCACCTCAATGACTAAATTTTTTAGAGTCAGATGTTGGAAGCACTAATTACAGGTCTTTGTGCTTACAACTGACTTCAGAATTGTTCAATTCATTATTCTGCTTTCACAATAAATCCCTGTTAGCAAAGATTATAAAAAGACTTGTCATTCAAAATGGTATGGGGCATTTTTTCTTGATTAAGATGAGGAGTCAAGAAAGCTGACCCAGCAATGAATCTCTGACAACCTCTGTGTTTAGAGGTCCTGGCAGTCTTCTGCTGATTAAGCCCACCTGTAAAAACTGTTCTAATATAAGAGCCCGATTCTGTAAGATTTTAAATATCTTAATTCCCCTTGATTTTCACAGCGTTCCAATTTTACATAACTCCTCATAAACAGAAGTTGATGGATCAGATTGCTGAACTGCTTACTCTATGTTCAGTCTCAAAGAATGCACCTTTCATTCTGCTACAATATTGGTACATTTTGCTGACTGAATATATGGCATCTTTTCCTCCATCTTTTGCAGCATCAGATTTCCATAACTAGAGAGGGCCTGCAGTATTGGTCATTTCCCACATCATGAATAAGATGTTAATCTGTGAAATAGCAACAATACCTATTATTTAATTGACTCTCCCCACACACATATGCACACAACTACATTCTAAAATGGCTGATGAAAGATAATACATGGTATCTTTCAGACTCTCCTAGCACTTCTTCACTGAAAATGCCCTCCACACCTTTGATGTTAACTTGGGGGAAACTATTCTGCCAAATGGAAAAGTCCCTACAAAAATAAGAACATCAAAGTCAAATAACTAAATTAGTCATTTTTAATGACTATTGCTGTCACACTAAATTTAAAGCGTAGTTACATATCTAGTGAGCTGAAAGTAAGCAGGGTATGATAAAAATCTCAACATAGAAAACTATTAAAAAAATGTTAAATGTTTTTTGACATGCTTTTTTTTTTTTCCTAGTTGCTTATTTGGAAGTTTTATACTAGTTTCTAATCATGTCTTGAAGCTTTTCCTCTGCAAACATTAGGACTAGAAACTTTTTTTTTTTTTTTTTTTGGTTTTAAATTAAACTCTCTTGTAAACATTCTGGTCCAGTGAGCTGAGTTCTTCTGAGGAAGAACCCAAATATTTTGAGACTTGCAGTATAATTTTCAGAATTGTTGATATTGTAGTCAGGTCCAAATGTAGTCCACAGCTTCTGTCAAGTATGCAGCAAATATACAGCATACACGAAATCAGAAATGACAACTTCTCAATGCACTTTGGTGTTGAAGAATGAGAGGGGTTCTCTGCTAGTAAATGTAGCATTATTTCTAAAGCTCCTTATGGCCCCATAGAAGAGTTTCCTCTTTTGTCCCTCTTTCCTTTTCTCACCTGAGACCTGCAATAGACTTAAAGAAGCAGTATATGTTTTTTATTTGCAATTTAAACGACAGTACAAGAATTTAACAAAAAGAAGGGTGTTATGAGACATAGCAGAAGGTAGCAAAAGTAGTTGTGTTGTGAGAAACAAAGTTATTGTCTTATGATAGTAAAAAACACCACTTTTCTCTCTTTTTTTTTTAAATTAACTTGAGCACATTTCAAATGCCCTGAATCTTTTGTCTGAGTTAAAATTTTGGCTCTGTGCCAAACAATTGCCTTTTAACTCTAACATTATCAGTTTTCTAGTTAAATATGATCATAAACAGAAATATCACCATCTGTGGCAATGTCATTCACAATGAAGATACTGTCAGAAAGGAAGTGGAAAAACTCACTCATTCTCTTGAAGTAATCCAATACTATGTGGGCTAAGTCATGCACTAGGGTGGATAAAACAAGTTCTGCTGTATTCAAAGTTTTAATCTGTGTTTGCCAATTCCCTAATGTATTTTGGGATTTTAGGGTGGAAATAAAATGTTTTCTCATTTTCAACCTCTTTTTCTTCCCCTTCCCCATAACAAAAAGAACAGTGCAAATGAATACTGAAAGTGGATGTGTTCAGTGTGTAGGGGTATTTCTGTTTTTCTTGTATGTTTGTCCTCTATGTTTCACAAGGAGAAAAAAGGGATTTCAAGTTGTGGATGATTTTTGAGAACCAAATTTCTGTTTTCCAGTTAGTTGCATTTGTTTATCTTCCCATGGAACTTAAAGGAATAAATAGTTCTCTCAAGGCATTTTCCATTTAGCAAGGGGTATTGAACCTTTCTATTTATTTATTTATTTTAAAGTTCCATTCCCCCAATTCATTCAGACATATATGCAGCCATTTTTAACTGAAACCACAGTTTACACACCCCTGACAATTGCTTTGTGTTGGTGGCCACAGTTTTATATAATTTGTGATCACACTGTTACTCTGCTACACTCCAGTCTTCCCTCTCAACTTGCTGCTGGGGTTGGGCTGCCTGTGGCTCTCGGTGGCTATGGCATCTCGGCATTCAACACGTCTGTTATTCCTATTTCTGTCCACTGGATTCACATTCAGACCTTGCATAATGAGTTGAAGGATGACAGTTCATCATCAGGGAGCAACTGCAAAAATATTCAGTTCAAAGTAGAGTTAAACACAATTTCTTTTCAGTCTTGTTAAAGCTGCTCTCTTTCTTTTTACTCCACTTCAAGCTACATCATATGAAGGTTTAGTAACTGTGCGATATTGATTTGAAGTGCAATAATGTACTTGAAGATTCACTTCCAAGACTGAGATGAAAGCTGTGTATTTTTCCGTGTCAATGGCAGTAGTAATATGGTTGTCCATACACTAAGGGTGAAAGGTTAAATACTGTATTTGTTTGTTTTCTCCCAAATCTCTATCAAAACTTTTATGTCATCTGTTCAGACTCATGGTGTCCTTTCTGCTTATTTGAAATGCTGTGCAATTCCTGCACTGCATGTGTGTGCATTCAGTGACATACCTTGGGAGAAGAGCTAGCCTATATAATAAGATGAAATATAGCATTATTTTTCCAGTAAATATATTAACTGTAGGTAAATTACACTGTGCATTGTTCTGTTTACACTGTGAAACATTGCTTGGAATGGTCACTGCAATGCAGCATATGTTTCTCTCTGCTCTACCCTTATCCTGTTTCAAGTACCACCATCCCAGAAAGAGTGGCTAACTGTATTTTAGTTGTTAGTTTTAAAAACTATACTGTTATTGTATGTAAGCAAACGTTTGCTTACAAAGTAGAAGTGGCTATACCTATAATGACTCTGGGATTCACAGCCCCACCATGCTCCCAAGATGCAGCTCCAACTGTCAGTATTGCTCTTGCAAAAAGATGGAAATCCTATTTGCCCTTGCAACAAATGAGGTTGGGGACTTTACAGGAAGGGCTTCAGACTGTTTGTCTGTTTCATATTGATCACATGAAGGTGTCAGAAGAGATGGATAGTACATGATAATGCCTGCTGGAAACCTACCTAGATGGCAAGTAACAGTATGCACTTCAAAATGCAGGGCATGCTCAGGGTTTTCCCTTTGTGCGTGTAAATTGATTCACATGGGGTCTTACCCTTACGTTTCTGAGAGTAAATAGCATGAGAGTTTCTATTTGGTGCATATGTGCTGGCTTTTCTGCAAATTATCCCATCAATGGAGGAAACGGTAATGCTTTATTTTAAGTAATTGATTCTATTTAAGTTTCGTTAGGATTGTGTTCTGACACTACTGTATTTTAATAGCTCCAAATTAAATGTTTTGTAATTTCTATTCCATGAGAAAAATTTCAGCAGCAATGCTTATCTGCAATTCTGTAACAGTGAAAGCAAAACACAACCACTTTAATCCTAGTCTTTCCCAGAGATGAAAAATTCATTTTTTTAGAGCAGCTGAAATAAGCAGTGGCATTAATGTAATTTGTGGCAGATACATTCCCGATTGAAATGCAGTGCTGATTTGTACTTTGAAGGGTAATTTGAAGAAAGTTTGTGCACTTGTTTGCTGAGTTTTGTTAGTGTAACCCCTTTTTCACAAGGGAAGACAAATCCTCTCTCCTCCCACCATTTGGGCTCAATAAGACTTTTTTTTTTTTCTTCTTTCTGCTTCATTACGGCAACTGATATAGGCCAACTCTCTCTTTTTTCCAGGGCAAGATCCATTTGGACATCTATACATGAAAGGACATCAAAGAGAAGGTCAAGCTTTCCTAAAAAATAATAATAATAATAACAAAAATAAATAAATAAATATAAATATGTATATATATATTTTGCAGATAGCATGGGATAGAAATTATCCCTGATGGTCTATTGGCTGCAAAAGAAAATACAATACTGGGACAAAGGTGCATGATATGAGTGTAATATCTGAGGTTTCTTTATGTTGTCTTTCATTTTCTTTTGTTTTTGCATGTTCGGACTGTAGCCTTCTGGGGACAGGAGTTTTCAAGTGATGTTTCCTTGCTATGGAGAGAGAGAGAGACGGTGGCTTATTGCCACAGTTATTACTAGAAGACCAGCTGAGGACACCGAGAGCAAAGGTAAAACAGCTCCCTTTCATTGGAAAGGGATAATAACATGTTGGAAGGAGGCCAGTTCTTCCTGGCTTGGAAGAGTCTACCTATCTGTTCTTTGTTGATCATTTTCCCCTCACATTTATGTTCTAAGTGCTGTCTTGATGTGAAATGTCTTGTTTTTCTTGTTACTTTTTTAATGAAGCCTTTTGGTCAAGGTAGCCCGCAACATAGTGCGGCACAAAATTGTGATCGGAGTGTTTAGCTCCCTTTGCAGTCTGTGAGACAGCCTTATGTAGATTCAAATAATGCTGCCTCAGTTTACCAGTCTGTCAATTGAAAATGAAACATACTGGGGAGAAAAATCATACAATCCTTATAATGATACATAACTTGAAGATGAACATCCAATATTGTAGGCACACAATTGAAGATAGAAGAAGAGAAACGGCAAATCGTAAAGTTAATTGCCATATAACCTTAAGTACTCCTTGTCTCCCACAGAGTTATTATATTTCATCTTCTCACAGGTTTTGTTCATTTTTTAATTCCTGTTCCAGGTATCCTTAAAAAGCCTGTGTCAAGATTTCTACATAATGCAATGGCCCTGATTATAAACTCTTAAGCATTTTACTTGTTTATACTTTGCATATGCAAGTTTGGTATGTGTTGTTGTTTATATACATTAGAGGAAGATCATTTCAACCGCACTGTACAATGTTAAGTCCTGTGCAGTGTTTTTTTTTTTTGTGTGTGTGTGTGTGCCCAAAGGGGTTTTAAACATAGCTTCCTAAGGCAATAAGGTTATCTGCTCACAGCTAATCTGTCAGTAAGTTTTGAACTCTTAATTGTAACCAAACTTTGAATGCGATTAGGTGGAGGAAGTAGAAAGCAGGTATTATTTTTGGCAATTAACTTTTGCTAAAAATGCTGAGTATTTGTCATGACAACTGACAACACTGTTCTTCCCACAAGCCATGGCATGTCTATCTCTGGAAGACCATGTTGTTCCTTGCCTCTGGGTATAAAAAAAAATAAGAAAAATTAAAGCTAAAGTGCTGGGAAATAAGAATGAGGAAGAAGAAACAAGCTTCATCTGTTGAATGATTTTTTTTTCAAATTTTTCCACTCTACATCTTTCTTTGCTATAGATTCTAGATACTTTCCTTTTCTATATATCTTTATTTTTATAGTACGTATTTCTGTAAGTCCTCCTTCTCAGCTCCAGTCTTTGCCAGCTTTGCATCAGTTTTGACTACTCCATTTCCATCCAGTAATTTTCTTCTGTCAGTTTGTGAAGATCAAATTGTATTGATTGCATATTTTGATCAATGGACTTATGTAAATTTATCATGTCCCTAACTATTCCTGAAATATAATGCTGCTTGTCTTTTTGGGCAAAAAGCCTCCTGATAGTATACAGGCTTTATTGTGTGTGTGTATGTGTGTATATGTGTGTGTGTATATATATATATATGTTTTTTTCCCACTGAGAAAATTGAATTCAATATATTTTGAACAAGCCTGAAATGTTCTAAGCCAACAACAGAGCCAGCTGAATCCTTACGAAAAATTTCTGCCAGGCTTGCAAAGTATTTGCATGGACTTAGAAAACAGATCACAAAATTATTCAGTATGATTCTCAAAGTATGCAAATGTTGCCTTTAAGGAGTAGACATATGAAGAAAAACATTTGTTCTTCTTGTTCATCTTAAGAGAATATTTCCCATGTTTCACTCTTGTCTATAAGTAATTGACAGGAATTCTTTTTATTTTCTCCCACGGTAGGTTCAGAATTAAATTTTTTTTTTCTTTCTCTCTAGATCCTTTTCTCTCTTCTGTCTTATTTATTTATTTCCCTCCTCTACACAGTACTATTCTCTGCTTGTTTATTATTCGTACCTCTCTTGAGGCAGTCTCAAATATATTCAAGTCTCATGGCGAATGGCCACAAGTAAATAAAAATTAGTTCAGGAATTGGCCTAGAGAATAATATAACTAAACAAACAAACAAGAATAAAACCTTCTAAATTAATAAACATTTACTTAAATTTATCACCTATGTTTTCCTATGCTGGACCTAAAAAGGAAATATGGATCAGGAATAGGGGAAACAGGCAAAATATGGAGTTCTAATATCCTCTTATATCAGTAACTAATTTTAATTTCTCATTCTTCATAGATCTTGGGGTCCAGTCTTGTTTATACAGCTTCATGAGGGACAAAATTCCTAACCTACATGGAGCAAGGTAATTCTTCCAGGACTCAAATAAATTTACTTTTCCTTTAAATAATGTATTATTCTTTTTGTTTTTATTAAAATAAACAATAACAACAAAAAAAGAATCATCTTAAAATTATTATATGTCCTGGTCATCTTAATACCATGTAATGGAGACAGCATTTAATTAAAAAGCAATAATTATGGCTGTAAATAGCTACTTACTAGTTTTTGTGGGGTAATACGCTTAAAAAATATAGTCTATAACTTTATCATTTGATCAAGACCGACTCAAATACTTTATTAAGAATTGTTGTAAGAAATGAACACAAAGGAAGCCACCTCTTCTGTGGGCCAGTTAAGAAATGGTACTGGTCTTAGAACAAAATCCTGAGGCTCTGTTTAAGCCTCATTGATTTTAGTGTGAGTTGCTAGAGCTATCAAGAATAAAATAGATACCTTTGAATGTTCAGCAACAAAGCAGCAGCTCCTGTCTCTGTGTTACTCTAGTGACAAATGCTGCTTGGATTCTCAGCACAAAAGAGAAGCTATTTTAATAGAGAGAGCTCATGCCTGCAATTCTGATGCTGCCAAGCTTGAGAAGGAAAATCCTACCACTTCTACTTTCCTTATTGCTGGTGTTGGCATGGCCTGCATGTAATGGAGCAATAGTTACATTAAAAATATCTGTGTACAGAGTTGAGAGTCAGGACTCATAAAGGCAGACAGCAATTCATAAGAGCAAAGTAATGGTATAAATGTATGGCATAAAACATTTCAGACATATCCCATGAAAATAAGAAATGACTGTTACCTAGCTTTCGCATATGGTATCAGAAGCATTCCCTGATAACAGTGTAGCACAAGGTCACCCCTGGTCACTTCCTTTACCTATTACTCGTGTTCATCCATTAAAGTTTATGCTCCATTTACAGCTATAAATGAATGTCCTGCACTGCTTTTGAATATTAAATTGCAAATATATCTCAGCATTTTTTAAAATTTGTTTAAAGTGCATGATGATTTTCTCTTGGAGTGTAAGTACTTAAGACTCTCTTTTAAAGTCCCTTTACCTCTGTGGCATTTCTGTTAATTGCATAGAGAAGATACTGTTCAGAAACAGTTGCTCTTATGTTGAATCTTTGTATGCTTTCTGTGTGCTTCTACTGAATAACTAAATGACCCTAATAAGGTGTTCTTAAGAGAAACAGCAAATCATCCCTCCATTCTCTTATCACAGCCATTAGTTTCTTCATTGCATAGTGATTTCTTTCTAACTTTTAAATTCAGTTTTGTTAATTATCATAATAACAACTCCTTACTGAATAGTGAAATATAAAAACATAACACAGGATTCATGAAAGCCTCCATTGTTTCCATTCATCTCAAATACAGTTATCCAAGTCCACTGAGCTACATTTCATTTGGATGTGGCTCCCTCGATCTAAATCAATACGTAGGAATGATGTTACAGAATTCACCTGTACTGTGATTATAGCAACTTTCACATATGTCTGTCCCTTTAGCTGCAGAGCAGGGGAGAAACATCACTGTGCTGTTCTGCGTAGGTTGTGAATTCCGGGCTGTGAACAACTGCTCATATCAGATGCATGACTGATGTATTTTTGAAGCATCATGACAAAATTTTAATTGGTGAATCTGCCTGAATTTTGAAAAAACATATAACTGCCAATTCATTTGTTCCCTAACCTCAGTTCCCCAGCCTTGGGAACATCAAAAAAACACCATAGATTATTTTATTATTTTTTTTTTTTTTACATTTTAAGACTGACTTTTTTAGTAGGACATGAATCCCTGTGAATATACAGTTGTGTGTAACTAAAAGCACTTAAATATATAATTCGAACTGAAATAGGTAGCTAAGCTAAGAGTGGGCTATTGTAATTACTCTTTGTAAAATTTTCTTTAAGCTTTTAGTACTTCCTAGAATTTTTTCAATTCCAGCTACTCGTTAGCACTTCATAAAAGCTATACATTTTTATTATTATTATTGTTATTACTATTATTTTTAAGAAAGGAAGAAAAAATCCCATAAAACCATGGAACTGCTGTCATAAAAATAGAAAGAACACATTCTTTCCTTGATTCTTCCTAAAATCAGAGTCAAGCAGAAGGAGAGCTCCTAGCAAGAAATATTCAAGGTGTTCCATGCTAACCAAATTTGTATGACTGCTCATGCAGGGAACCAAGAAATTCCAGGAGGGTAACGCAAAGAACAAGGGCACTCAGCATGGTTTTCACAGCTTTCTTGAAGATGCACACGAGAGGATGGGCTGTGTGAATATTAAATTTTAAAAGCCCTTTATACTTTAGGAAGCTTTTAAAACTATAAAAAATTTAAAAGGGTTTATAAAAACTATATATACACTGTCTTCAAAAGAGCTTGAAATATATTTGGAAAGATCAAAGAAGAATATCTTACATTATCATATGGTGGGGGAAGGAGAAGGGAGGGAGGAGAGCAAACAAGTGTCTGGTGTTCTGTGTTACAGGTGAAGAACAGAACTAAGGATAAAGGTATGCTTTTCACAGTCTTATCTGGCGCACACTATTTGCCATCTTCACTTTAATATCTATCTGAGTGCTACTTAGAAAATTGTAGAAGGAGGTGGGGTGTGAAATGTCTGAATAACCCATGATATTCTGTGGAAAAGAAATGTGCCAGCTTTAGTGCTTGAATGGCTCTAATTATCATATTGTGGGCGAGAGTGCTGAAAGCTTAACATTTCAGTGAAGTATGGTGGGATTATACAATGCAAGATGTTGATATGTACCTATAACTTGCATTTGATGTGGTGTGACATTAAAAGAAACAACAGAACACTCTTTGCCTTTAGGCTAAAACCATATGTGAAATTTAGGCCTGTTCTAAAGGGCCTTTTATAAATATTGCATACAACATATTGCAAGAGGCTTGAACAGTGGTACTTGACAGCTCAAAGAGTTCCTTTGGCTTTACCATGGCAAGTAAGCTTCCAAATCTAAGATTGAAGTACCCTCCACTTCTAAGCAATTACAACATCTTCCAGAACATTCTAGGTGATATTCATTAAGATTGTACCTTTTGATCATTCCTTCTCCACTCCTCATCCCACCCCTCTTTAAGAGTTGATGTCAGGTTAAATTTAGTTCACGTTTTAAGTTTAAAAAGCTTCTCCACACCCCACCCCCAATATAAATATATATATCATTAATATGACAGAAAACAATAACTTTACTTCTTTTTATGTTCTTGTGTTTGCAACTGTTTGCAATTTTTTCATTCATTGTCCAAGCAGATGGATATAACTACCCCCCCCCAAAAAAAAAGTCAGTCAATTGCTCCATTGCTTATTTTAGGTAATTTCTGCTTGCTGCTTCACTTCCATTTTGTAGATCTTCATGTTTTTTTTCCATAACCATTGGTGCTTTTTTTCTCAGTCAAAACGATTTTAACTCCAGCTTATCTTCTTCTCCAGAGACATATTCAATTCTTGACCCAACAAAATTAATTCCATCTCAACCACAAATGGTGCCATGTGCAAGTCTTTCTTCTGTTAAAGTCACTCTCACCCCCTAAACCATTATCATTCCTGCTTCTTAGCACTTTCCATCTTGCTATACTAGCTCTCCTGCACCTGCATGCTGCATTTTCGTCAGAACAGGGCTTTTTCTGCAAAGCACACAGGGGATGTTGGTGGGGTGCCTCTTCTCCCTCTGCCTTTGGCACATGAAGTGGCACAGTGGCTGTTACCATGCACTGCAGTTTGAGGGTGACAGGCCTTCCAGTTTGGCTATGATAGCTGTTTTTGAGCCTGGTTCCTTTCCTGGCCCATAATGTGGAGCCAGGAACAGTCTAAAAATGTTTATTGTTCTTTTGTGGAGCCAACTCTGTTAGCTAAAGGACTGCTTACCTAGTATTTTTTTTTTAATCAATATGAAATTTTAAGTAAATGCAAAGGATACATAAAATGGTTGTCTCCACTGTCTCAGTTTGAAACTCCTGAAGGGTAAAATTCATTTGTCTTCAAGAGTCATATTTCAATTTTTTAATATTACCAGAGCATACAGATGAGTAACTATGCTTATTAAGGTGGCCAGGCACCTTATATATGTGACTGCTATATACTGTGTTGTTCGTGAAGCTCTTTATGACCTACTCAAGTCTTCCAACAGGGGTGCATTGTCTCACAATGTTAGACCTTTCATTACTGTGTAGTTCCTCTCCCTCCTTCCCTCCTTATCTTATATAAAAATACAGTATTTATCCCTGTGGATGATACCAACATATTTTACAAACTGTTTAGCAATTACTGAATACTTTGAATTTGTTTAAACTCACAATAATCCTTTTAAGTATTCTCTTAAAATAGGTATGTGCATGTGGAGATCTATATTTCTGTCTGCCCTGTGAAGCACACAGAAAAGTTGCACATCATATTTATAAGCTCTGTCTTGAATTCTTTCTACAACTAAGACTCCCACTGAAGCTATCAAGCATGTTACTTTCACAAGGAATGAAGACTCCTACTCAAAGTGAATATTTCTTGTTACAGACCAAGCCAGGGGATGCAGAGGAAATACTTATTGTTGCCTTTAAAAGTTAGTCAAGTTTTAAGTCTGTAAGCAATAGCGTTGCAGTAGAAAAGGTGTGCAATGACCAGTAAGCCTCTGCATAAGCAAGCCTGTTTACTTCTCACTGTATTTCTCAAAAAATAGGAATAAGATGACTTCTAGCACAAAAAGGAGATGGTGTCTGTAAACAAATGAGTAGAACAAAGGAAGAAAATACTCCCTGTGTCAAGGTGTGTCTTCAGCTAGACCAGTGTTATGAAGCAGCCATGCCAGATATGCTCACTTGTGTTTGGGTTTAGGTAAGTGCTTTTCCTTGCTGAATGTCCTAATTACCAACAGAGATTCCTGTCAGACCCAAGTTTACCATTTGCTTGTTTACTGTGTCCACATAGGGTTCTGGCTTAAATATTTATTCAGTTTGCTAACCGTGCAAAGTCAAAATGCAATACTGAAACAAAAGCTATTGAAATGTTTTGAATTCTGAAACCAATTTTGGCTTCACTAGATCAGAATGGTTAGTTGCTGTAGGCAACAGCATCACGGGGGGGTGGGGAGAATTAAACATTACAATCAGTTTTGGAGAAGTATTGAATAGCTGCTCAGAGCTTTTCCTCTTGGCATATGGCAAATTGAAAGGTTCATAACATTGTTGCAGCAAGAAGACAACCTGGATGGCTGTTTTTCTTCCCCTGCTCCCTCCAGGGGACAGCAGATTAGCAGCCTTCCTACCAGTGAGAGCCAGAATAACAAACTCTTGTTAGGTGAAAGGTAGTCTAGTGGTTAGGAAGGATAAGGAGACTTTGGCTTTCACTCATGAAACATTTATCAAGCCAAATTCCTGCAAGTAATATCCTTTAACTGCATATGGAGAGTGAAAGATAATGGAGGATGTTTGAACTCTATTAGTGCAATAAATTGCATGACAATTTGCAGAGTTCTATAATGCCAGCTAGTGTTATATGACACCAATGGATGCTAATCAATTTGGAAAAAAAAAAATCAGAAAATGTGAAGGGAAGTTTTGCTATTACATACATTTTCCTTTGTTTTTAAGGAAAAAGTAACAAAAGCTTAAGTGTTCACTACATTAAATGTATTATGTTGGGGGTAAGGGAGGGGATCGCTAAAATATTGTGGAACGTGTAGTTCTGTAATAACACTAAATGAGGTAGGAAGTAGGGCAAATCCAACAGTTTTATTCATATAAGCTTTTCAGATGTGTGCTAAAATTTCCTGCCCGACAAGCATGCTAAGAAATCTCAGTTATTTCTTTGATGTATGTCATGCCATAAAAATACAAGAAAACCGCTGTAGTTTTACAGACAGAATCCTGTGATGATGATTTCAATCATTCCAAATGAACAATCTATTTTAAGTGCATGGTTTGGCTGTTAGTCTCCACTTGTGTTTGCACACTTTACTCTTTTGTCCTTTTGACTTTGTATCCACCACTGATTAGGGTAAAGGAACTGCCAAGTGAATGGTCTATTTATTTATTTATTTATTTACTGAACAATTAATCTGTCGCCTTATCTGAATACACCAGATTTTTTAATTTTTATATTTTTCCAACATACATAAATGAAAAAAATCAATAGTGATAACTGTTACATTAGTGTGTAGTCATGGAAATAAAAATAAAAACTATCATATGCTTTGAATAATGAGACTCTCTACTTAATAGCACTTACAAAGAATAAAGAACTTTTTATAGCAGAGACAGTAGTCCTGCTTCTCAGGTGTTCAAAAGCTCTGCATTACAGTTTGAGGGTACGTACTTTGGGACAGTATCTCATGAAGGACTTGGACACCTTCCTGTTAAATGTCACAATTTTTAGGGGTCTGATATTTAGGTTATTATCCCAGAACTTTATTGAGACGTTGTCAGCTCCTTTATTTCACTTTGGTAGCGTCCTGTTTTCTGTTTTGAGTGATTCTTGGAAAACGGATTTCCCATAGAAGCAGTCATTTTGAGCATTCTGGTGAATAACAGTTAAATCCCATGTTTATTTCCTGCATGCCCCAGATCTGTTCATGCACAGAGAGCTTGGTGTGCCTGTGTTCATTGACCATGCACTGCATGTGCAGAAGCTCTGACGACCACAGCACGAAGACACTGCACAGCTACAGTAAATATTTAGTAAGGAAGTTTCAGCTTCCTCTGCCTCTCTTGGGAAGGCAGGCACCTGTTAAACTCTCTTTTAAAGAACTGAACAGAGTACCCAGTTATTTCCTGAAAGAAAACTAATGGTGTTTTTTATATATATTTTTATATATATTTTTAAGCTAATAGAGAATTTTCCCAGGCTGCAAGGTCAGTTGAGGTCTCTGCTTCTGATAATTGCTGGTAGTGAAACAAATCAGTATCTTTTACCTCTTGCTCTAACCACAAAACTATTGCAGAGGTAGAAAGGGAAGATGAGAGAAGATGGAAACAGTAGATTGAATGGGAATGCTTCATTTTTCTCATTAAAAGTCAGTAAAGGTTGAAAAAAAAAACTGAAACAAAAACAAACAACCAAAAATGAAAACAAAACAAAAACAAACAAAAACACAATAGTAAGTTTGCTGAGATGGGAAGAAAGCTCTGAAGTGAATATAGTTTTGGTAACCTACTTTTTACAGCACTTGTATGAGTCAAAGGAAATGCGGATTCCGTTCTGTGCTCTCAGAACCATTCCACCCCCGTTCCCCCCAAATATTGTTTCAGGTAAGTCATGAAAAAATATCCTTATATTAGGGAATGGACTTCGTCATCATAGGCTTTAACACCTTTGCAGTCGGGAAGCCTTGCAAAATATCTGGCAATACCTAAGTTCCTTTTTTTCTCTCTCTTTACAGGGCTCATGATTTTGTATCCCTGAATGACTAAAACACAATCTACCTGCCATATTGCACAAATTCACAGCAGCATCCTGTAGTAATGCATTTTTTTTCTGTATTCGCCAGTACTTACGCAAAGGCACTTGACAAGGTCATTTCTACACCTGAAGTAGACTACAATTAGTATGCTATAGATAGAAAAGGGTGTAATATGTGCAATATATATCATTTGTCTATTGTACCCTATAGGATTGGTTCCTACTCTGGAAGAATTCTTGAATAAAGGTATCAGATGGATGTGCCATCTCTCTCTCAATAGAGCTATAGGGAGAAAATTGATAACTGTGTTCAGTGTTTTGTCTGCAGTGTGCAGTAAATAATTTATGTGACAAACATTAAGTAACGACAGTACAGCAAACTGTGAAGTAACTCTCCCTTTATGAAGTCTGCCACACTGTGCATGGAATGGGAGGCTAGGGAGGGTCTTCTGGGGAGGGAATATGTAAACAGCCATTTAAGACTGTATTAGAATGCATATAGACTAGGGGAAAAAATATAGGTTTTTTCCTAGGAGGAAACTAGGAGGCAGTGCTTAAAGATTAACCGGCACTGATGGACGCCTATGCCTTCAAAAGCAGTTTCCCAGGGGACCTTGCTGACTAGTTCCCTGAGCAGCCTGAAGTCTGCTTTCCCCACATCCAGGGCTGAAGTTTTGGTGGCAGTTTTCCTTCTGTCACCATAAATTCTAAACTCAACCACTTCATGGTCACTATGTCTGAGACGGCCACCAATTGCCATGTCTCCCATGAGACCCTCTCTGTTCTCCAGCAGCAGATCTAGGAGGGCACCTTTCCTAGTTGGCTTTCTTAGCACCTGCACCAAGAAGTTATCATCTAGGTGCTTTATGAACCTCCTGGACTTGCTCGTGTCAGCCGTGTGGTGATCCCAGTTGACGTTTGGCAAGTTAAAATCCCCCATTAGGACAAGGGGAGTTGATCTCGAAGCATCTCTTAGTTCTGCAAAGAATAATTTATCGGCGTTGTCGTCCTGGCCAGGTGGTCTGTAATAGACTCCCACAACAACATCCCCTTCATTTGTTCATCCCTTAATCCTTACCCAGAGGCTCTCAACTTTGCCATCTCCAACTTGAAGTTCCACACAGTCCAGCCCATGTTTCACATACATTGCCACCCTGCCACCTCGCCTACCCTGCCTGTCCCTCTTGAAGAGCCTGTAACCATCTATTGCAACACACCAGCCACAGGACTCATCCCACAAGGTTTCGCTTATGCCGATGATGTTGTAGCTGCGGGACTGGGCCAAGACTTCCAGCTCATCCATTTTATTCTTCATACTGCGTGCGTTTGTGTAGAAGCACTTCAAATTCGCCTCCCTACACGCAGCACCTTGTGGAGCCGACCGAAGGGCCTCACTAGCACACAGTCCCTCTGATTGTAGCACATCATCCCTTAGCTCATCACCGGCGTGCCTGGTTCTATCCCTTTCCCCCTTCGACTCTAGTTTAAAGCCCTATCTATCAGCCCTGCCAACTCGTGAGCAAAAATCCTCACCCCTCTCTGAGAGAGGCACATTCCATCTGGTGCCAGCAGGCCCGGTGTCGCGTAGACCTTCCCGTGATCGAAAAACCTGAAATTCTGCCGGTTGCACCAGTCCTGAGCCATGTGTTAATGTGATGAGTCTGTTTGTCAGCATCGATCCCCCCTATTGGAAGGACAGAGGCAAACACAACCTGTGCCCCTGATCCTTTAAGTAGTCGCCCCAAAGCCCTAAAGTCCCTTTTGATCGCTCTTGGACTTCTCGTTGCTACCTCGTCGTTACCAGCCTGAAAGACCAGTAACGGGTAGTAGTCGGTGGGCCATACCAGGCACTTGACTTTCTTAGCGAAGTCTCTCACCCGAGCCCCAGGGAGGCAGCAGACTTCCCTGTGGGTTGGGTCTGGATGGCATATTGGTCCCTCTGTCCCTTTCAGAAGGGAGTCCCCCATGACAATAACCCTTCTTTCTTGACAGAAGATGTAGTGATGTGGGGGTTAGATTGCCTTGCCTTAGGCACCCCTTCCAACTGGGATGGGCTTTCGTCTACATCGTTGTTTTGACTGTCGTGTTCTAGAGCCTCATATCTGTTATATAAGGGTAGCTGGGAAGGTGAGGTGGGCAGGGACAGGGCTCGCCTACCACCCCAAACAGGAATCTGCCTCCATTCCACCCCTTGGCCTAGGTCTCCTCCTACTGCCTGGAGGGAACTTTTGTCTTCTGTGTAGCAGGAGACATTTGTGCTATGGCAGGCTCGTGAGTCTGTCTCAGAGAGGGTAGAGTACACCTCCACCAGTCAATTTCCCTCTCTGACTCCCTGATGCTCCTGAGCCTGCTCACCTCCTCCCAAAGCTCCGCTACCTGGCTGAGCAGCTCTTCAATACAGTGTTTTTGTGCATTCTGTGGTACCACTATAGAACAGAATAGTTCAATTGGGAGGAGCCCACAAAGATCATCTAGTCTGACTGCCTGACCTCTTTAGAGCTAATAAAAAGAAAAAGCATATTATTGGGGGCATTGTCGAAACACCTCTTGAACACTGACAGGTACGGGGCATCAATCACCTTCCTAGGAAGCCCGTTGCAGTTTTTGACCACCCTCATAGTAAAGACTTTTTTCCTCTTGTCCAGTCTGAACTTCCCTTGATGCAGCTTTTTGCCAATCCCACCTGTCCTGTCTTTGGTGACTAGGAGCAGAGACTGACGCCTCCCTCTGTGCTTCCCCTCCTCAGGAGGTTGCAGAGATCTATGAGGCCACCTCTCAGCCTCCTCTTCTCCAGATGAGACAACCCAAATGTCCTCAGCCTGTTCTTATAGGACATGATTTGCAGCCCTTTTACTAGCTTTGTTGCCCTCCTCTGGACACTTTGAAGTATCTTAATATCTTTTTTATACTGTGGAGCACAGAACTGCACACAAAATGCTAAACTGCCAACTAAAGGTAATCAATACTGCAAAAATTGTACCTGAATATTAATCAGAATTTTGATTCTGATTGTTCCCACTTCAGGCATATTTACGAACACTTTCTCCACATTTTTACCTGCACAAACAGTTTTAACCTACTACTATTCAGAATGCATCTGTACCTCAATAAGAGAAAGGCTTTATGTAAACGTCTGAAATGTCATTTGTTCTTTTCTGTTTATTATTCTTCTGTTTCAGTAAGCTGCAATCAGTCAAAGACCAGGAACAGTGCTAAATCATTTAATTTTGTTACTGTTGCATGAATGTAAGACTTTGTGCCCTTCATGTCTTTTTTCTTCCTATGGCATGCTGTAGTACTGATGATTAGTGTCCTGACTTGGGTTTATCATAAGGATCTGCAAATCATCTTGTGTCCCATGGTGTAGGGTAGCATGTGGAGCAATGTTCTGCGGGCCCTTAGAATCAGGCATAAATTGGTTGTGATTGCAGGCTGGGCACAGTTAATGATTCCCAATCTCTATCCTCCACCCCACCCCCTAGCGCTGTGTTCTCTCTTTTTCGTCAACATAGGGAAAACAAAAAGCAAAGTTGACAACAAAGTACATGATATAACTGTTGAAAAAACAAAGTAAATGTCTGATGATGACCTGCAGACAGAAAGGTGCTTACTTAAGCTGCTGGTTATGAGATTCACTATTATTCAGAGTCCTCATGCTTCAATGGGATACATTTTATCCTTTATGAATGCTTACAAACACAGTAATAATGTTCAGAAATTAGGGTTTGTTGAAGAATGCTCAGTGGGACTGGATGTTGAAAAGCATTTGGTTAGCCATACAATTGTATAAGGTTTAGTGAGTAGCTTTTAACCATTATATTTAAGTTGAATAATTAAATTCAAAGTTGAAGCTTCCATATAAATAAAACTTAAAATTAAGAGCACATGATACTGAAATTGTGGTAAAACTGAATTTAGAAGAAAGGTATGGACGGTGATGAAATTCGACTTCAAAATCAAATCTCTTAACAAATACAACAAATGATTTAGATACTCATTTTCTTTTTCTATTCCACAGAATAGAAATAGTTTGAAATAATAGTTTGAAAAAATAGAAATAGCTTGCTCTCTGGGAAATAGGGAAAATATTTTTGTTCCATACCTACAAAATATCAGAGGCAATAAAACAACATAGAAATTGTTTTAAAACAAACAAACAAACAAACAAACAAAAACCAGCTCCCTCCCCTCAAAACAAAAATTCAAACCCTAAGACGGAATAAATCATAGAATGAATAAACTGTAGTAGAAAATACCAAAAGAAAAATCCACAAAAATATATGGATTATTGACTATATGCTGTTATTATTTATGAAATAAAATTATAGATATTACTGCCTACACAGTATTTATCAGTTAATGGAGTTCTCTGTCACTGTATGGTTAGAGGATATCATATATATAATAGAGCAATCTAAAATAGTTTTATTTTTAACATAGTAGATTTGCCTTCATTTTATTAAAGAGGATAATGGTGGAGTAAAACCAATTAAACAGCAGTTGTCTTTGTATTGTCTCTGAAGTCAAACTAGTTCTGTTAAAATATATATATTTTTTCAAGGTGGTACAGATGCTTCTATGTACATCTAGTTTTAGAATAGTTTCACAATGTCTTTTGTTCTTAGTTTTCAGAATGTATTTTGCTAAAAAGCCAAATAAATGTCTGTGTTTGCTGGCTTTATAATGTGTATGTAAGAAAAAGAGGGAAGAGCTTGCTCAAAAACGTACTATTGATGACGGCTGTTTAACAAAATCATTAATTTTGTTAAATGTCAACAACAAATTTTTGCCAGATTAATGATTTTAAACAAAACCCGAGAGAATTTAATATTCACAGGGACAATCAAAACTGCGTATTGATTATGACAAAATTGTTTTCCGGGTAATTATATGTTTCTAAAATCCTTTAAATCTTTAGATTTAAAATTGTATGAAATCTGAACCTACCGACTGTTCAATTTAATGGTGGAATGTCTCTTAACATAAATATGAAAATTCAATCAAATCTGTGCTGGTATATATATATTTTTTTCATTTATTGTTAAAGCAAAACTGCTTAATTCATTAAAAACAACTACAAATGAAGTGCAATGTTAAAGTCTTTATTCAGTTTTACATCTGTCAGCAACACTGGTCGTAGTTTAATCAGAAACATCAGTAAAATTGTTGCCACTTAGCAGAGTAGCCCAGAAAATTAGATCCTGTTTTGCTGTATATATTTTTTAGTCATTTTTAATGTGTTACTTAACAGAAGAAGCAACAACAAAGTAAGTCTTTTATCTGTGGTTTCAGAAGTGTAGCAGATTTTCTTTCATATTTTTATTGTTTTTTTTTCCTCTTCTTCTTCTAGCCAATAATAATATTAATGATAATGAAACAAAACTTCATATTGTGATCGATCTCCGCAAATACAGACTGTGCCCTTCAACTGCAAAACATAATTTAAGTTTTCACAATATCTGAGAATGGTGATTTACCAGTAATCCAGCACTACATATATTCTACACCCTTATTCAGTGCACAAAAGAACTTGAGCGTGAAACCAAAGGCATTTTTTGACATAGCAATTCTAAACTTTCATAGCCTTTTAAAGGGTAAATATTAAACTGTAAATAAAAAATGTGTAACTTTGCTAATTATATACTCAGGTGCGAATTGACTTCCCTTGTGTCATGCTTTGCATATTGGTAATACGCATTTAATGTATTTTATGTATATGGCTTTTGTGACCTTTAGTTTTTCATACTGTCATAAAACGACTACCTTCGGACAGCAATGTGGGTTGTTTTACCAGAATCTCCCACAGGTATACACTGTGAACTACAAAATCTAGGTTACAAGTCTTCGAAAAAAAAAAAAGAAATGAAACATCCTGCCTGCTTGTGGCTTATTTCTTTCCCTGCCTTTCCTCCACAGCTTCACCTTCCAGACAGATATAAGGAGCTTGCATCCTTTTACTCCCCCACCTTACTTCTCCTTCTTATCTCTTCTTCTCTTTCTTTTTATTTATTTATTTTTAACTTAAGAATATCTTTCCTCCCCTGCAGATACCCTTCCCAGAATGCATATACATTTGATTCTGGACAAGACAGAGAAGGTCAAGAAGAAAACAATGTAATGTGGAAGTAAGCTCTCTCTTAGAGCTCCATCTCAGTGTAGGTTCTGCTGTGGCTTCCATAGAAACCACTTTCCCTGAAGTAGTTAGTGTCCTCTTATTCTTGGCTAATGAAGAGTCCTCAACCTCATTTCAATACTTGACACTGTTAATAATCCCATCTTCTGAACTATCTCCATAGCAATTCTAGTTGTCACGCAGTTACTTTTCTACAAATCTAACTCATTTTTGTCTTTCAAATTTTGGTAAATTTGTGTTGATAAAACTTCTGCCTATAAAATAAAAAGATTAGACTCATGATCTTCCATTTTGTATGCTTAACTGTACAGTCTTCCTCTGTTTCCTTGTCTACACTAAATAGGTTTCTGATATCATTTTACAATAATAAATTTTAAATTGTTTCTGTTACATGTTTTAATGAGAGGAATAGCAGGTTAAGGTTTTAATTGCTGGCATTAGAATTATTATTAAGGCATCACTTCATGAAAAAGATTGGCATCATTGTGAATGAATACACAGATAATGTCAAATAACTGTATAAAAGGCAGTTATTTAGTTTTTTTTTTTTTTTTTTTTTTTTAGCAGATGGAAAGGAAAACAATGGTTTTAGCATAGCTGTATTTAAATGATGGTTGCAAACCAAGATGTGCTTTCTGTTTTTTGACTAGATACATCGATTTGCTGTGAAAGGATATAATTATTAGTAATACTGCTCTTTAGAATGAGCTGTATCTGGCAGTAACATTTATGATAGCACTGAGTTAGTATTATCAGTGGCTGAGTGAACAACTCTTGGCAGTGGTACAAAATCACTAGGGAGGCTGGGGGAATTATTGCTGAACCAATAAAGACTAACAAAATTATTAGTGCATCCTTACATCTACAAGCTTTTCCCAATGTACAGGGAGTCACTATCCTTTTCACCAGAGAATAAAATTTGATTTCCTTTAACAGTAAAGCTAGTCTAAAGCTATACTGCATAAAGACTTGGAGGGTTTTGTCCTCATGATGAGTGTGCAGAAGGATGTTGCTCTTTTCTAGAGATTAGTGCAGAAAGACTTCACAGAAAAACAGAACCTAGATTCAGACTTTTCTCAAGAAATATAGACTGTACTTTCTCTTCTCCTTCCCCCTCCCCCCCTCCCCCCCGAAGAATAAGCAAGGTATGTAGCACAATTAACTGTAGCTGAAAAATAACAAAATCTTAACTATAATTTAGTGAAGATTCAGAGCATGCCTATGGTTGACATATGGATATTTGCATTTCAATATCCTTTGACATTGCTTCTAAACTATTAGCTATTCTGTGAGCATAACTGATTAATTAGATGGAATCTTAATGACAAAGCTTAACATATTTTAATACAGATAAATGAAATAGAAAGTATGATTAATAAGGAGAATTGAGAAGTATCGTCTTTCAGTCAAAGCATGGACACAATTTATCTTTGAAATAAGGGTAAAAATAGACATTCATTTCAGATCTCCAAAGCTGACATAACCAAAACATGTATTCTGACATATCGTTATTGAACTAAAAAAAAAAATCTTTTCAATGAAAGATGCTGAAACCTGCAATTCAGATGAATACAGGCTAAACTGCAACATATTTTAACATAAATTTCCCACAAAATAAGTTATCATAGATGAGGTACTGTGAAAAGTTAAGCTCTCTGCATCAAAGCTATCCATGAATGTTTAGTTGTGATAATCTTATTGTGAAAGTATGCTGTCTTATGATGGAAAATCTGAGTGTCTTGTAGACTATGAGTTTGAATATCCCATTCACACCAGTCTTCCACTGATTATTAACTCTAAAATCTTGTCTTGAACTGACCCGAGAATCACAGAGTTAGGCAACAGTATTGAACTAGCAAGCTGAAAAGAGGTAACCAAACTGTAAATTGGCCAAGTATATTCTGTTTGTTTATGTTGCATGGTACTATCTAGTGGCCTTGTTGGCTTGTATCCTCACGTTCACACAAGCTGCTTCAGGCGGACAGGAGAGCCCTACCAGCAAGTACGTCCCTTTCCACTGAGATAGGGAGCTGGCATCAAGGAAAGTCATACTCTGCCAAATGTCTCTGAGTGGGCACAGTGGGTTCTGCAGGGTATTTCTGAGGTAGCTTTGTTATCTAAACATTTGTTCAACTGTGAAGTGGTACTGGGGTACAATACCAGAGATTCCAGTATGGATTCCGGTAAGAAAAGTGCGGGGAAAAAATAAGACAATAAAAAGAAAAAATGGAGAAGGGCTGAGAAGTTGATAGACTTGACTTGAAACTCAGTTAAAACAGCAGCTCATTGGAATAACCTAAATACATTCAATACAGTTTGAAGGTGGGATTTCAGGCCTTGATTATATTTTTCTGTATGTCAGTTTCATTAATGTATTTGACAATGGCAAGTTTGCAAGCATGCAGTGCAGAGTTCAACACTTGTTTTTCTTAACCATGTTAACCATGTCTACAGATGTCTACTACTACATGTCTACGTCTACTTCTTAACCAGTTAACCAAGTCTACAGAAATCGTACTGTTATTCAGTGATGTTCTGTGACAAATTACTCCAGAGTTTTCATCACAACTATTTAAAAATCTTATACTGCTAAGAATTAAGTTTAGAAATACATAATACAGTTGAACTAATTTTGTTGCTTCTTTGAAGAGCATTTTCAGGGCCAGGTTAAAAAAGCATAGCATTAAGAAAACTTCAATTATCTTCTTTGTTATGCTTAAGGATGTATTAAATATAAAAAGAAGCAGACAACAACAACAACAAAAACAACAACAGCAACAACAACGACAAAAAACACAAATATTTATCTATAGCTTTATTTGTTCTGTTCTTCATTAAAATAAACTTTTGAAGAAATGTGTGTTTTTAACAAAATTTACTAATCTTCTTTATACAGCACGTTTTTAACTTGTTATGATATGGCTTAGTAATCAAATAGAAGATTTATATTCTGCAAGAATTTTTACTTCCAGAATTAATGGAGATAATTTAAAAAACATTTCCAATAGGTCAGGCTTAATTTTTATAATTGAGCTTAATTTTATATTCTGCCATGTCAGTTTTAGTGACCTTTTTTCTAGGTGGAATAAATTTGATGAAAATTAAGATGTTCAGTGTTGTTCTACTGGTAAATTTCTTGAAGCTACTAAGTACTCAAAATGAAACATGAAGTAGGCTTCAAAGTCAAGGATTTTTTTTTTTTTTTCCCTGAAATATTTTGGTTTCAGTACAAGATAAGAGCAACAAAATTGTGCGTGAGATCAGCTTCATGGCCTCTTGGGGCTTATATACTGAAATGACAACCTGCATTTTTCCCCCAGTTTTCAAGGTGCAAAGGTCCATAGTGAAGAACTAACCCATATTCCTAAGCACACCTTTTAGGTTCAGCTTTATGTTTAGCAGACTGTGATTCAGGGCACACAAAGAGCCCTGACTCTCTTTCTTTGTGTGCAGAAACCTACCCTTGCTTGCTGTGAAGGTTGGCAGTTCTGCCTGAGGGTGCTGTTTTGGTAGCCTTCTGAGTGGCAGAGGAAGTGGGGCAGGAAAGATAGAAGCCAATCAGAGAACCAGTCTGAGAAGCCTACTGCCAGCTGGTATTTCCTACAGAGAACAGCAAATTACTCTTCCTGCTTTTCTTTTTCTTATTTTTTTTTAATAAACATTTTTTTGTTCTGCGTGTATCCCACTATGATAATGGCAGTATATCAAATATACTTCAGAGCTGTATTATACAATAAATGGGAAAGAATAAAGAAAAGTTCCACATGGGAAGGCTAATATTTATATATGAATATAGCATACAAAATGTTTATATGCTACTGAGATTTAAATTTCCATATCTGACATGTTGGTGATTTGTTTTTCTTTGATTACATCCTGAGAAGCAACACAAGAAATGTATGCTGTTAACAGCTGATGCATTGAATGTCATGTTTAATAATTTTCAAATACAACAAAAATATTTAATATTTTCTTCTGGTTTCTTCTGTATAATGCTGAAATTAAGACTGGTGAAGCACCTTTATATATATATGTATATATATTTTATTATATATTCCTAAGAAATGGGAACATGTAAATGACACAGTGTGGGCTGATTCAAGCATTTTTCTGTATTAGCATAAACATTTCTTTTTGATAACACATGCATAAAAAGCACAGCAGGATTGTAAATTTGGCATTACCATGCCCCAAAGGGCTTATGCTTATATAGCAGTGTTAGGAAATGAGAACTTCTTCCAAAAAAAATAGGATTTTGCCATATAAAGACAACTTGATAGAGTTATTTTGCAAATATACAAAGGTTTGCCAGTGGAGAAGCTCTGCAGGTCTAGGTTCAGTATCTCAATACTGTGTCAAAAGAAAGGGGATATATGTACAACTATTTAATATTGCAGATGCTGCTGTTGTAAAAAAGGACTATTGTTTTAGTGATTACCCCTTCGTTCTCCTTCCATCCCTTACGCTTTAGCATAATGCTTCTCTACTATATTAGTGTTTGTTCTTCTCTTAGTTAATTTAAATTGTATCAAGTAAACAAGCTTCTACATTTGTCCTAGGGAGATAATTCTCCTGTCTAAAAGATGTCAGTGCTTGGATATCGATCTCATCATAGTCAGTCTATACGTCCCTATTTATAATTTTAAATGGAAAACCCTGTGGTTTTGAAGACAAATGTGTTGTCGACTATACCTAGCATGGTGCATCTCTATCATGGGAAACTGCTTTTTTTTTATTATTATTTTTTTCAAAAGACACTTCATCCTGCCTTTTGTTTGTTTGTTTGTTTGTTTGGTGGTAGTGGTGTTTGGTTGTGGTTTTGTTGTTGTTGTTGTTTTGTTTTGTTTTGTTTTTTTTTTGAAATCATCCTGTAGTTCACACCTGGGGTACTTGCTGGATTACTTGTTATATTACTTATGTGATATTGCAAGAAGTTTTAACTTTAAAATTTTTTTGATACCTGAAACTATTCTCCTTCCTTCTGTTTCCCTTTTCCCTCTGTAAGTTCTAATTGCAGAACTGTGGGTGATGCATGAGCAGAAAAGGGACACAGCTTGACTTCCTGCTCCCATGCTGTTTTTAAGACACTGCTAAGAATCAAAACAACATTTTTACTAGAAAACAGAGCAAATATGATATTGAAGTCACTGGCAGTTAATACATTTGGAACACCTGTTTTTGCTAAGCTATTTACTGTTCTAGGACTGTATTGTCTGTTAGCAACAAAAATATGTATGTAAATTTACATCTTAGAAATAGTACCTCAAATTATATTGAGGATGCTACACAGAGTTCTTATAATATGAACAAACTGGTTTAAAAAATAAAAGTCAAGTTTGCGAATTATGTGTCTTTTGAATACAAGTGATATAAATATTAGTTTGAGAAAGGTTTGAAAGCCATCACTGTTGATACAATGATTAAAAAACAAGCAAACAAAAAAACAACAAACAAAACCCAACAACAACAATCTACCAATGTATCCTTTTACAGTTCTCTGCTTCTCCTCACTACTGAAACTGACAGCATAATGTAGGCCCATAGGCTTCTGTATAGACAGTTCCTGTTCTTGGTCACATCTCTGACAGATTGCTATATGGCCCTTTATCAGTCTGGCTACATTCTGTGATGCTCGTGTTATTTGAAATGTGATCAGAATGCTTTATTCCAATTTTTGCTTCCAAATTTCTCTTTCATTCTCCTGTACATGTAACTCCGTTCACATTATTGTTCTGATATCTGTATATCTTTCATGTTATATTTTGATGTCTCCCAAATTCAAAAGAGATCTGTTGTCTACATTATGAGATATGTTGTCTACTTGTATGCGAACATTCTCCTCTTTTCCCTCTCTTTCTACAATACTCCATTTGTTGTATGAAAGTAAAAATAAAAATTAAAAAAATATATATCTATTTTCTATTAATTTTTCATTCTTAAGCAATTAGTTACCACAAGGATGCTTTATAGCTTCTGATGAGCATATGTAGTTTTTCAGGAAACTGAAACAACATTACTTTAATCATCTGCAAATCAAATGATAACCTTCAGAACTTCAGCAAGTTGCCAGTGCCATTTAACCTCCAGATTTTTTTTTTCAAATTAACTATTCAAAACTATGTATGTAAAGATATTCAAATAACTTCAAAAAACAAATGAATTTAAAAAAAACCTGTTCAACTGATCTCATAGTTTCTTTAGAAAATCAGGTAGCAGACTTAAAGGAAGCATAGATCATGATTAAATAGGAGTTATTCAAGGTTCGAATGGAATCAAAAGAAATTAAAAGCTTTATGGTAGATAGATCTGTTAACGGCTATTAAAATGATGGTCCAGAACAGTTCAGGATGGGTATTGAACCAAATTCTCCTCTCCTTTCACTTATAGAGGCTGCTTATTATTAGCTTACTGATGTTAGAGTTATGCAGAAGACAGAACATCCTTCACACCCCAGGAAAAAAAAAAAAAAAAAAAAGAGAGAGAGAAAAGCTATAAACATTCTTTACAGTCTTGAAATGAGAATGAGTTGGTTTTTCATATTTTTTTTTTATTGAAATGGAATTTTATTGAATATTGAAAATTATTTTTATTGAAATTGAAACATTTAAGATAATTCCATTATTGTCCAATAAGGCATCTTTTATGAAAAATACTAGGTCCCCAATATCAAAACCAACCCAAAAGAGCTAAACTGCTGAAGGAATTTTTCCATGTCAGGAGGAAGGCAGAAAGAACGTTTCTTTTCTCAGCCTGCTCTATTCAGAGACTGGAAGTTTGACTGCTTACTTGAACAAACTATTAGTAGGAAATCATCACCAGCAACAATATTCTGGAGAGCAAAGACCCATCCAAGATTGCTTGTGCAGTTTATTCAATGAACAAATTAATACTACAAAAATAGTAGACTTAATTCTGGGTCCATGGAACACTAATGTGTGTGGATGCACAAGGCAATATGCAACAGTGAATCACTGCTTTTATACTCAGAGACTGTAGGCAAAAGTCTTGGGGTTAATGGCAAAAGATGGGGAAGAGGTAGCAGTGGAAAAGAAACTCAGGTGAAGATGAATTTGTTCTTGAACTTGGTAAGAGATGAAAGTTTTTTTCAGTTTATTCTTGAACTTGATAAGGTATGACTGTTTTGTTCAGACCTGTTGATAGGCACTGTATAGGCTGAAAGGCTTATGCAGCATGTGAGGCCTAAATTTATACTCTTAAACAGTGTATGTTTTCTATCTAAGGAAATTTGTACAGGTTCTACATGACATCATGCACTTTCAGCACATTTTGTAAGGAAAGGATATGGTGCTATGGGACCAATGGCTAAATGCTCTGTCTGAGTCCTGAATAATTTGCTCTGGAAGGAGTACAAAATAAAATCTGGAGCAGCTTAGTATAATGTGATAATCACTTTACTGTGTGCCTCTCAAAACTGGAAACCACTCTATCAATGAACTTTAATTTCTACATGTGCACTCACCCAGGTCTGCAGTGTCCTGGTTCACTAGGATATTTAGAACATTATCATCACTAAATGGAATTGCAGGGAACCATAAAATCATTTGGATGTAATTCCATGATGGTGTTGCAGATTGAGAGATTTGCCTCTAATGGTATTCCATATTGGACCGTTGCTGGGAAGCAAAACTTTGATTTACATGCAATCCTTATTGAATCAGAAAAGTAATTGAGTTTGGAAGAATGAAGGTTTGGAGTTGAATGTTATATATTTGCTTTTGATTTTTGTCATCCAGGCCTGCAACATCTTTTGCATCTTTTTTATCTCCTTCATCCAGGGTTTCCATCTTTGGCAGGATAGCCATGACATGGCAGGCATTGAGTAGTGGTCAATGGTTCTATGTCCTGCTGGAGAGTGGTGATGAGTGGTGTCCCTCAGGGTTCTGTCTTGCTACTGGTGCTTTTCAATATCTTCATCAATAGCATAGACGATGGGATTGAGTGCACCCTCAGCAAGTTTGCAGATGACACCAAGCTGAGTGGTGTGGTTCATACCAATGAAGGAAGAGATGCCATCCAAAGGACCTGGACAGGCTGGAGAAGTGGGCCAGCGTGAACTGCATGAGGTTCAACAAGTCCAAGTTCCAGGTATTGCACCTGGCTCAGGGCAATCCCAGACAAGAGTACAGACTGGGAAAATAATTCATTGACAGCAGCCCTGCGGAGGACTTGGGGGTTCTGGCAAGATGAAAGGCTAAACATAAGCCAGCAGTACAAGCTTGCAGCCAGAAGGCCAACATCATCCTGGGCTGCATCAAAAGAGTTGTGACCAGCAGGTCGAGGGACGTGATTGTCCCCCTCTACTCTGCCCTCTTGAGGTCCCACCTGGAGTACTATGTCCAGGTTTGGGGCCTCCAGCACAAGAAAGGTGTGGATCTGTTAGAGTTTGTCTAGAGGAGGGCCACAAAAATGATTAGAGGGCTGGAGCACCTCTCCTGTGAAGAAAGGCTAAGAGAGCTGGGGGTATTCAGCCTAGAGAAGAAAAGGCTCTGGGGAGACCTCATTGCAGCCTTTCAATACTTAAATGGGTCGTATAAAAAAAAGGAGAAGAACACTTCACTTCGGTAGATAATGATAGGACCAGGGGGAATGGTCTTAAACTAAAAGAGGATAGATTTAGATTAGACATTAAGAGGAAATTCTTCACGGTAAGGGTAGTGAGGCACTGGAACAGACTGCCCAGAGAAGTTGTGGATGCCCCATCCCTGGAGGTGTTCAAGGCCAGACTGGATGGGGCCTTGGCCAACCTTATCTAGTTGGTGGCATCCCTGCTTATGGCAGAGCGGTTAGAGTTACTTGATCTTTAAGGTCCCTTCCAACCCGAGCCATTCTATGTTTCTATTACTTTCCTGTAATCCAACACCTGGATGCTTCAATGTACTGGCTTGAAAAAAGTTGTATGTTATACTTTAAAGAACTGCATATTGTACAAGACCCACAGGATAAATTGCTATTTAATTATATAGTAAAATATATTTAGAATATGTATGTATTACACATGAAGTGTGTACTGTGCAACTTTGTTGCAAACTGATTTATCTCTTAATTTCAAACCAGCTGCTTTGAAACTCCACTCTTCTGCCTCCATGTGTGTGCTAATGGTCCTGTACTACAAAATTCGGGCAGTGTGTTGCCCTACTGGGTGAAAAGTGAGGTAAGAAGATTGTTCTTGATGATCCTGGTGGGTCCCATCAAGCTTGGGACGTCATTCTACCATTCTCTCATAAACTGACTTATGGACATAAGTTAAAAGTGAGTTGAAATGAGAAAAGTACTAACTGCCAGATCTCCTTAAACATAGTTATAAGGCATGTCAGCATGTATACTTTATGAAAAATTGCCTTACAAAAATACTCAACATTTGCAATTTATAAGTGAGAACTTCTATTAAACAATTTAAAAATAATTTTCCATTTGGACTTAAAAATCTTACACTATATGGTGGCATTGGAGATTTTCTAGTCTTTCATGGTCCTAATGAAGGCATCCATAAACCCAAAACATATGTAAATTGTGTCAGATTACATCAACTCTTCATACATCTGTTAGTATTAATGATGCAATGCACAATTTATTTTTATTTCATTTTTAAAGGAATTTTCAGAAAACCAAGATAAAGAAGGCCACTAATATGAGGGTTTTGTTTCCTCTAACAAATTATAGTGTTTGATTTGTCATAGTAGTGTGCAATGATTTTTGTGTTGGGAAGTACACCATCAAGTCATGGACTGGAAGAAAAATGCAGTGGGTGAAATCTGGCCCTCACTGGTATCACTGCAAAAAATTGTCTGTAAAACACAGCAGGGCTGGCCATGCACCAGTGACAACAAATACTGTGGCACTATCAGACAGCATGCCTGAAATCTTTCAGCCATGGCACAGAGGAAAGGACACTGCCATTACTTTGGAAAAGACCAAATTTCCCCATTGGTCAGAAAGCTGAAGATGGCAGCATATGTGTTAGCAAGTGGGGAAGATCTTAACTCCATTTGGCTCTTGCTCCAGATTCTTTGTATGGTGCTGTGCTGCCTGGTTTCCATTCTGTATCCTAATCTGAGCGTTAGCTGAAGCAGACAGAGCCCTTCACTTGCACAGGGGATTGTGTTGAAGAGCCTCTTCACGCCTTGTTTTTTCTCCGCATCACTGCTGAGTGCTGGACAGGCTTTTTCGTGAAGATTTGTCATTAAATTACCAATCTGACATTTCTGGGGGAAAAGCATCTTTTTTTTTTCAGCAATCAAAATATAACATCTCATCAAGAGATCAAATGGAAAGGCATGGAAGGAGTCCTTTATAATAAAAAAATAACTCAAGGAGTGGCGGCCAGCTGATGTTGGGTACTACAACATGGTATTCTTCCACTATCTGCCCCTTCTGTCCTACTGTCATCTGTTTTAAATTGAAGATTAATTTTTGGGTTAAAACTACTCTGCCAAATCTGGACATGTTGCTGTAGTTTTTAGGGAATGTCTCCTTTTCACTTTGTACCTGGAATTGATGGCCTCTTTAATTCTCCGTTCTTGAAGAAGCAATCTCTGAAAAGCACCTCAACTGCTCCTACAGCTAACTTGGACATCACTCAGAAACACATGCTTGTCCAAAGCACAACCTTAATTTGGAAAGAATGCACAACTCTAGGTATTCCATGGAACATCATCTTCTTTTAAGATGTCTGAAGTTCTTGGAGCAGTAAAAGCTCTATTAAAAACAAAATTTCTCATCAGTTTAAGCAGTGAGAGTACATAAACTAAAGCCTCCTAAATAGCAACCTATCCTTCTCAAGGCAGTGTAGCATGTGATGAGAAGAGCAGGCTTCTGCTCCTGTCTCCACTACTGTCCTGCTGGGTGTCCTTGGGGAAACTGGTGCACAAACAAGTGCTTTTCCTACCTGTAAAATGGTGATAATGATACTGAAATTCTTTGTAAAAAGCTTTAAAAACTAGGGATGAAAAGCATTATATAAGAAGCAAGTATTATTATCATTGCTCCTAGCAACTAGCAGCCTGCTTCCTGACAGCCATAAGAGCAATTCTCAAGTGCCAAAAATCCCAGCCCTGATTTCCTTCTCCTCGTTTTTACTCATGAAACTCTAGCTTTCACCTCTTCTTCCAGTAGTAAGTGCCATATATGTACTTATGCGGTACAGTGTCTGGGATGGTCCTTCTACCTCTTGATGCTGGAAGGGAGGGAGGGCTGCAAGGACCCTGGACTGTATTTTTAAAATATATATATATATTTTGATTCCGTACCGCTTCAAAGATATCCTTTCACTAATCTAAAAGATAATAAACTGTTGCTAATGTGGTCTAAATGTCTGTCAGTAACTCCAAAAGTAAATTGAAGGACAGAACTACAAGCAGTGAATAGAGTTATACTCATTTTACTTCCACAAAAAAAAAAAAAAAATAAAAATCTGTTTGCACAGGCTTCCTTTGTACAGCTTGTCATTCCCCTGTGAGAAGTGAAGGGAGAAATGCTTGGCACACTGACTCTAAAAGCAAATGCTTTTTAAAATTATAGAGTTCATTCCAAACTTGATGAAGGTATATTAATATGTGTTATGACAGAAGCTGTGTCAAATTCCATAGTAAAATGAGCAAAATCAGGAATATGCTCATATTTTAAATCATGGAACTGCAATTAAAATGTATTTCTTGCTAAACAGTGCACACTAGCAAGAGGAATAAAACCACTGAAGTTGTGACAAGACACTATCACTTCTTGGGCTTTTAGTGGTGATCTGAAATTTTTTAAAAGGTATTCTAATGAATTTTTCTGGAGTGGGTGAAGGTGTTGCAGAGTGCTTTGCTTTGAATGGGGATGGCAGAGGGTGGGGAGTAAAAGCAAAGAATGTTCCTGGATCTCCTCTCTTTCAGAGTTCCCTGTGACAGCCAGTGGGCTGATTACACATTCACTTTCTCTGCAGAAATAATATCAACACGATTTCTTTGGAAGGCAAGAGGAATGATATTCACAGCCCTCTTTCTGCATTTCTCTTTATGTGAGGTCTTAACAGAAATGCAAAATCACAAATTTGGAAGTGTTTTTTAAGTAAAATTCAGGCCAGATCCCTCCAAGTTTGAATTATGATTCATGAGCTGGAGCTGAACTGAAGTGTAAAATATATCTTCTAAGAACAGGCTACTGTAAAATCAGATTATTTTATGCATTTTGGTGTGAAAATAGTTTAATGTGTCTTGTATTCTGCCATGAGCTTATTCTCTGTGATGAGCACCACAGTTTGAGTAGAAGTGGCACTTACTGTCTATTGGCTAACCCTACAAATTATAGATTCACTTTTATACATACATATATATTATACACCTACACATATAGATATACACAGACAGTCGTGTATACGAAGAAACATCCATGTTACATTCTCTGAATTTATTTCTTCCCCATACATCTTCCAACAGCAGAGGCAAAAATGTTTGACTTCCCCATTCTGCTTCTTTCTTTCTTTCTTTCTTTCTTTCTTTCTTTCTTTCTTTCTTTCTTTCTTTCTTTCTTTCTTTCTCTTTCTTTCTCCCTTTCCTTTCCTTTCCTTTCCTTTCCTTTCCTTTCCTTTCCTTTCCTTTCCTTTCCTTTCCTTTCCTTTCCTTTCCTTTCCTTTCCTTTCCTTTCCTTTCCTTTCCTTTCCTTTCCTTTCCTTTCCTTTCCTTTCCTTTCCTTTCCTTTCCTTTCCTTTCCTTTCCTTTCCTTTCCTTTCCTTTCCTTCCTCTCCTCTCCTCTCCTCTCCTCTCCTCTCCTCTCCTCTCCTCTCCTCTCCTCTCCTCTCCTCTCCTCTCCTCTCCTCTCCTCTCCTCTCCTCTCCTCTCCTCTCCTCTCCTCTCCTCTCCTCTCCTCTCCTCTCCTCTCCTCTCCTTTCCTTTCCTTTCCTTTCCTTTCCTTTCCTTTCCTTTCCTTTCCTTTCCTTTCCTTTCCTTTCCTTTCCTTTCCTTTCCTTTCCTTTCCTTTCCTTTCCTTTCCTTTCCTTTCCTTTCCTTTCCTTTCCTTTCCTTTCCTTCTTTTTTTTTTCTTTTCCCTTTTTCCCTGGAACTACTCGAGTTCATCAACAAATTGCATTCTAAAGCACTAATAATGTAATAATTCTCCAATATGCAATGACCCAAATGCCTGTCTGTTCTTTCTGTCTGCTTAGCACAAGTGAGGAGTGAACTGTTAAATGTGACTTTAAAATACAAGATTCATTGTGAATTAGACCATTAGCTGTTGAAATGACTTCAGTAGAAAAGAATATGATAATGCCTTAAGCACCAATGCATAAGAAAACTACTAAAGACTGTACTAAAGACAGGTTTTAGATATGTTTTCTATGTGACTATTCTATTCTGAAAACAGCCATATCATGTAACAATTAGAAATTTTAGGCATGTTTATGTATGGTGGTAGTTACTGTTAGATTGCTTAACCTGACATAATGAGGAGTTTGTTTCGATATTTTGCTGAAAGGTGTAACCCTCTGTGGAAAATCATCTCCACCATTCTTTATTGTTTTTTTTTTTTTTTAATTTATATATTACTGGTAAGGGAGTTTATCAGGATATTTTCAGAACTTGAAGAGAATGTTACAAAATTCAAAGTGAAAAGAAAATACGTAAATATTACAAAACAAGACTTTCATTGTATGTTCATCTTTTTTCATCTTTCAAAATAAAAAAAATAGATTAAAATTTTTTTTTTCTTGGAACATTCTTTCAGTTGGATTCATACTATTGAATATGGCTGTCACTGGTTCCACTTTATAACATGTAATCAAAAAGGCAAATAAATAAATAAAATAATAAAATAAAATAAAATAAAATAAAATAATAAAATAAAATAAATAAAATAAAAAACTCAGTGCATGTAAACAGATAAAAATGGTACACAGCACAATGGAAATATTACAGTACTTTCCACTGTGAATTCAAATGCTTCTTTTGTGACATGTCAAGTATTTACTATGTTGTTTCAGATGTAAGAGGAAGAGAAGATCCATTAAAAAAAAAAAGTATAAAAGAAAAAAATAGTTTCTGCAGCACATTTGAATAAGCCAAGACCACAACATAACTACCAGTTAGGCACATCAGGTGATAAACTAGCCAGTTAGTCTTAGTCATTTTAAGAATGCTTGAAATTTTTAGCAATTTTGAGAAATGGCTTGTTTTGCTACATCAACTATGTGAAATTCTGTGAGCTGTAGATGTATGTAGGTCATCCTTTAAACATATAATGCTTTAAGTGGTACAGGGTTCTTGTGCTCAATCCTGAAATAATGGGAAAGCATTGGAAAGTACAAGTATTATTCCATTGCTGAAAACAAAGGCTAAAAAATCTCTCTCTTTGCTTTAGTGGCAATAACTCATGGGATGGAAAATCAGGAGTGAGAGAAGGAGGTGCTAGTGCTTTATTATTATTATTATTATTATTATTATTATTATTATCATAGAATCATAGAAACACAAGGAAACACAAGGAAACACAAGGTTGGAAAGGACCTAAAGGACCTACAAGATTGTCTAGTCCAACCATCCATGATCTTAGGTAATTTGTGCTTTTCTCAAAGTACCACAGTAGAACAACAAAATAATGACATTGAGGACATGCCTCTACCAGAGACATTTTTAATTCTCAATCATAGAATTATAGAATATTCTGAGTTGGAAGGGACCCACAGGAATCGAGTCCAACTCTTGGCTTCACATATCATTGCCCAAACACCAAACCATATGTCTGAGAGTGTTGTCCAAATGCTTCTTCAACTCTGGTAGGTTCGGTTCCTTGACTACTTCCCACTTCCCTAGGCAACCTGTTCCAGTGCTCAGCCACCTTCTCAGTGAAGAACCTTTTCCTAACATCCAGCCTGAACCTCCCCTGTCACAGCTCCATACCATTCCTTCAGGTGCATTTGCTGTCACCAGAGAGCAGAGCGCAGCACCTGCCCCTCCGCCCCCCTCATGAGGAAGCTGTAAGTCACCTTAAGGTCTACCCTCAGCCTCCTCTTTAGGCTGAACAAACCAAGCAACTTCAGCCACTCCTCATACATCTTGCCCTCTAGACCCTTCACCATCTTAATAGCTCTCCTTTGGGTACTCCCTAACAATTTTATGTCCTTTTTATACTGTGGTGCCCAGAACTGCACACAGTACTCGAGGTGAGGCTGCACCGGCGCAGAGCTGGTGCATCTGGGGAGAGATGCATTTTTATTTTCCTCTTTCCTGACATTCTACCTCACTATGTAATATTCACATTTCTGATGACAACTTACAAAATTACTAATAGATTTCCATTTAGTCCAATCTACTGTATTTGTCACTGGAGTTGAAGTTTGAGTTTACAACTTCTTTAAATCAAGGAAGTATTTCCTAAATTCTTGTTTTGATTTTATTTTATTTTTTTCCCCAGTCATTTCTCTTCAGGGAAATAGTTGCTTTATTATACACCACCATCCTTCAATCCTATGTTAAGGCAGTGCCTTAAATTTATTAAAATAACACTGATAGACTAATGTATTTCTGTGTACTTCCTCTTTGCCAGCAACATTAAACATATATTCTGAAAGTCTTTTGTTTTCATCTCCAAAAGACACAAAAAAGAAGTATACATTATTATACCATCAAGCTTTAAACTGTCTTGTTTACATCACATCCATGTACAAGGCTGCCACACAGCTGAAGGTTATTTTGACTTTTTTCTGTCATTAATATTATGTGCATTCAACTTAGCACTGCAGACTTGACATGCCGCTCACAATGAGCTGTCCAAGTGCTAGCTTGGATTTCGCTGTTCCCCTGACCTTAACCACCCCCAAAAGGGGTTCAGTGTCAAAAAACTTGAGATGCATCGTTAGAACTAGCAGAGGAATGTGTTAGAGGGATAAAATAAATAACAATAAAGAGATATTTTTGAGAAGCTGTCTGAAAGCCAACATGATAGAGAGGAAAAAATAGAGAGGGAGGAAGGTGTTCCTACATCTGTCTGAAATAACCTTGTGTGTAACCTATTAACATTTTGGTAAGAAAATAGTGCCTCAGTAGTCCACATTACATTCTCTTTTGGATAAAAGTGGTAAAAATGAGTACTGTAGAGTTAACTACATAGATAAAATATAAATATTAAAGAATTTTTAAGTCCTCTGTCCCAGACTCCAGCTCATCTTGGGTGGGATTATTTCTTTTGTCAAAGTTTGAGCATTTGTGGAATGCCAAATATTATTTCATGCTTTCAAATATAAAAGGTACGTTTACGAAAAAAATGTAGTTTTTCAAGTATTACAAATTATCCTAATGAACAAGTGCTATGTGTTTGCAATATTTTCCAGGGACTTCTGACAGAATTAATTTGAGAAGATATCTTAAGTTCTTTTCTGAATAAAAAAATCTGAAAAATAACTAAGTAATTTGGGGAAAACCTTAAAAATGATTATTTTGTACTTCTATATGCATATAGGTTCCCCTAAAAATGGATGGCAGTGCTATGTACATTATGCATCCTGTATTGTTAATTTCTTTGATTATATTTCATATTTTTTTAAAACATAAACTTCAAAACTCTCAGTTTGATCACAGGTGATCCAGGTAAGTTCCTCCTATCCTGTGTTGGAAAGAAAAATGTTCATAACGTGAAAGCTGAGACAGGAAATAGATTTGAAACATAAATGCCTACTAGATCATTGTAATTAACATTTTAAAATATGTGCAAATGTAGATACTTCATTGAAGGAAGAGAACACTATCAAATTTAATAAAATATTAGATAGATTTTGTTTTTATTACGTGGCTTGCTTTGATTTAGAAAGAAGCTATTAATGACAGAAGTCTGATTTGCCTAATTGCCTCAAAACCCCCAAATAATTTTGGAATACAATAGACTTCCTCTGCATATTGATGTTTGGTTAATTATTCAACATTTTTAAAAAGTTTCTTTTAAAATGGTTTTCATGTCTACCAGAATAAACCTTCATGGTTCCTTAAATCCTCAAGTCTATATCAGCTAAATCCAGTCACGGATCACCCATTCAAACAAGGTAGTTGTGGAGCAGTTTAACAACAAAACTATATTCTTATGCCATATAGTAATACACATTGCAAGTCAGATGGCATTTATTTATAATCACATTTTCAAAATCATTTCTCTCTTTTTTTTTTTTTCTACACTGCATTCCCATTACAGAGCACTCTCTCCATATTGTTCTTGCATGGTACATTTCAAGCACTAATCCATTATAAGAAGATTCATCTAAAAATCAAGTATCGCACAAAAATTTCCTAGTGTTCAGAAAGATTGGACAACTTCTGGTTAACAAAGTAAAAGAGTAAATAGTATTTTTATAAATACTAATTTATTTAATAAAAATACAAAAATATAAATATACATATATAAAAATATCATGATGAGTCAACACACAGACATTCTTTAACTCAATAAATATGGCAGTAATATTAATCTTTTTTGAAGTATAATTTTGAGATTATATTACAGTGTGGGTGTAAAATGTCCCAGATAGAAAGGTAAAGCAAAGCACTTAAAATAATAATAATAATAATAAAAAATCCATCTATCTCATTATTAAAGGCACAAAAAGCCTTTTATTGTGTTTTCATTGTAAATGAAAACCTTTCCTCAGAGGTTTCTAGGCAGACAGGGTGAATTATAGATTTAAAAAAAAAATCTAAATCACTCATATTCATTTATGTTGACTTATTATTTAAGCAAACCCTTACTAAGACAACACCTATTTTTTGAAAAAAAAAAAAAAAAATCCCAAATAAGAGAGAATAGGCCACTTTATCTAGTAACATAGACATGAATTCCACTAACACCTATCAGGTCACAGATTACTTTCTCAGTCTCAGTCACTGTCCTCTCCACCATACATGTCTGCTAGTTTTTTAAACCGAGGTCCCCAGTCACTGAGGTAATCATAGTCTTGGTTGCCATCTGTGGTAAGTGATTCCAGGCTGCTGAGTGAATTTGCTATGGAATCATTTCCTTCATAAGCATAGGTTGCTAGTGAATCATAAGGAGGGGCAGCTGGATCTGAATCATTTTCCTTTAGCCTTCGATGAATAAAATCTTGCACATCAATATTTTCCCAAAGAGGTGTAGTGCGTCTTATCTGAAATATAGTTTCTGGTATGACATCTCTTCTTATCTTACTTTCCTCCCTTGCTTCTGGATTTCTGAGTGTGCCAATGTCAAAAGCTTGGGTGTCTTCTTCCCCACCCCCTTCATCATTGTAGGTCACAATGTTGTCCCGAACATCATCCTTTGAGATGATCAAAGGTTCTTTCTTCTTCTGTCTCTTGAGGGCTGCAAACAAGACAACTAACACTGAAAAGAAACAAAGGGTGAATGAAGAAATGCAGAGTTAGAAATGAAATAAGTGAGCTATATTTTGCATTGTCTGTTGTTCTTGCTTGGAATGCTTCAAGAGTGGTATTTTTAGTAAATAGGTACAAAAGCTATCTATCTCTAAGTTGAAGTTAATAAGGGAAAATATTAATGTTTTATAGCAGCCAAAAATATTTGCTTTTTTAAACTTACGGAAGCAATGATTAAAATATTCTATGTTTGATAAAGATATAAATGTTATTATTAGGCTGAAATTGAGAAGCAGAGAATGTCTTAAAATATGTCATCCTACAAGTAATTGACTTCAATTTTACTTTTGTGAAGTATTGTCTTCCTGGCAGTCACTAAGGGTAATTTTATCAAAAGTAGCTGAGTCTTCTAAGCAAAAGTAATTCACCCTCTTGAAAGCTGGTGATTTAGGTATTCCTAAGTGTCTAATTCACTACTGAAAATGGGATCTACAGGTTCTTCTGAAAATAAGAACCCGAAAACCTTCAGCTATCAATATTATTGAAAAAACTGTTTTTGGCTTCAGTGACTGCAGGAATTGAAATCCAGTCTCTGTTACTAACTGTTTCTTCTTAAAAGCATGAGCCCCCCTAATTTAAGAAATGATAGTTGAATAACTCTTCCTTTTGGAGAGGTAAGGATTGACACTAAGCTGAACCGTTACAGAGGGAGATGAAAAACTAAAGTTAAGCTTTACAAATACATTCTGCTGCTTAAATGCTATTGATTTCAGTAGGAATTCAATGCTTAAATGCATTTAAAAATTTGACCCTTGACCTAGTATCTGGAGTAAATAGGAGAGGCCAACAAGATCATCTGTCAATGAGGCATAACACTGGATGCCAAGCCACACTTAAAGGCATTAGAGCAGTGTTGAGCACTTGTGTTGAGCCTTAGGAGCAAAGTTTTTTACTCTAAATTATTTGAGTGCTGGTGAATAAAAAGAATGGACATATTGAGGGTAGAGAGGGGAACAAAGATCTTCCACATGTCATGGTACAATGCTGTGAAGGTAAAGGCTGTTCTGTTTGTGATTCTTTATGTGTACAAGAGCCATTCTTTTCAAGTTTTTTAGTGCTAGACAAGTAATAGTCCACTTTATTAGTGGACTATTTATTAGTCCAATTTACTAAATTCATATAAAAGAGAAGGGCAGCTGTGAGGGCAGATCACTAAAATGTTATTATGAAGAAATGTCTTTCACAGCTGGGTACTTAATGTCTCTCTCCTGTTCTGGACATGGTGACACTAGTATACTCTCCTAGAATATGTCTTGCTGAACAGCAATTAAATAAAACACCAAAAGCCACACAAATTTTAAACTCAAAATTTTGTTTAGCCACATTTCATTTATGTTACTCTGGCTTCAGCTATATATCTAAGTAGAGCAGGGTCTTTGACCCTGGGGCCATGAGACACAGAGTATTCACACTTGTTTTGCACAGCACTGCTCCATGAGGCTGTTCTGATTCTCACGTGGTATTCTTATGGTCCTAAGGAAAAATTATGATTTTTTTTGTTTGTTTGTTTTTAGTTGAACGTTACTTTACTAAAGCACTGCAGCCCATCAGAATGATATTTTCATAGTGAGAGAGCAAGAGTGTGTTTCATGGTACATATTTCATACTCTGTGTTTTGGCATGGGAAGAGGCTTTGAAGATTCAGAGCCCACTGACAAGAACTGTGCAAAGTGGACAGCCAGATCTGGCAGAGCTTGAATCATACTGCCTCCTGGGAGTGGTGGCCTGCAAGTTGTCCTGTTCATTCGCACTATGCTTGGGCAATGTCCTGGGGAACCAAAGCTGGCTTAGGCTGAAACCAGGACAGCAGTGGTGCTCAAACCTGAGCAGTACGGACAATCAGCTTGTCAGAGCTCAGGTACTCTCTCTTCCATATAGCCACAGCCCCTGTGGCCCTCTGAATATTTGCTGGAGGTAGCCTGAATCCAGTTGATCTTGCTAGTAATCTAGCTGATAGAAAATATGTGTTCCTTAGAGTTATATAAACTGACAGATGTACAGGTGTCACTTTCCCTTTAGCAAGCTGTGTTGGCCAAGATGGGTGGGAAGAGAAGGAGGTCTGTCACAGAGTTTGACTGGAAAGTGGAGAAGATAGCCCTTTTAAGGAGGCACTTCTCTGGTAAGCAAAACATACGAGTTGCAGTTTTTATGCTTTTAAAACCAGGTTATGAGCTAGCATTTATTCTAGTTCCTTCACATATCCCCTCATTTCTTTAATGTTTCAGCTCTGCAACCACCCACCTAACTTCTGTGCTTAAACTTTATTTAATCATCTGTACTCCTTACCGCTTGCAAAAATTGAATGGTCCTCTTCTATACTTTTGAGCTAAATATTTCCTGAGTATAAAAACTACAAATCATTCATGATTAAATAGTTGGTATAACTGATTTTTTTTTTTAAATCATGGAGAAAAATATCATTCTGTTTCAGGAATACGATTTTAAAAGTCCGGGGTTTAAATGAAGATGTATTTATAATGTAAAATATTAGTATCTAAAATTAAACCTAAATTTTCAAGTTTATTTCACCATTTCACCTAAATAACACTGATAGCCCCCCCCCCCCTTTTTTTTGCACATTCTTATGAATAGAAATGACAACAGCCCACAGTAATCTCTTTCCCAGTCTCCCACCTCCTCACCCATCTTAGAACACAGTTCTTACAAAAGAAAAAAAGTATTGTATTAGGTATGAAATATTGCTCTACAGGGTCATGTGAATAAGGGGTGAAGAATGCCAGAGGTCTAGAATCAACAACCCCTTTGCCTCATCAGTCAAACAACTCATGACAGTTACATACCCAGCAGGATGATGATGCAGAGGAAAATGGCAACCAGTGCCCCTGTGCTGAGGCCAGCAGGGAGGAGCAGGGCCTCTGCATTACAGGACTGCATGTTTCCTCGACTGTCACAGGCACATACACGTATGGTCAGCGTGCCAGTGCTGCTCTGGATTGGGTAGTCATTGTCAAATATTATGACCGGCAGGAGATAGGTACTTGTCTTACTACGGCTATATCCATTTCTTCTAGTCATAATTCCTGCTGTGTTATCTAGAATGGAAATGCAGAATAAATATTACAGGATGAATCTTTATGTGGTCTTGGGGTGGGGGACTGGCACTGGTCAACAGTTACCTTTGTTGTCTGCAATGGAGAAGTTTGGATCAACAGCAAATTCTGGCACCAACTCGAAAAAAAATTTGTGTCCTCGAGGAGGCTCATCTTTGTCAACTGCACTCACAGTCTGTATCAGCTATAAAGAAAACAGCATTTCATGGTATGCTTTGTTGTTGTTGTTTGTTTGTTTTAGAGATCTTGCTTGTTTTACATAAACTCTCTGCTTTACATGTCCAGTGAAAATCTGACAAATCTCTATAAGAAGACAAAAAGTGATGTCCTAAGCCAAACGTTCCCCACATAAACACAGGAGATTATCCAGTAAACAAATTGTTGTTTTGTTGTTTAAACACATAACAGAAAATGAAAAAAAGGCCAGTCTTCACTGCAAGACAGCCGTCTGCTTTGATTTGTACTCAGTACCTTGCAGTGGTACAGAAACAATTGCCCTTCTGAATAAGCCATAAACCTCCTGTGGCCTCATATAGCTATGACACAGAGTAGTGTGTAAACCAGTTGTTAAGTGGGTCTAATTCCCAGTCCACCTTATCTGCTCCTGGCAATAAAATGGAGTACTGCACTGGCAGGATGCTCAGCTCTCCTGAGGTAATAAAGTGAGATGTTTTACGCCCTCCTAAATTGAAACCTCTGTCTGTAGAGCTTTACAGCTGTAAACAAGAGCACTCAAGCCCTGCTGGGAGGGAGTGGAAATAGCCCAAGCACAGGGTCAGAGTAAAAAGGACTGAAAAATAGGGCCTCAGCAGTGATTTCAGATTGCATAGGTTCTCCTGTTGCATAAAATTATGTATATGTATGTGCATATGCATTTATATGTGTATATACACTAGCAATTTGACTTTTTTTTTTTCTACCTAGCTGCTGCTGGAGGCTAAGGAACACAGCTGCAGAACTGGAGAAGGAAAAGCTACCTGGGAAAGTGACTGGTTATGAAATGACTTGCAGCATTTAGAACCATGTGGGGCTGTATGAGCAGTAGTAATCAAGTGAGCCATAAGAGTGACTGCTGTTCCCCTGGTACTCCCCAGCGGGTACGGCATTTGTGAGTGACCCATACTCCACCTTGGCTTTCGAGGTTATGTTTCATTTCAGAAGATGTAATCAGAAGATGACAAAGCTTGGTGGTGTGAGAATGAGAATAAGCTTCATCTGAGTATGTTGCAACTCAGCATGGCTGAGTTTCTACCTAAATTTAGGACCTAAATTTAGAGACAGAAAGAGCTTAGCAGTCAGACTTGTTTCTTTTAAAACTATGAGGGAGCCAATGCCTGCCTTGAGGTTTTCAAGTGTTTCCAGTGCGTAGGGTGTCTAATATCCCACAGACATCAAAGCCACTTGTTATCAAAGACTTACTTCATGGCTTGTTTATCTGATATTTCTAGGAAGAATACAGCATGAGCTCTTCAAGAAATACAGTAATTGACAAGTAACACCGATACAATTTTTAAGTCTTGTGGCAATCAAGTAAGGAATGGCTTTTTCTCATGTACAGCTCTGAACATCAGCTTGAGTGGGACTTAAGGATACAATGAAATTTTGGGGAATATTTAACATCTCTCAGGATGGAACACTATTAGACAAATAACTATAGGGCTACTAAAAATACTAATGTGACATTCAGAAACCAGAAATCTGCTGCTGTTAATGCTGTACCATACAATGATTATTAAACCTATTTTTCTAGATAACCTTGGGGTATTTTTTTTACATGTAATAATGTTAAGCTGTTATTTAAAATCAACAATAGTTGAGAAGGCCTGTTTGGCTCATCCTTTTCCTAGATTGTTCTAAAACAACCACAACAGCTGGTTTGTGTTTTGTTTTGTTTTGTTTTGTTTTGTTTGATTTTGGAGGTGATTTTTTTTTTTTTTTGGTTTGGTTTGGTTTGTTCGTTTAAATTTTGTTTTTGTTTTTGTGGGGAGGGTATTATTTTATTTTTATTTTTGTGGTATATTCCTGAATATCCTATCATCAGAAAAGAACTGGAAAGGGAATTTGCAAACATCAGCCTTGTATAAGAAGAGACTATGCTGAAGGCAGAATTATGCAGTTTCTCTAAGCATGATTAAAATAATTATTACATATTCAGGTCTCTTCACTTTTAAAACATTTGATGACCATTACACTTCACATTAGTTTTTTGGGTTTGTTTTTAATTTTCACTGTTTCTCATGATTAGCCAAATCCCTGTTTATGGCAATTCTCTGATTCTGTTAACTTTTCAATGTCCCATTTCTCTTCTCTTTGCCACAATCTGCTTCTGAGGGTGACCATATAGTGTAAGACCAAGATGGTGCTTAATTTTAGTTTTGCTTTGCTTTAGTGTAAATGTAACAGTACAACAAAACATCCTTCTGATAGAAGTAAAATACCAAATTGAAATGAGAATTTTTCTCTCTCACATTTTTGCAAGTTTGAAAGACAGAAGAAAAGCAAAAGTGCCAGAGAGTAGAGTGAAAATTAGAATATGTGACTATATTTGTGCAATTACTTGCTGAAAAACTCAAGGAGAAAATATCCTGATATTACAGCAAACAGAAATTGCAGTTGAGTATTTTGGGGCTTTTTGAGATGTAATCAGTGGGATGTTTGTAGGATCTGGATTTGATTCCCTTCATGTGAAAATGACATGGAGGAGGACAATTGTGCCAGGCATAGAGGAACCTAATTACGTTGAAAACTTATTGTTGAGAGTAAGGCTGAAGGAGGAAGAAAAAAAAACAAACAAAAAACAAACAAACAAAAAAACAAACAAACAAAAACAAACAAACAAAAAAAAACCAAAACAAACAAACAAAAAACTTATTACCTGCTCAAACTACTGGCTGCATAAATTGAGAACCAGTTGTTCTTCCACCAGGAAAGACAGGAGAATAAAAGAACAATGTGAAAGGATGATTGCAGGTGAATTTTTGATTTTTTTCCAAATGATGAATAGGTGAAAGGATATTAGAAATGTTATCTAATTAAGTTTTTGCTTTTTTTTTTTTTTCAGCTATACAACTGTAAATAAAAGAGACTGATGTTAATGATAATCACTGCAGAAATGAAAGAGGTGTGACTACTACTATTTTGCATTAAAACAGTTTTTGGGGAAAAAAAAGTACTGTTTTATGTGCATTTTGTAATTTCATATTGGAAATGTATTCTTCCTCCATTTTGAAGCATTTATGGACATTAAGCTATGACCACTCTTCTCCAAGAGCTCAGAGAAAGATCTCTGACATCGTAAGATTTATGAGGGAAGTGTTATTTCAAGAAAATCACTTTAATTCAAATATGAGTCAGGCACATCAGGCTTAGAGGAGAAAAAAAGTATTCCCATTTTCTTTTTTCTTCCATAGTTTCCCATGAGAATGATTGCAATTTGGAAACTATAGCATTGCTGCCATTATTTAGAGGGCTGTGTGTGCATGTGCACTTTTATGCACTTAAACAAACAGTCTTATACTCTTCAGTGAATCCTTGTGGGTAAATTTAAGTTGTTAGTGGTCACTTGTCTTTGAGCGTACTGAAATTTTAAACTTAGTTATTGACTTAAAGTGTTCTCTTTTATACTCAGAACAAAGTGGTTTTGGTAGCTTGGCAACATATAATGAGTTGTGAGGTATTCCCACTGGAAGAAATTTTTTGAAATTTCTTTCATGTTGAGGCCAGATATTTTTAGAGGATATGGGTCTATCTCCCATTAAAATTGTTTTTTTTCAAATGTGGCAATTGTTTGGTTACACTACTGCATTTATTTATTTTTTATTTTTTTCCTCCAGAATACTGTGTTTCTAAGGCCATGACTTACACAACAGTCAAAACTGTTATTGCGGTTTATGTTCAGGCTATTTTATCTCTATTCATATTAATCTCTGGAAAAAAAAAAGTTCAGAAATGAATAGACTGCCTTATAACACCTACATATAGCTGCTACATCCACAGAAATAGCCTGCTGTCTAGTTTTCTTCGTGCTTTTTAAAGACAGAATGTGGGTAAAACCTAGGTGGGGGCATTCTGATATAGTAAGGGTCCTTGTGCACTTCAGAGCTGTTCCTGATGCTGCATTTTTGTACACAGAGAGCTGCACAAGTAGGAGTTTTGGGTCGTGGACTCAGCCTTGGGACTGTCTCTAAAATGAATACAGGAACCATTAAAGCAAATGTTAAGCTAGCAGTGCATTTTTAATGGTATAAAGCACCAGCTAGTCACCTTTTAGGTGAGGTTCTCAGTGTTTGCTGGCTTGGCATGTCATCCATATGAAACGCAGTCACATCTTGGCTCCAGGGTGCACCTTTTAACAATGCATCAACAGTCTTCAGATATTATTAAAAGGTTCATAGAAGAATGTTAAACAAGGTGAGGTGGACAGGAATATACTTTCAGGTTAAAATTTTCTACGTGTATAAGAATATTTGAAACAATTTGAATGTCTACAATACAATCTGCTACTTCTTTTCAAAACAGCAACATATTGGTGACAGCTGTTGTATTTTTAAACTTTTTTTTTTTTCCAAAATTCCTTTTTTAAAAATTTAGTTTAAATAAAACAATGAAAAATAATGTCCCTTTCAGAGGATTTTAAATATGCTCTCCTTCTTAGAAAGTGCTTTTCTGAAGTTTAAAACAATCCAATTTTCATATAGCATGGAATTTGTACCTCCAGTGTCAGAGAAGCAAGACCACCGGAGACTGACAGTGAGAGAGAGACTTCACAGTAATGGCTGCAGATTTTTTTTCTATTTTTTGTATGGGATTACAGACCTGCAGAGGAACTGGCCTTGAATGTTTGGGCATTTGCACATTACATTACATTCTTAGTTAAAACTACATATTGAACAACACAGAGAAAATTTTCAAATGCCATTTCAAATGCCATTTTTCTACTTTCTGCTGCTTCTAAAATAAGACTTGAAAATATTTCGAGACACTTGATGCAAGAATGTTTGAGACATTTTGCTGTTTGTTTTTGTTTGTGGCTTTTTATTTATTTATTTATTTATTTATTTATTTTTTTGTGAAGTGGCTTAGGAGAGAACAGAACAAATCCTGGATCTTGGAGCACTGCCTTTGTCATTTCTTGAAATGTATTAAAATTCTTTTGTGCAACAAATATTTCTCAATGTTTGATCTGACCACATTATCTGCAATAAACTGTGAAAAAAGCGTATGGTAAGAGACACTGATTTTGATAGTAATCAGAAAGTAACAGTTCACAGACACTGTGGGGAAATGAGGGTTGAACAACTCTGTGTTTCTCTTGTCCTTTCTTTCTCTTGCCCCTTTTCCTGCCTGTGCAATCTAGTAAGGCCAACCAAACTAATTTTGATTTTAATATTACTAGCACAACACAGTGATAAGTGGGTGGGATAAAGATCTTGCAGAAGATTTGGAAACAGCTACTTTTCTCTAGGAGTGAAGTAATAATAGTACTGTTCAAGTATCCCCAAAGGAAGTGTTTCAAAATCAGTGCAGTTGTAAATGGATGTCCATATTTTCATTGTTGTGCCTGAGCAATCTCGTGTTCAGGCAGGGTTCTAGGCTGTGCATCCATGTGGTGTTGGCTACAGAGAGAAGCCTCAGGAATATGTGGGTAAGCTTGAATAGACTTTTGATCCTGATCCTTTATGTCTTCAGAAATTTTTTAAAATACCTGCCACTTGACAAACCTTCGTGTTTGGTAATGCAAAAGATTTTGGTTTTCAGGCCTTGGCTCTGGGCCACAAATGTGTCAACAGTTTTAAAGCGGGACTGAATTCTTATCAGAAATCAGAAAATTCTCCCTTGAACTCCAATTCTTATTTTAAAGCAAGACAGACTTCTGGGTCTCACTAGACCAAGCCAATAAGTGCTTACCTGGAGAAGTCAGGTAGAATGTACAAACTAGTGACCGCTAATTAGCAGCAGCATCCACGTTAAAAATGTGATCTCTGTCTGCCCTATCTGAAAAAGGGAGGATGGCATAAAGGGTAATGAAATGAAAAATCTGCCACCTTTCTGAAAGAGAAAACAAACTCTGTGTTCTGATGCTTGAGAGCCCCTGTATGGTAGGAAAGAATATAACATCAATGCAAAATAGCAACCCAGGTTGTTTTCTTAAATATTATTATTGGTGGATGTTGAATGGTTGTTACTAAAATGTTCAGCTGAATCAGTCTCCTTTTCAAGTAAATTTTCCTGGTTTCCATGGAGAGGATTCATCCTCTAATCCAGCTAAAAAGACACAATTAATTTCTGTGACAAGGGCATGAGAGAACTTGTACCAGAGCCTTCCTCACAGCAGTCCCTGGGGCTCTAGCACACCATCAGAGGATTAGGGATTTCTAAATTTTTCAAGGGTAAAGCTGCATCATACTCTTCTTCAACCTGTGCATCAGCCGTTGGGACTCAGTGGTAAACCTGTTCCAGACTAATGAATGCAATTGTTTATGCATCTGTAGTGACAAAGTTTCTCCTTATTTGTTGTTTGGAGACAAAACAGTGTCAGGGAAGGAGGAAAGACTCTGTAGGATTTTCTTTCCTCTGACCCTCCTCAGGCTATCTGAAAACACAACAAATGGAGCCTCTAATATCTGCTGATGTAGAGAATGAGTAATGCCAATAGACAGTAGCGAGCAATATTTGATCATTCTGACTGCTTTGTGATGCAAATGTGATTTAAAGACCACTGTAATTAATAGTTGGACTAGATTTAAAAAAAAAATCTTTTAAAAATTAACTAAATATATTTATCTTCTCAATCTGTCTCTTCTGTTACTGGCACCAGATGAAATACTGCTGTGATGTGTCAAGAAGCAATATGCTTCTAATAAGACAGATGTTTTAGATGATCTTTTAAATAAAGTGGAGTAGTACTAAATGAATACAACCAGCTTCAATATTTTTATTGTATTATAGAGGGGGCTGTTAAACATGAGCAATTTAGGCTACCTCGAACTTAGCATCCATAGCTAAAACGTTCAAGTTTGCATCTCTGTATTCATTGTTATTTTAGGCACCAAAATAAAAGTAGTTTCATTTACATTTTTTTTTCTGAAACACAGTCAACTACATCTAAATGTCCAAATATGGACTCAGATGCCTGTCTTGAGGAATCTAATTGTTGAGAAATAGAAGAAAGATCTAGATAGAATCATAGAATATCCCAAGTTGGAAGGGACCCATAAGGATCATAGAGTCCAACTCCTGGCTCTCTCATTCTAGATTTCTCATTCCTCTGTGGCTACACTTCATGTCTTTCTAGTATATGCAGATTTTCCCAGTTAAGGAAAATAACTCCTGGAATTGTATTAATACACTAGATGGAAGGGAAAACTAAACAATAACATGCTTACCTAATGGTTCTTTGTCATTTACATCTTTAGAAAGGCACGGAATTCACCAGAAAGGTAAATGAAGCTTTATACATAATAGGGTATTTCATCAAGTATGCCGGCTGGGATAAGAAAACTGACAAGAGATATGCCTGGATTGAACTGGGTTCAAATATATGACTAAATCTGTGTTTGTTGAATGAAAATATTAATTAATGATTAATTTCATTGAAATATTAATTTTTATGCTCTGGAAGATTTATTTGTATTATGCAATTAAAGAACAAGACTCACTTTTCTATTAACCATTATACAGAGATTTTAAGATTTCTTTGTCTCAATTTCATCTTGTGCAAAGAGATTTTGTTGCACAGAGAATTTAGGTCATGTGCCAGCTGTTCAAAACCAATGGCTTGAATTATCTGAGGCTTGAACTGTATTCTTATATGACAATTTATGTCATTGGTTAAGACACTGTGCTCTGATCATAAGCCTCAGTTGTTTTTGAAAGATGCGCCTCGTTCGTTTTTCTGATATTATAATTCCTCCACTGTTTTAATTTAATTCATCACTGCCTTTGATATGGATATTTTTCTATATACGTCATTTGCATCAAAAATAGTAGGAATTTCTTGAAAAAGAATTAAATAATGGTCAGTTACTTCAAAGCCTATTGATTAATGATTCTATTACACTCAAACTATCCTCTGTCTTTATAGCCCACTTACCTAACTTACAGTATTAGGTGCAATGAATGAAAAACTAGTAGATTGAATGCAAATTCCAGTAATTCACACTGTCCCCTCTCTCTCTCTTTCTCTCATTTTTTTTTAATTTTTTTTTCTTCCCCATCTGTTAAACCTGTAGTAAAACATAATTTGCATTGCAACAGGTAAACTGCATATCCTTGCCCCTCCTAGAGTTCTGCAAGACCTGAGATTCCAGACCAATGCTAGGTACCATTTATGCTACTTTCATGCAGCCACTATGGCTATGTTAAATGCAACACTGAATAGAGACCAAAGTAAACCATCAGCATGTTTTCTGATATATATATATATATCCCTGGGCCCTATAAAGCCTTTGAGTTGTCACTGTGCTCTAAAAACACAAGGATAGACTTAGGCTGAGATTAAAGTTCTGTCCTGGCCTCTCTGATATATCAAGAACAGACTCAGGTGTGTGCTAGGGAGAGTAATGCTATCAAATGTTTTCCTCCTCTCAAAAATGAAGAAGAGTTAAACTTAGGCCCATGCTAGAAAGACAATTTTGAGGTATACAATCAGCTCTTAAATCCAGTTCCTTGGTAAGTACTTTCAGAATTAAAAATCAGCCAAAAATATGTCCTCCTTCACATTTAAAACTGAAAAGATGACAGGCATTAACATAAATATATGTTGGTTTTATTGGCAGCAATAATAAGAGATTCCTGTGTTTCCTGTGAGTTCTGCTAGTCAGTCTCCTTTCTCTGTTCCCAGTTATTATTTCTTTTTTTTTTCTTAAATCTTATCATCCTTTTAGATCATTACAGGATTGCTGAGATAGTTTAGAAAATGATATACATGATTTTTGCCAAAATTCAGTTCAATTCCAAATTGAATTTAACTTACAATGGAAACAGACGAATTATCCTTTATTTTTGTGATGATCTTTTTCTTCCACACGTCCTTTACTGGAACATAATAAAATATTTTTCCTGCGTTTTTGTACCTGAAGGTGTGGCTACATCAACTAAGGCTTTGAAAAAAATTCCAGAAGGAAATGGAATTATCAGACAAGTATAAAGTTTTTTTGTCGCATTATGCATAAGTGGGTCTGAAAAGTATTCTTTAATATTAGAGATGAAAACACACCCTAAATAAATTTATTTTATGTTATATTATATTTATTATTATATTGTTTTAGGGTAAAATTCTGCACCTTTTATCTTCTAAAACCTTTTCTGAATCAATTAGTATTTTCTCTGGAATCAGGGAATAAAGATGTTGAGTTGTTTTGCAATTATTGAAATAAAGAAACTCTGAAGTCTTCGTGATGGTATTCCAGGATAGTTTGGTTAAAATTCTCGGTTAACATAAATATGTGTTTACCTGTCCTGATTTTGCATTTTCACAAACGAATGTTTCATAGTATTTGGCAAATTCTGGTGCATGATCATTTATGTCTAAAATCCGGATGAAGACAGGTATCTGGCTACTTTGTTTAGGATTATCTGAAACAAGAAAATGATTTATAGTACAATGCAAAGTTTTCCACAACACACATTTTATGAAAAGACATGAAATTATCATATTTTTCAAATAGACATTAGAAATACTCATTTATCTTGATAATATTAAAACAATTACCTTTAACTTTTAATAGTGTATATTTTGTATGTTTAAAAGCCCTGTCTATATTTGAAACACTTTGTTTTAGTATAGTGCATTAATTTGAGATAATACAAACTCTACTTAAATTGATTTGCATTAAAAACAGACCACAAAGTTATTACTGATGTTTGACTCGTATTCCATACATAGTAGAGTAAATGATTCATTTAAAGAGCTTTTTCCTGAGGCAGAGCTGTCAAGAACATTTACTTATTTGAACCAGTAAAGCAGTTAAAAAAAAAAAAAAAGTGGTGGTGTCATCCCTTCTTAAAATGTAAAGACAAAATTTGCATCTATGTAGATGTTAATATCAGTTTGTATTTGCAAACTTTATCTCTGAGGTCAGTCTATAGCTGTAGATGACTCATGCATTGCATGTATTGAAAATGGAGACCATATTTGACCAAACAATGAAAGAGCACTGTACGAGCAAAAGGTTAACAGTCTTTCTGATAATAGGAGTATGATTTATCTCTCTATATTACCCTACCCCCAGACTGTTAAGCACATAGGCTCCTAAGGAGACTCCTGTAGGGAGACTGAAGAAGGAGAGTAAGAGATAAATTGTCTCCTAAACTTGGTGTTTCTTCCCTGACGCACGTTTTTAGTTGACTGGAAGAAGGCGGCAGATGAGACATCCAGATCTGACAGGGCCCAAGAGAACAGTAAAGAATCCCAGTGAAAAACATCGGGCCAGGGTTTGCTTCAGACCCAGAGCAGAAAGAATTTTCCTCTAGTCATCTTCAAATCAAACCATCTCCTCTGATAAGGAAGTTGAGATAAAACATACTTTCTTCCCCTGGTTACAGTGGTCATTCTGAAAACATGTTTTTTGTCCACCATGGACATTTTTTTTTTTCCAAGGATTTTTCTTGCTCTAATGACTGAGGTAAAGTCTTTGGCACATTGCTCCTGCGCCAAATTATTTGTTGGGAATTCTCAGGGAACAAGGTAACTTTTCTAATATCTACTGTTCATGGCTGAGTCTGAGAATTCCAAATTATCTTTTCACAAATGAGCAAAGATAATTCTAAAGGAGTAAGCTGTACTTTTAAAAGTGCATTTAAGGATACTCTGTCTATTGAAAATATTTGACGAAGGGCAAATCTAAATCAAAGATACTGTAAAATTCCAGTCTTATCTCAGTTCTAATGTTCTACTTAGATAAATGATCTCCAACTTACTGATTTCAGTTGCTATGACAGTGATGTTGTGCCAGGGAGTTTCTTCACGGTCAAGTGGCTTTGAGATGAATAAGGATCCATTTCCTGAATAGATGTTGAATATTCTATCGAGGTCAGTGTGTCGATCCACAGAATATCTGTCAAGATACAATACAACTAAGCACCTCTATCTACTGCTACAGTCTCCAGTTTAGCTTACAGCCACCTATAAACATTTTCTAAGTCGAACTGTGGTTAATCAACAATATTTTCTTAACAAGTAAACGTAAGCTTTCCTGTAGCTGAGGAGTGCAGTATGTTACAGAGAAACTGTTTTTTAAGCCTAGTGGGCAGGAAGAAGGGCAAACTAATTACATTGGCAGATTGTTAGGTTGGTATTCAAAATTATATTTGAGCTTAGAATGTGAATGTTGAAATAACAATTGAAAATGAACATTCATAGATATGAATTTTGCAAATTCTGCAAATTAATTCTTGGAGAACTCGGCTATCAAAGGACACACATTTCAGATATACTTATCACTTTATAATGAGATACTTTTAATATGGCACAGGGACGATCAGAATGACCAGAAAAATCTTTGGATTTTCTTGTTAAAATAGAATTTCTTTAAAATCATATTTTGTAACACTTTCTTTTGCTCAATTCTTTCCTATCAATGAAAAAGTTGTCTATAGGTGTTTTTAAATTAGACTAATAATGGTCAACCACAATCAGGTTAAAATAAGATTTTATACTTAAATAATTTATAAATATTTCCTTTTCTTTTTTCTCCTCTCACACCTCTTATCCCAAACTCTATTGCTGCAGGTAATACCAAGCTTGTTCAGAAATGCAGAAATCATGTTTACTTAACGCTTGCATGTTGAACAAACAAATTTCAGTCTTACGTTTGTAACTGCAGATAATATCAGATGGTTAACAGTTACAACAATTTCACAGCACTGAACACTTACCTCTAATTGTTACAACTTTCTCAACATTATTTCTTATTTAATATAACATGTACACTAAGTAGTAAGCTATGAAACATGGCAGAGAGTGTTATGTCTACAGGGCTAGTAGAGTACAGGAAGGGTAGAAATACACCATTCTGAGCATCTTACATAAGTTTGCCATTGGAAACATCATATAAAAGCATAATACTGTGAATCCAGTTTGGTGAAAGTATGTGAGAGACAAATAAAGCCCTACAAATGAAGCAGAGTCAGTGGAGGTGTGCAAAAGCAACGTGCCTATGAAGCTCAGGAAATGATACAGAGAGTGACTGAGCATAGTCATTGCAAAGAAGCTGACTTTATCTCAACGCAAAGGGGACTTGAGAGTTGCATCTGTTTTAGATGTCAGCTATGTCAACTGAGTGGATCAACTGACTCTATCAAGAACTGAGTGGATCAGCTGGAGTTATAAATGTCTCACACTGAGTTCGTTAAGAGTGCAAATGTCTCCCCAGGTTAGCCAGACCATTGGGGGTGGTGATGGGTGGTGGTGGTGGGAGGAATATACATCTCAGCCCAAAAATAGGAAGGAACTAGGAAAATAATTTTGAAAAAAGCATTGGTTTCAAGGTGGCCTCAGTCCATATATTCCTTTCCAGCAACAGGGGAAGCTCAGCATTGTGACAGTAAGCACATTACCAAGACCAACAGTCTTGTGTTTTCAGTATGTTTTATGGAAGTCTGATAAATCAGAAATCCTGTGTAGCATCAAATGTCTTCAGATATGTAAATTTGATATTAAATATTACACTCTCCATTATTGGTGTGGAATAACTAACAGAACCTGGTAAGAAAATTTTGGACTCTGACAAAGTGCTGGAACATGGTGACTGACCTTTCTTTTAACATGGTGCCTATAAGCTGTAGAAGCATACCCTGCACTGTTAACTGTTTGACATCACAAGCTCCCATAGATATTTACCTGATATTTTTCAGTGGCCCCTATAAGACTAATTACACAAATGCCTCCCTACTATATTGCAGTCTCATCACAGTTTGTGTAAGATTTAACCCACGTTTAAAGCATTTTATAATGTTTAATGGCTTACTTTATTGTATTCTTTGTTACATCTGGATCTTGGGCTACAACCTGCCCAATAATGCTTCCTTCCTTTGCATCTTCATCTACTTCTATTAAATATGAGGGTCTGTTGAATACTGGAGGTTCATCTATGTCTTCCACAGAAATTTTGACTAGAGCTGTATCTTTGAATGGCCCCAGCTGAAGAAAACGAGGATCCAGATGGGTGTTGGTTGCTTCCACTCTTAAGGTGTATAACATCTTGTTTTCAAAATCCAGCTGCTGGGGAGCAAATAATAATAATAATAAAGAAAATTGTGTCACTTTACAAGAAATGTGTTATCTTTATTATGCTAAATTAGAAGTGTAAGAATTTTTCAGAGATAAATCTCTAAAATGTAATGCATCTTGGAGAAGATGGAGTGCATCTTGGAGAAGATGGAGTACTTCACGTTTGGTACCATGTATAAGCAAAACTATGAGTTTTATAGGACAGCAATACAACTATGATTCCTCTGCCTACCAATTCTTCAGCTTCCTAGAAAACCAGGAAGGAATCTATATATAGAGAAAACAGAAAGAGAGAAAGAAACAGAGAGGATGGATTGCTTCCACGAGTAGGAGTTGCTAATGCCCTTATTTTTCTCGTACTTATGGCAGGAACAAAAACAGTTATGCCAGCACTTAAAGGCTCTCTGTTCTATTTCCACTTTCCTCTCTCCTCCCACCCCCCATTACCATCCATCTTTGCGTATTCTGCATCAGAAGCAACCCAGATGCTTTTCCATATTCCAGAGTGAAAAGAAAAACTGTGATGTCTGATTTCCAATCTATGTGACCTTTATATTATGCAGAACCATATATGAATGCGTATATGTATAGATATATATACATTGATATATGCACAAATACACACACATGTACACACAGAAATACACATATGCATATAGATCTTTATTATATATACATATATCAATTTATTGTTACTGATAAATTCAGTAACAACAGAACTGAAAATAGTGTTCATAGTTTAACTGTCTGAACCATAAAAGCAACTAATAAATGTCAGAATGTATTTTTCCTCATTTCTTTGCTCTTTAGACCTCATTGACATAATATGTAACAACTTAAGTTTCACCAAGGTTGGACTTAAACCAAGACAGATTTAAGGTACTGGATGTACCTGACTGTCAGACAGATTACAGAGTAACAGTTTGAAGGTGTAAATTCATCAAATTTCAGGTGAGCCTCCAACCCTTGTGAGCATTACTGCAACACTCAGCTGACAAACCCCACAGTGAACTGAACCCCTCCAGGTTCTCACAGCCCTAATTCAAAAGTACTGTGTGTGAGAATATATATATTGAACAGACAGCCACCACTGAAATATTGCTTTATGTGAAGTGACATGCCAGTAAATTTCCCTTGAGACTTGAAAATAACAGATATCTGCTGAAGGAAGAGAAGAACAAAACTAATGCAACAACTCTTTGGCAGACTTGACCGCTTGTGGGATCTACCCTTCCTTCCCCTGGAAAAAGAAAAATAACCATAACACCTGGAGAGCTAAGTATATATAACAGAAAGGGAGAAAAAACAAACCTTTTTGACAGTTATAATCCCTTCCTGAGTGTCCTTGTCAGTGATGATATCAAACATGTCTGATCCATCCCCATTGGAGATGCTATACTCAATCTCTGCGTTTTCACCCAGATCGGGGTCATTGGCTTTAATTCTGCCAAGAGGAGTCCCAGGTGGTGCAGACTCAGGAGAGCTGAACTGGTAGGTGCCTGAAAGAATGGAATCAAACATTTATTATTTTGAGAAACTTTGTTCTACTGAATAATAAACATTTAAATTTCACCAGGATTTTTTTTAAAGCGACTTGAAGTTTGAAGTACTCGAAGAAAAATGCTATTAGTCATCATACTCAACTTTAAAACAGGGTTTGGAGTTGATTGACAAACTGTCAGATTCAAGTGATTCTTCAAAGCTATTTAGTACTGTATTTTAATGCTTTCAACATTTTTTTCCCAACTATAAAGAACAGAGAAGCTCAGTAACTATGGCAGCAATTTGAACATTGGTTATCTAAAGTTATATATATATATTTTTTCTCTCAGTCCTCTAGAAATGTTCCCAGATATTATATTTACAAACAGTAAAAGATTTTTTTTTGCCCCCTCAGGGTATAAGAGTTGTAAAAAACATCATGGATTGTGACAGGAGACTAAAATAGAATAGTTTTTTTGTTTGTTTTTTTTGTTTGTTTGTTTTTAAATATATTCATTTTAGGTGTACTATCTAAAAGTAATTAATTCAGCCATTATTGGTAATACATACTAAAGAGTCATGGAAAAGAGCATTTGGATACATGTTCATGTTAATTGTTATAGTTAATTGAAATACAGATACTTTCAGATTTTCTTTAATTTACTCTGCAGATAGTTTTTGTGTACTTTCTATGGTTGACTTCATTTAATGTTTTTATAATCAGGTTTTGCTAGAAAGAATTCTGATTACTTAGATATTTTAATTTCGTCTGTGTGTATGATAAGTGAATTTATATGTATTTTCTGACAATATTTGTAATAAAGTCTAATTATAAAGAAAAAATATTAATCAGATGATTTGCTTGACCAGTTAGAAATAGACAATGAAGACCTTTCACCACTGGTAAGACACAGATGTTTCTAGATCACTATTTTCAGTAATTTGTTAGCAAGTATATGAAAAACAACAACAACAACAAAAATTCGGATATTTTCAGCATTTTACATGCAACATTCCAGAACATAATGTTGGGGGGGGGGGGGGGGGGGTTGGAGGAGGAGAAGGGGAGGGACTGAATTGAGCTATTTTCTCGTGTAAATAAATAAAAAGTAGTAGCTTTAGAAAAATAACATAAAAGTCTTGATCTAACAAAATTAGCTGTGGTCAAAATACACAAATCGTATTTGAAGGTTGTAGTAAGAACCTGTATAAGTTGTATTGACCTATAAAACAGTACAGGCAAGTATATTTCTTGCAGTTAGCCTATTTCCTATATTAACATGTGCTTTAAAATGGTTCTGAAGGTTTATTTTAAGCACAAAGACTACAGTAGTCATCTGAGTGTTGAATGAGTCTCTATCTTCAAATGTACAGACTAAGTACAAAAGAGTGTCACTGGAACTATCCTATATTTATATAGATGTGTAACAAAATGGAAGCTAAAGCTTGATGCTAAATTATAATTGTTGTTACAAATTTGAGGCTGTAAGTGAATGATCAACAGTAGACTCTGGCTGCGATCCATCCAAACTAAAATGCATGCTATTCCCTTAAAACAAGCAGAAAAATGGATGAAAGTTAACATTCCTGGCAGCTAACCATAAGTTTGAAGGCTGACTCAAATTCGAGGTTTGGCTGGTGAGCCAGAAATACTGTAAGAACAGATTTAATCATGTTACTTATGCCTTCTTCCAGAATAAATAATTCCCTTGAGTGTTTTTGCTTCTGAAAGCATTCCTTATTTTTGTGGTGCTGTGTGAGTGTTACAAATTTTTGGCATGTGAGATGGCTAGTTTAGTATAGAGTACAACTGAATTCCAAATATGTAAGATTTTCATTATGGTGCCATTTAAATTCAGCTTAGGTCCATGATTTTGAAATGTGCAGGATCTGTGCATCCTTTCAGGAAACTGAACAAAACAGTTCCTTCTTACTGCAGTCTAAACAACATGTATTTCACAGTGCACTCTGCCATTTTTCATTATTCTATCTACTCTAAGAAATCAGTCTTTAGTTCTTCAGTGCTTTGTCATTATCTCCTGTTGCCTCCACTTGCCATTCACCCTCTGCTTTTGGCCACATTTTTACTTATTGGTGCCTCATGTAAGAAAAAAAAAAAAAAAAGGAAAATAATTGGTTTTGGAAGGAGCAAATTTCCAGAACTAGAAAATCATTTGAAGGTATGACCTTGTTCATAACTATCTGAGATGATATCAAAACCTCTAGATGTTTCTATATATTTGATTTCCCTGGAAATGTTGAAAACACCCTTCTGAGAAGAAAGAAAATGAGTGGGAAAGGTAATCAGCAAAATGAAAATTACACCACTGAATAGATACTACAGCAAGACATCCATTGCCAACTTATGTGTTTCAGTGATATTCTATGTAGAAAATACACTGAATATTCTAGGAAGCATCAAATTGTGTGAATTTCTCTATAATTATGTACCAGAACCAAGGCTTTGAAATTATCAGAACTCCCATAGACTTCAAGCTTCAGCTAATCTTGGAAGAAGAGTATCATAAGGAACAAAAGCTAAAGAGATTGAGAACTTATTTTGTAGCTCTGTACATCATTTTATTTTTTAATTTAATTTTATTTTATTTAATTCAGCAGCAAAGCTTACAATATGCTACACTGCATTCTAGTTTAGGTTCAAGAATTCCTATTTGCCAAAATATTGTGGGCTGTATCATGCTATGCAGGAGTATCCTCTCCTGAAGTAAGCAGAAAGTTAAGTTAAAAATCGTGGTGTGAATTTCCCATGTGAAGGTGATTTTCTGCAAGTAAACTGAATATTAATTCAAATTCTTTATGACGCCCATACTTTCCTTCCCCTCTCTTCTTCAAAAGATGAATATGTTATGTTGAATAGAGGTAAAAAAAATTTATATGCAGCTTCAAGAATCCTCTCTAACCCATCTGTCAGAGTTTTCTAATATTTAGAAAAAATCTGTTCTAGGTTGACCTTTGATACTATTTTGAGTGTACTCATTGTCATGGCACTGAAGTGCTTTTCAAGTTCCTGCAACTCAAGAAGAGTGTTTTTAAATCACCCGTGTTTGTTCAGTCTTTGGTGAATCTGTAAAGAGAGCCAGTCAGATCTCTATTCAGTGCCAACAAGCAATTCAAATTTTACAACGTGGACATTTTTCGACAGTCTCTGAACTGAGGCTGTAAATTTCTTATATCTGTAGCCTGTCAAGCAGTTATCAGACACTGATTATAACAACATGGAATTGGATTTAAACCAGTGGCCCAGGATGAAAGGATATGTAGTATATTGTGAAGCTTTCTGTATCATGCTGCTTTCTTTTGTTTGCCAAATTTATTCTAGAGATATTTTTAAAAATCTTAATTGTGTCAAATACAGGCTAGATTATCAAAGGCAGTCATCAACAAGAACTCAATGTAGATTACAAATACCTGAACCAAACTGTTTAGATTTCCAGCAGAGCATGACACCTGAACAACTCTGCCTGTGCAAGGTGGTACATTAGAAAATGTGGTGACATATTTGCCTAAATATGTGGGACTACAAGTGTCTCCAAAAACTGAACCCTAGATTTTGTGATTAATTTTCTCTAATGGCTTTCAAAACCCTACAGTTAGCCTAAGCTATTGTTAGAATTAATGTTCCTGTGAACAGAGTATAAAGAAGAAAATTTTTCTTTGCAAGAAATACTTCAACATTAAGAAAATGTAGGCAAAGATTCCTATTTGCCTTACCAATGCTGCAGCATAAATAGACGCAAGAGTGGGCCAGTATTTGTACAAAAGTAAATTGAATAAATAGAGAGAGAGAGAGAAGAAGAAAAAAGAAAAAAAAATAAAAGAAAGAGAGAGAGAGGAAAAAGAAAGATCCCAGATGGCAACAGTGAAACAGCTGATTGTAGAGAGGTTTTTTTAGAGAGCAGCAGAGCTCTTAGATGCTCCATACTCTGGGGGAATCGAGGTGGGTTGTCATTGACATCAGTCAGTGTGATGTTCACGGTGGTGGTTCCTGATAGTCCTCCCATCTGGCCTCCCATGTCTTTGGCCTGGATGACCACTTGATACTGTTCCCTGTTTTCTCTGCTCATGTCTGGTAGAGCAGTCTTGATTATGCCTTGGAGAAATGAGAAAAAGGAGACAGAGGGGAAGGAGAAAAAAACATGACATGAGTTAATCTCTGAGTTTTTAGATGGATTTAAGTAAGATCCTGTGCAGATGGTAATCCATAGGAAGCAAAACAAGGTATACTGCAGTAAACTTTTCAATCTCTGACTGATTTAATGTGATTTTAAGAAAAAGAGAAAGAAATATTACAGAGATATTATTCACTGTTTTTAATGTGCTAAATCAAGGTAATTAGGTCCAATGACAAAAATATTAATAAGTTTGTTGAATTAATGATTTTTTCAACTACTATCCCAGCTATTATTTTAATGCAATATGAAAGCTCCATCCCCAGTGAGGTTTTGATACTACAGCACAAAGTTGAACTCTGTCATGTCCTGGATTCATTATTTCAGACTGTAATAGATCCACAGATTTTAATGCCCAGTGGGGGCGATGGTAGTCATTGAGGGCTATAGCTAATAAAGAATTGGACAAGACTGTAAAACTACTGCTGGAAAGTCTTTTCTGTGTGCCTGATCTCAAGAATTTCATAAAATATATTTTAATTGTCTCAGACTCATTCAGCACACAAAAAGCATAGGGACTCCCAAGAGCATGTGTTTTCGGGATACAGAGCACAAATGATCTTTCCATTAAAGTAGACACGTGCAAGTTTTCTTTCGGAAAATAAATGAGGATTTTCTGTATTTAAAAAGGAAGTCATTTTGCAAGGTTGAAGTGATAAGAACTTTATCTGATGAAGCAAGAGAATTTAAATACAAAGGACACTTTTACAAGCTTGGCTTGGTATGAAGATTGTCCTATGTTTATGATTACGTTAAAATAAATAAATAAATAAATAAATAATCTACAAAACTCCTACTCTTAGAGAAAGAGAGAAACAAACACACACACACAAAACAAAACAACAAAAAAAACTTCTCTAGTCTAGTAGTTATAGTATATATCTCTGATCTAGGATTACTAGGTTGTGATTACCATAACTTGGCCTGGTAACGAAACATAAAAAAGCAAATTGGATGAAAATGAAAGATAATCCCAGAATCAAAGATGAGCTCCCAAGTATCCCCTGCCTTGCCACCCACTGCCCTTGGTTAGTGACCTATACTTGTCCTGTTTTCCTGCTTGTGCCTGGTAAAGTTAAAAAAGGGTGGAGAAAAAGAAATAAACTTTAATCCTAGGCAAGAGAGTTATGTTCTCTTTTAAAACTCTAGCCATATGACTCTTATTATCCTGTAGGTATAATGCCCTTGCTGTATTACAAAAAGAAATCTCAATGCATCTCAAAAGAAATATCAATGTATCTCAGAAGTAAATTAACTATCATCTGAGCATGCTCATTGGATTAGGAACTTCAGGGACTCTGGACATAATTGTACTTAAATTCTGGATTCTTAAACTGAATAGCTTTGATAATACACAGAAACACTCTAATGCAATGCCTTGTAAGTGTTATGTGCACTAGGATTAGGTATCTGTTGTTTTTGTTTTTGTTGTTTTGTTTTGGTGGATTTTTGTTTGTTTGTTCGTTTGTTGATTTGGGGTTTTATTGGGCCATAATTTTGGATTCACAATGTCCACACAAGTTTTTCGTCTTTATGTCTGACTCTGATTTTCTGTATAAGCAGTAAAAAGGGATTACATCCATGCTCTAAAGCTTTAATACATTATTATTATTATTATTATTATTATTATTATTATTATTATTTTTGCTTCAATTCTAATAACTGTTGGGGTCAGAGTATAGGGATCTGTCACAAACATTTACAGATAATTCATTTACCTTTGGGGATTATTATTATTACTATTATTATTATTATTATTATTATTATTATCCTTCTTGTCTAGAATTGTCGAAATAAATATATATTTTTTAACAGATGAAGCTCCCAGAAATTAGAGTGAAATAAACTTTTACTACATGACTCATTAGACCCTTTCCAATATTCTACACACTTTCTAAACCCTTATAGTGCACATCTGTCTTCCAGAAGTCTTTTTCATACCAAGCAAAGCAGTTCTGCAATAATATTCTTTTAACAGAAAAGGTATATTTTTACTGATTACAATTTCCATTTGTAAAAACCTTTATCTGCTTCATGCCAAGTTATGCGATGCCATAAGCCTGTTGCAATATTTGAATACAAGTGAAAAGTGTCTTTGTCCTTGTATCCTCTCTTTGTCATTGCAGAAAGCAGAACAGACACGTTGTTCACCTGTTTCTGGATCCACTGAAAAATACGGCTGTCCCTGGAGGATACTGTACACCACTTTGGCACTGTTTCCATAGTTGGCATCATCAGCATCTGTGGCTGTCACTTGAATAACAGATGTACCTAAATGGGTACCAAACAAGGAATCAGAGAATTCTAAGACAAATTTCTTAGAAATCATTCACAATGGTTTCTGTACTGGATTCAATAAAGAAACAAACAGTATACACTGGACAAATCCAGTGTTATCTTCCCCAGGCAAACAGTCAAATAAAGTCACATCTTCCTTATGACTAAAACTAAAATTGTTATCACTTAAGCTCCATGCTTCATTTAAACATCAGTAAATGCACAGGAAAGGGCACATGTCTTTGAAACCCATCACAGTATTCATTTTCTTTCTGTAACCAAACTGTTTTAAAGATTGTTTTTTGGTAATAACTTGACCTCAGCTGAAACAATGTGAAAAGTACTACTATGATTTTTAAATTTGGCTTAATAAATTAGCCTCATTTTCTGACTAGAAGACAACCTCCAAATATCTGATATCAGGCTGAAACAAATATTTTTTCTCATGCTATTTTTAAAGATTTTTTTTTAAATAGTTAAATTTTGCAATAACACATGCTGTTTTATTTTTTCTCCCTTGATCAAAATTATCCTATTACTTGGCAAATCATTTTCATTAAACCATAACTACATTTTTTCAGCAAACTTTTATTTTGCACTGAAAATGTCTTACCTAGATCCTGTGATTACAATCAGGAGAACATAAGCTATATGAGATCAAGAGCACTGTGAGCAAATACACTGTGTGTAGTTTATGGATTAGAAAAAAAAAAAAAAGGTTTTGTAAATCCCTACATAACAATAGGTAAAAAATAATAATTAAATAATTCTTGTGTTTTAACCTGGAAGGCAGCTAAGTGCTGCACAGTTGCTCACTCATTCTTTCCATGTGGGATGGCGAGAGAATCAAAAAGGTAAAATTGTGAGGACTCATGGGTTGAGATAAAGACCGTTTACTAGGTAAAGCAAAAGCCGCACAGAAACAAAGCAAAACAATGAATTCATTCGCTACTTCCCATCAACAGGCAGGTGTTCAGCCATGTCCTGTCCAGGGAAGCAGGGCTCATCATGAATAATGGTTATTTGGGAACACAAATGCCATCATCCCGAAATTCCGCTTCTCCCCGTCTCTACTTCCCCCTTTCTTCTTTAACCCAGCTTTTATTGCTCAGCATGACATCACATGGTGTGGGACATGCCTTTGGCCAGCCTGGGCCAGCTGTCCTGGCAGTGTCCCCTCCTAGCTCCTGGTGCACCCTCAGCCTCTTTGCTGGCAGGGCAGCATGAGAAGCTAAAAAGTCCTTGGCTCTGTACAAACACTGATCTGCAACAACTAAAGCATCAGTGTGTTATCACCGTTATTTTCATCAAAAATCCAAAATGCAACATTGTGTGAGCCTATACAAAGAAAATTAACTCTGTCCCAGCCAAAATCATAACAATAATATATAAGATATACATAAAAACTGTTCTAAATATTTGTAAGCAATTTTCAAGGTGTCAGGATACATTTTGCTAACACAATCTAGATCTGAAAAATGTTTGTGTAATTTCAGGCAGTCCAACAGCTAGAACTGTTGATGGCTGACTGCTCTTTACCATATTTTCCGATGTGTATTTTTGGTGTATCTCACTTTCCTTATGAGAAAAATAAGTAGCGAATATTTAGGAACAAACTTATCACTAAGGGTCCAGCAGAACTGTTGATCTGGATGCAAAATGAAGACTATTTGAGGAATGTAAAATTCCTTAACTTCTATCTGCTTCCCTCCCCTCTTCTAGCCCCCTCAACACCCCCCCCCCAAAAAAAAAAGCAAAAAAAAAAAAAAATCTCACGCGTACTCATGTTTAACAGGGGAAGGAGAGCCACTATAATTGCTGGCTTCCTAAAAATGTACAGCTTATCAGTAGGATCTTATATTGTGTGTCACTGTAGTAACTAGAAGTTAAACTTATTGCTCTCGCCTGATTTAGGCACTGTTTCAGGACGGACACAGAAATTTAGTATGGTCATAAAAACTGAGTGAACATTAACGTTCTTTTCCCAGCTTCCTGTTTTGCTGAAAGACAGAATGCTGAATCCTGTTTTGAAAGTGATGTTTTCTTTCAAGGAAGGCACTCCAGAGCTCCGGGAAGTCTTTGGGAAATTTCTGTCTTTGCCTCATTGTAACATATATCTGTGTTTCCAGACGCTCAAATGCCATGTAATATGGTTGCTGAGGAAAACTGATAAGCTGCAACCCTATAGAAAACTTGGAGGTCATTACAAATAGTTCAAGTGGATCTGATATAGAATGAGACCTCATTACAGTTTGCAAAATATTGATGTTTTCCTTTATTTGTCCAATTTTGTTGGAATCTGCTATGTTAGAAATTAGAAGTTTCCTGAGATACTTCCACAGTTGAGCATGCTTCCAACCTTGACCATTCTGTGATTCTGTGAAATTGATCCTAGGTGGTGGGGGAAGGTGTTTTAACCTTTTCTTTTTTTTTTTTTTTTTTTTTTTTTCTCACCATCCTACTATATTTTAATTGTTAATAAATTAAATTACTCTTCCCCAAGTAGAGTCTGGTTTGCCTATGATGGTAATTGGTAAATGATTTCTTCATTTTGACCCACAAATTTTCCATTTTACTTTTTCTCCTATCCTGTTGAAGAGGAATAAAAGAGCAGCTGGGTAGGCTTTTGGCAGACAGCCAATGTCAGACCCACCACACTAGCAAACTAGTGTGAAAGATGTTAGAGAAAATATGAGAATGACCAGAACAGCAGTCTAAGGAATAATACAAACACTTGTCTACAAAGCAAAGTGAAATTCAATCCAATCCTACCTAGCATGCCTATCCTTTCTCAGGGTGGGAGATAACTCTCAGAGTTCTCAAAAGGCATGTCTTATTCTCTTTATTTTCCTTTTTGTTTGTTTGTTTTTTTTTTTTAGATGAATTCTCAATATTAATTTTTTTCCCCACACAGCTTCTATATAATTTTGCTGTCCTTGTATCTCAAAGATTCTCCGTATATCTGTATGCAATGAACAAGGAATAACAGTGTGTTGAAAGTGTTGAATTTTCCAAGCTTTATGAGCAATCTAGCATCAGTATAGGTTTGTTGTTGTTGTTGTTGTTGTTGTTATTTCTTTTGTTCTTTGCTTAGATGGATGTTTGAGTCTAGAAGGTTAAGCACTCTGTGAAGGACGGAATCCTAATGTAAGAGTGGAAAAAGGCAGAAAGATAATTTTGAGGGTAACAGGAGAAAATACAAATCTAGATTAAATCTGTGTGAGTAGTGTCTTTTTGTGAGTGTGTTCTTGCGTGCATGTGCATGGTTTTATGTATGTGCATGTAAGAATGCGGAGTCCAAAAAGGAAATCTGAATTAGAGAGAGCATCACTCCATATCTAGGACTGTGTGATTCAGTGTCAGAATAGAGTTCCACTAACACAGATTTCCAGAGCTCGTGAGGAGTGGGATAAAATGTTGAAAAAGCAGTTGAAATTAGAATGATTTTCTGAATTGCGCTTAAAATGCTTTGTGTCTATGTGTTCTTCAGCCCTTGAAAGAGTCCTTGGTATAAGCAGGTCTCCTAACATGACACCAGAGTGCTTTGCATAGCAGATGTAAATATACTGCAGAGGATTGCTGTAGTGCAAAGGAAGTATTCTAGTAAAATAAGATAGGTACACATTTTGCTATTTTTTTCATGTAAAGTCTTAATTTTCAGCATGTATCTCATGCATGTCCCAGCTTTCGGTTTTGAGGAAAAAAATGCAATGTTTGGTTTAGACATTGGTCTTCTAATATGAAGTTTTCAAAAAGCCATTTAAAATTAAAAAAAAAAAAAGGAAAATGTTGAAACAGAATGTTTTTGACATTATCAGACAGTTTCCTTTCTATTTTTTCTCAAGTCAACTTCTATCAAAATGAAAATTATTAAAAAGTTCTGATTTTTTACAGTGAATATGCATTTTATTTTATCTTATTTTATTTTTCCCTAGCCCTGTTTAAAAGAAAGCTCTACTCAAAGCAGAAAGGCTGCTTCATTTTCAGAAATAGAAGACCAGCTGGAGTAAGTGGCGAGGAAGGAAGGACTTTGTTTCCCTAAAGGAGAAGCTCTTGTGCTTGCTTCCTGTTTTCAAGCACAATGACAATCTGCTGTTCATCAAGTTTATTCATGGAGAGAAAACTTTAGAAGAGGACTATTTTCACAAGCTGAAAAGATTTGGGAGAACTTTGGGAAAATTCTAGAGGCAAAACTAGAAATTTTGTTCTGTTAAAATCTTCAAGAAAATAAGCGGATGGACAACTTACTTAGACAGCATGGATCCAGGGATTCTTTTCATCTGGACATACTGCTGAAGACGAGTGAAATTTTAAGTGAGCTACAGAAATACTGAAACATATTAAACCACTTTTATTTTGAGAGCAGGTTATTCTCTCTGAATAGACTAAGTCCGTGCTTTGGCAAGGAACTGGAGAAATGAAATGCAAGTAGTCATCTAGGCCTACAAATTCTATGAACCCATAAAATTCACCAACAGGATCTCCTTAGCTCTCCAGTTGGAGTACATCACATCAGACTACTTTCTATATAAAGGGAAGGGCTAAACATTGAGACCTAACCCTTATGTTTGGCTGGAAGACAGTTCCTATCTAGAAAGCTGAAGAAATAAGGAACAGCAAGGTGAACTTCGCTTTTTTGTACATGACCCCAGTTTAGGAGAGATTTTGCTAGACTGCTTTTTCTTTGATGAATAGAAGGCCAAAAGGTTGGTAGCATAAAAGGTTTGTAAGACCAAGAGAAAAAAAAAGAGTATAAACAGAAGAGGAGCAAGTGTCAACAAATAAATAGATAAATGATCTCAATTTAGAAGAGTAATAAATGGGCATGACTGAGAAAAACAAACAACAACAAAAACCAAGTTAGAGCAAAGAAGGTACCTGTGGAACAGGTCTCAAAGGAACGGTAATATTACATGGGAAAAAATAAGAAGTAACTTAAAATATAGTTCAGCTGTATATATTGAGCAGAAATAAAGAACAGGAATGAATAATAGAGAAGGTGGAAGGGTGTCATGAAAGAGGAGATGCAGTATTACATAGATTTCATTTTACCCAGTTGATGATTTTTAATAGTCCAACAGTATATGTAAGGTGAAATTTCATTACACTTGAAAATATGTGGTCTCATATTTTTCTGTACAGTCTCTCATAATGGTTGATCTAGAAGTCAGCTGATGTGCTAGCTCCTGTAGGTGGGTACTGTATGTTTGTTTTAGCTGCCTCTTGATCTCCCATCCAGAAATTACAAATTTTGCACCACTGTGGTGAACATTAATGGGCACTGTAATCCCTGCTAGTGAGACTAGAAGTAATTTATGAGATGCAAAAAAGAGCAGGCTATGCTGAGAGGTACAGCTTTATTTCTCAGAACTTTTTTCCTCTTCCTTTTACTCCATTACAGCAAAAACTCATGGGCCTTAACATGCATTCCAGAAATATGAGATTCTATTTTTATGAAGCTTTACTCTGGAAACAGTCCCTTGTATTATATAAGCAGGGAAATAATTCTCATCATTTCTTGTGTGTATTCTGTTCTGATGTTTCAGGGTTTTGTTCTTTCATTTTTTATGATAAAATGAATTCACTTTTTAGATTGTGTTCATCAGGACTTGCATTAAAGAAGTACATGTTAATGATTGCCTCACCGCATAGGAAGAAGTAACGTGGCTAAACTGCTCTGGCTAATCTATTTGAAATGCTTTGTGGGGTAGATGCTTTTGACAGTGAATACAATACATACACCGCTGCAAAATAATATCTGATATTGAACTGGAAAAGAATGTCTAAAGCTGAACAAAGCCTCTAGCTGTTGCCCTCCTGCTGTTCAATACCTTGACTAGAGTAACTTTAGTTTCCCTTTGGTAGTAATTGTGACTGTGAAGTGCATCAGATGCCCTGCATGAGAATTTGAAAAATATTATGGACACAATAAGAAATGGAAAATAGTAAAAAGAATGAGAAGTAATTTGTAGTATTGGTGAGTGAACAAGACTGTGTCTGTTTACTCTTCTTTTTTCCCCATTACCATAAAAGAAACAAGAATACTGGTGCCATCAAATGGCAGACTCTTTCAAGTGTTAATGTTGACTACCTTTTACATTGCATTTCTTAGACTAATGAGGTATAGTATAAAGTGATCTGTCATCCATAATAAATGAACTGCAGCTTAGAAGTCTTTTCCATTTTGTTCAACATGCTGTACATACTTACAATTAGAAAACACATTTCTTTTAGGCAGAACAAGTATTTGCAGTCTGTGTTTAAATAACAACAACAACAACAAAAACAAAAAACCAAAGCAACAGCAACAACAACAAAATATAAACTCAGTGCTATTGTTAAAATTTCTATTCAAAATAATGATGAAACTCACTGGTTGCATACTTCTGGGTTCGGAGCTGCTATGCATATGGCAAGGTTTACAACTAGAATTAATTGCTAATGAAAGAAATATATTTAAATTGCAACAAGTGATGCTGCCAGTCATGGTAATTCAGGCACAGGAACTCTATCACTTAAAAATTTCTTGAAGGTCTGGTTTCTCGTTACGGTTAAGAACTGGAGATCTTGGCCCTTTTCTCCCACCTTAATTTTATTTATTTTTTCAGCTGTTCTTATGATAAACTCAGGAAAAGTTTGCTCCCCCTTGATCCTGCTAGAAGTAGTAGCTCCTAAAGGCTAAAAAGTGTTATTTATTGATTAAAAATCCTGATTCATACACAGAAGCTCCAAGCAAGTTTTCAGGTATATTTATAATTTTTAATTTATAAAATAATGAAGTAATCGGAAGGATTCTGATTCTGAAGTAATCAGAAGAAAGTCAAAAAGCACATTTAAAAGAAAAAAACTCAATAATTGGCATTTTTTGGACTAAACTTTGAGTTTCTATTATATATTCCTGTACAGTTCTGTATTTTACCCTGTAGTATAGACAGGTTTGTGATGTTTTGGGAAGGAACAATTAAGCTTCCTGTACCTATGTTTCATTTGCTCCTTTATATTGAGCTTGGCTTTTGTATCTCTTTATTAGACTTCACAGAGTGTCTTCACTATGGATTTCTAAGTAGGGGACTAGAACCCTCCTCTCATGTGCAAACTCAAAATTCTTCTGTAATAGAAGTAAATAGCAATCTTAACAGAGTTTCTAGCTTTTGCCAGCTGCACAGACAAGTGTGATCAGAAACTGAGTGTTAATCTCTCTTATGACCATGAGAATGTAGTGCATTATTATTCAGACAGCAGGCTGGCCTCATATTTATTTGATTTTGGGTGTTTCCATCACCTGCGGGAACTTCTGGTTGGGTGGTGGTAAAGTCTGCCTCTTTAGTCATTAAGAAAGCTGTGGAAAATAGCAATTTCCCGTGAAAATGTAGTAAATGAATAAGTTATTAAGAAACACAAATTTACATCAGTTTAACGTGCTTCATGAAAGCATTTTGCTTCTATGGTTTTTAGATACTGTGAATGTTGTCTGTGGAAATAATAAAAAAGAATAATTTGAAAAAGAAATAGAGGCTAAAGCAGAGATTTTAACTCTCAAGACTGTTATTATTTCTATATATTTTGTTTATCTTCAAAAGAGCTCAGATGTCTGCCAAGTGACTGACATGCACAACTGTTCTGCTAAAGACCGCTGAGTTGTCAATTGATCACAAGTACATTGGTCAATGGTTGCAGGAATATGATCACAGTGAGTGATTTAAAACCTCATTGATTTGAAAAAAATCTGGTTGGAAAAGATTAAAGGTACTGATTCTGAACTACTCGTTTTGGAAAGACTCATAGCCTGAGCTGGGCCTGAGCCTGAACTCTCCAAACTTTAAGATTCCAGAGTGTCTAGGTCTCAGTGAAAATTAGTTGGATATATGCTCTTAAATAGATGATTTATCTTCCTCAGCTACACATGTGTTCCAGACACATGGTATCTTTTAAAATTGTATTCATGAACTCAGTTTTCATGTATTCATGAACTCAGTAATTCATGAATTAGTTTTCTGGACCATGAAATATAAGACTTTTTTACCAGACCTCTCTCTTACTACCTTACTGCACTAAAGAGGTGGTTAATATTTAGATGTCTTTTTACACAATTGTCATTTATTTTGACTTTACGATGAAATAAGCCTATTTAATTAATTAATTAATTTATTTATTTTACACCTCTAATATACTGTGTACATAGCCTTATTTATCATTTATCAATCATTTATCATTTATCATTTGCCTTGGGGTAGAATGAAGTAACTGTTACTGCTACTGAGTTATCTTGCTGATAGGAATCTGATAGGAAACATTCTGTTACATGCAGGATATTCACACACATCTGTACATACTTTTGTCGACAGAACATTAGATCTGTTGTGTTTAAAAAATAATAATAAAAAATAACAATTAGTTGTGAGCAATATCTGTTTTAAATATGCAAACATAACTTTTGTAACAAGTAAAATTGATACTTTCAGACAGCTTACTAATGCTCAATCTCAATTTCACAGTGTCAAATATATGAGATTGTGGAAAAAAAAAAAAAAAAGCAATTCTGGAATGTATTTTGAGGCATCTGTTAAGATAGCAGATAATTAAGTTTGAGCAGCAGGATTACTGTCATTGTGAAAACTTGTAGATGTGTTTTTCTAGATATTAAGAAAAATGTAGTAATTGAATGAGAAATGCTACGAGCTATCTTGTTCCATGTACTTAATAAATGATGAGCATCAGTGGGAACAATACAGAGTAATTTTCAGATAAGACTGTCCAGAATAAGCTTTTTCTTACCTTCAGTGTCTTAACTCTGTGAAGACTGACAGGAACTTTCCAAAATAACTATGTGATTGACAAGAAGGGAAAATGATGACTTATAGAATTCACGCTGAATCGTTAATTGAAGGAAGAAAAACACTCACATAGTATCTGCCATTTTAATGATTTATCTTGTGTCACTAGAACTTTCTTTTCATCAACTTTCATGCCTATTTTCACAACTTAATTGAAAAAAAAAATTATTTCTGCAATTAATATAAGCACATACATTATATATGTGTATATATATATATACATGGGCATGTTTTAAGTGAGAAATTACTGATGTAACAGTATTTTAACTACCATGGGCAGACATTCTGACTCCTTACATCTCTGTAGGAAACCATTTTCTGACCTCTTTTAAGGAGAACAGTGGACTTCTTAAGGAGTCGTATTTCATTCTTGAGATTAGTACACTTAGGCTGGTGTAATGCAGTAGCAAAATGATTTGTAGTAAAACTAGTCCTAATAATTCTGATTCATATGAGATAAAATCTTCAATTCCCAGTTGCTTTTCTAAAATTGAGGGTCAGTGGTGGAGAGGGATATATTATGAAATGAGGCACACAAGATAAATAAAGGGAATTGAGGCACACAAGATAAATAAAGGGAATCTGGACCTTTGCTTTGTGACGGACTGATCTGTTTGATAAGACTGTTACATCTTTGGAAGACTGAAAATCATGTTAAAACATCTTTATGTATATTGAGGTTTTGGCGATGCTTTGTTACTTGGATTAATATTATAATACAAACTATTGTTGTAATTTATCTTACAACCAAATACAATCCCTTGAATCTTATTTATACATTCTGGAAACAATTGCTATAGAGAAATCTGGTGGGGAAAAAAAAAAAAGCCCCCTGTCATTGTGTTTTACTTTCAAAATAAACATTTTACACTCAGCTGCATAACATTAACAACTAAAAATGTATATTCAAGCATCCAGAAAGCTGCCTTTGCTTTTAAAAAGGACTGGAAGCTTCTATGTTCAGGAGATTAGATTAAGTGAGCATCCTAGATGTTTGCTCTTATACTTTAACAGGACAGAAAATAATTAGCTACTTCTAAATACATTTTGTAAATTTGTTTTATTGCTACATATAATTAATTCTCAGGCAGATTTAACTTAGATCTAGTCATCTTCAATTAACGACTTAGATTTGTGTCCAGCCTACTATAGATCTAACATCTGAGAAATCTCACTCTCAAAAATTTAAATGAAGATTTTTATTTTTTTTTTCAGACAGCTAAGATTTCATAAGTAGCTTAATTATATGGTATTAGGAAATAAGACAGAACCCTGTGCATTAGCGTGATATAAATGGAGACTTTAATGTTTTCACTTTAAACAGAAAGAAACCTACAGTTAGACAACAGATTACCTCCTCCATACTATAATAATAACAACTTGCTTATTTTAATGTTTGCCATGTTTTCATTTCAATAAAAGATATAGCACACCTATGTCTCTATTTGACATATTCCTTCTGATAGAGGCACAGGTGTTCCTGACATTAGTAATGTCAATTAGTCCCAGCAATTCCTGTCCTTAGCACCAGCAGTTCAGTTGCTGCAGGTTCCAATATGGTCACATAAATGTAAGGGCTCACTGCACCTGTTATACTGAAGCCTGTCTTGAAAGAAGCAAAATTATCTATACTTTCAACAGCCTGTATGGGAGTAGATTAGGTGCATGAAAGCTGACTTTATGCATAGGAACTCAGTATTTACTGTCACTCTGTAAACAGGTTGTGCATGGTTGTGAATAGTAATCCATGTTTTTATCAAAGGATGTATAAAGGGTGCATGGTTGTATCAAAAGGTATGTATACTGTCTGAAGAAACATTGCTGTTCCTTAATATTTTCAGAATATCATTGAGATTTCTACTTTTTAGATGTGAAGCCATGAAAGATGAAAGGGCCTTGGTTTAACATCCTATCTGAAGGACAGCATCTCTAGCAATGCAGAACATATCCCATTGTACTGCGCTGCAGTGTGAGCAAAAGTGCTATGTAAAGAATTCAGACCCATTATGCTTTTCTTCAGAGATTAATGTGTTATAGCTGAAAAACTACTGAAATAAAAGGAAGTAAAATGGGCACTTCAAATATCTTTTAGTTTAAGTATGATATGAGTGCTTGTAGTTCTAATTTCAAGCTCTAATCTAGAGAGGTCCAGACCCTTTTTTAAAATTATTTTTTAGGTACACAGATAATGGGAAATAATACAATGGTTTCAATAAAGTAGCCAGCTGAACAGTATTGCACTGAATCCTCTTGGAGAGAAGTAAAGGGGAGCCACATTTAACCTATCCCAGGCATGAAAATTCCTTGGCAAGAAGGCTGTCACTCCAAGAGTGCTGCAATGTAGTGTAATGGGTCTGGCTGGGATGGAGTTAACCTTCCCTGCAGCAACCCATACAGTGCTGTGCTCTGCACTTGTAGCTAGAACAGCACTGGTATCACACCAGCATTGTGTCTACTGCTGAGCAATAATGGCACTGCATCAGGACTCCATCTAACCCCCCCAGAGCCAGCAGGCTGAGGGTGGGCGAGAGGTGAGGAAGGAACATCACTAAGGCAGCTGACCTAACCCAGCCAAAGGGGTATTCCATACCATATGATGTCACACTCAGCCATAAAAGGTGGAAAAAGGAAGAAGAGGGGAGGGCTGGGCTTTCATGAAAATGTCTGTCCTCCCGAACAACAGCTATGTGTGTTGAGGCCCTGATTCAAGGATGTGGCCAAGCATTACTTGTTGGTGGGAAGTATAGGAAGTAGAGAGTAATTTCTTTCCTCTGTACTTCCACACATCCTTTGCTTGTTTTTTTTTTTTTTTTTCCTCTTTTTCTTTTTTTCCCCTTTCCCCTTTCCATTTTCCCTTTAGTTAAATTATTTAATTAATAATAATTTTCCCTTAATAATTATTTTTCCTTTAATTACATTATCTTTATCTCAACCCATGAATTGTTTCTTTCCTTTTCTTCTTCCCCTCTTCTTCTGAGGAGAGGGAGTAAGAGAGCGGTTGTGGTGGAGTTCAGCTGCCTAGCAAGGTAAAATCACAGCAAGTAGATGAACATATAATCTTCCTCTGATTGATGGGAAACTGAGACATACAGAAATTAAAGTTTGTGATCACTTCAAAACTACATCTTCTAAGTTTAGGCCAGACAGTTTACAAAGCCTAAAGCCCTATACAGTGCTTTAAAATCCATCTATCCAGCTAATTGCTGTATCTGAACTGCTGTCATATTATCTCTTCCTATGAGAAACAGAGTAGACCAGAATGTCATGAAGGGCTAGCAGCTGCATGTTTATGGGAGTTCAGACAAGGTCACAAAATTGGCAATGAGTTGGCAGTGGCTCAGTTCCCACAGGACAAAACTATGAAAAGTATTTACACCTTACTGTGTTTACAGCAACCACTAGGTACCTTTCTTTGCTGACAACAGTTCTACAAAAGCCCCACTTCTTCTAGCACCAAGAGTGAGTGATTACTCACACGGAGTTAACAGATGGCTCTGGTTTTCCAATTGAATTCGCTCAGACTTGTGGAATCATAAGGAACAAAATTAAAAAAAGAAGAAAAAAAAAAAAAAAAGCCTGTATGGAAGATCTAAGGATTTTTTAACTGAAGAAAAATGAATAGATCAAGCTAATTTTATCTACAGCTAGCTATGAAAGAGTCTCTCCTGCCTTTTCCAGCTGTACTTTTCTTGCATGCTCCTGTCACTTTCTGAGCACCAGTTCTGGTACTCATCTGACCTCATGTGATCTGATCCAGGGAACAAAACGAGCAAAACTCGTATTGAAATTGAATAATCCTTTTTTTTTTTTTTTTTTCTGATGTTTTAGCTCTTTATTTTTTTTTTAATTTTATTTTAATTTTTTTTTTTTGACAGTGGGTAAGGCATAAGACAACACAACTAGGAGCAGAGATACAGTAAAAGAGCTGCTCCTTTTGATTGTAGCTCGAGATCTGTTTATCTGTAACATGAAAATGTACATCTTAGGACTGTAAAATATTTGAATTCTTCAGGGGCAATAATTTGAATTTTATTTACGCTGATTTTTGTTCCTCATTTTTCTGAATGTGCAGTACTTAGTTCTGCTTCTCAATTCTTTCAAGTGCAATATTAATATATTCTGTATAGACTTTAAATGAACTATGACATTTCTGACAACTTATGAGGAATTTCCTGAATTGTATAGACATAATTTATTTATTTCAATGTTCTCTTTACCTTTGTATATTTTTGCATATGTACATAATATATTGTCCTTTTCATCCTGATAGTTTATTGTAAGAAACTCTTATTTCATATTTTCACACTTATTTTGTTGAAAGGGATTATTTTTTTTCTTATAAAGACATGTATAAGAAGTAATAAAGAAGATAAATTTTAAAGGGTTAAAAATAATGCCTTTAAATAAAAGAAACCTAGATAGATTCTGACGATTACAGAGGTTTTGAAATTCTTTAGTTTTAGTGTTAAATGCGAACAGACATATAGAAGGTACGCTAGCTACAAGATTTCTACCATTGTGCTTAGTTTGTCTAAAGGAATTCTAATGCTGTATTTTAACTACAGAATGTAAAATGTGGCCTTGTGGATAAAACATTTATTTGAAATATATCTTGCTTCTGAAGCTAACACAATAATTCATTTTTAAACAGAGTGTATGTTAAAAATTACCATTCTGAAATCTTGCAGATTAGCAAAATATTATTGGTATGCTTGTGACAAAGTCAAGACAGTCATTCATAAACTTGTTTATACGCATCTGAAACTAGGGAAAATATGCAGATGAGAAAATATAATTATATCCTGCTGAAAAATGAAAGATGAGAACTGCCTCCATTTAGTCATCTATATACATCTGTAGATTAATACGTACTGATATAAGCAAATTCTAAAATAGAAAATGTGATGGCTAGTGTATTTCATTCAATTGTTTTTTGTTGTTGTTGTTGTTGTTTTTTGATATACCATAAAGTCTGCTTGATCTTGTAAGAGCTTCCAATATGAAATGACAAACTTTTCTTTAGAAATGCATGTTTATGATTATGTGATACTGAAAAAATGATTTAACTAAAGTATGTATCAGATTGTAGTCCTTTTGAAACCCCTTAGTAGTTCTGGTATGTAATATTCTCAAGAGATACTACAAAAATAGAGAACAACAATACTGGAACTTCTAACACATCATTGTATAATTGATGTTGTAGCATACATAGCACTATAATAAAAATGGCAGTAGGAATGCATATTACCCTGTGTTTTACTTCAATTTTCTCTCTCCTTGTTTCTCTTTGCATGTATATATTATACATATATCTTTTATTTAGTGTTGCTGTTAAATACATGGTATGTGTAACTTACATGTATGTGGTAATCCTGTAAGCCTGAGTCTGAAAAGGCCATATCTATATTTCATATATAATGTCCCTCTGTCAAACTTAGCTATCCAGCAATATACCAAAAGTTGTTTCATGGGAAAATTATCAATTTTAATTTTAATAATTTAAAACCATAGAATCATAGAATGGTTTGTTTTGGAATGGACCTTTAGAGAGAGAGCATCTCATTCCATGGGCAGGGAGACCTCCCAGTAGACCAAGTTGACCAAAACTGCATCCAATCTGTCCTTGAATACTTCCAGGGATGGGGCATCCATAGATTCTCCATGCAACCTGTTCCAATGCCTCACCACTCTCATTGTGAAAAATTTCTTCCTAATATCTAATCTAAATCTACCCTCTTTTAGCTCAAAAACCATTATTCCTAGCCCTATCAATACACTCCCTGATAAAGAGTCATTGTCTACCTATACATTATATAAATCTTATCATGTAGAAATTCTGAATGACGAGGTGCTTTTTTTTTAGATTCATAATACTCAGAAAACAGCAGTGGAGTTAAGTATGAAGAAGTGAATATTAATCTAAATTAGGTATTATCCCTTGTCTTAATAGGATTAATTCAGAGATTTAAAATGTGTTATGAAATGCTTATCAGGCACGTTAAGGATGTTTAATGAGAAAAAAATTGTAAGCCTTACCTATTAAAATTAGCAAGGCATGTACAGGAGGGTGTAATAATATTGACCCAGGAGCCAAAAGAGATTGAACTCCATAGGACATCACATTGCTATCTTACCTCTTTAAAATTTCTTAAGAACTTCTTTATATCCTGAGAAAAGTGTTTTTCACAGTGAGGTGTGGAGTTTTTGTTTTATTTGTTTGTTCCTTTCTCTTTTGTTAGTGTTTGGATGGTTGGTTTTTTAAGTAATCTCACTTCACTTTGACAAATACTTGGATCAAAGCTTGTACTATTGTAACATATATTTAACCCTATATATATTGCCCCTGAAGAAAGCCTCAAAGTTAAAATCAGTATATTTTAAGCATGATTAGAGTACTTTTCCTTTTGCATAATAAGGGAATTAAAAGATTATTCTCACAACACATAATATGTATTTAGCTATTTAGTATTTAGTATGTATGTAGTAGTGTATTTAGTATTTATGTATTTTGGTATTGCAATAATTTAAAATGCTTGTGATCCCTTACTTTCATTATTTTGTTTTTATTACCTTTTATTGTTCTAAAATATTTATTCTCATTTTTGGGACTATTTTTTCATTAAACCAGTTTGCCTCATTTGACACAAATCTCAGCACACTGTAATTCTTCCAGTCAACTCTAGCACTCTTTACAAATATAGTTACAGCAGTTATTATTTAGCAGTTCTTCAGCATAGTAGCCAATTTTAATGAGAAATTCCATCTTATTAAGTTTTAGAATCTACTAAACTTTCTCATTTAATTTTTTAAGTTAATATCTCTGTGAACATTTAGTGTGATCATTTCCATAAAAGCCATTGCAGTCAGCTCACTTCACTATTTTTGATTGCTTCTAGAATTAAGTTTGCTACACAGCATTTTAGGTATACCCATAATGCTGCTGGGGATATGATTGGATCGCATTTAGGTATAGCCAGGCTAATTTACATACAGCTTGATGGCTGCAGTGTAGATGCTGCAGCATGGTGTTAACACAAACTAATGCACAAATACGAATTCATGTTCCCTTCTGGGCTTGGATAGGCCATGATGAAAATCCGTGTTACACTTTCACTATTCTTACTGTCAAATGAGATAAATATGAGTGCATTTTGCTTATTGGTACTGAAAATCACACATTTTGTCAGAGGTGTTGACTTCTCTTTTTCCCTTGTGTGCTCTAGATCTAGTTATTCGAAGAAACAGTCACACAGCAAGAAATAGGTAGTATGACATAGCATTTGAATAACGGATACACAAGAAGCTGGAAACACTGTTAGTGATGATTTCATTTCAATTTCTCGATCATAATGATTTTTTCCTTAGCTTTCATAAATATCCTCAGTCATATTTGTTAACTTCAGTAATAAAGATAATAAATATAATATATGTATCTTTAGATTTAAGACACTAAATTGGAATTGGAAGAAAGAAGTCAACAACAGGAAGAAACTAATTTTTCCAGAAATTTTTGACTTGATCATTGTGAATGTATTTGTTAAATACATTTAAAATCATTATAGTGTACTTGTATGGTTCATTTCCAGTCAAAAAAGTTATTTGGTTAAGCATGCAAGGATCTGTGTATACATAATCATGACAAATAACTTTCATCATCCTAAGTGTTTGTAGCGTGTAATGTAGTACTACACTGACTTTTTTCATTCTATATAGACATAGTAAAGATGATTGCCCTGTGCTAGTGGTTCTTCCTTTTATTTTGCAATTCTTATTCCCTTCCATTTGTTATAGAGGGACTTATAGGATCAAGGCGCAGTTTATTCTTCTTCTAAACTCTTCTGTTCTTCTGGACTGTATTTTTGTCAGCCCAGTCTCTCTCTCTCTCTCTCTCTCTTTTTTTTTTTTTTTCCCTTCCATTTTCACCATATTTTTTGTCCTTTTCCTTTCAGTCATACTTACCTTCTCAACAGCAATAACCCTAACAAATATTGATCTCTCAATAATTTCTCTGGATAGCTTTTTCTTCCCTCACCACTTATTTTTCACAACCCTCCAACATCAAGAACCATTTTAAGTTCTACAGTCCAGAATATACTTCCTTACCAAACTCAGCTATCTGACATCCATCTAATCTACTAACAGCTGTATATGCCAAAAAACACTGAAAAGGTTAAGTGCTGAATTCTAAAGAACCATCCTGCATAACTGACAATTGACAATTTTGTAAATTTGTGATGTTCTGCAACACTACAGAAAAAAATAATTTGGGTTGCATATCTAGACAAAAAAAAAAAGTTGCTAATTAATATATATCAAATGAATTATAATTGCTTAAATATCATTTACATAATGTGTTGGAGAATTTCTTAAGGAATATCCTACAGTCTGTGGAAAGTTTGACCCAGGAGCCATTTATGTAGCCACTGCTATGCTGTTTCAGTTTTGAGTCTAATTTTTGCCTCTTTCTCTTTTTCCTTCTTTTCCTTGTGTTCTGTTCCATATACCACTTAGTTCTAATTTGCTGACCTACACTAATCTACTATTCTTTTATATAGGTATTTCAAGAACTACGCTATCTGTATTCTGTATTTTATGTGTTCTGTTTTGTACTTCATGGGACGGTTTACTTGAGCACCATTTGTATACAATTTGTAAATTGTATTACATTTAGGGGATGAATCTCACCTTTTTATTCCCAAGTCATTTTTCTACAGTCGTGGCATCTGCTTCCTCATCTGGAGGAATGGGGCAAAGGGATTCCAAGGGGGAATACCTTATTGTATTTTTTATCTACTTCTATGTACATCCAGACTGTTTAATTAGTATTCTTATGACTGACTGGAGAAATACAGAATTTCTGCTCCTTAAATGGACTGATCGGAACTTGGCTTCTTCTTCGCTGCTACTTTGAGAACTTAAAAAAATACTTTCACTCATACATATTCAAATGCTAAAAAATTATATTCCAGTGTAATTTTTATAGTTACTAATGCAAATGCATACAAAGCATAGCAAAAAGTAACTCACATCTGTTTTTTTGCCTCCACATTGGAAGCTCTTTTCTTTTTTTTTTTTTTTTTTTTTTTACTGTATAAATCCTTTATCTTTGATGTTATCTTCCCAGCAAAACTCCTCTTTACTGGGATATTTTATGGATGCTTTCTCAGCTTAAAATACATAATATATTTTATACATTTGTGTATAAATGTGCAAAATACATTTGCACTCATTTTCATCATCATTTGTAGACATTTCATCGACTTAAAATTTCACAGACAATGCCAAGGCACTAGGTCTTATTCTATTCTCTTTTATTCATGCTTCTCCATTGATTCTAAGGAGACTGGACTAAGCAATAAGGTTAAATATGAACATCATGCTTTTTACCTTATCTATTCCTACACAGTTCCTTTCTTACAATAAATAAATAAATAAATAAATAAATAAATAAATAAATTTTAAAAAATCAAACTAAATATGACCAGTACAATGACAATATTTTTCCTTCATAGATCATCGGGAAAGTAAATTCTGAATTGGAAAAGATTTCTCTATTTCCATGTACCTTTAAAAGAACCATTCTTTGACTTTTCATATCATACATAGTATTGTAGGAATTCCATTTTCATGATTAAAAAATAGAGTCGGGTTCTATTATGCTTCTACTACTCTCAGTGGTAATTATTAGCTTATTTAAAGTATTTTGCATGTATATTGGCCATAAATGTTGACTGTTATTTTCTTGTCTCTCTCAGCAATGTCATCATCCAGGGCTGATTTTGGAAACCATTGCACTAATGCATGATAAGTAAATAACTTGAGAATTTCTCTCTCGTTTTTTCCCCATAGCCCAATGTATTTTATGTTTACTCATCTTATCAGAGAGACTGTCTGTACTGTAAACAAATAAAGCACTTAGGTAGGTGATCGTGATTACTTCTAGTGAATGCATGCTGGTGAATATTATCTATCCCATTACACTATCTGAACAAAACTCAAAGAATTATTTTACTATGGAGCTATATTTCTCACCCAAATTCTAATGGCATTCCACATTTTTACTTTTCAATCCAGCAGTTGTGAATAGTTTTAAGCCTGTTATTTATTATGAAAAAAAAAATAAATTCTTAAAACAGTTCTTCAGGAAAGAGGTTCATATGTTTGGTATCTTAAAAATAATAATAATAATGTTGATAACAAAGAAAAAAAACAACAACCACATAAAAACTAATTCTTTGGTATTTGTAGGAAGATATTTTGCATCATGTTGATATATGAATTGATTTGGATACTTACATGCTTAAAGTAGTTTATATCTAAAGGTACAAAAAGGTTTGGTAAATTATACTTTGTAAATACAAAGAAGATATATTTTATGGAAGTGACATTCTTAGCTGTGGCAAAACTAACTTTTAAGACAACTGTATGTTACATTTCATGCTGGTACCTGTGGGCTTAAAAGAGTGAAGAGTAGCCTATAGTATGGAAAAAGGATTGAATAGTGGATGAAGATGAAACAAATAAATAAAAGTAGAAAACAATCATTTATGATACATTACTGGCAACCAACAGAAATTATTCATTGATTATTCTCAGAAGCTTGTACCAAGTGCCTCAAACAAGAAGTTACTTAAAAGTTCCAAATCAACCCAAACGTTTTTGGATTTTACATAAGGCTAAGTTTTTACCTACCAACTCCAGACATCTCCGGAATGCTGGCGGTGTACATGTCCTTGGTGAATTTTGGTTCATTGTCATTAATATCGTGGATTTTAATGATAAATTCAGACTCTGGCTCCACTTGTCTTCCAGTCTTTCTGTCTATAGCCTTGGCACGTAGCACATACAGGGACTTTTCTTCTCTGTCCAATTTCTTTGCAGCATGAATATCTCCTGTATTTTCATCTATAATGAACAGACTGCCAGCCCCATCTCCTGTTAATATGTATTTTAAATTTCCATCTCCTTTATCTTGGTCAGTGTGTAGCTTCAGGGAGGTAGAAAAGAAGAATTCTATAAATATATGTATTATTATTACAGACCAAATCATTCAGCATATATGAATAAGTCTGTACAATCTTGACTGTAATTGGAGTCAGCAGTGGTTATCTTCTGTTTCACTGTTGAAAAAATTACAAATTTGAGACTCAGTCATACATAAAAAATAGCTCTAAACAAATTTGTAAAGACATGAGGGGACGTAGAAGATATAGAGTAGAAGTTATGGAGTAGTATTCAAAATTACTGTAAAACAAAAAATATTTCTTTCAATAACCTGTCCAGAAACTGATAGAAGTCTCATTTTTGAAGCCTGCTTTCCCTTTTATTGACTGTTGATAATGCACCCAGTTGTCCTGTAACAAGGGACAAGGATTTGGGTCTTAAGGACTACAGCTTTTGAACTTATGTCACTTATAAAATCACTTATAAATCACTTATAAATGTTCTGATTTAAACATCGTGTGTTTTAACCCTCCCCCCCACCTTTTTTTTTTTTTTTTTTTGAAACAACTCACCTCAGTTAGTTACTCCCTTCCTTCTAGTCCTCTCCACATGGGAGGAATAATTCTCAAGAACACTAGGAGGTAAATTTTCAAAGCATTGAGTGGGGTTTAACAGCCTTTTTCCTAATACACTTCTCCATAAGAGTTCAAAACTGTATCTCTGTGAACTTACAGGCACCGATTCATTGCCATGTAATGCCATTATGAAAAAGTGCTTAAAAACAGCCAAAGCAAGGCATTGAAGCTGACCCAGGCAGTAGAAGTTCTTATGGAATTCTCTTTTCTTGAATTCTACTTCTATAATTTCATTTACAGGGGCACAATTCCATTTTATCTGTGGTATGTTTTCCTCAGATAGATGTTTACTGTCACATTTGGCCACAGCTCAGTGACCCGAGTGTTTTTCAAACATGGATAGAAAGAATCTCAACTCAGTACTTTGTTTTCTCTGAATAGAACAGTATGGTGTATCAACCACCTCGAAAAATATTGTTGAGTGTCAATGAAGGTTTTACTCTAGTTTGTCACGAAAGCCAGAATAGTTACTTTATGCCACTCTTTTCCTTGTTTCTCTATTTCTGTCAGTGCTTATCCCCATGTTTCATAACAGACACAGACACAGACACAGATTTCTAGGTTGGAAGAGACCTCAAGATCATCGAGTCCAACCTCCGACCTAACACTAAGTACTCCACTAAACCATATCGCTAAGCTCTACATCTAAACGTCTTTTAAAGACCTCCAGGGATGGTGACTCCACCACCTCCCTGGGCAGCCCGTTCCAATGCTTAATAACCCTTTCGGTAAAGAAGTACTTCCTAACATCCAACCTAAAACTCCCCTGGTGCAACTTTAGCCCATTCCCCCTCGTCCTGTCACCAGGCACGTGGGAGAATAGACCAACCCCCACCTCACTACAGCCTCCTTTAAGATAACTGTAGAGAGCGATAAGGTCGCCCCTGAGCCTCCTCTTCTCCAGGCTGAACAAGCCCAGCTCCCTCAGCCGCTCCTCGTAAGACTTGTTCTCCAGACCCCTCACCAGCTTGGTCGCCCTTCTCTGGACTCGCTCGAGCACGTCCATGTCCTTCCTGTAGCGAGGGGCCCAAAACTGAACACAGTACTCAAGGTGTGGCCTCACCAGAGCCGAGTACAGGGGCACAATCACTTCCCTCGACCTGCTGGCCACACTGCTTCTTATACAGGCCAGGATGCTGTTGGCCTTCTTGGCCACCTGAGCACACTGCTGGCTCATATTCAGCCGACTATCAACCAATACTCCCAGGTCCTTCTCGGCCAGGCAGCTTTCCAACCACTCATCTCCCAGCCTGTAGCTCTGCTTGGGGTTGTTGCGCCCCAGGTGCAGGACCCGGCACTTGGCCTTGTTGAACTTCATACAGTTGACCTCAGCCCATCGCTCCAGCCTATCCAGATCCTCCTGCAGAGCCTTCCTGCCCTCGAGCAGATCGACACATGCACTTAGCTTGGTGTCATCTGCAAACTTACTGAGGGTGCACTGGACGCCCTCATCCAGATCATCGATAAAGATATTAAAGAGGACCGGCCCCAGTACCGAGCCCTGGGGGACACCACTTGTGACCAGCCTCCAACCAGATTTGACTTCATTCACCACAACTCTCTGGGCCCGGCTATCCAGCCAGTTTCTAACCCAGCGAAGCGTACACCAGTCCAAGCCCCGAGCAGCCAGTTTCTTGAGGAGAATGTTGTGGGAAACGGTGTCAAAAGCCTTACTGAGGTCAAGGTAAACCACACCCACAGCCCTTCCCTCATCCACCAAGCGCGTCACTTTGTCATAGAAGGAGATCAGGTTCGTCAAGCAGGACCTGCCTTTCATAAACCCATGCTGACTGGGCCTGATCGCCTGCTTGCCCTGCAAGTGCCACGTGATGACCCTCAAGATAATCTGCTCCATGAGCTTTCCTGGCACTGAGGTCAAACTGACAGGCCTATAGTTCCCTGGGTCTACCCTCCGGCCCTTCTTATAGATGGGCGTCACATTGGCTAGCCGCCAGTCAACTGGGACCTCCCCCGATAGCCAGGACTGCCGATAAATGATGGAAAGCGGCTTGGCCAGCTCCTCCGCCAGTTCTTTCAGTACCCTCGGGTGCATCTCATCCAGCCCCACCGACTTGCACACATCCAAGCTCCTTAGCAGGTCGCCAAACATTTCCTCATGAATAGCGAAGGCCACATCCTGCTCCCCATCCCCTTCCGCCAGCTCAGGGTACTGGGTATCCAGAGAACAACCGGTATTGCCGCTAAAGACTGAGGCAAAGGCGGCATTAAGCACCTCAGCCTTTTCCTCATCCTTAGTAACTAGGTTTCCCCTCGCATCCAGTAAAGGATGGAGATTCTCCTTAGTCCTCCGTTTCGCGTTGATATATTTGTAAAAGGATTTTTTGTTGTCTTTAACGGCAGTAGCCAGGTTGAGCTCCAGATGAGCTTTGGCCTTTCTAATTTTCTCCCTGCACAGCCTCGCTACATCCTTGTAGTCCTCCTCCGTGGCCCGCCCTTTTTTCCAAAGATTATAAACCCTCTTTTTTCTGCTAAGCACAAGCCGCAACTCTCTGTTGAGCCAGGCCGGTCTTCTTCCACGCCGGCTCGTCTTTGGGCACGTGGGGACGGACCGCTCCTGTGCCGTTAAGATTTCCTTCTTGAGGAGCGCCCAGCCTTCCTGGACTCCTCTGCCCTTCAGAACTGCCTCCCAAGGGACTCGGCCAACCAGCGTCCTGAGCAGCTCAAAGTCAGCCCTCCGGAAGTCCAAGACAGCAGTTTTACTGGTCCCTTTCCTGGCCTCGCCAAGAATAGAGAACTCTACCATTTCGTGGTCACTCTGTCCAAGACAGTTTCCGACCACCACATCTCCCACCAGTCCTTCTCTGTTTGTGAAGAGAAGGTCTAGCGGGGCACCACCCCTGGTAGGTTCACTGACCAGCTGCGTCAGGAAGCTATCTCCCACGCTCTCCAGAAACCTCCTAGACTGCTTTCTCTGTGCCGTGTTGTGTTTCCAGGATATATCCGGGAAGTTGAAGTCCCCCACGAGGACAAGCGCCGACGATTTTGCAACTTCTGTCAGTTGCCTATAAAACTCCTCATCCGTCTCCTCATCCTGGTTCGGCGGTCTATAACAGACCCCGACCAGGACGCTAGCCTTGCCGGCCTTCCCGCGGATCCTAACCCACAGGGATTCAACCTTATCATTCCCAGCCTGGAGTTCCACAACATCAAAAGATTCTCTAATGTAGAGAGCCACGCCACCACCCCCTCTGTGCTGTCTGTCCCTCCTGAAGAGCCGATAGCCAGGCATTGCAGCACTCCAGTCGTGGGAGCGGTCCCACCACGTCTCCGTGATGGCAACCAAGTCGTAGCCTGCCTGCTACACGGTGGCTTCCAGCTCCTCCTGTTTGTTACCCATGCTGCGTGCATTAGTGTAGATGCACTTCAGCTGGGCCATCGCCTTCTTCCCCAGCCTAGCCATTGTTTCCCCCGGCACGGCTCCAACAAGCCTTGTTTGAGTCCCGTCCCCCTTCTTGCCTAGTTTAAAGCTCTCTCTATGAGCCCCGCCAGCTCCTGGCCTAGGATCCGTTTTCCCCTTGGAGATAGGGACCCGTCTGGGGCCATCAGGCCGGGTGCCGAGTAAAGCTCCCCATGGTGAAAAAACCCAAAATTTCTGTGCTGGCACCAGCCTCTGAGCCACCTATTAACCACGTGAGCTTTCCATGTCCTCTCCGTGCCTCTCCCTTCCCCCGTAGGGATAGACGAAAACACCACCTGCACTCCCGCTCCCTCCACCAATCGTCCCAGCCCCCTATAGTCCTGTTTGATAGCCTTCAGGCTTCTCTTTTCAAGACCATCACTGCCAGCCTGGACTATCAAAAGCGGGTAATAGTCAGAGGGGCGAACCAGGTTTGGAAGCTTCCTGGTAACGTCTCTGACCCTGGCCCCAGGGAGGCAGCAGACTTCCCTATGTGTGGGGTCAGGTCAACAAATAGGGCCCTCCGCTCCCCTGAGGAGGGAGTCGCCCACAATCACCCTTCTTTCTTTCTTGGTGGAGGCAGTCCTGAGGCGTGGAGTCAACTTCCTCACCTCAGGCATCCTCCTGGGTAGGCTTCCTACCTCGTCCTCACCCACCGGTCTCTCAAGCTCCAGGGCCTCAAACCTATTGTTCAAGGGCACCTGGGAAGGCAGCGCTGGAAGGGGAGGGCATCTCCTGCGAGGTCGAGAAGGGACCTGTCTCCATTCCTCCTCAACTCGCAGGTCCCCTCCCTCTGCCCAATGGCGACAGGGCAGGGGGTCCACCCCCCTTTGGGGCGTCTCACCCTGGTCCCTCTCCTTCCGGTCCTGCAGGGAGTTGCTCCACCAGTCTATCTCCCGCTCGCACTCCCTGATATCCCTCAACCTCTGCACCTCCTCCTTGAGTTCCGCCACCATGCGGACCAGGTCGTCCACCTGCTCGCACCTCACGCAAGCAGTCCCTCTGCCTCCCGCCGATGGCAGCAAGAGGCTCAGACACTCCCCGCATCCGGAGACCTGAACTGCCGCATGTTTGGACGGGCAGTCGGTCTGGGTGTGTACTGACTTCCTAGAGAAAGCACCGTGCCTGGTGGAGACCATTGCAGCCCAGCTGACGGGAGAGTGCCGTTAGAGGAGGTGTCCCTATGGGCGGGTGTGAGCGCACCGCCCTTCCTGCCCGCCCTAACTGCCTCGCTAACTGCCGCGTCACTCCCTGTTTGCCGGCCCTGGTCGCCGCGCTCCTGGTCGCTCGCGCTCCCTAAGGGCTGCCTTTGAACGGCTGGGGGGAGGAGCTGTCGCTGACGCTGCTGGCCCCACCTACGCCTCGTCAGCCTCCCTCACGAGGGCTGCCGGTGCCTGGCGGCTCCCTCACGTAGGCTCGATGCCCGAAAAATAGCCCTGCCTGTCCCGATCCCGCGCTCCGCTGCAGCACGCATCTGCCCCGGAGCCGGTCGCCTCGGCAAGTGGCAAGATAATACAGAGAAAGCAAATTTAACAAATGTACCTTGACACAGAATGTGGAGCATTATGTAATTAATTTGCAGAGTTCAATAAAAGTATTTGATTATGATACATACTTGTATTTTCAGAAAAAAAAAAAAGATTTATTTGCATATCAAGTATACACAGTATAAATACATATAGTGTATTTCTTTGGGTCAGATGATTTTGTCTTGTGCCACACAGCACACTTTTCTGTTCACTAGGAAAGAGTGCACTTTCATTCTTGTTGAGTATTCTTCACCATGTGGCATAAATATAGCTTTCACCTTGAGGTAGAATCTTCTTGAGGTAGAATCTTCCTAAAATATGCCAACTAAGTAACAGATCTTAGGACTGAAAAGCGACACCTGAATGTAGTTTTCTCATGAAGACAGGTCACCTTCCTTCTGAGTCTTAAAAACATTCAAGTGCTTGCTACAAAGTCCTGTGTTGTTACGTGGCTCCTTAACACACTCAGCCATCCAGGGGAGCAGCCAGTAGAGCTGGGGTTGGGGTCTCAGAGAGAAATCCTATGGATCAGGAGAAGGAAAATCTCCTAGCAGTAGCATTGGATGGAGAAGGCAGCATGAGGGAGTGAGAGGAAGGATGGGGGTTGCATTAATGATGCTGAGGCCTCAGTAAAGCTAACATCCTTACTTAATGCTACTTAAACATTGTTAGTTTCTAGTGCTAACATCAGTCAGACATGTATGTTCTTAAAAGTTGAGTACACATTCCATTTTCATGCATTTACAAAGCTACTTTCCTTGAATTTTTGAAATAATTTCTGTCATTCTCTCCAGGGCCGTTTATTTTTTGTTTTATTTCCCCTACACATGTATATTTCCAACGTACAGTTATTAATTTACATTTCTATGACTAGTTTATTGTTATGTGGATTAAACTAGACTCTGGTCCACAAGTATTATCTCCATAGTAGCCTGTGTGGCAGACAGCGAGGGAAGAGACTTAACTGTCTTTAATTGCAAGTAGTGCTGTGCAGGGGAGGAATGTAATTTTTTCAGACAACTAGAAGTTTCCCACATTTAAAGATAAGCAACCATTACTGAAACAAAATATCACATGGTTTTGAGCTAAGAAATTAAAGAAAAAAGGGGACAGGGAGTGGAATAAGATTTTTATATTGTTTGTTTTGATTTAGAACAGAAAACAAAATTATCCATTTAAACAGGAATGTTTTGTATGTGTGGAATTACATTATAAATAATAAGTACATAATATACATTTTATTTTTATTAGAAATTATATCTGGAATATTACTTTAATATAATTTTATTTGAAATTGTAGTAATAACATAGTTCATATTTGAAGACCTGTTAAATGCTTCCCCCAGGCAGCTCTGGTACCTAAAGAATCTTTCAGGGAGTATAAAGTGTCCTTAAAGTCAGCATTTTCCTTAGCAAGATTCCAAATTTTGCTATTTGCATTTTTTTTTTTTTTTATTCCTACAGACTCTTTCTAGACTTGGACCGCTGGTCATCTGCTGAAAACAGATCATGTATACTAAAAGACACATGCAGATGGGTAGCAGAGATCCAGGCTGTGAATGTAAATAGTATTAGCTTGCCAATCTCATTTTGATTGCTCATATGAACAACTCTGCTGGTGATCTAAGGTCAATGACCTCTTGCAATGGGGCAATGATGAGCAAGTAGTGAGTTCACTGATCTTTTCTATACTAACAAGTGGTTCTGGAAAAATATTATATCTGTCCACTGCCATTCCCTTATCCTGCCTCTCAATTATGCATAAGTCCTCAGAGAATAGGTTAATTTCTTTTATCTGTCTTTTCAGACTACCCACAAAGATGGCAGGTAGCTCAAACTGTGACAGCTATTTTAACCTTCCTCTTTATCTCATGTTTCTACCAAATGATAAATAGGATTTTCAGACATGGTAAATTTGGGAATAGAATGTGATTTCCTCACAACAAAGAATTCTATATCCTACTGCCCACTTCCTGTTAGTAAGATCACTTCAAGTACAGTTGCAAACTACGACTTATTCCACATGTAAAGATTTCTAATTCCTATGAATGTTATGGTTTGTATTTAGCATTTGAGAACCTTTATTGGTCTGTGATTTAAGTTTGCAACATTATAGTTTGTGGAAAAAAAAAAGGATTATTTCTATATTGAAAAAAAAAAAGACAACATTATCCAGCATCTTATAGGAATAAAATACTAGTTGTGTAAAACATAATAATCACACTATTCTCTCACTATAATAAATTTATCTAATTACAAAATACTACTTTTTAATTTACGAAAACAAGTAGCTTCACATAAGATTGTAGAAAGTTCATGCAAAATAAGAGTAGCGAGGGATACAGTTACAAAAAGATGCTGCAACTTAATTTTGACCAGTTTATATTGTTTCTTTGTGACTGTGAATTTTTTTAATTTTATATATTTGTAATATAAAATAAGTTCTCATCTTTTAAAAGTTTATTTGTCCTACAGAAAGCCTACAGAAAATCGCCTACAGAAAATCAAAATCAAAAATATGTTTTAATGTTTACAAAGTATTGTGTCTTTTATTCACTAAAATGAAGGAACAAGAACAGGATACTTTTCTAAATCCTTTTGCCAGATTTAGTAAATAGCATTAAATGCAAAATACTTCTCCTTCCTCTTGTTATTATTATTACTAAACCATTTATGTGTGTAAGGGAGGATCATTTGTCCAAACTAGATAAACGGTCTGCATGCTTTTAATTTGAAGTAATTTTTTACTGCCATGGTTTCCGTATGCTTTCAAGAGCCAGCAGGTCTGGGAAGGTCCATCAATTACTAGGAGCAGAAAGTCATACCTGTTGAAATATTTATTGTTGTTGTTGTTGTTGTTGTTTTATTCTGCAAGTTTCTATTTCTGTATTTGGGGCGGGGTAGGTTAGCAAGCAAGTTCTATGTAAGTAGAAAATAAAGCTGCCAAATGTGTCCTTTCTCATATCATAAATTGTTCATTCTACAATCTCTGCAAGGAGCTAGCAGGTCAGAGGAGAACCATGAAATAATTTGATAAAGGAAAAATAAAAAATAATAATAACAATACCAATAAAATCCAGCAGCAACAACAACAAAACAGATATTAGATTACTCGGTATATAGTGACCACACTGATAACAATAACATATCCATTCCATTCAATATACAGCATGGAGTCACCTGAAATATTTTGGAATGAAGATGTAACTTAGAAGATACACTGATGAGTATCTTTATTTCTTGTTATCCTTTTGCACATATTTCTTTTTCTGTAGTGTGGCTGGCTAAATACATTGTCAACACAACTTCTCCTGAGAATCATCAGAGAAAAAACATAGGTAATTGTTATGACAACTACCTATTTCTGTAACAATGTATATATTATAAATATGAGTATATTTATAAATGTTCTCTTAATCTTTTTTTTTTTCCCATAGGAAAAGTTGGCATCTCAACTGTCTATCCAGTTCTGCAAAACTGATATTTTATGTGATGCGATAAGATCATGATTTTCCCAAAATAAATCTTGACATAAATTTACATTGGACCATGTTACTGGGATTTGCAATAAGTAAATGAGTAGAACAACAACAAATTATCTTTAAAGGTGTGTAGCATAATTTTATTTCCCTGAAATTAAGTACTTTTCTCTTTTGGCTTACATTTCACCTTCATGCAGCACTCGGCATTTGGTAGTTTTATGCACATCGGCAAATAGTAGTTTTAACACATACCTTCCTGCTTTCAGGAAGTATTTTGTTTGATTATGCCAAACTGAAACTTCTTTCAAACCAATGTCATTACACACAGTACAAAAGATATTGGTATGCTTTGGAGGGAAAAGCAATTTCTTAACTGATCAAGTTCAAGAATTGGTATGGAATGGTAAAAGGGAAAGTACAGAGGAAAAAAAAAGATTGTTGTCTTAGAAAAGAGACCAACATTTAAAAGCTCTTGACTATTTCTTGTTAATTCAATTTTAGTTCACTAAATTTTGTGTAAACTGTGTGGCTGATTTGCTTCTTATTTCCTTGTAATAGAAAGTAACTCTTTTCAAGTTAGGCAGACATAATCGATGTAAGACAATGGAAGAGGGGAGAATCAATGGGTTCAGTTAACAAACTATACAGTGTTATGAATGAATTTACCCCATTCAGGGAAAAAAAATAATGTTTATAACTGCTGTTGTAGATGAAAAGGAGAAAAAAGAGCAAGACGAGCTACTCATGACTAGCAAGATTGTTATGAATAGAGTGCAGACATTTATTTAGTTACCTAAATTCAGAAAGAAGTTGTGATCTCTCCTGTGGAGAGGAATGAGGGGAAAGTAAGGACAAAGACACCTCCAGGAGAGGGTAGATCCATGCTTACATTGTGGCAGGACTGTACTAATGTTTACAATGTAGATGGTCTGCAGTTTGCCTCTGTATCCTAGAATCTTAGAATCCTAGAATGTTTTGGACTGGAAGGGATCTTAAAGTTGGACCATGCAGTCCCAATCCCCCTGCCATGGGTGGGGACAACTTCCACCAGACGAGGCTGCTCAAAGCCCCATCCAACCTGACCTTGAACACTTCCAGGGATGGGGCATCCACAGCTTCTCTGGGCAACCTGAGGCCTCACTACCTTCACAGTAAAGAACTTATTCTAATATATCTAATGTAAATAGATATATTTAGTTTAGTTTAGCCTTCCAACCTCTTTTATTTTAAAGCCATTACTCCTTGTCCTATCACTACACTCCCTGACAAAGTGTCCTTCTTCTTCTTTCTTATAGGCTCCCTTTAGGGGGGAACTGGAACGCTGCAATGAGGTCTCCCTGGAACCTTCTCTTCTCCAGACTGAACAACCCCAACTTCCTCATCCTGTCTTCATAGGAGAAGTGCTCCAGCCCTTTGATCATCCTTGTGGCCCTGCTCTGAACTCACTCTGTCAGGTCCATATCCTATTCTTGTGCTGTGTGCCCCAGAGCTGAATGCAGTACTCCAGGTAGCATCTCAGGAGAGCAAAGTAGAGAGGGAGAATCACATCCCTCGACCTGCTGGCCATGCTTCTTTTGATGCAGCCCAGGATACAGTTGGCTTTCTAGGCTGAAAGCACACACTGCCAGCTCATGTTGAGCTTTTCATCAACCAACATCCCCAGGTCCTTCCCCTCAGAGCTGCTCTCAATAAATGGTATAGGAAATCAAAAATGGTATACTGCAGTTTTTTTCTCCACTGTCTTCATCCATGCAGTTTTCTGCAGTAGAGGAACCTGATATTCCACAATATCATTATTTGTTTAGTAGAAAGTATGTTAATATATGTTACTTCCTTTCTTAAGTGAAGATACATGTTGGGTGATTACTGTCATCAAATCGACACTTTTTTAATCACTAATTTGGTAAATTTTGTATTAGTGGGAGAAGAAGGGCTCAGTGATTTCCACATTGTTGTGGAGAAACTATTACCTGAACACAAGCAAGCCTCTTCAAGGATATGTCCAAGATGCAGGACTGTATGGGGATGCAGTCACAAACAGAATGCAGGGTGAAAATACAGAATTTATAAGTCAGAAATCTTTTTTTTCTCAGATGTGTGATAAGCTGAGTGCATAGATAGGAAGGTGATTGATATCTGACCTGCAAGACAACTGAATTCCTGGACATGCCTGGGCCCAAATGCCTGAATCTTCAAACTTTCTAACTTTCTGATTGCAGGCTAGAAAGAGCTCCAATTTATCTCAACTGTTTTTACTTGCTCTCCACAGACCAGCACAGGGAGGAATTGGAGGAATATGTAAACCCAAGCCTTTTCTTTGTGTGAGGAAGCAGTGTTGACTCCCACAGGTTAGATATAGTTATGGCACATTACTTTTCTTCCTGTGTTCAGTGCCAGTATCATTGCCTTGTATTTTTTTTTTTTCAGTATTTTGTGTATTTTGTGTTCCTTCTAATTTGCTATTCACTGTTTTATAAGTAGAAGTAAGAGGTTCTTTGTACAAAAATCCTACAAATTTCATTAGAAAATTGTAATATCCTTACAGTATTTTTAGATTCATCCTGTAGAGTTGTGAAGTTATTTTTATAAATTCTGTAAAAGTGCTATGATAATCAAAAAGACTTAACTCCATTTCACATACAATAGTTGTATGAAGTCATTTCAAAGGAGCTTACTCTACTGCAGTCTTTGTTACATCTTTGTACCTTCACTAATAAAGTTAAATTGTATTTATATCTGCACAAAGTGTTGAAATTGCTTATGGTAAGTTTGTGTATGCCCAGATATGTATTTTTGATGATTGAAGCAGTAGCATACTGCATTCTCTTTGTTAATCTTGGCTGGAACTGAGTTTTGTTAAAATGTGTATTATTCAAATGTGTTTCTTAAAGGAGGACATTAGGTGTTCTTGCTGTTTTGTTTTCTTCCAACTGCTGGAGGCATAACAATAAAAATGTAGAGTGTAAATGTTGCTGGTTAGTTTGGTTTGAGGCTATCACAAGTTAGCAGGGGAAGCTTGAAACCTATAAAAGACAAAGATTTTTTTCCCTGTGAAACTGAAAGCTGATCCAAGAGTTATATTGATATTGTCTTTTCATACCGAATAGATTTCTGTTTAAGGTTTTGCTGAACCATAGCACAGCTATGAACACATCTCTGTTTGTTTTATATTTCATGTACAATTTAAGCCTCAGATGGAAACATTTCTTCCCCCCAAAACACTGTATATTCAGTCTCTCAGTTCCTAGTGCAGTTCTTTCCACATGGCAGTTACAACTTTGTCTTTGCTACTGAGTCTTCTCCTTGAGTTTACATTTCATAACATTGTTTTCTCTATGCAAAAGACTCATTCCATGTATAATTTTAGTCTGAAATACTTTTCTATAAAATTAACATAATGTATCAGTATAACAGTTTGTCAGCTAGGAAATACTGTGTTTTGTCTGTAATATATCCAGGCTGACTCTAGAAAATATATAGGGAAACCACATTAGTCTACACATTGCATAAACAAACAAGTGGCAAAGTGTTGTATTTAATATGATTCTTTCAAATATTCTTATATCTTCTTAAATGTGAAAGCAATAACCATAAGCAATAGGAAGGGGCAGGGAAGCATAAACTGTTAAGATATGTCCAAAGTGGGAAGTCACACAACGACCCTTTCATAAAGGAAAGAAAACAAAGTTTCTGTACTTGTAAGGTTCTTCAGGCATCTTGTAAGACAATCTCTAGCCAAAGTTTCTGGGCTGAGGGAAGTAACACAGGAAAATACAGCCTCACATGTATTTTAATTTAACACAACCACATGCCTGTATTCATCAGATTTATATTCATATATGGTGATTGTATGATGCTATTTATTCTGAAGCTATGGCATAGAAAATATTGAGTTTTCCAAGGCAGCCCAATATGTATTGAAGCACATACTGGTTTGACCCCATTAGTCTTGACTGTAATTATCACTCTAACATTACTCCAAGTCAAGAAGTTGATGTATATGGAGGTGGTAAAGAACACAGCAGTTAAGGAGGAGGATAGATGAGTATTAAAAATAAAATAGAACAAAATAAAACAAAATGAAATTCATACCGAAAGTGCAAGAAGTGTACTTGAAATAAAAACTTACACCACCTCCGTCAATGCTAAAATCTTCCCTAAAATATGTTGAGTGCTAGTGACAGGTAGGATATTACACAGTACCCTAATTATATTATTTCAGATCACCTTGTGAGATATACAGCATCTGGGATACAGCACCGACAGCAATATTCTCTTTCAATCATCCAATATTCTCCTTCATTAGCATTTTAACTAATTAAAAACTCTAAAGACATCTTAATAACTGCAGTTGTTCTTCAGTGTGGATTGCAGTAGCAGTATCTGCATCGGCTTAATTTTCTGTTCATGTGTGTTTAATCAAAAGTTCTACGTATGTGTTAAATGGCAATGTATTTACCTGACGCGAATTTGTGACATCCGCACAAACTTCTTAATTAAACAACCTAACTCTGTGTGTGATGGTAACCTAAGTGACTGTATATTAAACAAGGCAAATGACATTTACTTTTCTTATCTTCTGTTTTCCAGCATCTGGTTCTTGTGTTCGGCTGTCTATTGTTACAAATTCTCTAGAGAATCATTTTGTGAAAAATACTGCCAACACCAGCTGCAGGTGCCGATTTTAGCTTAGTGAGTAGGGGTAAATCTGGTTTTCATTTAGGAAGGGTTGAGTAGAATTCTTAGTAGCCTTTTGGTGCTGCTGATACAAATGAAATATGGGGAAATTCATTCCCTCCACCCCCACCTCCTCCCCACACCTCGGGGTTGGTGTACTGGAAATCAGAACCGCTTTCTCAAGTGTCTCCTTCCCCTGCATAAGTCCTACATCTCCTGTACCCTACATGGTAAGCTGTTAAGTTGCAGGCAAATCTGAAAAAGTGGACATATTCTTATTTCTGTATAATGAAATGGATTTCAGAGCATGTAGAATTTGCATTTTTGTTCAATTCTCCAAATCAACAGATGACCTGTAAGTTTTCAGCCTGATTAATTATTATTATTTTTTTTTTAACGGTTTGCCACATATTGTCATTTGGCTGTTCCAAAAGATGAGATACAGGTTTACAGTAAATTACTACAGTCATCAATTATGTCCACAGATCAGAAATTATCACATCACAACTCAACATCAAGTGCTGTCACTTTAATCAATCCCTGGAGCTGTTGGTAAATCCATCATTATTTTAAAGACTTCACAATAAGACAGGATATTTTTCTCATAGATTTTTTTTTTGAACCAGAAACTTCTGGGTGAAATGTTTCAGTATGTGTGGTGTCTTGCAGTCCCAAAGGCAAAAAAAATGCATGCTACCTCCAAAAGATGGGCACAGAGGCACAGAGAAATAAAAGCTCTAGCACTGAAAGCAGTATGAATTTGTCATATGGATGAATTGACCTTTGCCCTTCTTTACCGAAAAGCTTCAAATTGCAATAAAAAAATGCATTTTTCCTAAGCTCCTGCTCTGCAATCCTTTGTTAATGTTCAATTGTAGACAAAGTTAACCAAACAACAGGCTGAAATTAATTTAAGGTACTACATTGTTTCTCTATCCTGCAGGCTGTGTTGGAAATGCAAATTGTCACACTCACCAAAGGGTACTCAGTGAAAGTATATTGTACAATTACCATTCATCTTTTGCATTTCTCAGTCTGAATGTAGTTCCCGTAGCCCATCCCTGCTCCAAGACGCACATGTGTTTGCCAAGCTATAGGTAAAATCTGAGGTACAAATTCTCAAAGGTGGGTATGTCAGGGAGTAATATCTGAAATCAGCAGGGGACATAATAAGCACCAAGCCTTGACTCTGTTGTGAGATGTAGCTTCCCAAGTGAAGCTACTGTTTCAGGAAGAGTATCCTGAAGAAAACAGTAGTTAGGAAAGAAAAATTAGTAGTTAGAAGAGAATATAGGGTCAGGTTTTTTGCTATTCCTTAGTTGTAACTGACTTAGTATTTACTGCAATTTGCATTACTTGCTTTTACAGTTCATTTTAATCTTGTTCCGAAATACCATCTTTGGAAGGTCATTCCTATAACAATGGGAAGGACAGGGTGGTGGCTGAAGTAGTTACCAAAACAACTTCATTATTTTCCTAGCATGAGCGAGCCTGGTAAGCACCATGCCTTTTAAAGAAGGCCTGAGACAGGCTTTCAGGTTCAGCCTAAACCACAGGCTGATTGTACCTGTCTGATTAAGCATGAAGACTGTGGCCTAGCGGAAAGCCAGAGTAAGGCTGCCTGGGGCTTCTAATGAAAATGCTACAAAAGACAAGCAGGGCATAGAGCAGCCAAAGCATAAGGCTGAATCCAAGCATAAAGCCCTCCAGACCAACAGTGCCACTTCACAAAGGGTATGTTTAATTTAATAGCTGAATCTGCAACGTGGAACAGATGAGATAAGATAAATATGGAGACATTAGACAATGCAGCAGCTGTTGGGCTTTTGGGGTGTTTTTATTTTTTAATTTATTTTGGTTTTGGTTTGGTTTGGTTTGGTTTGGTTTTCTTTATTTTTTTAGAGTCTCAGAGCAAATATTAATGAAAAGGAAACCCATCAGGGTGTGCACAAAACATGAGATTAATGTCAGTTTAACAGCATGGCTAATCAAAGTGTTTACATCTGGTTAAAGCAGATAAAAATCTTAAAGTAACAATGCAAATTTCATGTTAACTTTATGGAAAAAAAAGAAAAAGGATTTTGAGGGGAAGTGGAGACTTCAATACTGACTGTATCCTTTGCTGAAATGTATTTTTGTTTTGGTAGTTACTCAGTACTTTGGAGAAGCACAGAGCACACGAAGTAAAACTGCTAGTTTTGCTAATTATCCTGACCTTATCTGAAGTAAAATGTTGATCATTGTCTTGTTGACCATGTCTCATGTTGGAGACAGGCTTTAAGACAGAACTTGAGATGCTGCTAGTATTCAGAAGGAGGGATCAGGGGTGCTTTTTTATTTTTTATTTTTTTTGACACTGGGTATGTGCAGTTATTTCTTCCTTGATTTTCTCTTCAAATAAGTAAGCCCTGCCAATGTGCTGATTTTCTTCCTGTGCAATGACTTTTCAGTTCTTTCTTTAACAGTTCCCATTGACTGGTTCTGTGACCTCAAATAACTGTTTCAACTCTGATGCAGTTTATTCCTCAGATAAATGTATATGATATAATTTTCTAGTTCACCATAGGTGTGTTTAATAAACATAAAATACTTTGAGATATTTTGTTGAAAGGTACTTACACAAATGTAAAATATTAACAATAATCGTTAATAATAATCATAATATATTTTTCTCTTTTATCCTTGTCTAAAACATCTAAATCAATACTTTCTTTTTCTTGAAAACATATACATATATATATAAATATTCTCAAAAAATAAAAAAATAAAACCAAACCATAAAATTACTTTAGAGTGTGGGGTTTTGTTTTGTTTTTCACATCAAAGTTAAACCAGATTTAGCCACCTCTACAAGGAAAGTTAGGCACAGTAGCTCTAATAGAATGAAAACAGAGCAGGTCATTCTTGTTCCTTTCCATTACCAGTATTTATGAAGGGCTTAAGAATTTCTTCTGGAATAGATTCAGACTTTGCCTTTCACTTCATGCCTTTTTGCATGTGATTCTAAATCTTCCATATGAAATGGGAATCAGGCTGTGACCTCTTCTATTTCACAATTACTAGCCTGTACAGGGACAAATATATTTTCATGTTCTGTGAAACTTAGAGTGACAGCGAAAAAAATTTAGTGATTTATTCTTTCTTACATCCCCACTTCCATTTACTTCAGTGACTGTATATAAACACTAGTTTGTGTGACAAACGCCTTTTTGTATGAATGTTATTGTCCACACACAAAAAAAAAGGCAAACAAACAAAACAACATACATACAACAACAACAACCAAACAGAAAAGAGAATTTAAGCTGAGTTAACTGACCACAGATTGATGGAGAGAACAGACATTACCTTAGTGTGCTTATGTTGTTTTGGTGATACATAAAGGATTTGACAACAGTTATGCATTTCTGCAACTGACAAGAAATCACAGATTCCTCTTCTGATTGATACCCAGCATAGTGTTAAATTGACTGATTACTTTAGCTACATTAACGTATTTTTCAGTTTCTAGAAGGCTGAAATGTGTGATGATTCCTGCAATGGACAGGAATTGATGTATCAGATGCACACAAGAAGGAAAGCCTTGCTGTTCTGACAGTTGCTTGTTGACAGCTCCTCTGTTTGTCTTCGAGGTGACTATCCATAGACCTTTTTCCGACAGACAAGATGTTGCACAATACCACCATCTGATGCAGTCAAATTGCCCTTTCTGAGTAGTCACATACTGATTTGCTCTGGTGGGTTTTACACTCTTTTTATAACTAGACTGGCAGATAGCAGTAAACCACAACTTAGACAAAACACTTCCCCTTTTCAGAATCAGTCTTGTAATGTTATCCATACAATAAATAAAGAGAATCATGAAAAGTGTCTTGTGGAATACATTTTCCTCGCCCTCCCAACTTTTTTTTTTTCTTTTTTTTTTTTTTTCCCACGGTTAATGATTGCCTGATAACAGGTAATGACAGGTCTGCAGATTACTGCTAGTCTAAACTTCTTTTCCCACTCGCTTAAAGCTGCAAAGCTAGGAAATGCCAGCCTGTGAAGGTGTAATAAGATGCTAAGGCTATTCTACGAATAACAGTTACCTATTTTGGCAGGTCCATGAGCCAGCTGGAGCTTTGAAACAGACCTGTGTAGCAGGTCTTTTAACATAAGAATCTTGCCAAGACCAAGAGGCTTTTAAGTTTAGAAAAGCCAGTTTTAGGAAAATGATAAAATCACAACTGAAAGTTACTACTGGAGATGGAAGAGAACTCAATTCTCCATGTCCACAAATCTTTTAATCTTTTTTTTTTTTTTTTTTTAAATCTTTTAACTTCCAGCCTTGGTTTTTGTTAGCTTCACAACACCCTCAACCCAGCAAAGTCTATAGAGGGGGGAGAATCTACACTGTGGGCACCAGATCTCCTGTTTCTGTTGTCCTGGCCCACCTCGCAAGTGCTCTGAGTGCACCAGGAGGATGGATGTTGTGGTTTAACAAAGAGCACTGTACAATGAGACTCCACAGAGTAGTCTTTGTTGCTATACTGGGCACCAGGTGAGTGCAATTTTTAAGGGAGAAATTTTACACATCAGAAGCAGCATAGAGGGAGGAAGAAAGGGAAAAGAGGAATTATTATTGTTTTGCCTTTATTGTACCATCTTGTTTTGGCTTTGGCTTTAAAAGTAACTGGGTAGTTTGTTGGATAATTGTGTTTATGCTAGGGGTGAAGCGTTAATTAGCCTTGTTAAATTTGAGGGAAAAGGAGAAGAGGGGAGAGGAGAGAAGAGGAGTGGAGGAAAACAGGGATTTCCTCATTTTTTTATGTCATTGAGCTTTTTTTTTTTTTTTTTTTTTTTTTTTAACGAGACTTTTAGCTGGTTTAGCATTTAAGCTTGGAAAACACACCGAGCCCTTGAAAACAGAACAGATAGGGACCTAAAGAGGTAATCCATAGCATCTTCCTGCCTCCAGGCAGGATCAGTGTGGAGTTTCTGGCATGAGTTTATTAATCTGTTCTGAAAACCTCCAGTATAGAGATACTTCCATCCCGTTGGCTGATATTTCCCCAATGTTTCACTATATTTACTGTACTTACCATCAAAAAAACTTTCCTGATGTTGAATATAGTACCTTCATAACATGAACCCATTTTCTTTCCTTGAACACAACAAGAACAAGAAAATTTTTTTCAGCAGTCCTTTATGCGTTTGAAAAAATGGAGGTGAGATTTCATGAAAGTTGCTCTATCTGTGCAAACAATGCAAGCTCACTATTATTATTCATGTGTTTGAAGACTTTGATCATTCCATTTGGTTTCAGAAATGAATCTTTATTTTGTGGAATATAATGTCCAAATTTGATTGAAAAATTCTAGTTTAGGCCTCTCATTGTAATGTAACGTTGCTGATATTTCTTTCTAAGAGATTAGATCTCTTCAAGTGTTTTTGAAACTTCAATTAAAAATGTATTTAGGTTGTCAGAAATGATCAGCTATCATTTATCCAGAATAAAACAGTCTTATTGTTTTTCGAAAATGTGTAATCTGTCTTTTACCACTTTCTTCCCTGCCATTCCAGCCTTCTTTTTAAAAGCAGCCATGAGATTTATTGAAAATTTAAGTACTTTTTGACAAAAATAATTTTTCCTCATACCAGTTTTATGTTGGAAGCCTCTGGAAATTTTGATATTTTTAAATGAGGAAAGCTATGACTTTTCATTTGTATTTGTAGTTTAGTTGTGTATGTATCTGGAGACAGGGATTTCTTGCATGTTTGTGTTTTTTTTGTTTGCTTGTTTGTTTGTTTGTTTTGACTTTTTCTTTCTTGGTTTTCCTATTTCTGTTTTACCCTTATTTTGGGGATTCAGCTGACTAGAGATATGGCTGCTTGTATCTAGATCGAATGTTTGTTGAAAAAAGAGGAGATAAGATAATACCAATGTCATTTTTTTTTACTTTTTTTTTTTTTAATTGCTCAGACTTTTTTTTTTTCCTGCGCCTACCACTTTTTTCCTTCCTGTTTTGTTACATTGCTATTTCTTCAGTATTCATTCGAAGATCAGGAGAAAACTGGGATCTGAGAGAGGAAAGTGAATTCAAGAGGAAAAGATTCCACTAAATCTGCTTCTTTTATTTAATATTAAAATATGTATATATTTTTTACTTTAAAAGCAGAGATTTTAATTATTTATTAAATGTCTCTAATTAAATGTTCTTCAAATATCTATTTTAAATGATGACTTTGTGACTGACCACATCTATTGCAAAGAAGCTGAATTTTGTTAACAAAAAGGGAACTGTAGGGTGACATTTGTTTTAGATGAACAGATATCAACAGCTGAATGGATCAGCTGGTGGTATAAATGTTTCTCTCTGAGTTCATTAAAAGAGTGTGAATGTTTCCCTGAGTTAGCCAGACCAGCATGAGGGTGTGAATATGTAGCTCAGGCCAACACAGAGTATAAAAACTAAATAACCGGCAAGAGTTTTGAAGAGAGCAATGGGCTTGTTCTGGCTTCATCGTACCTATTCCTTTCTGGAGACTGGGCATGCCAGTATTATGATGGTAAACATTACTAGAGACTACTAATGGGAATCACATTTGTACTGTGACCCAACTGTATATTGCAACCACTATATTGTGCTTGTATGCTGATTTCAGTACACTTCTGTATCACTCCTGTAAAAAAAATACTGTGTATCATCAAATACTTTCCAATAAATCTGATTTTGATCTTTAACATTGCACCTTCTGCCTGGAATATCTGAAAGAACCTGAAAGAGCCAGACAGTATTGGACACTTACAGGGTTATAGCACATGCTAGATCAAGCATTTTAAGAATGTTCATGATGAAGTCTTCTCTCATTTGAATTATACTTCCGAAAGTTTATATGTCACCAATATGTGATTATTTATGATTCTGTTGTTTTCTTTGAAACTTATCATACTGCTAAATCAAAGGATGGGAAAGAAACATGTAGGTTTTAGCATCATTTAGGTGCTGTACTGAATACAACATATTCTCAAAGACTTAGGATCCATCTATAATGAGCTGGAGGACACACTTGAAACACTGCGAGGATAGTTCACCTATATGTTTTCTCATCTAACAATAGGTGATTTATCAAAGTGATTCTGTTGAAAGAAAATAACAAATACTGTGAAGGAATTTTTATGGATTTATTGCATAAGTTGATTAAAGGCACAAATGAAATTGCAAGTTCTCTCATGCTCTAAAGGCAGCATTAATGTAAAATTCAATATTTAGAGAAAACAATATTTATATATTAAATCAAAAATATTTTTGAGGAAGATGAGAACATTATACTTCATGATGAGGAAATTATGATTACTGTGGAGTTTGGTGCTGTAGTGCTGTTAAGAGCCAGCTCAGTAGCTGGCTTCAGGCTTGTGACCCCTTCAGGCGCAAGCTCCTCCCTCCCAAACTTCCCAGGGCAGAGGTTGAGCATGGCCTTGGCAACATGGTTGAGAGGACATGGATGAACTGGGGTAAGACTGATAGAGACTTCACTAATCCCATTTTCTGTCTATCCAATTCCATGAAATAAGAAAAACAAACAAGAAAAACAAAACAAACAAAACTAAATAAAACCACAACTAACTAACCAACCAGCCACCACCACGACCAACAAAAAATCAACAAAAAAACACAACAGTATAATGGGTCAATTGAGCAAAATTTTAAATTCTGGTAAGTGTGGTAACTCAGCAAGATGTCCTATATTGTTACACGAAGTTCTTTCAGTCTTGTCTCTCACTTTTCCTGTAAGGCAGGCAACCCCACTTGTCGATGTCTGAAAACTTGTACGTGAAGTTTACATGAAATAATTGGTTACATTTGAATATATGTTGCAACCTGCCCACCAAAAAAACACCTTCTTTATATTTTTCTTTATACTTTTTTATAAGATGTGGGCAGATGTCGTGAATCAAGCTCACTGGTTAACTGAAGGTAGAACTGAGATTTTTCATCAGTTTGTATCCAGTTTAAATGGTGCCCATGACATGCAAACTCTAGTTCATTTATTTTTACAAAATTATTAAATAGGAGATTATTCATGGACCAGTTAATTTTGAGCACTGCGAGTTCTTTTGGATTTGTATTTCCTCCCCTAGTATGAAAAATTCTGTTTCTTCTGGGTGATATACAATAATTTTATTTGTTATTGTTTGTTTGTTTTCAGGTACTGGGATATGATAGATATTTGAGTTGTTTTATATTGTACAGTTCATTGTTTATCTACCAGACATTGCATGAAACTTCACATATTATTTGCCTATCAACTGTCTTTGATTAGCAAAATGCATTTTTTGATACAGGAAAATACTAGTTTTTATATAAAAAGATACTGGAGTGACTTAATAAAAGGAAGAAAAATCTCACCTCTTGAAATCATTTGCATATACTATTGTTCTAAAGAACTGTATTTTTCAAAACGGTTGATGATTTTGGTTAGGCCTATTTCTTCCTAGGGACTGCAGTAAAGAGGTGGGATATCTGGCATTTTGCACAACTGATGCACATTCAGTGGGTATCAGGTAAGCTAATTAGAAATAGAGGCTAATAAATTCAGTGCCAGCTTTGGAAAATAAAACTAATTATCCCTGAAGGGCTATCTGTTTTGAGCCTCCTGTGCATTTTATTAGCTTTTTCTTTAATTAATGAACATGATCCTCATCAACACTAATATTTCTAAATTGAGAGTCCTTTTCTTTTCTAAGTTTTCTTCTTGATATGTTTGTTTAAGAAGTGAGCAAATTTTGATAGCCTTTTCTCCTACAGAAAGCCAGTGTTTGACATTCCATTCCTTGGGTTCCGAGTCTGGCTTCAGCTTGTGCTTTCTTGCTTCTTTAAAGTTAGTAGCAGCTGAAAAATTGGATCTATGACCTCCGTAGTGAAATCAAAGAATATCACATTAGTCTTTTTTTTTTTTTTCCCACAACCCCTTTAAGCTTCATAAAATGTCACCTATTCCTTTTCTACTTAAAAATAAACTTTTCTCAGACATTTAAATCTGAATGTTATATTGTAACCCACTTTTTTTTTCCCCTTTTTGTGAATTCTCAGTAGGCAGAATGGGTTTTATAGTTCATCTTACTACATCCTGTGAAAATTCCACATATTGATGATTCCACTAAGATATTTAACCTTCACATTCAGCAACAGACACCTTGAAATAACATGATAATTTTTGTGTTTTAATAAAAAAAAAATTTCTTGGACAAATTTTTAATCAATACTGTGATACTGCTTAACCCTACCTCTCTCTGTTAATTTTAAACAGGGAGAAATTGATAGCTTTTGTATTGTCACAGATATGAGTAACAGGACCTACAAAATTTAAGGGACTCTTAAGTACTTATTTTTTATGCTGGGAAGCAGTCTTCATGACGGATGTAAACTCTGAGTTGGGAGAAGGAAACAAAGATGTGTGATAGATATACTGCAGGTTCTCTGGATTTAACTTACCTCCCACGACACTCACAAGATAATTGTTCTGCATATATATGTGGTAAAACCACCACAGCCTTGTCTCTGAAATGTGTTTAATGATTTAGGTTTGTTCTTTGAGAAATTTCTTTACTGCAATTGTTCTGGCTATCCAGCCTTGTGACAGCTGTTGAATGCTAACTTCCTTTGTTCGCCAAGCAATATCTTCTATTTCTGCTAAGTGCATTGGATGCACTTATTGGTCTCCATTTTATGCCACCTATACCCATTACCACTGCCTTTGTCCAAAAGCTGTCTAGCAATAATTGGGAACATAAGCACTCTTCTATCTTTTCAGAGTTCAATAACACCATGTTACCCACTTTAACAGCCTGGGAGCCATGCTCCAGCTTTGCATGGAGCTGGGTTTGTCATCTATCTTCTTAGTACACCCAACTACACCCAAATTCCATTCAAGCTAATTACAAACTCTAACTGTTTAGTCTACCCTACAGGACAGTGAAAAAAAATAAAGTAAAAATAAAAAGTGATGAGGTGATGGAGCCTTAGATATAAGGAAAGATTGTCCTGGGCCTACTTCTCTGGTGAGAGATGGCCTCTGGTGAGGCCATTGGCTGCAGACAATCTAATTTTAAAAAGCAGTACTTAAGACAATAGCCCCTCAGATTTACAGGAGGGACTCCCTCCCTCCAGCAACCTCTGAAAGCAAGTCAGGGCTGACCCCAAGGCAGAAGTCCCCACATAGAGACCAGAACACAATTAGGATATGGACAGTGCAGTGGCTGGAGAGAGTGTGCATTTCCCTTGGGTCTCTGGTACTGGTCTAAACTGGGCTGAGGGGCTGAGCATTGGGAGTGAGAGATATACAGACATCACAGAATAGCTCTCCATTACATGTACCCATGATGCTTTGTAAATAAATTGTATAATAACATGTTGTACTGAGGGATGCACTATCCCACCCCACTGCCAATAACAGAACACACAAGAGAATAAAACAAAGTAACCTCACTAACAAAACACAAAATACTTAATTGAGTAAAATTATTTGAAAATCAAACTCTGGAAGGAAAACTAATTCATTATTTCAATAGCTACGATCCCTTCAAAGTTTATTTCCTGATAAATTTTCTTAATTCACTTAATTTTTATTTCTAGTATAGCATTTATTATTCTACCCCAGTAATCTACCTGTCTGTGCATATCTGTGTTAAAGAGGGACTGGATAAGAACTCTTTCTACTAGGTAGTCCCCAAGGTTGGGAATAAAAATGATTTTTCTTAGCACTTTTTTTTTTTTTGCTAATTTCCGTCACTTTGAGCAGAATACTAAACTCGAGATTTAAGTCTTTCTCAAAGGCAATATTCTTCAAAAAACTTTTGCTTTTTATTAAAATAATAGTTTCTTGTTTTAGCAGCTGTCTTTTGGAGCTGCTCTGTAACCACGTATACTATGGATAATATGAACTAACCGAATTGGAATTACTGTTCTTTTATGCCACTGAGGACAGAGTCACATTCATTTTGTCATGTCATGAACCGTAATAAAGTTAATACGACCATATGGAGTGCTTCACTTCAGTCCAATGCCATATTTTTGGAACACAGAGTAATATTTGTGGTGATTTCTATCTGTTTAGACAATCACTAATACTGCCGCCTCACTCAGCATCTCTGTACAAGATTTGGCAGAGAAATGTGGAAAAAAAATAATGTTTTCATTCTCTGAATCGTAAGAAATGTATCATCTCAGATCCAACTGCCATATGGGTATTTGTTTTCCTTCTTGGACTCAGCTCTATACTAATAAGGTCCAACGGTTTTTAGTTGTTTAAGAATAAATGCAGAGTAAACTTTCACCTGCTACAAAATACCATTTAGACGTTCTCAGTGATTAATTTACCTTGTGTGAAACAGAGATGCTGATAAGCATCTTGATGTAAGGTTAATTTATTTGAGATTTAGGATGGCATGATGAATCCAACCATCTGTAATAATGTGATTGAAACTGCAATCAACTCTTATGTTTGTTACTTACTTACCTTTTATGACAAGCTTTCTATTTTAACAAAAAATATTTCTATGACTCTAGGTAGAACTTCTGTGGAGGTCTGTATTATGTACCTTGTTGTATGTTTTCTTTGCAAATTTACTTAGTATTGAAAGGTACTTCCAACCAAATTTTGTTTAGAAATTTCTGTATGCAATTAGTTTACTCTTTATTGAAGATCCCTTCACTAACCACAAACCGTCCTATTTTATACACAAATAAATAATCTAGCAATAGGATTATTTGATCTCATCTTATTTCTGCCACTACAAGTAGAAATTAATTTAACTGAAAACAGAATTTTATGAGTGTAGTGTTGTTATAAATGAGGTCAGAATCAAGTTCATAGTTATCATAGTTATAGTTGCCTTATCTGGCATTTCTTATTAATAAAGCATGCTTTCCAGTTGAACATGCCTTCCATGACCAGAGAGATTAACAAAAGTTCAAAAACATTTTGCAGTCTTTTAATTAAAAATGCCTCAATCCATTTGGTAGTTAGGCACTAGAAAATGTGACAGCTAATGTGACAGATAATACTTGTTACTGACAATGCTGTGGATGAATGACAGAAGTTGGAATGAACATTTATTAACAACATTTTAAAATAAACATTTCCTATTTTGCAAGTCATTCTGGATGGTGGTGTATGTATTCTAGGTTTCTACCAGGATTGTACAGTTATACCACAATGCAAAGCAGCTCTGTGTATGTTGAAGCACAACAGAGGGTGGGAAACGTGGAAACCCTTGAACTGTGTGTTATCAACAAAAGTAGGACTGTGGAGATGGTGAAATTCAGAAGTGTTTTTGTTGGCAATAGCTGATGTAGGCAGGTCATGAAGAATGGAAAGTCTTTCAACGTGTTAAGCAAAGATCCCAGTTAGTATATTGGAGAAATGATGAAAAACATGGTGGTTTTTTGTTTGTTTGTTTGTTTTTGTTTTTTTCTTCTTCTATTCATGCTTAGAATTGTGCACAGGCAGCAATTTTATTGTTCAGAAATAGAATTTTGTATTTCGTTTGAGGAAACATACATCCCAGTATACTGGCAAATGCCACAAGGTAGATGAATGAAGGCATAACTTCTCTATTCCCTTATCTAATATTTATGCTTAACAGTTGAAAACAAAATGATTCAGTGTTAAAACTAGCATGGGCATATGTAATAAGAAATTCTAACATTTTAGTCTGAATAGTTTCTTTTTTTATTCACTAAACTACTTCATTGCTCCCACAACTTTGAAAAATTAAAGAAGCTTCAGGTGTTCCATGACGTGTTTTCTTTGACTTAAATGAGAAACTGGGACCATTACAACACAGAAGGCAAAACTACCGTGGACAGGGAGGGAAAATACCAAGGTTGTCAGATGCATCACCTCTGAAGAATCCTTTAAATACAAGACTTACCTTGCCCACATATTGAGTATCAGGACCTGTGTATTCCTCCAGCAAGAAGAATTGATTCCACATCCAACCACGCTTGGTGCGGTGCAGTGTTTCTCCATCATTCCCTGACAATCCTGTTATCCTTTCACTTTGTGAGTTCTTGTTAGTCCTTTTTTGTGATGGCATCATATGAACAGCATGAAGCATACAGCTCCAAAGCAAAACTGTCAAGAAGGAGTAAGTCCTCATCATTTACAGAGATGCTGTTAGACTCCACTTCTCTAATAATTCAGCAGAACAAAATTTTCAAAAATTCTATTCCTCGTGTAAATAGGACCTACAGGATGGAAAAAATATATATATATTTGAGTAAATTGTAGTAATCTTATTACCCTAAGGCTGTAGCCTTAAGGAAACAAATAAATTGACAGCCTAATGATCATGACAATGATCCATATAAATTTCATAAAACCATATGAATGAAGACCAGTTCTAGGTTCGAACATTTCTTGAGACAATTATATGCAAGAATTAATTACACATTTTAAAGCCGAGTCCTTTAATGTCTCCTTTATCTTTTATTATTATTATTATTATTATTTCACACTCTCACACTGTATATGGACATTAATTTAAAACATAAGTTGAAAAAAATATTTCTTGATCAGAAACCTTTAGCTATCAGCTACATCCTGAGATAATGAAACAGTCAGAAATCTTCCAACCTAATCTCTGCCAGCTCAGTCTGATGCCATCCTCTCTTGCTATCTGTTCAGAAGTTTCTGCAAATATGTATTTTATGTTATTTCATGATTAATAAGAAATATGAATGCATATCATTTTCTGCACAAAGGAGTTCATGATAGAAAATGAAATTTAAAGCATTATTGATGCCTTCAACAGATACATTGTACAAGAAAAAAAAAAAGTACTATTTAGATAATTTTCTTTTCGTAGGAATACTGCTGGGGTTTACCAAATTCTGCTCTGGGGACACAATAGTGCATTTGAAGTGTATTTCATTTTTTCCTCTCTGGAATGAATGAGAAATTTCATGACATGCATTATTATTATTATTATTATTTCTGAAACTGACACTGATTTTTTTTCCTGTAGAAGTTGTAAATAATAACATTTAAACCAAAAGAAAGTGTGTTTTCTTATTTGTTTGTTTGGTTTGTTTTTTGGAAAACCCATACTCTTGATTTGGCAGTTCAAGTGAGATGCCTGATGTCTCAGTCTCTTCCATAACCTAGGTAACGTGTCAAGCCTGCTTTTGTTTTAGGATATTAGCTGAGCTGCTGTGTATTACAAAAAACCTAGGAAAACAGTTCAGCAGCAAAAGTATGGCTTACTTTTGAGTAAACAGAAACTTACTTTTGAGTGAACAGAAAAAGGAGAACCAAAGAAAACATAGGTCTGCTACTAGACGGGGAGGGTCTCCTCACAGACAATGGCATAGGCAAAGCAGAGACGTTTAATGCCTTCTTCGTCTCTGTCTTCAACACTGATGATGGGCTTCGGGACCCAGGGTGCCCTGAGCTGGAGGACCATGACCGTGGGAAGGACAAACTCCCTACCGACCCTGAACGTGTGCGGGATTTGCTGCTCCACCTGGATCCATACAAGTCCATGGGTCCAGATGGAATTCATCCCAGGGTGCTTAAAGAGCTGGCTGATGTCATCGTGGGACCTCTCTCAATTATTTTTCAACGATCTTGGGAATCTGGAGAGGTCCCATTGGACTGGAAGCTGGCAAATGTTGTGCCAATTTTCAAGACAGGTAAGAAAGAAGACCCTAGCAATTACAGGCCTGTCTGTCTCACGTCACTGCCTGGTAAAATTATGGAGAGGATGATCCTTGAAGTTATTGAAGCGCACCTGGGGGACAACGCAGTCATTGGTCCCAGCCAACATGGGTTCATGAGGGGTAGGTCCTGTTTGACTAACTTGATTTCTTTTTATGATAAGATCACCCATCTAGTCGATCAAGGGAAACCAGCTGATGTGATCTTTTTGGACTTCAGCAAAGCTTTTGACACGGTTACCCATAGGATCCTACTGGACAAAAAGTCCAGCATACAGATAAACAAAAACATCATACAATGGGTGAGCAATTGGCTGACGGGCAGGGCTCAAAGGGTTGTGGTAAATGGGGACACATCTGGCTGGTGGATGGTCACTAGTGGGGTCCCTCAAGGCTCCATTTTAGGGCCAGTCCTCTTCAATGTTTTTATAAATGATTTGGATGTAGGACTAGAAGGTGTTTTGAGCAAATTTGTCGACGACACCAAACTTGGAGGAGTTGTGGACTCGGATGAGGGTGGAAAGGCCTTGCAGAGAGATCTGGACAGATTGGAGAGCTGGGCGATCACCAACCACATGAAGTTTAACAAGAGCAAGTGCCAGGTCCTGCACCTGGGACGGGGCAACCCTGGCTATACGTACAGACTGGGCGACGAGACACTGGAGAGCAGCCCCCCAGAGAGGGATCTGGGGGTTGTGGTTGACAGCAAGTTGAATATGAGCCAGCAGTGTGCCCTGGCAGCCAGGAGGGCCAACCGTATCCTGGGGTGCATCAAGCACGGCATTTCTAGTCGGTCGAGGAAAGTGATTGTCCCACTCTACTCTGCGCTGGTGTGGCCTCACCTCGAGTACTGTGTGCAGTTCTGGGCACCACAGTACAAAAAGGACGTAAAACTGTTGGAGAGTGTCCAGAGGAGGGTGACAAAGATGGTGAAGGGCCTAGAGGGGAAGACATATGAGGAGCGGCTGAGGTCAGTTGGCCTGTTCAGCCTGGAGAAGAGGAGGCTGAGGGGGGACCTCATTGCAGTCTACAACTTCCTTGTGAGGGGGAGTGGAGAAGCAGGTGACCTATTCTCCGTTATCACCAGTGACAGGACCCATGGGAACGGTGTTAAGCTGAGGCAGGGGAAGTTTAGGCTGGACATCAGGAAGCAGTTCTTCACTGAGAGGGTAGTTGCACCCTGGAACAGGCTCCCCAGGGAAGTGGTCACTGCACCAAGCCTGTCTGAATATAAGAAGAGATTGGACTGTGCACTTAGTCACATGGTCTAACCTTTTGGGTGCCGGGAGTTGGACTTGATGATCCTTATGGGTCCCCTCCAACTCGGCATATTCTATGATTCTGTGATTCTACTTTGGGAATCTGGTCCATGAAAAGTGATAGTAACAAGGGAGCATAACACCAAGAAATTTTAGCATATTGAATATATGAAATTAAAAAAACAAAAGAAACAAACAAACAAAAAAAACATACATGCCTATCCTGCTTTCTCCCAAAACCCAACCTTACCAGAAGCTACTTTTACTTTGTGTCTGTGTGTGTGTTTCTATATAAAAAGGTGGAAATTTATGGAAATAAGATGCTATTGGTGAAAATCATTTTTCAGTTGAGAAAGTAAAGTGTTTAATGGAAAACATTTAGTGAATTGTACTCTAAATACCTTAATGATTACATAGATTGAATTGGGCCCTTGTGTGGAGTTCTCCTTAAAATTACGATAATCTGTATGGTCTCAGGATCTTAAACTAGCAGTCCTAAAGAAGGATCAAAGTCTTAGCATTTTAGCAACTTCAAATGGAGTTTCATCTAAGCAAGAAGTCTGGGCTTGGAATATTTATCACTTTCTAACATCGTGTTCAAAAACAATAAATCTACAATTTAATAGGTGACAAATTTATGTAGAAGATCATAGATATAATGCAGAAAAAATGTCTATTACTTCACTTTAGTTGAAGAATCAAAGCACAAAGTAAATTAATTCTATTTGCATAAAGTAATGCATTATGTAGATCTTGACATACATTATGGGATGTGTTTTCTTTGAATTCTGTAGGTATAATAAAAATCTTGTTCTTTCCTTTGTAAAGCTCAATATGTTCCTGTTGTATACATGGGACCAAAGGAGAACCCTTCTGTGGCTAATTCAATGTCAGTAATGTTTGTTGTTGTTCAATGCTAAACATGTCGTATACCTGATGACATTACCTCGTGTTTCAAGCTTACTAGATAAAAATCAAGAGATTTATATATATACACATAAAAGCTAAAAACCAAAACCACCACAACAACAATAAGTCCAATCTTTTATCCTGATTTTAACCTAAATTTGATTATTATAATATCCTGAATAATTGAGTATAGGCTGAAGTAGCATTTATCACTTAATAAAACTATTTATCACTTAATAAAACTATTTATCAAAAATATTTATCAATCAATCACATAAAACATGGTAATCTCATCAGAGGCAGATTCCTGGGCCTCTTCTGACTTTGTAAATACCTGGTTGAGATATAGAATAGAAGTAAAGTAAATAGCAACAGGAGCTACATTTGAAAATACTGCACTGAAAAGGCAGATCTTCTATTTCGCAAAATGGCTCTAGTCTCCTGTCTTCTCCTGAGAAATCTTGCTTGATGTGTACTCAGGCTGTGCTTGCTCTATCAGGGTTGCATTATATTACTTGCTCGTTGGGCTGTAGTCCAAGAATTCATCTTGTATACATTCTGAAGTATAAAATGTGCAAATATTCATATTGATACAATTTTGAATTTGATTGCTTTTGCTTTAGATATGAGTGATGTGTTGCAACTTAGCTCAACTTTATGGTTTTATGTATTTAAATCACTACTGATTAATTTCTCTAATTTCTCAGAATTTATCAGCTCTTCTGCATAGAAAAAAATCTCTGACAACTACACGTGTATAATTTTACTACATAGTGAATCTACGTAACTACTGAAAAAACTAAAATATATATTTTATAAAACCAGTAAGGCTTGGAAGACTACTAAGTTATTAAAAAAAAACAACAAACGGTTTTCCCTACCAAAGTCATTATTTTAAAAAATTAGAAAAATCTAACACTCAGATGATTTAGTTTGTTTTATTTTTATTCTTTTTTGATACAGTACTAGTGGAAGGGAACATCAATATAATTTCATGGGGTCATTTAGAGGTGTGTGATTGCATATTTGGTTTTGTGATAATTTCAGATGGAAATAGAAATGAAAATTTCAAATGTTTCATTTTCACTATTTCAAAATTAAACATTTTTAATCTCCCCAAATTCTCCCCATTCCTTTCTTTCCGAAACCTATTTGCTGTACTTATTCAAATGCATGAGATGCTTATACTACTCCTTTCTTTGTACTCAAAGAAATACTTCAAAATAGTCGTTGGCTTACATATCTCACCTGGTAGTCAGCTGTTCAAGTGGGTCAAGAGTTGTATTCAGAATACTCGGCAGGTGTAGTTTAATGCTGAAACTAAGGATTCTGGCGTTGTCTGGAAAAGTAAGAGCACCTGTCCAAAGGACCACAATGTGCTGTGTACAGATGCTTTGAGCCCACTATAAGCAATTATGTCTTTGCAAATAACAATCTTTTAACAGAGTTTTCTCTTAGGATGTATCTAGGTTCCCGGATTTTGTCCCAGTCTGTTGAGACTGTTCAAAATGTATGTTTTTCTGTGTAGTGCTGCCCTCTACTGATTGCCTTGCTAATTAGCAGAAGGACTTCATGTCAAGGACAAAAGCCTGCTTTTGGAATGACTGAATAAATAAATAAATAAATAAAAGATTTGATATTTCTCATTATTTCCTGCTTTTGATTTTCACAGTAGTAGGATGTTCTAGCTGTAAAGAGAGATTTATTAGCCTGGACGAGTCTGGACCTGCTAAACATTATGGTAAAAATTTTATTTGAATTCTTCTAAGAGGAGCAAAGATGTTAGGTCTGAAAATAGAGAGCAGAATTTTAATGTTTTTTTGTTCTTGGTAACTGATTTAAATTATATATGCTATATCTCTTAATTCACCTCTGCTTCCACTATTTACACTATTCAACAGTCAATTTATTGTTCTTGTTAAACAATGGAAAAATGTTTTTCTTCATAGGTGCATTGAAAACTTCTTTAAGATGGCCTAATCTTATATTAAACGTTTTAATGCTCCAGATTGTGGAGAACTTTCATTCTTTCCACACTTTAAAAATCAGAGAATCTGAGTGGATTTGATTTTTATATTTTGAGAGATCCATGGTGGCTGCCTAAAATCATTACAGTCTCTCCTTGCAGTAAGGACTCTGATATCAGAATCCTACAAGTGTTCCAGGTAAATGAATTATGTCTGTATGAAAGACATGATTCTCCTGAGCACATTAGCAACTGAAAAAAAAATGTATCTTTTTAAAGTCCTAAAGTAAAATATTCTATTTAGATTCTTCAGGTGTAGTGTGAAATAAGCCCTGCTGGGATCAATAGCAAGGATTTGTTAGCAATGATGCCAATTTAAATGTTTCTATAGCAATTGCCATGGCAATGTTTTCAATTAGTGCAGCACAGTCACTCACAAGCATGACATGAAGAAATGCTAACCTTCAGCAACTTGATGATGTATCCCACATTAGTTTGTATCATTTGTTAATAGTGAAGTAAAATTCTGTTTTTAAAGACAGAGGCTGCAGTGCTCATTTATGTCTAAAAATAGCAGAGTTAACTGCGGCAGCAGTATTGCATATTGCTCTCTCTAGTCTTTAAATAGAAAGGATGCAATTGATGTTCACGGTGAGCCATACAATTTGTAAAACTAAAATATGTATTTAAACAGGATATAGTATGTGTAAATCTTATGTAACCTACATGCATGGGAGTGGTTTCATTGACTTTGGCTGTGTTTCTTCTGCAAACAAAATATCTGAATATAGCTTTAATCTACTGAGCCTGAATACTAAGAGCAGTGAAGCTGTAGTAATGCAGGGTATACAAGAAACTGCACATGGACACCAATAATACTTTCACTGGAACAGGCTACCCAGGGAGGTTATGGAGTCTCCTTCTCTGGAAATATTCAAGGCCCATCTGGACGCCTACCTGGGCAGCCTGCTCTAAGGAACCTGCTTTGGCTGAGGGGTTGGACCCGATGATCTTTCGAGGTCCCTTCCAACCCCTTCAATTCTGTGATTCTGTGATTCTGTGAATATAAAGACTTAGCTAGAGGCTAGATCTGTATCACTTTAGGTTCACTTCTATTGCTCCTCTGACTAATTAAAAAAAGCACAGATACGTGTATACATGCCCTCCCTCCAACTGCAGCGCTCAAATGTTCTCTGAGTGCACTGAACCTACAGAAATGAATAGACTGTAGATGTATCATTGACAGCTGACTTTTAAAAAGCAAGCTCTCTTTGTTTTAATCTTCCTAATTTTTCCTTTCCTCTTCCCTCTCCATAAGATGGGTTTTCTTCATAGGTAAAGATGGGGTTGAGGGCAACATTGGAAGGATGAAAAGAAAACAGCCAATGTGCATTTTGACTATGAACTCCTGGCACTCAACCCATGAGAATCAAGTGTTTTCATTTATTTCTCAGAGAACTGAAGTATCTTACGAGGGATACCAAGCACATAAGGGACAGATCCTCAGCTGGTGAACACCCATTCCTGGAATACTCAGATCACATGCAGATGCAGAAATTAGAGTCTTACTAGGAAAGAAAAAATCCTCACACAGCAACTGCCACTGCAAACCTTTTGGAGCTGAGTTTTGGAATTGCATTTTGCCCAAACTTTTTTTTTTTTTTTGGTTGTTGATCCATTTAGCTGTTTACATGATGGAGACAAACTCAGCTGAAAATTTCGCAAGGAAACAGCTGAAGACACTTTTTTTATGTCTGGGACACCAGTGTGGGTTCCCTTAGCTACACGAATCAAGGACTCACACAAATATAAATAAAGTTGTGGGGAACGTGAACTAATAGCAATTTATATTGGAATGGCTGTTGAATTAATGTCTTTAGGCAAATGAATCTATGGATTGTAGGTGCATTATAATAAACATTTATCTTCCTGTGACAAGAGAGAGAGAGCATTTATTTTAAAGTTTTGCCAGCCTCTTGGGCACATACATTGGAGACTCTGGTCCAAATTCAACCCAGGCTTGAGCCACCCTCTCTACAACACTCACAGTGAGTAATGCCAGTCCTACAAGTGAGTGGATCTGGCAGGAGAACATGTTGATTTGTGTCTGGACAATTCCCACTGGCAAAGATTCATGCAGAGACACAGCTGCGAGTTAAAGCAACTCTCCCTGGGTGGTGAAAATACCATCTGCCCTTCTCTGGAGCAAGTCCCTTCTGAGGTACATATGAAACAGTTTCTGGCCTATTTCTCCCCACCCATCCTCCTGTCAGTTAGTGAATGAAGCCTGCAGCATTTCGGACCCATCCTGTATAAGGGTCTCTTACTTCTGAGCAATGGTATTCAATCAGGCTGAAAAAAGACTTAAAAAATATCTACTCCTGAGGCAGCAGCTCACTGGATTACAAAAGCAAAATGTGTATTTTCACATTAAAAAAAAAAAAAAAAAAGAGGGAGAGAAAGAGAGAGAGAGAGAGAAGAAGACCCTTTTTCTCCATTAATGATCCTTTTTACAGGATCTGCTTTTCATCAACATGAGGGGACTTAAGAAATATAACGCTTGTAAACCCTTTATGCTAGGCCTTTTGAAGATCTTTCTTTGATCTTTAGTATCGATTTTTTTCCACAGGGAACACATTTCACTCTTATCATATAATGAAGCTGCATTATATGTTTTTATACCACACCTTATTTACAAATGCAACATATTCATGATTTTTAAAGAGTAGCCTTCAGAGACAGAAGGAAAAATAAATACTGTCATCAAAGCAAAATTCTTATCTCTGCTTCCCTTTTGGAATTGTCTATTTATTCAACACAAGTCCTGTCATTCATAAAGCTTTTGTCTTCACTTTGATATTGACATCCTGCACTGTTTAAGGCATTTTTTTCCATAAGCAACATAACCTTCTATCTGCCAGACACAAAACAAAGCAGTATCTGGAGGTTTGGGCCCCTATTATCCAGACACGTCAATTCTAATCAGTCTCCCTGCATGAAGCAGATGAGATTCACCTATGGCAGCACTGTTAATGATGGGACATACTTACCAGTTCTCCAGATAACTGGGACTGCATGATTTTGCCAAATGCCTCTTTTTTGATGCTTATTACTCAGCAGTCTACTCCAGTCACACAGTTAGGTCCTAATGAAGCAGTCTGAGATTCCACGTCAGATACCTCCTACCTCTGCATATCTCCACAGCATAGCACATAGCTGCATTTTCTGAATCTACAGCCTATATAATGGCCCAAGAGGCTGTAACGAGTTAGAATTTCTTGGAATAAAGACTAAATACCTTCAAGATAGCATTTCCCAGATATATATATATATATATTTAAACACTAATCTCTCCCATTCTCCTTTTTGACTCATGTATATTTGAGTCATTAGAAACCTTGTTCCTATACAGAAGGATAGTGAAGATCAGATATAATTACTTCTTGCAAGGGAATATATGTTCACTTCTCTGAACTAGAAAAAATTAAGTTGCTGACCAATTAGAGGTAGTTAGCAGATTTGGACTGGTAATCGCAGCCTGTTGTTTCTTTCTGAGCAAACTGAGCAGCTGCTGAATGCTGTCATTTATCAGAGCTCAACCCCCTTTATACCCTTCTGCTGTCTCCAAGGAGAGTATGAAATCAAGAAAAATCTCATCCTCATAGCAATCACAGGAATCTGTGCACAGAAATAATGCATAGGTTTAACACCACTTTCTCCATTTGTTATCTCAATTCATCTGAAAGGAGTCTGACACAGCTGAGGCTTCAGCCTGGATTTCCATAATAAACATACTCCAGTACCTTTGAGTGTAATTCCACAACTTGCAGGAGTAATAGAGATCTCAGAAATGTTACATATGCTGACGTTACTTTTTTTTTTCTTTTTTCTAGGTCTGAATCTCATTCTTAAAAAATAAACAACACCTTTTTTTTTAAAAAAAAAAAAAAGCAACAAAACCCTTTTCATTTGCTTCCCATTCAACTTTGTTGATGAAAGACAAATGCAAAACATGAGAAAATTCTCAAGCAATACTTTTTTTTTTTTTTTTTTTTTAACTGTTGCTATTTCCTTAGCACCCTGGTAGTCCAAGATTTCTTCTTCAACAACCATGATGAACATCCATGGTAGTATAAAAGCATGGAGAAGCATATGAAGCATATAAAGATTTTTCTCTGTGTGTTTTCCTATTCTCTAAATATTAGGTATTTAATAATCCTCAATAAATTCTCTTTGTCATAGATTTCTCCACCTCTGCTTTGAAACCACCTAGATTCTAGGAGACACAACATCCCACAGAAAACAGACTCACAGTTTAACAATCTGTTGTGAGAAGAACTAACAGAACTAACTCCTTATCATACCTGACAGCTTCATTAGAGAACTAGTCCTGTCATTAGAAGCCACAGTAAATAATCATTTTCTCCTCGCTCTCTTTGCCATGGATGAATGCATTGACCTGTATCAAATTATTCTTCAGTTGTCTCTTTTCAAAGATGAACAGTTCTGGGACTGCCATCTTAGTCATTCCTTGTTTGGAAGCCAAGCCATACTTTTGATTGCACCTGTAGCCCTCCTCTGAATCTCTTTCAGTTTTATGATGCATCTTTTGAGGTCAGAGGGTACCCTTTGTCACAGTATTCAAGATGCAGGAGGTTCATGCATGTATAGACAATCACTCAGTCACATTCTTTACTTAGTTTCATCATGACACATAACATTGTTTGCTTCTTTTTGTTGCTGCAGAGCTAATATCATGGTACTATCTATTGTTACATTCAGGTGTTATTTTCAGTTAGCAGTAGCTAGACAGTTATTTTAAGAGTAAGTTCTGGGTTTTACCATTTATGTGGCTTTACATAACTTTGTAATTTCATCATAAATTCATCATCCATCATTTTGATGTCCAGTCATTGTATTGCATAGGCTAACAATTTTACCAGCAAACTACTACAGTTATTAAACCACTGCAAGGTAGAGACTGGTTGGCATGGCAAAGCTGGAATGTCTACTTTGTCCTTATCATCTGTGAGAAATAAGACTTTGTCCTCAAACACAGCTAAGAATTTTCTGGGAGACTAACAGCTGGTACAGGCTGAAGTGATGTTAGGGACTGTGCTAACAATGAGAAGGTATGGATAATTACGTGATAAAAGACAATTTCCTTGCCATGTGAATTATGTTAGTATAGTCATAGCTATAAGATCCTTTCGCAAGCCTTTGCAAAGGTCCTTAGCTTTATTATGCTGAATGTCTCTTGCAAATTTTTTCACCTTGATATTCAGAACTGTTTTATTTATATGTTGAACAGTGCTGGCCCCACTACAGATCCCTGTGTAACACTGCAACAGACCTGATTTCAGTGTTAAAATCTATAATTTACTTCTTCCTGCTGATTCCTGTCATTTAATCAATTACTGATATATGACCTTCACTTCCAGTTCATGGCTGCTTAAGAGCCTTTGGTGACTAACCATGTCAAAAACCTTCTAGAAGCACTAGATAATATCAAAGAGGTCACAGTTATTCATATGTTTGTAAACTCTTTCAGAGAACTCCAATGAATCTGTGAAGCTGGACTTCCCTTTCCAAAAAATCTATACTGGCTTTCCAGCACTATGTCATGTATCCACCAATCATATCCTTTATAAGAGTTGTTAATAATCAACTGATATGGGCATCAGTCTTTGTCCCAATTAGAACTGAAATATATATATATATATATATTTTAAGTTGGCATTATATTTGACACTTTGAAACCCTCAAGCATCAAGGAAGTTGAGGTACAAGGTTACAAATAGTAATGATTATTTCAGTAGTCTCAACACAGATCTTTTAAAATTCTTGATGGTAGCCATGAAGTTTCTGCCATTTAATACCATTTGAAATCCCACTGTACTGAAATTAGATCTTCTGATGAGTTCCTAGTTAAATAAAAAAACAAGAAAGAGGGAAGGAAGGAAGGAAGGAAGGAAGGAAGGAAGGAAGAAAGGGAAAGAAAGAGAAAGAAAGAAAGAAAAAGAAAGAAAGAAAGAGAAAGAGAAAGAGAAAGAGAAAGAGAAAGAGAAAGAGAAAGAGAAAGAGAAAGAGAAAGAGAAAGAGAAAGAGAAAGAAAAAGAAAAAGAAAAAGAAAAAAAAAAAAAAAGAAAAAGAAAAAGAAAAAGAAAAAGAGAAAAAGAGAAAAAGAAAAAAAGAAAAAGAAAAGAAAGAAAAAGAAAAAGAAAAAGAAAAAGAAAAAGAAAAAGAAAAAGAAAAAGAAAAAGAAAAAGAAAAAGAAAAAGAAAAAGAAAAAGAAAAAGAAAAAGAAAAAGAAAAAGAAAAAGAAAAAGAAAAAAAAAAAAGAAAAAGAAAGCAATCTGATATTTCCTTCTTAGGACATTATAACACTTTCAGTTTTCTCCTGAGAGAGTGGGTAACTGTGAAAAATGAACGACAGAACTGTTGATAGTCACAAGCATGGGACTCTTGGTAAAGTTTTTCAGGGAACTTCCCAAACACACATTTTTCAGCTTTTAATTAGAGCCGTTTTTAAACAATATTATCTGATGAAACAATAGAAAGGGCATCCCACAGATACATAGCAGTGGATGTTGGGTGTTTTATTAATGTAGTGGAGAACCTTTCTGCTATTTGTTTCCTAAGGGGTTGTACGCTTTCCAAAGAGATAGCAGTCTAGATGTGGTCAGTCAAGCTCGTTCTGATGCCTGAAAGTCCTACAGAGAAGACCTGACAGCCCACCAAGAACTTTGATCAGTAACTCAGATTTTGGCTTTCATTCACAAATTCATATTGAAATTTATGTTACTTCAAGTTTTAAAGCCCTTTGGGGAAAGAAATCCTCTAAAAAAAATAATCTATTGGTCCTTTTTTCCTATCATTTTTTTTTCTGTTAAGTTTGTTGCTAGTTTTATGAATTTTCCCTTTAGAAAATGTTTCTAAAGTAGTCTTTACTTTTCATTCCAAAATAAAACATTTTTTTTCAGAATTTTAATACTTTCTATAGTATTTTTTGAATTTGACCTCTTCAAATTTGTACCATTAGTGCAAAGTTTGTATATGGTTTATTTTTGCTATTGTGATAGGCAATTTCAAAAGACTACAGATCCATCTGGAATTGAGTCTAAAAATGGGGAAATATGTCATATGCGTATGCATTTAATCATTTAATTGTGCTCTGATCAGACGGCAGTTTTTATTGCTGATACCAACTGTTTGATTGTTTGGTTCCTTTGTTTCTGGCAGCCAGAGACAGAAACTAGTTTATACCAGCTATCTTTCAAATTATGTGATATGTTTCCTGGTAAATCTTGAACCATACTTGAGCATTAAACATATCTTATTATTAATTCCCAGAACTTGCAGATTTTCATGTGATTTATTTGGATTAATTGAAAACATATATAGTACCTTTTAGATAACATTCTAGAATTACTCCCTCTTTTTGCCCTTTTCACGCTGAAACTCAATATTATATGAAAGATATAACTGCATGAAACCATGTATATGATTCTAGTTTCAGAGTGAAAAACAAAACAAAACAAAACAAAAACCACAACGGTTGAAATATGTCTGAAAACAGTTGATATAGCAAAGCACTTGGAAAGCATAAGGTAATGTTATCTGCTCTAGTACAGATGCTTTGCCTCAAATGGCAGGGTATAATTAATCTTTAAATCTTCTTTTTCTCATAAACTTCAATACCCATGACTTTCTCTCTTCCTTCTCACATTTCTAAAAGACAAGGGAAGAAATATATGAGGGACCCAATATGCTGTGCTTGAGTCCCATACTGGTAAGACAGTTCTGGTTTCATAGAAAACAAATTATCACAATTACATATTAGGAAAAAAGAAAGTGCACAGGTGACCTTCAGAGATGCATATGTCAGGCAATTTTTTTTCCATATTTTTCTTTATCTGCGAGTAGATACAGTAGAAACAAAGTTATGCTGCCTACAAATGCATTTCTACCCATTCTTTTTACATTTGTGACTCTGCAATCATTATTATAGCAGCAAATTTTGATGTCACTTTGTAGTAGCATGGCTATTGGTTTCATTGCTACTCTCAATAAAGAAAGCTAAATTGCCTTTTTTTTTTTTTTTTTCCATGGAGTGTTCTTTATGACCAGTCTTTATGATCTAAATCTGGCTACTACAGTGTTGATTTTATAATAAACAGTAAATGCTACTAATATATGGAATGAACAATAATGATCCTGCATAGTCAAATGTAATTGCTGTATTGGTTAGCACAGCTCTTTCGTCAGGTTAATTCTGGATACTGTGAAGGGAAAATATGCTGCAATGGTATAATTAAGAGGGACAACATAATGTAACAATTTGAAATTACTAACTCATTATTTAATTGTCTAGCCCAACATCTTAATGAATGTTGAGGAATGACTAATTTTAGTAATAGAAAAAGCAAAACAAAATCTGTAGAATAATTTATTGACATACCCCTGACTCGATGTCTGTATATTTATATAAGGGTAATAAGAAAACAATAGGAAGGAGTATGATTGAAATAAAGTCTGTCTTCTAGCTGACACAGAAGAAGTCATTGAATAACGCTACTGAATTTTTCATGAACTCTTTTTGCCAAAAATTCTGTTTCTAGATGACTCAGTGCAGCATGCATGAAGACATGGAGAAAATTGAATCAGTTGCACAATGTGGAATTATGTCCAGATATTAAAGTAGAAGAGTAGCACCAGTACTTTGACAAGTAAAATCCAAATTCAGAATGAAATATAACTATGCCTATAAAGCCAACATTGCTAGATTACTAGTCTTTCAGCAGGAAAATTTCTTAAATCATGAGAGTTTAAGCTCTGTGAGGATTTATTATATTGCATTGATTGATACCTTTTAACAGCTTTACTTTTTCCCCACCTTTCCCCTCTAATAAATCACCCCTTATTTTACAAGAATTGTTTTTATTTATTTATTTATTTATTTATTTATTCTTCTGGAACTGTTACATGCCTTTTAATTTTCCAAGGGTATGTTTCAAAATTTCCTGAAGCCAAAGCATATAATCCAGTGGACTTTCAACTAAGTCACAGTATTGATGAAATTTTTAAAAAAGCAAATCAATGACAGTTTATTTTATTTTTGACTCAAGGTTCTTAGTGAAGTAATAACATAGGAACAAATTTTTTTCCCTTCTGATCACTTGTGTAGAGTGTTAGCTATCTGAAGTGCTTTCCCAGCAATCTTTTGTTTACTGTTCTCCCTCATTTTGTATTAATAACACCACTAAAATAAGGAATAAACCATGAGAGAATTTTATGTTTCAGTTTTATAGGTACTTGATGGACTAACGTTTAACATATTTCAAAAATATTTTAGTTACAGTTTTCCCTAGCTGGGAAATACATATCTATTTTTATAGAATGTATAGATTCCATATATGTAATATAATTGCATTTTACAATAAACTTATAAAAACTTGTTTTATTGTGTGCATTTGCCACTGTTAAGAGGGATTGGGGTGGGCTAAAGGGGGAGAGAAAGGCTTGTTTTTTTTTTTTTTTTGGACATGCTGAGTTTTCTTATAAATAAAGATATGTGCTATCCAAAAGAGGGAGCCATAGCATTGTACTATATCTTTTCACTTTATAAGATGATGAAACTGCTTACGTTCTTTTATTTCTTTTTCTTAATTGCTCTTGAAGATGATGCTAGCTCTGAGGTTTTCATTATTGTTATTGTTTTAAAATGAATAAGCAATATTCAGGAGTAGATAATGCATCCTAATAATTTTCTTTGAGCAGATTGAAAAGGTTATAATAAGTTAAACATATTTAAACAAGAGAAAAACTTCTTGTCATAAAGTTGGAGTCATGCCTCTTGTTCTTGATTCCACCAGGTGCTTATGTTCAAATTTAGAGACAAGTTTAATCTCTCTGTACTCATTTCCCACCTTATGAAACAGAATAAATAAATAAATAAATAGATAAATAAATAAAACTATCAAAGAACAGAGATTGATGCAAGTATTTGCAAAACATACTTCATTTCTTTGTCTATGAAGTAAGTGGGATGAACATAAAATATTACTCTTAAACTGATGAGGCACGTACTTCTGTGAAATCTTTGTTTGGAGGAACACTGCTTATGAAGGCATGACATGTGCTTTGGAAAGCATGGACTAGATTGCCTGCATACCTGAAGAACCAGTGGACAGGGATGTATCTGAAGGAAAGGAATATAAAAGCAAATATAGAGCATTAAATAAAACCTGCTTTACTTTTGAAATTTCTTTAGTGTTCTCCTTGCCTCTTCCCCATGGTTGTGTGTACTGCATGTGAACCTACAATACACCCCTATAAACCAATGCAAGGAGGGCCTTCCTGCTATTTTTGGCAACGATGAGCACTGATAGTTTAATCCCCTTCTAATATTTTTGTACAAAAATATAGGTTTGATTCGCCTGTTCTTTTACAAAACTTCCTCATGCTGGTTTGGATATGACCATATCTCATTATTAGGCAGCAATTTAGATGACAGAAAATAATGTTGGTACTATAGACCTATTTAGTAAATGAGAAATGAAGGGGCAAGTTAAAACCCTAAAGATACAAGTTCAAATACAAATGCTTCATTTAATGCCACATATGTTCAAATATTTTCACAGTGAAGGTGGTAAGGCACCAGAACATGTTGCCCAGAGAGGCTGTGGATGCCCCATCCCTGGAGTTGTTCAAGGCCAGGTTGGTTGGGGCTCTGAGCAATGTTATCTGGTGGTAGATTTCCCTGCCAATGGCAGGGGGGTTGGAACTGCATGATTTTTAAGGTCCCTTCCAACCAAAACCATTCTATGATTCTGGGATTCTATATATGAAGATATATACTCAGCTTATGTGCGTATACATGTTGCAACTTTTATGAAATGTTTATTTTTTTCTTTAAATTCTCCTGCTATCTTCTTTCTTATTTCTAAGTAATATTAAATATAATAGCCTACATATAGGATGCAATCTAAACTATGATCATTTTCTATTTTCACTTAAATGAATGTTGAGTAAATAAGGTAGAGGCAAGTGTAGATAGGAAGAGAGGAAAGAGGACAAGAGAGGATACAAACACTTGAGAATAAAAAGCTGCAGGAAAGCAGGATATGTGTTCTTCAGAGGAGAAGTGCTTAAAGTTAAATGTGAATGTCCCATTCATAGCATATATTTGTTAGATAAAGTTTGACTGCCCTCTAGAATCACTGTTTTCTGTTATTCAGTTCAAGAAATATATGTGATTTTTTTTTTTTCAGAGCTGATGAATGCCATCAGGTTCAGTATTAAATTAGATTTATAAATGCTCATCAACTTTGAAAACTGTATGTTTTCCCCTGGTTCTATTGTTTCTTTTTTTTTTTTTTTTTTTTTTTTGAGATCCACTTACATTTTTTTGTCCCTAAGTGTTTCTTCACTGTAGACATATATAATTGTAGCACTTTCTGTATGTGTTTCAAAGGCCTCTGCTACTTTTTGTGGAACTTAAGATACACAAGTCTGGGAATAAGTATTATTCACAGAAATCAGAATTTACCACGGTGGTATTTGAAGCCACTAATTGTTTCTACTGCAATATAGATAAGTTTTAGGAAAAATCCTATGTTACTGATATTATGATAAATTTTAAGAGTGGTTCCAGTGCAAAGTAGAGAAGGACTGCAGATTTTTTTTGAGAAAAGCAATCAACTAAATAAAGCATAACAGAATAAACATTCCACCCTTTTTCCATCTCAGCCTTTAAAATAGTTAAGCTGCACAATGCATCTAAGCAGTCGCTTCTTCCCCCTAAAATTATTTAGAGAGTTTTTGCTTATTTCCTTTACCACATAAGGTTAGTTCATCCTGCGATGCGCCTTGTAGGAACAGCTTCTGACTTGCCTTCCCCAAAATTTGCTTTAACAAAACACTTAAACTCAGAACTTGAAGCCTCCCAAGAATTTGCTCCAACAAAATGTTTGAACTCAAAACTTGAAAAAAAGATAGGATTACTTGTAGCTGTTTATGTTCACCAAATTATTTGCTAAGTGTTATTTACCATCCATAATTTGCTCTCATTACAAGTATTATTCAAAATTCCTTGTAAAAGATAACTTCTTTTGTCGGAATATTTTAAAAATTACTTTCAGTTTTGGCATCATTTTTTCATGAGCGTCTATTATATAGCCTCACAATATGTAAACCGCTTTCCACTTCACTTCTGTTGTGACAATCTGTGCTCTAGTAGTCATTATGAAACAAATAAAAACAGTTTGATTTATTCCTTAAATTACTGGAGGCTAAAAAACACTTTTTCTTAACTTCCAAATTGAGCCCTCCCTCCCATTTATGTTATAATGGAAGTTTTTAATTTTCACAGAAGATAATTTCATTACATTAAAAATTGTTATCAACTGCCATTAAGTCATTGTAAAAGAAATGATGAACTAGAGGTTAAACCTATTTCTTGAACTTTAACTTTCCCTTCTGGTTTTGATGAATAAATAGTAAAACACAATTATTAAAACCAGCTTGTAAGTGTTGAAATGATACTATGTTGAAATATAATATGTGTAAATCTTAGCTTTGATGTGACTCCCTTGAATGTAATTAAAAATACAAATGTTTACTCCAGCTGTATTTTTATTTTCTGTTTTCCCTATTTGGTATTTGAAAATACGTTCTTTCTTTTTTTTTTTTTTCCATTTACGTTCACCAAAGTTCTTTTATATGCCATCAGGCTTATTCTGAATATTCTATTGCCAAGTCAAAAACATCTGTAATATTTTCAATGTATCGTTTTGTTATACTCATGTAAGTCCTCTGCTATACGCTAAATGGCTATTCATACTTAATTGCTGTTTGTTTTAAAGACAGGTTGTATCTACGTCTATACTAAAAAAAAAAAAAAGTCAATAAGAATTTATTTAGTTACTCAGTAGTCGGAATTCCAATTTTCTGGTGATTTCTCTATGACACATACTACTATAATTTTGTTTTTTCTTTCTGAAAGCCAATGTATTCCAGATTTTTTTGATGTGTTTATTTCAGTAGCAACAATATTTTTGCATGTATTTAAAATTTTATTTACATTACCTCCGTCCATTTATTCCCTCCATCACTTACACAGAACATTCTTTCAATAAGCAATTAAACTTACTAGGGGTAGAGTTTTTTTTTTTTTTTTTTTTCTCTTTCTTGAATGCTCTATATTTGCTCTAGTATACATAATGTTTGTTTATCTTTTTTGCTTTTCTAGTCTTCATAGGAAATTTTAGAACTTTGAATTTTTAGGACACATTCTATATCAATATAAAGATTCTGCTAAGCTCTGTCACATTTTTTTATTTTTTCAGAATTTTTGTTAGGCTCTAGCCACTTAGAGTCTCTGTCTTTAATGAAATTTTCTTTAATGATACACACATTATAATGCCTAGAGAAGCAATAGCTTCTCTAGCAGGTGTATACATCTGTTTTTGATTTATTTTGTTTTGTTTTAAAATAAACAATTGTTAGCCCTGTGTATAATTTTAAAATCTGTATTGCATGTTTACTTATTCTTTTTTTGGTGCTCAGATAAAACTGTTTAGTTTATCCAATAAAGACATTTATACCCAATATTTCACAATCTAGTATTTGTACCATTTTAAGCCATACTGAAATTATATTTCAATCCCATTTTGAAGGTTGAACAAGCTGTAATTTTACTTTCTTTCCCACTCTGTGCAGAAAGAACCATTTTTAAACTGTCTGGATTTTCCTCTGACTTTGTACTCTGATGTATCAGAAATCAGTACTTGGCGGCATTTTGCAAAACAATTTCCTCTGACATTTACTTTGAAAGGAGTGTGGAGTTATTCCACTTATTTGCTTGAGTCCTGATGACTTAAATGCCGGAGATAATACATTTTTAAAAAATAATTGTCCAAGTCAGATTTTTTTTACATATCTTATATACATTGTACAAGTACTTTGTCATATATTATGTATCTACACCCATTATGTCCACATGCAAATTATACACATTAATGTAATTCAGTGCACATACCAACTGTAGAGAAAGAGTGTGAAGGGACTGGAAAGAAAAACTGTTATCACTTAACATTATTCCTGATTACAGAATGGTTGACCATTTTTCCCCCTAGCTCATTTGCTGTATATAATCCAGCTTGCAAACTGTGGTGTGGATCAGGTACTTCAGGTGTTCATACACGGGTGTGCAACTTTGTGGCAAATTCTGCTCTTTCTGGCCTTCTGCAACTATCAGGTCCTCTGCTCTGCTCAGTAATGGCCATAACACTGTTTTGTCCCTTTATAAAGACTGGATCGAAATATTACTCATATTCATGGTAACACTAATCTAAACTGAGTTGAGCCTTCTGTGAAGACTATGTGCACTTCTGTTGTTTACCTGTAGCTTACACTTAACAGCTTTCACAAAACACTTTGAAATGCTTTGTTGTAATTGCTGACTGTTAATTGGCAATTTCCAAAGGGCACCACATGAATACAAATTTACTTGGTCACTAATATGACATTGACCTTCCAGTTCACAGTAAGATGGAACCATATCATTATAAAGATATTACATATGAGGCAGTAAAATTACTTATTTACATATCTAATTTTCTCTATTCCTAGTATGTCTTCTTCAAGATTTAATTTCAATATTGATTCTGCATCCAATGAGAAAACCTGTTATTTGAGTTAGAAAAGTGCCTTTTTTCATGGACACTAAGCTATAACTGTTATACTCTTTTGTACCAGTAATTTAACAGGTCTTCAAATTTAATAGTAAAAGTGTTTATTCTCAGCTCAGCTGAAGTCAAAACTTAAACTTATGCAATGCAAAATTATATCCATGCAAGTTTCTGAATTTGTTCATATCTTCAAATTAAAACTAGAACATTTAAAACTCATTTCTAACACTGTGCTACCCATACCTTTCTGTTTATTCTTCTGTTCTTCAGTGATATCAAAATCACAACCAAGTCTGAATTCTTCATTCTTAATCTCTTTCACGACCATTTGTGTGCATTCAGTATATGAAGTATACAAACACAAAATGACTTAGGCCATGTGCCATTTTTATAAACTTCAAATCTGTTGAAAATGAATTAGGCAGATTTGTTCTAAGTTGTTTTCTTTTTAATTATCATTTTTTACAGGCCCTATACACATTTTCCATCAGGAAAGTGGGATTCCATCTGACAAATATAAACCTACTTCTACTAGGCATTTATATATATATATATATATATTTGTTTTTATGGGTTTCTGCAGAGAGAGTCTGTAGACACACGGGATAAAAACCACTGACTTAAAACATTGCATATCCAGTCAGTTGTTTAGTGTTGGGTTCTGTGAGAACCGGGTTCAGTGTGTTTAATTTACAAATGATAAATTGACTTTCACTTAAAGAATAGGCAATATTTTCCATGTTGGAAGAATTTTAAAATATTATTAACAATTCTATTAAATGATCATTATAATTTTTGCCAGCCAGTCACTGTCAGTGGCCCTAAATGTGATAGAAACGTATGCAGATGGGCTGATAAATGACTGTCTTAATAGGATGACAATCTATGGATTCTGGGTGGTGCTGTGGGTACATGAACTTAGGCCAGGTTGGATACTAGGTTTCAGTTCCTTTCCTGACCTTTCTTGAAGGTCTCTTAATGATGGAGTACAGACGTAAGTGATTCTTAAGGCCTTATTTTTTCATTGTTTAAATATCAATAAAGTGTTAAGACAAATGTTAAGACATCAATTTTTTGGACAAGGGCTCAACGTGATTTGGAATGAGGGGAAGGGTCTTTACCTACTCTTGCTAAAACACTTTGGTCTCCAGAGCAAAGGGAACAGACTTTTCCACTGACACATCACCCCATGGTGTAGAGTACCACCTTTTTTTCCACAGTTCCCTCAGAATGGAGCACCATTCAGAAGCCCCTGCCCCCTCCACTGTCCATTCCTTTCTTCAAATTTCCAAGTCTCTTTGACCCCATGAAAATCAATAGCCAGACAGCTCAAATCACAGCAAGGACACAGCAAAGCCAGGTGCTACAGAAGGCAGTGAGAGAAGGCCCTAGAGGGGGGCACAGAGTATGAGAAGAGATAAATGTTGGAAATGTTATAATACCACTGTAATTTTGCAGGTAGTTTTGGTAATTAGCATCATGCAGATTAAGATTCTACTGGGATCCTGAGGTACTCCTTATCACTAGTAGAAGAAATCGTAATGCACCTAACTCTCACTAGTAAGTCAACTTCAACTTTTTAATTACACTTATTTTTCTCCATAAATATATACATATATATATGTAAGTAGAGCACATGTATGTTCTTGCATCTAAATACTGATTTTTACACTGATTGTTTGAATTTCTTTCACATGTAATTTCATAGAACTGCAAAAAGTAAACCAAATGAACACTGACAAATACTTCTTATTAAAATCTGAGTGAGATAAACTCCAAGTATTAACACCTATTCCTAACATTAATTAATATGGCTGGCAAAGTATTAAGATTTATCAATTCTCAGACACAACAGTTTCGCATACCATATAGTAATATTCCATTTCTCGTGGGAAAAAAAATGCAATCTATGCTACCTCTAAAGATGAACTCCACTGCAGTTACAGGACAAATAACTCTTCCTCATTTAAGGATAAGTACTGGGATAGGTACTGTTTGTCACCCACGCCTGAGAAAACAATTGCTTGTAAATGGAGATGGTAGTTACATACTATGGTAATCTTTTTTATTTAAAGCTTAACACCAACAGTTTTGTATTTTATCAATAGGATAAGAAATACTGGAATATTTCACTTAGTGTGCCTCAGAATTAACCAGTGTAGACTACATGGGGTGGTAATAGAGCATGTCTATATCTTCCCTGTTCCCTTCAGACACTCAACAGTGGCCACTGTTGCAGAAATTTCTGCTTAAAAGGATCATCACTTGACCTGTGAATTAGCAGGATAAAGTTAAACTTCAAGAGCAAAAAAGTAAAGTAGTAATAAGAAGTCAGCTTTGCATTTGCATTATAGAAGGGCATTTAAATGAAAGCAGAAATACTGTTTTGTTTACCTTGGGTCTGATCATTTAGATAAACATGAAGTAAGGCTGAAAACTGCATTGTAGCAACAAGATTCCCAGTTTCCCAGATGACTATCCCTTGAGGTAAGAAACGGCGAGACAAGCTGAAAATCCCATTTTGAAATAGTCACTTAAATTTTCTGTAGATAGGAATTTTAGGGTAAAAATAGATACCTCACTGAAGGTAACCAGTTATGCTACATCAATGTAGGTGGTTTATTTAACACTTCCTTTTCCAGGGAATTATGGCCTCAATATAAAGTTATTGACTGAAGTAGAAATTCTTTATCCTTTCAAGATTTTCCTTCTGGACTGATAGTGCAGGTAGAGCAGCTGTTTCACTGGGATTTCCTCTGATAGTTACCAGTCTAGATCTGTTGTTAAAGTACACAAACATGAAATGACCTGCTAAGCTCTCACTCTGTTGGGTTTACATGGCAAGGTTTTGGTGGTCCAGGCGCTGCAGGGGTGGCCTCTGTGAGCAGAGTCCAGCAGCTGCCCCACGTGAGATCAGAGACAGCTCCAGCCGGCTCCAAAAGGGACCCGCTGATGGCCAGAGCTGGGCCACGGAGCAACGCTGGGTAGGCATCTGGGAGAGAATATTTAAGGAAGAGAAAAAACTGCTGGGCAAAAGCAGCTGGGAGAGGAGTGAGAAATAGCCCTGCAGACCCCAAGGTGAGTGCGAAAGGAGGTCAGAAGCAGAAGTTCTTCTGTGGCCTGTGGAGGGGCCCATGGTGGAGCAGGCTGAGCCCCTGCAGCCCATGGTGGAGCAGATCTCTACACTGCAGCCAGTAGAGGAGCCCCTCGTGGAGTAAGGAAAGAGAGTGACCATGAAGGAGCAGCAGATAATGAAGTGCAAAATGCAACTCCTATCCCCCGTTCGCCTGTGCTGCTCGGAGGAGGGCATAGAAGAGAGTGGATGAGGGGGAGAAGGTGTTCTGAATTTGCATTTAGTTTCTCAGTTCTCCAGTCTGTTATTAATAGGCAATAAATTATAGTAATTGCCCTAATTTGAGTCTGTTTTGCCCGTGACAGTAATTGGTGAGCAATCTCCCTATCCTTATCTCAACCCTTGAGCCCTTTTAATCAGATTTTCTCCTCCTCTTCCTGTGAGGAGAGGGACTGAGAGTGTGATTGTGGTGGAGTTTAGCTGCCCACCAGGCTACTACCACCACACTCGCCAACCCAGAGCATATAAGTATTTTACCTCACCTGCTATTGGGTAGAATCTATTCCACCTTACAATGCAAGTACATGTGGGTTTCATGACACTGATGCTGTGCACGTAAACAATGTATCTAACTCTATATGGATGCTAATGTCATCACAGACAGATACATAGAGACATACCTATGTAGATCTTGATATCAATAGAGATATATAGATATACACGCATACACATGTATATGTGTGTGTGTTTTCACAAGCAATGAAATTTCATTATTTCTTTATTGCCTCCTAAATTCACAGTCTGACTAGCATGAAATTTAATTTATGCTAATCAGCTTGAGGTGAAGGAAGCATAAAATTAATATGAATCATTTATTTTTCTTTCTACTCCAATGTTCCCCTAGCTCTGTTCCTTAAAAGCATGTATTAGCAGATTTCAGCTCTCCTTGTGTACAAATTAATTATTTGGATCCTGTTGGCACAGAAAGCATATAGACAAGCTACAGTATTCAACAACAGTTCATTTTGGTCTCGTCTGTGGTGTAACAGCCCACAGTGTGGCATTTAAAAAGATCTCGAATCAAGTAATCCAGAACCTTATGCTGATTTATACAAATCTTTATACAGCTCCAGATTCATGAATTCTCTCATGTAACTTTGAAGTGGGAGCCTTTCTTCTTTCTTTCTCCAGATAATTGATGAATCTTTATGTCAAGATAGCAAGTTTCCTTTTAGTGACTTTGGGCATGTTTCTTAACACTCACATGTGGTTGCTACAATTACGGTCATGGTTTTTAACGTCTGAGACTCCCATCTGTAGATCCTAGGAAAGTGCCCAGTGACATAAACAAGGCATAGCTGCTGTTTCAAACTACCTGTGCTTTCATAAAAATATCGCTTAGCTTGTTGTCCTGAGTTTATATAGTTTTCTGACTCAAAAGCAGCGACACTCTTTTTGAACAGAAGTTAAGATCCTCTTTATATTATGAGACCTGGAACATTAACCCTTTGCTGGTTAGTGCTTAAGTCTGAAGTTAGCCCTGCTCAGGGCTCCAAATGTGAGCATCTGCTACTCCTAGTGTGCTGTACATACAGATATGTGCAGAAACTACACAAGAGATTTCTGGTTTTTATCTGCAATTTCTAGAAAATATTTAGACGTATGTTTTCTTTGAAATCATCATTCATATATTACTTGCCATTAATGAATACATCTCTTGAATAGTCAAATGGTCTTGTGTCTGTGTATATCAGTGCAGTTCAATATTTAAATGATTAGTAAATATAATCCTTACAAGTAGTTTTTAAAAATCTGTCTATCAGACGTAGTTTTTTAGTTTTGGGAAAGCATTATAAACTAAAATCTGAACATGCTGCAGACAGAAAAAACATGGAGGACTTTATATTTTTGAGACATTTATTACCTGTGGAGCAATATTATAGGGGACTGTTAAACAAATTTGGTCTAAAATGTAAATGAGAATTGGATGAATGTAAATTCAAATGGCAAATAAATAATTGGAGAGAATACCTTTGGCAGGAGTGCTAAACCTTTTCTTCTAGCAGTGCTAATAGGTATGCATCTAGATGAGCAACAACATTAAGCACACTCCTTATCCATTACCTGTTAGATTCAACCTTTTCAGGTCTATCTCAAACAGCATGAATAAGCATCTTTTATTTTACTTTTTTTTTTTCTCCAAAAAACTTAATTCCATAGTGCAGTCTAGCCACTTCCTAACTTATTCCCTTTTTGATTTCCAGAGGGCTTTTTTTTTTCCACTTTTCTGAATGCAAACTTTAAGGAAAAGTTCTCAGACAGTAATTTTTTGATGACTTGTAACTTAAAGCAGCTGTAGGGGGTTTCTGGAGAGCTTCTTCTCTTTAATTGCCTAAAAAAAAAAAAATGTATCCTGAAGTACATTAAATACATGACTAATACTTCTGTTTTAAAAGTTCTGTTGTTTGCTGCAGGTTTGCCTTCACGAGTAGGAAAGATTTATCATTAGGATTATGAATGGAAGAGCAGGCAGCATCAGAATGTTGGATTATATTCAAATGCGACCCATGTTTGTATAACATTGCAAAACTTGCAACTTGAAGTCATATGTAAGTTCTCAGCCTTGATACAATTGCTACTAATTCTGCTGCTATTAGTATTACTATTGCTACTACTACTACTAATAATAGAACAATATTGTCAGTATCATATGTAAAGAAGTTCCATCTCTTTGAAGGAAAATGAAAAGAGAAATTTATTTTCTTTAGAACACAAAGGGTTTTTACTTAGTGTTTACCTCTTGGAAAGGTAAAAATGCAATCCAAAAATATGTCTTGGTTAGGAAATAAGGCATATATCACACAAATTTAAAACCACTAGGTTTTAAAGATCTAACTCAACTTCTCATAATCCATGGGATGCAGATAACAGCAAAGAAAGAAGAGTCTATATTAATTTTAAGATATATTTACATTTTTCAACAAGTCTGTATTCTCATTAGAGGTAAAATTTCCTTTTACGTTTGGGAAGCAAATGTAAGGATTACTGCAAATCTTGCAGGAAATAAGAAATTTTTTTCTGTAATGTAATATTCTTATTTTTACTCTGAGGAAAATATAAATTTTTATTAGATAGAATCATTATGAAAACACAGATTCAGCACCCTGAGTAAGGGAAATACACAAAAGTAATTTTGAATAAGGACTCCAGAACCTGGCACAAGCACAAACAGTTCTCCTGACAAATAATTTAAGCATCTACAAGAATTATTTTTAAAATGCCTGGTTGCCTCTGTTTTTGTTTTCTGTTCCTACAAAGACAGAATCATTTCCATGAGATTTCCCACAATCTGCACCCATGCTTTAAAATTCAGGATAAAAGAAAGAATGTGTTTCCAATAGTTTCCTATTGCAAACCTTGGTATCTGGTTCCATTATTATAAAGAATTATGGTAAAGAATAATGTAAATAACATGAAAGTATTCTGACAAAGGATAATGCAAGTAGGCAACAAATTTCAACCAGAAACTTGCACTGCAAACTTAAGTAAACCCATTTTAATCTACTGGTTTCTTTAACCTTTTATCATTCTTCTTATAATTTGCCTGAATTATGTTTGGGTTTATGTATATAAATGTGTCTTCAGGTACATGTATATATATGAAAAAATCTGTTCTTGAGCTGGGGTTATTCTGATTTGTTAAATTTGGATACGAGCAGTTTACTGATATCTTCAAATCACATAAAACCTATAACTTTTGGATTTAAACATGTTAATTTTAAATTGTACTGCGCCTTTTTTTTTTTTTTTTCGAAATAGAAGTGGTGAGATTAACTTTCCCCTTCTCCCGAGCTCACACTGTTTTTACCTTACCTCTTTGCCATCCCTTCAGAAGCAAATACTGAATGACGGAATACAGATGAAACAAAGAACAACTATGTCAGTAAGATCTTGATCTGAAGATGTTAGATCATTATACTTTTTAAATTTCCTTTACTGAACAATCTTATCCAATGTGATGTTTTATTGAATTATTTTTTGAGAGGTGTCAAAACATAAATGCCAAATTCTGCACTTATGCTTATCAATGTAACTGATTTCTGAAAAACTATTTTCTGAAATTAATGGATAAATCTATATGTTGCTAGATATAATGTGTGCATGAATTATTAATTGCCTCCAATGGAACAATTCAAGACCGAGATCAACTCCTTATGAAAATCAGTGTGTAGTTCGTTTGATAGTGATGAAAAGGCCTGCCGTTTCCATCCCCAAACAAACAAACAAAAAAAAAAGCATTATCCACAATTTTCTCTATTTCACTGAATCTTTTGTTAGGTATCATTAGGCATCATTTGTAAAGAACATGTTTTGATTTTGGAAAAGCAATTTAGGAGCTCATTCTCAAAATATTATATACAGTGGGAAAACGATTACAGTATTTCTTGGAAAATTGGGGTCCCTGTACAATGACAAACATGGCCCAACACTCTAATATTCTTTCATGCAAAATTTTCATAAAGCTGGTGGTTATTTCCGTTGACTAGGGTTTGTGAGGTCAGAGAAGACTGAATAACATTTAATGCCTAGAAAATTTATACTTACATAAACCTCCCTGACATTTGCATTTTCATGTCAGGAGATTCTAATATCAGAGCTACATTTGTGTGAGACAGGGAAAACTGAATCTAACATGATGCTGTCTTCATGTTGGTTTTGCTCTTACTACTAAAAGGTATGAAATTTAAATATAGAAATTTGCTTTTAACAGGAAAAGAAATACACTGGCCATTACTTGAGGCATTCCATTTTGCAGTTGCAGAAATATATTTCCAAAGAAAAATTAAAGGCTGTTTGTAGTATTATTTAAGTACTCCAGGCACATTTATTTTCATGTATATCGGTGCACTCATGTATGACTGGGAAAGCAGAGGCCCACTTCCAGCCCTGGCTCTGCCATGGAGCTGCTGAGAGTGAGTCACCTGAACCCTCTGTGGAGCAGTCTGTTTATGGGATGAAGACAATACCACCCCATCTCCCTTTCTGAGATTGCAGAATGAAGGTTAGAAATATCACTCTTCGCATTTTTTCTTTTTTTTTTTTTTTTATAATTACACTATATACTATGCATTCAAAAAATATTTCTTTCTGAAACATTGTCATTTTAGAGCTTTCTTATAAGCTGCAGTATATATGCAGTATTAGTCTTTTTGTCCCTGAACTTAGAAAAAACGTTTTCCTTCAAGTAAAGCATGCCCAGTTTTGCTAGAATTTTCTGCTGTAAACTCATACTACAATCTGGTCAAGAATGGTCCATCCTGTTCAGTCATGGCAGGCAAGTAGGCCTCGGTGCCACTGGATGTTTTATCACAATCGGTTGCTGAAAAACAGCAGAGTAACTTGCCTCTTGCCACTCAGAGATTTACTATTTGTTTAAAACACAAAAGGAGAAAGTTATTAAAATGATGCTTGAGTGCTTTTATGAGAATTCTTTTTTTCATAGCTGAGAATCATTTCCTCTTTCTTTATTCTCCTTTTCCTCCCAAGCCCTTTTAGCAAAATTTGGGATTTAGTCCCACAAATGACTTTTCATAAACTCTCTCACTTGCATACAGAATGCAGTTAGCTTTCACTCAGACATCCCTATTCATGTTCAAATATTTGCACTTCTTTGGATAACATTTGCATGTAACACCTGCTGCAAGCCTTAGAAATTCAGAAGGCTTTCTGATATGAGTGGGAGAGGCATTTTTGTCTAGGCTTTTGCTCCAGTTGCCTTCTACAGTTAAATATCACTGACTGCATGAAAGGAAACTATAAAATTATATGTGTGGTATTTTCGTACAGCCAGGTTTGTGTAGTCCAGTTTTGTTGCAAACATAAGATTTGAGCAGGAATCAGGAGATGTTTTAAACAGTGTTCATTACTGAGTTTTGATTTCCAGTAAGGTCTTGCTGCATTTCCAGAAGAGTTCACAAAATTAGGAGAAGATGGGGGGAAAAGGATAATAGTTCAATATTTTGGTTCATCTGTAAAAATAGATAAAAGATTGTGTGTGTGATTTACTCTATAATACATCCAAACTCATAACTAATAATTGTTCCTTCATGCATCCTATTATCGTCAATCTTTGGATAGCATCAGGAGACATACATCTACCTTGCTTTATCTCCTGGGCAAACTTGTCCTCGAAAGAATTTGAGTCCTGTTACTTTTGACCTCTACCTCTCAACGCTTTTGCCAGTAGATTCTCTGCAAACCATCTTGTAAGGTTTCAGAAACCATTTCCTGGTGCCAGGACATAAACGACTGTCAGAATTCAGTTGTGTAGTTCCTTCTACAACATTGTGGGTAATAGCATTTAAACTGGTGTATTTAAACTAGTGTATTTTGTTTGGTGGATAAGCTGGGTAATGAAATCATCCTCATTGGCTGATTCAATGATCAGAGTGCTTCCCTGCCAACCCAAACACCCTGCTAGGTGCAACATCCTTGCAGAGCAGCAGCCCTCTGAGATCCCCCAAGTGAGCTAAGTGAGCTGCTGTCTGGAGGGGAGGACAGCTTTTTGGAATGGTCACTTCTGGAAACAAGTGTGAAAATGGTGAAAACCTGAAGCACTCTGAACATGGATCTGCACAAAACATATGGCATGGCTATTTCAATCCACAGTTTCTCTCCAAACTTCTTTTGTGTTTAGGTGATACACACTAGATACTTACACAACAAGATTTTTCTGTAATAATTATTGTAACAAAGAATCTGAAATGAAATATTCTACTTTGCTCACACAAACATATGAAAAACTTTGATTGTTGAAATCAAGATTAAAAAGACTTGACAACTTTTTGGGGTAAAACTTTAGTGTCTACTAACAAACTAAAGTATTTCTGGATTTAAAATTAATCTTATTTATCTAACTTAAAATAATAATAATAATAATTAAAAGATTTATTTGTTCCATAGGCATTTGATTATATAATGTGATCTTGTAAAAGTTTTATATCTTTGTTAACAGAAAATTTCATTATCTGTCAGCATATTTAATGTTATCTGGAATTCATATTATTACGTAGTGAAGGTAAAATTACAGGACAATATATTTTATCTGTAAAATTGACAGATAGCAGTAAGACTGTATTACAACCTAACGTAGTTCTAAAGAGTTAACAATAATCATAGAAAAAAATATAACATGAGACACTTAAATATTTAATTAGTCCATTCTCACCTTTTGGAACACACATTAACATTTAAACGTGCAAAATGACTTGGAAACTGATTTTTGAAGAGCTGTCATTAGCAAGTATTATCATTACCATCAATATTATTTATTAAACAACACATTTGATCCCATTAGCAAAATTATTGCAAGTATTACACTTGTCTTTTTATCCATATTTGTCCTTATCATGAGAAACTAGTGCAATACTCAACAATGGAGCACAAACCTGTTGTGATTTAAGCAAAATATTAGTTTTGTCACTGACTATAATCAGAACAAGACTGATACACTGATTGTAAATTTGTCTCCTGCAAATGGAAAGTATCCTAACCAAACTACCATTCTATTATTCTGACCTGCTACTTAAATCTGTTTGTGAGAAGGCAAGTGGCTACTGTATGCACTTTGCTGTACAACTGCAAGGGGTATTGATTTCTTTATAGTTCATATGCATCATTCTTTGTTTGAAGCACCTCTGCTCAGTGAAATTGAATGGATGTGACTGCCTGTTTCTTGCACGTGGAAAGAAAAAGCAAAATGGCATTCACTGGGCAATTGCTTTTTGCTGGTTACTTCAAAATCAAGTGGTCAGTTCGGCCTTTATGCTTTCTGTGCTACTCTCTGTAGGCTGGTAAGGCACTTCTGGAAAACACCCTTATACTTTTAGCCTGTTGACTTTGACTTACTGTGCTGAATATCCAAAGGAGCACCTGCCTCAGCTCTCAATCTTTCTGAACCTTGAGCTTTTCCCTTGACCTGACACATTCAAAATACTAATTTCTCTACCACTATAGGAAAAAAAGCAAAAAAAAGCAAAAAAAAAAAAAAGCACTAGTACTTCATTCTTATTAATAGTAAAAACCTCTTCATCCTTCTTAACTGGGTTTGCTTTGACTAGATGTTTTCAATAAAAACAGAGGTGAAAGACAGAAAAGGATGATAGTTTCCATCTGGACAGGTGAAAAAAACGCACACCCCCCACCACCACCACCTCCCCCCCAAAAAAAAGTTAGACTATATTGTTACAGTTGTATTGCAGTAAAAAACTAGATGAAAGTAATACTCAGTCTGACAGTATTGACAGATAGCATGCATATTGATAGATTTCTAATATGTACAAGCACTTGTAATATATACAGCAACAGAAGTTTAGATTTCGGTAATCCAGTATGATTATTTTAATTCCTTTCTCAAAAGAGCTTTTCTGACCCTCCCCCCCAACCTCCTCCCTGAAAAAGTATCTGTAAAGGGTTATTAATCTGTTGGCCATTTTGAAGAAAATTCTGCTTTTTTTTTTGCTGCCAGCAATTTGTCTGCTAGGGAAAGTTAATCTACTCACCGTGTCTGCCAGCATGAGCCTGTCTCTGTCCGTCCAGTGCTGCTTCTCTACCTGCTTCCTCCCTTCTGCCTCGTACTGTATCTCCAGCGTTGTGTGCTTGCATCTAACTAGGGCTGCCTCTCTCCCAGCATCACTTTTAACTCAGGCAGGCAGGGAGCTGAAGTCAAAGGGACTCTCTATCTGATTGGTTTCCATTCAGTGCCCCTGATTAATAAGAAACATCCCTCACTGAGAGAGATGTTGCTGCTGATAGAGCCACAGTGCTCAAGACAAGGAGGTTTGGGGCTGGGGTGGGGGAACGGGGGGGACCAGCTTTGCCAGCCATACAGTGATTTGCAAGTGAATGCAGTGGGAGGGTTCAGAGAGGAGGGCTTTGTTAAGGACCCTCTTATTAACTGAGACTTAAATACAGAGACTCGTGCTACTAGCTCAGCTTGATCTGTTTTCTGTTTTAATAAGAAGGAGAAAGTCATGCCCATAACCTGTGAATTAACCGGAGAAAAGATTTACCCTAATTATCTACACCAGCAGTTCAGTGCCATTTTTGTGCACATATTCATTGAAGAATGCAAAATTATCTCATACCATTATAGTGAAAAATGATTTGAAGTTGAAAGAAAGCACAGTGGAGGAGATTTCCCCTTGTACTAAATATGTTTACTGCACCAGTGTCACTTACAGCTGTTGATAATGATAGGGTTGTCACTGTATCTGAAAGTGAGCATAATGCAAAGTTGCAAAGGATGTTTCAGGAATTATGGTTAATAATGTTCAGGTCATTCACAGAAATATATGGTCTTGCCAGTCACACAAATGAAATTTCCTGTTTCCTGGTACAGTCTGTTTGGATATGAGTAACCACTGCTCCCCACAATGTTACCACTGTGCAATATTGCAGAATATTGTAATTTGCTTGAACCGCTTCAAGCATTGTCAACCAAAGCCTAAGATGTTGCCTATCAAAATAAAAAAAAAAAAAAAAAAAAAAAAAGAGTATTGTAAGTCCTGTGCATTTCTGTGGGCTTCTGGGTACTAATAATTATTTCAGCCATGGATATAAGTTAAACATTTACAATTGGACTTTTAGGAACTGATACTTTGCCACCACGTTCTGTACCAGCAAATCCTGAAGATAACCTTTAGTAGATGTCTGTTGTGGGCGCCAATAGAATAGCAAGAAACGCTGCAAAATTTCGTTTTCTGGGATTGTAGCACAATTAATTTTGTACCAACATTTCATTCTAAGAAAGATGGACCATGATGTGAGTTTCTAATTATGAAATATCATTAGGTTTAAGGGTTCAGTAATTGGGGTGATAGGAAGAATCTGTTTATTTTGTTGGAGAAACCTTACTATAACAAAAGGAATATTTACATCAAATAGCCAGTTTAAAAAAAAAAAAATGGTAAATTATTCCTTTTTCTTTATGCCCTTATTATTGCTTTAATACTACCATTGATGAGCTCAGCACGGTCATATTCACAGCACACTGTTTCTAATGAGAACCATTTCATTATTAGATCCCATTTGAAATGATTAAGGGATTGATACAGTTCATATAGGCATCAGTCAGAGTCTTTCCATTGATTTCAGTGGCAGTTAAATTGGTCCCTGAATGAACTAAGTCTTCTCTGAGAATGCTGCACATCCATTAAAACAATATTTGCATATGTGTAACTGAGTGCAGAATTCAGCCTAGTACTCTGAAAATCAAAAATAAAAATCCAGAGCCAGAATAAAATCATGGAGTTTACCTCAGCTAAAATACATATTAAAACAGTTTAAATCAGCATGTTCATTTCACGGTCAGTCCACTTTAGCAGAGATACTGGATAAAAATATTTAGTAAAATTTTTGTTTCAGTAAATACATGAGAAAGTTAAAAAAAAAAAAAAAAAAAAAAGACAGGCAGACAACTGTATATCTCTGATGCCCTGTGGTCCCAGCACAACCTTAAATCTTGGGGATCCCAGAAGATATTTACTTAATAGGAAAATAGCTGGATGGTAATTAGGCGTGAGTAATGGCTCTACTTTTTTTTTCAATCTATTGGTGGTTTTTCACTATTTTGGATGTTTGGGAACACTGTTTTTACTCTAATCAGTATTAGGGGATCATACAGGTACAGAGGAATCCCACAAACTGGAGAGATATACAAGGCATCTTTGCACAACCCCTCCTTGAGCTTTAGAAGGTATTATTCCCTGGCAGCTGTAGGTCTGGCTTCTTCTTTAAAGGCAGCCATAGATCAGTTCAATACTAGGCAGTGAGAACACATAAATGAGAAAGGCTCTGTTCCTGTTGATGGCATCTGGAAGTTTGTAGTAAAACAAGCATTATTTATATTAGACAGCATAATGCCTGCTCTCTCAGATATGTATTTCACGGTGTTGTAAATACAGCACAGTGACTACTACAGGGGAAAAAGCTGAAATAAAGTGCTATACATTCACAAACTAGTGGTACTTCTAATGCAAGCAGTATTGCATAATGAGGGTAAAAAGTTTTGCAATATACACTGTAAATGGAATATACATAAAAGTAGGCCAAAAAGGAAAAAGCGTAGGTGTGACAGTAACTAGGCAGAGATGGGTGGAAATCTGAGGCTGTGCTCTAACTCACAGAAGGCTACTCCATATAGAGGAGGAAAAATAAAATGCTCCTTCTGAAAATGAGTGGACGGAAGGAAAGAGATACGGAAAAGCAGAAAGTGCACCAAAAGGGTAAGGCAGGATTGCTTTTATTGCAAGACAGGCTGTACTTCAGTTTTATGTTTTATGAAGTCTTTCTGGAATTGGGTCTCTTCTCTTCTGACTCTTCATCTTAGCTTTCTTTTCCTTCCTAAAGATATTTCTGCTGGCATCCATGGGAGGCAGTGATTACACACCCAATCTTTGTTGAAATTCTGAACATTTCCATATTTCACAGAGGCTAAAATCACTCAGCATTGCATGGAGTTGGGCTTGTTGCCATGTTAAATCATTCTGAGTTCAATCACAGTTTGCCATCATTTTTTTCTTTTCCTGACAAGTTTACTCTTAACTTGGTTACGCAAAACTAAATGCAAATAAAACTTCAGAAGAGGAAAGGAGTCATCTGTCTCTATCCACATGTTTCTCCACCTATATCCAGTCAGTGGACAATATCTAGAAATCTGCTGGTGGCACTTTGAAATCTTACATAATATCTTCCCAGGTTTCTCCTGATAAGCTGAGACAGGCCTGAATTGTTACAAATCTGCATTCCTGATGAAGTCTTAGGGTCTGTAAGGAAAAATTGGCCCAGGGTTTGGTAGTAACACTTTCCCGTCAGTCTGGTACTTATATGACATTTTCTATTGTCAGAATTGTTGAATAGGTATTTAATCTTTCTCAGATAAGAGACTTTATGTGATGCCAAAAATGAACAGAGATGAACAGAATGATGAACAAAACAAAACAAAACAAAACAAAAAAACACATTATGTAAGGAAAGCTCTGTGAGATTCAAAAGAACAAAGCCAACAGCTGTGCAACGTGAGTTCTGGTTATGTTCATGATCGTGTTCACCTGAACCTTCAAGAGTCTGAAACATAAAGAAAATGATGAAATAATTATCAACTAGTTCTAATCACAACTGTATTTTCACTTAGTCAATCACTGAAAAAATAATAAAAAATAAAAAATAAAAACAAAACACCATTACCTTCTTCTCTAGTTTTTCTCCAAGATTTCTTCTCTCTTTCTGTGAAAGACTTTAAATTATTCATTTGTTAAAGAATATGACAAAGTGTATGACTTTGAAAGATTGACAGAACATTACTAAATCTGACCTGACAAGCACTAGGTTTTGTCTGGTCCCCTTTGATATACATAATATAGGGCATAAGAGAGAGAATAAGAAATCTTCTGCTCCTTTCCCCCTTTCGAACCTCTTCTTTTAGTACAGTTACTCAGGAAGCTGCCACTCTTCCTTGTCTGAGGGAGAATTACAATACTTTATCTGGATCTAAGTTCCCAAAAAAGACATGAGAGGAGGGAAGATTTGTGTGTGGGAGGGAGAAGAACGTAGCAAGGCCAAAACATGCTAAGAACAATTAGATATTGCTAAACTTTGAGCTGTTTTTAAATAAGGCAAAGCTAAAATAAATGCATAAGGCAGCCGTATGCCAGACTTAATTGTATATGTGTTTTGAGAAAGACAACAGTAAAAGCTTTAGTTAAGAATATATTCAGCAGTGAGTTCTACAGCTTAATCTGTGTGCTCTTTTCAAAGTATTTTAAAGTCAATTAAATCCCTAAACTTGAATTTTTGTCAGCTTGGTAAAACCAAATGATTTTTCTTTTTAGGTAGATGACACAAGATGGTTGGAGCTATTTGCATGCACATACACACACACATGCATATGTATATTTACATACACCATATTTTATTCTTTATTTATATGAGAAAGGTTTCTTACAAAAAAAAAAAAGATCAAAAAGTAGCATAAAATTAATTTGATTTTGTGGGTTAAATAGATTTAAAAATAAGTAAATAAGTAAGTAAATAAATAAAAGTCCTTAACATCTTCAAATTTCTGAATTTGTTTTTAATTACTTTTTTGTCATGCATAAATCTATGGAATTGATCAATTCTATCTTGCTTTCTTCTTCAATCTCCAGATACAATAGTTTGAAATTTTAAAACAAGATAAATATAGGTTAGATTTTGCCAAGAGGAAATTGAAGCTTTAAAATATTAGGACAGATTTTGCAGCAGCAAGGCCTTTATGTTTTCTCAACTTTTAATCAGTTCAAAACTGGTGAAACTTTTAAAAGTACATTACAAATGTAACTACAGATAATAAAATTGAAATGTTATAATTTTAATCAATTAAAAAAAAACTGTAGAAGCATGCTTTATTGCATACACATACAGTTAAGTGACTAAGTATACACAACAAATATTAAATGGAAGATATTAATACATGAATAGATGATAAAGTATTTTAAAATATACTGTGGGTGCCAGGCTGACATTCAAGTCATAACTCTTTTGTAGACGGTCTTATTGAACACTTTATTTCTCAATCTAATATAAATATTTTTTTTACATGTATAATTAAAGCTTGTCAAGACCTTTAACAGAGATTTTTGCTTGGATATACTGGCTTACTGAAACTATTAACAGATACCATTTGCTTCTTGTTTATTTCCTTCATGAATTTTTTGTAGAGAAAATTGTGAGCACACGATTCCTGCATGAAAAGAAACTTTTCAAAATGATTTAAATTCAGTGTTTTTCTTGACCTAGTATAATTTGATTTGGGACTTTGTTTTAATTATTATTATTTTTGTATCATAGTACAAAATATTTTGAAATTCATCTATTTAGGGACAAGACTTTTTTATTTTTTCCCCACAAACATGAAAAATCACAATGAATGAGGAATTTCTTGACCTCCCTACAGTAATTATCAATTTAATTGCAATATTCCTTGCTCTAATACACTCCCAAAAGATGTAGTTGGGAAAATATTTGCTTCAGGTTCACAGGTGAAACAATCAAGTCAAATGTTCTTTTGGTACAGGAAATAAAGTTAGCAATTTGATATGGGTATCCTGAATCCACTCCCTACTAAACACAGCATAATATGTACCTCCAAATATTAAGAAAATGGTGCTTTTAAAATGTTAATAAAAATATTCCAAATTGCTGGCGAGCCCAATAGACTATGCATTCCAGCACAGCCTGGACCACGTATACTACTTACAGTACAGATTTACGATGGTATTTAAGTACCTTTTAGAGCAAATAAGGAAGTACACAAGCAAAATATTGAACTCATTTTAGAAACCGTGCCACTCACATGGACATAACCCACCCTCAGTTTCATGTTATAGAAACATCACTGTGATAGGCCACAGCAAAGCCTTCACCTTGGGTTAGACACAATGACCTGGATCTGCTCCCACTTACATGCATGCATGTACACATACATGCTAATGAACTGTTTCAATGTAACAAGGGGCAGCCCTTTGGGCTCAGAAAGAGGCATGTAAAAAAAGTACATGTTTATCTCAAGTTATTGAAATTAATCTACAATTCTGTCTCACAGAAACTGTAAAATTGAGAAAAGAAAAATTAAAAATTAAAAAAAAGAGTAGCATTTTATAATATCAGTAAAACCACTGAATTTTCAATAAATATTTATTTTCTTCAAAAACAAACAAATTATTGCAGTATTTCTGACTTGTTGAGGTGCAGCCAGACAGTACATGGAAGTCTTTAGCTTCACATGAGATGTCCAACCTTAATTCCATAGCTAGAGTCTATATGACGTTTGTATATGTAGTCACATATTTATCAAGATGTGCTGCTAACCCTTCAGATGCCATTGCTGCTTCATAAGTTAGATCCTTAATTATTCTTTTTATAGTATATAACCTATGACAATTGAGAAAGGTTACTAAAAGAAATGTGGGAGGAAAGTTGTTTTCCTCTAGCATAGAAAAAGAATCTGATTTAGAATAAAGAAAATAGCAGAAGTAATTTTTTTTTTTTTTTAAAGAAACAAAGTTCTTCCAGGTGATGTTTGGCCTCTTGACATAACAAAGGTAAAGAATGATCCAAAAACTGAATTAATCATTTTTCATCCTTTCTACACTGGGATAAATATACATGCATAAACATGTGTTAGCAGGCATTTTTGCTGTTAAAACATTCTCACATCTCTCCCATGTTGCCCTCTGCTTATGTGTGTAAGAAAACCATGAATAAATATTTCAGTCTTTGGCATATGCCAAAAGTGTCCTCCACCTGTTTGGCAAATATCAATTCTATTTACATCAAGCGATTTAGATGAACTTCTTCATCTTCTGGGTGGTAATATTCAAGTTCCCTGCCACTATAGTTCTTGGAGCATCACCAGAATCTGTAATTGGATTGTGATTGGACTTGAGATGGAATTCATTTCACTTATGTTACTGGTCCAGAAGTTAGGCAGCCACTTAAATCTTTCATCTATAATCTTTGAAAGGAGAAAAAGGTCTCCAGATGAAGATTCATCCCATTTTAACATAGATGTCTAAGATATTTGAAAAAAAAATAAATAAATAAAAATGGAGTTGCTAAGCAACTCCATCTGGATTTTTATTTCTTTCTTTCAGATGACTATGGAGAGAACCCTGCTGAGATGCTCAACTGTTTGACTAACTTTCAACCTCTGTCAGTAGGTGAGATGAATTGTCTCCTCAACTTCCAGCTCCTGGAGTTCTGAAATGTCTATGATTCATGATGCCAATTATTCAAGAATCATCTTTTCTCCTTAACTTTTTGTTAAAGTATGTTTCTATGTAAAGTATGTCTCATATTGAGAGAAGAAAAATGAAAGTGCAACCAAAAAAGAGAGCAAGAAAGAAGATTTTAGCAAGTTATTTGTTCAAAAATAAAATGTACTCTTACTGTTTTTTCAGAGCTTGGTTTTGCCATGCTGTTCACTTACAAAAGGGTAGCTATAAAGATCATAAAAATGTCACAATACGAGGAGAATAAGCAGTGATAATGATCAGTTTGACCTGGTCAAACCAATTTAATTTAACATATCCATGATTATAATAGTCAAGTGTGCGTAGCAAGTATATACATGTTCACTTTCTTTATAGAAAGATGCTTAAGATATTTCTTATAAAAAATATTTTAGAATAGAAAAACAAGCAAACAAAAGTATTGATTCAGATTCAGGGCAATAGTTTTGGAAACAGCAAAGCCTCAGAGACCAAGACTCTGTAAGACATTTCAAAGTATGTGAACAAACTGCTTGGCCCATGTCATTTGAAAAAAAATCAGGCCATTTTGATATTCTGAAGATTTTTGTTTTGTTTTGCTTTTTCCTTTTAGAGCATATTTCATCCACTTAGTTACATTTTTTTTTTTCAGTTATTATTATTTCTGCCTTTAGTTTTGATTTGGAAAAAAACAAAGCACCACCCTAAACTACTCAAAAATACTGTTACAGTCAACTCTAACAGCATGGCTCTCTAATTGAGGAGAGGAAGAGAGTGAACTAATACTATGCTCATAATTCTCTGTGCCTTCTCTTTTATCATGAGAAACACTATGTCCTGTTTTATAGGGCTGCGAGACAGTTTTCTGGCCTTTATTTTCATAAAGCCGTGATTGATTTAAGGTGAATTTATCTTAAGTAAATATATATGTATATACTGGATCTGCTCCCACATCTGCTCCCACATATATATAGGTTCAAGTTCCAAGTAATTTTTTTTCCCCAAAACATGCATTTTTTTGGTAAATGCTACTCTAAGTACAGCAAGATAATATAATAGGAGAGTCCCTTATGGGGGTCTCTGTGTAATATCTTCCATTCTTTAAATGTATCAGAGGCAGCATTGTCTAGATTTTACGGAATTCCTAGATATTACCACGAGGTTAATGGAAAACCCAGAACCATATTCTGTAAGTGTGCACACTAGAACACTTGAACTTATAGAGGTTAAAAAAAAAAAAACTGTACTTTTTATTCATTTATTGTTTTTACATGACCTGAAATCAGTGACAGTTTCCTGCTGTTTTCCAGGGACCTTAAGCTAGGTATGGAGATGGGGGAAAAATAGCGGGATGGAGGGTTGCTCACAATAACAATAAAAATAAAAGGAGCCAGACGAGACAAAAATGTATTAGATAAATGCATCCAAATGTGAAGCCTGATCATCTGGTTATTTTGCTGTCTAGCACAGCAACCAAAAGTTATTCAGAATCTGAATTTGTTTGAAATCCAAAATATATTTGCATGTTAGTGAAAAACAATATACAGTGTTCCAAAAATGCATTATCCTATGAGGTACAGAATAGCTCAAGCTTCGAAATATTACCCTGGAGTGAATAGGTCTCCTCTTAGGATAAGGGCCAGATGGAACAGTGTAGTATTTTGCTACCGAGTTCCCCCAAACAGCAAAATAATCAGGTTACTTTATCAGACAGACAACACAGTGGTTTAGATGTTGCCAGCTTTATACACAGACTCATGTTTGAATGAGTCTCCAACATTATGTTCTAACAGTTTGTCTTTATTATTATCAAGTATTTCTATTTCTGTAATGAATAGAGGGCTTTTTTTGGAACTCAAGATAGACACACAGACACAGATTTCTAGGTTGGAAGAGACCTCAAGATCATCGAGTCCAACCTCCGACCTAACACTAAGTACTCCACTAAACCATATCACTAAGCTCTACATCTAAACGTCTTTTAAAGACCTCCAGGGATGGCGACTCCACCACCTCCCTGGGCAGCCTGTTCCAATGCTTAATAACCCTTTCAGTAAAGAAGTACTTCCTAACATCCAACCTAAAACTCCCCTGTCGCAACTTTCGCCCATTCCCCCTCGTCCTGTCACCAGGCACGTGGGAGAACAGACCAACCCCCACCTCACTACAGCTTCCTTTAAGGTAACTGTAGAGAGCGATAAGGTCGCCCCTGAGCCTCCTCTTCTCCAGGCTGAACAACCCCAGCTCCCTCAGCCGCTCCTCGTAAGACTTGTTCTCCAGACCCCTCACCAGCTTGGTCGCCCTTCTCTGGACTCGCTCGAGCACGTCCATGTCCTTCCTGTAGCGAGGGGCCCAAAACTGAACACAGTACTCGAGGTGTGGCCTCACCAGAGCCGAGTACAGGGGGACAATCACCTCCCTAGACCTGCTGGCCACACTGCTTCTTATACAGGCCAGGATGCTGTTGGCCTTCTTGGCCACCTGAGCACACTGCTGGCTCATATTCAGCCGACTATCAACCAATACTCCCAGGTCCTTCTCGGCCAGGCAGCTTTCCAACCACTCATCTCCCAGCCTGTAGCTCTGCTTGGGGTTGTTGCGCCCCAGGTGCAGGACCCGGCACTTGGCCTTGTTGAACTTCATACAGTTGACCTCAGCCCATCGCTCCAGCCTATCCAGATCCTCCTGCAGAGCCTTCCTGCCCTCGAGCAGATCGACACACGCACTTAGCTTGGTGTCATCTGCAAACTTACTGAGGGTGCACTGGACGCCCTCATCCAGATCATCGATAAAGATATTAAAGAGGACCGGCCCCAGTACCGAGCCCTGGGGGACACCACTTGTGACCAGCCTCCAACCCGATTTGACTCCATTCACCACAACTCTCTGGGCCCGGCTATCCAGCCAGTTTCTAACCCAGCGAAGCGTACGCCAGTCCAAGCCCCGAGCAGCCAGTTTCTTGAGGAGAATGTTGTGGGGAACGGTGTCAAAAGCCTTACTGAGGTCAAGGTAAACCACATCCACAGCCCTTCCCTCATCCACCAAGCGCGTCACTTTGTCATAGAAGGAGATCAGGTTCGTCAAGCAGGACCTGCCTTTCATAAACCCATGCTGACTGGGCCTGATCGCCTGCTTGCCCTGCAAGTGCCACGTGATGACCCTCAAGATAATCTGCTCCATGAGCTTTCCTGGCACTGAGGTCAAACTGACAGGCCTATAGTTACCCGGGTCTGCCCTCCGGCCCTTCTTATAGATGGGCGTCACATTGGCTAGCCGCCAGTCAACTGGGACCTCCCCCGATAGCCAGGACTGCCGATAAATGATGGAAAGCGGCTTGGCCAGCTCCTCCGCCAGTTCTTTCAGTACCCTCGGGTGCATCCCATCCGGCCCCATCGACTTGCGCACATCCAAGCTCCTTAGCAGGTCGCCAACCATTTCCTCATGAATAGCAAAGGCCACATCCTGCTCCCCATCCCCTTCCGCCAGCTCAGGGCACTGGGTATCCAGAGAACAACCGGTATTGCCGCTAAAGACTGAGGCAAAGGCGGCATTAAGCACCTCAGCCTTTTCCTCATCCTTAGTAACTAGGTTTCCCCTCGCATCCAGTAAAGGATGGAGATTCTCCTTAGTCCTCCGTTTCGCATTGATATATTTGTAAAAGGATTTTTTGTTGTCTTTAACGGCAGTAGCCAGGTTGAGCTCCAGATGAGCTTTGGCCTTTCTAATTTTCTCCCTGCACAGCCTCGCTACATCCTTGTAGTCCTCCTCAGCGGCCCGCCCTTTTTTCCAAAGATTATAAACCCTCTTTTTTTTGCTAAGCACAAGCCACAACTCTCTGTTGAGCCAGGCCGGTCTTCTTCCACGCCGGCTCGTCTTTGGGCACGTGGGGACAGACCGCTCCTGTGCCGTTAAGATTTCCTTCTTGAGGAGCGCCCAGCCTTCCTGGACTCCTCTGCCCTTCAGAACCGCCTCCCAAGGGACTCGGCCAACCAGCGTCCTGAGCAGCTCAAAGTCAGCCCTCCGGAAGTCCAAGACAGCAGTTTTACTGGTCCCCTTCCTGGCCTCGCCAAGAATAGAGAACTTTACCATTTCGTGGTCACTCTGTCCAAGACAGTTTCCGACCACCACATCTCCCACCAGTCCTTCTCTGTTTGTGAAGAGAAGGTCTAGCGGGGCACCACCCCTGGTGGGTTCACTGACCAGCTGCGTCAGGAAGCTATCTCCCACGCTCTCCAGAAACCTCCTAGACTGCTTTCTCCGTGCCGTGTTGTGTTTCCAGGATATATCCGGGAAGTTGAAGTCCCCCACGAGGACAAGCGCTGACGATTTTGCAACTTCTGTCAGTTGCCTATAAAACTCCTCATCCGTCTCCTCATCCTGGTTCGGCGGTCTATAACAGACCCCGACCAGGACGCTAGCCTTGCCGGCCTTCCCGCGGATCCTAACCCACAGGGATTCAACCTTATCATTCCCAGCCTGGAGTTCCACAACATCAAAAGATTCTCTAATGTAGAGAGCCACGCCACCACCCCCTCTGTGCTGCCTGTCCCTCCTGAAGAGCCGATAGCCAGGCATTGCAGCACTCCAGTCATGGGAACGGTCCCACCACGTCTCCGTGATGGCAACCAAGTCGTAGCCTTCCTGCTGCACGATGGCTTCCAGCTCCTCCTGTTTGTTACCCATGCTGCGTGCATTAGTGTAGATGCACTTCAGCTGGGCCATCGCCTTCTTCCCCAGCCTAGCCATTGTTTCCCCCGGCACGGCTCCAACAAGCCTTGTTTGAGCCCCGTCCCCCTTCTCGCCTAGTTTAAAGCTCTCTCTATGAGCCCCGCCAGCTCCTGGCCTAGGATCCGTTTTCCCCTTGGAGATAGGGACCCATCTGAGGCCATCAGGCCGGGTGCCGAGTAAAGCTCCCCATGGTGAAAAAACCCAAAATTTCTGTGCCGGCACCAGTCTCTGAGCCACCTATTAACCACGTGAGCTTTCCATGTCCTCTCCGTGCCTCTCCCTCCCCCCGTAGGGATAGACGAAAACACCACCTGCAAGATCATACTATACAAGGTGTTTTAAAAGAGTGCTGAGCAATGGTGCTTTCATATTAATGAATGTACAGTTTAAACGTCCAAAGACCTCTTAATGTGCATGGAAAAGTTGCAAAGTAACAGCCCATACAAAATTATTCTGAAATGACTCCTCCCAGTCATGTAGCAGACTGGGGAAGGGAGGGGAGGTAGGCTCTCCATGTTCTTCATGTTCCTATTCAAGTGCTGTCTCCACCCTAGACAATAATGCTAATCTCAGACTCCTTCACAGAAACTTGTTCAGAGCTTAGTTGTAATCATATTGCCTTGGTTAGGGGGAATGGATTACACTTTCTGCTCTCTTACACATCTGCCAACACTTCAGCAGTGTGCTGCCTATCAGATGAGCAGCAAGACTTTCTACAATGAACAGCTTTTGGATTTTTCTGACTTTTTGTCCCCTGTGTCCACCCTCCCTCCTCCCCGCTTCCCCCATACAATCCAATGGACCACCTGCACCTAGACGAAGGGGTTGTCCTCAAACTATCATAGATCATTGGATCAGCATCTGTTGTAATGTAGCATACCTTTTACAATGTTGAGCTATCTTCCATCTTGTCAGGAGATACACACTATTTCTCAGCTCTAGCCATTGCATTCAGTGGCCAAATCACTATGACGTACGTTATCCAGGAAACTAAAGTAGTGATAACACAGCTCCATCTGCTTGTACATTTTGGCCAGTTGAAAATCACAATATCACCCATAGGAATATATTCAGATCCTGTCAGTTTCCCATTTCTTTCCCGTCATAGCCCTTTTCTCTTAGACACAATTATTTATTATTAAAATGCAAGACTGTTCAGAAGTATTTCAGTGCCCCAGGATCAAAACCCATGAAGCCAGATACTGGAATTAGAATAAACCACTTCCAAAGACATCACTCAGGAAAGGTGAGCCACACAAACTGAGGGGTGTTATTGCTAATCTTAGGTGTTGTGCACATGACTTGTAAAAGTCGTTTGGAACAAATAAAGAAGAAAACTTAACATTATAGCTGTGTCAGCTGTAAGAGTAGGGTAAATTAAAACAAAAAATCACCTTTCTCAAAAGCCTGGGGTATAGTATGAGAATAAGCAATGCAAATCCAAAATGGTGTGTTGCAATAATGAAGCTGTCAGCAACAATTTTTCCTCAATTTTTCCACATTTCTCTGGCAATTAAGTTACATATCCTACAAGTAGCAAGACATTATTTTCCAATATCCTTAGTTATTTCTGATAACTGAGTTTGTAATTTTGATTGTAGAAAGATATTGTGGTCAATTCAAATATTAAGACTAAGGGTTACTGTTGTTAAAAGTGATTTTTGTTACAAAGCTTTCATGACAATGTTGTCCAGTTGCTACCAGGAAATCGTCTTTATTATATGCATAAAACTTATTGTATTGCCTTAGGCATAAACTTAGCCATTTACTGTGCATTGTTAAAACAGTGAATTCTCTTCTAGTCTCCCAAGCCAAGTCAAACAGAGAGTTTAGGCTACTGTGGTAAAGAAGACTTCAGGTTAGAGGCCCTTGTAGCTGATCAGTTAGATAACGAAGAATAAGTATCTTTACTATAGTGGTGTCATTTTACTGTTTTAGCTTAGGATTTGCTGACTTTTTGATTGCAAAAAGTATTTTTTTGAGTTCAGTTTATTTTTCTGTTGCTTAGAAAAATTGCTCTGAGTAATGATTAGTTTCAGTGCAAGAACTCAGCAGAATACAATAAATGCCTGTATTTCAGTCTATGTGCAACCAGGTTCAGCCACAGCGTCCTGTTAACTACTGTCTTGGTATGAAATATGCAGATTCAGTCACTGACCTGCTCTTGCCATATTGCCTGCTGTAATCCTTCTCTTCAGGGACTGATATAGACCCTGCTGGGAAGACCAAAAAAGAGCAGCCACTTTTTTGTTGGCCCCTTCAAACCAGAGTCCTGGGTACTATCCTGCCTCTACACTTGCTTTCCATTTACCAGTCTGCTCTGTCTCTTCTTCATGTGAGAAATAATGACAGGACTTCCATGTTTCTCCCCAGTGTCCAAGGCCCAAGGACCAATTTGCCACCCTTTATCTGGAAACTGGATGTTTTACAGCACACAGCAACAAACAGTTGGAGGGCTTTAAAAAGGGGGCTCTGAATTAAAAGAATTTCCTCTGCAATATGACTCTGAAGAGCTTGTATTGTAAAATAAATTCTCTCCTGCTAAGCTAAAGAACAAGTACAGGCAAAGGGTCCTTTATGTCAGGGAGGATGCACTGATCCTTTATCCCTCAGACCTGTGGTCACAATCAATGCGCTGATGGGGACAAGCTTACCGGTGGCTGCTGGATTTCCTCGAGTGTAGACTGCATTCTCTTAAGACTGCCCTCCAGGATTTTTTCAAGACTCCCTTCTCTTTTATGGGTTCTAAATTGTTTTTCTTGCTGCCTCTCAGTTTATATACCTTCTGCCAAGCCTCTTATAAGATTAAACTGAATTTGCTTCCTTTTCAAGTGAGGGATATAGCAAGAGTGAGAAAAGAATTTGATGATGTGTCACTGATTGGCATCAAACTATGGATTTTCATTGTCTCTATGCACAGTGCCATTCCTAATACTAATGAAAACAAAAATACATCTATGTGTAACTTTTCCCAAGGACAAACACTGCTGTTTGTACTAAGTGGAATGAAAATGCCAGAGAAATTAGAACTCTGATGAAATTCAGCCTGTGTCAAGTCATCTAAAACTGTTGTGGTGTCGTCGTCCAAATCAAGGTCTCCAGGGTCTCCACTTGATGTGTCAGAAGAGCATGTGGTCTGTGCACACTACTGTTCCAGAGACATTAAAGACCTCCGTGATAGATTAATTCAGCCCAGACACTAAGGCAGCCTGTCTGTGATAATTCTGACACATTTCCCTTTATCCCAAAGGAGAGCCATATTCATTTACTTAAATGTAATTTCTCCTCTGACTGACAGTTGTAGCATTTAGAGATTAAAAATATCCCAAACCTACAGCACTTTAGTTGTTGACATCTTAGCACAAGCAGCAGGCAATCATAAAGCCTTGGATTAATACAGCTTCAGGGCAAATTTGCTTTATTCTGACAGTCTCTCTTTCATTTTGATGTGTTCTTCTGTTGCCAGAAGGCTTACTTTCATTAATTCATTTTTAATAAACAATTAAAATTTTAATGTACAAAATGTAAATAATAAACATGGAGTCATCATACAAATAACTATCAACAGATGTCCACTTAAAAAAAAAAAATCGTGGTTTTATTTGTGTAAAATGCCCATAAGCAATTGTTTGTTTAGGATTTATTATTAAGGTGATTAGTGCTTGCTAGTCATGTGCTGAATATATAGTATTCCTTCTTCTGTCTTAGAATCTACTTATTTTTTAGAATTAGAAACACAAGGATGCAAACATGAGTTGTGCTCCAAATAAATGCAGAATCAAACCAGATTATTAATAATCGGACAATAATTCACTAATCTTCTGATTTTCTTTTTTATTCAGTTTTCTGGGAAAGCCTTGTATGTTTATTTGTGTAGGATTTTTCTGAATTTCAAAAATTACCTTCAAGAACATTAACAGATGCAGGCTTCTCATCTTTTTGCTGAAGAGAAATCCATTTACCATGGCTGTCCTCTGTGTGATTTGGAGACCTAGTAAATAAGAGCTGACTAATAATTTTTATCTTTCATTTCTACGGGAAATATTGTAATTAAAAAAAAAAAAAAAAAACGATTAATAGTTTAAAAGACAATTACTGAGGTAAAACACCTGTTTTTCTTTCTTTCTCTTTCTCTCTCTTTTTTTTTTTTTTTTTTTTTTTTTAATGCTGTACAAAACACTGAATGTTTGAAAATAAGCTGGATACGGACTGAAGAACTAACTAGCTCTCATTATTTTATTTTGGGGATTTTGACTTTTTGACTTCAGTTTAGATGGGAAAATTTTTGATATGTCAAAAATTCTCAGAAGGACATGGAATTTGTTTCCTGACAGTTGTACTGATAAGATCAATTTTATATAGCTTCAGGCTATAAATAAGGATATCTTTCCCACACTTTGAAACTCACACATGACTGAATAATGTACAATATTTTATGAAGTAAGATGGAAATACAGTAAGTAGATTCTATGATATTTTAAATAAAACGCATATTTAAAATTGAGCATGTGATAGTGTTATTACTTAAGCATACTGTATAAGGCAATATAATACATTTTTTGTGCTACTGAAAAATTAGCTCATTCTCCATTTTATACATAACAGTGTTTCATTATCATTACTTTCCATACAATTACTTGTTCAAGACAATAATAAAACTGTGTTCTTCTCACATAGGAATATGTTATGAATTATTGCTTTTTTACACACAAAGCAGCCTACACAAGCTTGAAAAGAGGAAATAATGCATACTAGTGAAGATAGACTGAACAATGCTCTGTGTGGTGAGAGAGCACTTCATGCTTCAGATCTCTTAGTGACAAAATTTGGAGGCTTGAGAATATGTGTGTACTTTATCAACCTTCCAGTAGTTCGGCAAATCAGGGGGCATGAGTCAATCAGCATCTGGGGAGGAGTCTGAAGATATGTTGTGCTTCATGATTTGGCTTTCAGGATCTACAACTACCTGAAAGGAAGTTGTGGGGAGCTGGGGGCCGGCCTCTTCTCACGGGTAACTAGCGATAGGACAAGAGGGAACAGCCTCAGGTTGCACCAGGGGAGATTCAGGTTGGAAATTAGGAGAAAATTCTTTTCAGAAAGAGTAGTCAGACATTGGAACGGGTTGCTCAGGGAGGTGATGGTATCACTGTCCCTGGGGGTGTTTAAGGAAAGGTTGGATGTGGTGCTTAGGGACGTAGTTTAGTGGGTGATATTGGTGGTCGGGGGACGGTTAGAACGGATGATCTTGGAGGTCTTTTCCAACCTTAATGATTCTATGGTTCTGTGATTCTATGATTGGAACACCCCTCAAGGATGACAAACCTGTGATTAAAAAAAAAAAAAAAAAGGAAATAACTCAGCAAGATCCCACTGCAAGTATATAAAACAGGATGAGCAGAGAGGTGCAAGAAACAGAGATCTTTCATACTGGAAAAAGGGAATAGTCTCTGGACTTCAAGAACCATTAACTTATTTATGAATTAAGGGAAACTCAATGTTTATTCACTAAACTTAAGAGGCAACTTGACAGCCAATTCTTTCTTGAATACTCAATAGTTAATGCTTTATCACATAAGCAAGTTTGCACATTGTAGATTTACAGAGGATAGGGTGATACAAGAAGTACATTCCCCCCCCCAAAAAAAAGTTCATAATTTTCTCAAACTCTTTGATGTGTGCTCTGACTGCAAAGTGCAGATCAGTTCCAGATTCCTGGAAATGCCAGTCTTTCAGCCTGCTCCTTTCCATCATTGTAATCACATTCCTGTACTAAATCTTTATCCAAACCACCCCTTCTTTTTACCAAACACTGGAACAACTCAGCTATAATATTCCTAATGTTAGGAATTTACAGTCTAATAAACCATGATGATAGCGGTTAAAGTGTCAATGAGTGAACTGGAGTGCATGATATTTGTGGTAATGGGAAACTGCATACCTCTTTGTGGAAAGAGCAAGATATCTGTTTCTTTTGTTTAACATTGCATTTTCTCACTTCTGCTTTCTGAAACAAACTATGCATATAACACCTTTAACAGCTTCAGAACAAAATATATGCATATGATCCCTTGTAAATGATTAGATTTCACATCTTACAATTCTTTTTTGAAATAAAATGATTCATATTTCCCCTTAGTTTAAGAATACATTGGAACAATTGCATACAGGCCAACTCTGTCTCAGGATATGTCAATGTTTGTCTTTAGCACATTTTGTGGGTTTAGTCACTAGCTCATGCTTTCTTGATGTCCTGAAGACAGTTGGGGTAGGCATGCCTGCTGTAGCTTTGTTAGACATTTCAGTCTTATTCCACAAATAGATCAGTATGTGTACACTGGTTCCAAGGCTCTCCAGATGCATTCGACCTGCTGAGGTATGGTGAATTGCATGTGTAAATATGGACAGTATAATGTCTCATGGATCAGTTACGTTACTTGTTCAAGAGCTGGGTGTACAGAACATGCATTAGCAGGATTTCCTAATCACAAACAGAAATACAGGAATCTTGATCATGTAGGTGGGAGAACTCACGCTACTCCTTTCTGTAAAGAAAAAGGGTAGACAAGTGAGTCCTTTTTGAGCATGTGAAAAAAAGCATCCTCAAAAAGAAGTCTGAAAATGGCTTATTTTGATGGAAGATTTAAGTGACAAGCCAAAAGAGAACATGTATTTATTTATTTATTTATTTAAAATTTGAAATCAATTTAACAAAGTAACTTTGTTATTTTTCTGAAGACTATTTCCATTTCCTAAGTTTTTAATTTCTTTAAATTAAAACTAAAATAAGATTTCAGAAGGACAAAACTCTCCATGGAAACTACTTCTGATTCAAAACAAAGTTTTTATGCCAAGTAAAACTGATAGAAAATTTCAGTTGTCCATTACAAGAAGATACCAGGATCTCAATTAACATAGAATGTTTTCATGATTCTATGAACCGTTTAACTTCACAAATTTGAAAGTTTTGGTTAGACTAGACAAACAAATCATTAATTAATCTCTTAATAAAATGCAAACATCTTGTTTACAGAGATGTCAGAGGGGGGGTTATGTTGACCCAAACATGCTACCAATTATGCCTGTGTGCTGATGCTGCCCTGCCTGCTAGTGTGACACCCCCATGGGCCACTGTTTACCAGTGTCTTTGACAGATGAATCAAGAGACAGGGATATAAGGTTTTGTTGGCAAGGGAGCTCTGATTAAACCAATCATCTGTGATATAAGAGGCATGTACATTTCCATCTCACTAGAAAAATGTTTTTTCTACTCTGCTCCTCTCACAGCATCTGTGACACCCCCTTCAGCAACCATTTCATTAGCCCAGCTTTCCTATAATCAGTCTGGAAATCAACTGATGCGCTCTCTATGGAAAACTCCATCTATTTCACTATATTGTAATTTGGAAGGCATTGCTGAAGTCACCGAACTGAATGTCTCTGTAAAAGAAACCATGTCTGGCTAAATTACATCTAATATCCCAGATTTTAAACAGCGTGACGTGTTCCCTGCTACCTATGGTTGCAGGGTTGTAATCTTATAAAGGACATATAGTGTAATTTCCATTATATGAATAAGTACAACTTTGTGAGTTTTTCTTGTGCAGTATATTAAATTCTTCAGCCTTGATCTGACATTTGGAAATCTAAACCAGCTGTAAATGCATTTTAATTTGGTTAGCATGCTTTGATTGTTTTCCATTATTCTGAGTTAAAAAGGTGTTCAGATAACACAGGCAAACCAGAAGCCAAAAACAGTATGGTTTTGTTGTTGTTGTTGTTGTTCAGTTTAGCTTAAAGTTTTATAATACAAAACATCAAACTATCATAAATATTGCATGGTAACATTTTGTTCTAGAAAGGCTTTAGTCTGTGTTTGTCCATGATTAATATATTTTCACAGAAGGCTGTCGGAGAAAAGTAAGAAAAGTTAAAGATGGATAGAATAGAATAGAAAATAGAATAAAATAGAATAGAAAATGAATGGAATGGAATGGAATGGAATGGAATGGAATGGAATGGAATGGAATAGAATAGAATAGAATAGAATAGAATAGAATAGAATAGAATAGAATAGAATAGAATAGAATAGTTCAGTTAGAATCAAAGAATCATAGAATATCCCAAGTTGGAAGGGATCTACAAGGATCAGCGAGTCCAACTCTGGGCACCACACAGGTCCACCCAAAAATTCAGACCATGTGACTAAATGCACAGTCCAAACACTTCTTAAACTCCGACAGGCTTGGTGCCATGACTACATCCCTGGGGAGCCTGTTCCAGTGCGTGACCACCCTCTCAGTGAAGAACCTCTTCCTGATGTCCAGCCTGAACCTCCCCTGTCACATCTTGACTCCATTCCATCAGGTCTAATCACTGGTCACTAAAAAGCGCTAAATCAGCGCCTGCCCCTCCACTCCCCCTCATGAGGAAGCTGTAGACCACGATGAGGTTTCCTCTCAGCCTTCTCTTTTCCAGGCAAAACAGGCCAAGTGACCTCAGCTGCTCCTTGTACATCTTCCTCTCTAGGCCCTTCACCATCTTGTAGGCCTTAGTAGCCCTTAATAGCCTAGTTGCAAGGAACCTTCAAAAATCATCTAGTCCAACTGCATTAAAATATTAGTATTTCCAAAGCAGAAAGTATTATAATGATATAATTATCATAAAATCAAGCACTACACATTCATAATATCTAGTGTTAAGATTTACATTAAAGAAATAAAAACTGGTATTAAAATATGCAAGCCGACTCTAAAACTGTCAAAATTCTCTTTCATAACGATTCTAGATGGGGAAAATGCAGTAAATATCATACATGAAAAGCCGCCAACATTTTTATTCATTACTCCTAGTTACATATAATAATAATAAAAAAGTTTATGTTGGTTAGTGGCCTTGACTATACATTTATACGTAATAACATTTCAGGGTTTTTAAGGTCATGCTTAAGTCTGAAAATCTTCTGAGAGGCGTTCAAACACCTTGACTGAAATCCTGCATCCATTGGAGCTAGTGACAAATAATATATTGACTACTGCAGATCTAAGCTGTGACCTCTTTCTGCTGTATTAACCCACAATTACTTTTTTTTTTTTTTCATTTAAATCCAGATGACTTTTCAGAGTTTTCAACTCCTTTTAACACAGTTCAAACACATGTATTGTATGCCACCACAGGATATGTTCTCTGGGCTTGGAAATAGTTTATACATAGCCACCTGATGAGAACTTCTGTTTAGTTTTGTTTGTTTGTTTTAGTTAGTTAGTTTGTTTGTTTATTTTGTTGTTGGTTTTGTTCCAAATAATTGTTTTTTTTGTTGTTTGTTTGTTTGTTTTTTTCCCCTCTTGATCTTGTGTAGCCAATGCATTTCACCTGAAGAAGCTGGATTTTATAGTAAAGCTCCACCAAAAAAGGATTCTGAAATAAATATTAGGATGAGGAACTGTAAGCTGGCTAAATTGCATGTGGCTATTTTTTTTTTTTTTAAATCTCAAACTTTAGACTACTAAGAATAGTTGTTCCTTTCATTCTGTTAGATGACTCAGCTGTATAAAGTTATTTGTGTACTCTTGACAAATTGATGTCCTTGTAGGTTTTTACTCTACCTCATTCTTCTATAAGAATTTGGTGGGAGAAGTCATTATCTTTACATATTTAAGCAACCAGACCAAACTCAAAACATTCAAGGACATTTTCTATTATTGTAATTGAGGTGCATTGTCTATAAATATGTGAGTTTTGCATATTTCTCACCTATATCATAACTGGCTGTAAAGAACTGTTGCATATTAACCTATTATGGTACTTGTGTTTTCTGCTGACTTTAACTATTACTACTCCAGCAACATTAGGATTTATGACTGAGCATGTTATTTGACTGGAACATCTCTCATATGAAGAAAGACTGAGAAACTTGGGACTGTTCGGCCTGGAGAAGAGACTCAGGCAGGATCTTATCAATACAGATGAATGCTTAAAAGAAGGGTGCAAAGGAGATGGAGCCAGGCTCTTCTCATTGGTGCCAGTGACAGGACAAGAGGCAATGGACACAAACTGAAAGACAGGGGGTTCTGTCTGAACATCAAGAAACACTTTTCTACTGTGAGGGTGCCTAAGCACTGGAATAGGTTGTCCAGAGAGGTCACTGAGTCTCCCTTGGAGATCTTCAAAAGCTGCCTGGACATAGTTTGGGGCAAATGGCTCCAGGTGGCCCTGCTTGATCAGGAGGCTTGGACAAGACAACCTCCAGAAGTCCCTTCCAGCTTCATCCAAGCTGTGATTCTGTTGTGTGATTGAGCTGAGCCAATCCCTGCAGTTTCTTTTTGATTTTTCACATAAAATTTGACTCTAAAGACATAAAATTACTTTGAGACAAGGTTTGCATGTCAGATAGATGAATTTGGTGCAATTCTTAATAGCTTCTGCATTTTTGTGTTTCTTAAAAATTGTAAAAGTTAACATGTTTTTTTGCCTTACCTTCCTCATTGAAAGTTAAATGCTGGCTTTTGTTGTGTTTTCTTTGGGGCTTGGGATATCTATTTAAACACCTGCCTTAGTGTTTGAATGAAATTCACAATATGCTTCTGCCAGACACTGGGACATTAGAAATGCAGCATTGAACATAACGCATCGTGTTACACTGTAAAAAGGAATTTAAAATGTCAGTTTACTCAGTCAGGTGAAAGTAATCCTATTCTAGGAAGTAATTAAAAAGGTTTGCAGCTATTAGTTGTCTCAGGTCAGGATGATTAGAGAAAGAATCATATTTATTTAAATAAGTATGGGGCATTATTATTATCTGTATTGCCAGGGTTTAAGACTTTGCTGTCACTTGACAAAAGGGTTTAAAAAAAACTGCTCTCCTACACTAAATAATTTTTTATATATTAGGAAAAAAATCTTTACGTGTACAGAAATTACTTGGTCATATATAAGGCTACCTCACATTCTCTCTCTCCCTCTCTTTTTTTCTTTTTTTCCCCTTATCTTAACCTATTTTTCCCTTGTCTTTCTTATTTCTTTTTCTGCTTTGGTTCTCTTCAAATTCAAATCTGGCTAAGAGGCATAGCCGGAGACTGGCCCGTTGTAAAGCACCATCTCATGACTGAATATGTTTTATGGTAATATTTTCTGCTTGTTTCAGCTATTATTTGAGCAAAGGTATAGTGCTTAACCTAGAGTTATGGCTGTTTGGGTGGCAGTAACTGACGCTATTTTTTTTTGGTTTAGAAAGTTTGATACAGACAAAAACAGCCTGCTGGAGGAAAGTGATGGATTTTTTAGGTTGTCGGTGTTTCAGAATTCGAGGTGCTTATTTTTCCTTAATTATACTCAGTTTATCCTACATATCCTGAGTGTCACCAGATTTAATATCTTTGGTTTTGTTTGTGTGTTTTTTTTTTTTTTTTTCCATTCTTGTTCTAGAAGAAGTTACTTTAGCAAGATGACTGCTTGGTCTTCCAACTAACTTTCCATATGTTTGGCTTTCAATGAGAATCCAACATTAGGCCCTTAAGAGTACGCAAGAAACTTTAGTTTAAATAGACTGTTTCGACAATTTTCAGTGTTAATTATCCATGTTAATTGTTTTTGACCACAGGCATCTTCAGTATGGACATCTAAGTATTTTTTTTCTTTTAAATAAACTTCCCTGAAGTCTGAATGATTTCGTTGCCCTTGTACAGATGTCATGCAAAGCAAACATATGTATGTGCAAATTATATAAGAATGTAGATACATTGTTATGATAAAATGCAATAGCAAGTGTTATATTTGTTAGTTTCTTTGTTGGCTTGTTATTCCTTTATATGTATATTTCTGCACCATATTTCAGTCAGATTAATTCTAGCTTCCAAAAGATTGAGATTTTGCCTATATGCATGGAAAATATGGATTTTGTTTTTTCTTTAGCCTGTTACTTAATTTTTTTCTGTTTTTTTTTTTTTTTTTTTTGACTTTGTGGTGGTTGCTGTTTAATCCATGAAACTGCATATTTTCATGATAGATGGTCCAACTTAAATGTTTCATATCTGAAGATAAATGATGAGGTATGACTTTGGAGAAAATTTTTCTTTGTATGGAACATCTTCTTCCTATGGAATAATATGGGGTGGGGCCAGGAACAGGTTTCCACCTCCATACATACAAAGGTAGCCCCTGAGGAGCACAATGAACAGGGCAGGCAAACAGAGCATGGTGCAGCAGTTTGCATGGGAGGGCACAGGGAGGACACTCTCACTATTTCCAACACTGGTTGTAACTTGCTCACAAGGAGTTCCACCATGGTATCCAGCAGAAAGAAAAGTCCTCTGCAACCCCTGTGAACTCTCCAGCCACAGGAAGCAAAGTGTCTACCCAGACAGAGCTCCAAAGGGAACAGGCAGCCATTCAGGTCTCAGGCTGCAGGGTGTGCCTGACTGACAGAAGCAGTGAGTACTTCTCACTCACTCACTCCTCACGCACTGTGGGAGGTGCGCCCAGGCTGAAGAACTGCTCAGCCTGGTGACAGAGTTTTGGGAGGAGGTGGGCATGCGGAGGAGCATCAGGGAGTCACAGAAGGAGATTGACAGGCAGAATCATACCCTACCATCCCTGAGACAGGTGCATTGGTCAGCCACAACACAAGAAATGAAGGATATGCTACCTCCTCACCACCAAGCTGTAGGAGGGGACCTAAAAGACAGGGGAATGGAAGCAGGTTTCTGTTTGGGGCAGCAGGTGAACCCCTTCCCCACCTACCTCACCTTCCCGGGTGCCCATATACAACAGGTATGAGGCTCTGAAACGCAATGAACAGGCAAATGACAATTTTGATGAAGGCCCATCCAAGTTGGAGGGGATGCCAGGTCAGCCTACCACCCATACCACAACAACCTCCATCACAAAAAAAAAAAAAAAAAAAAAAAAGGTGACTCCCTCCTGAGGGGAATAGAGGGACCAATATGCCATCCAGACCTAACCCATAGGGAAGTCTGTTGCCTCTTTGTGGCACAGGTAAGAGACATCACTAGAAAAGTCACTCACTTGGTACAGCCTCTGGTTATTACACATTACAGTTTTTTTCATGTTGATAGTGATGAAGTAACAAAGAGAAGTCCAAGGCCAATCAAAAAAGATTTTAGGGATTTAAGGTGATTGGTTAAAGGATCAGGTGCACAGGTAGTGTTTTCCTCTATCCTTCCAGCAGCAGGGAACAATATTGAAAGGAACAGGCAGACCCAGCTGATCAACACATGGATCCCACACTGGTGACTCTGGCAGAATTTTGTTTTTTTTTTTGTTGGGAAGGTCTACATGACAGCAGGCCTACCGGCACCTGATCAGATGCAGCTTTCTTAGAGGGGGGAAAGGATTTTTGTGCAGGAGTTAGCAGGACTGATTGATAGGGCTTTAAACCAGATTTGAAGGGGGAAAGGGATAAAAACAGGTCTGCCAGTGATAAGCTATGGGATGGCATGCTAAAAGCTGGGGCACTGTGTGCTAGTGAGATCCTGAAGTCTGCTGCATAAGCTGCTGAGTACAATGAAGCACATTAAAAATGTTTCTACACCAATGCACACAGCATGAGGAACAAGCAAGAGGAGCTAGAAGCCTTGGCTCAGTCCCAGAGCTATGCCATTATTGGCATAAATGAAACCTGGTGGGAAGAGTACTGTTACTGGTGTGTTACAATGGATGATTATAGGCCCTTCACAAGGGATAGGCAAGGTGGACAAGTTGTGGGGGAGTTGTTGCTGGATGTAATGGGGGGGATGGGCTGTACGCAGGTTGCAGTTGGGGATGACAGGGTTGAGAGCCTCTGGGTAAGGATTAAGGGACAAGAAAATAAAGCAGATGTGGGAGTCTACTATAGGTCACTCAGATAGGATGATAACACTGATGAATTATTCTTTAAGGAGCTAAGAGATACTTCTAGAAGCCCTTGTCCTTATGGGGACTTCAACTTGCTGGATATTAATTGGGAATATCACAGCTGATACAAACAGGTCCAGCAGATTCCTAAAACAAACACCTTGATGATAAATTCTTGGTAGAGGTACTAAGGGACACGACTAGGAAAGGCGCCCTCCTAGATCTGTTGCTTGTGAACAGAGATGGTCTTGTGGGTGAAGTGGCAATTGGTGGCTATCTTGGCCATAGTAACCAAGAAGTAGTTGAGTTTAAAATCTTTGGTGATAGGAAGAAAACTGCCACCAAAACTTCAGCCCTGGATATGGGAAGAGCAGACTTCAGGCTGCTCAGGGAACTAGTTAGTAAAGCCCCTGGGAAACTGCTTTTGAAGGCATTGGGGTCCATCAGTGCTGGTCACTTTTCAAGTACCACCTTCTAAAAGCACAGGAACAGACAATTCCAAAATGTCAGAAGTCAAGCAGGTGGGTCAGACAGTCAGCTTGCTGAGCAGAGATCTTCTAGACCTTAGAAAAAGTGTAAGGCTGCTGGAAGCAAGGTTGGATGACATGGGAGGGCTACAGGGAAGCTTTGCCTTTGTAGGGAGAAAATTAATACAGCCAAAGCTCAATTAGTGTTGAAGCTGGCCAGAACTGTGGGGGACAATAAAAAGAGTTTTTTTTTTTTTCTTGTTGTTGTTGTTGTTGGTTGGTTGGTTGGTTTTGTTTTGATATGTTAACAGCAAAAGGACTAAAGAAAACATTGGTCCATTATTTGATGAGGATGGTCACCTCACAAATAGGGACAAAGACAAAACAGAGATGTTTAATGCGTTCTTTGCCTCTCTTCAACACTGATGACAGGCCCTCGGACCCCAGGTGTCCTGAGCTGGAGAACTGTGACTGCAGGAACAATAAACTCCCAGCCAACCCTGAAGCTGTGCAGGATCTGCTACTCTACTTGGATGTATATAAGTCTATTGGGTCCAAAGGAATTCATCCAGTGTACTCAGAGATCTGGCTGATTTCAACACAAGACCTCTCTCAATTATTTTTCAGTGGTCTTGGGGATCTGGAGAGGTCCCAGTTGTCTGGAAGCTGGCAAATGTTCCAGTTTTGAAGACAAGAAAGAAGACCCTTGTAATGAGAGGTCTGTCCGTCTCACTTCAGTGCCTGGTAAAATTATGGAGATAATTATTCTGGGAGTTATTGATAAAGACCTGAAGAACAATGCTGTCATTGGTCACAACCAACATGAGCTCACAAGGCTAACAAAATTAAGTTAACAAACTTAATTTCCTTTTATGACAAAGTCACTCATTTAGTTGACCAAGGGAAGCCAGTTGATGTAATATTTTTGGATTTCATTAAAGCTTTTGATACTGTTTCTCACAATATTCTTCTGGACAAAACGTCCAGCATACAGCTAGACATATACATAATGCAATGGATGAATGGGTCAGCATCATGAATGAGATGGGTGAACGGATTGGCTGACAGCTCAGGATCAAAGGGTTATAATTGAGCCTGCTGGAGTTCAAGAAGCATTTGGACAATGTTCTCAAACATATTTTCTGATTTTTGGGTGATCCTGTGCAGACTGAGGAGTTGGGTTCAATGATCCCTGTGGGTCCCTTCTAACTCAGGATATTCTAGGAGCTGTGGTTATGATTTTAAATAGACAGAATGATTCAGTGAATTGCCAAAATCTTTGCAAATGATGTCAATGAACATTCAAGTAGTTCAAAATTTAAACAGGGAAGAAAGTAGTCTGAGGGTGCATATGTATATATATAATTTATCTGGTTATTGAGTTTACAGAGGAATTAATTAACCCACATTTAGGTCAAATGTACCTGGTTTTCCAATGGTAAGAAAGGCAGACAAGATTGCCATGTAACTATTGTTATTATTGCTGAAGCAAAGGTCAAGCTGTCTTACAAGATTTGTTTGATCCGAGAATGTATTAGAAGGATTTGTCACCTTTTGTGTAATCAATAGCCTTGGAAAATGCTAAAAAAAAAAAAAAAAAAAAAAGTGTTCTGATTGTTCCATGAAGTTTTTAAAATCACATTTTGAAAGCTCGATAATTTGACCTAGCATTACATTTAAGTCATGCTACTGTGGTCAGGAATTTGAAACTTCAGAGCAAATTTAAACCCAAATGAAAAGCAAGATTAAAACTTAGATATGGGGTATTGTTCTGCCCTGATTTCAACCCTACATGACAGCTAGATTCCATATCAATAGATACCATAAGGCTTACTTTCTCCACCAGTGAAAAGCTTATGAGAGCCATTACTTTCAAGACATTTCAAACTTCTAAAGTTAAGAACACCTATAAATGCACATCATAAGAAACCCTTTCCAAGCTAGAAAATAAATATTTCTTATTTCCAATTCAAATGATCATAAAACTATAAAGCATCCCTGGCTTCAAGCCTAATCTTATCTTTAAAGGTTAATTCCATTCTCCAGAAGTTGAAGGAAGTTCATAATCAAGACTTGGACATATTGATTCAGTTTTCTATATAGCTCAGGTACTTGATAGTGAGGTGAACAAAGTGTGAGTAATGTTTTCAAAAGTCCTACAAGGAACTGAAGCATAACTCTAACTTGCATAATTTACTGTGGTACTTGGGACATCAAGGTCACTATTTTTCTGATTACATAAGTGACAGAAACTAAGACATAGATACCTTACAAAACAGAAAAAATATTCCCTCTGACTGTGGGGAAAAAAAAAAAAAAGAGAGATACTATATCTAAGAAAATCAAGAAACATTCAAAATTATCCAGAACAACCTAAGCTAAATATTTGTGTGTGGAATGATACCATGTTCTGCTTTGCACATGCCTCTTATTTTACAGAAGCAAAACCTTGCAGAACGTGGTGGGTTGACCACGGACAGCAACTGAATACCCACCAACCACTTGTTCACTCCCTGTCCCAATGGGATGGGAGAGAAAATTGGAAGGACAAAAGCAAGAAAAACTCATGGGTCAAGAAAGGGAAGGGAAGGGAAGGGAAGGGAAGGGAAGGGAAGGGAAGGGAAGGGAAGGGAAGGGAAGGGAAGGGAAGGGAAGGGAAGGGAAGGGGAGGGAAGGGGAGGGGAGGGGAGGGGAGGGGAGGGGAGGGGAGGGGAGGGGAGGGGAGGGGAGGGGAGGGGAGGGGAGGGGGGGAGGGGAGGGGAGGGGAGGGGAGGGGAGGGGGGAGGGGGGGGGAGGGGGGAGGGGAGGGGAGGGGAGGGGAGGGGGGAGGGGAAGGGGAGGGGGGAGGGGAGGGGAGGGGAGGGGAGGGGGGGAGGGGAGGGGAGGGGAGGGGGGGGGAGGGGAGGGGGGGGGGGAGGGAAGGGAAGGGAAGGGAAGGGGAGGGGAGGGAAGGGAGGGGGGGGGGGAAGGGGAAGGGAATCATACACTACCTCTTATTTCTAAGCATGATTTTTTATGGTATGTAATATCCCTTTGGTAATCTTGGGTCAGCTGCCTTTGCTGTGTTCCCTCTCAAAATCTCCATTCCCAGACTACTAGCTGAGAGGACAGAGTGGGAAACAGAGCACATTTCAGCAACAGCTGAAACAGCACTGTGTTATCAACACTGATTTGATCACAAATCTAAAACACACCACACAGGTTGCTATAAAGAAAATTGACTCCATCCCTACCAGATCCAGTACAGATAGTTCACGTTAAAAAAAAAAAGAAAAAAAAAAAAAGAAAAAATATATAGAGAGAGAGGTGAGGTTCTTTTGTTTGTTTTCTGTCTGCTTCTAAAGTGGTGATGTTCCTGATATCATGAATTCAAGGCAAGAGGAAAGAAACTATAGGCATAACATATAGAAAACCCTAAAATATTTCAGAAATAAGTGTCACAGTGTTACTCTCAAAACAAATGCAGGACCCTGTCAGATTTTTGAAGGAAAGAAATCTGAGATGTGTGAATCCTTAAGGAAATTAAGTAGAGAGGCTTAATACAGCTGACATAGCTCAGATTCAAGAATGGAATTTTAGAACACAATTTTTCAATTTCCCCTGTGTTTTACAAGCATTTGTAATGTCTGTTAATGTTTCTGCTCACCTCAGCAGTAGGAAAAAGCTTCAGTCAGGGCTTGCAACTCAAACAGTAAAGTCAATTAACTTCAAGACATAAATTTTATATGTTAGTTCCAATGTTCATAAAATTACTTGTTTCAGGTTTGGGAAGGATATTATCACAGTGGTTCAAGCTCATAGGCAGTCATGATGTTATATCCTGAGAAAACTGCAAGTAGCATATGAGTCTTGCCAATACTGCGGTGAAAAAGAAATCTCAACAAACAAGCTTTGAGGTCACAGTGGCATATGTTGTTATCAATATATTATCATGTAGAAAATGTAAGTTAATCCACATCTTATAAATAAATCTCAAAGCATAAGACACAAAGAAAATTTGGTCTTGTCATGTCTTCCCACAGTTAAGAGCAATATAGCCTCCCACTAAGATAGTCATGCAGGCATTTTTCCAGAACTCAGAGTGAGCTTACAGGTGAGATTTATCTCAGTTAAATACTGCCAATGTAGTCATTTAGATTCTCCTGTAAAACTAGTACCAACAACAAAGCATTTCTAAACCATGAGTGACCAGTCCTCCCTTAAACATTTGACAAATACAGTTTGGTCTCCTGGTGGCAAGCTGTGAAGGGTTTCTTGGATTGCCTTCTTCCTTCAGAGGCACAATATTCTCTTTAGAGAGGTTGAGGAGATGTATCTTAAGTAGAACCACAACAACCTCTTTCAATGGATGTCTGTTCTCAGCACCTATGTCTTTGTATTGTTTGTCTGCTAGGCTGTAGCCACTCAGTGACATCAGGAAAACTGTATTCCCTGAGGCTGAATGCACAACCACTAAAATAAATGAAGGAAACAGATTTTAGCACGGTGAAGAGAAAAAGTGGGATACTTTATAGTAAAAAGCCTAAGCAGATAAAGTAAATAATGTGACTGGAGGTACATGAGACAGGAAAAGAAACTGTCCATGATGGTTTTAAAGACAGGGACAATGACTGAAACGTGGAATACGGAAGAAATATACGTAAGAACCATGAGTGTGCTGAATGGGGAAAGGTACAAGTTGCCTGTGTGAAAAGATCAGCATGAGCCAGTGGAAACAATAAAAAGAAGAAAAGAATTTTGTGAGATAAATAGGATGTGGCACTGTAGCAGCAGAAGAAACATTATATTGCTCAGCACAGCAGACTAAAACCAGAGTCTAGACAGTTAATATCTGATACTACTACGCAAATCAGCCTTTTCCACATGCACACTGAATTACATGTTTTAAGTATGTAGTAGGTATTGTGAATGAGGTTAAAGATGAAAGGAGGAAAAAACTAAGTCAATGATCAGGTAAATGGATATCACCATAAACCTCTCTTTGTTTTTATCTGTGTGGTGGAGATTATACATTACGCTACACCAGTGACTTAAATTAATATATTTTGACAAACTGCAGGTCACCATTTTTCGCTAGGTGCCCTGCGTAAGATATTCCAGTCTAGTATGCAAAAAATGAGAACTCTAAGAGAAACAGCTAAAGTCACTAAAAACATATAAAATGCTATATTGTGCTACCTGAAAAGTTAGGTCTAAACTTCTCAGACTGGGTGCTTGAAATAAATGATTGCACTTGCCCTTAATCTCAGTTTTCTGTTTGTAAAATGAGTCATATGACTGGAGTCAGGGGAAAAAAAAAAAAAAAAAGTATTTTGTGTTCTTGTGTTCAGAAAACACGTATTTGTTGTCACGTTGTCATGAACATCAAAGAGAGACGCACATGGAGATTTCTTCCAGCATAGTTTGATTAGTAACCAGATCTAAGTCAACATACTGATATATAAGAAGCACTGTCAAAAGCTGTGACCACCACAAGCCTTCTGAATGAAATGGGGAAGTTACCTATGGGGGGGTATAATGTCTGTGATCCAGTGTTAAAAATTACAACATAAGGTATGGACAATAAGAGGGTGAATAAGTTTTTGTTGTTGTTGTATTTTTTTTTCTTTCTTTTAAAGTCACTAATCTTTGAGTGCCTGAAACAGATAAATTCCAGAAAAGTTAGTAACTGCTAAAATGTTCTTACTGACTGTTACATATTAAATAAGGATTTTGGAATCTCTCTGATGAGATCTTTGCTCCTCAGACAAGATGATGCTGAAATATAGTACAAGTTTTCTTTGAAGTTTTGTTTTCAAAGAGAGTAAGGTGTGTTGTTTAAATAAGGTTGAAATTCTCATTAGATAACTCCAAAATTCCTTAAGCATGAAATAGCATTGAAACCTTTGCTGGATCCCTGTAGTAAATGTCACAAAACGCTCACCACATGTGAGCTGAAAGACCACCTGTTTCCCAAATACTCGTGTATCCAAGTTGGGACTTGGTGCACTGGGTGAGTTGAGAACTAGATGGCTAAACAGTTGGCTGGATGGCCAGGCTCAGATATTAGTTGTTAATGATTCTTACACTACATGAAAAAGCGTGGCAAGCATCTGGCGGGGATCTGGTTAAACATCTCTACTAACGACTTGGAGAAGGTAAGGAAGGGTGTTCTAAAACATTTGGAGAAGTTACCAAACTGGGTGAAGAACCACTGGACAATCTCAAGGGCAGGGCAGAGGGACCTAGACAGGCTGCAGGAAAAGCCCAACAGGAACCTCATGTATTTCAGCAAGGACAACACAGAGTGCCAGCCCTGGGCAGGAAGCACCAGAGCAAGAACAAAGGCTGGGGCCAGCCTGGCTGGGCGCAGCTTTGTGGGAAGGGAGTTGGGGGCCTGGGCGGGCATGAGCCCTAGCTGCAGGGAGAGCCTGCAGTGACCTGGGAGCTGTATTCACAGTGTACAGCCAGGACATCGAGGGGAGAGGTCATTCCCCTCTGCTTGATACCCATGAGATCTGAGTCTAGTCTAAGCTCTCAAGAAAAGTATCATAAGAATGAAATAAAATTTCTACATTCAATGTTTGTTCAATAAGTTGGATTTTATTAATATTTTATTATTAAATTTGTAATGGCTGAAACCTTCGGTCTTCAGTGAATAGAGATGATTATAAATTATCTGCCAGGAAAAAAAAAAAAAAAAAAAAAAGAGTTCATACAATGTAGAAATATTAATCCTGTAATCTTCTGTTTGAAAGGTTTTGCATCTGATCTTTTTTTTTTTTCCTAATCCTTAAAGAGGCCTCTAAAAGATTTCTGGCAAATTAGCAAATGAAGATCTACCCCCTTTACCTAAAGTTTAATGAAATAAACATTTTTCTTTAATACTGAAAAAAAATAAAAATAAAAAAAAAATGCATGCTATCAATGAAGAGAGCTGTAAGAGCTCTTTTTCATTCACCACAAATTAACAAAATACAAATAAAAAATAAAAATGATATTTGTAGGAGCTCCCAACTAGGAGACCAAGGTTTTGACCAGCTGGTAGTGGGTTTACATGACAAGGTTTTAGTAGCAGGGACACCATAGGGGTGGCTTCTGTGAGAAGAATCTAGAAGCTGCCCCATGTTAAATAAGGGCCCCACTGCTGGCCACAGCTGAGCCAATAAGTGATGTTGTTTGCACCTCTGTGAGAGCATATTTAAGACAGGGAAAAAACTGCTGTGGCATAGCAGCTGGGAGAGAGAGAGGAGTGAGAAACAGTTTTGCAGGTGCTAAGGTTGGTGAAGAAGGAGGGGGAGGGGTGCTCCAGGTGCTGGAGCAGAAGTCGCCTGTGGCGAGGACCATGGTGAAGCAGGCTGTCCCCTTGCAGCCCATGGTGTACCATGGTGGAGCAGGGTTCCACGCTGCAGCCTGTGGAGGAGATCATGGTGGGGCAGGTGGACCTGCACTGACTGAGGCTGCAGCCTGTGGAGGACCCCCTGCTGGAGTGGATTCCAGGCCAGACCTGTAGCCCATGGAAAGGAGCCCACGCAGGAGCAGGTGACCTGCCAGGAGCTGCTGCCCGTGGGGGACCCAGGTTGGAGCAGCTTGCTCCTGAGGGATGGACTCCGTGGTATGGACCCATATCTAGAGCAGTTCTTGAAGAGCTGCTGCCTGTGGGAAGCCCACACAGCATCAGTTTGGGAAGGATAGCATCCCATGGGAGGGTCCCCCACGTTGGAGCAGGGGCAGAGAGTGACTGTGATGGAGCAGCGGAGATGAAGCATTAGGGACTGACCGCAGCCCCCATTCCCTGCTCCCCTGCGCCGCTCAGGGGGAGGAGGTGGAAGAGGGCGGATGGGGGAAGGCATTTTTTGGTTCCTTTCCTTTGCTTCTCACTTCTCTAGCTTGTTAGTAATAGGCAATAGATCTTACTATCTCCCTTCTCTAAGTCTGTTTTTCCCATCACGATAATTGTTGAGCAATCTCCCTGTCCTTATCTCAACCCTTGAGCCCTTTGTGTCGTATTTTCTCCCCCTTCCTCTTTGAGGAGGGGGAGTGAGAGAGCAGCCGTGGTGGAACTCAGCCACCCACACAAGTAAAACCACCACGCATCTTTAGCTGCACAAGTAGAGTTAAGTGTCCATGCATCACCTCACTAACAAAAAAAAAACCACAACAAACAACAACAAAAACAGAGAGCTGTGTCCAGATGTAAGCAGTCATTGTTATACACAGGCAAAGCAGTTTCTCTGATGAAGCACACATTATTCATTTCTATGTGCCAAATTTTAGAGGGTTTGAAATGTGGATATCTTCATAACATCTTTCCATGTTCTGCAGCTCAGTTTCTATTAATATTTTATAAAAATACACAATAAAACTGTTATATAATAATACATATATATATATATATATATATATATATATATATATATAAATAAAACTGTTATAAAACTGTTATTTTCTCCTGGTCAACTTCTAAGCAGCACCCACTGCTGTGGAACACTTTTTGTCACTGCAAAATAGGGAGCCTCCTGAACATCTGGGAGAAAAGGCAGTCTCCAAAATTGGCATTCCTCCAGGGTCTGTCAGGGAAGTACTAGGATAATTGGGGCAGAGGGTGTATATATGCATATGTATATATGTATGTATGTATGTATACGTATATATATTTATCTCCTGTTAATTTCTGTATTCTTTTTCCATACTAAGGTCAGTCTAGATATCAGGACTCAGGAGTAGTTGCCTGTTGCTCTCAGGTAGCAATGTGCATCCTTTCTCTCCCACATCCTGGCCCCTAACATTTTATTCCTTCAAAGAAAAAATAGAAACAAAATTTTTCTTTGTTTTCTGTATTTATGGAAGAAAGAATTGGAACATTTGTCCCATTAAAATTTCACTTGTGTTTTGATAAATTATCAGCTGGGCAGCTTTCATTTCTTCTTACCTGATTCAGATATGTCTTCATGCCTTGCATAAAGATGTTAACTGAACTTGTTGATAATTTTTCAGTTAAAGAGTGTTTCATTAAAAAAAAAAAAAAAAAAAAAGTCATTTGTTGAACACTCATCTCTCTGCAGAACAGAAATATTTAAAATTAAAAGAACAGACCAGAATATACTTATGATTACTTCAAGACTCTGGGGAGTTGCCTGGGGTATTTCATAACTCAAAGACCTTTTTTTTTTATTATGTCTGCAGACTCACAGTTAATTTATGTAGCTCATTCTGTCACCTTGCAGAGATGCTACAGCTGCCTTTTTTACCTAAGTAGTACTGTTGTGAATCTTAAGTTTACAAGATTTCTGTGTTAACTGAGTTCTGAATTTAGATAATATTCAGTAAGTCAGTAAACTCAATATGCTTGATTTTATGCCAGATTTACTGAAAATGGTACTGATGTAGATTTAAATATATATATAATTAATTTTTTTTTTCAGTTGTCTAGTTTCTCTTTAGAATTACACACTTCTAAAGCTATCGCTTAACTTCAGCACTGCACAAGACATTTCTATCCATTGCTCTCCTAAAGAAAGTCTCTGAAATCATTGTGTTCATCTTTTTTAAAAAAAATATTAGAAAATGAATTATTGCTTATATAGATAAGTTCATATACGATTTTTTTTTCTGATCACTCATTTAATATCTTAATTTAAGCAAGCGGCATATCATAATTGTTTCATTTTTTATTAATCGTAATAATATAATCATGTATATTATTTTCTCTCTCTCTCTCTTTTTTTTTTTTTTCTGTTCCAACAGATGTTGTAGTTCCAAGGGAATTCCTTTATAATATACTATCAATGCTATCAATGTCATCCTATTATAAAGTGTTTTCAATTTATTTCACATATCATTTCTGGCAGGTGTTTCTTAATCCTAATGGCTGTGATGATCCTTTTTTATGGCTCACAGAAAAAAATAAATTGAAATAACCCCAAAAAAACACTATCCACCAATTAATGTGGAAACTCCAGTATAGAGTAGACTATAACTATTTTTAATATGTTTTAGTGAAGAGAAGACTGAGCCACTATTTACTTGTGGTCACTTAAAGTCTCAGGACACTTTTTTAGGAAAATGGAGGTGTTCAGGCAAACTCCAATTTTGTTCATAGTTTCCAAGCTGGATTTTATTTCCCCTGGTATTTCAGTGCAGAAAAAAATAAGTTATTACTTTTCTTTTTCTACTTGTTGCTTCAATAGCTTGTTTAACACATTGTGAGTGACATCTACAAGCAAAGCACCAAGCTTTAGCCAGTCTGTGAGTGGGTTACACCCAATAGATAGTGAACTTGGAAGTTTTCTAACATCATTTCTGTTTTAGGCAAGAAATGCAAAACTGTATTAGGGATAGGAATAATATCATCAATACTAATCCAATCAGGAATCTTTAGCTGAGATTATGATATAAATTGCCATCATCATTTTCAGTGGCTCAGTAGCACGTGGTTGTGATTATGCTTAGGTAGAAGACATGACCTCATAATTTTTTTATGACACAGCTGTATCTTAATGTAATATTTAGTCCATATGCTTCAAATATGTTAAACATTCTTTAGAAAGGACATAAAACATACTTTCTGGAAATATATTTCTTTACTTAATTTACAGTTACTCAGTGAATTAAGATTTGTTTTTTGTTTTTTAATTTTCTTGTAGTGCTGCTTAGCCAGAATTTGAGATGATTTATTTATTTATTTATTTACAACTTAATTATTTCTTTTCCCTTACATTTCTTTTATGTCTCACAGCAAAGCTGAAAGTAGTGAAGACAACATGCACAATTTTGGTTTCAGATAGAAAAATAAAAAGGGAGTTGTGGGAGTTGTTTTGAATTATAGTCTTTTTTTTTCTTTTTTTTCTTTTTTCTTTAGGCCATTTGACCCTGCATAAATTATCTCCAGAACCTGAAGTTGCTGTTAACCATTTTACAAAGTTTCTTGCTGCTTACTGTTTGGATTCCTTTCAACACACCAAAAGCTCTCATACAATCTCTGCAATAAGATGAGATATATTTAGTCCCTCTTATTGTACCCAAACTATACCTATTCTTCTTTGAACCATTAAAAAACCATCCTATCAAATGGTGAATATCCTATGTTCCCACTGAAACGAAGAGAGTGCCTTCCTGACTGCACAATCTGACATATAAACTTGGTGATGTATATCCGCTCCTGTCCTACTGTGACTGAAGTACAGAAGCCCTTCAGTCTTCTGAAGAAGACTTCTACAGAGTGCATCTGCGTTGGCCACATGTATCCCAAATGTCTGGTCCCATCACAATCATTTCCTTTGTCAGTTGTTTTGCTTCAGTTTCAGTACAGTAAATCAGCAACATTTTGAAAATTCAGGTTTGGAATACTAAAATGGAAATGAGTGCCAAAATTAAGAATTTACTTGGGCATAATACGTTCATTTTCATATATAATTCGTCAAAAAACTCATGGGTCCATCCTTCATTTCCAGTGACCAGAATATGCAGAAGGCAGCAGTGAATTGCTTTGCAAAGAGTCTTGGGGGCTGAACTGGATCTGGTGTCTTGGTCATTATTTTATACCTACCTATAAAGGTATCAAAGACATTTATTCCTATAATTAGATTGATTTAGGGAAAAAAAAAAAAAAAAAAAAAAAAAAAAACACACCATACGTAAGTAATATGTACAATGGCATACTTAAAAAATCCCATCACATATGCCCAAGCACTCATGTTTGTGTACATACGAGACTATTCTTTTAAAAATATTTCAATATATTTTTAATGTTTTTATTGACTTGATATGTAGAAACTAATTTGTTTCCAGTACTGAGTTCTTATGACAGAGAAAAACTCTTGGTTTGCTTTTGTTAAAAATATCTAAAACCTCACTGAATAATAGCTGTTACAAAACTCCTTTGATTTTACATTTTTCCTTTCACAGTGTGTAACGGTACTCTATTTCACAGGGCAATGCTCTTTTGAAAGCTGTCACTCTAAGAAGCCGTCTGATAGTTGTCAGTGATATCCAAAGAAGACTGAATAACATATACATATCTTACTTTTAATGTGTCCTTAACACATTGGCTTTCCTGGCTGTAGGAGCCAGTAAAAAGAGAATCAGCATAAGGTGAAGCATATCTCCTGCTGGGTGGCCAAACTGCATGAAATCTCATGCTTCACTGATGATGCTTCTCATACCAGCTGGCCAATGGATCATGAAAATGAATCAGAAGTACAAAAGGGATTTTATTTTATTTTTTCCGGTTGTAACGTTCATAAAACAATTATGAACTGCTGGCTCCTACTTTTTCAGTAGATAATGGTTTCACTGCTTTGCTTTAGACATAAAGAAACAAAGTTTAATGGTTAAAGCTGAGTGAGTAGGGAAGGCACCAGTGATCTACTTAATCAAGTTTTCTTACTTTGGATAAGATACTTACCTTGCCTGTGCTTCCTAATGTGGACATGGCATTCTATATGATAATGCAGCAATAAAATGCATTCTTTCAGTCATACCCCACTGTGAATCTTTCACCTCTTCCCAAACTTAAGACAATGAATTATGGTATCTCTCTTTCTGGCTTTCTACTTTCAAGGAGAGGAGAGGAAGGCCTTAAAGGACCTGGGATTTTAAAAGAAGAATGCTTACCACCTGCTGAAAATCAGAGTTTTCAGGTATCTAAAAGTCACCACCTTGAAGGGAAGTTTCTCTCTGATTACCTTTGAAACCTTTGATCTTGTGGTGGGTTGAATACAGTTGGCTGACAGGTGCCTACCAAGCTGCTCTCTCATCCTCAGCAATACAGGGGGAGAAAATCCAATGAAGAAACTCATGGGTTGAGATAAGGACAGGGACATCACTCACCAATTACCATCATGGGCAAAAGAGATTCAACCTGGGGACGATTAATTTGTTTTCTTGCCTATTAATAACACAGTAGGATAGTGTGAACTAAAGGCAAGCTGAAAATACCAAAACCTTACCATGTAAACCCAACACAGATCTGCAACTCAAAATCCACTGCCAGAATGCTACATGCAATGAACAGATCTACTGTAGCTCTTTACTGAGAACTCTGTTCCTCCAGTGTATTTTCTAAGGTACAACTGCAGTCCAGAGAGTCCAGAGGAAGGTATTCTTTATAGATAGTGAATTATCCAACAATGTTCCAATTGCTGGACAGTTCAACAGGGGACAGAGGTTGCTTTTACTTTCTGGAAAAATAAAGGAGGAATCAACTTAATTATGTTTTAGATATTAACCAATTGTCCTCCCCTCCCCTCCCCTCCCATGTTTTAACTTGGAAATGATCTTGGAAACTTCAAAGATCTTCCCCTTGCTCTTTTGTTACTACCTCAGAACACCATTAAAAAATAAAATTAAAAAAAAAAAAAAAAAGAGAGAGATTAAAGAAGAAATCATTGTAATGAAACAACTCCAGTAATTTATTTGGCCAGAAGTAACATTTTCAAATACATATGAATGAATTAAATGATTTAGAGATTAGACCAAATTTCACTTTCATTGTCAGACTTAAAGAAAATTTTGCAAATGTGTTTTAGGCACCTAAGAGGCTATGAAAGCCTCAGAGTCCTGAAGGATTAAAGCTTCTAAGTCCCTCTTAATATTCAACCACTTATTTGAGTGATTATATAGATTTTACCTTTTTTTCTTCTGGAATAGTTTAGAAGTATTTAAAATATTGTTGTACACTGTTCATGATTTCTGAGAATTCTGTTATTTTTACTTTTTAGTGCATTTCCTTTCAAGTGAAAAGACAAATATGATAGGATGAATAGGTTTGTTTTAATGAGTGTTTCTTCCCATAAAAGAGGTGTTGATGGAAAAATCTTACTGGTATTATACAATTTAAACACATGTGATGTTATTTTTAGAATGATGGGAGCATGACCAAGTCAATTCTGCTTTGACACTTCACTGTCAGCATCTTGGAGTTCTGTATGAGCAATGCTTAATTGGGAAAGTAAGCCCTTATTTTACGTATGTGAATGATCTGGTAATGGTGTTTTTGAATAGTTGCACTTCTCTTCAAAGGGAGCTTTGAATGTTTTGCACATTTTCAAATCAATTTGAGTGAGAAATAAGCCAAAGAATATTAACTAAATATTTGCAATTAAACTTTATTGCGTTGGCAGTATTAAATTAGTGTCTTCTTATTTTAAAAATAGAATTATTTTCCTCAGAAATTATTTTTGGACTGATTTTGGATAGAGGGAAGTACTAAATCAGTTATGCTGTGAGAATAGTCTAGGAGAGGGTTATTTCCAAATATGGCACTCCCAGAGTGCAGTGTTCTAAAAGCATCTCTGCCAGTGTTGCTTCTAGAAGAATGAGCTATTGAGTATATTGATTGTATCAGTATTTTGTGCTATGACTCTTAGATCACTTCTGCCTTTCAAATATGAAAGGTGCTCCACATGACTCAGTATTGCCATCTTCTTTAAACAATGACATTAACAAACAATATACTTAAAATATTGGCATTCTTGTGCATCTCAGAAAATTAAGTCATACGATAACAGCTTCTCTTGGTACTTCCTTGCAGCAGGTAGTCTTTAAAGAGTTGTTTTAAAGTTAAACATTAGCTTCAAGCTTGTAAAACTTTCTTTTTCCCTTTCTTGATAAAATTTTTTAACACGTAATTTTAGTCACTCTGCAAAATCAACATCATAATAACTTAGTGACCAAGGCTGTAATTATTATTGCATAGTCTGAGCTGGTGTAAATAAGCCACTCCCTTAGAGCCAGGCCAGTTAAAATCTGACTTAAATTTCACACAAGCCTTGATTTGGAAAAGCCTAAAAGAACTAATTTAAGCACAGGACATGTAGAAGATGTTGAAATAGCTACATTCATAAATACCAAGGTGACAGCCCATCTATGGATAGAGCACTTAATGATGCTTCGTGGTCTGTGTTTAGTTATGAATTATAGTTGCATCCCTCTTAACACAGCTTTACATTCCTAGACTGGAGTTATGAGTCTACAGTTGAAGGTATAGTCTGGACTTTGAAAAGAGTTGGACCCTGTGTTTCTTGTGGGTCTCTTTCAACTCACGATATTCTATGATTCTACGATTTACCCAACAGCCGGAGAAGTGCTATAGTTAATAACGCATATAGCACAATGTTGTAGTTCCTCCAAAGATGTAACAGGTAACCCAAAAATAATCTTATGACAATAAAATAATGTTGAAAATAATTGTTAACAATACTAAAAATAGTAGTAACAGTTATAATAATTTTATCAATGTGATAAACAGACTGAGTACCCATGGTTTGCCTAGAGCTGGCTCAAACAAGTTTGTCTGAAAGCACACCTTCTGTAAACAAAACAAAACAAAATAAAATAAGACTTTTATTTGGGAAGTTTTAGTCAAAGTTGGTTCATACTGCATGATTTGCTTTAAAGTGTTACACTGCAGAAGAAAATGAATATAACGTACAACATAGCACATGATGTAATGCAATGGTTAACTTCATTATCTTTTTTACAAGCATCCCCCACTTGTTTTACATTCTGATCTGCACTTAAATAAACCAGAATAATTAACATCACATATTTGTTCTTACTTCATTAGTGGCATTTATACCTGCACTGTTAAGAAGTGTTAATTTTTTGTTTATATTATATTTTGACTGTTTTATTTATTCTTTTTTGCTATTCACATTTTAAGTAAGACAGGCACTAATAAAAGGGTTGTATTATTTATCACTGTCATTGGCATAATAGCAGCTTTAATGAGAAAAAAAAAACAAAAACAAAAACAAAAACACCCACTTGGACACTGGTAATTACTCCAGTCCCATTTACCACACAATGAAATATAATTCAGTGCATCTTTATACTGTGTCCTTCATGTATTCACATCACAGTGAGAAATACACAGAGCTGTCACTATGCATAAGTCAAGCTGAACGAATGGGTTTTTAATTTTGACTGGAAAATACAGTCAACTCACTGTTCATGATCTCATGCGGAAGGACATTGCAAAGACATGCAGTAGCTGAAAGTCTTTGAACTAGTGGAATCAAGCTGGTTAGGAGGAAGACATTTGAAGATGAAGCCATATTATCACTACATAATGAGAATAGGCTATATGAGTCTGCAGTAGAGTGAATAGAAATCGATATGACCAAAAATAGGACAAAATACATCTTAAAGGCCAGGTTAATGAAATAACTTAAATGCCCAAGATGAAATTTGGGGATATTTAGGAAAATCTGAATAGCAGATGGTTACATTAATTAATATGTGGAAGCTGAATGAGGACAAGTAGATCAAAATGCCTAAGTTTTGAATAATGGAGCTTGTATCTTTGTGACAAATGATGATATAAAATTACTGATGTGGGAAGAATAAAGAAAAAAAAAATCTGTATAATTTAGTAACTCACCAGGTTTTATTTATTTATATGTACTATCGGCATTGTTTTAGTATTACAGAATTTCTCTACAGTAATCAAATCTACATGTTATATAGGACTTCTGCAACATGTAAGGTAATATAGAAGTCCATAGTCTTTACTGCTGTTCTTTTTCTGTACTTTATCTTCTTGCAGGATTGCTGAATTCTAGTACAGACAACAGATTGCAGTGTCATTTTCAACCACCTGCTTTATACAGTGCTTCTGTACAAGGGATGAAATTCCAGCCCCATTGAGATTAATGATAGATTGGACCCTGTCTTCTGAGGGGTACAGATTTTATCCATAATATTCTCAACAGAATACATACACAAGCTTAAATTTAATTCTCTCATTAGCAATGGATGAACCACCACAGGCTCAGTGATTTGCTTCAGATAAGCATCAGAAAAATTTGGCCAGTTTTCCAGCTATCCATATTAATTGGCAAATGTGTAGGAAATCTCTGGAGAACTGACTCTCTCAGGAAATTTCTAGCAATTACTGCATCTGTTTAAGTGAGAAGAGCTATCAGAATTTTGGCAATTTCATTACAGTATTTGTTAGAATCTGGAAGAATGGATGCCATACAAATATTTATCTTACAAGGAAAATATTGAGAATACATTTTAAAGGAAATATTAACCTTTGTATCATTTACATAATCAGGTAATCACAATGACTTTTCATGCCTCTGAACTGATTTCTAACCTCAAAAATCCTGGGAGAGGGATTTGCTTAAAACTCATAAAAATTACATGAAACTATTTTTTCCATAAATTCAATTTCATTTTTTTTTTCATGGGTGATAAATGTTGAAGTCCATAAAACTCTAATCAAATTCATAAAGATTTTTTTTCCCAAATACCGAATAACATTTATACATTTCCAGGAGATGCAGAATATCTGTAGACTAAAACTCATGATATTAACTTCTGTAGGCAGTCTGGAGGATGCTTATCTAGAACTATACACAGCAAAGAAATGCTCAAAACTGCCAATGTTAGGACTACATACTAACTACGGGTATATCTAAAATTCCAAAAACATTGGGTTTAAACTGAAAATATCTTCAGATATGTAAAGATGGTTAAACAATAGGATAGATTGCCTAGAATATTTTGAGATCTGTCAGTGATGGCCTGAGCAGGCTGGAGAAACTTCTTTCGAGAACGGCATAATACACAGTAGTCCTTTTTGATGACAGTGAGATGAACTAGATTACTTACAGCTCATTTTTAGTTGCTCTATTATCAAAATTAATTCTCTTACTATATGAAATTTCTGTCTATAGGAAAACAGGTGGTTGTCACTGCATTTCAAATGAAAAACACTCAGTATTTCATAAAGGTGATAGTTCTATCTCAAAGGTACTCTTCATATATTGTTAAAGAGAATCTTTATTAGCTTTTAATAGTGGACATATTCTGACAGAGCAGACATGAGTACCTGATTATAATCATCTCATTAATTTTTTTTATTTACACACTGTTCAGTTCATTTACAGCACATCAGTATCCACTTACTGCAGTGAAGTAACACACCTACTGACTTAAACATCAAGCCAAAAATTTAACAACTGTCAAAATGTCTGAAAAAAAAAAAAAAAGCTTCTGCATGTTAAGCCCATCATATAAAATCTTGTAGGCTGGTCATACAAAGGTAACAAATAGTGCTGCAAAAAGACAATACTGAGCATTGTGTGATCTCTGACTCCCTGGCATGAATGTGATATTAAAATATATAAAACAGCCAAGAAAAAAAGAAATCTTATTCTACCAGTCACAAAACAAATCACACAACAGAGGAAACAAGGAATGGTATCTTTTTTTTTTTTTTTCCTATTTGTGTACTATCTTTTAGGAGAGGTGACGCAGCTATACGGAAATGATTAACTACATATAAACATGATAGAGCTACAGGACACATTGGAGTAGTTAATAGGTAACCAGTATCTTACTGCTAGTGAAAGTTTATTTTATTTTATTTTATTTTATTTTATTTTATTTTATTTTATTTTATGTAAAAATAATAATAATAAAGTCACATTTTCACTGACAGGTCTCTGCTAAAAATAACAAGATAAGATTTCAAATAAGAAGAAATACTTTGTACAACCTATGCAGCACAGAGAAATCAAATAAACTTCTTTAAACTTGTATTTCTCATACAAACATACAAGTTCTCGGCTAATTTACATCAGCATAAATTTGTAATAACTTAGTTGGCTTCCCAGGAGATGCTCTAAATTCATAAAACTAAAAGGATAATCTGACCTAAGGTGTAAGACACTATGTCATGTCAAAGGCCAAAAAAAAAAAAATAAAATAAAAAAAAAGCCCACCCACATTCATCAAAGAATAATGTTAGACTGTCACTTAGTTTTTTAGTTTGATACACAAAAGGCAGCCAAATCATGACTCCATTGGCTCAGATTATTCAACCAATAGCAACCAATGACACCACCAAAGTCAATGTAAATGAACCTTTAGTATCAGGCCCAAAATTATTCAAAGTGTTTAATAATGCAAAAGGAGATGTATGTAGAACCTGTACTTAGTTTCCATAAAACACAGCCCAGCATTTTGCACCAAAATAGAATTTTTACCTGAGAGAACTTTATACCTATTGGTCAACATAATGGTGAATCAAAAGGGAAATATTATAATTTTCTGAGAACGGGAACCTAAACATGCACATTCTATACTCATTATCACCTGTAGTGATTCATTTCTATCTGTTTTAGTAAGAATTAGTAAGAATTTTATTTATTTATTTATTTATTTTTAATTTGTAGAGTAAATACTTCAAAATAAATCATCTTCCTCATAATCAAGATGTAAAGAAATTTTGCAACCTCTGAGAAATGCCTTTCCTTATCTTAACTCCAACAGTGACCTGCTGTACTACACTCAACTATCAGAACAGGATATACTGTCTTGCAGAAGGAAAAGACACAAAAGTATTTGTAGAACTATTGGTCAGAGTAAGCAGCAAAGTGACACACATCATCAATAAGCTTAAAAAGTTCATAGCAGTTGCAGTCACAGAATGAATAAATAAATAAATAAATAAATAAATAAATAAATAAGAATTAAGTAAAAGCTGCCTTGAGCTCTGATCAAAGTACACTAGAATAAGAGAAAAGTCATCTGAATATACTAAACCTCAGCCAGAAACTGCTACCAGCCCCCAGCCAACTATTCAAGTAGCAGTTAGAAGAACAGATTTTCTGAGCAAGGAGCTATAGTAAGCATCACAAAGTTTAGTGTTGTGGACTACACACAGAGGGTAAGCTGGCTCCAACGGGACCCATAAATAAAACAGAATGAATTGTGACCAAAAAAAAAAAAAACAGACGTAGTGAACAGAGGTGCAATCTCAGTCCTGTGACTGAGAACTACAATATGAAACAAGCAATATGAAACAATTAGGAGGGAAAGACTGTATTATACCTTGGGCAATCATATACAAGCATGAGTGCTTGATTAAGCTTCTTTGTTGGTTTGAGACATTCCTGAAAGAAGATCCATGAATGCATCTGCACATTACTGATTTGCTAATACCAGACAACTAGTTTTACTATTTTAGAACTAACAGATGTGTTGAACCTTTGATCAGATAATTATAGATCCGTTCAGATAATTATTGCTCCTTACAGCAGAGGAAAAATGCTTGTTCCAACAAAAATCTGGTAGAGGAAGCATCTGCATACTTGAGGAGCTGTCAGAAATCCAGGACTGCCTGCAGCTGGAAATAATCCATAAATTAAATAAATAAATTTAGAAGAAAAAAAAAAAAGCATCAAAGCTCATTTGGGTGGTTATACCTTCCTATAGAATCCATGTTGTTCCATCTTTGGCAAATATGAGGAATAACTTCCCTATTAGTTCTTGACAAAATAAACTTTTAAGAATGCTTGTAGCAATTTGAGCTACCTGTTAATCCAAATATATTGTCACACATTCCATTTACATTGTCCTACAGCACCAATTAAAAAAAAAAAAAAAAAAAGTTTTTCAATATTGAGATCATTACAGCAAGGCAACAAAAAATTAGTAATGATGATAATAGCACTTTCAAGTCTGAGGCAGTTTTCCTGTGTTTAAATCAATGCATAATATATCCTCTTGCTTGAAAAAATGAAATGTTTTGTTTAGAGTTAAATGAAAAGTGTTATTGAACCTGAAACCTCCATATTATTTTTTCCCGTGAAGACACTAAACATTCTTTTTTGTTGGCGTTTTGATTCAGCCAGCAAAATAAAAGGAACACAATTATTCCAACTTTTTTTTTTTAAATAGTGAGAATCTTTCTGAGCATTATTTCGTAGAATCATAGGATCATCGAATATCCCAAGTTGGAAGGGACCCATAAGGATCATCAAGTCCAACTCCTGGCACTGCACAGGTCTGCCCAAAAGTTTACATCATGTGACTAAGTGCACCGTCCAATCTCTTCTTAAATTCAGACAGGCTTGGTGCAGTGACTACTTCACTGGGGAGCCTGTTCCAGTGTGCAACCACCCTCTCGGTGAAGAACATCTTCCTGATGTCCAGCCTAAACTTCCCCTGCCTCAGCTTCACACCATTCCCACAGGTCCTGTCACTGGTGATAACAGAGAATAGGTCACCTGCATCTCCACTCCCTCTCGCGAGGAAGTTGTAGACTGCAATGAGGTCCCCCCTCAGCCTCCTCTTCTCCAGGCTGAACAGGCCAAGTGACCTCAGCCGCTCCTCATATATCTTCCCCTCTAGGCCCTTCACCATCTTCATTGCCCTCCTCTGGACACTCTCCAGCAGTTTTACGTCCTTTTTGTACTGTGGTGCCCAGAACTGCACACAGTACTTGAGGTGAGGCCGCACCAGCGCAGAGTAGAGCGGGACAATCACTTCCCTCGACCGACTAGAAATGCCGTGCTTGATGCACCCCAGGATACGGTTGGCCCTCCTGGCTGCCAGGGCACACTGCTGGCTCATATTCAACTTGCTGTCAACCACAACCCCCAGATCCCTCTCTGGGGGGCTGCTCTCCAGTGTCTCGTCGCCCAGTCTGTACGTATAGCCAGGGTTGCCCCGTCCCAGGTGCAGGACCTGGCACTTGCTCTTGTTAAACTTCATGTGGTTGGTGATCGCCCAGCTCTCCAATCTGTCCAGATCTCTCTGCAAGGCCTTTCCACCCTCAGCAGAGTCCACAACTCCTACAAGCTTGGTGTCATTGGCAAATTTGCTCAAAACACCTTCTAGTCCTACATCCAAATCATTTATAAAAACATTGAAGGGGATTGGCCCTAAAATGGAGCCTTGAGGGACCCCACTAGTGACCATCCACCAGCCAGATGTGTCCCCATTTACCACAACCCTTTGAGCCCTGCCCGTCAGCCAATTGCTCACCCATTGTATGATGTTTTTATTTATCTGTATGCTGGACTTTTTGTCCAGTAGGATCTTATGGGAAACCGTGTCAAAAGCCTTGCTGAAGTCCAAAAAGATCACATCAGCTGGTTTCCCTTGATCGACTAGATGGGTGATTGTATCTTAAAAGGAAATCAAGTTAGTCAAACAGGACCTACCCCTCATGAACCCATGTTGGCTGGGACCAATGACTGCATTGTCCCCCAGGTGCGCTTCAATAACTTCAAGGATCATCCTCTCCATAATTTTACCAGGCAGTGACGTGAGACGGACAGGCCTGTAATTGCTAGGGTCTTCTTTCTTACCCTTCTTGAAAATTGGTACAACATTTGCCAGCTTCCAGTCCAATGGGACCTCTCCAGATTCCCAAGATCGTTGAAAAATAATTGAGAGAGGTCCCGCGATGACATCAGCCAGCTCTTTAAGCACCCTGGGATGAATTCCATCTGGACCCATGGACTTGTATGGATCCAGGTGGAGCAGCAAATCCCACACACGTTCAGGGTCGGTTGGGAGTTTGTCCTTCCCACCATCATGGTCCTCCAGCTCAGAGCACCCTGGGTCCCGAAGCCCATCATCAGTGTTGAAGACAGAGACGAAGAAGGCATTAAACGTCTCTGCTTTGCCTATGCCATTGTCTGTGAGGGGACCCTCCCCATCTAGTAGCGGACCTATGTTTTCTTTGGTTCTCCTTTTTCTGTTCACATATCTAAAAAAACCTTTTTTATTGTCTCCCACAGACATGGCCAGCTTCAACTCTAGTTGGGCTTTGGCCACACGAATTTTCTCCCTGCAAACACGAACAGCATCCCTATATTCCTTCATCGTCGCCTGACCCTTCTTCCAGCAGCCGTACACTTTCTTTTTTCGCCTTAGCTCCAGTAGAAGATCCCTGGTCAGACAGGCCGGCCTTCTGCCCCGCTTGCCTGACTTCTGATATTTTGGAATCGCTTGATTGAGCTTTTAGGAGGCAGTGCTAAAGATGGACCAGCACTGATGGACACCAATGCCTTCAAAAGCAGTTTCCCAGGGGACCTTGCTAACTAGTTCCCTGAGCAGCCTGAAGTCTGCTTTCCTCACACCCAGGGCTGAAGTTTTGGTGGCAGTTTTCCTTCTGTCACCATAAATTCTAAACTCAACCACTTCATGGTCACTATGACTGAGACAGCCACCAATTGCCATGTCTCCCACAAGACCCTCTCTGTTCTCCAGCAACAGATCTAGGAGGGCGCCTTTCCTAGTTGGCTCTCTCAGCACCTGCACCAAGAAGTTATCATCTAGGTGCTTTATGAACCTCCTGGACTTGCTCGTGTCAGCCGTGTGGTGATCCCAGTTGACGTTTGGCAAGTTAAAATCCCCCATTAGGACAAGGGGAGTTGATCTTGAGGCATCTCTTAATTCTTCAAAGAATAATTCATCAGCGTTGTTGTCCTGGCCAGGTGGTCTGTAATAGACTCCCACAACGACATCCCCTTCATTTGTTCATCCCTTAATCCTTACCCAGAGGCTCTCAACTTTGCCATCTCCAACTTGAAGTTCCACACAGTCCAGCCCATGTTTCACATACATTGCCACCCCGCCACCTCGCCTACCCTGCCTGTCCCTCCTGAAGAGCCTGTAACCATCTATTGCAACACACCAGCCACAGGACTCATCCCACCATGTTTCGCTTATGCCGATGATGTCGTAGCTGCGGGACTGGGCCAAGACTTCCAGCTCATCCATTTTATTCCTCACACTGCGTGTGTTTGTGTAGAAGCACTTCAAATTCGCCTCCCTACACGCAGCACCTTGTGGAGCCGACCGAAGGGCCTCACTAGGACGCAGTCCCTCTGATTGTAGCACACCATCCCTTAGCTCATCACCGGCGTGCCTGGTTCTATCCCCTTCCCCCTTTGACTCTAGTTTAAAGCCCTATCTATCAGCCCTGCCAACTCGTGAGCAAAAATCCTCACCCCTCTCTGAGAGAGGCGCATCCCATCTGGTGCCAGCAGGCCCAGGGTCGCGTAGACCTTCCCGTGATCGGAAAACCCAAAATTCTGCCGGTTGCACTAGTCCCAAAGCCACGTGTTAATGTGATGAGTCTGCTTGTCAGCTTCGATCCCTCCTATCGGAAGGACAGAGGCAAACACAACCTGTGCCCCTGATCCTTTAAGTAGTCGCCCCAAAGCCCTAAAGTCCATTTTGATTGCTCTCAGACTTCTTGTTGCTACCTCGTCATTACCAGCCTGAAAGACCAGTAACGGGTAGTAGTCGGTGGGCCATACCAGGCACTTGACTTTCCTAGCAAAGTCTCTCACCCGAGCCCCAGGGAGGCAACAGACTTCCCTGTGGGTAGGGTCCGGTCAGCATATTGGGCCCTCTGTCCCTTTCAAAAGGGAGTCCCCCATGACAATAACCCTTCTTTCTTTTTGAGAGCTGATGTAGCAATGTGGGGGGTAGGAGACCTTGCCTTAGGCATCCTCACCAACTGGGATGGGCTTTTGCCTGCTTCGTTGTTCTGGTTGTCATGTTCTGGAGCTTCGTACCTGTTATATAAGGGTAGATGGGAAGGTGAGGTGGGCAGGGACAGGGCTCGCCAGCCCCCCAAACAGGAACCTGCCTCCATTCCCCCACTTGGCTTAGGTCCCCTCCTGCTGCCTGGCGGGATGAGGGAACTTTTGTCTTCTGCGTCGCAGGAGACATTTGTGCTATGGCAGGCTCGTGAGTCTGTCTCAGAGAGGGCAGAGTATACCTCCACCAGTCAATTTCCCTCTCTGACTCCCTGATGCTTCTGAGCCTGCTCACCTCCTCCCGAAGCTCCGCTACCTGGCTGAGCAGCTCTTCAACCTGGGCACAGCTCCCACAGGCATACCCCTCGCCGCTGCTGTTGGATACCGACAGAAGACTAGGGCACACCCTGCAGCCCAAGACCTGGACGGCTGTGTGTTTCCCCGAGCCCTCTGTCTGAGTAGCCACATCGGTGACAGCAGCTGGAGAGGCCGCAAGAGATGCGGAGGCCATGGTTTTCTGTCTGGTTGATACCATGGCCAGGTTCCTCGCAGGCAGGTTACAGGTACCAAAGGGAAAGACCGCTGCAAAAGACTGGTGAGGGGCCCTCCCTGCTCGCCCTGCCTGCACAAACTGCCACGCAAACTGCCGCGCGACGCCCTTCTGATGCGCCATGCCCTGTTTGCACACCCTGGTCACTGCGCTCCTGGTCGCTCGTGCTCCCTAGGGGCTGCTTTTGAACGGCTGGGGAGGGGGCGCTGCTGGCTCTGCCTACGCCTCGTCGGCCTCCCTCGTGAGCGCTGCCGGGTCCTGGTGGCTCCCTCGAGTGGCCTCGATGCCGGAAAAAAAAGCCCTGCCTGTCCCGATCCCCAGCTCCGCTGCAGAACACGTCTGCCCTGGAGCCGATCGCCTCAGCAAGTACAAAAAGTACTTTTTTTAAGTACAAAAAGTGGCAAGGCTCTGATCTCTATGCTCATGCATTTAGTTGTTCTCTGTTGTTCATAAAGTATTCCACCTTGTTTATAAATGTTTATAATGTTTATAAATGTTTATAAATGTTTATAAATGTCTTTTGGACAGTACCTTTGTGATTAGGAAGTTTGACGATTGAAAATGCTGGCAAGAAGTTTGGGTACTGAGAGATATGTTTATATATATAGATATACTGTTTCTGATATTTTAAATGTGTTTATCTTGATCTTTCAGCAACTGTTCAGTCATTCCATTTAGTGAAATTGGAATTATGACAGAGTTTAGAGATGACTTTAAAATGTGTCCTAACCTGACTTTGTACATGCCAAAAGTAATTCTGGGTGAGATCTCCAGCCTTTTTGTGGTAGTGTTGAAGAGCCACACAGAAATTCAGGCAGCTAACACTTCTATAGGAATTCTCGCAAGTGAAATGCCCCCTTCTATTTGAGAAGTATGCATTGATATAAAAAGATAAAGCTTTCTAAGTGGTGAACACCTACCAGTCAAGTAAAAGGAATCCTATAGTTTAACCAGAAAAGTGCCTCCTTGCTACAATTCATCTAAGACCCACTCCTGACTGCTCCCACTTTGAACGGAAGAATGGGAGGTCAGGAGCCTATAGGTTCAGGGCTCTGAGCCTTGGCCATGGTCAAAAGGCAAGTTTAATCATGACCAAGCTGGCGCAGCCAATTTTTCCTCTACTACCTGCTCTGGGGAAAATTGGCCTTAGGAGGTGTGCCCTAGCAGAACATTACTTCCAGTGATTATCAGCCACTCAGAAATCTCTGCAAGACTCACTACAATTAGTTATAAATGAAAAGCTACCTGTCTCTTATGGATTTATGTGTAAAAAGCTGATCTTGGATACTTTTCTTCCTCTTCCCAATGCAAATAATTCTAAATCAAACAAAATCAAAGCAGACTTGAATAGTGTCTCTCATTTCATTAGAGGATTTTTAAAAATGTGCATGTTTATGAAATTCTGAAAAACTTAATATTAAATGTTTTGTTCTGATGTTTATCATTCCTTGTTTCTCATAAAATAATTTCATTTGCATCATAGCTGCCTGATTTATATAATATATATATTTTTTTGTGAATTGTGTATTAAAAATACTTCAAGTTTAATGAAAACCTTTAGATCCAAATCCTCCACTTGCATGAATTAAAAAATAAATAAATAAATGACAGAAATTAGAATTACGTTTATGGACATGAGTTGCAAATCCAGAAAGATATTTTAAAGAGAATTCTTCCCTTGTGTTTATTATGTTGAGAAGCTGAGTGTATTTTTCCTTTGACATCATGTGACCAATATTTGAAAGAAAAAAAATTATTTATTTCTGCCTTACCATGTATATAGTGTATAATCTGTACACCCTTACTGTGTGCACATCAGGAAGCAGTTCTTTACTGTGCCAAGTGACAGAGCACTGGAAAAGGTTGCCCAGAGAGTTTGTGGAATCTCCCTCATTGGAGATCTTCAAAAGCTTTCTGGCCATGGTCCTGGGCAGCATGCTGTAGGTGTCCCTGCTTGAGCAGGTGGGATTGTGCCAGAAGTCCTTTCCAGCCTCAACCATCCCTTGCATTTAGATTGGAAACAGTTTTGGTGTAGGACCTGGAACTCTTTCTTTCTACAGTGTAGTATCTTGCGAATAAAAATAAATATTTTTGAAAAATGCTTATATTCTAAGTAATGATAATAATAATAAAAAAGCAGGCTCAAAGTATTTTGATGGAGAAAATCGGATGCACATACATTTCAGCACACAAATGGAAGCTTAAAATATTTTGTCTTCTAGTTGAAGTTTTTACTGCCTTTCTAGAGGTTGCCACTTTGGCAGCATGACTTACCTTTGAATTGCAGTAGTGTAATATGCAGTCTGCTGTTTGTTTCTCTGAAATATATAGACCATGGCAAAAGGAGTTTCTTCATTAATTCTGAATGGCTTTGTTTCATAAGTTACCAGATTATTCTCATTTTAGTGTGGGGTTCTGGTGTGTGCATTTCAGATGGGGAGGTAGGTTTAACACGGAAATACCTTGTAAAATATTGGAGACTTTCAGATTATTGGCCAAAGTTCTAAAGCAGATATGTTAGGAAGATAGCCACTGTGTTTTAATTTCTGTTTTAACATCTTTATTATAGCTGATCAAAATGTTGATGAAACAGTTATGAGTAGCTGTAGCAGCTACCTACTGCATTGTCATTGAAACGTTCTGTGTTTAAATAATAACAAAAGAAAAACAATCAAGAGGAAGGCATAAAATGACTAAAACTTCTGAGAGACAATGTTGGTTCCTCTGAGCACACGTCTATTAAGTAGGGTATTTTCATAGAATCATAGATTCATTAAGGTTGGAAAGACCTCCCAGATCATCTGGTCCTACCATCCCCCTTACACAAATATCACCCACTAAACCATGTCCCTAAGCACCACGTACAACCTTTCCTTAAGTACCCCCATGGACGGTGACTCCACCACTTCCCTGGGCAACCCTTTCCAATGCCTGACTACTCTTCCTGAGAAGAAATGTCTCCTAATTTCTAAAAGTAATCTCCCCTCGCACAAATTGAGGCCATTCCCTCTTGTCCTATCTCTAGTTATCTGTGAGAAGAGGCCAACACCCAGCTCCCCATAGCTTCCTTTCAGGTAGCTGTAGAGAGCAATAATGTCTCCCCTGAGCCTCTTCTTTTCCAGACTAAACAACCCCAGTTTCCTCAGCTGCTCCTTATAGGATTTGTGACTCCAGACACTTCACCAGCTTTGGAGCCCTTCTCTGGACATGCTCCAGGGCCTCGATGTCTTTCTTGTAGTGAGGGGCCCAAAACCAAACACAGTACTCGAGATGCAGCCTCACCAGAGCTGAGTACAGGGGGATGATCACCTTCCTGGTCCTGCTGGCTACACTCTTCCTGGTAAAAGCCAGGATGCCGTTGGCCTTCTTGGCTGCTGGCACACTGTTGGCTCATATTCAAGCCAGCATTGACCAGCATCCCCAGATCCTTATCCTCTGCACAGCTTTTCAGCCTCTCTGCCCCAGGCCTGTAGCGCTGCATAGGGTTTTTGTGGCCAAAGTGCAGGACCTGGCACTCTGCCATGTTGAACCTCATCCCATTAGCCTCTGCCCATCGACCCATCCTGTTCAGGTCCCTCTGCAGGGCCTTCCTACCCTCCAGCAGATCGACAGTTGCCTCCAACCTGGTGTCATCTTCAAACTTACTGAGCGTGCACTCAATTCCCTCATCCAAATTATCAGTAAAGAGGATGGGCCCCAACACCGACCCCTGGGGAACACCACTCATGACCTGTTGCCAGTTAGATTTAATTCCATTCACCACCACTCTCTGGGCCTGGCCATCCCGACAGTTTTTAACCCAGCAAAGAGTGTACCTGTCCAAGCCATGGGCTGTCAGCTTCTCCAGGAGAATACTGTGGGAGACCGTGTCAAAGGCCTTGCTGAAGTCTAGGTAGACTACGTCAACAGCCTTTCCCTCATCCACCAGGTGGGTTACCTGGTCATAGAAGGAGATGAGGTTGGTCAGGAAGGACTTGTCTTTCATGAACCCATATTGACTGGACCTGATCCCCACATGCTGTGTGATTGCACTCAAGATGACCTGTTCCATCACCTTTCCTGGTACCGAGGTCAGGCTGAGAGGCCTGTAGTTCCCCGGGTCCTCATTATGACCCTTCTTATAGATGGGCATCACATTAGCAAGTCTCCAGTCATTTGAGACCTCTCCGGATGACCATGACCACTGATAGATGATGGAAAGCGGCCCAGCAATTGCATCTGCCAGCTCCCTCAGTGCCCTCGTGTGGATCCCATCTGGCCCCATGGACTTGTGACAGTCCAGGTGGAGTAGCAGGTCTCTAACTGTTTCCACCTGAATTGTGGGAGGTTTCTTATGCTCTCCGTGCCAGACTTCTAGGTCAGAAAGCTGAGTACCCCAAGGATGAATGGTCTGACTAGTAAAGACAGATATAAAGAAGGCATTAAGAAACTCAGCTTTTTCCTTATCCTCAGTAGTCATGTTCACCCCTGTGCCCAGTAAAGGATGGAGATTCTCCTTGGCCCTCCTCTTACCATTAATATATTTGTAAAAACATTTTTTATCTTTTAACGTAGTGGCCATGTTGAGCTCATGCTGGGCTTTAGCCTTTCTGATTTTCTTTCTGCATATGCTGATAGTTGACAGTCCTTTCTTTCACTTGACATAAACTCTCTTTTTTCCCAGAAACTCAGCAAAAGTTCCCTGTTCAGCCATTCTGGTCTTCCTCCCCACCAGCTCATCTTACGGCATGTGGGGACAGCCTGCTCTTGTGCCTTTAAGACTTCCTTCCTGAGGAGTGTCCAGCCTTCCTGGGTGCCGCTGCCCTTTAGGACTGCCTCACAAAGGACCTTCCCTACCAGTGTCCTGAGCAGTTTAAAGTCTGTCCTTCATAAGTCCAAGGCAGCAGTTTTACTGACCCCCCTCCTGACTTCACCAAGAATACAGAACTCTACCATTTCATGGTCACTCTGCCCAAGACAGCTCCCGACCACCACATCTCCCACCAGTCCTTCTTTGTTCATGAACAGCAGGTCTAGTGGGGCAACCCCCCAGTAGGCTCACTAACTAGCTGAGTCAGGAAGCTGTCTCCCACGCACTCCAGGAACGTTCTAGACTGCTTCCTCAGCGCTGTATTGTATTTCCAGCATGTCTGGAAAGTTGAAATCTCCCAAGAGAACAAGCACTGGTGATTGCACAACTTCCACCAGCTGATAATAGAATGCCTCACCTGTCTCCTCATCCTGGTTTGGTGGTCTATAACAGACCTCCACCAGGATGTCTGTCTTATTGACCATCCCCCTGACCCTTATCCATAGGGACTCTACCTTATTCCCAGCCCAGAACTCAACAACACCAAAACGCTCTCTAATATAGAGAGCCATGCCACTGCCCCTCCTTTGTTGCCTGTTCCTTCTGAAGAGCTTATAGCCATCCAAGTATTTTATAAGTATTGATAACAACTCTGCATTTTAAAGAACTGGCTGAGCTTAGTATTTGGAGATGTATTTTGCTAAGACAAAGTAAGGTCATATTGTAAACAGAGATTAGTCAAGTATTAAAACTGAAATGGATTTTTGCAGAGGTTCATGGCTGATCAAAAACCTGGTTAATGTTTTAAACTTAAGTTAAATATCTGCATACTTGCTTCGACCTTCAGTTGGGAAAATCAAGTAAGGTCATGAAGTTATAAAGGTTCTCACTAGGCTGAAAAACATCTTACTGATTATCTGGTTTTGATACAAGCTCATTAAGGAATGCCAGATTCTATTCTATCATAATGGAAATACTATATATAAAACAAAGAAAAAAAATAGTTTTGTTTTGTTTTGTTTTGTTAATTTGTTAATTTGCAAATCAAAGTTTTAAGAGCTTTTCACCTTTTCACCTGACACTGAATGACGTAACTTCAAAGTTTTACTGTGAAGGAATTTCTGTATTATAAGTTTGCTAACATTTTCAGAACAGACTTTCATATAGAGTTATCATTGCAAAGATGAAAAGAAACCTGTTTCATGAGCTTGAAATGGATTTCAGTTACTTTCAGCACAGCTACCAGGTCTTCATTTTTGAGAGTCCAAACACTCTGTTAGTATGTTTATGCTGCTGAATAAAAGACAGCCCTGACCCTAATGTGAAGGGCACTGACAAGTTAACACCACCTATCTCTGTCTAGAATGGACTTGCTACCTCCACAGTAGACACCTTTAGCTGTGGATCACCAGTGCACCCCATATGGTACCTTTACAGTGTTAAGCCATAATTATAAATTTTCCTTCCTTCCTTCCTTCCTTCCTTCCTTCCTTCCTTCCTTCCTTCCTTCCTCCCTCCCTCCCTCCCTCCCTCCTTTCCTTCCTCCCTCCCTCCCTCCCTTCCCTCCTTCCTTCCCTCCTTCCTCCCTTCCTTCCTCCCTTCCTTCCTCCCTCCCTTCCTTCCCTCCTTCCTTCCTCCCTCCCTCCCTTCCTTCCTTCCTCCCTCCCTCCCTCCCTCCCTCCTTCCTTCCTTCCTTCCTTCCTTCCTTCCTTCCTTCCTTCCTTCCTTCCTTCCCTCCCTCCTTCCCTCCTTCCCTCCTTCCCTCCTTCCTTCCTCTTTAATTTGCCGTTAAAATATTTTGGAGAAACTGGGGGTACTGAAGGATTATGCTAGGAATATATTCCATTTTAATGTGAAGTCCGGCTCTTCAGTTACCATAAACAACTTCCAATGGAGTCAGAGGAGTTCAGTTCTCTATATTAACTGAAGACCTAGAGTACCTCTCAATACCATCATTCAGATAAAAAGACTTACCTTAGCTATCTTTAAAGCTGTGAGAAATGGCTTTTTAAGAAAGACATAAGCACTGTCTTAAACAGTAAGATAATACTTGTTCTAATTAAGTAGTAAAACCTTTCAATATCAAGAGATGCTGCAGCTTTTCTAATGGACAAATTTTCACACTTCATTTTAATCCATTAAAAAGAAAAAAGAAAACAGCAAAACAAACAAAAACAAAAACCTGTCATGTAACGTATAGTCTGAGGAATGCAGAAGATGACACTATAACTACTAAACAGACTAATTAGTTAAGCTTTGAAAAGGAGCAGTTATAGTAGTAAACATCTGGAACCAATCCATTTCATATGCTATTAATATCAGTCTTGAAAGTTCACATAAAGGAATAATACCTAGATTTGTTGGTTATTCTTTTGCTTTTGGAAAACAATTAAAAACACTTTAAAAAGAGAGAGAGAATTTACAGATTGACTAGTTCTTGAAATGCTCAGAAAGCAGTCTTGAGAAAAAATCCTCATATAGTTGATAGTGAGAGTGTATTTGGAAAACGTTTCTTAGAAGCAAATTTTTTATTCTAGCTTTGATATATTCTTTGACTGTTAACTGACTGTAAAGAGATGCAGTTTGCATTCCACTGTGAAAAATTCAAGTGAATTTCTACTGACATGCAAAAATTACTTGAAATCTTATCAGTTTTAGAGAATAGGTAAGTGTAATCTGGACACAGCTACATGTTTCTGCAAACTTTTTTTTTTTTTTCTCTGAAAAGTTTAGTAACTACCTGTTCAAACCCCATGTGTCTTGAATTTGTACTTGGATATCAGGGATGTGGAAACCATGGTCTAGCTTCAGACATCTAATCTGGGACTCCCTGGAGCCTACCTCCTTAAGTCACTCTTTACCCATCACTCTCCATGGGTTTTATAAATGCTCTGAACTCAATGCAAGTTTCATGTTTCTGATAGCTGATCATAAACACTGTATTTGAAAACAAGAAAATTCTATTAACAGCTGTATTAGCTGCACTAACCAGAGCGCAGTAATGAGGTGAATAATGCTAAGCAATGTTGATGCTGGTCAGTCAAGAAAAACTAAACGATGTTACACACCAGCTGAGTATTGCTGGAACTCACCAATCAGGCCAGCTGACGGAGGCAATAATTTTGTTCTGCTCACTAGATAGTTGTTAAAGGAAGAGGTCAAGAGAATCCCTACAGTGAGGACAAATATCCCTTTTGATTTACCATAATGCTTCAAAGCACAAGTAAGAGTGACAGACTATGTCACCAGCCTCCTAAGGTGCAACTTCATTATCAAGATCTGCAGGGTATGTTAAGTTAACTCTTTGTTGACTACGAATACACACAGCCAAAGCAAAGAGAGCTTTCACAAGATCTTACACAATGGTGTGAGGTACTCTAGGTTCTTGTGGAGCTTTTGAGGCTCCAGTGTTTTTTCTTGATGTTATGCTATTCATTGATGATGTTAGGGCAAGACCTTATATTCTGCTGTTTTCTTTCCTCTGATTCCATACCACAGCAGGCTTTATAAACTCCTAGATATTATTCAGAAGTAATTTCTTTCATTCATTTCAGGTTTTTGTTATGTCTGCCACATCACATTTCTCCTGTTTATTGTGGTCTTAAAAATGTCTGGATTTATTGCTAAGTTAGGTCAAATGCATGTAGCATATTGTTAGTCTTCTCATTTCCTCACTTGAGAACTGAACGAATCTTTGGGACCTCCAATACTAACAAAAAGTGCTTCACAGTGATTTCCTGAAGCAATATGGTAACTGGCCATTTGCAGGAAAAAAAAAAAAAAAAAAAAAAAAACACCTTTAAGAAATCTCTAATTCCAGGGTGAAGAAAAAATGATTTAATCTGGATTTACAGGACAGCATAGTTCAGAAATTCTCCTGTAAGATGGTGTAGATCAAAACATGTCAAGGATATGTGTGCCAAATATGCCATCAGGATACTGATCCATATATTTATGTCCATGCCTAATACTTAAGTACATTTTTTAGCATTTAGTGAATATGTAGTACTGTGTATCAGAAGACAGAAGGGCTATGTAGATATTCTTTAAGGAAAGGTACAGTTTATAAATGTCCATTTTCTTTTCTGCTACACAATTAGACTTTTTCTTACTTATTTATTACTGTGTCTTGCTCCCTGTATACACCTTGAATTAAGAACAATCCTAGCACTAGGTCAAGTCTATAGCTAGAAAGCTGAATAATCTGTGGCCAGGGGGGGTGGGGGTTGGGTGGGAATTAAAATAGCCAGAAATTGAAGATGTGAATATGTGAATATCCCAATTGGTAAGCAAATAAATTCTGTGTTAAAAAGAAAGGGAGAAAAAAGTTTACACAGTTGGAGACTGAATACTTAATTCAAAATATTAGTTTTAGACTTACGTGCTGTCTTTTATACAAGTGGTTTCATGCTGACATGAAAGTATAATAGTGAAGGTTAAACCTCAAGCATGAAATCTGACCATGACAAAGACATCCCAGAAAATATAGTGTAATGCTTGCAAAAAGTTCCATTTTCAAAAGTGCCCAAGTCATTAAAGAGCCCAATCTTATTTACTTTCAAAGAAGTTCAGATTGTTTGGAAAATGACACAGTCTCAGGGTATATTGACACTGAATGCTGTATGATCTAGAATACATTGAAATTAATGTGTAGTGAATTCAGATTGCTTTCTTTAATATCTAAAGTATGATTTCCAGTAGGCTAAGTTTAGATGTGGAGTTGAGTGCTTAATTTGAGAAAAACATTTGTATAATCTGACTACAAATTTAAATCAACCTGTAAATGACTGAAAATTGACCTGTTGTATAAACCTCTTTGATTGGAAGGTGCATTAATGTCTAACTTCCATATTTACATAAAAACAACTTTTCTACCTGTTAAGTTACAATGAAGGACTTTATAGTTCAGTGATTTCTAGACATCTGTTTATTATTTTTGAATGTCAAAAACTTTTATGCAGTATCTTCCCACAAAAATATTGTATATTAAATGTCGATTTTTCTTTCTGTCTTTCCATCCCTCCAGTTGTCTGTATGCCTCATTTACACAGTTTTCACTATGCTTGCTAACTCTGAATACATTTGAGGGCAGAAAGTCCATAGGATAATCAGCCCAGATCCCTGAAACCATTTAAAAAGGCAGACTCATGCAAGTTACAATTTGACCAGAGCCTAATGCTGTCACTTTTACATACCAAGTTCAAGATAATTTAATCACATAATTTCTGGAAAGATAAATTTATTATTTCTTTCATCATAAATATAGTGTGGGCTTTTGTTTATCGTTAGAATAAAAAAAGTGTTCAATTATATTAAATATGACTGATCTATTTAATTATGGAATTAAAAATGCTCCAAAATGCTCTGTGCTTATATTGCATCAGTAATTGGAAGATATAATCATTTTATAGCCTTTGTAGAAGAGCATTTCCCTAGCTGGATTTCAGTTTTAGTAACTAAGACTGCCTGAAATGAGGTTTAATTTTGATATGGTTTAATTTTTTATCTAACAAATATATATATACAGTGTTGGTGGGTACATTGATAAACTCTGTAGATTAAATGCACAGGTGAAGCAACAGATGAAATTATCAGAGATGATTACTGGAATGTGTTGGAGTTAAGAAAAGTATAGACACTATAACACAAATGACATTTGACAGGCTTTTAGATTTGCTATCCCAGTTTTTGGCTACAGCAGCAAAACAATGATTAAAAAAAAAAAAGTTCTGAAAAAGTTCAGGCTTCTCTACTAAGTATTTCACAAGTGCAGACAAAAGTAAGGATCCGATCTTAATATGAATAATGATAAAGGTAAAAAGTTATGATCTTGTATTTATATCATGAGTGTTAGTTAATTCAGAAATTTCAACTGATTTCTCTACAAGACCTGTCACTTGGGTACTGCTAGAGTAAATAAACATGCTGTGGAATACCTTCATTAGTTTGATCTGGAAGACTTCATTGAAAGATTTTGATTATTGAATTCTATTGAATTTCTAATCATGCAAGGACTACTGGAAATCTAAATTAAATAAGAGACATAACGATGTACCTATTGTTATTAGAGATTTATAGATATGTTTAGAAGTGATGATTGATAAGATATAAATTATAATCATTTATAATATCTTGCACCTGTGTGACTGATTTGTTAATGAATCTGAGTAAAAAGTGAACGGTAAGGTATTCAAAAAATACTTGAGTGAAATTTTTAACTAGATTGGGCCTACCTTAAATTAAAATTTTTCTCCCTCTTTGATGTATACATTTCATCAACCTAGATTCTTTTGCACATAGGTAGAAAAAAAATCTAAGAGAATCTATATGAGTATCTGAGTTTCTGACATACACTTCTTTAAGCCCTACTGGTATGTTTGTTCTAAAAAATGGTGAAAATATAAGCACCATGGAAGGGTTTGTAAAAGGCACAGTAAGGCCAATAGACAACAGAGGCTTTCTGAATATCAGCAAACAAGATACATGTGAAAAACTTATGCTTGTTTTCACCTTCATGTTATGAGAAAAAAGTACTTGACTTGGTTGACATAAAAGAAAGGAGGGAACTACCGAACAGAAAAAGCTGTCAGTGAGACTAGTGTCAGTACTCACACATTGGTAGCTACCATTAAGCTAACTTGTCAAGAAAAAGGTACATGATAAACTGACACAATTAACATTTGTTTTTAATTAGTATCATTGTTGCTATTAAGAAAAATGAAGATCTGGAGAGAGTTCAAGAAGAGATGAGCTATCCCACTGTAATTACCACAACTCCCAGCAGGGTCCTTCTCATCTGATTAACACCACAGCAGGACAGCTGTCCTAGCATACATCTATTTGCCAGAGTCATGGGAATAAAGCAAAGGTGCTGACTGAGAAACACAAGGGTTTCCTTGAACATTTTTTTGCAGCTATACTTCATAACTTTTGCAGCTATACTTCATAATTTATATGCATACTAATTGGAGAAATACATTTGGGTCAAAGGACTAAAGGAGAGGAAGAAAGACTGCTAATGTTAATTTTATATAACATAAAAACATTTTTTTTTCTGAAGAAAAATATTATTTCACCTAAGAAGCAGAAGAAATGTACTAAGTGGTAGAAATACAAAGTTTAATTATTAATTTTTTTAGCACTACAGTGGCTTACTATTCCTGTATTTAAACAAAGGGTAAGATTTGTTCGTTTGTAAATTGGTATTGGATGAATGTCTGACAATGAAAACTTTATTAGTCACTTGCACAGAGGGCTTAAGACGTGAGTATCTTATTATTGTGTTAAATAAGGCCAGACTTTTCCCTCAGTGATTACTGGGTGAGATTTTCAAAGCTATTGAATCACTTTCTAGGTTTCTTCTCTATAGGGTGGTTTACTTCATCCTACTGTACTCTACTTACTTTACCTACTGTACTACCTACTTTTGAGAAAGAGATTCCACTGGAACCAAAATAATTCCTTTCCTGTTGTCTTTAAGTCCACTTTGACAAAGGAGAATGAAGCCATTATCTATCCTAGATATTCTGTGCAGCATGTACCCTGCCAGTCAGTCAGGATGCTCCAAAATGACCTATAGTTTCCACTGCAATGTCATAGTAAAACTGCAATATACCTGCTATCTTGAGCACCAATAAATTCATTGCACAAGGTGATGTTGTTACAATCTGATTTACACAATTGAAAAAATAACCCTGATAACTTTGTTCTTTCAGAAATGTTTAACAGGCTGTTGATTCCTCTAAAAAGAATTAATTACCTAAAAGTTCATAAACAAGCAGCTGTATTTGTTATTTTGTCAATAAAATTTAATATATGTTAATCTAATTTTGCAATTGCAATTATCTTTTTATAATTGGCATGTACTGTAAAGTTTCAGTCCAACATAATTTGATTGAACATTATTTCATTAGGCCTCTAATTAAAATGCACTTGTGTAACCTCAAGGAGGCTCCTGCAAATATCTGTCTACTATGACAGAGTTTGAAAGAGCTGAGGTGTCAAAAGTGCTTGGTATATTTTCATCATTGCAAAGTTTCAGGAGTTATACTAAGGTAATCATGTTCCCACTTGGGCTGAGTTGATGGATATTTTAAAAAATGAAAAACAGATCCCTCGTTTGTCAAAATTGGTTGGCTAGGATCTTTCCCTAAGCAAAATTATTGAAAAAAATAAAATAAAAAAAAACGTCAGGCTGAACAACCTACTGAACTTTGTTAGATTCCTAAAAAAAGTAATCTGAGCATTGGTCTGTAGAGAGTAACTGCCAGATGGAAGTGGCAGTTTGAGGCACAGTGTGTTCCTACTTACAAAAGAGAGTAATCATATATTCCATTCTCCTTTCATTTTCAAAATTAATTTTTGCAAAATGCCCATCACCAGGATACCTTAACAATGGTAAATCAAGCTGATTTTTTTGTTGTTCCAGCCCTCTCAGTCTCTGCTCTGCATAGTCCTGAACTATGTCTTTCTTGATAACGAAATAAGCACCCGCTGTGAAATTCATAGAGGGAACCATGCAGAATCATTGATGGTCCTTCTCTCTCTAAGTGTATTCCTAGCCTGGCACTGAAGTGTCTTTCTAGTTCCAGAAATCTGTTCATTGGACTTGGACATTTTTCTCTCTGTAAATGGAGATAGTGTTGTGATGGTGGCAAATGGTACATCCTGGTAAACCCTCAAAATTAAATTGGTTTGTTATAAAGAAATAGATACATAAGGAGAGAACCCTGGTGTTTTGTGTGGCAATGGGAAGTCTTTATGGTGCCTGGGAAGGACAAATATATTCCTATGGACACCAAAAAAAAAACCAAAAAACTTTAAATCCAAGGGGCAGTTTCTGTCTATCAGATTCCAGTCTAAAATTCGCTATCAAGAGTTAATAAGCACCTGCACAGTCTATAAAGAGAATTACTGCATGTTTACATGGATGAACTTGATATCATCTCAGGTACTCTCCCTCAAAAATCTAAGTTATGAACTCGAACTTTTTTTTTTTTTTGACATGTTTAAGAGTTTTGATTTCAAATGACAGGGGAGTATTTAATGCTAAAATATTTACAAAATTCTGCAAGCTGAATATACATAGCCTGAAAAAAGAAAACACTCTACCAGAATAAGAAGAGGACTACTGTGTGGTTGGCTTTTTTTTTTTGTGTGTGTGTGTGCTTTTAAAAATATTATTATTATTATTTTACCAAAATACATCACATACATTATAAATGCTGTTGCCACAGGTGTGCTGCAGATGAAAAACAAACTGATTGTAGAGTATGGCACTTCTGTTTCTCTAATTCCTTCAGCCACTGCTGCTCATCTTGCATATTTATTGGAAAATTATGCAGGTTCCTACTGACAGATTAACTGCAGAAGCATTTCGGGACAAAATGTATCTCCAATTACCCTTCTGCAATCTCCTGAAGTCAGTGAGCCCAGTTTAGCTTTATTGATGAAATAGTGAGCTGAATCTGGTCCGGTCTTGTTATATTTGGCATAAGTGATGCAAAATTACTAAAAATTTATAGCTGAAGCTTAAAGCTTTTTTCATGTTCAGCTTCTGTTTCTACAGTCTGTGTCTGAAATCTCTAACTGACAGGTAAGTTAAAGCAAAGAAGCAAAATTCTTATCTCATCATGTCAAAACCTACATTGATTAAAACTAGTCAGAGGTTATATCTCATCATTTGACTGTCTTGCTAAACTAATTTTACTTTATTAAGAGAAACAGGAAAAAAAAGTTCTGTAAGTCAGTTATGTCAGTTATCTTACTGAAATATTCCTAATATGTTTGGTGTTTTTTTGTTTGTTTGTTTTGTTGTTGTTGTTGGTTTTGTTTGTTTGTTTGTTTAGGTCAGTGAATAAATGTGGCTATTTGGACCCCTAAAATTGTTTATTATACGAAAGGTCATATTTATTTTAAATAATTATTTTAAATAATTGGCTAGCTGTCTTACTTTAACTTTCAGAATAAATTCAATAAGTCTTAGAATTCCTTTTATTTCTGTATATTCTACTTGGGACTGCACTAATCAAGCTAAGCCAACAAGATTTTTTTTTTGTTTGTTTGTTTGTTTTTTAAAGGATTATGAAGGGTCTGAGACCATCTTCTCTGTTCCTTAAGGGCTTTGTGGGAGGATGGGATAATTTACCTATCTTTCTGCATTTTCAAATCAGTGGTGATGGAATGAACTGTAGATTGATGATCATGTCTTTGAGCAGAACACTTTATATTTAATTCTTTCATCAGTTTGTACTAGCTAATTATATGTGAGGAATTTTATTGTTTGCTTTCAAAGACTTGTCAATGTGTGGGATGACAGTACTGAGGGATAGACCAGCTCTTTTTAATTGCTCCCAGCACTGAACACTCCTTTGGGCATAGCTGGGATCTGCGATAATTTGATTCTCATTGCCCCTGACTATGCACTCACAGGGAATTGAAGGATCCCAGTCAACCCTCCAAGCTGATTCACACAAAACTTTCAAGATATTGCTTCTGTCTGAAAAACAGAGGTACTGATATGGCAATTTCAAAGCTTTCGTCATCTACATTGTTGCATATGGCAATCAGAGACAACAAAGAACTGAAGTACTTTCTGATCTGTTCTCTGTGGTGAGTTTTTTATTCTGAGCCTACAATTCATGATCACTTTACGGAAATAATATTTGGCCTAATTTGCTGTGTTTGCAAATTTTCTTTTCAATGAGTCCTATCTGGGAGTAGGCAATAATGGCAGAGAGTAACTGAATTACAGTACCGATAAAGTCCTATCATGGCATTTTATTTTCTGATTATAAATTGTAATTCAGGTCCCCCAAGTTCAGATGAAAACTACAAACCATTAGATTAATTCTAAATATTATTTTAGGATTGAATGAAGGATAATAATAATTGTTGTGTGTAATTTAGATCTCTTTTTTACTTTTGTTGCATGTACTTCACACTATATATAATATGCTGTGAAGAAAAAACATAGTGGTAACAGCCCACTAGGAACTTCCAAGCATCACATTAGCAACAGAGTCCTTCCTATGTGTTATACATAAAGTAAGTGTTTCCTGGAACATACTGAACTCAGGAGAAGGTTAAAGCTGCAGTACTGTTAAACAACATGGAGAAGACTCCAGTTAATATAGAGTTGCATTAAACTTCAAAACTGTCAGAAGAAGTGCAAGTGTCCAAAGACATGCTTGTTATTTAAACATCCATTGTCTGGCTAAAGAAGATTTAATTATTCTATGTAAAAAGGAAACAGATGAAGCAAATGGGAGAAAGAATAATTGAAAGAGCCTAATGTCTGGTAGGTAAGGCACTTTTCTGAAGGACAGCAAATGCAGATTTCAGTTCTTTTGAACAAAAAAGGGATTGTACTTACCAGCACGCTATAGGATAAAAAGAGTCCAAGGCCACATCACCACTATCTATGTTTCATCTTGATTAGAATCCTATTGGTATGTTCAAAGGGAGTGCAGAGACCAGTGATGAGCCAATTCGCTATGTGGAGAGCTTTTAGAAATATGTTTATGAAGAACACAAAGTCTGAATTATCTGGTCAGCAGGAGAGACTGAGGAAGGGCTTTAAATGGATTACATATGCAGAAAAGAGCCTTTTAATGGCCTTAAGGCTTCACATTGTGTATGGGAGAAGAGGAAGAAAGGAATTGATAGTAAGGATATCTTGTATAGTCCCCTCTTCAGAATCTTTCTTCAGGTCAGCATTTCTTGACATAACTTTTCAGCAGTTGACAGGAACTTTTGAATCTGGTTATGCTAACCTGGAGCACGAGGACAACAGGCACCTGCAAACTGCTACTCTGTGATGCTGCAGACTGTTAACTGTGTATCAGCCGTGCTGAGATGTTCTTAACTGAACCTATACAATTGTTTTCTTACTGGTTCTTACCAAATCTAAATGAAATTTTGATTGTTCCATACACAAAAATTTGCTGAAAATGTTACGTTTAAAATTCATTACACAGGCTATCACGTATAAGTACAGTATCTTCAGCAACACAGTTTCAAGGAAGGAAGGAAACTAAAGGTGGTGGTGGAGAAATCAATTAGCAAATTGCTAATGAGCTCTTTGAAAAAGAGGTTTTCCCACTTGAATCTGAGGCTAAAAAGAATTCCTGACTCACTCCTGTACTTTTGGTACAGGATAGGATCTCATAGCAGTTCACAGAGCTGAGATGTAAAACAAATTGAAATGCTGTTTGCCCAAGAGCTAACGGTTATTTAAACTTGCTTTCATTCATTCCTGTGGGATTTTGCCTTTTTGTTTCCAATACCTGAGTCTGTATTTGTGTCATTTAATTACAAGGCAAATACTGGTGTTGTACTACATGTAACTTGGTGGGCAAATATGCAATCTCAAAATACATCTCTGTGCTTTACTGGCAGTAACATGTCAAGGTGCTGTGTGGGCCTGTGGCTTCCTGGGGCCAGGAGCTTGGGATGTCCGTGGCCAGGCAGGGCCCAGCAGGCAGGGCCCATTCCAACACCCCACCAGGAGCAGGGCATGGGGAGCACCAGGGCAGCCCCAGCCCCAGGCACCAAGCCCTTCCCTGGAGATGGGGACAGGCTCAGATCTGCAGGTAGGAGTGGGCAGCCCCAGGCAGGTCACAACATAGTGGCTTCTGCCGCTCCGGCCAGGCCCTGCAGCAGAGCCTGGGCTGGAAGCAGCCCCCAGGGTCTGAGGATGGGCCTGGCAGTGGCCTCCCCTCAACATGGCTGGGGCCTTTCCCACCACCCGCTGGGTCAGCACTGGCCTGACCCCAGCGACTGAGGCCCTGACATCCGGCAGGCCCTGCAAAGACATGCATGTGGCCAAGAGGGCTGGCACTGTGTGATTCTGTGAGTTGCCTGGGTAAATTTGATGATTGGACAAATGAAGGAAACCATTATTTTGAAAGTGAGACTTTATTTTAAAGAGAGTCAGCAGACCATGTTAAAAAATGTTTTTAATGGAAATTACACCTGCAAGATAGAGACATAATCCCCTGGGTTTTTCCGCTGTGATTAAATTATGGATTGATTTGGTCCACAGTCCTCTTATCAGTGTATTCTGCTCACATTAAATTCACAGTAAAACTTCCACTTAAAGTGCTTGTGTTCTGTTTTATGTAGCCTCTTTGGATCTCCTTTGGATCTGTGGAGGCTCCATCACTGATTGGTTTTATGTTTTTAGATAAATACCTGTTTGCATTTTTTTGTTATCACAGCTCTTGTCTTGACAGAAGGATGGAGCAAGTGGCTGACCAAGAGCCGTTCTTTTCCAGTTTCACATGATGCACCAGTTCTGAAGAGGAAGGAAAGGGATGTCCACAGTCATGAACATACCTAACACCTTGACACTTTGTGTTCATATATTGATCAAAAAAAGTCAGAAAGCTGTGGGTTTGGTAAATTCCTCAGCTTGTATTTCTGTTTCTCTATTCCTTTTTATGTTCTATATGTGAAAAAGAGCATTAGCCACATATTGCATGGGGAAAACTATCCACTGAAATCAGTGAAGTATACCGTTTGCACCAGCTGGGGAATCTGCCTCAGCATGTTTCAACGTTTGACAGAAAAGCAGTTTGAACCACATGTGTTTTCACATGCTGCTTTGCTTACCTCCTTAGATATTTACATTTTGGGCAATTGAATTAATTGCCTGGAAAAGACCACTCTCAATACATACACAGCAGGTGCTTCTTCAGCTTAGTTTACATTAATTGCTTTTTTTGCTGCTTCAAGAGTCAGCAACACACAATATTTTAAAATTAAACTATCTTGTCACAATGGTTACAAAGTGAATCTTGTTTATCCAAGATGCCAATGACTGCTGATGTGCTCTTTTTTGGAGCCAAGGAAGTGGACTGGGACAGATCTAAGTCTGTCTGATTCAGAAACTGTGCTGAAAAACACATTGACTGGACAGGCAAAGCTAAAGGTTTGTAGATTGTTGTTTCTTCTAATTAAGAGAGTCAAAAAGACTAGGCTTAGTGAGAAAGATGAGATGGCTGTTGACTCAACTGCAGTAGGTCCTATTAGATGTAGCTGTATAGTCAGCATAGGTATGGTTAAACTAGCTATAATGTATTTTACCAACAGTATGGGGTCTGCAGATACCTCTCTGAGATGATAGCTGCAAAATGATTGGTAATCTTTAATTTATGTCATGCTTAAAAAAAAAAAAAAAGTGTCTTTCTTTTGTTGATGTTGATTTTATTTGTGGTTGTTGTTTTGTTTTAGCTCACTGGCTAAACAATACAATTCATCATGAGTCAGGATGCAGGTGTCCACAGCTGTGACTGGGGTTTCACACACACACGCATTGGGAAATGAAAAATGAAAACTAAAGCAGCAGAAATAAAGTAATTGTCTGAAGTGATATTTTTTTGTTTGTTTATAAAAAAAATAAATGAGTGCTCCATTATTGTATATCCCTAAAAGGTTATCCAACACAGAGGTCCATTTCAAGAAAGTGTTCGACCATGAGCTTTCCATGTGTGTTTCTCCTTCCTAACCTAAGTGAGATGTGGCCATGAATTTGAAATTCAGATATATCTGACTGCTTTGCTAAAGAAAACAGCGCACTTTAATGGAAGTCTTGGTCTTAAATTAACATATGTTGTTTACTATTTCTTAAAATATTGCCTGACTGAGTGGCTGTTTAAAGATACTCAAAGGTCTCTAGAATGAGTATTATGGTTGTTTGCAACTGTGCACTTCAATTATGATCATTCAATTTTTATTTTTTTTCCTCTAGTAGGGAAGTCAGACTAGATTTAATGATAAGGAAGAATAAAAAGAGAACAGTTCTGACAGTAACAATGCATAAGCTTTTTAAAAGCCTGACATCTGAGATATGCATAATCTTTAAAAGCCAGTGTGTGGGTATGCCTGGCTCAGGTTCATCAGGTCAGAATAGCAGGTATTTTGTAATGGTATATGGATAAGAGAAAAGCAAAAACAAACAAAGAAAAACTGTTCTGAATAGTTACAGTATAGTAGCACTGAGGAATTAATGACATAGCAAAAAATCTTCTCTTTCAAATAAAAGTTCTTTGAAGTGTAAACTTGAGGTGTGGTTATCATTTATAAGGCTCAGCATTTATAATTTCATAAGGAGAAATATCATCCCTTCTGCCAAATCTTCACTGTTAACCTATCTTAAAACAAGCAAACAAGCAAAGCAAACAAAACAAAACAAGCAAACAAAAACAACAATAACTGTTCACTTTCTGTTGTCTTTGGTGTTTCCAATTCTCCAGTACACATATATAGAAATCCTAATGTAATTTAAGTTGAAGAAATTTCCTGTTGTTCTGGTTTAGCCCGGCTGGCAGCTAAACACCACACAGCCATTCGCTCACCCTCCCCCCTCCCTCTCTGGGATGGGGGAGAGAAACAGGAAAGTGAAGCCTGTGAGTTGAGATAAAGACAGTTTATTAAGACAGGAAAAATAATAACAACAACAACAACAACAGCAACAACAATATTAATAATAGTATTAATAATAATAATGTGTACAAAATAAGTGATGCACAATGCAATTGCTCACCACCCGTTGACCGATGCCCAACCTATCCCCGAGCAGCCGGCCCCCACCCACCCCGGCTAGCCACCCCTATATATTGTTCAGCATGATGTCAGATGGTATGGAATACCCCTTTGGCCAGTTTGGGTCAGCTGTCCTGGGTCTGTCCCCTCCCAGCTCCTGCTGCACCCCTAGCCTGCTCGCTAGCAGGACGGAGCGAGAAGCTGAAAAGTCCTTGGCTTGGTGTAAGCACTGCTCTACAACAATTAAAACATCAGCATGTTATCAGCGCTCTTCTCATCCTAATCCAAAACATAGCACCCTACCAGCTACTAGGAGGAAAATTAACTCTGTCCTAACTAAAACCAGGACAGATATCCACCCCTTATTCCACACCATTTATGTCATGCTCAGGTTACGCTCTTTCCAATACCTTCTAATTAATCACCATTTTCATCTATGATATATAGCAATCATGGTAGTGATGACATACAGTATTATATGATAATTAACATACTACAATTCAACTCATGGGCTATTCTCACCCAGTATTAGGTCCCCTTGAGGTACACACCGAACCTCCCCATTCTTTTGCATTACCCACCAAGTGCATCCAGGTCCCTGGGCAAAAGCAATCCCACGAATGGGCTTGCCTTTTCCTGAGTCAGGAGTAGCCCAGACTGTCTTACCCAGCATGTTTCTTACGTGCACTACAGGAACTTTATCCCCTTCTACAGTGCGTAACAGGTTTGATTGGGCAGGTCCAGCTCGGTTGGCAGATCCTCTAGTATTGACTAACCAGGTGGCCTTTGCCAAATGTGTATCCCAATTTTTGAATGTCCCAGCACCCATTGCTTTCAGTGTAGTCTTTAACAGTCCATTGTATCGTTCAACTTTCCCAGAGGCTGGTGCATGATAGGGGATGTGATACACCCACTCAATACCATGTTCTTTGGCCCAAGTGTCTATAAGGTTGTTTCGGAAATGAGTCCCATTGTCTGACTCAATTCTTTCTGGGGTGCCATGTCGCCATAGGACTTGCTTTTCAAGGCCCAGGATAGTGTTCCGGGCGGTGGCATGGGGCACAGGATATGTTTCCAGCCATCCGGTGGTTGCTTCCACCATTGTAAGTACGTGGCGCTTGCTGTTGCGGGTTTGAGGGACTGTGATGTAATCAATCTGCCAGGCCTCTCCATATTTGTATTTCAGCCATCGTCCTCCATACCAAAGAGGCTTTGACTGTTTGGCTTGCTTAATTGCAGCACATGTTTCACAATCATGAATAACCTGTGCTATAGTGTCCGTGGTCAGGTCCACCCCTCGATCACGAGCCCATCTGTATGTTGCATCTCTGCCTTGATGGCCTGAAGTGTCATGGGCCCATCGGGCTATAAATAATTCACCTTTATGTTGCCAGTCCAGGTCCACCTGAGCCACTTCAATCTTAGCAGCCTGATCCACCTGCTGGTTGTTTTGATGTTCTTCAGTAGCCTGATTCTTGGGCACATGAGCATCTACATGGCGTACCTTTACAACCAGGTACTCTACCCGGGCAGCAATATCTTGCCAAATTGCAGCAGCCCAGATGGGTTTGCCCCGGCGTTCCCAGTTGTTCTGCTTCCATTGCTGTAACCACCCCCACAGGGCATTTGCTACCATCCATGAATCAGTATAGAGATAGAGAACTGGCCACTTTTCTCGTTCAGCAATATCTAAGGCCAGCTGAATGGCTTTCACTTCTGCAAACTGACTCGATTCACCTTCTCCCTCAGCAGCTTCTGCAACTCATCATGTAGGACTCCATACAGCAGCTTTCCATCTCTGATGCTTTCCCACAATACAACAGGACCCATCAGTGAACAGGGCATATTTCTTCTCATTCTCGGGTAGCTTGTTGTACAGTGGGGCTTCTTCAGCATGGACCACCTCCTCCTCTGCTGATATCCCAAAGTACTTGCCTTCTGGCCAGTCCATAATCACTTCCAGGATTCCTGGGCGACTGGGGTTTCCTATTCGAGCCCGCTGAGTAATCAGTGCAACCCACTTGCTCCATGTAGCATCAGTTGCATGATGTGTAGAGGGGACCCTTCCTTTGAACATCCAACCCAGTACCAGCAGTCGGGGTGCCAGGAGGAGCTGCGCTTCAGTACCGACCACTTCTGAAGCAGATCGAACTCCTTCATATGCTGCCAATATCTCCTTTTCGGTTGGAGTATAGCGGGCCTCAGATCCTCTGTATCCCCGACTCCAAAACCCCAGGGGTCGACCTCGAGTTTCCCCAGGTTCTTTCTGCCAGAGGCTCCAGGTGGGACCATTCTCCCCGGCTGCGGTGTAGAGCACATTCTTTACATCTGGTCCTGTTCGGACTGGCCCAAGGGCTACTGCATGAACTATTTCCTCTTAATTTGTTCAAAGGCTTGTCGTTGCTCAGGGCCCCATTCAAAAGCATTCTTCTTACAGGTTACTTGGTAGAGCGGGTTTACAATCAGACTGTAATTTGGAATATGCATTCTCCAAAACCCCACGACACCTAGGAAAGTTTGTGTTTCCTTTTTGCTAGTTGGTGGAGACATAGCTGTTATTTTGTTGATCACATCCATTGGGATTTGACGACGTCCATCTTGCCATTTTATTCCTAAAAACTGGATCTCTCATGCAGGTCCTTTAACTTTATTTTGTTTTATGGCAAAACCAGCCTTCAGAAGGATTTGGACTATTTTCTTCCCTTTCTCGAAAACTTCCTCTGCAGTGTCACCCCATACAATGATGTCATCGATGTACTGCAGGTATTCAGGAGCTTCCCCCTGCTCCAGCGCAGACTGGATCAGTCCATGGCAAATGGTAGGGCTATGTTTCCACCCCTGGGGCAGCCGATTCCAAGTATATTGGACTCCCCTCCAAGTGAAAGCAAACTGTGGCCTGCACTCTGCTGCTAGAGGGATGGAGAAAAATGCATTAGCAATATCAATTGTGGCATACCACTTGGCTGCCTTTGATTCCAGTTCATACTGGAGTTCTAGCATGTCCGGCACTGCAGCACTCAGTGGTGGCGTGACTTCGTTCAGGCCACGATAGTCCACTGTTAGTCTCCACTCACCATTAGACTTTCGCATTGGCCATATGGGACTATTAAAAGGTGAATGGGTCTTTCTGATCACTCCTTGGCTCTCCAGTTGACAAATTAGCTTATGGATGGGAATCAGGGAGTCTCAGTTCGTGAGATATTGCCGCCGGTGCACAGTTGTGGTAGCGATTGGTACTTGCTGTTCTTCAACCCTCAGCAACCCCACAACAGAAGGGTCCTCTGAGAGACCGGGCAAGGTAGACAACTGTTTAATGTCCTCTGTCTCTAAGGCAGCTATGCCAAAAGCCCAGCGGAACCCTTTTGGGTCCTTGAAATATCCTCTTCTAAGATAGTCTATGCCAAGGATGCACGGAGCATCCGGGCCAGTCACAATACGGTGCTTTTGCCACTCATTTCCGGTTAGACTCACTTCAGCCTCCAATACAGTTAACTGCTGGGATCCCCCCGTCACTCCATAAATACAGATGGGCTCTGGCCCTTTATAGCTTGATGGCATTAGAGTACATTGTGCACCGGTGTCTACTAAAGCCTTATACTTCTGTGCATCAGACGTGCCAGGCCATCGAATCCACACAGTCCAATAAACTCGGTTGTCCCTTTCCTCCCCCTGGCTGGAGGCAGGGCCCCTCTAGTCCTGGTCAGAATCTTCATTTCTGTGTTTAAAGGACTGCCTGCTGGAAGTTGGAGCAGCAAACTTTTCAGAGAACCCCTTTCTCCCGATTGTTTTCTTTTGCAACTCACGTACCCGTGCCTCCAGGGTCTCAGTAGATTTTCCATCCCATTTTCTCATGTCCTCTCCATGGTCACGTAGGTAAAACCACAGGGTGGCGTGGGGTGTGTACCCACCATATTGTCTTCTTTGCACGGATGAACGTTTATCCCTAATAGCTGAGACACTGGTTTGTACAGGTGGGGAAGAAAATAAACTTTCTTTAAGTTGGTGGACCTCTTCAAAAAGTTTCTCCAAAGTATTCTCTTTTAGTTGGTGGCCACTGGTTCGTTCAGGTGGGGGGGGAAGATAAATTCTCTTTAAGTTGGTGGAACTCTTCAGAGAGTTTCTCCACAGCCAAGACGCAGGCCTGTAGGGAAGAGGAGAGATTTTCTTCGTACTGCCGGAGTTGTTTAGCCACTTCATCCACTGTGGGTTTTTCACCATCTTTCCAGGTTATTATTGCCAATGAGCTGGCCCATGATGATGGTGCATTCTGTACAAACTTCCGCCACGTGGGTCGAGTACACTGGACTTCATCTGGATCTGTGGATATTTGTGCGTCGTCTAGGTCCTTATAAATTACTTCCCGTATGGCTAATTCCCTCAGGTACTGAATTCCCTTCTCCATGGTGGTCCACTTGCCTAGTAGACATACAAGTTCTTCCTTGAAGGGATACCTTTCCTTCACAGCTGACAGGAGATGCCTCAGGAGGCTGTGAGATCGTGCTCCATCTCCAATTGCTTTGTCAATGCCTGCATCTCTAGCAAGGGATCCCAGCCGCCTGGCTTCCCTGCCCTCTAATTCCACACAATTGGCTCTGGTGTCCCAGCACAGGAGCAGCCAGGTGACAAGCTGCTCACCTATACAGCGACCAAAATCTTTTCGCACATCTCATAGCTCACGCTGGTATAGGGTTCGGGTAGTTACTGTTGATTTTTCGACATCCTCATCTTCATCTTCATCCTCCTGCACATTTGATGGCCCAGCCCTGTCTTCTCCGTACCTAGACCTAGCAGAAGACTGTCTGCGTTCTAAACAACCTGAGTCTCTATACCATTTTTCACCTTGTCTACAGGGGCAACTTGCACTGCTACAGCTCACTTCTCTGACCCAGCTACAGGGTCTGCCACAGGGGTTGGAATACCCTCTGCAGGGGCAACTTGCACTGCTACAGCTCGTTTCTCTGACCCAGCCACAGGGTCTGCCACAGGGGTTGGAATACTCTCTGCAGGGACAACTTGCACTGCTACAGTTCGTTTCTCTGACCCAGCCACAGGAGTGGGAGCGGCTGCAGGAGCTGGAGCAGCTGCAGGGGCTGGAACGGCTGTGGGAGCTGGAACGGCTGCGGGAGCCGGAGCTGGAATGGCTGCAGGAGCTGGAACTGGAACGGCTGCGGGAGCTGGAGCTGGAACTGGAACGGCTGCGGGAGCTGGAACTGGAACGGCTGCGGGAGCTGGAGCTGGAACTGGAACGGCTGCGGGAGCTGGAACTGGAACGGCCGCAGGGTCTGTCACTAGGTTGATAGTAGCATCAATTGCAGCTCGATAGGCACAAGCCAGACCCCAGCACGCCACAGTGATTTGTGTCACTTTGGAACTGCCAGAGTCATGACACCTTTTTTTCAAGCATTCTACCAGTTTTTTAGGATTTTGCAGTTGTTCAGGGGTGAATGTCCAAAACACTGGAGGTGCCCAGTGCTCTAGAAACCTGCCCATATCCTCCCACACTCCCTGCCACTCGCAACTATCCTGCCTCAAGACAAATCTCCAGATGAGATTCCTAAGTAGTTGTTTAACCTTAAACAAAACCTGAAGCGCATTCAGGAGACATAACAACAGGAACATGCTGGTCTGAGTATCCCAAGGATATTCAACATCTTGGAGAGCTACCGTAACTAGCTCGGGGGATAAGAGGGTGGTGAAGGAGGAAGGGAGAGTGAACAGGTAGGAAAAAATATCTTCCCCTGTCCCCTCCACAGATTGACTCCCTGATGAAAAAAGGCAATAGGTGTAATTGCTAACAGTTTCTGAGATATGGTTTCCGAAGTATAGAGTCGATGACAGTGCTGAGTACAAATACCAGGTTAGAGTCATGACCAGAAATCTCATCATTTCATAAGCCATCGTTACACCACACAGTACCATAACAATCTTAAACCAGGGCCCGGAAAGGATAAACAGCACGACAGGGAGCACATACAGAAAGTAACTTGCTATAAAACTCAATTTGGGAAACAGGCACAGCGGACTTGAGATGAAGGCAATCAACATTGTGACTAGCAACTATTAAGCAGGTCGAATACTTATACCAATTTTAGTTTAACACACTCTGGTCAAATCTGTCGATATCTCAACCCTTCGGGCCCCACGTTGGGCACCAAATGGACTGTTGTGGTTTAGCCCGGCTGGCAGCTAAACACCACGCAGCCTTTCGCTCACCCTCCCCCCTCCCTCTCTGGGATGGGGGAGAGAAACAGGAAAGTGAAGCCTGTGAGTTGAGATAAAGACAGTTTATTAAGACAGGAAAAAAAAATAATAATAATAATGTGTACGAAATAAGTGATGCACAATGCAATTGCTCACCACCCGTTGACCGATGCCCAACCTATCCCCGAGCAGCCGGCCCCCCACCCCGGCTAGCCACCCCTATATATTGTTCAGCATGACGTCAGATGGTATGGAATACCCCTTTGGCCAGTTTGGGTCAGCTGTCCTGGGTCTGTCCCCTCCCAGCTCCTGCTGCACCCCTAGCCTGCTCGCTAGCAGGACAGAGCGAGAAGCTGAAAAGTCCTTGGCTTGGTGTAAGCATTGCTCTACAACAATTAAAACATCAGCATGTTATCAGCGCTCTTCTCATCCTAATCCAAAACATAGCACCCTGCCAGCTACTAGGAGGAAAATTAACTCTGTCCTAACTAAAACCAGGACACCTGGTCATGAAGAAACTTAATTTTAAAGTAAAGTTTACAAGCTGATTATGATCTCCTCTTACACAGTTTTTAAAGCGTTGTAAGTTTTTTTGTTTGGTTGGTTTTTTTACACCATTGAAGCTGTAGATAACTGATCAAACTATCTGCACGGTGTTAAATGTTAACAAAAAATAATGTTATTTAAAGCTATCAGCAACATGCCTAGCTCTGTTCCCTATTAATTTGCTGTTGAAAAGAATCTGTTCATGTATCAGAAATTATAGTAGACCAACTTCATGTGCTTTAAGATGTTGCTTTAGATGTTTTATCAACATTTCATCATCATCATCCCAAAATTTATCTTAAGTTCACTGTCACCAAAGGTTTATGTATTGTACTCAAATAAACCATTAAACTGAAAGTTTTCATGAAAGCACATCGTTCAGGGTCTTTATTTGCACTACAGGTGGTATTTGAGCCTTCTGATTATATCAAGTACAAGCAAATGGAGTGATCTTCAGAAGAATGTCGTATCAAATTAAAGTTGTATGGTTGAAAATCAAAGTCAGTTCTGAAAAGGTAATTATTTCAATAGATTGTCTGATGATGATTGCTCGTGAATTGTTGATGATGGAAAATATAAGACACAAACTGAGCCATGAAAGGAGCAATAGATTCATAAGATGTTTCAGACAGTTCTTGCAGAATGTAGGAAAAGTGTTAGAAGAATTAAAGACCAAAAATACTGGAAATCATTTGGTGTTTGTAGAAGACAGTGTCCAATATGGGTCTTTTCAAAATGAACAAATGAACCAGTCTCTGTTCTTTCTGTTCTCCCTGGCTTTTCTTGTAAGTAGATGTCCAACTTACAGACAACAGATGTTTCTAAAGCTTTAGGGAGGACACAATTAGATTATTAATTTAGTAATGGGAGGCTGAAAAAGGCAGAACAGCTGTCTGTTTTATGGATGATTGTGTTTCAAAACAGCATAAGGAAAGTAAGCAGAGAAGGAATTTCTGTCCCTTTATAATTCCATTGCCTTGAAAGTAAGCCTCATATGAAGAGAAGCTTGTTTTTATACTCACAACAACACAAAAGGAAAAAAATTACAAGGAAGGAAGAAATGAAGGAAGGAAGGGAGGAAAGAAGGAAGGGAGGAAGGAAAAGGTTAATGTTTACATTTAATAAGCTCAGTCCTTTTTTAATAAGCCGCTTAAAGGCTACCTGTATGCTGGGCTGCGTTAGCAAGAGCATAATGAGCAGACAAAGGGCTGTGATTATCCTCTCTACTCACTATATGAGTGAGTCACTATATGTGAGTAAAGAGTTCATGAACTCATGTATGGGCAATGTTTTAGACTGGAGATGAGAAGGGTAGAGGGAATCTAGTTGCTGTTTTTAACTCCCTAATGATGAGTTATAGTAATAACTCAGAGTCAAAGCCAATAGACAAGAGGCAATGGTCATAAGTTACAAAAAGAGAAAATCCATCTGCATACGCTGAAATGCTTTTCACAGTGTGAATCGTAAAGTACTGAAGATGGTGAAAGAGACAACAGAAAATGTAGAGATTTTCAGAACTTGCCTGGATAGAACCCAGAGCAACCTGATCTATCTTTGAAGTTGTCTCTGCTTTGAACAAAGGATTAAACCAAGTAATATCTATAGATGCTACTCAAGCAAAGTAATACAGCGATTCTACAGTTTTCTGTGCTCTTGAGTGTGTTGGAACTTAGTCAATCTTTCCATGCTAAGTAATTGTTTATAGTGATATATTTGTACATGAGGAAAACAAACAAGCAAATGACAAAACAAACAAACAAACACACACCTTCAAAACACGTACTATCCTTCAGTTTCTTCTGTAAAGGAGATCCATACATAACATTGACTTTTTATAGAGCTGTTATTTTGTAAAGACTAGAACTACTGATGAATACCACTGTTTCCCAGGATAGCTCTCATAATGGCAAAATCATCTTCCTGCAACAACTAAACACTTGCTAACCACTACAGTTAATTAGAATAAAATGTAAGCATATTAATGTATTTAATTTCCAGAAGTACTATCCTTTTAGGAAGCAGCTATTTCAATTCTGAAATATAAAGCTACCAGGAATCCACAATATTACACCAACTCTTTTGCTTATTTTTATTTTGATAAGCAGGTTGAGCAACTTTGATTCAAAATAATTTAATTATTCTGAAGCACTTCTGGAAACAGAAAAAATGGTAGTTGAAATTCTTCACAGGTTGATCTGGCACTACTGTAAGCTACTGTAATTAGTAAATCTGCAAAAGTATTAAAGTTATTTTCCTCAGCTTCAGTATACTACAGTTTATTAGTAAGACCGTTATTTATGCACTCCCTTGGGCCACTTAGCATTTGCTTCAGTTAATACGAATTTTCGTCTTAATTAACAATACTGAAATACCCTCATCTCTCCCTCCCCCCCCAACTCCAAAATGAATCATGCCCTCAGAAATGTACCCCAGAATAATATCATTTTGAAGTTATTAAAAGCAAAGCCTTTCCATTGCATCATTTTGTATTATCATCAAAGCTTCTTGAAAGACATTTAGTGAAATTTAATATATTGTGCATATCTTAGTTAAAAGCATGGGCTAATATTAAAAGTCACTGAATGATTCAAAGTAAAGTCCATGTGAAGATTTTGAATGAATGATAATGATTTTTTGAGATTTATAGAAATTTAGAATGCTATTGCACAATATTAAGGTCAAAGTTCCAGAAGAAACAGTTTCAGATCACCTTTGTGTAACTACTGAGAAGTGTGACCAGATTATGCATGATCATAACACTTTTGTTCAGTTCAGTTGAAAGATGTCCTCTGAACAAGATCCTAGTGAAGTGAAAACAAGAGTTTAGCTTGCCAGCCAGAAGCACACAGTAACCTTTTGACCAAAACCACTTCAACCAGAAATCTGTTAAATATACAGTCACTTTTATTTAGCGATATATAGAGAGAACAAAGTTACTGCTGCTGTATTGCAGTACAATACAGAGGAGACAAGCCTTAAAAATGCATCAAGTACTTTATTATTCTGCTTTATCTAATGATAAAAATGAGGAAAAGGTTTTTCCAGTAACATTTTCTTTCTCTTTTTTTTTTCTTCAAACCTACCTGTTGAATAGTATCAACTTTTGTCCTCCAAATTACAAGCATGACAATGATGTTAAGTATGTAAAGACGCTGAAATCGGGATTCTGATCTTCAAGTCAAAATACAAGTTTTGAGTTATTTGGCAATGTTATGAACAAACACTATCATTTCGCTCCCTGCCCTACTCCCTTTCTTCCTTTGTCCTCCTTTCCTGCCTCCAAATTCTGTAATCTTCACTCAAATACAAGAGAAGAACTCATGATACTGACAGCCCTTTTCCATCCACCCCTGTGTGAATACTACAGTGAGAGAAAGAAAAAGGCAAGGTCTGCACAGTGGGTTACACTTGTATTTACTGATCTTTCCAACCATTGCAATTCAAATGTCCTTAGGCAGCACTTCCAAATATTTTGAACTCAAAGAGAGGATGATTTCTTGCCTCTTGCACAGTTTTCAGATAAACCTGTAACAGCATACCAGTACAAGAAGAATTCAGGATTCTTATATCTTCTGGAGGTAGCTTTCTTTCTGGGTGGTTTATCTGAAGAAAGGTCGTGATAGCGTGCTGGGGCAGATGAGAAACTCCATGACCCCAAAAAAGAAACTGCAAAAATTGAATGTAAAATCACGTTCTGTATTCTGTTGTACAGTGAATTTTGCTTTCTCTGCATTAATCTTCCTAATTGCCCATGCACTCATAAGTCTTAAATGATGGAAATGTGGTACAGCTGGTGATAGTCATTTTTTTATGGCAGTGTGGCATTGACTGGTGAATGTCTGACTGTGTGGGTCATTTTCTGCCATCTAATACTTCTATCTGGCACAGGTTTCAATAATTTTAGTGCTGTTGGGAAAGGAGAGGACAGGTTGGCTACCTGTCTCCTTGCTGTATTTTTCCTTGGTAGCTAGCTGGTGAAAGCTGGACTGGAATAGAGGTGGGATGTGGGATCCCATGTTTGGGGAATGGGATGGGAGAGGACATCTGGAGAGAAGAAATGGAGGAGAGACATAAGTTTTCTCAAGTTTCTTTTACTTTTCCCAAATATCCTGTGGCATGTGCCTGAACAATAAGCGTAGTTTTGCAATGTGCACAGGATCACACCTGGAGTGAACTTACACCAGGAATCAAGCAATAGAAACATGTCTAGAGGTGACTCATGAGGGACAAGTAGCCTTGTGTGTGGCAGACTTAGTGGATCAACTGTGTAAATATGTCTGAGCTGTGACCTTTTGTCCAGTCAAAAAATTCCAAACAAGTACGTTTTGCCTGACAGCTGACATATTGCAGCATTATACCAATCAATTTTACTACTGCATTTGTTCAGGATTTGGTGTGGTGGAACATTATGTTTCTACCTTAGGGAATTACTGTGCATAGCAGAAAACCTGCATAGCTTTATTGTATAACCTAAAAGGCAGGTAATTATAAGTATTTTTACTTTGGTACATTTTTTTTTAAAAGGCAAATACAGAGATATACAGGAAGGGAAAAACAGGAGTCTGATAAATAATTCCTTCTTGTAAATTACAGCTATAAATACTGTTAGTCTGTAAACTGAATCAAATTGTTTAGTTTGTCTATAATTTTGAATATTAAGGAGTTTGCAAGCAGTGAAATGAAAACATTGAAGTACATCACAAATATTTCTGTGTACTTTTTAATAGCACATTGTTGGCTAATCTTATCAGAGAATGTTGTCAAGGGTGTCTATTATTTCTTTATTTTACACAATATTACAAGTGTTTGTGTTGGATGATATGTGTGATACAAATTGATATTATGGGGGAAAAAGAAAAGATAATAGGACTCATGCCCATAAACTGAACCTCTGTCCTGTATTCTACAGATGCAGTCTGCTCACAGACTCTTGCACATTCACAGCGTATGCTTTGTTATTTCAAGAATAATATGGAAAGAAAAAAAAAAAAAAGATCCTGAGAAAGCCACAGAAAAATACAAAAACAGTCTAGTTGTGCAGGTGCTGAAGTTATTTCTTAGAATTATTTTGTAGTGATAAAAATTGAGTATTTCAACACAAACTAAGAAGAGTGACATATGATGATAATTACAAGACAATAGGTACTCTTTTGTGCTAAGGCTCATCAATAGTAAACTGCAATATTTTCTCATTTCTTTAAAGTTACTCTGAGAGGAATGGAGCATTTGGTGATGAAGTGTAAGAGATGATGTATAAGTTGGTACATAGTGAACATTTGTAGTCATAACTTTTAGACTGCAAATCCATAGAAGTCCATCTCTCTGCTTTGGAAGACCAAGGCTTTTTCAAGGAATTTCCCGCCATACTATGACAACTTTTAGCTACTCTGTAGCTATTTCCATAATAGAATCACAGAATCACAGAATGGTTGAGGTTGGAAGGGACCTCTGGAGAACATCTAGTTCTAGAGCACGTTGCACAGGATCACATCCAGGTGGGTTTTGAATATCTCCAGAGAAGAAGACTTCACAGTCTCTCTGGGTAACCTGTTCCAGTGCTCTGTCACTCTCACTGTAAAGAACTGTTTTCTCATATTCATCCGGAACTTCCTGTTTCAGTTTGTGCCTGTTGCCTCTTGCCCTGTTGCTAGGCACAACTGAAATGAGTGTGGCCCCATCCTTTTGACACCCTCCCTTCAGATATTTATACACATTGATAACATCCCTTCTTAGTCTTCTCCAAGCTAAACCATCCCAGCTCTCTCAGCCTCTCCTTGTATGACAGGTGCTCCAGTCCCCCAATCATCTCAGTAGCCCTCTGCTGGACTCTCTCCAGTAGCTCCATGTCCCTCTTGTACTGGGGAGCCTAGAACTGGACACAATACTCCAGGTGAGGCCTCACCAGGGCTGAGTAGAGGAGGAGGATCACCTCCCTTGGCCTGGTGGCAACACTCTTCCTAATGTACCCCAGGATCCCATTGGCCTTCTTGGCCACAAGGGCCCATTATTGGCTCATGATTAATTCACTGCCCACCAGGACTCCCAACCATGTCCTTCTCCACAGAGCTGCTTTCCAGCAGGTCAGCCCCCAACCTGTACGGGTGCATAGGGTTATTCCTCCCTAGGCAAAGGCTCCTGCTTTTGCCTTTGTTGAACTTCATGAGGTTCCTTACCACCCAAGTCTCACCACCCATAATAGACTGCTTAGACTGACTTTTCATTTTTATTTATGATGTTTCAACTACATTACTTTTTATCTTCCTTGAGTCATATATGGAAAAGCTGGAGAAAAAAAGAGGATGGGACTGATTCATTATCATAACCCTATTACTCATACCCTTTCTTCTTAACAGGGGACGTCTGTATCAAAACATCAGTGGACATCAGTTTGTTACAATGAATTGTTAGTATTTTTTTTTCCTTCTTCTTCATGCCAGTGTCCATTAACTTTAGCACTGGTTTTGTGTGTTGCTCTTCCCTTTCTCCACCTCCTCAAATCTCCTATACTCCAAGTTGTCTGCCCAGAAGCCAGACAGTTGTGTTAGCAGTACTGTGCCCAACTGAAAATATTTGTGTAGGCAAAGTGCCTCAGTATGGGAGCTATCCAGCCCCCAGGCTGCAGCCGATTTTTTTCTTAGACATGCTTGGAATTTGGGCAGAAAAGCTGAAGTCAGTCTACACATGCTCATGTAGACATACTCATTTGGAAATGAGAGGGCTATTTGGTTAACCGTTACTTTGTCCGGACTTGGAATACAAGTCTTGCAATTTAATGCTCATTTTTGGAACATATGTGAGAAACAAAGTTGTGTTTTTGCAGTAGAGAATTACTTTTCTGTATTCCAAGGTAGTTATGCAGTCATAATAAGGAGAAATGCTAACTAGATAAGTGGACAGTAGAAGGCCTCACTGTTCCAAAATAAGGTAGAAGCTTGAGAAAAACAGGATGAGCAGTGTGAGAATAGTAAAACAATGATCACAAGTTCTCAAAACATAAGAAAGGAGAAATTAAAGGGTTGAAAAAAAGAAAAATTGTACATATATGGTATAGAGGAGCGTCAAGTAGCTTGTGAACCTGTAGTACTCAGCCAATGAGGAAACAGGGGAGGTGATCGGGAGTCGGGTAATAGGGAACAAACGGTTATGATTTGTTTACTAAATTGCGCTCCTGATTGACAGGACGCCCGCCATTGCAATCGCGAATAAAATAGCTTCACAGAAGATCCTGTCTGAAGAAAATTATTTGAGATTTTTCTCACACATAAAACATGTTATTGGACCTCAGGATTTTATTACTGTGGATTCCTATCACAAAGCAGTGCAGTAGAGGATGTCATAACTGCAATACAAACCAGAGAAATTGATGATATCTGAGCATGCTAAAAAAAAACCACCCTTCACAGATACACAAAGAATCCAAATTCAGTTCTTCATGCTGTTGACAGCTCATTTATGAAAAATACTTTTTTTTTAACCAAAATATGTAAGCTAGCTCTTAGATATGTGACAAGAAATTGACAAAGTATGTATTTTTATGATGTAATGGGTCTTGCATTATGAGCTTTTTGATAGTTTAGTAATTTTGTTTCTTTCAAAATGATTTCATCAAAATTTCAGTGTTTTCAAGGCCAAAGCTTGTTTTAGGTTTTACAGCATAATGGTGTTCCGTGTGGAGAAGGGATAGCTCTTTCCTATGATCATAGCTCTCTCTCTAAAGAAAAAAGTCTTTAAGGAACAGTATACAATCTAGGGAATAGAGGTCATGTGTTATTCAGTATGGCAACTCCTGAACAAGATAAGACTCAACAGAGAGAGAAGAGGTTGTGGAGCAAAGCTGGAGCCAAAATACAAGGAGGCTTTCCTTCTTCTCGAGAAGAAGGCTTTTTCCTTCTTTTCAAGCAGGAAGCTTCTTTATAAATTTAAATTGTCTGTACCTCACATTGTTTTAATTAATCAGTCAAAAGGAAAGAAAAATGTTCTTTGCAGGTAAGTTTGTTTGCTCTCAGCTTTCAGAAATGAATTCTTTTTATTCCTTTCTCTGGTAGTTGAAGAACTTCATAGTACTCCATTTTTATTATTTTTTTTCTCACGAAGATATTTATGTACAGCAAGCTAATTGAATCATCTCTTTAATAAAATAAACAGATCAATGTCTCAGAGTACTCCTTACCAGGGGTCATTTTCTCCAGCAGTTGTTTACCATCTGTGTTTTTTCTTTCTGTAATCCCTACATTTATTATTTTTTTTCAACTTTATTTTAGAAAATTAGGGACACTGTAACTATTCAGACTGTTAAATGTTATTTCACCAGTGAGATTAGCAGAGGGAAAATAATATCTCTTTGCTTCCGTCTACTACTTGCTATAGTAGTTGAAGGGGGTTGCATTTCCTGTCTCGTGTGGAATTCTTCAGTTCTTCACCCATTAAGATCTCAAATACTTCAAATAACTTTTTTTTTTTGTCTTTTGTGACAGTTCCCTTCCCTTTTTCCCGTAAGTAACTGAGACTTTGCTAAGTACATCCTACAAGTCTTACTCAAGTCTTTGCATTTATCCGTGCTAAAAGGAAATAACAAGCAAGAGCATAGATAAGCATAGTTAGTAGCCTTAACTATTTTGTGAAGTAGACAAGATGCCTAGAATAATTTCCAAGGTGTATTCAAACTACATAATGTTCCAAAAATTTTGGACATTTACAAGAAGCAGATAGCCAGTAACATCTCACTTAACCCTCCTAATTTTTCCTGTGATCTGACTCTTCTGGGACATCTAGAAATGTACAATGTCCATATACAGAAGTGAATTTGGAAATTAGAGCATAGAACAGCTCAACAAGCAGCAGTGTGACCTACCTTACAGTATATAATATTCATACATTATTAGTCTATATTTACAATCATCAGCAACCCAAGAATGTTGTCTGAGTGTTCTGGTTATCTGGAAGGTTAATTACTAGATTAATAACTCGCAGTATTCAACCATCTCTTACTACCCATTACCCAGTAATCATGCCTTGTAATTCTAGTAGTTATCTATATGATATTAGGATGAAAAAACGGGCACCTAAGCTCTAGCTCTGGTAGCAGGGAAGGATGAAACTGCTTCATAATCTGAGTTACTACTTGAGCCTTCTGTATATTTGAGTTACTAGTTGAACCTTCTGTATATTTTGTTCTGTCTCCTTTAGATTGACTGTAATTGTTATTTGTGATTCTATGTTCTTGGGGAATTTTACATCTACTTTTTCTATTTTGCTGTGCAGTTTTGAGTTATATTTTTACTTTCCACAATTAACAGTATTTTAAAATAATATTTTACAAAAAGGTTTATTTATTTATGTTACATATAATTATACTATTTAAATTTTTCCCCATAGCAAGTATTCTTTTTATAAGCCACCTGCTTCAAATTAGGTTATAGTAATTCTTTATTTATGCTGTATCTGATTAACGTTGTTCAGTATAAGGAACTTCCACTTACACAGTTACTAAAAAAGGCCATTTAAACACTCAGAAGGTAAAATGATACATATTTACTCATTAAAAGGAGGGTTCTCGTGGATAGAAGAGAGATTTAAAAAGTGAGGGACAATTGCCCATCTTTAAAAATTAAGATAAAACAATCTATGGCCTTCGTAAGTAGACACTTGATTGATCTTAGGTTGTTTTTCTGTTTGTAGAGGTGATGTTAAAATTATATTACCCTAGATTTTAGGAACAGGACATTTTCTCTATCTTGGGAAGTACTGATGAGAACAAATTCACATTATTCTACATTGAATTGATCAAGTTGCCTCTGAACTACATTAGTCAGAAAAGACTAAAATGTTGAAAGCTTTTCTCAGCTATAGAATAAATAGTGATTTTCTACCCCTTAGTGCTAAAACTATGGACTGGCAATGATTTTTAAGTAGAGTTTATTTATCTTAACAAATTACAAAAATATAGTGAAAATAAAGCAAGCTAGTGTGAAACAGTGAAATTCCAAGATGGAATAATTTAAAAAGAGATCTGCATTTATTGTACAAAACTTCCTTCAAATTGAGAAAGACATAGTAGAACTTGAGAAAGACATTCTGAAATAGATTTGGAACAAAATCCGTTCACACTCACACCAAATTCCACTCATCCTTTAAATGATTATAATCTAAAGTATAAAAGGAAATTTTTGAAAACTCAGCCCATTGGAGAAAATATATTAACTTCTTTTTCCTTTTTTTTTTTCCTTTTTTTTTTTTTCCTTTTTTTAATATTTGGGTCCAGACTCCAAAAGAATATGATTTTGTAAGAGAGGTCATTGATAAATATAGGTAATTTCACACCATCTTTAATCTTACAAGTTTACAAATCTAAATAAGCTGGCTACGCAAGCCTAAATCACTCAGATGAGAATCCATTGTTTTGAATGTATATCCCAACTAAATTTGAATACCAAATCTTGTATATGCTAATGTGAAAGAATTAAATTCTCACACTATGAGTCTGGCCTAAAATTGCTGAGAAATAAGTACAATTTCATTAACTTCTAATGAGAGCAGAAATTGTTCAATATTTCTTGGAAATACTCAGCATCTTGCAAGATAAACACTATATAAATAAACCATAAATAAAGATTTATATTGACATTAGTTATCCAGATCTTATGAAATGCAAACTGTGACATGAGCTTTTGGAGCTTTGATACCAGGTAAAAGATAAGATAAGATTTGAGCTCATTTTAAAAGGGCAAATTAATTTTCTTATTCATGACAATCCCCAAGAAGCATTTCTCAAATGATATGTCACTTTCCTTGGAGAGTTTTTACATCTGATCTCAGTTCTGCTAGGAATTCTAAACTTAATAATAATGCTAAACTAAATGAAGTATGGCTTCTCTTAAATCATTTAAGCTTACTGCAATTATACAAATTTAATAAGGCTAATATATAATACCATTGGATAAAGTAAGAGAATGGAATTACAGATGAAACAGTTTTTTAGTTAAGAAAATTAGAAGGGACTATTTCCTATTCATATAGTGTAACTTTTCATTTAAACTCCACTAAAATTCTATTTTTCTGAGAGACTAAGCATTAATTAAAATACATACTATCTCTAAAGTTAATTAATCATTTTAGTTTCTATATTTATACTCTGAAATAAGGATTTATTTTTTTAATTGCGTTTCTACAATAAGTAGCTTACCATTCTGTATTATGGAAATATGCAAAATAATATTTGTTGCAGTTTCATTTTATTTATTCATTTATTTTCTGTATGATTTATTGAACCAACCATCTTATATAACACAATTTCCCTTGATTTTCAATATGCCAAAACAGAAAGATCATCATAATTAGTATTCATTCCTGTAGTATTATGACATAAAGAAAGGATAGCCTGACTTTAAAATATCATGCATTGTTTGGACACAGAGACCAAAAATAATTATTATAATAGTCACGACTATTTTCTTTCTCAAATATATTATAATCATTTTTTTTCTTCATATATTTCAAATCTTATCAGCAGCTTTTTCTATTCATTGCTATCATTCATAGTGAGAGCAACAATGACTGCACCTCTGAGAAATTTAGAAGAAATTATCATGGTGAGGAGGAAATTCATACCATGTTCTCTATAAGACGGGATGTGAGCAATTTAGGTATTCTGATATGTTCTCTGGTGGCTACTGCCTCTGTATATTAACTATACAGATATATTAGTTTTCTAGTTTTGTGCATCTTGCTAATATGGAAATATTAGCTAGATTATCAAATTAGGTGTTTTCACATCCTGTTTGTCTTCTTTTTGTCTTCTTTTTTATATATTTCCATATTTTCATGCTTTTTTTTCTATCCTCACCATCATTATACTATCTGAAGCACTTATTAAAAAGTGATTTCAGTAAGATTACAAAGGAAGCAATCTATAGCAGAATTAGCAGTTGAATCCCTATCTCCTGAGGAATCACTAAGGACTATATGCAACTACAAAACAATCTTTCCTTCATAATATTGTTATATACAGTTTTATTTAATATCTGGTGCAACTCATTTACACTGTTTTTCTCACTGATGTTAATAAGTCAGCTTATTAAATGAAAAAGAAAATTTTGGTCATTTCAGGAGATTTTACTTTATTAATAGTTATAAGCCTATCAAACAGCCAAGTGTTCTGAAGTCTAGTTGATGACCTCATTTTTTAGCAGAAGTACGGTTTGTTATCAGTCAGGTTGTCTGTTTAAAATCTAATGGCAACATATTTCCTGGTTGTTTATCTTCATTCCGTACAGATCCCTAATTCTGTACCAAAGGAAAACAAGAGCAAAATATAAATCTTTCAAGAAAAATCGAATTACAGTACTATAGAAATTAAATGTACAGGAATTACATTATGCAAGATATGGAAGAAAAGCATTGTCCTGGTTAACTCATAACTCTCCCAATGAAATTTAACAGAAGAACCAAAGGTTGCTTAAATAACTGGTTTCTCAAATGATGGCACTGTTTCAATTCTATTTATCATAAAGAAAAGAAAATTGAGTTTCTAGAGCTGTTTGGAAATGGAAAATGGCATAAAGATGAAGAAAAAAATACCTTTGAATTGGAAATAACAGACTGTCTAAAAAGAGAGTGAATCTAGTAATGAGCTTCTATAGGGTGACATTTATTGCCTTATGCAACACCATATGTTACATGTAAAGGGAGTTACTTTCTATCATCTCTCACACTGAAAATGAAGAAAAGCTCTAACGAATCAACAGATCTAAGAGCTGTGACAAACTTCCCTGTCTATGTGGGAATGTGTTGGCTGCCCAAATGAATAACCTGAGTAGAATTTCAAAAGCATTTTATTAAGTTTTAAGATAATAAACTTAGAAGAATACATGGGGAGGGGAGCTGTCCCTTTTACAAGCAGGTCTTTATTTGACATCTTTGTTTGGAAGATGTATTGTTCATCTATCACTGAGTATTGTAATAGTGATGATATACTAGTGTAATATATTTTCAGAATAACATCTTTCCTGTGATGTATTGCTAACTAGCACAGAGCTAGCTGTTGAGAGTTGGTTGTGAAGGCTCAGCACTTCTTATGGTATTAAAAAACAAACAAACAAACAAACAAACACACTTTCTTTCAGGGGTTGAACACTGAAAAGAATGTGCAAAAAGGTGATTGTTACTTTAAAATTTGATAAATGGTAATGCATTTCCTGAATTTCAGAAGCATGAATTCTAGTAGTAAATCCAAGTAAATGTTTGTGGTCAGTTAGAAAAGATACTTTTCTGAAGATAGTGCTTTGTGGTTTGTCAGGGGTGGTCTTCATAATCAATAAAACTTACATCTTATAAACTTATGTTATGTAATACTACAGTGACTAACTGATTTGCCATTGATTACAGCGTCAACTTCTAGCATGGCAACAGCATAAAATGTGAGCCTAGTGTATTAAAAATTAAAAACGAGAGCTTTTTGCACAGGTTCTTAAGCAGATCTTTCTCAACCAGGAGAAATTTCACTCCAGTAATTCTCGAGTACAGCCTTTGCAGAAATCCGTATCTAGCACCTGTTTCTGTGCCACAAACTAAGATGTTCCTTTTGTTATGAAAGTTCTTTCTAAAGTAAGAAAATGAAAGAAAGATATAAGTAGGTGAACAGGTCAAAATGAAAAGAACTGCAAAGAAGTGGACTAAGGAAGCTGGTCACTAGTGGAGTCCCCCAGGGCTCAGTACTAGGGCCAGTTCTCTTTAATATCTGTATCAATGATCTGGATGAGGGGATCTAGTGCACTCTCAGTAAGTTTGCAGACGACACCAAGTTAGGTGCGTGTGTCGATCTGCTCGAGGGTAGGAAGGCTCTGCCGGAGGATCTGGATAGGCTGGACCAAAGGGCTGAGGCCAACTCTATGAAGTTCAATAAGTCCAAGTGCCGTGTCCTGCACCTGGGGCGCAACAACCCCAAGCAGCGCTACAGGCTGGGAGATGAGTGGTTAGAAAGCTGCCTGGCAGAGAAAGACCTGGGAGTACTGGTTGATAGTTGGCTGAATATGAGCCAGCAGTGTGCTCAGGTGGCCAAGAAGGCCAACAGCATCCTGGCTTGTATAAGAAACAGTGTGGCCAGCAGGTCTAGGGAAGTGATTGTCCCCCTGTACTCGGCTCTGGTGAGGCCGCACCTCGAGTACTGTGTTCAGTTTTGGGCCCCTCGCTACAAGAAGGACATGGAGGTGCTCGAGCAAGTCCAGAGAAGGGCAACGAAGCTGGTGAGGGGTCTGGAGAACAAGTCTTACGAGGAGCGGCTGAGGGAGCTGGGGTTGTTCAGCCTGGAGAAGAGGAGGCTCAGGGGCGACCTTATCGCACTCTACAGGTACCTTAAAGGAGGCTGTAGCGAGGTGGGGGTTGGTCTATTCTCCCACGTGCCTGGTGACAGGACAAGGGGGAATGGGCTAAAGTTGCACCAGGGGAGGTTTAGGTTGGATATTAGGAAGAACTTCTTTACTGAAAGGGTTGTGAGACATTGGAATGGGCTTCCCAGGGAAGTGATTGAGTCATCATCCCTGGAGGTCTTTAAGAGACGTTTAGATTTAGAGCTTAGTGATATGGTTTAGTGGAGGACTTGTTAGTGTTAGGCCAGAGGTTGGACTAGGTGATCTTGGAGGTCTCTTCCAACCTAGATGATTCTGTGATTCTGTAAATTATAACCCAGAAAATCAGAACTAGTCATAAACTGCATTACTGTGACCAAATGTCAGTACTGATGTTGATAATGCTGTTCTCAAACCATTTTAGTCATGTGTCAGTGAATCTTTAGAGGTCTTTTTCCTTCTTGTTTCAATGGACAATTTTATTAAAGAGCACCAAAGATTTGTAAAATCAGTAACATAAAAACAACATAATATCAAGTCCTACCCAGTAATGTTTGTAGGTTATGTATTCTACTATAGAGTCATAGGAGCATTTTCCTTCCAAGACACAGCCTTTCTTTTTCTGTCCAAGAAAGAAGGGCAGAAAGAGAAAGAAAAGGCACAAGAAAATGAAGAACTACCAAGGTATGTCTGAGCATTACCATATTAAAGCCTAATTTGGAACAGTCCTCTGTCTGTATGAGAATGGATGACAGAAGGGGAAGGTAGAGTAGAATATCTGAATAGGTTAGGTTTCTATTAAGAGATGGGAGGAAGAAAAGAGGCTGGAAAAATAAAGAAGCACAAAATGTATTTGTAATGATGACCTTTTTTTCTGTCAACTAACGTTCATTAAAAATTGTTAATCAGAAACCACTATAAAGAGCAAGGCTGTAAGACACCAATGACTAGTTCCATCAAAAAGCCAGCTTATGTTTCTAATATCTCATATTCAGGTCCCCTGTGTAATATAAGTTGCATCAGTTGACCAAAGGATTCTCTGATCTAGCCGCTGATTTCTGATGTTTGATTTTTGTTTTTCTTTCATTTAGGTGGTATGTTCTTCTGTCTTAGGAAGTTTATCTGTGCCATACTTACAACACTGCAGCATGATTCTGATGTCTGAAGGAACTCTTGAAGTTGCAACTATGAATCAATGTTAGTTTGGGTAAGATGAACTATACATGGCCTGAAATTACCATTTTATCATCACCTTGAGGGGCCTATATTAAATTAAAAGGCTAAAGTGCAAGGAACACAGATGAACAGAATGTGGCTTTTTGCTGGGAATTTGTACTGTATATAGAAAAGCATATTTTTCATCACAAACTTCAACATACATGCATATTGCAATGTATGCAAAACTGTAAAATCTATGCAAATGTATGCAGTTGAAGGAATAGCACATTTTGCAGCTGGCACTGCACTCTTTCTCAATGTCAGTTTTGTGACAACCTTTGATAGTGCATAGGGATTTCTTTAGTCACTTAGAGGTCAAGATAAACTGCTCCTCTCTTTCAGAAAGTAACTTCTGATTGATTGCACTTCAGTGAAAATTGAGCAGAAAAAAAAGGCTGTGTCTTATATTCCATTCCTTAGAGAACCAGAGGTTCTAATAAACTAAGTGCAGTAGTCTTAAAGTTAACCTTGATATTACTGAGAAAATAAAATCAAGCCTGGTATCTCAGTAGTTGTCTTAACTTCTCATTGGCTAATAACTTTTAGTCATTTGTTAGAATAATGAAAATTTTAAAACTATAATAAGAACAAGAAATATCACAAGAAGACTCTTTCTTATTGAATAACATTCTCTACCATCTCCTTTTGGAAATACATTGTGAGCATAAACACAATAAAAATATTTTTGCTATTCAAGGAGACTCCCTGTTTATTCCCTGATAACTGACCCAAAAGTAAATAGCCAAAAGTCTGTGTTTGCTGAAATGAAGTGCAAACATAACATAAGAACATAAGTATGATGGGATATTTTGGATCATATCTGCTGTGAGTTGTCAACAGTAGCCTGAAACAAGTAGGCCATGTCCTGGAAAAGGTATTTTATCAGAGAAATTCTGTAAGTATATCCAACAAGTATTTTAAAATTATGTCCATATGGCAATCCACATGCATGATTCAGCTTTTGGGTGTATGAATTAGTTTTAATAAACTCCAAATGTCAGCATGCACAACAACCTGAAACTCAGACCACACTGACTAAATGCTGAGCATATCTTCAGCTACATCTGCAGTTTTCTATGTGTTAGTGATACAGACTAGCTAATAGACTAGCACTTGAGCTGAAGTTGCAGCTTTGAATTGTCAGGAGTGCCCGCCCACAAAATAATGGCTGTTAGTTCCAAAATTTCATGGGGATTTAGGTGGCTAAAGATGCAGATAAAAAGCTGGTAGTTTTTCAAAACAGAGACAAATGCATTGTCCTTATTAAATTCATAAGATGCTAGGAACTACTTGGGATTTTCTAAAGCATATGCTTGTATTCCTATACACCTAAAAAGCTTTGGAAAACTTCACTGTAAACCAGTCTAAGAATTGGTAGAATGGCCTTGAAAACAAAAATGCATTTGTTTTACCCATCAGCACTATGATCTCTTCTCATTTTGCAGGATTGTTCACCATGTTTTTGAACATCAGAAACAATATTCATTACAAAAAAAAAAAAAAAAGTTCCTTTCTTTAGTGAACTGTAATTTAAAGGCATACATGTAAATTAAGAAAGGATATAAGTGCTACCAAAGGAAAACAAATAAAAGATAAAAGTTATGAACACAACTTAAAGTTATGAAGAAATATGAAACTTTTTATTGTAATTTGAAAGAACACCTTTAAAATCACTACTTTCAGAATTAAATAAGTGATCATAAATGCAGGGTATGCATCAGTATTGAGCTCTTCGAATCATATTTCTATGTTCTAAAAGTAGCAGTGTCCTGGATCTGTTTTTGTTTGTTTCTTTTTCTTTGTTTGTTTGTTGTTGTTTTGTTAGTAATGTATTTCCAGGAAATTGAATAGCTTTTCTTTAACTTGTAGTCTGATGTCAGAAGGAAATCACTAAGGAACAGTAAATATGGAATTTCTTCCTGCCACTGTTTTACATACAATTTGGAAAAGGCTATCTTAATAACTACGGAGAAGCTACTTCCACAGAATAACAAACTGAAAGTGTAAGGCAAAGATCCGTAACTGATGTTTCTAAGTTTGCAGTTCCTTTCCTTTGCAGTTCCTTTCCTCTGCGAACACATCTGAGCAAGCAGTAAGACATTTTGAAAACAGCATTGGAAAGTCAGAAGCTCACATTATTTGTCCATAGTGAGCTGTCATGGATTATGTTAACTGAAGAAGGTAAGTGCTGGAAGAATAACCTACAGCTGAAGAACTCGGTTGACATCTCTTAAAAAATCATTGAAAATATCTGTTAACAATGGTGCCACTGTGACTATTCAGCCATGTAGGACAGTTTTCCATCCCAGAGTGATCAAAATGAAGGCTGTAGGTAAATGTATATATATATATATATATATATATATATATCTATTATGATTGGACATTAATAAGGAGCCAAAAATCTCACCTGTGTAAAATCACTGACTTAGTAGAGTTAGACCACACATAAACTTGATATACAGTGTGATATTACAGAACATTTTAGTCCTTACTACAAAACAAGAAATGCCTAAGGACTGGCATCTCCTTCAAGAGACGTGGAGAATAGTAAAAGTGAGAGTAGATACATCAAGCTGTGTGGCAAGAACGTAGGGACACAAGCCATGAGAAAAACTTCTAGTGTAAAACTCTATGCTAGAAATATATGTTTAAATAAGATATGCGGGAACCTAAGTAACTGTCCACTTGATTACTTCCATTCACTATTCTTTCACCAGTTTCCATCCCCCAACTTATCCCCATGTACTTTTCCTCTGAAAAGAATAATTTAGAAACCTGAAGCTATTCATGTTTGTTTTTGTTGGTTTGTTTGTTTACTTGTTTGTTTGGGGTTTTTTGTTTGTTTGTTTGTTGTCTAGCTGCACATAAATTGCCAAGATTGATGTCACTTAGTATATATATGGCACTAAAGGAAGGGCAGCTGCTTATGGGTAATTACTACCCTTTAAGGAGTAACATAAAACAGTTCAGGTGTCTGCTAGACAGAGGTTGAGACTTCAGAAATTCAGTATTAATTTTTGGTGAGCAATACAATATTGTGTTTGGAAAAATTACGTGCAAGTAATGGATGTTTTTCTACCTGAAGCACATCTCCATAAAGCCCAAATGACTGAAGTATTAGAAGCATTTTGATTATGCAGTCTGTCTTTTAATATAAATTGTTTCACAGCATCAGGTACTGAACAATATCATAGGAATGTCTGGGAGAATGTCTGGGAAAAGCTGCGTGGGACTATGGAGAATACAGAGCTGAGAGAAGTTATATCTGAAAGGTGCCAAAGAAGCTTTGTTGGGATTTTTTTTTTTCCCAGCTTTACCTGTCATTTGAATTTTTGTTAAAGGAAAGAGTTCAGTGAATTACTCTTCACTTTTAGATATTTTTAAAAGCTTACTAGTCCTGGAGTTTTGATTACTTTTCTTTGTATTGCTAGCATTTAGTAATATGATGTGTCTTTCCATCTTACTTTTTCCAAAGAATTTCATCAACAAAAATACAGGTCACACATAAAAAGTAATAAAACTTCTGCAAGTATTAATGAGTCTCCTCAAAAATCCCTGTTTTTTTCACTTTTTTGCTATTTTACACCACTATTCTGAGAAAAGTAAGATGGGTTTATTTTTTTCCTTTTTTTTTTTTTCTTTTTTTTTCCCTCCTTTAAAATAGAGAGGAGCTGTACTGCAAGAGAAATGGCAAAAATAAAGCAGGCAAATACTTCCAGATAGATCTCTTTGAAGTTAGTGTGAGTTTTACCCATTGCCTTTGCTTAGAACAGGAATGCTATTTGACAGTGCTTTAAAGTGATAGAGTATTCTGATGCTTTATACAGCAATTCTTTGCCTATTTAGATGATTTACCTCATAATTTGGCTGCATCTCTTTCTGACATTTAGAAGACATGAGATTAACTTTTTTTTTAATTGTACAGCATGTACTAATCCTTCCATATTCCAGGCTTGCACAGACTGCCAAGTTTATTTATTTTTATTTTTTATGCATCTCTTTTTGTATATTTATGCATCTCTTTTGTATATTTTAAACAAGTGGGTTTCAGTGGAGAGAAGGATTTTCACTTGAAGGAAGGATTCAGATTTTTTCATCATTTTTATTATAATTTCATCATTATATCTAATGTTATAACAGATGATCCAGCTACCTCAACATGAAGAAAACAGTAATCAGTCAAAGTGGTAGCTGGTGGGAGAAAAAGCAAGAGAAATGACAATTTATCTCCATAGTACAATACTTCACATTCCCTTGAGAAGAAAACATCTAGAGAAGTAAGAGAAAGTGTAAGTGAGAAGACATAGGTTGATAAACAGGAAATGGAAGTTTTCTATGCTTCAAACTTCCATCTGCACAAGTGCAGAAGTGAATAAATCTGTCCTTTGAAGGACTGGTTGCTGAGAGTTCCTCAGAAACAAGCCAAAACATACCTCTTATTTTGATCAAAGCATAACTGACAGAATGTCAAGTTTTTATTTTATTTTGTTTAATTTCATTTGAAGCATAAAGTTTTCAGTTTACATGCAAAACATTCGGTACAGTTCCACCATTTGTCCAAAGCGAACAGAAGTAGTGCTTCGTCACAGGTCAGCTGTTAGGATGGGGTATGGAATCATGCATTTTTGCATTATCTGCAAATGCAGCTTCTTTAACTGGATTGACCTGCAGTCAGATATCTTTTATTTAGCATACCCTTAACATCATTATTTGTTAATTTGAGTTTTATCCTTCTCTCCAAGATTTTCAAGTACATAGATATGCTATTTAAGGTAGTCAATGGAAATTGTAGCAGATAGACACATCAGTGTGCATATCCATGGAAAATCTGAAGGAACCAAAAATCACATCTCTCCTCAAGAGTGATGGAGCTGTCCATACCTATTATCATCAGTGACAGTTCTGCTAAGCTCTGCATTAACCTCTCTTTTATATTTCAGTACTGATGATCACTCTAGGGAAGTCCTAATTGGACAGCTGTGTGAAACATGGCTGGCTTCCTCTCTGCCAATATGGAAACAAAATTAGCTAAAATCTATAAAATGCTACTTTGAACTTTGTTTATTCAATTTAATTTTTCATTGCATAGTTGTGATTGTGAATTGACAATAGTTAAATGATTCGATCTTTTTGATGCATAAAATGGACAACAAATACAGGATTATGAACCTGTAATTGCTTTTCAGTTCTGTATGGTAAAAAAGACTGAAATGTCTTCATCCTTTTTTACTCTCTCAGACACTGGCATCAGAGATAGGAAGAATCTGTCCCAATGTGTTTCAGTGATATGGAGAAACTGGACAAAACATGGAAATAAAACCTTTTACATGAATATTCACTGGTAAATAAACAACCTGGATTCAGCTGCATTCCTTTGTGTTCATTTTCCACACAGTTTTGAGGATGAAGTTCTGTGTACAGAAACCCCAGACAAGTTTTATATCTTATTTAAGATTTGCTTTATCCTTTACTGAAGACTTCATTAGAGCCTGTACTGACCTTCTTCATGGAGAGTGAGTTTATCTTTCGTGGGCGTTATTAATACCATGAACTTATTTTGAATCTGTATTGCTCATACATCATCTAAAAACCTAATCCTGAACTGTTTTAGGTGATTTACAATGACTGTTCATTTTGAATTTTATACTTCACTTGAATTTTAATTAAAGTTATTTTTGTTGCTGAAGTTATTAAATCCAAAAAGCCCACTGTCACTAACCTACAACAGCTCACATCTAAAGTGTTCTTACTGAGCAAATGCTTGAAGGAAGAATGTGACAATTTGAAATAGTAATTACTTTTGAGATTGTTGCAAACTTTGAATTGAATATAATGCTAAATATGTTTTTTTTTTTTTTTTTTTTATCCAGTATGCAACCAAGCTAAGTAATAAAAAAGTGTTGCAGAAAGTATGGCAAATAACATTATGTATATGTCTTCTGATTAATGTATAAAAGAATAGCAGTATGTCAGAGTTGTCGTGGTACTTGCAATATGGCCATAAGGATTTTGCAAGATTCATTTAATGGGTTTCTGTAAGGACAGAATTAGTCTCATCTAACTTTACCCAGCTGAAGGGTAGGTCTCTATTCTAAGCTACCTTCTTTAGAAGGAGCCCTTTAGAAGGGTTCCTTCTAAAGTCAATGAGAACTACGTACATCTCCTGAGAATAATCTCTTTAAGGGGCAGACTGAGACAGGTAATGTGAACTATCTACAAACTGTACTTACTCTTATTACTGTAGAGATCATAGCATGGATTAGAAGCTCATTTCTCAGGAAGGTAAAACTTTGATGAGATCTACTCAGGTCTAAGTGCCTTGCTGGCTACTCACTCAGAACTGTCTTAAAGAATTTGAATAAGTATAAGTATGAATACTTGAATAAGTATTTGGTAATTAAGTTGAATGGTGTCCATAGAAATTACTAAAATCAATTTATTGGTAAAAAAATATATTCTTAAAGTGTTGCTTTGGCCTTTTACCTACCAAAGAATGTGTTTTACATGCAATAAAAAATAAAAAATAAAAAAAAATAAAAAACGGACTTAATTAGCACACTACACTGTTACAGTTCAGTAAGCATAAAAGCTAACTTACATTAAAAAAAAAAGCATAACAAAAAAGGAACATGAATAACACCAGTTTTTACTGAATTCGGTTTTTCAACAACTTAATATCTGTAGCGCTCATTAATATTATAATATACTATTTTTAAAACTCTCCCTTTTTTTTTTTTTTTAAACAACACACAAACACAAAAGATCATACTAGTTCTAAAGGAGACATTATAGTCTGTTTTGTAGATACTCAATTACAGACTTTTAAATATACAAATTATGTAAATGTCTATTTGGGGAGTATTTACAAAATACATTATTGACCCAGTAAGCCATAACAGCTCCAATCTGTCAGAGAAATACATATTTAGACCCTACTTAAAATGCAAATTATTGGCCCAATAGACCATAACGGCTTCTTCAGAACTGTTACATTCTATCATGGAAATCCATGGTTGGGGACTTGCTGGCTAATGACTTTTGTGTGAAAGCTGCCTTGGAAACTGTCCTTAAGTACACAAATTTCTCACATGATAGAACATAATGGCTCTTTTTCAACAGTTACTGACTACAGAATAGTATTGGGTTCTATTAGACGTCTAGTCATCAGATCTCAAACAAAAAATGCACAGATGTTATACAAAGATATCCATTGGCTTCAGATCTCCCTCTAATTTTGCTTTAAACAATAGATGCAAATGTACAGTAGCTATTTTTCAAAGAAGACTATTTATTCCTCATGTAAATGAGGTTACATTGAATTGTCAACCTGTCATTAGTGGGGTTCCCCAGGGCTCCATTTTGGGACCAGTCTTCATCAATGTTTTCATAAACAATTTGGATGTAGGACTTGACATACAAAGACAGTGAAAGTTCTGGAAGGCAAGATGTATGAGGAGCGGATGAAGTCAGTTGGTTTGTTCAGCCTGGAGAAGACTGAGGGGAGGCCTCATGGTGGCCTAAATTTTCCTCCTGAGGAGAGCAGAGGGGCAGGTGCTGATCTCTGCTCTCTGGTGAACATCAATAGGACCTGAGGAAACAGCTTGAATCTCTGACAGGGGCAACTTGGGCTGAAAAAGTTCATTGAGATCATGGTCGGGCACTGGAACAGGCTCCCCAGGGCAGTGATAATGGCACCAAGCCTGGCAGAGTTCAAGAAGCATTTGGGCATGCTCTCAGACACATGATCTGAGGTTTGGGTGGAGTCCAGTGTGGAGCCAGGAGTTGGACTCAGTGATCCTTCTGGGTCTCTTCCAACTCAGGATATTCTATGATTCTATGTGGATTTACAACACCAATTCTAGAATGAAGCAGCTTAAGGTGATACTGAGCACACTGAACATTATTTCAGAAAATTGTAAATTTCCTTATTACTAGGGAAGCAAGGAGAACTATCACAGTTATTCTTCACTCTAGACTGAAATTAATAACTGGATACAGAAATTAATAATATGTTTATTATTAATAAATACAATTAATTAATACAGAAATAATGGTTGTTCAGTGAGAGAATCTACTTCAGGTATTTATGTCTCAATAGTAAATCATTAGCTAGTGGCTGAATGCTAGGAGCTTTACATATGTGCATACCATGCTATCTGTGTTAAACAAGATTGTGGTTTAGAACAGGAAATAGAGCAGAACTGCATCTGCTGTGGTATCCTACATTAGCCATGGGGATGGCAATCTAATTGGCAAACAAGCTACATTCTCACAAACTTTGCATTCTTTCAGTGCACCAAACTTAAAACAAACTATTTTTTTTAATTCTTATTTTGTGCATTTCTTTTCTTCCTCCTTTTATTTTTTCTCTGAGTTTTTTTGGAAGCATGAAATCAAATGATGTTATTTCTCACTGCTAATTCCCTTCATATTCTGTCATCACTCCAGGTTGTTTCTCTTCCCTTTCTGTTTCCTTTTTCATGCCAGCATGATTCCCTTGTCACCAACTTAAGGGGAAAATAACTTTTAAGGTATTTCATCTACCCTGTTGCTCAGTGGAGATAAAATTAACCTATACGTTAACAGTCTGTGTAAGATCCTCCCTTTATCAAAGCCATAGGGTGTGGTTATGTGAAATCCCACATCTCCTCCAGGCAAGACAGGGCACTTTGATCAGGACTTTTATATCAGTCTCTTAAATGTTAGCTTACAAGCAGGCTGAGAGCAAGCAAACAGGTTGGACTGATTCATGCAGGCAGTCCAAAGGCATCTTAGGTTTCTCCTGTTGAAAGAGCACTCTCCCTAATCTGTTAAGATATTACTTTAAAATGAGAAAAACTTGTTTTCAGCTCATACTTCTGGTCTACCTGACATGAACCAGAGACAGCTGACAGGCAGTTTTCTATACATCCCTGTACTACAACATCTGACGGAAATTGTATCAGACCTGGTAACCAACTAAAATAGCCCTGAATGCCTATAGCAACTATTCCCTGCAAGATGGTTGGTGAGTTTGAATTTTATCACCAAAGACTTGCAAACCTATTTTAGGTTTTGGGAAGCAAATTATACAAAAAGATATACTGTATGCAGATTTGTTAATCATCACACAGCTCCCAGTGAAGACCTTCAGATAGCCTTTTTCCCTTTAAATATAAAATTTCCTAAGAAATATTATTTCTGTCTCCCTTATCACCTCAGTTATTATTAACTTCCAAGCTCATGACCTGGTGAGATTGGATATATCTCAAGATAAAGGAGTTTATTGAGGGCCACACACATTTTTTTTCTGTTAAAGTTAGTATGGTCTTCTTGTTTTCAAAGAGAGTTGATCAGACCCCATGACTGAAAAAAAAGGACATAGCCTAGTGTTAAGATACTGCAGACACCCTTTCCACCCCCAGACACAGGGCCTAAGCAAACATGTCTGACAAAACTTTTGTCAGAGTTCCCCTATGCAAGGAATTCTCCACAATGTAATTGCAACCAGATTGCAACTTGAGAGGCAACAACAAACCAGAAAGTCACAGGGGAATTTATGTCTCCATAAATACACTTATGTGTGAACAATAAGAATTCAACCTTGAAGTGTGCAGTGCTACAAAGCACTCAGAGCATTTTAGAATCAGCTTCCAACTTAAAAGCCAAGTTTGGGAAAGATATAGCTCACACGATGCGATGGACAAATGATATTGCCTAATCTATTTTGACAGAGGTTCTTCTTTTGATAAGAGCTGCTAATCATATCTTATAAATTTTAGTGCTAACTAGAAAGCTGTGAAGCCAGAAAACTCATTTTAGAACTAGTGAAAGAAGGCTAGGAAAAACAACAACACCACAGGATTCATCTATTGAAATGCAATTCATCTATTTTTTTTATTTTTTATTTTTTAAAGCCTCAAGGAGCACAAAAGAAAGTCCTTTTGGATAGCAAAGACAAGCATTTATACATCACATCTGAAATACTTAATTGAATGAGTTATCTCAAGCCTAAAATTATAAGATTAAAGGAACATAGTCAATTTGAATTTTTTAATGGACTATCTTCTTTTTAACCTTGTTTCTGATAGACCATGTTTTAAGTAGTCTGTTGTATTGGTATTTTAAATCCTTAAATATGTTATAAAGGATCTCCTACTTAACAGCTGATATTTACAGTACCTTTTCTGTGAGTATAAAATGGATATAATAGAACTTTCAGGTGAGGTCATTAGAAAGATCTCAAAACAAAGTCATACTTAAGAAAAATGATTATATTTAAATGCTTTCAAATGTGCAAAGAAAAAAAGGAGACATCTTAAGAAGAGCATCTTCCCCCATTACAAAATGTTTAGCTAATACGAGTGAAAAGAATTCCAGAAAATTTAAAAATTGTAGCCTGAAAATCATTACTATTTACAAGTAAATGATTTTCATTTCTTTAAGAGTTATTCTCATCAAAGCTGTTAAAATGAAAAAAAAAAAAGGGATATGTTATCTTAATTTTAAGGAGCTCTCCTTCCTAGATAAATCACACTTGCACTATGAAAAAAGATCAGAAAATGAGTATCAGCTGTCACATGATATCACAAGAGTACCTGACTGACCTTTTTTTTTTTTTTTTTTTTTTGGTGGCATCCCTTTTTTTTCCAAAAATGCTCGTTTTACTGTGGCTTCTGGAAAATGCAAGAAAAATAAAGCCAGGAATTACGTTTTCTTGCCCAAACAATCTTGTTCATGGATCTATTTAAGTTTCTGGAGATTTTTAGATAGTGGTAATTTTACCTAGCTTCCTGCTCAGTTTGTTGGAAACAGAATCATGATCTCCTGCCTAGTGCCCTTGGGTCTGCAGTACAGGCAATTTTCTGTAGCACAATTTTAGTAATCCAGCCCCTTGTGAGGGATCTGACATTGGAAAATAATGGAAATGGTTTTCCTTTTCTGAGGAGTGTGAAGTAGTGAGGATAATGAAGGCTGTGTTTTCAAGGATTTTCAGGGATTTATTTTTAAGATTTTGTTTTGTTTACTTTCTATGACTGCCAACAGCATTAATAAATCAAATACTATGTTAATCAGTGGAACAACACTTTCATCTGTAAGCTTTCTGAAAATACACAGTCTATTGTCTATTGATTTTGTTGAGACCACTGTATCATCTCCTATAGGATAATGAATAGTCATCATTTGGCAATTGTTCTTCATTTTACAGACCCAAATTTGATTTCTAACAATGATGGAAGTGAAAGCCACTGAGTCACTGAAATTCTGTTTTCTTTGTCTTTCTATGTTTATTTTAATAATAACAATAAATAGTTGATTTGGATACTGGGATTTTGTATCTCCCAGCATTCATCTCCACACAGCTCTCTCATCTCCATGAATTTCCCCCGTCTTGGAGGACCTTCTCTCCTATCTCTCAGATAGAATCAACATCTTCATCTTTTTGAGGTGAGTTCAACTTTTTGGACTCCTTTTCTTCCAGGACCCCAGTTTTCCAACCAAAACAGTCTACATGCAGAGGCACAATGCACGATCTGCCTTCTGTTTGGTGTTTCTTTCTCATCTCTGTTTATTAACTGGACTATTCAGAATGTACCATTTTTTGTTTAACAAAGTCAGGAAGATTTGCAACCAACCCATACCAATTGCAGCTAGCAAACAGTAGGCTTCTTCCTGAGAGTTTAGAAGCTAAGTTTTGAACATTTGCCCACCTCTACACCACATACATACATGATTATTTGCCACCTGTTAGCATTCACATTTCAAGCTACATTTGCTTCTATGAAAGCAATCTATGAATTTTACACAATACCTGAATATACTTTTAAGGTTTTATATCATATTTAACATGATAAAAGTTTTCATATTATAATAAACATGACACCAATAAATAAATAAATAAATAAATGTCGAAATTATATGTCCTATCTGATTCATTTTATTACATCATATTATGAGGGCAATTCATTTAGCAGAAGAAAAGAAAAGAAAAGAAAAGAAAAGAAAAGAAAAGAAAAGAAAAGAAAAGAAAAGAAAAGAAAAGAAAAGAAAAGAAAAGAAAAGAAAAAAAGAAAGAAAAGAAAAGAAATAAGAAAGAAAAGAAAAGAAATAAGAGAAGAGAAAAAGAAAAGAAAAGAAAAGAAAAGAAAAGAAAAGAAAAGAAAAGAAAAGAAAAGAAAAAAGGAAAGGAAAGGAAAGGAAAGGAAAGGAAAGGAAAGGAAAGGAAAGGAAAGGAAAGGAAAGGAAAGGAAAAGAAAAGAAAAGAAAAGAAAAGAAAAGAAAAGAAAAGAAAAGAAAAGAAAAGAAAAGAAAAGAAAAGAAAAGAAAAGAAAAGAAAAAAGAAAGAAAAGAAAAGAAATAAGAGAAGAGAAAAAGAAAAGAAAAGAAAAGAAAAGAAAAGAAAAGAAAAGAAAAGAAAAGAAAAGAAAAGAAAAAAGAAAAGAAAAGAAAAGAAAAGAAAAGAAAAGAAAAGAAAAGAAAAGAAAAGAAAAGAAAAGAAAAGAAAAGGAAAGGAAAGAAAAGAAAAAAGAAAAGAAAAAGAAAAGAGAAAAAGAAAAAAGAAAAAAGAAAAGAAAGAAAAAGAGGAGAGGGAAAGAAGGGAGAGGGAGAGGGAGAGGGAGAGGGAGAGGGAGAGGGAGAGGGAGAGGGAGAGGGAGAGGGAGAGGGAGAGGGAGAGGGAGAGGGAGAGGGAAGGGAAGGGACGGGAAGGGACGGGAAGGGAAGGGAAGGGAAGGGAAGGGAAGGGAAGGGAAGGGAAGGGAAGGGAAGGGAAGGGAAGGGAAGGGAAGGGAAGGGAAGGGAAGGGAAGGGAAGGGAAGGGAAGGGAAGGGAAGGGAAGGGAAGGGAAGGGAAGGGAAGGGAAGGGAAGGGAAGGGAAGGGAGGATAGAAACAGAATAAAAAAGACACAGAACAAATCTTCTTCTGGGACAGTAGCAACAGCATGTTGTCTGCCACAGCTTACGTATTAGACCAAATTTTCTCATGTCCTGAATTCCAGCCACTCTCTAGCTGTATAAAACTTTACTCCTTGATAAGGTAAGCACTTTCCATCTTTTTAGCCATTTTTTTTTGAAAAATGTATCACCCTAGAAAATAATACCCCAAAATAGTAAAAGAAAGGTAGCTGGATATAATTTGTAATAGTAAGTCTTCAAAAGACACAGTGACATTTTCAATCACCTTGGGCTACACTGTTGCTGCTTACACATGCATATGATATGAAAATATGATTCAGAAGTATTTTCTAGTTTTTCATTTCTTATAACAGCTGGATTTCTACTGACAGTTAAGTGTTTTAATATAGAAATGGGGGGGGGGGGGGGGGGGCGGGCAACATCTCTTTGATGGAAAACAAAAAGAAAGAAAAAAATCCAGCCTGGAATCTGCTCTGATTTTACAAAATGCAGGTGTTTGGGGCACCTTTTAAATGATTTTTAGTGACCTGGTCTAGTGGGAGGCATCCCCACCCAAGGCAGGGGACTTGGAATTAGATGATCTTTAAGGTCCCTTCCAACCCAAACTATTCTGTGATTCTATGATTCCTTTTGTGTTTATGTAATTGCAGTCACCGATGCTTTTTGACTTAGGGAACTACAGAGAATGCTAAGGTAAATAGAAAAGTAAGTATGGGTCAGTGTAGAAAGATATTAATGCACATCATATTAAATCTGTAGTGATAGAGTAGTTGGTATGGCACTATGGTAAGACCTCCACAGTTCTGACATCCATTCTTCTATATTTTTTTACGTGATATTTTATTCAATCATTTTGTGTCTTTTTTTTTTTTTTCATCTCACCTACTATGTCTATTTAGACAGTAAGCTAAATACTGAACTCTACCTACTTAAGTAGGTAGCATGGGTGACTTTTATGCTAGTTCTCATTGGTGTTGAAAAAAGGTACATGAGAGCCATTGTATTAAAAAAAAGTAAAAATAAAAATAAAATAATCAATGAGAACACTAAATATTTAAAACATTCTTCTTTGTCTCCATAGTACTTTATTTATCAGTTAAACAAGACCTTAGCATCCAGCTCCCAACTTGGATACCAGTCTATTTAGCCTGCCACTTGCAGTGACTGCAGGAAGGGAACAGGCTTCCTGCATCCGAGTTGCAGAATGCCTATGAAATACGTTCATACAGGTAAATGTAAGGCCCCAAGAGAGGAGCTCATAAGTTTTCGTGCAGAAAGAGAAACTCAAAGGAGAGATTAAGAACTAGCCTAGAGAAGCTGCCAATATGATGCACTTCCACTCATTGCTTTAAGAATAAAAACCATAGATCGATTCCTCAGAGACATAAAAAAGTAACTTTCAGTTGAAGCTTGGCAGGCCTCAAAAAGTTTTCCACAAAACTTGGCCCGATTTATTTCTGTTGTGAAAATAGTTGAGGTGAATGCAGCATGAGGTTTCATCAGGTTCGAGCAGATAGAGGGCCCACTCAGTTTTTCCATTTATGTAAAGACCCCAACCATCTGGGGTGTTACTCTAAGTCACTTTTATAATAACACATTTTTTGCAGTCTGCAAATAGCACAGAGAGGAGAAAATGCTGTTGTCTGGTACGTGTGTGTGGTGGGGAAGGTGAGGGCTCTGAAGCACTGACATTTCTGAAAGGATCAGTCCTTCCTGAGCCACATCAATGTCAGCCTGCCTCCCCCACAGAGGCAGCACAGCTCGCTTATGCAGAAGATGCCAGAGCTGCTTGAATCCTGTAGGTGTAGCTTTTTAAAAATGCATGTTAAATAAGTTGAATCAAATAGTTGGCAAAATCTCAGGCAGCTTTCAGGTAAACATTTCACACTTAAAGAGGAGATGCTTTTTTTCTTAAAAATTAATGGTCCATAAACACCTTGAGCTCCATTCTGATTTTGCAGCAATTTTATGCCAAAGTAACTCCATTGATTACTGCTGATTTATACTGATGTTACCCTACAAAGTCCTCTAAAGTTTAACTCAAATGATAAAAAAAAAAATAAAAAAATCTTTGGCTTAGTTTTGTATGTTCTTGCGCATGCCTTCTCTCCCCACTCTCTCCAAATATATGTGTATGTAACAAGACTCATTTTTAAACCAGTCTGCAGTTTTATGTAATGGTGCAGCCCTTGAAATTTCATCTCAGATGTTTTAGGCTTTTTTGACATAATATTTTTGGATAAATATAGAGCTTCCACTCCTTTTCAGCTGCCAGTGTTCTGTTTTTGCTTTATAGATAACTTGATGTTTTACTATCTCAAAATTTTCCCTTGAATATAGTTAATAGTTATTTCAATTGTATGACCATTAGCCTAGATGCCATTTTGAAGGTGTAAGAGTGTATTCATTTTCCAGTAGTGTGTGTAGCAGCAGTGAGGACTCCTGCAAGATGAAACCTGTGTACCAGAATGTATATGGAGAAGTAGGATGAGAAAAACAAACAAACAAACAAACAACAACAACAACAACAAAAATCAGGGAAGACTTCTACCTCCTTGTAACTTCCACACCACATCCCTGGTAATTTTCCAGGTTTTATCCCTGAGTGTAAATACTGAATATTATGTAGACCCCACAGAGCTGCTAAATCCTTCAAAAAAGAGGAAATATGCTGGCAAGTAGACTATAAATTTATCACTTTGCATGCTCTTTGACAGACTGGGACAAATACATGTGAGGAAGAAAATTATGCCTTTAGAATAGGAGCATGGGAGACATTTCCTTAAATATTTGTGGGTCTTTCCACCCCTTTCTGTGCCCTTGTGTTCACTGCTACCAAAATAATACTTATGCAACTCAACTGAGGATATATGGCCTATATGTCCACACAGACTTATGTTTATGAACTTATATTTCATCCTGCCCACAGTCCAAGGTGACCAAGACTCTGAACAATATTGTTCTGAGCTAACATAGCATTTTTTCAGTGCTTTGCCAGGTGCTGTGCTGTGTCGTCCTGTTTGCTTCGCAAAACAACCTCAGATCTGCACATAGGAGATCTCCATGCAACAAATACTCCATATTATTGTAAGTTTACTTCTACTATATATTGGCTTACTTTTGTTTTCATTCTGCTTAATTTCCTTCCAAAATTGTGCTGCATGAAGTGCTTTTTTACATGAAGACAGTCACCAATGTAGTTACTTGAGCTATAGCCTAAACAATAGCATCAGCAATATCCAATCAGCAATATTAGCTTTGCAATACAATTCCCAATGTGAACATGATCTCTCAAGGACAAGTATCTTTTTCTACAGTTCAGCTTAATCTGCTTCTACAGCAGAATATTCATAGCTTAAATTATACTCCCATGTCACTACATTTCCCTGTGTAGCTAAGCCTGTTGTATTCTTAAACAAAAAGGTTTAAATTCATAAAATAAAATTTCACTGTAAGATTCCATACAGTCTTGAAGCAATGGCTGTTGTTATGCTCACTTCATCTCTCATGTATTTTATATACTCACAGACACTTTCTGCCACAATCTGCTGACCCTGATTGTGAGTGACAGTCCATTTACCCTGAAAAACTGAAAAATAATCTTCTTTTCACATCTATCTGATTTCCTCACACTCAAAAAAAGTAAAATAAATAAAATAAATAAAAATAAAAATCCAGGCAAAATCAGAGGGAGGAAGGACGGAGGAACGTAATTGTAACTGCAATTGTTATCCCTATGAGTAGCTGATCCATCTGTATGACCTCTCCTTAGCAAGTTCTCCCTAGTTTTGGGATATGCATGGCAAACTTCCCCTGCCCTGAAGCAGTGTAAGTGGGAAATCCCATAAACAGTGTCTTTTTGTTTTTTTGTTTCTGTTTTTGTTGTTGTTGTTGTTGTTTGTTTGTTTGTTTGTTTGTTTTTTAAATGAGGCCACTGCTCTGAGGATCATTGTCAGGGCTCTGAGTGCAATATCAGGCCTTACTGTCCCTGCCCAGCCTCCCCTGAGGCCTTCCCCACTACTACACATGGACACAGGAGCTCATCGCTGCTCAGCCTGGTCCCTGTAGGAGTGCCTGGGCTCAGCCCCTGGACCTGGACCTTGGACCCAGGCTGCAGCCATATCCCCAGCCCTATCTCTGTCACCATCTCCTGCTGCTGGAGACCCTGGCCCTGCTACATTGCTTGCGGTGCCTGGGGCTGTTGATGGATCCCGTTATAGCATCCAGCTCTGCCTACTGTGGTCAGACCCTCACAAATGATGACAGTCAGTGAGGACACTGCCAGCACTGGGGTCACCTTGTGTTCCTGGCTCCCCTTCCCTGCGAAGTAGCCAGCATTTGCTGCTGTGGTGGTTTTACTTGGGTGGGCAGCCGAGGGGGCACTCCCCCTTCTCAAGGGGAAGGGGGAGAAAATACGACACAAAGGGCTCAAGGGTTGAGATAAGGACAGGGAGATCACTCAAAAATTATCATGATGGGCAAAACAGACAGAGTAGGGAGACAGTAAGATTTATTGCCTATTACTAACAAGCTAGAGAAGTGAGAAACACAGGAAAGAAAACAAAAATCCCTTCCCCCCATCCACCCTCTTCCACCTCCCCCGGAGCAGCGCAGGGGAAAAGGGAATGGGGGCTGCGTTCAGTCCCTAACGCTTTGTCTCCGATGTTCCTTCACGGTCACTCTCTGCCCCTGCTCCACGCGGGGTCCCTCCCACGGGATGCCGTCCTCCCCAAACTGATCCTGCGGGGGCTGCCCACAGGCAGCAGCTCTTCAAAAACTGCTCCCACATAGCTCTGTATCACGGGGTCCATCTGTCAGGAGGAAACTGCTCCAGCATGCGTCCGCCATGGGCGGCAGCTACCCCCAGGCCCCCTGCTCCTGCGTGGGCTCCTCTCCACGGGCTGCAGCTCTGGCCCAGGGCCTGCTCCTGCGGGGGCTCTCCATAGGCCGCAGCCTCCTCCAGGCGACTTCCACCTGCTCCACCATGGTCTCCTCCACGGGCTGCAGTGTGGAGATCTGCGCTGCCATGGTGCTCCATGGGCTGCAGGGGGACAGCCTGCTCCACCAGGGCCCTCTCCACAGGCTGCAGGGGAACTGCTGCTCTGGTGCCTGGAGCACCTCTCCCCCTCCTTCTTCACTGACCTTGGCGCCTGCAAAGCTGTTTCTCACTCCTCTCTCTCTCCCAGCTGCTGTTCCCCCCCATTTTTTTTTCCCTGTCCTAAATGTGCTCTCACAGAGATGCGAACAACATCGCTTATTGGCTCAGCTGTGGCCAACAGTGGGGCCCTTATTTATTGTGGGGCAGCTTCTGGATTCTTCTCACAGAAGCCACCCCTATGGCCCCCTGCTACCAAAACCTTGCCATGTAAACCCACTATGGCTGCACCCTGACAGTGGCTAAGATGCACAATGATTACAATGTCAACCAATAAAAGGCAAAATGTGTCAAATAAGAACAAACCATGAGAAAAGAGTATAAGCACATAGCAGCATGGCATGAATCTTCCACGTCAATGTTAATGTACTTAGGTTCTCCTTCAGTAAGAGTAATGATCTTAGATTATAATTACTGCACGTAATGGACACATTAGAGCTGAACATGTGGCATGAATCCTGGTTTTGCCCATTTAAAAAACAAAAGTAAAACCCAGGAGATTGAATAGGCTTCCTAGCAATTGCGTGATGGCAGCAGAACTAGTGAGATTTTGTGGAAATTTCCCCATATGGCACCCTATTGCCTGACTGAACTTTCATGGATATCAAAAATTCTACCAGGGTGAGGTGTTTGATGCCAATAGCAATTTATTAAACTTGTATTTACTTCTCACGGAATTAAACTCAACCCCTATTGCCTACTGTGCTTTAGAGATCCTGCATGCTGATTCCTGCAAAACCAGAATTTTCTTTTGTTTTCAGTACACAGCTAATTTGGTGACAGCTGCAAGTACTACCTGATTCACATGCACAAACTGATGATAGTCAAGTCAGCTGAGTATAGCCAGCTCAAAATGTGCTTTCATCTTCATGTCTGAAGCACTGCTCCTAATAAAGGCCCATTATTTCATGAAATTTCAGTTTTCTATATACTTTCACTTGTTAAAAATGAAAGATATTACATTTGGACATAGTAATAAATATTTAGTATTTGCCCCTAATGCTCTTTTTTCAGTAACAACTATCGTCACATTTAATGTGGAAAATAAAAAGCACATTGGTCCAGAACATAGTAGACTGAGAACCATGTGATACTCTAAGAAAACTTTTTTTTTTTCTTTTTTTTTTAGGCTGAAAGGGGCTGGCACTAGAGAGAAAATAATTTGGATTTTTGATTTTTTTTTTTCCCCTGGAGATTGTACTGCTGCTGCCATCCCACTGTAAAAAAAATAAAAAACAAAATCCATAATCTAGTACATCATCTAGCAAAATACATATCTACCATTACATTAGAAAAAAAATACATTAGAATAAAAAATCTTCTGCAAGCTTGTCTATGTTCAGGATGAGCAAGAGATGTCCCAAACACATGGTCTACTTTTAGTTAAGATAGAGGGAAGGGGAAGGGGAAGGGGAAGGGGAAGGGGAAGGGGAAGGGGACGGGGGGAAGGGGACGGGGGGAAGGGGAGGGGAGGGGAGGGGAGGGGAGGGGAGGGGAGGGGAGGGGAGGGGAGGGAAGGGAAGGGAAGGGAAGGGAAGGGAAGGGAAGGGAAGGGAAGGGAAGGGAAGGGAAGGGAAGGGAAGGGAAGGGAAGGGAAGGGAAGGGAAGGGAAGGGAAGGGAAGGGAAGGGAAGGGAAGGGAAGGGAAGGGAAGGGAAGGGAAGGGAAGGGAAGGGAAGGGAAGGGAAGGGAAGGGAAGGGAAGGGAAGGGAAGGGAAGGGAAGGGAAGGGAAGGGAAGGGAGGGGGGGAGGGGAGGGAGGGGAGGGGAAGGGAAGGGAAGGGAAGGGAAGGGAAGGGAAGGGAAGGGAAGGGAAGGGAAGGGAAGGGAAGGGAAGGGAAGGGAAGGGAAGGGAAGGGAAGGGAAGGGAAGGGAAGGGAAGGGAAGGGAAGGGAAGGGAAGGGAAGGGAAGGGAAGGGAAGGGAAGGGAAGGGAAGGGAAGGGAAGGGAAGGGAAGGGAAGGGAAGGGAAGGGAAGGGAAGGGAAGGGAAGGGAAGGGAAGGGAAGGGAAGGGATCTTTTTGAAACAAATGATCTTTATATATGCATCCATGTATAAACATTAGTACTCTTACTACTAGCATAATATTCAATGCTAAGCTACTCACTTTTTAAGGCATCAAAGCAACTGTGAGACTTCTGTGTTATCCTGGATCCCCATTGAATGGCCTCTCCCTGCAAATTACATATATCTAGGGACTTCTGTGTGGTTTCTTTGCTCCTTCTGAGTTTCATCTCTTTATTGCTGCAGAAATCTCACCATCAATATGTTACTGTTGAATTTCAGTCAACATCCTTTTCATCTTACCTTGCAGAAATTTGGCATCCCAAAGATTCAGTAAGTTTCCTTCTTCCTCCCTTTTACCAACCTTTTCTTCTATAACAGAAAACATGTTTGACTGGCTGCTTTTTAAAGTAACTGGTAGTTGTTCTATTCAAGGAATGAACGGAGTGAAGTAAACACATGGAGAAACAGTAACACATATGTCAGTGACCTGAGCTATGATTTGAGCTATGAACTAAATATATGCAATAGGGAAATAGGGAAAAAAAAAAAAAAGAAAAAAAAAAAAGAAAAAAAAAAGTGAGACTTGAATCATTTTCCTCATCGGAACTGAATAGAGCTGAATAGTGTTTTACATAATTTTAACACATTCAAAATTATTGTCAGTTATCAAAATGAATTCATTTTCAGTTTTCAAATATATAAACTTATTATTACCATTCCTTACTATAGCTCAGCCCTACCTTGCAAGGAAAAAAAAAGGGGGTTCTTTATGGTTAACCATAGCAGGTAAGAAAATCTGACAGCTTACCCTTCCTGTAGCCATCAGCTTTGGCTTTAATCTATATGCCATAAGATTTATTCACACAGACTATTAAATTAAAATCCCAGAAAAATACATTTCCCTCTTTTAAGAATCTTTTTTTTTTTTTTGACTGTTTGTGTGTGTCTGCAAGTCACTTCTTATGTACAAAATAAGAACTTTGAAAAAAAAAAGCACTTATTAATTTAAAAAATATTGCCATTTACAAATTATTTGTTCTCACAGAAAGACAGGTTTAGTAAACCACTAGATTCCAAAAATGTTAGATGACCACAGTATTTTTGGATATAAGTACATAGTACTTCACTAATTAAAAGTATTTCTAGTAAATACATATTTTACATCTTTTTTTTTTTTTTTTTTTCCCAGGCATGACAATTTTCATCTATCTTCTCAGCAGTTTCAATCCCAAAGTCTTTACTTACTGTTTTCCTCTTAGCCACTATCTTCTTAAGCAGTGGCTTAGAAGGTCCTGTATGATAAATATTCTCCAGTTCCTCCCCTTTCCAATATGATTTTATCAAAAAGATTGACAGGCAGATTTTATTACTTATGTATTTAAATGGACCACATTTGTTATTCTTAATCGCATTTTGCTGTTTTGTAGATGGCAGAGGTGGGGGAGGGAGATCTTGGTTTATATTATTTTCTCCTCACAGAAATAAGAATGTTTTTATTTTTCATCTACGTACTTTTCAGCATTTGAAAAGCTTAACAAATTTGCTATGATGATTCATCTTCTGTTTTTCTTTAGTTTACCTAGCACTGTGGTACAGTATGTTGTTGAGGTCTGATTCACTAGGCAACTATTCATTCTGGGGCTGATTACGTATTCTGAAAATTTTGTATTTGTTGATTATGTTGTCCTGCAAATTCAAAAATATTAATAAACCTCCTACACACACAGGCAGAAATGCTTCCACTATTAACTATTTCTTGATGAAATTATTCTGAAGCATCTGAGTCTGAGATCAAAACTGTTTGATTTTTATTCTTTGTTGGCAATGATTGCCTCAAAAATGGGACATAAGAAGATATCAAAGATTCCACTTGTAAATGAGAACCTGTTCATAAAATATTTCTCTTTTTTGTTTTTGTTGATTCAGACTTAGTAACTTAATCATATCCAAAATAAAAAAAAAAATGTTCCTACCCAATTGACAACAACCTCTGCCTAATCGACTAAAACCGATCTTTAGATCAGTCTTAGAAAATTGCTTTGAAATGCTTCTCAGATGTTGACTGTGCCACGTGTTATTCTGAAGTGTGGATTGATCTGAAAATGGAACACAACAAGATTTCTGACATATTTCTTTAGTGATTATTTCTAGCATGCTCTTATACACCACGTAAGACTACCCTTCGTTGCAGGCCAGAATCTAGACAAATGTCTGTCAGCTCTTTTATTTTATCACACTTTAATTCTTTTACTACAGACAAAATAAAGAATTTTCCTGAACTTTCTTCTGACAGGAAAGACTACAGTGCTTTTAAAATATAGACTGAATCTATATGGACTAAGGAAAAAAAACAGTGAAGTGGTTATAGAAAACATGAAAGTGTCAACCACTGTTAAAGAGAGGAAGTCATTAGATGGACCTTTGATAGTACTGTGTAGAAATTCTTGTTATGCAGACAGCGGATCTCTTCAAAGAGATCAAAACCTTGGATGCAAGCCTGTTTATTGCGCTTCTTAATTTTATTCCTCTGTGATATTATATATATACATATATATATTGAGATTTTTCCTGAGTTAAGACTGTGGACTTTCTTATCTGCTGAAAACAGTAAACTAAAATTATTTACCTCGTTTTTATTGTGGTTACGTTTGTTCCAGGCAGGGAATTCAGTCCCCTAATATTGCAAGTTATATGGTTTTACCTCTAGTAGTAAAACGCCAGCATTTGTATTGACCCAGTACAGCTGGGCCTCAGGATTTGTTTTGCCCAACCTTGGCCTGCACAGGCTTGACCTTGTTATGGTTGTGATAACAACTGTCTAAGAACAACTCATTATTGCCTAACTTGTTTTTACTTAGCTCTGTGAATGCCATATGTATCTTAAAAGTCTGAGAAACCTCAGTAGTTGTTGCATAACATATACTAAACTTTCGTGCTGGGCGTGGAAAAGCCAGTGTCCCACTTTCAAACTGTAAGCTTGCAACCAAGGATAAAGAAGCAGATTGTTAAGAAAAAATGTAAATATTCAGCCACTAGCAGAACTTAGTACCAAGAAGGAAGGGACCCCAATGCTGGCAGTTGAGCTACTGTTGGAGAATAGCTCAGGACTTGGACAACACACACTGCCACCTGAAAGGGTGAGCATAGCACCAAGGAAAATGGGCAGAGACTACAGGGTTTCTGCATATCACAGTTTTAACACTCTTATTAATTATTTATTTCCTTAGTAATTTGGACTGTAAATGTTAGTGGTATTGCAGTTGGAGAGATAATAACTATTCAGTGCATTTTGATTGTAAAGACTTTATCTGGAGAAAGTCTTAGCTCTGTATACTTTGTGTGTAACCTTTAGCCCATAACAAGAATTTGAGCAAGCAACCCCCACATATAATCCCTCTTCACAGGGAGTAGGTCTTATCTTAAAACTCGTTAGATTTCCTGTCGCTGTTGTTTTTATAGAAAGACTGTTCTGAAACTTCTCTTTCTACCTCCAGCTAATTTCAGCCTTGTATAATTTACAGTAGAGATCTCATTCCAGTATAGGTCAGTCAAACTCTGGATGTCCAGGCTGGCTCCAAGCACTGTTATCCTAGTACACAGTCACTTTCATGGGTGCAAATTATTCAGTTTCCACCTGAACCCACAGTCCTACTTCCTCAGGGTCTTTCTTTACTGTAATCTCTTAGTGTTTATATCATGTTATATTTATAAAACAAACAAACAATAAAAACCTCTATTCCTCTGTCCTCCCTCAACCTTCAGTCTGTTAAACAAGTCAGGATCTTATTTATTTATTTATTTATTTTTCCTCTCATAATCTAAACTGTTTTGTATTGTGTCATAAAATCCTGCTAGCATTTCTAGACGGGTGTCTCCCATTGGAAATTACTGCTCTTGAAGTGGTTAGAATTACACACAATCTTTTAACCATGCAATTATGAATAAATACTATATGTCCAAGAAAACATTCATACATTATTACAGCTGGAAATAGCTGTCTCTAGGAAAGCATTTTCCGTTTCAGTGGAAGCCATCTTGCTCATCATCATCCTCACAGAAAATCAGGAAGTGTTGCTTTAACTTTGTCTGTCTTTATTTCTGTACTTCTCTAGTCAATTTGCCATTCATCAAACTGTTAATGTTAGCCTGCTATTCAGCAAAGTTCACATTTTGAAGTTTTACACTGCATACAGGGAGAAAGTTATCTGTTTCCAATGTACAGAATAAAATTTAACAAATCAACAATATTATGGAATAGTACAAGTCAAAAAAAAAAAAAAAAGTCCTCTGGTACCTCTGCTGAGCAGTTACAATGTGAATTTCCACTTCACGGGCTATATAAAGGTGCCTTGTACCACATTTGTACTATGGGCTTCAAGTTAATTTTTTTTTTTTTTTTTTGGCTGGTTCAGCCTGAACTGCTGTAAAGCACTTGAGATCAACTGCCCGTTGCAGTTTCAGCTTGGTTTTTTTTTTTTTTTTTTTATGTGTGTGAAGCCTGTGACAGAGAAATGGTATTCGGATGATGATGGATGATATTGTAATATGTCAGGCAATTGTTTTCATTTATTCACCAATGTGCCAACAATTCAGTGAGATTATACAAGGTTACCTGTGTGATATTTTTTCATATGTGGTTGTATTTGCATTGTGTGGTAAATACCAGCACTCCCAGCCTGACAGCCTCTCATCTACTGTCATCTTCCTCTGTGTCTAATGGAAAAAAAAAAATGTGCCTATGTACCTTCTTTAGCCCATTTATATCTTATTTAGCCTTTTTATATCTTGAGCATAATCACTGTTTTACTTTACCAAAATGGCCGACAAAGTAGTCTTTTATGTGTTATTCTGGGTTAAATACAAGGAATCCTCTCTAGAATGTTCAGAGAAATGAGATCCTGGCTTTTTCTGCTGTCAACACCTGATAGATTTTCTTCAAGAAAAAAAAATAATAAAATGAGTCATTTGGATTTAGAATGTTAAGTCATTAATTTTTATACATAAAACTGGGATACATTTTGAACTAAAGTGAAAGTTTGATTTATGTTTTGTCTTTGATATAGAGCTATGAAACCTATCAACATCAAAACGGGTTTTTTAAACTGGATGGTTTTACCTGTTTTTTGTTGTGTTTTGTTTTGTTTTTGAGGAAAAAAAATATTATTGGGGAATATTTGCTTCAACTGAGATGTAATCAGCTCATACTCATGTGCCACAATAAAAGTTTATTGTCTCTTTTTTGCTGAGGCTCTGTCCTTTGCTTCTGTTGTAACACACATACATTCCTCCTGAAGTGTCTCATAGTGTCATTAGTTGAGTTACTGTGATACGAGGTAGAGCACGCATTTACAGTATACTACACAGTAGTATTTTATATACAGTATAAAATTCCCCAATTAAAAAGGGCTAACTCATACTGCACAAACAATGAGTTAGAGTATGGACTTGGAGAGTCAACAGAGAACAGCCAGCATGCTGTAAATACAATCTTTTGCTTGCCTTATTTTCTGAAGAACACAACACATACTTTAGCCATATCCACAGTAATAAAAGCCTACTTTCTCTCTGATTCTCTCTGTCAAAGTCCTCCCACTCCTCTCCAAGAAAAGAACATTATTGCTTCCTGTGGGCTACTTGAAATAAAATCTCTCCTCAGTTAACTGTAGCTGGGTTCTTCACAGTATGCCTACCTATCTTGCCATAAACAGATTTTACCCTCCCACTGTGCTTCCACAGTACTATCTTGCTTTAACTCTGCAACTATTTGGTAAGAAGTTTCTTTTTTTTTTTTTTTTTTTCTCCCCATGTTCCCATGTAACAAATGATGGTGTTGGTGTGACAATTTTGAAGGACTTCTTCCAAAACAAAAAATTATTTTAGCGAGGGTTTATCTTTACTTTAATTTTTCTGCTTCTTTTTGGTATATTTTTAAGAAGACATTATTAAAAAAAAAAAAAAAATCTATGAAAACACACGCCCAAACTCCCTTAAATTGATTTTTTTTGTTGTTGTTGGTTTTATTTTATTTTGTTTTGTTTTGTTTATATGCAAGTAATCCTTCCAAGGCATAGCAAAAGCTCATTTTTCTGACTTAATTTTAACTTCTGGAAAAAATTTTTAAGTTTAATATTAAAGTGAAATTGCTTACTAGTATTCAGTGTTTATAAGGATCAACAACATCACATAAAATTTAATGAAAATAAAACCTCAGCATTAAATTAAAAAAAAAATCAAACAGTTAAAGAAAATGTTTAATGCAAATCAGTTGAAACCCCCTTGATTTCAACGTAAAATTTTCCATTGATTGTTGGAATAGGATTTAATCACTGGTTTTATAAACTGTCAGATTATGATAGTTCTCCTAGCACTTTATGCTGGAGATTGCTAGGATTAAATGAATAAAATGTACCATTCACTCCTTTTGATGAGTCCTAACTGAACCAAAACCTCAAAACATCACTAGGAGTTCTGCCTAAATAATTTTTATGAAATCCTTCAATAAACTGAATTATAAATTTCTGTTTAAATCTTGGTGAAGATATGATAGCTGTAAGATATAGTTAAAGAAACAAATATTTGTTCTCATATGCTTGACTTAATGGAAAGTATTATAGTTTGACCTTATAGCTCATAGTAGCTCTGAAGTAACAGTTGTGAATCTGTTTTGCACCTTGTTTACTTAGTTTAAGTATATATATATATATATTAAATAGTTCAAATAATATTTTTCTAATATTTAGTATTTGGTTGAGGCAAAACTTGAAGTTTCAAGAAAATTAATAGGTTTAAGTTTATGATGTAATGAACTAATTTGAACTGAGAACACTGGGAAAAACTTTGATAGACTGGCTGCATGATGTCTAAGGAAGTGTCCTCTAATAAGGAAACTGACAGCTTTTCAGGACTGTAACCACTTAAACCACGTGTTCAGTTCTGGAACTGAAGAACTGAGCCAGGTACAGCACAAATAACATACAAGGATGAATGGAGTAAGGGAAGGAGAAAAGCTTATAGGGAGCAATGGTGGATGAATCTCTTTCTTGTCCCCACCGGAGCAGAGCTGTGTTTATATGTTTCTTCCATAGATTGTGACACTGAAGCTGAGGAAATACATGCCTCTGGTCAGATGTATAGGAGTGTGAAAATCTGTAAGGATGATCTGTTTGTTTTCAGCTGCATGGTGTTCTTTGCAATAAAATTGTGGCTCGGGGTAACTCTCTGGAGAGGGGGATATTTCTGATTTGCTCAGGAACAACCAAGCAAAAGCAGAAGGCAAGATTCTGGACATTGTAGAGTGTAGCAGAAAGAAGACAGCACTGAGTGAAACACAGCAAGAAGTAAGATGTCTGGCAGAAGAGAAGGATTAGTGAGAAGAGCAGGAAACAGTGACACATCTCAGTGGAGACTGAAAGATAGTCTTCCTAGGAAACAAGGGGAACCGTGAAAGTTTTCTCCAAATTACTTGGCTAAGCACAGGGGCAAGGATTTACCTGCAAGAAAACAGTAAGCAGGAGAGTGTTGTGTGTGAGGTCATTTTATTTTTACTTGTCTAGTATAACCACTTCAAGTTTTCTCTGTGTAAGAAATTATGCATTCTGATTTCTATTATAATATGGGTCTTTTCTTTTTCAGATTAAAATGGATTTTGTTGTTGTTGTTGAAATAAGGCATGCCAGAGTGTCTAGGATCACAAACCTTGACATTGAGGACAACTTGAGACAAGAACACACAGAGTTGTTTAATTTTTCCTTTTGTTTATTTTCAGGTTTTATATTAGGACCACTATGTGTAGCACAACCTAATCTGATACAACACATTTTATATTCCAACAATACTTATTCTAAAAATAGTTGAAAAACAAACAAACAAAAATCTGTTCAATTCAAATTATGTCAGTTAAATAAACATGCTGAAAATGTTTCAAAGAGGAACCAAAAAGTATTTTTTCAGAGAGAGAGGGATCCGATGTAGAAATTATCTCTAAGGAGTCTGTCCATTCAGGGCTATGCAGAAGTTTTCAGCATTTTTCTTGTTAACAAAAGTAATACTGTTACTATGGCAACTGAAACACACACATAAAAGGTAACTTGGCACTATTACTGACAAAATATATATGTATAAATCTCTTTGAAATGTTAAAATATATGCTACAAAAAATATCTCCTGAGTTCAAGATTGTCTCTTAATTTTTAGTTGCATTCAAGTGTACTGGTTAGCATTTATTTCAAATGGTCATTTATCTCTTTGAATTCTTCTCTGAAAAAAAAAATATATATATATATATATATATGCACAGAGCAGTCTTAAATACTTCATTCCAAATACCAAGTGATACCAAACCGAACCATTCCATTTGCAACAAAAGAAATAAAAAAGTGTTCAAAATTCGCATATTATTCACATATTCATTACAGCTATCATGCATATATTCAGTGATATGCTCTCAGAAAGAGATTATAATTTCATCTGATTCCAGGCATTCCAGATTCTACTGTGTGTTCTGTGCGTTTTGCATTTTTTTCTGTGTTGTTCCCCTCCCCACCCCCCCCCCCACCCCCTCCCCCCCACACTTTGTAGGTGAAGGAAAATGAACAAAGAGGAATGGTTGCCTTTTAGAGCAGCTACATTATTTATGAGCTGGGAGCACTGAAGCAGACTTATGTGGAACAAATGAAACTTTGTTAAATTCTCTGGTGAAACCATTTGCACCCCATAGGAACCTTTTGAGTTTTTGCCATCTACTTAAAAGTTATTCCTTTCAAAACATCTTTACTTTTTGCTAAGTGACTTCCCACCCGTCAACAGTCTTTCTTTGATTTAAAAAGGTAAAAAGCCCCAAGTTAGGGATTTCCTTAGTTCCAGTCATATATCACAAATCATAGCTTATTAGAGGTGGGCTCCTTAGCATTCTTTGACTGTAGTCAAACTGAAAATTAATTTATCACTCCAAAAATGAAGCCCTTGCAAAACCAAAATCCCTGCCTTATGACTGGTTGTGCCATGAAGAGTTAAATTTTAACAGCAAGACCAAAAGTCATATTGAATTTGGTTAATAATATTAGTTATTTTAAGCTCCTGGCAAGGTATGCAGCTTGATCAATTCATCTAAGAAAACAAAGAACTCATGAAGAAAGACAGTGGGAATGGAGGCAAGGCCTTAAAAACAGTTCAAGGATTTCAAGCATGTACTGACATTAGCACCAATGCTGCAATTCATTGACCTGCTGAAGTAGATTAAATTTTCAACAGTAACTTCAAAAGACGGACTGGGACAGGTATTGTTTCAAAGCAATTTAATGGCTGCCAGTGATAAAAACAAGGGCAGCAGCAAGAAAAGGCACACAGAAACTGAAAAGGGCACAAGTCTATTTTCTACTTAATTCTGCATAGACCTAGAGTAGTACTGCTTGTTTTCTTTAAGATAGCCAGGGCTATAAACTTCCTATAGTGAGACACTGCGGAATGGTACCTCCCTATTTAAGCAAAAGCTGTCACCTCCCTTTGACTTACATATAGCCCAAGTGTGCCAATTTTGTGTTTCTCTGCTTAAAAGAAAAAGGGTGAAAAAAAAATCTTATTTGTCCTTGTCTCCCATGGTGTAATGCTAGGGTAAACTGCAAATACGTTAACAGATGGAACATGAGGTACATAAATATATAAAGATATGGAGATAATGGATGGATCTCCCACATGCATAATCACAATGTACAAGTACCTCATACTTTCCACACACACATTTTGCGTGTTCCACTTGTGAAGTTTCTGTACATGAACAGGTTAATGAGGAAATCACTATCAAACTTTCTAGTCAATACCTCTGTGCACTCAGGCAATATCATTGAAACAAAATTAGTTAATGGAGAGTACACCACAGCTGGAGTTGAGCTTGCAGCAGAGAAAAAAAAATTTCAATCTGTTTGGTTTGGTTAATAACACAAGGAGAACATTTTCTGATGCTGAGATTTCAGCCCATGCTGCAGAATCTTGCCTGATTCTTAGGTTCAGTAGAGTAAGTCCAAGATGTCCTATTTTCACAGTGTAGTTGACTAAATTACTCAAATCAAGGTGAATTTATTCATGTTGAGATCACATATCCTGAAGTGAAAATCAGGTTCTCTATCAGAAGTAATTGGGTTGAAATTAAGGTAACTCTACCACTTTGGGTTGGAAACTATTCTTATATGCAGGCCAGTATATGTATACTTATGTACCAATATACCTCTTGTTATCAGTCTTTGTCTTCTGAGCTCAGACTCTTTTGGGATTTGCTGTGAAGACTTTCTGTGTATGTGGTATCTCTCTGAGTGACACTTCCATCCTCAGAGAAGGAGAAATAGCAGAAGGAAGTAAGAGCGAGGATTTCTCTGGAGATCATGTGAGAAGGTGGAGAAACCAGCTCTTTGTCCATCTGTTCATCAGCTATGGCTCAAGTACATAGCTTTGTGATACTGCAGGCTTGCAGAGTTGGGACACACAAGGCATTTTGACAGAATGCAACTGAAAAACGTGGACGTAAATACTGTTATTCTAAGAATAAATTTAAAAGTGATGCAGAAACAGTGAGAAAGGATAGAACATTAGTGAAGAAATACAATGAAAAATAAATAAATAAGTCTCTGCAATGATTAAATATAATCATTTAAAATATAAAGCATGATTAAAATATTTTTAGGGAAAAAAAGGGGGGGGGTCAAAAAGTCCATTGGCATTCATGTCTGATCAAAGTTTGAAATGTTTTCCCTTTGTGGATAAGGTACCCCAAATTCCCAGGGTATTATGGGAAACAAAACAAAATAAAAAACTTTAAACATTTCTATGGAGTACAGATAATATTTGACTGAAGGGCATCTTTGCAAATGAAGGGCCATAACAAGTACCATTGAACTGAAAAATCATGGTTTTTGCAGTTTGGAAATCACTGTTATAAAGAACATATAGTTGAATGTATTTTCTGATAATAGATGTGAGACAGAGACAACAGATGATAAGTAACTGTGATCTTGACAACAGGCTTAGACAAGCCCATTTTAAAGAAATGTAGTAACAGGACATGAAAATTTACTGTTTGTACTTGGAAAGATTCATCATGAAAGAGAAGAAATTAGAACACTAAAAACAAACAAACAAACAAACAAAAAAACAACAAACACCTACATTCCCCAGAACTCTCTTAACCATGAAACCACTGACACTCACTGAGTGTAACAGCAACATATTGAGAAAATAAACTGAATGTAGAACTTTGGAGGGTAAAGAGAAATGACATGAAAGTGGATTCATTCATTTTGACTTTAGTAAGGCTTCTCACATGGTCTCCTAAAATGTGCTGGTATGGAGTCAGGGTCTTCAGTGCAGTATGCTGGGAGGACAAGAATCAATGGGAGTAAATTGAAACAAGGGAGTTTCAGACAGTGTACGGGGAACAACATTTTCTCCCTGAGTCAGTCAAGTAGCGGATCATGTTGCCCAGAGAGGTTGTGGAAGGCCTCCATCCATGGGTGTTTTCAAGACCAGGCCTGACTTCACAGCTGACCCTGTTTTGGGCAGGAGGTTGGACTAGAGAATTCCGGCAGGCCACCCCAAACCCATATATCCTGTGTCTGTGGGATTTTCTGAAATTTTATAGGTTTTGGAAAAGAACCTCATAGATTACTCACTTTCTGACCTATGTAAAAGAGTCGATAAACTGTTAAAACATGGTTGTAATGCTTTTTGCACTGGATCCATATCACAGTATTGAAAGTGTGCATACTATATTGTTATGTTAGGATTCTGACTTTTTTCTGCATTTTTTTCTAAATTAGGGAATTAATAACAATTGTAAAATGAAATACACGCTATCTTTAATAGGAAGTTTAAAGATCCTAATCATCTGCCAAGACTTGGTGTAATTTTGAATTTATGGTAGACTTTCTAAAGTCATTTCATTTACAGTGATGAGAACCAGTGGCAGTGACACAAGGACTGAAATAATCTTATCTAGACAACCACAATTCTGTGTATTTTATGCATTACTGTTACAACCTTGTCATAGATCCCATCATTTTACTATGTCAGCTAAACTCTATTTTTAATTTTGAAACAAATTATTTTGTAAGTAAAAATCTATTTTTAAAGTTGACATAATTCAAGTTACACAGTCTGTACTGATGATCCCTTTGAGGCTGTATTTTAGGATTGAATATTATCTTTAATATGAGAATCTAAAAAGCTCCATATTTTGACAATAACTTCACTATTGTTCTTTACAATAAGTATTTTATAAGCTTTGATAAAAATGCCTTTTTTATTATTTCAGGTACTGTATTTATGTTTGTATAAGCATAGATAACGATGGAGATCTCTACTGTGCAGTGAAGATGTACATGAGCCTCAGGCATTTAGTGGGGAGCATAGAACCTCTGTCTTACACTTCCACCTGACAAGCCATTTCCTGAAAATACAGGGTCCTAGAATCACAGAGTGGTTTGGGTCGGAAGGGACCTTAAAGACTGCCTTGTTCCAACCCCATGCCATGGGCAGGGATACCTCCCACCAGACCAGGCTGCTCAAAGCCCCATCCAACCTGGCCTTGAGCACTTCCAGGGATGGGGCATCCACAGCTTCTCTGGGCGGCCTGTGCCAGTGCCTCACCACCCTCATAACCCTGCTGACCTAAAGCAATTTGTAGGACTGAGGCAGGAGCCGGTGATGCTCTCTTAGGTATGGGCATCACTCCACTGCTTAGAAGGAAGCAGGGATTCATCCTTCATGTCCTAACATCTGGCTGTTCATTTGCGCACAATTACTGTATCAGTTCACATAATAAGTCAGCTGAGAAATGGTGTGGATAAATACATGGCAATTGGATTAAGTCTTGTCCAGAGTTCTGCTGTTGCTTTTTACCATGCTTCACAAGGGCCACCTGATACTTGCCTCCCTCCCTCACCAACCCCTCTCTCTGCAGTCATGGAGCTGCCCAGCCGTGTACTGGCAGGGCACACGGGCAGGCTCCGGACGGGCAGCTCACCCTCAGGACAGGAGTAGCTGAGCCCCTCTGCGCCTCGATTCAGACCCACATCTAACTCCACTGCTGGAAGACTGCAAGCCTTTTAAATGTGGAGGGTCAAGAGTTTAGTCATCAAAATTATATAGACTCTCTGAATACATTGCCTGATTTACTAATTTATTTATCTAATCAAGTAGCTCTTTCCTCAGTCCTCAATATGCATGCACATTCATAAACATGAACGCATTTCTTTTCTCAGCCTTCAAAATGTATAATTTTTGGTTTTAGTGTGAAAGTATATTGAGCTGCAGACCTTTTCTGGATGATGGACATGGTAATATTTCTTAGCATGCCTGCCTCATGACCTAAGTAAGACTCATCTAAAGCAAACTATTTGTTATTTTTGTGATGCACGCAAGGTTAGAAACCCTGTCAAATGACTGGCCTGGATAATTGACCATTAATTGTAAAATATTGGGAAATAAATGTTCTCCTTGGTGAGAATTATTTCGGCTTGTGTCTGTTGTTCAGTACAAAGTGTATTGATTCAAAATATTTCTGTAACACTACACTATTGAAGCTGAAAATTTTTTTCCTATACTTCCTCTGCTTTTTGCTCTAAACTGCGGTGGACATATTAAGGCTCAGGTGTTTAGCTAGTCAAAATTGCTATTTCAGCTTTCAATTGATTCCCACCAAATGAGGATCTGCCCTGTAAATGTTTTCATTGTGCTCAGATTCCTTTCTAGTTCTTTATCTGATATGAGATGTTATCTGTGTGTGTGTATGTGAGTGCAAGTGTGTGTGTGTGTGTGTGTATCACTCTCTCTGTTGGCAGGGGAGAGGGAGGTAAGGTTAAGCAGCTCAGAGCAATAGAAAATATGTATTCTGTTTCAGCAAATCAGCATAAAATGAAACGGTGACCAAGAAATATTATCTTAATTTGTGTCCTAGGCTCTTGTTAGATAGAAGCTGAACATTTTAGAGAATACTGTTCTCCCTTTTAAACACATTAAGTTTGTAGATGCTGTTGCTACTGTTTTCAAGTACTAGCTGAATCAGGATGTATTTTTTGTCCTGTTCTTAGGTTTAATTTACTCTTCTCCCACAACACAGTCTTTCTACTGTTGCTGACAGTGCTTGTCAGACTTTCTCTGTTTTCCCTCTGCTCTGCGGCAGTGCAAAAGGCTTTGCAGGTTCACATTTCAATCACAGTTTCATTACAACAGGTCATCTTTTCATTAGTAGCCGTGGTTGTGTAGCCTCGAGTACGTGGGATTGCTTGTTCCTGGCTGCCCGTTCCATGCTGTGACACCCCTGACCTCTCTTCCTCAGTTACAGTGCCATGGTGCATTCAGCTAATTCAACATTTCATTATTCTGTCAGAGATCCTTGTACTTCTGTCTTCTGTTGTCCAACTGACTGGATTTATAATGGCAGACATTAAATAGGACTTTTTGCAAATGTTTTTGATCTGTACTATCCATTCATTCAGTATTATACAAATGAAGTCTCTGGCATTGTGGGTGTTTCAACAGCAAAGTAAAGCAAAAGAAGTGTTGTGACTCTTCTTATGGCTTGGTGGGTATCTGGCTACTTCTTCATGTTTGTTTTTTTTTTTTATTTTTCAGTTTTCAGCTGCTCTGATTGTTGGATTTCTGGTAGCACAGATTGCTTGTTATATGCAAAAGTCAATCCTTTTCAAATCTTCACAGTTTTTCAGATATCTTGTCTTCTGTTACGCACAAGAAACTCACTGCAAAACCTATGTCTAGTAAATATTGCCTAGGCTTAGTGTGATACATTGCCAGCTAATATGTTACTTAGTAGAGTTATTTGAAAAACAAAATAAAACAAAACACAGAACTGTAATTATCAGCTATTGGTGGCTAATGGATACTCCTTATGAATAAATCATTTTCAAAATGTTGCCTGGATTGATTAGATGCATCATGAATTGTCACCTGTTTTTCACTGTTCTGCATCAGGTAATTCATTCAAATGCAATAAACAATGACCTTTTTAATTATTATATTTCTGCTTACATATTCTTATTTTACCAATAAAATTAACATCAAATCTGTCTTCAGTGTACTGCCACACCATTACATCCTTATATATCTTTTTCAGACTCCCTATGGATATTAACGTTTTTTTCTCTTTCAAACTATTCTTTTTCGTGGTGTCTGTTGCTTTTGTTTGCCCTCAGAGATGTTGGGAATGAAAAACAAAGAGAATGTGTCATCTCTTTGCAGGATGCCTTGATTTGATTTGATTGATTGATTTATAAGAGCCCTTGCATCATTATTCTCCCTCTCTTTTTTCCATTTGTTTATTGGGTATGCTGATAAGCAAATTATTATGTGCACCTGTTCTTCCAAGTCTTTTTCCCTTGTACGACATCCTGTGGCATTTCATTATAAAAATAAAAATGTCTATTATGGCCTTTCACTTCAAGTTGGATCTTAACTATTTAATTTTTGGTAGCACAGAATCTGGAGTTTTATCATGAATGTTCTCTGTGGGGTTATAATCTCTTTTTTTGTGTGCTACTATTTGTTGCACTGATAACGTGACGGATTTCTACACAATGACAAATATTTCCTTTTCTGGTTGAGCATGACATTCTGAGTGCTTTTGCCAGCAATGACCCATACATCCTGTGGGTCACTTGTAGGGGCTTTTTTCTTACAGGCATGCTTGTGAAATATCTGTTTGTAGTATTGCTTCATTTTATCCCTTGCCTTATTTCATTTGTATTTCATCAGTGTTAATATGTTTCTTAACTTAGAAGGTCACCTTTAAGTATTTATTTCATTACTAGTCACTTTTCCCCTTTAATCTTTCTCATTTGTTAGACCTTCTGCTCATTTTTCACAATCCTGAAGTGAATTCCGGTTCGTGTAGAAAAGTTTGCACTGTTAACACAAGCACTTGCATGTTTTCGTTATGTTTGAAACTCATGACTTCTTCTAAAGTGTACCCAAAACACTAAGTCTGATCATATGCTTTTAAGTGAAATGCAAGGTGGGTGTACTTTAAGTACTAATAATTTTGTTCCTGCATATGCCCTAAACCACCTCTATTTCACTGACTTGAACACTTCAGCATTACATCCATAGACCAGGACTCCCTGTATTTAAATGCTGAGAGAGCCTGCACCTGTAGGTGTGGCTCATTGTTCCTGTATCGTCTATGTGAACCCACACAGATGCATGCACAAACTCACACACCGTGTTGAGATCTGCACAGCATTAAACACAGCACAAAGGCCAGTGTGTTCAGAAACAGACAGGCACAGTAAAATAGTGCCCACCTTCTGTGTGGCAGCCACTGACTGCAGCTCTGACCGATGTGGTGATGGGAAATAAGTGTTCTAGTCTGCCCTCATTACATCCCAGCTTCCTCGAAAGTAACACTTAAAAGACATTCAGATGTACCTCCTCTGGAGCATTTGTCAAGATCAACCAACTTCTGTAAGGCTAGGACATTTATTTTCTCTCTGAAACCATTAATATGTCTCTTCCTTTTTCTTAGGCTTGTGATTGGGAGAAAGGAAAAAAAGGGGGGAAAAGGAGAGAAGGATATTTAATAACTCAGAAATATAAACTCTTAAAAAAATCTTGAGTAGACAGAATCCCTATATAGAACTTTTATATCTGTAATACAAATTATCACTATTATGCTACATAATTACTCTTTAGAATATAGTTTCATGTTGCAATGCATATTTTGGGGATTTGACAATAATACAGAAAAAAAATGGGAGAAGCTAATTAGAAACATAATTATCAAAGAAAGTAAAATAATTTGTTCCTAGCAAGAAAATATGAATCATACAGTAGAATAGCAACAGTTAAATGCTGTCTGGAACACAAAATTACATGTCCGCTACCTCAATGCCTAGAGCAAAAGGCCATAAGAGTAATTCACAGTCAAAGGAAATTTTATTACTCATGAGCAATAGTTTTGTGGGGAAAGGTCAACATTTGCTTTATAATAGCTTTCTTACATCCCTGATAAGTAAAATCTCAAGTGGTGACCATGTAATTTTGATGCAAATGGCTTTCTTTGCATGCATGTCTTTTAGCATGTGATAGTTTAGTGTCATTATACAGTCATATTGTAATAAATCACAAAAACACTTGTCTTTTATCAATCTTAATATTATCTTTATGCTTATTTCATATAAACTTACATTTAATTTTAGTGAGATTGCTCAAATAATGTATGGAAAGTACAAATGCACTTTCATATTCTTTACTTAATTCTGTAGTTTGTTTTCATGAATAAGGAAGTCTTTGAGGTAGTGTGTAAATCTTACATGAAACCTATAGAAGGAATTTTCAAATCATCCCTGAAAGAAAACTGAATCTTCTCTGTAGTTGGTTTCAAACAAGAAAAGAACCATGAGAAAGTGCTAGATTTAGTCTCTGGATTGAGCCATTACTTTGTGCCTTGCTGTAGCATATCAGCACTGGTTTGTATAAATTCAATGGGCATGATCACATATCTGTGAGCAGTAAACATAGGTCCATTATTTTTGTCTTGTTTTGGTATTGTTCTAATACCTACTTCTTTTCAGGCCTCTCCTTATATTATGTTTCTTTCGAATAGGAATATAATTATTGGTTGACCTCATTGGCTCTAGCTTGCACAGTCCATCTCAGTCACATGAAACTTCCATACACAGCCTTACTGCCCTCCTTGCACGTACCACTCCCACATCTTGATTTTGGCTAATTGGACTTCAACAAGAGTGTACAAGAACTGTGTCAGACTACAGGTACGCTCACCTCAGTGTCCTGCTTCCAGCATTAACTGAAACAGACGCACAGGGAGCACAGACCATGATAGGCATATAATACTGTTGAAAACTCTTTCAGGCTTTAACCATTTTTACTTTAGAGGTTTCCTGAGCCAGAGGTAGATCCTATGTATTTAATAAACCCCAAATAATGTATTTCCCCAGAAATAAGTCCAGTCTCCTCTTGAAGTGGAGTAAACAGCCTAACAAGGACTATTATAGATTAACTACAAGCTGTATGAAAAAAGTGTTTTGTTTGCTCTGTGAAACTCCCTCCCTCCTGCTGTTTGCAGCACATGCCCGAGGTGTTTGTACTGGGAGAAGAAAGACATGGGGATGAGGTTCTCTCAGTCATCCTTTCCAGTATGTTCATGATTTTGTAGATGTCTGTAATGAACTCCTGCTGTCATCATTCCAAGCTAAAGAGTCAGAGAATAGTTAGTCATTCCTCTTACAATGTCCATTCAATGCATTTAATTTTTCTTTTTGCCTTTTGTACATTTCCTAGTTCTTCTATACTATTTTTTGAGGTGGGCTGCACATAAAATTTGAGATGCAGGCATACAATTCCAAGCACAAATCCATTGCCTTCTCTCAACTTTCTGATGTTCTCCACCAGCACAAAGAAAATATAGTTATGTGGTGATATCTGAGGCAGGAGAAAGACTCTTTGCCTACATCTGTAATAATAAATACTGTAATCATTTCCAGGAGCCTGGCGGTACAGTACAACCAGTTTCTGTGCAATTAACTACTAGAATGAGGTGTGTGCTCTTGGCTTGGATGGTGCTAATTACACCAGCTGAAATCTATGTGAGGTATTATGTTAACGATTTAACTGTTTTGTTGATTGTACGTTGTCTCCTATACATGTGTTTCATCCTTGTTCAATTCACTAGTGTAGAAGCACCCTGAATGTTTGCTCTGGCTGAAATACATCTCACTGCTATGTGAACCAGCAGAGTAGCAGAGGTTCTGGCTTGTACATTCCTTCCTCTTTCCAAATCATTACTCCGTCCCCCTCTAACTGCAACAAGCAGATTGACAACACTGAGTTTTATACAAAGGTATTTGGGAAAGGCTGGTAATATCAATGGTGCTAGTCCACACCAGAAACTATTTGTTTGATTTTGTTGCTATTTATAAAAAGTTCCATGTAGTATAAGTATTAAGTTAAAGAGAAATCTAAACCCCTGAAGAAATATTTAGTAATGATGGATGGGATAACTGAACACCGATGTACCACATTTGCTATTACACAAGAGACTTACTGTATTAGATAAGTCTAACTTTAACAAAAGTACAGACAAATACAGACTGAAACAATTTTAATTAGACTATTAAATCTGTTAAATCCTAATTAAATCTTAAAATTTAACTAGTGATTTTTAAAGCAGACTCCAGGAATTCTAGTGTACATCTTCGTTGTCTGTGCCAATATGTTTCCATGCACAATGACATGGGACAATTTTAATCATATTAACAAACAAACAAATAAATAAATAGTAGCTATGAATTATTCCTTAATAAGTATACATATATATGTATATATGTGTATATATATATATATATAAAATATATCTTTTATGCCAAGTCACACTTGCTGATAAACCCAAGAGCAAATGTTTTCTTCATAAGAAATGGAGTTCTGCCAGGTTAATGCCTTGGCTCTTTGGGATCTAGAACTCCCAGAACATCAAAAGAAGACAGATGACACTTCTGGAAATCAGGTCTTGAGTGCATGACCCTAGCTCCACTTTCACAATTACATGAGGAATGAGTTATGATTTTTAGGCCAAGCTGGAAAGGCACCCAGACCAGGCTGTACCTAGTCTGAATGTCCTTCTCATAAGTCCAATATCCTGGTGGTAGTGTTTCACATTTGTTTTGTAAGAGAATATAGCTCACTTAAAAGCAGAATTTTGAATGACTTCAGAAATTTTCTTTCCATCTAATTATTCAGATTACTTCACCTTCTTCACATATTCCCCATTTGCCTTCATATCATGTAAAACCTTTGCAGAAAAATCCTGATTCCAAATGTAGTGAATAGAGAAATTACCATTGACTTCCTCTGGGTCAGATTTTGCCTCTTGTTTTTATACCTTACACATTTCACAACTTAGCTCTAGTACCACAAGTGTTTCCAGCTTTAACATAGAGCAGAATTTTCTCTGTCAAAGAATCCTAAGCACTTTCCCCGCCAATGGCTCATACAGATGTAAAACACAAAAGTATGCTATCCTGCCTCAGGTCCTTCCTTAAAATTCTCCACTGCAGTGACACCTTCAAAACCATTTAGCACTGCTAGGCAGGAGACAAGTTAAGACTATTGCTTCACTGATTGTGTGAAGTATATTTGTTTCACAGTCTTTTCTTTCACCTCTATATTCCCAGCTTTCCAAGTGCTCTCATGAACCATCTCTTGTATCTTGTCAAAAAAAGACAAGCTATCAGATAGTTGTGATAGTTGTGATTCTTTTTGCTTCACATTTACACCTTTTCTCACATGGTAGAGTTCTGAGTTCTGCTGAGAATCTGCAAATATTACCTTAGTGCATTGTAATGACAGAGCAATATATAACTCTATATTATTAGCAGTAACAATATTATATTTGAAATTTAGTCTCACAAATGGAAATCTGGGAAAAAACTTGGCAAAGCATCTGCATGCTTAGCTTAGAGTTGGCACTGGACTTGTAAAGACATTACAATCTAATTGCTACTGTAGAGACAATTCAATTATGCTAGGTTTCAGGACTCTTCCTGTAGACTGACGATTATTATTATTATCTGTTTTAAAAGTCAATGCATGTGGAACGATGCTTAAGATAATTTACCTGCAATGACTATGTAGTTTATAACAATAAAAAGGCAACTTGATACTAAAAGGAAATTTCCCTTTCACTTTTAATACCAAGATTACACAACACTGTAGCATTCTCTAAGCTCAGAGCAGATGGTGATCTGAGGGAATGAAGACAGGTCACAGCAGCATTCCAAGTAGAAGGAGCTTTAGTAGATGCACCGTTTTGTCCACTGAACTATGGAGTTAAAAAGACAGAGATTATTGTTTGAGATAAAGGTAGATCATGCATGTCCCTCTAATTAATCCTCATACTTGCTACAGCTGAAAGAATATAAAAGAATCTTTCCACAGAAACTGATGACACTGCCTGTTGTCAACATAGTAATGACTGTCTCAGTAGGTTGTTAAGCAGGTTAACTCAACTTGTCCCTCTCAAGCTCACCTCAGATCCACTTTCTGATTATCAACAAAATCTATTTTGTGCATCTCAGCAAAAAAGTTCCATTTTCCCAAGTGCAGTCAAGTCACATTTTTGATGTTAAAGCAATAGGAATAAGTGGGATGACAGCAATTTCTATCTAATTCTCTGTTAAGACAGAAGATACCTTCTTTTCCTTTCCTAAACTTGGGACAACTAAACTCTTTCCCTATACCAAGTTTCTTTACCTTTGCACTTTTTTTAGAATTTAGTATATTAGGTCAGGTTTACTCTTGATGGGGGTCAGGGAGCAGGGGGAGAAGGTGGTATCACCTCTCACTGATGGGCTGAATAAGCTTGCAAATCTTTAGATTATCCTTATTTTTTTCCAGACAAAAATATATAGGTTTATACTAATGTCGTTTTTTTTTTTTTTTTTTTTTTTTTTCTGCTGAACACTAAGAGCAAATTTCTTCTTAACTTGTAGCCCTTGCAAAGTACCAATCCAGGTACATTTTAGGAAGCTACAGTTTGACTTGTTAGGGTTCTCAGAGGAAAAGAAGATCAATAACTGGTCACAGTAAGACATACTTTACTGACTGCAGGGTGCTGTAATATAGCACTGTGGATTGGGGGGGGGGAACAAACAACAAACAAACAATTTTGAGCTTGTCTTTGTGCAGTTGGACAGGCTGCTATTAAGCTAGCTAAACATTTTTTTTCTTCAATAATTTAATGCTGAGATTATTAGGTATGAGTGTCATTTTGTAACAACATTTTTATATTTAGGGCTACTTTGTAAATAAGATGTAAAAATGCTGCAGCCTTTGATTTGCTTCTCTGTGTTGTATAAATATAAACAGGCCGTTCCTGAAGAATCTGCTATGACTGCAAAGGAAGAAACTGAAAATGATGACAATATAAAGCTTTATTATTTATTTCTACATTATTGTCCACAACTTTAACCTGACTCTTCCCCTTTTTTATTTCATTGTAAGATGAAAAATCTGTTATATTAGACAGTAATGAATATATAATTCTTGCAAACATTAATAAACACAGCAACATATTGACCTTGTATTTGTATACTTTATTAAGGAATTGAGCAATTAATTCTGTTTTGTTTGGCAATTTGTGTTCAAATTGCAAGGCATGTCAAGCTTAATTGCCAATTCTACTGGTAACGATTGAAAGCAATTTACTTCACCTCCTTAATTTAATATTTTTTATCAGTCTGTGATACATATTATTACCTGAATTTTCCTCAGTTACTCTAGTATTTGTATGGAATGGGGAACAGAGAGGCAATATCAAATTACATTGTATTTGCCTGTGAAGTGCATCACTGTGCTATTCATACACACTCAAACTGCACAGCCATAGCTACACTGTAAATGTCTAGAAATCTCAGTAGCTCTGGTTTCAAACTGAACAGTTATGGAAAGCTGGGGAGGAAAAATTGGTAACACAGTAAGTGATCTTCATGTGAAGAGCAATAGAATCACAGAATTATTTAGTTTGGGAGGGCATCTGGAAGTCATCTAGTCCAACACTCTGCTCAGATTAGGTCCAGTCAGAGCTACTGATTAGGGTTGTAATTTTGAACATGTCTGAGGACGGAGATCCCACAGACTCTATGGACACCTGATCTGTTATTTAACCAGTTTTCTTTTTCTTCCTTCCTTCCTTCCTTCCTTCCTTCCTTCCTTCCTTCCTTCCTTCCTTTCTTTCTTTCTTTCTTTCTTTCTTTCTTTCTTTCTTTCTTTTTCTTTCTTTCTCTTTCTTTCTTTCTTTCTTTCTTTCTTTCTTTCTTTCTTTTTCTTTCTTTTTCTTTCTTTCTCTTTCTTTCTTTCTTTCTTTCTTTCTTTTTTATTATTTTTTTTTTTAGGTGGAATTTCTCATGTTCCAACTTAAAATCCTAGAACTGCACAAAAATCTAGTTTGGAAGGGAACCTCTTCAGGGAAGGGAACCTCTTGGAGAGGACCTTCTTCAACTCCCTCTCAAAAAGAAGGTTTTAGATTAGATTAACCAGTGTTGTCAAGCTGAGCCTCAGATAACAAGGGAGATTCCTCCACTTTTCTGGGCAACTTATTAAGTTGTTCTCACAGATAAATATATATTTTTTCTTCTAAATCAAGGTGGAAATTGTTTTTTGCTTATCACGTTACTGCACACCTTCAAGACTCTGGCTCATCTTTTCTACACTGTCCCTGTAGGCACCTGTAGATAGCAGTAAGACCCCGTATGATCTTCTTTTCCCCAGGCTGAACAAACCAGTTCTCTCAGTCTCATCACATGTCAAGTACTCCAGGTCCAGCTCCTGTCATCTCAGTAGCCCTTTCCTGGACTCACTCCAGTAGGCCAATGTCTTTCTTGTACTGGGGAGTCCAGACAAGGGCACAATACTTTAGATGGGGTCTCATGAGTGCCAAACATAGGTAAGAATCTGGCTACATAAACGCAGATACAGCACTGTATGCAGTTAGCCTTCCTAGCTGCAAGGACACATTGCTGGCTATATATCTGTATCTAGAGATATCCATGGAGATGTATCTATCTATATCTGTCTATATCTATGTACCTTTATGGACATATACAAGTTCATGGTGGACAGTGAATCACATATAGAGAGACACAGGGAGAGAGACAGATGATATCAAAATCTATATTTATAGATATCTATATAGATCGACAGATATATCTATATAATACAGAGAGACTTGAGAAGTGTTTTCCCTGTTATTGATTCCTGAAGGATGTTACTAGTAAATGCCTGGAATATGAGATTTGTATGGTTGATCATAACCCTTTGAGCCTGACCATTTAGGCTAATTTTCACCACCTTATCATCCATTTACCAAGTCCATATTTAATCTCATTGGCTGTAAGTATCCTATGGAAAACCTTATCAAAAGACTTCTTGAAATAAAGATAAATGCCATCCACTGCTCTCCCCTTGTCCACAGGATCTGTAATCTCATCACAGGAAGAAATCAGGTTGGCTGTGCATGATTCTCCCTTGTTAAACCCATGGTGTATGTTCCCAGTCACCTTCTGTCCTTCATATTTTCAGAAATAAATTCAAAGAGAATTTTGATCCGCCACCTTCACAGAGACTGATGTGATACTGACCAGCCTATAGTTTCCTCAGTTATCCTCCTCACCTACTTCAAGATAGATATGTCGTTTTTCTTTTTCTGGTCACCAGTAATCTCCCTCAGTTACCAGGGCCTTTCAAAGCTGATAGACGGCAGTCTTACCGTAACATCACTCAGATAAGGAAAAGGAAAAAAGTGCACTTCAGAACAGACTATAGTCTAATGTAAAAACTTCTGGTGAGAATGATCCAGGATTTCTGTGAGAACATCTTCAGACCCTGTAAGAATTGACTCAGCCCTCTAGCTGTCAACTGCAGAGTTACTCAAACTTCCTTTAAGATCTTTTGGATCATGTTTTAAAGCCAAGGCCAGAATGTACTTATTCTTTTGTAAGTAGGAAACATCCATTCTTCTGCCAAATTCAGTCATGTGAGTAGAAAACCTCCATTATTCCTCCACAAATAAATAAACAGAGACAAGATGGTTTTCCTCTCCTCCTTCTCCCTTGCTTTGTTCTATATCCATTCATAATTATATGTAATTATGTCCTGTTTATCTGCTTAATCTTTCCACATAAACCCCAGAGGTAGGGGAGAGGGGAGATGGAGAGAGATAAAAGAGAAGTCTCTTGTTTTTTCTTAGCACAAATTTGCTCCTAAAGGAAAAAAAAAAAAAAAAAGGAATTACTACTTATGCTTTCAATTTCAATTCAGTTGTCAATTGATGAGCAGTCCATCTTGATATTTCTGCATTCTAAGTCTTGTGCCGATTGGCTGCCATATGATGTTACAAAACATCCATGTGGTACAGAAAAACGCTTACAACTTGATCACTAAAAACCTATACACTTTAAGGTCCACCGCTAAAAAAAATGTTAGTTGGTAGTTATAAAGTACTGTTGGACCTTTAAAGTGTATATAGGTGTCTGTGGCAAAAGCTTAGCAGAAATAACCAGCCTGATGTAGGTCATAGAAACATAGAATCGTAGAATATCCTGAGTTGGAAGGGACCCACAAAGATCATCGAGTCCAACTCCTGGCACCTCACAGGTCTGCCCAAAAATTCAGACCATGTGACTAAATTCACAGTCCAAACTCTTCTTAAACTCCGACAGGCTTGGTGCAGTGTCTATTTCCCTGGGGAACCTGTTCCAGTGTGCGACAACCCTCTCGGTGAAGAACCTCTTCCTGATGTCTAGCCTGAACCTCCCCTGTCGCAGCTTAACACCATTCCCACGGGTCCTATCACTGGTCACTAAAGAGAATAGATCGTCACCTGCCCCTCCACTCGCCCTCGCGAGGAAGCTGTAGACCACGATGAGGTCTCCCCTCAGTGTCCTCCAGGCTGAACAGGCCAAGTGACCTCAGCCGCTCCTGGTACGTCTTCCCCTCTAGGCCCTTCACCATCTTCGTTGCCCTCCTCTGGACACTCTCCAACAGTTTCACATCCTTTTTGTACTGTGGTGCCCAGAACTGCACACAGTACTCGAGGTGAGGCCGCACCAGCGCAGAGTAGAGTGGGACAATCACTTCCCTCGACCGACTAGCAATGCTGTTCTTGATGCACCCCAGGATACGGTTGGCCCTCCTGGCTGCCAGGGCACACTGCTGGCTCATATTCAGCTTGCTGTCAACCACAACCCCCAGATCCCTCTCTGGGGGGCTGCTCTCCAGCGTCTCGTTGCCCAGTCTGTACGTATAGCCAGGGCTGCCCCGTCCCAGGTGCAGGACCTGGCACTTGCTCTTGTTAAACTTCATGTGGTTGGTGATTGCCCAGCTCTCCAATCTGTCCAGATCTCTCTGCAAGGCCTTTCCACCCTCAACAGAGTCTACAACTCCTCCAAGTTTGGTGTCGTCGGCAAATTTGCTCAAAACACCTTCTAGTCCTACATCCAAATCATTTATAAAAACATTGAAGAGGACTGGCCCTAAAATGGAGCCATGAGGGACCCCACCAGTGACCATCCGCCAGCCAGATGTGGCCCCATTTACCACAACCCTTTGAGCCCTGCCCGTCAGCCAATTGCTCACCCATTGTATGATGTTTTTATTTAGCTGTATGCTGGACATTTTGTCCAGTAGGATCCTATGGGAAACCGTGTCAAAAGCCTTGCTGAAGTCCAAAAAGATCACATCAGCTGGTTTCCCTTGATCGACTAGATGGGTGATTGTATCATAAAAGGAAATCAAGTTAGTCAAACAGGACCTACCCCTCATGAACCCATGTTGGCTGGGACCAATGACTGCATTGTCCCCTAGGTGTGCTTCAATAACTTCAAGGATTATCTTCTCCATAATTTTACCAGGCAGTGACGTGAGACTGACAGGCCTGTAATTGCCAGGGTCTTCTTTCTTGCCCTTCTTGAAAATTGGTACAACATTTGCCAGCTTCCAGTCTACTGGGACCTCTCCAGATTCCCAAGACCAAATATAATTGAGGGAGGTCCCGCAATGATGTCAGCCAGCTCTCTAAGCATCCTGGGATGAATCCCATCCTGACCCATGGACTTGTATGGATCCTTGTGGAGCAGCAAATCCTGCACACGTTCAGGGTTGGTTGGGAGTTTATCATTCCCACCATCATGGTCCTCCATCTCAGGGCACCTGGGATACTGAAGCCCATCATCACCATTGAAGACAGAGGCAAAGAAGGCTTTCAACATCTCTGCTTTGCCTATGCCATTGTCTGTGAGGTGACCTTCCCCATCAAGTAGCAGACCTATGTTTTCTTTGGTTCTCCTTTTTCTGTTCACATATTAAAAAAAAAAAGAAAATCTTTTTATTGTCTCCCACAGACCTGGGCAGCTTCAACTCTAATTGGGCTTTAGCCACACAAATTTTCTCCCTACAAACACGAACAGCGTCCCTGTATTCCTTCCACATTTTCTGACCTTGCTTCCAGCAGCTGTACACTTTCTTTTTCTGCCTAAGCTCCAGTAGAAGATCCCTGGTCAGCCAGGCCGGCCTTCTCCCCCGCCTTGACTGCCAGTATTTTGGACTTGCCTGATCTTGTGCTTTTAGGATGCAGTGCTTAAAGATTGACCAGCAGTGATGGACACCAATGCCTTCAAGAGCAGTTTCCCAGGGTACCTTGCTAACTAGTTCCCTGAGCAGCCTGAAGTCTGCTCTCCCCGTATCCAGGGCTGAAGTTTTGGTGGCAGTTTTCCTTCTGTCACCAAAAACTTTAAACTCAACCACTTCATGGTCACTATGACCAAGGCGGCTACCAATTATCACATTCCCCACAAGACCCTCTCTGTTCTCCAGCAGCTGATCTAGGAGGGCACCTTTCCTAGTTGGCTCTCTTAGCACCTGCACCAAGAAGTTATCATCTAGGTGCTTTATGAACCTCCTGGACTTGCTCGTGTCGTCCATGTGGTAAGCCCAGCTGACGTCTGGCAAGTTGAAGTCCCCCATAAGGACAAGGACAGTTGATCTCGAGGTATCTGTTAGTTCCTCAAAGGATAACTCATCAACATTGTCGTCCTGGACAGGTGGTCTGTAATAGACTCCCACAACGACATCCCCTTCGTTTGTTCATCCCTTAATCCTTACCCAGAGGCTCTCAACTTTGCCATTTCCAACTTGAAGTTCCACACAGTCCAGCCCATGTTTCACATACATTGCCACCCCGCCACCTCGCCTACCCTGCCTGTGCCTCCTGAAGAGCCTGTAACCATCTATTGCAACACACCAGCCACAGGACTCATCCCACCATGTTTCGCTTATGCTGATGATGTCGTAGCTGTGGAACTGGGCCAAGACTTCTAGCTCATCCATTTTATTCCTCATACTGCGTGTGTTTGTGTAGAAGCACTTCAAATGTGCCTCATTGCAGGCAGCACCTTGTGGAGCAGACCGAAGGACCTCACTAGCACACAGTCCCTCCGATTCTAGTGCACCATCCCTTAGCTTATCACCGGCGGGCCTGGTTTTATCCCTTTCCCCCTTTGACTCTAGTTTAAAGCCCTATCTATCAACCCCACTAATTCCTGGGCAAAAATTCCTTTCCCCCTCTGAGAGAGGAGCATCCCATCTGGTGCCAGCAGCCCCCATGTTGCATAGACCTTCCCATGATCAACAAACCCAAAGTCCTGCCAGTTGCACCAGTCTCAAAGCCACGTATTGATAAGACGTGTCTGCTTGTCAACATCGATCCCCCCCTATCAGAAGGGCAGAGGCAAACACAACCTGTGTCCCTGATCCTTTAACCATCTGTACTGGGTCGGGCTGGGATGTTAACTTTCCCTGCAGCAGCCCATACAGTGCTGTGCCCTGCACTCGTAGCTAAAACAGCAATGGTATCACACCAGTGTTGTGTCTGCTGCTGAGCAGTGCTGGCACAGCATCAGGACTCTCTCTAACTCCCCTAGGGGTGGGCAAAGATGTGAGAAAAGAAACATCACCAGGGCAGCTGACCTAAACCAACCAAAGGGGTATTCCATACCATATGATGTCACACTCAGCAATAAAAGGTGGAAAAAGGAGGAAGAGGGGAGGGGTGGGCTCTCGTTGTGAAAACATCTGTCCTCCTCCCAAACACCGGCTACGTGCGTTGAGGCCCTGCTTCAAGGACGTGGTCAAACATCGCTCATTTGTGGGAAGTAGAGAGTAATTTCTTTCCTCTGCACTTCCACATAGCCTTTACTTGTTTTGTTTAGTTTTCCCTTTCCCCCCCTCCCTTTTCCCCTTTCCTTTTTTCCCCTTTAGTTAAATTGTTAATTGTTTAGTTAAATTGTTTAGTTAAATTGTTTAATTAATAATAATCTTTCCTTAATAATCATTTTTTTTCCCTTTAATTAAATCATCCTTATCTCAATCCGTGAATTGTTCTTTCCTTTACTTCTTCCCCTCCTCATCTAAGGAGGGGGAGTGAGAGAGTGGTTGTGGTGTTCAGCTGCGTAGCATGGTAAAACCACCACACCATCCGCCCCAAAGCCCTAAAGTCCCATTTCATCACTCTCAAACTTATCCTTACTACTTCGTCATTACCAGCCTGAAAAAACAGTAGCGGGTAGTAGTTGGTGGGCTGTACCAGGCAAGTGCCTGTCTTGGCAATGTCTCTTACCTGAGCCCCAGGGAGGCAGCAGACTTCCCTGTGGGTTGGGTCTGGATGGCATGTTGGTCCCTCTGTCCCTTTCAGAAGGGAGTCCCCCATGACGATAACCCTTCTTTCTTTCTTGACAGAAGATGTAGTGATGTGGGAGGTAGATTACCTTGCCTTAGGCACCTCTTCCAACTGGGATGGGCTTTCGTCTACATCGTTGTTTTGACTGTCGTGTTCTAGAGCCTCATATCTGTTATATAAGGGTAGCTGGGAAGGTGAGGTGAGCAGGGAGAGGGCTCACCTACTACCCCGAGCAGAAACCTGCTTCCATTCCTGCCCTCAGCCTAGGTCCCCTCCTACTGCCTGGCGGGATGGGGGAACTTTTGTCTTCTGTGTAGCAGGAGACACTTGTGTTGTGGCAGGCTCATGAGTCTGTCTCAGGGAGGGTAGAGTATGCTTCCACCAGTCAATTTCCCTTTCTGACTCCCTGATGCTCCTCAGCCTACTCAGCTCCTCCTGAAGCTCTGCCACTAAGCTGAGCAATTCTTCAACCTGGGCACACCTCCCACAGGCATACCCACCACTGCTGCTGTCAGATACTGACAGAAGACTCGGGCACACCCTGCAGCCCAAGACCTGGACTGCCACATGTTTCCCTGAGACCTCCATCTGGGTAGCCACATCGGTGACTGTGGCTGGAGAGGCTGCAAGAGATGTGGAGGCCATGGTTTTCTGCATGGTGGATAACATGGTTGGGCTCTTCACAAGCAGGTTACAACCACTGTTGGGGAAGACTGTTGGAAATGAGTGGTGAGGGCGCCCTCCCTGCATGCACTGTCTCACAAACTGCCATGCCCTGCCCTGACTGACACGCCATGCCCTGTTTACCCACTCTGGTTGCTCCCTAAGGACTACCTTTGTACGGCCAGGGAGGGGGTGCTGCTGGCTCTGCCCATGCCTCGTCAGCCTCCCTCGCTAGGGCTCCGGGACCTGGCGGCTCCCTCAGCTGCCTTGAGTGTCCTCTATGCTGGAAAAAAAAAGTGCTGCTCACCTCGATCCCCCGCTCTGCTGCAGAATGCATCTGCCCTGGAGTCAATCTTGGCAAGTCTGGTAGGAGAATAGCATGTGTTGCAGTAAATATTGCTGACCCATATATACCAACATTGATACTATTCTACTTAGCATCAGTGAATGACAATTTGTATAAAGCCTTTGGCAATAACACTAGTTGCACTCAAATCTTATTTGTGTATAGACAATCTCTCCATGTCCGTGATTACCAACCACTTGCAGAGAAAATAATTCCTTGAATGACTTTTTAAGGCCTAAGAAGGAACAAAGAGGTGAGAATAAAAAAAAATCTTATGAGATAAGCAGAAAAGAGAAATGGGAGTAGTTCCTAAGTAAATGCAGACAGTTACCCTTCAGATCCTGTTGTTTGGTATTCCAATGAATGAAAAAGCAAGAAATTATAATTTATCAGAACATGAGACTAAATGTAGGATCAACACCTGAGTTCAGTAAACAACCCTGGAAGAAAATAGCCCAAAAGACAAAAAAGAAATAAAACAATACTTCTGTATATAAACACTATTGGAAAATATGCATCAGAAAACAATAACATAGTTGAAAGGTTGGTTTTATATGTTACTATTAGCAATGCTTAACAGATAATGAGTGTTTCAACACATGACAAAGAGACAGATTATTCTGTAACAGCAGGATGATTCTTTGAGTTGCATGTATACTTTTGGAAAACAGCCAGAAAAGACATTAACAAATTCTAGAGTTTTACACAGAAATGTTCAAGGCCGTAGATGTTTAGTTCTTCTTCTGTATGCCAGTAATAGCAAATGAGGGCCAAGCCAAAAGATAGGAATGGAATCAAGAAATAATGTGATATAGATACTAGCCCTGAAGACATCGGGAAAAATAGTTCCCGGGGTGGTGACTTCCCTGGTAGCAGTAGAATTGTAGTCAATGTACAGAGGGGATTTTCTGGATATATTTTCTTCTATTCTCACACCAAGAGAAGGCAGGTAGACAATTAACAACTATATTTCATGTGGCCTTAGGTGAATAAGAGAGAGTAATAAAGGAATTAGAGTTAAAAAGCAGATATGATTCCCTTGTTCAGTGCTATCCAAAGATAGCACTTGGCGAAATTAATCTGATCCATCATTGACCATATCTGAAGGGCAAGTCAGTAAATGATTAAAGTGATCTGATGCTATGCTCAATTTTCTATGAGTTATTGGATCAAAGAGTCAGGATTGCTGCACTCTGTGGCAAGGGATGCCAGTGGTATGAAGAGAAACCTAGGAGTTATTTTTCATCTGTTACTTGTTACAGATATACAGATTACTTTCTTTTTGTTAGGGTTTCAGTTCAAGACAACAGACTCTGATCCCCTCCCTGATTTAAATCCTGTTATTGCACTGGCTGAGTCCATGACGTAAGCCATTCTAAACATACTGATACCATGAACCTCAGTTCCATTCATTGCCCTTGCTTATTGCTGAACATACATATGATTGATTACCACCTCTTGAGCTAAACCTAGAGTGGATGGAAATAGAAAGGGCCTTGTTTGCTTGTGTGACCGAAAACCTAAGGAAAGGAACAAAAAATATATGGAAACTCAATTAAGGGTCTCATTATGTTGAGGAGTCACAGAAAAGGCAAGAACTGGTGACTCTATACAGAGGACTAAAATAATGTATTATACATATTTAGGAAATAAAAGTGGATAAAGGCATAGGTTAGAGTTACCAGACAAGATAGAAGAAAGTCATGTATGTTACAGTGGATGTTTGCATTTGCCATTACTTTTAAGCAGAGGTAGTGTGGCATCAGTAGTGTTCTTTGTGTTTAACTGACAAAGATGTTGTCAAAGAAACATAACTTTAAAATACAAAATTGTGGTGTTTAAGTTTGTCTTACCTTCTGTACCTCTTTCTGGCATGCATTTGATATAGATAGAAATACCCCTTAAATGAATTAGCTTCTGTTTTTCATAAGCAGTTCCTTTGCGGCAGGGAATTGGAATTACTGTTGCTTTTGACTGTCTTTTGGATTTCTGGAGTCTGAACTCAGATAGACTACGGATTTATAAGGTTCAGCTTCAGAGACGTTTAAATCTGGGTTCAAACTTCAGAGGAGCTGAAGAGGGCAAGCTATCACTTTATTTCAGAAACATCTGTATTTTTAATCTAGCTGCATTTTAGTTCATATACACTAGTGTAGCTCACTCAACTACTATGTCTCTTGCTATAGTAGTAGCAAGCAATAAAATAATTCATATTATTATTATTTCATGCATATAGTTTCCCATTCTGCAGCATTGTAAAAGTATTGCAAATGGATTTACTCAGCAATATTCAATAAAAATGGGGGAAAACTGTATTAAAAATATATCAATACTATCAATACTGTTGCACACCAGTGTACATAAAATATTTCTTTCTTCAACTGTCTATTAAACATTGCAAAATGCATCTAAAAACTTCTACATTCAGTTCTATGCTTGTAAATTTGTTTGTAAGGAGTTGGATAACTGACTGAAGTTAATATTATTTGCTGTAAGAATGCTGTGTCAGATAGACAGAAATATTTAACAAAAGCTTACATTGTTTCACCAAAAGAAGCAACATTTTGTATTGAGCTAGATTTTGTAGTGATATATATGACTCAGATAAACGGCTGCTCTTTTTAGACTCAAATGAATGGAGGATTGTGTTATTTTCAGCACAAATTGTTCTCCCATTCCATCGTGTAGCTGTATGGCCTAATTGACATCAAATCCAGCTAATCCACAACGGAATTTACAGCGAAGAAATCTTAAAGTGTAGACGTTCTTAGGCTAAAGTTACTGATACTGATTCAGAGAGACTTTATTTCCTGTATAAATATAGTGTTATTGATTTTGCAGGATTGCAGATTCTGGTATCAGGTTCTTCTGGCAACATAAAATATATGCTGTGGAGATGAAATCATATCATTCTTTGTTAAAGATGAGCTATTATAAAAAGGCAGTGTACAAAAGAGGACTTGGTAGGAAACAGGAAATAAAAGAAAACAGACTAATTTCCTAACTATACTCATGCAAACATAGAATAGCTGAATCTGGAATGCAGCCTTTCGGGATTATCTAGTCAAATCCCTCTGCTCAAAACAGGATCAACAGAAGTACGTTTCCTAGGACTGTGTCCAGCTGAGTTCTGAATAGCTCCAAGGATGACAATGCTACAACATATCTGGGCAACCCATTCTAGTGTTTGATCAACCTTTAGGGAAAAAGTTGTTTAAATGGAATTCTTGTATTTCAATTTCTGCCTACTGCCTCTTAACCTTGCAATGGATACCACTGAGAAGTCTGGCTTTGTCTTCCTCAGTCTCTCCATCAAGTATTTATACACACTGTTTATATTCTCTTGAACCTTCCCTTCTCCAGGCTGAGCAGTCCCAGTTCTCTCAGCTTCTCCTTATACGTCAGATTCTTCGTCTTCATGAACCTCTGCAGGACTCTCTTCAGTATATGCAAGTCTTTCTTGTACTGGGGAGCCCAGACCTGGACACAGCGCTGCAGATATGTCCTCATCTGGATTGACTAATGTCCAGCATACAACCAAACAAAAACATCATACGATGGGTGAGCAGTTGGCTGACGGGCAGGGCTCAAAGGGTTGTGGTAAATAGGGCCACATCTGGCTGGCGGATGGTCACTGGTGGGGTCCCTCATGGCTCCATTTTAGGGCCAGTCCTCTTCAATGTTTTTATAAATGATTTGGATGTAGGACTAGAAGGTGTTTTGAGCAAATTTGCCGACGACACCAAACTTGGAGGAGTTGTAGACTCTGTTGAGGGTGGAAAGGCCTTGCAGAGAGATCTGGACAGATTGGAGAGCTGGGCAATCACCAACCACATGAAGTTTAACAAGAGCAAGTGCCAGGTCCTGCACCTGGGACGGGGCAGCCCTGGCTATACGTACAGACTGGGCAACGAGACGCTGGAGAGCAGCACCACAGAGAGGGATCTGGGAGTTGTGGTTGACAGCAAGCTGAATATGAGCCAGCAGTGTGCCCTGGCAGCCAGGAGGGCCAACCGTATCCTGGGGTGCATCAAGCACGGCATTGCTAGTCGGTCGAGGGAAGTGATTGTCCCGCTCTACTCTGCACTGGTGCGGCCTCACCTCGAGTACTGTGTGCAGTTCTGGGCACCACAGTACAAAAAGGACGTAAAACTGTTGGAGAGTGTCCAGAGGAGGGCGATGAAGATGGTGAAGGGCCTAGAGGGGAAGACATATGAGGAGCGGCTGAGGTCACTGGGCCTGTTCAGCCTGGAGAAGAGGAGGCTGAGGGGGGACCTCATCGCTGTCTACAACTTCTTCACGAGGGGGAGTGGAGGGGCAGGCGCCAATCTATTCTTCTTAATCACCAGTGATAGGACCCGTGGGAATGGTGTTAAGCTGAGGCAGGGGAAGTTTAGGCTGGACATCAGGAAGAGGTTCTTCACCGAGAGGGTTGTCGCACACTGGAACAGGCTCCCCAGCGAAGTAGTCACTGCACCAAGCCTGTTGGAGTTTAAAACGTGTTTGGACTGTGCATTTAGTCACATGATCTGAATTTTGGGTAGACCTGTGTGGTGCCGGGAGTTGGACTCGATGATCCTTATGGGTCCCTTCCAACTCGGGATGTTCTATGATTCTATGATCCCTTCACCAGATGGCAATGATATTCCTAATGCAGTGCAGGATGTTGTTGATGTTGACCTTTACCACAAAGGTCAAATGCTTTCTTTTCCAGAAAACAAAAAACTAAGAAACAACAACAACAACAACAGCAACAAAAGACACAATAAGAATAATATTGACTATGATCAGTTTGTTGTTCACTAGGACTCCCAGGTCCTTTTCTGAAAAGCTGTTTTACAATGGATTTGCCCTTAATATGTACATGGGGTTGGTTACTTCTCCTCTAGTGCAGGTGTTGGCAAGTTGCCTGCCAAACTTTGTGAGGTTCTTGTTAGCCCATTATTCCAGTCTGATGAGGTTGAGAAGAATGGTATTAACCACAGTCCTGATGAGAACATCTCATCATATAGGCCATTACTTAAGATGAAAAGCAATTTTGGACTCAGTATCAATCCCTGGGGTACTACACTAGTGACTGACATCCGGTTGGACTTAGTGCCACTGATCATAAACTTCTGAGCCCCACAGTTCATTCAGTTCTCAGTCCGTCTAACAGTTCACTTATCTAGTTCATACTCGAGTGATCCAGCAGTTTGTCAATGAGGATGTTATGGGAAACTGTGTCATGCCTGCAGGGCTATGACATTGTCATAACAGAGATGTGGTGCGATGACTTCTGTGACTGAGTGTTGGAATGGAAGGAAACAGGCTATTTAGGGAAGACAGGCAGGGGAGAAGAGGAAGGGTTGTTGCCCTCTATGACAGTGACCAGCTGGAATTCATAGATCTCCACCTGGAGATGAATGAGGAACCAACTGAGAGCTGAGGATTAAAGTGAGGGCAGGGATGGAAGATGTCAGGCAAAAACACCAGGAGGCCTGCATGGATGAACAAGTAGCTCCTGAACAGACTCAAATGCACAAAAAAAGTAAGCCTATAAAGGGTAGAACCAAGGACAGAGAGCCTGGGAAGAATACAGAGATTAAGTTATGAAAGCTAAAGCCCTGATAGAATCATGTCTGGCCAGGGACATCAAGGGCAACAAGAAAGGCTTCTGTAAGTGTGTCAGTGACAAAAGGAGGACTAGGGAAAATGTGGGGCCTCTCCAGAATGAAACAGGAGACCTGTTACCTGGGATATGGAGAAGTCTGAGGTACTCAATGACTTTTTGTGTTAGTCTTCACCGTCAAGTGCTCTAACCACACAGCCCAAGTCCCAGAAGGCAAAAGCAGGGACTGAGAGAATGAAGAATCACACACTGTAGAAGAAGAGCAGGTTTGAGACCATTTAAGGAACCTGAAGGTGCATAAGTCTATCGGACCAGATGAGATGCATCTGAGCGTCCTGAGGGAACTGGTGGATGAAGTTGCTAAGCCACTATCCATCACGTTTGAGAAGTCGTGGCAGTCCAGTGAAGTTCCCACTGACTGGAAGAGAGGAAACATAGCCCCCATTTTGAAAAAAAAAAAAAAAAAAAAAGAAAGAAAAAAAGAAAAAAAAAAAGACCTGGGGAACTACAGGTCAGTCAGTCTGTGCCTGGCAAGACCATGGAGCAGATCCTCCTGGAAACTATGCTAAGGCACATGGAAAACAAAGAGCTGTTTGGTAACAGCCAACATGGCTTCACTAAGGGCAAATTGTGCCTGACAAATTTGGTGGCCTTCTGTGATGAGGTTACAGTGTTGGTGGATAAGGAAAGAGAAACTGAGATCATCTGCCCGGACTTGTGCAAAGCATTTGACAGTCCCACACAACATCTTTGTTTCTAAATTGGAGAGACATGGATTTGATGGATGGACCACTCAGTGGATAATGAATTGGCTGGATGGTCACACTCAAAGTGTTGCGGTCAATGGCTCGATGGGCTACAAAGATGATCAAAGGGCAGGAGCACCTCTCCTATGAAGACAGGCTGCAAGAGTTGGAGTTTTTCAGCATGGAGAAGAAAAGGCTCCAGGGAGACCTCATAGCAGCCCTCCAGTACTTAAAGGAGGTCTACAAGAAAGCTGGAGAGGGACCCTTTGTCAGGGAGTGTAGTTATAGGACTAGGGATAATGGCTTTCAGCTAAAAGAGGGTAAATTTAGATCAGATATTTGGAAGAAATTGTTCACTATGAGAGTGGTGAGGCACTGGAATAGGTTGCCCAGAGAAGCTGTGGATGCCCCATCCCTGCAAGTGTTCAAGGCCAGGCTGGAAGGGGCTTTAAGCAACTTGGTCTAGCAGAAGGTGTCCCTGCCCATGGCATGGGGTTGGAACTGGGTGATTTTTAAGGTCCCTTCCAACCCAAAACATTCTGTGATTCTACGATTCTGTGGTTCTATGATTCTGTGATTCTATGATTTGATGACTTGATCATTCTACAAAAGCCACACTAAAGTTGAGAAAAAAGTATCTACTTCTCTCATCTACCATGCCAGTCATATAATTGCAGAAGGCTTTCAGATAGGTCAAGCATGATTTACCAGGATGGTAACCAGGAGGATTTGCTCCATTATTTTCTCAGAAATTGAAATGAGGCTGACCTGCCTGTAGTAGCTCTTGTTTTGCCCCTTCTTGATGATAGCAATTACATTTACTTTTCATTAGTCCCCATACTTGGGCAGTGTCTCTATATTCCTCCTGGATAACCTGATCCTGCTTTCATATCTTGTATTCTTCCTTTTTGTATTTGAGTTGTTAGGAGCTTCATGTTCAGCCATGCAGACCTCCCGCTATCTTTCTCTGATTTCCTGCAAGTCAAGATGGATCATTCTTGAGCTTGGAGGAAGCAATTCTTGAAAACCAGCCAGCTCTCCTGGATTCTTTTTTCTCTAGAACCACTTCACATAGGATTAATTGAGGCAGGTCTCTGAAAAGGACCAAATCTCTTCTCCTTGTGTCCATGGTTATGATGCTGTTTTCTGCCTTGTTCTTTCCTCTCAGGACCCTGTCTCCACCACCCCGTGGTCACTGGAGTCAGCCTTCACAACCCTGATAAGTTCATTGTGAGTATCAGGTCCAGCACAGCACCTCTGCTCAGCAGTTTCTTAGTCACTTGTGTTAGGAAGTTGTCATCAAGGGACTCCAGAAACCTCCTGCATTTCTTCTGCCTTGCTGTGTTGTCCTTTCAGCATGTGCTGGGGTGCGGAAATTCTTCCATGAAGATCAAGGCCTGCAAATATGATATTTCTTCCAATTGTCTGAAGAAACTGTCATCTACTTCTTCTTCCCAATCAAGCAGTCTGTACCAGACACCCACAATAGTATTGAACATGTTCCATATTTACTTTATTGATCAAATTCTCTATGTAATCAGGTTGTTTTAATAACAAAAATTTCCAGATGGATAGTTTGTATTTGATACTACTAAAACTGGACACCATTCTTTTGCACCCTTTAATATACAAAGTTATTTTAATGCTATCAATAATGCTCTGCTATAATAGTCTAGTTGTTGATGCTTTATTTCTTCATGAGAAAATAAGAAATAAAAATCTAGAGGTAATAATTGAAGCACTCTGCTGTTGATTGTAATTGCATGTTCTGTTCAGTAAAATTTTATTTAGGCTAATTTTCCAGAGCCTTATTTTTTATAATTGACACTCCTCTCTTACAGGCAGGATCTAATTAGATTCCATGTCACTCAATAAAATTGGAAACTTCATTCAAATGTAAATCACACTAGTTTGGAAACGTACAACCTGAATAAGCAGATGTGCTGAATAGGATTTTCTTTCTTTCTCTCTCTCTCTCTCTCTCTCTCCCTCTCTCTCCCTCCCTTTCTTTTTAAAGCAAGCAAAGTATGTAATATGAAGCAAAGTTATCTCTATAATATAATTTCAATGTGTGTTATAGTTGACTTCACATAAATGAATGTGTGGCACTTTTTTTCTTCTGCATTCTTCAGAACATAACTTTTATTTCCATTCTTTTTAGCTGTTCTCCAAGGGGGGGGGGTGGGGGGGGGGAGTAAAAAAATAATAATAAAAAAAAGTATATACACTGCATTGTTTTTTGTTGCATTGCAAATTTATGACTATGACTTGTGAAATGAGTAGGAGCAAATTACTGTTTACAACCTAGAACATACATTATAATTTATACCTCGCGTCTAAATTGACTGAGGGGACTTCAGGACAGACATAGCTTCCATCTGTTACAAACACCCAAACCAGATTGCTTGCAAATAATTTAGCACCAGGTTTCCTGTGATCTTCCTGTGTAATGGATTAAGTACTATCTCCTTTACTTACTCCATTTATGACATGACTAGAACAACTTCACTGTATAGAACACAAGTGATGGGGGAAAGCATAAATCATAAATACAGACATAAAAAGGAAGATGGCAGGCAGATAACGGAGAAACACTGGTTTCACCTCACTCTCCATTTTCTTACGTAACATCATGGCTTTAAGCTGTTCTTGAGGAACTGCAACTTTTGGATTGCCCAGTTCCACATACGCACATAAAAATATGATTTCTTGTCTTTTATAACACTGTGTCACCATTTTTTATATCCGGTCTGCACTGCCTCCCACCAGGTTCCTAGATGTAATGAAGAAATAGATTGACTAAATGATCTACATAAAATTTCAGGATGTAAAATACTCAGTATTGATCCACATGAATGGCTTAAATAAAGCATAAAATCCAGATTAAAAAAAATGTTCAAATATAGTGTGCCCTGAAAAAATATATTGCATCATATCATTCCTTTCTTTTAGCTTTGTAGCATTTCACACTGTCTTAACAGTGGCCTTCCATTACCTCTGGTATCTTAATTAATTTTATTAACAATTTGTGATGAAAAAAAAAAATGACAAAAACATTAACCCAACATAATTTTCAGATGTGGAGAACATTGGTTTATTGAAACTACAAAGAAGTTCTGTTTGGTTGGTTGTTATTTTAAAATTGACTACCTTGAAACAGCTTGATTCAGCTCTGCACTTGCAGTCAGGATTGCTTTTATATCAGATAAATGAAAAATGAAAGAAAAGTAGTGAAAAACAGATATTAAGACTGAGATTCTTTTTCAAAGCTGCCTGAGGTATCTGGTCACAGTTCCTAAATTTAATCAGAGCTGGACATTCAAAACTCTTAGAACTTTCAGATATCGTAGCCAAAACTCTCAGTTGATAGTTTTGCATCTTCAGTTTCTTTACTCTCCTGTTCTTTATTTCACATAAGAAGATATACCTTAAAGTTTTTGTTTGCTTGTTGGTTTGTTTGTTTGTTTTTTATTCTGAGATGCCTGTTGCTGACAGCTTTTGGAAGCTAGTAGACCTGATATGAAGTGCTGGTTAACAGTATCGCTCATTTATAATTTTTTAATTCATTTCTTGCATGCTAGTTTATTGCCAACACAACAGTGTTCCTCCAACATTAGAGCCAGACATTGGTTTTCTAGTGTATGTGTTACTGCAGATAGCTCTTTGTCAATCATAACAGAACAAAATTAATGTTTTATAAGGTTTTAAGTGCAAATATAGATCACAAATGATGGATCCAATGTGGTACTCTTATTAATATGCTTTGTGGTCTTACCTGTATTGCTCAACTAAAGTTGATTTCATTATGGTTTCTAATACTTATTCTTCCCCCATTAAATGTCAAAATTATACCTGATCAACATTTAATGGGGATGTATCATTAATACTTAAAAATAACCATACTAGAAATTGTACTTAAAAAACCCTTGGCCTTTCCTTACAAACTCCCAAAGCAGCAATGTCCTTCATGGTTCTCTTTGGAAAGTTTAATTCTTAATGATAAAGGTAGGTCACATGGTATATGCTCAGAAAAGCCTAATAAGATATGGAACTAAATGTGAAGAACAATCTTAAGACTGATGTGCATATAATCTTTAATAACATTGCTACATTTTACTTAAATATTTTAGAAGGTGATACAAGATTGTTCATGACCTTCATTCAAATAGAAATAAAGTACTAAGTTTATATATAAACAGGCCAAATCCCTGTCTATAACACCAGCTACCCAAGCAGGTATTGAGCTGCAGGATCTGTCCAATCCTCCCCAAGCATGTTCTCTTCACTGACAGAATCAATGAAAATTTTCTTTGTCTTCTGCAATGAAAAATTCTTTAAATGTCTTTCTGAATGATAGATAACAGATTGTGTTTAATCTTCAGCCCTGTGTTCATTTTTTTTTCAGTAACTGAATTAACATAAACTGTTAAAAAACAAAACACAGATTGTGGCTAACAAGAAACAGCTGACATAGCTAGTGGATCAAGAAATGTCATGAGGTACAGCTATCTAGTGATGCAAGGAACAGTACAAAAGTGGTTATTAAAACAAGAAGCAGCTAACAGGAACCATCACACTACCACATCACTGTGATTTAAATCAGGTCTTTCTACCCAGCAAGGTTAATACTCTTAAATAGTAAATTAAAGTTGCAACCAGAAGAGCAAAGCACCCAACTGAAACAGCAGTTTACTCAATGTGGGAGAGGGAAATGTACAATGACTATAATTAAACTCTAAGAATTAGGAACTGCATTATCTACATGTCAAAGTATCTTTCCCTTGGTAAAAATACCATTTATTAAAACAACTGATTCATGTTTCTGAAGAAAGTAAGTTCACTGAGTGCTAGAATATTCTTGCTTACTTTTCCCAGGTTTCTCCATAAGCATCTAAACTTATATCTTTTTTTAGTTTCTTTGGGAAATGAAGCATTCGAGATAGTTGAAAAAAATGCAGATATGTCTATTCCATTCCAATAACTGACAAGTTCAAAAAGTTTACATCCCATCTCCTATATGCCTAAAAATCCAGCTAATCATTTATATGTACAAGACCCTAGAATATAGTTTTGAAATTAAAAAAAAAAAAAATCACAATTTTGTCAGTCGTAGAAAACCTATGAACACAAATTTTGTTCACTTGTTTGAAAATGTGAATTTTTCAAAACTAAATTCCAAAATTTTCTGTTTCAGATCTCTCAAAATCAGATTCTAGACCCAGATACTATATAAGGCACTGGTATTATTCTTTTCTGGATAAGTAACTCAGCCTTTAAAGTTTATTCTCATTTTTGGTGGGTTTTGTTTATTTGTTTGTTTGTTTTTTGTTTGCAGCTCCTATTTGTTGCAAGTGTATTGAATCTTACTATTGTTATTATAGTCAAAAAAAATAAAATAAAAGGTCTCAAACTGGATAGCTCAACTGAACTTCTGCTTTGAAGAAGATGCTACATAAATGGTTCTTCCACACCCAATGTTAATGATCTCATTCCTAAATTAAGTATGTCTGGTACAACATGCTAGTCTATGTGAGGGGGTTTGTTTTGGGGATCTTAAGTGACTGTCCTGATGTCCTAACTCCAGGGTTTCTGATTATGTTGCAACACTTTCTCTCTGCCTCTGTTTTATCCAAGACTTTCAAACGACATGTTTTCATTCAAATAGAGAACAGGATATATCTGAAATAGCAAAGTTTTTGCTCAAAGAAAATCTATTTCTTACATAATCTGTTTCCTTTTCTTTTGAAAGCTGCTCTGATGAAAGTCAGGTGGTTCTCCTGCCTTTTATAAAAAGGAGAACTCTATCTCATATAAATAAAGTTTATCAATCTTTTTCAAGGAGAGCAAAGAAAGGGGGATGGATTTCACTTCATTAACAATTACAGGAACTCTAATGCTTTGTTTCTAATTATAATTATCTAATTTGATAACCTCTTGTTGACCTTGCTGCATGAATAATTAAACTAATTGTGTATATCCTATCTGCAGGTCTATAAAGGCAGAACTGTCCTTCCTTTGACAATAACTCATACATTTAAAAATTATTTATTTATTTTTAGTATCAGTCAGGAATGCTAAAACTGAATGACATTTCTGTGCAAAGTAAAAATTCTTAGAATCTTCTAAAATAGAAAGATGATTCCTATTAAGACCTAATGTAGCTAAAGAAATATCTAAGAAGATGTTCAGTGATCACAGAATCACAGAATATTAGGGATTGGAAGGAACCTTGAAAGATCATCTAGTCCAATCCCCCTGCCGGAGGATTTGCTTTCCTCCAGTCCTCAGGCACCTCTCCGGAAGCCCATGACTTACAAAAGGTGATGGAGAGTGGCCTAGCAGTGTATATCACTTTGGCCAGTCTGGGTCACCAGTCCGGGGTCTGTCCCCTCTCAGCTCCTGCTGCACCCCCAGCCTCCTCACTGGCAGAGCAGCATGAGAAGCTGACAAGTCCTTGGCCCTGGGTATGCACTGCTCTGCCACAAGTAAACCATCGGGGTGTTATTAGCATTATTGTCCTCCAAAATCCAAAAGATAGCGCCACAGCAGCCACCATGAAGAAAATTACCAACATCCCAGACAAAACCAGGACAAAATGCCACTTCTTCAGGAGGGCTGGCGGATGGCACAGCAGGGCTCCCACAGTCAGAAGGGGAGACGAGCCCGCACGCAGTCCCCAAAGTGCCAAATAGGAGAGGAGAGCATTTTAACAGGTGGCAGCAGTGGTGGTTGTTTTCTTGCTTATTGCCCTGTCTTGGGAAGAGCTCCTCATGAAGCATCTCAAAGGGACTCCAACACTGAAGTCCAACACTCTTTCCTGGCACACCTGAAGCCTTTTCCTTCTCCAGAGGAACTACTGCCCCTCTCACTTCTTTGCTCAGTCTGCTGCTATGCTTTGGGCACTGCCACGGAGGCTCTGGCTGCATCTTCAAGCACCCTCTCTTTAGCCTTCTCGTCCCCAGACTGAGACACCTCCCAGCGTCACCCCTCCCCAGGCCCATGGTGGCCCTCTGAGGGACACCTCCTGTGGCACCAGTACAGCAGACAGACCCCCTCCTCCCCTCTCCCTTGGGGCTCCATGAAGAAGAGATGCCACTTCTTCAAGAGGGACAGGGGTTGGGAAAGAAGGGCTCACACAACCCTCAATAATCCACAAAAGAATTATTTATTTCTGCAGTGTCTTGCAGGCGAGCCCACAAGACATCCATAGTGGTGGTTCTGCCCAAGGGAATCATTGGCATGGAGGCTACACTGCACGTAGGGAGCTGGCCGGGCACTCCTGCGATGAGCTTGCCGTTCTCGCATGGTGGACATCAAAGGCACGCCAGGGTAGCTCCATGCCTGCCCTGTCAGCGGTGGATCAACCTCCATGTGTTCTTCCTCCTCTGGTGGAGGATCCACTTCCATGGGTTGTTCCTCATCTGGTGTCGGATCCACCTCCATGGGCTCCTCCCTGTTGTTTGGCAGATGGACATGCCTGCGCCCCTGGTCATCCGCAGGACGATTGCCGTGCCATGGTCCCACACCGTTCTTTGGCCAATGGACACGTCATGGCCTCGTGCTGCTTGCTGTTGTCTTTGCAGCCGTGCTCTGCGTGCCAGTGGTGACATGAAGGATGGCCATCGCTCTTGTGACAAAGCTGGTCTTCGTCCTCTCATTCTGCTTTGTCTTCACATGGCTTGGCCTCATCGTCTTCTTGGATGTTGACAACTGAGCCAGTCTCTTCATCACCTCCCTCCAAGATGGGCAGCCACCCGTCTTCCCACTCTCCTTCCTCGTGCTTCCACACATGCTTCGCGTTAGAAAGCCTAGAAGCCTGGCAAGTGGTGGGCCAGCTGCTGGGCTCCTGTTTTTATAGGGCCCAGAAGGAAAGGCGGGGTGGTGGTGGCTGCTGTAACATAAGCAGGCCCCTGTGATGGCCATTGTGACGGTGGCCCACACCTGTAGCCAAACATGGCTGTGTTGCCATGGCAAGGAGCTTCAGCCTTACGGCCTCCCCCCTCCAGGCCCCGAGGACCTCCGGGGCCCTCCAACAGACTCCCTCTGCTGCGCTGGCCCAGAGGAGGGGAAAGTTGCAAGAGAAGTTTAAAGGCAAAGAATTGTGCCCTGCTGAGAGGCACGTTGGTAGTATGCTAATCAGGAACTCCAAAAGCAGACACTGCTTCGGAAGCCGTCGTGGTGGAACCAGGCAGGCAGCTAAACCCCACAGAACTGTTCACTCACTGCACTGCCCTCCACCCCCCCACAGTGGGATAGGGGAGAGAACTGGAAAACAAGAAGGTAAAAACTCATGGGTTGAGATAAAGGCAGTTTGATGTGACAGAAGGGGAAGGGAGAAGAAGAGGAAGAACAAAAAAGTGAAAATACAAAGCAAATGAGGCCCAAGGCAGTGGTTCACCTCCTGCTGACCAATGGCCAGCCAGACCCCAAGCAGCGGCCCCACCTCCCTGGCCAACTCCCCCCATATTTATTGTTCAGCACGATGCCATATGCTCTGGAATATCACAGAATCACAGAATTACAGAATGTTAGGGATTGGGAGGGACCTTGAAAGATCCTCTAGTCCAATCCCCCTGCCGGAGCGGGATCACCTAAATCATGTCACACAGGAACGCATCTAGGCGGGTTTGGAATGTCTCCAGAGAAGGAGACTCCTCAACCCCCCTGGGCAGCCTGTTCCAGTGCTCTGTCACCCTCACCATAAGAAAGTTTTGTCTTATGTTTAAGCAGAACCTCTTATGTTCCAGCTTGCACCCATTGCCCCTTGTCCTATCATTGGATGTCACTGAGAAGAGCCTGGCTCCATCCTCCTGACACTCGCCCTTTACATATTTATAAACATTCATAAGGTCACCCCTCTGTCTCCTCTTCTCCAAGCTAAAGAGACCCAGCTCCCTCAGCCTTTCCATGTAAGGGAGATGCTCCACTCCCTTAATCATCCTCGTGGCTCTGTGCTGGACTCTCTCAAGCAGTTCCCTGTCCTTGAACTGAGGGGCCCAGAACGGGATGCAATATTCTAGATGTGGTCTCAACAGGACAGAGTAGAGGGGGAGGAGAAACCCTCTCCACCTACTAAGCACATCCCTTCTGATACACCCCAGGATGCCATTGGCCTTCTTGGCCACAAGGGCACAGTGCTGGCTCATGGTCATCCGGCTGTCCACCAGGACCCCCAGGTCCCTCTCCCCTTCACTGCACTCCAGCGGGGCAGTCCCCAGCTTATACTGATGTCTGGGGTTTTTCTTGCCCAGATACAGGACTCTACACTTGCCTTCATTATATTTCATTAAGTTTTTCCCCGCCCAATTCTCCAACCTGTCGAGGTCCCGCTTGGATGTCAGCACAGCCTTCAGGCATGTCAGCCACTCCTCCCAGTTTAGTGTCATCAGCAAACTTGCTGATGGTGCACTCCATTCCTTCTTCGAAGTCATCGATGAATATATTGAACACTGGTCCCAGTACTGACCCTTGAGGGACCCCACTAGATACAGGACTCCAGCTCAACTCCGTCCCATTAACCACAACCCTCTGGCTTCTTCCCTTCAGCCAGTTTACAGTCCATCTTACTACCCAATTGTCCAGACCATACTTTCTCAGTTTAGCTCCAAGGAGGCTGTCGGAGACGGTGTCAAAGGCTTTACGGAAATTAAGATGCACCATGCCCACTGCCTTTCCATCATCTATCTACCTGGTTATATCCTCATAAAAGGCTATCAGGTTGTTCAAGCATGACTTCCCCTTGGTGAAGCCATGTTGATTGCCCCTAATGACCCTTTTATCCTTGGTATGACTCGAGACAACGCCAAGGATAAGTTGTTTCATCACCTTACCAGGGATGGAGGTAAGGCTGACCGGACTATAGTTACCCAGGTTCTCCTTCTTGGCCTTTTTAAAGACTGGAGTAACATTTGCTTTCCTCCAGTCCTCAGGCACCTCTCACGAAGCCCATGACTTAACAAAGATGTTGGAGAGTGGTCTAGCAATGACTTCCGCCAGCTTCCTCAGCACCTGCGGATGCATCCCATCAGGACCAATGGACTTGTGTATGTCCACCTTGCTTAATCGGTCCTTAACCCAGCCCTCATCAACTAAGGCAAACACCTCCTTTTTTCTGACTTTGTCTGGGGCCCCAGGGTTATTGGGCTCCTCAGGAGAGCCTCTGGCATTATAGTCAGAGACAAAGAAGGCATTCAGTAACTCTGCCTTCTCTTTATCTTCTGTCTGCAGGGCACCCACCTCATTCATTCCTGGGCCGACATTGCTTCTAGTGTTAGTTTTATCCACAGTGTATTTGAAGAAGCCCTTTCTGTTTTCCCTGACCCCTCTTGCAAGGTTTAATTCTTGGGAGACCTTAGCTTTCCTGCTTGCCTCCCTACATCCTGTGAAAACAGCCTTATATTTTTCCCAAGTGGCCAGCCCCTCCTTCCATGATATTTCTACTACAAAGGTAAAGAATACTGTGACAAAAAGAAAAACATAGCCTACCTGCATTACCAACCTAAAAATTCATGAACTGGCAAAATTAGCAGATTGTTCAAGCCTATTAATGAACAAGAAAGCTTTTATTTTTAAATTGCCAACACTTATGGTGTCTTAATCTTAGTAAAACTATGGGATAATTAAAAGTAATCACTGTCATTTAACTGAAGGTTGTGTTGGTATATATCTTTCTCTCCTTTGATTCTAACATCCAGTAACACCCAGGAAGAACCTTGCAACTAAACTAGTCTTGCTAAACATCTAAAAAAGAAAAAGAGGGTGGGGGGAAGGAAAAAAAAAAAAAAGGAAAGAAAAAAGTCATTAAGATTTGTTGTTTCTTTAGCATACATATTTTCAATAATTTGAACAATAAAGTGCTTGTTGTTTGACATCTTTCTTCCACACATAAATATGTGCCTACAGGCTTCAAAAGTGTTTTTCTTCTGAAAGCAGTCAACAAACAAAAGCAATATTTAAAGAAAACAGAAAATGCAAAAAGGACTACCCATGTGTTATTATTTTCTGCTGGAAGCTTACATCTTGTGTAGTTTGAAAATCTCTGAATCTACATGCATAAGGGAGCCAAAATGTGCAGTTTCCTTTTGGCTTCAGTGGATACTTCTGTTGGTTAAAGAGTAGCCATATTCTTCAAGTCCATTTTTGATATGTCTATCTTTCTATCTGGATTGACAGAAAGATAAGAGTGATAGGGGGACAGGACATATCATGGAGAAAAAGAAACAGTCTGGAAACACTTTGAATATGAGAATAGTGTTGCTCCTGCTGAGCTTTACTCTCTTGAAGATTAAGCATTCTGTTCATCACTATTGCACTGAGTTTTTGTGAACAACCAAAACTCAAGTCCCATGGAGTGGAAGTCTGCGCAAACAGCTCAAAAGTTTTTATGTGTTACTCTTGTACAGCTCAGATCAGAGAATATGACATGGTACTGATTAATACTATGGAAGAGGAAATGTTTACAGGGTCACCTATACGGACAATCTAATTTGTATCTTTTCAAACCATGCAAAGTGAGACTGATTTCATTAACACATTTAATTAACGATCACATTGTAGTGAGCTATTAATAGTTTCATTTCTGGTTCTACTCTAATTAGCACAAATCTGCACATACCAGAACAGCATGAAATATAACAGATACTCATCTCTACTCTTCTACAATGGGTTGATCGTGTCTGAGAAAAAAAAAAAAAAAAAGTATCTTCTACTTTGCAGTCCCTGATTCACTGTTCCTGCTCAGTCATAAAACTCTTGCATCAAATTTAACTGTTATATATTTAACAGGAAACATACATCATCCTTTTCTCCACTGCTTTTTCAGATATGCTACTTCATTTACTTGCTAATTCAATTTGTTGACCAGTGATATCCGACCCAATTCATGCCTGGTCAGCTGGACCATGTAGAAGTCTACAGTGAGATTATCTAACGACTTCTAAAAAACATATAAATCTCTAAAAGAACAGGGAGCATTGGATATTTAAATGTTTATGTTGTTGATATATATCTACATCTCTGGCAGGACTAGCCACCTCTTACCCTCCAATAGCTATCAGTTAGTTAATTTCTTTGTTTCCCCATTAGCTATGTGAAGGTCTTTTTGTCTTAAATCAGATTTTTTTCATTTCTGGAGTTGAACCCATAAATCTCAACAATATACTAGAGCTCTATTACAGGTACCAAGTCCCATTATTTCCACGTTTTGAAGAAAATGGAAATGAACAGTATATTGTACAAATATAGCAAAGCAAAATAATGGTAAATAAAAGCTCAAAATAGCTACAAAGACATCCTTTAGGCCAGGCTTTTCAACACGAACATGCCATCTGTTAGGAAAATGTTTCTGAAGAGCATCTAACTGAGAGTATCTCCAGTATCTCATTGTCCTCTCAGCATCTAATTCTATGTGATTATCAACCATCACACTCTGTGGCTGTAGATGTTTCCCACTTGTAGCCCTGTGATTGCAGAAAAAAGTTAAGTATAGCAAAGCAATCAATGAGTGTGCACCAGAAAGATAATTAGATGTATGACTTTTGTTGTCTAATATAGACACCTAAGGTAGCATCTTCTGTAATTCTTTAGATATTCCAAATGAATGCAGCTAGCATATTCTAAAAATAAAATTGGAATGAAAAATGTAGTGCATGTAAAAATACAGTGATCAAGTCCCCAGAAAGTGAACTATCAAGTAGTTTGGTCCTCTGCTGCATACATGCTTGACTTACACAAATCTTTCTGTTTACATACCAGAATGCATTTCAGTTAGATTAAAGAAGGGAAGAAAATCATATTCAAGCATGAATCAGAAAAATAAATAAATAAATTGTAAGTTCTATTAGAAAAATCTGATTTGATATAGAAGCTTTTCAAAATTCAGTTTGTGCTTTCATGTATGCTAATGATAGAAGCAAATATGAAAAAATCACACAGTAAATGTGGCTGTATCATCAGCTTTTCTTATTGTCCTTCCTTATGCTAATTTGGACATCTCACATTATGGAAAGTTGTTCTTAAAGCATAATTATGTTAGTTTGTCATAAATTTAGATTTGTCCAACAAACAAAAACATTTGGGAAGGAAGTCATAGAAAGTAATTGCTCCTGCTCCTTTTAAAGGGTACTGGGTACAGGTGGATGCTCCTTGTCAGAAAAAGTCACATGAAAATCATAGTTATTAAACAAAGCAAAAGGAAGTATCCATAGGACAAACATAGATTGAGTGATAACAGCTTTGAGTCAATTGTTGTTCTGAATAAGAAACTACAGATTGAGACTTGTTTATCTAACACCATAACTTCAGTTCTCAAGTAAAACTGGAGAATCCAAAGTAGACACCAAATGCCATTTTTTTTAAATCTCAGTTGAGGATGCTTCTGCCTAAACACTTTTATATGTGATTCCTGGAAGAGTTAGAATTAAATGTCTTTTAGATCAAAAGGGTCACAGCTGGGATGACCTGAAATATTTTGGGATGAACAGGAGAGGGAAGATGAGAAATGGTTATTCCTACCCTCACGAATGAGACATCTTGGAAGAGCAAAAATATCACAGAAGAAAGTGACAGAAAAAATGTAGGACAGTGGTGGGAAGCCTGGTTTTCCGGATATGCAGGACAGTACTTATTTCGTCTAATGACATAGACTGAATTTATATGGGTTTATTTTATATTGGATTTATTTAAGTCTTCACAGATGTTCAGATTGATTCTCCCATAGAAATGTTAGTTGCTTCTTTTTCAATAAATGTTCTTTTATTTTTCTGATTTTAGTTTTATTTTTCATGTCAAATGATTTTGACATAGTGGTTTCTTTGCAGGGACTTTTCCAAAGGGAAAACAATTTCTAACTTATAAGAGGAGGGTAGACAAAAATAAAAAATAAAAAAGTGGTGTCTGTTCTGTAGATATAATCGAAATGAACACACTTCAGAGGAAGCTCTACAAACCCTTAGAATGTGCAGTAGATAGAGTATAAACCCTCATAATATACAAGGATAGGCAGTTGATTCTGAAGTTAACAGCATGTATTTTATTCTGTATTAATATCTATGGCAAGGTATTTTCACACTGGCAAGATTTGTAGTCTCACACATCTCCAGGACTTTTCGACTTTTTTTTTTTTTTGACTTTTTTTTTCCCTTTGAGTTGATTAACTTATCTCAGGTATTACTGGTTTTGTTGGCACTCGTAATTGTAATAGCCTTTTCTAATCACTGCCACACATAACAAGTGATGTGGACACCTTACACTCAGTGGACTGGAATGATGTAGATCACAGAGAAGGAGAGATAGGTTAAGGGGTATTTTAAAAGGTATTTTCGCTCTTCTACTAATCTCTGAATTATTATGCAAACTGAACATTTTATTGGTAATTAGAAGCAGGAAATGAAAGTTGGATTTACATTTAATCCCTACATAAAGAGGAATTAAATTAAAAAATACTATGGTCACCTTATCTGACTATTTAATATTCAAAGACCTGAGTTTTCAGGCTTTATTAAACCCAGGATGTGTTGTAAAGTTAGACCACATTAAAGACTGATAGAAGCAGCATTCCCTGAAGACATAGCCTGCTCAGACTCTTTTTCTTTGGTAATTCTTGAATGAAGAATGTAAATACTTAGCCTTGAGAAAGAGAAAAATATTACTCAGGTAAAAATTGCTATATTGTTGTTTTCATTCCATGGGACATTTCAGCATCTTATTAGTAGTGCCAGTGCTGGACAGACACAAACATCTGATGAACTGAAGGCAACCACAGGACTTGTATTTCATATAAATAGCAGGGGTGCAGTCTTGTGTAAATGTAAAGTGCTTTAAGTGTTTTGTTTTTTAACCTTTGATGTATTGATTAGCTTTCTTTAATTTGTTTAATATTAATTAATGTAGTATTTTGTAACATTAATGTATAAGCTGCGTGAATTCACAGATAAGAAAGACATAGAATAATAGAAGCCTTAGGCTTGGAAAAGGGCCAATATCATCTGGTCCAACCATCCCCCTACCACCAATGTCACCCACTAAACCATGTCCCTAAGCACCATGTCCAACCTTTCCTTGAACACCCCCAGGGACGGTGATGCCACCACCTCCCTTGGCAACCCCTTCCAATGCCTGACTACTCTTTCTGAGAAGAAATGTCTCCTCATTTCCAGCCTGAACCTCCCCCGGCACAGCTTGAGGCCATTCTCTCTAGTCCTTTCACTGGTTATCTGTGAGAAGAGGCCAACCCTCAGCTCCACACAGAACTGTTGTACTTTTGATGTGGCATTGACAGAAACAGATAGCATATAAAACTATTTACTATTTGCTTAACATGATTGCTGTTGTAACTATGTATTCTAAAATCCGGGTGGCAAAGTTTCCATGAAGTTCAGTGAAAACTGAATACTGGATGCGTTTTACTCACAATACTGTTGCCTTGTTCACACTACCATTGTTTCTGGAGTCCTCAGCTGAGGCTGGTATTCATTATATTAGGCATACAATATGTATATACAAGTTATTATCCTTTACCTGCAACATTTGCTATGTGAGAAAGATAAACTGAAAAAATAAAAAGAGTTGGTATTTTATTTCTATTACCATGGGAAAGAGAGACAGATATCCTGGTATGCTACAAGTCACATGTGAAATCTGTGAAGGAACTGTGAAATAAATCAGTTATGTCTCATTTTACTTCAGATCAAAAAATTACTGTTTTATTTATTTATTTATTTATTTTCAGTGCAATTTCTTGGGGGTGGTGGTGGGTGGTGGGGAGGAGGTATTTATTGTTTGTGGAAAATATCAGTTCATTAAAGCTGAAATCTTGCATATTTGATTGAGACGAACGATGAACTTTCAACAATAAGCAAGGATAATTCTGACAGAAGTCTGTCAGACAGAAGTCTGTCAGAAGTCTGGCTGAGGCCACGCTGGGCTCCTGTGGGAGTCTGCCTCACTTTCTGCCAGCTCACTTCATAGTTCTTAGACTAGACAACTGTCTCAAACGAAGGTCTGCTTAGCTCATTTGACCACAGAAACCGCTGCTGTACCTCAGGGTTTCCATGTTCCTTGTGGAAAGTGGGAAATGTTGCATATTTTTAAACCTACAGACATGGGCCACAAGGTCACTGTCACAGACTTGCCTAGAAACCCTATCGATCAAAACCACAGACCCAATAAGACTAGATTTCCAGACAGAATGATGTTAACTGGGTAGAGATATCCTTGTGGCCAAACTTTTGACGAAATTCATTGCTCACCTATATTACTTCTTTGCTATATTTTTCTAGGTTCTGTCTAGGCAATCCTTCAAGTGTCCTGAAGTGGAAAAATTCAACTGCAGCCTGTAATTTGTGTTATACTCAGGAGATAACTTTACTTAGGGCAAGTTAAAACACTCTGTCAGGCCACCCCAGCTTATTTGATCTGCTTTGTAAGCAAAGCCCCACAATTAAATTAAAGGTGATACAGAAACCTATGCTCTGATCTGAAAGGTTCCTGAAGAGACTGACCATAAACAAAGATCAGATCTGAAAAAAAAAGACAGAACAGAAGGGAACTTGAAAGAGAAAATGGGAATCCAGTCTTACATCTTGGCACTGTTAGAAGCATCAGAGTCCATTCAGGCTAACACATTACTATGTGATTTTATTACTAGAGATATCTGGTTTTATCTCCAGTATTTTAGCCAACTTGATAGTCATCAAAGATGCTCTTATGCTCTTAGATCTTCTCTTCTTCTTTTTCTTTTTTTCTAATCTTAAAAGTATATTTTTATATTGAAAATACAGAGTATAAGTGGTATTGTATGATTTTTGTATAGCAGGAGTTTCTTTACACTGTAGACATATTACTTATACTAGTTAGGTCAAGACCTAGAAACAGATGGCATATGAGCTAACCAGATTTTCAACACCTGAGCTTGCTTATTTAGTAATAGCTTAGACTTCTTTACATCTAAACTTTAAGTATAGATATGGATGTATTTACCAACTGTTTTCTGTTAGCAAATGTTCAAGTATTTATGTAAGCAAACAATGTAGTTTTGGGTTTATTCTTGCTGCTTTCTCTGAGCGTAGATGTATATTTAGTACATTTAACCTCAAAATACTTTTATGAGTTATGAAAATTGTTGTATCTTCTATGGTTTATTTTTTATTTTATTCAGTTGTATGTGTGAGGAATCGAAACCTTGAGTAATACAGAAGACTAGATCAATTGAAGCATGTCCTTGTCACTCACAATGGATAGGCACCCGGTCATACGTAAGTTCTACGCATAAGCATTTTATGTATTTTGAATCTATAAATACAATTTATAGCTGTGAATTAGATGCCTGCATTATCTAAACAGTTTATCAAGACAAGTTTCTCTATTGTGATGGAAATCACAAACATCTCTAGTCTGGAGATAAAGCTACCTGAAGCCTTGGGGAAGATACATGTTGTAGCTTAGCCCCCACAGGCAGCTCAGCACCACACAGCCACTTACTCTCCCAGTTGGGAAGGGGGAGAGAATCAGAAAGGTAAGTGTGAAAACTCATGGGTTGAGATAAAGACAGCTTACTAGATAAAGCAAAAGTCACATGCAAGTGAAGCTAAACAAGGGATCCATTTGCTACTTCCCACCGGCAGGCAAGTGTTCACCCACATCCATGATAGCAGGGCTCAGCACACAGTTTCTTGGGAAGACAAATGCCATCACTCCAAAGTTCCCCCCCTTCTTTACCCCAGCTGTTATTGCCAAACATGACACCTCATAGTGTGGGACATCCCTCTGGCCAGCCTGGGCCAGCTGTCCTGGCTGTGTCCCCTCTCAGCTCCTGGTGAATCCCCACCCTCCTCCTGGAAGGGCAGCACGAGGAGCTGAAAAGGCCTTGGCTCTGTGTAAGCACTGCTCTGCAACAACTACAAACATCAGTGTGCTATCACTACTGTTTTCATTAAAAAATCCAAAACACAGCATTTTGTGAGCCTCTAGGAAGAAAATTAACTCTGTCTCAGCCAAAATCATGACAATAGCCTGGAACTGTTTTCTGCAGCTAAGTATTCAAGTCCTCCCTTTTGGTAAAAACTAGATTGAAAGGAAAATAAAATTTGGAAAGATTATATTTCTGTAGCAGAGTTGTAAAGAAATTTGTGCTTCTGAGAAAGATAAGCATGTTCAGGTTACTGCAAGCCCATAACTATTTATACTTTTTAGTGAATATCTTTATAAATAATAATAATAATAAAAAAGTCTTGAGATCACAAATCAAAATTTTATTTTTATTCCTCCAAAAAAGAAGAGTTATTACTGGACAAAAAGTACTTGTTCTACATTTTTATTTTCTCTCATTGCTTCCGAGAATTTCAGTTCTTCAACGTACAATAGAATAGACAGGCAGGAGAAAGCCTCCAGTCCTTCACTAGATTTTTGCTAAGCTATTAGAGGTACCCTTAATGAAAATCAAGGAAGAAGATCAGGCTCCCCTTAGGCTGAAGTGGAGCAAAATTCTAGATGTCAGCTTCTTAAATGAGACTATTATAAGGAATCTGGAGGGTTATATTAGCATGAAAGCACCCATAGTTTCTGTTATTTGTGTGAAGAAAATTCCTGCTGCTATGAATTGCACACTCTCTTCCCTACTGCCTGATTCCAGGAAATTTTGATAAGATGCCTACTCTGAGGTATCTTGAATGTCACCACATTTTTTTCACTGGATGATGTTATCAGCCTTTTTAATTGCTCAGAGAAGCCAAGTATTGCTTAGTGAAAACAGTATATGCGCAGACTAAATGGGAATTTTAATGACCAATGGTATGTCTTAGATAAAAAGAATCACAGAGCTATTCTTCTTCTTTGGATGTATTAATTCACTCAGTATGTAAACAGTAAAGTTCTATGGTGGATTATTAATTACTATTATTATTATTATTATTATTATTATTATTATTCTATCATATATTAAAAGAGTTTTGTAAGCACTTTATTATAGATGACAATATTCAAACTATGCAGACAAGGATGAATAATAATAATAATAATAATAAAAATAATAATAATTACTATAATATAATATATATAATATATACAATATAATATAATATATATATATACATATATATATATAATATAATATATACTATACCATACTATAATATAATAAAATGCCTACAAAACTCTTTTAATATATGATAGAGAGAAGAAAGTGCTGGTAGAATAAAGATATGATGACAAAGGATAAGAAAAAAATAAAGAAACATAGAATCTTACCAATGGTAAATTTACTATGGTACTTTCTGTGTAGTAGCAAGGAAGGAAATCACTCTTTTACTGTGTCATTAAATATCTGTCTGGGATTTTATCCATGCTGTATTGAAGAAAGCTATCCTAATATAATTTCATCTTCTACAATATTTTGTCAGAAAATGAAAACTTTTTTTTTTTTTTTTTTTTTTTTCCAGAAAAGTGAAACACCTACTGGGAAAGAAAAAGATTTCTTTTGCCCTGGATGATGACTTAATAGTTACAGAAAAACAGTTAATTGATGGATGTCTTTATCTTGGAGGCTTAACAGTATTTAATTGTCAAAGGTATAAGGGGAAGTGTATCTCTCCAGAGAATTTTCAAACTATTTTCTCAGGGTTTCTAGGTTGCAAGAACAAAGGGACTTGTTCCCCTGAGAACCTCCCACACTGAACAGCATGGGAAAAAGAAGGGAAGGTCAAGAGCACCGTTTTGCGAGAGAAGCACAAAGTAGAAATCACCAGATATGTGTATCAGAAAAGAGGGGACCTTAACTGCAGTTTTTTGGAGAATGAATTCAAATTAAATCATTGGAACTTTTTTAAGCAAATACACCATAAAGTTATTATAAAATGATGTCAGATAAACAATTAGTTATCTTAGCATAGGGATAGAAATATTTTGAGTAGGAAGGGTCGTATAAATTGGGCTTGTAAGAAGTTATTGTGTTGCCTTTTTTATTGTCGTATGATTAGGAGTTGATTAAGCACACTAAACAAAAACTATTTAGAAAAGATAATAACTTTCCCTTGAAAATAGTGCTTAAACAGAACAATCCTACAAAAGAATACATGCTCTAAACCTTTAGATAAATGAGTTTACCATCTATGATAGAAAAGATGAAGTCAGCTTTTCACTTGTAGTATAAATGATGCCCACATGATCACTTTTGAATGTCTGGAAAAGCACATCCTGCCATAGCTGTCAGTTTTGCATAAATAAAATATATTTTCATCTGTATTTCATTCAGAGGCCTACCATAATAAAACACAAGGATGCTCCCATGGTGAAAGTGATTTTTTACTTTTTTTTCCTTTTCTGGATTGTTGGGTCACAAATCATGTTTTGGGCTTCTGGCTTTTCATTAGCTGCATGTTCCTGTGAATTGACTGAAGAGCTATTCAGTGTAACATCTGTAGCCAGAGTTGAATTATTTTTCTGTTACTTTAATGCTTCTCCAAAAAATACAAAAAAAAATGCCTGTAGAAGTATATGCAGCTGTAGGCAGACATGTCAGCTTGGAAATGGTTTCCAAACCTTCAGAATGGTTTGAGTCTGACAAATGTTGGAGGGTTATTTTGGTTTCATTTATTATATTTCACTTTCAACACCCCACTTCAACCTCCTGTTTGTGGCCTATCTGAAAACAGATTTTCTGAGCAGGATTGCATTAATTTCACTGAAATGGAAATTCTTCTGTCTCTTGCACTTCTTCATAACCCACGTGCTTCATTAGTTAATACCAAAGCCAGAAGCCCGACTGTATGTAGTATTTTTAAGACGTAGCCTTGCTTACTTCAGCGCAGATACTCATAGAATTTGCATATTCCTAATCTGCAGCCATTGTGCTAGCCACTCGTGTAGGCCTCCTGAAAGAAATGGGTCTGTCAGACACCTCAGAAAATAACCCTGTCCTTTACAGAAACCAGCAATGCTGCTACCATGTCAAAATCTTGTCACCTCCTCACTGAATACCACACAGTCTATGTGACCTCACTTTTCAGTCTCTGGATGAAGTCTTCTTGCTTGGCTAACTGCCCTTTGAGGTGCAGGACTTGCCCACAGAAGCTGAAGAACTGGTGGCCTTCAGGCTCGAAGTGGCCATGGTGGTTTTGAAGGGAGGGTGTTTTGTTGGCTGTGGTTGTTTGCTTTTCTGTTTTTAATGAGATTTGTATCCATTGTATGCTCATTTTCTGCTTCTCAGTTTGGCCTAGAAGGGTTCTTAATGTTCTTGCTTTGGATTTCAAACACTAGACTAGTCCCAAAGTATATCAATCTTACATAATTTTTACTCCTTTACATTTTCCTGTGGTTTTGTATAACAGCTTCTAAGATTTCAGTGGTTTATTTCACAATGGGAATTTTGGGGTTCAGCGAATAAATAACTGGATCCTTCAGGCTTTTTAAGTCAGCAGCTATGATTTTAATCATTTTTAGACTGAGAGAGGGATTTAAAGCTGATTGCTCTGCAAATAGTTACTGTTCTGTACTCTTCTGTGCTAGAAAGGGAAGGACTGCATGTGGTCGCTTGGATCGAAATATCAACTCTTTACAGGGCTTGCTGAAGTTGAATAAAAACATTCTATGATGACGATGGGAAAGATGGATAGGAGGTAACATCCTTCACTCTTAAAAAGGTAGAATTTTACCCAGAACACAGGCTAGTGTTTGGGGTCCTTTGACAAGCAGGTTGTTGCCAAAACACCTGACAAATTTCCATTCTGCTCTTTAGATGCACTTCCCAGGAGCTCAGTTAGCTCTCCTGGGTGGATTAATAGCACCGTGGTGAGAATGTGTGAATTTCCATGGATTTAGGAGCTGCAGTGGCCTGCCTTTGACTGAAGATACCAACAACACTCATCCAGCTTACTGGAAGAATCCAGGCTTGTGTCTGTATCAGTAATGCCATTGTGTCTGTGTCAGTAATGCCACTTCAGAGCAGCCAACGCTGCTCATGTAAATACACTTTTTACAATGTTGGTGTGAAACTAATAGGTCTCTAACAGCAAAACACTGGATTCAGATTCAAGTAACAGCAGGATCTATGTTAAATATGTATAAAGCAAAAAGAAGAATCATTATTTAGTCTAAAAAAATAAAAGTGGGCTATCTAAATTTTCTGTCAGTGGAACGGGAATTTATAATTTACTGCTCACGGCTGGTTTAATTAATTATTATTTTTAAACTTTTTCCTTTTATTGATTAGGAACATTTTCAAATGCGATCATAAAGACTTTGTCTCTTCATTAGAAGGTGTCTCTTAATGATTTTCTCTCTTTATCAAAGTATAGAAATTTATCTAATTATGCTCAGATTTCCTCTCATTTGACTAAAAGTTGTGGGAGAAGAATTCACCAATTTTATTTCTGATCTTAAATGTTGAAAAAAATGGTAGTTAAGATTTCAACAGTGGTCATGGCAAAGAAGGTGGAGGCAAAAGAGTAGGTATTTTTACTGAAATTCACTTTAATATTTCAAACTGAAATCATAATCAGAAAAAAGGACATTAGGTATGCTCCACCTGCATATAAGTAAACTTACAGAATGAGCACATTAAACTTACAGAATGAGCACATTACTTCCAATATGCAAGTCCAAAGTACTTCTGTTTTATTCTCTTTTCTCTGTGTACAGGTCTGTATTTTCTCTTTATTTTGCAAAATACTCAAAGCAATCACTGTCTTCTGTGTTTGTGCAGAGATCATTGTAATGGGGCCCTGTTTTCAATTGATCCAAAGAGTACACTGTAACAAACAGGTGGCTTGTTTTCTTCTAGACAGTAGTTTGAAAGGCTCCATCACCTCTAACAGATTTAATCCTGTATTGAGATAGTTGCATTGCCACGATAGGGTAAAAATATGATGATCAGACATATGATTAAAAGATGCCAACTGGCACATACAAAATGGCGGAGGTTTTCCCACATCATTTAAATTTTACTGTGTCAACAATTAACCCATATAAGTTCAGCTCAGCTGTAACTGACAATTTTAATTGTTTTATCTTTGAAAGTTCTGATGGCTACTTGGAAAAATACTGGCACAACCTCATCTTTTTGGTACTGACTTCATTAGGGCCACAATTATATTTTTTCTGTGTATCTCTATGCATGTGTAAATATTAGACCTCATTCTTGAAACTCATTGCTCTCTGGATGTTAAATTTTCAACACTGGCAAATAATCAAGTATTTTAGCAAATGCAAGAATAAAAATTTATTTTAAATAACAAAATAATTAATCTGAAATTTGTAAATTGGAGTATTGTTACAATTTTGTTGAAAGTATAAATAATTTCAGATTCTGTTGTACTAAAAAGCTTGGTGTGGTCTTACACACTCAACTGCTATGAACTATATAATGGAAGTAAAAAGGTTCAGTCAAACCTAATGGAATAAGAAAAATTGTGAAAGAGAAAATTGGTCCCACAGGTTCTCATGGTTCATCAAGCAAAATGGAATTAGAGAGGAGTGCTAGTACTACTGGTACATTTACCCATGTTGCAGGAAGCCCCATCCAGGCCAGAACATTGCCTCAGGGTCATAGGGAAAAACTAGTGTAAAAATACAGTCTGGCTACTAATCTCAAAAAGGAAGTCATAACAATGAACAGTCACAGGACCAAACACAGCCAGAGGCTAAGTGCATAATTCTCTATTTTTACTGAATAGAAGGAGATGCATGAATGCTAGCTTAACATTCTTGCAAGGGTATGCTCAGTTGCGCTCATTTATTTCCAGCCCAAGTTATCTTCCACCCTGCAGTAGAGACAGATAATTTGATAGTTATTCTAACCTGAGGCAAGGGTCTTGTAGGCGAGTCGTGGCTGACTTATTCTCTAGCAATGTGTTGGCAATGATATTAGTGACAGTAAAAGCGGAAATATTTCTTAGCTGAAATAACTTGGAGTGACTCCTGTTCTTCTTCAGTGTATTAAGGGAAGTTACTTGAAGCACACACTTAGGAGAGCACACAGCTTAGCCTATTTCACTGCTGCTCCGTTGTCAGAACATATCATATTCTTACTTACATTCCTTTTCTTTAATGTGTACATTTTCATAGTCATCCTATACAATTTCACTCACTTTTCTTTTTGGTAGAAAACACCTTTGTTTACTTCATACACATATGAAAAGTATTTTGTGCTACGCAGGGTGTTGTTGGTGGTTGTTTTTGTTGTTGTTTATTTGTTTGGTTTTATAATGTGAAGCATTTGCAGAGGCATTCTTGCTACCCAGGTCTAGATTAACTTTCATTTTTCAGTGTGGTAGTCTGTAATTCTAACATGAAGAAGTCAGTAGCACAACTAAGAGGGGCTCTATTTGATTTTGCTCATGCATTTGGGGATTTTGTTAGGTTTTGATTTGTTTGCTGCTTTGATTGTAGAGCTGATTCTTGCTTATTAAAAAGGGAAAAGAAAGGCAAAAAACATTCAGTGCCAATGGTACATTAGTTGATCCAAGTAAAACTGTACACATGCCAAGGCTTCAACTGTCACTGAGTTACTAAGAAATTTAATTTCCTTTCTATCTTCAGACAGGATTTTTTTTTTTCTAAAAAAAAAGAAAAGTGCAGCTAATAGCAATTTTCAGCTAAAGTATAGTAATGGGGTTCTGTTGATCCTCCTTGCATATAGAAAAGGCAATTTAGTATATTTTCTACCTCAGTTTTTGTTGTTTTACAGCCATATTAAAAAAGCTACACTTGCTCATTGCTCATCAACATAATCATTTATGTGCCTGTTATTTCCACATAGGTGACTGCAATATACTTTCTTCAGGGTTAATTGTAAGACGACATTCCCCTTGACCTGCTACCTTTCTTGTCATATACCAGTGACAGGGCTGCAGCATTAGTCCACAGTCTGGGAGGATATAACCAGCAGGGCACTTCTGAGCTTTGACAGGGGTGGCTCTTACACTGGGGTTTGTTGAGTCCACCCTCACCAGCATTTTAAAAATCTTGCAAAAGATTCCTTCGTTGTTCTCTCTTAAAAGTGATACACAGTGATAGTAAAAGAGGTTTAAGATTACAATACCATGACACAGTTTCCATTATTTGTCTGTTTGTTTACCATTAACAGTTAAAGATATTACAGACGCCTATATGCATTCATACACCTGTATCATGGCCCTTCATGGGGACTTTGTCTACATACAAGCTTACAGAAATGTCCATATGAGCATACACTCAGTGGAGCATTCAAAGGCACATGGAGGAGGATGTTAGAAGGGAACAGTTAGAAGATAAGGGATATTTTTTTCAGTTTTCAAACACACAGCAAATAAATATTGTCTTGTAAGTACTATCTTAATGATGAATAACCCATACTATTCTTTTTTTTTTTTTTTTTTGTAGAATGTTGTTCTCTTCTCTTCATCTGCTTTTGATTACATGTGCATGGGTGTGTACACATACACAAAGACATTAGTCAGCTGTAAAATTTTCTATTGAAATCTGTCAGTTAAAATGTATTAAAGCTACTTACTACTGGTACAGGTTCTTACTGGGGCAATGTATTTCCAAGATGCCATCTTTTTGACTCCGTACAACATCTGCTTCCTGTCAATAGCTGGCTGGCTAACTGAACAGACATGTTTTGTCAAGCGGAGTCATGGAGTGGGAGAGAAACTGTGGCATAAAACTGTAAATGGGTTATATTTCAGTTTAGATATGGAGTGGAAGAGGGAAAGAGGAAGAGGCAGGGAGATGAGAGCATGTAGTAAATCGTGTGAAATTACATAGCTCTGAGATTTGACAGGTCTCCAAGGTGCTTGGTAGACAGCCACAAGGCAGAAAATCTTCGGGAGCCTGAGCCTAGCTATAAATGTAATCTAGATCAACAAGGGGAACAGAGAAACTGAATTTCTCTATTAAATCAACCAACGGGAGCCAACTGTTTATTTGGACTCTTAATTAAAAGTATCTTTAAATGTTCCAAATATTCATGGAGTGCAGTATTTTATTTTAAAGTTACCTAACTTTTTTTTTACTGACATGTTTGTTGACTTGCTCACAGTTACAGTGATCATCCTCAATGAATATTCCAATAATTTGTCTAATCAACAACATTTCTCCCTGGCCAGCCAAAATGGCATGGAATCATTCTACCATAAGCAGAGCTCAGTAATCACTCTTATTTATTTTGGGTTGTGATCAAAATATAAGAGGATACTAATTTACTTAATTCCTGTCCTTTTGGCTGCTGAATGGTGAGATGCAGCCTTTCTTAATTAGATCACAGAATTTGCACTAGCTTGTTCCAAAAATTGGATTAACTTTGTTCAAGGCAAAATCATCCTTTTCTTTTACATCTGTGTTCTTTATATCAGTCTGTATATGTAATTAGAAAAACAAAACAAAACAAAACAACATCACACTAATGGAAAGCTTGAAAAAGACAGTTTTGCTCATTCTGGAATTCTTTTAATTCCTAAACAAACTGTTTACAGAAATCCTCTTAAAGAACCTGTTTCAGTACGTTTGTTTATTGAAAATAAATAAAATAAAATAAAATAAAATAAAATAAAATAAAATAAAATAAATAAAATAAAATATCATTACATTCAGCTGTTCATGCCTGAAATGTAACACATCAGCTGGCATTAGATGTGACAAGTAATGTAGCATTACATCTGGTACATAACACAGCATGACTGGCAGTGCTTGGCTTAAGAGGTCAGAATTGTTAAATCAAGCCCAGCTTTCATTAAAGAGCCTATTTCAGCAGTACTAGGGGGAGAGTTTGTTTTGGCTTTCTTTTCTGAAGGTTCTGCTATCCACAGGAATATAAGAATTAAACAGCAGTGACATGAGTTTCTTTGAGTAACCAGAAAATATTTTAGAATTACCTGTGAGGAACAAGCATTTTTTGACACCTTTGGGCATATGAGAAACAGCCAGCATTGCAATACAGGGCAGTCAAAACTCTTAGATTATGTGCTCTCCATTTAAAATAATTTCTTGGAGTAAACTTGCTGTATTCTACAATCTACCATTAAATGCAAGCTTTCACTCATAGGGGACATATATTCATTCTTTCTTTAGCATAGGTAATGCAGTCAGGTTTCTTTTCTTTTAGTTAAAGCTAACAGAAAACTGCTTCTTGTAAGAATATTACTCACATTGGTAAAGATGCTTCATCCATTCACTTATAGACTTCACTTTACTTAATAGTGGATTTTAAAACTTGGATGGTCTTTTTGAACTAATGCCAGCACATGGGGTGATTGCTGCTATGTATTGTTTGTATCATATTCATTTTAGGAGGAGTGAAGGGGCAGTGGAAGCTTCTGTGGAGCGCTTCTTCCATGAACAGCCACCAAGTCTTCCTTGGAGAGAGCACTGTTCAGAAATTTCAGGCAGAAAAGTGAGAAAGAGCAAGAGCAAGAGACAGCAAGAGAGATCAAGTGGCTTGAAGTCTGCAGATGAGCAAGGAGGGGCTGCATAGAGGAACAGAGAGCAGACAACCAGGCTCCGCTGATGGGAGAAAAAGAAACTTGGCTGGGGTCTATGCAAACTTTTCTCAGCTTTAGGAAGCTTCTTTCTGTCTAGACTAGTAAATTTGTCTTCTCCCTATGGAAACAAAGAAACAAACAAAGAAACAAACAAAAATGTTAAGATTCTAGTTCATATTCTAATTAAACATTTAAAATTATTATTTTTTTTTTGAAAGTCTTTTTATCTTCCTTGAGGAACTGCCTTTAAGGAACAGATGAAGGCATATTTACCTCAAAGTTCTGGCTGACTCAGAGACCTGTCTCAACAAACAGATATCACTTTCACATTCTTACAAAGTAGCAGCTTTCCTATTCTTGTAATAGTGAAAAGAAAAATATAGATGAATGCAAGAGTAAGATTACAAAGTTAAATTCAGAAAGACAAGCTTCAGTTCCTGTGACTCCTTTGACAATCCTAAAATGCACAGACTAAAATGCAAGTTAGCCTTATGATGTCTAGATTATTTATATAGGTATTTCTGTGACTCCTCTTGAAATTTCACCATGAAAGACTTGGGTTAAAACCACAGACATTTGATTAAATGAATCTTTTGGGTGTAGCCTGTTTGATGGCAGTATTTTATTATAGTATTTTATTATAGATGGCAGTATTTTATTATATAGCTGTTTGATGGGAGTATTTTAATCTTTAAAGTGGTATGAAAAAAGTTGAAAATTTGGAAAAGGTGTAAAAAGTTTGATTTTTTTTATAAACTATAAAGATTTGAAGGTCTAAATTTTTCAGTTTCTGAATGTCCAAAATTTTCAGAATTGCTGTTATGTTGCATGTTGGAATTTTTTGTTGGTACTATGAAACTTTAGGTTTCTGTGTTAAGCAGGCTTTTTGTTTCTAACATTTCCAGACTGTTATGGGTAAAGAAGAGGTATGTAGGAAAGGGTAGAAAAAATGTTTATTTTCAAAGGGAGTATTGGAGAAAGAATGACCCTTCGGATTGATTAGTATATAAAAATCACTATGCTTCTAAACAGTACGCTGTTTCTTTTTGCCACTTCTTGAAGCCAGAATCAATAGTTATTATAATTTCATAAGTGGAACAAAAATAAAAGGTTTAGGTTTCCAGAGGTACATAGAAATGTGAATATGTTTTGAAAGGAAGGGATGATTTCTATTTTATTTCTTTTGAGGAAAAAAAAAAAAAAAAAAAAACAACTATTTTTGTCAGGTTTCGCACTACTGAAAACTGTCTTAAAAGGTAAAGTTTTTCCCTGTACCACAGAAAGATGACTAAACCTCTGAGATAAGTACAATTTAGGACACTATATTTCATATCAACTACAACTTACACAGTTTTACTTTCAGCACTGTGACATTATGAGGAACCTCACTCTCCTGTTGGCTTGTACAGAGGTTTTGGCACCTAACTCCATTTGGCTATGCTACAAAGGAGAACAGGGAAATGGACCTTGCAGAGAAACACACTACTGAAAGTTAGGTGTTTGGCACTGTTTTAATACCCTGTTTGTTTCACACAAGTCACAAGAACATGGGGAAGAAGTGGAAGTGCAATCCTTAACATAGTTAAGGATAAGTTAAGTTAAACCCAAAGTTTAGAAGAGTTTCTTGTCAGTATAATTTACTAGATTTGTAATAATGGTCCTATTTTCCTGAACTCTTCTCCAGTGCCCTTGCTGAGCTACTGTATCTTGCTGCCGTCGCAAGTCCTTGCTTGTCAGTCAAATTGCCTACCATAGTCTGGCATCACTATTTATAGTTGGAGGAGTATCTGGTGCTTTGCATGAGGCATTACATTAGCACAAATTACTGCTATCTAGTGGTGACATTCACCTTGGATATGCCATATCATGATGTCATTTGCTATCCAAGGTACGTGCAGTCTGTCAGATGAAGTCAGTTAGCACTTGGTGATCCCAGCAAGATGGAAATTGCCAAACCCTAATAAGAAGCCAAACTAATCTCCAATCAAAAATTAAACTAAAGCAAATTCAGTTTGTTTCCTGACATTCTGAAAAGCTTGATTAATTCTTCATCTTTTGCATATTTTAAATTGCATACAGAAACACTAAAATCCATTTTTAGCAAGAAGTAAATACACATTTAAAAAGCTTATGAGTGTATAAGAAAATTAATGAAAGCTGTATCTGACTATGAACATCAAATACAACACTGATTCTGCAGGAACTGCCACTGTGAATGTTTTTATTCCCAAGGACATGGCATGCTGCTTGGTCCATCTTTCACTAACTAGTGAACTATCCCACTACATTTCTGATTGCTAGTAGTACTTTTTTAACATGTTTTCATTCACAATGTAGTTTCTCAAAGTACACGTAATCATTTCCCAAAGTAATCTGAAGTAGTTTTTGATTTTTCTTAGAGACCAGATATATACAAAATGCCAGTTCAGCACTGTCAGTCATCATTATATGTATAAACTTTCTTTTAATCACGAGTTTAACTAGTGAAACTTATGTTCACGTTAACAAATGCCTAAGACCTCAGCAACATGGACCACTTTACCTTTAACTTGAAGTCTTGAGTGGTGGCCAGCTTTGGGCTGTGTTACGTAAACTGGTGAAGCTGATGGTGTTGGGCTGGTTTGTAACAGAAGACTGCAGGATGACACAAAGTTCATTTTCTTTGCATTCTTTTTCAGTAGCAGTGCATTATTATTTGACAGTTTCCTTCTGAGTTTGCATGAGATACTAGGAATTTACATCTTGCTTGCCTTTCTTTGGTTTCTGCTCAGCAGACAATCACTTAATATTTTCAGATAAGACTAGTTCTATCATTCTGTAGAGTATCCTTATGACTCTTGTTTTAATTTGCTTCTTGGAATTTTTTGTTCATACATTTTTTCTATTCCTATAAGAACAACAACAAAAAAAAGTTTTTAAAAAATGAAGCTAAGTGATCAAACAGAAGAATCCTTTTCAAAATGCTGCATTTACAGTTCTGTGAGGACTGGTAAGATGAGTGTCTACAGCACTTATTGGTTGGCTGAACATAAGGCAATCAGTACTTGTATTTTGTATTTCTAGTTTTTTTTCTTTTTTCTTTTTTGTGTCTGTTTTACTGCTAATTTTATCTGCAATGTGCTTGCATTTATTTTGCCTGATATTTTTGTGGATACAGCTCCGAAATTTTTTTCTCTCTTAATGAAGAATGAATTAATTCATTAGGATTGAAATGGACAATCCCTCCTTCTAACAAGATCTGTTTTTTTTTTTTTTTTTTTTTTTTTTTTTCACAAACCGAAATGCCATCACATTATTGAATTATTGATAAGGAAATGTTTACCTTTTAACAAAATATTAATTCTCAAATACAAATTACCCTTCAGCATCCCCCCAGCCAGTATCAGGTATTGGTCAATCTTTGAGCTCTGAAAAAAATTAGATAACCTTTTATTTCCCATTATATTTTATTTTACTGCCACTGTACTTTTAAGTTGCTGGCACAGTCAAAGGAAATATCTTAAAGTCGTGCAAAAAAGGATAATTCATGCTTTATGTGACACAAGAATAAATGCTATCTCTGTACCAGTTGCTAGCACTAATTGGCCTCCTTTCTCAAGAGCATTAACAGAAAGACTGAGAGGAATGGACTTGGAGACTAAATTGCCCTCTTGTGACTTGAGGTGATTCTTCCAACTAAGAGCTGAGATACAGTCCATGACTGCAAGGAATCTTATGATGTGGATTGCACCTATTAAATGAAATGCATTTCCTACTATAGCTCTTAATTTGGTATATTTTTTGAACTATTACATAATTATTCTAATTGATTCTACATAGATTGATTCTGATTTCCCGGACTGCACATTTCCTACTGAATCTGAAATTCTTCCACCATGATTTGTTGTTTTTTTTGTGCATTTTTTTCCTCCCCTAAGCAACACTATACATTTCTGAATTGTTAGAGTATAATGCTTATCTTTTTACACTTTCTAAGGAGACCCAAACATGTGCACCCTTCTCACAACGAAAAGCTTCAAGGCGTTTGTTTCTCTTTTCAATTTTCTCCTATTTTGTTTTACTATGGTAACTTTTTTTCCAGTTACATATAACGAAGTAATTCTCCATTAGTATACTCAGCACTAAACTATTAATGCAACTTAATACTGACACAACACTCCAAGCAACAGATGAATCAACAATTGACAACTGGGATTTTCAGAAGGGATGAAAGCCTAATATCTCATTTTTCCAGAAGTGTTGAGTTAGAGAAACACTTGTTGAGCTACAGTAATATCTGAGGCACAATACACTAATGAAACTGGATCCAAATTTGTCAGCCAATATTTAGAAGATAAAACCAGTGTGCAAAAACTTTTAAAGAGAAAGTATAAGAGGAAACCGACGGAGAACCAGCAAGGTCTATGGTATTGCACTTGCATGGGAAATGTGAAGCCATCCTCTGGAAAATTTTGACAGAGGTCTGAGGTGCTTACGTATGGATTCATACCACCAGGCATTACCGTTAAATTTCTATAACTTCTAAAACATGTCAGTTTTTACTGTACAGGTAACAAGAATTTATAGACAGTGCCTTAGAAAGCATTTTGAGATCTTAGAGAGCACTTTAGCTCTGATGCTATTATGATATGTTTCCAGATGCTATTATGATATGTTTCCACTTGCCGAGGCGACCGGCTCCGGGGCAGACGCGTGCTGCAGCGGAGCGCGGGATCGGGACAGGCAGGGCTATTTTTCGGGCATCGAGCCTACGTGAGGGAGCCGCCAGGCACCGGCAGCCCTCGTGAGGGAGGCTGACGAGGCGTAGGCGGAGCCAGCAGCGTCAGCGACAGCTCCTCCCCCCGGCCGTTCAAAGGCAGCCCTTAGGGAGCGCGAGCGACCAGGAGCGCGGCGACCAGGGCCGGCAAACAGGGAGTGACGCGGCAGTTAGCGAGGCAGTTAGGGCGGGCAGGAAGGGCGGTGCGCTCACACCCGCCCATAGGGACACCTCATCTAACGGCACTCTCCCGTCAGCTGGGCTGCAATGGTCTCCACCAGGCACGGTGCTTTCTCTAGGAAGTCAGTACACACCCAGACCGACTGCCCGTCCAAACATGCGGCAGTTCAGGTCTCCGGATGCGGGGAGTGTCTGAGCCTCTTGCTGCCATCGGCGGGAGGCAGAGGGACTGCTTGCGTGAGGTGCGAGCAGGTGGACGACCTGGTCCGCATGGTGGCGGAACTCAAGGAGGAGGTGCAGAGGTTGAGGGATATCAGGGAGTGCGAGCGGGAGATAGACTGGTGGAGCAACTCCCTGCAGGACCGGAGGGAGAGGGACCAGGGTGAGACACCCCAAAGGGGGGTGGACCCCCTGCCCTGTCGCCATTGGGCAGAGGGAGGGGACCTGCGAGTTGAGGAGGAATGGAGACAGGTCCCTTCTCGACCTCGCAGGAGATGCCCTCCCCTTCCGGCGCTGCCTTCCCAGGTGCCCTTGAACAATAGGTTTGAGGCCCTGGAGCTTGAGAGACCGGTGGGTGAGGACGAGGTAGGAAGCCTACCCAGGAGGATGCCTGAGGTGAGGAAGTTGACTCCACGCCTCAGGACTGCCTCCACCAAGAAAGAAAGAAGGGTGATTGTTGTGGGCGACTCCCTACTCAGGGGAACGGAGGGCCCTATTTGTCGGCCTGACCCCACACATAGGGAAGTCTGCTGCCTCCCTGGGGCCAGGGTCAGAGACATTACCAGGAAGCTTCCAAACCTGGTTCGCCCCTCTGACTATTACCCGCTTTTGATAGTCCAGGCTGGCAGTGATGATCTTGAAAAGAGAAGCCTGAAGGCTATCAAACAGGACTATAGGGGGCTGGGACGATTGGTGGAGGGAGCGGGAGTGCAGGTGGTGTTTTCGTCTATCCCTACGGGGGAAGGGAGAGGCACGGAGAGGACATGGAAAGCTCACGTGGTTAATAGGTGGCTCAGAGGCTGGTGCCAGCACAGAAATTTTGGGTTTTTTCACCATGGGGAGCTTTACTCGGCACCTGGCCTGATGGCCCCAGACGGGTCCCTATCTCCAAGGGGAAAACGGATCCTAGGCCAGGAGCTGGCGGGGCTCATAGAGAGAGCTTTAAACTAGTCAAGAAGGGGGACGGGGCTCAAACAAGGCTTGTTGGAGCCGTGCCGGGGGAAACAATGGCTAGGCTGGGGAAGAAGGCGATGGCCCAGCTGAAGTGCATCTACACTAATGCACGCAGCATGGGTAACAAACAGGAGGAGCTGGAAGCCATTGTGCAGCAGGCAGGCTACGACTTGGTTGCCATCATGGAGACGTGGTGGGACCGCTCCCACGACTGGAGTGCTGCAATGCCTGGCTATCGGCTCTTCAGGAGGGACAGACAGCACAGAGGGGGTGGTGGCGTGGCTCTCTACATTAGAGAATCTTTTGATGTTGTGGAACTCCAGGCTGGGAATGATAAGGTTGAATCCCTGTGGGTTAGGATCCGCGGGAAGGCCGGCAAGGCTAGCGTCCTGGTCGGGGTCTGTTATAGACCGCCGAACCAGGATGAGGAGACGGATGAGGAGTTTTATAGGCAACTGACAGAAGTTGCAAAATCGTCAGCGCTTGTCCTCGTGGGGGACTTCAACTTCCCGGATATATCCTGGAAACACAACACGGCACAGAGAAAGCAGTCTAGGAGGTTTCTGGAGAGCGTGGGAGATAGCTTCCTGACGCAGCTGGTCAGTGAACCTACCAGGGGTGGTGCCCCGCTAGACCTTCTCTTCACAAACAGAGAAGGACTGGTGGGAGATGTGGTGGTCGGAAACTGTCTCGGACAGAGTGACCACGAAATGGTAGAGTTCTCTATTCTTGGCGAGGCCAGGAAGGGGACCAGTAAAACTGCTGTCTTGGACTTCCAGAGGGCTGACTTTGAGCTGCTCAGGACGCTGGTTGGCCGAGTCCCTTGGGAGGCGGTTCTGAAGGGCAGAGGAGTCCAGGAAGGCTGGGCGCTCCTCAAGAAGGAAATCTTAACGGCACAGGAGCGGTCTGTCCCCACGTGCCCAAAGACGAGCCGGCGTGGAAGAAGACCGGCCTGGCTCAACAGAGAGTTGTGGCTTGTGCTTAGCAGAAAAAAGAGGGTTTATAATCTTTGGAAAAAAGGGCGGGCCACTGAGGAGGACTACAAGGATGTAGCGAGGCTGTGCAGGGAGAAAATTAGAAAGGCCAAAGCTCATCTGGAGCTCAACCTGGCTACTGCCGTTAAAGACAACAAAAAATCCTTTTACAAATATATCAACGCGAAACGGAGGACTAAGGAGAATCTCCATCCTTTACTGGATGCGAGGGGAAACCTAGTTACTAAGGATGAGGAAAAGGCTGAGGTGCTTAATGCCGCCTTTGCCTCAGTCTTTAGCGGCAATACCGGTTGTTCTCTGGATACCCAGTGCCCTGAGCTGGCGGAAGGGGATGGGGAGCAGGATGTGGCCTTTGCTATTCATGAGGAAATGGTTGGCGACCTGCTAAGGAGCTTGGATGTGCGCAAGTCGATGGGGCTGGATGGGATGCACCCGAGGGTACTGAAAGAACTGGCGGAGGAGCTGGCCGAGCCGCTTTCCATCATTTATCGGCAGTCCTGGCTATCGGGGGAGGTCCCAGTTGACTGGCGGCTAGCCAATGTGACGCCCATCTATAAGAAGGGCCGGAGGGCAGACCCGGGGAACTATAGGCCTGTCAGTTTGACCTCAGTGCCAGGAAAGCTCATGGAGCAGATTATCTTGAGGGTCATCACATGGCACTTGCAGGGCAAGCAGGCGATCAGGCCCAGTCAGCATGGGTTTATGAAAGGCAGGTCCTGCTTGACGAACCTGATCTCCTTCTATGACAAAGTGACGCGCTTGGTGGATGAGGGAAGGGCTGTGGGTGTGGTTTACCTTGACCTCAGTAAGGCTTTTGACACCGTTCCCCACAAGATTCTCCTCAAGAAACTGGCTGCTCGGGGCTTGGACTGGCGTACGCTTCACTGGGTTAGAAACTGGCTGGATAGCCGGGCCCAGAGAGTTGTGGTGAATGGAGTCAAATCTGGTTGGAGGCTGGTCACAAGTGGTGTCCCCCAGGGCTCGGTACTGGGGCCGGTCCTCTTTAATATCTTTATCGATGATCTGGATGAGGGCATCCAGTGCACCCTCAGTAAGTTTGCAGATGACACCAAGCTAAGTGCATGTGTCGATCTGCTCGAGGGCAGGAAGGCTCTGCAGGAGGATCTGGATAGGCTGGAGCGATGGGCTGAGGTCAACTGTATGAAGTTCAACAAGGCCAAGTGCCGGGTCCTGCACCTGGGGCGCAACAACCCCAAGCAGAGCTACAGGCTGGGAGATGAGTGGCTGGAAAGCTGCCTGGCCGAGAAGGACCTGGGAGTATTGGTTGATAGTTGGCTGAATATGAGCCAGCAGTGTGCTCAGGTGGCCAAGAAGGCCAACAGCATCCTGGCCTGTACAAGAAGCAGCGTGGCCAGCAGGTCTAGGGAAGTGATTGTCCCCCTGTACTTGGCTCTGGTGAGGCCGCACCTCGAGTACTGTGTTCAGTTTTGGGCCCCTCGCTACAGGAAGGACATGGACGTGCTTGAGCGAGTCCAGAGAAGGGCGACCAAGCTGGTGAGGGGTCTGGAGAACAAGTCTTACGAGGAGCGGCTGAGGGAGCTGGGGTTGTTCAGCCTGGAGAAGAGGAGGCTCAGGGGCGACCTTATCGCTCTCTACAGTTACCTTAAAGGAGGCTGTAGTGAGGTGGGAGTTGGTCTGTTCTCCCACGTGCCTGGTGACAGGACGAGGGGGAATGGGCGAACGTTGCGACAGGGGAGTTTTAGGTTGGATGTTAGGAAGTACTTCTTTACTGAAAGGGTTATTAAGCATTGGAACGGGCTGCCCAGGGAGGTGGTGGAGTCACCATCCCTGGAGGTCTTTAAAAGACGTTTAGATGTAGAGCTTAGCGATATGGTTTAGTGGAGTACTTAGTGTTAGGTCGGAGGTTGGACTTGATGATCTTGAGGTCTCTTCCAACCTAGAAATCTGTGTCTGTGTCTGTGTCTTTGTCAGATACTTGGCTCACAGGAGCAAGTGGTTGAAGGATGAGAACAATTTTGTTGCCTTTACTTCCTCTGACGGTTCTTTGTCGTCAAATAAGTGGTCATCTTACCTGGAAACCTCATTGAGGTAATCTGAGGTATTACCGCAAAAAAGGTGGGCAAATGCCCTCAGTTATGCATCATCTTTGAAGAAATGTATTCTCTTTTTGACTACAACCCCACCTGTTTTTACAGTTTCACATGTATATGCTATTCAAAGTCATTAGAGAGCATTGTGAAGGTATCAGACAGAACTTTGAAATGAAAATGCTTCATCTTTCCTTCAGTTCAACAGGACACTGAAAGTCTCAGTTTTTTGTTTTGTTTTTAAGTGTTTTAATAGAACACAATAATAATTATTTTGTGCAAGATAAAACTTTAAATAGATAAAGCACCATCAGCTCCACCTGTCCCTGCCCAGGCCCAGCCCAGGCCCCAAGGCAGCCCCAGGGCCGCCAGCCCCTGCCCCATTGGGGCCGCAGCAGGGCCTGGCTCTAGCTCCCCACAGTCCTGCCCTGCCCAGCCATAGCCCCTGCCCAGTCGGGTCCGCCCATGGCCTGGCCCCAGCCCCATGGAGGTGCCTGTGCCCAGGGCTGGGGCTGCATCAGTGCCCCCGGTCCCCCGCTCCTGGTGGGGCACTGGGACAGGCCCTGCCTGCGGGCCCTGCCTGGCCCACCTGGGGACACCCCATGCTCCTGGCCCCAGGGAGCTGCCAGACCCCACAGTGCCCTGATGAGAATGAATGAGAAGGATTTCCATGTTCACCTTAGTTTGTTCACTTTCTTCAGACTTGCTATTAAGCACTGAAACTTTCATTGGCTTCCTGAATTACAAGGAACTCCACAGTCTATTGTGGGTCTCTGAGAAAATCCTTCCACCATCTCTAAGGCTGGGCACTGCATCTGCTCTCAGTGACAAGTGATCTTTCAGCTCCTGCCCCGGAGTCCCTCTCCCAGGCCCTGCTCCCCAAGCCCTTTTAGGAGCACATGGCAGCAAGGGGATGCTCTGTTCCCCTCCAGAAAGCCCCCATGGCTTCCCTCTTCCCTCAGCCCTTCCAGGTCGCAGCAGCCCAGGCTCACTCAATTTTTTCCTCCTGAAGCTCAGCAATACCTATTAAAGACCCCCAGCAGAGTGTGCAGTATATTGATATGGTTCTGTCATTTATCACTCCCTGTTTGACAAGAGGGATATGACATACTATCAAGTAAATAATCTGGCCCGCTTAGAATTAGGAACCGTTTTTATGCTTGTAACAAACTCTTTTCCCATGTCCCTAAGTTATCAACCTATTTTTTTTCTGGTCCAATAGTGTGGAGAATCTCCAGAACTCCTTCCAAGAACAGGATTTGCAAACACCCTGTTTTTGTACAAATTGGGTGGTGAAATAACCATCACTGCTACAGATACACTGCATATGCCTGTGTGCGATTCAGTTCCCTAGCTGGCCTAATTGACAAAAATATTTATGTTCTCCCATGTGGCATTTAGACCTGAAGGAATGTTAGGTTTTACTCTTCTCCTTCCTATTGCTATGTCGCTACTTAAAAAGTATTTTATTATGCGATTTACTGTCATGCCATTCTTACTGAGATCTGCAGAGACACCTGCGCTACCCTCCTCCCCTGCCTCCTCAGTGCAGAGCACCTGTGAAGTAGCTACCTTTGAGGAAAATTAAAAAATTAAAACCAGGAAAGTTAAGCACATCAGGGAGAGGCTGAGCTTCAGTAAGCCACATCAGGGGAAAAAAACGTGTGCATTTACATTTGTGATTTATTTTTCAGTTTTCTGTCACCTCCTACGTCTGTAGTGCCAGCTTTCTGGCAAGGAGAAGGCTTAGACATCCAAATGTCTTCAAGTAGACAGCTTCTGCAAAGATTCATTCCTATCTTTTCCATTTTTGCTCACTGTTTTTCTTCCTTATTTTTGAAGGACTTGAAACCTTCTCATCCAGGGTCTTGACTGAGCATGTACATAAATATTTTTTTTTAGTCCAGAATATATTCAGTCCTGCAGTAAGCTATTCAACTTTCTAAGTAGTGACCTTAGCTCAAAAATAGCATATATAATAACATGACAAAAAAGCCAGGTCAGTTTTATGAATGGGTGAAATTCAAGTCCCCTAACAGAGGGGACATCATGAGTCACTGCTGTCATAGGTACCATACTGTGTAATATCCTTATGCATATGGTTATAGGAATCTGTAATTCTAAAAACTGGAATTAATCCACCTATTCCAAAATTGAGTTTCATGAAATAGCCATTATTATAACACAGAAAATCTCTCTTCAATGGTTCAAAGGCACTGGTCAAACAATAAAGAGATTAGATGTAGTTACATTAGCAGTATGAACATGCCAAGCTAAATCCATTTGTAAATTCTTTTATAATTGTCTAAGCACACAATAACACACAAAGTGCTCAACAGCAGACCAGCTGGCTAGTTCTTATGCATTTTTGAATAATGAAAAAAAATGTTTTTTTCTCGTCTAAGAAAAAAATGGAAAAAGGTATTTGAAGCTGTTATCTGAATTGTTTTTCAATTACTGTTACTCAATCAGATGTACTAGAAACTTAAAATCACATTGAAAAGATGAGCCTGCACTATCAGTATAAAAAGCTTGGGGAGAACAGGAAAGGTAAACAGAAAAAAACATGCACAAAATTGAAGTGACAATCTGATACTGTCAAAAGATCATTATATTTGATATGGATCATTTGATGAGATAGAGGCCAAATTCAGCCCTGGGGTAAAAAAAGATGGAATGCCCAGAGACTGGAAAAGTAACAGCAGTCTTTTATTTCCTTTTTATTTTGAAGCAAGAAATAGGACGTGCACTGCAGCTACAGCTCTTTATAAAAGGTATGAAAAACAGTAGTCTTTTTGTCTCTGAAAGAAGCTCAAGAAAACATGCATCTGACAAAATATTTCATGTTTTATTTAAATTTATCATAATCGTAGAATCATTTAGTTTGGAAATCCTTACCTAATATTTAGTTGCACAGATTATTCTTCTGCCTATTGCGATTACCATTAGGGCATCTGTTTCACAATGTTGCATTTGTCTCAGGCTTCCATATTTTGTTTTCCCTCTGTTCCTTAGAGTTGCTTTTGAAAGAAGGCATGCATATCTCGTATAACCTCTAACAAGGTAACACGTTGAAAGAAGTGCCAGTCACTTAATACAGGAAAGGAAAAAGAGTTTTCAGCTGTCAAGAGCATAAAACATGTAGTAGAATGCAATAAAATAATACTGGTAGGGTCTTGCTTTCCTCTGCCCTTTTCCCCCACTGGTGACTGTTCTTTTCTGTATTTCAGTTGCAAGTGGAAAGTGATCCAGCTACATGCAACCACCTGAGGGAGGGGTGGTTTAAGCCCACACACTTCTCTATCAGCCACATTTAGTAGTGGAAGAATTGTGAAGCTCCTGTGTTGTTGTCATTGAGTAAGAGAAATTAGAAAGCAAAAAGGCAAAGTAGATCCCCCCCCCTAAGGATTATTCACTATTGTCCATTTCTTAGTGATATGAGTAACCTCCATTGCTCCATTGAGTATCCTCTGTCTGCAAGAATGGTAGCATACTTATATGTCTATGAGTTTTAATCCAGCTACCATCTATGGACTTAAGTTTTCAGTTCCTGTGGTACCACAGTCCATAGAATTGTCTCTCTACACATTGTTTCTGAATTAAAACAAATTCAAAAGGGAATATTTTAAATATCATATTGTCTGTCTATTCTAGCAGGTCCTAGAGTACTGGTGTTTTAAGCGAATTTAATCTGTAAACCCCAGGAGGTCACTATATTTATTGGGATTTTTCTAAGATCAATTTCAGAGAAGAAAAGGTAATCTCAAACCTCTGTAAAATAATAGACTGTGTAACAGTACACTGTTTTGTTTGTACTGGAAGGAACTTGTTATATATATGACATAGAGCTTAGGGACTCTTTTATTACGTATATCATTCTGTACAAATGAACTTACTTTGTGCACAGTAAGTGCAAGAATTACTATTTAAACCCCCAAATCACTGGGGAAAACATGTTACTCAGTTCTTGAAAGTTTATGCTAAAACTAATTTTGTTCCTTGAGCTATTTGGGGAAGAATTCTACAGACAAGCATTCTACATATCTACAGACAAGCAATTCTACATATCAAATTGCGACAATTATGTATACCTTTCAGATAACTTGGCTAGCTATAACCTGTAGGGTTACTGTTTTTTGCCATATATTCTACTTGAAGTCCAATGTTCTATGCTAGAGGTGAGGATTCAGCATGGAAGGGGGTTTAGGTTATGTCTTGTAGCTATTATCTGACTGTCTCTGGCCTATCCCCCTTAACTTCTTCAGGACTTCTTAGCTCAAAACACAAGTACTCATCAAAATAAGACTTCTCTTAGATGGCTAAAAATAAAACTATTTTAGATAATCTTTTTTATTTTTATTTTTATTTATTTATTTATTTTTAACCAGTATCAGCTAGTATTTCTTTTGTAGAGTATTACCTTCTTTGTGAGTGTTCATTTCCCTCCTATTGCTTCACTCTTCTCCAGGCTCCTCAGACTGAATTCAGCCCAAATTCCTACAAAATCACTGTGTTTTATCAGTGGTGAGAAAGACACTCAGAGAACAGTTCAAAAGACCTCAATGAGGCCATGAAAGATAACCTGCTCTAAAGCAGGCAAAACAGGAAATAGCAACAAGGACTTAAACAGAATTTAAGCTACCTGATCATAGCTTTTCCTTCTTGAAACAGTTTTTCTGGTGCTGCCAGCAAAGTTAACTTTCCTAATGTTGTTCTCTGAATTAAGGTTATCACTGATTATTGTTTTCATGAACCAGGGAGATAACATGGTTTTGCCAGAGGTAAACAGAAGAATGTTGTATCCTTCCACCTGCAGTGGCATGGTATGTGAACAGAATGGCTTCTCTTGTCATTTGTTAGCTGAACTGACTGAACCACAGCAGCAGTGATATTACCAGCAGTGATTGTTTTGATAAACACAATCTTTTACATCTGTTTTTAATTCTAATCGAAGGATAGGAATCACTTTTAAGTTCAAACACACATTTATATGTATTTTCTATGTTTTATTAGTCTAATCGTACAGTAGTTTGCTCACAAAATTTTCCAGAAAATATGACCTGGACTTTGTACAAATATCTCATGATAGAATTATTTCAATTTAGCCATTTAAAATTTAGGTATATAAATCCAAGAAAGTTACTGACTTTCCCGCTATTACTGAGAAAGTAAAAAGTGCCTCCAAATGGTTACTTGTCCTTACCACCTCTGGATTATGTCTGGGTGACTTAACTAGAAAGATGGCCAACTTTTAAGTCACAGAGAAATTCTGACATTTTGAGAGTGTTGCTGAAGTGAAGATAAGCCATGTCCACCTCTCTCTCTTTATCTGCAGAGCAAATCACGTCATCATAGAAAGCTGCCAGAGTGCTCAGGTGTTACTTACTTTCACTAAATCTGTGCTGGCTGTTTCCAGTCTCCTTGTCCCTCCTGTCCCTGCAAAGGGCTTCCATAATTTTGAGGGCCGTGGTGAAACTGGAGGCCTGTAATTTACCAAATACACCTTCGTGTTGTGTTTGGAGATGAGACTAACATATGCTTGCTTTTAGGCAGCAGACCCCTTATCTCTCAGTCACCACATTGCAAAGATGATGAAATGGCCTTGTGAAGTCCCCAAAAGTGGATGTGAAGACATCAACTAGCTCTTTGTATTCTCAGATGCATCCCATGTGGGCCTAGAGACTTATATATATCCCATTTGCTTTACTGCTCCCTAACTTAATCTTTCTCTACTCTGCTACTAGACAGACTTGGGAGGCCTGGGAGCTGACCTCACCAGTGAAAAACAGGGCAAAAAATACATTTTGATCTCGACCTTTCCTATGTGCTGTTTGATTTTTCTTTGGTTGTGTTCTGTTGCCAGTGTATTCATAGCAGACAATTTCATTGTATGTCCTGTCCTAATTCCATTCTTGTGTACCTTTGACAGTGCTTCTTTTTTCCTCCTTGGAAGCTACCTCCCGATACCACCTTCTGTACACATCTTTTTGGCATTTTGTTTGATGTAAAGGAGACCAATGCTGCCATAGAGCTTACGAATTGAGTGGGTGGTTATTCCTTTTTTGTTTTGCAAGAGTAAGTCATAACAGTATCATAGCAAACTTCTTCCAAAAGAAATCTGTTAGCCCAAATCCAGTTATTGTGACCATTAAAGAGCTGGACAATGTTGGCTATTTTAATGTTGAGTGCGTTACAAGAAAAGTTAAAATTCTGAGTTGGTGGATAATTTGATTTCTAATGTGCTGTGTTAGGCCTTACTTGCAAGTATATCTATACTTTTGAAGTTTTAGTCAGTGACAGAAGGAGCTATTTCTAAACAAGCAATCAGTCAAAACTCCCTTGTCATTTTAAGTTAGATGAATTTATATATCCAGTAATCTAATAAATGCCCACATTTGTTTTTTCTCTAGTTATATATTTGATGAAAGCAGCTTCTAAAATCTTGGTCTTGAATTAGATAGCTTTTTTTTTTTTTTTCCCAATGAAGTGTAAAATCTTAGCATGTTGCATGGTAAGCTTGTTTTATTTTTTGGAAATTTCCTTAGGTCGCATTTTATGGAAAAGTTACTTCGCTCTGAATCTAACAGGATATCTGTGTAGGAGGTGTTGGGAAGCTTGAAAATGTTTCCATAGATACAAAACAGAGCCCTAGCAGCAGCTTTCAGCCAGGCCATGTAAGCGTTGAGATATTTTTCTGAATTAGGAATGGGCTGTCAGATTCTATCCAAATATATATATATTTTCATTTTTCAAAGTCTTTTTTTCCCCAGTGTATCTCCATTGGTGGAAACTGGCACAGCTCCATTGGTATCAGTGGAACCGCATGAGCTTATGAACTTTCATGGTGCTTCTAGATAATGTTTTAAGGTAAGAGAATGCACCTACCTCAGTTCATATCTAACCAGTCTGCCAAGCTTTATTTAGTTATTTGCAATGCATTTATTATATAAATGCTTTGGCATTATGGATTGCTCAGCTTAGTAGAATTCACGTTTAGTAAAAAGTTACTTGCAGCGAAGAAAATGAGAATAAACATGAAGTTAGGATACCTGATTTTTATGGAAGAACTCTACTTCTTCTGTATTTTTTCCATGTTATGCTCTTACTGCCAACAGTCTCTCCAAGCTCCCTTTTCCTTTCCTGTTTTGTTTTCATGTTTACTACTCTTCCACTGCCTGTTCCTTTCAGATACTCTTGCTATCCTTTCATTATCCTCCTGTAATTTATAAATAGACTGTAGACAATTCACTTTACCTCTAGTATATCCCTGTGAAGACCAGTGGGACCTCCCTGAAATGAAATACTAAACCTTGATATTAAGTTCATAATTGTTATTGTTATTGAATACCTCCGCTCCTCAGAGAGAGACCAAAAAAAAATAAAAATACAGGCTTATTTTCTAAGCTCTTCTCCCAGCATTCACTGAACTCGAAACAAAATGGATGAATGACATGAGGAAAGTTTATTTTTTTACTCTTGCACCTGCACGGTTCAGGTGCCCCGTGTTTGTCACAGCCCTAAGGGCGCCGCCGGCCCGGCCCAGGCCCAGGCCCAGGCCCTGCAGCAGCCCTGGGGCCACCAGCCTTTGCCCCACTGGGGCCTGGCAGGGCCTGGCAGGGCTGTGGGGAGCTGGAGCCCGGCCCTGGCCCCACGGAGGTGCTAGGGCTGCCCGGTGCCCCGCTGCTGGTGGGGCGCTGGGCTGGGCCATGCCTGCCCCACCCTCCCCGGGCCGCCCCAGGCTTTAGGCCCCAGCTGCGCCATGGGGCTGCTGTTTGCTCATGGCAGCCAAGGAAAGCGGTCCTGCTTGTGTTCTGCAGGTGAGGGGCTGTGTGTACCTACTGCTAAGTGTATGTAGATATTTACTAATGTTTAAGTTCCCACTAAAATTGCTGAGAATCGTGAAAGTTTACTTAAAAGTAGGTTCAACAGTGCTGTCGTTCCTCCCTCCTCCCCCCCAGGTACTTCTAACCTTGCTAACCTTGCAAGGCTCTTCCCTGCCAAAGCTACTTCCAGTGATCTCCAGTCTGAGGGGCAGAGCGTTTGCAGTGCTCTTTAGTTCAGGAGGTTCTTTTCACTCAGCCACTGGCACTGTGAGTGTAAAGAAGGAGCATTTTCTTCTGCCTGTGTCTTTTGTTAGCACTGCCTCTGCCTGTCCTGGCACAGTTTGCTCCTATAATCTGCGTAAGAATACATTAAATTCTTAAACTGTCAACAGATCAAAGTCATCCTGTCTTTAGATGTGGTTTTCTCTGTATTAATCATAACCTTATGCCTCGTGCCTATCTAAATTTAAATAGCATTGCAGCTAATGGTAAATTATCCTGAAAGCACCTGCAAGGTGATGCTAATACATCAGTCCTCTGCAGAATTTCAAAAGAAGAGAGGAGAGGACTGGGAATCACTACAGGTACAGTTCAGTAAATTAACAAACTCTTACTATCACAACACTGATTTTTTCCTCTCTTTTTGTGGTTTCTTTTGGCAGTTTCTGATAGTTCCTTGTGGCTAGTTTTCATGATAGAAATGCCATTTGTTTTCCACGTCAGCTATTTCAATGAAGTTGTTGCATGGAGTTGTTTCAACCTGGTGTGTGTGTTTGTTTTTTTTTTTTTTTCTCTGTATAGTTGTGTGTGGGTTGGAACTGTATGTATGTGACGTGTCCTGAATAGAGTATCAACATTTCACCTTTAGGTAAAAGGTCAATGACAGAAAGTACTTCTATTGTGTGTTTTAAACTATTTTCTCTAATGCCTGTGGTTGTGTAATGTTGATGGGTTTAATGGTGGGGTAAAATGCCAACAGCTTGAAATAGAGATGAGTGGGTAGATATGGCAGTGTTACTTCATTCCACATGGTCTACAGCTTTCACTTTAAAGAAAGAAAAAAAGCATATGAACATAAAAATGTGCATTAACATGTGGCCCTAGCTAAGTTTAATAAAACCCCTGTTTAGTCCATACTAAGGAAAAGGTTTCTTAGTAAGCCCTGTGTTAGCTTGCTAACAACTTGGATTTTAACCTCCCCACCTCCATTGCAAAATAAGATGCAAGGGATGGGCTTTAAGAGAAAAATACTATCTAATTGAAACTGTAGTTTTGAGAAACACTGTTCTTTCCCTGGGGCTGGAAAATGACTGGTAAAGACTTCATGTGTATAAGGAGGCCACTCTTGTGAAGTTTTTCATTCCATACTATGTAGGTAATGAATAAGAGTAGTAGAGTGCAGCAAGATAAAAACATGGGCCACTGATCAGAAGGTTGATTGTAGTGTCAATAGTGATATATTCAGTAATTTTTGTTGCAAAATGTCTTCAGTATGCATAAAAAAAAAAAAGCATGGAACAATACACAGTGTTTATTTTGCAAACAGCATATAGTAATCAACATATTGTAATGTGCATGTGTCAGTGAATATTTGCTGTACAGCTTTACCTCAGGAACTCTCTGCCCTGGTTCTGTCAAATCAGACAATATTGACAATACATAAAGTGTAAAGAAAGAAGAAAAACAGGATTATATGGGCAAAAAGCACGCACATTGATTTTTATATTGATAAACCTTTTTTTGTTACTTTCTTTTGAAATAAAACAGGTGAACTGAGATGTTTATAATATGGTAGGTATTTTAATCAGCTCAGTAATTAGGAGTTTTCACAGCAGGGAAAGGGTGGCTATTTAAATATTTTATATGGATTTACAACTCTCTTAGCTAGAGGTATTAGTCTTTTGTTTTATGCATACATTTGCAAAGATACAAACCATTATATTTCCTATTGTGTTTTGTGGGTCTAATTATAACTCTTTGTTCTATGTGGCTGTTGCTGAGTCTTTTGCACTCGCTATACTTCTAGTAGAGACTACATGAAAGACTGTACCATTAGGAATGGTATTGAGAGTATTGAGAGTGCCACCACTGAAGTAGTTGGCATGAGAACTATAGGCAAAAATAAAGCACAGACAGTTCTTTGAAAATACGGAATAGAATTTAATGAGGACAGGGATGTCCTTGTCTGGATAGTCAGGCAAACTTTCTGCGTCTTAAGGTTTATTTGTTTCAAACTAAACTTTCCAAAGTATTGCAAATATTACAAGCAACAGCATGCTCTATTTGGAAAAAAAGAAAAACTCATCTTTTTCAAACTGGGAATGTGTTTCCAGAGCTACAGCTTGACAAAGTTTACTCGAGAAGTTTTCACTTGCCCACGTGGAAAGCTGTGCTTGCTTTTCCCAATCCCAAAGTAAAGTATGGAAAGCTTGTTCAATCCCCGTTATTTGTCTGCCTTCTTCAGGTCATCTTTCATGATGCTTGAACAGTGACATGTAATGTGTTTTTTTTTACGTGGAAAACTGCAGTTGAACTTTTCAAGGTGGTTTGTATGTATGCATAACAAACGTGGTAAACCAAGAACTTCCAGTCTTCAGCTTTTGTCTAATACATGTTTAAGTCTGTGCATAATAGTACTGATTTTGCTTTGGGCAAATTCTACTTGAAATTAGGCATATGTATAGCATTTTAGTCTTTGTAAGTGCCTCTGCTCTTGTGTCAGAGCTTTCTATATTCTTCATCCATCATTGCCATATTTTGGCAATTCTTTGTCCTGTGAGTGTAGCAAGAAATAGGAAATACTACTGGATGTGTTTTTAGTACTCAGTGCAAAAGAGGTCAATGCTCTAATTTTCCACCATGTGATGATAGTATTCTTGTGAGCATTTACTCCAGAAATCCTAATGCTAATGCGTGTTCTAGTCCAAGCTAATTTGTTAGTGTGTGTTACTTGGAAGTGGAGAACTTTCAGCTGATTAAGAACAGCATAGATGTGTAATTAATGGGGGGAAAAAAAAAAAAAGCTATATATCTTTTGCCTGTCTGGGAATCCTAACCCTTTTCATCATGCAGGGTTCAATAAAATGCAGAGAATTAAGTGAGAAGTTCAGAAAATCAAGGGGGAACTGGAATCCCCATAGATTGTCAGGCTGTGTAGATTTCTGTCTTAAGCCACAAAAAGAGTTTATTTCCTTAAGTTTCATTTTTCCACCATCTAAAGCATAGGTGAAATATGCATGTGAATGATTCTAGTCCTCTGGCTGCCTTGTTTATGAGAACTGTGTATTTCTGTGAAGTTCTGATAGCTTCATGAAAAAGATAGGACTAATCTCACTTGCTTTGCAAAATAAGCTTTAAAGATGTTTTGACGGCTTCCTAATTAGTAGGTTCCTAGATAAGAGACTTCATTCTTTGTCATAATACGATTATGGGACTAACTGCCCTCACTAACATAAGGTCTTGCTCAAATTCGTACAGTGGTATCAGCAAAGAGTATCATCCAGCTTCAGGCTGAATATATGTTATTAGATATTTCCAGGACTCCTACTTTTCTGGGCTATTGCTAAAGCACTTCATAAAGGAGGAAATATGAAATGTTTTCATCACTTAGGTACCATTGCATAAGAATTTACATTTTTCATTGCTAAAAAGGCAGTGTTACACATCTTCTTCTTTGGAGGTCAATGCTTAAGACTTTGATCAGACCAAGATTACTTGTTGTTTAATTATATCTAATGAAGTATAGATTTATTTGTTCGTGTTAACAGGAGTGGACATTTTATAGACAAGTAAATTTCATGGAGCACTGGATATATTTTCAGACTGGAAATTCCAGTCATCCATGAAATTAAAGAGAAAAGGGTTCTCTTTAAAGGGAAGTTTTGCAATTACAGATCCTGACCACCTGTTTGATTATATTTTCCTATACAAACTTCTTATCACTTTCAATAAACCTTTCACTATTATATTTATTGGTATGGCCAATATAAGGAAAGGTGTGGTAGGAAGCTTGTTTAAATAATTCTGATGGTAAGAATCAGTGCAAATTTTGCTCTGGAATGAATTTTGCCATACATTTCAGGGAGTCAGCCATCGTGTATGGTTTTAACAGTGTGAAGTCTGTCAAAAATACAGTTGGAGTTGCATGGACAAAAAAAAAATAATCCTATTCAGTGCTTTGAAAATGTTCTTTGCAAGGTCTCTTGGCTAATGTCGTACTGCTATTTTTGCACAACTTCAAATGTATGAAAAGCTTTTGAATGTTTTATTTAAAGAAATGGGGGACTGGTTCTGTAAAAAAAAAAAAAAAAAAGAAATCAAAAAAAAAAAGTGTTTAAAGTTAGTCACAGAGGTTTGCAATTTAGACATCCATAAAATTATCCATATTTTTGGAGATGCTTTGAGCTACTAGAATTTGTGTTAATTTCTGTAGCAACTGCCACTGATCATCAGACTACTTTAATAGGAGTGTTGCATATCAAATAATTTCCTTGTAAACTAGTTTACCACAGATTAAATTACTAACCAAATTATTTCTGAGCTAGACAGGCAGACTGAATAATATCAAGACTCTACTCTTAAAGTAGAGCCAGGTTACCACAGGTACACAATCAGGACAAGGAAGCATCTATATATGGAATTTCCTTTAGCTTGCAATAAAGGGCTGGGGAACCTGCCCTATAAGGGAAGACTGAAGGAGTTAGGTCTTTTTACCCTTCAGAAGAGAAGGCTTGGAGGGGACCTCATCATGGTCCTCGAGTACTTGGAAGATGGAGTTTCTGTTTTTACAGGAAGCCATTGGGAGGGCAAAGGACAACAGGTACAAGTTGCACTGGGAGAGGTTTCATCTTGATACAAGAAATAAGTGAGAGTAATCAATCACTGGAGCAGCCTCTCCAGGGACGTGGGAGAGTCCCTAATGCTGAAGGTTTCAAGGATGTGAATGGACAGGGTGCTGGATAATCTCACCTAAGCTCCCCTTTTCCTGTGAAAGGTTAGATCTGGTGATCTTGTGAGGTCTTTTCCAATCTGATCTGGTCTGTGGTTCTCTGATTCTGTATTATCTGCTATTGGAGCACTTGTGATGGAGGAATTTTCCCCTACCTCACAACAGGGGAAAATTGGCTCTAGGGTGTTGAAGAGAATTATTTGTGTAAGGCCTAATGCTCCTTGTATCTCCACCTGGCAGCAGTCCATGTGTTTTCCTTGACATCATAGCTCCAGTAGGTCTGCCAAGAATGTAATGCAGGCTGGCTCCATATATAATTCTCAAATTTAGCATCTCAGTGCCAAAGACTAATCAATAAACCTGGTCAAAAGCTGTTAACAAAACCTCTTTTTGTCATAAAGAATACTTCCTAGTTGTATTTCAGCTGTTTTGTGTATTGCAGACATTGAACCAGCAGATCATCCTTCTACATTTTCAGTGCAACTTTTATATGCATGCCTAACTGTATTCTATAGTCTTGAAGTGCCTTTAATGATTTCTGTTAGTGTTTCTGAGTGGATTCTTTTCCTATTTCAGTTCCCCCATCTCTATTCAGGCTGAAAACATGTCTCAGTATGTCCGCATTATCACAGAATGGAGCCATGCTCTCACCACCCCTATTAAATAAGGCATGTAGTTTATTTTCTTCCTTTAGCTTCCCATGTCGTGCAGTTTTGGCATTCCCAAAAGCCTTCTCAGAGACTTTCCCTTTCTAAAGAGGAGGATTGACTGCAATTAAAAGATCTCCCTCATGTGCAGCAGGAATTACCGTGTGAATTGCCTACTCCTGCTTTGGTCACGTACATAATGCTTGGTTGTCACTGAAATACAGTACTGGAGAGTATATACATCTATAAACCTACACTTTGTTACTGTGCTTGAGGTAAGTATTGAATTAAGTATTCACTGCGGTATCCAGCATTGCTCTACTCTGTCATTTACTGTCCTTGTAGAAGAGATGGTTCCAGATTGTTGTATTCGGGGGTGGGTGGTATTGCAGTTCTCTCTCTTTCTTTTTTTTTTTTTTTAAAGAAAAATAATTGTACTATCTAGGCTTTCTTTGTATTTCAGACTCACGTAGAAACCTTTATTTTTGGAGACTAATTCTGGCATTCCTATGTAGTTTGCTGCTCAGGGATGCTTATGGTTACAGTTACTCTGTAAAATACAATGTAACCAAGAATGAAACCATGGACACTAACAATTCCATACTTTTGAAAAAAAAAACACATGGCAAATATATTGCTACCTTTCAGAAGTCATAAAATTTACAAACAATCACTTAAATGTGTTAATAACTTTAAGGATACAAAGAGTTCAGATAGCTTCCTGAGGTTATCTCAAAGGAATTGAACTTTTTGTACAAGATGGGGTGGAAGTTCAGCATATGAAAAAGACAACAATAATGTTAATAAGAGATAAAGATGTTTCTCATAATCCTGTTTGAAAGTTTGTGATGAAATGTTACTAGTTTTTAAGTTACTGGTAAGCCCCACAAGACACTGACATGGCTTACTGATAATCATAGAAAATTGTCTTTCTTCTAGATTTTTGTGTTTTCATAAAAGACTTTTCATGCGTTCATATCAAATTACTGGTCCCTTCAGCTCAAACTTCAAATGGGTTGTGATTACCTTTCTTACTGAAGTGAAGAACTAGCAGAATGAAAAACACTGAGCAAAGGGAGGTTGTCCATGGATGGTAGGGTAGTTTCATTACCAAAAAATAGTGTTTTGTTATTTTAGGTGTCTTTTAGAAAGCATGACGTATATTTGTTAGGAAAATATCCCTCAAGATCAAAACCTAATAATATGTGAAGCATGATTTGCAATTACTTAGCTGTGTGTGTGTACGTACTATTTCTATGTACTTAACAGGAAATAATAAAAAGTTAGTTTTCCACAAAAGCTACAGAAGTTTAATATATTGAAACAGTGCCAAAGCATGCTCAAAGTGTGGTGTTGTCTTATGCATCTTGTTAGTTCTGTAAGTATTTCCAGTTTTCTGCGTGAAAGTTGTCTTATGTGGGCATGCTCATTAATTTAAGGCCACCTATTTAAAGATCCTAAGATATTTGGATGCTTTGAGAATGCAATTAACTGACTGATTGAACTTTCAGACTTATAAATACCTTGATAAAAAAACAGTAATACTTTGCTATTTGCATGTTTAAGGCAAAATTATGTGACATATTATGAGGTGATACGATAACAGATAAAACACCAGTGCTTCAGATAGATCCTCGCCTGATGGTAAAGCCCTTCAGAATTTGGCAATGCTACACTGAGATAAATGAAATCATACTTTTTATCGTAATAGAGAAGCTGCCTGACAAATTCACTATATACATTTTCAATACAGTTTTATCTAGTTTAAGGTCGTGCTTCCTGAGTGCAATTTACTTCCCTTCTGGTACTTTCTCCATAGCTATCAGTTTTACCCGAAATTTTAATAATTTGTAATATATAGAGGCTAAAATATTTCAAATAATAAAATCAGAAATGGAATCTAATGTTTTCATTAGATTTGGGTATTAATTATAAGGGTGAATTCCTGTAAATACACTATTTGATTTTTTTTAAGAGCTCTTAAATGAGAGCCAGAAGTAATGGAAGAGATGTGGCTCCATTTTTAATCAGAAGTTATTTAAGAAAAACTAGCAATTCTGAAAAGTAAAGATAGTAGTTCTCAGCATGGTTGATTGACAGTACAAGATGGGGACAAAATTTTGTTCTTAAAGCTTAGCTGTAGTGGTAACCTCATGCCAGCACATCCTAACCCTTTAAAATCACATGAGCTCTTGATGGTTGAGCACCAGGGAAAACCCAAGACCATCGTGTGTAAACCCAGTGCTCTGTATGTATGTAAGAGTGCTGAAGTCAGAGAGGAGCTTGTCAGGTAAAATACATTTGTGTCATCTTATTAGACCTGCTGACATTGAAAACTGGAGGAGGAAAATAAAAAAAAAAAAATCCCCGTGGACTGAGAACTTTGACTAGGATAAATCAAGCTCAACAAGGCAGTGTAGTCTGGTCAAAGATATGTCCTCAATTTTTTCTATTCTCTTATGTGTACTGGTCAGCCTATAAAAAATCTTTTTTATAAAATACAGTAGCTGTGTTCATATGAAATCAGTAATTCAGGTCACAAATAGGAAACAAGACTCCTGATTGCTTCCCAGAAGAGGCCTTTGGCTTTTCCTTTTCAGTGTCTCCATAGCACTCCTAGATTGACAGTCCTTGAGAGAAGAGCAATGTCATTTGCTTGGTCTCTGTCTTTCAGTATCCAAAAGCTAGGCAGGCCCCCGCCTGTTAAGAAGACAACTGAGGTTTGAGTTTAATTAAGCAATTAACTTCTATTGCTTTGTAGTATTTGAAGCTAGGAACAGCTGCTGAAACTGATTACACACTGAGGCGAAGCCTGAGGTGTTTTATCAGTCCAAAAAGTCATTTTATGCCAAGTAAAGAATGAAGTGATAAAGATTATTCTTGTCATTATACAACAAACCCATAATATAACAATAACAGGAGGACTGACTTACACTCTGAGATTTTGAGGAGTGGTCCTAAAGCTGCTTTCCTGGACTGTCCAGAGAGATGCTAGTACACAGATGTCTGCATTTATCAGCCTCACGATTTAAATGGAACATACTCATATTTTTCCTTCATCAGTCAATTTGCGGCCACATTGTGATGAAAAATCTGTTGCATAAAGTGTAATACATACCCACCCCCTTTTTTTTTTTCTGGAACATTGGACAGACTATTCAAAGATAGTCTTGGGTAATATTAAAACTGAAACATAATGGTAGTTAATTTAACAGTTTAAAGGAGGAGCATGTAGGGTAATGCAATGACCAAATATTGCACTGATTTTCAGGAGAAAACACTGAATGTCATGTAACTTGCATTGTTCTAGTGCTTTTCCAAACATGGTAACTTGTGCAGATTTTAAAAATTCCAACCTCATAATATTCCTCGAAGTAGTATACTAATTTTTATTCCATTATTTCATAATGTCTAAAACTGGTACATACAAAGCATAACTGATTTGCCTGAGTTTGTTGAAGTGTGCCACATGTCTAAGAACGGATGTGTACATGCTTTTAGCTGAAGTGCTGTATTTTGAATATTGAACAGTGCATCATGTGAAATTCTCTCTCTGTGTAAAAACCACCAATTTTCATGAACAGCTATGTATTTTTTTTACATGGAGTTGCATGTTTTATGAAATTATTTGTACATATGTTGAAATCACAATGTAGGTGTCTATTTTAGTCAGAAGAAGGCTTTTTGAGAGGCAATTTTCAGGAGCAGATGGAAGGAACAGAAAATATAGTCAGTAGCTCCAGATCATATCATGGTAGCAAGGATTACTTTATTTCTCCTGGCTGTCACTGGGTGGATTTTTTTCCTCTGAAAGACCTGAGAATTGTCTGTCTTTGCCAAATCATACAAATGAGGGAAATGGCTCGGTAGTTGCTGGCTCACATACTTCAAACTTTGAGTTGGTTTTCATACTGTGTTCTTTGTCATGATCTAACAAGTTAGATTCATGCGCAAACTAGCTCATACACTGTACAGATGGAACTTAGTATGTTCCCAATCAAGAGGCTGCTGTTTTTCTGATCAATTTAATGTAATTCAATACTGTTGTGTAGCTTGCTTCACATTACTACCATAACTTTTGTGCAGTTTGATGTCTTAAAAATCACTGAACCCAAAAATAGGAGAGAAATATTTCCAATATATCACTGATTATTTGTTGCAGGCCTAGCAATATGTCACATGCTTTTAAACGATACCTAGAAACATGCTGAAATCTTTTTTCCCCTTAACGGCCCTTAAAGGCAAGTTTCTCTTTCAGCAGCAATTTGCTGTCCCTGTAGATGTTAATTAGCAAACTTCTGAGGCCTGTTAGTCTTAATTGACTGAAATCTTTGCTCCATTTATGGTACCCTAAGCTTGATAGTGTTTTTTATCCTTGCTCTGCTGATTGAATTCAATTAATGTGCTCCCTGTTTGATACTATAAATAACATTTTTTTTTTTTTTTTTTTTACAACTCTTAAAATTCCTTTCAGAATTTTTCATGTAGGGTAGGTGCCCCTTAGAATTGTGGATGTTCCACACTTAAATAGGGGGGAAAAAGAAGGCAGATAAAAAAAAAATTGGATCACCTTGCTAAGTTTTGCTCATGGGGGAATGATGTAAAGAAAAAGAAGAAATAACAAATAGGACTTAATAACTTGAAAAATTGTCAGAAAAGAACTTGAAGTATAAAAGACAGTAATAGTTGCACCAAAAAAAAAAGTTCCTTCTTGTAATTGTTATTCTTACACCAACTGTACAAGGAAACCATAAAGAAACATAATCACAGAATCATCTAAGTTGGAAGAGACCTCCAAGATCACCTACTCCAACCTCTGACCTAACACTAACAAGTCCTCCACTAAACCGTATCACTAAGCTCTACATCTAAATGTCTTTTAAAGACCTCCAGGGATGCTGACTCAACCACTTCCCTGGGCAGCCTATTCCAATGCCTAACAACCCTTTCAGTAAAGAAGTTCTTCCCAATATCCAAACTAAACCTCCCCTGGCGCAACTTTAGCCCATTCCCCCTCGTCCTGTCACCAGGCACGTGGGAGAATAGACCAACCCCCACCTCTCTACAGCCTCCTTTAAGGTACCTGTAGAGTGTGATAAGGTCGCCCCTGAGCCTCCTCTTCTCCAGGCTGAACAATCCCATAATGATGCAGTCTTTAGACGATACAGAATTTTTTAAGTGGTATGGGTATGCAGCTCTAGAAAAGCAGTTTCTTCTATTATGTGAGAGGGCAGGGTGCTAGTACAATGTCAGTAAAAAAAAGTATTAGCAATGAGGCTCAGGTTGTATTTTCGTGTAACTGAGATTAAAAATTAAAGAACAAGAAGTAACAGTAGGAGTCCCCTAAATATTCCATATATTTAGTAAGTGCTTGGTGTCCAGCAAATATAATTTAGTGAGGAATTGTGAGAACTGTTTAAAGGAGTCAAGAACTCGGTTACCTTTAACTGCAGCAGGGTCAGGGCACCTGAATCTTTATGGCACCTTTGAAAATGCCAGCTGCTGTAGACAAGGATGCAGGTAGGTTTCATCTTTTGATTGTGTTTTTTGTTTGTTTGTTTGTTTGTTTTTTGTTTTCTTCTCCCCTAACTAAAAGGGGAAAACAGTGGAGAAAATTTACATAAAATCGCAAATTGGAGACACAGCCCAGTCACAGACAAATAAACTGGGAGAAAACAAAGTAAAACGGAAGTAAGAAAGCCTGGTCTTCCTGTGCGTGCTCTTGTAGAAATGTGTGTGTGCAGATATGCATATGTGCATATGCGTGTATAAGTGAAGTATGTTACTTTTTGTGCAGGCTCAGCGGTCAAGATACAGAGTATTTTTCTCCTAGAACCAAGCGATAGTGGAGAATGCATTTTCCATTATACCCTTACAACATGGATAACTGGGGGATGTGCACGCAGCCCTCAGATGTGAGTGTAGGTGATGAACACCAAATGTGCTCTATCACTTCTTGTTTCTGGAGCATAAGGACAGCAATGGCATTTACGTCCATTAATAATGATGATAACATCCAAACCAATTCTAAATGAGCTTAGGGATGTCATACTTAGTTTTAATTTCTGAGACAGAAATATTGATGGGTTTTATAGTCCCTGAAAGCCTGTTTCAGAATGGTTTTTGCTCACTGTCTGGTTACAATCACTTGAAAGGCAGTCCTTTCAAATGTAGTTTTCATCTTGTAATCACACAGAGACAGTTAGTGCTTTGATTTATTTATTTATTAAAAAAATATCCACCTTTGAAGAATTATTCTGATATTTCATAACTTTCAGGAGTACAAGAGGTTTTAGGTATTGATATGTTTTATTTTGCAGCATGTGTCTACAGCTTATCCATAGCCTGTTAGTGGAATGTTAAAAGAACACTTACACCACAAATCTATTGTAATACGTGTGAGAACTTCCAGTTTTTCACCTTACATTGGAAATCTGACCAAATATAGTGTGTGACCTAATATATATATGTATATATAAACATTCAAGTTTGATTTTTTAGACTTTCTATACTAATTTGCTATTATTCAGCTGTAATGTTGAAATGAAACTGAAGAGTACTGAGTGCTGTTCAACAGTGCTGTGTAGAGAGCTCCTTAACATTTACTGTGTTGACAAATACACAGTATTTACCTTTTATTATAATTACTGTAAAAAAAAAAAGTTCTGTTAACTGCACTTGCTTAAAAAGCCAGCCAATTTTATGAAATTATGTTTATTTTTTTTACTAAAGGAACTCTGCTTAATATTAGTGTCCTTTGTATGTCTAATTTTGGTCTCAAGTGCTTGTTTAAACCCAAGAATACTAAACTACTCTGAACATACTTATAACTGGATCAGAACATGGCTTCTTAAAGCTATAACAGCAGAAATTTTTGAAGAAATCCGACCTGGTCCCTTGGTTTTGATCTAGTTAGAACTTGCTCTTTTTACCTAAGGAAGAAAAAATAATGGAAGGACTGTGTCTGTAGCAGAATATAAAACAGGATTTGATCAGAAATAGAAACAATGTCATATGTCTAAGAGTGCCAGAACTGCTATTGCTTTTTGCTTGCTGCCTATAACTAGTTGTTTTCCTGGAGTATTCAACCCCAAATATAAGTTAGAGTTCAAAGACCATGCTCACACAAAACATCTCTAGAGTTCATTAAGTTCTCTGTGATAGGTTTGAAGTCCCTAAGTTTCATTCTCCTACTTACCTAAGTAAGTAATTCTCCAACATTCAACATTCTCCATTCCAACATTCTCACTCCAACATTCTCCATTCTCCAACAGAGGTGGGGAGTCTACTGAATCACTGAAATTTCAACAGATTTAAAAAAAAAAAAAAACACAAAACTGACCAGCACCACACCTCAATCAACCAACCACAGCCTGTTGTGTTTTTTTTCTAGCCGTTTCTAGCCATCCCGTTCATCTTCCATTCAGTTCATTTCACTGCACTGACCTCTTTCCATAACACCTTTCTCATTCTAGTTCTCTTTTCTGCCTGCCATTTTTCTCTTCACACTTCTCTTTTGTACATTCTGCCTCAATTGCACCATTTGTCCCTTTCTCATTTCACCCAGTGGGCCAGACTTTTTTTTGTGTGTGAAAGGTTGTGTGGTTAATTCTACAACATCAAGGTGAAATGAATGCTTACTACTAAGTTTAAGCAGTAAGTGAACCTTCAGAAAACATCCTGTTTGTAATTGCAGCATAGTGGAGGAGCAGTGCGGCATTTCAAAAAACAAAGCTTTGTCACAGGTGAAAATACACATTTCAAAAACCATATCCTTACAAATCTGCCCTTGATTAGTTTTCTTTTTATTGACAGCGAACAGAAGCAGAAATGGCCTATTGTCTTTGGACTGTACTTTTTTTTCCCCCTAGACTTTTTGCTGTACTTCACTTTGTACAATTTTGGAGAAAATAAAGAGGAGGAGGAGGGCAAATCCTCCTATATAAAACTGATAAATCTTCAGCAGGTCATCTTCAAGAGTGCTGGAGTGAAATGAAGCCCATGTTTCTTCTCCTTTATATTGATCTAGCTACACTAATGGACTATTGGCTCTGCACTCTGTTGTTTCACTGGGTTTAGTTGAACTTGCTTTTCATCTAAAGATAACTGCACGTTGAGTAGCAGATGACAGTGTTTTCCTCAACAATTTTCCATTTTCTTTTACAGCAGAAATTTTCTTGAAGTAAATGCTTTTTAATTTATTTATAATGGTTTCTGACTTGGGTTCATTTTTCAGGCTAGCAATCACACACAAAAAAAGTACAAAGAACTGGCTAGCAAATCATACTGTCACAGTGAGCACGTGATGGGTATTTAGTAGTTGTGTTATTTGACATTTTTGATTCTGCAATCATATACCTCTTTTAATTATACATCTTTATTAATGGAAATAAAAATAATCAGATGATTACTATGAACAGAGAGTTGTACTTTTTAAGCACCCCTTCACTGGTATCATTTTGTGCACACTTTAATTCAATTATTAACCTACAGAGATTTTATAAAAGGCCAGCTAGTACAAACAGTGAAGTGTTGGATTTTTTAATTAATAGACACTCGAACAGCCACTTCCTGGGTTTTGTTTCCCATGGAATTGTATGCATGCAAATGTTACATTTAATTGCCTGGAGTGAAAGCGCAAACCTCTTTTCTTAATTTTAATTAGGAAATATTTCCCCTTTTAAAGTGCCCTGTGAATACTTCATGGCAGATAATCAGAGCTGAAACATCATTTGTTCTGTGCTTTCTTCAAATGTGTTTCTTTGATTATGAATAAACATACTACATTAGCTCCAAGAGATTCCGTGTGGGTTTGAGGCTGCTATTGCACTGGATTCTTTGTAAATGGAGATGAAAGTTCCTGAGACACAATTTACTGGAACAGAAGACATGATGGAGAAATATTATACAAGCAAATGAACTGTGTTCTTGCAGATGTTTGGCATGCTGTTTTTATTTTTTTTTCTATAATAGGTAAAAATAGATGTAAAGTAGAAATTTTACCTTGGAAGAAATAATGATATTTGTTTTATTAAAACCTACATTTCCTGATGGAAAATTAATTGTAATGGCTAACGTGAAGAGTTTAGTTTACTGTGGCTTATAAGTCGTTGGTATAAAACCAGAACCATAGCAAAGAGGAGACAAGAGAAGCACCAAATGAAGATGAATAAGCCTGACTTTTGATAGTGAGGAGCAGTAAATGGGCATGATAAACATTGTCAGGAAACAAGTAGGAAAGGGAGGAAGCATGTAACAACAGCCCTATATCATATTGCCCAGAAAAGAAGGACAAAAGGCCTTGCATGGTGTGTGTATGGGGCTGCCTCATGCAAAAGCATCTCACTGTGGCTCCGCATTCTGTTGATTAAACTCTTGTTTAACACGAACATTTGGAACCATAAAAACAGCAGTGTATAATCATCAGAAGGCTTCATTTACTTCTGGCATGAAGTTGGTTTTCAGTGGACCTTTCTATGAGAATTGATCTTTAAATTAAGAGGGACTATTTGCTTTCTTTGGATATGTATGGTCACCCAATATAGTAGTACTAACATAATATATAGCGAGTTTTGCTTTTATCAAATATTTAAGTATATTTGAGTAGGTTTGCACTCTTTCAGCCAGCTAAGCTTGATGTTTCATGGAAAACAAACATAAAAATGTTACAAATGTGACATGAAATTTACTTTCAGATTTAAACTAATATTCTTAGTAAAAACACATTAATGTCTTCTGTCATCTCTAATTATGACAGCAATACTATAGTATTTGTCTTTCATACTATATTATTGCAGATTCTTCGTTATGGTCACTGTATGTTAATAGTGACCTTTTATTGGCAATTATAATGGGTATTTTTCCCCTTTATTTCCTTGGCAATACTATTAGAAGGCAACTGTGATTGCATATACTTTCAATTTACCTGACAATTGTTTTGTAAGTCTCCGGATATGCTGCTGCATGAGTGGCTCTTTCTTAAAAAGGCAAAAATAGTAATTTTTGGTTTTGAGTATCTTGTCATACTGCTGTGAATCTGGAGTTTTGGAGAAGTACTTTTTACCAGATAGCTTTGTTGCTTTCTCTAAACCTGCAATGCTGAAAGTCAGTAAGTAAGCTTTCTGCTTTGAAATTGAAATATTTGTCCTTTCTGGTAAGGAAAGGATCTAAGGATCCTAAGCAGGAAAGGATATCTCAGTTCCTTGTCTCCCTTTATTTTATGGATTACAGGCTGCTTGCTCATCTTGTTATGTCAGGTTTAAAACTGAGCTTTAAAAATTCAGTGGTAGCTATATTTTCCTGAGATGAAATCATGAAGACTTTCATTTATTTCTTTGCTATTAAATTCCTATTGTTTTAAGTTTCCTTAAGAAAATTACCTTTTTCTTCTCCAAATAGTTGTATAGATAATTGATCGTTACATTTATGAAGTAAATTGATAATTGATCGTTACATTTTTGTAATAAAAACTCTGAATATAAAATATAAACAGTGTATTGAGATTCTTAAAATTCATATGAAACAGGAGAGAGAGAGGTGCAAACCAAGAGGTAGCAACTGACATGGAAGAAATTCATATTACTCCAATGGTGTTAGAGATGGGTTTTGAGGATAAAAGTCTAAGTTGGCTTCTTAAATGACAGCAGACATAAAATGACTGAAAAGTTTGAAATGGCAGGAATAGTTTATCTTGGCTACAAGGCCAAGGTGTGCTAGAAGGCAAGACAAGGCTCAAGAAAGATACTTCAAATGTATTTCACTCTTCAGTTCTGTAAAATAATAATAAAATGCAAGTTTAAAGTAAGTCCATCATGTCTCGCACAGGCAGTGTGGGCTATGGTAAGCTGGTGTAATTATACAATCTTAACTAACTTCTTATGATAGACAGTTTGCTTGAAACCCTACTAAGAAAAAAAATGAAGTTGCCAAGCATTTAGTCAAAAGGGCTTGTGATGTTCTTGGGAGGCTTCACGATACAAAAGGGCACAGATTTTACAGAGTGTGCAAGAGGAAGAACTACAGCCACCACATGGCATCTCAGCAGGAGGCAGACTTATGAGCTTCACATGTCTCCTGAACCAACCTCCTAAAGGAAAATGCCCCTTTTGATGGTTCAAGTGCAAGTCTTATGTTCACCTGGGTTAGGACATTGGTGGATCAAATCACTTGGTTTCAGAACTGGTAGAATCCTAGGGCGAGTGCTACTTTGCCAGCAGCATCGGGGAAGTTTTTGTTTTCTTTTGTTTTGTATTGTTTTAAACAGCAGGCCCCACTGATAAAAATTGTCAGTGGGAAGACATTTTCACACAATTGGCTTGCCATTCCTATTACCCTCTAGAGGGCTACTGCATGATGTTTATAGATGCACGGGCAGCTTTTGATAGTCACCAAAATAATGGTGACATTAAGTGGTATCTACTACCCAGACATCCTTTGACATTTACATCTGTCAGAAAGAAAAGAACAGTTGCCTAAAGCAAACAGCTCTCTTCTCGCTCCCTGTGGACAAATAAATAAGGAAAGGGATATGGCTTGCACTGTTCGTAAAGGTCAGCACTACATCTGATTATTGGTGGGAGTGTTCAGTCAAATTCCTCCCTCAGGACACCTGGCTGCTGCCCACAGCTACTCTAGGTACTGGGGGTTTTTATGTCAAGTGTGTCTTTGTCCCTGCTGCTGTGACACTGCCGAGGAGCCTGGCAGGTCTGGGGGGTTCTCAGTGGTGGGTTCTCAGTTCTCACTGCTCAGAAGCAAAAACTATTACACAGTTTGAGCAGGACAAATCAATTGTCTGTTAATCCCGTATAAAGAGCTAATAGTTCTGTGAATCAGCAGTAACCCTTAAATAACCTTGAACTGTAGCCTTTGTTAAAGGACTGTGTCATCATACTAAGAAACTGTAATCACCAGTGCAAGAAATATCTGTATCTATGTAGTGGAAACGGCAGCTGCTGCTATCGATTAAAAATTACATAACTGAAGATATGCCTCAGTCAATGTGAAGGTTCTTAGGATTTAAGAAACAGAATCACTCCAGGTTTTGAAGCTCTGGAGTGAAGAGTTAACTTTACAAAATAATTGTAGCTAAAAATATCCCTGCCAGACCCATCTGATAGAGCACTCATATAATCACTGCCGTGCTCAGACTGTACTCCATCCAAGCCGCTGTCATCTATCTCCTTATCCTAGCTGGGCTCTCTGGAGGGGGTGGAAGTGACAGCAGCAGCCCTCACCCCGTGGTAGAGGAGACGTATCCTCGGCCAGCACTGCCTGTGCCCCTACCTCCCCACCAGGCGATGGCACGGGCTGGGGTAAAGTCACTGAGATGCTCAGAGGAAGGAGGCACCTGGATCGGGACCTCTGGGTCTGCGAGGCTCCTGGAGGCTGTGTCCTGCACTGCATTTATAATGCATTCATTACAGCAGGTTTCTTCATGAGTTTATCATCCTGGAGTCCAGGTTAAATGCTAAGAAAGGACAGATGCTGCAGCCTGTGTTTGACTGACTGAAATGAGACATGCAACGGCTGGCACACCAGGGTTGTCAACATTTTGTCTTGCTTGTATCCTGCAAAAGACGACTAACTTCAGCTGCTCTGATCAACTCTTTGCCTTTTGCATGTAATACTTGATAGCAGTCATCAGAGGTCAGAGCCAGACGGGCTGGTGGGTGCCCGCAGGCTGGCAGGGCCTGTTCCCAAATGTGTGTATGTATGTGTGTGTGTTGGGGTTCCCTTGCCAGGTCACCCCACAGGACCAGTGGGAGCACTAACAGCTGAACTCCAGCAAGGGCCCTGGCACTTGCAGTGTTTCTGCCCCAGCCAAGTGCTCCAGGTGATAAAAATCTGGTGATCGATTCTGTCAGAAGCTGCCAGCAGTTCAAGTGATTAAACCTGGGCTTCTGCTGATTGCCAGTCAGTACATAAAGAGTGTCAAGGTAAAAGCTGAGAAGTGTCGCAGCACTATTCCTAGATCAAAATATGAAAATTTGGGAGGGAGGGTATCAGGTATGCTCCTGCCCTGCTTGGTCTCTGGCAGCAGTTTAAATTCTTGGCTTGTCCTGGACCTGTGCCCTGCAAGGGGCAGCCATCTGCCCTGGGCCTTCCTCCTCACAGGTCTGCATCAGTTTCAGGCACGTACCTCCCTGCCCTTGGGAACCCGTGATGAGTGAAACTGAATGATGGTTTGTGTAAAATGAGTGTCTTCCTTGTGAACAACAAAGCTTCAAATGTTAATATGTAAATATGGTATCTTACTCCTTAGGCAGCTTTGGGCCCTTCAAGAGGTGAGCTCCTGTGTGTCTGCCTCCTGCTGTACCAAGGTAACCTTAACCTCACCATATACCCTTGCGTACCAGGAGATTTCTTCAGAAATCGTGATGGGAGGAGGGAGAGAGAAAGTGAACTGGTTGGCTGAAGAAGCTTAGTAGGCTCTTTGGGGCACTAAGCTACAGTTGCCAACATTAACTGATCAGGTATTGCTACTTAAAAGAATGGGGACAGGGGATAAAAGGTCACGTTATTGAGGACTTGTCATTTCTAGCTGAAAGACAGATGGGAATCACAGAGGGATTAATCACGTTTTCTGTGAGTGCTGAAATGCACAAATAGAGTAAGTAATCTGTGGAGAAGGACCCAGCAACAGCATTGGGAAGATTGGAGCATTTAGCTTTGAATGACCTCTTAGTAGGCTCTTCATCTGTTGTCAAAAGGGCCATAAACTCTTGAGTTTATGAGAGTGCTTCACAGTGGGAAAGGGGAAAAAATTAAAAAAGAGGTCTAAAGACAAAATGTTAATTCTGAATAGCTGTTTTAGTCTTAGTAAAGCGTGTTTTCTGTCCTTCAGAGTTCCATTCCTAGTGGAAATTAATTCAGTCCTATCACAGTGCATGTCCTTTTGGCATGTTAGTCTCTTAATCTCTCTTAGAGCTAGTATTGTTTTATGCCCCAATCTTAGCTTTTTTCCCCTAACATGGCCACCAGATTTCACCTAAATCAGTTTATTTTTGTGCCACTATTACTCTACAAGCCTCATAGCTCTTCAGGTGCTGTCATTCTAAAGATGGATGTTAAATAAGTTCTCTGCTCTTACCTTGAAAGAACTGGAAAGTCTTGTAAATCCTACCATCCATTTTGGTGCTATATGGAAAGACGCAAGAAAGGAAAACTACCCCTCTTTGATAGTTCATTGAAATATATACTGCACTATGCCAACAGCTGCCATTAGAAGTCTGCAGTCCATGGTTCAGAAGACCTTTTAATAAATTTCTTCAGAAATACTGTGTTTTTGTAGGCTGGATTTGTCAGTATCTAAATTTTTCCAGAACAGATACTCAGAAGAACAGTTACAGAACATTATAATTTAGAAGCAGAAAGGAAGGTCAAGAGCCTGCGTTAGGAAAATAATTCTATAGTTTCTATTTGATAGCCCTTCTGTGATGGGGAGGAAAAAAAAAAAAAGAGAGAATTGCATTGTTTGCTCATGTCTAAGGATGGGGAATTGTGAAGATAATTTTAGGAAAGAAAAAGCTAATTTATTACTTGGCAACTAGAATTCTCTTTAGTTTCTTTGCAGATTTGTAATATCAATGCTATTGATACTATTTCTTTTTCTAAGGTATCTCTCTTCTTGTCTAGTTTTTAGGCAGGGGACAACAGGACAAACAGATCTGAAGACAGACAGCCAAATACGCCCCCTTTATACTTCTAAATTTACTATATGCATATACAATAGACTAGTTAGGGGCACGGCACTGATGGATAGCTGCAGTCAAAATGCGGGGTTTAAAAAAAAAAATCCAGTGGGAGTTTCTGTCTGATTTCCATTTCAAGCTGCCAGAGATGTTAGCTATTTTCTGGTCTTGTTCTTCATCTGTCAAAGCTGCACATACTGTCATACTCTCTTTCTCTACCTCTCTTTCTCTTTTGCTCTTCCACTTCAGCTTTCGGAGATAGCCTAGTTTACATCCTTCACATATGTGGGAGCTGATTAAACCAATGAGCTATACTTTATTCTGGTGCACTTGTATTTATTTTTTGAAGCAATCTCCATGTTGTTCCTTACCTAAAAGCATCCTTTATATTTTGAAACAAAAATGGAGATGTTTATGCTGTACTTCAGCATAGACCACTTTGTTTTTCTTTAAAGTCTTCACTATAATTAGTCACACAGTCTGGACAGCTACGCAGTAAATAGTTAAAATAAGCAGACAACGTTTTTAACTTCAATGTACAATCTTTATGGTTCTATGCAGACTTGGCTATTAAGTCTATATTAGTTTCATGCTACTTTGTCAGTTATTTCATTAATCATAGTTAAATAGCTATTAAAACTCTTCAGATGCTTTCTGATTTTTCTGAGGAGTATCTATGGTTTTCATTAGATACTTAGGGTATATCCAATAAACAGTATTGTGTAAATTCAAGGAAATGTCACTACTAATCAGAACAGTAGCATAACAAGGAGCTATAAGTGAATTACAAGATGTGACATGCTGGAGATTGTCGATAGCTGAAAGAGATAGGGATGAATCAGGAGTACTAACCAGTTTTGTTCACATAATCCTCTGTCAGACACATGGACTCCGCCTTGCATCCAAAGCAGCAGCATCACTACGGTAGGGAAGTACCAGTCCACAGTGACTGAAGTACACAATCACTTCAGTAGGCCTGTTAAAGCAGTATTACACGCCTGGAACATCCTGCGCCTTTGAGGTAATAGATAACAGTTTAATAACAGTTCATTGGTAAGATAAATTACTTAAATTTGCCCTTCATTTCTGTGTTCCCAGTAGGCTATGTCATCATGGCAGTGGGGCCACATTAGGGTCTCAGTGACAACAGAAAGCTACTGCAGAATAACTTTATTTCTACTGAGGAATTGCAGTGCGGGGACTAAATGGCTCAATGAACATGCAAGTGTGAAGAGTCTGTGTGGGACAGTTTCTCACAACAAGGCGACCTTCTGATATGAGAAGGTTTTGCTTGGGAAAACATTTATTTTGAAGTTAAATTACTAAAGGTCTGTGTAAGTTAGAATATTGAGTTCATTTTATTAAAAACTTAACAGGTTACATTCAGGTCAGCTGCCTACAACCTTGTCTATCTGTTATTGCCAACTACTTTTTCGGGCTGATAACTCTTATTTAGGAATATTTATATGGTGACACCTAGTGGCTTTAAATTAAATGATTCTTGTTGATAGCCAGTGACCTTGTGTCATGTCCATTTCTTGGAAGCAGAAGTTTGAATTCTCTGGGATGTCTACTCTCTCAAATGAACAGGCACCTGTTTGATTCATGATGATGTGGTTTTTTTTGTTGTTGTTGTTATATTAAAGTGTATTGATGTTAGCAAAGCCTAAACTGAGTATAAAAACATTCAGACATCTTTTTCAAAGCCCATATTAGAAAGGATATTTATGTTCTTCAGCCTTTTTTATACTATGTATTCTACTCTTCAGAAGAGTAGACGTAGTAAGATCTGATGACAGGTCATTGAATTATAGGATCTAATATTTTCACATCCAATAATTAATAGGGTGAAAACACAAAGAATTTAGTTTGTTCCTCTCTTTGGGAGACAGTTTTCTTCCACTTCTGGTGAAAGTAAATGTTTCATTTGATTCAAGGAGTGGGCAAGTGTGTTGAGTTTAAATAGATTCCTAGAAAAAACATTCACTTGAGCCTGTTGAAATTTAGAGCTTGGTGTAAATTTCTGAACGTTTTTGAATAACTGAATACTTTTTTTTGGATATGAACAACATACTAAAAAGGTCTCGGGTATACAAGCTATCTCAATTATAATGGAGGCTTGCTATAGGTAATAAAATGAGGGGGGGGGAAAAAGAGAAGTAAAAGAATGTTATAAATATTTACACGCAAGCTTACCCAGAAAAGTAGTAGGTTCAAACAGCTTTTATTGTGGAGGGAGACTGTATGCTGGAAGTCTAATTGGTTTATTATGTTAGTGTTGCTGTGGTTTTAAGGGCAAAAATAATTACTAGACAGATAGAAACAGTATAATAAAACACATTTATTAGCTAAGAACCGCATTATCATTGAGAACTGTTTAACATTTACAGTTTTTTTTATTTGTATTGCACTACAGGAAGGAGCAACATAATGATTACAGTGATCGTAACTTTGTATGTTTGTTTTATTTAACTACCCCTTAAAACTGTGTTTATTATTATTTTTTTTATTATTTATTTTTTTAGGGCAGTGTAAATATTCCCCGTTTTCTGTTCGAGCCTGAGTTTGAAAGAAGCCCAGCATGAATTCTTCTAAGATAATACTACAGGTACAGCATGTGCATTTGATACCGGCACTTCTGAATACTTGGCCAAGACTAGGTCAATCAGCTGGCCTTCTAAAACTGACTTAACCCTCTACCAGTCTTGCCTTCCAAAACTCATTTTTTCCCCCTGGATACTCACTTTAACACTGGGTAAAGTGATTACAGAGCCTTAGTACACGAGACAGTCTGTGTGTTTGTATTTATTTTTATTTTTTTAATTAAGAAACTCTATTGTCTCAAGTCTAATTGGCTGGAGCTTCTGAGAGAGACAAATCTGTATTTCAAATTAGTAAAATTGCTGTCCTTCATAATTTGTCTCTCATTTCCATAAATAAATTACACTGATTCTGAACAAACCACTACATATAATCTTCAGCTACCATTTTGCTTCCTTTTGACATTACAGCATGAAAGTAGCAAAATAGCTACTTCTTTGTTTACTCCACAGTCTCATGTATGGTCACAGAGGAAACAGACTTACTACCTATGTTATTCCAGCTGTGAGTTGCTAGAAAGCCATTTCCACAGAAGAAGATCCAAAAAAGCAGAGCTTGCGTTTGACTCTAGAGGGGAAATTACAAAACAAGTTCCTTTCAAGGTTACATGCTGTTGCTCATCATTATGCTAATGGAGAATCTTTTATATAGAAATAAAAACACTTGAAACGCATAGTGACTGACGTTCCTCCATTTTTTTTTTTGGACTGAAAATGCAGTATGAGAGTTGTACCTTCTTTTCTTTTTCTTAAGAGTTCTGAAAAAAAAATAAAATTAAAAAATCAAACAAACCTTATTTTACAACAAATTCATTGAGGCTTCCTGGATACTTCCTAATGAGAGAAGAAAACAATGTCCCTTAAGAATCTTTAATTGTAATTATTTTCAAAAATAGCTGAGAAATCACTCCTGTGAAATAATAGGCTCAATAGCTTATTGGTGACTTTAAGCCTAGTAACAAGCTCTGGATAATATTTTTTTTCTTAGGGAAAATAAAGATTTTTGTATGCAGAAATTCCTACGGAAAATTGTTTATATCAGCTGGGTAATTTAAAGTCTCAATGAAAGACTGAAAATCAGCAAACTTTTAGCTCATGGAGCACAGTAATTTACCTTACACAGATATAGTTTTTAAACCTGTAATTTTTGATTTTTTGCCTAGAGTGATCATCATGGTCTTCATGAGAAGAAAACAAACAAAACAGGCCATTTTTCCCTCCACAAGTTTACTGCTCATAGAACATAGTTTTGTTCTGATGAAGGCAAAATCTGTGATACTGATCCAAGCTTTAGTTAATCCTTTTTGCTTCAGAGGCACTACCTTTCATAAGGCTGCCATTTCTCCCTTTCAGACTTACCCAGTTTCCTCCTTTTTTTCTCCTCTTTTTTTTTTTTTTTCTTAGTATCCTTGTTTTCTAACTACAGCTTCTAAATACTTACAGAAGATTTTATATGGCAGCTATTATCTCCACCTTGCCCTAACTTAGCATAAGACTTGGACACCTCATTAAAATGGATGTATATTTTCAACAAAGAACAGTGTTTTTTTTTTCTTTGATATTCCTGATGCACTTTGCACCCCTGTTAGCACTGTGCAAACCTTTCTGCTTTTTTGATGAAGGAGGATCAACCAATTCTTCTATCAGCTGGTGACCTTACACTTGGTGTCTTTCCTCATTGTTTCACTATCCAGTTTTGGCCAAAAGTCCATCCTTAGGAGCTATCCTTTCCATTTTGCCTCAAAGAATGTTATATTGTATTATATGAGTAAATTGGTAAAATTATCTATAATGTCATGAATCTGATTTTTAGTTTTGGAGTTGGGGGTTCTAAGGTAAAAAAGAGTTAGATTCGACAGTTTCCAGGTGATTCTTCACCATCTTTTGAGTCTGAACCTTTATATTATGTGTCTGGTTAAGTACTTGGCTGGAATGGGACACAGATGAGCTGTCTTTGAGAGCTGCATTTTACCTTTATTTTGCTTTTCTGAATCATGTTTTCAGGTAGATTCTAAAATGCCTCAGTGTGATCAACTTAAGCCAGTACCAATGCCTCTTCCGTCAACAGATTCTTCAAATGACTGTAAATTACTTACAACCGTCTTTCCAAACTCTTGTTTTCTTGTTGGAATTCAGTTTTGCTAGATCTTTCCCTCTTCAATGTATGGATAAGCGTGTATGTGTGTCCATATAGAACTCTATTAGATAAATAGCCTCCCTTGTTCTATACTGCCAGCTTTGCAGCCAGGGCTACCATTACCCAGCCAAAATAAATTGTTTCCTTGGCAACAGGAGCCATGTAAAATCTCACAAAACACTTCTTTTGTTTTTTACTCTGATTTCATTCTGCTAAAAGCTGGAAAATTGGTTATCTGCTTCAATGTCTGACTTAAAATAGGTGAATTATGGTGAAGGCATATAGTTGTATCTCAAGACCCATGGTAGACAAAAAACATGACAAGCACTCAAAAGTGTTTGACCCTTTTCTAGTTATTGGGATTAGCATTTTACCAACAGAGTATATATTTTCATCACACCTCTCAGGGAAATCTTTGGCAGTCAGTGACACTATTTAAACTTGAAAAATCCAGCTAGGTATAATAGAACTTTCACAGTGTGAAATGACAATGCATTACTGACACTACAGCTCTGCTGTCACCCTTAGGCTTTCTCGTCATCCAGAATTCATAATTCATAAAACATAGTAATATAAAAGGGCAATGTGCCTGAGTGCTTGGGAAAATTACTGTCAACTTCTAGTTTATAAATTTTTAAAATTATAAATTTTCTTGATAGGTTTGACTCTTACAAAAAAATGAGTGGTGTTTTTTTTTTTTTTTTCATTTTCCTTCCTTCCCTCTTTTAAACCCCCTACTAATCTGCACTTGTGTTATGTCTAATAAAATTAAGGTCTCGCATACACTGTGCCATTATTGCCAGTCTCAGTGGTACTATTTCTTGGCTCCTCCTGTACCTCAACCTCTGTTCTAATTATTGTCCTCTATTGTAAAGTATTCCTATTAACAAGTTTGGGTATGAAAGTAGTTCTATTAAGACAGCAAAGTGTATTGCTAAATACATTTCTGAGAAATTAGCATTTCTCATGTGATGTATGTGTTACCTAAAGCTCTTAATATAGTTATTGGTATTTGTTCTCAGAAGCATCTTGCTTCAGTAAAGAAATATAGTTCAATCTTTTATATATGCTGGATAAAAGCCAGAATAATTATGTTTTATGGATTTTCTGCAGGCATCGTCATTATTATTTATTATTTGTTCAGTCATGCCCACCATTTTGCCAAATGTGCTTTACTTATTACTGTGAGAGAAAAGGATGAAATATGTCATACATTTCATTCTAAGTTTGGCAGACATAAGATATTCCTTAAACAAAAGAGACGTTTTGCTGACACAATCAATATATTTTGCTTATTCTGATTTCAGTTCCAGTCATAATCTCACAGCTTTATAGTCAAGCACCTTCTGTTCACAAGCAGCTAGCTCTTGATAACTGATGTTGTCATGAAAGCACTAGTTTCCCTATCAGCAAGTGGGGTACCACTGTTTAGAGGATTGATCTGTATGACCTGGTAATCGAAGGGGTGGAGGGAAGGGGGATGGGAGTGGGTGTCAGATCTTAACTTTCAGAAATGGGTTGAGCCCCTGTTCATAGGCCTGAACCCAAATCCTATTGATTTCCTGTAAACAAAGTCAGATTCCTGGACTTTGATGTTATGAATACTGTCCAGAAGACTTTTAGGGTGGAGTTGGTGACAAGTAACGGCTAAGCTCTTGGGTCTCTATGGTTTTACACGGTCAATTTAGAATCTCATTTTGACCACTGCAGAATATGGACACCTAAAACAGCATTTTGCTAATGACCATTATGTTGACAAGTTGTGTTTCATTCTACCCGATGAAGTCAGTCTGAACTGCAAAGTGTTAGAGAAGTACTTGCAGAAGGTAGCTAAAGATATTTTTATGTGTGTGATATTTCAGCACTGTCAGATGGCGTTGTCCTCTAAAAATTTTCTCAAGCCTCATCCCTGCGATGGCATGAATCTCTTACACTACTTGAGCCAAAAGCATCATAGCTACAATAAGATTAGAGATAAAATGTTTTAAAGAGTTCATGTTATTACGTTGATATTCAATTAGGCCATTGTAACTCTTGGAGATCATCGTTAAGCCATAAGGCTCTTCATACTGAAACAGGCAAAATTAAAACTCTTTGGTCTATGTCCAGGTTTACGAAATTTCAGTGAAGTTCTGGGCAAAACATTCATACAGAAACCTACAGTGAACTTTTTTTCTGAGCAATTCTAGCCCAAGTTCTAAGCAATTCTAAGCAATTCTGAGCAATTCTAAGCCCTATTAGTATGTTTGTCCATCTTTCTTATTTTTTGGAGATCTTTCATCTTGTCCTCCATGGGTCAAAGCAATAAAGTAGAAGTGTAGACCTCACATAGAAAGAGCAATGATGTCCTTCTCTAGAATAAAGCTCAAAATGGAATGTAGCTCCAAGAATATGGCTATGAATATGGATACTTATGTAGACAGTGCTTGAAATCCAGATGTTTGATGGACATGGTCAAGTTCCACGTAGTCAATGAGAAGTAGACTCGATTTCTCTTCCAAGCTGAGTGATCTTGTGGGGCTTTTTGCAAGTTTCCTAGGTTGTCACAGGAGACAAATGCAAGAGAATAGTTTATGAACTCACAAAGGCAGGGGCTTATAAAATCAGACTCTTAGGTCATGTGAAATGATGAAAAATACATCTCCTACACATTACTTTGGAGTTTAGTTTCCCAAGTCATGGATAGCAGGATAAATTTTCAGATAATTAGAAGTAAGTATCAAGAAGAAAATGAGATGGAAAAGTGAGTGAAATTGATAACAGAATTTAAAAAGGGAGGTTGAACTTCTGTTGAAAAGGTGTTCAGGGATTTAGATGTGCAAAATTGGACTAAGAGTCACCAATGACTGTATGTCCATCTTTCCAAGAGAGAGATTTACAGTATTTAATAGTACTCATATAACAAAACAAACTAAACAAAGAAATGGCATTACTGTCTTTCCCCTACTCTTTTTCTGGTTTCCATTTTCTTCACAAGGGCCACGAATGTTTTCTAGAAAGGTGATGTAAAAGTGCTCTTTTGAACTTCACTGGGTCTTGACTCATATTAATATAATTCTGTTTGTAGAACTAATGAATTACACTTTATTAGCCTTTATTTTGGGGTATATCCTGAGTGACATGTTTATTCTGCTACAATGATAGATACCATTTTAGCACAGAGATGGTGAAAACTGGGAATGTAGGTGTGTGCTTCATTATATCTCATCATGGACAAGTTTAGGCCTTCTGTGCCAAGAAGCATTCCTGAGTCTCTCTGTAGAAAGAACCAGAGAAAGAATAGCTTCTCAAAAGACGATTTAGAGCACCTAATTTAGATTGCCTTCTGGCACACTCTCTCTATAAAGTTTCTTTTCACTGAGTATCTGAAAACGTTTGGAGACTATCCTTGTAATTTCAGGTATATGAGTTGGTTTACATAAGTCTAGATGGGGAATGGGCTGGGTGGTGTTCCTTGTTTTGACCTGTGAACGGCATTTGACCAAGAAAATTTACAATACGGTTCTTCTAGACTGCTTTTTACTTGGTATCCTGAAAGTCTTTGTCCCTAGATAAACTTTTCACCTAACAGCTGAACTGATAGCAATTGGAGTACATTAATATACACAAGGCTACAACGGTATCCCAGATCTGGGGCTTGTATGACTTTTTTTTTTTTTTTTAATATGACAATGCAGTTCATCAGTAAAATTAAAGATAAAATAATGAAAATCATTTCCATTTGTGATTTTTGTAGCATCTCTACATAACTATAAATGGGAAAATAAAAGCTTCAGCCAAGTTCAAAATTCTAAGTTACAAGAAATTAGAAGGAAATATGTGGATAAAAAACAGAATAAATGAGAAGGTGTATTTTCTGCAAAAATACAGAGAGATTCAAAATATAACCTTTATCCAATTTGGTATCCTTCATAGATGGTACATTTCCTATCATGCCACAGAAGTTGCTGTATTTTTTCTGAGTTAAAGTAGGAGCCTTGTTGGAATATTGTTTTCAAGGAATGAGTCACTTGATGCTTTTCTTTCAAAGCACATGTTTTTAGTCAGCTATGCTGATACCTTCAGCAGCACTTGACATATGCTCAGAGAAGATACTTGGTGACAAGGAAGTCTGGCTCTGAGTATCGGAAACAGACACAACTGCGTTCTCATTTACCAAAAAATGTACCTTGCAGTTTACACTCTGCTATCTTGCAATAATTCTGTTATGACAGAAACACAAGTCTCTGTAGATACTTCCTTACCCTCTGGAAATGTCAAGATCTTCATTTCTTTCTTTTCCTACTGTTTCCTTCCCCCCCTTCCTTTTTTAGCATCAGAATGTAATCACAGATGCAATACTTTATGAATCTCGTAATTTATTAAATTAAAATCTGTCATCACTATGCCCAAACATCCAATTGCAGAATAAATTCTCTTTGTTATCTGTTTTTATTAGTCTTGCTATCAGGCTTTTATTTGCTATGACAGAAATTACATTATTTAAAGAAAATATTTCATACTTTCAAAAGGTGTATAAAAGAGCTACAGAGAATGATGTAAAGTATGTTCTAGGAAGATCAGAACGGGTCAGTCAGTGTTGATAGAAATTTATGGTGATGCTAAAACTTTTCTATTTAATGTTAATACGGACCTCTCTGACTAACATAAAGCATTGAGTAGGAAAAAAGGTCATCTGTTATTTCTTAGCTAATGCAAGAATCGTAGTACCACCGCTGGCTTGTTGTAACAAGAGATTGCATAGTTTATTATGATTATACAATTAATGCTTTCTACGAAGGGTACTTTGAAATATAGAAATTAGGAGCCAAATTGTATTGTGAGACGGCTTTCAATAGGTAGAGCTGTAAATAAAGAACAAGTGACTGATTCTATTAGGTATGTTAACCATATTGATCTGTATTATCTATCTATATTGATTCTTGAATGCAATGACTTTCCTGGTGCAGACTCCAAATATGGGAGAAACTGGTGAACAATCTAGACTTCAGGACAACATCCAAGAGAGAAAAATCATTTCTGAGCAGCGGTCTCTCAGTGATAGAGAGAAAGACATGAAAAGATGAGCCTATCCAACTAGAAGAATGGCCTGCATCAGAAATAGTGCGGTCAGCAAGACTAGGGCAGTGGTTGTCCCTCTGTACTTGGCACTGGTGAGACCACACCTCAGTGTGGGCCCCTCACTGCAAGAAGGACATTGAGTTGTTTGAGTGTGTGCAGAGAAGAGCAATGAAGCTGCTGAAGGGACTGGACAACAAGACATATGAGGAGTGGCTGAAGGAACTGGGGCTGTTTAGTCTGGAGGAAAGGAGGCTGAGGGGAGACCGCCTAGCTCTCTTCAACTGCCTGAAAGGAGGTTGCAGCAAGGAGTGTCAGTCCCTTTTCTCAGGTGACAAGTGATAGGATGTGAGGAAATGGCCTCAAGTTGTTCCAGGGAGGTTTTAGATTGAGTATTGGAAAGAATTTCTTCATAGAGAGAGCGGTTAGGCATTGGAACAGGCTGCCCAGGGAGGCGGTGGAATCGCTATCCCTGGACGTATTTAAGAGACGTGTGAATGCAGTGCTTAGGGATGTGGTTTAGTGGTGGACTTGTAGTGTTAGGTGATGGTTGGACTTGATGATCTTAAGGGTCTTTTTCAACCTAAATGACTCTATGGTTCTGTGATTCTGTTTGTATCAGCTGCAGCTTTGGCAGCCTTTGTGGTAATCTACTCTATTCAGGAAAGTGATAAAAAATGTCCACCTCAAAATGCACTCAAAAATTCACCTTCAGTGCTAAATGTTTTGGCAGTTGAGAACCCTGAGCAGTTACCAGCCACCAGACTGAAATGCATGGAGGCTGGGAGCAGGTGAGTATCAGAGCACTGTCCTTTGATACAGAGCTCAAGCCTAAGCTACTCCATTGGAGTCGCATCTGTTGTTCTTGTGCAATAGGCACCATGATCAGTGTTTTCTTAAAGTTTCTGTATGAAGTTCATCTCAAAGGAAAACAAACTTACAGGAGGTCTTACGAATTACATTAAAAATACAAAGGACTTGAGAAAGCTCCCCACACACACACACACACACACGCTGCAGCTTTGAGGTCTTTTCATTACAATGCTGTAGCCTAACCCAAAGTCGGTGATGCTTTTATTGTAAGCACACTTTTCCACACTACCTTTTTGGGAATGGCCATTTTAATTAGCAGAAAGGAAAACACGGCTGGGTTTGTAAGAAGACACATAGTAAATCAGTGCTCCTTTGAATTGGTAGGTGCTTATTTTTTTATTTTTTTACTTTTTCTCTTTTGTTCTGACTATCTGTAGAAGTAAGATATTTTTTTTTTTTTTTCTGGGAGTGGTATAAGATTGATATAAGTGGTGCTAATCTAGAGTAGGCTAGAAATCTTGAGTGTGAAGAAATGCATAACTGAGTAGCAATAACAGTTGTGGTAGCTTATTAAAAATACTAGGGTACAGTGTTTTTGTTTTTCTTCTTATTGATAACAATCTCTGTTACTACTTTTACTTACTATCTTTGTATGAAGTACCTTTGAGAGCCTTCCTATGTTGAATGTGTTTATAGATCTGACATTTATGAGAAGTTCCATAAAAATCACTGTTACTTTTGACATTGTTAACCAAAAGGAGACACTAGTTCTGAAAATGTCAGGAGCTGCCTGTTGGGAAATAATCTTAAATTATGATAATTTCTCTGTATAGAAACTGAGATGAAAGTGACTGTCCTGCTACACAATCTTATATTCTGTCACCGAAAATATTCTTTGTGATCCACAAGGCATAATTAATACGTATTTTGCCACTAGACATGACCAACATACTAAATGTAAGTTTGTAATTCCATTGCTACCCAATCCTTGCTGATGTTTTCAATAGATCCCTGCAATGTTTTAGTGTCATAATCAGAAGGTACAACTGGTGTAACATGAAGCACTTAAAATACCTCTTTTATTGCATTTTAGGATCAGGAGGGGTTGTTTGTGAACTCTGTTGTAGGTCTGCTTATCCTACGACCCTTACCAAGTGGTAGAACTGGAAAAGATGACTGAGTTTTCCTGCACAGGGATTGCATTTCTTTACATTACTTTGCTGGCTATTGATCTGTGTTCCCTAAGCCTTATGGCTACTGCATCATACATGCCTACAGTGTCGAATGAATTCCAGCAATGTAACTGGTTACCTGGACAAATAACTGTGATGTATTTTCCCTTATGAAAGCCTATGTGTTTGTCTGTTAAGGCAAAAAACACAGTTCTTTGTGAAACACAGAACTTAGTGAAGTTATTGTCTTAATTATCAGCTTTCAGAGCTCTTTTCATTTCTAGAACTGTCTGCCAGAATATATAATATAATGTAGTAATGGTTTCTGTAGTTTATCAGGATTAATTGGCCTATTGACAATGAGCTCATTTCTGTTTACTGCAGAAATGAAACAATTCACCCGCAAGCATTCGTAGAAGTGACTTGCTTAGTTATGATTATAGTTTCCCCTCCCCCCCCGGAATATCTCCACTGATTTCAGTGTTGTTGTTACCTCAGGAATTTTGGCTGTATGAATATATATGTTTGCCTGAGTCCACCTGTCTGAAGTCTGTATAGAATTTGTAATTTTGTTTATATTTTGAAAGTGCCTGAGAGCAATAAATACTGAAACTCTGATATTCATGTGTGTGTATGTGCCACAGAGTAAGGAAAAAAAAAGTTGTCTTTTAATCAATAGGAAATGTGTGGCTTTTTATTTTCTTTTTTCTCTCTCTCTCTAATCCTTATTACTGTCACAGAATTTACTAACTAGTGATTTGAAAATTGTGTTACTCTGCCTCCCAAATATTCTTTGCATTCATCTTTTCCTGAGAAAAAAAATAAATCCAGAGATTCTCTGGAAGGAGAACTTCCTCATAGCCTTCAGAAGACTCCTTTGCTCCTCTGGATATCAGAGCATCCTGCAAGTCTCTGTTTCCACTTAGAACAATAGCTGCCTCTCTGGGGACCAAGGGGAAAAGCAAAATAAAATTTAGAAAACATGCTGTTCTGTATCTTGGCAAGGAACTTACCTAATCCAAATGTGATTTTTAGTCTGCTTATTATTAGTTCCAACACACTTATTTTTCTCTCTAAATACAAAAACCCAGCATAATTTAGGACCCCGATGTATTCTGAAATACGTGAAATATTTTTTTCCAAATGCCTACAGGTTTCAGTTCTGCAGCTCTCCACCTGTTAGGTGAATGTTTGGGTTGCTGTTTTTATTATTTAAATTTTTTTTCAAAGACGGCCCCAGCAGCTGTGCTCTCAGAAAGACCTAAACTGTCACCAAGTTCACTGTGAAACATTAAGAATTCCACAACAACTGGTATTAGCTTTATTTTATTATAATAGTTGTCTTACTTTTTGCATTGGGATTATTATTATTATTATTATTTTTATTGGGTTTTGAAAGGGGCTCAGTTCTTCCACCTAACCACTGGAGTTAACTGGAAGTGTTGACTCATGAGGCAAGAAGAAAGATCTGGGAATGCTCAGCCTGGAGAAGAGGAGGCTCGGGGCATTGCATGAATGCCCACAAATACCTGAAGGGAAGGTACAAAGAAGGCAGGCTCAGGCTCTTCTCAGTTGTGCCCAGTGACTGGGCAAGAGGCAATGGCACACTGGCACACCAGAGGTGCTGTCTGAACATCAGGAAACTTTTTCTGTGTGCAAGTGACAGAGCACTGGCACAGGGTGCCAGAGAGATGGTGGAGTCTCCATCCCTGAATGCATTCAAAACCCAAAGGGACATGGTCTTCGGCAACTGGCTGTAGGTGACCCTGCATGAGCAGGGTGGGTTAGACCAGATGGCCACCAGAGGTCCCGGCCAATCTCGGCCATTCTGTGATTTCATCATTCTGTGAAATGTGCCTACGGTAGTCAGACAAATGGCATCACTTCTGTTTGAGAAATTGTTGAATTTAATAGGAAAAAGATATGTTTTTTGTTTGTTTGTTTGTTTTAATCTTAGACTTCTGGATCGCTTCAACTGCTTAGAAATAGGGTGGGTTTTTTTTGTTTTTGTTTTTTTTTTTTTGTGGTTTTGGTTTTACTTCCTTTCTAAGGACATGCTGTTGAAGACCTGCTACTCTTAACAAGATGGCAACAGATTGTAAGAGAGAAAATACTAAAAAAAAGCACCCCCTTATTGCCCCCACCTCAAAAAAATTCCACAGCCAAAACGATAACAATTCTGGTTTCAGAGGTAAGAATTTATTCTATGAAAGTCCATGCAAACTGTTCTACCTGACCTGTAATCTATGTGATGGACTACCCTTTAGAAAACTGGGACCTGAAATCACAATGCTATTTTGTGCATGCATCTCAAGAGCCATCTGAAGATGGCCAACAGAAGCATGTTTGTAGCTTCTACCTGAAATTGCACTGCTAGTATCTAGCGCTATTTTAAACTGTAGTTTACTCTGGAAATCTGTAAAGCATATTAAATTACCAAACCCTACACAGTATAGGAGTGAGTGGATTCAAACCATTGAGTGCAGCCTGACAATCCATTATCTGGCTAATACTTCAGAACAAGCATAGTCAGGATCTGTTGAATCTATATGGGTTAAATAGATAACATGAATTTTCTTCCTTGTCAGGCCCCTTGACTTTGTCTATTTTCTGCTCCCAGGTGCTCTGCTCGCAGAAGAAATAGGAATTCCTGAGCCCACTTATAATACATAGAAAAATGATGGAGGAGAGGGAGCTATGTCAGACCTGCCAGCAATAAATAAATAAATAAAAATAAGGCTGCCTTGTATGTACACTTAAAATATTGTATTACTTAAGAATAACGCCACTTGAAAAGCCTGCCTATTACTTTTTTACTGGCTGCTAACTTCACTTTGGCAAACCTTACAGCAAATAGTCACGTAGTTCCATAACCTTCAGACTTCCTAGGCATAACAGAAGTTATCCCATAACCTACAGTGGAAACTATTGTTTGAAGAACCAGCTGTACCACTCCCTCCAATATATTCTCTTTCTAAGTGAATTTTAATTGCTATGGGTTGATTTGCGGTGGGTGAGGCAGGCTTGTGAGGTGATTAGTATGCCCAAACTCATTTTGAAAGGAGTTGCGCTCTCTTTTTTATCTGTCTGAAACCTTTACTTTGTCAGAGAAAAGGGTAAGTGAAAATGACTTTTTTTTTTTTTTTTAGATGATTCAAGCACAGATTGTTTGTACTTTTTTTTTTTTTAATGCTAAATTTCTGGCTGATTACTGTGCAAGGTTGCTGAGACGGAAGAGCTACAGAGGCAGATAAATTCTTTGCTTAGTTAAAATTACAGCTAATCTCTTTGGGGAGTTGTTTTTCAAAATGTTCTAATGGTCAGCTCAAGTTTGTGGAAAGTGATACAGTGTGAGAAGTAGCAAAGCATCTTGAGAGGATAAGACTAATGACTTCTTATTTTTCCCTGACAGTGAAATAAGTGGGTATCTGAGGTGTCCCATACTCTTACAGATGAAGAGTACACCTTGCCTAACTGGAGAGTTGAGGCAATGCCAGTGGCGTATCACAAGATATTTCTGGTGTTCAGCAAGTTTCAGATTAACAGTGTGAATGCTTATGTCTGTGGGGAAGACTCGGCTGAATGCAGTTACAGTGTCTCACACTTCACGAACCTTTCAACTTAAGAATGTTGCTACAGTGCTGGCAGTATCTGAAAATGAACAATGCCATCAGCACTTTATCTGTTCTTATGCGCCAGTGTTAAAATCTCGTTACAGTCTATCATCTGGTGCTGCGTGTACTCTGAAAATATTACCAAAACACTTGAGTAAGAAGGAAGTCAGCTCAAGGAGTATTGATTCTTGAGAGTAGGCAAGCAGCTTGTGTGGCAATTAAGTGTTTTCAGTGGTTCGAGTCTGAACCGTGATTCAACATACTCAAAAGCTGGGAGCATTTATAAAGCTTTCTTGATTTGGGTGGTGTTGCTGGTATATACCACTGGGACACCAGCAATCTGGGAATTGTCCCACAGAAGCAGCATGCTCAAAAAGAGATTGGAGAGAAAGAGAAATGGATGTGCAATAAAGCAAATGCCATAGAATCATGGAATCACAGAATGGTTTGGATTGGAAACCTTCCACCTTTCACCACACCAAATGAAGTTCAATTGTAGAATGGTTTGGGTTTGGGTTTGACCTTAAAGATCATCTAATTCCAGCCCCCCTGCCTGAGGGGCTTTCCTGTAGGCCTTCTTTAGGTACTGGAAGGCCACTATAAGGTCTCCCTGGAGACTTCTCTTCTCCAGGCTGATGAACACTCCCAACTCCCTCAGCCTGTCTTTGTAGGAGGAGGTGCTCCAGCCCTCTGATCATCTTTGTGGTCCTCCTTTGGACTTGCTGTAATAAGTCCAAGTTCTTCTTGTGCTGGGGGCCCCAGAGCTGAATGTAGGGCTTCAGGTGGGGTCTCACGAGAGCAGAGCAGAGGTGAAGAGTCCCCTCCCTCACCCTGCTGGCCACGCCGCTTTTGGTGCAGCCCAGGATACGGTTGGCTTCCTGGGCTGCAAGCGCACGCTGCTGGCTCATGTTGAGCTTCTTGTAAACCAACACCCCCAGGTGCTACTGCTCAGGGCTGCTCTCAATCCATTCTCCATCCAGCTTGTATTTGTACTTGGGATTGCCTTTTGGGATGTCCTTTTAGTTTCAATCATTCTTAAAATCAAACAGAAGTCTTGAATTAAATTAAGTTTGTCAAAATAATGAGGAAAAATTTTCTTTGACAAGATCTTAAGTGCTGAGTAGATGTGTTACTTTAACTGAATGCCAGCCAGTAGGAGTAGATGTTCTGTATTTTTCTGGCAGATCTTGATGATTCTGTAGGACTGGACACTGTATTTTTAGCTATGATGAAAAGAAGAGTGAGCGGCAATTTCCTGACCCTCATCAGATTCCTTCTTCAGTTGTTTTGGAAGACTGATTAATTTCAAAGCATTCAAATGAAAGCAGGATAACATTTTAAAGTTAATCAAGACCTGCTTTTCTGCAGCTGTGAAAGCCAACAAATATCTGTTCAGCAGAGTTGTAAGTAAAGGTGGTACATAATCAAATGAAGCTAGCAATTGTATGTATGTCTTCTTCCAGGTCTCTCAGTTTACCTCTCTTTTGATGCAGGGGTTTTCCTTCTTTCTCCACACAGACGCAGGCATATACACCAGGACTGTATCATATCTAACCTCTCCATACAGAACAGGTAAAATCTGCAGAAACATCCTTAATCATCTCTTCTTTCCTCCCAGTTTCCCCTCTGACTCACTCATGAAAGCTTCTCTCTCTGTTGTCTGTTCAGTTTGGAGTTTTTTGAGAGGAGCCAGAGCACAGCCAGTCTTTGGTAACCTGAGTGCAGTTATTGTAAAAGTGATGCTTTTAAAAGCACAGACTGCAGAGGATGAGGATTTGGAAACATAACTTCCAATCACAGTTGGTGAAGCTTCTGTTTTTAAATCACATCAGCATATTTAATTTCTTTACTAGTGGTAGTTCACTAGTACTGTGTGAAAGTTCCTTTATGAGAGGACTGAATCTCAGTATTTAAAGATGTCTCAGTCAGAGACACTCAGAAACAAGAGCTGTATCAAGGGATTTCTGTAGTAAATGAACAGCTAGTACCAAAAAGTCAAAGTGCAAATTAGTGGGAGGATTATTTTCAATAATCAATGGGTTTAGGGGCTGGCATCTCCACCAGTGTGTTAGGACAGACCTTGCTGTACAGTAGAATAATTAAGCAGTAGTAAAGCTTCAGGTGCAAATGCCTGGAGTTTTGTATCTTCTACTTGCATGAATCCTATACAGTGGAATGTCTTAAGGAGCTGACAGTGCCTTATTTAAGTAAATTTTCCATCAACAGAGAAAGGATTTGATTTTTTTTTTTTTAACTCAGCCTCCACAATAACAATTAAATAAATGATCTACTTTATTTCACAAATTAACTAATGTGGCAACAGCTTCCATGAATTGCTAGATGCTGCAGCATGTGCAGATCAGTGCTGGATTCAGAGTCCAATAACACTTGCCTCCCGCTCCGAGCTGAGATAGCTGCACTACTAAACATGTTTGCTGTTGTACCTGCAATGCATAGTTCTTCCAGGCTTTCAGTGGGGTATCAACTTGATATAAAATCCTTCGCATTCAGTGTATGCCAGCCCTCATTTCAGCAAAGCAGAACAACAGCAATAGAAAAGGCTCGGTGTCACTCCATAACTTAAAGTAACTGGCAACTTAACTAGGATGTGGGACATGTGGCTTGATGTGCCCGGTCTGTCTCATTCACTGCAAAAAGGTAACATAGGATTTTCTGGAGTCCAGATAAATAGTGTTCTACTTGTTTAGCAAGCTGACTTTTTTTTTTTTTTTAAGCTCAGAAGTGCCTGCTTTATTTGAAATTTTCCTTTGTCCTTATGCATTTGTGAAAATTCACAAGTAGATTTTTTTTCCATGCCTTCTCCTTACACAATTCTTTTATAAAAAGTTAAGCTAGAGCAAAAACATATTTTGTCATAGACACTCAGTTTAATACTTCTGAAAAGAACCTGAGATGGGCAAAATACTCACTCTGAAGCCTATGAGCTGTTAGTATATAGCAATGATCGTGGGAGGCAAGAAATGGGAGCAGAAATACTGGTTGTCCCATCATAGAACGTTTTAATTAACTTTTCAGTAAGTGTACAACTCACTCCTTGATAAAGTTACTAGTTATATATTTGCTTAATAACCAGAATTTGTGTAGACTTCCAGCAGAATGTAAAAAGCAGCTTTCATAATATTTTCTAGACAATATGTTTCCTTGTTTGGCAAGACAATGTTAACAATACCCTTCTTGTAAAAGGATTAGGTGGTTTAACTTAGTGACAGAAAATCCAATTCCAACTCAAAAACCTAGATACAAATGTCTAAATTAAGCTTATAAATTTAGGAAAACCAGCACTCTGCTTAGTTTTAGCAAAATCAGACATGTCACTGTTTCTCCCTGTAGTTTGTCAGTGAGGAGAGCTGATGGAATCTGAAAACAGTCCAGAGAACATACAGGCTGGAAAATGTTTTCTAACGACAAACTTTTGGCATCTGAGTCCAATTCTGTCTGAGCTCTTTTTCATTGGATCTATGTTTCCATCTCCCATCTACAGATGAGGCCTGAGCACTCATCTGGAATCCAGAATGTTTTGCTGAGAGCAGGTACCTAAAAAGCCAAAGGGAATTGATGGAAAATAGAAGAAAATTGCTACCCCTGCTTCCTTCTGCTCTGTCTTCGGCATAAATTTACCATCCTTTCAAATGTCTAGAGTGCAATTTATTGGACTATTGTAATTTCTGTATGGTAGATCTCTACAGTATGAGCTAGTCACTATAAAGTTTCTTCGTAGTTACTGGAATTGCTATCAGTGGAGTTTAGAACGTGATTCTTGATATCCAAAAGCAGGAAATTATACAAATTAAGCCCTAAAAAATGTTTATTTTGCTCCACTGTCAAGGAAAGGAAGCTAAACTCTTAGCTCAGATGTGGATGCCTACAACACTGGCATTAACATTTAGTGAAATGAATACCACCGCTCAAGGCCATGAAGATGATCAAGAAGTTTAGGAAATCTTGCAGTCAGTGAAACACCTGAAGAGGCCTGGGTTTGGCCAAAGCTCTTTGCCTGGTACTTAGCTTAACCAGTGATTACTCAGTGTGTGAGCAACTTACTTGAAAAGAGGTTTGCAAAAATATTCCCTGGGTTTTCACCCTCAAGTGGGTGGTAAAAACAAGCAGACAGTAAACATTCAAGAATCCTAAAACCTGGCTTTACTCCTTCTTTTCCAGTAATGAATTTAGTCACAGACTTCTTTTCCAAAATTATTCACTAGCTTTTTACACCCAAAACCTTAATTTATAAGGCATATTTCCCTATGTTAAATAAACCTAAATGTTAAATTCCTACTTCTGTTTTCAACATGGTGGTGTTTTTAAGCTTCTCTCACGTATGTAAAATAGATGCATTTATATGCCATATGTCCCACTCTTTCCCATTAAGTTATAAATGTGGTATGACCAAAGAAGAAATAGGAAATGACTTAAGTCCTAACATGTGCTACCTAAATAATTTTAAATGTTGCACAGCCACAAGGAATTGTTTGACTCAGTGTTGCAAGACCTCAGTGCCAGATTTTGTTTGCAGTGTGGGGAAGTTAGGGAGCTATGCCAGAACTCAGTTGTGTTGTATTTGCTAGAACGACTTCATCAGTCTGCGTATCTCCTCCACAAAATCCTCAGATTGCAGCTCTGGTGCTTATGTCATGTCTGATTATTTATTTTGTAAGTAAACAGAGAAGAAGGAAGGCATGTCACTAATAAAAGGCTTAATGTTCACCTCTAAGAAAGAGTGTGGCTCCAAGCACTGACATGGCTCCACGTGACCCTTCAACTTCTGCCTTTATTCCTGGTTCACAGAAGACCAACAGCGATCAAAAGGTGTTTCTGTCCAGTGGCAACGTGATGACTGGACTTGTACGTGTCAGGATATTTTGCAGTCGCTGACATCAGGGTCAACAAACTTCACAAAGTCACCTGAATAGTCTAAAGATGGGGGAGACATAAGGCTGTTGTACTGTTGCTTTTTTGAGTGGAAGGAGGGTTTGTTGAGGAAAACACAGCTATTTAGACAAATGCTTCCTGCCAGAGTCAGTACCTCATATGAAGAAAGTAATGAATGCTAAGTAAATGCTGTTGAAGGATTTGATAATCTCAGCAAATCCAACCAGCAGAGACTTTTTGCCACCATGTAAAGTATAGTGTTAACTGTTATTTGTAACAGTATTCATCTCTTTACTGATAGATGTGTGATTCATTGGTTTCTACCTGACTGAGTATTACACGCTAGGGGCAGCTGAGTAAGCACGGAAGAGGTGGACTCTGAAATCCCATTTATGATTACAGCCCTTTGGCAGTGTGATGTCTTAGTGAAGAGACTGAAAATATGAAACTGTATGCAGATACGTTACGCTGAATGTATATGCTTGACTTTTATGGCCTTGTCCTGTAAGACCTTCACAGTACTTCACTTCATCAGGATGATTAAGGAAGAAAAAAGAACAAATAACAACCCATACACACACACACACACACACATTTACCATAAAATTCTTAATGAGATATAAATAATCTCAGCTCAAGATACTATAAAGGACTACTTAGCATTTTGCTTATGATTTTACATAATTCATCTAAATATAGTTAATTGCAGAGCAGATTTATTTTTGTTGTGTGTGACATTTTCAGACAGTAGCTTGATCACTTTGTTTCATAATGATATCCCACATATCTATTTTGGTGTATCTGTAGGACTTGAAGCAAGTACCTTTTCTATTCTTACATTTCAAAGCCTCTGATATCTCTTCTATTTATGGCTATATGATGATAGTGCATGTGTGTGTATGTATATATAGAGAGAATATATATATGTATAACATGATTAGGTCAGTACTCATGTCAAATTATATTTGAGGGCTAATAATGTCAGTATTAAGGTGGGCTGATCTTTCAGTTTTGCAAGCAGTCTTTTTCTAGCCTCATTCTCTTATGGCTTTCCATTCAAATCTGAAGTCACTGAAGCATATGAGCGTGTGCTTAAATATAATTGTGCATTTAAGTCCATTCTTACTGAGCAAATCCCTTAAGGCTATACTCAAAGTTAACCAGTTATGTTACTGTATTGACCCCCTTTGCAGCAGATTATGAGAAATTTGTACTTCCTGAGAGTCCCTCTCCTAGAGACAGAAGAAGAAATGCTCTGATTCAAAGGAGAGAGTCAGGGTGTGTCACTGTAACTTATTTTTAAGGCCAAAAGAAACCACTGTGATTATTTTCCTCCTGCTTGAGTTTTAGTTGAACATTTATTGAATAAAATTCAAAAGAGAACATCTATATAGCTTGTTGCAGAACTGAATCAAAGGGCATATTCAATTACTACAAAAAATAATGGATGCTGGGTGGTTTTTGGGAGATCATCCTGTGAATTGGTGTTACTTAGAGGACATACTAAAATATATTATATCTTTGTTTAGTGAGGAGGTATACCTCTTAATTTATTACCTTCAAATATCAATATTAAAGTTCTTCAGTGTGATTTCTTAAATGTATGAGGTGTGTGTAATAATGCCGTCATTCACATCCCCATTTTTTCATTCCAGATGAACCATTTGAGCCCATTAACTGATTTCAAGCAAATTTAGAAGAAAGCTGCAAGTCACAAAAATGTCATTTTCACAGATACTTTGACAATAAGCATGTAAAGCAAAGAGAGACTCAGTTAATGTCCCACTGGCAGAAATCCTGGAGGACTCTGGTTCTTACTAGTCATCAGGACATCTATAGAGGTGTTCAGCAATTAAGCAATTACCTCCAGTAATTTCTGCTGTTCTTGAAATGTATTTCATCGTGGCACCAGTGCTGTTTCTGCTGCGTCTGGGACTCTTACAAAATAAACTATTTCAAATTGACTTCAGAATTACAGATGGAGTGTTGGACCATACCACACAAAGTGCCAAGCCCATCACTCCTATTAACTGTTCCTTGTTGAACCCCATCCCTCATTTATTCTTACATTATGGTCTCTATTCTGAGGGATCCATCTTTCTATCACAGGCATAGTAAGCACAGAATCATAGAATCATAGAATATCCCGAGTTGGAAGGGACCCATAAGGATCATCAAGTCCAACTCCCGGCACCACACAGGTCTGCCCAGAAGTTTACATCATGTGACTAAGTGCACAGTCCAATCTCTTCTTAAATTCAGACAGGCTTGGTGCAGAGAATACTTCACTGGGGAGCCTGTTCCAGTGTCCAACCACCCTTTCGGTGAAGAACCTCTTCCTGATGTCCAGCCTAAACTTCCCCTGCCTCAGCTTAACACTGTTCCCGCGGGTCCTGTCACTGGTGATAACGGAGAATAGGTCACCTGCCCCTCCACTCCCCCTCGCGAGGAAGTTGTAGACTGCGATGAGGTCCCCCCTCAGCCTCCTCTTCTCCAGGCTGAACAGGCCCAGTGACCTCAGCCGCTCCTCATATGTCTTCCCCTCTAGGCCCTTCACCATCTTCATTGCCCTCCTCTGGACACTCTCCAACAGTTTCACATCCTTTTTGTACTGTGGTGGCCAGAACTGCACACAGTACTCGAGGTGAGGCTGCACCAGCGCAGAGTAGAGCGGGACAATCACTTCTCTCGACCGACTAGCAATGCCGTGCTTGATGCACCCCAGGATACGGTTGGCCCTCCTGGCTGCCAGGGCACACTGCTGGCTCATATTCAACTTGCTGTCAACCACAACCCCCAGATCCCTCTCTGGGGGGCTGCTCTCCAGTGTCTCGTCGCCCAGTCTGTACATATAGCCAGGGTTGTCCCATCCCAGGTGCAGGACCCAGCACTTGCTTTTGTTAAACTTCATGTGGTTGGTGTTCGCTCAGCTCTCCAATCTGTCCAGATTGCTCTGCAAGGTCTTTCCACCCTCATCCGAGTCCACTACTCCTCCAAGTTTGGTGTCGTCAACAGATTTGCTCAAAACACCTTCTAGTCCTACATCCAATCATTTATAAAAACATTGAAGAGGACTGGCCCTAAAATGGAGCCTTGGGGGACCCCACTAGTGACCATCCGCCAGCCAGATGTGTCCCCATTCAGCACAACCCTTTGAGCCCTGCCCGTCAACCAATGGCTTACCCATTTTATGATGTTTTTATTTAGCTGTATGCTGGACATTTTGTCCAATAGGATCCTATGGGAAACCATGTCAAAAGTTTTGCTGAAGTCTAAAAAGATTACATTGGCTGGTTTCCCTTGATCGACTAGATGGGTGATCTTATCATAAAAAGAAATCAAATTTGTTAGGCAGGACCTACCCCTCGTGAACCCATGTTGGCTGGGACCAATGACTGCATTGTCCCCCAGGTGCGCTTCAATAACTTCACAGATCATCCTCTCCATAATTTTACCAGGCACTGACATGAGACTGACAGGCCTGTAATTGCTAGGGTCTTCTTTCTTACTCTTCTTGAAAATTGGCACATTTGCCATCCTCCAGTCCAATGGGACCTCTCCAGATTCCCAAGATTGTTGAAAAATAATTGAGAGAGGTCCCACGATGACATCAGCCAGCTCTTTAAGCACCCTGGGATGAATCCCATCCGGACGCATGGACTTGTATGGATCCTTGTGGAGCAGCAAATCCCGCACACGTTCAGGGTCGGTTGGGAGTTTGTCATCCCCACCGTCATGGTCCTCCAGCTCAGGGTACCCTGGGTCCCGATGCCCATCATCACCATTGAAGACAGAGGCAAAGAAGGCTTTCAACATCTCTGCTTTGCCTATGTCCTTGTCTGTGAGGTGACCCTCCCCATCTAGTAGTGGACCTATGTTTTCTTTGGTTCTCCTTTTTCTGTTCACATATCTAAAAAAACCTTTTTTATTGTCTCCCACAGACATGGCCAGCTTCAACTCTAGTTGGGCTTTGGCCACATGAATTTTCTCCCTACATACACAAATAGCATCCCTATATTCCTTCCTCGTCGCCTGACCCTCCTTCCAGCAGCCATACACTTCCTTTTTTCGTCTAAGCTCCAGTAGAAGTTCCCTGGTCAGTCAGGCCGGCCTTCTGCCCTGCTTGCCTGACTTCCGATATTTTGGAATTGCCTGATCTTCTGCTTCTAGGAGGCAGTGCTTAAAGATTGACCAGCACTGATGGACGCCTATGCCTTCAAAAGCAGTTTCCCAGGGGACCTTGCTGACTAGTTCCCTGAGCAGCCTGAAGTCTGCTTTCCCCACATCCAGGGCTGAAGTTTTGGTGGCAGTTTTCCTTCTGTCACCATAAATTCTAAACTCAACCACTTCATGGTCACTATGTCCGAGGCGGCCGCCAATTGCCACATCTCCCACAAGACCCTCTCTGTTCTCCAGCAACAGATCTAGGAGGGCACCTTTTCTAGTTGGCTCTCAGCACCTGCACCAAGAAGTTATCATCTAGGTGCTTTATGAACCTCCTGGACTTGCTCGTGTCAGCCGTGTGGTGATCCCAGTTGACGTCTAGCATGAATCTATATCTCCTCTAGACACTTCTTCAATACAGAAAGCATAAATCATTTTTGGGTGGCTGTAAGTGCACAGCTATTAGTCTAAAAACAGAAACCTATTAGAGCTTCATTAAAAATTTCAAGTCAAATATTCTATTGGAAGGGTACACTATAATAAAATCATGTTAATTCCCTTTCTATGGCATCATTGCTGTCAAAGGTTACGTCTGCTGTCTTGTTCATGCCGGTTCTGCTCTGTTATGTGATTATAAAAATAATGTGGTTTTGGTCAATGGCTCTGCAGTGTGAAAAATTAGAAGTGCATCTGAGAGCAGTGACAAGAATCAAACAGAAATCTTTCTTTGCTCCCATGATCTACAGTTTATACTATGTATAAATGTATAAAAACAGCACACAGCAATTACGACAAAAGACACTAATTTGGTAGTGAGAACTTTGACTCCTAAGGATCAGGGAAGGAGAAACTGGCAGAGGGTGGGGGGACAACAGTTCCAGAAGCAGTCAAACTAAAATGTCTCATTTTTCCCCACAGGGAACGTCAGCCAAGCCATCCTTTTGCTATTTTCATCTTCCTTCTTACATGCCCTATATGTTTCACTGGGCAAGAGTTGCCATGTGCTATGGCTTGTTTGGCAGTGTCCCTGTGCTGACTGGCCAGCTGGCAGCCAATTCACAGAATGACTTTCCAAAGTGACCGGGCTTATGCACTGGAGTCTACTTGCCTTCTCCAGCCTGCAAAGTTAATTTAGGCCTCTCCTTTTCACTCTGCTGCCAGTTTTCGTAAACAGGGTAGGGACTTCGTGGTCTGAGATTCCTAGTCTGTCAAATCTTGTCTGGATTCACCAACAGGTTCAAAAGTAGCTGTCATCTGTGATAGATGAAGACAGGGCACAACCACCCAAGTTCTGTTTCCTCTGGAAACTGAACTTTGAAAAAGAACAGGTTACCTGTATTTGGTGTTTCGCTTTTTTAAACTAAATATATTTGCCAATGCTGTGATGCAATAAATATGAACAATCATGCAACCTTTAAAGTCACACATAGTTAAATTGTTCTTGCAAGGAACAGCGTGATGTTAAAGTCAAACAATGTATAGGAGTGGTTGCTGAATTTTCCAAACTGTAAATGAAACCCTTTTTAGTACTGAGGAATAATATATAACTGCATCTAAATGTACTCCCTTTTATGTCAATAGGATATTTGTCCTTTGTTTTAAATAGAGACAAAGTCTCAAATGCAGTAATTATGGAGCAGTAATTTATTTATTATTAATTATTGTTACTTACCAGTAGTTAAGGTGGAATTCTGTCAGAGAAAAAAACTCATCTATCATGACATTTCTTATAAAATAATATATTTTTTCATATTTTATACTTAAAATAACATGGCATACCTTTGCATCAACATCAAGTACAACTTAACAAGTAATACTTCACTGTTAAGCAGTTGCATATCTTCTAAAAGACTGTCGTTATTTGGCAGTGGGGTAAAAGCATATGTACCTTAAAGCCTAAGTAGCAGGATGGAATAGGACAACCTATGAGTACATTGGCCCGTTCAACTTTTTGTGAATTTTGTGTCTTAGACATATTGTAGAGCTCATAATAAAAGAAGTGTAATTTTAGTAATTTGAAAGACGACTAAACAGTGACCCAGAGGCGGCAGAGCTGTTCTTCTTGTAGCCATATTGGAAGCTCAACACGTGAATCTGAATAGGCGTGCTGTCGGAAGCATCATATCCTCAGCCTCACACAGGGCACCTTAGTTTCTTTACACCAAGTGTGCATATCACAGAGATTGCAGGTGTGACCCTATTTGTATTTGAGCAATCAGCTTATTTAGAGCACTGTTTCTAGTCATTTTCTGTCTGATAAATGCTTCAGACTTGTGATCTCATCTCCTGACTCTAACTTGACATCCTGATCCCGTGTGCTAGCTTTTGACACTTTGCTTTCTTCCCACTCATAGTTCCTGACCTTAATCATCTGGCAGAACCATCTAATTCCTGCCTTCCTTATGCCTGTTCTAACCATTAAACTGTGTTCCCCAACACGGTATTGTGTGATTAGTCTCCAAGAAAAAAAGAAAAAGAAAAAAAAAAAAAGGTTATTTTTTGCAGGCTAAATGGAAAATGAGAGTTTTAAAATTACTTCTGCTGTCCTCTTACAGGATACAGTTGCTCTGGGTGAAATGTAACTGAAAAACGGTCCATTAAAATAATCTATTAGGAAATATCAGAAAGATTTAAATCTAAATGTCTACATCTGTTAGTGCTGTTGAGATATTTCTTTAGCACCCGCTCAGCAGGGGGGAAGAAGACTTACAGAATTCAGAAGTTAGTTAGAAAGGAGAAGTTTTGTTTTCATTCTGACTAGATCAGAAAATTATTTTTATTTCTTGTACAGTTTAAAGAAATGTTTGAACAAGTGGCTTCTCCAGATGAAAAACATCTCTTGGTAGTACAGATATTAGCTTTGTTCCTGTTTTTTCGCCTTTCTGAGAAAGGATTCATGCCTGAAAATATTAATAAAATAAGGCTTATCATGACTTGCTTTTGGGCCATTTGTCATTTCAATCCCTAGACCTGAGTGACAAACATATGGTGTGTGTATGGTGTGTGTAGGGTGTGGGGGGCGGGTGGGGGGGGTGGAGGGGAGGAGTAGGGGGCGTCTTATGCTGCCCATAAATTCTACTGCAGGTGACTACATTTATTACTGGCACTAGGGTTTTGTATTAAAATAAAGCTTTAGATTAGAAGTTGATTATCCTTTGGGAGGGTTTTGGTTTTTTATTTGTTTGTTTGTTTAGGGACACAATATACAAAAAGTGTAACTCACCAGTGCATCCTATACATGCAAGGAGAGAATTGTTCATTCCCTTGGAAGCAACTATTTTTCTTTTTTCAGGGAGAGAAATTCCCCCAAGACGTTTTACTGAATCAAGCAAGAGAACAGTAAAATACTCAGAGCAAAGAGCTGGGATCCTGACACCAAAGAAGATGATGTTGAGTGAAGTAGATAGTTAGGCAGAGAGGTCCAGAGTGAAAAATCCCTGGTACCCCAAGAGGATGAGGTAGAGAAAGCCTGAAAGGGAAGACGTGAGTGGGGAGACAGTTGTGTGGGAATCCTTTTGCTTCATGTTCTTTTCTCACTAGTCAAATCGAATTTCCTTTCCTTAAAAAGTTATTCTTTTTATTTTTTATTTTTAATAATGCATGCTTTCTGAATTTAAAAGCCTTTCTTATTTTTGGTGGGCTTACTATAAAGGAATAGGCTAGTCTCTTCCAAAATACTGATGGATGCATTTTCAAACCAGCTGTTAGTAACTCATTACTTTATGCCAGCTGATACTGGAAGAGCAGGCACATTTCCAAGTCAGGATGCAAGAGAGAAGACAAAAATGAGTCTCTTAAGCCTCATTCCTCTCTCCTTTCCCTTTGTAAGGAAGGATACCATTCAGGTTAAAACTGGCCAAAACATGGAAAGCTGCAAGTGCACTACAAGTTGTAGAATACCACCAGCCTAAATACCAGGATGGTAGTGGCAGTAACCATTCAATTCCCCTGCTGCTTCCTCTGTCTTTGGAGGCAATGGGATGTCTGAATGACTGCCTCACATATGAAAGAGGAAGGAGATTAGTGACAAAAGTCTTGCTGGTGGAAGTATAGAAGTTTTTTGTTTGTTTGTTTGTTTTTTAATTATTCTTTTGTTCAATTTCTCCCTTGCAGGTGGTTCTGTGACAGTAAATAAGAAAGATCTGTATGGAGACTACAGAAATTTGGCCTCTTAAATCATCATTGAAAAAAAAAGAGATTTGGGAATCTAAATCTAATAGGTGTTACATAGGTCTTAAATCCCTTTTGTTTCCACTTTTTCCAAGGAATTAAGACATCTAAAATACTGTGAAATGTGTGTTGTGTTTTTTTTCCCCTCCAGTATGTGTTTTGTATCCCTCTCATGGGTTTCAGTGTTTAACAATTATATGTTCTTTTCAGTCCTAACTTACAGAACTTGGATTCCAGGCACTTGAGTCATCTGGTGCTTTGTAATAATCTACCCAGTTCAGGGTGGTGGGGCAGTGTATGTGGAGGGAGTGCTAACTGCCACATGCAAGTAAAGCTTGGAATTTAACATGATCATTATTTGACATAATTAGATTTTCCAGTAACCATGAATTAGCTAACAGCAGGTCATATTTAATCGAATATTTTAAAAGGAGTATACTTGAACATTTTATTGGCTAACGTCACTATATTTAAGTGTCTGTCAGTATTTTCATTAGGAACCATATTTTGGAAAACGGAGTTTAATTAAACAGTAGCTCAACTGCTCTAAATTTTGAGAGCTGGCATGCAGGCTAGATAGAAAATATTTTACAACATAATTATGGCCCCAGAGGAACTGAAGCAAGCAGACAGGACTTTCACTTAAGTTCTCAAAGTACATCTGTTAAGAGCAAAATCTAAAGAAGCTGAAGTGAACAAGGGAAGAGTTTTTTGTTTTGTTTTGTTTTCATGTAGCTTAATAGAAATTACAATGTAATCAGCTGGAAGGTGAAAAGAGCTTAAAAAGCAAAAGCAAAATTGCACTGTCTCGATTTTTGAGGAGGAGGGAGAACGTATTGTAACAGGTCTTCCTCTGCTCCCCAGAAACACCAGATCTGTTAAGTAACTGCAAATATATGCAGTCAGCGCTTTGTAAGCATGTGCAATCAGAGTGTAAAATTCATAAAGAAGTCAACAGGAGAAGTGGCATATAAATTTTGTTGCAAATATATCTTCAGGGATATGTGGAATTATTTAATAACCTCTTGATATAATGCTGGCACTTGCAATGGAAGAGGAGAGGGCCAATTTTAAGCATCTGAGGTTATTTTTAAGCCGTATCGTCAGCCAGTGTATGCAAGGTCCAAACAAAAAGTGCTAAAAGTAGGAAAGAAGAAGCTGTTCTGTAATTGTACTGTATGGCAGTTCAAAGTCCCGTCTTGGAAGTTAATTAAAAAGTCATTTACATTCCTCCATGAACAGGATTGAACTTCCAATACCAGTAAATGAGGCATGTCATCACTGCCTGCTATATTTCATACCCACCTTCAGTTCATTCAATTTCCAAAGCATATAATTCTTTCTCAAGTTTCTTCAGTGACTCTAAAAGACCAATACAGTACTGAGGACTACTGCAGCACAGATGTTCTGTCAGTGCAGATGCTACAAGAGTGGTGAATTGGTAAGATGCACAGAGAACTAAAGGTGAATTATTTCAAGCATATGGATGAAATCTCCTGCCAGACAAGAATGTTAAGATAGATGATATGAACATGTGCGAGAAAGGTTTGTAGTAGGAAAATGTCTGAAATAGAGCCTGACTGAATAGGTATAGATCGCAAGTGTATGATTTTGTTTTTCTGGTTTTGTTTTTAAAAGAGTGTGATAGAAATGGCAGAGGTTTAAAGAGTGTGTTTTTTTGTTTGTTTGTTTGTTTTTCTTTCTTTTTAACAACAACAACAAAAAATACAGATTGTGGTCAATTGTGACAATAAAATAATAAACTTAGTTCTAGGGAGCATAGGACTGGATGCAAAATAACAATAATAATAAAAAACCCTCAGCAACAGTATGCATATTCTGATATGACGTGTCTAATTTTCACTTCAAATTTGTTCCAATTTTTTTTTTTTTGGTGGTAATTTTAACTTGTGATCTGTTCTGTCAGATTTTGTATTTCCTGGCTTTCTAGCTCTAGTGATCTGCCTGATTGGGTTGTCCATACTTCACTGAAAGATGTCTTTTTGTTGTTGTTGTTCTTTCCCTTCCACAATCCTTTTGTCATCTCATTGACCTGAAGTTGCAGTTTCCAGCTGTGCCCAGCTGTGTAAAGATGTGTAGGAGAATTCTCTTCTTCCTCCTTGTTTGCTCACCAGATTCACGCCTACCCACGGTTGCTGCTAAATTTCTGAAGATTCTTCTAGTCATTCTACAAGTAGTGGCCTTGCTTTGTCCATAGTTAGCAAGAAACCTAGCTGGACAAAAGCTCTCTTCCTCAATTTCAGTCACTTCCCCTCAAAGCATAATGATACTTACTGCCAGTCAAGGCATGTTAGATGCTGGCTGGCTCCCTAGAGAATTTGCACTTAAAAGTGTCTGCAGTGGGTTATGAGAGGTGTGAATGAAGATGAGTAGAAGACATTGCAGTCCCACCACAGTATCAAACTATAGTATTTTTTTTCTGTGCTATGAGTAAATTGATAGAATTGTGCAAGTACCGTCAGAGTAGACTAAATTTCTGTTTCCAGGTGAACTGAAAATATGCATGTCTGATATTCCTCAATGTTTGACTGCAGCCAAAACTGGTAGATGCTAGAAAGGAAGATTTGACAAATGGTGTAGTCAAGAATAAATGAGTTCAGGGGTCCAGAGAACAGAATGGAAAAGAATTTTCTTGTGAAGAAATCAGGTAACTTAGTTGCAGCTCTGTGACTTGCTTACTAGCCAAATCTCCCTCTCTTTTTTTTTTTTCTTTTTTTTTTCTTTTATTTTTTTCTTTGTATGGCTCCTCCAGTGAGAGTTTATGATCAGATTGAATTGTATACCACTCACCAGTACTCAGTTATTATCATTCATAACTCAGAATGAGATGTTTCTTAAGCATTCTTTTTTTTTTTTTTTTTCTTTTTTTTTTTTTTTTTTGTGACAACGGAAAAACTCTAAGTAGGAAAAATAGGAGCAGGAAAGCATGGCTAAGCTGTAAGAAATAACATATTAAGGAATAACACTTGTAATTTTTTTTTCAGGAATTCAAAGAAACATCCAGCTCTTCCACCTCCCTCTCCTTTCTTCTGACGCTAAACTTCATTCCTTCACTATCCACTTTTCTTTAGTTGTGCCATGATTGGCTTTATTTGCAGTAGAATTACCTTAACACAAGTAAGACGATTTTGCTGCTGAATGAAGGGATCCTTCAGGCACCTTTCCATAATGTGCATCATCTACCACAGTTCCTCAGCTCATTTGGACCTTCCTTAAGTTTTTGTGAATGGATCTTAGGCAGAGATTCTCTCAAGCATTGAAGGATCTAGCATGCATACTCACATGGTTCCTCAGCTCTTAACTTGCTGCTACACTCAGGGCCCTTAATTCAAAACAAATAGCCCTATTTCCTCTGCTTCCTAAACTAAACAGACGATGAGAAAGAAGCAGGAGTAATGATGGAAGCTCAAGGTACCAGGGGCCAACAAAGAGGACATCAATCCTCTTAAAGAGAGAAGCCTCAGTTGTTCTGTTATGATTTTGAAACTAATCATAACAATTCAAACTTAATCTCATAGTTGGTAGGGTGGGGGCCTTTGTTTATAATGTGACATTTGATTTCCTTAACAATGTCTCTGGCATTTTGCATTAAAGTTTCACCTCTGTGAAGTGTACTGAAATCTGTCTGACATTTATTTACTCTTTGTGCTTGAAAAAAAAAATCCATCAGGGGACTGTTTAAAAAAAGATAGTATTGCAACAGCTTTCTCTGAAATGAATAGGATGAGATAGCTTTTAGAATTGTACCTTGTTTGCTTTTTTTTTTTTTTCTTCTTAAATTAGATTTTGGATCTCTTGTCAAGTAAAATAATGTAAGATTATTCCAAGAAGAGCTCTTTTTTTTTTTTTTTTTTTTTTTTTTTTTTTTTTTTTAAATTAGAATTCAAGAGGGAAAACCTCTAACAACTTTAAATTACACCATCCCAGGCCAGCACCCTGATCTTTAAATGAAATGCTTATAAAAATTTAAAATGCTCTAGTAATTTTAAACCAGTATGCTGCAATGCCCAGAACCCTGATTGCCTCCAAATTTCACTTCCAATAAATTTAGATTGCTTTGTGCAATGCAGAGTGATTTAAAATTATTGGGGTGCTTTAAATTCCATACTGAAGTGCCTATAAAATTTGAAGTCCTCCAATAATTTTAAATCACTTCATGTTGTACTGTGATTTAAGCCTATTTGAAAATAAAGGTCCAAGCATCCTATGCTTTAATTTGTAATGATAAACAACATTGGAAAAATGGCAGTTAAAGATGTATATGAAACATGCCACTTCTCAGTGAACTAACTGAAATAGAGATGTCAAATATAAGAAGGAAGCATTCAAAGACAAAAGTTAAGCTGCTTTTGTACCTCTTTACTCTGTGCTGATGCAGCCTCACCTTTGAGTCTTGTGTGCAGGTTTGGGTGCCGTAATGTAAGAAGGACATAAAACTACTAGAGAGTGTCCAAGGGAGCCTTCCTTTGAGATGAGAAGAATCTTTCGTATGAAGATGGTGAAGGATCTGGAGGGGAAGACGTATGAGGAGTGGCTGAGGTCCCTTGGTTTGTTCAGCCCAGAGCAGAGCAGGCTGAGGGGAGGCCTCATGGCGGCCTGCAGCTCCCTCACGAGGGGAGCGGAGGGGCAGGTACTGAGCTCTGCTCTCTGGGGACAGCGACAAGACCCGAGGAACGGCATGGAGCTGGGACAGGGGAGGGTCAGGCTGGGTGTTAGGGAAGGGTTCTGCACCCAGAGGGTGGTTGGGCACTGGGACAGGCTCCACAGGGCAGTGGTCACAGCACCCAGCCTGCTGGAGTTCAGGAGGCATTTGGACAACGCTCTCAGACACATGGACACATGGTCTGATTTTTGGGTGGTCCTGTGTGGAGCCAGGGGTTGGATCCAGTGATCCTAGTGGGTCCCTTCTAACTTAGGACATCCTATCATTTTGTGATTCTGTTAAGACAAAAGGGTTTTTTTTTTTTTTTTTTTTTTTTGAGCGAGAACTACTTCCATAGCATAGGTCCTTTGGAGTGTGAGATTAGGAAAGTTTGTGAATATACTTGATTGACATTATTCACCTTTGTCACAACTGTAATTAATATAGATGACTGCTATTCAATAATCTGACATTATGCACACTACTGAGTGGGAACACACCTGAAAGATGTGTCAAGGCAACGCATCCATGTTATTTGGAATATGTTACACATCAATGAAGCCAAATTCTACTCTTAATTACATCACTGTATGTTCAGAGGTGCTTTCTTCACTTTAGGATTTGCTTTGAAAAGTACTTAGTAATCTTACAAGATAAAGTATATCTTAAAAGACAGTATCTTTACAGGATAGTTTCCTGACTTCTCTTTTGTATTTTGAGCAGGTTTTTGTCATCTAGTGAGCCAGGAAATAAGTAACAATAATAACAGTGTTACAGTGACTCATATTAATGCTTTGGCATTTTGTATCTATTGTATCTTACATGGGCAACACTTTCCTAAAACATACAGTGTTAGCTTAGCTTGGCTTCTAGGGATTTTCAAAGGGAGTTTTCTCTTTGTGGAGGTAAAGAATGTTGGTTATTTGCATGAATATTCTTTGAGGGATAAAAATCTTGTGGCATTTTTTTCTTTCTCCAATGAGAAATATAGCAAAATCAATTGAATGAAGAAAATAATCATATGAAATAGAACTAAAGTACATCTTCATGCATAAATTGAGTCAAAATGGTTATAGTTGTTTGAAGTCGTCAAAGATACTATTATTTTACGACCCATGAAGAAGTAGCTTAGTGTTTAATCTACTCCCCCGTAATAGGTTTCTTTTTTTTTGTTTTGTTTTGTTTATGCACCAAATAATACACTCAAAACTAATGCAATAAATGACATAACCTCAGTTAATTCATTAGAGGAATTAACTTTTTTTTTTTTATAGGAATAACTTCACCTAAAATTGACACAGGAATTATAATAGAGATATATCATTAGTTACTTGGGATCACACCATTAGTCTGAGGAAAAACTTAGAATCTTTTTACAAATGTGTAAAATGAATTTTACATAGGCAGAATGGAAACACCAACAGAAAATGGAAAATCAGCACCATTCTAGTGGAATAAGTAAACCAACTTTATTATCTCTAGAAATTCTATGGACACATCTGAGAATTATACTTGAGCCATGACATAAATTGAGGTTAAGGGTCCAGTCACTTTTTTTTCTTGGCTAGACAGTGCTAAGAAGGCTGTCCTGCCCATGCTCAACTTCTAGGCTGTGTGTTCCTGGTAGTGAGGTGGCAATTGTCTTTGACCGTGTCGTAGATTTAAATGACAGTAAGCTTTGTTCCATCTCAAATGCAATTTATTTCATTGGTTGGTGACCTCAATAATCATTCCTTCCTAGGCTAGGAGGCTGTGAATTTCCAGGATATGACAAAGCCAGACAGGTGACAAAGTACATCTTTTGGCAATGTAAGATGCATCTGACCCTGTTGCTTCTTTTACTCTTTTGTGCCTTCTGAGGTGTACGGGTACAACATTATGAACTAAACAGAAGAACTGCTCACAGGTAAATAAGAACAGCATTTTTATTTTATTTTATTTTATTTTTTGAAGCTGTCAACGGCACTGTGAGAAATGTACAGCCTTTCTTTTGTTTCAGAGTAATTTTTACCACTAGTAAAATTCAACTTCAGGTGAAAGGGCTACTGGCATTTGTTGTTTAACTGACTAAGAACATTTGTATTTAACGAAACAGAGAAGCAAATTTTGGATATAACGCATTACCTAAGAGTGGATAAAGATAACTAAATACACCAAAACTTTTTTGTTTACTGTTTGTCTTTAGAATGCTGTGTGGTTACCATGAGCATCTTTTTTTTTTTTTTTTTTTTTAGCTGTCAGCTAAGCACCACACAGGCACTTGCTTACTGTCTCCCACAATCAGACCGGGGAAAGAATAGAAGAAGAAAACCAAGAAAACTTATGGGTTGAGATAAAGGTAGTTTGATAAGGAAAGAGGCAGAAAAGCAAAGCAAAATGATTGATGTAAGATTGTCACTCACTACCTCTGAGCAACAGACTCAGGCAGTCTTTGAGCAATGGCTACCCACCAAGCACTTCCTCCTCCCCCACCCCCCCCCCCCCCCCTTTTGTTGTTGTTGTTGTTTCTTTTGCTGATCACAGTGTTGTATGGCATAGAATATCCCTTTGGTCAGTCAGGGTCAGCCATGCAGGTTGCATCTCTTCCCAACCCACCCCCAGCTACTTGCTGTGGGAGCAGAGTGGGGAAAAAGAGAAATCCTTGGTGCTGTGAAAGTACTGCTGAGCATTAACCAAAACACTGCTGTGTTATTAACACTATTTTAGTCACAGATTCAAAACAGTACCATATGGGCTGCCAGGAAGAATATTAAATCCATCCCAGCCAGATCCAGTACAGTTCTGTAAAAATATTTTCCCTTGTTCTTGCATTTCTTTTGAGCCCCTTTTGGCTGATCTGAGTTAAAATGAATGATAAATCAAAATGTGCTATTTGCCCTGAAATTAAGATTTTATAGGGCTCCGTTATGTGTATGCTTAACCATTTTCTTCTGTGCTTCATAAATAAAAGCAGTGCTCTCTGTAACTCAGTCTTTCAAAGTTCTCTTTGCTGTGTTGGTAAATTAGAAAATGGTCAAAGAGTGAACACAATGTTAGAGCTTTAAATTTTAAAGAGGTTTAAAACATATAGTATTTATGTAATAGGAACATGGAATTGAGAAAATGTAAATCCCCAGGGTATGGCTGAAAACGGAGTTTTGAATGGGGGTCCACTCACCAAAATTATTTCTACCTGATTCTCAGCTCACATCTCAGCTGCATCTTTATGCTGGTGCCACTGTTGAATAAGTAGCAAGTGTTGCAGGGCTAGGGAGGGAATGCCGATCTTTCGCATTTTCTCAAAAGTTTAGCTATTGCTGGCTTCCGAAATACACATTTAATGATGTTCTTATGATAAGGGCTGGGGAAAAAGCCAGTCTTTGGACTTGTGGGAAGCCTTTACCAGCTTCCATGAACAGGTCTGATGGAAGAAGGCAAAATGGCACTGTCGTATTTCCTCTGTGCAGGATGAAAAGCCTGGAGAATCCCCTTCAGCAGCAGCTGTGTGAACCTAAAGTGCATCCATCTGAAGCTCTTGCCAAACTTCTGCCATCCTACACTGAAAGCTTCGCACTGGATAGAGGAGATGATATTTAGGAAGGAGATATCTATATGTGTTATTAAGAAGGTAAGAGGAGGGAAGGCATTTATGTCCCTGCATTCTTAAAGCACAAAAGCAGCATTGCATTTAACTGACTTTAAAGTGTCTGGTTGAAAGTAAATTCAAAAGTGTTCTTTTCCTGAAGTATACAAGATGTTACTCTGAACCACAGAAGGAACCTGAAGAAAACTCATTGCACAAAATGTTGGGCAGGTTGGAGGTCTTTAAGAAAAGTTTGGGCAGAGCATTGAATGAAAAGAACATCCAAGTTGTGGCACATTAGCAACGAGTAAATTCCACAGGTTTGGACAGGACAGAACCTTTCTCTCTCTAGACATGAGAGGCCCACTGAGAGAAGGCAGAGGAAGGAGAGGATGATTTAAGCAGTAATTTGTGGGAAGACTGTGATGACTTCTTGCATCTTCCTAAGAGTCACCTGGTATCAGATACTGTCAGGGAATAGTCTTGGACTTGATAAGCCACAGGAGGACCCACTGTAGTGTCATCGTCAGTCTTTTATCTTTTGTATTGTCTTTAGTAATTTAGTTTACTATCACTTGCAGATGTACAGCATCTAAAACTACCCAGTAGGTGATGGGCACACTGAGCATACATGATTCTCTTCTGTTTTTCTGCTATATACAAAAGACTCAGATTAGTGATTCCCATTTCTTGCAATATTCCTTCTTAACCCTTCTCCCCATCCTCATATTCAGTCATGGTTCATCTCTCTAGAAATACTAATATGTCTAACTATACTAATATATCTAACTATGCTAATATATGTCATTGGTTTTGTTCCTCTGTTTGCTTATGGAGCAATTCTAATCCTTGTCCAGCTTTCTTTCTTGTTGACTCTTGTGTTTGCTATTTCTGTTTTGTTTCATGAGCAACTTCAAATGTTAAGGCTGACAGCGTAGTAGTAAAAAGCCAATGGAAAATCTCCTTAAATCCCAGAGTTGGACAACTTTTCTGAAATTCTCAGAAATACTTTTTTTCTGTCTTTCAGTTAGGTATATATCATTTATTGTGGTGCTATGCCCTGGATCTAAATTGTCCAAGGCTTAATCAGCAGCCTGTCATGGAATTCTATGAAAAGCCATTTGAAAAAATACATCCTCAGTAAGTTACATCGTGAGCACATAATGGCAAGCAGAATGTTAACAGCTTCTGTTATACAGCTTTTCCAAAGCGCCAATTTGGCTGTTAACATGGGATCCTGCCTTAAATCAGCCCCTGAATATTATTCCACATCTTTTGACTGCTACTGTAGATTTCTTCATTGTGCATATGCAGAAGGTTTTATGGCAAATTCTTGCTTTTAGAATTATGTTTGTCTAGAAATTACATTGCAGCATAGCACAGACATATTAAACATTCTAAGCAGCAGTCATTGCATCTGTCATTTATTCCTGGCTCTATCTTCAAGACGCTTTCCTTTCTAAAAGTACTTAATTTCCAAATACTGAATGCAGAAAACAACATCTAGCACAAAGGTACAGAAGAAATATTTCTAAAGGCTGTTTATTCAAATAATAGAATTTGTTAAAAGTAAGAATAGGAATTAGCCTGTTGTTGCTTTGTTTTGTTTTGCTTTAAGGCTCTGCTGAGTACATTAACTGTCTTGCCATTCTTTATGATTGGCATGACGCCGCACAAGGTCATGAACATAACAAGACAAATAGCCTTTAGAGATGGTCAACCTTTATTTTGTGAAATTCTAGACACTTAGAATTATACTTAAACCTGACATTTTGGAGGAATTTTTCTTAAACCTGACATTTTGGTGAACTACTCTCACAACAGATTATATCTTTTGTTATCCAAAAATATCTCAGTGGCCTGAGTCCTAGCAGCTATCTCCCTGCTTGACTAAGCAATATTTTTATAGTTACCAGGGGTTGTACTGGGATAATTCTTGCATTACTTCACCTGTTTTTTAGTCTAAAGCTGTAGCTAAACTTCATGTAATGTTAAAGTTGCACGCAATATTAGTTTATATATATATATATATAATTTTGTAGAATGGGTGAGAATTTTGTATTTAAAATTTTGTAAGTATGACTCGTGATTGCAACAAATAACACCCCTTGTTGCCAGGTGAAAATCTACACGGGTAAGAGGAAGAACAAGAAGTATCATGCTGTTGATACTTTGCCAAGAGTAAGCAATATTCCTGAACAAATTTTAGAGGGAAAAATAGTTGAAATGAGATTAAATGGAAGAGTAGATCATGCCAAATTATCTTTTAATTCTTTGTTGTTGTTGTTCTTTGTTACCTTTTTTTTTTTTTTTTTTGACCAGTTTAGTGACTTTTCTAAACAAAATAAATGTATTCCTTTCCTATCTGGTCAGAAACACTTGGAACAGTACTACACAGTAAATTAGTGGACTTAGATAAGAGGAAACAAACACTGGGATTGTGGAAAGGGTTACACATTGACTGGGAGAACAGCATTGTCATTAACCTCAGTGTCAGGCTGAGGTTAATAATGGGATTGTTCATACTTCAATAGTAAATGGTTTCAGAAGTGATGTGAGACAAGTAATAAGTTAGGGACATTCTTAATAATACTTGTTGAATATTGAGATAATATTAAAGAATGCTTGATTTTTGAAAACTAGAATAATCAAAATGGTTAATAGTTTAAAGCTAATAGCACAAGGATATACATCAATCTGATTACAGAAACCTCCTCCATTAAGCTAGAAGTTTGTCAGTGGAAATGGCCAAGGAAGAGAGGCTTCCATACACTAGCTTATTGCAGAAATATGTGAACTGCCAATATATGGTAGCTGATAATAGCATTATCTTTTCTCAAGAGAGAAAAACACTAGTAAAATTGAACAAGGGTTTAGTAAAACATCATCTGAAATTCTGTTGATAATTTTGACCATTCATTTTCAAAGAAGCAGAATTCAAACCAAAACAAATAGGGAGTTAATTGGGAATTTGAAAAGCTTATCATAGGAACAAAGTCTGGAAGAACTTTATTCCTCTCTCAGCTTTTAAGTTGTTAGGATAGAGGATGGGATTGCTCTCCATAACCACATTTCAGGGAAAAATACCAGGGGAGTAGCAAAGGTATTTCAGTTAAATAGATTGGCATAAGAATATCCATGCCCCACCATAATCTTCTTTCTGTCTGAAGATCCATTATTTCTGCATTGATCTATGAAAACACCTAAATATTTACTGATTCTAGGACAACTCGAAGCCTGTTGATATCAGTAGTTAAACAATGGGTCATTTACATGGCTGTGAGCTGAAAGTCCAAAAATTCAGTAATGGTATATAAAGCACATGTAAGGGAATATTTAATTAAAGATATTTTTCTTTCTAAAGTGGTGCAAAAGCTCCAAGATTATTTGCTATCACTGTAAAATATCATTTTAATATGATTTTAAATGCTCAAAACATTGTCAGTTTCTCAGTATAGATGCAAATTTATTTAAAAAGAAAACCACAAGAGAATTTTAATAATATGAAAGTATTCTGTTTTGACTGTATTGGAACAATAGTTTCCAGCTGTCATTCTTAAAAATTTATGGTCAACATAAATATTCAAGTGATCATTTCTGCATGATTTTGTTTGTTTTTAAAGATGGGCTTCAGCCTCTTTCCATCCGTTTGCTGCATCTGTCATTGCACTCATGTCTTTAAAAAGTACTGAGAAAGCTGGAAAAGAAGTAGGAGAATGCAGGCAAAGTCAGAAGAGAGGGATGCAATGAGTAGAAAAGCTAAAAATGAGATGCTTAGAGATGAAAACAAGATTAAACAAGAGAGGATAAAACTAAGGTGATCTGGAAAGCTCTCTGAATTTAACTTGTGTGTTTCAAATGGGTCTAACCTGATCCTTTGCTGTTTTGTAATCTTTTATTCTGCTTCTAACGTTAAGTGGACATTTATGTACTTAGGTACTGGAACATCTGTTGAGGCCTTGGATATGTATATGTGTGTTTGGGATCTACCGTTTTTTGGTTGGAGATGTTCAAGAGTTGGATGAAACCCTGTGAGTTGTTTACCTGATTTCAAGATTACAAAGGTATTTTAGTACTTTACAAAATACAAAAGAATACATTAGTATTCTTTTATCATTTATTATACATTAGTATTCTTTTATCTAGCAAGAAAGAGCCAAGAGAGACACTTAAGATAAAGCTGAGTCCAAGTAAAGTCATTAAATACCTGTAGTTTGCTTCCTTTCTAGTTGTGAGACAGCCTGTACTGTACCTTTGGATGCAGACTGAGCGGCTCAGTATCAAAACCTCAAGGTGCGAAATGCTCGCAGTGTCTGTGTACCTTTGAGATTCTTAATAGAGCTGCTTCCTGAATTGCTTCTTGAATGCCGTAACTGTGTGGGCTATTCTGGAAAATCAGGCTAGTTCAAACTTTCCTGGAAAGTAGTTTTGACCATGTTAATTTGGTCTGGAAATAAACTTGAAGAACTTGCACTGCCTTACACCCTCTCTGCTCTTTCTTACCTTGTGTTGGCTGGAGGCAGATTACTTGTGAGCAATTTTTTGCTCTGTTCTAGTGTAAGCGATGGGTAGAACAGAGCAGGACAATTCAAGGGCCAGCAGCAGACATCTCCTAATGCTCCATTTTAGCACTGAGCAGCCTAATCCCCCCTATATGAGGCAGGTTCCTGCTGCCATGGCTCTGCTCTGTTGTGTTGAAATGGGTTGAAAGAGAAGTTTCTATACCATTAGCAGTCCATGGGATCTTAAGATGGGAAAGTTAACATCTTAGAGAGAAGAAAACAGTAAATTAAGATAACCCGCTTGTCTGTTACTGGTTAAAAGAAAAAGAAAAGAAAAGAAAAGAAAAGAAAAGAAAAGAAAAGAAAAGAAAAGAAAAGAAAAGAAAAGAAAAGAAAAGAAAAAAAGAAAAGGAAAAGAAAAGAGAAGAAAAGAGAAGAAAAGAGAAAGAAAAGAAAGGAAAAGAAAGGAAAGAAAGGAAAAGAAAGGAAAGGAAAGGAAAGGAAAAGGAAAGGAAAAGGAAAGGAAAGGAAAGGAAAGGAAAGGAAAAGAAAAGAAAAGAAAAGAAAAGAAAGAAAAGAAAAGAAAGAAAGAAAAGAAAAGAAAAGAAAAGAAAAGAAAAGAAAAGAAAAGAAAAGAAAAGAAAAGAAAAGAAAAGAAAAGAAAAGAAAAGAAAAGAAAGAAAAGAACAGCTGGATGTCTTACCAAAACCTGACAAGATAGATAGCGAGGGCTCCTATGTTCAGGTGTACAGCTGAAAGGCCCCTTAAAAAACATCAGTCTGTCTTTCAGCTATTAGTAGTAGGTTCGTTCCTCAGTTTTGATACTCAGCTGTGAAGTTCATCAAGTGCTAATATATCAGATGTGAATTACCTGATGGATTAATAGATACGTTATTGTTGATCTCAAACTTAAAACTAATTTTGTATAACTTTACAGACATAAACTAGTTTAAGCAGGGGCTGGCCATTTTTTCATTTACCGTAAACTACCTTTTGTGCATGTATGGAAAATGGGGGATGGAGAATTCAAGCACTTTTTTAATTGGCTGTTAGATAACACTCATGAGTACTGGTGAAACTATTTCTTGTAATTGTCTGATGTACTTGAAATTTCCATCCTGAGCCTTATATCAAGAAATATATATACATTTATATTCTACTTGCATAATCTCTCTTGAAGGATTTGGCAAGGAAACTTTTAATGCCCTTCTGTCATTGTTTCATACCAACTATCTCTCAATATTGATTTATGCATCCATTAGGAATTAGAAAAAGATTTTGGATGGAAAGAGTCATTTGGAGGCTAACTAGAGTTTTCTTTTCCAGTTCGTAGATGATTGCAAAAGTTATAAATAATCTCTTCATAATGCAAGGAAAAGAATGATTTCTTATTAAATGCAAGCCAGTACAAAATAATAACAAAATGTCATGAAACGTTAACAAGAAGCGGTAGCTTGAAATTTTTTGGCAAATATCTTTTTTTTTTTTTTCAATTCTCAATGAGTGTTGAATTTTTATATATTTTTATATATATATAATGCCTGTCACCATATTGATAAACATTCTTTGGAACCACTCTGATGGCAGGGCTAAGAACAGGAGTCAGTCTGTTAGTATCTCAGCACTTCTGTTTACAAAAAAAAAAAAAGGCACAATATATTGCTGCAAAGAATCCCTTCCAAAAAAAAACTTTAAAAATTACTTGCTGTCATCACCACTTCATTTTCCCTTTTATTAGAAGAAATTGCATTGTATACATCAAAAAGAAAGATGAGAGGCTGTAATTCAATGACATAATTCTGTGTCAAAGTTCCAGTGACATTAAGAAGCCATTCAGACTTCACTGTCCTCTTTAATTGTCTATCAGAGCACTTTCAGTGAAATTACAGTCTTACTGTGTACAGTTCAGTGTATTTTGCAGTACATTTTACTATTCTGTATTTATTACTGCTCCAAAAATAACCTGAAAAGACATGCTGTCTTGCTTCTTTTCAATGTGACCATCCATCTAAATATTGCATAGCATGCAGTGGTCTGTAAGTAGTGCAAGTAATATAGCTGATTATACTTGGTCCTGAAGGCAGCAAAGTTCAGCTACTCATCAGAGCATGGCTTTTTATTTTTATTTTTTCCTTCATAGCAGTACAGTGTGACCCTAAACTAACAGAGCACCCGACTTGACAGGATCATTTGAAATAGTGCAGTGGTATTAGTTCTTACATTACTCAGCTCGTTGGCAGCCAGCGTCAGAGTCGTGACCAGAAAGTAATGGAGATCAAGAGAAGAGAGCAGGGAACGAACTCCCCTGTGCCATGGTGGCAGTCAGCTCCTGTAATGCTCCCCTGAGGTGTCCAGCACCTGGCAGAGCTGCAAATACCCGCAATCTATTGTGAAGTACACCAGTGACTAAACCATCACCTGCCCCATCTGTGGTTATTTGGGAATTATGGGTAAAAGCTGTCTGTGCCTCTTTTTACTGAGTTGTGGCTAGGAGCAGAGGCAAAAAAAGCTCTCTCTTTTTTACATCTGCATTATTGCTGTTAGAATTAAATGTATATGCACACCTAAGCAAAAAATAGAAATCCTCTAAAAGAAAGGAGTTATATATTTTTAAATTTCAAATTAAGTTATTACATACTTAAAAAAAATGCTGTGGAAAAATGCAGGAAACAATTTCAAATCGCAAAAGTCAATGTAGCATCAGTTTGGGACCAAACTGCATCCATGCTGCAGTAGCATATTTGAGGTAGAGTTGTGCCAAAATTCCTTTCCAAAATTAAGCTAAAGGCTTTGAATGTAGACCCAGTATAGAAAAATGTCAGCCATTCAGTTCTGTCAAAATAATGATTGAATTGACTGCCGTTGCAGTGCAGCATCAGTCGTGCTGCTGCACAGCAATACTAGACAGGAGAAGGTGATAGAGAGCTGGTGATGTATGTGAGCCACTCCAGTACTGGTTGGCAAAAGCCAGCTGTGCCACATTTCAGGAAAAGAAATAGAGGGCAAGGCATCAGGCAGCCTGTGGGATAGTTTAAACACAATCTTTCTTGGTGTCTATCAGGAAAAGCAGATGTATTAAAGTATTTAAGTACAAGTTTTACCTTACAGTATAAGCTAAGCTATAAAAAGGCACAAAGATTATAGTCAATACAGAATATTTATTTAGAGAATATTTTTTAGAGAGAAAAAAAACAACCAAACAACAACAACAGGAAATAAGAAATCTGGGACTATGCTGCAGAGCTTTCTCTCTTTGGGCCTGATAACAAGCTAATGGTAAACAGAACTAAAATTTTCTGTAACAGACCTCTGATAACCTTTGGGTTATTTTCCTTATTGGGACCATGAAAACATGAATGCCCTCAAGAAAACTATTAAGCTAAACATGGGAAGGGAGTTGAAGCTCTTTTATGTGTCTGTCCTGTTTTCCTTTCACAGCCATCACTTTCTGGCCTTGTTTTAGACTTGGTGAAGCCCTTGAAATAGATTATTCATTATGTCGTACCAGGAACCTCTCTTCCATCCAGAAATACTTATTTGAAAGAAAAGGACTCAAAAGTGAAATATAAGAAGTTTAGTATTGCAGCTCTAGGAAGCTCTGAGAAAGACTGTGAGCTGATACTGGCATAAAAAAAGGAGACCACAGCTTTCCCTAGCACGTTCTGAACAGCCAAAGAGAGGGGGCAAACACTGGCATTAGCTGAGAGGGCCAGTGCAAGGAGTGTATTTATATCCTGTAGGATTGTCTTTGATATCTCACAGAATCTCAGCCTTAGCAAACTTGGAACAGACCTTGTTCACCTTTCATTATAGAAACTGCGGAGCACTAATGGAACTGTCAAGAGGAAAAACACCAGCAGACCACATGAAACCTAGCAGAAGGTCCCCTGGCAGAGCTGCAGGAGCGAAGGCTCAGAACAGGCACCAGGGAAGAGAAGGCAGGTAGGCGATGCCAGATTATCTTCACAGTGCAGTAGATCCCCACCCACTGATATCACTTAGGGCAGGTTTTTAATCTTTCCTCCTGGTGCAGTGTAATGTGTGTGGAGAGGAGCATGTTCTGCTGAGACATGCCTTCCCAGTTTTTAATGCAGTACCTTGTAAATGAAAAATATTTCATAACAAGTGCATGGAGGGTCTTAGTTATCTTACATATCTGGGGGAACTATTAAATCCAAAATAATTTAGCTCTTGCAAATAGGCTGGTCTTTAATAACAAATCAAATAAAAGGTGCTGATCTAGACTTCAGTGGTGCTGCTAGAGATGATACCATTTCCCTACCTAATGCATTTTTTGGCATGGAGATGATCTCCTTTCCTTGTTACACTACCAGAAAAATAAATGAAAGAGAAGATGTTTCTGTTAGCAAGGTGGGCATGTTTTCTGATTAACTGAAGCTAATCCTTACCTTTAAAACTGAACTTTTTTTTTTACAAACTTAAGGATGCCAAAGAGAAAATAAAAGGTACCTTATAGACATCCAAAGTGCTTTGTACACCGCTATGATGATGGGAAAGCTTTGTACCTGCTGTTGGCTATTTGTAAATGCAGTCCCACTGTATAATGCTGTCAGTTTGGGGACTGTGTGTACAACAAGTTTTTGATAGTGCTTTGGGTACCATTTTTTCCTTATACAGAGAATAGTTTAAAACTACTGAACATTGCAGACTCTGTGGATTTTGCACTTGATTTCCGCAGGTAGGAGTTAGAGGGTTAACTGTGGTTTCAGTGTACCTTCACTTTGGCTGGCTGTAAGCTGCCCACCCAGCCAGTCTTTCCCTCCTTCCCCTTAACAGAACAGGCGGAGAAAATAACATGAAAAAGCTCCTGGGTTGAGATAAAGGCATGGAGATCGCTCACCAGTTACCTTCACAGGCAATGCAGACTTGACTTAGGGAACATTAATTTAATTTATTTCCAGCTAAAAAAGTGTTGAATTGCGAGAAGCAAAGACAAAATTAAAACACCTTCCTAGCCCCTCTTCATCCCATGCCCAGTCTCACCCCTCCAACACCCTCCACCTTCCCATACCCAGCCTCACCCCGCCCTCACCCCTGAGCGAGTGACACAAGGGCTGGGGCCCGGGGCTGGGGTCAGTCCCTGAGAGCCCCTCTCTGCCGCCCCTTCCTCCTCACACTGTGCCCTGCTCCAGCGTGGGGCCTACCCAGGGGCTGAGGGAGGGAAATCCCTGCTGTTAATGATTTGAAAGTTGTGAATAATAAAACCAATTGATCTAACTCCCTTGCAAATAACTGGGAGTTGAAGGTTGTGCTGTTTGGTATCTGAATGTTAATTGCTCATTGATTTATTTTTTATTTTTTTAGAATAAACTTGGATTTAATGTATGACTGATGTCATGACAGTGTAGGGAGTCTTAGTATATCTATTCCTCTTACAGATACCTTTGTTAATCTCTCAGAATCTAAGGCTGCATCACCTTTTCAGTCAGATAATCTGTATTCACTTGAGTAGTTCCATTGCAATCAATTGATACTGACCTTTTTCTGCCACCATCTGGTTTACATGCAGTTCAATATTTTGGGGTTCGATTCACTAGTTTTATTTCCATTTTGGACCCTGAAGCTGAGTACATTTTTAATGGCTTGATTTTTTTCACATGAAAGCACCGCACAGGATTAGTGCTCAGGTCTTCTAGAGCTCACAGGAATTATGTTGACTTTCTGAGAAGAAAAACGTTATTTTTGTCATTCTAAGTAATACTCTTTGAAACAAAAATCAGTCAGGCTGCTCAACAAAAAGAAAAGAAACCTCAAGTATATTTTTGTGGCAAAGATACTAATAAATTTTAGTGATCAACATATTACTAATACACCAAGAGAATGTTAATGTCATGATTTTTTAAGATAGTTATGATTAACAAAAACAGGATAACAGAATATGTTACTGCAAACTAATTAGGCAGAAAATGAATGATCTAGTAATTCAGGAGACATAACAATTAGCACAAGAAACAGAAATCACTGTGATGGAAAACAGCACTGTGGCTTCTCTGCCATTTTTGTCTTCTCACACTCCATCTCAGTTTTACAAAGGCTATGAAATGGAAGAACTCTTTTCCAAAGGGTTGGCTTTTTATGGCAATGTAAATGACCAAACTTTACTTTACTTTGGATCAGACCAGAAGTCAGCCTTCATCAGAACCCTGCATCTTTTTACAAAAGCTAAATTCATGGAAAGAACTGAACTGATGATTTCCGAGAAAGAACCTCTCAGTTTCCAGCATTTATCAGTTTACAGACTTTCTAAGCTTTGGGTTGTCTCAGAACCAAAGAGTATATCCTTGAAGAACTTTTTTTAACACATTTAACACATATCTTCACCTATAACATCCTGTGGCAATCAGTTCCATAAATCATGCACATGAAAAGAGAAAAAGACTTTAGCTTGTTTCAGATTTTTTTCTTTGCTGTTAGCTTCTATTGGTGTTTTTGTTTGGTTTTTATTATTGTCCATAGTGTGAGATTTAAATGACTATCTCCTATTTTTATTCTCTGCACCATCACTGATGTCTTGGAAATTCATGAAATCTTTAGTGATCTCTACTTCTGTCTTTAGAAATCTCAGTTTCTTTCTCTCCAAAGCTAAATAGAGAAGTATTCTTTAGTGATTCCCTTATAGAAGCTATTCCCTATATCCAATGACGTATGTTGATTTTTTTCCTTTTTTTTTTTTTTTTTGGTTTGTTTGTTTTTTACTTTATGTCTAGCATAACTCTTGGGTAAACTGTAAGGAAATCTTATGATGGTTATGATGCTAATGCAGGACATGGACCATCTAGGAGCATTTCCTTGCTCTTTCTGATGCTTTTCACATTGTGACATGTCTGTAAATGTTTTCAGCATGGTAGGTCCACTGCCAGTGAAACTTTAATTTACTGTATTAAACAGCTGTGAATTTCACATCTGCTTACAGCTAGCTTGTTTCCTTTCTATCAATGAGCATTTAAGAGATGAGTTGCTGTTTGGAATATACATTTTAAGCATGGTTTGCAGACTATATTTCTTTAAAATAATCTGTACTACAGTTACAAGAAAGAGAATAGTGCAAGTCCTGTTTGTAATTATACTTTAGAAAAGCAGTATTGTCAGGTGTTTGACTGTCAACAAGTATGGTAACTGTCCATTGTACATGGGATGGAGACCTACACAGAATACCAGATTTTCCTGCCTAAGTAGAAATAACTCTGCATCCCCAGAATGTTCTAGTGGTGTTTTGAATGACAGGGTGTCAGGTGAGAATATGTCCTTGGAAAGAAGCACTCAGCTCTTGGGGAATTAGTTCTCACTGAAAAGGCAAACTTGACAGCTATAAGCAAGGCAACCTGTGTTTATTTATGTTACTTACCTAAAACTGGACTCGTTGAGTAGCATGAAGATAAAATTGGTTGTGTTAACAACATCAAGGTTTTGAGTACCACAGGGATTAAAAGTGGCCAACTCTGCCTTTTTATGAAAAAAGATAAAACTAGATGAGAAGCTTTGGATCTGTTTTTGTTTTTGTAGTCAAATCCGTGTTCTTTCTCTCTCCCCCTCTCTCCCCAGTTGTTTTTTTACAGATTCTAGTTATACAGGAGAAAGAAAAGAACAAAGATTCAGAATGTTGTTTTTTTTCTGTGGCATTTTCATAGCCTAACTTGTCAGGCAAATAGACAATACTGCACACAACAAGCTTGTCTCAATGTCTGCCTGTTTATAAAACAGTTTCGTTCTTACCATAACAAGCCAAAAAAAAAAAGGGGGAGGGGGTGTGTGTGCATGTTTGTACTAGTTCCATCCTTTTTCTCTGAGGAATTTGACTGTTTTTGCAATTGCAAGTATTGAGTATTTGAGCATTTATTTAAGTTTGCAGGGATTTATCTGAATCATAGCATCATATCATACAATCATAGAATGGCTCAGGTTGGAAGGGACCTTAAAGATCATCTAATTCCAACCCCCTGCCATAGGCACGGATACCTTCCACTGGATCAGGCTGCCCACGGCCTCATGCAAGCCGGCCTTGAATACCTCCAGGGATGGGGCATCCACAGCTTCTCTGGGCAGCCTGTGCCAGTGCCTCACCCTCTGAGTGAAGAATTTCCTCCTAACCTCTAATCTAAATCTCCCCTCTTCTAGTTTAAAACCATTCCCCCTTGTCCTGTTATTATCTGACTGAGCAAAAGGTTGCTCTCCGTCTTTTTATAAGCCCCCTTTACGTATTGAAAAGCTGCAATAAGGTCACCCTGGAGCCTTCTCTTTAGGCTGAACAGCCCCAGGTCTCTCTGTCTTTATTCATAGGAGAGGTGCTCCAGCCCTCCGTTCATCTTCGTGGCCTTCCTCTGGACCCACTCAAACAGACCCACATCCTTCTTGTGCTGGGGACCCCAGAGCTGGACTTAGCACTCCAAGTGGGGCCTCACAAGGGCAGAGGAGAGGGGGACAATCACCTCCCTTGACCTGCTAGCCACACCTCTGTTGATGCAGCCAAGCATGCAGTTGGCCTTCTGGGCTGCAAAGCATGCACTGCTGGCTCATGATGAGCTTTTTAGCCACCAGAACCCCCAAGTCCTTCTCTGCAGGGCTGCTCTCAATGAGTTCTTCTCCCAGAACTCTCTTTAGAACCACCCTAGATTTGGCTCTGAAGCTCCAGACTGAATTTATGTGGTTCAAACTATACAATAGGACAGATCATCCAAAAATTTTTAAAAACAATCTTTTATATATGTAGACCTTCCATAGAACGCAATGTGGTCAGTATCATGAGAGGTCTATGTGGAGTAGCTATAAAGAAATAAGGAAAAATTGTTTAGAAAATTGCTACCTATGGAATAGATACAGCTTGTGTTTGGCAAAGAAAACATTTGAAATCAGGTTGTCAATTGCCTTGAACAGGCAGTGTTCCAATTCACTTCAGGACAGCTTTGCAGTTTTGGCTTATGTTAGTCAAAATCCAAGGTTTTACAAACATTTAAAAGTGCATTTCATACAAAAGTTATTTACCTTCTCGTTATGCCTTTCAATAAGAGTATTAGCATAGTTGGTAAGACATTGGACACTTTTTAGAGGAAGAGATTGTTACAGGCTGCAATGGTACTGCCTTTCTAGATGCTAGTTTTTTTGTTTTGTTTTGTTTTGTTTTTTTTCCAGTGATAATTACAGAACAAGAGGTTTTGTTCTGTTTTTATTAAAGGAAAAGTTCTGTAGAAGTTCAGTAGGTCTTTGACTCATGGCAGAATGGGAAGGAGGTGGCCTTGCTGGCAAGATTAATTGTAGTTTGTAGTACAGCTTTCTCCTAAGAAATTCCTTTTCTTAAGTAATATATTACTTGCAGATCTAGACATAAGCACAACATTTATCTCTTGCTCTGTGGGGGAGCTGGATGGATTGCCTCAGCATTACTTTTATCATGATCTTGTAGTTAAGTATACTTTTAGTAAGATTATTTAAATTACCTAGGGTGGTGGATTATGGGCTGTGAGAAGTATCAAAGAAAAGGCATGTGGGTTACTGATGAGCTAATGAAGGCGGGGAGGAGTGTGTAGGAAGAGTTTCATGAGTGGTGGCCTTTTGCACATCTCTGTGAATGTGCACTGTCTGAAGCCTAATAAGAAAATGAAAGTCATACTCCTTTTTGTAAGCCGATTTCTGTATCCTCTCATTGCCTGTCTTCACAAACCTCATAGGAAAAGTGTAACTGTGAGATCATCTTTCCCTGGCAAAATTTTGATGAATTTGGCAAGCAGACTCAAGGTTGGAGCAAAACATCAGAATGTGAATTTTAGGGTTGGGGGTGGAAGTATGTGAAAAAGGCTAATAGTATGACATTTTGCTTTCCATAAGTAATGTTGTATTTCTTCTAACAGAAAACACAAAGGACAATAAAGACATCCTCACTGCAGTCATGAAAGAAAAGGCTTAGGTTCAAAGAGTAGCAGCTACTGAATTGCAGATAGATTTGAAGCATATGATAGGTATGCATTTACATTATTATGTTAAATCATACAGAATTTCCTATGTCCTGTACATATCAGCATTGTTTCATGAATATTTGGAGCTGTTTTCTAAATTCAGGTACACTTTAGCTCAGATGAAAGCTAAACTGCAGAGGTGAACCATGCAAGAAAAGAGTAAAACTGCATGCTGAAGTTTCTTTGTTGAGATGGGTATACATAGCAGCTCAAAGATTCAAGTTAGGAAGAAAACACTGACACAGAAAAATATAAAGTTATATGTATAGAAAAACACAAAAAGAGGGAGGTGGAAGCTGGCAACTAAGCAATGCCAAGGAACTGTTGCAGAGAGTGGGGGAATTTGCCCATTCCTCAACTCATTGAGGACTGCCTGCATGTCTTACAAGCATGATATTTACAAGGATATACTCATGTTTAGTCAGATACATTGTTAATCCCCACTGTCTTTTTGTGTCTGTGTTAGTCAGGCACACTATTTAATAGCTTTATAACTGCTTTATACTCCTGTGCTGTGTATATTTTATAATATCCTTGTGCACAAAAAAAGGTGCCCACACAGAGCCTATGAGAAAGTGAGTGAGTGGGTTCCATGTCAAAAATTGAAATTGCCTTGTCCATCACTGGAATTTACAAGATGTTTCAATAAGAAATGCTCATTTTCTTTTCTGCCTTTTATTTAAATCATTCTCGCTAATGTATTGCAAGAACATTTTTCCCAAACACATTTACAGTTTATAATATGCAAAAATGAATAACACTTTGGTTTTACTCCTTCATTAAGACAGTTAAAGACTTAATTACTTACATTTTCAATTATAGTTTATTTTGTACCTGAAATCTTAACTGACATTAAGTGTGCGGAGGAAAAAAAATTGAAGCAAAAATGTAAAAAATTGTTTTTTGAAAAAAGTCAGTTTCTTTATAGCTGTAACAAAAAAGGAAGCACCGGTTTAGACCTTACATCCATCAATGTCTTGAGAATAAAGCCATCCTGGATATTGTGAACCTCAGAGGTTCAGAAGCTGGCAACATTGGCCAGACAAAGCATTCCAATTTTTAAATACTTTACTGTGGTGAAACTACTTTTGAGATCTTTCCCATTACTGCTCATATTATCTATTTATTTTAAGGAGATGTACTGCAAGTAAGAATCATTTATTTATTTAATATTTATTAGGTTGTGTTCTTGCTGAATGTTACATTAAAGGCACTGCAATGAATCTGAATAGTAAATTAGTACCCCTTCAAACCTGATATGAATAAAATGCTGACAATTTTCTTTAAATAAACCATGAATTTTAAAACAAAACTGAAGATGGTTAATAGAAGAGGAATGCTAACTTAATATTTTGATCATCCAGATAGCATACATTTGAGATTGTTCACTTTCCTTACATGTACAGCATTGACAATAAGAAAAAAAGAGGCTTTCTACATCAAAGGATTTGCAAAAAACAGGAAATAGCATGTTTAAATAGGATGGCAGTGTTACTGAATCCCAAAAATAAATCTGCCACTTAGCTATTATTCATTGGGTTTATTATTGTTACATGTTTTAGATCTGCACTATCTAAAACTTCTTGTCAGTTGCACAGAATACATGATTTCAAAGAATGCCTTGATCTTGATATGCAAGAAAATTATAGGTGACAATTCCCTTAAATTTTAAAAAACAATCTTTCTCTGAAATCTTCTCAAGAAATAAGGTATATGCAAAGTTAATTCTTTGACAAAGAATACCGATCATAAAAAAAATAATAAAAAATGAAGGGGTATTTCAGAGGTATAAATTACTAAAGTGGTTGATCAGAGGTTCAAGTTTGTGTATTTCTTGATATTTTATTTAATGAGACTTTTTTTTTTTAGAAAAAAAGCACACCATCTATATCATAGAGAAGGTAAGATTACACATTGTAAATAATCGAGCAGACATTTGCAAACAGCGCTTTGAGACAGTATAGGACTTCATGAGCTATTTTGTATATCTATCTCTGCTTTCTTGTATAATGGAGTATTTTTGAAATTAGTCTCTTCGTTAAGCTAAGATCATAAGGAAACCAAATATGTTTGTTAATAAAAATCGTCTTTGTGATAAATATTTATCAGTAGCCAATTTTAATAAAAAAGTGAGGAACCTAACAGGTTTTACAAAAGTGGTGGAACATTCTCAAACTACATGAGCAATGTACGTATAGGCCTACGTATAGATACTTTAGAGTCAGGAGCCAAGTTTCTCCAGAGTTGAGTACACTGGCACAGTTAGCTTTTTAAAAAGAAAAAGCTCAGGATCAGTAGGTCAAACGAAATGTTGTAGAGCATGGTTCTCCAGGCTGTTATGGGTGAGAAGGGTCTTTCTAGTGGGAAGTGGAGACCTGGACTTACGAAAGAAAAATGCATTCATTTGAAAATGAAACAGTATTATTTTACTGCTCTTGACATGTATTCACGGGTACCTAACTATTTTGAGTGCCTAGAAGCAAGTGAATGGTGCCTAAAGCGAGAGTACTCAACCCTGTGCCATTTTAAATTCAATAACAATTTAATAACAGGTACACAAGAAAGCAAAGGTATTTCTTTTGGACCACAATTCAATCTTTCACTGGCTGTTGGGTATAAGTTAGAAACAGTCGCTTCAAATGAGGTTACCAGGCAAGTGACACGAAGTTGGTTGTGTCACTCCAAAACATCTAAGTCAGTTTTCTTTTTCTTATGCAGTGGCATTTTCCCATCAGAAATATCTTCATTATGTAGTCTCTTCTGTAGTTTTGAAATTAATCTCTACATGCTGTCATTAGGATAATACAGTGACTCATGCAGTGTCTACCAGATATATAGGGCATGCTCTTTTGTGATTGTATTTTTTTTTTATCAAGTTTACAAAGAAATATGCATGTTGTCAAAGTGGCATGTCATCCTTGAACACATTTCTGTTTCAAGAAAAAAAAATGTGGTGGATAGAAGCAGAACACTTTTTATAACTGAGGAGCTTTGATAAAACTGTACAAAGATATAACACATATTACAGCACATAGACAGACACCAGTATGAAACCCAGTGAGTGTTTCATCAAGTATTTTTCTTTTAATGTATGCTTCTAAATTGTAACTTACAAAATCAAAACTCTGATGAAATGGGGTTTTTTATTCAGTTACTTTTTTCATTGGTGTAATTGTCTACTAAAATTTTCTGATTGGAAATGTATAAATGTAAAAGTCAGTTTTCTAAACTCAGGAAATTTCAGTCTGCAATTAATATTGGTAATCCCCCTATCTGCATGTTTGTGGAGGGTTTGCTTTTAACCTGAGGAATTTGGTATTTGGATAGGTCATAACATCTGGAAAGTTCCTGAATATTAGAAAATCTACTGATATGTCAGAGCCTTTCCAGTTTCCTCTAAGTAACTGTTCACTGTGCACTTAGGTTGATGTACATGTGTTCATGTGCACATGATGTTCATGGCTTCGGGATCAGAACTGGGGTCCACTGGTCCTAGTAATAACCTTGATTTATTAGTGTGGTGGTGGAACCTGATTTTTTCTTTTTACTTGTTTTTCAGAAGGGAAAGAGTGAAAACACAGACTATTTTCTTACCTACTGTTGGGCAGTAAACTTTATTATTATTTGGCTAGTGGTAGTGTACCTTACCCTTATCAAATAATTGTTTTATTCCTCTGAAATTGACTGTTGGCCAGCCTATTCCACACATGCTCTCATCTCAGCAAAAAGCCTATACCACATGCTTCAGAAATGGCACAGTGATCTTTTGCACTTTCTAATACTATACAGCACAAACCAATATCTATTCCTGAGTGTGGTGAGCTGTAAAGCCAGGAGATTCTCTCATCACAGAAACACTAACAAAAGGAATCATTCACAAGTGCAAGTACCTATTGTGTTAAACACGCTCCAAATTCTAATCCCAAGTATGTGCCAATTTTGGAAACTCTGTAAAGAGAAAAAAAAAAAAAAGTAGCAAAAGGTGCTTTTCTAGTTTTCCAATCAACTTTTATATTGTATGTAGCTATGAAACTGACAGCTGTTTCCTGGGTTTTGGAAGCTTTTGTATTTGCGTACAATTTGTTCTTGTACCTTTGATAGGATATCTGTGTAGCTCTTAACAGAAAAAAAAAAAAAAAAAAAAAAAGTGACATGGTTCCTTGCCTGTCTCTTCTTGAGGAATCCCTGTAAAAATGTAAAAATATTATTCCACCTGGGTGAAATAAAAGAAAATGATAATGTAAGGAGAAGATGAAATCACATATTACAAGTCTGATTACGTGTGTATTTATGGATATCAGTTAAGTTATTTTAAGCCTGTTTGGCAGGACCAGGGGCATTGTGGAAAGCCCAAAGGCAAGCTATGCATCATATGTCTGTACATATTTAGGAAAAGCACGGAGTGTCAGTTCTATATGTTTTCTTTGAGAATATGGAAAAAATAATGAGTTTGAGGTTTATGTTTTGCATCTTTGGAGCTTGGTGACCTTCATGTGCAAAAGGGTGGTAGTGGAGATGAGCATCGGTGTCTGCAGAGGTGGTGGCACACATGAAAGCAGGGTGAGAAAAGGGTTGTGACATAGCAGTAGTATGCCTGGGGTGAGTTGCCTGAGCCTGTACAGCCAGAGACATCAGGTAATTGCCATCAGAGGGAGAGAGGGAGGTGGCTGTACCAGAGCACACAGAGGAGGTGCTGCTCCATGAAATAACTGCCTCGCAACAGAGCCCAGGGTCGTGGGTGCCTCATGTGCACTTCCTTCTCTTGGCAAGGCTACAGGCACTGGACCCTAGATGTCTGCAGCAGTTTGTGTAGGCACGTAATTCTGTTTTAAAGGCTGAAAAACCTATTTTGATTTTGTCTCCAGAAAAGTCCTCTTTTCTTCTAGCCAGCACAATTTACATAAAAGTGTGTCTCTCAGATTTTCCAATTGCATGACTCCTTAGGAGATTCCCATGCAGCACTGTATTTATAGAAATAGGAGTGGTAAATGCAGTTCCATGCGCTGGTGCAAATTCCACAGCTAGGCTGAAAGCCACTGAAATACCTTTTTTTTAAAATTTTTATTTTATTTTTATTTTTCTCTCTGTAGTGAGGATTGTTCAAAACTTAGCACTGGAGGTCCCAGCGTATACCTGGAAAGCTGTTGATTTCTGTCTGATGTACAGTAAACCCGATCATCACTCATGTTTGACTTTAGGTTAAGTTATTTTGACAAGCTTGAAATTCCCTCGTGCTCTGACCTCACTTGAACTCGTTTCATGTTACGATTTCAAGAATGGCATTGCCAATTGGACTGCGTTAGTCATTCCATTTTGTGCCAATGCAAATATGAGCTGTATGTTGGTAATGTGTAGGGAATACAGGATCATGCTTATATGCATACGTAAAAATCTCAGTTGGCAGAAGTCCCTATGAAATACAACTTTTATTCAAATTTTGAGTCAGAAATCTGACCCAGAAGCTGGATGAAAGCTCTCAAAGACAGAGGAACAAAAAAATCTCTGTTTTTCTTGAGGTTTCTACTCTAGTGCTTGCAGCTCAGTAGTGCTCTCTATAAGACATTAATAAAAACGCTTTGCAAAGGGAGCATTACATGTTCTTGGTATAGCTCATAGGGGTTAAGTTTTATAAGTTTTATATTGCTGCAAAGGCCAGTCTTTTGAGAAACTTCTTTGTGCAGTGTCATACAATTATTTTCTGGGCTACAAGGGAATTTTGTATGTCAGTGGCCTAAGTATATGACATTGTATAAGACTTTGGCAAGCTAATTGCTTATTACAGAGGAATTTAAAATGAGTGTTTAATGAATGAACACTGCCTGCTTAAATACCAGCTTATGGCATTCATTGTAAATCAAGGTTACTATGCTTAGGTCATGCAAGATTAGGAACTATAAAAGTGACCCTCTATCTCAGTGAAATAATCATTTTAACTTTAAATGGTTTTAATTGAAATGTGGGTTATGGACTGAAAACAATTAACGGCTTTTATTTCAAACCTTTATTTTCCACTGCCTGCCTTCAGGCCTTGTGGCCATTGTGGACGAAGATGTAAGTTATGAGTGTATGAACAGATGTATAAAGCCCAGAGCAGCCTGGTCTGACCTGGTAGCTGACCTTCCTTTGAGCAGGAGGTTGGACAAGAGGCTTCCAGAGGTCCCTTCCTGGCTGAAATATTCTGTCTGTATGGAATTACATCAGATACAGTCCAGAAACAATACTCAAATGAAAACTGAAATATTGCACTGATATTGTTTCAGCATATACTTTCATCTGAAAACATAATTTTAATCTCTTAACATTTTATTCTCAGACCTGGTAGTAGGCCAGTGTATATATACATAGAGATAATATTTATCTCTTCTGACATACTGACAAAGCATTTAGAGATAGGAAAAGCTGCAATCACTCCAAAAAATGATGCCTCCCAAGAACATATCTTCACTAAGCTCATTGCTAATCCCCCAAATCCATCTTTAAAGGTTTTATTTAAAACCTAAGCTGCACCAAAATTGTATCTTCTGGGAGGCTGCTTTCCCAAATGAAGTTAATTGAGTCTTGTATTACACTAAGGTTAAAAATAAATAAACAAAAAGGAAAAAAAAAAAAACATTTGGAGAAATGAAACTGCTTCGCTATTTCTTGCTATGCTGTACTTGGTCTGGCGATGACAAAGGAAAATAAATAGATGTTATGTTGCTCGTATCTAGGATTACTATGCACTTTACATAGGCCCAAAATTAATCCTAGAACTGAGTAAATATAGTAACTGAGTAAATATAGTTATTACGAGTAAAAGAAATAATAAAAGGGAAAGCCAATGCTTCAGTGTTTCTTCCAGTTCTTTATCTCCACAAACGAACACATTCAGCTTTTAATGTAATTTGGGTGTTGTGTCTACTTAGACAAATGAACCTTAGCTTTAGAAGCAGAAACAGAGAGATGGTTACAAGTCTGTGCATGAGTTTTTCAAGCTCAAGATTTTTTTAAAGATTTTTGGTAAAGGTAAACATTTGCACTTAGCCTGATTTAGCTCCCTCGGTAGGTAGTCCTTGTTGGTATTCTGCCAGATGGAAAAGGTGCACCAATACTTTATTGGAAATTACAATCAAAATACAGTTATACAAACCTCGAGCTGTAGAAATTAAATTTGATGTAGAAAAAAAAGAAGGTGACAATAGCAGCGGAGTGGCTGGTCATCAGTAACCACATGCCTGGGCACAGATCGCATGTTCTGCAGATAAGGCTCTGGTCCTGCAGCCCTGGTGCTGTAGGTACCACACACAGCACCTCCGACCAACAGATGGCTTGCCTGGAGATTTCAGTGTAGTGATCAGAATAGGAAGAAAAATACAGTCTTTCAGAGGCAAAATGTGTATTTGCATCACTTACTCTTTTTTTTGTATGGCAATAGCTAGCATGTCAGTACCACCAGGTGAAAGGTTTTAGTGTTTTTAAGACCCTTCAGTGAAATTAAGAAGGTTTTCAAAGCTACCCGTTGCATATTGTAACTGCAGAAGTTTTCTGAGATAATCAGAGACAATGTAAAAATTATTTGTAAAACAAAACAAAATGAAAGTTTTTTTTCCTCTTTGACTAAGACTTGTATCTCAAGTATGGGGAGAACTCTTTGGATAATACTTTAATATATATCATCTTAAAGATTTATCAGATTTATATTCTCTGATAATATTTTAAAAATCATACAACTATAGAGACTTGTGCTAAATATGCTTTTTTGAGCCTGCCCTATCAATAAAGGAAAAATACTTCCCGTGTCTCGGTATATTGTTTTAAAAAACAAAACAACTCAATCCTAAAACATCTTCCTTCTACTCCAAAGTTGAATACATCCAATGGATCTTGCAGAGCTGACTATATTACATCTGGACCTGAATTTACAAGTAGGCCTCTTTCGCAATAATATAAAAAACAGGTATCCCTAAGGAAAAGGGGAGTTTTGAAATTTATCCAACAGTGGATCTCAATTTCCTTCACTAGCTCTTTCTAGGTTGTAAGTCTGTGTGAAGACAAAGGTATTAAGAGTAATCTCCAGAAGTTACGTGAACTAAGAAGAAAAGAGAGCAAGCACAAAACCTATAAGGTTTACTGATTAACAACATATGCACAAGGGTTGTCTCTCTTGTACCATTTTCATTGCAGCTTGCAACCTACCTCTTTACTCCAGCAAACCAAAAAAGCATGTGTGAAGGCACAAAGTGTGTTTGAGACTGCAAGTTATTGTCTGTGGTTAAAAAAAAAAAAAAAAAAAAAAAGCAAACAGAGGAGGCTAACAGAATACAAAAAGCAACAAAAAGCAATTGGTCACAAGAAAAAGTGTTCAGAGGAGTATGGAAATTCTTTAGAACAAATGATAGCAAATGCCACATTCTGTATTAATAACACCCCCCCCACACACATAGACACACAACACACTAGATGTTCAATTGTTTTTAGCCAATGTGTGTTTTCTCACTTGTGATTCCAGAGAGATAGACTTCATTTTTGCCAGAACCACAAGATCTATTGGATTAATGCTTTTGGTATCATTGCTCCAACCAGCCTCACTAGGGCTGGGTAAGTAGGGGGTAAGTAGGGCTGCTTTTGCTCATAAATTAGATGCACAGTTTATCATCCCATCTACCCTGACTTTAAGTTGAAGAAAGTGAAGACTAAGTATTTTTTTGAGCTGATTGGAAAACCTCTCACAGAGTTAAAAAGGAGCATAGGAGATTATGCTTCTGAAAAAAAAATCCATAAGTAAGGTAAATGAGAGAAGAAACACACCCAAGACAAAACCAAGACAAGACTACAAAGCAAAAAGAAGTAACTGACAGATGAAAGCATCAGCCATATTAGTCACAATAGCAGAAGAACCCTTATGTCTTCTGTAGGAGAAGAAAGACCATGGAAAATGAGGAAACTTACATCTTTCTGCTTTTCAAGCAGAGATTAATCAGTGTAACAGAGTCGTGCAGTGTCTTTACAACAAAGGTCTAATTTTAGACAGTGACTTGTTACATGTCTTCCAAGTAATATAGTTCCTGATCAGTGTATCTAAATATTCAAAATCTGAAAGTTTTGTCTTTTCCTTCATTATTAAAAAAAAATGAGAGAAAAATAGAAAAAGAAATATTTTAATGGTGGGGAGAGAAGAGACTGTTATAGGACTATGATACTGTATAGGATGACAACATGAAGAGTAATTAAAATGTGGAATATTACTATAAGATGTAGGGTAAATATACCACCTACTGATAATTTATAGATTTAAAAATTCATGGAAGCTTACTAAGGTCTACATTATGGCAACATTAACAACCATGAAAGTTATTTCTCAGATGTATTTTGATTGCTTTCAGGTGCATTTTTTGTAAGCCTGTCTATTCTGTTATTATTAATTTGTGTACTTTATAGAGAGCAAAAAGATATTGCTAGTTTTTGCAAACAATTTTTCATCAAGCTTTCAACTTCTTAGCAGTCCTTTGCCATTCCTTGGCTCAGGTTTCTATAAACTGTAAAGTCTGTGTCATATTTTTGCTACAATCTTTTAAGACCTTCCTTGAGACAGAGGGGAGAGGAATCAAAGGATGAAAAATTTCACAGTCCAGAGCAGTTTATGAAGATGGGCAAAAAAAAAGTTTCAGAAGGAGCAAGCTGTGAGTGATCTAGGGAATGACAATAAAATATTTAAAATAACAGAACGGTGAACAGCGTCTTGTACTTGAGATTTGGATCCTGTTCCCAGATTTGGTATAGTGTAGTGTGTATTTTTATCTCTAAAATTTATGATGAGGTGCTTGGAAATGTTTATTACTGTTTAAAAAATTATGTGTGAAAAGCAGATGTTCATGTATTGGTCTTGTCTAAATATCGGTTAGGGGATTTGGTGGTCCCGTGCTCTATCCTAATCCCATTTTCTTGCATTTCTGTATGCAGTTAGGCAAGTTACTTTGACCGAAGTCTTCAAAAATAGTCAGCTGTGAAGAATAGTATTCAGCTCCAGATTAACTCTTAAACTTAGATATCTGTTTTACATGTAGGTGTCACCTTCTTAACTTAGAGTCTAAGTCCCTAGTATAGTCAGTGGAGATCTACTCAATACAGTCAGTAGACTATTGAAAGCTATTCAGGTAAACCAAGGTAGGTGATTACTTCAAGATTAAAAAATAGTTCTTGGCACTCTCACCTTTACTGACTAAACTGTGAATATAGGCAGTGCTGTTCTTCATCTAAACTAAAGCAATCTCAGACAATTCAAGCTGGACAAACAGGTTCCTTTACGAATGAGTTTCCTAAAATATTTTTGCTCCACGTTTGCATGTATAGAGTGGAAATACCACAGCCTTTTCTCAATTGTTTATGTTGTTGGTATATATAATAAGGCATTTGAACTAAAACTGTCCCTCACAGCGTGCAGGTAAAGTTTTTGTCACCTGAGGTCTCTGGTACAACTTTTCAAATTTTATAAATACAAATAAGAGCTAAGCACAGTTTACATATTATATATAAGGAAAGCGTTCTGTCGAGATCATACAGACATTGCATAGCTCCCAAGTGTCAGTTAACTGCCATCATGCATAGGAAATCTCAGATAATCTTGGATATTCAGAAAATAGCAAGGTCTAGGATCTTGTCCCCTTAGAGATTACAGGGAGTGATCATACAAGTCTTAAATATTTTTGAGAGATTAAGTTTTTGCTTGGCCACAGGTTTCTTGTATGAACTAGGAGAAATCTGGTAATAGTAACTCTATACAAAAGAGTCTGGCAGCAGATACCAAAATGACCCTTTTGTACTTAGAAGATTTTCAGACTCAGATGAAGCTGCTACCAAGGCTTGGAGGAATTGGGCCACCCAACATGACCTTTTTTCAGTGACTTCTTCAGGCAGGGGTCAGTCTCTGGGCTTTAGAGTCTTCTGGTGTTCAGTCCAAGCAGTAATAATAGTAACCATTTAAATTAGAGAACAGTAGTTATCTATTAACTACAATGAACTAGTCCAAAGAAAGAAAATTTCAGTAGAGACCCAAGGGGAAAAAAATATGAGAAATTACCTAAAGGCACTATAAACATGCAAGGAAAGGGCAAACCTGGTGCATTGTGTAAAAGAATGGAGAAAAATAGAAAATTATGAAAAAGGCAGGAAATATCTTAGGGAAGCATTCTCTATCACAACATGAAAATCATCCCCAGCAAAATGCAGAGAGGAAGACATGACAATGGAATCTACTTGAAGATATATTAAAAGCAGATCAGATACAGGAACAACAAATAGGTAATATAGCTTGCTCAAATATGCTGCCAACAAACAACCCTTTCCTTGTCCACCTTTAACTTACCATATGCTTATTCTTAGTGTTATTATTGTATTCCTCAAAGAGTTCTAAAGTGAGTTATTGAAAATGCAGAGAAAAACTAAATTTTTATAGTACTAAATTTTTACAGTATTTTAGTTAAAATAAAGTGAAATTTTACAGTATCAAAATATCTGAAGTCTAAAAAAGTTGAGCTGGAGAAAGTGCAGCCAAAGCATTACTTTAGCAGAATCCAGAGTATGATGCTTATGTAGCTACTTAATGACATTGTCAAACATTTGCTCATAAAGGAAATGATCCATTCCTTGTGGGTTAGATCAGAAGGGAATAATTTATGTTATTTGTCTGGATGAAGAATCTCAGACAAGAAGGTGAGATATTGGTTCTGGTTTTCTTTCTAGTTTGGAAAAAAAACCCCAACAACAACAACAACAAAAAAACATTTTCATCAAAGCTTTTCAGAAAGGAGATCCAAGTTGTTCGTTTCATTCCCCTTCTGTAAAAATGAAAAATGGAAAGAGAAAGAGACTTACTTTTCATAGGCACTAAAGTCTTTGGGTTATAGTCGGGAGCCAAGCCAGCTATATACACTTGTCAGCTGGCCAAAATTGCCTCCCTGACATGCTGAGTACCAAAGATGCACTAACAGTATTAAACTTAATGACATGAGATGCACTGAACTGGAGTCAGTGTACTTGAAAGATTAGATATGTTTCTAGTGAATTTCTGCTAATTGAAATATCACTGTGAAATGTTTCTTTTCCAGTTTTTACTGAACTGTGTTTTTGTCACAAATACTCCATGCAAATGTCTTTATGTTTTCTTTGGATCGGGATTAGTATCAATTGCTTTTTCTCAAATAGGCGATTGAGTCAGGGGAGACAGATCATAAACCTTGGAAGCCTTTCAATGAAGTATATTATTAACTGTAGAGTTATTATTAAAAACATCAAGCTGTTATTAATAATAAAATACAAGTATTCACACATTACACTCACTCACTCTTGCTTTCCCTTGTAGTTACCCAGCTGGAGCCACAGTCAGGGACCAAGCCCAGCTGTTTCCCCTGGAGTAGGGGAAACACGTTGATGCTATCTAGCTTTTAGGCAAGAGTTTGGGCAGTCCTTCAGAGGGATGTTTGTTTAATCCAATGTTTGTGTAACTGCACAGTCTTCCTCTGCACAAAGCTGCTGCAGCTCTTTTAGAGTTACGCAGCCTGTTGTTGATGCCTAGTGCGGGCTAGTGACCTTGTACAGATTCAGCAAACATGTCATGTCCTGACTTTATCAATTCTTGAAGATCCAGCAGGACTGTTGGTTTTCAGATCTTGTCTATGGTTTGTTCACGATCTCTACATGGCATGTATTTTTTTCTCTTTTCAGCCTGTTGTTTTCTAGTAACTAGTTCTCCATCCAAACCTATTGAAACTTATGAAAGTTTTTCTTGTTCAAATGGAGATACAGGGGGCCTTTCTGACAGGATACAACTTTCTATTACATATATATATATATATATCCTATTTTTTGTCTTCAAAATTATTTAATTTTATCAAATTTTGTATGACTATTCTTCAGTTAGCAATAGTTCTGTCAGTGTATTTACTGATAGATTCTCGAAGTTCTCTTCTAATTTAGTTGCTCAGATTTCTTCCCTTCTTCTCACTCCTACATATGGTTCTAAATAATTCCTCCAAGATTTAGATGTAAATATCCTTCAAATATTACTTACATTTTCCCTAGATGTTTCTTACCCTTAACAGAGCCAATGGATGCTCCTTCAAATTTGATCTTTCATATTTGGTAATATTTTCTGCCGTCTCACTTTTTAGTATACCTCTTCACATTGCAAATAACTTCAAAATCACAAGGTATGAGCAGTGACCAGAAAATGGTAGGTGAGACCCCCAAAATCATTTAGTCACTACCAGATGCCTTTCTATCTCTTGACATAACTTGTTTGCCTCTCTTTGTTCCTGTTTTGATATTGTGCAATGTTTTTTTTTCAGGTTTTCCTCATCTCTTTTTACATATACTGTTTCAGTGCTTCATACATCAGCTTTAAATACTGTGAGACGCAGATAGAATAGGTTGACTACTGCGTGGGGAGATCTAGTGTAATAAGACCTTGCAACCAACAGTCTCAGCATGGAGGTCTGTAGTGTTACCAAGCTCATCAGGGAAAAATTAAAAAATCAAGATTCCCTATATCCTAGTGTTGTAGTTTAGCCCGGCTGGCAGCCAAACACCACACAGCCATTTCCTCACCCTCCCCCCTCCCTCTCCGGGATGGGGGAGAGAAACGGGAAAGTGAAGTCTGTGAGTTGAGATAAAGACAGTTTATTAAGACAGGGAAAAGAATAACAACAACAATAATAATAATAATAATAATAATAATAATAATAATAATAATAGTATTAATAGTAATAATGTGTACGAAATAAGTGATGCACAATGCAATTGCTCACCACCCGTTGACCGATGCCCAGCCTATCCCCGAGCAGCCGGCCCCCCACCCACCCCGGCTAGCCACCCCTATATATTGTTCAGCATGACGTCAGATGGTATGGAATACCCCTTTGGCCAGTTTGGGTCAGCTGTCCTGGGTCTGTCCCCTCCCAGCTCCTGCTGCATCCCTAGCCTGCTCGCTAGCAGGACAGAGCAAGAAGCTGAAAAGTCCTTGGCTTGGTGTAAGCACTGCTCTACAACAATTAAAACATCAGCATGTTATCAGCGCTCTTCTCATCCTAATCCAAAACATAGCACCCTGCCAGCTACTAGGAGGAAAATTAACTCTGTCCTAACTGAAACCAGGACAGATATCCACCCCTTATTCCATACCATTTATGTCATGCTCAGGTTACACTCTTTCCAATACCTTCTAATTAATCACCATTTTCATCTATGATATATAGCAACCATGGTAGTGATGACATACAGTGTTATATGATAATTAACATACTACAATTCAACTCATGGGCTATTCTCACCCAGTATTAGGTCCCCTTGAGGTACACACCAAACCTCCCCATTCTTTTGCATTACCCACCAAGTGCATCCAGGTCCCTGGGCAAAAGCAATCCCACGAATGGGCTTGCCTTTGCCTGAGGCAGGAGTAGCCCAGACTGTCTTACCCAGCATGTTTCTTACGTGCACTACAGGAACTTTATCCCCTTCTACAGTGCGTAACAGGTTTGATTGGGCAGGTCCAGCTCGGTTGGCAGATCCTCTAGTATTGACTAACCGGGTGGCCTTTGCCAAATGTGTATCCCAATTTTTGAATGTCCCAGCACCCATTGCTTTCAGTGTAGTCTTTAACAGTCCATTGTATCGTTCAACTTTCCCGGAGGCTGGTGCATGATAGGGGATGTGATACACCCACTCAATACCATGTTCTTTGGCCCAAGTGTCTATAAGGTTGTTTCGGAAATGAGTCCCATTGTCTGACTCAATTCTTTCTGGGGTGCCATGTCGCCATAGGACTTGCTTTTCAAGGCCCAGGATAGTGTTCCGGGCGGTGGCATGGGGCACAGGATATGTTTCCAGCCATCCGGTGGTTGCTTCCACCATTGTAAGTACGTGGCGCTTGCCGTCGCGGGTTTGGGGGAGTGTGATGTAATCAATCTGCCAGGCCTCTCCATATTTGTATTTCAGCCATCGTCCTCCATACCAGAGAGGCTTTGACCGTTTGGCTTGTTTAATTGCAGCACATGTTTCACAATCATGAATAACCTGTGCTATAGTGTCCATGGTCAGGTCCACCCCTCGGTCACGAGCCCATCTGTATGTTGCGTCTCTACCTTGATGGCCTGAGGTGTCATGGGCCCATCGGGCTATAAATAATTCACCTTTATGTTGCCAGTCCAGGTCCACCTGAGCCACTTCAATCTTAGCAGCCTGATCCACCTGCTGGTTGTTTTGATGTTCTTCAGTAGCCCGATTCTTGGGCACATGAGCATCTACATGGCGTACCTTTACAACCAGGTTCTCTACCCGGGCAGCAATATCTTGCCACAATGCAGCAGCCCAGATGGGTTTGCCCCGGCGTTCCCAGTTGTTCTGCTTCCATTGCTGTAGCCACCCCCACAGGGCATTTGCCACCATCCATGAATCAGTATAGAGATAGAGAACTGGCCACTTTTCTCGTTCAGCAATATCTAAGGCCAGCTGAATGGCTTTCACTTCTGCAAACTGACTCGATTCACCTTCTCCCTCAGCAGCTTCTGCAACTCATCATGTAGGACTCCATACAGCAGCTTTCCATCTCTGATGCTTTCCCACAATACAACAGGACCCATCAGTGAACAGGGCATATTTCTTCTCACTCTCGGGTAGCTTGTTGTACAGTGGGGCTTCTTCAGCATGGACCACCTCCTCCTCTGATGATATCCCAAAGTACTTGCCTTCTGGCCAGTCCATAATCACTTCCAGGATTCCTGGGCGACTGGGGTTTCCTATTCGAGCCCGCTGAGTAATCAGTGCAACCCACTTGCTCCATGTAGCATCAGTTGCATGATGTGTAGAGGGGACCCTTCCTTTGAACATCCAACCCAGTACCGGCAGTCGGGGTGCCAGGAGGAGCTGCGCTTCAGTACCGACCACTTCCGAAGCAGATCGAACTCCCTCATATGCTGCCAATATCTCCTTTTCGGTTGGAGTATAGCGGGCCTCAGATCCTCTGTATCCCCGACTCCAAAACCCCAGGGGTCGACCTCGAGTTTCCCCAGGTTCTTTCTGCCAGAGGCTCCGGGTGGGACCATTCTCCCCGGCTGCGGTGTAGAGCACATTCTTTACATCTGGTCCTGTTCGGACTGGCCCAAGGGCTACTGCATGAACTATTTCCTGTTTAATTTGTTCAAAGGCTTGTCGTTGCTCAGGGCCCCATTCAAAAGCATTCTTCTTACGGGTTACTTGGTAGAGCGGGTTTACAATCAGACTGTAATTTGGAATATGCATTCTCCAAAACCCCACGACACCTAGGAAAGTTTGTGTTTCCTTTTTGCTAGTTGGTGGAGACATAGCTGTTATTTTGTTGATCACATCCATTGGGATTTGATGACGTCCATCTTGCCATTTTATTCCTAAAAACTGGATCTCTCGTGCAGGTCCTTTAACTTTATTTTGTTTTATGGCAAAACCGGCCTTCAGAAGGATTTGGACTATTTTCTTCCCTTTCTCGAAAACGTCCTCTGCAGTGTCACCCCACACAATGATGTCATCGATGTACTGCAGGTATTCAGGAGCCTCCCCCTGCTCCAGCGCAGACTGGATCAGTCCATGGCAAATGGTAGGGCTATGTTTCCACCCCTGGGGCAGCCGATTCCAAGTATATTGGACTCCCCTCCAAGTGAAAGCAAACTGTGGCCTGCACTCTGCTGCTAGAGGGATGGAGAAAAATGCATTAGCAATATCAATTGTGGCATACCACTTGGCTGCCTTTGATTCCAGTTCGTACTGGAGTTCTAGCATGTCCGGCACTGCAGCACTCAGTGGTGGCGTGACTTCGTTCAGGCCACGATAGTCCACTGTTAGTCTCCACTCACCATTAGACTTTCGCACTGGCCATATGGGACTATTAAAAGGTGAATGGGTCTTGCTGATCACTCCTTGGCTCTCCAGTTGACGAATTAGCTCGTGGATGGGAATCAGGGAGTCTCGGTTGGTGCGATATTGCCGCCGGTGCACAGTTGTGGTAGCGATTGGCACTTGCTGTTCTTCAACCCTCAGCAACCCCACAACAGAAGGGTCCTCTGAGAGACCGGGCAAGGTAGACAACTGTTTAATGTCCTCTGTCTCTAAGGCAGCTATGCGAAAAGCCTAGCGGAACCCTTTTGGGTCCTTGAAATATCCTCTTCTAAGATAGTCTATGCCAAGGATGCACGGAGCATCCGGGCCAGTCACAATACGGTGCTTTTGCCACTCATTTCCGGTTAGACTCACTTCAGCTTCCAATACAGTTAACTGCTGGGATCCCCCTGTCACGCCATAAATACAGATGGGCTCTGGCCCTTTACAGCTTGATGGCATTAGAGTACATTGTGCACCGGTGTCTACTAGAGCCTTATACTTCTGTGCGTCAGACGTGCCAGGCCATCGAATCCACACAGTCCAATAAACTCGATTGTCCCTTTCCTCCCCCTGGCTGGAGGCAGGGCCCCTCTAGTTCTGGTCAGAATCTTCGTTTCTGTGTTTAAAAGACTGCCCGCTAGAAGTTGGAGCAGCAAACTTTTCAGAGAACCCCTTTCTCCCGATTGTTTTCTTTTGCAACTCACGTACCCGTGCCTTTAGGGTCTCAGTAGATTTTCCATCCCATTTTCTCATGTCCTCTCCATGGTCACGTAGGTAAAACCACAGGGTGGCGCGGGGTGTGTACCCACCATATTGTCTTCTTTGCACGGATGCACGTTTACCCCTAATAGCGGAGACGCTGGTTTGTACAAGTGGGGAAGAAAATACACTCTCTTTAAGTTGGTGGACCTCTTCAAAAAGTTTCTCCAAAGTATTCTCTTTTAGTTGGTGGCCACTGGTTTGTTCAGGTGGGGGGGAAGATAAATTCTCTTTAAGTTGGTGGAACTCTTCAGAGAGTTTCTCCACAGCTGAGACGCAGGCCTGTAGGGAAGAGGAGAGATTTCCTTCGTACTCCCAGAGTTGTTTAGCCATGTCACCCACTGTGGGATCTTCACCGTCTTTCCAGGTTATTATTGACAATGTGCTGGCCCATGTTGATGGTGCATTCCGTACAAACTTCCGCCACGTGGGTCGAGTACACTGGACTTCATCTGGATCTGTGAATGTTTGTGCATCGTCTAGGTTCTTATAAATTACTTCCCGTACGGCTAATTCCCTCAGGTACTGGATTCCCTTCTCCATGGTGGTCCACTTGCCTGGTAGACATACAAGTTCTTCCTTGTAGGGGTACCTTCCCTTCACAGCTAACAGGAGACGCCTCCAGAGGCTGTGAGATCATGCTCCATCTCCAATTGCTTTGTCAATGCTTGCATCTCTAGCAAGGGATCCCAACCGCCTCGCTTCCCTGCGCTCTAATTCCACACCATTGGCTCCAGCGTCCCAGCACCGGAGCAGCCAGGTGACAAGCTGCTCACCTATACAGCGACCAAAATCTTTTCGCACATCTCGTAGCTCACGCTGGTATAGGGTTCGGGTAGTTACTGTTGATTTTCTGATATCCTCATCCTCATCTTCATCCTCCTGCACACTTGATGGCCCAGCCTCGTCTTCTCCACACCCAGACTTAGCAGAAGACTTTCTGTGTTCTAAACGACCTGAGTCTCTATACCATTTTTTCACCTTTTCTACAGGGGCAACTTGCACTGCTACAGTTTGTTTCTCCGACCCAGCCACAGGGTCTGCCACAGGGGTTGGAATACCCTCTGCAGGGGCAACTTGCACTGCTACAGTTCGTTTCTCTGACCCAGCCACAGGGTCTGCCACAGGGGTTGGAATACCCTCTGCAGGGGCAACTTGCACTGCTACAGTTCGTTTCTCCGACCCAGCCACAGGGTCTGCCACAGGGGTTGGAGTACCCTCTGCAGGGACAACTTGCACTGCTACAGTTTGTTTCTCTGACCCAGCCACAGGAGTGGGAGTGGCTGCAGGAGCTGGAGCAGCTGCAGGGGCTGGAACGGCTGTGGGAGCTGGAGCTGGAACAGCTGTGGGAGCTGGAGCTGGAACGGCTGCGGGAGCTGGAGCTGGAACAGCTGCGGGAGCTGGAGCTGGAACAGCTGCGGGAGCTGGAGCCGGGACAGCTGCGGGAGCGGGAGCTGGAACGGCTGCGGGAGCTGGAGCTGGAACGGCTGCAGGAGCTGGAGCTGGAACGGCTGCGGGAGCTGGAGCTGGAACAGCTGCGGGAGCGGGAGCTGGAACGGCTGCGGGAGCTGGAGCCGGGACAGCTGCGGGAGCGGGAGCTGGAACGGCTGCGGGAGCTGGAGCTGGAACGGCTGCAGGAGCTGGAGCTGGAACGGCTGCGGGAGCTGGAGCTGGAACAGCTGCGGGAGCGGGAGCTGGAACAGCTGCGGGAGCTGGAGCTGGAACAGCTGCGGGAGCGGGAGCTGGAACGGCTGCGGGAGCTGGAATGGCTGCGGGAGCTGGAACGGCTGCGGGAGCTGGAACTGGAACGGCTGCGGGAGCTGGAGCTGGAATGGCTGCGGGAGCTGGAACGGCTGCGGGAGCTGGAACTGGAACGGCTGCAGGAGCTGGAGCTGGAACGGCTGCGGGAGCTGGAGCTGGAACAGCTGCGGGAGCTGGAGCTGGAACAGCTGCGGGAGCGGGAGCTGGAACAGCTGCGGGAGCTGGAGCTGGAACAGCTGCGGGAGCGGGAGCTGGAACGGCTGCGGGAGCTGGAATGGCCGGGACAGCTGCGGGAGCGGGAGCTGGAACGGCTGCGGGAGCTGGAGCTGGAACGGCTGCAGGAGCTGGAGCTGGAACGGCTGCGGGAGCTGGAGCTGGAACAGCTGCGGGAGCTAGAGCTGGAACAGCTGCGGGAGCGGGAGCTGGAACAGCTGCGGGAGCTGGAGCTGGAACAGCTGCGGGAGCGGGAGCTGGAACGGCTGCGGGAGCTGGAATGGCTGCGGGAGCTGGAACGGCTGCGGGAGCTGGAACTGGAACGGCTGCGGGAGCTGGAGCTGGAATGGCTGCGGGAGCCGGGACTGGAACGGCCGCAGGGTCTGTCACTAGGTTGATAGTAGCATCAATTGCAGCTTGATAGGCACAAGCCAGACCCCAGCACGCCACAGTGATTTGTGTCACTTCAGAACTGCCGGAGTCATGACACCTTTTTTTCAAGCATTCTACCAGTTTTTTAGGATTTTGCAGTTGTTCAGGGGTGAATGTCCAAAACACTGGAGGTGCCCAGTGCTCTAGAAACCTGCCCATATCCTCCCACACTCCCTGCCACTCGCAAATATCCCGCCTCAAGACAAATCTCCAGATGAGATTCCTAAGTAGTTGTTTAACCTTAAACAAAACCTGAAGCGCATTCAGGAGACATAACAACAAGAACATGCTGGTCTGAGTATCCCAAGGATATTCAACATCTTGGAGAGCTACCGTAACTAGCTCGGGGGATAAGAGGGTGGTGAAGGAGGAAGGGAGAGTGAACAGGTAGGAAAAAATATCTTCCCCTGTCCCCTCCAGAGATTGACTCGCTGATGAAAAAAGGCAATAGGTGTAATTGCTAATAGTTTCTGAGATATGGTTTCCGAAGTATAGAGTCGACGACAGTGCTGAGTACAAATACCAGGTTAGAGTCATGACCAGAAATCTCATCATTTCATAAGCCATCGTTACACCACACAATACCATAATAATCTTAAACCAGGGCCCGGAAAGGATAAACAGCACGACAGGGAGCACATACAGAAAGTAACTTGCTATAAAACTCAATTTGGGAAACAGGCACAGCAGACTTGAGATTAAGGCAATCAACATTGTGACTAGCAACTATTAAGCAGGTCGAATACTTATACCAATTTTAGTTTAACACACTCTGGTCAAATCTGTCGATATCTCAACCCTTCGTGCCCCACGTTGGGCGCCAAATGGACTGTTGTGGTTTAGCCCGGCTGGCAGCCAAACACCACACAGCCGTTCGCTCACCCTCCCCCCTCCCTCTCCGGGATGGGGGAGAGAAACGGGAAAGTGAAGCCTGTGAGTTGAGATAAGGACAGTTTATTAAGACAGGGAAAAGAATAACAATAATAATAATAATAATAATAATAATAATAATAATGTGTACGAAATAAGTGATGCACAATGCAATTGCTCACCACCTGTTGACCGATGCCCAGCCTATCCCCGAGCAGCCGGCCCCCCGCCCACCCCAGCTAGCCACCCCTATATATTGTTCAGCATGACGTCAGATGGTATGGAATAGCCCTTTGGCCAGTTTGGGTCAGCTGTCCTGGGTCTGTCCCCTCCCAGCTCCTGCTGCACCCCTAGCCTGCTCGCTAGCAGGACAGAGCGAGAGGCTGAAAAGTCCTTGGCTTGGTGTAAGCACTGCTCTACAACAATTAAAACATCAGCATGTTATCAGCACTCTTCTCATCCTAATCCAAAACATAGCACCCTGCCAGCTACTAGGAGGAAAATTAACTCTGTCCTACCTGAAACCAGGACACCTAGTAACACATCAAATAAGACTTTTTATCTCTGCAATGCCCAATAAGCAATTAAGTTGATTTATACAAACTGATTGCAGTTTGCATTTAATTTGTAGTGTACAAGGTTCATTAATATTAATATTTGATAGAATTCAGGTGGTGTGAACAGCTTTATGATGGTTAAAACAGAATCACTGTTGCTAAAGAGAAGTAAGCTGAGCATTTTTTAAGCAATACACTAAAATGTGTTCACTGCTCAAGCAATTCAAGCAAATTTGGAATAATAGTTTAATATATTTGGAATACGTCTGTCATCAAGGCTTTAGCAGCCAAGCATTGCGAAAATATGGCAGATATAAAGTGTATTTTTTGTTCTTATCCTTTGGATAACTAAGGAATGTGACTCAGAAAAGAGCTCACTGTGAGCACAGACATTGCAAGCTCTCCGGATATTTATCAGACAATAACATCTCATACTCAAGCACTTCAATACTTTTTGCTATTAGGAACCTTTTAAAAATAATGAGAGATTGCAGTTGTTTTAAGCAGTAGAACTTTGAGACCTATTGCTTGGGGAATCTGCAGAGTGGGAAAAGTGGAGGCATGATAAATGAAATGGCTTTGAAGCAGTAATAAATTTTTATTTGCTCAGTTTATCTGACAGATAGAAAGAAACCAACATAAAACTATCATGTTTGAGTTCCATATTGTTGGGAAACTTTTAATTTAGATTTTCTTTTTTCTTTTAAAATTACTTTGTGAAAACAGTTCTCTTGTAAGTGGCAAAACTGTTAACCTTGGAAAGCTGGAGTCTGCTCACATAGTGGAATAGTTCAGACGCTAGCATTTGACATGTTAATTGACAAATAGTAGTGACGTTACAGATTCATCCTTATTGTCATTCTCTGCTCTTGTAAATTGTCATTGTTCCCTTGAAATCAGTGTCAACTGAGTTTTCATACTCCTTCAGTCCTTAACAACTTTGTGAAAAGTACAAATTTGGTGTTCTCCCTGGAGAAAAGACTGCACAGATACAGCACTTAAATCAGGAACCCTCTAAAAAGTATGGTAACTTAGTGGAGGTAGCCTTTACTACAGATGTGAACCAGGGTAGTGACTGTGAGGGTGTTTTTTTGTTTTAAAAGGATCATCAAATGTTGGACCACAATCATCAAATGTTTCTCTGTGGTAATTAAAAATCCAGATAAGCAGAATTTCTCACAGAGTTTATCTAATAGCCAATATCTAAAAATTTCTACCCATGTTCTGGTGGGAAAATAATTGATTAGCAATATTCTTACATTTAAGATTTGTTCTGATTGTATAGTAACAATTATTGGGCTTTTAAGATAAAGTTTCATTGCAAACTCAGAATTCGTAATATGTACTTATCATCTGGTTTTGATTTTAATATGTGATCAGAATAATGAACTTATAAATTGTTTGATATTGTCTTTTCTTTTTTTTTTTTTTTCTCTGAATGTTTCAGTATGATGGATGATGTAATATCCTTTGTTAAAATCCTGGCCATGTTTAAGTCAATAGGTATCATTAAAAGCCAGCATTTTACCTTCTTTATTCATCTGTTCCAAAAAAAGAATGTTATGCTGAAATTAAATTAGCTTCCTGCAGTTTGAGCAAATGTCTCTGATTGCATCTACACATTCCTCCGTGATCAGTCTTATGCCAGATAGGCATTCCTTGTGTGTAATTTGTTTTTAACAGGTCCAGATTAGCTCTGAGAATTAGGATTCCATATTCAGGAGTCCTATAGGCAGAATACAGGCTTGTGCTCAAGTTATAGCCATTAGCAAAATGATTTTGCCTCACAATTTTGCTGTGCTGTAGGTGGCCTAGTCTAGGATTTCTTGACTATTGATTTGAGGATGACAAAATAAGTTGCAAACAATCAGTTTATGTTTGGGTAAGAAATTATATCTGATCAGTTACTATATTGCCACATTTTATTCTTGAACAAAATGTGGCTATTTTCCATGATTGTTAATTTTACTGTTTTACTTGAAGTTCTGTTTTACTTGCAGCACAGAATAGTCAACTGTGTGCCTTAGAAGAGTACAGAAAGAACTTCTGAAAAATTAAAAAAATCTATTACAAAACCCTCTAACTGACATCTCTGAACATTAACTTCGTAAAATTAAAGTTAACATTTTGTTGAGTCCCCTGAATCAGTATAGTTTTTGCTTGTAATCTAAAACCTGTACATATTTGAACCCTATACATTAAGCCCTATACATACCCAAAACCTATACAGAGCTTAGTAATCTACAGTCTACAGCCTACTCTAGTAACCTTGATTTGTACTATACGCTCAAAAATAGTCGGATGAAGGAAGTAAGGTTATTAAATTAGTGCTAGTATCATGGGTCTGTATTAGAGGATTGGCTCTGTTACCTTTATCTGGTGTGAAAATTGTGACTATAAATTTCTCCGTGGATAGGTGACGTTTTGAAAAATCGTAGTCTCCTCAGAATTTTAAAGTAGTACATTAGGTAAATTATCTGACATGGAAACTTGATGTGAAACCAAACCAAGCTACCCCATGAAAATCTCTCCACTTCTATAGTTAAAGAATTTAGTAATATTTTATTTTTAGCATAATATAAAGTCAACCAAGAAAAAACAAATGTAAAAGAATAATTTCTGGTATTGATATTGAAAGATTTGTGGCTACAGTTTTTGTCTTGTGCTTTAACAAAATTTAGCATGTATTTGTGTCCTGGTTTCAGGTAGGACAGAGTTAATTTTCCTCCTAGTAGCTGGCAGGGTGCTATGTTTTGGATTAGGATGAGAAGAGCGCTGATAACATGCTGATGTTTTAATTGTTGTAGAGCAGTGCTTACACCAAGCCAAGGACTTTTCAGCTTCTCGCTCTGTCCTGCTAGCGAGCAGGCTGGGGGTGCAGCAGGAGCTGGGAGGGGACAGACCCAGGACAGCTGACCCAAACTGGCCAAAGGGGTATTCCATACCATCTGACGTCATGCTGAACAATATATAGGGGTGGCTAGCCGGGGTGGGGGGGGCCGGCTGCTCGGGGATAGGCTGGGCATCGGTCAACGGGTGGTGAGCAATTGCATTGTGCATCACTTTGTACACATTATTACTATTATTATTATTATTATTATTATTATTATTATTGTTATTATTTTCCCTGTCTTAATAAACTGTCCTTATCTCAACTCACAGGCTTCACTTTCCCGTTTCTCTCCCCCATCCCGGAGAGGGAGGGGGGAGGGTGAGCGAACGGCTGTGTGGTGTTTGGCTGCCAGCCGGGCTAAACCACAACAGTCAATTTGGCGCCCAACGTGGGGCACGAAGGGTTGAGATATCGACAGATTTGACCAGAGTGTGTTAAACTAAAATTGGTATACGTATTCGACCTGCTTAATAGTTGCTAGTCACAATGTTGATTGCTTTCATCTCAAGTCTGCTATACCTGTTTCCCAAATTGAGTTTTATAGCAAGTTACTTTCTGTATGTGCTCCCTGTCATGCTGTTTATCCTTTCCGGGCCCTGGTTCAAGATTGTTATGGTACTGTGTGGTGTAACGATGGCTTATGAAATGATGAAATATCTGGTCATGACTCTAACCTGGTATTTGTACTCAGCACTGTCGTCGACTCTATACTTCGGAAACCATATCTCAGAAACTATTAGCAATTACACCTATTGCCTTTTTTCATCAGGGAGTCAATCTGTGGAGGGGACAGGGGAAGATACTTTCTCCTACCTGTTCACTCTCCCTTCCTCCTTCACCACCCTCTTATCCCCCGAGCTAGTTACGGTAGCTCTCCAAGATGTTGAATATCCTTGGGATACTCAGACCAGCATGTTCTTGTTGTTATGTCTCCTGAATGCGCTTCAGGTTTTGTTTAAGGTTAAACAACTACTTAGGAATCTCATCCGGAGATCTGTCTTGAGGCGGGATATTTGCGAGTGGCAGGGAGTGTGGGAGGATATGGGCAGGTTTCTAGGGCAGTGGGCACCTCCAGTGTTTTGGACGTTCACCCCTGAACAACTGCAAAATCCTAAAAAACTGGTAGAATGCTTGAAAAAAAGGTGTCATGACTCCGGCAGTTCTGAAGTGACACAAATCACTGTGGCGTGCTGGGGTCTGGCCTGTGCCTATCGTGCTGCAATTGATGCTACTATCAACCTAGTGACAGCTCCCGCAGCCGTTCCAGTCCCGGCTCCCGCAGCCGTCCCGGTTCCAGCTCCCACAGCCGTTCCAGCTCCCGCAGCCGTTCCAGCTCCAGCTCCCGCAGCCGTCCCGGTTTCGGCTCCTGCAGCCGTTCCAGCTCCCGCAGCCGTTCCAGCTCCAGCTCCCACAGCCGTTCCAGCTCCAGCTCCCGCAGCCGTCCTGGTTCCAGCTCCCACAGCCGTTCCAGCTCCCGCAGCCGTTCCAGCTCCAGCTCCCGCAGCCGTCCCGGTTTCGGCTCCTGCAGCCGTTCCAGCTCCCGCAGCCGTTCCAGCTCCAGCTCCCGCAGCCGTTCCAGCTCCAGCTCCCGCAGCCGTCCCGGTTCCGGCTCCTGCAGCCGTTCCAGCTCCCGCAGCCGTTCCAGCTCCAGCTCCCGCAGCCGTTCCAGCTCCAGCTCCCGCAGCCGTTCCAGCTCCAGCTCCTGCAGCCGTTCCAGCTCCCGCAGCTGTTCCAGCTCCAGCTCCCGCAGCCGTTCCAGCTCCCACAGCCGTTCCAGCTCCCGTAGCCGTTCCAGCTCCAGCTCCTGCAGCCGTCCCGGCACCCACAGCCGTTCCAGCTCCCGCAGCCGTTCCCACTCCTGTGGCTGGGTCAGAGAAACGAACTGTAGCAGTGCAAGTTGCCCCTGCAGAGGGTACTCCAACCCCTGTGGCAGACCCTGTGGCTGGGTCGGAGAAACGAACTGTAGCGGTGCAAGTTGCCCCTGCAGAGGGTATTCCAACCCCTGTGGCAGACCCTGTGGCTGGGTCGGAGAGGCGAGCTGTAGCAGTGCAAGTTGCCCCTGTAGAAAAGGTGAAAAAATGGTATAGAGACTCAGGTCGTTTAGAACGCAGAAAGTCTTCTGCTAAGTCTGGGCGTGGAGAAGACGAGGCTGGGCCATCAAGTGTGCAGGAGGATGATGATGAGGATGAGGATGTTGAAAAATCAACAGTAACTACCCGAACCCTATACCAGCGTGAGCTACGAGATGTGCGAAAAGATTTTGGTCGCTGTATAGGTGAACAGCTTGTCACCTGGCTGCTCCGGTGCTGGGACACTGGAGCCAATGGTGTGGAATTAGAGGGCAGGGAAGCCAAGCGGTTGGGATCCCTTGCTAGAGATGCAAGCATTGACAAAGCAATTGGAGATGGAGCATGATCTCACAGCCTCTGGAGGTGTCTCCTGTTAGCTGTGAAGGGAAGGTATCCCTACAAGGAAGAACTTGTATGTCTACCAGTCAAGTGGACCACCATGGAGAAGGGAATCCAGTACCTGAGGGAATTAGCCGTACGGGAAGTAATTTATAAGGACCTAGACGACGCACAAACATCCACAGATCCAGATGACGTCCAGTGTACTCGACCCATATGGCGGAAGTTTGTACATAATGCACCATCAACATGGGCCAGCACATTGGCAATAATATCCTGGAAAGACGGTGAAGATCCCACAGTGGGTGACATGGCTAAACAACTCCGGCAGTACGAAGGAAATCTCTCCTCTTCCCTACAGGCCTGCGTCTCGGCTGTGGAGAAACTCTCTGAAAAGTTTGCTGCTCCAACTTCTAGCAGGCAGTCTTTTAAACACAGAAACGAAGATTCTGACCAGGACTAGAGGGGCCCTGCCTCCAGCCAGGGGGAGGAAAGGGACAACCGAGTTTATTGGACTGTGTGGATTCGATGGCCTGGCACGTCTGACGCACAGAAGTATAAGGCTTTAGTAGACACCGGTGCACAATGTACTCTAATGCCATCAAGCTGTAAAGGGCCAGAGCCCATCTGTATTTATGGCGTGACAGGGGGATCCCAGCAGTTAACTGTATTGGAAGCTGAAGTGAGTCTAACTGGAAATGAGTGGCAAAAGCACCGTATTGTGACTGGCCCGGATGCTCCGTGCATCCTTGGCATAGACTATCTTAGAAGAGGATATTTCAAGGACCCAAAAGGGTTCCGCTGGGCTTTTGGCATAGCTGCCTTAGAGACAGAGGACATTAAACAGTTGTCTACCTTGCCCGGTCTCTCAGAGGACCCTTCTGTTGTGGGGCTGCTGAGGGTTGAAGAACAGCAAGTGCCAATCGCTACCACAACTGTGCACCGGCGGCAATATCGCACCAACCGAGACTCCCTGATTCCCATCCACGAGCTAATTCGTCAACTGGAGAGCCAAGGAGTGATCAGCAAGACCCATTCACCTTTTAATAGTCCCATATGGCCAGTGCGAAAGTCTAATGGTGAGTGGAGACTAACAGTGGACTATCGTGGCCTGAACGAAGTCACGCCACCACTGAGTGCTGCAGTGCCGGACATGCTAGAACTCCAGTACGAACTGGAATCAAAGGCAGCCAAGTGGTATGCCACAATTGATATTGCTAATGCATTTTTCTCCATCCCTCTAGCAGCAGAGTGCAGGCCACAGTTTGCTTTCACTTGGAGGGGAGTCCAATATACTTGGAATCGGCTGCCCCAGGGGTGGAAACATAGCCCTACCATTTGCCATGGACTGATCCAGTCTGCGCTGGAGCAGGGGGAGGCTCCTGAACACCTGCAGTACATCGATGACATCATTGTGTGGGGTGACACGGCAGAGGAAGTTTTCGAGAAAGGGAAGAAAATAGTCCAAATCCTTCTGAAGGCCGGTTTTGCCATAAAACAAAATAAAGTCAAAGGACCTGCACAAGAGATCCAGTTTTTAGGAATAAAATGGCAAGATGGACGTCGTCAAATCCCAATGGATGTGATCAACAAAATAACAGCTATGTCTCCACCAACTAGCAAAAAGGAAACACAAACTTTCCTAGGTGTCGTGGGGTTTTGGAGAATGCATATTCCAAATTACAGTCTGATTGTAAACCCGCTCTACCAAGTAACTCGTAAGAAGAATGCTTTTGAATGGGGCCCTGAGCAACGACAAGCCTTTGAACAAATTAAGCAGGAAATAGTTCATGCAGTAGCCCTTGGGCCAGTCCGAACAGGACCAGACGTAAAGAATGTGCTCTACACCGCAGCCGGGGAGAATGGTCCCACCTGGAGCCTCTGGCAGAAAGAACCTGGGGAAACTCGAGGTCGACCCCTGGGGTTTTGGAGTCGGGGATACAGAGGATCTGAGGCCCGCTATACTCCAACCGAAAAGGAGATATTGGCAGCATATGAGGGAGTTCGATCTGCTTCGGAAGTGATCGGTACTGAAGCGCAGCTCCTCCTGGCACCCCGACTGCCGGTACTGGGTTGGATGTTCAAAGGAAGGGTCCCCTCTACACATCATGCAACTGATGCTACATGGAGCAAGTGGGTTGCACTGATTACTCAGCGGGCTCGAATAGGAAACCCCAGTCGCCCAGGAATCCTGGAAGTGATTATGGACTGGCCAGAAGGCAAGTACTTTGGGATATCATCAGAGGAGGAGGTGGTCCATGCTGAAGAAGCCCCACTGTACAACAAGCTACCCGAGAGTGAGAAGAAATACGCCCTGTTCACTGATGGGTCCTGTTGTATTGTGGGAAAGCATCAGAGATGGAAAGCTGCCGTATGGAGTCCTACATGATGAGTTGCAGAAGCTGCTGAGGGAGAAGGTGAATCGAGTCAGTTTGCAGAAGTGAAAGCCATTCAGCTGGCCTTAGATATTGCTGAACGAGAAAAGTGGCCAGTTCTCTATCTCTATACTGATTCATGGATGGTGGCAAATGCCCTGTGGGGGTGGCTACAGCAATGGAAGCAGAACAACTGGGAACGCCGGGGCAAACCCATCTGGGCTGCTGCATTGTGGCAAGATATTGCTGCCCGGGTAGAGAACCTGGTTGTAAAGGTACGCCATGTAGATGCTCATGTGCCCAAGAATCGGGCTACTGAAGAACATCAAAACAACCAGCAGGTGGATCAGGCTGCTAAGATTGAAGTGGCTCAGGTGGACCTGGACTGGCAACATAAAGGTGAATTATTTATAGCCCGATGGGCCCATGACACCTCAGGCCATCAAGGTAGAGACGCAACATACAGATGGGCTCGTGACCGAGGGGTGGACCTGACCATGGACACTATAGCACAGGTTATTCATGATTGTGAAACATGTGCTGCAATTAAACAAGCCAAACGGTCAAAGCCTCTCTGGTATGGAGGACGATGGCTGAAATACAAATATGGAGAGGCCTGGCAGATTGATTACATCACACTCCCCCAAACCCGCGACGGCAAGCGCCACGTACTTACAATGGTGGAAGCAACCACCGGATGGCTGGAAACATATCCTGTGCCCCATGCCACCGCCCGGAACACTATCCTGGGCCTTGAAAAGCAAGTCCTATGGCGACATGGCACCCCAGAAAGAATTGAGTCAGACAATGGGACTCATTTCCGAAACAACCTTATAGACACTTGGGCCAAAGAACATGGTATTGAGTGGGTGTATCACATCCCCTATCATGCACCAGCCTCCGGGAAAGTTGAACGATACAATGGACTGTTAAAGACTACACTGAAAGCAATGGGTGCTGGGACATTCAAAAATTGGGATACACATTTGGCAAAGGCCACCCGGTTAGTCAATACTAGAGGATCTGCCAACCGAGCTGGACCTGCCCAATCAAACCTGTTACGCACTGTAGAAGGGGATAAAGTTCCTGTAGTGCATGTAAGAAACATGCTGGGTAAGACAGTCTGGGCTACTCCTGCCTCAGGCAAAGGCAAGCCCATTCGTGGGATTGCTTTTGCCCAGGGACCTGGATGCAAATGGTGATTAATTAGAAGGTATTGGAAAGAATGTAACCTGAGCATGACATAAATGGTATGGAATAAGGGGTGGATATCTGTCCTGGTTTCAGGTAGGACAGAGTTAATTTTCCTCCTAGTAGCTGGCAGGGTGCTATGTTTTGGATTAGGATGAGAAGAGCGCTGATAACATGCTGATGTTTTAATTGTTGTAGAGCAATGCTTACACCAAGCCAAGGACTTTTCAGCTTCTCGCTCTGTCCTGCTAGCGAGCAGGCTGGGGGTGCAGCAGGAGCTGGGAGGGGACAGACCCAGGACAGCTGACCCAAACTGGCCAAAGGGGTATTCCATACCATCTGACGTCATGCTGAACAATATATAGGGGTGGCTAGCCGGGGTGGGGGGGCCGGCTGCTCGGGGATAGGCTGGGCATCGGTCAACGGGTGGTGAGCAATTGCATTGTGCATCACTTTGTACACATTATTACTATTATTATTATTATTATTATTGTTATTATTTTCCCTGTCTTAATAAACTGTCCTTATCTCAACTCACAGGCTTCACTTTCCCGTTTCTCTCCCCCATCCCGGAGAGGGAGGGGGGAGGGTGAGCGAACGGCTGTGTGGTGTTTGGCTGCCAGCCGGGCTAAACCACAACAATTTGGCAGCCTGTTAACCTTTCAGAGAAAGGAGCAAAATTTCCCTTTGATATCAATTTGATCAGATAGCGCAATGCTGTCCCCAAGTAAATAGCTAAGTATATTATTTAGCATTACCAAGAAACAGTAAATCAGAGGTGAGCTTCTAATTCCCTGTTAAGCCCAAATCTTCAATCTATAAAATGGCCAAAGTTCACAAAACCTTCCTATTGAATACTAAATATGAAATGTACCTAATGTCTTACATGTGGGGTTTTGTCTTAGTCGTAGCAAATTGACTGTACAACAGTAAATGTGCATTTTGAGGTTGGAAATAGTCATTGTAGTAATTAAAAATAGTACTTTTTAAAATAAGAATCTGGCCTTTGCTACTTGGAAGACAAGGTCATACACAAAGAAATAGACTCAATTCAGGGAAGATGTGTGTGTGCGTGTGACTGTCAGCATGTTTTGATGGCTGTGTAGTAGCAAACTGTAAGTATACATGTATATCACAGAAGATGTTTGTTAGCATGTTCTTCTTCCTTTATTCTTGAATTACTGTGATTTATCTCGCCTGTATAGCGGGATAACAATGAACAGATCTGAGAAGTGCTGCACTGTAAGTTCTCTAAGCATGGGCATCATATTTTCATGGCAGAATTGTATGACAGTTGGGCTGTTCAATAATACATTTTTTAATAGACTAATATATAGTCTCTCTCTATATAATAATACATACTCTTTATGATCTACATATATGTAAGAAATAGTGCACTGAAAATAATACCTTAGTTTGTTTTCTGTAAACTTCACATTTGCTTTCAAAGCCATTTTTGGTTAATAAAACTCATTAATTTACAAATTTCCAATCTGTCCTCTTGTTTAAAGTTGTTAAAGTTGTTAAAACATCTAATCTAAGGAACAGACAAGTTTTGTAACCAATTAGTGTACATTGCATGCTTTTTTCACATAAAATAGACATCCTTCTTCCCAGCACAAATACTGAACATTTCCAAATCTAATGCAAGGAAGCAGGGGTTAAGAAATCTTTGTCGTCCTCCTCTCCCCTTTTACATTGAGATGTCAGTTGCTACTCATACATGTGCAGTATGCTTTCATACTGCTTTCATACGAGTTCATCAAATTACAAATAAGAATCTTCCCATCTCTCAACTGTCATTTCTACCTCATTTGGTATACTTTGTTCCATGATATGAAATGATTTCTCATTTCTCTCTTTCTCATCCCTAAGCAACAAAATGCTCAGAACATATTTATTCTTTTTTAATAGAAGAGGTATTTTTTCGTTTGGAGGCCAGAAACCTGCTCTATTGATAATTTACAGTCTCTATCCACTTTCAATTACAAACCCCAGTTCTGCTGTGTTATGGGACAGCACAAGTACCAGAAGGCATGCTTGAAATTTTAAAGGCAAGAATATTGACAAATCTTTTAGATGGGAATATTTATACATGAATTATCCTTGTGCATTAAAAAATATTAAAAAGGCTCCAAAATATTTTCATTCTTCATTTTTAAGGTAGAAAGGCAACATGGCTCTTACAGGCTACTGTGATTTCAGGACATGTTTTTGGTTGTTTCTTTGTGTCAATTAACAATGTAATACAGAAATGTATGTGTACGGATAGATAAATATATATTTTTGCTAAATATTACCTGGAGACATAGCAGTTAGAGCCAGGATCAAAAGTGTACAGATTTCATACAGTTAATTGCATAAAAACTGGGAGAACATTTTAGATGTAAGAGCAGATCAGGAACCAGGACCTATAAAAATAACTGTAAGACATGAAGAAGAGCATAAGAGTATAAATTAATTAAAACAGAATTAATCACTTGTAATTCCAAACGCAGATAAAGGGATTGAACTGAAATTCATATACTGGTTGTTCACATGCACACAAAATTACCCCTGTTGCAATTTCTGTGGTTTAACTGCAAAACATAAATAGAATCCAGTAAGTAATTAATATGCCCTTACTGGCTTTACATAAAAAGAAGATCTGAGATTTAGGAGTAGGCGAAAATTAGTGAGAGGACAAAAACTGTGGGAAAAGTTGATGAAAAATGATATCATCAGACAGAGATGCAAACAATGCATAGGAATAATTATATAGTAAGTGTATATAATAGAAAGAATATGGTGGCGCTGGGAATGAGGAGCAAGTATGACAGATAAACAGCAGGGACTAAGAGATTTAAAGTACAGAAAAGTGGCAGGAATGAATAAAGGAACTCTACAAGTGGAAGGATCATAGGTAACTCAGATTTACCTTTAGGTTGGTGATACAGAAAATTTACCTTTAGGTTGTTGATACAATCCTGTCACTGATGATATAAATTCATTGATGTTTCATAAAAGCAATAAGGTAGAGGCTAACCAAAAATAACTGCAGTAATTTAAGCTGGAAGTTTAAATTTTTGGCAGGTTGGAGGGAAGAAGATGAAAGATAAATAAATATGCTGTTTTTTGTTCCACACATAAACAGATATTGTGATACTGTTAGCATGGTTTATTCATGTCAACTAGGTGTAGAAAGAAAGTAATGCTTACATTTATTCACATGGACAAATAAAGGTGATTGCAATGTACCAAACTCTCATGTAAATATATACTGCAGCACTGCTCTACTGGAAGGTTAATGGCTTACAGCCAAGGTGTAACAAACGGGCTCATCCCATATGAACTGCAACCAATTTTTCTTCACACAATGAATAATGGAAAAACAAACAGAAATAGAGGCAAAATCAACTCTGTGTCATATGAATAAGGCTGAAAAATACAACTTTTGCTTTGATTCTGCATAAGCTGCACTGACATCAGATAAATACTTCACAGCAAAATAGTATTTGCTCCATGAAATACGTATTAGTGCAACTAAATGGGACTCAGCTTGTCCAAGTTAAATTTTATTCTTTTAAAATATAATGAAAACAAGGAAGTCATATACATATTACCTATTATTGTCTGTTCTGAAGAGTGTTAGCCCTCTGGAGTATGAGTAGCCTTTATATTGTAATCTTTAAATATATAGGATTAGAATAAACTCATTATTCATAAGATGTTCTTCCTCAGGGTGCACTGGAGGCGCTTTGAACTAGGCTTACAAGAAAATCTCTGTGTATCTTTGAAAAAGCTAATAAAGGCCTTATTTTCCATAAAAAAATATAGGAAAAGTTGGATTTCAGATTTTAGTTAAAAAAAGCAAACAAACAGCAACAACAACAACAAAACTATATTACAGTTTCCATCCCACTCCATTCAGGAATTTAGCTAAGAAAGGATACTGTCCATGGCTGGGTTTCCGTCATTTGAGCTGCAGTAGCCACTAACTGTCCCAACACTAAGGAAGATTAATAGAAGCACACATACCTTTACCTATCCTGTTTGAAGCTTTGTTATGTTACTACAAGAAATGTTAAGGTATGAATGATTTCTGGCCTTCTGAGAAAAAGAGGAATGAATTGATTCATCACCAAATTCTAGGACAACTTAAATATGATATCACAAAGCTATTAATTATCATGTTTAACCCATGGCTTATTTTGGCTTTGGTGCTAAATGAATGAAAGGAATGATCAGGAGAACACTTTCCATTCAGATGGCTCAAGATGAATATCAGGTCTGAAGATGCAAGATCTCACTGATGTTGTGCACCTGAATTTTCAAGAAGATTTTGATACTGCCCTTCACCAAAGAATCATAAGCTGACTTTCATAGGATAAAAAAGAAAATCATTTCCTATACTGCAAACTGGTTAAAAAGATAGGGAAATTGCTAGCATTAAATTATCACCCCTCATGGGGGAACATTCCAAAGGGTACTTTTTGTGCACAGCAAGACTGCTTTTTTAAAACAAATCTTGGGATTATCCCCACTTAAAGTGCTTTGGTTTGTGTCATACAGTGTTTTTGGAGCACATAAAACTGTTTTGTATGAAATCAGAATGTAGGATGCACTTCAGTGGCATGTCCAATATACTCTGTCCGTAAGGGAGTTCAGGCTAGACTTAGACTATAGGTAGTCCAAAAAGAAAAACACCTGAAATGTTGAGCATTGGTATCATCTTCAGTATCAACACTTTTGCCCTATAGATCACTCTTACTGGTCTGTCCTACCTGATAACATAGACATAACAAGGAGGTACATGCTAGGACCATTATTAAGCAATATATTCATAAATGAACACTAAAAAGAGTGAATTTTAAGACAGGTTTGTTGATGCTCCTGGTACCAACACATACTGCCAATAATCAAAGCATGCTAATTTTGAAGAGCTGCAGAAAGGTTTTCTGTTACCATGTGCCTGGGCAGTAAAATGGCAAATGAAATCAACTGTTATTGTACATGTAAATTAACACACATGGAGAAAAGCAACAGGTTTAAAACTGCCGGTATTGAATGAGGACCAAGCACCGAACATTTTCGAGGTTACTAAGGCAACCTCATGGAGGTGGCTGTGAATGTTACAGAAAGAGAGTGCAGGAAGAAAATTGAATCAACAGCAAAAATGTTGAAAGTGACTGATGAGGGAAGGAAAGAAAAAACAGAGGATAAATCAAGGCTAAACGAATCCTAAATTTACTTACACAAGATCAAAAATAGCAGATCCGCTGTCTGGGATCACAGGAGAGAAGACGGAATATAACAGACAAATGTGTTCAAAGTTGAAAGTTCTATTCTGGTAGATTTTGCCATTACAAATTGGAGTTATTAAAACAGGTGGGATGCAAAAAATAGAAAGGAAGTGATGGATAGCTGGAAAGGCTCTTATGAGGATCTATATACTGTAATAAAATCATAACATGTAATAGTCCATTACATGCTATTTGCCTGTTACATGTTATTGGCCAGGAGAGAAGAACGGCAAGCATCACAATTTAAAACTGCACTTTTAATTAGCATGAACAGGAACAGAAAACAAACAATGACAACAATGAAGAAAAAAAAAAAAAAAAAAAGAAACCACTGCCAACAAAACAATAACACATTTGATAATAAGATAACTTTTTAAATGGAACTTCCTGAATTTAATGTGTTCAGATATTTAGGAACTAACATCAAGAAGAGTTTTCTGGCAGTAGTTTACAAACGATTGAACAACTTATTTGGTATTACATGTAAGGAAGGTCAAGCTTAACTCACTTTAGAAAGAATGTAAAGGAAACTGCGGCCAGCAATAACAACTAAACAGGCCAGATTAAGAAAGGAAAGGACATAAAAACACCCATGTAAATCTCAGGAATTTAAAAAGGGAGGTATTAGAAGGTGGTTAGCTGTTTGTTTTCTTTAGAGCATTTTGTGCCATGGGGTATGACGAGTTATTGCCTGAGTGGTGTTCCACATGAGCTTTCTACAGCAGCTGGTTACTAGCCGCGCCACAAGCATAATTGCCTATAAAAACACAAATAGTGTAAGACATATTTTTAGTCACAGTGACTAAATGTATATACTGTGGCCTTCTCTCTTGAAGTTCTCTGTAGGAGGTAGCAATGAGTACAGAATGAAACTACTTTAAAGATAACTGTAAAATAAAACTCAGATTAATCCATAACTTAGATATTCCAGTTACTTTGTCTTTCAAGAAACTCCAGTGGCTTTTGGTGATAGGTTGTATGGGACAGGAAAAGAGTACAGAATCTTAGTTAATGTATTAAAGATGAAAATGATCTGTACAACGACAAGACCTGATGACACTCTGAAAGATAAAAACTTCTTTATTTGTTTATGATTATTATTGCTGCCATACAGACAAAAGTCATCTCAGTTCATATGAATGAGCTAATTAGCTAATCGAGGATAATATGGCATATCATGAGAAGACATTAATATTATGAAAGCTTTGGATGAATATAACAAACTTGAAAGTTAAAATATATCCAGTCTTTGTTGGAAACTATGTGCAAAATGTACCTTAATACATAGTCATGTATGTCTGGGAGGAGAAAAATGGGAGAAATTTTAGAAAGGTTGTTTTTTCAACAAATACTGAGTTATTTGAAAAGTAAAACCATTAACAGTGAAATTATAATGAATGGGCACCAGAAATATTCTGCTAACAGGCCTTTCCTCACAGCAGAGAAAAGCCTCTTTTAAAATATGCAATTATTAAGAAGATGGGCACCTGTAAAAGACAAGGATTCTGATAGGCATGGGAGGAAGGAGGAAGAGAAGATGAACAGACTGAGAAAACTGGATGGAGTCGAAAGCTAATTAGGAAATGTTAGGTAGAAATAAACAATTGTACAGAGGTGTGATGGTATCAGTCCAGCAACCCTTGACTTAAATAAGGTAATAGTGAAGAATGAGGGAACAGGGGAGGAAGAAAAAATCCTCACCCTTATCAGTACTTACATAATATTGGGTTATAAAGAACCCTTCAGGCATAAAACAGAGCAGAAAACAGGATTCAGAGTGCAAATTCATACATCTTAAACTCTGTACATCTCATCAAACATGTGCTTATGGTATTTCTTAGAGTTCCAGAGATAAGGACTTTGTTTTGGTGATGGACAGCTTGTCTGTCAGTGACAGACAGCTTTTAAGATGCATCTTCCTGTGTTCATTGCATCTCTTTATTGCCTTTCATGGTGAATGACTTATTTGGATTTTCTGCTTTTTGATGTTGTTAATATATAAACTTCAATAAATGGTCTTTACATTCAATCTCCCATATTAAGAAAGTAATACTGAACAGCTAAAGATTTGCTTTGAGCATGCCCTTATAATGGTTCATTAGCCTATTGCTCTGCCATGTGCTGTAGCTTAGTTAGTTGTGGCTCTACCACACACAGCAGAAGATGGCTTGGGACACTGACATTCACAACAGATAATCAGATACTGCAGAACAGAGAAAGGAAACATACATGATTCAAGGTGGGGGGAATCAGGAGGGGCTAATGGAATAGAATTCATCAGCCTGTAAAAGTAATAGATGAGGGAGCAGTAGGATAAGGCCTATGCAGAGATTAATTGTATTAAGATGATAAATAGAGAGTGATTAATCTCAAGAAACAGAGTCCACTCACCGAAATTATCAGTTAGCAAGCTTAAACAAGGAATAAGTATTTTTCCACACAGTGTATATTTATAGGTATAAATTACTTCAAAATAGATGAGACAAGTTATTAGTGCCTGTTACGTGCAGTATTCCAAATGCAGTTTCTAGTTCTGAAATGCCAGGTGACCATTGTGAGGTCAATTCTTGCCACGTTCCAGTTTTCTTTCTCCACTGCTCTCCCCTGGATAAGGAAAAAAGAGGAGGGTTTTTTGTTTGTTTGTTTGTTTGCCACACAGTATGACAATTTATCTATATAATATGTGTATAACTGTATATATATCTTATACAATTATGTCAGAATATGAATATAATGCCCAGTAACAGCTGGTAGGAAAGTTTCCACAATCAGTTTGCTGCAGCCATTTTGAAGAGCTTTTAACAGAAAACACACAGTGAGATCATTATTGTGTACATGTAATTAAGCAGAGTAGAAGCAGAATCATGTAATTAGTTACTATATTCCTTTTATTTAGCATCTTTAAAAGTCCTGTACTTCAGGTGATATGAACATGCTATGACAGTCCAGCTAATCCAACAAAATGCAGCAACTAGGCACATGGTATAAAGAGCAAATAAGTAATCAGAAACACATTCTGAAAAAAAATGTGAAAGACTTCACAATCTAGTATTTTAGATATTATCCACAGCAACCACTGAAAAATTTAATCCCAGATGACATTTGGATGAGTAAAGCAAAATTTTATTGGATTTAGTGAGGCTAATCTTGTGACAAACCTTTACTCCTATTAGCAGCTGCAGTGGTTTTCTTTTATTCATTATACTGTTCCTATGAGTGCCTGTTTGACTTTCATGCTGTTGATGTAAATGAACACTCTCATTGATGATGATAACACAGTAGAGCAGCAATATGTGTGTATAATGTGCTCTTTAAAAGTACCTTTTAAATCTAAATCCAAGCTGCAATTATTTTAGGTATGCAAATGATCAAATTGAGGGTAATGCTACAAGAGAAATTCATAACAGGTTCAAATCAGAATAGAAATGGCTATTTCTGGCTAAGGCTTATTGAAGATATTCTAAAAGAACACAAATTCATACCGATCTGAGGAAAATAAATAATACCTTGTAAGTTTAATTTTCCCCCTGTCAGAGTCCTGTACTCTCTTGTCCAGGTTCTTCTACAGAAACCCTCCTCCATGAAAAGCGTTCAACCTTTAATACCAAATTTACTTATTTGTAGATATTTGATGTTACACGGGATTTTGCATTAGCAGTGATACAAGCAATGTACTGAAATCACAATACAAGCATGAGGTAGCAATTGCAGTACACAGTTGAATCACAATAAAAATAGCATTCCCATTACTGGTCACCATCATGATGCTGGGCTTCCCAAATCATTAGGGAGGAATACATAGGGTGAAGCCAACTCAAGTCCATTGCTGTCTTAAAAGATCATGTTGCTTGTTCAATTTTTATACTTTTATGTTAGGCCGAGCTGCCTTTACATGTCCCCCCACGCTGGTCTGGACAGCTCAGGAGGACAATACTCTATTGATTAACTCCAGGAAGGCCATTTAAACAACTGGTCGATAGACTCAATTGATACAACCAGTTGATCCACTGATGATTTATCTAAAGCAAAGGCCACCATGCACCCCCTTTATTACTGAGATAAGTTCAGATTTCTTTGCAGCTATCAGTCATCCCCTACATTCTTCCCTTAGCTTCATGAGCACATCACCTGTGCTCATCTCCTCTGAGTTTTCTTCCATTGTAGGGCTTTGTAGACTGATCACACCTTCCTGTGATTTTTGGAAAAGAGGTAATTCCTATGTACAATTCCTTGAATTTGGCTTGCCACATTATCTTTTTTTTTTTCTTTTTTTTTTTTGCTTTGTGAGTAATTTCTCCTTATAAAGATAAATTTGGAGCAATTCTTGGGTATATGCCAGTTTAGTTCACATCGGCAGTGATTACCTGAAACAAATCTCCCAGTCACCTCCACATGCCATGTTTCATTTCATATCACACAGTAGTCTTGGAGATTATGAAATTGTTTACATTATAATGAAACTAAACTTAGATGATGCATGCTTGTGCCTAATGCTCAACACCCACTAATGGGCATTCAGTCTGTATTACAACCCTCCAAAATGCATGCAATGTACATGTCAGGTCATCAGCATCAGGTGTTGCACTTGGCAGATAAGCTCTTATTCCACTCAAAGGAAGCTTTCGTTCTCTCCCTGGGAGTGCAAAAATTCTTGTCCACATCAGAAGGATCCTCAAGGCATTACATTTTGTCAAGTCTTGCTCACAAAAAAACTATTTTGTTAGAGTTGTTGTTTCAGTGACCTTGGTTTAAACATTTATGTTCAATAATGACTGCATGAGATGATCTAGAGATGATCATTTCCTAACTTTGCAGGTTGGAGACATACCTATTTGATACTTTGTTTAGAGCATACATAGACATGACTAAATTACTTAGCTTAAAAACTGGCAGAAGCATTTTTGGGAAACATAATATTCCACTGAAAAGTACATACTCAGTTTTGAATCCTGTGGTGTTTTGATTTTCTTCCTCTCATTATCCATGATAAACATAATGATGTTTTACTTAGCCTTCAGTAAGTGTCAGTGTGTTTTTTTTATTTATCCCTGTTTTGCCTATATTCAGAGCACATAGTTTCCTCAATGCTAAAATGAATGGTACAGGTTATAAGACATTTATATATGAGAGACATATTCAGATGTTGCAACAAGTAAAAATCAAGGCTCAGTAAGACATCTGATTAAAATGAGATGTCTCCAGTATCTTCCAGGTGAAGAACAATGGCTGTCATGTATTTTTGTTGAGAAAGAACAGAAACAATCTTTCATTAATACTGAGTGTTTTTGTTGTTGTTGTTTGGTTGTTAGTTTTTTGTTTTTGTTTTTTATATTCAATAGAGCTACGCCATTCTTGGTCTTATTGAAACAAAACAGTCGCAGCTTAAAGTACCTTCCGTTATGAAATGATGATATTCAGAGACTGAGTAGTTTTTATATAATTATTGAAGTAAAGATGCTTTAAATGACAGCATTCTTATTGTATTCTGTAATCTTTTCCCCCCCTTATTTCTTCTATTATTTTTTTTTTTCCCTTAGGAGATCAGTATTAAACCAAGGGACTGTAGAGAAAACCTTTGCATATCAAATGAAATTAGGAAATCAGTTTAATTAGGAAGAGCAGAATTATAATCCACAGTAACTCATGTACAATCAAGCAAGGTCTTTATTTGGATTTAAAGGTGAGAGTTCGAATAAGAAGCTGCCTCCATAATGATCCCGTTTCATTCAGTATTGGCATAAAATATGCAAAAAGCTTATGCAAATATATACATACATAGATGGATGTTTAATATCCTTGCTTTTAACTTTCAGTATTTATTTTGTTAAGTTTCTATAAAAAATAATAAGAAAAATATATTTTTTGAATATTCATTGTGAAATTTGTCTTGGGGAAGGTTATGTGTCCTAGACAAAACAGTATTTTCACTCAGTGGTCTCGGTATGCAGGGCATCTCTTATTAAAAGTATCCCCAGCAGATTCACTTTTCACAGTGGGACATAGTGCCTTGGGTGTGTAATGTCTCTTCATTTCCTTGCAAAAAGAATGTATCTATTACTCTTGGACCAAAACTTTGGTCTCAAGAGCCTTTGTATTGTTGTGTTGTCCTTTAGAGTTATCTTACTTTTCTTTAGTGTGGTTGAAAAGATAGGAGAAAAGAGATCTAGCTACAGTAGTAGCAAAGGGAAAGTTTGGATTGCAGAGTTTGCAGGAACAACTGAAGATAGAACTCACCTCCAGGCAGATTTTTCTAATTTTAGCTCCATGATAGAAAGATTAAAATGAAGTCACTTAGAAATAGTGTGCCACTGGTACTTTAATTTAAAAGTAAAACTGTCAATAAATGTGATGGTGTGTGAGGTGCCAAAACAAGTATCTGCCAGGTCCATGCTAATTTACCATCATCAGACTTCATCAGTGGATGGAGGTGTTGAGCTCTTCTACAGCTATATATTTGCAGACGTGTTATGCACTATCACAATGCCTATTTTTAACAAAAATATTTATTTTATTGCCTTCAGCAATTCATGTTTCTCAGTACTCACCATTCTCCTCTCCACACTTCTTGTTCTTTGGGAATATAACTTCTCAGGCTAGGATGTGTTTCTCCATGCACTTGTGGATCGTAAAGTCTGCAGTTCTGTTGTGGATGGATATGACTCTGATATAACTAATAAGATTACCCGTGTTAAAAGCATGTCATTAAAAATGTGTGTGCCCAACTTTCTGTAATACAAGTGATCTAATTAGCAATATTGGTATTTTTTTACCTTTGAAAAATGTTTTTCTGAGGAAAGATGAAATAGAATATTGAGCTTGTCATGGTAATTATAATAATTATCAAGTATTGTATGTTCTGAAATGCTGTCCAAGAGTTCTCAAAATTCTAAGAAACACATCCTCTAAGAATTACAGAAGTTAGCTTATTTTATCCTCAACTCTGCTTTCAGTCATATTTTTTTTTCCAAGATCAAGAAGCTGTAAATTACTAGTAATATTAATTAATCACATGTTTTTAAACAAACTGAGGACTGTGTTTCTCTCTGTTAAGCTGGGAGTTGGTACGCAAATCATGCAACTGCATGAAATAAGGCTCCTACTGATAGTACTACACATAGCTGTTGTTGGTAAGAAGTTTGATCAATTCAAGGGAAAAAATAACTGCTCTAAGGAGGGTGTATGCAAGAATTAAGTATTTCTTTGAGTAGTTTAACTAGAATAAATTGTAACCCTCATGAAAACAGTCCTGAAATTCTTCCTTCAAGCAGGATCCAAAAGTTCCTCTCACAAAACAAATCTATTTTATAAACAAATACCGTTACGTGCATATTAAGGAATGGGGATCCCGTCGGAGAGATGACAACACAAAACCACGCAAAATAGTTTCCAGCCAACCTTTGATTATAGCCTAGTTAAAAGTTTCAAGGCTAGTTAAGAGTTTCAAGAGAAGCTCCTGATGTCACTGGCACTTTGACATGGGAAGAAAATCTAGATGATTTATTGTGAGAGACAAGGATTAGGAAGGCACGTACTTGTATGACGTGCACCAGCCATCTGATTAGAGTAAACAGGAAATAGCAAACTTCCTGGTTTTGTGCCCAGTCAGAACAATTTAGTGTCTACATTTCTAGTATTTCAGTTTTTGTGAGTTGCTTGCACTAAATAAATAAATAAATAAATAAATATAGCCCTTCCTGTAGTTAACATTGAAATTTGAAATTCAGCATATTTTGGCTTCATCACAAATTTATAAGCTGCTTGTAATTGCAATTTTGGATTCTCATTCAGAGTTGTTTTACAGAGAGTTTCATTTTACATATTACTGACCACTTTTTGAAAAACGGATTTTTTGTAAGGTTTTCAAATTGGTGTTCCAAATACCACCTGAGGTCCTTAGAAAATTTTAGCCAAGGTGGTGCTGTGATTTCATTGTTAGGTGGAATGTTTATTATTAACTCCTAGTATCGTATTTCATTTGTGCATACTTTGTGCAAACGTCTTCTTAAGGATTTAGTAATATTAATTTTAAATATGCTGGATTTAGTATTTTAACAATCATAGGATGGAAATCTTATTTTTTAATTATTTTTATTATATATACAAAGACTGTGGTTTTTTTTCTTAAGTCTGTAATATTGCAGTGCAAAACATACACTTTTCTTGATATATTTCTGTTGTACTTAAATAACTATCAGGCTCTGGTTTCAAATGTTATTTTCAATCCTTTTTTTCAATGTATTCAGAAAAGGGACAACTAACTTTGATTTAAGCTATTCATGCCTTTACATGTAATGTTCTAAGATATTAAACTTGCAAGTATTGTATATCTTTCTGCTCCTATAATTGAGTAATTATTTGTGAAAGAATTACATGAAAAATCATCTATTATCCAACCTGACATAACATCATGACATTACAGTGATATCACTGTTTCTCATTTGTTCATCTGTAATTAAATTTAATTAATTTTGTAATAAATCATCATGAAATATTCTGTGACAAACCGAACAGTAAGTCTTAAGGCTAAAATTTACCTGCGGGCAAAAGTTATGAATTAAGTGTGATTAGCATAGGACTTAATATATACAGAGGAGTGAGGTATATGGCTTTCAGATGGAGACAGTTAGACCCTAAGTGGAAGATACCATCCATAAACAGCTCTTGTGAATGTTCCTGTCTTGAAACATATTTCTGGAAAGAACAGGTGTCCTGGAGCTTCCAGCTGGCCAGTTTGCCCAGTGCAAGTTAGGGTCCTGTCATCTGTCATTCGGATCGCAGAGAGAGGCGCTGCCATGACAAAAGATAGCAAGTGACAATACCTTGCTGTCCTGTGTGTTTGCCACCAGCACAACACAAGGATGGAGCAATTCTGCCAAGCCTTGTCAGGCTCTGAGGGTGTGCACACATCAGTGTTTCAGCCAGGTCTGAGAGAGCTCCAGTGAAGCAAATATCCCATTTTGCTGCATTAGGTGCACCATGGCTCTCATCAGGGCATGGTTTTACAGCACGTGTTCATGGTGAATCTAAGCTGAAAAATGAACTCCCGTACTCTGTCAAATGCACTCCCACCTACCTCAGATGGACATTTAGGCCATGGGACCAGACTAGAGGCTATTCAACACCAAACCAACGTATGAAATATGCATAGCACATAAATCAGGTGTTCTGCATCAGCGGTTTCTCTCTACAGATTTATTGATCCGTGCTATTTGCTAATGTAAGCGTAGTTTAAGATTGCTAACAGATTAATCAGCAGTCAGAACAGATAAGAAGTCTGCTTCTCCGCAATAACTATGATTTAAATGTCTTTAGAATAGGTTTAAGTGAAAACTCAGCCCCTTGTTTCTGTGTTTCTTTCTGCCAGTCTTCATCATGCCCACTTTGTCCAGATTAAGTCTAAACTAGCTGGATTCCATCCAGATCACCCTTGTCAGAAATTAGAGAGAAAAGTTGTTCTGTCAGGTACTATTGAAAGTCAATATAAAATAAATGCCATTTGTACGCATGCAAACTTCTAGTGCTGGTTCTTTAGTACAGCAGAAATCCCTGCCTTGTGGTACTGTTCCTAAATGAGTTGAACACGATCTTTTTGTTTTTAAATAAATGCCTCACTCAAATAGTTTTTTTTGATTTTACTTTCTATCTGGTGAAGAAAACTTGAGGCAAACTGTGGAGTCCCACAGAATCGTCCAGGAGTAGCTGAAGTTTAATATGGGGTCAATCCTTCTGGACACTAGTACCTCATTTAGATGAATGGAATACTTCATATTTGTAACTGGTGTTTCAGGCTGCCTGCAAACCGAGACTAATTTATTCTCAGAACCATGGAATGCAGCAAAATGTGTCTGCATGTATGCATTTGTGTGTGCTTGAACCTGCACACGTGTGTGTCTACACAGAGATTCGTATGCAACCGCGAGCCCTTTGCCCAGGTATGGAGAGAGGGTAGGAAGGAAGAGAATGGGGGAAGGAGACTGTAGTGAGTATGCCTTAAAGCGGCAATTTCACTTTGATCCTTTGGATCCCTTTGACTGATGAAGCATAGTAATTAGACATTACAATTACTAATGACTAAGAATATATTACTAATCTTAAGAAATTTTTGTCATAAAATTACTTCACATCCATCCGAGCCTTTGTTAGGTTACTTGAACATAGGACAATGAAATCGCTATTAAACACACACAAAAAAAGAAAATAAGAATAGAAATATGCATGATTCCCTTGGATTTATGTTTTTGTTTCTTTTTTTTTAAAGTATATTTTCTTTTTTAATGCAAAATCTATGCTTTCAGGGGGTTTTATAAAACATGGAGAATTAAGTAGTTTTGGTTTCAAGAACAGATTTCAAATCATAAATCAAAAACTGCTCTGGTTGTGCTGCCAGTTTGGAAAAATAAATGGTAGCTGTATTAAAAAAAAAAAAAAAAGAAAAGAAAATATGCATGAGAACAAGATTCCCCTAGTATATCAAAGTGTGTGTCCAGCCACTGTGACTGAATAAAAATATTAAATGTTTTGTTAGCATATAGTATAATGGAAAACTTTGGAAGAAAGACTCTAAATAACTTGCAGGGGATTTTATGTTACATTATCTATTGTTGAAACTCTCAAACTTTAATGGAGTTAGAGCAGTGTATATTTCTAGTCTATATACATTTTTATTCTTTCTTTAATCTATAAACCATGAACCTTGCAGAATTCTAAATTCATACTTGACTTGTTTGGGATTGGTTTTTTTGGAGCTTATTTTTGTGTTAGACTGTTCTATATGTGACACCGTTGAAATCAATAAGGACATACATTTATTTATATTTATGTAAGTTATATATATATATATATATATATAAGGAAGCTTATTTGTACCTAAGCTTAGTCTGACTAGAATGATTCCTGCTTACTGTGTAATTTTGGTGTCATTCAGATATTGTTACTGTCTCCTACCAAAGTAGCTTAAAGAAACTCTGCATGGCATGCCTATTTCTCTGTTCTTGCGTTTCAGTGACCAGTTGCATCCTTATGAAGTTCCAGTACATGTATTTATTTTTACATGTACTTATGTTCCTTGTAATTGGTATTCAGCAAGGTCTGCAACTGAGATGTGGGTCAGGTGGAGCTGCCAGGAAGTCTTTGCTGAAAGGGTGGGAGGTGCTTTTATGACTCTCAGATAGGTAAGGATCTGAAGGACCCTCCAATGCTTCTTACTAGCCCTAGTGTAACAGTAGTTCTATGCCATGTCCCTTCTCATCTGTCTAAAGGATTAGTGACTTTTTGGCTCACTGAAGTCGTCAACCACAAAATTCAATACATGCACAGAGGGATCTTTACTGTGAAGGCAGGACGCTTTTAGCTGTCCTACTTTCAGTCATAGCTTCAAACATTAGGAGAAGTCTTAATTGCATTTTCAGAAAAAGACATTCACAAAACCAAACAGGTTAGTGACTTCTGGTGATGGTCTTGAGCCAGTAGCTTGTATGGTATAAAAGGTGCTAAAAAAAACTCACCAGTAATTTATGAACCAAAGCCTTGTGCCATAAATTGAGCTGTGTGCTGTGGGTAGAATATTGGTGTTATAGTGTTTAATGCTACCATTTAATCGGCCTTTCACTACTCAGATTTCACTTCTCTTTGAATAGAAATCCAAGCTCGAGATATAAAACTATTATTCATCATAAAATATTGCTAACACTGAAGAACATTTTCAAGCATTTCACTGGATTTTATACTGGAGTGAAGGAAATGAACTGTTCAGGGGTTGTGTAATTGTTATTAAAAGGTTCGTCAACATACATAAAAATTATACCTGAGCTGAAACTGTTCATTAAAGAAGATGAGTGAAAACTACTGAAGTGGGCTGTTCTTTTTCCCCTGGATATCACTACAGGCCTTCTTAATATATTACACAGATACTAATTTGTTTGCCTTGGAGGTCTGTGATAATTCGTCAGTGAAGTGAGTTTCCAGAGAAAATGGAAAATAGGAATAAATGAGAAGAGAAGAATAATGAGATTTGCCAGAGGAGAGGAGAGGAGAGGAGAGGAGAGGAGAGGAGAGGAGAGGAGAGGAGAAAAAGAAAGGGAAGGAAGGAAGGAAGGAAGGAAGGAAGGAAGGAAGGAAGGAAGAAAGGAAGGAAGGAAAGAAAAAAGAAAGAAAGAAAGAAAGAAAGAAAGAAAGAAAGAAGAATATGAAGAAGCGTATGGTTTTGAGGCACAGCCAGAACTGCAATAAAGAGGAAAGTGTAAGAGACTCCAGAAAGGACAGACGTTTATGAGCAAATCCCATAAATCTTTCACAACAATAATCTGAAAGCCACTCCAATAAAATGTGATACCTGTATAAGCCATGAGGCAGTCATGAAAAAAATAATAATTGAACAGAAACATAACCTGCAGTAAAAAATAAGAATAAGCAAATACTGGTAAAAAAAAAAAAAAAGCCTATAATACACTCCCCTATCTGTATAATGGAATGTTTGCATTTCAAACTACTGTTAAAAAGCCTATAAAATTAGATATATATGAAAATTAACAAACTTAAAACAGGAAAAGTAGCAATGGCAAAAATATTGTCTCATCAAATTTCTTGGAAGAAACATACATGAATATTACATGGATCACTTAAGAAACCTAACTTACTTTAGAAGATCTATGATATCAATCTTCTAAAAATATGAAATAACTCAAAAAATGGCTATTGTTCTACAGTAGAGTATCTTACATTGTTCACTGCTATATGCTATATGCTGTAGCATAATATAAATCTATGCTTAGGAGAAATGATGCCTTATATAGAGCTTTTTTGGGAGTAAAAATGAGGATAAAACATTTCACGATCTATCTCACCTTTAAATGGAACTTCTGACAAATTTGTATCTCTGAAGGAGAACACAAATGAACTGAATGAGAAGTAACACTTCAGTGAAGAGTGACATATCCTACAGTCTCAATATCAAACTGCACAAAAGTTCATTCAAGCCCCTTCTCCTGTGGCAGTTTCTTTCTGTCTTCCTTCGGTGTCTAAAAGGAACAGATGACTGCCATAGATGCTACCTACAGCCGCAGGCCAGGGCTGAAGCTGCAGTCGTCTGTGGGCTTTGTTGTAGGTACTGAACAAATTGAGTCTGAAAGATTTGACTAGAACACAGTCTTCTGGCTGTATTTCTCTAGACAGTATGAAATTCATTTAGTACCATCTTTGGTAAGTGAAACAGCAGGTAAATAAAGGACCAAATAAAAGTACAGAAATAATCATGTCTGAGGATTTGTCTTGGTTTACGAGTAATTGTGGTTTATTGACCAAAAAGAGGACTTTGTGATGAATCAGGTATTCCAGATGGATAAATAACATCCAGATATTGCTGCGTGGATTGAGGCTGAAAATGAGTGCCCTTCCTGAACTGAAATAGCAGGGTTAAGGAAGAGACAGAGCAGTTCACAGATGATTTTGAGTCTTAATTGCTTTTTTACAGGCTTTTAATGGATTAATTAAATTTCAAAGTTTCAAACCACAGTAATGATATTGAAATATCACCAGCAATGAAGCTGATGAAGAGACTGGAAAACAAGATTTATGAGGGGCAACTGAGGGAACTGGGGTTGTTTAGTCTGGAGAAGAGGAGGCTGAGGGGAGACCCTCATTGCTCTATACAACTACCTGAAAGGAGGCTGCACTGAGGAGGCTGTCAGTCTCTTTTTTTCAGGTGGCATCTGATAGGATGTGAGGAAATGGCCTCAAGTTGCACCAAGGTAGGTTTAGGTTGGATACGAGGAAGAATTTTGTCACAGAAAAGGTGGTCAAGCATTGGAATAGGCTGCCTAGGAAAGCAGTGGAGTCTCCATCCCTGGAGGTATTTAAGACACATTTGAATGTGGCACCCAGGTGCATAATTTGGTAATGGGACTTGGTAGGTCAGGTTGATAGCAAGACTTGATGATCTAAAATGTCTTTTCCAACCTAAATGATTCTATGATTCTATGAAATACTTCCCTAAGCTGTCAGCAGCCTCCCAGGTGGTTAAAAGAATGAAGGATATATTTCCATGTTTCTCTACGTTAAGCCAGAGCTCAGGACAAAAAAGTTTTCATATTTACTTCAAACAACCAGAAGCTCATTAAAATTTGCAGTGAGTTAGGGATGACTGATCAAAATATGGTAATTACTTTAGGTAACAAGATACTTGGCAGAGAGGCATTGACATTTGCAAAAATGGTTAAGGGAGGATGGCAAGGAACTTTGCTATAGCGCAACTGGTAGCTGTACTGGCAGGCTCTGTGAATATCTGGGTTGATTTAAGTAGGATAAAGACCTAGAACTACAGTAGCATGAAACTGGAAGATATTTCAGTGGTGACATTTTTGTTTGTTTGTTTGTTTGTTTTTATTTTATTTTTCAATTATTTATGCTGAGTAACTGGTTCCTTGCAAAAAATCCATACAAGAAGGTGAAGCTTGGATCAAATCTCATAGAGTACAATGATGAACTCTTTCTGTTTGATCCAGCATTTAAAATAAACAACAATACCTAGACTTGTATTGTACCTTTTAAAGTCATTTTAAGATAATGGAATATCATATCAAAGCATGTTAAATTATGGAACATCGTGTAAGATCATTTAAGGCAGAATGAATTCAGGACTTTTTTTTCCATTGGTGAAATCCCCAGTAGTGCTTTTCAATATATCGTGATTTTAGACTTCTGTATTACCCTAAGGTAAGTAGATGAAGCAATTGGTAAAAATTCAAGTGTAGCTGATTAAAAGTTTCCTAATATTTAAGGGTAGATGTCCTGGTTTCAGTTAGGACAGAGTTAATTTTCCTCCTAGTAGCTGGCAGGGTGCTATGTTTTGGATTAGGATGAGAAGAGCGCTGATAACATGCTGATGTTTTAATTGTTGTAGAGCAGTGCTTACACCAAGCCAAGGACTTTTCAGCTTCTCGCTCTGTCCTGCTAGCGAGCAGGCTAGGGATGCAGCAGGAGCTGGGAGGGGACAGACCCAGGACAGCTGACCCAAACTGGCCAAAGGGGTATTCCATACCATCTGACGTCATGCTGAACAATATATAGGGGTGGCTAGCCGGGGTGGGGGCGGGGGCGGCTGCTCGGGGATAGGCTGGGCATCGGTCAATGGGTGGTGAGCAATTGCATTGTGCATCACTTATTTCGTACACATTATTATTATTAATACTATTATTATTATTGTTATTGTTATTGTTATTATTATTTTGCTGTCTTAATAAACTGTCTTTATCTCAACTCACAGGCTTCACTTTCCCGTTTCTCTCCCCCATCCTGGAGAGGGAGGGGGGAGGGTGTGCGAACGGCTGTGTGGTGTTTAGCTGCCAGCCGGGCTAAACCACAACAGGGACCTTAAGGATCATCCAATTTCAACCCCCTGCCATTGGCCTCCCACCAGACCACATTGCTCAAAGCCCCATCAGCCTGGCCTTGAACACCTCCAGGGATGGGGCATCCACAGCTTCTCTGGGCAACTTGTGCCAGTGCCTCACCATGCTCTGAGTGAAGAATTTCTTCCTTATTTCTAACATAAATCTACCCTCTTTTAGTTTAAAGCCATTATCCCTTGTCTGATCAGTACACTCCCTGACAAAGCATCCCTCTCCTGCTTTCCTGTAGGCCTCTTTTAGGTACTGGAAGGCTGCTGTGTGGTCTCCCTGGAGCCTTCTCTTCTCCAGGCTGAACAACTCCCTCAGCCTGTCTTCACAGGAGAGGTGCTCCAGCCTCGTGACCCTTCTCTGGACTTGTTGTAATAGGTCCATGTCCTTCTTGTGCTGGGGGCCCCAGAGCTGAATGCAGAGCACCAGGTGGGGTCTCACAAGAGCAGAGCAGAGGGGGAGAATCACCTCCCTCGCCCTGCTGGCCTCATGTCTTTTGATGCAGCCAGGGTACGGTTGGCTTTCTGGGCAGCAAGCACACATTGGTGGATCATGTTGAGCTTCACATCGACCAACACCCATGCCACTTGCATTTATTTTGTTGAATAATTGACTATATTTCAAGGACAATGGTACTCAAATGACCCTTTAAAACAGGTTTATCTTCAAAGCTTCTGATGGACACAGAGATGAGTGTAGCATTACTTTGTTGTGAAAAAGAAAGTGAGGGGGAACAAAGATTAAAACTGACCACAAATACTAAAAATGGGGACAAGAATACATATATATATTTTTTTTTTTGGGGGGGGGAAGCAGTCCTCTTTACTTCCTGCTTCTTTGTAATCACGTATGTTTGTGAATAAAAATACTGCTGTTGGTATCAGCACATTAATGTTTTACAGACATATTTTAAATTTCCAAAGAGGTTGTTTCTAGTTACATCTGTTCATAGTTATGACGTACATGAGTCACAGAGGCAAGGAACATCTCTAAAGTCCTCCTTCCTGGTCCTTAGAAAGTAACTTTTATTTCTTTATAAAAGAAGCCCAAATCAGTCACAAGAAAACAACGAAAGAAATGCTGGCAGCACAGCCAGCAGACTGTACTTCAGAAACTCTTAGGTAAATGCTTGAGGAACACAATTGTCTGTATTAAATTGAATGGAAACTTATGCTTTCAGCTTTAATACTATCCAGGTCTAATCAAACCTGCCAACTGAAAGTATTTTCATTAAATGTTCCTAAGAAACAAAGAATCCATGAACTGTATTATTGCTGTCCACTACCACACATTTTAAACTGTCTTTTCATTTTTTTACGCTGAATTATTCTGTTAAAGAATGGAGGTGTTAGCAGTTTTTGACTTATTTTCTAACCTTTCTTAAATGCTTTGAAACTTTCTATTATATGCTGGGAAGAGTGACATCAAACTATTTTAGCAGCTGCTGTGTGTCTTTTCTGGTCTGTGGCTGGCATACTTGGCTCCACAAGTCACCAGGCAGTCATCTAAACTAAGACTTTAGGAGGAACTCTTGGCAGGTTCAGTTATCGGTCTTCCACAAGTGCTGAAGAAAGAGCAAAATACTTCATCTGTCCTTGAACTCAGTAAGCCAGTTCAAGGTGAGGGGAAAGGATAACTCCCTCACAGTATCCACAGACTATGCTGCCAGTTTGGAACACTGGACAAGTTTCATGTAGGAGTCCAAAGCTCCTTAGGTTTTAAATGCTCACAGCAAAGTCTCCAGAGTACCTGGAGTACCTAAAGAGGAACAGCAGATTTTTCTTTTTTTTGGATAAAAAATAGTTAAACTTTGTTTGCAATCTTTCCCATCTGTTTGTTTCAGTGGGAATTGTCCTCACATTAGAAATTTGTCTCTTGCTAGATGGGCATGAAAATTAAATTGGAAAACAAACAAACAAACAAAACACAAACAATCAAACAATCAAACAACAACAACAAAAAAACAGATTTAGAATAAACGGAGAATAGTTCAATTAGAAGGCATCTTCAAAGAACATCTAGTCCAACTGCCTGACCTCTTCAGGGCCAACCAAAAGTTAAAACGTGTTAATGGACCCAGGCAGGCATGGGACAGAAACCACCTCACCAGGAAGCCTGTTCCAGTGTTTTACCACCCTCATAGTAAAGACGTTTTTCCTAAAGACCAATCTGAACCTCCCCTGGTGCGCCTTTGTGACATTCCCTTGCATTGATATTGGAGAAAGCAAAAGTACTGAATTCAATTCCTGAACTGGCTTTTTCCTTGCATGTCATCATAGAGTATTTGTTTTGTCTCCTTTGTCTTAATGTCATGTTAAATCTTCAGCTAGACTGTTTTTTATTTTACTTTTCTGTGAATACCATTAAAATCTCTGCTGGAGAGAATCGCATGGTATAATTGTTGTGCTGTCCTCACTATTTAAGTCTGATTTATAAGTAAATCATCTACCACAAGCACCAAACTGCATATTATAATTATGACATTGTTTTTGATGCATATTCCAATACGAGAAGAAATATGAATTATTTCCTTTTACAGCTTCAAAATTGTCAGTTCCATATTCTTTGCATCATTACTGTAATTAAATGTAAGCCCATTTGTATCTGTCTGTCCACCTGGGTATGTGTCTGTACCAAGGTTCCTTTTTCTAGGCTTTGAATTATTGATTTCAGCTTGCTATAAATTACTTTTAAAAAGAGCTCTAATTTTACCTTCTAATAACTTGTTATTAAAAAAAAAAAAAAAAAAAAAGCAGTTACTACACATATCTTCACCACTCAGCAGTCTGTCTCTTGGCAAGAATAGTAGAATAGTAAATGAAACTCGGACATTTACTAGTGTTAGTCCAGATTTACTTCCTAGTAGGAAGAATTATTCTAAATGACTTTAATAGACTATACAGGTTCCTTTGAACACTGGGGAATAAGCTTTAATTTAAAGCACAAACTCCCCACTTCCCTGTCTTGTCATTTCTCGTATATCTGCAAGCTGAGCGAAGTTTCATCACAGCAAAAGCTGTTTGGCTGTTGGAGGAGGGGAGGTTCCTTCTCCCAAAGACTACATCAGATTTTCTCTTATTTTTCTCTTTATTTTTCTGGCTGTGGATTGCTCTTTTCTGAGAAGTTACTGGTAAAAAATGGTGCTGTCATTTTTTTTACCTGGTATGTTTCCTGTGCATAATCAGAGTCTTATCAGTTTGCATTTTGCTTCACATTTGTCTTGTTAGCACAGAAGAGACAACACTGCAAGAATGCTGGAATGGAAAAAATGGGAGCCAGTTACCCTCAGGAGTATTGGTACTGACACTTCGGTGGCAAATGTAAATTCTGCTCTCCTTTAGCAGTGATGGAATCTCATGAATCCAGTGAGGCAGCATATTTCTAAACAAAAGGATTGCTGTGTTTGAAAATCTGACACTGCTAAATAAGAATCATCCAGTACAGGTTTATTCTCAGATTGCATTTTGCTTTTCTGGGATTAGCTAATATTTGCCAGATGTAGAAGGGAAGTTCTGTTTGGTCTTCCCTTCCCTTCCCTTCCCTTCCCTTCCCTTCCCTTCCCTTCCCTTCCCTTCCCTTCCCTTCCCTTCCCTTCCCTTCCCTTCCCTTCCCTTCCCTTCCCTTCCCTTCCCTTCCCTTCCCTTCCCTTCCCTTCCCTTCCCTTCCCTTCCCTTCCCTTCCCTTCCCTTCCCTTCCCTTCCCTTCCCTTCCCTTCCCTTCCCTTCCCTTCCCTTCCCTTCCCTTCCCTTCCCTTCCCTGATTTTTTATTATTTTATTTTTTAATGTTATTTCTGTTCAGAGATGAATATTCTGAGCCAAGAATCATTGAACTCCAATGTACCATTGTTATAAAGCTATTTTTTGACAGTTTAAACTCATGTCAAAAAATCCCTGTACTTGCTATGTAAAATACTTAAGTGGGTAGATTTTTTTCCATCTGAATCTAAAGACTGATTCTTTTGAACTGGATCTGTTTGAGGAGTTTAAAATCCTAATCCATGAATCTCAGGAAGAATAAACATACAGAGATTTCTTTGTTAAGATCATTGGGGTCAAATTGCTTTTATTTTGAACAAACCATAGGTATTTGGTGCTTCTTGCAATGAACAGCTTTATTAATACAGTCCCCAATTTTCCCATGTCACTTTGATCCAGGATTTTCAAAAACAGTCAGTAGTGGCTTGCTTTTATTCTTCTTGGTTGAAATGGACATTTTTGGGTTCATTCCTGATCCTGCTGAATTAAGGAAGCATGATACCCACTGATCTTCATCCCAGAGCTTCACCTTTGTCCCAGCTTTCCCATCTTTGTTGAAGTGTAGGGATTTTTTTTTTTTTTTTTAATCTCCTTACAGCCAAAATATAATCATTAGTCTTGTGGATGTTTCATGACACTGAAATGTGGACTAAGATAAATCTTCCTCTTCCCTTTTCTAGTAAATTGAACATCTATATTAATGAGACTGATGCATGGGCATACCTATATATCTATGCTTATCAACTTGCCAAACAAAACAGATTTGCTGTTTTCCCGTTATGTTCCCTTAAGCATTAAATGTATGAAATAAAAGCTAGAGATACTAGCTATTACAGAAGAAATCTAAAACTTGCATTCGTCTCAGGTAACCTACAGAGAGACTTATTTTATGTTGGTACAGTTTGGTAAACCATGACCAACATCATCATATGCTTTTCTGAAATTCTTTGTGTGGTGGTTTGGGATATCTTTCCTAGATGTGGTTTCTGCAGCAGAGATATGAGCACACTTCTATTTACATTCTTCATGTAGGTGTTATTTAGACTGTGTAGTTAAATGTAGTTGTCTAATACATTTTGTAAGCCCTAGCTTCACTTCACATATTTTTTAAAAGATAGTAATAAAGAGGAATGACAGAAAATGTGTTACAATGAGCCTGTTATCCAAAGCATGTTAGAAAATGGTGAGCAGAGATAGATCAGAGAAAAGCAATGGGATAAATGTTTTTTTCAATACACTGTCTACCAACTAAGATTTGAACAACTAAGCTTCACTGAAACTGCTCCATGCATGTGGCTGTCATGTGGGGGCAGTTTCTGCCAATACAGCTGAAAACATTTATTAGCAACAGCATTCAAGTAGACTGCACATCAAGCCGTGGCCATTCAAATTCAACAGATTTGTCTCTTTCTTAGAGGTGAAGGATGGTGAAGAGAGTCAAGAGTGAAATCCATAAAATACAATCATACACAGTATGCTTACTGTATCAGAGAACATTAAATGCACTCCCATGTGTAACTTCTAAATTATAGTGCTAAAAAAGAAGGCCATATTTTTCTGCTGTTTTAAAATATGCACAAGCCAACTACATTTTATGCTGCTTCTGAGCATTTATTGTCAGCAAACCAGGTCTTTGCAGTTATCACAGTACAACTAAGCCTGCAGAATGAAACTAAGGACAAACAGCTAGTGACCACTGTCCTGGCTATTAGAAGAGTGTATTCCACACGACATAAAAGTATACAGTGAGGCTGTTGTAGGATGGTGTACCCTCAGCTGCGTTATGTTTTCTGCATTGCTTTTCTTCCCTTTGTTTAGGTTTTATGTCTTAGATTCTACACAAGAATGAATATTATCTTGACTAGATATCTGAAGAATACTTATTTTATGTGATGCTTTTATTCAACTGACTTCTACTTTGTGAAATGTAATGTCTGACAGTCATTAATTATGAAAAGAAGGCTATGTTCCTTTTTCATTTAGGATGTTTTCTTGATGTCCAGTTCACTGGAAGCATTATCAAATGCTAAGGATGCATATTTTGTTTTCAAGATGTAGCTCTTGCATAAAAAAGGAACTTTAAAATAGAAGCATTAGCATTTTATTTTTCATCTTTTGAATAATTGTTAGTAAATATCTGTCAAACACTGTTGGACAATGCGTGTCCAGTTTTGATTTCCTTGACAAAACACTGTTCATATAAATACCACTTTGTAGACTACAGTGGATTTGCTATTGCCTTATCAGAGGGCATGCAGTATGAGAATAAGCTCTGACAATTCTAGTGTAGAACTACACTTTTTCCTTCAATTTTTCTTTCCAAATAAAGGACAAGCAATGATTTCATTTCACATGTGAAAACATTTGAAGTAGCCAAACAGCAATGAATAGGCAACAGAGGAAGCATTACATTTTAAATTATAGTAACAGGCTGAGAAAAGTGACCCTGTAAAATGTCACCTACATGTTCCACATAATTTATTTCCTGTCAAAGATATTTTTTTATTATTATTGTATTTTTAATTTTATTTTTATTTTTAAACTGGAAGGTTTCAGCTTATAAGGCAAGCAAGATTTGTGTTAGAGCAAGATCAGTCTCCTCTACCTTGAAGTCTCATGGAATACATATTCTTTCTACAGAAAGAACTGCTGAGGATTTTGTTTGTTTATTTGTTTGTACATCATGAGCTGAATAAATATAGCAGTGACTATTGTCTGTTGTAAATAGTCTTATTTTCATATTTTAACATTTGTAATCTGAAGTGCAAGGAAGATATATAAAAAAGAGATTTGTGTTGTAAAATGAACCAAGATTCCTACTGAGATATGTTCCACTGCATCTAAGCTAAGCAATACTTTTAGACCAAATTTATAAATGACAATTGCAAGTGTTTCATTTAAACTAGTGCCTTCAAGAATATGCAGTTATTTTTATTTGCCAGGCTCATAGGTTTACTTCCATACAGCATCTATCTTTAAATGATTTCATCTGGCACTTGCAAAACCTCATAAAATTAAGAAAAATATCATCATGGCATCTCCATGACAGCCCTAGGGGTGATTCATTCTTAATTTACCTGCTGACAGATTTTACGTGGAGCTCATGGCAAACCAGTGGCATTCCTGGTGAGTTCTCTATTGCAGAAAGTCCCTGACTGAGGATTAGATTGGTGTTTGAGAAAGAGAGCTAAGCATCCAAGGATATCCCTGTACTTTCAGCACTATATTCTGCTGCTTCTTTTGTGTAACAGTTTTTGAGGTAGATCAGTGTATTATAGTACTGTCAACATGTTAATAGTTTTTGGCTTTGTACTTTGTCTTTCAGACCCAACTTTAAAAGGACAGTTATCAGCATAGAAGGATATTGATGAGGGCTATCTAATGCAGAGTCAAAACAAGCAAAATTGATGTAGGTTTGAGAGAAACAACTAAATTAACCAGTGCTATGTGTGCAGTGTTTATGGTTAGTTTTTAACATCAGTTTCTAGGTCACCAGCTATTTTTTGATACCTAGAAGACAATTGCTAATATCCAAGGCACATATCAATAATATATATACTTTTGTTTTCCTCCAGCTATGGCTGGTTCTGGAACAACTGTGAGATGGCAGCTTTGACAGTAATCAAAAATATCCACTTAGCAACCTAATATGTTTACAGGCATAGCTCTGGAGATTTGGTAGTTTTGGGGCCCAAGAAGAGCTGTGTTATAACCTTTTTCCTCAGGACAGATAAGCACAGTGCAAGTAAAGAGCCACTCTGACACACCTTTTCTAGTGAAGAGTTAGTTCAGGCATAACTGGACAGAACCTCAGGTCTCAATGCAGAAGATAGTCTCTGAAGAAATTGATTTGCAAAGTGGATTGCCCTTTGTCACTCTTAACTATGAGGGATGAAAGTCTATTTTATCAGACTGCTTCTTTGCCACAGCCACTGCAGAGAGCTGTATTTTGTGTCCCTACTTCCCTTGGGCAATTTGCAACAAGCTGCTAATCATGACATTAGAAAATTCAAGAAGTGTTTTTTATTGTGTTCGTTTGGTTTTTTGGCTAGGCATAAACAAGTAGATATTAAAGATCTGTTTTTTTTTTTTTTTTTTGTTCTGTTTTGTTTTCTTGTCATACAGGTACTTCTTTTCAGTCAAATAGTTCTTGACTTCAGAATAACTGTAGTGATGCTTCAATAACCACAGCACTGCCAAATAGTCTCAGGCATGCAGAGCACTAAATCATGCTGTACAGGAGCAATGTTAGGCAATACAATTATCAGCTCTAAGTGGTCCTGTCAGGCTCTTCCCCCCCCCCCCCCCCCAAAAAAAAAAAAAAAAAAAGAATCCATTTAATTTATATACTCTGTACTTTTAGCTGAAACTTTCCTTCGTTGTATGATTTTTTGCATTAAAGCAAAAGGTATCCATATCATCATGAGAGTTCAACAGGCCAAGAAAAATGGAAGAAGCCCATTTATAATCTATGGCAGATAGCTGCATATTTCACAGAGTACCAGAATGGCAGGTACCCAGCAATTGCTGCTTACAATTGCAGTAGAAACTAAGTTCCCCTTTAAGATGTAACGCAGGCAACATGCTGAAAAATTGGTATATACACTAGTAGGGGAAAAGTATATGTAGTTTTATTTTAGCCTTTGATTTAGTGTGAGCTTTGGGCCCATACGGATGAGTTATGTATCTTAAAATATTACCGTTTATTGCATTCTTTGACATCTCAAACCTCTTCACAAACCGTTTTTGAATGTAAAATTGTCATATATATATATATTCTATATGTATGGCTCAAATCTGTATCTGTAGGGGAGGATCAAACTGGGGGGTGTAACAAATGCAGCTTTCAGATGACTTTCGAATGCTCCTTTCCAAAGAAGAAATGAGGAAGGGTATTTAAATAATTTATTTTCCAGTTGTATAGTTGAGTGCGTATTGATAGTTATAATTAGGGAAACATTTTTCCACGTAGCTGAAACTAAAATTCCTTTTGACTGGAAGGATCTGATTTTTATGAAACATGCATTAGCTAGAAATTTGAAAAGCTCCTGTTACAAATTTGTCCAGCCACAGAAGAGTGCTGTGTTGGGGTTGCTTTTTGGTTTATTGTGGGTGAAATTTGTTCTTCCTTCTGCTGAGGAGAGACACAGCTTAGGCGAGGGTGACACATCCTGGTTTAATGGTAGAACAGTAAGTTTTCTAGCACGGTCTGGTTTGGCTGAACCAGTGTAAGTGGCCATGCACACAGTCTGACGGATGTGAGGAGATGGGACCATCTCTTGTGGCGGTGTGCTTATACTGAAGGAGGGACTGCGATGAAGACTTGTTTATGGTAGTACACTTTTTACTTGGCTCGATTGCAACAAGGACAATATGTGAGACCACAGCATAAATAATACGTAAACCAAAGCTTGTCCAGCTTTCCTTCCATATTAGGAAAATAAAAGACCTTTACATCAGTGTCATCATTATACTTAAAGACTTAGATATTATGGAAGTATGGATGGTCTTTGTGGCTTATCTGTTTACTGACCGCTTCTCTGGCCTCCTTACACACACCCAAATATGTGTGTAAGAGAGAAAATGGAGAGATGAATGAAATGAAAAGAAAAAATCATATTCCAGATATTGTTGCTGTTTGTTTGTTTGTTTCATATGTTGATATAATCTGTGAAGTATGTATTGACTTAGAGTTGTTTTTTTTTGGGGGGGGATGTTGATTTTTGTCTTTTTTTTTCCTTTTTTTTTTTTTCTTGGTTGTTTGTTTCCCTAGTGGATGTAACAGAGATTTATCAGCTGTTGCAAGATTTGAAAGCCAAGGTTTTGGAACAATGGACATGTCTATTTGTTCCCCTCTTGCTGGTTCTTTAAATCTGTTCTTCGGAAGACAGCATAAGCAGGAGCTGCACAGAGCTTGTTCTTGTGTTTTGTATTAAGCTGAATTTCACCACAGGAGATTTTTATCAATGCAAGAAGATTAAAGAAGAAAAAATAAATAAATAAAGATGTTACAGAGAAGAGGGGAAGAGCCTTACCTAGTCACTATTAGTCTACAGTCATGCTGTCATATGTTAGATAGAAAAGGTGATTACAAACCTAGCTTTTTGATTTTGAATTAGTTATGAAAAAAATCACTAATGTTTTTTACAGAAGAGACATCATCTTGACTGAAATCATCTAATGAGAAGTTAGCAATGTTAAATCCTGTTTATTGTTTGTTTGTTTTAATCAATCCCTGTTAGATAATGGCCTCATTATACTAAGTTAATTGGTTAGATATCTACTGTCTGCCACCCAAGGTTCTCTCTTTAATATGTCTTCCGCATGAAGGTACCTTTTCATGTATAATCCATCACTTCCTCCTGCCAGCAGGGAAGGGTCCTTTCCACCCGTGCAGCCTCCCTCACTCCCACTGTGGTGCACAGTAGATCCATCTGGACTAATTCAGTTCAGTAAGCCCACAAAAATGACCTTTTATTTTCTTCCTGGGTTGATACCATACTAGGTGCGAGGGAGAAGATGAGGAGTATGTGCTTGGAAGAAAGATGAGATAAGGGAGCAGGAGAGCCCCTTCTCAGAAGCAGTTATATTGGCTCAACTTCCCTTGTGAAACCATGGTCATAAAAACAAAAAAACAAAAACAAAAAAAAAAACACAAAAAAACACAGAAAACAAACAAACAACAACAACAAAAAGATTTTTGTACATGTGGGCACATTGCATCACATTATACAAATGGCTATTCATGTCATACTTAACAATAGTGTGTGTCTTGTAAAAACATAAGGTGCATTTTGGAAAAAAAAAAAAAAAAGCTGGGCATGCACTCAAGGATTTTATTTTTACAAATAATTAGTAGTCTTATTGTTTGTGACAAGAGACACTGACTCTTGAAGTGTGAATGGCAGAGTATGAGCTGACCCCAAGAAAACTTCATGCAGAACACCAGAACAGTTAGTGACTTTTCTTCCAAGAGTCAGAAGAAACAAGGAAAAAGGTCTGAAGACGTGACACATAAGCAGCACTTTAACACAGTGGGCATTCAACTTCCATGACTCCAGACTTAAATCCATAGAATTAAATGGTAAGCAGTGCACATACTCGAATGTAAGAGCAATGTCAGATCAACAAAAATATGTAGCTAGGCTATTAATTTTATTTTAAATTATATTTTCAGTCACAACATTGTTGAATATCTAGGAGAGGGAAGAAAAACTGCTGAGAAGTAAAAAATGCAAAATAAAGTGGAAGATTAACTGCCAAGCATTGGCTTTATATCATTAGAGGAGATAACATTACAGGTTGGGATTTGCAGATTTACCTTATTAAAGAAGGTATATTAAATAAAAATGTTTTATTTAATCCATCATATCCAGTTTTACAAACTGCACCATGTAATTCCAAAAGTCCTGCTTCCTTTTCCTCCCATGCTACAGCTGTTATTAAATTCAGTGTGGGAAAATGGATGAAACAAGATAAATGTGGAGCTGATAAACCCTAGGAACTGTAACTTCTTTCCGTATCTTTTGCACAGGACTCCAGACGAAACTGAAAACATAAGGTAATAGTTAGCTGTCTCTTCTGTTAGCACTCCAGGAAGCAACCATCCCACCCTACTTTTGTCCTTCAAGTTAATAGTAGGACCTACTCAGGTTGTCAGTCTTAGGGTGGGAAGGGAGGAATATGGCAAGAGTGAAGGGCCACCGGTCCCTAAATGGAGTTGCCTTTCAGTTGACCAGTTGTGCTGCTGTCTAGCAGCAAGAAAGCAAGGCTGCTGTCAGTGGAAAAGAAAGGAGACTGTTTCCTTCAGGTATAGGGATACTAATGGGCACAGAAAATGTTGTGTTCCTTCCTGGTGGTACAAAGAATCATCCCCTTACTATCTCAGGAGAACATTTTCCTGCTTTTCCTAGGGTGCTCCAGCACTTGGCAGCTGACAGTGTGTTATGTTTTGGTAACAGAATGAATAAAGGAAAGGAATGAAGACTGGTGTGAGTTGAGGGGGCTGTGGTTGCACCCGGCTTCATCCAAATCTCCACAGAGCTCCCTGTAGTACTGAGAGGAGGTGACTGTGAATTATAGTTTATTGTTTTTTCTAAAAGACAGCAGGCAAAGAAAGTCAGAGAAGAATTTCTCGCTGCAGATATAGACTATATATATTTTATTGAATTTTTGCATTACAGTAACAGTAACATCTTTAGCTCCAGGATTTAGCTGAAATGGGAGAGATGAGCATCTTATTGTTCTGAGTACTCAAAAAGCATAAAGCAACAGATAATGTTTTCTCCATAGAGCTATGAATTTAAACAGAGGAGATACAAAAAGGAAACACAATTTCTATTTTAAAGGCAAGTTTTGAGGCATGGTGAATTAATTAATTTGCTGATGGTCACTCAAAAAGTCAGTGGCAAGACTTGGAAAGGAAATTAACTCTTCTCTCAGATTCTAGTTCCCTGTTAAGAAGAGTATTTATTTCTTTATTTATTTAAAATGTATTAAAAGATAGCTATCACTAGAAAGGCACAATATAAGGAAGGGTTCAGGAAATGACCTAGGTAAATTAATATTAATGGCTTTCCTGAAGAACTGAAGTGCCAAGAGTGTCAGAATGCTTATGATTATAGAAATATCTGATGCTATTAAATCTTTCTTTTTAAACCCTTTGCTGTTATTAAAAATTTGACTACAGGGAACTTTGCTAAACATAGAAGAACAGATGCATGCCAGGCCAAGATCTGCTTCCATTAACTACCAGTCACATGCCAGTGTCTCCCTTGTTCATCAGAATGACATCACAGAGATGGGAAGTGAACAAGTTCAATCACTTGCACATCATTAGTTCAGTAATAGTTTCCTTTAAAGGTGCCTTTAAGAAGCACTTAATTTAATGTCATATCAAGCACAATCCATCAGTGTGTCCCTGATCACATGAAAAATTGGATTTCTTGCATACGGTGCACCAAACAAAGGCAGTCCAGATTTCACATTTAAAAATGAGTAGTGTGACAGCAGTAATCATTATCTCATACACATTGATCTGTATTCTGGCAAAGGCTTCCTATTAAGTCCCAAAGAGAGGCTGGCAGCTTCTATGGTATGAAGCTCCCTGAGAGTGGGGCAATGAATTAAGCTAAAAACTTGTTCTAAAAAAATGAAATGGTCCCTTGAAACCCTGTAGGGTTTTGTTGCTTGCTCAGGACAGAGTGCATTATGCTAGCGGTTCATGCACGTCCTCCTTGTACTGCACAGAGAGATGACAGCGGCATTGAAATAGAGGCTACAAAGAATTGAAAACACTACCAATCCAATTATTAATATTTTTATCTTCAGACCAGATTTGAACTATATATCTGCACAGTACATCAGTAATGAAATGCAGCCTCCTCTGGGATGGAGGCTCTTAGTTAGCTGATGTGCACAGCATGCTGCCGGAAAGAAAGGGAAGAGAAAATGTAGTTTTAGTACATCATGGAAAGCCCCTGCTGCTGAGGAAAGTGCAATGGCATCTTTAGGAGCCAAGCTGCTCTCAAAGTAGGGTAAATTGGGAGTAACTATCAGAAATTCAATGGAATAATGATACTGGTGAGAGAAAATAATCAGGCAGCTATGTCCATCAAGACCAGACAAGGCTTCTTCTCCCTGCTGCCTTTTCCTACTCTCAGTTCTCATTTGCTAACAACAACAAAGGAGTCCTTTCCAGACTACAAGGTTATTATTGTATGCCCACAACAAGCAATGGAGCACAATGCAAAGATGCTTAATTCACATAGAGAACAAAATTGCTAAAATCTCATACAATACAATGCAAATGTCCTAGCTTGGATATGGAAGAAATATAATTTTGCTGAATCAGTGCTGTGAACAAGTTAATAAGCACTGAGCCTGCATTGGGCTTATTAGTTTGTACCATATTGCACCTAGACTCAAGCTGGTTCACATTTACCTGTCTTAGGTGTCTTAGTGTCATACTCTTTCCTTGTGTATTCAGCATTACAATAAGGAGAGTACCTGTGTGTATTTCACTTCTCGTGACTAAATGTGTCTTTAAACACTTTCAAAGCTAGTGCTAACTCCTGCTGTGAAATGAAGTGTTAACACTATGAATTTCTAATTTAATTAAGAAACTGGTAGACTCGACTTAGTGTGAAAAAGTACTTGTGTTCAGTTTGGGAGAAAAGAATTGGAAATCTAATTTCTTGATAGACCTACATTTACTTAAAAAAAAAAAATCTAATAAAAAAAAAAAAAAAAAAGCCTTCTCTTCTCTAGGCTGAGCAACCCCAACTCCCTCAGCCTGTCTTCATAGGAGAGGTGCTCCAGCACCCTTGTGACCCTCCTCAGGACTCTCTACAACAGGTTCATGTCCTTGTGCCGGGGGCCCTAGAGCTGAACACAGGACTCCAGGTGGAGTCTCATGAGAGCAGAGCAGAGGGGGAGAATCTCCTCCCTCACACTGCTGGCCACGCTGCTTTAGGTTCAGCGCAGGCTACGGCTGACTTTCTGTGCTGCAAGTGCACAGTGCTGGCTCATGTTGAGCTTCTCACCATCCCCAGGTCCTTCTCCTCAGGGCTGCTCGCAATCCATTCTCTACCCAGCCTGTATTTGTGCTTGGGATTGCCCCAACCCAGGTGCCAGACCTTGCACTTGACCATTGTGGACTTGGGGTTCACACAGGCCCACCCCTCAAGCCTGTCCAGGTCGCTGTGGATGGCATCTCTGCCCTCCAGTGTGTTTACCACTCCACACAGCTTGGTGTCATCGGCAAACTTGCTTAGGGTGCACTCAATCCCGCTGTCCATGTCACTGAGAATAATGTTAGATAGCACTGGTCCCAGTACCAACCCCTGAAGAACACCACTCATCACTGGTTGTCACTGTTACTGTTTCTTTAGATGATGCTATGTCTTCATAGACAGACACACTTAGTACTCACAGAAACAAAACCAGCATCAATGGACTCATCCTGCTCCACTCTTTCTGATTAGGATGAAGGTCCATTAGTGGAAAATATATGTATATTCCCATACATATATGTACAGTGTGGGTCCTTCTGGCAGCTGGACTCAGGCCCATTAGCAGCCTCAGGATGCAGATCTTCCCAGTTGCTGGCGCCTGGTCATACAATCCCTCTCACAGTCACACACAGACAACTGATTCTCTCAGTACTTGTTACTGGATCTTCATTCTTTTCAGGTGCCTCAACCCTAGTGAGATAGGGAGGGAGAGGCACAGTCGCGCACACACATATACAATCCTAGAGACTCCCAGACCCTCTAGTATCTCTAGCAACTGCCTTGGACTCTTCAGATCCCTCAATAGCCAGCTCATCCCATGCTCTCACCCATAGAGACACACCTGGCCCCTGTTCAGAATGTCTGGATCACAGAATGGTTGAGGTTGGAAAGCACCTCTGCCCTGCTCAAGCAGGGACGCCGACAGCCAGCTGCCCAAGACAGTGTCCCATTGGGTTTTGAATGCATTCAGGGATGGAGACTCTACAACCTTCTGGCATCCTGTGCCAGTGCTCTGTCACCTGCACAGTGAGAAAGTGTTTCCTGATGATCAGGCAGCACCTTCTGTGTGCCAGTGTGTGCCCACTGCCTCTTGTCCTGTCACTGGGCACTACTGAGAAGAGCCTGGCTCCATCTTCTTTGCAACCCCCCTTCAGGTATTTATATACATTGATGAGGTCCTCCTGAGCCTTCTTTTCTCCAGGCTGAGCAGTCCCAGCTCTCCTGGGGTTTCCTCACAGGGGAGATGCTCCTGTTCCTTCATCGTCTTTGTGACCCTTAGTGGACTCTCTCCCATTTGTCCCTGCCTTGCACTGGGGAGCCCAGACCTGGACCCAGTACTCCAGGTGTGGCCTCACCAGGGCATTATTAGCCTTTTTTTTTTTTTTTTTTTTTTTTTTTTTTTTTTTTTTCTGCAGGGGCATATCGGTGGTTCATGGTCAACTTGGTGTCCACCAGTGGCCTCCAAGGCCACTTACCTACCTACTCATAAGCTGATCTGGCTGGTTCTTTGCTAGCACTCAAACACACACTGGGACTCCCGCACTCTCCCAGTGCTGGCACCACAGGTGCACAGCCTCTTGACCCCTGGTCCTAAAGCAGTTGCTGGCACTCATACCCCCATACACACACATGCACACAGGTTGTCTCTCGCCCAGGAAAGAGACAGGATAATATGAAGACAGGACTGTCTGCATTGATCAGGTACAGGGATGGGCATGGGCAGGCAGGTAAACTGACCTGGCAGCTGTTTACCTGTGACTGTTCCCTTTTATCCTCTTTTGCCTCTATTTCCCACACTTGTTCCTCCACAAACCACTTTCATCTCACCCTTTCTCCACATGCTTCCTCTCATAAACATTTAATCCATAAATGCTTAGGGTGCTTAAAGAGCTGGCTGACGTCATTGCGGGACCTCTCTCAATTATTTTTCAACGATCTCGGGAATCTGGAGAGATCCCAGTAGACTGGACGTTGGCAAATGTTATGCCAATTTTCAAGAAGGGTAAGAAAGAAGACCCTAGCAATTACAGGCCTGTCCGTCTCATGTCAGTGCCTGGTAAAATTATGGAGAGGATGATCCTTGAAGTTATTGAAGCGCACCTAGGGGACAACGCAGTCATTGGTCCCAGCCAACATGGGTTCATGAGGGGTAGGTCCTGCCTAACAAATCTGATTTCGTTTCATGATAAGATCACCCATCTAGTCAATCAAGGGAAACCAGCTGATGTGATCTTTTTGGACTTCAGCAAGGCTTTTGACACGGTTTCCCATAGGATCCCACTGGACAAAATGTACAGCATACAACATAACAAAACCATCATACGATGGGTGAGCAATTGGCTGACGGGCAGGGCTCAAAGGGTTGTGGTAAATGGGGCCACATCTGGCTGGCGGATGGTCACTGGTGGGGTCCCCCAAGGCTCCATTTTAGGGCCAGTCCTCTTCAATGTTTTTATAAATGATTTGGATGTAGGACTAGAAGGTGTTTTGAGCATATTTGCCGACGACACCAAGCTTGGACGAGTTGTGGACTCGGATGAGGGTGGAAAGGCCTTGCAGAGAGATCTGGACAGATTGGAGAGCTGGGCAATCACCAACCACGTGAAGTTTAACAAAAGCAAGTGCTGGGTCCTGCACCTGGGACGGGGCAGCTATATGTACAGACTGGGCCACGAGACGCTGGAGACCAGCCCTGCAGAGAGGGATCTGGGGGTTGTGGTTGACAGCAAGTTGAATATGAGCCAGCAGTGTGCCCTGGCAGCCAGGAGGGCCAACCGCATCCTGGGGTGCATCAAGCACAGCATCACTAGTCGGTCGAGAGAAGTGATTGTCCCGCTCTACTCTGCGCTGGTGCGGCCTCACCTCGAGTACTGTGTGCAGTTCTGGGCACCACAGTACAAAAAGGACATTAAACTGTTGGAGAGTGTCCAGAGGAGGGCGACGAAGATGGTGAAGGGCCTAGAGGGGAAGACATATGAGGAGCGGCTGAGGTCACTTGGCCTGTTCAGCCTGGAGAAGAGGAGGCTGAGGGGGGACCTCATCGCAGTCTACAACTTCCTCGCGAGAGGGAGTGGAGATGCAGGTGACCTATTCTCCGTTATCACCAGTGACAGGACCCGCGGGAACAGTGTTAAGCTGAGGCAGGGGAAGTTTAGGCTGGACATCAGGAAGAGGTTCTTCATCGAGAGGCTGGTCACGCACTGGAACAGGCTCCCCAGGGACGTAGTCACAGCACCAAGCCTGTCTGAATTTAAGAAGCGTTTGGACTGTGTACTTAGTCACATGGTCTGAAATTTTGGGCAGACCTGTGTGGTGCCGGGAGTTGGACTTGATGATCCTTCTGGGTCCCTTCCAACTCAGGATATTCTATGATTCTATGATTCTATGCTCTTCCTCTGCATCCCGTAATGCGTCCCATACCACAAGGAAGGATCCCCTCCTCCCCCTCCCTTGGCAATGTGCTCCATGGTTGAGTCATGGTGACGGGTTTCACACCTGCACACTGGGGCTGAGACTCCTGTAACAGCCCTAGGAGTTGCCTGGGCATGGTGTCCCTTCCTCTTTTATTTATTTTTTTTATTTATTTTTTTTTCTGGAGCATTGCTTGGTTTTTAATCATTTTAGATATTCTTTTATGATTTTTTCAGTAGTTTGGATTTTTAAAAATTATTTAGACCTCATAGGTGAAATTTATCTTGTTATTTTTTGCAGGATTAAAACTAATAGAACATCAGTAGAATTCTTAAGAATAAAAACGAATAGGAAATAATGTGATTTTTTTTTTTCCTTTAAAAGAGAAAAATAATTAATTAAAGGTATACAGAAAGAAGAAATCTTATATTATAATACATAAAATTTGACTACCTGTCTATCATCTATTATAGGAGGAGACAAGGTGATACATGTAGCAGCTCAGTCAAAATCTCTCGGGGTTTTGCTGTACAGAATTCAATGCACTTTTAGTGTTAAGGTTGCTGAGCTTCTAATCAAGAGTAGTTATAGTTTTTCTCTTGTGAGGTTTTTCTCTGGACAAACTTGATTTATGCAAACTGAAAACAGAAAAAGATCAAGTGGCAAAATTCATGTTTTATTTTGTCTCTGAGAAATTATCAAAACATTATATTTTTACATTTCAAATTCAAAACTATTTTACCTGAGCACAGCATCTTGTGAAACTTTAGCTAATTATCATATAATTAAAACAATTAATATGGAAATGAAATATGTGGAAGATATGAAATTTGCTTGAATGACCTGAGGTATTAATATTTTTCTAGATTGCATAGATTTTGACTTTCTTATTTGAGACAAAATATTTTTTCATTCTCAAAAGAGTTCACATACATAGAAAACACACTTATGCTTAGCTAATGATTAATGGCAATCCCAGAGGGAAAATTAAATGTCATAAGCAAAGCAATTATAATGGAAAAGTTAGAATACACTTTTTTTCCTGTTCTTATGAATTCATAAATAGAGACTTATATATCAAATTCAAGCCAAAGTCAACTGAAAGACTCTAATTAACATTAATATGCTTTGGATCAGATCCTAAATCCTTAAAAAATGTTGATAAAATAGGCCTTAGATGACAATATGTTATCTTGTGGAGCTTCAAGGTATTCATGAGGACAAGAAACATGTTTTTTTCAGATTTTGATTAAGTTTCTTCTTCACTTTCTAAGCTTCCAAATCCAAAGATGATAAATTAAAAGATGATAAATTTTGAAAATACCAGTGAATCCAATCTTCATGAAGATTAATGAAAAGCTTCTCTTCCTTGAGAGCAAATCTTGGTTATTTTAACATGATGAAGTTTAGAATTGGTTTTGGATATACATAGAATTCTCAATGGAACTGTGTTGTTTGTTTTACTTGTAACACCACAAAAGAGGCTTTTTTTTTTTTTTTTTTTTTTTCTAGCTATGGGGGAAATGCAATGGGGAGTTCTCTTTTCTGTGCAAAGTGTTTTCAATTGTTATTTGTTGCTTGTCGCTTATATATATATGTCTTAAAAGTAGATATGATTTAAAGTGTCATAATTTGTGTTACAGCTATCCTGTGATAATCATGATTTACTTCAAAAAGTAACCTAGTCTCTCTCCTCCTCACCTTTCAAAAAAATTCTAGTAACCCTGTTACATTGGTCCAATACTTCAAAGAGTACGAAATCTAAACTGTGAGTGGAAAATCAAACTTGTTTTTGCTGAGCCTTATTTTTGAAGTTTCTTTGATGGCCTTAGATGGCATAACTATTTGTAGAGTAAATGCATCACAGAAACCAGATGTGTTAGTCCTTAGTAGAATGACACACGTCCAGTCAGGAAAAGCATTTCTAGACCTGCTTTTAAATTCAAATTCCATTAAATGAACATAAACTATGTACCCCAACAATTTCACATTGAAGGATATTCTGTTACCCTTACTTATTTTAACTTGTGGCTTCCTTCTCAAATAATCTCAAAATAGTCAATAAAAATTCCTGCTCAGGCCTCATACAGTGCACAGATCTGTTTTTCTGGGTAGAAGTAGAGCTTAAACAAGGAACTGTATGGATTTCTCTCTTACAATATGAGTGTTATCTAAAATGCAAGTTCAGTTTACAATAATAATGTACAGCAATACAAGAGTGTATCATTTTCTGTCTGATCAAATACTCTATCTGTTATTTCAGACAGATCTGCAAAGTAGACGGTATTATAAAGACGGTCCAGACTTTTCCCCAATAAAAAAACTGTATTGTGACTATAGGAGAGTGGCCATAATCTTCCTAGCAACTGTAGAAAAGATGCTACTGCCTGTGTAATGTTTATTAAGTAGAACAGAGTGGATGACACAGGATCCATCTTTACCAAAAAGAGATTTTTTCTTTATTTCTTTTCTTTGTCAAACAGAAATCAAAGTAATTCTACTGAAATCAAGGTACCCAGTGCTCTGCTTTGGGGACACTACTCCGGATATTCCATATGGAGGAAGGAACCTGTGAGTTTCCTTATGCAGACTGGTATGTATTATTACCTTTTCTTTCTTGAAACGTGTACCTCCCCATCTGCTATAGCCAGCTAATGAAGGTATTTAGCCCTGTAGCTCCAGTAACATGCTTCTGTGCTGAACTCCTACGCTATTAATGCATAACAAATAGTATCACATACAACTGTGTTTTCTGATATAAAAAAAAAGTGAATTAACCATGAAAAAAAAATGTTATTTTAAAAGACCATTTATGTGCAAGACTATGAAATGGCACATTTGCAGTTGCTTATTACAGTGTTTTCGCACCTTCTTCAATTTTCTTGGTGATCAACTTGAAAGACACATTCTACATTTTTTCCAAATACCATTATCTCATTTATATCACAGGAACAACAGAATTAAGGTTTCTTGCACAATGGTATAGCTAGTATCTTCTAAGTCTTTCTTTTGTTGGGGAAAAAAAAATAATCTGCCTTTTGAATTATTTGAATCAGAAATTACCTTCATAAAAATACAACAACAACAACAGCAAAACGACAAACAAACTAGAATTTAATCTTTTAGTAATGTTTATTTCTGAGTACCTGTTTAGGAAGGGCCCTACTGAATACATTGCAATGGCACACTCATTCTGACTCAGTTTTGAATGTCCTTTTTTGTTATGAGAAGAGCTTAATTCAGAGATGCATCAGCTTTACTGGCAGGAAAAAGAGTTCTTTCAAAGTTCAAAGAAATTGCGATTGAGCCTGTATACTAGTATGGTCCTGAATGCATGCCACTATGGAAGCAAAAACCACAAAGATAAATGTACATCTGTTAGAACTGCCCACTTTTGCATGAAAATTATGGGGAAAAAAAATGCCTGCCAGTAACTTCCAGCTTTTTCATCAGTGTTTTCCTCTGAGATGGTCCTTAATTCCAAAAGAAGGTTTATTAGTGTTTATTTCAATCCAAGAAACTTCTGTTCATTTGTAGACAGAGATCTAAAGGGTTTAAATACTCTCCAGGCTCCCTGCCAGCAGATAACTGTGGGTAGAAAAGGTAGATTGAATCAAAAAAGTAAACAACTTTTCAGCCCACTGAGAAAGATGCTTGGAGCATGATAATAAAGACAGCAGGATTATATCCTGCCTTTTCTTCAGGGATGGAGTATTGCACAGCTTCCTGTTGATTAATACTCTAAATCTTTTGCTTTCATGTTCACTCTTGCCACAGCCTTTGCTAGCTTCTCCAATGTTCTTCTGAGTGGAAAGTTTGATTCCCAGGAGTACCAAGATTGGGGTTCATACTGATGAATAAAATATTAAGTTCTCTGTTTACAAAAATGCAAAATTTTTGGTTTGTGAGAAACTCAGAGTCACCTCCTACAGCGTGTGTTTATATTCTCTGGTATGAGCCTGCAGAAGAGTAAAATTAATCAAAGAAAGGGCATTAAGGTAAAGAGTCCTGACGTGCTTGATGTTCAATAGAAAATCACCATGAGGCAGTGATGTTACTTGATTTTCATGGAGAAATTTTCTTCTGATCCAAGCAAAATTGTGTGGTTCATAGAGGATTTCAGTAAAATTAATATTCATAGAATCATAGAATATCCCGAGTTGGAAGGGACCCAGAAGGATCATCAAGTCCAACTCCCGGCACCACACAGGTCTGCCCAAAATTTCAGACCATGTGACTAAGTACACAGTCCAAACGCTTCTTAAATTCAGACAGGCTTGGTGCTGTGACTACGTCCCTGGGGAGCCTGTTCCAGTGCGTGACCAGCCTCTCGATGAAGAACCTCTTCCTGATGTCCAGCCTAAACTTCCCCTGCCTCAGCTTAACACTGTTCCCGCGGGTCCTGTCACTGGTGATAACGGAGAATAGGTCACCTGCATCTCCACTCCCTCTCGCGAGGAAGTTGTAGACTGCGATGAGGTCCCCCCTCAGCCTCCTCTTCTCCAGGCTGAACAGGCCAAGTGACCTCAGCCGCTCCTCATATGTCTTCCCCTCTAGGCCCTTCACCATCTTCGTCGCCCTCCTCTGGACACTCTCCAACAGTTTAATGTCCTTTTTGTACTGTGGTGCCCAGAACTGCACACAGTACTTGAGGTGAGGCCGCACCAGTGCAGAGTAGAGCGTGACAATCACAATATTGCCTCACTACATTAAAAATTTACAATGTTCTTCACCCTTTATGATGTTTTTGTAATAAAACATAGAAATATAAGCAATGGCTTTATTCTGAAGCTATTATATTTGTTTTGGAAAGGTCACCTGTAGAAATTTAAGTATCCAGTCAATAACTTTGTTAATTTGCCAGTAGGTATGAAAGAGAATATTAGTTATAATAGTAATTTGCTTATTCATCCAAATTTATTTGATTTTAGTTTCCAGACCATTTCACATGCTTTCTCACCATTTCATGTTGTGGTGTCATTCTACTACACATGGAAGATGGTTCTCATTACTATGATTGAACACATTTATATGGAACGTGATTGAAGAGAGATTCTTCTTTGTTCTAACCTACTTCCAGATTCAGGATCTGGTGAAATATGCAGTGTGATTTACAGCAACCTTTTGCTATGCTGTAATCTGCATTACCAGATAGCCTGAAAGGCTGCCTCCCAGAGCACAACTGTCCTGAGAGTGCACACAGAGTCAAGAACATGATACCAAATGATATCACTGCATGCAATATAATTTAATTTGCAGTTGAACAGGAATATAAACAATAGAAAAATAAAACTTTCAAGAAATGATCAAAGTGATAAATTTTATCAGAATATTGCAGAATTCATTTCTGATTTGTTTTCCATGTTGAAATGCTCCAGCTTCTAGATTTATCCATAAATTAAATACATGTATAATGTTATCAAGATTTCACTTTATGTTGTATGGACAATGTAATACAAAATGAAAGCTGTTTAATTTCTGTTTTGGAATGAAGGAAGACATTTGTTTTTTAACACAAATTAGGCAAAACCTTTTTTTTTTTCATCTTAGTAACAATGTTTTCTACTTTCATCAGTAGATCTGTGCTCAATAGTGAAAATAAAATCAGGTGCAAAAGAAACATATATATGTATACGTGCTGCTGTAATTTTACTGTCTTCTATTCAAAGATGTGCTTTCCAGTGATGAATAACAGTTTTTCAAAAATACAACATGGAAAGCTAAATCACTTTGTCCTGTAACTGTGCATTTATTTTTGATCATTTCAAGCAAAGTGTATTAGTACAGGTGTGAATTTGTGTACATTTAGTTTTATTTCCAGTGAAAATAGCTTGCTGCCAAACTTGCAGCTTTTCACTTTTTGATTATTCAGAGTGTGAAAATTCTAATTTTATGCAAGTTCTTCAGTCAGGAAACTGCTCAGAATAAAATAGTAAATGTTATTGTGTGATGTCTTGGGAAAATGAAAAAAACAACCAACATATTTGATTTTTATAAAATGTATGTAGGAAGGAATATTTTTGAAACTGTTAATAGCTGTAAAGTAATGGATGGTCTTTGAACAAATGGTGCTGTAGGAAGCAATATATACATTACTTGTATATATATTTATACATATAAGTATTAAAAGATGAGCAGAACTTAGGTGTATTGATCTCACAATATTTCCTTTTTAAAAATTGGAAATTGTTTATTAAAATGTTTGACTTCCAAAATCTGCAGTACCTACTTATCAGTACAGGCAAACATTTGTCAGATTCTGAGAGAATTGCTATTTCTGTAGAATTCTGTTTGTGCCTTTTTCCTCTGCCTGATCAATTCTGGAGCAATGTCATTAGTTGGGAACCAACATTCATGCTGATGGAACGACTGAAAAAAATGACATATTAGGAGGTGATGCTCTGTGTCTTGCATTCAGCACTTCTTCTTTTCCGTTTCACGTTATGTGCAGCCCAGTCTTACAGAATAAGATTAGAAATCAGATATAACATTATTCTCATTTCTCATTTGCTGGCTAAATCAGAATGCCTTCCACTGACCTACCCCAAGTCATGCAATGCAGGCATGTTACAGAGAGAAAAAGAAGAGAAAAAAAAATCTGCAGTCAAATATAAGCTCTTAAAATTGCCAAATTTTTGGCAAAAATGGCAGGCACAGGCCATAAAAGATTAGGTTTGTATATTGTATCATCTCATGCAAGTAAAGTCTGTAATATAACCCACACTGGGTAAAGTGATTCAGATTGTGTTTGCTAGAAATTTTGGAGTCATTTATTTAGAGGAAAAGTCGCAATATTACTATCTACATCTGAGTTTCTAGTCTAACCAACATCATGGGTGGTCACTTCTGAATTTTTTGCTTCCATCCACTCTGATCATAATATTTAAAGATATCAGATAGTTTCACAATACAAGAGCAAGGCAGTTTGTATGCTTGAACTCAACACTGTGGAGATTTTATATTTCTATGCTACCAGTGTAAAGGTTTCTATTTTGTGTGTGTGTGTGAGAGAGAGAAGTTTCTGGAGCAGTAAAATTTATTTTATATTGGTAGAATACACATGAAGAAACTATAAACAGTTGTCAGACTGAATATGGCAGTGATTTCCTGTTGCATCACTTGGCATGCTGTGTATTACCTTTTAAGTGTGAAAGTGTTGTCCATCCACATCGGCTGCCCATTTTAAGGTGAAGATACTTAGAAATGATGTGTACTTGTGAAGGGTAGTGAAGGTACATGCCAAAAAATCATTCTGAAGACAAGGGGAAAACATTACATCCAAAAGTCAGCATGTGCCTATATCCAGGAGGAAGCCTTTGTGTTTGCTGGTAGATTTCTATTTGGTCTTTAAATAAAATTGCTTATGAGCTTTGCAGTACTTTCGAAGCTTTTCTTTGTGATACAGGTACTTTGATACGGGTAAGTCAAGGTCTAACTATTGTTGTAGGTTTTACTGCCCACCGTCTAGTCCCCTCAGCTCAATTGACATCTTCTGGGATAAATAAATACTGACTTACTGTCATGTGTTCTTGCTGGAAAAGGCCATCATTTTGAAGATAATTTCTAAAACTGTGCCCCTTTATGATGACTTCTAATGCTATTGCAGATAGTTTATGGCTGTCCAGTCTGCAAGGAGAGGGAACTGCAGACTCATAAACATCTGGCAGGGTAATTGTATGTATGCACCACAATGTGTGGAGTAGTGCAGAGCAGCAAAGGGCTCTTTCGCTGGTTCTGTAATTCCTGGCAGGTGCTGTGGGAAGCTGTGGACAGGTAAAAGAGGCAGCCAGCCAGCTCCACTGGGCAAGGCTGGCAGCATACAAAGAACACACAGCCAGCCGTAAAGGCCAGTTGCCTGTCCACTTTCATTTTCCTCTTCAAGGTTCTTTACCAAATGTGAGTCAAAGATGATGCTGGTTGAAGGACTGAGTTCTAACAGTCAATGGCATTGAATATAGATATCTGTATACTCTAATAGTTTGATTTCCACTGTGTCCATTTTGCCAGTATGTTACAGTATGTCCTGTATTCTTTAAGTACAACAGTAGGTACTATTCTCCCTAATATTTGCACACAAGCACAAAACAGCCATTATTGGAGAAAGGTAAATCACTGAAGGCATATCACTGAAGACATAATATTTCCTCCTTCCTAGAACAAAAAATTGCAATGAATTGCATCTTGGCTTCCTGTTTGGGTGGGTTTGCAGGGCTTCAGCACCAGAGTGTGTGCTGGAGCCAGCAAGCCAGAGAAGGAATCTGAAGTGGAACTGGTGAAATAGTTCTGCATCCTATCCTGCTATTTTCACACAATCACACTACTTTCCAGAGAGAAGTTCTGAAGAGAAAGCATAGCTTGAATGATACTGAGTTGCAACAGCCCTTGGATAGCATTAATGCTCACAGAAAAAAAAAAGTGGATAAAGATTTGATTTGCACTTTAATGGTGATTAATTTTAGCAGGTCTCTTTATTATTTAGAAGCAGGAGAAATGCCATGGTTAGAACATGGAGTCTGACTCCAGAAATCATGTGGCTTTTGGGCAGAGGTTAAGATGTGTCCTGTACTTTGCTATTTCTTAAGTCTTTTATGCTTTATGGGAGAGGGGGATGTCATGTTTAATGCAATTTAATTCCTTTTTATCTTAGTTTATGTTTATGGAATATAATTCATAAATGTCTACAGATGTGTGTGATTATAGTCAGAGACTCAGTAAAGAGCCTTTTGAAAACATAGTCCTTAGCCTTTCACTTTCATGAGCACTAAAATTCAATCAAAAACTACTTTTAAAGTGAGTAAAAGCTATAGTGGCAAATCTATTAAAATGCGTTTAAGCATTAACTTCTTTGATTTAACATCTGTCTAAAGCATAACATCAAAAAATGAATAATTTATCATGTAATTGCATAAAAGCTTAAGTAATGTAAGGCATTAATTAAAAATTTATATGAAATTCAGAAGAAGAAAGCTGAGGAGGAATTATTTGATTACCCACTTAGTAGGTTGGCTGTAGTTACTTTGGAACAGTAACCTGCTGTATTACAAGTCACAGATTCTTAACTATGAAAAATACTGTAAACCCTTTGGAATTCTCTGATGGTTTTCTGAAAAGCATTGGCTATAGATTACTTCAAATTTTATAGTGAAACGTGTAGATACACCAGTTCTCCAAGGAATTTCTCTTCTTTCACTCTTTTACAACATACTGGCTTCAATGTGTGTGCAAACTGCTGTGTAAACATGAGAAGTGGGCTTTCAGAACTTTCTGAACCTTGCTTCATAAACATACACACTTCAGAAACAGATTCCAGATTTTTTTTCTCAGGCTCATCTTCAGTCAGCCATAGATGAATACCAGAGGCATAAAATCAACTCTAATATTAAATACGTTACAGGGAGGAATAATAAATAGCTATTACATCAAGTGTGCTATCTCACTAAATAATCTATTACCTTTTACAACTTAGGCAAACTAGAGAAGTTTTAAGTTCAGGTTTGTTCTTTTATAGTCAGCTAATAGTATTTGAAAGAGTAGCCAGTTATTTAAAAACTGCCACTTGTGACAAACTGCCTATAGAATTAGAAAAAAAAGAAAAAATTGGCTCTGGAAAGAATGTATCCAGATGGATACAAAAATAAGCACAGATTTTAATCCAAACAGGTTTGTCTGTCATAAAAAACAGGCCTGTTTTACAAAGTTCTCTCTTAACACTCCCACCAAAGCCTATTCTCACAAATCACTCACTGCGATATACGCATGCAAATGAGTATTTATGAAACCTGGCCCTAAGCTTTACATATATTTAAAGAAATGTAAAGAACAAATCACCATAGTTTGGGGTACTTTCTGAACAAAATCTAGAAAAATAGGATCTTCCTTCTTATACAGAGCATAGTTATTATTTAGGCCATCATTTATAAGTGTCCTGAAATACAGAATTACCTGAGAAGAGGCTTATGATCACTTTCTTTTCTCTTTTCTCTTCTTTTACACTTCTTATTTATTTATTTATTTATTTATTTTTAATAAAATGAATTCTTTCTTCTGATTCTGCCTACTGCCGCTTCAGTCTTTTCCTACCTGCTGACAGGATGGGATATATTTCATCTGCTTTAAGAGTGTTTTATTGTCACTCCACCTCCTTGGGAGGATGAAATTAGTGTTGCCAGTGTTCTCAGTTTTACACTGCTAAAGAAGAAAATGACCAGAATTATCACAAAAAAAAAATTAAAATAGAAGACACACTTAAGAAGAATAATATGGAATTGACATGATACTAACAATCAGGAACATTAATGACACTTTCAGGTTTGGATAGCTCACAAGAGACTTGAAAAGATCAATTGTTGCTGTTTCGAAAAAGCTCTTAGAAATATGTACATTTGTAATATCAAAATAATTTAAAAACTAGAGAGTGCCCAGACTGCTGAAAAGTGACCACAGTTCAGAAGATACTTTGCAACTTTGAGAAAGCTTGGAGAGCTCTCTCTTATTAGCAGGTGAAATGAAATGAAATGAAATGAAATGAAATGAAATGAAATAAAATAAAATAAACAAAAAACTCAGAATGGAATGTTTGAAAGATCCAGACTCAGATCTTTCACTTTAAATTGAAATCATCTGATATGCCCAGAAGTCTTCTTAGTCTTCTTTACACTTATGTTCTGTCCTTTTGGTTTCTTGTTTTTTTTGTTGTTGTTGTGTTTTTGCTGTTGTTTGTTTTGTTGTGGTTTTATTTTTGTACCTTTAAAAAAGTACTACATTTTTGTTTTATAAATAAGGTGTGGTACTTCTTGGAGCTGTATGAATCACAATTATGAAAGCTCAAAGTGTTCTTTATCAACCTAATGACTAATATTTTCCTACAAAGGCAGTACAGTGGTTGTAGTGAAAGGAGCATCAATCACCTTTGATTCGCTTTTTAAGTTCTCAGAGAACAAAACTAAATAGAAAGAGCACACCCATTTCGACAAGGATTTAAAAATTAATAGAACAGTTCTACATATATTTGTATGTGACTGTGCACTGCAGTGTAGAAACACAGTCCTGTGCAAGCATGTGGACATATTTACAGCCAGGATACATTTATACATATTGAAAGTAAAATTTCCATTTTGTAAGGAAAAGGTTTTATGACTTGAAATGAAATGAATTTATGTTAAAAATTGTAAAGACAAAGAAAAAAAATATCAGTTTCCCACTCAGACAGACCTGGTAGGTTCTTGAGTAGAGAGAGAAAAAGTGAAAGATAGGAAAGAAATGTTTTTGTTTTCTTTCTCAGCAGTTGTGCCCACACAGTGCAGGGAAGGGAATAGGCAGGCAAAAGGACAGATTTCTTTTTTGGTGGCATTGCCAACTAAATGCACATGAAACTACAGCTTCACTCACCCTCCTGTCTTAGGTGAGTTTAAAACCACAATTTAATATTCTGATGGGATTGTTTTAAATTGAAGATTTATAAAATAATCCAGAATAGTATTTGCAGTATCTGCTGTACCTCCTGTATTGAAATATTAAATGGAAGAAAGACTAGCTCCTATTGCTCCACTTCTCAGATGAATGTGCTAGACACCGATATGACAGAGAAAGGCAAAACATTCCCATAGCCATTCTGATTTTGTGATTCAAGGGAATTTGTTGCACGGACTTATAAAAGCTGCAATTTATGTTCTGGTATCAAATTATTCCACTTTGAAGAGAAGGAAGGAAGGAAGGAAGGAAGGAAGGAAGGAAGGAAGGAAGGAAGGAAGGAAGGAAGGAAAGAAAGAGAAAGAAAGAAAAAGAAAGAAAGAAAAAGAAAGAGAGAGAAAGAAAAAGAGAAAGAAAGAAAGAGAGAAAGAAAAGAAAAAGAAAAGAAAGAAAAAGAAAGAAAGAAAAAGAAAAGAAAGAAAAGAAAGAAAGAAAGAAAGAGAGAAAAAGAAAGAGAGAGAAAAGAAAAAGAAAAGAAAGAAAAGAAAGAAAGAAAGAAAGAGAAAGAAAAGAAAGAAAGAAAGAAAGAAAGAAAGAAAGAAAGAAAGAAAGAAAGAAAGAAAGAAAGAAAGAAAGAAAGAAAAGGAAAAAGACTTTCCACCCCTTAATAGCAGCTCTGTGACCCTGTTTAATGTGTAACTCTCGGTTATGGGTCTTCTCATGAACAGACACTTAGTCTGGGATTTAACTGCAACTCTTGCAAAAAGTCTGAGATCCTTTGCTGCCAGCAAAGGAAAGGAGAATCAAAGAGCACTTTGTGTAGTCCCATTGTGTGACATCTGTCCACGATCATTAGATTTCTAGATGTGTGATACAAATTTTAGTACATAAATAATTAATTTATTCTGAAAAAGGGACAAGCAGGACAGACAGTGATTAAAGGAAAGGAACAGTGATAAAATCGGTAAAAATAACTGTTTAAATAGTAATGAAAACTTGTAAAATCATTAGTTAGGGGGGGTCGTGAGAGAAGAGGACTTAGCTATTACCTAAATCTAATGCACTGTTAGTTAGTTCCAAATATCACTAAAGTTTAGGGGATTGCCTTCTTGTTCCATGTTATATTGGTCCAAGACTGAAAAAAAAAAAATAAAAAATTCATGTGAGTATATTTTTAAATTAACAGTAAGAAGGGCAAAAATAAAAAATAACTTTGATCCTCTGTGTTGTGGTGGTACAATGAAAAAACAAGTTCATTCCTTCTATGAATATTTCCTGCTTACTTTCTGTGTCAACATAGATCTTTATTCCACTTCCTTTTGAGTACCAAAAAAGCAACCAAACAAAAAAACACAAAGAAGGCCCAAAGAAATAGAGGAGAGAAGGAGAGTGACATCAGACAGAAAGGTTTTTCCTTAAGAAAAACAAGTAAACATTCTAATGGAAGCATTCATTTTGTTTCAATATCAGGTTTGAAAGAAATATTTTTTTTTCTCATAAATGTTTGTCCTGTAAACAGTTCAACCTTCTGTAGCCCACTTTGCAAAGGAAAAAAAAAATTATCTGAATCTAGCTTTACCTCTTTCCTTCGTTTATTTACAGTTCCTTTCTCTAAATATTTGTCAGCAACTATTATAAAAATAACAGGCCCCTTAAGACCTTTTGACTAAAGCATAACATGGCCTTGCACGTTTGGTTTCAAAACACTCGTCATTGCTTAACAGCTTGACAGAAAGATATATGGGTCTCCCTCTTTTCCCCACAATCTTTTTTTTTTCCAGAATTGGCTAGTTTACCTCTTCCAGCATTAAAGACCTGAGGTTACAGGACCTGACCTGTAACTCAAATGGGCCATTAAATACCACCTCAGAACTCTACAGCCATACAACAGTTTCTGTCCCAGATTTTCTGTCCTAGATCTTTCCATAAGTTACGTTTTCCTATATGTCTTTAAGAGATTTAGACCTTTTTAAAGAAAGAAAAAAATAGATTTTACATTTTACTTAACATCAGTGTGTTAACAATGTGTATCCTGGTTTGATGCACACCCAGCTTCTCATTGCTCCTCCTCAAGAAGACAAGGAGATAAAGTGAAAAAGCTCATAGGTTGAGATAAAGACAGGAAGATTGCTTACCAGTTATGGTCACGGGTAAAACTCAACCTGGAAAAAATTAAATTAATATATCGACAACTAAAATAGAGTTAGATGGTGGGATACAAGGAGAAAATCTAAAACACCTTCCCCCTGCCTTGCCCAACACCTTCCCCAGCCCAGCCTCACCCTTCCCGCACCGGCCCCTGCACCTCATGCCCCCAAGTGGCACAGGGTCTGGGACATGAGGGGGTCTGTCCCTAAGAGCCCCTCTCTGCCGCCCTTTCCTCTTCACACCATGCTCATTCTCACAGTTTGGTCAAAGAAGTGCAATCTAAAATTATCACCGAAGGACCCATCAGTGACAGCAGTGGAGAAGTCTTCATCTTACATATTGGTCTTTTCAAAACACTTTTCAAAAATATGAGTGAATTTATTAATTTCAGCTCCTTTATGTTTTAAATGCAACAACCTTAAGAAAACTAAAATATTTCAGTCTTGGATATAAAAGTATGCAGCTATGCTTGTTAGGCGCATATATTGGATATAGTTGAAGTGACAACCTATTTCTGAGACATATGTTATGGTGAAAGATTGATTATATGAAATATATCCAAGCAGGCAAACCGTTCTGAGAAGGGGTTATATATATATATATATATATATATATATATGAGTGTTGTTTGGGGTATTTTGGCCAGTATAACCAGGGGGCAAGAGGGAGGTGAGGATTGCTTTCTGATTTTTAGCTGCTAATCTATTTGACCTAAAGTAATATTCAACAATGAAACACTGAAAAAAGGAACATTATATGATATCATTTTGTCCTCTCCTATGTAGTCAGTTCCCGGGATTTCAGGAAAAAAAAAATTAATTACATCCAAATATATCTGGTCAATTGCAAATCAAGGAAACACATCTGTCCTAACACCTGTAGCTTACTCAGGATGAGTCACCATGAAAACGACAGTGGTATACACCATCCAATTGCCTTTCCTGTATTTTTCCATAGCATGTCTAACTTCAGTCTTTGTGTGTTGCTATGCATTTGCCAGAAAATAAATTAAATAAATAATAATTAAAAAAAAAAAAAAACAGTGAAAAAAGTGAGAAGTCCCAACTAGTTAGATAGAAGAATATATTTGCATGGAGATAAAGCACCCTTCAGTCTTCTTTATGGTAAGCTTCATATATTTATTTATCCTTTTACAACATGTTCTTGAAACTTTTTCATCAATTGTATTTGACATTTGTCCAGGACTTTCTTTAAACAGCCACAGAACTGGACACACTGTATCCTACCAATTCTATGTTGATATATAAAAATTTATTTTTTTCTCATTTGCTTGAAAGTTTTGTTTGGATATGTCATCTTTGGCAAAAAGACTGTGGAGAATGAAAAAGTGCAAAACATTAATGAAGTCTAAAATTATACTTTTTATGCCTGAAGTTCATATAGGCTACACATTCTCATTTATTGCTAATCTCTATGGCATCCTTTTGCAGATTGAGTAGTCAAAGAGGAGGGACTGGTACTTTAACAACAACAAAAAATTAAAAGTGTATTCCATCTGAATGCATTTACTATGTTGAAAATAAGCACAGCATTTAGATAAATAAATTAGACTTGGAGAGCTCAGTTTTGTCCTCAGGTTTTCCATACATACTTTGCATGCTGCTGCTCAATCACATTGTAGAAACTGTTTTTCACACTGAATTCAAAATCCTATCTTCTGGAGATATTCTGAGAACAAATTAATCTGTAAAATAATCACTGGATAATTTCAGGACCTTGGTGGGACTATTCACAAGCTGAAAATTAAGTAGATACCTACATTGCTTGTTGAATTAGAGCTCACATCTCTACAGGTAGAATTTTTGCATACTGATTCACTGAAGCAACAAGATAAGACCTCTGGTGCTCATAGAGGAGACATTATCATTTTATTTAAGTGGCAAGTAAAATAACTACAAGTAAAAAACCAAACCAAAACAAAACGAGATTTACAGGCACAACTAAGAAAAGTGCTGAGAAATAGGGATGGGCAGGGAACAATAGGGTTTGTGCAGAAGAGATCATATTACAGGGGAAAAAAGTTCAATACACTAGGTTGCCTCCTTGAATACGCACACTTTTAAATTCCTTCCCAGAATTTGATTTAAAATCCAATACTGTAGAATTGTTCAACAAGAAGTTAATATGCACCAAAAAGAAAGGTGGTATAGCTATCTATCTGAAAAGACCATCAGTGTGGTCTGAAAGAGAATTAAACAAAAATAAAATGGGATTAGTAGCTCTTTCTTACTTCTTTTAGAATGAAAATGTTGAAGAAAGAAAATTACTCAGAAACATTATACTGTTTTTTTTTGTTTTAATGCTACTCAGTCATTACATTGTCAAAATAGCATTCAAATGTGTATAAATTGAAAACTTTGAGATTTTAGCAGTATATAATTTTACTCTATTTATTTCAAGTATTTCTAAGCAATAATGATTTTACATTATGAAAATGTTCCTTAGAGATGGTTGATAAGCAGGATTGACGATTTACTTTGAGCCAAATAGATTTAGGTTCAGCATTTCAGTTTCCTGTGAAAAGTCAATTCTGAGAGGAAAGAGGTTTGGGAATAATTTATTTTTATGTTCTTTGTATTACTGTGGACCTCAGATACTAAAATTGTGACACTACCTTTGAAGACTGGGGCTTTCCAGCTCCCTGGGATGGATCTGTCTTTAGTTAGAACAGTTGCCCATTTGTTGGCTTCATGGCAAGTGGTATCAGTAGGCTTACGAGGCAGCGTGTTCAACACCTAGGTTCCTAGGTGTCTTTGCTCAGCTGAAGCACTGGCATCACTAGAATATGTGAGGGATCTGGGTCATGACTCATTTAGAGACTTTTCAAGGTTTAGTCACTGTCACTTAATAACAAAGCTGAGTGGTTAGAAAATTGTGACTAGTTTTAGTTATCAAGGCAGAGCCAATCCAGAATGATTTTTTTTGACCTATTTCCTTAGGTAGCACTGAAGACAATCAGCAGGTTCTTGCAAAATACTTCAATTGCAATGGAACTTTCTTTTCAAACAGCAAACTTGTCTATGAATTTTTTTAGTTGGGCCTACTAGCAGTACCACTGAGAGACCATGTCCTTTCACTCAGACTGCTGGGACTCATCAAACTGAGAATATAATTCTTGCATGAGTTTTACACATGCATACTCCCACTGACTTCTGTCTCTAATTTACGTCAGCGTAAGAAAGATCAGACACCTGCTTCAGTAGCTTTGGTAACATTTTTCATAGCAAATATGTCTGATTGCCACACAAACCAATACACCAGATTTATAAATTGTAGTGTTTACTCAAGCTGGTTAAAGCATCATCTACAAAGCTGTGTAGCCTTGTGAAATGTCCTATTTCGGGAGGTGAACCATGAACAAAAGTACAGTCTGCCTTATGTGAAAGGTTAAAAAAGTAGTCTCTCAATTGATTTCACAGAGACAAGGAAATTAGAGATAGTAATGAAAATTACTGCCATGGAGTAATCAACTGATCTCATTTATGCTGGACCTATTCTCCTTGTACAGGTAGCCCAAGCTTTGAGCAAATGAAAAACTAATTAGAGGATTTAGACAGACAGTGTACAGACCAGCAGTCCAAAATTTCCTCTGAAGATTTCTGAGCAGTTCTGTGGCTCAACTAGTCTCAAAGAGGAATTTCTTTTCAAGCCATTAGTGAGCCAACAAGCATCTAAAATCAGGAACCCATCAAAATTCTGTTCTAAAGAAAGACTGTCTGGATAATGCAAATTTTCCAAGGGCTTGTCAATACTGACTTTATAAGTAAAACTACTAAGAACCCCACTTATATTACCTTTGAATAAAAATCAGCACCAGCTAATGAGCCAACTCATCCCCACAAAAGCCCCTATGGGCCTCTCTTGGGATTTGAGCTGGTTCCTCTCAAGTAGCTTTCACTGTGCCCTCTTTAGAGGCCTGTTACTGTGTTCAGACTTAGTCGACATATCTTTCCATGACACCCTGTACACACATTCTGTAGATTTGCTTTAAAAAGCTTTTTCTGTGTACTAGCTACCTTTACTACTTTGTTTACAACACTTACTGAGTGCTTATGAGAAATGAACCCCCCATTTTCTTATTCTCTCTCCTTTTTCTTCCCCTCAGCATTTAAGGCTTCTGAAATTAACTCTTGCTAAAAGTTTTTAAGATGTGAGCCCTTCCAATCCCAGGAGTGTATATACACCTATTTAAATGTGCATCTATTTTCACTCATATTAGATTTTGTAAGGTGCTGTTCTATCATTATTAGTTAAACACATCTACAGCTATTTGGAAAAAAAATAATGGAACCATTTTCATTTTGAAAATGCAGTTTTCTAAAAACTAAAAATGAGAAAAATAAGAAAAAAGCAAGGCCACCAAATTTCAAGTAAAGATTTTTTTCCCCCCAATTTTTTTTTTTTTTTGTGATGCTTTTCTAAATATTGCATTCCAAAATGAAACATATTCAAAATGTGCCTTTGTGGGAAGTTCCAAATGTGTTCCGTTTCTGTACAGATCCAAAAAAGTCAAGTTTTAAAATCTCTTAAAAATAGAATCATCATCTGCTGGTTGCTTTTATCTTAACTGGTGAACTCTCTGCTGTTCCTTTATTATGGAAGCACAATAGCTTCTTTGGTACTTGACCTCCCAGCTGCCATTTCCCTTCTTTTCTCCTTCCCCTCTCTCTGCTCAGCACTTTATCTCAATCTCTTAAGACCTCCCCCTTAATTTCTCTATTCTCTCTGGCATTAAAAATAACCACTGAAGCTAACTGCGCCAGTCTCTCACTGCTTCTGCTTTTTCCTCATTTCTTTTCTATGTAGCTACTTTGCTATCTTTACTGATTTATTATTATTATTATTTTTTCATTCATTGCCACTTAGATATGAGCTCATTTCATTCCACTTCATTAGACTTCCAAAAGGTCAACATAAAATATTGCAATGGGTATATATATCTGCTTTTGGTAATTTTAATGAGTCTGTCACTGTGGTATTTAGATACAGATTGGTGTACAGTATTACATTAAGCAATGGATTGAATGATCCCCTTAAATGATTCTCAAAAGATTAACTAATCTCCACTTGGAAAAGCCTTGGTTACCCCTTACACTTCATTCACATGAAAGACAGCTAATCTAGCTTTAAATTCTCTGTCAATTATTCTTCATATTGATAACAAAATAAACTGTCAAAGAGGTTTTGAAGCAACACTGTAAGAGTTTGAGAGTTTCACATTAATGAAGATTCACTCCTTTTTTTTCAGGAAAAAAAAAAAAGTTCAATTAGAAAAAACTATAGCTTTCGATCAGGAAAAAAAGACAGGGAAATTGCTGCAATTAGAATCTCATGAATTTTTGTTAATAAGCCAACCTCTGTCTATTCTATGTGATGGCAAATCCTAAAAACTGTGAAGTATTAGCAATGTAATATGACTGACATCAGCATAAGCTGGTTAATACATAGAGAAACAACACATTTGCATCAAGGGGTGAAAGACACAAGGTTTTTGAAGCACAGTTGAGACAAAGAATGTTAAAAATGATTTTAAATTATTCCAGCTCAATGCTATTAAATGTTTTAAATATATAAACAGGCAGAACAACCCAAATCAGTTGCAGAATTATTAATGACCATATAACAGCTTCTAATGTGTAGGTGAATGTATGATGGGAGCTAATCCACACTTAATAATAATTAACAACAATTAGTTATAGGTATACATGACTGGATTTATGATTCTAATTATCCAGTTACCAATTTGATGAATGTCTCAGTAATTTGGAAGGCAACTGTCCCATTTTCAATTATGATTAATTACAGGTATAAAAATCTTATTAAATGCTAATTTAGTTTATCTCATCAGAATGTTGGTTATGTCCCTCATCTAACTGTACTTATGTTGTTATAGTTCATTCACTTAGTTCACAACAGGAATAACTTGCTCAATTCAGCAGTGTCTGAAAAGTGAATCAAATGGTGATTAAAGTGGTTGAAGTGCTAATTAAAGTGGTGAGTCTGCCCTCTGTCTTCCACATACTTATACACAACTTAATGATGCATGCAATTCCTTTGATTTCAATAGGGTCATTCAAAGTAGAAAAGGCAAGAGTTGTAAATATTTACAAAACTGAGACCCAGATATGGAAGCCAAATAAAATCTGCATTCTGACAGGAGAGAAATGCAGAGAGGAAGTCAGCTAGAGGAAGCTAGTCACAGAGGAAGCTAGAATTACAAAACTTAAAAGTTACATCTTCATCCACTATTCCATAAATTGTTGGGATTCAGACTCCAAAATGTTTGCTGTGTTGAGGTTTAGGTAGCAAAAAGCACAGTTGACTTGTGAAAACCTCTGAAAAAAAATAACAATTAAAACTACTTCAGAAAAAAATATGGAAAATTTTTAGTGACACCTTCACCCCCCTTTCTATCCTAATGTTTCTATAGTTTTTGCTTTGGCTTGTGTAAGGGATTAAAATAATAGCTCCAGAAAAGCCGAGCTTAGATAAGGGGAAAAAAAAATTACAAATGAAGTTCAATCACAGAATCGTAGAATGGTTTAGGTTGGAAGAGACCTTAAAGATCATTTAGTTCTACCCACCCTGCCATGGGCAGGGACACCTCACACTAGATCAGGTTGCCTGATGCCCCATCCAGCCTGGCCTTAAACACATCCAGAGTTGGGGCATCCACAGCTTCCCTGGGCAACCTGTGCCATTGCCTCACTACACTCTGAGTGAAGAATTTCCTCCTAACCTCTTATCTAAATCTTCCATCTTTTAGTTAAAAACCATTATCCCTTGTCCTATCACTATCTGCCCGTGTAAAAAAGTCACTATCTTTTTTATAAGCCTCCTTTAAGTATTGAAAGCCTGCAAATAGGGTTTCCCTAGAGCCTTCTCTTCTCCAAGCTGAACATCCCCAGTTCTCTCATTCATTCTTCATAGGAGAGGTGCTCCAGCCCTCCGTTCATCTTGGTGGCCCTCCTCTGGACCTGCTCTAACAGCCCCACATCCTTCTTGTACTGGGGGCCCCAGACCTGGATGCAGCACTCCAAGTGGGGCCTCACGAGGGCAGAGTAGAGGGGTACAGTCACCTCCCTTGACCTGCTGGCCACTCTTTTGATGCAGCCCAAGATGCAGTTGGCCTTCTGGGCTGCAGACATGCACTGCTGGCTCATGTTGAGTTTTTTGTCCACCAGAACCCCCAAATCTTTCTCTGCAGGGATGCTCTCAAAGAGTTCTTCTCCCAGTCTGTCCTACTTTCTGTGATCGTCCTGACCAAGGTGCAGCACCTTGCACTTGGACTTCTTGAACCTCATTAAGTTGACATTTTCTTCATAGAGGCTCACACAATGCTGTTTTAGATTTTTGATTAAATACATTCAAGTGGTGATGATGCAGTGATATTTTTAGTTGTTACAGAGCAGTGTTTGCGTAGAGCCAAGGCCTTTTCAGCTCCTTATACTGCCCTGCCAGCGAGGGGGCTGGGGGTGCACCAGGAGCTGGGAGGGGACACAGCCAGGACAAGTGACCCAGGCTGGCCAAGGAGATATTCCACACCATGTTGCATCATGCTCAGCAATAAAAGCTGGGGTGAAGAAGGAAGAAGGGGGGGGGGGGGGGGGAGGGCACGCATTTGGAGTGATGGCATTTGTCTTCCCAAGAAACCATTACATGGGATGAGCCCTGCTTTCCTGGACATGGCTCAACACCTGCTTGCCAATGGGAAGTAGCAAACGGTTCACTTGTTTTGTTTTGTTTGCACACATGGCTTTTGCTTTACCTAATAAACTGTCTTTATCTCAAGGTAGATAACATCTGTGAGGAGGTTTTCAGAAAAAAATAATATCAAAACAACAAAAAAAACAGAAAGCCTGCCTGCTTGTTAAATAGCACCTTCTTCTTCTTAAACATGCCACAAAAGCCAAAAATTCTTTTAATACACAAAATAAGCTATGAATATTTTGTATTAAAGCATCTCATCTTACTGATGACTTGCAATACTGATGCTGAAAAGGATATAAATATGTTGTATCCCAAGGACTACAGTTGTTCAAAGAATTTGGTTGCATATACGTACATTGTGGAAGAAGACTTTCAGAAGATATCTCTCATTGGTCTTTCAAAAGTGCTTGTGTCCCAAAATCTGTTTTGATTATTTTTGGAAGAGTTCTATTCATATTTACTATTCACTTTCTGTCTATTTTGAATAAACTGAACTAAACGTTCTGCTTGATGACTCAACACTATATCTGCACAGTTTCTGACATGAATATCCCAGTCCACTTCATATGAACACTCTGTAAGAGTTACTTAAAAGCCATATCTTCAGTAAATGTTCCTAACAGTAAATGTGATTGCTAGAGTGTAAAATGAAAGGAAACAAATGAGCACTACAAGCATACTTTGATTAAAAATTTGAACAAATATTTGGAAATTATTTTGGCTGCCTTCACCACCTAATTATGACACTTCTCTTGTTCTGCAACTTCACTGTAACAGTGCTTAATTCTGTTTCTGTTGTGCATACAATTTAATTTTTTTTTTTTTTTTGTATGGTCCAGCTGTGGAGAGCTCAGGCCCTAGATCTGTCTTATCTTCAGATCTTTATGGAAGCTCTCAGGAGGATTTCACTAAAACCATGTTACTGAGGGTTCAGAGATCTCTCTGTAAAGAAAGAGAACTCCGTTGGTAAAACATTGGTTGATGTGATTTACCATAGAAAACAAAGAACACTTCTTGTGGAGCTAATCATGATTAGTTTCACAATTAGCTAACCTGGATTTCTGGAGTTCTTGTTAAACATGGGAATAGCTTCATTTTGAGGTAACCTATACTTTCTTGCTTGAAAGGATGATCTGCCAAAGGGTGAAAGAGAGTCACTGGTCTGTGGAAATAAGCTAAGACCTCTGAATCTGTGACAGACTGCCTGTCTGTTAGAATGGGTAATATATGTAGGTAACTCATCGTTGAGCTGTTATCTATGGAAAAAGTTAAATTATTAGATAATGGTTCCATTTTTTGTAGATGGTTGTGTAAATGTCAATAGGAGGAACACAGATATACATGTACTTCTATAAAAAGTTAACACTTGAACAACATTAATAGGTGTTAAAATGGTCAGAGCAATTTCTAGCATGAAATTACAAGAAGTGTGAAACTGAGGTTATAATAGCTGATAACTTTTTGTTTGTTTTAGTTTAGTTTTGTTTTTCATGATTGATAATTCCAATTGATATAGCCTAGAAGTAAAAGTTTAGGATCTAAAATATGTTAATTCTAATCAAAGTTTAGGTGCAGTCCAGATAAAATTACTTTAAGTGTCAAAGCTAGGAAAATTAAGGAATTGTAACTTTCTTTTTTATGATGATAAACAATAATTAGGATTTGAAGTTCATGTTCATTTGCTTCCTAGATTGTTTTACTCTTGTTTTCAAAGCTCAAAATTCAAATGCCCCATCTAGCTTTAAAGATGTTTTAATGGCCAGAAAACTCGTGAAATAGTAGAAAAAAAAAAGTAATAAAAACTTGTTTGAAGTCTCCTGATGATAGGTCTTTAGGATTTTTGGTGGTGGTGGTGTTTCTTTTTTAATTATTATTTTTTTTATTTATTTTTTACTTGTTTTTTTTTGTTTGTTTGTTTTTTTTTGGTTTGCTGTGCTTTTTTTCTTTCTTTCTTTCCTTCCTTCTTATCCATGATGGCTGACAGAAGTGAGTTGCTTATTGTTAGGCTTAAAACTTCTTTGCTGCAAATACTTACATCAGCCCCATAATTAATGTTTTTATGAAACTGTCTCAAAAAAAAAATCATCCCTTCTTTCTTCAATAAGGCATGTATATTTTCTGAAATACCTACTAAGAGTAATATTCACAAGGTTAAATTCAGCCTACTGAATTTAATCTCACTGGATTCTCTGACATCACTACAGAAAAGCTCCTTCAGAATGTGACTGCATACAAGGTAAGTTCTCACTACAAATCACTTTCTATCTTTTTCTTTAACTATAGGTGGACCAGATTAGAACAGGATGGAGCAAGATAGCTTACATGAATAGCTCTTAAATTTCAGGCACTCTAGAGTATTGCTAGCTTTCTTTACTATAGACATTGAAATTATTAGCAAGACAATATAGTCATCTGTAATATTGTTTGTTAACAGTTAAAACAATTTGATAATATAATTTCAAATATAAGTATATGAAACATATGAAATATTTATATTTGAAAGTATATAAAATATAATTTCAAAATAAATAGCTTTCAAATTCATTGAAAGCTCGTGCCCTGAGTTTTCAAACAAAATATTATCTGATCAGGACTTTTTTTTTTTTTTTTTTTCTCAACTAAGTGAAATATTAATATAGTGGTACTTTAAAAAATGTGGATGAAATTATGGATACATAAAAGTTTATGAAAGGTTTAACACTGAATTCCCAGTGGCTCAGGAATTTGTTCTGAAGGACCCACATTAGTTAATACATACTGTGAACTGTATGTGCAGTTTTGTGGTGGGTTGAACTTGTTTGTGTGCCAAATGCCAACCCAGTCACTCTCTCCCTCTCCCTCCTCAAAAGGATGAGGAGAAAAAGTAGGATGAAAAAGCTCATGGGTCAAGATAAAGACATGGAGATCACTTACCAATTACCATCATGGGTGAAACAGACTCAAGGAAAATTAATTTAATATATTGACCATAAAAAGAAAGCTTAACCCACTGGAAACACATTGTTCATGGTAGTATGTACCTGAAATTTCCAGGGTTACATATTTTAAACCTTTATATTCTTTGACTACAGAATGGTTGCAGGCTTACAAAAGGGAAGAAACAAAGATTTTTACACCAGGCAGATGAACTACAACATCCCAGAAGATACTCTATACTATGAGAGAGAGAGAGAGAGAGAGAGAGAAGGAAGGAGGGAGGGAGGGAGGGAGGGAGGGAGGAGGAGAGAGGTATTAATGCCTAGAGAATAAAAAGAAAGGAAAGAAAAAATAAAATCCTGATTCTGTCCTTTGTTGGGACAGTGTGCCCAATGGATGGTGGGTAGGCAATACACAAGACTCGATATACTTGAGCTGAAAAAACTTTTACTTCTCTCCGGCTAAAACATTATCATCGACAAACAAGATAAAATAGGAAATATGTTGTTGATAAGCTGCAGCTGTCAATTGCCAGAAGAATCACAAAGAATTGTACAAACTATTGTAAATGTTAATTAAATTATTAAATATAAAGTGAAATTATTACTGGAAAAGTAAAAGGCAAAAGAAAAGAAAAATAACAACAAAAAATTATGCTGACTACTTGTTGGCAACAGCTTTATTTCTGTATGTGCCAACAGCCAATTCTTGTTGTTCCTTTTTGCTCCTAGACTCTGGGAGACCGTAGCTCCTACCAAAGATTAAAGGGAGTTAACTTTTCCCGATTCCCAGATACTATGGGGAATATCACTAGGCAATAGATAGCCATAAACAGGGCTTTTGTCAGTAAGAAGTCTGGGAACACTGATATGCATGGGTTACAGCTGACCAAAAAACTCAGAGAACAATGGTATCTGATTCCTTCTGAGAACTAAAGGGCCTGGAAATAGATGGTGGTCCTCCTTACCCAGGTTGTAATCAATTCATTAATTGATAATATCTTGGGAAATGGAAAACACTCTTAACAGTGCACTGGGAAAGTCTATACGAATGCTGGAGTGCTGTATGGGAATTCGTAACACATTTCTTCATTTCTTCCATGATGAAAGGTGCAAAAATCCGGAACTAAGAAAAATAATCAACTGCATAACTGTAAGGTAACAAAAAACTATCTAAGAAGCACAGTAGAAGAAGATTGGGGGTGTTGAAGTGAATCACAAAGACAATAATAATGCTGTATAAAAAAGACAAATTTCTTCCAAGATATATTAATGTACGAGTTATATGAAAGAAACCAGGCTATATGTCCTACTTTACTGATCATATGAGTTATATGGATGCATTTTAGGTTCTGTATGTAGTTTACTTACCAAGCTTTCAGAAAGCTATAAGAAACGAGAATTATAGGCATCTTAGAGAACATTACATATTAAGAAAGTTTAGTTGCTTAATTTACTTAGTTTAAGATGAGATGTTAGTAGTCCTTAAAGAAAAAAGTCAGAGGGACAGATCTGAAGGAAGTCTGTGACTGTTTTTTCATTCGTGAATACAGTGAGGGGAAATATATATATATATATATTTTTTTTTTCAAAAAAAAATCTGGATTTGATATTGGGTAAATGTTTCTACTCTAAGCATAAGAGTTACTAGGGAAATCTACCCAGCACCCGTTTTTGATATCTCCTTCAGAAAAATATCATAAATGTCATAAACACCAGCTTATAATATGTCGCATTTCATCTTAAATGTTCTGGACTAGAAGTTTTCTTGAGCTCCAACTGTGCAGGATGGTACAGATCTTAATGGTCAAAAATGAGCTAGTCTTGGAAAAGACATTTTTTTTTTAAAAGGTCTGTGCAGGGGGAAAGTGAATTGAAATAAGGATCCTCCCCACTGACTCCCCCCACCCACCACACAAAAATAATATTAAAAGAAGAAAACCCAGGGGGTTTATATAGATTATATGTCTTTATTAATTTCAACCTATAGAAAAACAGATTAAAACCCCAAGATTCTTCAGACCATAGTAAAAATTTTGACTGTTGTTTCAGAAGTTAAGTCTTCAAGACTCAGTGCTCTTAACAAACCGTTTTTAACAAACCATTACTGTAACTGTAGTGTAGATAAATGATTCTTTTTTTCCCTCTTAGCATTGTCAATTTCAATTGAAAAAAAATATCAGCCAGCCTGTAGGTTGGCTGACACCAACACCTTTTACTTGATGGCTCTTAAATCTAATCACTGTCCATGAGGCCACTTGTGTTCGATGGTCTTATTACACCTTTTATCTTACTATTATTATTGTACCTTGTTACCTCTAAAGACTTCATAAGGCGTAGGTTACCGGTGAACAAATACTTAAATCCTTCTATGCTGTGGGCCAATTACATATGATTAAATTAAAAGCTCCTTTCTGTTTCTTGTAACGAAGGGAATTCGTTAGTGTAGTAAGTACTCTCCTTGGATTATATGAACTAAGTTCCAGTCCAAAAAACAAACAGTTCTTTGAAATAAAGATTTGCATTGATCCCACAACATCTAAACCAGTGTTGTCTAGTTTTATGTGGAGCAATTACTTTGCTTGAATGGAGCACAGATTACCTGAACAGTAACTGTATGTATGTCTACATAGCATGATTGGCTAGCTGTGAAAATGGTTGATAGAAGAGGAACTAAGAGATTATATTCCCCAGAGATGATGAGCAGTAGGACGATGAAGATGTAGATCTAGGAATGTACAGAATATAGTGTTTAATTCAATAAAATGACACCTACCCTCTGTATGCAAATACAGAAATACCTTAGGGAGAAAGTACCTCCATTTTTTCCTGCTGTATTTGGATCATGTCACTGTCAAGACATAGAGAACAATGAGAAGTAAGAAGCATTTTTATTTGTTTGATTTTTACCTCCTTGTTAATGACATCAGCTTCATAAAAAATGTTGCAAGGTACCAGTATTAATAGAAAGACTCCTTTGAGTACTATTCACTTTTGCAAAAAATCTTAGTTAATTGGAAAATACTAAGTTTATTGTTGATTCAGTAGTAATTTGTGGAAGATAGCATGGTAGAACTCATCGATCCTGTTTTAATTTTATATGTTAATGTTCCTGTTGCTGTCTTGACTCCACTGCATTTCTTCAAAGGATTAAAATATTTCAGACCATAGACATAAGGTTACGAGTACTAGCATTTTAAAACCTGCATCTGAGTTTATTTCAAAAAAATCTGGAGGGTCTCTTTTTTATTTTCTTTGTCCTTGAGGACCAAGAGGTGAAAGGCTAACCCTCTGAATTCCTTAGTCTGGGCCTTTCAGAAAGTGAGATAAGTGAGGTTTTTGCTCTCAGGTCAGGCAATGTAGTCTCTTCTTTCTTTGGCTTCCCTTGATATGTACATTTACCTGCTGCAGCTACGCAGCAGCTGCAGGAGGTTGTAGTATTGTGCCAATATGTTTGTGTTCTTCCCCAACAACTGTCTGCTGCATTTTCAAAGTGAATCGATTGCTCAATATCTGTGGATATAATTGCACCCCCTGTGGCCATGCCTACTTGGCTGGGTATGCTTGGGTACTGACAGCACTGGGGTGGTGGTGAAGAGAATTCTGGCAGCCAGATAACTTTCAAGCATTTCCAGAAGTCTTGTATAGGTAGTAGCAAGCTCAGGTTGCTGCAGCATAGTTGGTGGTGATACTGCAAATAGCAAAGTCTAGACTGATACTGCCTATACAGGCAGCTATCTCTATCCTGATGTCTCATCTTAGCATCCATGATAGCAGTATACACTGGATATTTTTAACCTGATGAGAATTCAATCTTTCAGAAATATGGGGGCATTGCTTACTAGAGAATCTTGCTTTATTTTTTCTCACTACACCTTTATGAGGTGCAGAAGCACTTCTAAGAAGTAAACATTACAGAGGAAGATGTAGGGTTCTGAAGCATGGGGAATCATGTTTACCAGGGCTGGCTGGGAAGTTTTTAGTAGAAAAACATCTCCAGAATCAAAGCAGAAAGCCCTAATCATTGCATTATCCACATTCTTTTTGTTTGTTTGCTTGTTCCAGTAAATCATTTCTTATAACTATAATATCAGAATCCTGTAGCTCTGCGTTTGCTTTTTTTTTTTTTTTTTCCTTTTTTATCTTTTTCATTTGCTATTATCACGTGTGACATAAAATCTACTGATTTCATTTTGGATGAGGATTTTTTTTTTGTGAGAAGGAAGTTTGGGATTCTTTCTCATATTTTTAGAGCTAAGCAGCAAAAGGATTTAATAAAGATTTGCCAGACAAACTTGATTGCTTCTTTGATATAATTATAAAATTAGTGGATGAAAGAGAAGAATAATATGATATACATTTCCAATTAATTAAGGAAAATATTTGATACTGTGTTCTATAAAACTCTTCTCTCAAAATTAATTTAAATTGTCTTGAATATGAATGTTATCATGTGGATGAACTACTGGTTGAAGATAGTAAACAAAGGGAAATGATGAGCTGCAAACTACTGACTTAGGAGGAAATGACTGCTGGGTTACTGCCAGAGAAGGCGGTCAGGTTATATTCTGTTCCTTCACTAATGATTTAGAAGAGTTCCCTCTTCTAAACAACACATCAATTAAGTTACAGAGGATACTAACATGAGAGAAAAAATAAGGGCTAAAGTGCTGTGAAGAGTACTTGTGTACTTTAATGCAGGAGATCACCTTGAGTCCTAAATGAAAGCTGAAAAATATCAACAAGCAGCTCTTATGTAAAGTTTTCCAAAATCCAACTTTTGTGAGGAAAGCTGCAGTTCAGCAGAATTCTTCTGCAGATTCTAAGCTCTCTGTGACTTCAGTAAGTGTTAATCATAAGATCACATGTATTAAATAATGAAGCATGGGTTTAACATTAAACTTATGCTTAAGTTCTTTGCTGAACTGGAAATGTAATTTCTATAAAGCACAAGTGAAACCTAAAAATAGAAGTATAAGAATGTTAGAAAGATATGCATGGAGTCCTACATTAACAAACTTTCTACTGGATGTCCTAGGTTACTCCTGCCTAGAAAAAGGACTAAGTAGAATGAAGAAAGAAAACATTATTTAATTTGCCATGATGTGAAACACAATTAAACTTTTGTGTCCTCAGACATGCTCCTTATGCACTCCCTGCCCTCTTTTTTCTTTAAAATATAATGCATAGAAAGAAATTAAATAGGTGCTTGAGAAAGCAAAGTTGTTAGTGCAAGTGAGGGCGTTTAAGAAGAAATCATACTTTATTGAAATCAGTGGTAAAACTTCTACAGAATATAATGAGAATTATAATTTTAGGAAGACATGAGGATGGCATGCTCCCATGCAGACCTCCACCTCATGCTGTAACATTTGCAATCTCAGAATCAAGACAGTATAGGGTATTCATTTTGGTCTATCATGAAAAAAGAAATTGCATAACCAAAAAGAACTTCCGTTTTTGAGTTGGAGAAGGGGTGACAAGTAAAGAATAAAAATAATTTGAGAGAATATGGGGACTTCCAAGTTATGCCTCCGCCTTCAAGGTATCTGTTTGAATTAAAAATAAGAGAAAACAGTGGAGGAGCCTGTGAGGAATATGCATGTGGCCATATAGCTCTTCTCTCCAGCTTCCACCCAGAAGGCTCCCAGCAAGAACTGAATGGTATCATCCTGCAATCAGAATACAGACAACCAGAGAGCACACTTGAAATGCAAACAATTCACAAAAGAACAGCTGTGTGCAGCAAAGCTTGCCTGCTGTGGATCAGCACGTGAAGCTGATATTCATGTCATGCTTCCGTTTGTGGAACAGGATGAACACTGTGAATCCCTTCCCTACCTGACACTGCTTACATGCAGCCACAAATCACTTCTTGATTAAAATCAGTTTTGCAGGAGGGATGCCTCTAGATTAATTTTTTATTTGCAGCAAAGTTGGATACAAGGAAGAGTACAAACCTGTGAATTAATTATTTTGTGGCTGGAAAGGCAGGAAGGCTTCCAACAAATTCAATTTTCAAAATACTTCCAACTTGTCACCCGAGTAAGCCAGTGTGCACTTGGAGACCAATTGAAAAATGGAGGTAGTTATCATCACAGAATATATAAACCAGCAGGAATGTGAATGTTAGCCAAAAGAGCTGAGAAACTACAGGACTAGACTTTACGTGAGCAATATGCCCAGCCAGCTTCAATTTCACACGTGATGTCCTTGGGATAGGTATTTAGCATCTGACAATTGACTGCCTCCTCAGCCATGGCCAGATCTAATCTATTATTAAAGGCAAATGAAACAACAGGGATTTTACTGATGACAGAACAATTCTTTATCCAACATTATACATTTTCTGCAAAGAGACTATCTGATGCTTTCAGGTCTGCATCAGACCTGAAAAATGGTGTGAACACAATGCTGGGACATGTGCTTTGGACTCCCAGCAGAAGAACATCAGTGCTAATGGTGCTAGTTGAATCTTAGGGGAACAGTGATGTAACCGAGCAGAGATTCAGAAAAGACAGAGGAAAGAGACATATGCCGCAGCAATTTCTTTCTGGTTTTAGAGGCTCTAGGGAAAAGTTAAGGCACTCCTCAATGTGATGGGAAGAGAATTGAATGGTTTATATATTCTTGAATATTCTGGCTTGTCTTTTTTTCAGCATGACATAGATGAGTTTTAGAAACTGATATGTGACTCTGAACAAAGTGCTATGCTTTTGGTTTGGTGCTTCATATCCAGCTTTCTCTGAGCATTCACTGCAGAATCTCAGTTCTATATTAATAGGTTCAGGTAGAAACAAGGTATGAAGAACAATACCTGTGAGTGAGTCATGAGGACTGATGCTTGAGCATCATGTGCTCTCAGCTATGTGCTCTCTGTGCTCTCAGAAGCAGGCAAATCTATATTTCAGTGCAAAAGGAGCAAGTAGGACAAAGGTAGGATGAACACTTTTTTTGTACATCTTGGTTAAATAAATAAATAAATAAATAATGTTTTTGAAGGAGTTAGTCATTAAGAGACAGATTTAGAGCACATCCAGGGTGTCTTCCCAGTGGAAGCTGACTGAAAGGTGGTATAGGAAAAGTGGAGCAGAGGATATTACAGGCAGCTACCAACTTTTCTATATGCTATATTCTGTATGCTCAAGGAATGAAAAAAAAAAAAATCCTCAGTAAACAAAAGTACTGAGAACTACCAAAAAATATTTATACCGATGTGTAAGCATTCCTCCTGGTGTAAAATTCTCTCATGAAGGATACTTTGGAATAAACTTAGGGAATTGTTACTTATCAGTAAGACACGGTAAGGGTGGGGGAAGAAGAAAAAGGAGTGTTTTACTGTTGCTTTCTGGTGGCAAATATGCAGGAGAAGTGTTTTCTTTTTATGGGAGGTTCATTTCCCTGTGGCAGAATAGAGGAACTGTGGAAGAGGTATTTGCAAAAGAAGCTACGCTAGGGGTGGTTGGGGTTCCTGATAACAGGTACAGCAGCAGTAAGATGCTGGCAGTGGTTGAACATGTGCCGTGGCAGTGAATGGCTAGTTGCTCACTAACAGCTGGAAATGGTCATGAAAGCAGAGCCACTTGCTCCATCCAACTGGGACAAGGAAATAAAATTCCAGCCTTACTGAACTTCCTCCTTCACATCTTGACCTCCCTGTGGTGGTTTGTAGTAGTAACAACAGCATGCAGCACTTCCATGTTCCCTGCTGAGCACCATGTGGGTCTTTGCAAGATTAATACATAAGAAATCTAGGAAGCAATAACAAATAAAGAAATGTCATGGTTACAATTGCAGCAAACTAACATTGAGTATGCAATGTGATATTGAAGTAAAAATAGCTAAAACAATTTGGGGCTAAATTCTCACAGGTGTTTTGCCACAGAGAATACTATTTTATGTACAGCTGCAGTGTGACTATATTCAGAATGCTGCTTTAAAAGTAGGGCACCACATTGCCAGAAAAATATTCAAGAGATTTCAGAGAAGAAAATTAAAATCAATTAGGGAGGTGGAGGGATCATTTAGGAGGAAAAATTAGAAGAGTTAAATATGCATAACTTAGATGGTTGACAAAAATCTACTAATATGTGAAGAGTAAGAAAACACCAGAAGATGGAGATTATTTAGGGTGTTTAATGGAATAATAGGATATGATATGTCCCAATCTAAGTTCCATTATTCCAAGATACACCATATTTTACTAGACTAAATAATTCCCCTGGCAGTGATGTCTATTAGGCTGTCACAGGACTGGCTTGCACAGCAAGGTTAGCTTATAAATTGCAGTACTTTCCAGAGATGTGACAATACATTTTCTTACAGAGCAGAACTTCAAAAACAAATACAAACCACAAGGCTTGTCAGAGTCTGCAGCAGCAGCTTTTGCCCTGCCACTTCCTTTTCTTTCACCTTCTTTTAGACATTTTTTTTGTTTTGCTGTCTGCTCTTGAGAAACTGTTGACTCCTTTGGTTCTCTGCCTCTCCAACTGGCAAACCTGGAGCAATTATGCTCTGTCTTCCAGGACCAATTGCTATCCCCGCCAACAAGTGGCTATTTCTCACAAGCATAAATAAGTATTTGGATAACAAAAAAGAAACCACAGAGACTGTAGCTATGACCAACCAGATGCAAGACAAGACAAACGTGTGTGCATCTCATTTTTGCATATATTTACTCAATATATAACAGCCCTTTTAATTTGGAGCAGACCATTCTGTGATGTGGGCTTTCAATTTGTTATTTATTTTATTTTATTTTATTTTATTTTATTTTTTTGCAAATTAACAAGGTACAGATGGGGTAAAAGCCCCATTTCTAAAACTGAATAAAATAAAATCCTTGCGAATGAGCAAGATGATATTATATGTACTATTTTGTTCAATCATTTTATGTCTCTGATCCTCTTTGTTTTCCTTATTCTCCCAGCAGCTCCTACCCTACTCTATTCCATCAGAAGCTGAAAGATATTTAGACAAAAAGATTTGTCTAGTGAGCTGTTTAATGATGCTCAGTAGTATTGCTTGAAAATCATGAAGTTTCAGAGAAAATATTATTCTTCATCTAAGATTTCAGTAGCTAAACTCCCTATTGTTTTGCAAGTATGTATGTTCCCACACAAACATATATGATTTGTCCTATCAGATGACATTTGGTTCTTATTGCATGCAGTGCATGCTTTGTGAACAATGTAGCAGTGAGCAAATAGATAAATATGAGGCTCTCTAACAGTCTCACAAATGCAGTGTGTGTATTTGAATGTGCGCTTGAGCGCCTTATATCTTAATGTTGTGGTTTAGTGGATGTTCAAAGGAAGGGTCCCCTCTACACATCATGCAACTGATGCTACATGGAGCAAGTGGGTTGCACTGATTACTCAGCGGGCTCGAATAGGAAACCTCATCCTCATCTTCATCCTTCTGCACATTTGATGGCCCAGCCCCATCTTCTCCATACCCAGACTTAGCAGAAGACTTTCTGCGTTCTAAACGACCTGAGTTTCTATACCATTTTTTGACCTTTTCTACAGGGGCAACTTGCACTGCTACAGCTCGCTTCTCTGACCCAGCTACAGGGTCTGCCACAGGGGTTGGAATACCCTCTGCAGGGGCAACTTGCACTGCTACAGTTCGTTTCTCTGAACCAGCCACAGGGTCTGCCACAGGGGTTGGAATACCCTCTGCAGGGGCAACTTGCACTGCTACAGTTCGTTTCTCTGATCCAGCCACAGGAGTGGGAGCAGCTGCAGGAGCTGGAACGGCTGCGGGAGCTGGAACTGGAACGGCCACAGGGTCTGTCACTAGGTTGATAGTAGCATCAATTGCAGCTCGATAGGCACAAGCCAGACCCCAGCACGCCACAGTGATTTGTGTCACTTTGGAACTGCCAGAGTCATGACACCTTTTTTTCAAGCATTCTACCAGTTTTTTAGGATTTTGCAGTTGTTCAGGGGTGAATGTCCAAAACACTGGAGGTGCCCAGTGCTCTAGAAACCTGCCCATATCCTCCCACACTCCCTGCCACTCGCAAATATCTCGCCTCAAGACAAATCTCCAGATGAGATTCCTAAGTAGTTGTTTAACCTTAAACAAAACCTGAAGCGCATTCAGGAGACATAACAACAAGAACATGCTGGTCTGAGTATCCCAAGGATATTCAACATCTTGGAGAGCTACCGTAACTAGCTCGGGGGATAAGAGGGTGGTGAAGGAGGAAGGGAGAGTGAACAGGTAGGAAAAAATATCTTCCCCTGTCCCCTCCAGAGATTGACTCCCTGATGAAAAAAGGCAATAGGTGTAATTGCTAATAGTTTCTGAGATATGGTTTCCGAAGTATAGAGTCGACGACAGTGCTGAGTACAAATACCAGGTTAGAGTCATGACCAGAAATCTCATCATTTCATAAGCCATCGTTACACCACACAGTACCATAATAATCTTAAACCAGGGCCCGGAAAGGATAAACAGCACGACAGGGAGCACATACAGAAAGTAACTTGCTATAAAACTCAATTTGGGAAACAGGTACAGCAGACTTGAGATGAAGGCAATCAACATTGTGACTAGCAACTATTAAGCAGGTCGAATACTTATACCAATTTTAGTTTAACACACTCTGGTCAAATCTGTCGATATCTCAACCCTTTGGGCCCCACGTTGGGCGCCAAATGGACTGTTGTGGTTTAGCCCGGCTGGCAGCCAAACACCACACAGCCGTTCGCTCACCCTCCCCCCTCCCTCTCCGGGATGGGGGAGAGAAACGGGAAAGTGAAGCCTGTGAGTTGAGATAAAGACAGTTTATTAAGACAGGGAAAAGAATAACAATAATAATAATAATAATAATAATAATGTGTACGAAATAAGTGATGCACAATGCAATTGCTCACCACCCGTTGACCGATGCCCAGCCTATCCCCGAGCAGCCGCCCCCGCCCCCACCCCGGCTAGCCACCGCTATATATTGTTCAGCATGACGTCAGATGGTATGGAATACCCCTTTGGCCAGTTTGGGTCAGCTGTCCTGGGTCTGTCCCCTCCCAGCTCCTGCTGCATCCCTAGCCTGCTCTCTAGCAGGACAGAGCGAGAAGCTGAAAAGTCCTTGGCTTGGTGTAAGCACTGCTCTACAACAATTAAAAAATCAGCATGTTATCAGCGCTCTTCTCATTCTAATCCAAAACATAGCACCCTGCCAGCTACTAGGAGGAAAATTAACTCTGTCCTAACTGAAACCAGGACACTTAAGTTTTCTTTCAGGGCCAGCAGACAGAAATGCTTTTTCTATAAATGTCTTGGCATGTCTTTACGGATACACTGCCCATAAGCAATTTTCATGAGGTTTATATTCTTGTGTTGTTTCTAAATTGGGAAAAACTAGGTAAGAGAAATAAAACTAGGCTTTTAAGATAAAACTATAAAATCAATGGACCTGTATAATCCATTCAAAATAGCAAGAGAATATGGCCCAACTTTTATAGCTGTTATACTGAAAAAAATACAACTGACCCCAACAAGCTTCCTAGAGATGTATCAAGATGTTTGAGGTAAATATTTAGTCACTTTAAACACATGCAACTTCGGTAACTGGGGAAGGGCACAAATCCAAACATTGTACCTTCAAATACTGGAATCCTTTAGATTATACACAGATTTATCTCCACCCAGCATTAGGGAACTTTTTTTTTTTTCCTCCCCTCAAACGTCTATATACATTTTTCATTATGTGTATATGTGTTGAAAGTACACAGATCTGAGCTTTAATATCTTTCTGGAGATTAAAATAGTTTGAGGGATTATAAGTAAATAAGAGATTTTAAATTCACTGCTAAAAAAAAATTAAAAAAAAAAAATGTGCACACCTCCTCCACCACAGTCTGCAGTTGCTTTCATAAGAGAGGTAACTCCTCACCCAGAATATACAGGCATCGTGTGTCTAGTGATGTTGAACTTCTACTTTAGCTTTTGCCTGGTCTGTGCTCTAGAAACAATGCAGGTGCCTGCAGTGGTTCTGGCAGCATTTTAATCTGCTTTATTCCAGAATTACATGTATGAAGGAAAGAAGTTCTGTCTTCCTAATCCTGATCTGACGGGCTCAGGAACAGCCTAGGACTGTTCCTTGTGGCATTAGTTTTAAACAGTCCTTTCCTGAAATATTTCTGGAGCTTTTGTGCTACTAGTAGCACTGAGATTACTAAGTAGCATCCTGGCCCAAGTTGTTCACCTCAGCATCTGACTTCTGTGATGGAGTTTTCTCATGTCAGCAGATTGTATGTAATGAACTGACCAGTTTGTATCCATTGCTATTATCAAATACATTTTGTTTCCTCTCTCATTTGTTCTCTGTCAAGAGCTAGTAAAAAGTTGTATGCTTTCATATAACTGATACATTTGTACAAGGATCACTTCTTTGTATTATGAAGTGTGGGCTGTTGCCAGTGCCACCAGCTGTGTGGTGGTCAGTGACATGATGGTACAATTATGCTTGAGCCATCCATCCGCGCATTCCCCTTGCTGGCCTGAGAAAGCACCTGCTTCACCCTCCGTGGCCTTCATGACCATGGGAGCAGGTCTGGCACTTGTGGTGCAGTCAGAAAAACAGGCCTCTTTCGTTGTCCTGCTCCAGTGGCAGTGGTCATGCCCAGGACTGCTGACAGGTACCTCCAGACAGGACCAGCACATGAGTTGCATGCGTTGCTATCCCTTTTTTTTTGTTTCTTGACATTGATTTTCACCTTCATGCCTCTTCCTCCACCCCAGTCTCATTGCAGCTGAGCAACCTGCTCTGTTTATTCTTTGCCCCATTGTTCCCAGCTTTGCTGCAACCGTACTCGTATTTGGTTTTCATGATACAGTTACCTTGGTAATCTCATCCTTGTATGGAATTGCTGCTATGGTTACCTGGGTGCTGCTGGCCTTGGAAGACTGCTCCTCAAAATGTGTGGTCCCCTCCAACTACCTGTGAGGTTGAGCCGCTTCTCATCTAGCCCTCTCTTTGCCACCTGTGCCACCCAGCTGTCCCTCGCAGCAGTACCTGTAACTTTTGTCAGCTTCTCACACGGTTTTCTGTCACTTCCATCAATTTATCATGCCATGCTCTGTAGCCTTCCATGCCCTTGCCAGTTAGATGAACCTCTCTTAGAGTAGTCATTCGCCTGCAGCCCTAACACTTTGGATTCTGTGTTATTAAAGAGTTTAGGTACTTAAACTTGTATGAACTCAGAGATGCTGGAGGAACTGCATTTATAGTGTAGGAACATACTATGTATTAGGTAAACAGTTGATGTTGCCACCTGTGGCTCCCAGTGAGCAAACTGTATTTCTAAAGCGTCATTACATATCAAATACCCAGAACAGTTTTTCATAAATATGTAAGTTGTAAGATGACACCCTTTGTTAAACTTCTTTTCACAACTAAATGTTAGAGGAACCCCCTCTTTTACTGCCTTGTTGGTACCTCTTTTTCCAAAAAAGTGGGATGGGGAGCATCCTGGGATGTAGAGGTTACTGAATGCCATAGGTCTAGGAATTTGCATGGGGCAGTCGAGTGCTTCCAAGCTGCAGGAGGCAGCTGGCAGCATCTCCAGCTAGTGGAAGGATGCCTGTCTTGACAAGCACTAGCCATAGCCAGATGTTAAACAACAGAAAAATGGGAAGAGGGCCTGAAATTCAAGCACCTCTCTGAACATGTGGCAATTATACACAGTCTTAAAAATAATGATGGAATTGCTGTAATCATATGTGACAACTGTGTAACCCCCACCAACTCTTATCCTTTAGAAAACAGAGCCATCTCTTACTACTGTCATTTATATTTTGACAAAAGAGATTCACTGTTATGAAAACAGCATGAATACTTAAAACAGAATGTAAGAAATGGTGATTTTTGAAACTGTGCAAGAGGGGCAGTGCCCAGAAGCATTTTCTGTTCTCTATTATCAGGCATCGTGGTGGTGTCTTTTCCCTTTAGCACAATGCATATCACTTGTTTGCTTTGGTTAAAAGTGAAAGAACTCAAGCCTTCATTATCCTTAGCAGTAGGCTTGCAGAAATATATCTCGGTGACTTTTTTTATGAATCTAAACTGTAATATAATATGCAATGAAGACAATGCACTTTGCAAGAAGCGACTACTGCACAAAGCAGTGAGAGTTTTCTCAAATAATGATCCCTAGAAAAATGTAATTCTAATTGATACTCACATTGTTCAGAATGTCAGAAGAGGTGACAAAAAATGCACATGTAATCACTCACTAGTGTAAAAAGACAGCATAATTCAGTGTTTCAGTTTAAAAACAAAACTGGTCTAGAATTATCTGCTCAAAGGATTCTTAGAAGAAAAAGTTGGTTTGCCCCAAAATAAAATTGTATGTGGAAAAACGTTTGAATTTATTATCAATAGAATTCAAAACAAAGAACTGAACTTCAAATTATTGTAACTAAATCATTATTGTTTTAATTATGCAGATGCATTCATTTTGACTGTATTTAATAAAGCATTAAACTGGATTTCCCTATCTCTTTTTACAGGTGTTGCAGCTTTGCCCTTCACCTATTCTTTCCACTACACAGGGCTACCTGGAAAACCACTTCAGACACATTTTGTCTTCCATCTGGTTCAGCTGCACAGAGCCTCATAAGAGTAACAGGACTGTTGGTGAGTTCTGGGAAGTAAAGTTGTTTCATAAATCTTTTTAAAGAAAATCAGATCTAGGAGTCTCCGGTCCTGGGAATTCCTAGGGATTTCTATAGGATGGCCTGAACCATCTAGGAATGGTTATTCCTTAGGCCAAAGACTCATGGCAAGAAAATGGGTCTGACTGAAATGACACGCCTCTGCCTTCCAATAAATAAAAAGGGAAGAAGAAAATGAAATGAGATGATCATGAGTATACAATATATAAAATAACCAACATAACATGGGATTATCCGGCATGATCTAACCAAAAGTCCATCTTGCCCAATGTCTTATCTCTAGCACTGGTTAACAATTGATGCTCTTGAAAGCAAATGAGATTGGGGAAGTATATACAGACATTGTAAACACCCAGCTGACACAATCTGTCATGCAGAGACTTCCTAAGGAAAAACTAATCTTTTATGTTTACTAGTCTTTGATATTTTAGTTGCCATTAACTGTTTAGTCACAATATGAGTCTACATAAATTTCAACATATGTAAAATCCTGGTGCAGTAGTTTCCATAGTTTAACCATCTGTTGTTCAAAGAAAAGTCCCAGTCTGCTTTCTTTTTCCTTTTAACCCATCTCTGAGTGTTTCTTTTAGTGTTTCATTGTATATATGAAACTGAGCAGCAATCCCTTCTTTGGATTTTCCATGCCATTCATGATTTTATAGCTATCTGTCATGATTCAATTCAGCAGTCTCTTTCTAGGCATAATCAGTGAAGACTTGTACAGTAGCACGATTGCGTTATTTTTTTCTCCATTCTTTCAGAAGTTTGATTTTTTTTTCCTGTTTACAAACTGCATTGCTTTTGTAAATGCCTGATAACCTAATGTTAAGAGACACTTCTGCAGCTCTTCATAATCAGCTTTAACTTTTAATACTGTGAAAAAGTAAGTAATAGCAATTAAAAATGTAAAAATGAAACATGTTTACATTCAAAAATTTTTTACTTTTACCTTTTTCTGGGGAAAAAAATTCTATCACACTGATTTTGGAAAGACATTATGCCATTTTTTTTTTTTTCACAGAAAGGAAATTATGAAACTTTCTCAGCTATTATAACTAAGAAACAAGGATTATGAGATTTTTTATAATATACATATGTATGTACAGGGTGTATATATTCTATATATAAATATAGGAGGCAGGAACCCAAATGTTGAAGGATGACAAGAGCTATGAGGTCTGTCTGCACTATTATTTTATTGCGAACATATGCATTAACTAAAACTATCATTGAATCAAGTTAATAATGAGTAAATCTTATCTAAAAATAATGGATTGGAGTTTTTTTTTTTTAATGGGAGTGAAGAAAGGACAAATTTAATAAATCAGAATTTAAGAAATACAAAGTATTTGGATATTGGTTTTACTAATCATTTTGTCGCATTAAAATAAAATATACACAAAAAAACTCTCAGATTAGAAATAGTTTAAATCTGTGGGTACGGATATCAGGATATATAGTTTAAAACTCATGTTTTTTCCTGATTATCTTGGTTAAATTTAGCTATTTAGGATTATGCAGAGATGTCTTGAGGTTCATTTCAGAAAGAGAAAGCATCTAAGAAGATGAGTGTGTGTTTTAGTAAATAGAAGATTTACAGTCACTGGAGGACTGACATAGAACTTGGTGACTTTTTTAATTAACTGAAAAATAGTTTCAGAAGGATTTAAATTAGGTCAGATGCATGTTTGGTTTGGTATTATAAGAAAGAATAGAAAGTACTGAAAATGTAAAAGCATTATACTTTGAATTATTATAACAGAATTATTTATTTTAGAATGTTTTAAAGTCTTTCATTTTTAAAATAAATCATTGTTCATTTTGAGAAAGAATGTATTATTTAGATTGGTATTTTCTTATAAAGAGACAGTTTGCTGGTCACATTTCAGATCACATGAATCATTTTGGTGTAACCTTAAAGGTTTTAAAAACACTTTTAAAAACAGTATTTTAGCTTGGTCTGAAATGATTTCTTTTCTGCAGTTTTTTTAAGTTGCCCATCAAACTTAAAAATCCACTTTTCTCCAAACTTGTGTTGCAGTGCTAGCTGGGAGGGAAACATCTGATGAGTTTTAAAATAATATCTGCAGTATAAGTTTAAACATAGGTTCAGAGGAGATTTTAAATATTTGATTATAGATTTTATGCAATTTTCATGCTCTGAAGCCATGGTACAGATTTCTGTTTTCACATATTCTTTCTTTCATGCATCAGACATATCCATCCTGTCTTGTCATCAGTACTTTTCACAGATTCTTAGAACCCTTATTGATAATCACATTCAGATGCAGAAAGTATATAGCAGAAAGTGCAGAAACTGACAGACTGCATACCGTACTTCTCTAGATGGATAGCATATGCTGTTTGTCATTAACCAAAATAGCTGTGTTCCTTGACACCTGATGAACCATAAAGAAGATGTGGAGCTCTTCCTATATTTCATAGTCAAAAAATACCATCTTTAACATGAACATTCTTTCATTTTTTATCTTTGAATAACAATTTGCCAAAAAATATAACAATTAGCAGCTGGCTAGAATACTGCTACATGCAGGTAGAATATGAACACACAAAATTAAAAGAAAATTTTTAAAAGTATAAAGTTGCTTGAGCTAAACTTCTGACAGTATTCAGGTACATGGGAGTATTTATACTTTTCTTTCATTTCTTCCTGCAAGACCTGAAGAGGTCTATTTTAATTGCATAGAATTACATTCACAGAATTTTAAGAACTGTAAAACAAAGCTTGTAAGTAACAGAAAAGGGTATATGCATGTGAAATCTTCAAAGAATATCATATACATTTTTTTTTATTACCTCCAAAAGCTATATGTTAATAATGGGTTCTAGAGACAAAGATCATATCAGTAGTAAAGTGTTTAACTACTTGAGTTGCAACTCTATTTAGGGATTGATTTCCCTAAAATAATGTGTCCAATTTTCCCATGTTTTTATTAGTGTGTCATCCAACTTCAGCCCTTGAATTTCCACTCAATTTCTATCACAGACTTTATGCTAAAGAAAAATTAAACTACCATAGCATGTTGAAATCAAGGCTTTAAGGAGGTTTGGGTATAGATACTACAGGAGCAAGACCACAATTACCAACTACATAAGAATTATATAGATGGATTTATGGTTTAGTTCGTAGATTTGGATTGGAAAATAGATACTAAATAACTAAAATTTTAAGTAGGTAATGCCAAACTTTGTTGGGGAATCTAAACTTAAAAGAACATGGCTTTTTGAAAGGTTACAGGGAATAGCTAGATAGCTGTAAGACAGCTGCCCGTATTAAATCAAAATTCTGTGTAGAGTTACGGATATTGCTCATGTTTACACAGCTTCCGTCTTCACAGTCCACAGAATGAATGACATTCAGTTTGGCTGCAGAGGGAAGGGACTTCAAACACTTTGAACCTTTCAAAACATCTGCCTCAGTTTGTAAGATAAATTCAGATTCTGCCTTATAGACAAGGCCTGGAGGGATTACAGAAGTGATGTTGTGCTTCCTTTCTTCCTCATTAGTTCCTGTCTGTCCATGACCCAGACTGAGAAACTAGTTTAGAGCCGTTACAGCAAAATGTTGTAAGGTGCTTTTGCTCACCTGGTAGCTGAAGTTCACTGGTTGCCATCAACATACTAAAGCAGACTTTACAGGTTTGAACTGGATTCCCCAAGGGGGAGATGCCATATCCCTGCAAATATCTTCACTCATCAGATGACAGTAACAAAATGTGAAATTTTAATTCAATTTTAATCGAGCAAAAGGTTTGTTATATACCTTTATTAATCCAAAGACATTTTTAGAAGTATTGATTTGCAAGAATGCTTGGGTAAATATCAACGATACATTTTTCTCCTCGTTTCTTGAAAGTATATTTCCTTTTTTTCTTTCCCATTTGTGAGGCTCTGAAGTTAAAGCTGAATTAGGTATTGCATTATTTTCTTTTCTTCTGGTATTTTGGAAAATGTAATGGTGTGCACAGGCATTATTCTTCATGGAAATTGTTTAGGTTTTTCTCTTAAACATATTTACCCAGTAAAAATATGTATTTTATATTAAAGTGAAATAATGCTATTGTATCTATGTATTTCAGATCAGATCATTAACTCTGTCTTACTTCACTGTTTCAAAATATACTTTTACTATTCTTTTCTTCTCCCATGTCTTTGATTATCCAAGCAGGCAGTTTCTGCTCTTAAGTAACCAAAATACTTTTGACGTAAATTGAGAGATGTACAGTTAAAGAATATATAAGTAAATGTTTTAGGGACAAAATATTCTCCTCTCTTTTTATAATTATATGAAAATCTCATTTTTTTTCCTTAAGACAAGATGGTAGCTATATGGGTACCAAAGCTACAAATTTGGTGGTACTGCAGGTACAGATGTATGGAGTAGAGTGCTTGTCTAATCTATAACAAGTTCTTCACCAACCATTTAGTTCCTGACTGTTCACTCATATCTATGCATTTTGCTGCCACTGCACTCTGGGATATGAAACATTTAACCAAGAATTAATTCTGTCTGAAAATCTCCTCTCAGAATCTCTAGTACTGTTAAAAAAAAAAAAAAAAAAAACTGCAAAGAATGTTACATTTATATTTTTATTTTTATTTTCCCACTCACATTTTTCTCCATGGAAGTGTTTAAAACCAAATCTTTTACAGATTAGCAGTTTTTCTGCTGTTGATGTCTTTTTTTTCCCTGTATTTTAAACCATTTAATGACGATATATTACATTTAAACTTATCTGTCTCCTTCTCATTCCCTAGTGTTGGATAATTGCTCATTTGTAAATTATTAGCTAACTATGCATGCAATCTGGTACATGGTAAGAAACAAGCATAACTATATTCTGTTAATAGTAATTATGTGTTTAATTTAATTTCTTATTGGCATTTCTTTTAACTATGTAGTCTATTTTTAAATGTGTTGGAATGAAGTCCAAAAAAAAGATTTTGATTTGGGAATGTTGTTTATTAAAGGTACTAATATCCTACACTAATTACTGTGGAATGAATGGTATTAGCTATTTTCATTCTAGAAGATCTGGATTCTTTGTGAACTTGGTTAATAGATGAGCCTGTAGGGACAGTTCATGTGATGAGGCCCTCAAGATGTTGATGCAGAAGATCAACTTCCATCTTCTGTGAAGTCCTGTAAGCGCTGGCAGAGATGAAAGTTAAGCACATGTTTAGGTGCTTTGCTGGACTGAGATCAAAATACTTCGTTCCGGATATGTTGTAAAGGTCAAGGAAGACCACTTAGAACTGTGTGGCTGTACATTTACCTCCATTTCCTTGAATACATTATCTAGTCCTCAATAATAATTAGATTCCTAAACAAACAAACAAACAAAAAACAAAAGCAAACAAACAAAAACTTGAAAACCAAACCAAACCAACCCTCTCCCCCCATCCCCCCAAAACCAACCAACCTCCAACCTAGCTTCTGACCTAGTTCATTACTGTTGTCAACACTTCATCACAGAGATCAGTGGAATGGCAATGATACCATATCCTTACAGGCAGGCTTGTGGAGCTTATGATAGAATCAGTGCTATTATCCTGCTTAACAGCAGTGTAAATAAGAGCCCTACAGAAAAAATAGCATGTTGACTAGGTTCCCTAAAAAATCAGTAGCGTGCTAACTAAAAATTATAGTCAGATTTCTTGGAATGTTTGAATCAAGAAACAGATTAAATAAGTTTCAATACCTTCAATTATTACTGCAACAGAAAATTGTCAGGGCTTATTACTGACTGGATAACAACACTGATATCTTTTCAAGTGACACGATATTTTTTACTATGAGTCAATATTTGCATCATTAAGCACGTGAAAGGCTTTTATTAATTAATAAAGGAAACAATAATCTACTTTACTTGACATTGGTGAAGGAAATATGTAGGAGACTGTCATTAAAATATTGGTCCAGCTGATTTTAACCTCCAGAGCATTTTCATTTAAATGAAATCAGTATTTTACTCCTAAGCCAATGATGAATTTAAGTGCTAGGAGATTCATTTAGGATTTGTGCTTAAATATCTTTTTGGAATAAGAATTAGAAAAGTTTACAAACCTTAATATAATAATTTGAAAGAGTAGTTGTTTAGGCTAAATAATGCTTAAGGAATATTATTTAAAAAAAAAAAAAACAACTCTATTATGACTATTATTATTTTAAGTACTATTATTTTAAAGTCTAAATACTTCTTGCAAAAAATTTAGACTATCTAGCCCATACACCAAAACCAGGACAATGCTTAATATCATCACATACCTTTCATGTCTTCATAAAATTAATCAGCTAAAATCAAACCCAGACAAATAATAACAACAATAATAATAATAACAGTGATAATAACAACATATTAGTTTCACAATCCGTAAAGCAGCTTTTTCAGCAGTACAGTTTGAAACCACAATATGGTTAAAATCATCATGTCATCTGTCATCTTTCCTGTTTTAGAAATAAATGCTTCTATAATGCCAAGTATTTCTAATTAGAGAATAACTTAACAACTGAACACCATTATTACAATGGCATAATATGTTTGAGTAAGAAGAGCCTGTCTGAAAAACATGAACTTGCTTACTCTTAAGAGACATTTTCCCAACAAAAAACAATGAGGCTGCAAAATTTAGCTAACTTGACAAATTAGATTGGTCTTTGTGAAGAATGTTTTCCCTGGCTGCTTTAGATGTACTGTCAGAGTCCGTTTTCAACTCCAGAAATGAGCAAATAGGCAAAAAAAAAAAAAAATCTGATTTTTTTTTTGTGTGTGTGTGACAGAAAAGTAAAAAGAGAGAAGTCCATAAAGAAGCTGATCAAATTGCATTATGATTTCAGACTGTAATAAAAAGGCAGGGCTGACACAACCAAAATAGGTACATTTGCAAAAGAACAGGTACATTTGCAAAGAACCTTTGCCTTTCTTCCAAGCAGAAAGATATCTCAAATTCTGAAGGTGTGCATATAGGCATGTTGACATTAGTAATTGGGTCAGTAGATACAAATGTCTTTGCCCAGAATGGAAAGAGAAAATTGTGAGGCCAATGGTCAGATGCCAATACCATGTTTAATTTCCATCCAAATAAGCTAGTTTGCTGAAATTCTGTGAGTAATACAATATGGTAAATATGGTGTACAAAGAGAAGAACATAGCATGAGTGCTTGTTAAAATGATATATGTAAATGTAATGATGTATTTATCTGAGCATTGCTCGAAAGAGAGAAGTGTGATGGCTAGAGTAGGCTAGTGTGTGTGTGGATGGAGTCATATGTCCCAAAGCAGCTGGCACTCAGGACTAGCTGTTCCTTAAACCTATATTTTAAATCAGTTTAGGTGTAGTCAGTTGAGATGGCCAGATGGATCTGACACACCACCAATGACGGTGGAGGAAACAGACCCATTCTGCCCTCACTTTCCCTCTTCTCCCAGCACTCCTGGGCAGGTGCTGGAAATCATAACCTAAACTCAGGCTAGTCAGTTCATTCCACCAGCAAAAAATAACCCTACAAAGAGAAGTAATCTGTTTTTTTTGTTTGTTTGTTTGTTTGTTTGTTTTTTGTTAAGCAGATTGACGGATTCAGTATAGGGTCATCTGTACACCAAAGGTGTTGCAAAGGAGGTGTCAGAACTATGTGGTTTGGGATTAAGCAGAACTGGAAATCCTTTGCACAGAGGCTATGGGTCCTGGTGACTCTGGATCAGTCATGAAGCTATGGAAGGCAGATGTGAAACGAAGTGTGTTTTTTTTTTTTCAAATCTAGTCAAATTCCATTTGGTTTGTTCAGATATTCATGACCTAGATCACCATCTTATTTCCTTGAGGATGGAATCGTTTTTTTGAGCTGTTATTTTAGGGGAATTAATCTATGATCATACTCAAAAAAATTAAAAAAAAAAAAGTTTCCACATTTAATTTTCTGAAATTTTCACAAAGCCAGGATGACCAGGACTCAAAATTATTCAGTATCTTGTACATTACTGAGTAAAAGATTTGAGACAAGTTCTCTCTCTCTCTGAGAGTATTTCAATATGTATATAGAGAGATAGATATAAATTATATAGAGATACAGATAGATAGATATAGATATATCTTTTTAAGAGAGTGCTTTAAACACCCAGCTGTCAGATGTGCAGAGTTAGTGTGAGAAATCTCTATCATTGAAGCCCTTGATGACTGTTTTAAAAAATAACTTTATATACTTGAATATTCTTCCAGTCTAAGTTGAATTGCTTTCATGTTCTATGCTTAGTTTTTGTTATGTCTGAATGATTGTTGTTTTTGTGTGTGTGTGCGTTTTTTTCAAAGAGAAAAATGCAGTCTGTCTTTTCTTATTATTCCTTAACCTAAGGATTTTTTTTTTTAGGATTCTTCTCTGATCTCCACCAGGTACTCTCAGACTACGACAGAACATCTCACATCCCTGATAGCCTTTACTTTGTGGTCTGACTGGCAAATGTCAAGACAGCTTGAAGGAATCAAATACCCTGGCAGTGGGGATATCTGGGCCTCTTGGCAAATCACAGTGCTGTGCCTGCAGTGCCATTAGCATGGAACTGTTGCAGCGGGAAGGGACCTTTGGAGGTTTATGGTCCAGCCTCCTTTTCAAAGCTGGATCAAGACTGAATTCATGCCAAGTTTCTAAGGGCTTCAGCTAGTCAGTCTTTGAAAGTCTCTAAGGATGGAGACTGTACAGCCTCACTGGGAAACCTGTTCCAATATTTGAATATTTTGACTATGGAGAAAAGTTCTATCTTTTCAGAACCTTCCTTTGTTCAACTTCGGCCTGCTGTGCCTTGGCCTTCCACTGTGCACCACACTGGTAAACCAGCTCTTTGGTCTTGCTTGGTAGGGGCAGGCTTCCATCAGGTCCCCTCAAAGTCATCTCTTCTCCAAGCCAAACAAGGCCTGGTCTGTCAGCATCTTCTCACTCCAGCTCTGAACTTTTTCTAGTTCATTAATGCCTTTCCTCTACTGGGGGTCCAAAACTGGATGCAGTATCTAGATGTGGTCCCAAAATTGTTTAACAGAGGGGTATAATCCCTGTCCTCAATCTCCTGATTGTGTTTCTGTTGACATCTACTGGTATGTTGATACTCCATTTGAACAGAAGTCTAAAATACTCTATAAGACATATTACAATGTCTTATTTTGTATTTTTTTCCTGTATCTTTATGCTATCTGGTTCATTTGTGTGTGTTTTGTGTTTTTGTTGTTGGTGTTGTTGTTTGTTTGTTTGTTTTGTTTTTATCATAAACCAAAATAGCATGCTATTATTTTGCCATTAATCCAAACTACAACTTTAAATCAAACCATACTCTTGAAAAAAAAAAAAGTTGATCTCACCCTCTTCTGAGGTAAAAGACATCCTGTAGTTCAGTCTAACATACACTGCCATTGTCTGATCAGAAGGTGATGCTATTACGGATAGCTTATGGAAATAACATAGAAAGAAGAGCTGATGCTCATACAACGGTGTGATAATTTTGTATGATATATTTCACCCTTCAGCATCTCAAAGAGCTTTACAAATTGATTTATATTCTACACACAAGGATAATTTATTTCATCCATACATTTTTATTAGCTCTGCAGCAACATTTCAGTTTAGGACAGGAATTAAAGGCCATAGCAAATCCAAAATGCAAGGTGAACATACTTATAAAGAATCCCTCACAGAGTTCACTTCAAACTGCTTTCTTTCAGTGCTGCACCACCAGCAAGGCATCATTCCTGAAATATTAGGATATTGAAGGATTTACTGTCCAGATGTGAAATTGAGAGATTTAGTGTGTTCACAAAAATAGTTGTAGCTAGTTTACTTATGCAAAGAGTGAATTGGGATAGTTTTTTGCAGCTTATAATTGCAATCATTTTAGAATATATATAGAATATATTTATCCAGTTTCAACACCAAATTTATTCAAAACCTTGCTCCACCAACCATTCTTCTTACTCTATATTTGTGTTAACACACTGTTTTTATTTATTTTGAATAAAATAAATGTTGAGTGTCTTGGCATAAATACATAAATAGGGTATTATTTTGTTTGTTGTTGTTTTTGACTCATAATTCAGCATCCTCCCAGACCATTTACATCCATGTAAGAAATGTAAGAACTCTCCAGCTTTTTCCACAAATACGTGAAATACGTGTGGTGATTTTTTTTTTTTTTTTGGTATGTGCGTGTGTGTTTTTTTCTAAAATAGATGCCAGACATATGTCATATTTCAAGGAATTTGCATTGCTTAAATCCAAAACAAGTGGCTTTTTCCTAATATTCAGCAGATAGGCTCTACTAGATAGAAGACACTGTGCCCCCAATCTTTTGAATAAAAATGCAGCCAGGAAGCTTTATTTTGGAGACGTAACATAGAGACTATATCCGTCATTAGGCTGTTATTATCTTGATGTATACTTTTTCTGATACTCAAAGGTCAAACAATAGTAGGAAGCAGAGAGAACCTTCTATCTGAGGACTGATAGCAGGACAGCATAGGGGAAAGGCTGCTTTGTTAGATTTTTGTCTTTACATGAGTTGAATTCTCATGTAGGAATATGTCTACAGGAAACTACAGAAAAGAAGTTTATAGTGAATTTCTGTTGATAAGTCTATAGAGAAAAGAAGTTTATAGGAAAGATTTTTAAGTTGCTTTCAGATCACCATCTAGATATAAATATGAGTTTTCCTGCAACATTAAGAAATTTAATAATCTGCAACTTAAGAGTTTTTTGGGGAGTTGGGGGCAGGGGGGGTCATCTGTGAAATTTTTTTAGAAGTCAAAGATGCTGTTCAGATATTATCACATATCTTCATGTACTGTCATCTTACAACTGAGATCAGAATGCTTGAGCCTGAAATGAGAACAGTATCTGTAAAGTTTTTCATAAATATTTCATTAACATTTTTTTACTATAAAGAAGAAAATCAATTTTTGATGTTAGAAGAAACAAGCTGATAAATTGGCAAAAATATTATAAACAACCAATGCAGTTCTTGAAGAATTATTCACTTTGTTGTCTGCAGGGAAAGAACTTCTAAAATAAATTCAAACTGGAAGGAGAAAACAAACACATCCAAAATGCAGTTTAAGAAATCACAATTTCTGTCTGCCTATTTTTTTTGATGAAGTAAGCAAATTAGTGTTTCAAAGTCTTTCACTGGAAAGCACTGCCAATACTCCTTTACTCTAATTTTTGTGTTCTTTCCGCCTTTGTTAAAAATACAGAAACTGTATGTGGCATATACCCTATGCAGAGAAATGATTATCTCCTAATTTCTATCCAGTACTCCACTGTTCATATATTAAACAGCGCTGTCAATTCTGTTTCCTCCCACATCAAGTAAGAAACAACATGTAGCAGCTAATTGGCAGCAACAATTGTGAGAAAGACTGGGCTAAAGCAGGCAAGGAAGCCCTCCACATGGCTCCAAAAGCTCTTCCAGGAGCACTCATCAGTTCTGTAACTGTGCTGTATGCAGCTTCTTTGCTGGATGAATACTTTGATGTCAATGGCTTGGCCCAAGTTAACCCAAATTGTTCAGGATGGATGCCTCCCTGTTTTCTGCTACATCATTTTTTTGAATCTCAACAATTTATTTTTATTTAATTTATTTTTGGTTGAAGTTTTGAATAATACCAGGTATGTTACTGCCCTTGTCAGCCACAAGGTAATTACTGCCTTCTCATGATATTTCTTTATGATGGGTACCTTATGGGATACATTTTCAGTTACCTCTTAATCTAGGTAAAACAAGATTACCTGGGTTGTTGTCTATCATACCTTAATCAGAATGTCACACAGCCTCAAATCTGTATGTCTATCACATCTAGACAGACCACTTAACTCACTAAACTTTTTACCTCATCATTTCTAAGTCTACTTGGGCTACATTCTAAATCTTTTTGCCTAATTTATTTTTTTATAATAGTGTAAATAGGCTTTGAAATATCTTCTATTATCTTACTGGACACTTTTGAGCTAATTATTAAAGCCTTTTGTATCAACACGTTTATCTTTTGTAATGACTGACTAAATTCATGGTGAATTCTTATATTATTGTTGAGTATAATCATTGTGATACTGCAGTTATGGTACAGAAATATATAGAATAGAATTATTACTTCAACATTTTTGTATTTTAATCCATTTTTGTAACATACTGTCTTCATCTAGTGCAATGGCTTTTCTAAGATTTGTATAATCCATGATGTAATTCCAGAAATACACATAGAATGGCAAACAACCTGACATCTAGAGGTCCTGATCAACTTTGTATCTGTATGTTATCCTTGATATATTCTTTTGGTGACATCTTTTCTTTTTTTTTTTTTTTTTTTTTTTTTTTTTTTACCTTTGAACTATTTAAAATTATTTTCTAACTATTGTTGTCATTTCACCACTTGGTTTGGATGGATTGTTTTACAACCTTGTGAAATTGTTTTATTTTTAGTATGACAGAACTTGATTTCCATTCCTTGTTCTATCTAAATGTGTATTTTTTTGTTTGTTTTTTGCAATTTTTCTCAGCTTCAGGAAAAAAGAAATTCATATGAATGACTGTTCATACACAAAATATGTATGTTACTGAATGGAACTGTCCTTTATTCACTGACGCTAAACATGGTCAAATAATAGTCCTGAGTCACTCTAAGTGAACATCAGCTTTAAAATCCAGTGACAAATTATGCTTTCATGGTGACCTCAGAAAACATCTGGATAGCTTTTTATTTTTTTTTCAGTTTTTATTTTTCCAGTAAAGTGTTACAGTTACTGTTGATAACCCTGTCACTTATTTCTTTCCTTGTAGAAAGTAGAGTGTTTTTTCAAAACACTGCTTTTTCAAAACATTTATGTTCTGATGCTGTTTTGTTAATTTCAGTTGAATTCTTACATTAGAAAAATTAATTTCTATGAATCTACTTCAGAACATATTTTCTTGGAATGTTGCCATAATTTCATAGAATCCAGAAAAGTAACTCAGAAGAGAGACAATCAGTTTTACTCGCTGACTCATATTTTGATTGTTTTGTGAACTGCTTTGTGAGATGGTGTAACAAAAACTCGCAGTGAATTGTTACTATGTTCTTTGAAGGTAACTTTACAGAATGCTTTTGGAAATCCTTGGGATAAAGAGCTGTGCATCAACAACAGTGTTTATTTCTCTCTCTCTCTCTATTATTATTATTATTATTATTATTATTATTATTATTAATTCAGATAATGATATTTTCTTTAGAAAACCAAAAGTGATCCTGCTTTTAATGAAATTTGAAATTCTCACCAGATGCGGCTACTGAAATCACTGGTTTCTTGCCAGTGGTAGAGGAGGGACCTGTAGTCTCTACTCCTAAGGGGTATCATTAGGGACCTTATGAATTCAGGGAAGAGAGAAACAACATGAGTGCTATGGGTTCCATTATGTGCTTTGACAGGATAATGTTTGTATCACATAATTCCTTTCTGATATCTTTCAGTCTAGGTTTAAAAAAAGGAAAATATCTGTTACTTAGAAGGTAGACATAGAAATGGAGGCTTGGTTCTGAAGGGCCAGCATTTACCTCATGCAGCCATTAGCTCTGAAATTGTAGGCTAATTACAGCAAAGTTACTATTCTTAGTCTACAAAGTAGAATCTTTCATGTCTATGTATTTGTGCAGTAGGTTGTATATGCTGGCAGTTGACAAAAATAACAGCAATTTCAGTTGCTGCTGTTGTCAGCAAGGCTTGTAAGCAGCCGCTTAGAGCAGGATGCACACAGCACTGCTGAGGTCGGGTAGATACCAGAATGCAGCTGCCTGAGTTTAATCTGCCCATAGTGGTAATACCCACATCATTATGAACCTGCCAGAGGCTATTTAATAGTTAAGACCTTGGAGAGTCATCTAGTGTGAAATCTTCTGAAACAGGTCAGTGCTGCTTAATACAATGTGCAACAGTTCAGAGGAAAGGCAGTCCCTTGTATTCAATCCAAAAACAAACTCTTTGCTCTTCTGGAAGCCAGAAACAGTTTTCTTTTTGCAGGACTTCAACGTAATAATAATAATAATAATAATAATAATAATAATAGATTAATCAACTTTTGTGTAACATCAGAATACAAGACATGACTGCACTGTAATTGTTCCTAGCCTGCTAGGATACAATACTTGAAAAAAACAGCATGCTAGAACTTTTTTCTTAACAACCAGTTTTCACAGGATTAAGACAGCTAAACAAACAATAGTGAATTAAATGTAATTCATTATCTCCTGTAAACTTTGTTTTGATGTTTTATCTAACATTGTCTTTCTTCGGATTCATAAGATCTGTTCTGAGTTTATACTGCTGCAGTGGGGAACAAGATGCTGTGGATTTAATTGGGTGGTTTTATAAAGGTGGGGAAAGTACAGCAATTAAAAATAACAAATCTGTGACAGCAACAAACCTGTGACAGTTAATAATTAAAAAATAAAAGATAAAATAAAATAAATGATTATTTTTACTTGAGGAAAATTGGTTACCTCTTTGAGTATCTGAGTTGTCTGACTCAGCATGCTGTTAATTTAAAAAACAAACAAACAAACAAAAACCTTCAATTTCCTTTTAATGCTGAAGACCTTTATAGCTTTGGACAATAGTGCTAATGAAAGGAAAGTCAAGAGTAAACAAACATTCTCCATATTAATATGACAGTCAATTTCACCAAACTTTGCATACCAGTTTACCCTTTATCTGCAAGAAAGTTTAGGGATTGATCTGACACTTCATTTTCTGTATTTATCACCCACAAATTAAATTCCTGCAGAGAATTCAAAACCTCCCTCATGGGAAATGTTATTATCACAAAGATATAAACACAGTAAATATAAGTGGTTTTCTAATCTGCCTTATAAAGGCAAGCAGACAGGTAGTCATCTAAGAGAGAAATATTTCATCGTTTAATGTTCAGAGCTACATTCCATGTGTAATATCAGCAAACACTGACACAATTCCATAAACTACTAAGCTAAAAATAATGTCTATGTGCACTACTTAAAAATGTCCTATAAATTTTATTTTAATCATAGGTACAGCAGATTTTTTCCTAATCATTGTTAATAGTGATGAAAACAAATATAAATACAGCAATGATTCCTAAAAGAAACTGCATGTTATCACCAAGACAGCTGTGCTTTTTATTAATCAGCTTCCCATCATCTCACCCCCAAAGCACCCTATATAAGCAAGTTAAATTACGATCAGGCTATCTGAAAACAGTCACTATAAATAATTCTTTTCAATTAATCTCTTTTTAAACTATAACACAACATATCACAACTAAAAACATTTTGATGAGTGTACAAGTATTTCTTATTTCTCAACCTTTGACACTTTAATAGGCTTACTTTGCTATGAATTAATCACAACCCTTTCTCTTTAGACGGGATATCAAGCAAAAACAGAGTTGGATATGCCTGTATGAAAGTTTCAGCTGCATAAATGGTCACAATAAGAGCACTGGGGCCAGGACAGGAATATGAGTAATGGATATTTTGTCCTCTGAGCATACGTTAACATCATCAGGATTAATTTGATGAAGGACAAATTTATTTTAAGCTCTTCAAGATGTCTGGAGTTGCTTTAAAGACAATTATTTGTCTGTGGTTTTACATGGGTTTCCACCATCAGCAATGTAAGGAGAACTCACACAGGCACCTGAAGCAGCCCAGCCACCACAGAATGCAACCTGGCATAAGCTGATTTATTTTGCTTCTCAGAATAATGACACGTAATCATAGAAAAGGCACTTTCTTTAGTGCTGACTATGGAACTTCACTACCATAAGGAAAAAAATATAAGCATTATTCCCAATGCCACTCTATTATTCTTTCCCTTATATCCTCATATCTTCCAGCTGCTTACTGTAAAGTACTTCTCCATTGGGAATTAAAACCAAAATATATGATCATCCTGAACAGTTTTGCTACTTATGCAGGCTATTTGTCTTTTGTTTTAATGAGCTTTTTATCTGGTCACTTACATTTTTGAAGCTTTTATTAGTCTTTGGGACCTTCGTCTCAAAAAATCAGTTACACTTAACAAAGTTGGTTCTTGAAGCAATGTTGATCTAAGACTGTACATTGAAATTCATCTAACCTCAGAGCTAAATCAAATAACTTTCTGTTTCTTTTGTACTAACAAACTTTTGCCACTGTCAAGCACGTAGGCTATCTGTGTAGATAAGGGCTCAGTAGCAACATCTGTTCTCTCATGTTTCTCTCATTCGGTTTTATTAGGATTTTCTCAGAGGTTGAATGTGGGGTAATGTCAGACCTTACTCTGATGGTTAAGGAAGAGAGCCGAGGGTTACATCTGGCTAGTTGTCTTTTAAGCAGGGCTTCTTGAGGTTGTCAGCAATATTCTTCCAGCAGTTCACCCAGTCTTCTGAACTGAGCTTAACCCTTATGTGTCACTAGCATGTCTCACATGCAGGGTCCTTCCATTGTCAGGTTTTCTCAGTGGTTTCTTTTGGTCTCTTGTCCACTCCTTTTCATTGTGGGTACTAGTTGTTGGAAGTAATATGCTTGAAATCACATCACATCACAAAAGCAGGCAGAGCAGCCAACTGTGACTTGCTGTTATTGACTATTTCTTCTGAAATGCCCAGATAAAAAAAAAGATGCCTTTTAACTGCTGAACTTTTTAATGACCTCTTGACTTGCAGTTCCAAAGAGAAGTGAAAAATCTACAGAACTACAAAGTAGTCTGTGGCAATCAAAAAGGTTTATGAAACTCAAAGAGCTATTTATCACTGTAAAATAATTTTGTGGGTATGTGGATTTGCATCACTTTTGCAGTTTATGTGCTGCTATCTTGTGTTTACCATCCACTGCTTTCTGGGTTGTGGTCCAAGACTTTGTGACTCCCCAGTGCTTCTCCCTGTTTTCAGTATGTCTTTGTGTGGGATTGTAACAAGATTGTATCATCAGCTATGCTAAATCTATTTTAAGGAAGGGGTAAAGCTTTTCTTTACGAAACTAGTAATTATAAGGCTCCTTCCTTAGGGTTCTTTTATTATCCATGAAGTACTAATAGATCAGAAGCAAGTCAATTGAAGTACATGAAGAAACATGCTTCCTGGTGGTATCCTTGCAATCACTGAGGAAAGACAGAATTTACTCTTCCTCTTCTTCCTACTTTGACCCAAATTCCACTTTGTTACATTCTCTTTCAGGCAGATGGGCATGTATAACTCTCGTCAGGTTGCTGTGCTACTGCTTTATGATATATTAACATAGAAGATAAAGGCAGAGAGGATTCTTTAGAGCTAATCATGATCTGCCAAATTCAGGGCAGAAAACAGAATGTGAGTCTGTTCCTCCTGCAAAAGTTTATTGATGAGACTGCAGTGTCTTGAAGAAGCTGGGAATAGATGCCATCAGGGATAGAGAAAAGTCATTCACCTTCATCTCTGTAGGATTATTTTTTAGTTTTGGTTTCTGATTTATTTATTTATATATTTTATGGGCATAGAAATTCAATTTGCCACTGTTATCTGTGAAAAGGTCTTGCAGAAAGGCAAACCAAGTACTTTTTCTTTATCCTTTGTCTGCTGAATGGTTTGAATCTCAGCATGTGTCAAAATACAGCCTTGTGAGGCTTGCAAACTCAGCAAAATTGAGATAGAACACATTATCCCTGACTTGCAAATCCTTACTATTATTGTTTTTTTTTTTTTTTTTTTGCTATTTTTATTCCTGTTGTTACTGTTATTACTATTATTTTCCCCTCCTAGAGTTTCTTATTTCCCATACCTCCTACTGAGGAGGTGACGGATCATCTGCCTCTGAAGGTAACAACACAGCTATGCAAAACAGCTTAGCCCATGGAGGCTGCAAGGATTCTGTCAGGTACATCGTATCGTACAGTTGTGATCCTCCATTCCCCAAATGTTGTTTTCACTAACTTCTCCCATTATGCATTTCAGAAATAATTAAACCTTTTAAATACATTTATAGAAGACCTGAGTTCAATCTCATTACTTGCTCAGAGGAGAAAATGCTGTTTTTGTAATCTTTGTGAGGAAAAGCAATTTTCACTTTGTCATTACTAAACAGTGATCAAGCTAAAAGATGAAGAAAATTTGCTAATACATGTAGTAATTCAGCTGAGTAACTACAGTTACTCGGTTTTATTTGTTTCCATTTTAACTTTTTTGTTATATTAATAAAAAGATGAAATGCTCTGAAAGACACCATGTTTTTTTGTTTACTGTTATTAGCAGCAAATGGATGGCAGAGAACACTTTGATTTTGTTTCCACAGTGACACATTTACAGACAGCTACTATCTGGAGCAAGTATGAAAATCTTTCAAGGAAGTGATTAGGTAACAGCCAGGAACACAGAAGTGTGTGGTAACCATACCGTCCAAAAGTTTGTAAATGCATATAAAAGATGTCTAGATTAGACAGGTCTGCAGAATACACTTTAATGCACCTTTTGCAATGATGCTAAGGCATGCAGTAAAAGATCAAAATTCATAACTAAAATACTGTAGGAAAGAGAGAGGAAATACCTTGAATGTTACCAACATCCTGAATTCTTGCAATGACAGGACATTTGCCAAATAAAGCTCCTATTTGATCTCAAAAAGTGGAACACGTCCTGTGCCACACAGGCTAAAAACTTACCATGAATCATACCTCGTAGGGGTTAGAAATTCAGTTCTAAACTTATTCATTATCATTGTATGTTTCTGTATATTATTGAAGGATCTATTTAATCACATATTTATACTATCTTTATTTTTTACCTCAGTAATGCCTAGTCAACTTCCATTTGACTAGGCTAAACAAAGCAAGGTCTTTCCATGTCTCCTTGTGGAGTACCTAAATCATTCCCACAATTAACCTTGGGAAACATCTCCCTCCACAATAACTTTAATGAATACCTGCTAAGTATTTTGCTGTCCTTACCAATAACACGTAATTTATTGCATCCTTGGATAACATCGATCTGCATCACAATGGTGACTAGCTGGCCAATATCTCCATGCCTTTCTCACCAGGAAGGAAGATCCCTTTCCTTTTTTTTTTTTTTTTTTCTTTTCATAGTTTTTTTTTTTTGTCTTTTCATAGTTCTTTTGGAGCTAATATTATCTATCGTAAAATTATTCAACAGAATAAGCTATTCTTGAGATCTTGAACTATATTCTGCTAGTGATTGACAAGATATGTGATTTTGTATCATGAATAAATGTGTCACTAAAATTTGTGTGACATTGATGAATACACCAAGAAATTAAAAAAAGAAAAAGAGAAAAAAAAAAAGGAAAAAAAAAAAGATTTTTTTTCTTTACACAAACCATGAACTTAAACCTCTTATTGAATTATTTTAAAATAAATGATCAGCAATTCTTAGCACTGATAGAACATAGCTCTGGAAGGATATCACAAAGATAGGCAAGTATAATTAACCTGTATTTGACGGTAAAGAAAAAGAAGTCAGAGAGAAAAATAATGAGTCCAGCTTTATACAGGACATCAGTGCTGAAGCTGGGCACATAATAAAGACCCTGGAAAATTGTTCCTTCATGTAAAAATGTCCTCAGGGATGGTATGACAGAACACTCAAAACTTGTAATGCAATATAATTGATACTCTGGTTTTAGAACTATTGCTGAATTAAGCTAGATTCCATTTCTAGGTCTGTGCAGCCTTCCATGATGTGTGGGAAATCAATTGCTTTCTGCCTCAGTTTCCCAACTGAAAATAATGACAGGAATTGCTTCTGGTTATGGTTCCAGGGTAATTTAGAGGACACATTTGGGACTGGGTGTCTTACGTACTTTGCACTGTAGAAACACATCACATCTGGCAGGTAAACACAGTGCCCCATGGAAATGCCTGTAAACCTGGGTCAGACTATCGTCCCGTTCTGTAGCCAGGGCTCTCTGGACAGCTTTCACCTCATGAGCTATATAACTACAACCCCTTTTTAGGTGTTCAGATTTTGTAAAATTGGCCCTTTTGATTAAAAACATAACTTTTCTATAGAAAGCAGTCTTCCTGAAAATGGGTTTTGACAGAAAATATGTAGGACTGCAGCTGTCAACTTAAAATCTTTGTAAGAATTATCCTTCTTTCCGTCTTAATGCCAAATTTAACTCCATCTCAATAAAGCACATCTTGAATGTAGCATGCCACAAGTCGATTAATTAATTTTTCATAGGTTCATAGGCATTCCTACAATGTCCTGTCTTGAGAAGGGAAGGTACCAATTAACTCTTTCTTACAAGCCTCTGAATGGGAAACTAAGTAATTCTGTTGCAATTTTCATTATTTCCTATGTTATAACTAACATGTCAATAGCAGTATTCTGCAGAGGTATTTCAAGGATTTTTAACAAATGGGTGACATATGTTCAAGGTCAAATCTTGTCATTCTAATACTCCTTTTGAACATGTTGAATTAATTAATTATATCGAACTAAGAAATCAGCTTGACCATTGTTTAGCCAGAAGAATAAATTCATGTTTACTGATTTTACATGCTGTTTTCTAGAGGAATAAAAGACAGCTAACATTAAAGTAAAGGAAAAAATATAGCTGACAGCCTGTTAGTCTTCAATCCATTTATTTTTTTCTCAAGTGAATCAGCATAAAATTACTTAAGGAGGTGTTTTGCTAAAACTCATGATGTAGTAAGACAGCATATTGAATACTCTGCACATTTCTATTTGTTAGGTCAGTTACTGATGCAAAACAATTGACTTCATGTTGTCATTCAATCCTAGTTACTACTCAATTAATGATGAATAATTTTGTTGTTACTGTTCTCTGTGTGCCATAAAAACACTGGAACGAAGTCATGGTTGAGGTTTCATTTCATTCCATTGCATTTATTCAGTTAAAATGAAGCTCTCATCTCATTTGTGAAATTTAAAGTAAACATTGATCAAAAACAAAGTATTAAAGGGACCTTTAGGATAAAATTTTACTTTATGATTATTTCATGTAGTTTAGGCATTTGTGGGACTGATGCAAAATCTACTGCAACTAATGAACTGAATCCCATAGATATAAATGGTTTCTAGAACAGACCCTGAAAACAGTTAAATTGCATCCCTTAAGTTCTCTAGAAGTTAAATGATTTACAAGATCCATAATTTATAAATGACTACATTTTAACATTTCATACATATGTAGTTTAAATCTATAAAGTTAAGAAAAAATTCTGGTTACAGTGACATTCATGTCACCTCCCCGCCAATCCCCATGTTTTACATAAGATAGCTCTTATTTAAAAAGTCATAATAGAGGTCATATACATTAAGTAATGCTTTTTTATTTATTAGAAATAAATAGAAATACAGAATTTATTAGAAATACAGAAATAAAAGCTTGTGGGATTAAAGCAAACAGAAATTGAAGCTAGGATTTCATTTCTTAACGGTAATTAACTGCTATTCATGTAACACTTCTGATAACGAGAAATAATATTTTTTACAGTTGTTATTTTGATATATATAATTAATTCCAGTGAATTCAGTCATAAAGCTGTGTAACTGTTACCATTGCTTAAAGAAATACAATTTGTATTTACAGAATATAATTTGTTTGATGGAACATGAGTATTAAGTCTAAAAGCAACTATCATTTTGGTTTAGCTGGGAGGAGGATTCACATTTAGTCATAGGATCATAGAATCATAGAATGGTGTCGGTTGGAAGGGACCTTAAAGATCATCAAATTCCAATGCCACTGCCATGGGCAGGGACACATCCCACCAGACCAGGTTGCTCAAAAGCTCCATGCAGCCTGGCCCTGAACACCTCCAGGGATGTTCAGCATACAGCTAAACACGTCCAGCATACAACTAAAATGTCCAGCATACAGCTAAACAAAAACGTCATACAATGGGTGAGCTATTGGCTGACAGGCAGGGCTCAAAGGGTTGTGCTGAATGGGGCCGCATCAGGATGGTAGACAGTCACTACTGGGGTCCACCAAGGCTCCATTTTAGGGCCAGTCCTCTTCAACGTTTTTATAAATGATTGGATGTAGGACTAGAAGGTGTTTTGAGCAAATTTGCTGATGACACCAAACTTGGAGGAGTTGTTGACTCTGTTGAGGGTGGAAAAGATCTGGACGGATTGGAGAGCTGGGCAATCAGCAACTGCATGAAGTTTAACAAAAGCAAGTGCCGGGTCCTGCACCTGGGATGGGGCAACCCTGGCTATACGTACAGACTGGGCAACGAGATGCTGAAGAGCAGCCACGCAGAGACGGGTCTGGGGGTTGTGGTTGACAGCAAGTTGAATATGAGCCAGCAGTGTGCCCTGGCAGCCAGGAAGGCCAACCGTATCCTGGGGTGCATCAAGCACGGCATTGCTAGTCGGTCGAGGGAAGGGATTGTCCCGCTCTACTCTGCGCTGGTGTGTCCTCACCTCGAGTACTGTGTGCAGTTCTGGGCACCACAGTACAAAAAGGATGTAAAACTGTTGGAGAGTGTCCAGAGGAGGGCGACGAAGATGGTGAAGGGCCTAGAGGAGCAGACGTATGAGGAGCGGCTGAGGTCACTTGGCCTGTTCAGCCTGGAAAACAGGAAGCTGAGGGGGGACCTCATCACAGTCTACAGCTTTCCCGCGAGGGGGAGTGGAGGGGCAGGAGCCGATCGATTATCTTCAGTGACCAGTGATAGGACCCAAGGGAATGGTGTCAAACTGTGGCAGGGGAGGTTCAGGCTGGACATCAGGAAGAGGTTCTTCACCAAAAGGGTTGTCACACACTGGGACAGGCTCCCAAGGGAAGTAGTCACGGCACCAAGCCTGTCTGAATTTAAGAAGAGATTGGACTGTGCACTTAGTCATATGGTCTGAATTTTTGGGTAGACCTGTGTGGTGCCAGAAGTTGGACTCGATGATCCTTGTGGGTCCCTTCCAACTCGGGATATTCTATGATTCTATGACTTTATGATTTCCTTGAACACCCCAAGGGATGGTGACTAGACCGCTTCCCTGGGCAACCCGTTCCAATGCCTGACCACTATTTCTGAGAAAAAATGTCTCCTAATTGTTTTAATTGTTGAAGAGTAGTGCTCTTTGTTCAATTCTTTGTTTTAATTGTTGAAGAGTAGGGGCATGACGTTTCCCTTTTTCCACTCACCAGGGACACCACTCGCCTGCCAGGACTTTTCAAATATGATGGAGAGAGGCTTGGCAACTACATAAGCCAGTTCCCTCAGGACCCTGGGATTCATATCATCAGGTCCCATAGACTTGTACCTATTTAGATTCATCAGGTGGTCTCAAACCTGCTCTTCGCTTACAGTGGGTGGGACTTTGATCCCCCAGCCTCCATCTACAGGTTCAGGGAAATGAAAGACTTGGGAAGCCTGTGTACCAGTGCAGATGGAGGCAAAGAGGTTGTTGAATACCTCGGCCTTCTCCATGTCTGTCGTTACCAATTACTCAGATATAGAAACTCACTCCTATATAAGAAATTAGCCACCTATAATCGCTTACACACTACTATTTTCACCCCTCAGTCTATTTTCACAAATGTTAAAGGTGCATGGTGGCCCTCGGGGACCCCTCCTATTACCCCAGCACAGCAGCCCGAAGGAAGCTGAGTCCTCTCTTGTGCTCTTCCTCGAGGCTCTGTGCAGAAGGGATGCCACCTCTCACAGGCTGGGGGATGGGAAAGGAGCACTCACACAACCCCTAAGAATCGGCAACGGAGTTCTTTATTGCCAGGACACCTCGCAGGTGAGCCTGCGGGATGTCCATGGTGTTTGGCGTCTCCAAGCTAATGCTTGGGATAGAGCCTGAGCGACGAGTAGGGAGCTCGGTGAGCACTCCTGCGATGCTGTTGGTGCGCTCTGATGGCAGAGAGTGAAGACATGCCGGGGTAGTCACAGGTCTGATCTGGCCAAGGTGGATCCACTTCCATCGGTTCCTCCACATCTTCTGGTGGATCCACCTCCATGGGCTCCACGGTGTTTGGCAGAAGGATAAGCCACTCCTTGCCTGGGACTGCCCAAATGGGATGCCTTCCATCCAGAATGTTTTCAGGCCAGGGTGCTGAACCAGGGGGTCGTCCAGGTCCACCCCTAGGTCCCATGCCAATGTCTGGCTGATTTCCATTTGTGGGTTTGACGCTGCCGTCTGGTTTACGGCCATAGTTGGGTCCCACACTGTGTTCTGGACTATGGGCACGGCTCTGCTCCACGTGGCTGTCTGCCTGATGCTCCTGCCTTCACCCCATGCCACCGTTGTGCCAATGGGAAGGCCCAGGTCCCCTGTTGATGTATGGTTGAGGGGGCGGCCTGTTCCCCGTGTCGTTGCAGTGCCAATAGTACCGCTTACAAGTGTCTGTGGACTGCGCACCAGAGGTCCCCTGAGCACTGGTGTCAGTTGTGCTGCAGGTGCTATCCGTCTGCCCATGACACTTCTCCTTCTCGTTAGGTGCCCTCCTTCTCAGTGCTTCTTTGGACTGCATCACTGTCCTCTCACACCAAGAAGGGCTGCCGCTCACCTTGCTGCTTCAGCTCTTCTTCCTGCCACACAAGTTGGCTGTCAGAGTGCCTAGAAGCTCAGCAAATGGTGGGACAGCTGCAGGGGGACCTATTTTATAGGGCCCAGAGCAAAGGAAGGGCAGTGGTGGCCACTGTGACCTCAGCAAGCCTCTGTGATGGAGTGGCCCATGCATGGCAAAAGGCAGTTGTGTTGGGAGCGGCCTGGAAGATGCCCTCACATGGAAGAACGAGGAGGGTTGGGGGGGCTGAGGGCCCCTTTTCTGGGGCTTGCTCCCCTGGGCCATTTGGCTTGCCAGAGAGAAATGCTGCTCCTTGGCCATAGGACTGCCCTCCACCTCCCATCCTGTGCCCTGGGTCTATTTTTGTCACTGGTTTTTATGTAATTTCATTCTATACTTTATGGAAAAGAAGCAAGGTGCATCTTCGGCCCTAATTCCCATGTGCACTTTGTGCTCTGTGTGAAGAATTTCTTCCTCACATCACATCTAATCTAAATCTCCCATCCATTTGTTCAAAGCCATTATTCCTTTTTCCATTGCTACACTCCCTGATAGAGTCCCTCTCCAGCTTTCTTTTAGGCCACTTTTATGGATTAGGTTAGGTGGCAAAACTGCAGGACCTTGCAAATTGCAGCCTTATCTACCTTGTTCCATGTGTTCCACATGACCTTTTCCAGCTTAGGCTCTAGCCTCTGATCGGTGTAACATAGAATCATAGAAACATTAAGGTTGGAAAAGACCTCCAAGATCATCTGGTCCAACCATCGCCCTGTCACCTATGTCACCCACTAAACCATGTCCCTAAGCACTAGGCCCAACCTTTCCTTGAACACCCCCAGGGACGGTGACTCTACCACTTCCTTGGGCAACCCCTTCCAATGCCTGACCACTCTTTCTGAGAAGAAATGTCTCCTATTTGTTTTAATTGTTGAAGAGCAGTGCTTACACTGAGTCAAGGACTTTTCAGCTTCTCACACTGCCCTGCCAGCAAGGAGGCTGCGGGTGCAGGAGGAGCTGGGAGGGGGCAGAAATAGCACAGGTGACCCCAACTGACCAAAGGGATATTCCATACCATGTGTTGTGGTGTGTCCTGGTTTCGGCGAGGATAGAGTTAAATATCAGAAAAATAAAAACTGAGTACTTACGATAAAACGAAACAGTGATAGATGGATAGCATACATAGCTGATGGAGGTAGAGATAAAAAGTGAATGTAAAACAAATAGTGAGAAGCATAATTGCAAAAATGATAACACAATAAAATATTGGAATTGTTACCCGTTACCAGTTGGAACAGTCACCACTGTGGCAGGCTCCAGCGTAGCCTTGTCATGATCATCTTGGGCACTTTTATTCAGGAAAGTGCTTTACTTTTTTAATTCAGTATTGCATTAGTTCCCCCATAATGATTTGGCCAGATACCACTCAGCTCTAGAGCAGCACATGCTGCTGCTGACCAATAACCAGGAACTGCTTGGAACATGATCTCTCACTTTTTACACCCACTCAGCTTTGGGTGTAAAATAGCCTCACAGGTGCCGTGAGAGGAGACGGGTCAAGGATCCATTCACTTCCTTGCCTATGTATAGTCAAACTGAGACAAGCAGCCCTTCAGAGCTTGCTCTTTCGCTCTTCATCTCTTTCTGTTCTGCCAACCACAAGACAGCAACACTACTGAGGTTTTTCCAAAGCCTTTTGTTTTGACGTGGAAGTGAAACTCCTACATCAAATGAACTTCACCTATAGTTACCATGAGGATTTGTTACAGGTTGTTTTGTTGTTGTTGTTGTTTTTATTTGTTTGTTTGATGAGCTGGTCTTCTCAAAGACTCTGTGTCATATGGACTCTAAATGTGTAATACAGACATTTGTGCAACCAAAGCCTCAGTTCTAGCCTCAGTGATGGGATTTTTGTAAGAGCAGGATCATAGAATCATAGAATGATAGAAAAATTAAGGTTGGAAAAGACCTTCAAGACCATCTGGTCCAACCATCACCCTACTACCAATGTCACCCACTAAACCATGTCCCTACACATCAGGTCCAACCTTTCCTTGGCTACTAAGATGGTGAAGGGCCTAGAGGGGAAGACGTACGAGGAGCGGCTGAGGTCACTTGGCCTGTTCAGCCTGGAAAACAGGAAGCTGAGGGGGGACCTCATCACAGTCTACAGCTTTCCCGCGAGGGGGAGTGGAGGGGCAGGCGCCGATCGATTATCTTCAGTGACCAGTGATAGGACCCAAGGGAATGGTGTCAAACTGTGGCAGGGGAGGTTCAGGCTAGACATCAGGAAGAGGTTCTTCACCAAGAGGGTTGTCGCGCACTGGAACAGGCTCCCCAAGGAAGTAGTCACTGCACCAAGCTTGTCGGAGTTTAAGAAGCTTTTAGACCGTGCACCTAGTCACATGGCTTGAATTTTTGGGTAGACCTGTGTGGTGCCAGGAGTTGGACTCGATGATCCTTGTGGGTCCCTTCCAACTCGGGATATTCTATGATTCTATGATTCTATGGGGCATCCACAGTTTCTCTGGGCAGCCTGTTCCATCCGGTGCCTCACCTGCCTCTGTGTGAAGAATTTCTTCCTAATGTCTAATCTAAATCTTCTCACTTTTCGTTTAAAACCATTACTCCTTGTCCTATCCCTACAGTCCCTGACAAAGAGTCCCTTTTGAGCCATTTACCTCAAGAGTGTGACCATCCAGCCAATTCCTTACCCATTGAGTGGTCTATCCATCAGATCCATGTCTTTCCAATTTAGAGACAAAGATATCATGGACAATGCTTTGGACAAGTCCAGGTAGATGTCAGTTGCTCTTCCCCATCCACCAATGCTATAAACCCATGGTAGAAGGCCATTAGATTTGCCAGGCACAGTCTGCCCTTAGTGAAGCCATATTGGCTGTCACCAATCACCTCTTTGTTTTCCGTGTGCCTTAGCATAGTTTCCAGGAGGATCTGCTCCATGATCTTGCCGGGCACAGAGGTGAGACTGAATGGCCTGTAGTTCCCCAGGTCTTCCTTTTCTCCCTTTTTTAAACATGGTCATTATGTTTCCCCTCTTCCAGTAGGTAGAACTTCACCAGGCTGCCACGACTTCTCAAATAATAGATAGTAGCATAGCAACTTCATCCACCAGTTCCCTCAGGACCCATGGATGTATTTCATCAGGTCCCTTGGACTTGTGCACCTCCAAGTTCCTTAGATGGTCTCAAACATTCTTCTCTATTCCCTTGTGTGATTCTGACCATAAGAGAGTAGCAGGAGGCATTATCACCTTCTAATCCTTTCTTCCTCTGGTAAACTTGCATATGGCTTTAACTGCCCTCTGACATGACACATATACAATAATTTATGTTAGCAAGTTTATTTTGTTTTTCTCTTCACCCTTGGAAAAAGATCTTTAATGTTCTGAAAAAAAAAAAAAAAAAAAAAAAAAAACACAAAGGAAAATATTATGGCCTGGAATCTGACTGTAATATTTCACAAATTAAGCCCTATTAGTCATGAATAGATTTTGAGGATTTTAGTGGAAATTACATTGTTTTATATTTTATCACACAATTTAACAAACTGAGATTACATTTGTACAAGAGAAAGGTATTTTAAAAAAACTTTTAAAATTTACTCTCTTTATAGGGTTACTAAAAAAATCAAAATGTGACATTATTGAAAGGCAATTTCTTTCTTTTGGTCTTGTTTTGGATATTTACCTTAGTAGAACACATGGTAGAAAAGAAAAGGTTATTGTTCATTTACAATTATTCCTTGTAAATTAAAAGAATAAAAGAGCCTATATTTTATTCTTGATAGTGACATCATTCAGAGCAAAAACTAAGTGGAGTTAATAATAGCAGCAAGTGATTTCAGGAAGTAAATCATGACTCAGAAATACGAAATATCATGAGATCAAAGTCTCAGAAGGACCTAGGAACCTCATGGTTTGTTTAGCTAGAAGAAAATTGATTTTCAGTGTCTCATAGGACTGCAACTCATAAACATAGTTTGAAAGCTGATATGGTTTCACAATCTGTGGAATTTTAACATCCTAACGGCCATTAAAATCTCTGTCCTGCTGACTATGTCTCAATAAGGAATAATGATGGACTTTGTGAAAAGCATGGGTTAAACAGATGGAGTATCAATACATTAGGGTCACATATGAGTCTTTGTGTTTTGGCCTTTATTATACAGTTTTAGTAATTGTGAAAAGTTTACTACCTTCCATATAAAGAAAGGGTGAATTAAGTACTTAGGGAGCCTGAATGCTGCCACACCACCAAGACTAAGGAAAAGTTTCCAAAGAGAAAGCTCTGCTCAGGTGGGAGCATGATCTGCGAGGATTACAGATCTCTAGATAGTATCTTGATGAAGAATAGTGTCAGTCCTAGCCATCAAATCCGTATGAAGAATGTGTATAGAGAAGGGAAAGACAGTAATGGGAATGATATATATATATATATATATTTGCTGGCATCTCTGGATACCTGTATGGATATAAAGAAGTAAAGAAAAGGTGAGTCAGAAAAGACTTAAAGTTTCCTAACAGTAATTATAACAGACAGCTGTCTAAAATAAGCAGCCAACCAGTGAGCATTTATATGTGAAATAAGTGGCCCAGAGCACTTTCTTGAGGAGATGCTGACACTCCTGCATTCTTCACAGATTGTGGAGGATGTGAAGTATCTCACTTCTACCCCTTTGGTCAATATAGTTCAGCAGTAGGGACTGAACAGTGACTTCAAGGTATATCTTGTTGCATTTGAAATAGAGCTATTGTGACACACCAGCCTTCTGGACAGTGACCTGTTTCTTTGTTTTTCTATTTCAGCTATCACTACTTTTGCATAAAAAAAGTATCTTGAAAGTATGTTGCTGTGAGTCATATTCCAAATGCTGGAAGAATGGTGATGGCACTAGTGAAATCCAGAACTGAAGCTGCAGTGCTCTCAAGGTAACAGCTTCATAGAAATTAGGGGAATAAAATAAAAGCTGGTTTGGAATTGGAGATGTGACCGGGTACTGTGCAGAGATAAGATTGACCCTGAATCAGCAGGGGATTTCAGTTTTCATTGAGGCAGCCTGTGGACATTATTCCTGAAGGATTAGTTCATTCACTTGCATAGATAATATATGCACCTGAAAATAACTCAGGTGAGTCTTGAGGTAGATGTGGAAGGGCAATCCCAGGTTCACTGGGCTCCTACCATAGCCAAGAAAATTAAAATGGAGGAAAGAAGGGAAGAAGAAAAAAAGGGAAGAAGAAAGAGGAGATTATGAACAAAACCATTATGGATTACAAGTGATATGCTCCCTCACACCTCCAGAAACACCTTATGAGGAAAAGCAAACATTTCAAACAAACATCATAGCAGAGCTTTTCTCTGAGACTTTGATTTTCCTCATTTTTCTAATATCATTTTGCTAATGTTTTCATCATTAAGAAGCAAACATCAAATATTGATTTAAAACATGATCATATTGAAAACTTTTTTTTTTCATTCAGAGCCATTTGTTTCAATAAAATTTCAGAATTTTCTTGAGACGTTTCATTCTCTAGTCAGCTCTTTAAAATAATATGAAATGGTTAAAGGACAACATCAGCGCTGCCTCCTTTAAAGTACTAAAATGCAATCCATTCATAAATAATTTAGTTATATAGTACAATATCTATAAGAAGGTTTTTCTAACTCTTCTCCCCAGTATATATAGGCAAAAAAAAGTTACAGAAATTGTTACAGAAAATCTTCCTTTTAATTCTGGTATAGAAATCACCAGATATAAATGAAAGAAGGTCTCTAGGCTCAGTCAATAGACCAGAATTTAAACTGAGATTATTGATACCTCAGCTGTTGGGTGAATTTTAGCTTTTTTTTGTTAGTTTTATTTTAAAGCAAAAGTTCTGTTGTGTCGTATTCCATATAGGAAAATAGGTAAAAAACCTATATTCCTCCTAAAAGGAACAGTATATTTGTGAATGCTGTAACAGGTATTTCTACTAAATCTTTGTGTTGACTTATTATACATGGACTTGAGTGTAGCAGAGAAAATAAACTTCCTGTAATGTCATTAACTGTTATGATTTATATTAACATTACCTCTCTCAATGGAATACAGTTTTGAAACTGCATTGAACAACTAATTAGTGTTGCAAATGGCACAACCAAGCCTGAGTAATGAGAAGAATAATTATTAAGGAAAACTTTTATTTAGTTTACTAAAATATAACCTCCTATTTATAAACTCAGGAACAAAAGCAGCTTGTCAGCTTCCCAATCCCAAAATCAAAAACAGCAGAAGGTTTTATAGGATCATACAATAACTGATCTGCAGAGAGAATTGACTGCTTTTTATACCAGTACACAAATACCTACGTAAGCAAGGAATAATAATTAAAAGCAAACTCCCTTACTCATATTGGGTCTCTTTCATATTACACGTATTACTGCTGCAATTTTCTGATTTTTTTTGTTCTTGGAGGCACAGATTACTGTTTCTTCTGTACGTAACAGAACTTGACAGTAATGGGAAATACATGTAAATTCTCCTGAGCTCTACCTGCAAAAGTACAGTGGCTTCTTCTTGCTGGCTTCAGCTGGAATTGGACAGATGAGCTAATGTTGGCAAGATGTAGCAAGACAAAGATATCCCTTTAATTAAGAATAAAATATATAGAAATATGTTGCTCACTACTCAAAGACAAAGAGAGTAGCTCAGCCACTACCCAGTGTGCAAAGAGTGCAGTGAGATGTACCATGAGAAAGAAGCACCAACCCAGCAATTAGAGTTAGAAGATATGTACAGAAATGGTGAACCCGTTGTTATGTACTTGGCTGCATGTCTCACTAGCCCCCAGTCTTTCATGCTGCCACATCACTGAACCTCTCCCCATGGGAAGGAGTGGTCATGTCCTTCAGATTGGCCTTTCTGTCAGGGCTGTGCAAGCACTGCTGTTGATTTGAATGTGTGCAATAGGTCTGGTTCTTCCCAGCTTTGCTGTTTGTCACCAGATCAGCTGCTGTGCCTACCTGGTAAATCAGACTACAGCTGGCATCTGGCTGCGTTTAAGAAGTACAAGGAACAGGCCAATGAACTGTTTGGTTGATGTACAAACTGCCTGTTTAGGATAGGAAACTCACAAAAAAAGTAAGAATTACAAATGGAAATACAATGTTGCTCTTTTTTCTTAGCCATGTAGACATACCGAATATGAAATAAAATACAGTATTTTCATTGTGTTCATCTGAAGAAAAGAAGTTGCAATACAGTGGCTCATCTGAAAGAAATCTGTACTCATCAGTGCGTGAAATAGACTGCACTTTGCTAAAATGGATTTTAAAAGTACTTTCAATTAATATCCCTTTTACAAGTCCATCAATTAATTTTGTAACTCTGGAGTAACATTTTCAAATGTTTTACAATTATCCTCTTCCCTGATAAGTTATATAGAGGAAGCAGTAAAATTTTCTGAAATACGATGCTTCAAATAATCTGAAGCACGTGTCTTCAGAAGAGCTCAACCTGAATGTTCTCAGTTGAAAGAAGTTAGTAACTTTACTTTAGTGACACTGGAGGTGCAAACAGTAGTAGAAGATGAAAGTACTTCATCTGATTATTTTTTTTTAAAGCTGATGACATCCTTCTGAATACTGTGCTTCATTCTCCCTGTTTAAAAATGAAAAAATACATACCTTCATCACAACTTTGTTGTGAGATCAAGTGTCTAGTGAGCTACATGTAAATGCAGAACACTGCAAATGATACATACCATTATTATTGTAAACATATGCCTAGATTTCTTTACAAAGCATGAAATGTATTACACAGAAAATGAGTTATAATTTATTGTATATTTGACTTTAGCAATGTGAACATATTTTCTGAAATTGCACTTAAGAACCAATATTCTCCATTTATTCAACTGAATGCTAATTTACTTGACTAATGACTCTTCAAAAGTTGGCAGATGGTTTTGTTTTTAGCCATGCTTTAAGTTAGGTCTGACATTCAGTCATGAAATACCAAAAACAAACAAACAAACAAACAACAACAACAACAAAAAACTGAATGATTTCAGATCACATAAACAGTTACTTATCAGATAGCAAGTGAAACTTTTTCAATAAGCCAAGCTGTCCACATATGCATTTATTCATAAAATTCAAAACTGTCTTAACAGATAAACCTTTCTCCATACCCATATTCATCCTGTGTTCTCAGCAAGTCTGGAAACAGACAGAGGCTTGATCTTTAAATTCCAACTCTTTGAATAGACCTGAAAGTAGCACTTGTCATAACATAACATACGAAGAAGTATATGATAACCATCAGAGCAATGCCAATGTGAGAAAAAGATGATGTGTGCTTTTCTGTAGGTAAAAGTCAAAAGAAATAGTTTAATTCCAAAGCAGACAAAATCCACCATTTTAACATTATCTTGATCACAATAAAATAAGGTTATGTTCAGAAACTTATAAAAACTAAAGTAACTTTTATAATAGCAACTAACCCCATGCCACTAAATCTGTTCATATAGAGGGTCTATTTGGAGATACTTCAAGCCTCCCTTGAAGCATCTATCTTAATGGGTAAATTCCCTAATGTTTAAAAACAATCTTCACATTCCTTTTTGAGTATCTACTATATCTTATTATATTTCTTTGTGACCTTACCTAGCATCCACATCATTCTCAGCATCTGCATACATTTTTTATCATTGCATCATACTGCTTTTCTTTTTCATACCTCTATTGCATCGTCCTCTTATTTATTTGTTGGATTACATCAGTGGCCTTAATGCTTTTTATCTGCTGAGGATGTCTCACCTGCCCCTCACCCCAGAGAGCGACTGCTTAGGATGCTTGGTGCCCACGGCAGTGAGTACCTCCACGCTTGGTGTCCCCAGTTACACACCCTTTGGATCTCATATTTAAAGTAACACTGTTTTCCTCTGTTGAAGGCCGAGTGTCCTTGGGATAGTCTTCTTCAGTTCTGGCGGTTTCAGTTAAATGTTTGGGACTCAGAAGTATAAGGGAATAAAAATTAGATTTTGGAAGGAGACACATTTTGAGAAACTCCACACCCCAGTTTGGACTAGCTCCTCCGTGTCTGCCATTTATACCCTGTCTTTGCCCTGGCTTCTTGTGGTAAGGTTTTATCTGAAAAAAAAAACAGGTTGATATGCTTGCGCATTAGTAGGAAAGACAACTACCACATGTTGGAAAAACTCTGAAGCAGTTTCTGTTCAATTATGATTGTTGGGGAACGAAAATCAACTAGAGTGTGTATACATAATGTGATCAATGAAGTGAAAACAGCGGACACCATGAAATGTTTAGTGTATTTCTTTGATTTGCGATATTACAGTTTGCCTATGCAGACAAGTTAGTGAAAATTAATGAATATAAATTAGAGCATAAATTTACAGGGTTCTCAATATTTGGCGCTGCCTGGCTGGAAAATTCTGCTGCATACTACAAGCATCTTTTTTGTGAAGCCACTTATGCCACTTGCAAAGTAAGGCATAATACCCCATGGGTAGGAAGCACTGAGTGTTTACAGGTGAAGTTAATAAGAAGTGATGACTGTGCTATAAATTTACACCCTAGATTGCTGTAAATGGTCTTCTCTGTGTAGGAAAATCCCTAGAGAGACAGTACAATTGTCCATTATCATCTATAGTTGCAAAATGTGTTAAAAGCTGTCATTCAAGAATTATATATGCCAAGTTTAAATTAATTAGATACAAGGCAAAGAAAATGACTGCTGTGAAAAGAGAGCATGATGAGTGACCTTTCTAAGTGGAAACAAAATTGTTTAATTGAATGTTTCAGTAAAGTTTTTTTTTTTCTTTTTTCTTTTTCCTGTCAAATCACAGGAGTTATAGAGCAGCTTCAGAAGACTATAGTGTGTGTGGATGCAATGTCATTTCCTGATCTTTACAAAATCTAATTTTCTTCCTGTCTGTCAGAAAACAGCAGAGACAGGTGGTGTGTGTGTGTGTGACTTATTTATTTATTAGTGTGTTGGTTTTTTTTTTAATAGTTTTGGTGAGTTATGTATTTTTACATTTGGTTTAGATGGATAGGAAGTATTTCAAAGAGAAAGAGTGTCTGAATAGTTTTAAATATAGGTAGAGGAATTGTTTAAGATAAAAGAAAATAGCTAATTGCTAGGGGAATCTAAGGCTGTTTTCATGGATTTTTCTTTTGACAATGCTTTACTCTGTCAGACAGACAAATCTTTGCCCATTGCTGGTGGATAAAAGAGACAGAGACAAAATTGTTCGAGTAGTTCTGTCTGCTCCGAGTTGTATACATTAGCGATAGTCATAAAAGATATTTTTATCCCCTTCTCTATCCCAATTTGAGTCACAAATCTGTGCTTCTTTACACAACAGACTTTTGAATATATCCTGAAAATGTCTCTGAGTAGACAGATGAACCTAACTAAAGCTTCATCAACTTCCTTGAGCACTTCTCCATGGTCAGTAGGAGATTGGAGCCTGAGGCAGAGTACTTGTACATGGGAGAAATTCCTGTAATATTGTATCTGATTTATTACCAATTCTGTTGGGGAGTGTGTGGTGTGTGGAGAAGGAAAGAAAAGGACAAATAATGAACTTCTGGTTTACATGTTGTTTTGTGTTTTCAATGTGATTCAGTAGGAATTATTCTAAACTGCAGGCTTTTAACTTTACAACAAGCTTTGATTTAGAAAAAACTGCTTTTAGACACTGAAAATATTTATCAGCTTGTTCTGAGTTTAAGTTTCAACAATACGTAAGAATTTCATAATGAAATTAAAGAAGAGAATGGTCATGTATAGTACATACTTCTTTTGCCTTTACTTTATCCTAAATATTTTCTCATTTTAAGTAATCAGTGACTGTCTTTCCCTGGATATCTCAATATTACTTTCATATGACTTTAGTCAGCTGATGCTGACACAACAACCCATTTTTTTCTCCTTTTGTAGTAGGAACTGCTTCTTAACTCTTGGTTCTACTTTTTTCACTATATGCAATTCTGTGCTGTCAGCAAGTTTAAGGTTTTCCAAGCTGAATTGTCTGTTCAGGTGATTTATGAAGATTATAAATAAAGGCCTAAATACTTAAAGAAATTCCATCTATGACACAATTCCTTGTAATAAGATTATAGTTCTTTTATCCACCTGCATAAACTGTTATGCCTGCTCTGGTGCTAAAGTATGTGTTTTTGAAGCTTATCTGGAACATACTTTTCTGCACAAGGGAGAAACTGATCACTGAAATAACATTTTATATTATAACGTCTTCCATCTGTGCAGAATATGCTTCTGTACATCACCTGCTCACTCACCTCCGTTGAAGTGTGCTAGTCTTCAGAGGCTCCTAGAAATGAAATCTAACCTTTTTTTCACCCACTTTGTACTGCAAAGGCTGGATGGCAGACAGCATATAAATAGCACTTGAAGAAATAACTTAAGCTGTTGAACATTACCGAACTAGAGAGCGAATAAAGCATGTGGTCAGATCTTTATCTTGTATTGACAGGTAGAATCCCAGTCAGAGTTCTTCAGGGAAAACATTATTTCTTAATGTTAACTTGCTCACAAGTAAACTCTTATCTCCATGCAAGTGGTTTTGCAACTCCTTGCTCTTAGAGAGGTTTTTGCTGCTAAAATGATCGTTCTTGCTGTTTTCAAATCTCCCTCTCCTTAAAAAACGGTGGGCAGAGAGCAAGATGCAGACTCTTTTGACTGCAGCACCACACTTCTAAGCAGACCTTTTCCTTCTGTTCATCTTCTGTGGCATGATGCAACGAATTGGGAAAGCCAGGTGCCAAGAAGGCAGCTCTGGAGGTTCAGGGATGAGGATGTTCTGTAAGTCATTGGCACAATTAATGTGATTTGCAACCTGCTTGTTTTTGGATCTGCCATCGCTTAAAAATAGGGATCTAAGGAGCATGACTCAAGATTGAGCCATGGACTTGGTGAGCAGTGCTTACTGGGACAAGAGGAGTCTCCATTTGATTATGCTTCTGGAGCAAGGTGCAAGAAGAGGACTAAATATGATTCAAATACTTCTCAGTTATGTGAATAAAATGTAGTAATAGACAGAGATCACTCACTGGATTAAAATGAACATGTTTTAGTAATGAAAACATCCTTTGTGGAGCCCTGGATATGCTGCTTGAGCCATTTTATGGTATGACTTGCTTAAATTTAGTTCAGCTGCTGCAGGTTCCAAGTATTTTCTGGAGTGACTTTGCAGCAGAGTAACAGTTCAGTGTAGTACCAATCATTAAAAAACTAGCCTGCAGAAATCACAGAAGAAATATATGGAATTATACATAATTATATCACTAACATTTATTTCCCCTAACTACACTGTTTGACCTTCATTCAAATCATCAGTAAGTTGAAAATTTTGGAATTTCTAAGCTGAACTGAAAAGGAGAACATGTTGTGATATTTTAGCTCAGCAAAAAGATGAAGGATTGTGAGGTAATACTAGGTATTAGGCTAGGAGGTTATCATTTTCTTTCATATCCTACTTCAGATATGAAGATATAGCCTTTTGTTCCACTCAGGGTGTTTCAATTTAAAAATAAATAAATAAATAGGAAAAATATCCAGTTATAAAGTGATTAATATGAGAAGATTTTTTAAAAGGTAGTGCCACTTTATAGCTGTCACATTGAGAGAACAATAATTACAAATCTTGATTATTCATTAGGAAATAAATGTATATATTTGATAAATTAATTTTTCTATTTCTTGCTATATATGTGGCTTGGTAGCAAAGAAATACAACCGTATAGACCACGGTAATATAAAAATAAATGCTAATGCAATTCTGACTGAAGTAATCTGTGTCATCAGGAAGAATGATATCCTAAAATTCTAATTAAGCTAATTAGAGCTTTTGAGTATGGATTAAAGTAGATAAAATAATTATAAATTAAGTGGTAATTGGGCCCTGTATCATCTTAACCTAATCTAATAAGTAGCAGTCTTTAAAAAAAAATCCATAATTCTTAAAAATATAATAATAATGTTCATAAAATAGTTGTAACTTTACATGATGCGCTTCAGCACTTCCTTGTTCAAGCACACCAGGACAAGACTTCTAGCCTAATCCTTCCAAGTTAAGAGCTGAGATGTTTATCTGAATTGCATATACCTTGTGAACTCCTGCTCTTCCAATATGCTTTGCAGCAGAAGTTTTCTAAACTCTTTGCAGCTCATAGTGATAAAATTCTCAATACTCTCCTCAGAGATAACACAACTTCACGCCTTACCTTAGTTGCAGACCTCAGCTGTGAACCCTTTTATTTTTTTTAATGGAACAAAGTTTGATGAATTTGGAATATGTGGATTGTGTGTAGAAATTACTTGCAATATTGATAAACTCTACCAGGTAGATGCCTTGGTAAAAATGTAATTTACATCAAGGACAGATACTTTCATATATCTGAAGTGTATATGAGAATCAAGATCTCCCAGAATTGTTCTCATGATTTCTTACATAAAAAGTCCTGTTTTCTTCAGGTTCATCTGAAAGTAAATAATTGTTTTCTTAGGAAAGAATTAAAAATTGGAAGCAATCAATACTTTCTTTTTCACCTAATGGGAATTCAATTATGAGATCTTATGTATGAGCTAATGTTCCCCAGAGTATTATCTAGGATTGGTTGTGGATTGTCAGAACACAGCGTAGATCAATGAATTGGGAATATGAATGAGGAAGATAAACATTTGTTTCTTCACTTAGCACTTCCAAAATTCATGAACTTCCCCTCCTTCTTCTGTTTTGAATTTTGTCAAGGAGTTCATGAATCAGCTGGGAGTCAGCAAAACATTAGCATTAATGAGTTCATTTCCACACAAATTGGCTCATTATCATGCTGACTTCCAGTGTTTTGTGACAGTCATGAACTCAGTCCTCCTGCAAGGAGGTCTCACTCAAAAGAATGGGAGGAGGGAAGAGGGAGTTTTAAAATAAAAATAAGTTATTTTTTTTTACAGGCATAAAACTGTATCAGTTCATTGATGCAGCAAGCCCTGTGGTTTCTCTATAGTTAGTTTTAAAAAACTCCAATTACAATATGTGCTTGTTTCATTTGTCAAAATGTACTCATTCTGCCTGGTAGCTGGTGAAAACTAATATCTAGAATCTGAGTTTGAAAATTACATAAAGGGGATCTAATTTCAATTTTGTAGCAATATATTTGACCCTAATTATTCTAATTCCATGGAAGTACATTCAAATGAATTGTACATTCTGGGAAACATATTTTTTGTAGTACCCAAACAACCTTCCAACTGTTCTCTCATTATCTGATGCATATTAACTTCAGAATACTTGCTGGTTTGTGTAATACCATATTTGTGCCATAACTATCAGATTAATGATACCACTGGTCATTCTGGCTTTATCAGAAACAATGCTTGAATGTGAAGCTGCTGGTAATCTTTTTGAGTAAGACATTATGCTCGTTTCCCTTCAGACAAGTGATTTGGTCCTTAATCCATTTGAAATTCGTTGTGATTATGCCCAGCAGGTTTATGAACTGTATTACAGTCCTAGACCTGCAGGCTTCGTTGTCCCATAAGGGCTGGTAAGATGAAGTAGGTATGGTTTATTCCATTATCCCAGTTGGATCCTTAATGCAGATGCAGATTAGTCAGCCTCCTTCTTCATGTCAGTTCTGGAATGGAATCTGACCCAAGATTACAGTTGTCTCTTTATATCCTTTACCTTCACTATAGGTCAGGTCTGTGGGTACGAGTAGTTCCTTTTTCCAGGCATAAAGACTGTCTAAAGACTAATCAGATTTGCATTAATTACCACTAGCTATGACCACAGCAGTGCAACTGCACTTTAATAACTTTGAAAAAATCTGTGTCCATAATACACATCACATGTTAATGTAATATTCTTTGACATTTCTGTCCTTCCAAAGTCTTCTATCTGTCACAATATAATAAATCCATGTTCTTTAGTACTTATATTTCCAATATGTATTTTTCTCTGAGTGAAGTTCTTTGACCTCTTTTGCACAAGATGTCAAACTGAAAAGTGTTTTTTATGCTCTTTAAATCAGCGATAAATATTTATCTGTCAGTTTTAGACTCCAGATGCTTATGATTTTGGAATATCTGTTTAAAAAGGTCCTCTTGGAATCTGATATTTGTTCAGATTTTAAGTATCTGTATTGTAATGCATAATATGCACCTATTGTATTAGGTGCTATGCAAGGCTGTGCCATCCAAAAGTTAGCTTAATTCATGTTGTCACATTTTCTTTCCCCCTTTTCTTTCTTTCTTTCCCCCTTTTCTTTCTTTCTTTCCCCCTTTTCTTTCTTTTCTTTCTTCCTCTCCCCTTTTTTTTTCCTTTTTTTTTTTTTGGGGGGGGGGGGGGTGAGGATTTTTTTTTTACTGTTTTGCCTTCTTGAGTGGTTGAACATTTCTTTCAGTAGATATACCCTGTCTGAAATCTTGGCTTTGATTTTTAGTAATACCTCTTATGTTTATATAAGTTGCAAAGGATTTTGTCCAGAAGCATTCTTTGGTTCCTGTGGATTAACCTGAAGAAAACCTTTTTTTTTTTTTTTTTTTTTCTTCCTCTCTTTTCATTTCTTTGTCATTACAGGCTTTGGTTCTCTGATATTTTAAATTTTCAGCTAATTCTATACATTTAGTCAGCATCCTTGAAGACAGAGTCAATGTCTCCCAATATTATGTAACTGGAGCTTTCTACTGCATAAACATGGGTGGTTGGAATGTGTTGACCTTTCTCTCAGAAAGAGTTGTTTCCATTTCAGTGAGTTGCACTGCAGGTTAAAATATTTTTCTGATTAAAACTGAGACCCACCGCATCCCTGCAAATGTTCTATGATTAACCGTTATGGTCTTTAGCAGGCATGGACATTCACCTATAGTTTACAATTGCCATAGCCCAGTCATAAATAACATTCTTAAAAAATGTTCAACAATGAAGAGAGATTCTCTACAAATTGACTGGTAAGCAGTCATGCAAAATCTGCATTCTTAGATCTGCATCAAATTCAGAAAATCTACAAGGGCATTCAGTTTTTGATTTAATTGATAGAGCACTTTCAGTAATTCTGCTTTTTACTTCAGTATCTAAATAAATATGAATAGATGACTAATTCAAGGGGATATTTTGTAAAAATAATTAAATATACCCTCTCTGTGCAAAATAAATTATATGCTGGGTAGACCATAACAAAATATTACCAAAAGAGATCGGGTAAGCATGTCTATCTACACACGTACATACATTGTTCTGTCCTAAATGCAATGTTTGAGAATTACTGTTGTTCCCCATTTATTAGTGAAGATAGAAAAGGAAATGTTAGTAATTGATTTAACTTGTCGATGGCACAAAATTATTAATCCTTCCTCTAAATTTGATTGTTTGGCTTTAAGCAGGTGAAGTTCTATGTTTGCAAAGATTTGCAATTTGGAGGCAAAAAGCGTTGTATCAATTTATTAGGTAGAGATCTCTGAAGAAGAGTCCTCCAAAAATGTGACCTCAGATGATCGTGTATCAGGCCATTCAGGAAAACCAATAGCAGTAACACACAAATCCATCCTGGAATTTTCTTTGGGCAGAACGATCGATAATTTTAAATGAGACTCTTATTGTAAGAGGATGTTGAAAAATGTGAAAGATGTTATTGAAAATAAAATAGCTTTTATCTGGTAACAAATTGTTATAAGTTACCTTTTTGGCATTGTTGCCAGAAACTCATGTAACAGTATATAACAGATGTCGATGTATAAATTGGGCAAAGAATATTTCATTCTGCCTTGCGAATAAAAAAAAAAATTAAAAATGATGTTTTGCAGTAGCTTAATTCAAGCATAAAACTGCATTTTGCAATCAGTAAGTATGGCTATATTTAACGTTCTTTAAAATACCAAGAAATAATGTTTACTTAGTGCAATTAATGTAAGAGGAACAGGATCAGCCCAATTGCTACAGAAACCTGTTTCTGGGTTTATGTATTCAAATTACAAAGCCGTGTATACCTGTTTACAGCAGAGTGAACGTTAGAGATCCATTTGGAGTCAACTGCTGATGTTCCAAGCTGGGAAGTGTCCCCCTGCACACACCACACCGTGGGATGCTAAGGCCCTAGGAAGACCCATTCCAACCCTCATCAGCAGAGGAGGTGCACTTTGCAGCATGCACTGCAGTCATCGTAACCTTGCCAGGGCACGGGGCTAGCGCGTGCTGTGCAGACCCCTTTTGGCCAGTGCTTTACAGTGCTGTGGCCTCTGGCTGGAGAGTGGCGTGCCCATTTCTTGTTTCAAAGTGCACACGGGTGAACTGATACCTGGGAAATTCTCTGTAGAGTCCTGCAGTTTTAATGTAGCCCAAACTAGAAAATGTTTGGAGCTTAGTCTCACATAAGCTCAGGCATATGATATGCAGACAGATAAACCCACTGAAACAGATTAGGCTCTGCCTGTTCAGTGGAGGTTTTAGGCTTCTCAGCTGCACCTGGATATTCTATACAGCACTTTCAGCCAATTGAATTCATACAAAATCAAGTACCCCAAAAACGGGCATGGAGGTGGACTATACTTAGAAAATAAACCTGTAGGTAAAAGCTATAATAAGGCCGTTTTAGGGAAAATAATTGTTTTTGATGCATTTTTTAGTGCTACTGTTTGGTCATCGCCTTTCTGCCTCGCCTATGTACTGTATCTCTAAAGACATAGTACGCTGATTAGTCTTTCTCTAATTTTGAGTTCATAATGTGTGCTTTGCTTTTACAATTAGATTGTTTTGATGGTGTTAATTGTCAGAGTTTTCTGGAGAATTCAACCTCTGTATAATTAGAAAAACAAGTTACCAGATTTTCTTAAGAGGTCGTCATAAATAAGCATTTAAATTTAAATTAGAATAAACCTGCACAGATTCTGAACCTTCTGGAAAAACAGTCTCACTCCTGATGACTGAGATAGGTTCTCTGGCCTTGTGAAGCCCAGGATGCTGGTACCGTTGTTATGCTTTGTAAGCAACAGGAGGCACATTCAGCATGCACTGTTTGTCAGAAAGTGTGAGCTCTGCAGTGTCATAACACAAATTGAGCCAAAGAGCCCCAAGCCTTGAAGGGAAAGTGTCATAACGAATAAGCTGCTCATCCCACAGGACAAAGCAACTGTGAGAAAGAGGAAATAACTCCTGTAAATGTAGAACAGGAAAGTGGTGAAACAGTGGGAGACCAATTAATTTCAGAAGGCAGCTGATGACATTTTAGAACTGATTAAAAAGAAAATTATGAGAAGAGCAGAAGAAAACTGAAAAACAGAAAACAGAAAGATAAAATGTATTAAATCAAAAGAGATTTCAAGGGAGAAAAAATATAATGAAGAAAATGCTTTGAAAACTTACTAAGGCATTTTTCTTCACATATTATAAATGATAAAGAGATAAGTAAACATATTTACTTCAGTGTCAGCTTATACAGAAGTAAAAGTGAAAAAAACAACAACAAAATAGAAACTCACCATAGATAATGCTTTCCAAGAAATACAAGTTAAGTCCTGATAAGAAACAGGAGATGTTGAAGGAACCATCTTCGTGGCTGCATGAAGCAAACATATGTGAAAACGCTTAAAATAAGCAAGTGGAGTGGCCAGGAGCAGTGCAGAGGATGTAAGTGTGTGTATGTGTGTCTGTGTGTGTTCAGGCGGCCATGCATGAACAAGGGCAAATTGGAAATGGTCTGGGTACTCATACTTACCACAAAACATTTTTCACATAGAATATGTCACTGCCCCCAACACATTGAAAGAGGCATCAATTGAGTATTTTGGATTTTCATTGAGTCGTTCTCTCAACACTATTTTCTCCATAAATCTGAAGTACTGGTCTGTGTCCCGTTCTAATAGCTATGACAATAAATGAGTCCTTCTATAAATGCACTGGTTCATCCCACTTCTTCTGGGGCAAGTTGAAGGATGTTGACAAAAGTGCTCTGAGTGTGGGGGACAGTTTGGATAAGTCTTCACTCTGAGGCTCACTACAGCTCTGCACTTCTGTTTTTACACATGGGAAGAAGGAAAAGGTTTCATGGAGTTTCCAGGCTTGTAGAAGGCAGTGTTTCATTGATCTGTCACATGGTGAATGAGTGACAGATTTGAAACAGTGTTCTGAAAAACTGCAAAATACAGCTGTGTCTTATTGAAGGATTAGGGTGTGATGTTGATCTCCACACTCCTGTCTTAACAGTTCTGATTTTATGGCACAAGCCTGTAGTGTTCATACCTCTTTCTCTTTTCTTTTTTTTTAACCCCATCCTCTTCTAGTCTTATCCAAATAATTCCTTCCGTCTTTCCTTCCTTCATTTGGAAGGAAAAAACATTAGTTCTTGCTCTACTAAGTGTTGTTCTTGTGTTGCCTTCTTATATTCTCATTTCTCCACTTAAAAAGCAGTGTTTCAGGCTTGTATTGAATCTTTAGTGAGGCCAGTCTGAAATGGAATTTAATATTTTCCCACTGAATATATAATAAATGCTAAGGAAAATATGGATGGCAGCATTATAGGAAAACGGGTCCAAACAGAGAACTTAAAGGAAAGTTGATGAGAAGTTTAGCTACTGGGTGGTTTGCATGAATATCACAATGGTGATGATAACATCTTTTGTGAATGTTTGTCGTGTTCCCTTCTCAGCCAGCTCCCCCCACCCCCCCATCTTCCAGACATATGACTGACATAAGAGAGGAAGACTCTCTGACAGGGAGACTCATTTAGCTAGAGATAATTGATTTAACTTGCATAATAGAATTTGTTTTCACAGGCCCTAGCAGTGCAAAAAGTACTCACAGTCCATTCACAGAGAGAATGAGATTCAGAGAGGGAAGAGAGAAGAATAAATAACATTCTTCAATTCCTATCTCCCAGTGAAGCAAAGAATGAAGCTCTTTGCTAAGGATCCAAAGCATTCTTTACTGGTAACATACAGGCAAAAAATCCCACCCTCTGGGGGATTTTTTTTTCTGCAAAGAAGTCAGAGTTTTGTTTGTATTTTTGTATGTTTTTTTTTTTTCTCTCTCCACTTTATTTCACATCTGGCCAGATAAATTCCTCCCTCTCCCCTCTTTTTTTCTCTGACACATGAAATTCTGGCCGTCTATGAAATCAGGGGATACCTAAACAGATGATGCAATTTTATGATTGTTAGTTTTTAACCCTTCTTCTGACGCATCAGAAGGTTTCATAAGATAAGTTGAAACCAAGCTTATCTTAATCAAATCGTACCCACTGGAAGAGCATCAGGCAACAGGGGTATCTCCCTCTTCCCATCGTACTTTCCATCTGTAGCTGCTGAAGAAGACTTCTGTGGAACGTGCAGTTGTGGGTTTGGTTCATTAGAATGTGTTTGGAGAGACAGATAAACCAGTGCTGTTGTTCTCATCAGGTGCTAGGTCTAAGACAAACGTAAGAGAACAAATATGATGACTTATAGCAAGAGGTGATAGATCGTTCAGCTTTTCAAGGGTTGAACCAGAGCCAGGCTCAGAGAACAACCTTCCTCTGCAAGACAAAGTTGTCAAGAGCATGAGTCAGCCCAGCAATAGAGGCAGAGATCAAGCATGTGGTTGGTCTTCCAGTGTTTTCAGAAATGAGCCCTGCTGTCAAAGTGGAGGAGGAAGGAGGAGGGCTGTGGGGTTTTGCAGTGAGCCCCCTGCCATGTGTCTCTTGAGAGATGTGTAGGAGAGGCACAGGAGGCAGGGCTGAAACTGTCCTGCTCTTGGTAGGGAGCCTCCAGGCTAAGGAACACCAGGAGGAGGTGTGTACATGCTTTCTGCCTGTGCACAGCACAGCTTCCTTATCAGTGGAAGGCCTCTTAGTTCCCACTTGTGTCCCATGTGTCTGGTATCTTTCTTAGGGCCTCGTGGAGTGCCTCACACACTGGGATTTGTTTTCTCCCTTTGTTATGGTCCTTGTATGTATTGCTGTTTCAAAGATGGTAAGTATTGTCTTCTTATTATCTCAGGCAAATGTTAAAAGGGAAAGGATGCCTTTAAAGGAGAGAATATCTCCACCTTTTTCAGAGCCAGTCTGCAGAAACCTTCCTGCGCTGATAAGCTCTTGCTCTGGCTGTCATGTTGCCCAAAACAGAGGCCTAAGTGAAGGGTAAAGTGGAGAAGGTCTGCAAATGCCAGCCGTGCCTGTCCCTGGGCATGATGCATCTTGCTCCTGGGTGTGTTTCCTGACTCCCTGCTTGTGGCTCTGCCTTTTGAGGCAGGGTTGGTCCATGCTCCCCAGCCGAGGTGCTCTTGCAGCAAAGGGCAGTGCTTCTAAGTTTGCATGAGGCAGGCAAGAGGGATGTCTTTGCCTGGCACATGGTGTCTCCATGGTGTGGTGAAAATGGGGAAGGTATTGGCAGCTTCACTGAGGAACTCTGTTGACTGAGGAAGCAAGGAAGTATGCATGCCCTGTGTTGCCCATCTCTGATAGTCTAGGTGCTGCAGCTTGGACATTGGACTACAAAGCTTGTGATGGATCAGACCACACTTGGAGGGGACCGTCTGAATGAAGGAAGAGGGTGAGAAACATTTCAGGTGTGTCAGCACCCATGGGATCGCAGGTTGTCAGGATCCCAGCACATCACCAGGAAACTCTGGGAGACAGCTGGATGAACAGAGGATGGGGTCTGACATGGGAGGACCTCTACTCTGCAGAGAGCCAAGGACAGTGCAGGCTGTGGCCATCCAAAGGTGAGAGTGGAGCTGGAGCTTTGTGCCCCCACCCTCTGCCCCTTTGAAGGATGCCTGAAGAGAGTGCAGGAAGGACGCAGGATGAAGGGAAGAAGACCCCCAACTGCAAGCAACAGATGATGGCCAGCAGAAGCAGATCCCAAGGGATGTAACTTGGATGAAGGGACAGACATTCCTTATAATGAAAGTCATCACTCAGAATCCTGGTCAAAGCACCCACATGCATTCATATTATATCATTTTACTTTCTATCTAAACTACTACTTTCCTATAATCTCAGAGTGGCTTAAGGATGGGCTCTGTCCTTTTTGTGGTCTTGCCTTTCTTAGTCAATGATCTGGATTCAAGCCAGGGTTTGTGTTGGCAAACCTCAGCATTCACCGTGAGACTCCATCACCCTTTCTTTTTTCTACTCCTGTTTGTCTCTCTTTCTCTAATAAAAATCCTGAAATGCCCAATTGATTGTTTTGGATGGCTTCCAGATACTGAACTTTCAAGTGCTCTATAGTGTATCAAGGGCTTTACATTTTGTGGGAAAACTGAAAGTGGTCTGCCATCCAGGACTTTCTAGCTCATACTCATGAGTCCAGAAACAAAAGCACTGAATTCCAAGTCACTCAGTGCAAACATTGAAATCAGTTTTGTCACTCAGTTACTTGCTAAAGATGTCTGCAGATGAAATTAATCTACAGCTAAAAATACAATTTTATAAAGTGAAATAAACTGAGTCAAAATTAAAGTAAAAGAATATTAAAAGCAAGGCATTATTTTTCCCATTTCCTTTACTAAAGCATTCCAGAAGCCTTTATCCTTCTCTTGCATTATTGTCAGAGAATACTACGTACTGTCACACTTGACTAGAATTTGGACCTTCAAATTAATAGAAAGCAAAAATGTTGGAAGATTAACCTGCAAGTCAGAAACAACAACATACACAACAGATACTGGATTTAAAGGCCCTAAGTTTGATCTGCTCTTGCAACAGCTACTTTCAAGATTATCGGTGGTCCTATGAATGGGTTGCTGTAGAATGAGCTCATATTTGAGCATGCATTTGATGGCTATTTCAAGACTTTTTTTCATCCCCTTGCTTTGGACCCTCATGATGTATTTGTGGCTTTTGTTCATTTGAATGACCTTTGCCTGATCGCAGAAGCACCACCTGAGTTAACCATGGTTAACCTCCAGACATTGGTTTGCCTCTGTGCATGACTGGTCTCTCCTCTGATTTCTGCTTGTAAACCTCAACCTTAAATCTGTTTTATAAGTTTCTCATCAGTAGCTGAAGTATAATTTTTCAGTAATAACATCAGTAACTTCACTAGTGTAGTGACTGGTTTTTTTTTTGTATGCTAAGTAATAGGTACTCAGACACTGCAAATGGGGTTTTATCACTCAAGCAACCTTGCTGGGACTTGACTTTCAAAAACTTCAAAGCATGAAAACAGTGAAATTACATATATCCTTTATATTCCTTTCTTCTCTACTCTATTCTCCATTAATTTCCATCAGGATTGCAAGAAACTAAACTAAAATATTAATCATTGCAAACACAAAAAATTAGATTTATTTATTACAGCAGATGGAAGTTGTGGAAGATTAAAAGGGTTGAATGCTTTTGATTCAGATTTTCACAAGCTCTTTTAAAGTGTACCTGAACTTGAATAATCTCTTTGTTAATTTCTTCTCATTAAACTTCTAGAGAGAAAATACTGTTTTGTTTTTAATACAGGGTAGATTCTGCTTCTACACGGGCCTCTGAAATTCTGCTGACCTAGCTTACTTAGTTTCACTACTATTCTACATTTCATGCAATATGCAGAAAGAACTACTTTGGGGTGTGATAAGATGTAAACTCTTCTTTGTGTGAGATGGGCCTGCATTGGCGAGAGCTTTGAAGCTGACCTTGTGGCTCTTCCCTGAAATGAGCACATCAATATATGACAAGAACTTTTTAAACTCTGGAGCTAGATCTTATGAAATCTCAAGCTGCAGGAAAACCCAGATGACTGGAAAAGAAAGCTGGCGATATTTTCCTCCTCAATGGTGCCCAGCAACAGCCTTTATAAAGAACTGGATGAAAATATTAATGACAAACATGAACAACTGCATACCTTTTCCAACATGCCCTGTTCTCCCTTTTCTCCTGTGGGAAGTTCTGCCTGTACTTCTTCAGTATGATTTACTTTCCTATTTAATTCTACAGAGTATTTCCCAAACAAATTTCTTTATTGCTTCTTCTATAATGTAGACAATAAAGCATTTGACATTGCATTTAGAAATTGCATACACAAGAACATGTGTTGCAAGAACATGTGCGAATTCACTCGAATGTACAGACTAGTGCTAATTATAGTAATCTGTGTTATATCATGACCACCAAATATACCATTTCTGATATAATTCAGTTCCAAAGAGAATGGATGCACAGAATGATGCTTACACGTAGTATCCATTTACTGCAAAGAGTTTGCTAAAGGCAGCTATTTCCATTAATGACTAGATCTTTTATTCAGAAAGGCAGCTTGGTTTCTGGAGTCCCCAGTGTTTTTCAGACACTCTAAGCAAACATTTTCTGAATTTCTAACTGTTCATATGAGGTACTGTTTCCTGAAAGAGCCCAAGCCTTATTGCCTTACATTTGTGTCTGATAATTCATCCTCTTCAAGCTTTGTATAAAGCTCCTGTTATTCCTGCTGATGTTTCCCTAGATTACTGTGTTTCAGACTGGTGCTAAAAAATAGTTTGCAATGAGGGCATTCAAACAGATACGTGAAAATGGCATGAAAGAAATCCCCAAGGAGCAGTGACCAACAAAAAGAGCTTGCTTTTTCAGCTACACAGAGTCCATGCAGCTTTTCTGTCCCCTTTTTCAGTTTCTGAATTTTAGCGGAAGCTACAAATGCAAAGTCAGGCAGGCTATTCACAACTGTGGCGTGCTTTGACCATCTTTATTGCTTGCTTGTTGAGAAACTGCACAGTATAAAACCGAATTTTTCTCTGTTAGATAAGTCCCTGTATCCAAAAATGGTGTTATAAAGCTGATCATTGTCAAAAGATTCTTCCTTCGAGAGTTTGAAGGGCAACTGCAATATGTCACCCCTCTGGACAACAGCAAACATCCCAGGGAAATTCTGATTTCCAACAAATCTTCCAAATTTCTGTTTTTCTGCTCTGCCCCATAGGAGCAAAAGGCTTAGGTAAGTGCTTACGGCAGGATCACATCCTACTTGTTAAACCCTTAAAGAAAGGACACTATAGAAATTCTTACCTTTTTTTTCTACACAAGAAAAGCTGTTGGTTTCAAAACTACATGTATTTCAAATGACAGGCTCTGCACGTAGTATTTTGTTTTTGTTCACACTGTACTTGTCTAACATACTGTGACATCCAAGTATGCTAAACTATGGTCTTGTTATTGCAAAATCATAGTGGGGGAAGTAGGAACGGAGGAGCTGTTAAGAACAGCTCATCTTTGTGGTAAACAATGATTTGGGGTACCTTTACATACAGTAGAGATTTTCAGTTTTCTGTAAGTGTATGTACTTATTTACCTACTTCTCTGTTAACTAACAATAACCTTGAAGCTACATCTAAAGCAAATCATTTCAGTGTAGGCATTTGGGACACAGAAAACCAGGGAGAAGCTTTTCTTTAGAAAGGGGGGAAGCAATTACTTCTTCTATGCTTTAGTAGAAAAGCAGTCTTTGAGATGACAAAAAACAGAGAGAAATGTCTTCAGGCAGTTTTTAAATATAAGCAGGAAAAAAAAAAGGCTTTCATTAGGAATGACAAAATATTATGAAAATTGTGAATCAATCCATCACTATAAATTGAAAATACTGCATTTGTAATGAGAAGAGAATACTGCATTGCCAATTCTCTCTTAACTTAGTCCACTACTTTAAGCAGGCATGACATTTTGACAATACTTCTCAACAGCATTCTTCATTTTGCTGAAAAAATACAAATGAAATTTTTTCTTGCATTTTTTTCAGTCAGCTTATTTATTTATTTATATATTTTGTGTGTGTGTCTGTATCTGTGTGTCTGTGTGTGTGTGCGTGTTGGCTCATTGGTGTCTCTTGTGAAGATGAGATTTATCTTATCTGCTTGTGCTCACCAGTGAATCAACAAAAACTGCTGAGATTATAGTAAGAGCATAAGCTATCAAGTCTTTCAGACACAAGAATCTGTGTAGAAGAGTTGCAAAGAAATTTGACCTACTTCACTGCAAGCTTTCGAAACCTGATCGTCTTTCTTTATTGAATACTGTTTACCTGTTCTGAAGCAGTTGTTGATTTCTAGACCTTCGTGATCTGGGTTTGCATTGGGATTCCTCACATCACTAAGTGTGAAATGGGGCCTTGATGAATGGAGGCATGAATGCCTAACTACTCCTCTGATCGTTCCTCCAGCTGTAAATACCTCATTTTCTGATAGTACTGATACTTACACTTCATTTTAAGAACTTTTGTAGTGTCCATGAAAATTCACTTCATCCAAATATTTCTTGTTGCAGGTTAAAAAGCTGAAAAATTATTTAATTTTCTCCCTTTTACAGTGCTTTCTGGTACCTGTAACTACCGCTATTGACTATAATGGGTGTCTGTAGGGAGAATAAAATACTGCTGTAGCTGTACTTTGTCTAAACCTGACATAACCAAAGCTGCAGAAACAACTTCAGATATAAAGCAAGTATAGAAAATGGAACTCAGCTCACCTGAATTCATTAGTTTGTGCCAGATGTCTAAATTTAAGTTGGTTACATAGAATCCTAGCAAGGAGAGAGAGGAACTTTCAGAGGTACCACCTAGCCACAAACAGAAAGAACAACTCTGGCTGTATTAGTTTTTCCTCCATAGGAAGGAGGAAATACCTAACTTTTAAATTATAAAGTTAGATGAACTTAGCAGACCCTGGCTTACCCTGGCAGACAATATTGACATCAATGGTTTTTGTTTTGTTCTTGGTGTTTGTTTGTTGTTAACTGACTTTTATTTTATTTAAGAACTGTGATATTTTCTGGACATCAGTTATTTTCTAATCAGTGTCTGAAAAAGAGATACATGGAACAGAAAAGAAAAGTATGGCATATATACTTTAGTGTTTTACATGTGTATAAAGGCAAATGGCTATAGAATACTCACTACCACTTCTATAATACAAAATTTTGCACTTTTTTCTAATACTAAGTGAATAGTAATAATGACAATGTTAGGTAGAAGTATATCTGGTAAAGATACATAAAATATGCAATTAGGAAGAGGATGTATAATTTATTTAATAATATTTTCCAAGAAAAGTGCAATCTTTGAAGAGGTGATGAATATTTCATAATCCACAATAACATCTAACTAAACTCTGTAGCTTGGTTACACAGCTATCATTTTGACTGAAACAAAATACATTCTTTATTTTAGGTGTAATTCTACTTCAGGTTTCTCTGAAAGTAGCACAGAGCAACATCGATAACAAATCAAGTTATGGTAAAAAATACATGCACTTTCTCCATTCCTACAAACTGAATACATCAGCAATTTTAGAGCCCCCTCATATACAGTTCTAATATCCCCAGCTGTGAAAAACAACTTCTGTAAATCTACATATGGAAAGCTATTGAAATATATCACTAGAATCTGCCACACCTTTGAGGGTCAAGAAGCTTCAGTGCTGGATTTCCAGCTCAGTCTTCAATAATGCCTCAGTATTCAGTTCTGTTAGGGAAAGCTTTGCGTTTGGCACAAGTAGTGAGGGTAAGAACTTAATTTCACCAAAATCTATGGCAAAAATCCTCTAAATTTTTCTGGTGAAAGACTTCACCTGTGGTTTTCTACACACTAACTCAGATTTTCAGTGGAAAGAAATATTCATAGCTTAGGGGAATTTTGTCCCACTTGGGAAACTACCCTAAAAGAGTATGCCTGGGTTTTCTAAAGAACAGTGCTTGCAAACTCTGACATCACTTTGTTGATTTTAATGACTTGTAAATTATATTGGCTTAAATACAGAAAGAGTTCCTGGAAGAGTTGTCTGAGTGGCAGATGAGCACTCCTCATCTGAGTGGGAAAACTGAAAGTGTTCTGCTCTGCTGCCTCATGCACATGATCGCTGAGCTAACACATCAAGGTTGAGAATTGAGCTCCCTGGGAACACAGAAATTAATTGTTAGGCAGCCACCTGTTAGAAACATTTGTATACAGATTTCATTTCTGAGTTCAAGACTATTTAATGCAGTACATTACATACATATTCAATGCTTATTGATATGAGAAAGTCAAACTCGTAAAGCAGAATTGCTAATGTGGAGCTTCATTTTTTATATTATTTCCAGTGGAAATGATGGTGAAAACCTGAAGTATCATGCAAAAGTTGCATGGAGTAAAAAAGAAAATTTGCGTGAGAAAGACAAACTGGATCAAAAATACATGCTTTTCAACAACTTACCACAATCTATGAAATATCTAAAGCAAATGAGACACATAAAAATTTTGTAGAAAGGTCTGAAATTTAGTCGTGTTTCTTTGGCTTGAAATCAGAATTAAACCATCACATTAAAATAAGCCATTTTCAAGTCAAATCTTTTTCACTGAGTAAATATGTAATTTCATAACAGAGGAAACAGCGCAGGGAAGGCTGATTCTGACTGCACATGGGATGCTGACAAATACACACTATAAACAAATTGTGTGGAAAATAATGAAAGTAGAGTAAGATTTCTGTCATTATTAATAGTAATATCTAGGCAAAAATAATCAGAAACTGATTTTGGTTGTTGTTGTTTTCCTTTCAGTTTCAATGGGAACTTCAGAACTGTTTGCTCACTGAATTCTTCCGACCTGTGTTGAAGTAAAGCAAGTTCAGATTACCATCTTCCAAATTTTTCAACATCCTATCCAGTTAACGTGACACTATTTGTAAGTAATAGATAGTTGAAGCCTGACTTCAACTGATGTTGTTACTGCTTCTTATTCCATCAGCTACAGTAGTCATAATTAAACAGAAGTGTGAAATAACAGTAAGTTTAGTTAGTGGGGAGACAGGCTAGATACTAAGTAAAAACTGGGAGGTTTCATCACCTCCAAACCTCTGCAATATGTTCCTTATTCTGTGCAACATAATTGTTGTTCCTCTTATTTGAGGATACTGTGGAACCATACCAGGAAACTGCATTCTGTCCAAGATCAGAAAAGATCCAAGTTGAAACACTGAAGTCACAGACATCTTACATGTTTATTCAATTTATGAGATTTTCAGAGCTAACAAACATAAAATCAGTTTTGTTATTCAGTTGATTAGATGTGTAAATAAGCACAGAGTCACAGCAGGAAAGGTAGATCTTATTCACACACACACACACAAAATAAAATAATAATAATAATAAAATGTCCTTTCATTATTCCTTCTGTAGCAGAAAAGGGATTTTTTCATGTTTCACATATACACATTTTTGATTTTGTTTTAGTACAATTTCTCGTGCGAATTTTAAGCTTGGAAAGAGCTAATGCATGGTCCAAAATTTCAAGATCTTCCATTTCAAGAGAAAGAAATGATTCTTTGGTAACACTTCTATGCATTTTGAAACTCATTCTACAATGCCCTTAGTTCCAAATCAGTCAGCTTTCGTTTGGTGATAGGCATTGTGATGTAGGAATTGACTCATCTCTCCTATGAAGTGGTTCACAGCCACACAACTACCATGATGTTACCAGGTGAGGGACAGCTTGTGCTACTGTTGACAGCATTAACTGGGAAGTTTCAGTGTAACAGCCCCGCTTTCCATCGTCACTCCACTGTAGCACCTTTGCTCATAACTGGTATTGTTTCCTTTTAAATGGTGAGAAAATGCAAAAGAGTCTGTTACATTAAGATCTACTTGGGTCATGAAAAATCAGAAATTGCAGCAATAAGATATCTGTCTGAACTTTCTGCTTCTTTATTGGCTACTTATGGCAGATACTTCAAAAGGTAACAGAGAACCTGTGCACATACTTTGTGTTGCCTGGGCTTTCCTTTGCTGTTTAATTGTATACTTTCATGGGGTAGAAGTTGTCATATGATGATGTGAGGGATGGACTAAGGAAAGAAAGAAAAAAAAACAGGAAGGTACTGAATAGAAAGATCTGGTGAATGAGCTGTTGTGTCAGCAAGAAGCAGTAATACAGCACAGTATCTAAAAATGGAAAATCGGTACAATGAAACAATTTCTGAAGAGAAAATATTATTATTAAAACAAAATGGGTATTGGCAGTTAAAATTGAAGCTTTTGTCTGTTAGGAAATCTGCACTATGCAACATACATTCATACAGTATAAGAATTTTACAATGAATGAACTGCATTTTTTGCCAGCATCTTTGCAGACCTGTGAATTGCTGATATTGACCATCTGAGACTGAAGTGCTGCAGATGGCCTAATGCAGATAAAATACAGGTGCACCGAACAGCATACAGTCTAAACAGCATCCTCCCAATAAAAGAAACACAATTATGCTGTTCCAGCATAATTTTCACAAAAATTTTTCAGCCTTGAATATTTCTTGTGGGGCTTTTTCTTTTCAGGAATATATGCTTCTAGAATGGACAGGTATGTGCCATACCTGTAATACAGTCAATGTAGCTGCAGAACTCTGTACATTTTCTTGATATCCTAGTAAGAAATACCTCGCCGCTTGTTGAGATACAGATTTGCATACAGATAGCTTAGTTGCTTAGTGACCTAGTTATTTCTCTTGCCTAGTCTTTACTTACTCAGATGATCAAAACAATCGCTTGAGGAGGGAGAAACTCAGGCAAAATCAATCTAGCTTTGAAGAAATCAGATTCAAGTCTGTGAGAGACTCTGGATATAATGAGGTAAATGTAATAGTAAATATCACAAAAGGCCTAACTTCATTCTCTAATATTAGGGGAAAGCTTAGAGAGCATTTGCTGTTAGTAGTATTGCATTTGCTTGAAAAGCAGGTAAATGGCCTGTAGACATATTACAGCCATGTTGTACACCCCTAAAAAGTCAAAACCCAAACTCTTGCACTTCGTTTTTACTTCAGAGGAATCTTCCTAAATTTAAACTGTAGAAGATAACGTGTTTCTTACCAGCATTTTGAATCTGACCCAGCTGTGAGCTTTCAGTGAGAGAGATCTCAACCCTACCTCCCTACATACATTCCTACCCCTTCCCTGGTACTTAATCTGGGGTTTATGTACCTATTGACTAGAGGAGCCTGTCCCATAACTTATAAAAATCATGTAAATGATTTGCTTTACATTCCGTTAAAACACTTTTAAGCACCCGATTGTGCCATATACTTTTCCCTTTCTAACTGTAGATTCTTATTTGGCAGTGACTGGCTCCACCCCTGTTTGCCTTCCAGTAGCTGAATCTCTGACACAATATCATCGTCTTTGTCCCATCTGATAAGTGTGGGCTCAGGTAGTCTCTTACCGCAGGTTCCTGTACACCTGCTATCAGGATTGTAAGACAAAGCCCTCTTCAGGTAACAATTAGCTTGTCATTTACCTCAGTAGAGTTTTCATGAAAGAACTAACAGGGAATTTGCTTTACAGAGTATTTGCTCAGTCTTCTGAGCACTCTGGGTACACATGAATGAAATTCTAAAGTTCAGCTTGGTATGCCATAAAATCCCCAAACATAACAAAAAAGTTGTTGAGTATCATAGAAATCTCTTGCAATTTAACTTTCAACAGATTTTGTGCCCTTCATCCTCTTTTTCCCTCTGAACTGAAAAAGCTGAGCTTTTTCTTTATTTTTTCCTATTACCATCTGCTTTTTGATGTCTTTAATTTTTGCAAGAAAAATCAAACCAAATATAAACAGAAAATGTTGAAAAGAAGCATTCATTTTCCTTCACTAAAATAAATGTATTTATTTTCCTGATTTGAAAATTAAGACACAAAATATTTTTAGTTCCTTCTCTTTTTTTCTTTTTCTTTTTCCCTATTGGAATTGATAGTAAACTGAGATTACAATGAGTCACATAGCTCTAGGCTTAAGTTCTTTCTTATGAAGCTTTTATGTTCATTAGGAGATATTAGTTCCCTACTGCATGTTAATCCTTCTTCTGCCACTTCAGTGAAAGAGAATCTCTCATCTTCAGTCTTCCTAGGATGGTATGCTAATCTGTCTGTCATCAGCCCTACATACATGTTCAATGCATTTCTGAGATGGGTACAGCTGTAGCTAAGACATATGCATTCAGTCAACAGGGCAAAGGCTTTTTTTTTTTTTCAAATTATAAGCTTTTTTTTTTTTTCTTATGACAGAGCCTTTTTTGACCTACTTTACTTTGCTTTGAAGTTTTTTCATTGTTAACAGTGAAGTTTAAAAGGTATAAGCATTTGCTTCATTTTAGATAAATGTTTGAAAGTATGAATGTGTTCAGATGTTCAGGTACTTTGATAACTGTCTGCTTTATAACTACTAAAATGAAGCAACAGACTTTGTTTGGAGAGTTCCAGTAATTTCTTTATGCAGCTTTACCAAAAGTTTAAGCAAAATACTCGAGTGCATAGTGGACTTTGGTTTACCCAGTCCAAAGCACCTCAAGTGATTTGGGGAAATAAAAACCTAAATAACTGCATGTCAAGAGGCTGGACATTAGTAGAACAAAGGAACTTGTGAACTAGATGAGATGTAGATAATGGAAGATGATATAAATCTGGGAGCAAATCACAGAAAAGAGGATCATCAGAGTTACACAGATAGTAGCTGAAAAAAAATGGAAAAAGAGAGGATGGGACATCAAACTGTAGCTTTTCAAAACTCAAAGAGTGGAGAAAGCTATTTGTTGTTGATTTTTTTTTTTTTTTGGCAGGCAGAGGGGAAGGCAGGGGAAAGGTTGTTTTTTTAAGCCATTTCATCAGTCTCTTGACATCATGCCTTCAACATTTTAATATTTTCTCTTGATTCTTGAAAAGTCTGCAGTTACCATTTTCCATCAGGAGGAGAATTTTAATTATTTTGGATGTCAGATATCTCAATTGACTTCCAGTTGATAAGCAAAACATATTAGAAATTTAATCAACCTGTAAAAATTGGAGTGAATTCATAGAGGTTGTCTGCCACTACTGGCCATTCTAGGACATCCATCCAGCTACAGCTCCTTGTCTAGTGGGTGTTCTGGGGTGTTATAGTGTATTGGTTTCAGAGCTGTGATGGAGTTTTAAAACAGCAGTGGTTAAACATTTTGTTGCTCCACCCCCACCCCCGTTAAAAAAATCATCAGAATCTGGAGGGAGAAAAATTATCCTAGAATCTCAGCCTGGGTGACCATTCTACTTATACTCAGTGTAAGTAAATTTTAGCTTCAAGGTAGGTGAAGTATCTTACCTCAATTGCCAGTGTGATATTAATACTGTCTTTTTTTTTTTTTTTCTTGTGCACCTCTTTTACATTTATTTTTTTTCACAGGATACATATTTTTCTAAGAAACTAATCTGTTTTTTTCACGACTGGCTGCTGAGCCAAACCTCAAGTCCTACTGTAAAGATTATGTGGCAGGTCATATTATTCTCTCTGCTTCAACAAAAATTAATTTTAGTAAGATAGGGTAGGGAAAATAGCTTTTATTTTTCTAATCAGCTTAGCTATGAAGTATTTTTGAGACCTATTTTTGAGTACCCATATGAAGAGCAAGGGCTGAGTTGTGTGGTTAATTTTAATTTTAAAATGGGCAGAAATCACCAGGACATAATCAGTGTGGTTTTTCATATATAAAAGTCTGAACTACTGTCCTCCTTCCTCTTTGTCTCACTGCTGCATCTATGCCATTTCACTTTGCAGAAACAGCTCTTGGGAATGATCTTTCCAAGGACCTAGTGAGTCTAGGTCAAGTTCATATTGTGTAATATTCTTGTATATTCTTGTATATATGCTCTATTCTTGTAATATTCTTGTGTAATATTCTCTGTGGTAGCATCAGTTCTTCAGCTGAAATACGGGTTGGATTTGGTGCTCTTTGTTTAATGAGCATCTTTGTAGCACAGTTTATAAAGTGATTTGTTGCCTGAGATGACTGCTGTAACGTGTGCTTTGTTCACTAATGACTCAGTTGTGTTTTATCCCAGCTTAGCCTTAGGAAGGAGGAAAGCTCTGTCTCCCTATATCTGCCTGAAGGCAGGACTGAGATGCCTATTGGAGAGCTGCTAGGAGTGTATGGGAGCTCTTCTCAGTGCTATTTCAAGAAAAGAGACACAGTGTCTGTTCCATCTTTCCATGGTCTGTTCCATCTTTCAAAGCAGAGCTGGCAGGACACAGGTGGGTGGGTCTGGCACATTATAGGATGTTTGAACTGGGCATTCCTCCATGGCATCTTATAAACATCCAGATGTCAAATAGGATGTTCTCACAACAATACAGATCCACTGCTAGTCTCCTTGAAGACAATAGGGATTGTACTATGGACTTCAGTTAGGTCAAGATCACATCAGTGCTATTTTATGTTCTGGTGTTACTTGAAGGAAATAGAAGAATTCTTTCTGAAATGCTGTGTGCTTCCTCCAATAAGAAACATAAACACACTGAAAAGAATTGTAGCTCTTATGGCATATACAAGAAGTATGCAAGAATGAACAAAAGAAAAGGGAACTGAAATTTGCAGCATCCTTGCCTTTTCCAAGAAGCAACAATGTCTTCATAGAGTGCTGTCCTTGCTCACTGCTGATAGCTTGTTAGCTTTTGTAGTTGAGTATCTTAAAACTTCTCTGCTCTTTCATTTCTCCTACCATTCTGTTATCAAAGGAAAAAAAATGTTAAAGCTTAGAATACTAGAGATAAACATATATTTGTAATTAATGTATATACTAACAGTCTGAAAATGAGTGACATTTACAGAAATAATATGTATAATACTTCAGAATTGGTGGCAACCGATCTCTTCTTACTTCCATTCCTTTTCTCCCAATTTCCCTTGAAAATGATTGCTGGAGTCTCATCACTCGCAAGCAAAGAATGTTTCACTATTCTTAGTGTGTTGCATAAATACTTTTTCTTTGCAAGGCTTTGCATTCTGTGCAATGAAGACTCTAATTCTTTTAAGTTTTCAGATGTGATTCCTCTACCTTGCGGAATATCTTCATATGTTACTTTGTGTCTTTGCCGTTTTCCTATCTTCATTTTAGTTATCACAGTTCTAGAATTCATAGAATCCTGCAACTTCTTCTCATATTTCTAAGCAAATAACATGTATCTTAATAGCATAGTACAAATGTATGTCTGTAGTGCAGGAAACACCAATGATCTGTAACACAGCTGTTAATAGCATCACAGAAAGCCACTTGGTACAATGCAAGTTTGAATTTTCTGCATTGTTGCAGAAGGATTTGTGGTACCCTAGCATGTGGTATTGGGCTTCATATTCTTTAACTAGAAAACATAATTATAATATTAAGATTTAAAAATAGTTTCTTAAAAGTCTATCATTTGAACTTTCACTCTGCACATACGCTATCATGCACCCTCTCCTAGATTCCAATATTAAGTTCAAACTTCATATGTGTTATTGCAGTACTTTCAATACAGAAATCATTAGAAAAGAATGTCAGTTGATAGAACGTCTTTTCCCAGAGCTGGGGAGAGCGGAACAAAGGATTTTGGTCACATGCATTCAAATTTCTCTGCTCAACACAGTAAGAATAGGAACGAGAGGCTGTGCTGCCAGTGACCGCTGGCAGGGGACTGGCAAGTCTGCACTGACCTCCACAGTCCTCTGGGTACTGCTGGCTGTAAGGCACTGCTAAATGTTGTAGGAAGCACTGTAGGAACAGGACTGGAATGCCTTTTCTGCAGGCTGACACCAGAGGTTGACATGTCTTATCCATAGTCCTTCACACAGTCAGTCACCTCGCTGCTTCTTCTCAACTCTTCTGATTCCCCTTGCTAAGGACTGACCCAGGAAACCAAAGGGAAGCTCACCAGCTGGGCTCCAACACAGGTAACATAGAAACGAGCCCTAAAAGTGGCTTAGCGTTATCAGAAGATGTATGAGCACATACCAAGTAAATGGATCTACCTCAGTAATTACATGCGAAAGAATATATGGATATATACCAAGCATTTCATTAAACAACAAAGTAATTTCTCCTTTACATTTCTTGAATCCCAAAAAGGTTTTGAACAGGTGCATTATGTTATGTTTATTACACATAAGTGTTTAAATAATGTGTATTCCATTTTGTAGTACTAGCAAGGTCTTCTCTTGGCAGTTGCTAAATGTAAATAACAATACATAGTGACATTGCTCAACCCCTGCCCCCCCCCCCCCTTTCTTTTTTCCAATAGAATCCACAATCAAGCCTGGGGCAACTTAGCAGCAATTAAAACTTAGTCTCCTGAGACAAACCTAAATGCGCATGAAAATTAGGTGAGGCCCTAAGGTTATGGCAGTTTAAAAGTACAGCCCATTATTATGCTTAAGGGTGGCCTACTTACCACACTCATTATTTGTCTTCCCTAACCTGACATCGCATTGTGTTTACGTAACTTACTAGCTCTCTGCCCCACGGTTCTGTGAATGCTCCCTCTGTTTTTGTTTTCCTGCCCATAATCTAGTCTTTCAGTGTTTCCCAGCCAATTTTCACTGTATTTTCGTAGTACTCTGCTGTCATTTCCCCACAGGTATTGGAGACCATTAACAGCTTTGCTGATGGCTGAGCTCTGAATAGGGACTATGCAAGTGTTCACGTGGATTGACAGTGTAATGTGCTACCTCACTGCATACCAGGATGTCCATGCGGATAGGTATTGTAACTTATCATCCCTATTTGCACATGTATTAACTGAAATCATATATGTTTTTGTACTGTGCGTAACTTGTAAAAGAGCTACAGGTGTCTCTGCATTATAAGGCACTCTTTGCCAACTTCAAAAGTTTTGACTGACTTGTCTAAAGACTGCAAGACCTCTGAGGGTCATTTTTCCCTCCCTGTCAAAGAGGATTCGAAGTGTCTCCCCACAACACACATATATCTTACTAATGAGTCCAGAATTACCTCAGAAGAGATTTACTCCCAAGGTCACTAAACTTTATTTATGCCTCCACTTGCCTCTAGGAACCCTACTGCAGTTCTTAAACAACAAATTTATTCCCAGTACCCAGCAGGGTCATCAGCAGTGGTAACTGACGAACCATCTGTCAATCACAGGGGCATTTTCGGAGGGCCCTTTTTGCCATGTACTGAGTCTTCGGGCAGCCATATACAACTTCAAAGTATAAAGTTGTCATTTTTTGGGGTGTCACACATTGACAATAGCTAGCATTAATAAGCTACTAGTCTGAGTACTGACATGCTTGTTAGCATGATAAGGCATTCAGTGAGTCATTTCAGGCAGCCAGTAGTTAGTCAGATAGGAAGGTATCCGATGCTCCCCAAAATGGGGCTTCAGAGGCATGGAGTTGTCTTGTACCCTTGTTTTTCCTTTTTTTTTTTTTTTCCTCTCATCATCAGTCCTTGTGTAGACACCTATTCCTTACTCAAATCTTACTTGTGTGTACCATTATATTGCATGGCAATACTCAAATGTACTTTCTCACAAAACAGTTGCCTCAGAATCTTCAGCCATAGTTATGCAGCTGTGCCACCGCAAAGTTAGGACTTTGCTTTCCCTAGAATAGGTCATTGCAGACTGATGTCTCACCATCTTTTGGGCAGTTGTGTGTGTGCATGTGTGTCTGAACCCCTATATCCATGGCACAATGCATGACTGGATCCTCTGAAGCAAGTCAGAATAATTTTTAAACATTCCTGAGAATAATTATTGTCCTTGATTTGTTTCATTTCTGCCTACACAATTTGTAGTATCATTAGACTCTCTTAAAAGTAATATGTCTTTTGGGCTTAAATTTGCTGTTCTGTTGAAGGAAAGCAGAATTTGTGGGAACACTGATTTTGACGAAGTTCCCAGCAGGAAAGTTTTTGAAGTCTAGCTGGGTCTTATGGTCACTTTCAGAAATAAGAGAATGATTAAAAGGTCCAGAAAATTGGCTCACTTCAAAACAAAAATGTACCTGACACAGTTTCGATGTGGAAGAATGACATAGTATGCCACCTCAAAATTTCTCACAGAATTAAATTGTCATTCTCCAGCCAGCTCTAGCCCATAATACTTCACTAGAACAAAAAAAAATGTTTTATACTGCAACGATATATGGTTTCTTCTGGAAGATCTATAGAAATCTTTCTGTAAATTCCCTGCATTTTCCTCCATTTCTCTTCCTTTAAAGTTCATTTGAAAGACTATTTGTCTCAGGTAATGTATTCCTTCTCTTTCTACAGCACTGAGGCTCCTCCAAGTCTTTACCATACTTATCCACAGAGTGTGGTGGTTTCACCCTGGTGGACAGCTGAACTCCACCACAATCGCTCTCTCACTCCCCCTCCTCAAAGGTAGAGGGAGGGGAAGAAAGTATGATGTGAAAGAAAAAAGGCTGGTGGGTAGATATAAGGATAATCTATGTGCAGGATAAGGATAAATTGAGCGCGGAGCACAGCACTGCACAGATTGCTGTGGGTAAAGTTAACTCCATCTCAGCCAGCCCCTCCATAAAGAGGAAGAAGGAATCGGGTGCACAAAAAATCTACAAAAATTGCAATGGTTTGGTTGTGTTACACTTTCACAACTATTGTTATGCAGAACATTCTTTCTTTCTTTCCTTTTCTTTTTGCATGCCCATCAGCCTCTCTCCACAGTAGTGTGATATCTCCCTGCACAGGGTAGAAACTTTTCAGAAAAGGACTTTTGTCCAGCTTCTGCCTCTAGAGTGGGGATTGTCTATGTCTGAGACGTACCCACAACAGTGTTCAGCATGAGTAACAATCATATTTAACTAATCCTGCACTTCTGTGGATTCCCATTATCTCAGACTTTGCTCTCAAGTAGCAGTCATGGATGGGTTCAGAGATTTGTTTGCCAGGACCTCAACAAGCTGGAGGAACCGGCCTACCACAGGGACCTCATGAACTTCAGCAAACACAAATCCAAAGTCCTGTACCTCAGACAGAAAATCTCTGTATCATCTGAGGACCTCATCAATAGGCTGCAGCTGTGCAAAGAAAAGGATCTGGGAGTTTGGAGGGACAAACGGAATGCGAATAAGCAGTGCTTCCTTGCAGCAGTGACTGCAATAACAAGTAAATAGCTGCCTGGACAAGGCTTAGTGTCATGCATGGCCTTCACTGAAATCATCTAATCCTCAGCTCTGACCCCTGTAAGATTATATTAAATGTAGGCTGGCTAATGAAGCTATGGATTTCAGGAAGACAGCCATTTTCACAGAATCACAGAATCATCTAGGTTGGAAGAGACCTCCAAGATCATCTAGTCCAACCTCTGACCTAACACTAACAAGTCCTCCACTAAACCATATCACTAAGCTCTAAATCTAAACATCTTTTATAAAGACCTCCATGGATGGTGACTCAACCACTTCCCTGGGCAGGAAGTGCGGCATTGGAAAATGCTTAATAACCCTTTCAGTAAAGCAGTCGCTCCTAATATCCAACCTAAACCTCCCCTGGCACAACTTTAGCCCATTCCCCCTCGTCCTGTCACCAGGCACATGGGAGAATAGACCAATCCCCACCTCGCTACAGCCTCCTTTAAGGTATTTATAGAGTGCGATGTCGCCCCTGAGCCTCCTCTTCTCCAGGCTGAACAAGCCCAGCTCCCTCAGCCACTCCTCGTAAGACTTTTTCTCCAGACCCCTCACCAGCTTCGTTGCCCTTCTCTGGACTTGCTTGAGCACCTTGATGTCCTTCTTGTAGTGAGGGGCCCAAAACTGAACACAGTACTCGAGGTGCGGCCTCACCAGAGCCGAGTACAGGGGGACAATCACTTCCCTAGACCTGCTGGCCGCACTGTTTCTTACGCAAGCCAGGATGCTGTTGGCCTTCTTGGCCACCTGAGCACACTGCTGGCTCATATTCAGCTGACTATCAACCAATACTCACAGGTCTGCTCACAGGTTTCTGCTGCTGATTCACCAAAGATGGAGAATCATGGTTTTGGTGCTTTTTGTCTCCACCTAAGCTCCACACTTGGGGTTCCACGATCCACGTAGGCTGCGGCTGCCTCACAATCAAAAAGAAGGAAGGAAGGAAGGAAGGAAGGAAGGAAGGAAGGAAGGAAGGAAGGAAGGAAGGAAGGAAGGAAGGGAGGAGAAGCAAAGATTTTTTTAAAGTGGTGGTACATGTGTTAGACTTTGAGGACTAAGTTCCGTTTAAGGTGTAATAAACTTGCTATCTTTGGAAAATGTTATGGTTTGTGGATAAGCATGTCCATGAACACAGAGATACTGGGATATCTAGGAGCCAGGAGTTGGACTCAGTGACCCTTGTAGGTCCCTTCCGACTCGGGATATTCTGTGTGATTCTGTGAGGTCCTTCTCTGCCAGGCAGCTTTCTAACCACTCATCTACCAGCCTGTAGCGCTGCTTAGGGTTGCTGTGTCCCAGGTGCAGGACGTGGCACTTGGCCTTGTTGAACTTCATACACTTAGCTTCAGCCTATTGGTCCAGCCTATGGCTCCTGCAGAGCCTTCCTACCCTCGAGCAGATCGACACATGCACCTAACTTGGTGTCATCTGCGAACTTACTGAGAGTGCACTCGATCCCCTCATCCAGATCATCGATAAAGATATTAAAGAGAACTGGTCCTAGTACTGAGCCCTGGGGGACTCCACTAGTGACCAGCCTCCAACTGGATTTAACTCCATTCACCACTACTCTTTGGGCCCGGCTATCCAGCCAGTTTTTAACCCATCAAAGTATACGCCAGTCCAAGCCATGAGTGGGGAAGTATTTTGCATCAGGCACCAAGTTGCAGAACCAGCCATAGTGGAATGAGAATATACAGTCCAGAGACAGCAGGGTGAGGATTAAAACTAAACAAAACAACAACAACAATGGGTGGTATAAGGAAGGTATGCGTCGTGGTTTTGACTAGGACAGAGTTAGTTTTCTTTGCAGAGGGTTGTATGATGGCTGTGTTTTGGATTTTTGGTGAAAATAGTGGTGATAACACACTGATGTTTTAGTTGTTGCAGAGCAATGTTTGCATAGAGCCAAGGACTTTTCAGGTCCTCGTGCTGCCCTGCCAGTGAGGGAGCTGGGGGTGCACCAGGTCCTGGGAGGGGACTCAGTCAGGACAGCTGGCCCAGACTGGCCCAAGGGATGTCCCACACCGTGTAGTGTCATGTTCAGCAATAACAGGTGGGGGAAAGAAGGGTGGGGGAGGGGGGTGGGGTTGATTGCTGGGGAAGACATTCAGAGTGATAGCATTTGTCTTCCCAAGAAACCATTACACGTGGTGAGCCCTGCTTTCCTGGACGTGGCTGAACACCTTACTCTGATATATCAGGTCTGAGATGGGGTGACTTTTCATTTATGAGCTGACAATACTTCATCACCATGAAAAGAAGAGAATGTTTTGCATGGTCCTGTGCAGCCCATTCCTTGTGCAAGGGATATAACTGAAATTCTGGAGGTTCTAAATGTAGAAATTGAGAAGTTTGCATCCATTGTATAGATTCACTCACTTCTTCTAAGATGCACAGGGCTTTAGAGATGGAGAGTCGGGTGCTGGTACATGCAAACTATAGTTGTTCTGGTTAGGAGAAGCTGAAATACTGTTGTGCTTGGAGCTGGGAGCATGTGTCTGAAGTGCTTACTGGAATGCCTTCACCCTCTAACAGGCACATCTTGAGGAAAATTAATATGCACTAAAACATGTATAACTTTGTCTTTGCAAAGAGGTGGCATGCATATATAAAAACACAAGCAATAGGTGAAGAACAAGACTCTCTTTCTGACCCACTTAAGGCCATTAGTGAAAACCTGACCCAGAGAGTATATTAGAAGTTTCTGACTTTCCCTACCGGAAGAAGCTGCAAAATATCATTATTACATGTGTGCTCCAGAGGCTGGTTGCTGACATCTTGCAGCACTTGCCAAAGCTGAAACAAAGAATATGTGAGCTGATGAGAAACAGAGGAGAAGTAAACTTTTGAAGCAGTTAAATTGCACTCTTTAATGTATATTTTGTTATTAAATAAAAACAGGAGAGAGCTGCAATTCATTACTGGAATAGTAGTGAAAATGAAATATTACGTAAAACTAGAGCATGTTTTCCAGCCTGAAATTTCCTGTATGTTCAGAGGCAGATGAAAATTTTCTTGTTTAAAAACAAAGTTTTCAAAAGTAAACAAACATGAAGCCCAGCTGTATCTGAAAAAAAGAATTTACAGTGAAGATTTCAACTTTATCAGACTTGGTCAACAGGATTCTTGCATAATCAGGTTTATGAATGATTCAGGGAAAGTTGTACAAGCTACTGTGCATTTATAAACCTCTCCATTGTAATATTGGCTGCTGTAGCTCCAGCAGGAAAAAAAATCGATTTCTTTAATTAATGTACTAAGTGCCTTTCTCTATTTAAGGGTGTACTTAGGTTATTTAAGTTGCTCCAAAGTTTAGACAGAAGATAGCAGAGCTTTCTACTGCTTATATTTTCACATTTTAGGCAGTCTGTAATTCAATGATTATTAGCATATACAGTCCTGATTTGTCTGAGGGAGGACAGAAGGGTTAGATCTACATACTATGATGCAGAGCCAAGCATAATAATAGTAAGTGCTCTTAGTTAGGACTGGAACTTGTGTAGTCTCTCCTGGTACGTATCTACGTCATACCTGAGATTGGAATGCTATCCAGGTTTGCATTTCTGTGACTAACAGGCTTTCAGTTGCTATCCCTTTCACTCTGTACTCAGCATCTCACAGACCTCTGGCTATGACTGACAAGCAGCAGAAGCAGTAAGGCTGGTTACTGCCTGTTGTTGCTTTACTTTGGGGTATGGCTTTCTCATCCTTCGGGAGATCAATTATTCTTTGGTGAAAACAAATAGAAACAATGGTGACCAATGCAGGGATCATTCAATGCCCAACTTAAGCTGTTCCTGTAGTTTTCAGATCTTGCTTACTTTATGCTTATTTTATATTTTGCTAAGAAAAACACTTGATCTCATACTGATACAAACGTTTTCTTGCAAGGAAAACATTGCTATCTTTTCTCTTTTCTCATTTTTCTTTTACATTGAAAAACTATCTCTGGAAGAAATACTGGGGGAAATTGCTCTGCTACCTTCCCAGTTGTTATAGATAGCTTTCTCTGAAGTGTTCTTTTTCCTTGCTAGTCTTCTAGTCTTATTTGTTGATCTTGCATCAATAAAGGCCTTAAGCTTGTAATGGATAACAGTGGCTTGTGAAGAACTAAGCAGAGCTTTCAGAGACTTCAGTACTTGCATAAATGTCCTACTAAACTGAAAGGGAAATTGCTTCTCAGATTAAAATACCCTGGTAGAGGGAGTGGAAGGGAAAGCAGTGGGAAAGGACTGCTAGCTTTTGGACAACACTGGAGCTGGAAAACTTCCTTCATAACCATGCCATGCTACATAACTTACAGCTTTTGGGTGTGTGTTAATTTCCTTTCCTGAAAGATAGGTCTAACTGGAAAAACAATTTCTGTCTCTTCCCAAGAACTAGGCATGAGCATGTTCTATTAATTCAAGGTTTGTTCTTCTAACATTGAAAAATAAAAATGCACAATTTAGAAATCTCCAAGTAATCCTGTCTTTTGAAAGAATATGGAAAAGTCATTATGTGAACTTAAGTTCATTGTGCTAAAAGACCATGCTGGGTAATAGAGATGATGACAAGCATCATCAGAAAGACATAAAATTTCATGGGAGATGAAGGGGGACAGGGAAGGCAGTGTTCTGCTTTACCATCTGTGAAAGTGGCCTAATGAGGAATGAATGTTGCTTGAGTGATACGCTGCTATTTCTCTTCTCTGTTCAACAGTATTGACTGGTGCCATTACAAAAGGAATAGCATGGATAAATTCTCTAAACCAGATGGCAAGCTCAGCTCCTGCAACTGGTATTCTAGAACACAGTTGGAAAGAATGCCAGATTCTTTCCTAGTTTGAAAACTCAAATAGCTCAGAAGTGATTGTGATAGCATTTGGATCATGTCAGTGAAGAGCAAGAGCTGACACCACTGTCCTGGAGAAATCTTTGCAGTAATATATGGGATACAAGGTACTTCAAGGAGTTGGGAGCATAACAGAATTGGATTTGGAGATAATAATCCAACAAAATCAGTTTGGAGGAAAACATGGGGTGATATGAAGAGCTAGTTCATTAGGTAGGCCAATGTACTGTTTTGCAGTAGTGTATTATTTATGACGTACTCTAAGCTGGTGTATCTTGCTTCATCATACCATCTTCTGCAGTTTTCTAAGACTTCATCAGCTGATATTCTGACCTCTCTACTGACTCAACTCCCTATTACCACAAATGTAGATCCCTGTATTTTTATCTTGTTGCCCCCTTTTTTGTTTCTGAAATGCTCCTAGAAACTGTGACTCTCTCGAGAGTGATGGCTGCTATTAACTCCTCAGAGAAATTAATCTTTTCTCACTGTAACACTAATGCTGGCCAGCATTTTGCATAGTAGTAATTATTAATAATTAAAAATGAATTAAGCCCAAAATATTTAAAACCAAGTCTTAGTGTTCTGGAATGTGTATGTGCATTGATTTTTAGACTGAATGGAATACATTTCCCTAAAGAAAAGACGCATCTGTTCCAGAATGTGAAGATCTAAAAATAAAGATATTCCACATCCCACCCTCCTATTGAATAGTGGGAACTACAACAGACTATGGTGTGCTACTCCCTAGAGCACATCCACAAAGCAACTAAGCTTTCCATTTTGTGGGATATGGTCTCATGTGTACCTGAAAGTTTACACAAAAAGCTATGTCTAATATCATACCTACTGAAGTTGCATTTAATAATTAAAACCTGCCATCTTGCTCCAAGGTATGCTGCACAGTAGTGCCTTTGGCTTATATGTGAAGTAAGGGAATCATACACATGACAAATTACCTGTTTTATTATGGCTCTTATTTCTAAGTAAAAGCTTTTGCTTCAACTGCATACCTACCTTTATTTTATTTTATTTTATTTTATTTTCTGCCCTTTGTGCTAGCTGAACTTTGATAGTTCAAATAGCAAAGCAGTGGCTGGCTGATCATAATGTATGTCAAGGGTAATTAACTTCTTCACTTGTTTTTGGTCTTTAATCAGTTTTCCAAGATTAATTACTACAGCTGGTTATTAGCTAGTTTATTAAAAAAAAAAAAAAAAAAAAAAGCCTCTGCAGAGGACAAATAGCCTTATATTTAGCAGCAGGATTGCAGATTAAGGAACTCCAACTCAGTTGTCAGCTCTATTACAGTCTTAAGCTTAACTACGTGAAGTAGTTAAAAACAAAGAACAAATTAAAAAACAAACAAAAAAAAACAGCATTGTAAATTCAAGCTTAGTGCACTTTATATTCTTTCTCGAAGGAACGGTCGGCTTACAACTGTAAGCCCTTTCCTGTGCCCTTTTGCCTTGTGTAGGTATTTCTTGAGTTAATGTAGTGAATTCCATCCTGAGCAGCAGTGAATACTACTGGCTGTGCAGATAACTCCTGACATCAGAAGGGCTGAGCTATCCATCATTCTCAACCCTTACTGATGCATAGCGTACATTCCTGCTCCCTAGCATACAACTCCGAACTGAGGCTCTTATTTTGCTGCCTGAACATTTTGTAAATAGTAGTTATGTTTAGCTGCAGCACCTGCCCAGTGTCTTATGGTCTGGAGGGGCTCTAGGAAGCTATAATAGGTCTGTTCGTGGAAGATCTTCTCTGTCTCTGGGCAGTACTGACAGGATCACACAATCAGATTCTCATTTGCAGGCAGTCTGGCAATTTTAGCTGATTTCTACTTTAGCAGAATTTTGACCCTGATTTCTTCAGGAAAGGGAGAAGTACTATATGCTCAGCATCAAGTCAAAAATTAAACAGCAAACTTAGTTTTTGCCTCAAGTTGCCATTGTACTATAAAACCATGTTCACACAAGTATACTTTGAAGCCACAATGTCATATACAACGTACTGTAGTGATGAGCTTGCAAGGTATGCAAAATTTAGCACAGATTTTAAACATTTTAGAGTCTATATCTTGGATGAACTTAATTTTCAAATGGCAGAAAGTAAGAATTGGTCCACTTTAGGTACCATAAGATCATTGATTATCCAGAACTTAAGAAATTTTAGCAATAGAAAGATAAAATGGGAACTTAAATCTCTCTTCATCCTATGAACACTTCCCCAACAGTATTTCAGGAAAGACAGCATTGTGTTCTTCACACAGTTGTGTTCTGGCTTTTTAAGGTAACACTTTAAGCAACAGTCAGCTGTTTGTTTTGTTGTTTGTTTTATGTGTGTATATGTGCATAAATATGTGTCAATTAGAATTAAAAATTGAAATTTTGGCTTTGGCTGAAGAAATAGAATGCACTGTGTATCATCCAAACTATCCAATAAATCTGTTTGCAAACCAGTCTGGTCTATTGGTTAAGTTCATCCATTCTAGTCCCAATTTCCTCTGCAGTTTATTGCTTTTCGATGTGCCGTCCTCTAAAAGACATGGGCAAAAAACTGCCCTGGTTTTGATTCACAGTCCTTACGAAGGAGTCATTAGACATAAGGAATTTAAAGACATTTATTTGTTGCTATCAGGGTTTAATAGGGTTATCTTACACATTTAAAGAACTCTTAGGTCTCTTATCACAACACTTTCCAGTTCAGAATAAAGGCAGCTTTGGTTCCTGTTGCTGAGTATACAGTTAGGACAAGTGCTTTGGTTTGATTGGTTCGAAATTGTTTGAAACTATTTCCTTACAGAAAGCATTGGACATGGAAATAATTGCCAGGCATCATGTACGCCTTATATGCCTTCTGCTATGCATTACAGTGTTATTACCTGACCTTAAGACAGATGCAGTATTCAAACAAGTACTCAGTAGCTGTAATCAGATAATGTTACTACCTTATAGAAAAAGCAGAAGCTTAAAAGACTTGAAGAAAAAAAAAAAAAAAAGCCTTCTCAGGAAGAGGGCTGCCAAGTCTATTTTCTCTACAGTTAAGTCAAAATACACTCAATAAGCTATCCCTCTTAGGATTTAGACAGAGCACATCACAATGTAGAAATTAGACTTACTCACAGGTTCACTCACACAGGACATCCTGAGCTAGAAGGGACCCAAAAGGATCATTAAGTTGAGCTGCTAGCTCCACACAGGACAACCCAAAAACAACATCATTTGTCTGAGAGCATTATCCAAATGCTTCCTGAACTCCATCAAGCTTGGGGCTGTGACCACTTCCCTGTGGAGCCTGTCCCAGTGCCCAACCACCCTCTGGGTGCAGAACCTTTTCCTAACACCCAGCCTGACCCTCTCCTGTTGCAGCTCCTTGCTGTTTGCTTTGGGTCCTGTAGCTGTCACCAGAGATCAGTGCCTGCACTCTCCCTTGTAAGAAAGGTGCAGGCCACCATGAGGACTCCCCTCTGTTCTCTTCTCTAGGCTGAACAAACCATGTGAACTCAGCTACTCCTCATATAACTTCCCCTCCAGACCCTTCACCATCTTTGGTGATCTCCTTTGGAGGCTCTCGAATAGTTTTATGCCTTCCTTATGCTGTGGTGCTCCAAACTGCACCCAGTATTCAAGGTGAGGCTGCACCAGGCAGAGCAGCACAGGACAATCCCTTCCCTCCACCAGCTAGCAGTGCTGTGCCTGGTGCACCCTAGGGAACAGCTGGCCCTTTGGGCTGTTATGACGCACTGAGGGCTCGTATTCGAGTTCGTGTGGACCAGAACCTCTAGATCCCTTTCTGCACGGCTGCTCTCCATCCTCTCAGACTCCACTCTTTACATAGATACAGCATTTCCCCTTCCCAGGTGTGGAATACACCACTTGCTCTTGTCAAGCTTCATATGGTTGGTGACTGCCCAACCCTCCAATTTGTCAAGATCTCTCCACAAGTCCTCTATACCCTTGAGGGAGTCAACAGCTCCTCTCCACTTAGTGTTGTCCACAAACTTACTATACTTTCAAATCCTGTATCCAAGTCATTAAAAAAAAAAATAAAAAAATATGGAGAATCGGTCTGCTTTTAAAGAAAAACTAAAACTAAAAAAAAAAAAAGAAAGAAAAGAAAAACTACAAGAAAAACACTAGTTTTTCAAAGAAAAACTATTATTCAACTAGCAAATGATTGCCAGCTGCCCTGAGCCAATTAAAAGAAAACAAGTAGGCTACTACCCCCCCTTATTCTGTAAAGTAAAGGAGGGAAGGTTTGAGTTTCCGTTTGCTGTTTTAAAAAAGTTAAGTTAGAAGGGACCTTTACTGTAGTTGGAATTCTGCCTTTTGTTTGGAGTACAGAATTGGAAGAAGGCCTGGCTTTCATAAGGTGTGTGAACTGTATCTAAGATTGGGGGGGGAAGTGTTTTGTTTCCTTTCCTGTTAAGGATACATAGGGAGGGAGTAGTGCAGCCTTCCCCTGGGGTTTGACTTCTCATTTGGAGCACAGTATGGGGAATCTGACAGTGGATCTCGTGTATGTGGGGTCAGCAAGTACTGATTGAGACCCTGAAGAAAGGGGAGATGTTTCAGGAGTTAACTGAAAATTGTGTATTGAAGCTAGAAATACTTGAAGCATGCAATAGAGTGGCTTTTGTTTTGCAAGTGTGTCTCCTAATATTGCATTGGTTTTGTTGGTGTTCTGCTAGGGTGCGATATATTGTTTTTTTCTTGCTTGAAATATTGAACTGTTTAAATTACTCCAGGCTTAGAAAAATCTGTCTCTCTCAGCATAAACTATTGTTGAAGTTAAGGAAGAAATCTGAAGTTAGTGACTGTAAATGTTTTAAGCTGGTGTTGTACTCCTAAGACAGAACACAAGCAACTTTCATGAGTTTGTGGTTTTTGTTGTATTGCAACATGGAGAGCTAAACTTGTCGACGTTTGTGACAGTAAAATGCTTATGCAAATACTATGGATTATTAATTGTCTACTTGCAGATCTTGATAGAGAAGCTCTGTCCAGTGCATGCTGTACTTAGTCTGATCTTTTTTTCCACGTTCCTGTTCTGTGATGTCTAAACTTTATTTAAAACAATTGTGAACTGCCTGTATCTACTTTAGTATTACTTTTTAAAAAAAAAATAAATGATTTGTTTTTAAACAAAAATCTAAGAATTGCTATCTACTAAATGGCTCCATGACTTTAAACAAATAGCTTGCTTGTACAGATCTGGAAAAAGCCTTGTTCAAGTATATACTGCCCAGCTGCTCTCATAAAGGTTAAACACATAATGCTTACCTGTATAGCTCTGTATTTTATTTACTCTTAGAGCCTGTTGGTTGTGAGTTACCTTTGTACGTCCAAGCAACCACAGATCCACTGTGTTCATGTCTTCATGTCCTGCCACAGCAGAGTATGCTCTTGCAGCTCTATGCTCAATACAGTATTCAGTAGTCTGTCTCTGATGCTGATCAATGCACCCCAAAGGGAGCTTGTTTTTACAGAAATCTGCATTTATAGACCATTTAAATGGAAAATAAAGAGATTGGTTAATCCCATTGACTAAACTTCTTGTCATACCCACATGTACTTGACAAAACCTTATTTAAATAAAAAGACTAGTTTGAACCAGACTACATGATAATAAGTGTAATAAAGTAATAATATGCCTTTAGAAGTAGTTATGTATATACATTTGTGACTTTGTGAAGATAGTCATTTATATCGGAGAGCTGATGGGCTTGGTAGAGGCGGATGAGTAGTTCCCTGGGCTATCACCAGTCACAGCTGATGTAGGAATGAGTGTGGAGTAGATGAGATAAATATAAAACAGGTGTAACAGCATATTTCTACTTGGAATGGAAAAGACATTATCAATATTGGAGGCTGATAGGACTTTAAACTATGTGGTAGTTCTCCATTTTGAGATGGTGGTTGTTGTTCTCTTACAGTCCTATCTGTGTTTACCTTTTTAAAATTATAAATATAACTTCGCTTCATGTTGTACTGTATTTCCATAACAAGTTGAACCTCGTTAGTCAGAAGAAACTGCACATGTTCTTGTAACATACTCTTGCTTTCTGCAAGCTCATTTTTTTCCCTTTGTTCTCCGGCAAGTTTGTCTTATATTCCTGCAACACTGTGAATCCAGGTTCTAGAGTATCTATTCTAATTCATCAAATGCAACAGTTTGTCCAAGGACTACTACTTGAGCTTTGTTTTTTTAAAGCCCTTCAAAGTTGTGAATGCACTCCCTCCAAACACCATTTGTTGTATTATTAGTTATCAAGTCCCAAGCAGCAAGAATGTATTCAAAGGCTTGTTGAAGCTCTTCCAAAAATTCAAGCATTGATGATTTGTGTGGTTTGTCAATCATTTTAAGTAAACACATCAATGTTTGTTGTAAATAAATCATCCTGAAATTAGCAACTACTCCTTGGTCTAGCAATTGCAAAAATGAGGTAGTGTTTAGCAAAAATACAAGTAGGACATTTGGATGCAAATCATGAAGACTAGATGGATGTCTTGGTGCATTAATGAGAATCAGCAAGACTTTGAACATCAAGCGATTCACATAGCAACACTGCATAGTATTGTGGCTAAAGCAGTTCATTAGCAGTCTTTTATAACTGAAATTAAGTCAGGCCTTTTTGTTCAAATGATAGTGAACAGACAAAGTGTGTAAGCTTAAGCCTTTTAGCACTTGTGAGTTTTATAAATGTTACACTGATAAGGGGCTGTACTCAGGGTTACCAGAAACATTGCTATATAACAATCAAAGCCAGAAAGACCATTGAGCTGTACTGTTGAAATTTACAGTTCTCAGTGACAAAGGTTCTTCATCACGTATATTCCCATTAGCCCTGTTGCATTCATACTGGATGCTTGTTGTGGTCTGCAGCCTCTCACCCTATCTTTCAGATGATCAGGAAAATCAGAGGGAGCCCTTGTGACTGGCACTGTACTTTGACTGTACTGTGAATGCTGTTATGAGGGCACTCTCAACACTTTTTTTTTTTTTTTGAATCATCCTTAGGTTTATGCCTGATTTGCCTTGTTGATAAGCATGTAGAGTTGGAAGTCACATAGAAGTCTTTAATTAAATAATTAAATATATAATTCTGCAGAATCAGATGCTTGGTGATCTTTTGCAAAGGAAGCACACCTGTGACTTGAATCACCTTTGTTTATACACAGTTAACTTGTGAAACTATCTCTCTGGCTACTTCTGATTGGTTGTTTTATCTTGTCTAATTTCTCTATTGAGTCTGCATGTTACAGGGGACCAGCAGGAGGAACACCAAATCCCACTTTTGCATACATTAGCATTTTGATGGGCTTGTTTTCTAATATGTTAATGACCCTTAAAGAGCAAAAGGTCAGTCTGGAATCTTCCTTCAGCTGTATACCTCCTTGGTTTTCTAGCTTTCATCCCTCATCTCCCTTGCTTCTGCTCAAGGCTACCAGTATCCCTGTTTTCTTCAAGGTTTCCTTGTTTTCTTCACTTTAAGACTACACTTTACTGACTTGAAAGTCCTTGTCTGCTGAAGTGCTACTATATTGTTAATGTATTTAAGAGTAAACTTTCAATGCTTCTACCAAATCAAAGTAGAGTTTAACAGCAAAGTTCTACCCTTCATCTTCTACCCATGGTAAAGGGGTTTGTTGTTGTATCAAAGGCTTCTTGTGTGATTGGTTACCTTTATGGATATAGATTGATGTGTTTCGCATTGAAATATTTCTCTAGTGATTCAGTGCTTACTGAATCAGTGCTTAGTCTATTGATCTTATGCTAGATTTGTTCACATTATGACAAACAGCAGGAGCTAATGTTTCACAGCTCACCAGACACTGTAGCATTTTCAGCTTTGTTGCTAATAATGGTTATGGCTTTTGTGAGTATTATCCATTGGGATTGATGCATGCTTCTTTTTTGATCCTAATTCTGATTTTTAGGAGCATTTTGCACCAAGATACTGCAAAGCAAATACAACTTCCTGGAATGCATATGGGCACCTTGAATGCTGAAGGCTTACTGTTAAGTTAGTATTTTACCCGCAGTGCTCTTTGAATTCTACCTGAAGTGCATATCCAGTACCAGGTTATTGTGATTCATTTTTTTTAATTCATGCTCCTTTTTATTGAAATACTTTTTCTAAAGAGTTCATGTGTGAATTCTTGTCAATACTTGAAGTTTTTTTGTATTTATTTCTGTAGGTTTTTTTTCTCCTTGTTATGGCCTTGGGGAAAGGTGACTCGGAATATATGGGAAGGCACTTTGAAATTTAAAGTTACTTAGCACTGCTGAGTCTGCAGTAGCAAAGTGCTGCAAGAGGCAGATTCAAAACTGAAGATCTTCTGGGGGGGAAGCTGGCAGCTGTTAATTTTACCTATGACTTAATTTACGATTTAAGTAGCAGTGTTGGTCTGTGTTTGGCCTGAGCTGTGGGAGATGATGCTGGAATAATACTTCTTTCTGTAGCTCTACCTGGAGTTGTACCTTCTCATTTGCACTACTTGCAGTATTCATGGATGTTGGGTACATGTTTATTCTCTAAAACTGATTCCACTCGAAGCTTCATTCTCTTAGGAATCAGTAACTCACCCTTGCATGTTTTTGTTTCACCTCTTGAAGGTGAGGAGAGAAGAAAGTAGCTTCTACTGTGGTCCTGGCTTTGTTTACGTTACGCATGAATATACAAAAAAAAAATTAGAAAATTCAGCCTCATAAAACTTTCCTGGTTGTCCAGAGAGGTTGAGGAGTTGGTTCCTAAGTTCTCAAGTATATTTTAAGCATGTCTAAAAGTGCTTGATGTTTTATGCACCAATTAATAGAGTATTGAAATCACTTTAGTATCTACAAGATAAGAAAGCATGTGTTGCCCCTCAGATAATGCAAGATCTGAGGAGAGCTTTACCATAGCAATGGTTTTCTAAAAGTAGGTAGAAAAAACAAATTCCTAGAAAACATAGTATAATAGTCAACACAGTGAGACAAATCCTTTTGTTGCTCTGGTTCTTAGCATTCTTGTGCTTTACTTACTATCTTTAAATAAAGATAATAATGATAATCTTCATGTAAGCCAAGTTGTAAAGGGAATAAATGCATTACACAAAATGAGTAACTCTATCTGGGGCACTCGGATATTGTTGTGAGGGCTGTGTGAGAACAGGGGACGAGATTTGAATCTTAGACATAATGAAGCAGTTGAGATGACTTCTCTACCTACAGTTACATACTACAGTTAAGAAAATACAGGATCTGTTAACACTATCTTTTGAGGACAGCACTACAGACATTATTTTATTGAAAATGTACTTGAGCCTCACTTATTCAATAATTTTATTTTTTCCTGAGAATATGGAGAAAGGAGGAGAAAGATATGTTTTATTAAAACTGCTTATATTGAAAATTTGATTAGGAAAGATTAATTTTCTAAGTCTTTCACGCTTGATCTTTGTCTCAGATTTTGCGAAACACTGAAGATTCTGAGGAATAGATGTATACGTGAATGGTTAAAATTTCTCAGCTTGCTTTGGGTACTGCTTTATTCATGACTGACTATACTTCAGCCAGTGTTCGTATGGTGTTAGCCAATCCTGTTATTTAATAGTGGTCACAGTAAAAAGGAAAGTTTATCCAATGTTCTGAAATTCACATTATACTTGTAGTATGTCCATGTGTATAGCTTTTGTTGAGTGGTGTCACCAAAGGGGCTTCTGTGTTAAAAGAAATGTGACTAAAAAGATTCTGATCTGTTGGGAACAATAGAGGATGGGACCAGATACCTTGTAAAACTTGAGTTTTTGAGAGGGTCCCAGATATATAAGTTAGCTTTAGCATCAGTATCGCTAACACATTCATGAATGTTCTTAGCATATGCTTTTAACAGCTACTGAGATCATTGCTAGGTGAATAATGGCCAATTAATGAGTTATCTCTGCTTTTCCTGAAAGCCTAGCTCTGGAAGGAGACCCTATTCATTTTTCCCCATAGTCCCTACAGACTGGGAGGTAGTAGGGAGCATCTGAGATAACCACTGTTTCTTTACTGTGATTCATTCCCAGAAGCTAACAGAAGTTGCTTGGGAAGAAGTGGGATAGGAAAGGATAGATTCTTTGAGGACTTAATGATGCTGAGCACTTAAATTGGTAAGGAGGAAGTTGCTTTCAGAAAGGATGACTTTCACAACTATACAAATCACTGCTTTAAAACTATAAAGACATGGTTTTATTTGAAGTTCATTAACTTTAAATGAAAAGCATTAGGGGCAGGACCTGCAGTGTGGTTTTGGTGGTATGCTTTTTGTGTGGCTTGTGTTTGGGTTTCTTTGAAAACCTCATTGAAGTTTAAACCAAAAGCATCTTTTTTTTTTTTTTTAAAGTCTTGAAGCAAATAGAAACGTAAATAGGCAGTGTACTGCATCTGGCTGGCTGAAGTTAACTTCTGTCCTAGTAGCTAGTGTTGTGCTTTTTTTGGATTTGTGATGAAAACAGGTGTCAATAATGCACTGTTTTTTCACCTGTTGCTGAACAGTGTGAGCGGTGTTTTCAGTGTCAAGGCTTTTCTCACTCTGTACCCAAAGTAAGACGGTTAGGGATAGACAACAGGCTGGAAGGAAATGCAGCCAGGACAATTGATCAAATAGGAAGGAGAGCTGATCAAATAGATATTCCATGCTATAGAATGTCATGTGCAGCAATGAAAACTGACAGAGGTGAGGAGCAGAGTTTTCTAGTTTTTTTTGTTGTTGTTCATATGATTGGGTTCTGTTTTAGAATTGGTTGGCTGGTGGTAAACAATTGCTCTTCCATCTTTTTTTTTTTTTTTTCTCCCCCACTGCTTTTCTTTACTAAACTGTTTTTATCTTAACTCAGGAGTTTCCTCATATGCTCTTCTGATTCACTCCCCCATCCCACCGGAGGTTTGGGGGCAGTGAGAGTAGCCGTGTGGTCCTTAGCTGCCTGCTGGGGTTAACCCACAGCAAGTGGAAATCAATTATCTGACTTAAAGTACATACACAGGTTGCAGACTTCCTGCTGTCAATTTAGACAATTGACATTATATAGGTTAATGTGTTCTGATCAGAAAAGTCTATTTTACCCCAAGAAAGCAAATGGATAGTAACCATATCAAAACCATATCAAAAGGAGGAAAGCTGGAGGATGGAAGCTAGTGGTATATCCCAGGGGCCAATGCTGGGTCCATTTCTGTTCTGCAGATTTACTGATGATCTGGATGGTGGGGCAGACTGTACCCTTAGCAAGTTTACAGGTGACCCAAAACTGGGAGAAGTAGCTGATATGGCAGAGGGTTGTGCTGTCGTCTAGAAGGACCTTAACAGGCCAGAGAAATGGGCTGACAGGAGCCTCATGAAATTCGACAAACAAGTGCAAAGCCCTGCCCCTGAGGAGGAATAATCCCATGCACCAATGTGTGCTGGGGCCTACCCAGCTGGAAAGCAGCTTCTTGCAGGAAAGAAGCTTAACAGTATCCTCAGTTTCATTTGGCAAGTGTTGCCAGCAGGTCAAGGGAGGTGATTCTTCCCCTCTCTTCAGCACTGGTGAAGCCACACCTGGAGTACTGGGTCCAGGTCTGGGCTCCCCAGTACAAGAGATACAGATGTACTGGAGAGAATCCAATAAAACATCATTGAGATGCTGAAGAGACTGGAATGTCTCTTACAGGAGGGAAGGCTGAGAGCTGGGACTATTCAGCCTGGAGGACAGAAGGCTCATGGGGTAACTTCTTCAATGTATATAAATATAAAATTTTTCTTCAGCAGCCTCCTGTAAAAGGACAAGAAGCAATGAGCACAAACTAAAATACAGGAGGTGCTGTCTGAACATCAGGAATCACTTCTTTATTGTGACTGTGATTAACCAGTGGCAGATGTTGCCCAGTGAAGTTGTAGACTCTCCCTCCTTGGAGATATTCAGAAGCTGTCTGGACATGGTCCTGCCCACTCTGCTCTGTCGTTGCTTGAGCAAGGGATTTGTACCAGATAACCTCCAGAGGTCCCTTTCCACTTCAACCATTCTGTGAAAGGCAGAAGTAAACTTCAGGCACAAAGACTGGTGATTCAAGGGGTGCTTTAACATTTGAAATGCTTCCTTTTGATCTGTCACCTTGAATGCAGGGACATCTCTTCTACAAGTTTAACTCTGGGCTACATGTTCTATAACCAAAATTTAGATGTGTTTTATGTTCAGGTTTGTGCTCCCCACTTGGAGGCCTCTTTTATTTTTTTAAAAAGCCAACGGTTAGTTCTGGGCTTACTTGCTTTAATGCCACTTCAGCATGGGACTGAAACTAGGTGTAATGAAAGGCCTAAAACCACCTTATTTGCTGCCTTCAACGGAAGTCAGCATTCTGAAGTTATGATCATGTTTTGTGCAGTGGCTGTGGAATGGAGTTGTGTCCTTGGGGGGTAGGGAGGGACTTGGAGAGGGGAGATGGGGTGTTTGCTTTTTTAAAAGATCAGAATTTAAATACAATGATCAATGTTGGTTTTCCAAAATGACAATTCCTGAATATCAGCTTCATTACTGTGATAGTGTAGGTATTTTATTTAAATTACATCTTTGCAAAGTGGCGTGACCAGCGTGGTTATTAGTGTTTAGCACTGGTATTGCACTTGACATGTTTAGAATGCTTACGAGCTAATTAAGCTCTTCCAATCAACTTCTCTTGAACTACTGAGTTATGTAGGCACTTATTATACTGAGTCATAACATAAGTTCTTCCTCATAGCTGCAATACTCATTTTAGATGCAGACAGAAAAAATATGGTTGAACAGGAAGGGAAAGTCCTGAGGAAATCTAATCATCTGACTTGAGGCAGAGTTGTGAATAGATCTAACAAAAGCTGTTTCTAATTCTTGTCTTATCTTATAGTTTTTCGATTGCTTCTTAAATAATGACTTCATTCTGAAGACAATAAAACTTAGTGTTGTCTGTCTCGATTTGAGAATGGAAACCCCCATTTCCTAGCCTTAGAAATAGGGAACCCTAATTCTAGAGCCTAGTCTCTGACAGATTCATGATTTTATTCTTGAGAGACTGTTTTATAGATGCTGATGGCCCATGACATTTAAATAATCCCACTTCAAAGTGAAGTGCTTTCATAGTAGCATGCTTAATTCCAATTAACTGAACTGAAAGAGATGTATGATTCCTAAGAGCAATCTAGAGTAAAATTAACTCTGTCATAACTGCATTTTATGTCCATTCATGTTTTTGCTATGTGCTTTGGGTTTGCATAGTTTTTTTTTTTTTTTTTTTGGCATTGTTTTCACTAAATCTTTCAAAACACTGTTTTCTGTCTAAGGAAAAGAAGCAGTCTCTATAACTATTGAAGCAGATGATGTTCTAGACTACCTAAGATGACCTGGTATTTGTACAAAAACAACTTAGGTTATTATGTAGACAGCTATTTGCAGAAATATTCTTTTGCTAAGATTCCAGTAGAGTCTGGTTTATGGGATTAGGTACTAGAGAAAGTTCTTGGAGTTGCATGAGATCTTCCAAAATATTCAGACTTCAAAGAGAATAAAGGAGCTTTTGTTAAATTCTGGAGGCTCATTCTAGATGATGGGAGGATAGATTTAGAAATTCCTAACAAGCCTTTGAATGAACTTCATGGCTTCTTGTGAAAACCCTTGGGGAAACTGATGTCAGCCCACTGAAATGTTAATTTCCTTGGTTTTGTCTAGTCTGATTTTGACATTCCTTTTGCTACATACCTTACACTTTGTTGTGGTTTAGCCCGGCTGGCAGCCAAACACCACACAGCCGTTCGCTCACCCTCCCCCCTCCCTCTCCGGGATGGGGGAGAGAAACGGGAAAGTGAAGCCTGTGAGTTGAGATAACGACAGTTTATTAAGACAGGGAAAATAATAACAATAATAATAATAATAATAATAGCAATAATGTGTACAAAGTGATGCACAATGCAATTGCTCACCACCCGTTGACCGATGTCCAGCCTATCCCCGAGCAGCCGGCCCCCCCACCCCGGCTAGCCACCCCTATATATTGTTCAGCATGACGTCAGATGGTATGGAATACCCCTTTGGCCAGTTTGGGTCAGCTGTCCTGGGTCTGTCCCCTCCCAGCTCCTGCTGCATCCCTAGCCTGCTCGCTAGCAGGACAGAGTGAGAAGCTGAAAAGTCCTTGGCTTGGTGTAAGCACTGCTCTACAACAATTAAAACATCAGCATGTTATCAGCGCTCTTCCCATCCTAATCCAAAACATAGCACCCTGCCAGCTACTAGGAGGAAAATTAACTCTGTCCTAACTGAAACCAGGACACACTTGAATCAATTCTGATGAGTTCAGGTGCAATCAGATCTGACAAGATATTGTATTCCTGTGTCTTTTATATTGCCATTTGTCGCTTGTAAGCCTCTTCCCCAAAGACAATGTGTCAAGCCTCTAGAGTTCTCCATGCTTTCCATGGCTCTTTTTTTCCCTCACTTTCCTTGATCTTTGGAACTGCTTAGTCTATGTTAATTTTGTAAGATCTTTGTGGATTGAGTTGCCTAATGTAAAGATTGGTGATATTTTCTTGTGTACTGACATTTGCATGTCAAAGGCCTCAAAGGTAGCCACATTCCCCGTTCCGTAGTAGCAGAAAAAAGGAACATCTCTTGTGCTTCTGAGAGTTTAATGGAAGTTAAGTTCACAAAATCTGTGTTAACCAGTGTATCTACAACTAGAATGGAACTAGAAGGACAATTGCATAACTAAAATATAGTGGAAAGGCTGATTTTGATTGATGTGAAGGGGAAAGGTGTCCTCCCTCTGTTCCATATATAGCTTGTGAGAAATGCATGAAATTACATTCCAAGGTAATGTTTACACCTGTTATCAGCAAATCATTACAGTCCAAGCATTTTTAATGACCTCTTCATGTACTTATAAAGACTGTGATGAAGCCTGAGATGTCTTGCTGTGAAGCTTAGCTGAAATATTAATGGAAACACTTTCACTGAAGTTATTTTAAAATGACAAATAGAAGTGTAAAACATTGAACTATTGAAAACTAACTTTCCCTTGTGGAACGGGACGGAGGGGAGAAGAGCCCAGACCTAAAAATGACATAGAAAAAATATTGCTTTCAATATAAGTATAAATAAGAACTAGTTTGAACCCTAAAGTCTTAATTTTAAAAGTGCTTTCCTTCAGTCACTGTTCTCTCAAGAACTGGTCTTAGCACTTTCAAAAATCCCTAATGTAATATTGTGACATTGTACAGAAAATGGGAAAAAATCATTCCAACTTCCTCCCTCTGTTAAAGTCAGTGTTTAACCTAGTTGGCTAACAGCACGGCTTTTGTCCTTTTTATATAAGCTTAAGTGCTCTAAGCTGCTCAACAGCAAAGATGCGTGAAGACATCCAGCTTTAGGAAGATGTGCTTGTTGTGGACTGTATCTGTATGTCTGCAGACTTCCCGAGCTGTGCATGGGGTATTTTGAATGAAATCACAACTTGAGCCTGAAGCTGCAGAAATAAAGACCACAAGATGTTTGGTCTGAGAGGCAGTGCAAGAAATAATAGCGAGCCTTGTTTGTGTTAACAGACATGTAGGAAACCCAGGATATTTGAGTGGCTTTGCTTGTTCATTGCGAAGCAGGACATAGATGGTAATACAGACTTGAAGATGAGATGATATAGAATTGGAGATCAAATTTGTGGAGGTGGGACTGCTTCAGATTGTCAAGGGCATTGCTTTGGGGAAGTCTACATTATGCACCCTGAAGATGTGGGCAGTTACCATAAAGCTTCAAAGTATTGTTTTGAGGGCCAGAAACTATGAATGCTCCTTGCTTTGCACTTCAGGTTGGTGGTTAGATTTAAAATAAGGAGAGAAAAAAAAAAAACAGTATTCATCACTGTCTTCTATTCTAGTTAATGCAAAAGCAAAAACACCTCTATTTCATGTTATCAGAACTTTATTTCCTATATTATGTTTTAATACTAGCCTAACTGTGAAGTCTCTTACATGTACAAAAAAAAAAAAACCCACAGCCTTTGAAAGCTGATGGAAGCTACTATATTATGATATATTTATCTTCATTATGCTTTTTTTCAAGAATCTCTATTAGAGTGGATTCTAGATAATCAGTCACTTAGGTTCTGTGAGGGGTGGGGAAAACCTTATTTGGATCAAAAATAAGAATATTCTTTTTCTCTAGAGTATAAATTGAAGAAAATGCAAGTAGATCTAGAAATGCTGACTTTTGTTTCTGTTTGAATGTGTATAACTTCGTTTACAGCTCAGGAGACAGCAATTAGTTTCAGTGGTGTTTCATGGGAATTGTAATTAGAAAGCCCTGTGTTAAGGGCTGGGGTATCTGAGATCCCAGTTTTTCTCAGCTTTTGTCTGCACATCCTAATCTGACCGCTGCTGATTTGTTTGTACCTGTGGTGTTTCCATCACCAAGCACATGCCCTATTCCTCATTATCCCATATATACATCTGATGCTGCCTCCACTTCTCAAAGCCTCTGCTGCAATAGTAGGCCTCATCACTAGACTGCTGTAAAATTTGTAGAATGTTGTAGGAGATACTTGCAAAGAGTAAACATTTGTTTCTATCTATGTAAAGCTGTGGCTGTACCATATAAACAGAAGGGAAACAAATCAGCAATAGACACCTGGTCAATGAAACAATTGTTGTCACAGCTGAGCCAAGTGAAAGAAAGCTGCAGGCAGATCAAGAAAAGGTCTGGCACAGCAATTCTGCCTAGCCTCAGTTCTGATGCCTTGCAAACTTGGACCTAGCAAGGGCAATGATGTGCTGCAGGGCTGCAGAGCAGCCAGTTCTTGCAGCTGGCTGAGCATCCTGCCCTCATCACCTTCATTATGCTCCAGAAATGTGCAGCTGAGCAGTTGGACTCTTTCCAGTGACAAGGAAATAGGCTAAATGGTGGAGGCTGTCATGGTTGTTCAAGCTGCAGATGTGGCCTCCTGTGCTGTTCAAAAGGTAAGGGCACCTACAAGAGCATCTAGGCATCTAAGCTTTTCTCAAGCTTTCCTGTCAAATAGAAGGCCGACAATTGTTACTTAAATTTGTCTCAGTCCTTGGCTTAAGTCTAGGGCTAGACATCACAGACTGATCAGATCTGTCTTCAGGACAGATGGACTGCATGTGGTTCTTAGTGCAGATGCAATGAATCCAGGTAAAGAGCTATCTTAGCTGTTAAATATGGGTACGTGTTTTTTTGGCTTTGGTGGTTTGCTTTATGTAAAAGGACCTTTACAGAGAAACTTGCTCTTCAATTGAATTTTCAATTATTTTTAAAAGCAGAAAGTGAACAGAGCTCTACCAGTCTGCACGGTGAGGCTTACATCTATGTTAACTCATCATTGTTTTTTTAAAGTTTTATATATTATTTGAGAGATGAAAATAAGAATCTTCAGATCTTTATTAAAAAGCAGAAATGTCACAGCCACAACTTCATGGCAGAATGCCCTCTATTGCAGATGAAGATCTATCAATCTCAATTATACTGAGCTATTTTGGATAAGCTGGTAGGTTGCCATCATATCTGTCTGGGGCTAATGTTGGTTTTAAATCAAATCAGAGGAAATTCAAAAACAACCTCAATAATAATAATAATAATAAACAAGCCAGGAAACCAAAAAACCCATAACACCTTATCACTAAGGAAGTCTTCCAAGTATATATTGCTATGGACACTTCTATAGTCTCCATTATTGTTCTGTGAAATATCTAGTGATAAACAATTTTAGAACAATGCATTCATTAGCACAAAGTGTATTTAATTAAATAAGTGATTCTAATTGCAGTTACAGAGATTAGACTTCATGCATGTTTAATTCAAAATGTAAGGATTTAAAATGCTGATTAGAGATTAGTGAATACTCGTATAGTAATATCCTAGCTAATCTAAGAAATCTATTCAAATCAGATTGACATACAAAAAAGGGGGGTGAGGGGGTGGGGAGAAAACCAAGGAATAATATGTTTCTTGCTGCAAAATGAGTTAGCAAGCCAGACAGCTTCATTTCAACTTTGATTAGATAGCTGTAACTCTTGGATTACTTGAAGTTGTAGTTGTATTTTACAGGGTTTATTAGTAAACCTACACAACTCTTCTAAAGGTTATTCATATTTAAATGTAAAACTTCCTGTAAATATTCTTAAAGCATATTAGGGAGTTAATAGCTAGTTAATCATTTCACTCAAACATTGTGCATGTAAGCACTTAGCTAAAAACTAGTTGTAGGCACCTTTTTTTTTTTTAAGATGTCTCTTAGCAAACAGCCTCCACTGGTGAAAACAGTGCTCATGTAGAGACACTATCTTTGAGTTTATAAGCCATTTCTTGAGCAAATGACTTAAGTAGTCAATATTTCCTTCCTAGAAGAGGTGGACAAAACTGTCTATACCTGCATTGCATCATTCATTAGCCCAGTAACTTGGTTTGAAACTTTCTAGGTGTGTTTCTTCTGTTGTTTATCCTTATTTAGGAATGTTTCTAGTAACAGGAACTGTGCTATTGCCTGCAGTGCAAGCACAGACAGTCCCTTAAGATGAAATTCCACTTCGATGCAAAAACAACACGTGTTAAGAGCTGCCTGGATGAACATATCTAAATACTACAATATCTAATACTACGATATTTAATATAGCTAGAGCTCTATGTGGAAGTTTCTACTTTTCTCTCCTCCTTTGTGCTGAATTTAGTTTTTGAGTAGACCCCTTCATCTTCACACATGCCTTTTTCCTACTTGCACAGTAGCCTGATCTAAGGCAAATTTTCTTCTTTTGTTTTGGGATATTTGCACTACAGTTCTTGGTACAGATCCCAGAAATGGTACACCATGGGGGAATTCAGAAGGTTGTACTGTGTTATGAAAAGCAATAATATGAAGACTTATTGTATTATTTTAGCTGGCTCTTGTCTGTACCATGACCAAATTTTATCTGCTTGTTAAGATTGCCAGAAAATAATCTCTTGCAATTGCTTGTTAATCTGAATAAGTGATCAGAGGCTAATGTGTTCAGAGAGCACCCTAGAGATTTACTGCTACTCATAATCTTAGATCAAAATTGGCTAAAGACAGCTTTAAGCCTATTTGTACAAACAAACAAAAACACACTTCTTAAACACTGAGGGCTTAAGGTAACTTACAGAAGGGCAAGACAGTTACTTAACAGACTATTATGGCATGTTATGGTTCTTATTAGATAGCAGGAGCAGGTTTTGGTGGTGGTTCGCTATGATATCCAGTGTTGCTTATTGGAGTTTATCTAGCATGAGTCTCTTGAATTCTGCAGTATGGGCAGTCTCTGTGCTGGAACCCTAAACATTTGCAGTGTTTATTCTGTTAACCTGTCTACCTTGCTCATCCAATCCTGCCCCCCCCAGGGGATCAAAAATCTGTTAACATCTTCTACGTCATTCATATTCTGACCTTAGATTCTGTCTCCTGAATTTCAAATGGTCTGGAGGAAAAAGTCTTACTCTGTACAACAGTCAAGCAGTCACTAAAACAAAAACAATTTTTTTCACTCCTGTGGCATCACGCTGAATGATTAAAGTATTATAACTGCTTATAGTCCAGCAGTGCACTGTCATAATTTGTATAGCTCTGTTAAAAACAAGGTTTAATTTACAAGCAGAGTATATGCAAAGTAAAGAAACAGTGTTGTAAATCAACATAATAGTGTATTGAAAATACTTTTAAGACAAGTTCAAGACAGTGTAATTAGAGTTCAATTATAGACTTTGTTTGAAATGGTTGGTAGCGGACTCTGATTCACGTTCACAGTAGTGCTTTTACATCAGGAAGGAGCCTGGGATTTAATCCTTGTAATATCTTTTGGAAATACTGATGTATGATTACTGTAATCATTCACTCAGTTATCATTGTTTCATACAAGTTCAATAGAAAATGCTCCTTAATGCCAGCTGAGTGAATAAAAATACTTTGAGGATACATATGCAAGAGTTAGACCATGTTTCTTCTTTCAGTTGTTACTGAACTTTGTCCTGGATCTGTCTACCCCATCCCTCAGTCAATCTGAATTTCCTAAAGTTCTGTCATGTTGTGTAGCTGCTGTAAGAAACATTGAAGTGAGCTGTTGAAATGTGAAGTAAGATTCTCGTGCACCAGTGATGATATGTCCCATACAAACATCCAGTGGAAAAGCCTAATTTCATTTATTAAATTAATAAATTGCTATTAAATTAATAAATTGCCTTGCTGGAAAAATGATCTATCTCTTTGGACTTCTCCCATTGTCTTGGGTGACACCTGTTAAAACTACTTTACACTAACACTGAGTGCAGATGTTTTCCTGTTTGGGTAGCCAATACAACATCTTGAAACACGTCTCTAAAAGTCAGTGTCATCCTTGTGCTTTACAGGATTCTCATTTCATTAAAAGTGGAGAGAGCTTTGTATTCAGGATACCAGCACATGATAATCAATTATGGTAAACCATGTAAAAATCTGGGCTGGAGGTGATCCATCAGATAAAGTGACAGTAGCCCATATATCTAAATGTCTTGTCACTTCGGAGCTATGACTCTGTGGTGAAGGTGTTGCAATTGCCTTTTTTCCTTTCCTGGCTTTGGGCTTCAGCACAGGGTTGAGTGGCCTCGAGGCAGTGATGGGCACAGACACTGTGCTGGTTCATCACTTCAGAGGGTGTGAGCTCTGTAAATCAGGGTAACAACTGAATGGAGAAGTCCTTTTGAAGTTCCAAGTCCTAGTTGAGCAAGTTTACAGGAGTTGTTCCCACTAAGAAGGCATGAGTACATTACAGAAATTACCAAGGTGCTACTGCCTTCCTGGGACCCTAAGCACAAGGCTACCTAAGTGAGGGGGATAGAACTGCAGTTCTGAGTGGCTTGTATTTTGTTATCATTATTCATATTTTTATTACTTAACATTTGGGGAATTTGAAACTGTCAGGATTCCCACCACCTTCCTAATGGCCTCTACTAAGGCATTGCTCTAGCAAATGTTTAGTTACTATATAGGTTGTGGACTGAGGTTTATTAAAGTGAAAAATCATACTTTGTGGCATAATTGCAAAACTGGATCTTTTTGAACACTAACAGTTCTCTGTACCTCATTCTCCATCAACTTCTCTACCAGTTCTGCTCTATTTCTGAACAAAGTCTTTACTACCAGTTTTATGACAACATATAATTCAGTTCAGAAGGTCTAAACGAGTCTTGTCTTTTCTGTTGTCAGATGCTAACAAAGTATTGTGGGGTCATAGCTTGGTCAGAACTTCTCTAGAATACATTTCTATACTTTATGATCAACACTCCAAAGGAAACTAAAGGGCTTTCAAGATTAATATAATTAGGCTTAAAAGAACTATACATTTTTTAAAATGTAGACAACTTAGTGATTGGGTTAGGTAAAACAGTCTCAGTCTAATAAACATTTTTATCTGCCCACTGTGCCTCTACAGGTGAGCCACTATTTTCAGGCTTGGTTGCAGGCTATGAATTAATTTCTTGATCTGCAGTGATTCCTTTTAGTCCCTAGAGAGTTGTCAGTTGCCTCTGAGACCTGACTGTGGATCTCTCTCTCCAGGTCCTTGTAGGTAATAGACCCTGCCATCCAAATATCTTGGAGTTCTTGTACTCAACAGAGTGCCCTCTCCTTTTTCCAAGGGCCACACTGGTACTCATCTCCCTTTTTAAAGGAGTGAAATAGAAATTGAAGTAAAATAAAATGAACAATACCCTTTGCACCAACCTGAATATTCCTGGTCAGTAAAATTACTGTGCTAAAGGAATCAATTTACACCGTCAGATAACATACACCAGGTCCTGTTGTCCTCAGTTGCTTTTAGTATGCTACATGTTTACTGAATGTTTTAAAAAACATAGCTGTTTTTTAATGTCAAGTACTTACAATTCACCTTAGCAACTGAGCTAGTCTTGAACAGAAAGGAAAGAAATGAATGACTTAATACAACATGTATATAGGCATTACAATGTAAACTGCAGTTCCTATTATATACAGCTTCATTTATAAGTAGATGTGGATGTTAGAATCTGTGATCAAGGCTGAGTCTGGTTTAGTACTTTTCCTTGCCTACAGAAAAATGAAGCTTGATTTAAACTAAATGTTATTTTTAGAATAATGAAGCAGTAATATTTTATCAAACTGTCTTAATACTGCATGACTTGTAAGAAAATGCTTTTCCCAGCTGATATAGACTTGAACAGTGAGGGGGGAAAAAAAAGCAGCCATCAAAGTGAAAAGGACTTAAATTCTTATGAAAAAAAAAAAATACTAGCTGGGATTGTACCTTATATGTTGTCAGTAAACTGTTTCCGAAATCTCTTCACTAGCTTTACTGGACACAAGGAGTTAAGGTTAGTGCACCTGAAATTTCCTGACAGTACCAGGAGCTTCAAATCTTCTTTTCTTTGAAGTGTGGGTGGCCATGTTTCATTTGATGTTTCCTGGGTCTGTGTTCTTCAGTAAGAACTTCTTATATTAATTGCTATTCTATTGAAAGAGTACATAATAAATAAATAAATAAAAATCAGAACGCCTTAGAATAGCATTTAAGCTTCTGTGGGAAATTTTAGTGGAGTTGCATAATGTCAGTTGTCCTAGAGCCTTGTCTTGTGGCTAGCTGGTAAATCTTAAGACTTAGCTAAGGCTTCTTGCAAAAATGAAAATGAGTTCTGTAAGCAAAGATAGCAATCCTGGAGTAAAACAGTCCTTGGCTTGTGTTGTGTAAAGCTTTAGACAACAAGGGGCATTGTCTTAATAGTCTCAATTAAGATTTCCTCAGTGTTTTCCAGCAACTTTTATGGCTTTTGTTCATGCTACTAATGCCACAGGATGTTTACCAAATTGATCTTGTGAAACAGTAGTGAGAAAAAGATATGCCTGGACTGCAATAGGGAATGCTCTCCAAAAGGTTACTGACATGGAGAAAAAGGAGGCTAGAGAAACCTTGTAACCTGCTATGTAACTGAGTCCATGGTTATGTTGATCAAACACTTTTCTTCCCCTCAGTAAAAGAAACCAGAGGCAGGCTTCAAAGATAAATTAGCTTATTTAACTGCTTGAAAGCATGTAGTATCAGAATGAAGGAACATGCTGCTAGAACACCCAAATATTTGCTTGGCTGCTTATGGTAACACCAACACATTGCAAAGAATTTCCACTGTTTTCAGGGTTCCTTCTGTTACTTATGCCACTTTAGAATAGCGTTAAACCATTAAACTGTAAATCTTCATAGAGCTGCAATCTCTTTTCAGTTTAGAAACTTAGAGTACTAAGAGCTGGGAAAATATGGGAAATGCAAATGGCATTCCCAGTGTTGGTGGGGAAAAAATAGAGTGTTTGACTTCAGTTAGCTGATGTTAGTAAGGACTCAGGAGGATCTTATCACTACTGCTGCATTGCTTCATTTAAACTAATGTCAAAGCAGGAAGGGGTGTAATTAAGTGACTGTCTTTTTCGCCCTCTACCTTTACTCCCAGTTTTCACTGGACATTCCACAGAATCACAGAATCATCTAGGCTGGAAGAGACCTCCAAGATCACCTAGTCCAACCTCTGTCCTAACACTAACAAGTCCTCCACTAAACCATATCGCTAAGGGCTACATCTAAACGTCTTTTAAAGACCTCCAGGGATGGTGACTCAACCACTTCCCTGGGCAGTCCATTCCAATGCCTAACAACCCTTTCAGTAAAGAAGTTCTTCCTAATATCCAACCTAAACCTCCCCTGGCGCAACTTTAGCCCATTCCCCCTCGTCCTGTCACCAGGCACGTGGGAGAATAGCCCAACCCCCACCTCTCTACAGCCTCCTTTAAGGTACCTGTAGAGAGCGATAAGGTCGCCCCTGAGCCTCCTCTTCTCCAGGCTAAACAACCCCAGCTCCCTCAGCCGCTCCTCGTAAGACTTGTTCTCCAGACCCCACACCAGCCTCGTCGCCCTTCTCTGGACTCTCTCGAGCACCTCCATGCCCTTGTAGTGAGGGGCCCAAAACTGAACACAGTACTCGAGGTGTGGCCTCACCAGAGCCGAGTACAGGGGGACAATCACCTCCCTAGACCTGCTGGCCACACTGCTTCTTATACAAGCCAGGATGCTGTTGGCCTTCTTGGCCACCTGAGCACACTGCTGGCTCATATTCAGCTGACTATCAACCAGTACTCCCAGGTCCTTCTCTGCCAGGCAGCTTTCCAACCACTCATCTCCCAGCCTGTAGCTCTGCTTGGGGTTGTTGCGCCCCAGATGCAGGACGCGGCACTTGGCCTTGTTGAACTTCATACACTTAGCTTCAGCCCATCGGTCCAGCCTATCCAGATCAAATTTGCAATGATTAAGTGAAATTGAGTGAAATATTGGACCGCTACAGGATTCAACTTAGTCTTGCATGATTGAGGTCTCTTGTCCATTACTATAAGCTTAAACATGTCTTGAGGTAAATATTGATTTAACCCTGTGAACTTAATTCAAAACTCAAAACTTGTGGTTTCATGTTGGTATGAAGGTTTGTAGAACTGTAATGCAAGGAAACTTATTATATATCTGATTCCTTATTAACAAGGAATTAAGAGAACAGTTTTTTTGTTAAAATACTATACAAATATTTGTCAGTGGTACTTTCCATTTAGACTGGTTGGGCTGAAAATTGACTGAAGCACTGCAAACAAGGCACCATGTGGTGATAAAACAGTAACATATTATGAAGGGGAGACTCTAAAACTAATTCAGGGATCAGTGTAAATTGCAGTCCAAGACAACTTTATTAGTCAATGCAAAATGTAGTATTGTCCTTTGAGTTTAAATGACAGCATGTGGATCTGCAGGTGTTAGTCTACTGGAATATGCCTTGAGGAAAAAAAATGAGGAAGACTGATTATTTTGCTGACTGTAAAAGGTGAAAACTGAAGTAAGTGAAAATGTCTAATTTTCATTGTTGCACACTCGGATATTTTTTAAAAGGCAGTTGGGGGGAAAAAAAAAGAAACAAAACAGATGTTGTATGCCCTACCTGTAACTTGCAACCTTTATTCTTTGTAAAAAAAAATTATGAAGAAATTCTGATAAATGCCTGTCCTGTTTGAGAGAAGAAGTGATGCAAGAAACACCACCGTTCCCAAAGTTTGATGGATACTCAAAAATCTGTCAGAAACCAACATGTTATGGATTGAGATATTCCTTGTGATAATTTAAATTGTGTACAGTGCTATGGCCTGTTAAGCAGCTGAAACTGAGATAGAGCTCTGAGTTCTCTGAATTGTTGGGACCATATGAAATCATTAGTGGTACAGCTGTTGTTTAGCCATTTCACTCCTTGGGTTCCTTTCTGTTTTTAGGGTGCTTTGGGATGCAATATATACTCTAAGCTACAAAACATCTTGATTAGATATGCTAGCATTTTAGGGTGATACAAAATGTAATCATTAGTGGTTTAGTACAGGCTGTGGTACCAATGAAGGTACTAGATAGGTGCATTACTATCAGCTGCTTTAACAAAATAAAAATGCAAGTAGATTATCTGATCATGCAAGAAATCACAACCTTACTGGCAGATTTTAAAGGGAGCTGTAAAAGCAGAATTTTTAACTTGAAAACAAAACAAAAACTTGATATTTTCATGTACAGGAGGTCCCATAGACAGGACTTCAGCATTTGTTTGGTTTAGTATTCATTTAGCAGAAGCACCACCATGTCTTTCAAATGCTACAATAAGGACATTCAGACTCTCCATGTGAAGCATAGTATTGCTTACTCCATCTTGAGCCAAAAATCTCACCAGCAGTCATGTGTGCAATGGCTGATCTGGTTCTGCTGGGAAAGACTATTCTGGTGGGATTGGAAGACTGAAACTGCTGATTGGAAACACTGAAAAAGGCAAATTATTCTTGGTGCTTGCAGTAATTCTTTAAAAATCTTATTCACCAGGCAGAACTTTTTAGTTTCCTAATTAACATTGCCTTGGCCCTTTTAGAATTGTGTTACTTTTCAGATAGGGCCTGAATTTTTTGTGCAAATACGAGTAGCTTTGAAATGAAAAGGGGTATAAAATTTCTGGAAAAAGTATGTGTTTTTAATTTTTTTTAACTAGCATTTTTTTTGGCACAGCTGTCGTGGGTACTAGAACTGTCATATGACTACTAGAAGAATGGAAAGGTAGAAGATGACAAAAAAAAAATTATTACTAACTAAAGGTACTTAAGAGCCTTTTATTTTATGTCAAAAGTTGTCCTCTGACATGAATGGATCACATCTCTCAGTTGATGGACCCTGCCATTCCTGGCACTTTAAAATGCATTATGGCCAATTAAAAATTCCTTCTGGGGCCAATGCCCTGTGTTTGCGGCTCTACTTCTGGATATTACATTTTTAATGTTAATCTTTATAGAAGCCTAGTAATACGTTAAAAATATCTTGATTAAATAAGCTTTTTTTTTTTTGTTTAAAAAGTAACTCTGAATATGCTATCCATCAAATATATACCCAGAAGGAATCTTTTAATCCAACAAAAATTACATGGCTTGTTTTTAAAATTTAATATTCCACTAAAGATATTGGAACTTTGTCAAAATTAACTTCTTTAATCATATGATAGCCATGGACTGTTTTTTGGACAATATAAATTGGAACAATTCTATTGACTGTATGAGGTATAGCAACAAAAAGCCTTAAAAAGTGCTTAGTGTAAAGCTATGGGACTGAGCCTGATAAATATATATTTCTTTGAATGCTTATATCATTGTCATAAACTAATTCATAATTCAATGTGAACTGGCAGTGTGTTAGCCAAAAGCAGTCTGATTCTGAGACTGATAGTGTTTTGAGTAAGTGCAGCATGATTCTATTAATAGTATATATGCATGTATATCAAATGGAACTTTATGGAGATATTAATGTGGTTAGGCAATATGAGGACAAAGCTGTTCAGTGCTTGATTTTTGCTATAACGTGTAATGTCCCCTCTGAAAAAACAATGAATAACATTTTCTTTCACTGTTTTATCTTACCATTTTATGACTTTTACGGCTTTTGTAGTTATAGTAAGAGAGAATCCTTACAATTTATAGTAAAAGCTTGATATACCATTCTGGCATACAAATACTTCTGGGACTAGGGACCTATTGTTTACTGAGAAATCCATTCAAGATAGAGAAGGACATTTATGGCAGATGATGGAATGTGTCCCAGGTGTGTTGGCCTCCGAGGTAGTTTAAAGTTAAAAATCTGAGTATCGAACACTGGCTATATTACACAAAAATGCAGTACTCTGCCTATTGAACAGTTTACAACAATGAAGAAATTGGGTTTTGAACACAAATCACATACGATATAAACACTGCAATTATCTAATGCAGAAACAGATGATTTCACCTTTTTATTTTTATTCTGTTTTGCTTATGTATGTTGCATATGGAGAATACTCTCAGTTGGGACAGATACATTGTGACCTTTGGCATTGTAAGTAAGTGTGTTTTCTGGTTTTACTGCATTTATTCTAAAGCTAGGCTATAACATTCAGATCAAGAAAAGAACAAGTGTTTTCTTTTTCTCCAGTTAACAGCTGGAGCTGAGTCTTTTAGGGTTAAAAATAGTAGGATATGTATATTCAAGGGAGTAGAGCTTGCTTAAGTCCTTTAATGTATACATCTCATAGAGAGAAGAGGTTTTGAGCACCTTGTAAATTTTTCTTTCATGTTCCTCTAAGTTGATGCTTCTGCATGAAACTCATTATGAGCCTTTTGAAATCAGAACAATTAAAAAAAAAAAAAAAAAGGCAATATATCTAAGACATTTCCTAATGAATCGGTTTGAGTTAGCAGCAGTCCTGTGATTCTGAATTCCAAAGTAATAGCATATATTCCTTATAGGTGTTCACTGCCTTCTCATTGATATAAAATAACAGGAAAAAGTAGTTTGGTCTGAATTTTTTTCAGAGGTCATAGGAAGGATATTTATAGAAATAAGTTTCCCTTACATTCCAAATATCTTTTTTTCCCCTTTTCTCCTTTCTCCGTATTTTCCCTTGTTATAATAGGATAATTTGTGATATGCATCTGGTACCTTTTCTTTACAAGTTGTTATAATGCTTCCATTTCTAACCTTTAATTTGTTCTATTGTGTCCTACAGAAATTATTTCCTATTGCACACATTCCCCAGTTCAGATAATTTTATTATTGTGCCCTTCTCAATTCGCTAAGGACACCTTTACATTCTGACAGAAACATAGTTCTTCAAAACACAGATGACCTAAATCTTAAGAAAAAATGTAGTATCACTTCCCAAGAAGATTTCTATTTCATTCTGTGATCCTGGAAGACCATTCTTAAGTATTACAGATATGAAATTTCCCATGAAAGTGACCTCTTGCCCAGGAGAGATTAAACACTTGCTTTGTATGTATCATTCCTTCTGAATGAGAATTACACCATGGTGCATTGGGAAAATATAGCGGGGCATATTATTGTATGTTATACTGGCCTGGAAAAAGAACACTAAAACATACTTTAAAAGAAATAATTTCTACTAATGTTAGTATTTATAAATGTAGTATGTTCTCTAAAAAATAACTGAGGGGATGCTTGGAAATCACTTGACTATTAAATATTCAGGATTGCTAACAACTCTGCAAAGCTAGTCAAAACAAAATTAAGAATAAACTTAATTTCACTTCCTTGCTTGTCTGCTATTATAGTCTTCAGTTCTGTGACAATCTTTTTTCCTGTGTATTTCTGTTTCAGTCTACAAATCTGAGTCCTTACTCAGATTGGTGTTTGAGGTATGACCCTAACATGTTTTCTGAACACTGCTAGCACCCTATTTAAAGATTGACTTAACATTTCTACATAATTCCTGTGATCGCAATGGCTGGTTCAGAACTAACGTACTTGCAGTACCCTTCCAAAGGCAGAGACTTGCAATCCCTAAAGCATAGGTTGGAATACAAAATGAAGTTTGTAAGAAATAACCTGTAATTGTACATATCTTGATTCTGTCTAGGATATCAGGGTTCAAAACGCATTCCCTTGACCTCAGCTGAAGCAATGAATGTTTTGAAGTCTAATGTGTTGGAGACTCAGATCGAGCACCATGAAGAAGGGACAAAATTCTTGCTACCCTTTGAGTATGAGCAAGGGTCACTGAGACTGATTTCAGATCTGGGTGGTTTGAATTATTTGCCTTTTCTTTTTTCCTCTGGTGGGAACTTGAGTTGATTATGAGTTGATTAAGTTACCTGTTTTATCTTAAAGAGAGTTGGCTTGATCTACTGTATAATGCTTTCAATCTTCCTTCAAGGATGAATTGGGTCTTACACAGTGAAGAAAGTTGTATTCTGGGTTCCCTTTCCCTGCTCCCTATCTACATTTGTTCCCTTTCAGACTGTTATTCTTTCCTCTTGTTTTCTTGCCTAATCATGCTCAAGACTGACCCTGTAATGATTACATTTAACTGATCATAAAAATCATATTGAGAATGATAGTGAGTTCTGCTCACTATCTGCTCAAAAATACCTTTTGTATTGGGTTTATGTGGCAAGGTTTTGGTAGTGATGAGGAGCTGCAGGGGTGGCCTCTGTGAGAAGAGTCCAGCAGCTGCTCCAAGTTAGATAAGGGCCAGTTTCAGCTGGCTCCAAAGGGACCTGCTGCTGGCCAGGGCTGAGCCAACAAGCGATGTTGTTTGCACCTTTGTGAGAGCAGATTTAAGGAAGGGAAAAACTACTGTGCAACAGCAGCTAGGAGAGCAGGGAGGGAGAAGCAGCTCTGCAGACCCCAAGGGCAGTGCAGAAGGAGGGCAGGAGGTGAAGGAGGGCAGGAGGTGCTCCAGGCATGCAGCAGCAGCTCCTCTGCAGCTTGTGGAGAGGCCCCTGGTGGAGCAGGCTCTTCCCTTTCAGCCCATGCACAGTGGAGCAGATCTCCGTGCTGCAGCCTGTGCTGAGGAGCCCCCAGTGGAGCAGGTGGATGTGGCCTGAAGGTGATTGTTTAATTGGTTCAATATGCAAACCTTTTTGCATGTCTGATTTAAAGGCCCAATACTTAATCCAGACTTTTCCCACCCACACTGCCCAAACTAAAGGATTAAAGTTTCCTCATGCTCTTTGAGGACTTTTTACTCTTGACTGTAACATTGTGATGCTATTGCTTCTAGACTGATTGTATTGTGAATTAGTGGATGCAAGAGCTTGGCATACATTTAAGCTAGACATTTCATAACGAGTTTAATCTTGCTCTAGATTTCTGATCTTCAATCAGATTGCGCATGTTTCTCATGTGCCTTTGATTCTTCACACTTCCACCATCTTCCTAACAGTTATGCTGTGCTCGTGTAGTGATCAAAGTGAAATATTTATCAATATTGAATTGGAATGTGTGAAACAGCACAAGAATTAAGGTAACCTTACAGTTACCTTAATATCTTAAGTCTCCTTAAAAGGAGAGTTTCACTGACTGAAACTTTAGACTATTTTTTGATCAGGCCTGGATTTAACTGATATAAGAAAAGGTAATACATCTGAATTGGTAGAGTGACAAGCTGGTAAAATGTAATAGAGGACTAGGTCACTGTCACAGTTGCATTAAATTGATACTCTTCAATCAGTGAACCATAAATGGAAAATTATGTTCTCAAATGCAAATGGAAGGAGGGAATATAAAATATTTAATCATAAATGAAAGATGTTAAATACTACAGTGGTGTTCCATAGATATCTCTCTTTAAAAACAATTAGTTACTGTGCCATCTTTCAGCGTTTCTTTAGGGAGCTAGGAACTTCTGCTTTCTTAAATGGAAGCTCTCTCCTCTCTGATACTGAGTATCAGAAGCAGTTCTCTTGCTTAGGTGACAACTCAGGAATCTTACGCTCAGTCTTCACCCCAGTAGATGCTTTTGTGGTTTGTTACTTTGTTTTGCATAGTCTTGGCAATTATTTCAGATAACCATAAATAAGTTTGAAGTAGATTTCTTTTTTTTTATGAACATCAGACAGATCTTGCACCGTTACCACTATCTTCTGTCATAAATACTCTGAGATGGAAAATAATGCAGTTGGATTCTGCTGTTACCATGAAAAGTAACACATCTTAATCTCTCACTGATCTGAACGTGTTCCTTCCATGGCCTGGGAAGGCACTCAATGGATGTGTTGTTTTTAGACTTATTCCTGAACTTAATGTCCCAATGCAACTTTTCTTCCTGCCACTCTGAAAAGAGAATGCAAGTCCTGTAACTGCATTGATGTTAAAACTGACAAACTGTGCTCTCAGATATAATTAAACTTGATCTCTGTCCTCTAAGCTTGAAAATCTAGGGTGAGTGCTAAATTCTTCAGAACAAGTAATCATAGCAAGACTATCCTTGAAAATAATTTAATGCAACTGAAAACACTGTTTAAAACTAGACCACATCTGTACTTCCAGTATTGTAAATAATGTTATGTTCCCTGATAATCTGTCCTTCAGAGAAATGAGATTGCTGATCGTCTAAATAATTTTAAATATCTTTAAAAAGGTGATAAATGTTTTTCTTTGCAGTAAGTATAGCAACTTCTTTTACTCCATCCCTTACTCTGAGAAAGCAAATGAGATCAGAGGTGAGATTTTCTGTGCGAGGATTCTTTTCAATCAATCCACAAACTGTGTAAACACACTCAGATTGTTACTATGTCAAATAGGCAAATGCTACCTCTTTTCAGATGTGTTCAGTTTCTTTATTCTGTTCATGTTCTTGACAATATGTCACTCTACGACTGATGCATGGTCACTCTTTTGCCTGCAGACAGTGCCTGAATTGGCATGCTGTCTTTTGTGTTGATCAGCCTTGAAAGCTGGCAAAATATTCAGCCTTGAGGGAGGGGAGGAGGAGAAGGTAACTCAAGTCAGTATGTTTCCAACACTTCAAGACTTTATATTTTCTTCTGTTATCTTACAGAAAACAGGAAAATGATCAGGTATAAAGTTTGGGTTATGCAATGCTTTGAAGTAGCTGTTGGAGCTCTTGGAAACAGTTTTGTGAACTCTGATAGATAACTGACTAAGCAGCTGGCTTACCCCCTCTGCAGCCCCAACATAGTGCAAGCTGCAAGCAGCAGTGTGCTGCCGTGGCACCTGGCGGCAGCACAAACTGCCCTGCGCTGGGGAAAACTGGTCCCAGCCAACCTGGGGTAACTAAAAACGGTGGGTTGAGAAACCCCTGACAGGCATCAAAAGATGCCCAGTCAGACGAGCCTGTGGCCCTCCGTGGCTGTTGGGGAATGCTGAAGTGGGGTGGTGGGAGCGCTGTGCTGGCCACCTGCCCCTCTGCCCTGCCAGGACTGAGGAGGGTGAAGGCTGGTGTCTGTGTGCCCCTTGGGTGGTATAGGGGTCCCAGCCACTGCCAGGCTCTTCTGGTCACAGGTTTGTGTGGGCTGGCAGTAAATTAGCTGGGGTAAAACTTGATGCTATCCTGCCTGCAACATCTGCCTGTAATTGTGCCCTCATGGAGAAGTAAGGGACCCCTTGTGCAAAGCGTTCATGTCCTCCGGGCTTTTTACATGTTATTTTGTTTGTACTGTTTGAATTCTGAGGATCGTAACCTGTTTTCCATGTCCAAAAATAAGACTATGAAAAAGTTGTATAAGAACTCATCTGTGAGCTTCCATTCCTAAACTTAACATGATCTTAGGTATCCTAAGTCATGTGGAGAAAGCAAAGTGAGGAGGAGAAAAGTGTGTCAAGAACTTGACCGTCTGTTGCTTTGAGTCGAGATTAATTTGTTTGAATTTAATGATTGTTTTGTTTTTTAGACTGGTGGTGACATTGAACTTAAAGTAGGAAGATGGCTAATGGAAGTGGCTATGAAAGTGGAAGTGACAGCAGCTGAAGTGGAAGGGAAAACTGAAGATTTAAAGTGCTGAAAATCATGTGGGTGAGAAGACTGGTAATTTCCCTTTCACAATGCTATGAAAACTGATGCACACTCTGCTTGATTATGGAGACTTAATATCTGTAATTTGATACTTGCTCTATGTGAGGATAAAAATCATGGCATAGATTTAAAGAATATTACTTACAAATTGGCTAGTCTTCAGTAACGAGAGAAGCTGTAGAACACGGTTGAAAGTACTGCAAATAGAAAATGGATCCTTATGTGAACTAGGCTTGCTAGTGATAGCTAATATTATATTGATAGCTGGGTTTGGGGTTAAAGGTGTTGGAGATGAGCTTGGGTATGAATAGATTATATGTAAACACTAGCATTTTGGTTGCTTTTAAATGCCTGTCCTAAATCTGTTGTAGTAATGACTACAGGTAAAGGTAAACTTAAGGTAAACTGTGGTGGATTGATCTTGGCTGGCTGCCAGATGCCCACCCAGCTGCTTTGTCACTCCTCGTTAGCAAGATGGGGAGAAAAGATGGACAAAACTTACGGGTCTATGAAAGGACAGTGAGCTCACTTACCAATTACCATCATGGGCAAAACAGCCTTGACTTGAGGAAGATTTAAGTTATTGCCATTAAAAATAGAGCAGGATGCTGACAAACAAAAACAGAACTGATAACACCTTCCCTTCTTCCTAGGCTGAATTTTGCTCCTTTGTTCATGACTCGTATGCCTCCACACCTGTTTCAGCCCAAGAAATGCAAGAGGATGAGGAAGTGGGGGTTGCAGTCAGTCCACAACACTTTCTCTCTGCCATACCTTCTTCCTCACGCTTTTCCAATGCTCTAGTGTTGGGTCCCTCATATGGGTTACAGTTCAGTCCTGCTGCCTGTGTCGGCTTTCCACAGGCTAAAGCTTCCTTCAGGGCATTTCTACCTGCGCTGCTGTGTGGTCCTCCACAGGCTGCAGTGTGGATATCTTCTGACATGTTCTTCCGTGGGCTTCTGGGGAACCATCATGGCAGTCTCCATGAGTTGCAGAGGGTGCCTGAAGAACCTACTAGCCCTCCTTCACTGACCTTGGTGTCTACAGGGTTGTTTCACTTGCTCCTCTTTCTGCACTCCTTTTTCTCAGCTGTTGCCCAAAGTGTATGAAAAAAATAAAATGGGTTCTTAGATGTGTTATTACAGTGATGCCATACCTGTGGCTGGTGGTCCAGTTGTGCCCTGTGCTTGTGAATCTGTTTTGGAAGGAGCTGCCTGGAACTGACCCTGTCCAACATCAGGGCATCCCCTAATCTCTTCTCACAGAAGCCGCCTCTGCAGACCTCTAGCTACCAAAATCTTGCCACATAAACCCACTGTACAACTTAAAATAATATTAGAAGATTTAGATGGTACTTGAGTTGAAAGTCAGGAATTTGAGTAACTGGAAGATAATTTGGAGATTAAGGAAGTTAATTATGAAAATGCTTATTTTGCTTTAAGAGAGGATTCATTAATTTTTAATTACTTTGTCCTGCATTGCATAATTCAATTAGATCCATACTGGAACTTTGTGAACTGAAGAAAGATTGTGGTTTTTGTGCTGCTTTTCCCCAAGTACAGGATCCAATTTCAATAAAACTGGGAAGAAAAGTCACTTATGTTAGGGAAGAGAAAAATATGCCAGATTAATATATATATCAGTATGAAAAATAACATTATCACCTTCTAGCTTAATATGCCTTTCAAGCTACTAAAACACCCCACTATAAATAAATGAAAATTTAACAAAACTTGGAGGTAGATTATGTATACCTGAAACTTGTTTTTCCTTCCTATTTTCTTTTATTTCTTCTATTCTTTGTTCTCTCAGAGCACTAGTGGTAGTCACTCTACTGACATTTTCACTACAAGGCTAGAAACTTTGTATTGATCACCAAAATATGAGACTATAGATTTTATAATTTTGGTTGTTTCTCAAGAAATCATTCACACTAAGGGGTTGAGTGAAAGAAAGAGGGAAATAATGGTGTGTGTGTGTTACAAACATGCATAATTAATACTCTCTAGTATTTGGTCATCTAAATATATGAAGAATGGGGATTTTTTTTACCAAGTAAAACTATATAAAGTAGTGGTGATGCGTGCCATTGTTGCCGTATATTTAATTTGAGATGCAGAAATTACTAGAGTGTATTTGGGTACATCCATACTATTCCAAAATATACTTAGACTTAGAAGAAACTCAAACAGTAATGTAATTATATTTATTCAAAGGAAGCAGTCTACTTTTTCTGAATACTTTTTGTTTGTAAAATACATATGCCTCTATATAAGGTGATTCAAAATGTAGAATAATGGGCAAAATGAATGGTATAACAAAATTTTGCAGTACTCATTAAAAATAAAAACAATTTTCTTCAATACCTGTTTTTGTGAATTTCATTAAGTGAGGTTCTTGACACAATTCTACCTTCTGAAGTAGAATTTAAAAAGGGGCAAAATGTTAGCTGCCTAGACAGATATGATTTCTAATGGGAAAGCTCTCTACTGTCATATTTTGGACAGACTTCAGCTCTGTTAAAATGACCGTGGAAACAGTTGAAAAAGGAAGAGCTAATAGCTGGCACCTATTTTTATGTCCATCATGTGTATAAGATTCTGCATCTGCTAGTCTGTAATTTACTGAAGGAGTTTTTTGCTACAGAAAAATTCTCTGGTCAAAGTCTCAACAATTTTACTTACTTTGACTCTGCATTTAAACATATCTTTACTGTGTGTTTGTGTAGGGGTGTTACATACTCTGTACTTGCCATGTTGGCCTGTCCTATACAATCATTTAAAAAAAAAACAAACTGAGACTTCATGGATTGATTATGCTATGCAGTATTGGTTTTGTAGTAGATATTAAAGTGTCTATAAAGTCATCTTTGAGAACCAATATGTTACTGGAACATCTTCCAATTGTCTGAATAAGATTTTGTCTACGTCCTTTTTGGATAGCTGCCGTGTCTCCATTTTTGAGGTCTCACTGATCCTGTTTCAGACTATTGTAGGAAAGCTGTTTCTTTATGTAGAATGTGGTCTTTGTTATTTCCTAAAAATCTTGTATCCATCTGTCTCAACTCTGTTCATGAAAACTATTGTGTCTACATGTGTTGCCCAATTTTTTTCAGGTAGCACCAGTGTACCTTCCCAGCTGTCTGCTCTTTGAAGATCACTGTTTGCAGAAATCATGGCTCTGCAGTGGGCAGAGGGATTTCTGTTGACTGACAGAATGTATCTGTTGCTGACATAACCTTTCTTCTTGACTTTTGAGGAGAATATCCTGCAGACCTCAGTCGTCTTCACCTGAGTCCTCAGAGCCATGTAATTTCCCTTGATCTTCCCAGTCCCCTCATACCTATGTGGATGGGCAACAAGTAGGAGTACTTCAAGACCTATGTGAGTTCCAGCATTCTCTGCAAGGTTGAGGTTCCAGGCCCCGTATAAGCACTAAATCTCCTAAAAGAGCAAATCTGTTTGGAAGATGGGCTTGTATGCCAGCCTTCACCTAATTCTAGATGATAACCAGTTCTTACAGCCAGTTCTTATATGTATGCATTATAATCAATCTAATGATTTCACGGATCTTAGTGAAAATAAACCTGTTTACAAAGTCTAACTTTTCCCAATTCCTCCACCTCAAATAGAAACTTTCTGTACAACCACTCCCCTTAAGGAACTGAATGGCTTTACTTGCATAAATGAAGACTTGTGATTGGAAGTAACTTTATGAAAGTTACTTTTGAAGAAGAATGATCTGCTTCTTTATGTATGCTGTTTAAGTATGAGTTTCACATAAAGAATTGTATCTTCAACAAAAATACTGTTGCTTCAATTCTAGGCTCCTAAAATGTAACTGCTGTTCTTTCTTGGGAACTTTTTATGGCTTCTTTCCTGACACTTCAGTAAATGTGCATCTTGGAGTAGAAGTTTGGATTAAAAGGTAACTGAGTTTCAAGCCTACTGAATGAAGGGCCAGTCTTCATGAATCATATTGCTTCAAACTTCTATTTGATGTTCATGGAAGCTTAGGGAAATAAAGGACTGAGGCTTCAGACCTGGTGCTGCTTAGCCTTCTGCATTTGAATATTCCTTTAAATAAGAGGCCTTTGAATCTGGTTAGGTAGCAGAATAACTGGACTGAAGTTCTCAGCCTGTGGAGCTTTGATTTCTTTGCATTTAGGAAAATGTCTGGTTTCTTAGAAGTTGAAGTAAAGGCTTAGTTGCCTATAATCCTATAATCTGTAAATCAGCTTCAGAGCTTAGTTTTTTGCTACTGAGGGGATGACTTAAAAGGTGATAAAAGGAGAAAGTAGGAAGTCTTTAGAACTAAAAAAATTTTGAATGAGAAAGTAGAATATTTAAGCACTCCATCCTCATTCTGCAGTAAGTGGATCTTGCTCAGGCTTTTGTCTTTCTAAGTCAGCTGACTTAGAAAAAGGGAATGCGTCTGGAAATTGATTAAAAATGAGAAAATGAGGTATCAAAATAATTATTTCAAGAAGCAAGTCAAATATTAGCCTGTTTTGTTTGTTAGAGAAAATCAGGAATAATAATGATACAGTAGGGGATTGTCCTTCAGTGTCTAGGACTAGAGTTTCTCACTGTTTGTAAGCAGGGTATGTTCACTCTTTCATTTAACTAGCTGAACAGAGCTGTTCTGGCAGTCTCCAAAGACTGACTTATTCCAACTACAAAACATTCCCACTGCATGCTTTGATAGAAAACTTTCACCAATTTTATATAGGCTCAGCTGCTTTGTATACCATGTAGATACCATGTAGAGGAGGTAGTTCATCTCTGCGGTCATGTGTTGTCTTAATCTGGCAGGCAGCTAAGCACCCCACAACCGTTTGCTCACTCCCCTCCAGATGGATGGTGAAGAGAATCAGGGAAAAAAAGGTAAGAATGCATGGGTTGAGATCGAGACAGTTTAATAGGACAGAAAAGGGAGGGTGGTGTTGATATAAGAATATACAGAGCAAGTGATGGTGCAAAGCAATTGTTCACCACCTGCTGACTGATGTCCATCTGGTCCCTGAGCAGTGGCAGCCCCTGGCCAACCCCCCAGTATTATTGTTCCCCATGACACCAAAAGGTATGGGACATCCCATTGGTCATTCTGGGTCAGCTGTCCTGGTTTTGTATCCTCCCAGCCTCCTTGCTGGCAGGGTGGTATAAGAAGCTGAAAAGTTCTTGGCTCTGTGCAAGCATTGATCTGCAGCAACTAAAGTGTGTGTTATCAGCACCTTTTTTCCTCTTAAATTAAAAACAACATACCAGCCACTATAAAGAAAATTAATCTATCTCAGCTGAAACCAGGACAATATCTACCCCTTATTCCATACCATTTCCATACCATTTCCATCACGCTCAGGTCCCATGCTTTTTAATAATCCTAATTAATCAATTTTTTTCATATATTTTATATATATATATATATATATATATATATATATATACACACACACACACAGATAGCATTCCCTTAGCTTATTGGTCACCCTCCTAAAATGTCCGTTGAGTTTTAGTCCATTGCATTGGGCTCCATCTGTCATAACAGTCCTTCAGGGCAGGAGTGATGGTGTGCCATGTTGGATTGCTGTGTGCTGAGGCCAGCCCTGGTTCCATCGCTGTTGCACTTTTGTGGTTGTTTTTCCTTGCAACTCATGTACCCATGCCTCTAGGCTGGGGTAGATTTTTCCGTCTGAGTTCCTCATGTCCTCTCTGTGGTCACACAGGTAAAACCACTGGGTGGCATGTGGTGTGTACCCACTATATCCTTCCTCCTGAGCAGAGGAATGCTTACTCCTAATAGCTGAGATACTGGTCTGTGCGAGTGGGGAGTAGGATATATCCTCTTAATTGCTGGAACTCCTGGTACAGTTCCTCCACAGCTGAGATGCAAGCCCATAGAGAAGAGAGGCTTTCTTAATACTGCTGGAGTTGGCAGCCAATTCATCCACTATTTGTTCCTCTCAGTCTTTCCAAGCTATTACTGCCAGTGAGTTGGCATACAATGATATTGCACTCCATACAAACTTTTGCCACATGGGTTACATGTATGTGACTTCATCTGGATCTTTGGGTAACTACTCATTATCTAGGTCACCATAAATGATCTCCAGCATGGCTAATTCCCTGGGGTACAGGGTACCTCTCTCCATAGTGGTCTGGTTGGTTGGGTGACACACATCATCTTCCTTGAAGGAATGCCTTTCTTCACGTCTGACAAGAGCTGCCTCCAGAGGCTGAAGACTTGTGCCCCTTTTCCAACTGCTTTGTCAATGCCTCCATCCCTAGAGGGGTCCCAGCTGCCTGGCTTTCCCACCCTCTGATTCTATGCTACTAGCTCTGTTACCCCAGCATCGGAGCAGCCAGGTGACAACGTGCTCACCTGGGCAATGACTGAATGTCTTTACGCACATTTTGCGGCTCACCGAGGGATAGGGTGGTTACTGCTGCATCTGTGAGTTCTGCCTCTTCCCTTTTCTGATGGCCCTGCTTCAGAGTAGCCTGTCTCGTCCACTTCTTCCTCTGCCTTGTCTGAGTAGGAGTTTCTTTCCGTATTAAATGAGCTGACTTTCACATCCATTCCATTTTTTTCATATTCCATTCCATTTTTTTTTTACTTGTTCAAGGGTGAAGTTCGAAAACATAGAAGGTGCCCAATGTCCTAGGTGCCTGCCCATACTGTCCCACGCACCCTGCCGCTCATAACTATCCAGCCTTGGGGTAGATCTCTGGGTAATACTCATAAATAATTATTTAATTATACGCAAAACCTGAAATGCATTCAGGAGACATAACAAGAGGAATGTGCTGGTTTGAATGTCCCAAGGACATTCAAAGTTCTCAAGAGCTAATGTAGCTACCTGGAGGAGAAAGGGGAAGGTCAAGATGAAAAGGAAGGTAAAAAAGAGGGGGAAAGTGTCTCCCCCGTAGATTGGCTCCCTGAGGGGGAAAGGTAGAGAGTGTAATTACTAACAGTATTCAAGAGATGGCTGACATATGGAGATGATGGTAATGCTGAGTACAAATGCTGGATTAGTCTAATGACTGGTAATTTTATCATATTGTATAAGCCAGCATTACACAGTACAGCAAAATGATAACCAATCCACCCCCAAGGTGATAAACAGCACAATAGGGAGCATACGCTGCAAGTAAGGTGCTACAAAATACAACTCTGAGAGCAAGCACGACAGCACAGGGTAAAAATCAATCAATCAATCAATGTTGTGACCAGCAACTATTAAACTAATATAATGCTTATAACAAACTTCTTTTAACATGTTTTGGTCAGATCTATCATTTATCCCAACCCTTTGAGCCCCATGTTGGGCAGACACCAGAAGGGCTATTCTGGTTTAACCCAGCAGGCAGCCAAGAACCACACAGCCATTCGCTCACTCCTGGAATGGGGGAGAGAACCAGAAAAAGGTAAAAATTGTCAGTTGAGATAAAGATAATTTTAATAGGACAGAAAAGGAAGTGATAATAGTAACAATGATAACAGAATACACAAAGAAGGATATTCAAGAATATAACAGAATATACAAAAACAGTGATGCACAATGTGGTTGCTCAAAGGGCATCCCTTTGGCAGTTTGGGTAAGCTGTCCTGGTTATGTCCCCTCCCAGCGTCTTGTGGCAAGGCGGTATGAGAAGCTGAGAAGATCTTGACTCTGTGTAAGCACTGCTTACTCAGCAATAATTAAAATATCAGCATGTTGGATTTAAGATGAGAACAATACTGATAAAGCACAGCACCATACCAAGTGCTAGGAAAAAAACAACACAAGTCTATCCCAGACATAATTGGGACGTCATGTTATGAGAACCAGATAGTGTGTCCCTCCCCACCCCCCCTTGTTCGTTTACAAATAGTGAGAAAGAATTAGCTATAAAAAGAAATCTGGAATCCAGCCTTACAAATGGAAAGTGAGTTCTAGGATTGATGAAGGTGGGAAGGGTAACTTTCATGTGATTCCTGTTAGCCTGAGCTGTGGCTCATCCACTTCTCAGGACTCAGGAGTTTGTCAGGAATCTGCTCTACCTATCCAAAGAGCAAGTTATCAGCATTTTCTTACAGTGCATAAGGGCTATGTTTTTTTTTTCTTTTCAATTCTAGGTGATTAAGGGCTTCAGACTAGGAGATTGCATATTTAATATCTGTAATGATTATGGTTTTTCTTCCTTTTTACTTAACTTTTTCTGGAGATACAATAAAGTCAACCCTGATTTTTTTTTTTTTAGCACTGCTATCTGTTACAAAATTTGTCCTAAAAGCCATAGGTCAGCCTTGCAGTCGGACAAAAAGAGATCTAAAAGACCTGTTACCCATTAGTGTGCACGTAGTAATTGGTCTTTAGCAAATGAGCATGAAACTTCAACTAAGGACTAAAAACTTCATTTGTTCTTGGGTCTAGGTGGTTTGTAGAGCCTGTACTTAGCTGTGCGAAAGTACAGACTACTTCATATGTAATTTTCCCCCTGTACTCGGCTCTGGTGAGGCCGCACCTCGAGTACTGTGTTCAGTTTTGGGCCCCTCACTACAAGGACATGGAGGTGCTCGAGTGAGTCCAGAGAAGGGCAACAAAGCTGGTGAGGGGTCTGGAGAACAAGTCTTACGAGGAGCGGCTGAGGGAGCTGGGGTTGTTCAGCCTGGAGAAGAGGAGGCTCAGGGGCAACCTTATCGCACTCTACAGGTACCTTAAAGGAGGCTGTAGAGAGGTGGGGGTTGGGCTATTCTCCCACGTGCCTGGTGACAGAACAAGGCGGAATGGGCTAAAATTGTACCAGGGGAGGTTTAGGTTGGATATTAGGAAGAACTTCTTTACTGAAAGGGTTGTTAGGCATTGGAATGGGCTGTCCAGGGAAGTGGTTGAGTCACATCCCTGGAGGTCTTTAAAAGATGTTTAGATGTAGAGCTTAGTGATATATGGTTTAGTGGAGGACTTGTTAGTGTTAGGTCAGAGGTTGGACTAGGTGATCTTGGAGGTCTCTTCCAACCTAGACGATTCCATGATTCTGTGTAATTCTATTTATTTATTTATTTATTGGGGGGGGGGGGGGGGCGGTGATAATGTTTGAATTCATTTTTTGTTTATAAAACTTCCATGTTATGTATGCGAAGTTAGAACCTGATTGGATATTGGGGTTTATAGAAGATCTGACTGTCAAGAAGCTCATTATATTCAGTGGACTGTATGCTTAAGATGGTCTTAAGGTACTATATGTCAGGTCTGAGAGAGCAGAGTGTCTTAAAGTTAAGTGATCGTTATGGTACAAGTTGGAAGGAAGCAGGTTCCTTTGTGTCATATTTCATCGGAAGCAATTTTCACTTAACCAGGAAGAAGGAAAAAAGTCTTTAGCTGTAAAAATGTCTCTAAGTGTTAGTTACTAGACTGGAGTATTTCCAAAAGCTTATAAGGGTATCCTGCTTCTCAGTAATAAAGCTTTGATAACTCGTTTGTGAGGTTTGATTATTTTGATACAAAGTTATTGTCAGCCTTTAGATTTTTAATAAAATGTCTGATTGTGACCATAATGCTAGAAATACAAATGATTTGGATGTGAGTGAGTTGATTAACCAATTGGGAAAAGCACTCTCTGCTGTGGAATACATTAATATTTTGGTTAGATAACACAGCTTATAAGTAGATTTAAGAATTAGATCTTTGGGCTTCTTTTCTCCAGAGTGATAGCTTTCTATGCTTTTCTGCTACTTAAGGAGGTTTATGCAAGGTTTGTTATGGAGAAAGCTTTCTTGTTTTTAAATGTTTTCATTGTTATGTCTCAGCCTGTGATTTGACATTCATTGTTAATAATTTGACTGGTCGATGTCATGCTGTTACTTCTGCTAGTAAAGGTAACAGGAATGAAGTACTTAAGCCTTATTTAATATAGTATTTCATTGTGGGAGAAGAATGGCGGTGAAAGTATTGGAGTTCTGCCGAGGACATCAGTTCTCTTAAAACATTACACTTTATGCCTACGCACTTGTACGTAGGAGTTCTTTATTGTTCTATTTGCTTATCTGTACTTTGTGAATGTTGAAGTATTCTGGGTAGAATTATGGATCCACTGAAGTCAGGAGTTGTCCAGTTATACTGAATGCAGACGCATCTTTTGGTACTGTAATCATGCTGATGTCTGAATGCTGAAGTGTCATGGAACTTGCATAAACTTAATATGAGAACATAGTGAATTATTAAAACGAAGTCCAAAATAAGTGCAGCTAGTCTTCATCTATATTAGCGTAGGTGTGACTAATTTCTTTCCTACTTCTGAGGATGAAAAAAATCTTTCAAAAACTGCATCCAAAATTTTATCTCCTTTGACCTTTCTCATCTCATTTAGGTCTGTGCAGAGGAAGAGGGCTTGGATTCTCACTTTATAGGACTTGACATGTGTTTTTGTTTTTCTTTTCCTAAATAACAGAACTAAAGAACCACTAAGGGAATCTGTTTGAAATTGTTAATGAAAAGTGGCTATCCTAGGAGCGTGAGCAGGACCAGCTGAGAGAGTAAATGAATATGAGAGCTTGGATGCAGACAGAATAAACACTTTCTTTGTTCTTATAGGGTAATGTAGCAAAATATATTTGGTCAAAATGAAGTCCAGTTGTATTGTAATCGTGGCTTTGTATACAGATGGTTAAAAGGTAGGCTTTAGTTCAATTTGCAAACTAGTCAAGGCCAGAGAAATTATGAAGCATGTGCATGCAAATAAGAGCTGGGCAATGAAAAGAAATTAGACCTACTACTGCAGGATATGAAACCTCTTATGAGAAGGTTTGTATATTTCTATATACAAACAGTAGGCAGACAAAACTATTGTGTTTATAGGATACAATCTATGTATGGGTAAAATAGTGTTGTTAAAAAGAAAATCCCTCTTGAAGCAGCAATGTCTGTGATTTTGTTAGATCCCCAAAACCAGTCTTAGTTGCAGGCAACTCTTTAGCATGAGAGACAACCTCTTACAATGGCAATTCCTGTTTAGGTTTTCATAAGACTTTCTATTATACCTGAAAGGTTCTGTGCTACCACCTTACAGTATACAGATGCCTTTCAAGATGCAGGAGAAATGAATAAACCAAAGGAACTTATGGATTATTTTTCTGGGGTAAAAGAGCACATTTAATTAAATTCTGAAGATATCATTCATATGTTTTATGGATGTACTGCAGAATTTGTTCATTCTATTTGCATTTCTTACAAAGAATGAACTGCTCTCATTATATAAACTGCAGATTGGAAAGTCTGTTTGTGTTCAGTGTAGTGTTATTGAAAATTCTCTAAATCTCTATGAAATTAGTCTCATTTTGTGACTTCTAAAGAAGTTAGTCTAGTTTTGAACTTCATACTAAGCTTCTTTAAATGTCAAGCACTAGGGATTGATCCAGCTGGGTTTGTGTGTGTATTGAGGTTGAAGTGCTAGTGACTGGAGGGAGTCTGATTGTTTCCTTAGGGAGCTATAGTGCTGCACGTATGTGTACCTCACCAGCTGACTTCAAGTCAGATTGCCTGCTGAGCAGGGTAAGAGGTCTGGCAGTCAGATACTGGAGAGACTGTAGGCTTTCAGGAGGCTTCTACTGTGAGGTACTAGCAGGTGGAGAGACCAGAAGATCTACGGCCACTGACCGGATAGATTTGGTCTCTAAAGCCACCACACTCGTGTGTGTTTATAGAGAGTCAACTAGCAGACTCCATCCTGATCTGCTGTAGAAGACACACGATTGAGCATCTCTGCCATTTATTTTTATGCTACATGTTTTCATTTCATGTTGATTTGTGTCTGGCTGCGTGCATGCGCATGCCTGCTGGGGATAAACGTTCAACTGCACAAATTGATGTTATCACTACAGCCTCTGCACTCACAAAACAGACAAAAGCAATTAGTAGTAGCAAAGAGTAATTGGAAATGTAGGAAAGAAGGTACAGATTAACACGGTTACTAAATATAGGAGAATTAAACTGATACTGTCATACAACATGCATACGTTCACTAAACTTCCTGATTAGTGATCTGTTTTCAGAGATAAAGATGTAACACTATCCACAGTAAAAAGGCTTCAGTTTAGTTATGTCCACAGAAAAGATAGGAAGCATGCATTAGTGCTCACTTGTCTACTAAGGTTTTCTTGTTTCTCATACTTCCAGAAATTCTCAGTGACTTCAGTCAACTTTGAAAGAAGTATATCAGTAAAATTTTATCTTCCAGAGGAATTTGGATAGGTGGACTATGTATGATGCTAATGATGAACTTATTATGTACTTCCTTGTTTAGTTATAGTTTTGCTTAGAGAACGACCAAGTTTGTCCTGATTTGTGGGAGAACAGTATTGATTTGATGTTCCAGCTCCTTTCAAGTGCTAGTTCAGTTATTCGGGATACCTAGTAGTTGTGTGCCTTTGGAAGGGTGGAACTGTAAGAGTAAATTGGTTTTCAAACCACTTCTGCACCTCATATTTGTATTCATGGTCAGGGAAAGAAACAGTTGTTGAAATTTCTGGAGTGTAGAAGTGAGCAAATAAACATCTGGTGGTAACACCAAAAAAAAAAAAAAAAAGAGACAACCCTACATCATTAGTCTAATTTTTTGCTGTTTTTATAGCTGTAGTTATGTCTTTGCTCAAAGCCTAATTCACATGAACTCCAGTCTGGAGAGGGTACCCATGCTGAAGAAAAGTTTTGGCTTCAGTGAATTTTCATACTAACAGATGATGACAGAAGTTATCAGCTTGAAGTTGTTCATTGTGGCCAAATGAAGTTAAAAGCATTGCCTCACTTGAGATAAGTTTTCTTTGTGTGGAACAAGCTCACATGAAAGACAATTGGATTAACTCAGCAGTGAGTAGATTAGAAAGAGAAAACGTAGGGTTTTATTTCCCAATTTTATAACCTTTAAGGTTTCTGTCTTTTTGTAAGCTTGCATACTTTTGAGAAGGAACTCTGAAGAGCAAGGCATTGAAGACCAATGAAAGAATGACCACTGTTGCTATTTCTCCTCAAATAGCAAATACATTTTGCTATTTGTGTTCCAACTGTATCCAGTCCTGCACAAAAAGCAACACAGAAATGCTTTCTGATTTGCTGCAGATAACAGATGGTGTGAAAGAAGTCTGTCATACATAATTTTCAGCTGCCAAATCTCATCTTATAAAGGATTGAGTAAATATCCAGTGCAGATGATATTTTATGAAACAGATAATCTCCCCAAAATAGAATTCTTTAGAGCTTTCCCTTTCCTGTAAGTATATAAATGTAAACACAATAAGAAAAAAAGACTTTTACAGAGACTGACAGTGAGTTCTTTTTAAAGCATATTTTCTTAACTTTAGTTGAAATTGGGTGGAAAGCACAATGAAGATTTAGATCAACTTTGGAATCTTGGAGTTGCATGTAATTCCCTTTATCACTGACCATTTATTTTCTGATCGTGTCTCAAAGAACATTGGTTTTCTTACTAGATTATTAGCTTCGATACTTTCTAATGTGGCTTAAGAAGCTAATGAGAACAAGCAGATTTCTACAGCTGGAGAACTGTGGAGAACTGGAGTCCTGCTATGGTTCATGGCATACAGTATTTGTTCAGGTTTAAGTTTGTTTTCCAAATAAAAGGGTAAGAACTGTGTCACATTGTTAATAATTTGTCACCTACTTCTCTGTGGTTATGTTGGTTCTGAATTGTCATTCTGATTGCTGAGATCAAGGTCCATGTTGTGGTTGGAATGATCTTGGCAGAACTTTTCTTTTGGAACAGAACTGCTGAGAGTTCAGGCTATCTGGTGTGCCACCTTCCATCCCACTGTATGTCTCCCCTGAATAATAGCTAGTAGGTTTTCCCCAGTGTAATCACAATTTCCACCATGCAGGGTTGTTTTTTTTTTGTTTTCTACATTAGTATATGACCTTTGCCCAAGTTACAAATTTAGTATTAGGGTTACTTTTTTTTTTTTTTATACTAATGCTAGAGCGTAGAGACTAGAGCAGATCTGAGTCTTTATACTGCTGGTCTCAGGAAGAAAAATTCAGATCTTGAGACTTTTCCTAAGGTGAGTGTATGACCAAAGGAGAGTTGGATGCAATTGTACGCTTGACAAATTGTTAATATCTAACAATTAAAATGTACTTTAACTATGGTTAACATCCTGTCCTGTTAAGCAAGTTGTGGTTTTACAGTGAAAAGACAAATTGCGCTACTGTCTAAACACTTGAGACTGCTTGATCTTGAAACAGATTTCCTCTTTTTTTTCCCAAATTCCTTGGCATAGAATTATCTGAGGACAAAGGACAACTCTTCCAGTACCACCTTAGTAGTTCTGCTTTGCTCTGAAGTGAACACTGCAAGCCAGAAATTTAATTCAATACTTGCTGCTATTATCATTTTTATGATGATATCTGTGAATTACCTGTTCTTATTCCCATCCATTTCACTGAGCTTATTCCAATTTAATACAGAATGGTGGACTTCTATGCTATTTTTTTTCTTGACTAATTTCAAGTTTAGGTCTGGTTGTCTGTGGCTGAGCTTTATGAAGACAAAACTCTTTATGTTGCAGATAGCCCTATAGTCTTGAAGACACCGAAAGAAAAAGTATTTTTGCATCAGGTTCTGAGTCAGTAAGCTAAAAGACATGTTCATGCTGAACAAGAAGCAAGGGTATTCCTTTAACTGTAAATGAGCAAAGGTCTGGTGAAATTTGAGGGCTGTTCTTTAATTATTCCACATCCACAGCTAATGTGAAAGTTAGAGGCCTAAATAACTTTATTTAAAAAAAAATAAAAAAAAAAATTCTGTTGTCCGGAAGTTAACTGTAACCTTTTGAAAAACAGCTAATCTTAAACACAGTGCTTTCTTGCATCTTGATGGAATATTTGTCACTGATATAAGCTTGTTTATTAACTCTGCCTCGTGAATCACTGTGTGTCATTGGCAGTCCCAACAGGGCATAACTGGCACTAAGGAAATAAACAAATACTTACAGTTAATAATAGCACTGCCAAAATCTGATCCTGCTTAGCTGAAGATATCCAATGTGAGCACAGCTGGTTGTTGTAGATAGTACAGCATACATTCCAAAAAGCTACAGAAGCAAAAGGTGTGAAAAGCTTTTTACAGTTCTGGCTTTTGCATATTGTACGGAGAATAACTGCAGGATGTGATTAGTGAAAAGGAACTGCCTATTCTTAAAAGAGCAATCATTTTCCCACAAGAGTCAAAAAGCTGTATCGTGGCATGTGATGCATTATCAGTTTTTCAAAACTCTTGTAGTGAAATTATCTTAATGTTCTTATTCTGTGATTTTATACTACTAGCTATGGTGTGTGCTTTCAAATGTACTATCCTGTGAGTTGGACGACAAAACCCATTTCTTTAATTCTGCACTATATTATAATGCTCTTGAAAGTTAAAATCACATTTTTCTGTGGCTAGAGAATCTATGTTTTACACTCTCTCTTTAACTAAAGTCTCCTATAACTTTCCACTGCAAGTTTCTGTGTTAGCTGGATACAGGTAGTAGGCAGGTAGGCTGTATGCTCCATGTTTGTCCCTTGAGCGTCTTCCCTGAGCTTTGAAGAATTCTGTGCGTTTTGTTTTCCTTTTCCAGATTGAACAGCCAAGTTTTGGTATTTTCACTAAGGTCCGTTTGTACTTCTAGTGAAGCTAGTGGAGCTTCTGATTAAGTAAAATAACTGTGCTCTAATGAAGGAGATGAGGATTTGATTTTGCAGGACCAAAACCACTAGTACCCTATTTTTTGTTTTGTTTTTTTGAAAATGACAATGAAACTTGATTTTACATAACAGTGAATACAGACTATTTAAAAGCTATGTTTTCCTTTATTTTGTGGAAGTAGTCTGAGTCACTTTTTAACATTTTATTGACTAAACCTATGTTGCATGAGTGGTAGAGGGCTGAGAAGTAGATCTTGCTAACTTCTTTTGAAGGATGGATTAAGGAGGATATACAGAGCTATTTAAATTATTCAAACTTTTCAATAAGGTGCTAGCAATAATTCAGTTAAATATTCTTGATCAATAACTGGAAAGGAAGTAGAAAGTCTATGCCTTTTATAGAGTATTTTACATTTCATCTACATAAATGTTGGTGAAATAAAGTGAAATAATAGAGGAATAGAAATATTCACCTAATGAAAGTATGTTGCTGTCATTTTTTATTAAGATCACATACTCCAAAGTACTGTTGAAGTCTACAACTAGCAGAACTCCTAAGTCTTAGTCATTTATTGTTTTTTAGCATTACAAAAACAATGTTTATAGATGGATTCAAGGAAAGCATAAATTTGTGTGAGAGATTGATGTGGACATATGAGACTAAGTAAACGGGCAGTGTCTTATTACTTAATAAAGTGTATTCTTCAGTCAACATCCAGAGGAAAAGGGACTTCACAGAGCCTTTACTCCCAGTTCTGTGGAGCCATGCCTTTTGAAACACTCTGGTATAAGCCAGTATGGACTATGCAAGAGCCTGGGCTGAGGTGTTGGCTAGTTACAGTGATGCAAACCTCATTTGTACTCCTCAATGCCTTACTTTGCCTTACTTTTTTTTTTTTTTTTTTTTTTTACTTTTTTTTCCCCTCTTACCCTGCTAGCACTTTAGAAATAGCTTAATGTTTTCTGGAAAACTAATTATAATAAATAAATAAACACAAAAACTGCCTGTTTTGTAGCTCTCCAGAAATGCAGTGGGTGTGTTTGTTTAAGTGAACAACTCTGTTGTGGAATTGAGTGTGTGGTAGTATTACAAAAAAAAAAAAAAAGAAAAAAAAAGTATAACTTGAAGATTTGAGATTTCTCCCACTGAGCTCTTAAAGTCAGTTGAGAAGATAATTCTCCAGAGAACGATTTTAAGTGGCTGTGGTGGGTTGATGCTGGTCAGCAGGTAAGCTCCCACCCAATCAGCAGGATTCAGGAGAGAGTCAGAAGGACAAAAGCAAACTTGTGGGTTTAGATAAAGACAGTGGAACAGGTGAAGCAAGCAAACTGTGTGCACAAGCAAAGCAAAATCAGGAGTTTATTTACTACTACCCCTTGGCACGCAGCTGTTCAGCCACTCCTTGGCAGGGCCTCAGAACATGTAATGGCTACTTGGCAAGATATGCCATAACTGTGAACATCCTTCCTTTCTGGAAGCTTTCATTGCTGAGCATGATCTCGTATGGAGTACAAGCCAGATGTATTTAGTCAGTTTGGGTCAGCTGTCCCAGTTGTTTGTTCCCAGCTTCTTGGGCACCTCCAGCCTTAACGCTGTGCAAGCACAGCTCAGCAATTGTTTAAAAAAAAAAAAAGGTGTTATCAATGCTGTTTTAATGACAGATCCAAAGCATAACACCATACAGGCTGCTGTAAAGAAAACTAACTCTATCCCAGCCACACCCAGCACACTGGCTTAAGACCAGAGTGCTCTGCTAATGCCAATTCATTCCGTATTTCCTGATCAGCTAATGCAGGGGGAGAGAGAAAAAGATGCTTCCTGAAACCTGAATTGCTCTCCAAAATTGAGTAATTCCTGCATTTAAAATCTGCAAAGCAAGACACCAAACTTCTAGTTAATTAACATTAACTATGTTCATGAGTTTGGACATGCCAAACTGACTTGAGGCTTAAATAAATAAATACATCTTAAGAGTACTGATTGCTTTTCCAGTGCTTCTAGAAATTTGTGGAGTTAGGTATTTTTCCTGAGAGCAGCAAGTGGCTACTGTAGGGGCAAAATGTGGTGGACCACTCGACTACCATCTTGTGACAATGGAGATGCTGATGTCAAAGTGAAACACCAGAAAGTCCCCAAAGGGCTCATACTCATTTTAGCTTACTTTTTATTTGGTTGTTATGCTATTATCTTGTTATAAACAGGATGATCTTACCACATTTGTTTAGAAGACTACATAGAAGCCTATTTTAAGTGCTAGTAATGGATTTTGAGCCTTACTACTGAATAATTTTCTCTCTCAATGCTGAAGAAAGAAATATTGACACCTGACTTCCCTGTTTTACATTATTTTAATTCTTTATCATCCAACTTTCATCTTAGCAGATCTTACTCATTGATTCAGCTGATTGTAGACTTCTTCCGAAGTTGAAAGAAATTATTTCTAGAGCTCCTACTATTCCTTTCTTATTTTGAAGATGGGAATGTTGTAGGCTGAGGTTGTTTGGAAGAAGAATTATCCCCCAAAACTGCAAGCAGAAGCTTCTATGTGAATTTTCCACTGCATTGCTGCTCCTATTACATCATGACTCACTCTGACTAAATATACCACTGAAGTCCAGTTCAATCCTTTTTTTCTAAATAACGTACTACACAGTAAAGCAATTCTAGTTAATTCTGCTACAGTTACTTTAATTGACGTTTCTTTTATGGTTTTGGTCTTATGACTTACAGTTGTATGTAAAAAGCTAGTTTGAATTTCTCATAAGTTGGATTTGATTCAGAGATCTTTAAGTGAGTTTTATCAAGGGTTTTCAAATCAGTGAGAAGTTTTGAATCCTTTTCTTTTTAACATGCAATGTAGGCTTATTCAGAGTACATTTAAGCATATGTGTAAATATGAATTAGGTCTTTATTACAGATTTTAGAACAAAGGATTTGATATGGGTAATTTTCTTAATTTTATGTTCCATTGATGCATGTGTATTCAATCTGGAGTTGATCATCAGTGCCTTAATCTTATTTTGAATTTCCAGAGACACTTTGAGTACACACTTCAGATTTCTGTATCTCACGCAAGGAAAATAAACTAAATAGTCACATGTTTTCTGACAGCACAGTAGGTGTACCTGCACCATTAGCTTAATCTCTGCAGAGAAACTACAATTTAAATATGATGTTTTTACAGGTGAATAAGATGCTTCTATATGTACATCCATACTGCAGCCTGTGGAGCACCCCATGCTGGAGTGCATGGATGTTCTCTGAAGGAACTCTGGCTCACGGAGAGTCCATGCTGAAGCAGGTTTGTCTTGAAGGTCTGTAGCCTGTGGAGGGACCTATGGTGGGGCAGGGGAAAAAAGCTGAGAGGAAAAAGCAGCAGAGAAGAACTGTTATGGACTGACCCCAGCACCTACTCCCTAGGAAGTAGAAAAGGTGGGAATGAAGGAGGGAAGCTGAGCCTAAGAAGAAAAGGTGTGTGGGGAGATGTTTTTGTTGTTGTCATAATTTCTTACTGTAAAGCTATATTTTAATTGACAATAAATTATTCTTATTTTAACAACAATGAAGTTGTAACTTCTGTATTTTAGACAAAGAAGTAATAAGTTATTGTTCTTTGACCGGGGGAGGTATCATAGCAACAATTAGTTTTTTTTCATCCTCAGTTGTGGATGGTACCGTTCCTAGCATCTCCTGGGCAAGGTGACTTTGGTGCTGTAGTTAGTCAACACAGGTGGTCAGGAGAAAATTTGTTGCTTTCACGTCCCTTGACAGTTTCATCTGCACCTGAGCATTGTCCTTTCACAAAATTGTCTTCCTCTTTGATAGTCTTGCACATTGTTTTAAAGATTGCTAAGATTATTTTTTGTATGAGTAGTTAGAGTAGGTGTGGGGGGTTTGTTTATTTTTTAAACTCAAATGAAAGAGAACGTCCTTGCCTAGAGGGGAAATAAAAATCATAAACCCAGGCATAGTTAGAGGATACAGTTATCTGGGTAAGGGAAGAACAGACCTTAACAGTCACAGATAAGTATAACCCATGTAGTTTATGTAGAAAGATTATGTGCACCATCCCTCCAAGTATCTTGCCTAATATTTTTAGTGTTCTGAGATGGAAATTGTTAATGCTTTCACAAAGAGAGAAAACAGAAGCTAGAGAAAGCTAAAACATCATTTAATAATAGCTATGCTGCTCAATATGAGACACCCTGGAGCTAAAAAAGGAGCAGTTGAAACTATTTAACAAAATAAAAACCCGGACTAAAAATAACTTGAAAGTGGCTTAGCACTTCCACTATGTCCTAGTGATACAATTCAGTTAAGATGCACTTTTGTTGATACAACCCTTATATGATTTAAGGTATGCTGACCTCTTACTAGAATTCTGTCAAATTACTCAAACTTTTTGCTTGTCTGTGTATGAGTCCTTGTGCATATATTAAAACACTGGAGCATATGAACTGCATCATTGCATTTCCGATATTGAGTTTGCAATTGCATTATTGATATTTACTTTTTTAAGAAAGCATTTGGACTACGAGAGATTTTCTGAGTTTTCACACTTTCTAAAAAGGAAGTATTAAATGTGTGGTTTTGTTCTGAAAAGGGAGTTTTGTGGGTCATGAGAGATCAGATTGGTGATAACAAACATGATCTGATGTTTGTATGTAATGTAGTGACTCTAGACTAAGGTGTAAATTAGTCAATATTTGTAGCTATTGTCAGTCTTAAACCTTCCTTTTTGTTGTTCCTACATTTTCAGCCATGGAGTATCAGATATGAATGAGAATACTGTGCCTGCATAACATGCACCAAAATGTTATAGTTCCATACTATAACAACCTTGCAACACCATTGATGCTGTGAAGAGTTAATGTTATCTGTTTCCTTTCATTGCCCATTCTTGTATCTTTCAGCTCTACTGTACCTCTCGGGAAGATGGAAATGCTGTCATGTTTCCGCAGCCAGGGACTTGACACACAATGAGTGACCTTAAGTCCAGGCAGTGTCAGGAATTTAATTGTATTTAGAATCCCAGCCCAGCATTTTATCTAACATTTTATCTAGCATTTTATCTTGCAGCTCGAAAGAGCAGTCATACCAGATCACACCAGATAGCCATCTAACACAGATCTCCTTCCTCCTGTTCAATGGCTGCAATATGATCCTGATTTAAATATTTCAAAGCAGATCTACCAAGATCTGCACTGGGCTCCCAAAGAAGATTAGAAGGCTCTTAAACTCAACCAGGTTTTCTTCAAATAGAAAGTGGAAAAAAATGTTTTTGCTTGTTGGTTCACTAGAGAAACTGAGGAAGACGAACTTCAAAAGCAGGTCTTCTTAAATGCAAGTCTGGCCCTGACACCATGCAGGCAGCTACTTTATTTTCCCTTTAATTCGTTGAAGTTTCTTTGATCATCACAGCATTTGCAGCCTCTGGTACTCCCACAGCTCCCAGGTCCTTCATGTCAATTTTCAGCAGAGGTTGTACAGCATTTGACCATAGGCAGGAGTGCATCTTGCACATTTGGAAAGCTGGTTTTGATGGAATAAATAAATTAACAGATGAATTTTCAAAAAACTTTTTAATATTTAACCAGAACTTTTGATGAAATTTCAAATGCTTTTAGGTCTACAAAAACAGTAATTGATCAAAATATGCAGGAAGTTCTACTTTCCACTTGGACAAAGTGGCTAGATTCAAAGCTCTGTATAGTTGAGGTTGGTGACAGAAAGGGTACATGCTCACCTCTTTGGCATCCTTTATTTAGTTGCTCTTTGGGAGATTAAAATAAACACAACTCTATGCAGGGCATGTCTGTTTTTCCTTATAAAAGCAGAATGTTTTAAAAGGGACACTATCCCATATCAAAAGAAGCATGACCAGCAGGATGAGGGAGGTGATTTTCCCCCTCTGCTCTGCTCTCATGAGACCTCCCATGGAGCACTGCATCCAGCTCTGGGAGCCCCTCTGGGGGCTCCAGCACAAGAAGGACAGGGACCTGTGAGAGCTAGTCCAGAGGAGGGCCACGGGGATGATCAAGAGGGCTGGAGTACCTCTCCTATGAAAGCTGACAGAGCTGGGGTTGTTCATCCTGGAGAAGAGAAAGCTCTGTGGAGACTTCATATCGGCCTTCAGTACCTAAAGGGGGCCTTCAGGTAGCTTCAGGTAGCTGGAGAGGTACCATTTATCAGGGAGTGTAGCAACAGGACAAGGCTTTAAACTAAAAGAGTAGACTTAGGAATATATTAGGAAGAAATTCTTCACTATTAGGGTAGTGAGGCAGTGGAATTGGTGGCCCAGAGAGGTTATGGATGACCCCTTTCTGGAAGTCTTTACGGCCAGGTTGGATGGGGCTTTGAGTAGCCTGGTCTAGTGGAAGGTGTCCCTGCCTATGGCAGGGGGTTTGGAACTATGTGATCTTTAAGGTCTCTTCCTACCCCAATCCATTCCATGGTTAGTTTTATCTCTTACTCTTGTATTTGCAGAATCATAAAATCATAGACTATCCTGAGTTAGAAGGGACCCCACACAAGGATCATCGGATCCAACCCCTGGTTCCACACAGGACCATCTAAAAAGCAAATCATATATTTGGGAGTGTCATCAAAATACGTCTTGAACACCAGTGGGCTTGCTGCTGTGACTGCTTCCCCAGGGACCCTGTCCCAGTGCCCGACCACCCTCTTGGTGAAGAACCTTTTCCTAACACCTGCCCTGACCCTCCCCTGTCCCATCTCCATGCCGTTCCCTCGGGTCCTGTTGCTGTCCCCAGAGAGCAGAGCTCAGCGCCTGCCCCTCTGCTCCCCTCGTGAGGGAGCTGCAGGCTGCCATGAGGCCTCCCCTCAGCCTGCTCTGCTCTGGGCTGGACAAACCAAGGGACCTCAGCTGCTCCTCTTATGTCCTCCCCTCCAGACCCTTCACCATCTTTGTAGACCTCGTCTGGGGACACTCTCTAATAGTTGTGTATCTTTCTTATCTTTTGGTGCCCAAAAATGCACACAGTACTTGAGGTGTGGCTGGACCAGAGCAGCGTAGGACAATCCCTTCCCTCAGCCAGCTAACCATGTTGTGCCTGATGCAACCCAGGATATGGCTGGCCCTTTAGGCTGCCACAGTATGCTGCTGGTTCATACTTAAATTGCTGTTGACCAAAAATGTCAAGAAGGATGATCCAAAATTTATAAAAAGCTGTTTTAGTAACAAGACTGAACAAGACTAGCTTTAAAACCTATTTGATTGATACTGAAAACTAAATTAAAATGATAATTTCTTATTATAGCATGAGCATCTCTGTGCAGGCGCAAGGAGGAAGTGGAACAGCATAAGAAAGGTAGACTTTTTTGTGAGAATGTTACTTTGTGAACCACTGCATGAAGAGTTAATCATCCAGCCAGACATGGGGTTGCAGACCACCTGCAGGTGGATTCTGAAGGCGAGGAATGGTCGGTTGCCACCTGGGTGATTCTGGAGAAACTTGAATAGGAGCTCAGTGGGACACCACTCTGCAGGAATTTACAGACTCGGTTGAATATGCCTTGGTGTTTTTGTTAGTGTTAGCATGATAAACTACAAGGATATGCTTCCAAAACAAAACTACTTTTCAAGCCATGTCTACCACTGTGAATAATTACCGACACTAATAATGGTTAAGCTTCGCTAATCGCTTCACTTCTGTTTTAATTCTAGGAAAAAAAATCAAGTCCAATTCACCTCAATTCTCCAACTAATTTGTGTACTCAGTATTTGAAAGTGCAGTCACCCTCCCTTTCTTGACCTCAAGATCTGATTGGTTTTAAGAAGAGTTAACACCTGCTTTAGAAAATATAAAGAGCTCCATGGGGAAAGAAAATTTTGTCAGTTCACAACAGGGACAGAGCGAAAAAAGGTTAAAGAGATAAGATGATTCTATTTAATTGGTAAATTCTTTTTAGTGTATCTTGCTATATTGTATCTAATAAGTAGGCTTTAAATGGTCAGAGTAGAGAGCCATTAAGAGTAAGAAATTAGACTCATTTCTGAATCATAGGGGAAATTAGATTATAGCAGTGTTTGCTGCTGTAGTACAGGTCACTCAGCATTTTCATTATAGCTTTTGGCTTCTGAAGTTTATAACTTTGGTTGTATTAAAAATTCTTTCAGTTGAAGTTTGATATACAAGGTCAGATTCCAAGTCTCAAAGGAATTTTGTAATGAGCTATTTTTTTCCTAATTTCTCTTCCAAATGTGTGTATCAGTATCATGTGTATTCATATTTCATCCATATTTCATACTTAATGGCTTTTAGAACAGCTTTTACAAAAGAAACTCTGTCCGAACATCTAGTTGGAGATTTTTATTTATTTTTTTTCTTTTGTTACAAAAAATCCATGTTTCTGCAGCTGACTCATGGGAAGGTATTGCTCCTGGTGAGGATCTCCACAATATTTTTGGTATTTTGAAACTCTCCTGGGCTGCTTGCTAGTAGCTTTAAAAAAATAATAATAATGAAATAATAATAATAATAATAATAATAAAGTAAAATAAAAATAATACAAGGAGACCATTGGTCTTGTCTGTTTTCAAATTTTAACGGACAAATTCAAACATCTGTCTGGGTATGGATTAATGATTACAAACGTTTTCAGTCGATATTAGGATAATGGGCCTATCAGCAAGCAGGCGTGCTTATGCTGTTTGTTGACAGATTAGTTCCCCAGGAGTCTGTCGTTTAAAAAGTAAGTTATGATTTCATTTGGATGGATTGAAATTGAGTTCCTCTTGTGGGTTTCAGCTTCATGTAAAGATTTCAGGGGCCCAGTCAATAGATACTCCATTACTTGGCTGTCCTGCACTTGTCATGGCTGGACTCCAGCCCAAACTAATAAATACCATAAGGTGACCTCACTGAGCTTTAATAGAGAAGTTTAGTAATCTATTAATGGATATTTACTTTTGGAGAAAACACTTGTATTTTACAGAACAGAATGTAGGACGTTCAGCAGCAGTAGCTCCTGGCAAGCTCTTGTGTGGTAGGCATTGCTGCCTTTTTGGGTCTTGAATTTGATTCTGTTTTTCGCAGAATCACAGAATCATCGAGGTTGGAAGAGACCTCCAAGATCACCTAGTCCAACCTCTGACCTAAATTTTCTTATTTAAGCCACTTATAGTTGTTTTTGTCGTTGTTTGTTGTTGTTGTTGGATTTTTTGTTTTGTTTCATGAATAAAATATTTAATTTAAAGTCTTGTTTGTAGTGTTAAAGTAAGCATTGTTGATGTTTACATGGGCGTTGGTAGGGACACCTCTCTGTGTGTGGCTGTTGTTGTATTGTGAATGTGTTTGAACATGTCTCTCTGGAACCAGTGCTCAGTCTTGCCTCTGACTGCAAGCAGGACAAGAACTGCACCCATGGGACAGGGACAGGAAAGCCCTCCCTGGTCTGAAACTATGTCACGATGGACTTCAGCATCTAGAATGGAGGAATCCTCTGGGTCCTGGAGTCCACTGGATTCAGTGATTTTTTTTTTATTTTTTTTTTTTTGTAGGAACCTTAACACGTCTCACTTTTTCTTAAAATATTTACATCCAATACTCTGAACTCAAAACTTAGTATTTAGGGAAACAATATTACTATCTCTAGCTGCCCCTCTAAGGGATGACATATCATGGCATATAATAATCAATTCTTCATTCAATCAATTCTACTCAGTGTGCTAAAGCAATGCTAGCATCAAAGTTTAGCAGAGAGGGAAGGAAGGAATGTCTCCCAGAACTTATCTTTACTGTTTACTTTCCTACAGCTGACCTTTGATCTCAAAAAGCCTTTTTTTGTTCATCCAGTAAATTGGTGATTCAGTCTTCCTTAAGTATATCTTTCAGAGAAACTTTCTGCTGTCCCTTTGGCATTACAAAGGGGAAAAACTGGGGAGTTTTTTTTTTTTTTTAAAGAAGTTGCTTGCTTCACCAAATTTAGTCATTAGGTATGAAATAAATTCAGCCTTTCTATACAAAACTCATGGTGGGGGGGAACTTTTTTATCAGTGAGTTTTGTTTAGGAAGGCTGAATTTGGGACCTTTCTGAGAACTAGTAACGATTAGTTTTAAAGGTGCTCCAGCAACTTTGAATAATGTACTGTCAGTACTGAAAGTCATTGCAGGAATAATAATAATTAAAAAAATCCATCATTTAATCACTCCAGATTGTTTTACTGGGTGAATCTCACTTCATGAAGCTGGGAAAGATTGTTTGTATTTTAATGTCTATTCATCTGATTTGGAGCAAAATCCTGTTCATGCGGTAAACCTTCTTGCTCTCTAAGCACGTGACCAATCCTCCCTTTCTGTTGAAACTACAGCAAAACTATGATACTTATGTTGCAAGTTTATATTTGATTTAGTAGTTAGTAACTAGGCAAACTGCAGTATTGTTTATGTAATCATATAAATAATCATTCCCATCTGAGAACTAGTCTTTTGAAAACTCCATGAGGAAGGTAACTGGTAATAACCACACGTAAGTAGAATGCAAAACTTCTTTGCAAGCAAAAAAGATTGTTGGTATGAAGGAGTTATTACTAGAGGATAGGAAGAAGTCTTCTAAGGAAATGGCCATTCCAAATACCTGCAGGGGTTTGCTTATGGTTTTTCTTTGCCTTTTATCTGACTTCAGCTCTTTCCCCAGACACATTGCAACCAGAGCTCTTGAGGTTTCTTTTCCGTCTCATGTTTATGTACCTTGAGGGCTTATAGTAATGGTGATGTTTCATAGTATGAGATAGAATATGGTTTTAGAAATAAATTAATTGAAGTTAGCAAACAGTATTGGGCTCAGATTTTGACACGTTGTCTCTTGCCTGTGTGTCTTTCTGCCCTTTTCTATGAAGGGCATCTTATTGTGTCCATGTAGTAGAATTATTTTTTTCTGCTGAGCGTTCTGAACTACTGCTGTTTTCTGATCTTTTCAACATACATTTGTGATGTTTTAGTAGAGCACTCTTGCTTCTGGAAATTAAGACTACTTCTCTGGGAGGTGGGTTAGGTAGATAAATGTTAATTTAATGAGAATTTGCATGCTAGGAATGTAATTCAAAGGATCTGAGTGTATGAAATTGAATTTATGCTTTAAAAAGAGAATCTTTAATTTCTACGTTCAAGATAGACTTGTAATAATGATCATTAGTTAAAATGTCATCTTAATAGCCATAGGTGGTAACGAATGTAATGACTTTTTTGCTGTCTTTAGCTTCTTCAGAAAATCTATCTAAACATCTATTTAATAAAATCTTTATGCTACTAATGATTTTTTTTCACTCTGTTTATATCTTGGCTTAATTGCATTAACTTATGTAGTGCTATTTAAATGCTCAAGTTTTATGGGAGTAGAAGTAATATCCTTTGTGCATCGTGGTCTCAATAACTGGTTTGTAACCTAATGAAAGCTAAACCTCCGAATTTATTCTCTGATTCTGTGGTAGAGACCTTTTTTAATGAAATCTTTTTCATGTTAGACAGTAGCTTCATTAGTCTATACCTAAGAGGTATATAACATTTATAAAAGCATTACTGGAAACTTCATAAATATCCAAAATCGTTGCTTGTTCTCTATCAACAAAACAACTAAAACCACCAATAACTATATATTAGAACAAACAAGCAAAGAAAAAAAAAGTATTTTGTACCTGTATAAAGTGATACTTTCAGTCCATGTCTTAACAGTATATAATAATGGTTTCCTCAAGCTTGCCATTTATTTTAATTATGCATACCAGTAATATGTTAATATAGCCCTGAAATTTATTTGTCCTTGCAGTATTTTTATAGTATAATTTAAAGAGCTTAACTCTAAATTTATTTTTATTTAATTTATAGCATTTTTTCGTGTATGGTGTTTAATAGGAAGACCTGAAGTAAAAGAAATTTGGGTTTTGCCAAAAACAATGACAGAAGCAAGAGTGCATTGAGCCACCACCAGTGGAAAACATTCCTTCCTTCATCCATGGTGTGAATGAGGATCTCAGCCATGAAGTTTAAAAGTTTCTTGGTTCAATTAGTGGTCTGTGTAGGACTTGTGTCCCTTGTCATATTTGTTATAGTAGCCCTTAAGTGGATATCCTATATCTGTGTAGTTAGAGCAAGAAAGCTAGATGAATTAACATAAAGAGGCTTTGATGCAGGAGGAGAATTGCAGAGGAGGTTGAAAATGGGAGATGAGAAGAGAAGGGGAGTGATGTGAAGGAAATGAAAAACTACTTGGAATGGGAGAAGAAACAGAGGAAGAGAATGGTAGAGAAAAATATCTTTAAGAGCTCAGTTCTGCTAACAGTGACCTTTTATTGGTTGATGTTTGGTAATATAAAATGTGTTTCAGTTTGCTCCCCCACTGGTTTTGAAAGTTTTCTGGGTTAGAGAAATTTTTTGAGCTCTTTTTCTCGTTTAATTTGTACTACATCTACCAAAAGCCTCCCTTGATTTGCCTTGCTATGAATGTGAACATGTCTCCACAGAGGCTGAATTAATTTAAGCTAAGATTTCTTCTTAATGTACTCCTTCATTAAGGCTTTAACTCAAGCTTATAGCTAAATTAACTTCTGTTGAATGACTTCTCTCACTTAACTTTCTACTTCAGATCATTGTTGGCAAGGTTGTCTGAGCAGCACCCCCAAATGCTTCTCTATGGCTCTGTCAGAGTCGATACCTTGTTAAGAACTGGACCGTAAACTCTTCTGCTTAATAGCACAACAGCTAAGACTCTTAATGGCAAAGCCAGTTACCTGTTTTAAAAAGGCTATAACTACTATAGGCCTTTGGGGAGCTAATCTTATCATTAGAGAGCAAGAGATGAATATTGATAAAGGCTGAGTGGACAGTGGGGAAGCACAAGGGGAGGGAGGAATATCTAAATCACAGAATCACCAAATAAAAAAAAACCTTCCCAAAATTATAATGCTTCTATTTATGTAGAGTTGTATGGATTTGGAGATATACTTATGGATATATATATCCACATATGCATATAACATAAATATATAATATACATTGTATATGCATGTATTCATATATATATATATATATATATGCATATATAAATATCCAAAAACCTTAGGTGTATTAATCTTTTCTAATATTGTTACGGCAATGTTAATATTTCATCTGTCCTACTACATAATGTTAAGTATTTAATGTCATTATGCATTAAATGGAGTTGCATATTACATGACGGCAGTGCTTTGAAGATACCAAAATGTGACAGTAGAGTAACTTTAAGACTTTGCAGTACGACTTTGCATAACAATACGGAGAATATCATTCAGCTGCTTTTTCAGGTTGAATTGGAACAGGTAAATTTCCAAATGGCAAAGCTCTTCTGCAAAATGAGCTTGCACTTTCTAACCACAGCTACTTGAGTTTGGCCCTCTGGGATGCTCTGATTATGTCTCTATTTGGTCTGATGGTTTATCCTCAAATGATTTAGGGGGACCCATGCATATGATTGTGTTCTGTTTTGAACCACACCTAGAAGAATTTCTGAAGAAGGTGACTTTCAGTTGAACCAGGGAAGGGAAGAAAACAAAGTTCTGCCATTAATTAGCAATGTATAAAGCAGCAACCTATTAGTGTTGCTTTTTTTTGTTTTATTCCCATTGAAAGTTGGTGTAATTTTTTAATAGCTTTTAAAAAAAATAAAAATAAAAATTCACCAGCAGATTAGGTTTTAAAAGATGACATTTGCCACAATACTAACAAGTTGGGTATTTTAGCATGTTAATGACAGAGGATTTGAATTACTTTTGTGCATTAAAAAGGTGTTAGGGAAGGGGATGGAAACATTGCAAAGGTACTAATACCTGTCTCACATTAGTATGCTTTTGCTCTAATGCTTACTGTGGTGTTCAGAATTTGGCTTAATGGAATTTGAATGTTAATTACATCTCAGTAACATGGAAAATGAACAGAGCAAATTGGAAAAGCAGTGCTGAGAAAATGGAATGAATTCATAATTTTTCTGTAGCTTCTGGTTGTAAATTAGCATTCATCTTAGATTAATATAGAGAAACTAACTTTAACAAACACAGCTTCTGCTAGTTTGTTTAAATTACATCCCTCTTCCATCCTTGTTTTGCTCCTTTCACAGGACTCTGAAATCATGGAGAGTATTTTTCTCTTGAGTCTATTCTTGGTTTATGATCTAGTCCAAGAATATCTTGAGTATTTATTTTTGGCGTTATTCCTTGAAAGACAAGAAAAAACTATCTCTTGTGTGTTACTTCGAAAGGCTTCTAGGTATTTAGTGAAATGGTCAATTCCAAGCCAATTCAAATTATAAGTTGAAATGCTGTTACCTGTATAAATTGGTTGAGTCTTTAGTAGTCTGAGATCATTAGGTTGTTTCTCAAACATCTTTTTTTCCCAATTTTAATGAATATGAATTTTAAAAATGGCTGAGCTTTGCGTGAACTTGTTTTTTGGGAGAGGGGAAAGGCCAGCGAAGAGAAGCTGGGAACTTTTGGGTTGACAATGCTAATGAAAGTCAAGAACTTACCAGAACTTTAGGCAAATTGGAAAGGACAGTAGAGCTTTATTTTTGAGTTAACTTAATTATTTTTGCTTTTGATGATTTTATGATGTGTACAATGTTACCTTTTTTTTTTTTTTTTCCCTAGAGAAAGTCTGGCAACATTTAACACAGGTTCCTAGTTGGAGCCTTTCCAGGGGATGTCCTGGGAAAAGTTTTTAGCCTTTTTTTTTCTATGCAACCTTATAGATAGTTGCTATTACCCATGCTGTTCCCTGGTAAAGAGCAAATTGTCTGTTTTGCCAGACTAAACTCAGTCCTGCAATATGTAAAGCTGTCTTCTAAACCATAAACAAACTACTTTGCGAAATACTTCCTGTGCTTCTGGTGGAGGTTATTGAGTATCATTTTTGTGGGGGATCCATGCACCAGTGTGAAGCTCAAATCCATTGTACTTCTAGACATTCAATGTATATAGCATGTGTTCTTTGAAGCTTTGTATAAGTAATGGTTAAAATTAAAGTATCCATGCTGTGCAAAAGTATTTTTCACATCATCAGTTATCATTAGCAAGACTGTATGGATTTAATAATTTTTGTAGTTTATTCATTGAATAATGTGACTATTGGATTCAGTATTCAAAGGTTAGCATCAATAGTTCTGTCTGAAAAGGCATGAATAAAAAGGAGTGTCAAGCAAACCATTTCTGTTCCACTTTTTGGGTTGTAAAATTATTTAGATGTCCTCCATAAAGCTAATAAGAAACTGATTTTCTTCATTTCATATTCTCAGATCTTAATTCAAATTTTCTTGACACAGCCACTGTTTGCATAGGATCCAAGTTAGCCTTGGATCATGTTCCTTGGCAGAACAGGTTGGAGACACAGCAACAAATTATGATTAGAGCTTTTAGATTATAGAAATGATGAAGTGGTTTTTGATTAAAGACATTTAATGGAAAAATGTTTCTTTCAGCAATTTTCCATTTTAGGGAATAATTCTGAGACCTCTTCTTCTGTTTTTATTCCAGGAAGTTTTGAATAATACTAAAATGTTTACACTTAGGATAACAGATGGACTTTGTATTACAGAGAAAAGTGGGTATGTGGGGATTTAACCACTGTGATTATGCACTTTAATCTCTGTATACTGACACTTGTACCTGTGTACTGCCTTCCCAAAACTGAAGGATATACTGCAGACTTAATAGGATCTCAGCAGATACATGAAAACACTTCGAAGTGTATACATACTTGGGTAACAGTGCAAGGTACAGAAAGTTCACAGCTGTCTACCACAAAAGTAGATAGCTGCCCATTTATTACTGCATTCCAACTGCTGTAGTGCTGGGTTAACACACCTGTTCTGTCTTTAGACCAAAACCTAGTGTATGCTTTGGACTCAAATCAGGTTTTGGGTTTTTTGGACAGTTCTTGCTCTCTAACTGATGATAGGTGTGTTCTAAGTCTATAATAATGCAATCAAGCAGTTTTAACCCTTTTGCCAGTGTAGTGTTTCCAGTGTTCAGGAGCAGTGATAGTGTGTTTTTTTTTCTATATGAGAAATTTCAGTTACTGATCAGTGATTGTTGTCTCCAGCCGTTGACAACCTCCAGCTGTTCCTTTTCTATCACCAGCTGTTGCTTACAGGGGAGTGCATTCTTCTTTCAGAAGTGTTTTTTTTCAATAAACCCTGAAATTACACGTCTTTTAATAATGCAACTTGGTCTACCACTTATTTGTTTCTTTACAAATAGTGCATTTTAAACAGGCAGAATGAGGATAGTAGCACAGTAATCTGTATCTTTAAAATACACTGGCATGAACAACTGTAACTCACCCTTAGGCTAGATTGTTCAAATGACCTGCCTCAGCCTTAGTGTGGAGAGACCTATTTGTGTGGATAATGCAGTCTCCCTACATGTTTAAACTTAAGCTGTGTTGTTAATATTACCGTATGTTCTTACTACCACTGTCTCCCAGTTGTTAGGGTCTTAAGGGTTTGTGGGATTGCTGTGATTAACCCTTCTGACCTCATGTATAGTCTAAGCCAGTTGACTTCATTCAGTAATTCCTGTTGCAGAAAGGAATGGCAGAGAGGGGTGTTTCAATACAAAATTAACTGTGCATAAAAATATATGTATGTGTTTGAATATACATATTTAGCCCAAATCTTTCTCCTCCCTTGGGGGGGGGGGGGGGGGGGGGGGGGGGGGGAAGGCCCTTTGCATAACAAAGCTGTTAGGGAAGGGAGAAAATAAAACTAACATGGAAAGCAAATACCACACTTCTTGAAACAGTCGAGTAAAAACTTTAAGTTTTGCAAGTATGTGAAGTTTTTTAATCCATTTCTTGCTCCATGCTAATGGATACTGAAAGCTGGTACTTAATGGAGGATTTTTCTTCAAGAAAAGCTATTTTATTGAAAGTGTTTTTTTGAAAATGTTACCATATACATCTTTTTTTTTTTTTTAATTTTATTTTAACAGGTAATTTCTGAGTAATTTTAAGAAAATCTGAACCCTGCTAAAAAACTGCTGCTTTAAAGTTTTTGCAGCTTGTGCTTTCTGAAGTTGCACTGATATTATTCTTCTAGAATGAAGGAGCCCAGGAATTCTCAAGAACCCAGAAGCTTGAAAAAACTTTACCAATACATAAAAACATGGCATTTCTGAACTGAAGTGCTGAAAAATTTTATTGACCTTCAGACATTAGCTGGGAAACAATAATGAAGGAAGAAATCAGCTCCATAGAAGACTAAGCTTTTATCAAACTAGTTAGGAATCTCTTAACCTAACCACTCAGTACGGGTAAAAAAAAGACGTAATACAGAAAACGTGGCAAGTCAGTGTAGGAATGGTTTGAAAAGTATGCAATTGATTATATGACTGTTAAATAATTTTCCTTATTTATTTATTTTTAACTTTAAGTGGGGTTGGGAATTAAGAGCTTAAGGAAGGTTAGAATGAATGTACTAGAGCCGATATCTTATGTGATCTCTAAGCCTTCTCATGAGAGGTTTGGGGACTTCTGATAGACAGTTATTTCTAAATGAGGATAGGTTTTAAACTCCTGTCTTACCAATAAAAATGTTTTAATTGGACATGACCATACCATATTACAGGTATGATGTCTGCCTGCTGCTTTTTTTTTTTTTTAGTTAGGCTGTTCCTTCTGACCTTTTAGCAGTGGAAAAAAAAAAAAAAAACTGGTATTTTGTCTCATGCCTCAGATTTAGTTAAGGTAATTAGGAGTTAGGTGGCCAGGAAACATGAAAGCTTAAGTAAGTTGTTTGTAATTGGTTTCTCATAATTTTCCGATGGCTGTAGTTACTCTCATTTTATATTTGTTTATGTAGCATTTATCATGTATCAGGAACAGTATACTTTGGCATGCTGAAATGTTAATGTTAGTGATAGGTCAAGAGTTTTTCTGTCAGTTTCACCTTTGGTCCACATTTGGAATAAAATAACTTTTTTTTTTTTTAATTCATGTTATGATCTGGATCTGGCATACTTTGTAGCAGATGAATGCTTTATTGATGTCATCTTTGAGTTTGATTTGACAGACTTAGAACTCTACATCTGTTTTTTGTTTTTTCTTGATTCTCCTGCAAGACTGTCCATCTGAAAGACACATAGGATAGTACCAGAGAAGCAGGGTTCTATGAATTAGATGATGGTTTGATGTTGTTTCCGTGATAGTTACAACTTCCATTTTCACTGTTTCTGAGACCACTTTCTTCTCCTTTTTCTCATACAGGCCACTTGTGTGAACATGTTGAATACACCAAGGGGGTGGACTAGCATGCCATGGTCTGTGGTGTTGCACTAACAGATAAGGGCAGAACTATGGTGATGTAGCAGCTGGTCCCATCTACCTGTCTATGCTGGAAGATCTTTGGGTTATGTCGGGATAAGTGTTTCCCCCTCCCTAGTTCATCTGCTAAGTTAGCAAATCTTAAATGTATAATGCTGTGCAGAAGAGCCCTGTGAATTTGAATCCCTTTGAGAGGGAGAGGCTGAGAGATCGTGGTGCCAGCTGGCTAACCTGGATGGATTTTGCATGAATGTGTGAGAAAAAAAAAAAAAAGAGAAAAAAAATACTGTGATGATAATGGCTGAATTTACCTGGCACTGTTTTGCAATTGCCCTTTTTTATTTCAGTGTCTCATTGTAATTTTTTTTTCTTCCATTGAAGTCCAGGAACAAGATCAGTAAAATTCCTCATACAGATCTTCTTAAACTTGAGGGAGCAACCCCTTCAAAAATATGCCCAGGTTAATTTTGTTATGTCAGCAGAAAGACTTAAAGTGGAATGAAATGTTTGATATATAACTGATTTAATTTTTTAATGCTTTTCTCCAACTGTTTGTCTATTCTTCCAAGTTTTGAACCGCATGTCTGGCTGTGAGAATCTTACAGAAACCCCAAACAAATCAATTGGCTTTTATGTCCTGGAGTTATTAGATAAACTTGCTTTAAATTTAATTTGTGAGTATTTCATTCTTAATGTTGATTTTTTTATTTTTATTTTTAGCAGAAATTTCTATTACCTGGAAAAGGTAATTGGAGTCTATATTACATTATAATCAACCATTTGTTGTGGAGCATGACCTCTGTTTTCCCTACTAATTTGACAGTCAAGCACCTATCTCTTTGCTGACCTGTCTCTTCCTCAACATTTAATCTCAGATCTTTAAAAAAAAAAAAAAAAAAAAAAAAGTCAACTTAATATGGTGGTCTAGAGAGAAAAGAAGCTGTTGCACTTGAGTCTACCTGACAAAGTAAGGCTTGGAGATTCAGATTCTGGCTCTGCTGAAAATCTTCTGTGTGAAGTTAGAAAAGGTGTTCTGACTTCTAACAAGACAAAACAAAAAAAGTCTGTGCCTTTTAGGTCTTCTGTAAATTACATTAATATTTATGAAGTGCCTAAAAGAATATGCTAATGAAGGGGAGGTATGTGAAGAAACACAAAGCAGTTGTAACAAATAACTGCAGCAAATGCATGAAGGGGTTTTTGTTCTTGTTTGCTTCTTTTGGAATGAAGCTCAACATTTAAACTAAAAAGTATACTCTTGAGAACTTGTGCATTCTAACATAGCCGCCTGCACTTTGAAACTGCTGCAGTTCTGACACTGAACTGACGTGCTTGTGAATGCTTTCTGTTCAGAGAAATTGCATATTTAAAACAGGGAAATGTGTCTACAGAAATCTGGCACTTCTCTATCTGCCTTTTCTGAAGGGCAGTAGCAGATGTTTTCAAAGTATGCTTGCTGGGTCACGCACGCTACAAAAAGAAAAAAGAAAAAAATGTGGCCATCTCTCTTAAAAGCTCATCAGGCAAAGAAGGTGGGATACTTCTTCACTCTCCTTCCAAAAGTTAAGTTTCCAAGCTTCAGTCTGTACTTGGAAGACTTTTCTGTATTTTATACAGTGACTGATATTTGTGCATGAATTTCATGTAAATTATGTCAATAGCCAGGCTCTTTTCAATGATGTATGGCAGGAAGAGAAAATTCAATGGACACAAGTTGATATGAGAGATTCAGGATTCAATAGGCACAAACTGATAGAGAGGTAGGATTCAGTGTCTGTGAAGACACTTTCACTCTGAGGATAGTCAAGGAGTAGGGGAGAGGCTGTGCAGTTTCCATACTTCAGGGTTTTCAAGACCAGACTGGATAAAACCTTGAGCAAATTGGTCTGACCTCAGAGATGCTGCTGCTTTGGGTGCGAATTTGGAGGTCCCTCCTGCCTGAATCTATGACCCATTGAGTTTCTATAACATTGTTCTCTATTATTCAGACTATTCAGACTTTTTATTTTGGAGTAAGTGGATGTGGAGAATTTGAGTTTTTTTTTCTTTTTTCTTTTTTTTTTTTCTTTTTTAACTTTGCTGGAAGGAGGATGGTGTTTCATTGGGTATCAGTTAACGTTACATTGACCTCTTTGGCCCATGTTCTCTGATGATGCTTCTGTAAGGTAATATCACAGCCCCTTTGAGGTTTAGTTTAGTAGTGCTTTTTGATCAGATTTTCACAAACACTGTTCCTTGTTGTGATGAAAGCCTGTAGTGAGACTTCTAGGTATTACTTCATCAGAGGAAGATCGGGGAACAGAGGACCAGAAACTTTTAAAGGGACACTACTAAATCCTGAGAGAAGCAACAGATAAAATCCCATTCTTAACAGGCATGTGTATGGAATTGTTTTTGTATTTCCACATATGTCCACCTTCTCCTTTCTGCTTCTGCAGTTCAGAGCTCACAAAAACAACTAGCAGCTGACAATGCACTGGCTTGGTTTCAACTGACTCGTGGAGTCTGGGACAAGAAATAGTCTAAAGCTCATTGTACTGCTCTATCTCCCCATTTTATGGCAGGTCACTTGCCCCTAGCTGACTAATTGCAACTCTCGTACTACTCTGCAAAGCATAACATCAGGCCGTTTAGGAAAAAACATAGCTGACCTGTCTAAAGTTTGCTGAGTGACATTAAAACAAGCATTGTGTGATGGAAGATGTGGTCAGGGAGGCCCATCAGTCATGCACGCTACAATAAGTGAGCACTTGTTTTCATATGAAAGTGTAGCACAGGCTCAATTTTTCTTCTCTGCATTGCCTGGAAGCTTGCTGAGGATGGATTTGACCCTTATATGTGTGACTCTGAAGCAAGTTTAAAAAAAGAGGACGGGTCTAGGGAGATAGAGCCCCTGTCCAAAAGGTGATGTAAACATAGCTGTTATTTTTCTCCCTTTTCTCTCTTCCTCAGGCCAACTTTGTGTAGTTGTTCCACAATTGGTGTGTATTTCTAGTGAAAATTATCAGACTGAGATAAAGCCTAGGCTCCTCTGTAGTTTGTCATCCTGACTGGCCAGGAGCAGTGAAGTTGGACTTTACCCATTAGCTGAAGTAAGGTGAAAATACAGGTCTGATAATTCATAAGAGAGTACCTCGTTTCCAAATTGCAGCTGGTTCCAAATGCAGGGATGAAGCAAGGCTCACTTTGAGCCTGCTGGCTGCCTATATGTTTTTTAAAAATGGTGTAAATCATGTTTTAGCTTCCTTCAGCTAAGGCTACACAGAGGGTCTCATGCGATCTGATTCTTATGCTAGTTGAATGTGACTTTGGCACTACTGACTTTGACAGAGTTGCTGTGGATTTTAGAGTAGTTCAGAAAGCTCTGCTTCTTGCAGCTTTGTGCTATCACTGTATGAGCTATTGTTGAACTGTGTGTTACAGATAGCTCAGACAAGCAAACCTTCCTTCATTACTCCTTAAGCAAAGATTTGCACTGTAATCTTTGAGGAGAGTAGAAATGAATTTAACAGCCTCATTCTTAGCTACCTTTCTTGCAATGATGGTATTTTTGTATGAGTGATTAACTATTTTATTCTTAAGTAACAATGTCAAGTTTTCTGTCAAAAAATGGTAGAGATCAAGAACTGAAATGTGCAAATAGCTCGTTCCACAAATTTCAACCATCTGGTTGCTTTAAAGAAGACACGAAAAAGTGCCTTAGGGGGTTGAGGAAAATATTTTAGAAATAAAATATCAACACTTTAAAATTCAAATTGTTTCTTCTCCTCAGTGTTAAGACACCTTGACTTGGAAGGCCTTTATCTTCTGGCTCCATCTGAACTGAAGGTCATCAATTTGTGTGGTGTGCAGTAAATAGACTAGTGCAGCACAGTTGAAAATTCACAGCTTTATCCTCTCTGCAGTAGGTAGGTTTTATTCATTTTCTGCCTCTTTCACAACTTATTGCAGTGATTATACAAAATTGTTGCAGTCATAACACAAAACAAGGAAAAGGATCTTTTTTCTTTGCATTGAAAGCTAATTTCATCTCACTGAAAAATCTCATCTTATTAAAACCTATCCTGACAATAAAGGAATTCCTTCTTATGTTAACAAAATGCTGAGGGAAAGTATATTAGTATTTGTCTGCCTTACACTCTGCATTTTCTGTAGTTCTTAGCATGAAATTCTCTCTCTAAAAGCATTTTTCACTCTTAGCAATAGAAGACAAATAATGTATAATTTAATTGGATCTTGATGTTTACTTAAAATTAAATATATGCATGTCTGTAACATTTAAGTGTAACAAATGCTGGCATACACTAATGCTCAAAAACTTCTGCCTAGAAGCACTTCCACACAAATAAATTGACCAGTACTCTAAGGTGTTGTGACTTGCTCACAAGCTAAATGACTGTGCAGCAACAGAGAACCATGAATAGTTTTCATATGTAGAAAATTAATTTGTGTGCAGCGTGGTACTCCTTATCAATTTTGTAGATATTCTGAGAAAACTAAAACCAAAATATCTTCTGTTTGTGCTGTTAATGAACTAATTTGAGACATCTTTATTTCCTATCTATTAGCACATGTTGTATTGGTACAACTTTATCTGTCAGGTTCCAGTTAAATATGTTGTTTGACAGCATTATTTTCAGCATATGCATTTTGTATTTAAGCATGTATTGGCAAAGCTGCATGATATATCCTAAATACTTGCTAATTAAATCGATTTCTGTATAGTTCAGCACCTCTAAAATATACCAAATGTAGGACTAAATTATTGTTGTTAAAAAGTAATTATATATAAATTGTTACTTATTTAGAAGTTCTTATAAGTTAAGCTATATTCATATATGATGTATATGTATGTAGTAATTGGTCATAACCAGATACTTTATACTCAAAATAAATATGTCCCTTCTGTATACTTCTGTTGTTAGTTTTTTCTTTCCTGCAGTGAAAGAAAAAAATGGCCAGGGCACAAAGAACAGTACATTATTTCAAGATGTTACATAAAGCAAGGCAGTTTTCTTCAGTGTTGATAAATGCCTGTCTGAAAGTAAAATAAAATGGCAGATAAAGAAACAGTTATTCTCTGGGTATACATATTTCTTCCATCTGGTGCATTATTTTCCAAACTCACTTAATTTGGCTTTCAAATGTTAGTTAACAGCTGGTGTAAAGGTTTTCATATTTGCTTTGAATATGTTCATAAGTCATATGATTTTTAGTATTCTCTGTAACAGTTTGTGATTTTTAGTTTGCTCATCCTCATTGTCCCAAACAACAAATAAAATTTAATTTTTAATAACTTACTTCTTTTCAAGGTAAACAATGCAATAAGCTAAATAGAGCTAAATAGAACTTAAGTCAGGAACTGTTTTTTTTTTTTTTTTTTTTAAATACCTCATCTATACTGACTGAGGTTGGAATAAAAGTAGAACTTTTACATCGTGGTACATCTTGGAAAGAGTTCTGTGATCTGACACTGATATTTTGAGCAGGCACTATGATAAACTACACAAGCTAGGATATAATCAGAGAATCCAACAATAAATTAGATTTGAAGTGACCTTCAGTGGTCCAGCCTCCTCAACTAAGCAGGGGCAAGTTTGAACTTTGTTCCATCTTAAATTTTGATGTTCAGAACAGATTGAATTTTCCTTCTCTGGAGGTTTTCAACAATTAAAATGTTCAGAATTCAAATTTAGGATTTTTGTCATCCACACATGCTTGTTTTTCTTTACCACTAGAATCAAGTTTTATTCAACGTGGGTTTTCTCTTTTTGTCTTTCTTTGTGTTCCTAATTGATTGACAAAATGAGCAAGATAAAACAAAAAGTAGAGAATTCTTCAGTTAATAACTAAGTGGAGAAAAAAGCAGATCCCATAACCTGAAAAGCAAAATGAAGAAAAAAAAAAAAAGGCAAAATGACTAAAGTTAAGTTGGATGTGTGCAAGCAAAGGAGAATAGGATGGCTCTACTAGAGTAACTTAAGAAAAAGTATCTTTGAATCTTTTTGTGAATTAACTATTTTGCAATTGTTCACTTTCTGCACTTTATTAAAAAGTTGTTCACAATTACTCTGAGGCAACATAAGTTTTATCTGAGTCAGTGTTAATCAAATGGAATTGTCAAAAGTGTGAAGTTGTTAACTAATGTGAAATTGATACAGGCTAGAAATTCACTGAATAAAAGGTGAATAGATTCTGATACATAACATACTTTTTTTTCATTGCAATTGTTAAATGAAACTTCTGAAGTTGTCTGAGCAGAATGAAATGAAATTGATATCCTAAATACTGCACTACCAGTTAAGAAGTGATTAGACCTAATGCATTCTATCAGAAATACTGTTTAACAGTCTGGCAGATAAAAAATAAATAATAATAATAATAAATCTGTATTTCACATAAAAATATATGGACTTTTCTTTATTTTTCTTTTTACTTGGTTCTCAAGCATACTAGAATGACTGTTTGAAGACATTAAAGACTTCTTGCAGAAAGATTAACTCTTCTGTAGAGGTCCTGAAGGAATTTGGATTTTGTTCTGTCTTTTCCTGTTCCTGACAAACACAAGACTTTTTTTTTTTTTTTCCCCCAAATACTGGAAATAAAACTTTTTATTAAATATGTTTTAGAATTAGTATATAATAATGGTGCTATATAGTAATAATCAAGTGTTCAAAATTCTGATGTTAAAATCTAATATACATATTCCAGATTACTGTGATCTTTAACACTGTGTAGTGATATACATAATATATGGATAGAGAAAAAAATGAACTTGACATCTAACAAGCTTCTTTCTGTCTGCATTAAACCATCAGCTCTCTATTTGCATCCTATTTCTGAACCCTTTCTGTTTCTTTATAGTTCAACAGTATTGCTGCTTTCTATTTTTGACATTTTATTCCTCTGCTCACCACCACTTCTCATTTAAGTGCACTGTCCCCCTGTTGATGCAGCTCTGAAGTACCTTAATGTGCAGCATGGGTCCATCTCTAATGCAGTACTTTGTGTTAACTAAATTATGTATATTACATTCGTCCCCTGAAAAGAAGTAAATGAACCCATATTTCAATAAGCAAGTCAGTACTATAGATGTTACAGTTTTTGTCAGAATTTCAGATGTGGGAGCTTATCTAAAAGGTGAAGGAAGTTCTGAATGTGTGAGGGGTTGGGAGTCTGCCTATTCTCTCAGCCCCTGGTGCTTCCAGAACTTGGGGAAATTTCCCGTTTAGGTTGTAAGGAATAGATGGTATTGCTTCTCTGTGGACTTTATTCTGCCTGTTAGGAAAGCTTGGGCTTTCTGTCGCACTATGTGCATGCATATTTTGTTCTATTGCTGCCCAGCATTCTGTGCTGCCTCTTCCCCTCAACACCTGACAGCAGGACAGCACTGAGGAACTGCTGTGGTCGGGGCTGCTTTACAGATCAAAGGCTGCTTTCTGTCACAGGTGAGCATTGGTTTCTGCAGTAATTCTTGTGTTATGGCAGTGCTTTCTGGCAACCAAGACCAGTGGTGGTGTGCTACCAGTACGAGAGGGGAACCACATTCTGGAGAGACTAAATACTTGCTCTGGTTTGCAACAGGAAACCTTTGGGTATGGCTTTTGTAATGTTCACTCCTTTTCCTTCCCCCCCTTTGAAAACAAGCTACCTTTTGTAGCCATAGGAGTTGTGCTGCAAAGGTACAATGTTTCAAAGATGATGGCAGCCCCAAAGCAAAGTTGGCTAATTTTCTCAATGCCCTTGAGTCCCAGACAGTTCTGTGGACTTATGTATTTCCAGTGTGCTCAGGTGGCTGTCCTCCTATCCACACTGATTTTCTTTTGTGGGTGGTACTTTGCTCTCTTTGCTCCCTGAGATGCTGCCATTAGGTGCAGGAACAAGAGTACTGAGAATAGACTGCTCCTCTAAAGGCTAAGGCGAGAGGAACCTTGGTAATGAAGCCTATTTGTGTCTGTCTTCATCACTAGGTCTCTCACCCTGATTAACAAGAAGCTTTGTTTTTCTTTGGTCTTGCTTTGTTGCAGATGTGCTCATAGGAGCCTTCCTTTTTTTCCCCCATCACATTCCACACTGATTTTGCTCCCGGCGACTTTCTACTTTCCTGATATTGATTAGGTTTGTTAAGTAACTATGAGCTTTTGCATGATGTGGGATTTTGTCTACGATTATGACATTTATTCTTTCATGTTCCTGCATCATAGCAGAGTGCTTATACCTGGGAAGAGGTTAGTTTATTAGGTTTTGTAACTTCTTACAGCCAGAGGTTAAACTCTGTTCTGGAGTTTACACTGTAATTTTATTTCATAAAAGGACTTCCATGCTCTTCTCTGCAGCTAGTGTTGAAAGGGGAAAAAAATGTGATAAGAATCAGGATGAGAAATACAAGAGCAAGCAGAAAAATGTACCAGTTTGATTCAGAACTAGAGATCAGGAGTGGAGACAGGAAAATCTCTCTTATATTGGAATAGTCTTTGTATTGCTGAATGGCAAAATCTGCTTAAGACCCCTTTCAATATGTTGCAGTCCGTAGTTCCCAGACATGTAGACTCATTCACTGAAAGAAATCTGGGATGTAATCTGTCTCCATCTGGTAAATGTAATATCTTTTTTTATTATTATTTTATTTAAGAATGTGAGACACTGCAGTTGATACAGAAATACATGCAGCTTCATAGTGTACTTGAAGATCTAAACAAACAATTTGAAATCCTGTTATCTCAAAACACCTTCACACACTTATTAGGCAAGTACTCTGAGGAGCTAAAACTGTAGGTAACTAAGTTTCAAGCATACTGAGCTGAAAAACGAACCTCAGGAATTCCCTCTGAATATAAGCTTTGAACATTTTAATCTCAACTCTGCTTCTTGTGCCATTATTTTTGGCTAGCACAAGCATTTCCCTCCAGCTATTTTCCTAAATGAGAGGATCTGACTAGTTATTATTATTTATTTATTTTAATTTGAAAGCAAGTAATGGAATTTGGGTGGATTACAGAGGCCCAGGAAATGTACTGGTGTAGATGCCGGTTTTATTTTACCTGTGTTCCTTAGGTAGAATTCAGAAAGGTTTTCACTGCGAAGTGTGATGTGAATGGAGTGTCCCAATGGAGATGGTGTCAGTTGTTTGTTATTGCCCTTCCTATTTCTGCTAATGAAATTGACCTGCTATTAAAGTCAGGCTGAGTAGGGTAGAAACTTAGTTATACCAACAGCAAGGTTCAATCTGACAAAGTTAATAGAATTTCTTCCTGCAGATTTTACAGAACACAGCATCCCAGATTCTTTCTGCACTGTGCTTTGGGAAAAAGCATTAGAGCAAAATACTGTGTAGTTTCATTAGTTTCTTGAGAAAATGCCTTCTCCCAACAATACTTAGAGAACCAAAACAGACTTGCTTTAACTCCTTATAATGTAAAAGGATGTTTGTGGTGTTGTTGTACAAAGAATGTTCTTCTGCTCTTATAGAGCAAATTATGGCTTCAGTCTGTATCAAATTTCAATTTCAAGCTTTTTCAGTAAAATGCTGTTCAAGGTGGCTAAGGATGTATAATCTTTCTCAATATGATGTGTAAGCTCATTCCGCTTTCACTTCATGCCTCCCCTTTATGCTTACACACCAGCAGCGGAACATTAACCTCCATTTTAATTCTACAATGTTAGCACACAGCACTGTGTAGGAAAGATGGTAAAGAAAATCAAATCATATGCTTCAAGGATTCAGACACTGTCCTACATGGGGATTGGAAGGACTTCCCACCTGTAAACAAGGAAAAATGCCAGATGAATCTTGAAGGTGCCTTTTTTTTTTTTTTTTTTTCCCTCAAATATCAGTCCCTGCTACAGCTGGAAATAGGGTATATCAGGCCTGACAGACTGACTTTAGCAGTGGCATAGTAGATCATCTGTCCTAGAGACTTAGAGACTTCACCTATCTAATTCCAGCTTGACAGCTTTGGAAGCTTTGGACCAGGAAGGATTTGATTCTACTAGATCAATTGGCAGCAACCAGATACGTTCAGAAGATTTCAAACTGAAATGTATTCATTGCCTGGTCACATCAGAAAAGCAGTTGTCCCATTATTTCTCCTGTAACAAGGAATCATCTAGTCAAGTACAGGACATGGTATTTGATATGCCAATCTGGCAATTGTTTCTGAAGGCCTGGTAAGGGTTAAAAATATGAGAGAAATGTCATAAATAACTTTTTTTTTTTTTAAATTTACAGATCTGAACAGAATTTCTGAGACAATCTAAATTACAGCATAAAAACAAATAGATGAAAAGCACCTCATGGGCAGGAGTGGGTGCCTTCTGGTAAATGCAGTCTGAGACTTAAATATACACATGCCACTGAACTTTTCAAGGGATGCAGAAAATTAAGAATGCTAGTGGTGTCTAAACAGTAATGGTTGTAGTAGTTCGGACATAAGGACAACTTACTATAAAGTAAATAAAGGTGTGATGGCATAGCAAGCAAGCTACTTTGAAACAGTTCTTATAATACATGTTGTATAGAATGAAACATGGGAAATTCCCTTGTGAAATGGTGATTGCATCACCATGGATATATGTTCCTGGAAATCAATATCTGTATTGATAAAATTTATAAAATCCAAAGGTAAAAGAACATTTATTGTAAATTTCCATATGTGCATATTTTGATACAGTTAGTATTCCAGTTCATTTTAATGTAGTCATTAGTAGTTGTTATAATTTGAATTACATATCTTAGTAAACTTCCTTTAAGTTAATAGGGATTGTTTGAGGGGTTTTTATTTCTTTTTTATGGATGAAAATATTACTATGAAAGAGAGAAGGAAGGGACTCTAAAGCTATGGAAATATAATTGGCTTATTATTGATATCTGAAAAATACACATTTTGCTTCTAACTTCAGCAGTTTTTACTTTAAATTACGGATCCTTTGGGCCGTGCAGGAGTTTTCGTTTGGTTTTGGATTTTGGTTTTCTTTTTTCTATTGGTCCCACAAACTTCGGTAACATTTTGATGGTGTGAACACATGTTTTCTAGCAGGAAGCTGGTATGAAATATTGGTCCCTTGGGAATCTGGCAACTCATTTTCCTAATAAAATTATGAAGTTGTTGTGACAGCCAGAGGTGGACTGCACTGGACTGTGCCAAAAAAAAAAAAAAAAAAGAGAAATGCAACCTCTGCTGAAGGTTCTCGGGATGCAAGACAGCTAGAAGAACTAAAGATATTCTTCACATTTTTAGACTGCAAATTCTATTACTGAGTAATAACAGAAATGATAATGGCTACTTACTGCCTGGATGGCCTTCCATTTACATCAGTATCACTTTGCTGACTGCAGTGCCCCACTTACATGAATTTGTAAATTGAAACTCTTAAAAATAACAGTATAACAACTGGCAGGTCTGATATAGATAGTTTATTAATATTTTCCTCTTCTTATCTTAGATTGGTTTAAAATGTCATTGGAGATTGTTTTTGCTGTTGCAGATGTTTGAATGAGGCCATAAAGAATTCAGTATTGTGATCAACTGCAGAGGGTAATGCAACCATAATGACATCCTTCTTGAAAATAACTTTCTATCTGCCATTTAGCTCTTGCTGTGCCAACTGGCTCCTGTCTACACTACTAAAAATGTGCTAGGATCCAATTTAACACAGTTTGTATACTTCTCTGCTGATGTTGACGCCTGGTTAATAGGTTTATTGAAACTTACTTTGAAGATTTGTATACTGAAAGCCATTTTTAAGACTGCCAGAGATTGTTGCTTAGTGGTAACCTTGGAGTGAGGTTGTTGTGACTCCCCCGACTTTGGCTGCGTTGAGGGTGCAAGGGGTGCCCAAACTATCCCCAGGATGGATTACACTGTAGGGTCTGTGAGACCTAATCCTGTCCTCACTGCAGATCAGCTGGGACCTAGAGAGGGAAGGCTTCACATTACTCCCCACACTTAATTCACCTGGTAGTATAGCAAAATCTGCCACGGAAAAGAACTCAACTTAGCAGCTGTTGGATCAGGGAATCAGGCTGTCGTGATCTGACATTGCTACATCATGTAGTCAACAGCAAGGGATTACAAAACGCGCATAGGTCATGTGTGGACTGTGGGGCTGATGGTGTTTGAGCCAGTAGGTTGGGCTTTTGTAGTCAAATGCTAGCTGGCCCTGTGGGGAGAAAAAAAATAAATCGTCATAATTATCTCTATTTATTGAACTATAAAGCTAAATGGAAAGTTGTGGTGGTTTTACACAAGTAGGTAGCCCAGCACCACCACGCTGTGCTCTCACTCCCCCTCTTCAAAATGACGGGGAGAGAAAAAGCAACGGAAAAATATCTCAAGGGTTGAGAAAAAGACAGGGAGGTCACTCACCAATTACTGTCATGGGCAAAACAGACTCATCTTAAGGGAGATTAATGTAATTTATTGCCTATCACTAGCAGACTAGAGCAGTGAGAACTAAAAGCAAACTAAAAACACCTTCACCTCCGTCCACCCTCTTCTACCTCCTCTCCCTGAGCAGTGCAGGTGAATGGACAATGGGGGCAACTGTCTGGAGCTGGCTCTGATCTGACATGGGGCAGCTGCTGGGCTCTGCTCACAGAAGCTCTGCTCACAGCCCCTCTGCTGCCAAAACCTTGCCACATAAACCCAAACACAGCACAGAAGTTTGTTTTATTGACCAAGAAAGAACACAGTTTTGGCAGCATTTTTGCCTTCTGAACATGTGGAAGCACATAGTTCTTTTCTGGGAGAAATCTTTAATTTTGGGCACTGATTTGAGCTACTTTTGCTTATGAGTCTCTTTGCTTCCCTTTTTTGTCTATAGCTTAGTTTTTAACTTGGGTCTTTTTAGCCTTAGAAATCTGTGCTTTGCTGTTTCCATTGTTTATTTTGCAAAAAGTTTTGCATACAGCATGGGTAGTTAGATGTGTGACTACTGATCTTTGGTGGGAAAAGGCTGTTTTTGAGGAAAACTATAATTGTATTTAAGCAAAACTAGCTCTTTCATTAAATGTTAAGGTGGGAGGCATAAACGGAGAAGACCTTGTTCAGTATGTATTTCCTGTAACAGAGCTGCTCGTGGCTTTTTTCATCTTAAAGCTCTTGTACATCATTTGCATTATATTTGTATTACAAAATTTTGTCCAAGGCTTGTATGTTATTCAGGATGTAGTGTTCCATACCTCCTGTAAATGCTATGTGTATTATGAAACCACTATTATAAATGGATTGAAGAAACATTAATTTTCAGAACGTTGAGAATTTTCTTGGTGTTATTTCAGATTAATTAAGTAGATAAAAATGCTGAACTTTTCCAGTATTCATAGCATTTGCATTCCAAGCAAATGATAAAAAGGACACTACAAACTTGCAAAAGAAATCCGATGCTATCAATCTCCATTTTCATAAAGAAAACAAGCCATTTTTTAAACAATATGATTTCCTCTCTGCTAAATAGTATTTGCAAATGATATAAATGCATTAATAACACATTATTTCTAAATCAAACATATGAATACTTTTTGCCCTAAAATAAATTCTTTCATGGTCTAGCCTTGCATACCATGTTGTTTTTATAGTACATTCTGTTTAATCACAAATCCTCAAAATACTGACAAGGTACAGTAGTTCCTGAGGTAGTTATTTTGTTCCTGACATTCACACGTAATGTAAGCTGCCACCATTCTTTTAAAGGTTTGGAATGAGGGGAATAATTTCTGCTGTTTAAACTTCAGGGAACAAGAATTTGATCAATATGATTCTGAAAACTGACATTGATACAGCAAATGGATAGACTGCTGCTTTCATTACAAATGGGTTTTGGGTAAGAAGGTTCTGGAGAATAAGACTCAGCAGATGTGGTACTAGCAGGCCTATATAAATTTCATCTGGCATATCTGTTGTCAGTTTGAAGTCTGCTTAAGTGCACAATTTCATGGTTGGCCAGTTACTGTCCTTGGCTGGATTTATTTTCAGTGCTGGTGAAAAAGATTATTGGTTTGCCAGTTGCTGCTCAGAGGTTATAACTCTTGATAAAAAATACATATTCTATCAGAATCTCAAATTTCTAATCCAGTGTCTGTATATATTGATGGAGGTTAAATAATGTTACTGGATCAACAGACAGCTAATTGCATGTTTGTATGAGATAATGAATTCCATGACTGTATTTGCAAAGTTCCATTGTTTTTCCTTTTCTAAACAGTAAACAGAGAACCCTTATTCCTTTACATATATGTATATAAAGTGCTTAAGAAAACTCATGAATGATTCTTTAATAGCTCATACAGATGAAAAAAATTGAGATTGGTTTATTTAAAAGTAGTATTTAATTCTTATGTTTCCATTACCCTAATGTGATACTAGCATCTGCTAATAGCCTTGCTTGCTCCATGAAAAGTTCCTGGGGCTCTTGTCTGGAATTTTTCTATCCTTAGTCTCGTCTTGTAGTTTTATGAATATAGCAAAGGATCATAAACCATTTTGTTAAATGTTTGTTTTAGACAATTTTTGCTTGCTGAGGAAGGTAGATTATGGAAAATCCGATTCCTTAGCTGAATCGATTCCTCAGCTTGAAGATGATATTTCCCTTTTTTATTGTGAAGATATAGTAGGCATGATCGTCAGGAAACTAATTAGTGACCTCACTGATCTAAGATGTTATCTGGCATCTGTCCTGAAGATGGGTTCTCAACCTAGTGTTATCACCTGTCAAACATGCAGTTTAGCTAAAGAAAATGGTAGAAAAGAAAAAATGCAAGGGATGGAGGACGGGGGGAAAAAAATCCTTGTCTAAGGACACTTAGACCCACACTCCGCCTTCTCCTGTCCATCTGTCCCTTTGTCCCTCTTCTCCTTTTTCTTCCCCTGTTATGTGGCTTCTGAATTGGTTTGAGGAAAATAGCATGGAGAAAAAGAGATACAGGCCTGGAAGCCCCTTAATATGCTTGGCTCAGGCACTTTTGTGATGTGCTAACCATGATACAAAACTTGGGGAATAATCCACCATCCCTAGCATTTAAGTCCTACTGCAAAGCAAGCTGCAGTTTGCTTTGGATCCAGCTTGCTCCGGAGCATCACAGAACTTTATTTCTATCCTATTATTAATATTATTTATGCACTCTAATATGAACTGTTTTTTGTTTGTTTGCTTGTTTTTAATCCGGCTCTTTATCCTTTACTGTTAGGGAAGGATAGTTTGCTTTCTTGTGGTAGACACCACATTTCAAACTGTTTGTGGAAGGATATCAGTGTTTCCAACAGTGTATGTTAAGATTTGAAACATTGGTAGGGGCTTGACTAGTCTTAAATGCTTGGAAAAATCTTACTAAACTTCACTCAAAATGAATTGAGTTTAAGTACAATAGTTTACGTTTATATAGAGTTTAATTCAGCTTGAAAAAATCTGAAACCATTCTGTATTTCCAGCTCCTACACAATTTATATTAGTAAAGTTCATACTTTTGATGCTTAGCCATGACTCTCAAAGAATCATCTGGTTACTTTTCAAATGTAAAATGCCAAGTTTCAGAACTTTCTGAATTTCTACTGTAATTTTGCCCCAGCCCAGTCCGTATCTAAGTATCTTGGTACTCTGTAAGTACTTGCAGATTTCGTAAATTCTGTGTAGGTCTTATCAGAATAATTTTCAGACTTTAAGAGCGTTTTTTCTGGTCTACCTGGTGTTTGGCTAGCCCCATTTTTAATTATGATGTGGTCACAGCATTTCTTTAAAAAAAAAAAAAAGATATAATGAAATTTATTGGATGCTGTGATTGTATTATACTCTGTATTGTTTAATTTTAGAGCTACTTAGGGAATTTTTCATCAAAGTGAATTATTCTTATTCACTTGTACAGCCAACCTAGACCGAATTATAGAGTAGCTTAAACTCCTGGAGTTGCAGAAAAAATAGAGGCAAAATAAGCTGTGATGAAGCTTCAGCATTAATTTTGTGTTTGGACTAGTTTAAATTTCATTAATTTCCTTCCACACATGGAAAGAAGCTAGAGGCTGCTAAATGTGAGGCAATTTAAGTGACTGATTTTTCTTACACATTTGTATAACTCATGACTTTTACCAGTTGCTGAGATTGTGTGAGGCTCAGACATAGCGTCAGGGTCTGGGAGATATGTCTCTGACCATTTCTGGTGAGGAACAAGTGAAGAATGGTATGGGGAGGCCCAAGTAACATGAAAAGAAAAGACATTTCAACTACTTTTCTGCTAGCAGGATTCTAGTCCACAGAGTCCCTCCCTCCTTTTTGCCACTGGTCTGAGAAATATACTAGTACTTGGTGCTTTCTGACCGTGTGTTCCTGTCAGAGCTATTGATAGAATCATTTAGGTTGGAAAAGACCTCTAAGATCAAGTCTAGCCTTTAACCTAGCACTGCCAAGTCCACCATTAGACCATGTCACTAAGCTTTACATATACGCGTTTTCTGAAGACCTCCAGGGATGGTGATTCAACCAATTCCCTGGGCAGCCTGTTCCAATACATCACAATCTTTTCACTGAACATTTTTTTTTTCCTAATATCCAACCTAAACCTCCCCTGGTGCAACTTAAGGCCATTTCCTCTTGTCTTATCACTTGGTGCTTGGGAGAAGAGACCAATCCCCATCTTTTGACTGTCATCTTTTGACAGACTTTCAAGTATTCTCCAGTGTTAATGTTCTATTGTTGGTAACAAACATCTGGGAACTCCTTCATTCATTTGGTCAAGGCTAAGGGCTTTAAATTTTTGTCTGTGTCTTTGAGAAACAGTTATTGTGACTGGCATATTTTTCATACTAAATATTCATAACATGAAATGTAGATAGCAAAGATATAACAGAAGCTACTTAATTCACCTTGCAATACACTGAGTCATTGCATTCTTTCCCATAAGGGGAAATCAGTATGTTGAGAACTGAATTTCAGTTAGAGCTGCCAAACTATGGCAAGAAACAAGGCTGTGGTTTCTCCTGGTTACTGGTCCATAAGGAGCACTGAGTTCTGCAGACCCATAACATGTGCTTCCTACAGCAAAGTGTGCCAAATAGGAATAGTAAAGAGTAAGAACCACTGGACCTTCAACAGTTCAGATAAATCAAAGAAGCTTAGGATAATTCAGAGGAAACCTTATCCAAACTCTGCTAGCTTTGAAGATTGTCTATCATACATCCAGAAGGATTTAATACGAAATATAAGCTTTATTTTCTGGATCTTTTTTTTTCCTGAGTCATTCGTGAAAGACCAAGTTCAGTTAAATGACTGATTTTGGGAGTTTGATGTTAAACCTATTACATTTTTTTTGGCCATAATTTCATTTGTATGCCAGGGACAGATGTAAGAAAACCCTGTAAAGAATGGAAGCTTTCATCTGATGTGAACCTGTTTCTCCTGTTAAAACTTGAATAGGAGAAAATTAATTTTCTATTTTCCCTCAGATTTGATAAAGTCAGATTGATGATGAATAGCTTTTATAGTTTACACTTGAATTAATTGAACCTTTGAAATGGAAATTTGGAAGCAAACCTGTGTATTATTTAGGAAACAAATTCCATTTTAGAAGTAAGAATATTTCTTTAAGAAGATTGGAATACCTTAGGGTTTAACTGAATGTAAGAAATGTATCAAAAAATATTCCAGTGAAAATAAACATTCCAACTGTACTGCAAATAAGCTATTACCATTTGTCTTGGATGGCTGTGGTATACAAGAGTGTTCACTGCATTGTTCAATTCATGCAACTCTATTTAGATTACTTATTCTGATAGGTGATTGGGTTTTTGAGCTTGTTTTATGCAAGGAATATAAAATTATTGTATTTGTCTAAAGAATGCTTAAGGTTACACAATCAAACTTTCATGATAAGAAACATCAAAGGAACAATACCTGCACAATCTTAAATGTATAGATCTTTAGATATAAGAGTGTATATGGGAAAGATCCAGTATATATGTATATGATTGCCTTAAAATAGGCTTCTCCCAGCACCTCCTTTTAGGATTCTGAGTGTTCAGGATTCTGGAGTGGGTGACTGTAATATTAATAGTGCTTTAATACAGTTATTTGGTTGTAATTCCTTCTCAAATAGTTAGGTCTATAAACAGGAAAATGAGTAAGCTTGTGCCTTGGACATTTCAGCCTCTGCTATCTTAGAGATATAAAGTCAAAATGGGGTTTACTTTTTTTAGATTTTGGCCATTTGTGTTACCTCACTATCTACATTTTTTTATTTTACTGAAGATTATACTTGTGCTCCATCCTTTTCTTCACTGGGAATACATCTGTGTGGCAGTCTGTCAAATTTTGTGGTAATTCTAACCAATTTGGTCATCTGTTTCAGAAGTTAAATTTGCTGTTTATTATTTGCCTAACAGGTATACACCTGAAATGGGTGCATGCGTGCAGCATTTCCTTAGAAATCCAAGCTAAATATACATACTGAAAGAAGCGAAATGGCAACTATAAGATCATTTTTGGGGTTGCTATATCTGAAATGTACAATCATATAATGGTTGGGGTTGGAAGGGACCTTAAAGATCATCTGATTCCAATCCCCCTGCCATGGTCAGGGACACCTTCCACTAGACCAGGTTGCTCAAATCCCCATACAACCTGGCCTTAGACCTCTGTCCCTTGATTTAAAAGAAACACATTGACCTTGGATGTTTCTGTACTGTGGTGCAAGTATACATTACAGCTCGCTTTGCAGTTTTGTGTGCATTCACTTCTTGCCGTCTCCCCTTGTAATTCCCAATTATGGGATCAAGGACTCTCTATGATTTAACCTCTGATGCTGAAGGTCTGAAGGACCTGTTGGAGCACTTTACCATTCCCTCCTTGCCAATGTCCCTAACTTTCCTTCCCAAAGCTAGCTATTCCCAAGGGTGTTGGTTTCTCTTCTTACTGTGCAGTGGGAAAGCAGACACAGTCTGGATACACCAATAACACTTGGACCAGTAATTTAGATTTTTCAGCCTCCAATGAGATTTAGAGCTACTTGCTGGCAACTGAGACTTGGAACCAGTGAATTCATTTTGAACTTTTTTAAAAAAGGATGTTCTTTTGGACTCAGATTCACATGTTCTTCTTTTCCTCCAGTCCATCACTTATTTTCTTCCACCTTACATGTAGCTTCTCATTCTGATCTTTGCTGAACGTGTTCCACCATGCCTGATCTTTGTATCATTTTCAGCAATTCTCCTTTGTGCTATGTCCCCTGTTCAAGTATGCTGATCTCTCATTTTGTCTGTTCTTGTTTATGTTCTATAACCTACATCTAAACTGAAGGACATGGCATTTTCATCTCAAAATACGGTCGCCTTGCCGAGGCGACCGGCTCCGGGGCAGACGCGTGCTGCAGCGGAGCGCGGGATCGGGACAGGCAGGGCTATTTTTCGGGCATCGAGCCTACGTGAGGGAGCCGCCAGGCACCGGCAGCCCTCGTGAGGGAGGCTGACGAGGCGTAGGCGGAGCCAGCAGCGTCAGCGACAGCTCCTCCCCCCGGCCGTTCAAAGGCAACCCTTAGGGAGCGCGAGCGACCAGGAGCGCGGCGAACAGGCCCGGCAAACAGGGAGTGACGCGGCAGTTAAACAGGCCCGGCAAACAGGGAGTGACGCGGCAGTTAAACAGGCCCGGCAAACAGGGAGTGACGCGGCAGTTAGCGAGGCAGTTAGCGCAGGCAGGGCGGGCAGGAAGGGCGGAGCGCTCACACCCGCCCATAGGGACACCTCCTCTAACGGCACTCTCCCGTCAGCTGGGCTGCAATGGTCTCCACCAGGCACGGTGCTTTCTCTAGGAAGTCAGTACACACCCAGACCGACTGCCCGTCCAAACATGCGGCAGTTCAGGTCTCCGGGTGCGGGGAGTGTCTGAGCCTCTTGCTGCCATCGGCGGGAGGCAGAGGGACTGCTTGCGTGAGATGCGAGCAGGTGGACGACCTGGTCCGCATGGTGGCGGAACTCAAGGAGGAGGTGCAGAGGTTGAGGGATATCAGGGAGTGCGAGCGGGAGATAGACTGGTGGAGTGACTCCCTGCAGGACCGGAGGGAGAGGGACCGGGGTGAGACGCCCCAAAGGGGGGTGGACCCCCTGCCCTGTTGCCATCGGGCAGAGGGAGGGGACCTGCGAGTTGAGGAGGAATGGAGACGGGTCCCCTCTCGACCTCGCAGGAGATGCCCTCCCCTTCCGGCGCTGCCTTCCCAGGTGCCCTTGAACAATAGGTTTGAGGCCCTGGAGCTTGAGATACCGGTGGGTGAGGACGAGGTAGGAAGCCTGCCCAGGAGGATGCCTGAGGTGAGGAAGTTGACTCCACGCCTCAGGACTGCCTCCACCAAGAAAGAAAGAAGGGTGATTGTTGTGGGCGACTCCCTACTCAGGGGAACGGAGGGCCCTATTTGTCGGCCTGACCCCACGCATAGGGAAGTCTGCTGCCTCCCTGGGGCCAGGGTCAGAGACGTTACCAGGAAGCTTCCAAACCTGGTTCGCCCCTCTGACTATTACCCGCTTTTGATAGTCCAGGCTGGCAGTGATGATCTTGAAAAGAGAAGCCTCAAGGCTATCAAACAGGACTATAGGGGGCTGGGACGATTGGTGGAGGGAGCGGGAGTGCAGGTGGTGTTTTCGTCTATCCCTACGGGGGGAGGGAGAGGCACGGAGAGGACATGGAAAGCTCACGTGGTTAATAGGTGGCTCAGAGACTGGTGCCGGCACAGAAATTTTGGGTTTTTTCACCATGGGGAGCTTTACTCGGCACCCGGCCTGATGGCCTCAGATGGGTCCCTATCTCCAAGGGGAAAACGGATCCTAGGCCAGGAGCTGGCGGGGCTCATAGAGAGAGCTTTAAACTAGGCGAGAAGGGGGACGGGGCTCAAACAAGGCTTGTTGGAGCCGTGCCGGGGGAAACAATGGCTAGGCTGGGGAAGAAGGCGATGGCCCAGCTGAAGTGCATCTACACTAATGCACGCAGCATGGGTAACAAACAGGAGGAGCTGGAAGCCATCGTGCAGCAGGAAGGCTACGACTTGGTTGCCATCACGGAGACGTGGTGGGACCGCTCCCATGACTGGAGTGCTGCAATGCCTGGCTATCGGCTCTTCAGGAGGGACAGGCAGCACAGAGGGGGTGGTGGCGTGGCTCTCTACATCAGAGAATCTTTTGATGTTGTGGAACTCCAGGCTGGGAATGATAAGGTTGAATCCCTGTGGGTTAGGATCCGTGGGAAGGCCGGCAAGGCTAGCGTCCTGGTCGGGGTCTGTTATAGACCGCCGAACCAGGATGAGGAGACGGATGAGGAGTTTTATAGGCAACTGACAGAAGTTGCAAAATCGTCGGCGCTTGTCCTCGTGGGGGACTTCAACTTCCCGGATATATCCTGGAAACACAACACGGCACGGAGAAAGCAGTCTAGGAGGTTTCTGGAGAGCGTGGGAGATAGCTTCCTGACGCAGCTGGTCAGTGAACCCACCAGGGGTGGTGCCCCGCTAGACCTTCTCTTCACAAACAGAGAAGGACTGGTGGGAGATGTGGTGGTCGGAAACTGTCTTGGACAGAGTGACCATGAAATGGTTCAGTTCTCTATTCTTGGCGAGGCCAGGAAGGGGACCAGTAAAACTGCTGTATTGGACTTCCGGAGGGCTGACTTTGAGCTGCTCAGGACGCTGGTTGGCCGAGTCCCTTGGGAGGCGGTTCTGAAGGGCAGAGGAGTCCAGGAAGGCTGGGCGCTCCTCAAGAAGGAAATCTTAACGGCACAGGAGCGGTCTGTCCCCACGTGCCCAAAGACGAGCCGGCGTGGAAGAAGACCGGCCTGGCTCAACAGAGAGTTGCGGCTTGTGCTTAGCAGAAAAAAGAGGGTTTATAATCTTTGGAAAAAAGGGCGGGCCGCTGAGGAGGACTACAAGGATGTAGCGAGGCTGTGCAGGGAGAAAATTAGAAAGGCCAAAGCTCATCTGGAGCTCAACCTGGCTACTGCCGTTAAAGACAACAAAAAATCCTTTTACAAATATATCAATGCGAAACGGAGGACTAAGGAGAATCTCCATCCTTTACTGGATGCGAGGGGAAACCTAGTTACTAAGGATGAGGAAAAGGCTGAGGTGCTTAATGCCGCCTTTGCCTCAGTCTTTAGCGGCAATACCGGTTGTTCTCTGGATACCCAGTGCCCTGAGCTGGCGGAAGGGGATGGGGAGCAGGATGTGGCCTTTGCTATTCATGAGGAAATGGTTGGCGACCTGCTAAGGAGCTTGGATGTGCGCAAGTCGATGGGGCCGGATGGGATGCACCCGAGGGTACTGAAAGAACTGGCGGAGGAGCTGGCCGAGCCGCTTTCCATCATTTATCGGCAGTCCTGGCTATCGGGGGAGGTCCCAGTTGACTGGCGGCTAGCCAATGTGACGCCCATCTATAAGAAGGGCCGGAGGGCAGACCCGGGGAACTATAGGCCTGTCAGTTTGACCTCAGTGCCAGGAAAGCTCATGGAGCAGATTATCTTGAGGGTCATCACGCGGCACTTGCAGGGCGAGCAGGCGATCAGGCCCAGTCAGCATGGGTTTATGAAAGGCAGGTCCTGCTTGACGAACCTGATCTCCTTCTATGACAAAGTGACGCGCTTGGTGGATGAGGGAAGGGCTGTGGATGTGGTTTACCTTGACCTCAGTAAAGCTTTTGACACCGTTCCCCACAACATTCTCCTCAAGAAACTGGCTGCTCGGGGCTTGGACTGGCGTACGCTTCGCTGGGTTAGAAACTGGCTGGATAGCCGGGCCCAGAGAGTTGTGGTGAATGGAGTCAAATCTGGTTGGAGGCTGGTCACAAGTGGTGTCCCCCAGGGCTCGGTACTGGGGCCGGTCCTCTTTAATATCTTTATCGATGATCTGGATGAGGGGATTGAGTGCACCCTCAGTAAGTTTGCAGATGACACCAAGCTAAGTGCGTGTGTCGATCTGCTCGAGGGCAGGAAGGCTCTGCAGGAGGATCTGGATAGGCTGGAGCGATGGGCTGAGGTCAACTGTATGAAGTTCAACAAGGCCAAGTGCCGGGTCCTGCACCTGGGGCGCAACAACCCCAAGCAGAGCTACAGGCTGGGAGATGAGTGGCTGGAAAGCTGCCTGGCCGAGAAGGACCTGGGAGTATTGGTTGATAGTCGGCTGAATATGAGCCAGCAGTGTGCTCAGGTGGCCAAGAAGGCCAACAGCATCCTGGCCTGTATAAGAAGCAGTGTGGCCAGCAGGTCTAGGGAGGTGATTGTCCCCCTGTACTCGGCTCTGGTGAGGCCACACCTCGAGTACTGTGTTCAGTTTTGGGCCCCTCGCTACAGGAAGGACATGGACGTGCTCGAGCGAGTCCAGAGAAGGGCGACCAAGCTGGTGAGGGGTCTGGAGAACAAGTCTTACGAGGAGCGGCTGAGGGAGCTGGGCTTGTTCAGCCTGGAAAAGAGGAGGCTCAGGGGCGACCTTATCGCTCTCTACAGTTACCTTAAAGGAAGCTGTAGTGAGGTGGGGGTTGGTCTGTTCTCCCACGTGCCTGGTGACAGGACGAGGGGGAATGGGCGAAAGTTGCGACAGGGGAGTTTTAGGTTGGATGTTAGGAAGTACTTCTTTACCGAAAGGGTTATTAAGCATTGGAACGGGCTGCCCAGGGAGGTGGTGGAGTCGCCATCCCTGGAGGTCTTTAAAAGACGTTTAGATGTACAGCTTAGTGATATGGTTTAGTGGAGTACTTAGTGTTAGGTCGGAGGTTGGACTCGATGATCTTGAGGTCTCTTCCAACCTAGAAATCTGTGTCTGTGTCTGTGTCTACATATCCTGATTACATTGTGACTTCTTTATAGGGGTGAGACCCAGTTGTTCACCAGTACCATTCATTTTCTTCTGTTGATGTTCTGATCACAGCAGAAAGAATGGCATGGCATGTGGCCTTGCTGGTGGAAGGGCCAGTACCTCATATGTTCCAACAGAGTGCTAACAGCTAAGTTAATTCATTTATTCTTTTGCTATCCTTAGTCCTTGCTCTTCCCTTCCACTGACAGTTGGAATCTTGTCCCTGCTACTTTTCAGTTGGGGTTAGATTTTTTCTCATGTATTTCTGTGCCACTGCTGAAATCGTGAGTTTTCCTAGGTGAAAATAAGGTACACCACCTTTATTTATCCTTCAGTACATTTTTACATGATTGTGTTTTAATTTAGAAATTACAGGAAGAAACAAATGATTGAGGAGGACAAAATATTGGCTAATGCAACTCTTCACAAAGAAAAAAAATATCAAGCAAAGGGAAATCATTAGTGTTTCTCGAGGGCTAGCACTGGGAGTAACGTTCATAAATGTTTTCATTAATGACTTTTACCCTATTAGTAGGGAAACATAATCCACTGGCAAAATAAAGTTGGAGGACACACACACACAAAAAGAAGACTGATACATTATTGAAAAAATCTTTTGCTCTTAGATTCTAGTTGTGTCATTAGTTTTTGGTTTTATTGTCATTGCACCTCAGTTGTCATTCTGGTCTTTCCACTGAGTTCCTAATTTTAGAAACAAGTGACTGAGGGAAGGTCTTAGCATACTGGTGCACCTACAAACTGCCCTTGTGAAGCATCTGCAAAAAGGGCAAAATATGACCCCTTTGCTATATTAGAAGAATGGCTTTACTTTAAAAAAAAAAAAAATTAATTTTAAGAGAGAACCACTTGCGCTATTGAGATTGAGATGAAACAAACAGAAACATGAGGTTCAAGATAAAGGAGAACCAACAAACTGAAAATAGATCAGCTACAAGTGGAGAAAAAAAAGAAAAAAAAAAAAAAAAGAAAAACAGGAGGATGGTGAGCCTGCAAATGATGTTGGACTGAAAGTGCTTGACTTGTTTACTCTAACAAACTAAAGGCTAAGAAGAGATGGGAGTGAAATTTGCAAATATCAAACATAAATATTGTGAAGGAAAGGTCTGATTTGAGGGCCATGCTGACTCCAAAATAAGTGGGTATTAGTTTAACATGAATAAATTTAATTCAGAAACTGGAAGATTACAAGTTGTTTGAGGAAATAAATTCTGGAATGGCCCCCTAAATACATGCATTAGGAGGGAAGCCTTGGTAACTTTTTTGCTTTGTTTTGTTTATTCTTTTTCTTAAGGTGGAGATCTTTAGAAATCTTTAGATTAGAAAGAGATTAATATGACACACAGCATTTCCTAGCAGGGCACTTCAACTCCATTTAGGAGACTGGGAGGTCTGTTCAACTCGGTGATCTTGTTTATGATGTCTGTCTTGCTCTTAGTTCCAGTACTCTGAGGAGACCAACGAAAAGATATTTAGGAGTTTTAGGCAGAATTGTGTTTTAAAGTGTTTAAGTGTTTTAAATACCTGGAAACAACACCAGGCAATCTTATGGGTAGCAATAGCAATTCTATTTATGAAAGATATTCTATGCATATGGATTAATTTTCATTAATGTACCTGCAAAGAGGGTGTAGAATTTTCAGTGACTTGCACTGCTTTTGAAAATATTTGCATTTTGGCTGACAGTCTTGCTCTGTACAGCAGCAATGGTTTGTAGAATCCAGTGATATCCTTTAAGTTACAACTTGCAAAAAAATCACATTCTTCTGACTGCAAAGCCTCATTGCTAGCTGTTGTATGTGTGTCCTCTAATTGCATATGTCCTGGCTACTTATCCCTGGCAGGCAGTACTATGCGTTCAGAATAACAACTCTTGCTGCTATTCACCATAGGCTGGGCATAGCAGACTTTGTGTCACTATGCATTGTGTTATCTCTGTCTGAGAGTTCTTGAAGGTCTGTTCAGTTATTAGGATTTAAGAATGCTGTACAGCATGGAGAAAGCAATTTGAGGTGATGATGTAGCTGGATTGCATCAGGTATGCAGCTGTGCTATTTTGAACCTGAGTGAAAAATCCTTAGGTTGCATGGACTTTTTATCAAAGGAGACGACTGTGGTGCTGTTGGTTGAAAGGAGATATAACAGAGAATGTCAGACACAACTTTGAAGTCAGTCCCAAAGTTTGTTTGAAATCATAGGATGTGCCTGGGTACTGAAAGAGACGGAAAAAGTGGTGGTTGTGTATTTTGGTGGCACTTCATTCCTGAGGGACTCAGGATACTATCTAAACAGGAACAAAGCTTCAAGACCTGCTTGTGAGACTTCTTGCAGTGGCTATATCGACTCTTTCCTTCCATTATCATTCTTGGTCTTTTTATCTGTCGCTGGGCAGGCTTTCTTCCATCCAGCTCATACCACTGTGTTCCTCTCTACTTGTCCTGCATATGTCACTTACTGCTGCATGCTTCCCTATCATCATTTTTTGGTTCCCTTTGCCCTTCTTGATAGCACATAAGGGGCTGAAGCTAAGAAACATTGTAGAAAGTATAAGTAGATGAGAATTTTCCTCAAGGTTTCTGTGTCACAGGCAGAGTCTTCATGGATTTGTTGACCTTGATAGGTGTGGAGTACCAGCACAGACTTCATCTTACTGGCCTAAGGTGTTACCCAGAATCAAGGTAGCTTACCAATCCATTGGTTGATATGTCCTGAGAATCTGTAATGTCTAAGGTTACTGCAGGAGGTTACTAACATGGGATAGTTTCCTAATGAAAACTGTTCTTCAGCTTGTAGAAGTAATATTTTGGTTGTTCTTGAGTTTCATAATACGCATTTTTCAGTGATATTGTAGACAACTTTTTTGCAGATAGATAAAAAGGAAGAAGGCATGGAGACTTAATGATGACTTGCAAAGAGGAAAACTCTATAAATTATATATATTGAATATAATTTCAAAACATTAAAATGGAGAAAATGTAATACAAAGTGTGGAAAAAAGTATTGGAAAAGCTTGTAGTTCTCAATTTGGAAACAAACAAACAAACAAACAAAGACAGTAGGTGCACCAGTAGTTAGGAATAAGCACTATCTTTTTCTCTCAGCTGTCAGTTGCTAGAAAGGAACTACTGTCCTTCAGTTTTACCATATCCTAGTAATCCTACAGCATTAACTTTTCCTTTTCCTCCAGGTCTTCAGGAGTAGCCACTGTATTTGTGAAAGTCATTCAAACAGTCTTTTATTTTAATTTATAATTTTATTTGATTTTAAAGTAAGCCATAGCTACTTTACCCCACCCAAGACGAGAGAAAGCTGCTCAGTGCAAAGTCCATGTTCCAACGCACACATTCTAAACCCTTATTTAATTGTAACAGTTTAAGTGTTTAACCTTTTCAGTGAAAATTGATACCACTTGTGATTGTGCTGTGGAATCACACTGTGTAAACTATCATCCATTAACTGCAATTTCCATTTTATTTTTTTATTTTTTATTTTTTTATTTTTTATTTTTTAACCTGGAGGAGGAATGGGAATACAGGTGAAAAAACACCCCTACCTGTAGTGTTGTCATCTTTTCCTAGAGTGCAGCAGTGTTAATTGGGGAGATTAAGAATTAAGGCCTTTATTTTCCAAGTGCTTTTTTCACCCTGGCCCAGTCAAGGTGTTGCTGGGGCTCTTTTGGCTGTAAAAGAGCCTCTGCTGAAGAGTATACTTGGAAAGCTAAGGTATTGCATATTAGTAGAAGCTATTACATAGTAGTAGCAGATATTAGCAGTGCATATTAGTAGTAGCATATTAGCTTCCAGCATGCCACGGGGAGAAGGGAGCTGCTTCATCCTTCTCTCTCTCTCTGTATCCCGTTGTTACCTTTCATCTCCCCGGCGGCAGAGTCAGACTAAGTAAAATTTGTTTCCGTATGCATGACCTCTCCTTTTAACAAGAAGATCATGAAGTATCTCTGAATGTGTTCATTTTTCCACTTTATAATAAAGTTAAGAACAAAGGATGGAGGCACACCCAAGAGGCTGTTATATAATTCTTTGGTCATTTCTCTGGGGATTGTGGGGTTGCCTGTTCGTAATCTATTTCCTCCTGAAATCCTCAGCCTCCTTTTAGGGGAACAAATAATTGTTGATCTATTCCTCTAGTCAATAATTTCAGGAGGTCATGTGAATATAGCTTATTGGTGCAACCTTTCCCTAACATCTTGTTTTAAAAGTGTTAATTTGTGTCGAAGCAGAAATTTTCACATTGCACTGTTGGCTTTATAGGCACCAGTTTCAGATTTGATGACATTCAGACGTGGCTACTAAATAATACTTTTTTTTTATTAGTATTGAGGAGACAAAACATTAGCTGATACAGTTCTGAGTTTGAAATGCATGAGGAATGTAACAAGCTAGACATCTTGATAATAAATCTGGTTTAGAGTTCTCAGACTAACTTAGGTTTTAAGCTATCTGACCTGTTGTACTACCAATGTTCTTTTTACTAATAAATATTGTCAACTATAAAGGTCTAAGATTTCTGCAGTGTTGAAGACTGTTGAAGCTAGTTAGCTAGTCAAATAACTATTTTAATTAAAAGCTCTATAGGAATATAAATTTGTATCTCAAGACACGTTAAGCTTCAGTATAACTGTATAGAAATTGATACTTTTTTTTAATTTGAAAAAACATCATTGTTGCGAGGATCTCATAACCACACATTTGGTCATTGTTTATAAATGAACATTGCCTTTTCATTTTATGTCCTATGTTGTCTTTGTTGAAATTAAAACAAAATACATAAATGATTGTGTCAAAGTCCTAGTGGATTAAAACCAAGACAAACTTGGCCAAAATCCATGATAAAAAACAAAATGCTCACAGAAGCTTGCTAATGTTTTCATTAAATAAATACAGTTCTGTAGGTCAAAAAAGTGATTCAATTTCATGATTTGCACCAGCACAAATATGGAAGATACTTATATACATGATGTGTACCAACTTTCAATTGTATACAAAGTAATTTCTGTTCTCCTTTTAAATTTGTGTTTAATAAACCAGTTAAAGCTAGGATGTTTTTACAGGATGGGCAAAGATGAAGCGCAAATACATTTCAACATGAATACAAGCAGCAGCAGCAGCAGACTGGATGGGACAGACAGCAGTGTGCAGTCCCAGCAAGGAGTATTGCAGCTGAAACTCCTGCTGGAGTTTTGCAAAAGCAATTGAGGTGTGCATGCCTTATGCAGGGACCAGTCAAAACCTCTGAGTGTATGTTCAGAATTTATCAAACCATGTCAGACTTTAAGGTGTGTGTTAAGATCTCATGCCTAATTCACATTTAAACTGGATATTATGGGTATTGATTGCTGTATAGCCATATTGTTATAGTAATCTGTATTGCCAGCATACAATGTACATGCCACCAGCATTTTTGTGTGTGCCCTCCTCTGCCCTTGCTGGGCACACCTAGTGTGTGGAATGAGTGTGTTGGTGGAGGACAATGGAGAATAAATGGTTTTCCTGAATTCAGCCCTAAAAGCATTCATAAGGACAAAATAGTTCTTAGTTTGCGTTTTAACTGTTTTAAAAAAAGTATCTCCTAGAAAGAGATCTGACAACTCAGTAGATCTTGCCATTGTTTTCAATCAGAATTGTTTAGCATAAAGGCAGTTGATATGAATTATTTTTCCTTTATCTAGAGGGGAAATAGTATTTTCTCTACTGTAGCAAGTTCATCATTTATAAAAATAACTTATTTTAACTTTACTTTTAGACTTATACACCACACCAATTATTCTTAGATAAGAGGTGTTTAAAATGAACTACAGTAAAGCATAAAAAAATCAAATACCCTAGGACAAAGATTTAATGTTTATTTTATTATGTTTGTCCCTTGTTTTATGAATAGTAATCAGCTATAAAATGTGAGAAAAAGTCAAGAAATAGAAGAACTTTTCCGTTGCGTAATATGGTTGCTTTATTCTGGGCTACGCATGAACTATTCTCTTTTGTCTGTCTCTGATATGAATAAATATTTCACTTAAAGATTTAGTATCTCCTTTTATTCAAAAAAAAAAAAAAGTTAAAAATTCAGTGTCTGTGTAGGTATGCATATTGTAGAATTTTAAGTTCCTGTCATTTTCAACTATTAAATTAAGTGGTTCAAAACTTGGTATTGTGCAAAGTACATGAAAGATTGATATGCATGTCATTGGCAAAAGAGGAAAAAAAATAATCTCCACATACAAATGTCGGAGTGCTTTTAAATATGAATAACTAATGTTTAAGCTTCTGATATTTGCGTGAGCATTCTTGCACTAAATAATGGGATGCTAAGGGGTAGATTTTAAATAAGGTCTAAAAATGTTACCAGATGCTTATTATTTTAATCTTTCTACCAGTGTTTTCCCATAGCAATTTCTAAGTAAAATCTTTATTTTGCTCTCATCTTTCCTCTTAGGAAGATAACCCAGATATGAGGCTTTTGGAAATGTCTCAAAATTTAAGTCAGTTGATTCTCTGATTTTGTCTTCTACACTGACTTACTGCAGTGTGATATGAATTGGAATTCTGCCATTCTGATTAGTGGCCTATTATATCTGTTTGTTCCTGCAGTGTGCAAGGGGTGGAGTGCCCACGGGTGCTTCGGTCCAGTGGGACCTGAAGTTAGGTACCTGGGCTTTGAGGTACAATTCAGAATCCTATGTTGAGCACTTGAGCTTAGAGTGAAATGTGAAATATAATTAAGACACCTCAAAATGTGATGTAAAACAGCTGGAAGGCTTGTGCAGCAGGCTATTCTATCTTCATACTGCCTTTGGATGACAGCAGAGGGAAATGACTTGTCTGCGCTGCTGCGCTGGTGGGTTTGCTGCTGTCTTTAATTCGTAACCATGTAGTATACCAGCCTAGAAAACCAGCAACCACAGGTTAATTCCCACTTTATCTGGAGAAGATTAAAAATTGCCTGTTGTCTTTTCATCACAGTAAAAGGGGAGTGATCTGTATGCTGTGCTGCAGTGAATGGAGGCTCAGACAGCACACAAAAAAGCACTCACAGGTTATACTGTGTATTTGTTTTCTTGTCCTTGCTTCCTCAGCCTGCCTTTATTTCATGCTAATTGTTAGTTGTCCTGCAAGGATAGTCACAGGTTGTGATTCCATTTCTCTAAAAATGTTTCCAACCTCCTAAGTAGTTTCATGTTAGCCCTTTTACAGAATTCCCACAAGTTCTCCAAAATGTGGTGTATTCCCCACAAAGTATAAAATAGTATATAATGTTATCATAGTGTTCTTTTCTTACAAATATTTATTACTAATTTCTGGGGAAAAAAATAGCATTTCTGGTTGTGTTGCATATTTAAAACTAGCTTGTTGCTACCTGTGCCCTTTTTTGTGCTATATTAGCATTCCAGGTCGAGGCAGTTTGAAACTCATTGGTTTCCGTAGCCCTGAATCAGCAAAGCACTGCAGTAAAAACAGCTTTCCCCTTGTACTGGGGTGTGGGTGTAGTGTTCTGAATGTTTTTTTCATGTATTCATGATTAAGTATGTACTTAATTTTAAATGGCTGTCTAATTCTATTCAGCTCAGTTAAACTTTGTGTTCAGAGTCTGCTTGTGTGCATTTCTGGACTAGGGTACGACGTGGTATTCAAAGTGTTAATATATGATGTTACTTCCAACTGTACAATCTGTCATTTAAATGCTGAAATACAGTGCAAGACCTGCAGAAGTGCATATGGGAGCATCATGAATGGCAAATTAATCTATTTTGATCCTTGATGGATGTTTCAATGAATAACAAATGAGTTCACAGTGATTGGACACAGAAAGTGTTAGTGATTTTATTTATTTATTTATTTATTTCCCCAGGATAATAAAGGAGTCATCTTAAAGTGATGATATGTGGCAGGCTGTGTTTAGTTGCCTTGGTACTGACTGTTGGCTTTTGGGCTGTTGCCTTTTCTTAGCTGTACTTCACATTATTATTTTGTAAAGAAACAACCATCCCTGCTCGTTAAAGCTCTTCTCATATAAATGTTTTTCTCTGATACAAAGCATTTAACCCATATTTGCAATATATATTTTTAATATACCTTGAATATGCATACATTAAACTGCTTTCCAAAGGACTCAATTCCGTCAAACCTTATTAATCTTAAATTAGACATTCAACCTTTTGTTTTCAAAATTATCTTACTGTCAATGAGTGATTAACCCCCTGAATAAAACAAGATGGTTTAGTTTTCAGGAGAGTAAAGAGGCACAATTTTTTTTTTTACCCTCAATGTTTCACTAACATAGCAGAAGTATACCCCTGAGTAGTGTCTGAAGATCCTGCAGTCCAGCAGTCAGGTATTTATTTTGGTTCAACACAAGAGTCTGTGATTATGTAGTGATTTTCATCAAAAATCATGATGTTATTTTTTTCCCCTTATTTACAAATGAATGACTTGGTTAAGTAGTATACGTGCACAGGGAGAGAGATGCATGTATAAACCCTTGCTTATAGTCTTTGCTCCATGTATGAAAGCTTATTAGATGTATATGAAAGCTTGTTAGCATACCAGTTTGGAACGTCAGGCTTTTTCGTAATTCTTCTTGCAAATAGCTCATCTGAATTTTTCTTTGTTTAACTTTCTAAAGCTTATTCCTCACAATTGGTTTGCTGTTGTATTTTCATAATTACTGTAAATCAAGAGCTGTTGGGTTTGTTGTTTTTTTTGAAGGTACATAACAAGAAATAGCTTTCATCTGGCATTTTTCTCCCACTGTACACAAACTTGGTTATTTCATAGCTGAAAAGAAAAAAAAATAATAATATGTCTGCAACTGAGTTCTCTGAAATTATCATCAGCAGTGGAGAATGCTACCTCTTTTCTTCTAGCTGTATTCTTTAAATACTCATATAGCAGTTTAAAATTAAATGTTTTCTGGTTGTTATCTAGTATCTTGAATTAACTAGTAATTCAAGATGAATCCATTTTCTTTGAGGTGCATATCGAGTGTTAGTTTTAGAAGGATCATTTGCACTAAGGGACAGTTTTTGTAAGCCAAAAGTTTTACAGAACGTCCTGGTTTCAGTTAGGATAGAGTTAATTTTCTCTTAGTAGCTGGTAGGGTGCTATGTTTTGGATTAGGATGAGAAGAGTGATAACATGCTGATGTTTTAATTGTTGCAGAGCAGTGCTTACACCAAGCCAAGGACTTTTCAGCTTCTCGCTCAGTCCTGCCAGCGAGCAGGCTAGGGGTGCAGCAGGAGCTGGGAGGGGACAGACCCAGGACAGCTGACCCAAACTGGCCAAAGGGGTATTCCATACCATCTGACGTCATGCTAAACAATATATAGGGGTGGCTAGCCGGGGTGGGGGGCCGGCTGCTCGGGGATAGGATGGGCATTGGTCAGAGGGTGGTGAGCAATCGCATTGTGCATCATTTGTTTCTTACACGTTATTAGTAGTAGTACTATTACCATTATTATTATTATTGTTATTATTTTCTTGTCTTAATAAACTGTCTTTATCTCAACTCACAGGCTTCACTTTCCCATTCCCCTCCTCCATCCCAGAGAAGGAGGGGGAAGGGTGAGCGAATGGCTGTGTGGTGTTTAGCTGCCTACCGGGTTAAACCACAACACGGAACTGTTTTGGTCATCTTGCTGTCCACGTGCAAAATTCAGCTGCAGCAACATCCTTTAATTGCCAAGCAACGAAGAGGAAAACATCTGCTGGTTGTGAATATGTTCTGAATTAGTAATCACAACAAAATAATGCCATGCCTGTTCAGCTGTGGAGTAGGTCAGAAGGCTAAAGGCTGTTGCATGTCACTCATATTCACTGCTTATTACTGTCTATAAAATCCAGTTAGACATTCTGTCTTACTGAGACACAATATCCAAAATCATTAGCAGGATATCAATTTAAATGTTGGCATGTGCAACAAAAGCATATGAATATTTTTTTCAACTCTTGTAATAAGATCATGAATTGTCATGCACAAAATGACCTTTATTTTTCTATAACTACATAAGTGTAGCACAGTGTGCGTTGCATATAGATTAAATAGTTGTGGCCTTTTCAGAGGGGTCAGTTCTATTAAATATTATTAGGTTACTGAATTTTGCTTTTGCAAACATAGGACTGATTATCTTATTATTCTTGTTGTAGTTAGCTAGATTTCCACTATAGCCAATGTAATTACACCATTACAAAACTTGCTTGAAAGCAGAATCAGTCCCAGTGGGTATAGGAACATGTAGCATCAAGATTCATGTACTGAACGTTTAGACTTTCCTTCTGTTCTGAGAAGACACATGATGCAAGTCCAGTACCCTGAGGCTCCCTCATGCTCCTGCTGCATGTTCTGTGCTGGTAGTCTGACTGTGTTGTGCTGCAAGAATGTAGCATATGTGACATATCTGGAGTTTTGTGATTCTTGCGTCTTTGTACGGGGCATATGTACACACCCAGTGTAGCTTGATCACAATCTAGGATTATGATTTATGTACCTCTATTCTGTGCAAATCAATCTAATTTTAAAATTAGTCTTTATCTATCTTTCTTGTTCTGGACTCTGAATTGTCTTCAGCAGGAAGAAGGACGTGAAAGAACTATGAAAGAAGCACTTACGAAAAATGCCTTTAAACTTAGAGAGTTTTGGCCACTTACTCTGCAGTGGCAGCACATCTCTGAAGAAATTCATTTTATACATGTAGGAAACCCAGTTCCTCCTCTGAGGGTGTTTTTGTTTGTTTGTTTGTTTTTTTTTTTTTTGTTTTTTTTTTTTTTTTTTGCTCAGGAGAATATCTGACATTTGCTGCCCCTTTGTGGCATCTCACCTGCCAGTGCTTCAGCTATCTCCTATGGTTTAAATACCAGGATTTGCTATGTCCATATTTCCATGCTAGCACACAGGTTTCCTACTTTTTGCTGCTTGAGGTCCAGAACTTGTACAGCAGAGCTCTCATAGTTCAGGCTATAAGACCTGACTATATCATGTCTATGGAACAGTCAAGTTTCCTTTAATATTCCTGATCTTCCACATTTAGAATCAAAAGTCTTTTTAGATGTCAGTTTACACAGTTGGCATATATCAAAGGAAGAAAGAAGCTTCCAGGTATTGTAGGTTACTGTTTCATTTTCTTAATTTTTGTCATCAGCAGGATGAGCATGTTGTATAGATGACATGCCAGCAGCAGTAAAGATAGGAGCTTGTTTCCAGTTGGTAACACCGGTATTCAGTGGTTGTCTACATAAAAATCACAAAAATTTAGTATACTTAAAAAATCACAAAAATTTAGTATTCTTTCAGTAAGCACATGTGAAATATGAGTATCTGCTTTACTAAGGTGATCAGATCAGGGACCTTTTTAGAGAAAAATCTGACTGGCATTGTTTCTGTTATCCTTGTCCAAGACCAAAAGTCTCCAACCACTAGTTGATGAGCCATAAAGAAACTCCAGGTGTAGCCTTAAAGTAGGGCGCCTGGTAAGTTATGTGTATGGAGGGTAAGAGAATCCAGAATCGGGGCATGGGTATTAGGCATTCAGCTGTACTAGTGCCTGCTGTCTGTGTGCATCTGGGGTACACGCTCAGCCCTGCTGCTGCTTCAACCGTGCAGTGCAGAAAGCATCAGCTGTGTTGTTTGGACTGGGGCAGAGGCACCTCTGGGTGCCCCTGGCTGGGCTGGAGCAGCTAGGATGCAGGAGTCCCCAGGTCCTGGGCTCTGCTGGAGGCTGCACCCTTATCACAACTCTGGACCCACTGCAGTAAATTCTGCACCATGTTGCTCAGTGATTCGGCTGCAATTCAAGTTCCTGTTATCATATACAGGTCAATCAAAAATATTTACATTTCTGTAAGTGTTGTTCCATTATAATGGCAGGAAAACTGAAATGCATTTGAGTGAAATGAAGAAAAAAAAAGATTGTGATATAGTAAAGCACAACTATGTTGAAATTTCTGTGGAAGTGACCAAATTCTCTGATTTAAGTTGGTGATTGACATTTGATAAAATAAGCAGTAGCTCTGCTACATTCTAATACATGCAAGATAAAGAGTAACCAGATGCTTCCTAAATTCAAGATCTTTAAAATTTGTCTTAGTGCTTTAGTATTTATAGTAGAGGTTTTACGTAGTGCTGAGTTGAAGAATAGTACTTCTGTAATTTGACAGCTGAGTGATTTATTTAACCATTTTCAAACAGCTTCCAAGTTTTTTAGAGAAAGAATTGTGTATTTCTGGAAGATTATATAAACGTACAAGCTGTTGATACTCAATTAATACCTTAGAGATGCGGCCGTAACCATCTGATAAGTTAAATTCATGACACTAGGTTCTGTAGTTTGAAAGAGAGTGTGCTGCACTACATCAGTCTCTAACAATGGATAATTACCACTAGTGAAGATACTTGATGTAGCTATTCAGCAAATGCAGCCTTTGTGCATGTTCACGAGTTCTGAATTTCTTGCATGGGTGAACATCTACCTGTGTGAGCGCACATGTACATGTGGTGCTAGCTAATAGTTCGTTGTTCATAGCTGCTGAGAGTTTGGTTTGGGTATTTGGAAATCATTAAGTGTTTCTCAGCTACCAGGTTTTTCTATTTTATTCTGTCTCTTTTATTTGGGTTTAACTGGCCAGTATAAAGCTTATTGTAATTTTTTTGGGGGGTGAAAGTATAACTCAGGTTTGGATAAATATTTGTCTGTTTAATCTCAAACTTCACTGATCTGAACATTCATTTCAGTGAGTTTCTAATTTTCAAATGTTCACAGGAAATAAATCTCAGAGTCAGGAACATGGTTAAAGTGAAAACTAGCTTTTTCAGACTAAATGCATTTCTGAGCAGTTTTCTTGTATTTCAGTTTCTTTCGCTGTCCACAGCTTGTTGAAGCATGCTGCTTTAATCCAGTTTGCTCCTCCTATTATCACATAGCTGCAGTGTTGCTTTCTCACCCTGAGTGAATTATTTACAATTAACATATTTCATATATTTTTTTTTTTCAAAAGATTACTGCCAGAGTAGAAATACTTGCAGTTTAGAACAGTGAAGGGCCACATGTGGTCTACATGTGTTTTTTCCTTCAGAAGTTCCTAGTGTCTATCACGAGTGGAAATTGGATGGACGGTAGTTTTAAGACTCTGTGGGGCCATCTCTTGCTTGGTAGTTTGGTGCTTTCATACTACTGCTAGCTTCTTATGTGGACCACAGGCATTTTGTACAAAGCCCTTGGGCTTCTGTAAGCTGGAGTAACTTTCTGGTCACAGCAGGCTTTTGGGACAAATGTACATGAGTATCCATATATCTCTGAACAAGATAGTATACATCCTTGTAAATTTATAAGATGTAAGTTTTTGTTTAAAAACACTTTCAAGATTTTATTTCTTTGTAGCATGTTGACCCTAGCCAGCAGCCAAACACCTGTACAATCTCTTGGGCAGTTCTCTTTCCTGTGGGACAGGGAGAAAGTAGAAGGAAAACAAAAAGGCTTATAAGTTGAGATAAAGACAACTTAATAGGCAAAGCAACAAATGTGTATGGAAGCAAAGCACTACTGCCCATTGGCAGGCAGATGTACAACCACTGCCTGAGAAGCAGGGCTGCAGCATGTGTAGTAGTTGCTTGGGAAGAGAAATGCTATAACCACCCACATATGACACAAAACTTGGAGGACACGCGCACATGCACACAACCACACCAGAAATTAACAAAAACTGTGTCAGATATTATGACACATATCTTCTGATATGCCAGAGCATTGTGCTGCCATCCAGTGGGATTTTGACTCTCCTTGGATGAAGACGGACTGATAGGAGCCAACCCCAAGGAGTTCAACAAAGGGAAGAGCAAAGCCATGCATCTATGTAGGAACAACCCAAGGCACCAGATAGGCTGGGGTCCACCTGTCTGGAAAGCAATTGTGCAGAAAACGACCTGGGGTCATGGTTAACACAAAGCTGACTATGAGCCAGCAGTATGTTTGTGCAGCAAAGAAGGCTTATGGTGTCCTGAGCTGTGTTAAGTAAAGTATTGCCAGTGGGGGGACTACCCTCTACTCAGAACTGGTGAGACCACACTTGGAATACTGGGTCCAGTTCTGGGCTCCCCAGTACAAGAGAGACATGGAAGTACTGGAGAGAGTCCAACAAAAAGCCATGAGGGTGATGAAGGGACTTGGAGCACATCTCCTGTGAGGAGAGGTCGAGAGTTGGAACTGTTCAGTCTGGAGAAGAGCAGGTTCAGGAGGGGTTCTCATCAATATCTATAACCCATCTGAAGGGAGGGTGCAAAGAAAATGGTACCAGGCTCTTTTCAGTGGTAACAGGACAAGAGTCTATGGGCATGAACTGAAAGACAGAAGGTACTGTCTGAACATCTGGAAACATTTCTTCAATGTGTGGGTGACTGAGCAGTGGCACAGGTTGCCTATACAGGTTGTGGAGTCTTCCTTCTTGGAGATGTTCAAAAGACATCTGGGCATGGTCCTGGAAAAACCGGCTTTGAACATGGGTGTTGGACCAAATGACCTCCAGAGGTTCCTTCCAGCTTCAACCATTCTGTGATCTCCCTTTCCTCTTTTCCTTCAGCTTCTCTTACTAAGCAAATGGTATGGAATATCCCTTTGGTCAGTCTGGGTCAGTTGTCCCACATGTCCCCTCCCAGCCTCTTGCCAACCCCCAGCCTAATTTGTTGTGGGGGCAGAATGGTAAATAAAGAAACCCTTGAAACTGTGCAAACACTGTTTAGCAATAGCCAAAACATTGGTGTCTTACCAAGTCTGTTTCAGTCAGAAATCCTAAGTACAGCTGTGTAGAAATCTAAATGACCAGTCTACCAGTGTACTACCAAGTCTACTACCTGTTTGTGATAAGCAGTTATGTTTTACGCAGAGCTTTTGAATTGCAAATACTTCTAGCAGGTAGATGCAATGGATAAAGTACTTTAGAAGAAAAGATAATATTCCAAATAGTATCTTGGGAGTATCATCAAATGCTTGTTAAAAACAAAAACATTCTTTCTACTCTTGCCAAACTTTCCGCAGAACTAAGGTCAGAAAAGCACTTAATAATGCTTTTATTAGTCATCACAGAATATTTTAGTTTTTGTAATAAACAATGTGTATATAAAGGTTTTTTTTGTCTCTTTTTTTTTTTGTTTCTGTCTACTTAGGACCCATATGCACCACTCAGCAACTAATACTTTCTAAAGTACATAGTTCTATTAGATGCTAAACTGTGTTCTGCACTACCTTTGAGTTACACAGAAGTAGTAATAGTAGTAAAACATGAACAGTTAAAATACAGACACTTATCATACCAGGCACTAGCATTAAGATTTTGTGGAGGTTGTTCTTTTGTATATGGAAGTTCAACCTAAACTCTAACTTGTCCTTTGGGCAATCCTTTGAGTGAAGTTAACTCAGAAACCTTCTTTCATACAAATGTAATGAAGCTTCCTATATCCAATTTGCAACTTTTCATGAGAGAGTCATAAAAATGGGACTATTTTTGACCTGAAGGGAGATGACAAGAATGAATGACTACAGTATGAATTTACTTTCTGTCATCAGGTTACTCATGTGAAACATTGCCATTTTGAAGCTTGTAGAATTTTTCTTGACACTGAGAGAGACTTAAAAGTTTCATTTTATCTTGTTGGCTTGAAAAGATATATATTTTTAGTGGCTTGTTTCAGCTGAGTAGCTCCAATTTTATGTGAAGAGTCTAGAGAACAGAATGATAGCTCTTTGTTTCCTTAAAAATATTTACAATGTAATTTAGATCATGTTTAATGAAGGGAGTAAAAAAGTTGGTGCCTTTTTCCAATTTCTCTGGAAAGAAGTGTCTGTTGTAAATGTGCTTGTGATACCTTAACTCGAGCAGCATTTAAAAATGTGATCTCAGATATGAAACATGTTGATAATTATTATTGTGATGGTATGTAAAATGTGATTTGATGGAGACTTAAAATATAGATACCCTGTGCTTTTCAAATTATATTTTTTATTATAAATCAGGTATAAAAGTCATATGTATGTTGTAGATAATAGCAGCTACTGTGACTACAAAAAGGTCTACTCTCTCCAAATGTACTTTTTAGCCTTTGACAGTTCAAGAAAAAATGTGTTTAGATAATTCAGGGAAGATTGGGAAAAGGAGACAACCTTGAAGAGTTTGGAATAATAATAAAGAAAACTATTATGAAATGCTCAGAATTTATACATGGAAAACAAGGTATGGAAATGATCTAAGAACAGAACACAATCCAGTCAGAAAATATTTCATTGAAAATGAAAAAAATGCAGAAAAAGGCATAGATATATGTGAGGATAGATAAGAGGATAGATAGTTAAAATTTGGCTCTTTTTTATTGTTTTGTTTTGTTTTGTTTTGTTTGTTTTTTAATCTGTGGCCAAATTGCTCCTGACTAAAGTACCAAAGCATAGAGAGATGAAGGAAAGTGGAGGTACAAAGAGCAATGCAGTACAAATGCAGAAAGGATGCGTGTGTATAGCTGGAAGTAGCTGCTGCAAGTGTGTTTAAACCAGCAACAAATAAGTGTTTCTTCCAAAAAATTTATTTATATTAGTAGGTTTGCATTGAAAATGGCCCTTCGCTAGTCACCTTCCTATGTAGTTTACTTTAAGTACCATAATACGTGAAAATCTTTCCAACTTTTTTCATTAGTCCAATATAAGCAAGACTGTTGATTTCTAATTTTTGAAAAACACTTTTCAAGGTAATCCTGACCAGTGGAACAATTTAACTTATAACCCCAAAGCAATAGTTTTTTCCAAGTTTCCAGAGGTTTGGAGAAGCTTTTCACTCAGGCTTGCAATATATAAGCCTGATCATTGTTGCTAGGTAGGCTGGCTGTAGTGCAGGAGGTCTGGCCCTTTCCTGCTCTTTCACGTGTAGTTGCCAGGTTCTAATGTGTAATACGGAGTAATAAAGTGTATTAACTTTTTTTTTTTTTTTTCTCCACAGAAGGTAAAAGCCAGTTACAGAAACAGTAAGGAGTGAGTGAGAGGGATTTTCAATTTTTATGTTAATTTTGGGAGATGTAGGTGATGGGGAGAATTCCTGCTTAGAATAGTGACTCAATTAGTCCCCCAACAATTCTGACTTCTATTGTAATGTTGAAATTCTGCCGGTATGCCTCTTCAGTTTTCCATGGACGGATAAGTCCCATCTCCCTATATTCAACACAAAACGTGAGCCAAATGCTCTAAGTAACGGTTGACCTGTAACTGTTTATTCTAATTTTTAATCATGAGCATCTCTGCTCCCCTGTCTTAAAGCTCATTTACTGGAAACTGTGGGTAGAATTAGTATTGATGTAGTCTACCTGGAGACTGCTGAATTTTTCACCTTCCTAAAAATAAATCTTGAACTTACTTTCTTACTTTATCTCTTTATTTAACTTATTATTAAGAGAAGCAGTAGATAGTGATAATGATTTAAAAAAGTAGATGTGGGAGTTTAAATCTATCCATAATTCAGTATCAGTGACTCATTTCAGTGAATTTTTTAAGATCTTCCTTGTAATTAAAAAGAAAAAAATGTTTCCAGTCATAAGCAGTTGTTGCTAAGCTGAAACAAAGAGCATGCTGCAAATGAGCAAGAGGTGCAACAGCCAGTAGAACCAGAATTTCTGAGCAGATCGTTAGGTTAGTGGAAGAATAGTGAGAAACTACGAGTGGGTATTGCTGGAAGGAAGCATCCCAGTTGTGAAAAGCACTCCAGTATCAGAGCAGAAAATGGTTCAAACTAATGTATGGAGCTTTATATAGTTTGAAAGATATCAGTTAATACAGTCTAATAATGTAGTAATCAGTTCTTTCTGTTGGCATATTCCACATATTCAGTCGTGTTTGGACTTCACTCTCTTTCATCAATTTAATGTGGACATGCTGTTGAAAATCAAGGTATTTATTGCCAAGTGCCTTTTGTACTACCATGCAAAGTCTGAAAAAAACATTGTGCTATAATCCCAGTTGTACTACTTTGCTTACTGAGTTCCTTCAAACAAATCCCTAATGAGAACTACCCTTTTTCGCATAAAATGAGTACAGAAGGCAGTGGCCAAAACAAAACCAAAACTGAAATAGAAAAGTAAAAAAAATCTAGTAAATAAGTAGAAATTTTATCGTGGCACAATTGTTGCCTTAGGAGTCTTGTTGATGTTTTTTTTTTTTCATTTCTTAATCCTACAGTGGTATCTGGAATCTGTTAATATGTATAACAAGTAAAATAAATGAGGCAAAAAATACAAAAACTCTGGGGAATTTGTTTTGAGTTGTCCTGAGTATGATGTTTCTGAATACAATTATTTTTCTGGGCTTGTTAATGTAGGCAAAGTACATGTTTTCTTTGCTTAGAAAAACTTAAGAATATTAATGGTGCTTCTTGGTTTTTCCTGGTTTAGAGCTAGGACCTCAATCAAATCAGTATACTGATCAGAGGAAGGAAAAAAAACATGTGAATTTGACCTTTTAAACTGAATACTCAGAAAGAAAGCATCTTCAGCTCAGGTGCACAGAGTATTCCTGTAGAATTTCTTTATTTTCCTCCTCTCAAATGTTTAAATGCCAGTTATATAAAGAACTCAGGCAATGGGAAATTAAGCATCGCAATTGGCGCTAGGCACCAAAATACCATGTCTGCCTGGAACCACCTGACTCTGGGAAAAAGCACACTCTAAATCTAGGTGTGCACAAGCTTTAAAAAAATGCAAGATAGATAGTGTTCGGGGGGGTGGGGGGGTGGACATAGACAGGATTAGCTGAAGAAAAGCAGCACTATAGATATTAAAGCACAAGGAAGTATCAGATGTTGTTGAGGTGTTTTCTTGCGCTGTTTCTGTATACATAACGTGAAGATTAACCATCTCTCTGCTGTCAAGTGATATTAAATATATAGTGGCATTGTTTGCGCATTCTCGACCCCTTGATTATTGGGAATTATCCTACAAATACTGAACTATCCTTCAGTAATGCTGCTGGGCAAATATAGAGTATGATTCTGAAGTAATTCATCTACTAAAGTTCACTTTAATTTAATGTATTTGTATAGATAATTAGAATACTGGCTCTGTTCATTAACATTTCAAATCTCATTTAAATGTAAATTGTAATATTCTTCCTTTGTGCAAGAGTGGGTACTTAGTGTCATTCATGAGTAATAAGTAATTTGTTCCTCGTTAGCCATAAGAATAGATAAAGATATAGATCAAATGTGGATTGCAGACATAGTTAAAAATGGTTACCTGTCTGGAAGGGGAATTTAAAACAAGTATTCATTGTTTTTTCTGTAATGTTACATTTTTAATTTGTTTCTAATTCATAATTCAATACATTTTCTATTAATTGGCTTGTTGCATTATTCATAATGAAGGTGTGAAAGTACAAAAATGTTTTCTCTGAGTGACTTACGAGATAGTGTGAAATTTTCAAATATTTTCATTTGTTATTGGTTAAGATTAAGCTTATTTATAATGCAGAGCTCTACTTCTAGCTATTCTTCAAAGCACTAAAAGAAATATTCAGAAAGACCGAAGACTAGTTATGTAACATGCTTATTTAAAAAAATAAAAACACCTAATTGTCCTTTTTTTGACTCTGAAAGATGGCTTGAAATGATTTTGAAAAACAGTTCTGACTTGTTTCTGACACTACAGCAAAGTGAATTAGTAATAATAATAGTAAGGAAAATGACCCCAAGCTTCCTTTCTGTTGATTGGATTAGAAATCAGACTGTAATGGGAATCTGCCATTCAGATGGTGGAAAAAGGAATTAATCCTTTCCATATTTGAAAAGGTAAGAAGCAATAGGAATCTGCAAGTCATTGCTGTAATACTGAAGACCAGTGGTCAATTCTCTTTTCTATAAATCTTCACCAGTCTTCATGGATTACTTCTGTACCATTTTTATTGAGGTCTTTAACAGAAGGCTAGAAATTATTTTAAGTCATTTACATCAAAAATGCATTCAAAGTGGGCTTGTGCATGAGGCAAGGATTAGGGAACAGAGGAATTTATAACCATTGATGAGTAACAGTGAATAACCACTTAAAATGTTAGCACAGAGATGATGAGTGAAGGGGAGACGGGGAATGGAAAATGGGAAAAATACTTGGTTAACATCATTGCTTGATTAACAAGATTGAGGCCAAAGCTGTATGACTTAAAGGAGAACTGCCAGTCATCATGATGAGTTAAACCTTGGGAAAATGTGTGTGTGTGTGTATGTACACATGTATAAAAGTGAATTTTAAGTCCTTTGTTGTAAAGAAGGTCTACTTTGTTTTTATACATGTCCTTGAGTAGTCCTTTTTATGCATGAAGTGTGAATTTGTATGTATGAATTTAACATACCCATGTATGGCTCAAATATCTTGGGATTTTAGTAAAAAATGATGATTCTGAACCCTTGCCTGCCAGAAATATATCAAATTGCATTTAAGTCATTCAGGGGGATATTTTTTTTCCCTAAAAATATCATTGTTATTGCAAATTCATACTTAAAGTTCTTTATGGCACTTCTGATGTAAATCTGTTGATGATTTAATTTCTATTTGTTCCTGAGTGAATGCTATATGGATATTTTTCTTCCTTCCTTGGTTATCCTTAAATCCAATTACCATCGCTGTCAGATCTTAGTCTGGTAAATACAGGACAGAACAACTATTTTCACTTGGTAACAAAACCTTTCTGTTCCTCTGATTACCTTCATAGTAATGCTATGCTTGTGTTGTACTTTAAAAATAAACAATCCTTATATTAAGGATGGTCAAGAGATACTGCATACAGTTCTCTGGATGAGGGACCTATCACAAGTGCCTTTCATAATGGTATTTGTAGTGCTTTCTCTCTAATGGAAATAACTTTCCATATATGTCATAGGACATCATTTTCCTTCAAAACATGATGACAGAAAACTGTTGCAAGCTTACTTAAGCACACAGTGGTTGTTCACCATTTCCAGATAGCGAACAAGGTGGAAAGCTTGTAACAGAAGGTCTTCCTGTTAGTCACCAAGATTGTGATTGATATCAGTAATCCACATCACATTTCTTTCTTCTGTTTATCGTATCCACCTTCCGGCTTGACATTCCAGTTTTTCTCTCAATTGATGATGCTTCACAACCTTCAGAATCAATTGAAAATAGGATTAGAATGGACCTGAACACAATTTGGGTCAATCCTCTATACAAATTCATTTCTTAAAATGTTCATGTATGGAGAATCCACTGCAATCCCTGGGCAATCTGTCACACTGGTCTGCAAAAGTTTGCTTTTACATTTAACCTGTTTGGGTGTTTTTGTTTTTCTTTTTTTTTGTTTTTTTTTTTTTTTGTTGGTTTTTGTAGTTGTTGTTGGTGTTTTTTTTTCCGCTATAGTTTGATCATTGGTTTCTATCCATCTGGTGGAATATGAAGGAAAAATTGGTCCCTCTTTCTTTCAATGCAACAGCTTTTTGCATATCTGAAAACTGTAGTAATAGCCATTTTGATCTCTTTCATTTGGCTAACCAAGTCTAATTCTTCTTTCCCAAGCTACATACTGATCTCCACTGAACTCTCCTTAGTCGATATATATCCTTCTTGACATGCAAAGCATGAAACTAAACACTGAATTCCAGCTGATGCCTTATCAGGGCTTAGGAAAGTGAGGACATAACTTGTGAGGTTTACCACCTGTAAATACGGCACATAAACAGAAAACTCAGTATGAAGTTTGCCTTTCTGTGTGATGACATATTTGAGTAACATTTAGTTTTATGGTCCACTATAAACTCAAGGATCTTTATCTGAAAAACTGTTACTCTCATCCTGTGTTTGAGAAGAGAATTATTTCCACTTGGGTGTTGTACTTTGCTTTGTTTTTATCGACTTATACTCTTTGATTTCCTCTCAACTATTTTTCAGAGGAAAACAAAAATAGGGTTAGGTGATTATGAATTCTCATCCTAAACTTCAACACACTTGCAAACCAACAACTTTTGTTTCATCAACTGAAAATTTAATATGCATAATGTTTATTTCACCAGCCAAATCATTAATTGAAGCACTGTACATAACCAGACTCAAGATAGATCCCTTGATGGAAGTTGCTCAATCCCTACATTACAAAGGGAGCTACAGGCCATAAAACATAGTTGTTTTATCTATATTACATTTCATTAATTTGCATATGAGAATGCCATGTGACGTGGTGTCAAAATTTCTGCTTAAAGTCAAGATATATGCAGTCTCATGGTGTTTTTTTTTTTTTTTAACAAGTCTTTTACCCTATCAAAGAAAAGGTTGAAAGGTTTTATGCACTTGTTTTTCAAACGTTTGCTGATAATAGCATATCTGTCCCATAAGCTTTACTGAATTTAAAAGCAAGATACCTTTTCTTCAGTTGTTTATTTCCTCTTTTGCCTTCTCAAATGTAGGCACTGCAGTTTCTTTTTTCTGTTCCTCTAGAACCCTACTTGTCTTCCCATTAAATGGGAGACAGTGTGAAACATGAGACTTGGAGATATAACCATAAAAGACTGGGGAATTCACTGATACGGAATATACTTTTTTTTTTTTCCTGGGAAAAATAAAAAAAAAAAAATGGAGAGAATGTTCCTTTTCATCTAACTATTGATATTACCTTTACTGGCATTATCAGTGAAAAACTTTGAAGAATAATTTGTGCTAACACAGCTTTTCAGTTGAAGTAGTTTCATGACTGCCAGGCTAGACTCAGCACGTCCTCTGATAATAACTGATTTCTTAAACATAAAGGTAGTCCACTCTGCTTGGATGCTGAGGCAGTATTCACCATAACAGGCTGCTCACAGAGTACTTGAACAAATCTTATTTATTTATTTATTTATTTTTCCCTGAGGCTGTTCAACTTTAGTTCTTCACAGTTTAGCAGAGAGAAGGACATGCAACTTGCGGCTTACAAATCTGCTTACAAAGCTGAGAACCTGGCTGTTGAGTTGTGTTTTGTTTTTTTTTTTTAATTTTATGGTGGTTTTGTCAATATGATCATCTCAGTTTTTCATATGTTTATGAATATCACACCTTCATGGTTGAGAGAGGAGCTTTCATTATGTAAGCTGTATCTGTGAGCTGGACTAGGGTTGGATCAAAACTTTGCTCAGATAGGATATGGTTATGTAGATATGCCCCAGCTAACACTTGTCAGAGTTCATATTTCCATTACTGTGCAGACCTGCATTGGTTCATTTTTGGAGCTATGAATCTCTGTCCATATGGCACTGCAGTTACACTGAATCTGGAAAGAGATTAAATGTATGGTTCTTTGAGCTTTCAGTTCCAGGTTGAGCCATATTTTCTAAGTTTAGCACAGCCAATTCTGTCTTTATCTGTGGTGTAAATATGTTTTAAATAACTTGGTAATGGAATAACAAGGAATACACCCAAATTTCTCAATTTTCTAACTAGTATTTTAAGATTGGGTCAGGGGTTTCTTCTTAATAAATGCATTGAAATAGTATAACTTACACTGCTGTAGTTTCAGGTTTTCACTAAAATGTAGTCTTGAAAAAAAAAATGGAAATCTCTATTTCAAAAGTGACTTTTTTCAGTATATTTGTCAGTTGGTAATATCAGTTACTTGTAATAAATAAAACTCATTGCTTCATACTTAAGAACCCAGTTCAGTGCTTACATGTTTACAGAGATTTCCTCAGAGTTTCTTGAGCTCCTACAGTCATCACATTCTGGATATTTGGAAGGCTTTTCCAGATTTGGCCTTGATGGAATCTGTCTGTTACACAGCTTTTATGCTGATCTTGTTCATCCTTGAGAGGCAATACTTTTCTCCCTTGTGTATCACTCAGACTTCTCAGATCAGTTCAGCTATTTGTAATTAACTTCTGGGGGGAGTTTCCATCTTCTTCCTTTTGAACCTCAATAAAAAATATATTTTGTTTAGTTGATGGTCCATTGTCTGAATGAAAAAATAGAAGTCAGCACTTTGAAGGCTGTAGTCAGTGTGCAAAACAGTCTCTGAAAACAGGCTTTTTCACTTGAGAAACATGGAGACATCAATATTCCCTGAACAAAATTTATTTAGCAATAAATAGTATTTTTCTACTATGATGAACAATTTTGAGAAATGGTCTTTTACCAGATACTAAAGCAGTCTAATGGATTCAAAAATACATACAAGTTGAGTGCCCCATGAGTCTTAGATGGTTAATTTCTTTGCCTTTGTCTTGAGTTTGTATCGACACAATGGAATCCTCTTATAGTTTTTGTAAGAAATGTGGTTTTCCTTATTGGTCTGGATTAAAAGCTGTATTTTTTTTTTTTTTTTAATGTAAGTAGTACCAAGTACTGGTTGTTCACTGGATAGCCCTTCCCTGTTCAACAATTTAGTGAAGATGTATGACTTAGTCCAGCAAGCATTTCTTGTGGCAACTAACCCTTTCTACTTTCAGTTGTCTGTTGTATGGGGACAGTAGTGGTGTGCTAGTAATTTTCCTGTTTTGACTAGTTCTTCACCTTCTTGCTTTGAAGTGAGAGAAGCTTTCAGAAAATAGCTTTTTGAGACAGTAACTGCTAAACAAACATGATAGCTAGACTTGCAAGTATACCAAGTAAAAATTTAGGATATCTAGAGAAGCTTAATTTCTTATTAGGAAATAAATCATTGACATTCATGCTTACTGAGCAATGTAGTACAGAAGATTCTAATGAGGTATATTTTCAGCAGGTACAAATGAGAGTAGCTGCCTTGCATTCAGTGAAGCTATGTGAATAAATACTAGCTGAGAATTTGGGCCAAGAACAGTAATTTATCGGATGCAGATTCCTTTTTTTTTTTTTTTTTTTTCCAAAGAGAACAAGAGACTAAGCCTCCTTTTCACATGTAATTCATTTTCATGCACGCTAGCTGATATATGCATTTGTGACTGCATTAGCTAACAGGAACATACAAGATTGCGTGACCAAATTAACTAACAGGAACTGTATCATGGTTTTAATTTTTCTTTCTTTTTCTTTTTTTTTTCAGTTTGTATTTAGTATGTTAGGAGGTAATATTTTGTTAAGAAAAGGTGACAGAAGGCCTGTATGGGTGAACAAGGAGCCCCTGACTAAAATGTCAGGAGATCTTTTCCAACCTTAATGATTCTATGATTCTAAGAGTTGAAAAAAGGATCTGGGGACACAGAATATACACATATTGTCTGAATGTGCAGGGATAAGGTTAGGAAAGCCAAAGGCTATCTGCAGTTAATTATGACAAGGAATATGAAAGACAACAAGATTACTTCTTTTTACAAGTGTGAAGTAAGGGAGTTGATGACAGAGGGCATGGAAAAGGCCAATGTACTCCAACCATATCAAGATGGTGATTGGGAGTAGTCAGCTTGGATTTACAAAGGAGAAATCATGTCTGACCAACCTAATGGCCTTCTACGACAAAATTACAAGTTTGGTGGATGAGAAAAGAACAATGGATGTCATTTATCTCAACTTTAGTAAGGCTGTCCTCACAGACAAATTGGTGAATAGGCTAGATAAGGTAGACTGAAAACTGATTGAAGGGTAGTGACCAGTGGTAGGAAGTCCAGCTAGAGGCCAGTCACACAATAGTGTTGTATTCCTGTAGTCAATAACAAGTCCAATACTGTTTAACATCTCAATTAATAACATGGGCAATAAGATACAGTGCACCCTCAGCAAGCTTGTAGATGATTTGAAATCGGGAAGAGTGTTTGATGCATCAGATGGTTGTGATGCCATCCAGATGGATCTTAACAGGCTGTAGAAATGGGTCAACAGGAACCACATGTTCCTCAAAGGAATGCATGGGAAAGACTAACACTACTCACCAGTGCAGGCTGGGGACTAACCAGCAAGAAAGAAGCTTTGCAGAAAAAGACTGGGGGGGTGGGGGGGGTGGGGAATCCTACTGTTGTCAATTTGACTATAAGGCAACAACATACCCTAGCAGCAAAGAAGGCCAGTGGCATACAGGGCTGCTTTAGGAGGAGCAGTGCTAGCAGGTTAAGGGAAGTGATCCTTCCCCTCAGCACTGGTGAGGCACATCGGGAGTGCTGTGCCCAGTTCTGGATCTCTCAATTCAAGAGCAGCATGGATTTATTGGAGTAAGTCTGCGGAGGACCTAGCGGATCATGAGAGGATTGGAGTACCTGAAGAGAGGCTAGGACTGTTTAACCTGGAAAAGGGAATCAAAGAATCATAGAATGGTTTGGGTTGGAAAGGACCTTAAAGGTCATCTAATTCCAACTCCCCTGCAATGGGCAGGGACACCTCCCACTTGGTAAGTCTGAACAAAGCCCCATTCAACCTGCCCTTGAACACTTCCAGGGATGCATCATCTACAACTTCTCTGGTGTTGTGGTTTAACCTGGCAGGTAGCTAAGCACCAGGCAGCTGTTCACTCTCTCCCACGCAATAGGACTGGGGAGAGAATTGAAAAAAGGTAAACTCATTGGTTGAGATAAAGATGGTCTAATAGGACAGAAAAGGAAGGGAAAATGGTAATAATAGTAATATACGTATGGAAAAAGTGATGCACAATGCAATTGCTCACCACTTATTGACTGATGCCCAGCCACTCCCTGAGCAGCTTCCCCATGGCCAACTTCCCCCCATATTTAATGTTCAGCATACTGCTATATGGTATGGAATATCCCTTTGGCCAATTTGGGTCAGCTGTCCTGGCTGTGTCCAATCCCAGCTTCTTGCTGTCAGGGCAGTATGAGAAGCCGAATAATCCTTGACTCTGTGCAAGCACTGCTTTGCAACAACTAAAACATCAGTGTGTTATCAACATTATTTTTCTCCTAAATCCCAAACACAGCAACATACCAGACACTATGAAGTAAATTAACTCTATCCCAGCCAAAATCAGACATCTGGTCATGCTCAGGGGGATTATACCCGTTTAAACACATCATGGAGAAGGAATAAAGAACATAGAGATAGACTCTTCTCAGTGGTGCATAGTTGAAGGACAAGAGGCAATGGAAATAAAATGAAACACAAGAAATTCCCTTTAAGCATAAAAGCTTTTTTATTTTATTTATTTATTTATTTATTTATTTTTAAATGAGGATGTTCATACACTGAAACAGGTTGCCCAGACAGGTTGTGGAGTCTCTCTCCAGCATTGGAGATACTCAAAACCAGAATGGACTAAGTTCTAAACAAACTGCTGTATCTTCCCCTGCCTTGAGCTGGGGGATTGGACTCAGCAGTCTTGAGAGGTCCCTTCCACCCTCAGTGATTCTCTGATGTTATGAATTTACTGATAAATTCATCTGGGTACATGACGGTTAGGGATTAATGTTTGCCTCTGGTATGATCCTTGTTTCACAGGACAGATTTTTTTTTTTTTTTTGGTATGAAATAACTTATTTTGAGCTTTATCAAAAATTTTTCTTTAGTTTCTTATCCTGTAAGGTAGTCAACATTTACAAATGACATCTAATGGTCCTCACTCTGACTAATATTTAAATAGTTTTTACCCAAGATTTGAAAAGTATACATGATGTGAATCAGCTTTCTCTCCAGACTAGTTTTTTATACCTTATTGGATGATTCACAGTGGCTGAGTAAGTGCTTCTGAAACAAATATATCAGCAGCAATCTTGAGCCCTTCTTTAATAACAGAATGTGTTCAGCTGAAGAAGGTGATCAGTCACTGTCTGTTTTTTCTTTTCCCTAAAGTAAATGTCCACATTCCAGACATGCAGATGTGATTTTTTTATGTGAGTGAAAGGTTGTCTTCTTAAAATGATTTCATTTGCAGCGCTGAAATGGATTTAGAAGCAACTTCAGAGTAGCCTTCACATGGGCAAGTAACATACTAATGGCCAATCTAGAACAATTTATCATTTTTTTTTAATGTTTCTCCCAGGCAGTTCTGAAATGCAGCTTCATGTTATTTAAAATTTTTAACAACAAAAGGAGAGGAGAAAGTACTGGAAAAAGTGCTGGGAACACTATTCAGAACTATTTTGCCTTTTATTTCCCCTTTACATTCTTCAGAGTATGGAGGATTCTTCAGCTGATTTTGCCTGAATCTTGATGTTTCTTTGGGTTGAGAATTACTCCAAATTTACTTAAGAGCTTATGGCTGTAGGTACCCATCTGCATTTAGATGTCAGGAGAAAAGTCATTGTGCTGGATCTGACAGTACAAGAGAGGCAAAGCTGCCACAGCCTCATGCCCCAGGTCCAACCAGTAACAAGGCTGGAACTGTGTTCCCTGCCGTTGCACACAGGTAGAGCTCACACATATGCCCCACATGCGTGTACATACACAGCTTGTTCCACAGATCAGACTGACACACAACATTCACATGAACCCAGTCAGCACCAACAGGCTGATCCTGCTCCCTTCTCTGGCTGAGCAGGGTGGAGGTCTGCTACTGAGACTGTACAGTGCACATCCCTGCAGCAGCTGAGTTCTTCCTATGTTCTCACCCTCAGAGACACATGCCCCCCTTGTCCCCTAGGCCTGCTTGCCTGCTGCTCCAGCTTGACCTTTGTGAGTGCCCACACACTTGCACTCTTGCATTTTTTGTAGTTGCTGGTTCCATGGATGTGTGGGTCTCTGATCCTGGGTCCCACCCTCACTGGTACAGATTCCACTCACCCCAGTTTCTCCAGTTGCTGGGACACAGGCTCTCCACCCTGCCATCCCAGTCTGGCTGCTGGTACACAAACCCTCATTTACTCTGCTTGTTGGCGTCATGGGTACATGTGCCTCTGTGACCCATGGTCCCACTCCAGTTTTTGTCACGAATATCTACTCACTCTGGTCTCTCTTCAGTTACTGACACACAGACATACGGGCCTTCCAAGCTGTGGTTGTAGTGTTTCCAGTTGTTGCACTCACACACACGCACTCATACACAGTCCCTCACCCAGGAAGAGTTAGAAAGGAGTTCAGTAAAATAGGGCAGATTGCACTGATCAAGTGTGGGATGTGGCCAGGCAAGCTTACTGACTAGCAAATTGCTTGTTTACATATGACCAGACATTTTATTCCTTGTCCCTCTAGTTTTCCCCACACTTGTTCCTCTCCAAACCGCCTAAAGGAGAGGCTGAGAGTTCAGCCTGGAGAAGAGGAGGTGCAGAGAGCATCTTACCCGTGTATATAAAAACCTGAATGGAGGGTGGAAAGAAGAAAGAGCCAGGCTGTTTTTGGTTGTGCTTAGTGATGGAACAAGAGGTAACAGGCACAAACTGGGACACAGAAGGTTCCCTCTGAACATCAGGAAGTACTTTAGAGCGAAGGTGATGGAGCACTGGAACAGATTGCCCAGAGACATTGTGGAGATCTTCAAAAGCTGCCTGGATGTAGTCCTGGTCAGCCTGCTCTCTAGGTGTTTCTGCTTGAGCAGGAGGATTGGACCAGATGACTTCCACATGTCCCTTCCAACCTTGACCATTCTGTGGTTCTGTAAATCCGTAGCTTTCCCTTCCTTTAGTTCCACCTCTAAGCTTTCTATCGTAAGTCTTCTGCAATCCCAAAGTGCTCTTCTGCATCCCATAATGTGTTTTATAACCCTATTTTATAACCCTGTTTTATAACCCTCCTCAGTTGGCAAGATGCTCTATTTTTTTCTCATAACGTGTTTCACGCCTGGATAATGAAGCTGAGGCTCCTCTGGGACAGCTCTGAGAGGAGCTTACACAAGGTATCCCTTTCTCTGAGACCTTATTTTGGCTTTCTGCCTGTTCCTGTGCTCTTCTCTGGGCTTGTGGAGATGAGCTGGTTCCTATGATGGGCCTGAGAGCAACCAGGACAAGGTATTAATTGGGGTCACCCCTGCTGGAATGTCTCTCTGGGCTCCTTTGTAGGTGTGCAGGTAGGCTTTTGTAATCTAGCAGAAGAGACTGAATTTTCTTGAATATTGTACTTCCACAATTTTTCCGCAGAAGGCCTCTAAGAATACCAGCAGTATGTTCTAGAGGTATAGTCTAAAATTTAAGTAATGACTGGGCATTCAGAGTAATGTAGAAAGGTAAATAGTTATCTAATGATGTTAATTGTCTACCTGTTCATAATAAGTGTCACGTGGCATTCTTGGGTGATATACTTTAATGCTGACTATGCTAATATTTTCAAAATGCTTCTCTTAAATTTAGGGATAGTGGACAATTAAAAACTGGCTTTTTAAAAAACCGTCAATTGAATGATGTGCTTGGACAGGTATTATGGACAGGCAACACCTGGCTCTTGCATATCTTTTCTTGCCTTTTATGTGACTGGACAGCAAACTAATCATATTCTCTTTTAAGTTGAGCTACTGTGACCTTTGGTAAGAAGATTTCTGAGTTAAATTTTTTTTTGGCAGTTACCCTACCATGTATCTTAGTCAGGCTGTCTTACACCTTAACATCTGACAACCTCGCAGTCTGCCTGTCTCGCCCGTTGATTGTTTCTCCCCAAGCAGATTAATGTAATTGTAGGCTGTTGGACTGGACTCTGGTGAGATTGAGAAGTGCATCCCTGGCTTTTTCATAGGTCTCAGTGGTTTCTGATGGTGACACTGCTAGTGAAGAGTTCTTGAACTCATATTGTTCCACATGTTGGTTATGCAGCAGCTAGGCTTAGTCTAGGAAATGTGTTTCTCAGTAATATAAAAATACATTAATTAAGTTAAAAACAACAGAAATATTTATGGAGATCCAGCCTGTGAACCCTTCACATGTTTGCAGCAAGTAGTATCGTCCCTTTTTGTTACTCTGAGGAGGTCAGGTATCTTCTGTGTTAAAGGCATGTTTTCATACACAATTTTTTTATAAAGGAAATGGGCAAAATGGAATCAAAGTTAAAACTTGTTTTAGTTTCTCACACTGCAGGTGCTCTGAGACTTTCAGGAAGTTCTTAATGACAGGCAGGCATGTCAAAATTAAAAGGAGATTTAGTGTTATTTTCCTGCTCTAAGGTCCATCTTCAGGAGCAGCCTAGTTCAATACTGAGTGAGAGTGCTGTTTTCAGAGAAGAATTTAAGAAGTTGAATAGTAAAGCCTCTGGTTTTTGTGCTAAAGGGAAGGGCAATCACATCTGGTAAATGAGAGTAGCAAAAACTTTTCTGGTGACTCCCTCCGGTGATAACTGTATTCTTCTTACATTTGTTGAGACTAATCCAACTATTCAGTTTCTAGTAACTGTAGTTTAAAAACTGCAACTGAAGTTTTCATACCTTAACTACTAGATATTCATTTTCATTTACTTTTACAGTCTAAAAATATTTCAGTATTTGTTTTGTGGTTTTCTGTTGAAAACCTTTTAAAAATTCTTTCAAAATATCCTTAAAAGCCTATTAAGAGACTTTAACATCTTGGTTGGAAAGATTAACAAACTGCAGAAGCTCTTTGTCTGTGCAGTGAACATTTAAAGTATCTAACATATGGTAAAGGGTTGTAACAGGCAGCTCGGAGGATATCCACACACTGATGAAAAACTGCTTAGGGGCCTGTAGCAGAAAAAAAAAAAAAAAAAAAAAAAAGCATTTTTAGTTGAGCTTATTAGCATGTGAAGGAATAACCACATTCCAATGTTTGGTTACTTACAGTTATTGGCTTAAAGAGGAATTGGAGACAGAAAGTTTCTTTTTCCTTTATTATGTATAATAAGGCTTACTTTTCCCCAACACAGAAATATTTTTGCCATAAAAATAAAATAAAAACTGTTAATATTAGATCTTCATTTCCTCCTTTTTGCCTAAGGATACTGGCAAGGTCTTTGAAGGATAGAAACATTAATGTCGCATGAGGATGCTGCCTGAGCCTCAGCCTCTAGAGAAAGGATATAGATTTATATTTGCAGTGTGTCTGACTTTACAGTTTATGCAACATGCTGGTTTCTTTTGAAATAATTGGCATGCTCCCTGCTGAGTTCTAAGGACCTTTGAATTCAGTAGAATGGTAGATAGCTCATCTGAGTTCAGTATATATTAATTTTGCCCAGTGTTACCTGCAGGAAACATAACGCCTAATTGTGTTTCTGTTTGTGAGGTAATTGCGTTGAACAACATGTTGGGAACTGCAGCTTTATTGAAACATGAGAAAAATGAAGTGAAGGGGAGGGGAATAGTGAAACTGGTTAATTCATGTGCATCTGTGAACCTAGAACAACTGGCACAATGCTTGCCACAAAGAAATTCGAGACACTTCTTTATGCTCTGCGAGTCATGGTGACATTTTAACAGTTTACAGAAGCTTTCGAGTTGCCTTGCATATTAGTATTAGCTTTGAGATGTGGTGCTGAAATCAGTGGCAACTTGACAGTTCATATCTGAAATAAAGCGTTTGTGAATAGGACTTGAAATTCATTGCAACAGTGATGCAGCTGGAACGATGTTTTCCAATAGATATAATCATGTTGCAGAAATGATGTAACATTTGCTAAACAGTTCTGCATGAGCAGAAGTATGTGCTAAGCAATACTGGGTAAGAGGAGTACTTAACATACGCAATCAGCAGCAATGGTTTTAAGAGGAAAATAATTTTTGGAAATGCTTAGAGAAGCAGTACAATTCCTTAAAATTATAAATACTGCATTCCTTAGTCTGATGGAATTTTTCTGTTGTGGATGTAAACTTGATCGTATAAGAAAATGCTTCAGAGAGACAACAGCAGCCCTGAGGCTGTTCAAGTATTTTGAGGCAACAACACCAAAGTAATTCTGTGCAGAAAAACAGCCTGAAACATGAAATTGCTCTGCTTTTTTGACTGGCTTTCACTTTGTTGAAATCATCTCTGTCTTTGCAGAGTGATGGTGAAGACAGTGTAATGAACTAACAAATCAAAACAAGCTAAATTTAAATCGTTACAAAAGATAAATGGCAAAAGGGAAACTGCATCCCAAGCATATGTAGAAGCTACTGAAATCTGCCAGGCCTGCAAGCGGAACATGGGCCTCTCAGACATTGACGTGACATGCAGAGGGAGCAGAAGAGCAAGCTCGGTCACCAAATGGTGAGTGATCTGTTTGTCACTACATGGTGATTTTGATGAACAGGCTTCTGTCTCTTCTGTTAGGAAAGCTCTTGTGTTCTGTTTAACTTCTGTGAGGGCTTAGTTTGCTTTTGCTGACAGAAGCTGACACTTAGTGAGCTTAATACAGAAGCAGCCGTGGCTAGACGTCTGCTGTATTCCGAAGCAATGCTTCTGAAAGGAGTTAGGAAAATTAGCGGAGGAACTTTTAGGAAATCTCTTGGACCAATGTGTCTGGTCATATCCCTGTTTCCTTGCTCTAGGAAGTGTGAACGTATACTGAATGGATAGTTTTCTAAACTAAAAAGACAAGCCAGGAGGGCCAGAGGAAGGGAGGAGGAAAAGCCCAGCAACCTGTAATTCTACAAATGTTACATTTGGGGGAACTCCTCAAATTCAGCCCATCTACCGTAAGTTCATGGTGCTTGTAACTTGCATAACAATGAAGTGATTGTAACTCAATATATCTATACATCACTTAGGGAATTAGAGATCTGTGGAACAGGAGCATTTGCAGACTGACGTTCAGGCCAGTTTTAAGTTTTAAAACTGAACTTTGCTAACTTCTCTCATGAGCAACACACTTCCTGCTAATGGCAGCTCTTACACAATACTGATTGTCATCACCACATATAAAAAGCTGTTAGTTTTTAATATACATATATATTCTAAATTAGTTTTGAGTATGCAATACTGTGGAGATGACACTATATTTAGCACTAGTAGCTATGGTTCTTGGTAGCCATTAGTTGCAGACCTCTAGGAGATCTGGCTTGAGAGCTCTTTGAGAGAAATCAGAAATGAAACAGGCTTTGTCCTTTTTCTTCTGCCTTATGTCAGATGTTTGTGTGCTATTGCCCTCGTCCCCAAAAGAGGAGTCTGCTTATGTGCTTATTTGGTTAGCTTTTGTCTTGCCAATCAGTCTTCATGCATGTTCACAAGGATGTTCCACCTATTTGCATTTCCTTTGCTTATCTTATTTTTATCTGCAAATTTTTGTTACTTGAAAGACTCATTTTTTTTAAGGCAGCAGATTTCTATTAGATATAAAATAGCCCAGTTTTGTTCTAGTCTGCTTACATTTCTGAAGATAATAATGTTAATGCTAGATATGTCTGTGTTAGTCTCTCTAATGCAAATATTTTGTCATAACATTTTCCCAGTTGTGCTGAGAATTGCCACATACAGAGTTAACTGTGTTGCACATAGGATGCTCACAGGTGATTAAGGAATAAATCTCTAATTATATGCTTGTGGAACATCGTCAACAACATCTGCATAGAATAGCATCCCTTTCTCATCTAAAATAATTTCTGAAATCTGTGTGTTGGTGATTTCTTTTGTCTGTATTGTTGGTGTTTTTTTATTATTTTTATTTTATTATTTTTTTTTTAATCATTTTTCCTAGCAGAAAATAGGGACCAAAGATTTGGAAGTCAGACTCATGGTTTTGTCTGTTTTGTTTTGTTTTGTTTTGTTTTCCTGAGTGGTGTGCAGATGTGGGTATCATCACACACATGCACATGCTAGGCAGTTTGAACGCTGGAATAATATGATGTATTGCAGAGTCATCGGAGACAATTACTTTAACAGATTCCAAGTAAGCAGCTCTTCCTTCTCTGTCACTGTGTTCAGTTACAGATTCTGTGTTGGCACAAACAGCTCAAAGCAGAAATTAAGTCTCTTACCAGGGTGTTTGCACGGATACAAAGCAGTCACTGTTCTCTTCACATTGAACCCTAAAGTTTATCACCTTTTAACTGTTGTTGTTGTTTTGTTTTCTTTTTTAATAATGTAAAATTATCTGTTCTTCTTGTTCTACTGAGACTGACTGGAAGATTATTTTAGTTGTTCCAGCTTTCAGGAGTACTCAGAAGTGACAGCAAGGTAGTAAGTTAGAGAAAAATTTGTTTGGGGAATTATGTGTTATTATTTGTCAGCATAAATTTTCAGATGGTTAAAAAATATTTTTTGAGACTAAATGAAAAAATAAGTATTGTTAGTAGTATACATCTTCAGGCAAAATAAAATACTAGCTTTAAGGAAATTTCCCTTCAGATGATGCTTTCTGATAAATTCTGAGCTAGCTCATCAGTGCTCTCCTTGGGTGCAGCTACATCAGCTTCCATGTTCCTGTGTTGGTGAGTGCTGTGCAGAATTTTACACTGTGGTACAGAAATGAGGTTGTGGCTCACATCTGCTCCCCCTGCCTTTGTCTCAGGGCCTTCAACTGCTTCTCATCAAGCTTTCATGTGCAGCTGCAAAATAGGGAGTAACCAGTAGGGTTACTGAGAAGAAGGCTATGTTATTATTTCACACTTGTACCTGTTCAGTAGAAAATGGGTGTTTCAAACAAGTTATCGTTCAGTAGCTGTTTCAGAAGAGCTTAAACAGACATTTAATGGCACTTGGGCAGTTAATTTATAGGCTTCTTAAAGCCAGTATTTGCTTTAAAGGTGGTGTTTAAGAAATGCATAAGGCATGTAACATAAAAATGAATAGGCATGAAGAAGAATGCATAGGCATGCACAAGAAATGCATGCACATGAAATGCATAGGCATGTTGCATAAGGAAATGTAACATAATTATGGCACTGTTTTTTCATCATAACTTTTTTTTTTAGTGGAAACTTCCAAGTGCAAACTGAACACCTGTCAATTTATTGCTTTTAATATACATGGGAATAAGGCATTTCCATGCTTCAATCTCCCAGCAGACTTTTCATAAAACTTTAGTTTTCTTTTTGGCTTAAGGAATCAAAGTTTTATATGACTAGTTGGATTACATTTTTTAAAGGTTGAGTTGCAAAACTGCAATGAAAAACACAGCATGTTTAGTCTGATTCAAAGGCTAATAAAATCAGGAAAATAGCAGTGAATCTCAGATGCGTTATTTGCTCTTTATAGTGTATGGATGATTACAGTGCCAAACCTCTCAAACTAACTTATTTAGTTATGGTAGAGCAACAACTGAATCTTGTAGCACTGATACAAATCATTTTTTTTTCTTTTATTTTTTTTTATTGCTGTCCTTTATACCAATGAACATGCTGTCTTGCACCTCAATACACAAAAGTTTTCAGTTGTAGGAGAGTGGGGATAATGAAGGTTTTGCTAAGGTTGATGTTTTCATGTCTGCAGTGATGAGAAATGTTTGCTAGCGAATTCTGAGATGGTCTTAATTCTGTAAACCTGGTAGGTGGCAAATTTTAAGAGTTAGTCTTATTCACTGTAATTTTCTGAGGTGAATAAGAGTGGCTGAATCCAGGTCTAAACAGGTTTTTTTTATTGTTGTTGTTTGTTTGTTTTTGTTTTGTTTTTATGATTGCCAATGACAATATATAGGTAGCCACATCCAGAAACCTTACATGACATAAAACAAGTGAAGTGTACGTAATCGCAGCATAAAGATTTATTACCTTCTGTGCTTACATTCTGTGTAAGGGATTTGTCTGATGATACAGTGGCTTCTCTGATGCTTTCTTTCATTCCTGCTGGAGGTAGCAGAGTATGTTTCTTGAATAGAAAAACAGATAGATCTGACAAAGGACCAGGGCACAAGCAAAGCTTAATTCTAATTGTTCTTGTAACTTCGGATTGGCATCAGGAAGGTTAAAAAGGCTTGATTCTCCCTGAGGGAAAGTTATTGAGTGAAGTCTTCCAAGAGTTCCTCGGGCATAATCCAGGCTCCCTTGGAGAAGAATGGAGTTGCTATTAAAAGCAAACAAACAAACAAAATCAAAAAGCCCCTTATCAAATATTATATTATATATATGCATATATTTTGGTAACAGAGAATCATATTCCACTTTTTTCTTTGTCAATAATCTGTTTAATGATTGATGACAAGGAAAGAAAAACACATCTTTTCCTGCTCAGGGAAGGTGTGAATATTTCTTGATTCCTGGCTTAGCTACAGCTGGCACATTCAGAAGCTCGGTAACCATTCACTAAAGGACAGCTGTAGTCTTTTAAGGTCAGGTAGGAGCAGCAAGCTAGGGACGGCATAGCTTGTGAAGATATATTGATATTTTAATGAATGCCTTTTTACAGTTCCGAGGAGAGGTGTGTGTTGAGGGGAAGATATGAACTATGAAATTTGTTTTTTTACTGTCTAGAGGAGCTTCCACCCATATCTGTTTCATAAGGAATAGCCAAAGTGTTTAGTTACTAGAAAATAGGTCTAATACAAGTTCTTTAAAGTGAAAAGAATGGCTGTGTATGTTCACAGAACAGATATACTCATGTTCTAAAGTACTGCATTTCAACTCGGTGCTCCTCTGGAAACAGAGTGGATGACTACAAGTCATTTAAAAACAAGCTTAACAAGCCTAACTAACAATTTAAATATGACACTTGGTTACCAAACCATTTAATATATCTATTTACATCAGAAACAATTCTGTGTGGACTTAAGTTTGAAGTCTCAGCATCAAAAAAATAAAAAAATAAAATGAAATGCTTCAAGAAATAAGTAGGGAAAATAATATCTTCCAGCAGAAAATTCTCACTTCTGTAGAAATTTCAAATATGCATAATGGTAATGCTGCCATCTTTGTGAGACATTGGGAATTGTTACAGAATTTGAAAACACTCAGTGGAGGTAATAACAAAACCCAGTAAATATTTTGGGGTAAAAGAAGTCTTAATAATGCTGTGATATCCAAGAGAAAAATCAGATGAACACTGATACAGTAAGTACAGCTGTCTAGGAAGGCATAATCTAGAAGAAAAACAATTCTGAAAGAAACGAGATCCTCACAGCCTGCTCGAAAAGATTGTTTTAAGCATGTTTGAATGGTGGCAAATCTTATTCTCATCTGGAAAATTAACTTTCAGAACATCCTCCAGTAGTTCATCAGATGTCTTCATGCACATACTTCTTGCATTTAGTCAAACTCTTCATCTTAGAATATGCTTCTCCTCAGACCTCCTTAGGAAACTGTTAAGACTGTATTTGAAGTTGTCAACCATTACAGGCCTGAAACATCATCTACTGTGGTGAACAGATGGAGTAGTAGATGGCTATATTCCTTGGAAACTGCCTTCACAAACTGACTGGTATTTACTTAGGAGAACCTGTTTTCTAGCACTGCCTGGAACTACATGTGGTACAGGAGCAGGCCGATTTGGGATGAACCACCAAATCTCTTGTGGGACACATGGTTGTAACGCTCCTCTGTGAAGTCCTAAATGATGAGCATGGTTACCTTCTTGGCTATTAATTGAGGTCTTGAGGCATAGGAGAAAATTCTTGATAATGAGTACAGTGTGCTTGCTTGGTATACTTGGATATATTGGAAAAGGGGGGTTGTGTTACTTAATTTCACCTGAATTTTATAATTCTACTGCAGAATGGTAAGAAGGAGGCAAGGATGTACAAGTAGGAAGGAAGGAGGAAAACAGTAATAGAAAAATATATCCCTTATATTTGAGGGACTGTGGAGCATATCATAAGGATATTTCACACAGTGAAAGAGGAGTTGCAGAAAGATTTCAAGGAAAAAAAAAATGAGGCAAGTCAAAAAGATTTATCTTGTAGTTGTTACAGTAATTAGCATACAGATGTTGATTCATAGGGATTGATTGCATAAGAAGTCTAAAAATATTATGTTGTCCAGTATCAAATACAGTATGTGGTGAACTTCATCATTATTTGCACTTTTTTATGCTGTTTACACACCATTTTTTCCCCCTATTTTGAGCGACGTGGTAATCTAATTATTGAAAAGAATAACTCTCACCATGACTTCCCTTTCATTTATGGGGATAGTATGTTGTAATTGTGTCAATGATCAACCTTTCTTTTCAAGGTCAAAATAACCACTCTTTGGAGGATTTTCTCTTGGATTCTGCGGAGTACATCAGTTGTTACATGGATGGAAAAAATTTATCCCACAGAGTTTTAGGGTGATAAGGCATAAGAATTGCAATGTTTTTTTTCTTTGCTTTTTTGTTATTTAGTAACATTTAGTGTCAATTACCTTTATTTTTCATATTTCAGTTTGTGTGGTAACGGAAAGATAATAACCCTGTTCTGTAGATCAAATGATTTATTATCACATGAAAATGTTTGTGTAGTTTTGTGTAAGAAATGATCAGATAAAAATGATAGATTGCTATCTCTAATACATCCTTAATGTTGTTTCACTAGAATATTTCTCGTGTCCTTGAAAAAATGAGCAATGTTTTAGCTCCCCGTGCATATCTGACTCTTCCTGTGCTTTCACAGTCATGAAGTGATCACAGTCATGAAGATCAATGATGACTGATCTTTGAGTTCAGTAAGTCTTTCCAAACATCAGCCGACCCTGTTTACACCAACATTCTTTCCTTTTCCATTTTTCCCTTACTGGTGTGTCTTGTTTTATGTCCTTGTACAGTTACAAATAAGCTTGAAGTAAATATACCACTTATAATTATTTGTTTGAAAATACAATTGTATTCTGCAACCCCTTTCTGACAATGCTATAGTTTTCCTGGACCCACTGAACATCAAGCAAACACCATTGCCAGAGACCTGGTGTGCCTTGTACGGAGAATTCAAGCTACATAATCCCCTGTATTTTGGGGGGATAAATTAATGAAACAGTTCACTTCCTTTGCACTTCCCCCAGCTGTCTGCCATCAGTTTCTTCAAATCTCAGGCATTCCATGACTGATGTCTGTATACAGTTGTTCTCTTGCTTTTCCTTCTCCTCATCCATAACAATTTTATTCTTCATATATTACAATATATTAAATAAAAAGAAGTAATTAATGATGGTAAATAATTATAGGAAAAAATTTGAGGTAATCTCAAAAAGGAAGCTCTCACAGCTCTGCTATTTCTTTATTAAGAGGTATATGTCTAAAATATTCCTTGCAGTTTTGAATGATGAAGGTGGAAAAGAATGAACATACCCAGAGATTTTTAGATAGCAAAAAGTTGGTAACAGCATCCAGAGAATCACGGGCTTCTGTATATTCAGTGGTTTCAGACCACAAAAGAAAGCTTCCTGCTTGAATGATGGATTACCTAAACAAGGGCTATAAATCTGGATTAGGAAAGAGAAGCAAACAGTAAACCGATCTGGATCACATTCCAAGCACTGGAAGAATAGGCAGTAAAAGACAGATTTTAAAGATATATATCCGATCCAACAAACCAGCGTGATTCTTGCCATTTGTGGTAGAACAATCCATTCCGGTAGTACTATCACCTTTAATATTACTTGTTTAATAAAAATACTGGAGAAACTGTATATTAAAGTGAAAGAAAAAATACTCTATGGATTCTTCAGTTTCAGGAGAATTTATTTTCTGAATTGGTTGTGACATTTAAAACAAACAACAACAAGAAAATCAAATATAGACTATTCTGTTTTTCTTGTACCTCTGCTGTTCTAATTCAGATCTCTCTTATCATCCATCTGCTTACATAAAAATCTGTTTTTGTTAAAATTATTTGTCTCCTTGTTCTTCAGCCAAGCAAGCTGAATTAAATAAAAAATAAAGATCAGCTGTTTTTGTGGATTCTTCTATAGTAGATTTTGTTTTCTTTTGATATTTTTCTCATACAACTTGACTCTCAAGCTGTAACATATGTCTGTGAATCTTTCTACTGCTAATTTGAATGGCAAAATAGAAAACAACTTTAGCTTGAGAGTTAAATTATTGTAAGCACAGTAACTTTGTTTTGATTGTATTCAACATGATTATGTATTTTTGCAGCTTTTCCAAGATTCATTTACTTTAGACATGGCTAGTAATATATTTGAAACAGCAACAGAACCATTTTCTTGTTAAAAATGTTTGAAGAAAATAACCACAGCATCTTTAGTACTAAACATTCTCTATGTTAATGCTATTTTTCCATAAGTGAAGTGGCATAAAAAAGTTTCTAGTTAAAGGGGTATTGCAAGCAAGCATTTCCTACTTACTTCTCTGGTTTAATCTGGTAAGCTTCAGTGGATAACTGGGCTGCTCATCGTTCCTTCTTTCAGACAGAGTTCAGAGGTATTTTAAATGGACATTGTTGCACTATTTATAAAAGATGGTGTGGTCATAATTCTATAGGAAAAAAAATGTTTTTTTTTGCTCAAGTTTGAAAGTGCAACAGGAGGCTTGCAGCCAGTGTGCATCAAAACTGTGTTTCCAACTCTGCTTTGGAAAACGTGCCTGCTTCCCCTGTATGATGGGATGATTTAGCAAGCAGCGGAATCCACTGTTTCCAGCAAAATAATGATTGCAGCAACAATTGGCCCACTTCCACGTGAGTGCTGCAAGGCTGGAAAATGCTTCTAATCAGACTTCAAGTCCTGTGTAGTTGTGTCCACATGACACTGCGTGGAGTGACAAGGTTTTTGCCTTTGTAGTCCCAGGGAATCAGAGCTCCATAAGTTTTAAATGATCTGAGTGTTGTTCCTTGTGAGTGGGAACCGCTGTAAGGCACTTCTGAGAGTTGCAGAGAGAGATAAGCAGTTTTCCTAGATACAGTCAATTGATTTGAGAATGGTTCTTTCTTTCACACTTAAAGCCAATTTACAGCACTTTGACAGTGCTGAAGGCCATTTAAAACTCAGTGTTTTCTAGTATAATTCATATAAATGTCAGGCCTATTTTATCTTTGACATATTAACAAGGACATCATAGTTGTCTTTTTTTTTTTCTTCCCCCCCCCCCCCCCCCCCCCCATTGTCTCTCCTCTACCTTGTATTAGAATAGGTCAATGAGTATGCAGAAACAGGTGGATACTCTGTGCTGCTTGAGTCTTCGCTGGAAATAATTAGTATTTGAGAAGGCCCTAGAAATGGAAACATGGCTTTGAGATATCATAGTCTGCTCTGGACCATAATGAATGAGGCTCTGCATCATTCATTAGTGAGTCAGTAAAGCCTGAGATATATTTCTGAACACTTTCAAACATTATAAAACATCTTCCATTATACAAAAGATAATAATTTGGAGATAATTTGGAACAGAAGCAGATTTTTCCAAAACTTTTGAGAAATGAAAATACTGAAAACAACTTAAGGTTAATCAACTTTTTTTTTTTTTTTTAACTTTCATTCTTTCATTTCATCTTGTTATAATTGTATGTAAAGTTATCCAAAAAAAAAAAAAGTGCAAGCTTTTTTCTGAAGGAGACTCCATTCAGAACTTGCAAGAATGGAGGTTCTTATAATGCAGACCTAGATTATATAGCTATATAACCCTTAATTCCCCTGTAAACAGAGAATGGACAGAATCTACTAGTCTTTTTGGAAGATTATGCTTTTTGTGGGAAGTTTTGATTTCATTGAAATAGTGTATTTTCAATGGAACACCAGTCCATACAAGGAATGGCTTAGCATTATTATAAATTGTATCAGTGTGTATTTAACACACTTTGTGTTTTATTAAGGCAACACTAGAAGCAAGACATGACCTCCTATGACATATTCCAAACCTTTGTTTTGCTGAATTAGAAGTCATATGTTCAAGGTTAAAACTGCTGTAAATGGGAAAAAAAAAAAAAAAAAAGTTCCCTTCTCTTCAAATTACAGCAATTATATCACTTTATTCTGTGCTCAGAATAAATTTGACCTGTGGATGAGATTTCAGGTTAGGGTTTGAAGAGCCTAAGGGAATACAGCACTCAAACCTGCTGGTGTTCATTGAGAGTTGTTAACACATTTAAAGTTTGTGTGTATTTTTGTCATTGCTACATTTGAGGTTTCCAAATTAAAATTCAGTCCGAGATAACTCTCTTACTAGCTTGAAGGTGCACTATTGCACACAAACACAAAAAGAGGCTGGAGTGTGCCTGGGGAAGACGAGGAGGATTTTTGGAAGCATGCTGCCCTGCCTCTGTGTGTTCTTTTTCATCTCATTTTGTTAATGGACTGGCAAAACTAGCAAAGAAGTGGAGCATGAAAATAGTAATGGATTCCATTGTATGCTAAAGAAGTGAGCCTTCCAGCTGCAATACTGTCATTTATAAAGTAACGTGTGTGTGCTTGTACTCTGCTGAAGCTGATGTTTGGCTTTACTGACTGCCACTTGCAGTGTTCATTAATCTATCTGGCTGGAATAATCTTTTTCAAGCAACAGGTCTCTATCATATTGTTGCTCTTGCTAATGCTTATCACTGTGCTTGCAGTTCTCTCGTGATGACTGGCAATGTATTGTACGCAGTACTCTGATAGAGGGCTGCTACCTTGCCATGGGAATGACAGGATTTTGCCCTTTTTGATTGGGAATTGGTTGCAGTCATCAGAAGCTGCAGACAGCTTCTAAAGCATCACTGAGTCAACTAGAAATTCACTGATCTCATCTAGAAGTAACATTATCTAGGGTAATTTCAAATGACATGCAGATACCTGCTTGCTCTTGCAGGGGATCTGATCAAATAAGCAGTTATGCACATGGATAGCTTTACAGTTGTGCCCAGATTGTTTCATTAGGCCTGCCTATCTGAATAAATAATGCTTGCATAGAGGTATTTGCAGGAATAGGGCCTCACTTCACATATGTAAATCTGATTTCAGAAGTTCTTTCTTAAGCTTACATGAGGTTGAATAACTGTTCAGGAAACACAGCATGAGTTTTTGTTTCAAAAAACAGGTTTTTTTGTTTGATTTTTTTTCAGGTTTGCAGAAATGTGGAAGAGGGTTTGTTGTTTTGCCTCTTAATCAGACTTCTGTATGGAAACAGTTACACATTTTCCATGAACTTTTCTTCAAAATTGATGCACTTGGGTCCATTCACTTAATTAATCTTCGCTTAACTTTCCTCATGCACTGAAAAGGAATAATTAAGCTTTGCATGCTGAGTATAATATTTGATGATAAATGCATTAAAATTAAGAGTGACTTTGTCTTTCTAATATTATTTTCCCATGACAATGATTAGTGTAATATCAAAATATGGAGTTTGGAATATTTCTCTTTATCTAGTGTTTGAAGCTTTCTTGTCTTCCAGTCAGGTTTGGGAAAAAAACAGTAAATCATTCTTAAGAAGCCATGTCTCTCTCTTCTTTTAGTATTTCTTTTCAGTGTAAATGATAATAGTTGACTGTCCAGAAGGTAGCAGAAATATATTTGAGGAGATTATGCACAAATACTATGAGCCTCGCAAATTAGATGGAAGGTGTGAAGATCTTCATAAACTTAAGGCTATTTTTCATGATGTTACTTTCATTGTGTGTTTTACTTTCCTATTTTTTTTTCCTTCATTGGAAATGTCCTGGATGGCAATTGTTCTAGCATATTAGACAAATTCTAAATTTGAGCATATAAGGATACAACCATCTGTGTCAGCTCAGGAGGACATCCATGCTGGCTGAAGTTATCTTAGCAATAGAAGTATGGTTGTAGCAATGATGAAATGCAGGTGAAATAAGGAAGAAGTGGTAACAGGTAGAAGTGAATACATGAATTAAGTTTTTGGTAATACTTTTTTTTTTCTTTGTGACACTGAAGTAATGGCTTGTATATCCATCTTACAATGAGTTTAATGATTTTTCTCAGTTAATTTTCTCAATTAGTTTCTTATTCGTGTAAGATTTGACATGTTCTGGGTAGCTATGAATATGTATAATAACTGTTGAAGCTTTAGCAATGTGAATTTTTCTGTGATAAATGTTTTTTGAAGTTTAGTCTGTTTATATAGCACAAAGATTGTATATTGGTTAGTATTTAAACCTCAGATTTAATTTTTAGAAGTATAAGAATAATTTGATAAGAATGTAGTGTTTCTTTTAGCATTATTATTGGTTTCTTACCATTCTTTCATTTTATACTTTACAATAAACTTTTCAAAAGACAAGATCATTGTATTGAATTTGCCTGTGTAATAGTGTAGGACTATTCATTAGCTGTCTCAGTGGAGCCCTTGTCAAATTTTAAAGCACCAAGTAATTTTGTCAAAGTAGATTATTTTGTGTGTGTGCAGTCAAAATTTTAATTCAGGAAAACAGTTCTGAAATTATATTATACTATAATATGACATAGATGTCATGCACTTACAAAATACTTGAAAAGGGAAAAATACATGTGTTCATAAAAGGAGAATTCAGTGGGGTGAAAAAAAAACAACCTCATAATCAGCAACAAAACTCTCAGGCAAGGCAATTTAGCGATTATTGTTTTAATGCAGGTTTAAATAACTGTAGTTGGATTTGATTTTTATGTGGGAGTTTGTGTTCATTTGGAATTAAGTTTCTGTAGAGCTTTTTTGGGTCAAATACCAGTTGTAGTTATCTTGTACCTCTAAACCTGCTGAGGCCCAGATGTAGGGCACAGTGTGTAATAAAGACTTTAGATTACAAGCCACAAGAAAAAACATTCACGCAAGAAGCAAGTTGCTGTGAGGTTTTTTCTTTTAAATAAATTATTGTGTTTATATCCTCAGTATCATGATTATTTCCTTACAATACAGATGATTTTTAGAAATAAGTGTGGAGATACTACATTCTGTATGGAACAGAGCATAGTTTTGTTCTGAAATACTAGCTAAGCAGCAAGTGCAAGCACTGTGATTGGGTCCCATTCAAGTGACACGAATTAATCTGCTCAAAGCAAGATTCTCCAGTTCTTGAGTAGTCTTAACAGGATTCGTAACTAAGCTAGGCTAGGTGATTATTTATTTCTGTGGAATGGAGATGCACTCTGACATGTCATATAAAGTTCTTATTAGGGCATGAACAGTTTGTTTTACACAACAAAGAAACTCCAAAGAACACATTCTGAATTCTATTTGGTACAAGTACAATAAATATTATTTCTGTTTTTTTTTTTTATTTTATTTTTAAGCCTCTCTGCTCATCCTTTAAACTCCTTTCACAGCCATCAGCAAAGCTTCATTTCATAATCCTTTATTGTTTGGTGATGGCTCATTCATAATTTGTGCTTCTGTCTGCCCTGGTCTCTCTGGCACTTGCGCTGACACAATTTGCATTTATTCGTGACTCTGATTTTGCTTTTAACACCTAGTAGTATTTTGTAGCAATATTCATGTTCACATGGTACTCCTATAAATACTGATTAATAGGGATCTTATGTTCTAGGCTTTGAGAAAGGAAGCGTATATATGTAATACATGACTAACACACGACAAACTGTATTGTATGAATTGTAATGAATAAAGAAGTATGAGCACAACGCATGATACATCGTTTGTCAGAGCAAATGAATTAAGGATGAATAATTTGCAATATGCTATTACTTGTCTTTGTGGTGCAAGTTCTGCTAGTCAGGGTCAATCCTTAAACCTTGTCTCTCATCTCTGGTCCAGAACGGTATTTCAGGTGCCTGCCTTTGGGCATTTCAGTTCAAATAAGTCATACATTTAAAATCAGATACAAGCGGCACAGTTGGATGTGCAAATGGATCCTTTCCATACTGAAGTTCCCTTTTACTCAAACGAGAGCAAAATAATGAGTTGCATGAAGAGAACTGAGGTTATATCATTGGTATATTCAACATAGATCATTAAAATATGCTTTTGCTGAAATTTAACAGACTATCTTTAAAACATCTGTTGGTAGCAGAACATTGTGTAAAACCACTTGCTATTTTATAGATATCAAAATGGCCTAAATATTTCCTGTCTTATGTTACAGCCCTTTCAGAACTCACGTTGTAGAATGTACAAATGTGTAGCTTTATAATGCTCTAAAACGTCAACAGTCATGAACTTCAGATGTCAAGAATATATAGTATTGGCAGACCGATCAGTTTTCATGTAAAACTTTGCAATGGTTGTTGGCTTTTCAAATGAGGTTTCCTGTATTCACTTTGCAAGACAATTCTTTGCTTTGATGAGTGTCATATATACAAGTTTTCTTCCTGAAGTAACTTATTTTTAATGCAGGTGCTACATCAGGTGCAGTCCCTTCAGCTACTCCGTTCTTTTGAAAAGCAGAATAAGGCTTTACATTTTTACAAACCTCAATCCTGTTTATTTAAATGTCTCCTTTCTTAAGTGACTTCTGAGTATTCCCTAAGCAGTAAGCACTGCAAATTTATGAAGCCTTTGTCTCATAAGTTTTTATCTTTTCTGTATCACACAGTTGGCATGTAGCATTCTGCAGAATGCAGTAATGATTAACTTCAAAAGCAGTCGTCATAATGCGGATAGTTAGTTGTATCTAAAAATAGAAAAAAAAATGAAGAAGAAGAAAAATAACTACAGTAGAACAAAGGCAACCTCTGGTTTGAAATAAGCAGACCCAACTTTTACTTGACAGTATCAGAGTACTTCAATTGCTGTATTTTTTTTTCTTTCAAAACAGATAAGAAGTCATTGTTTTTCAGGTAAGTTTTGAGAAATCTTGAGAAAAATATATGTTTGGAGCAGGTCATGACTGATGCTTTGGTTTAGGCTGTGTAGAATTATTCATTTTGTTTTAAATGCAATTTTCAGCTCTGTCATTCAGGTACAGTCATCATTATGTGTATATACACTTAGAAGTGTTCTACAGGAAAAAAAAAGTTCATTTTAGTTAGTAAATAAGCACTTATAGCAAGAATGGACAGACTCCTAAAAATATGGTTAACATGGACTTCAGCCAGAATTCCATGTTTTCTCAACTCTTGTCTATGAGAGGAGGTCTTTCTGTTGTGTAATGTAGCTTGAATGTTAAAAAATGAGAGAATAAGGAATACTGAAAATAGTGTTCTTCAGAGGGTTAGGGTAATAAATTGATGCAGCTGCAGACACAGTGATTGTGGAAGAAGTTAGGATTTGAAAACATTTGGAAAAGGTCATTTGCCTAATGACTAGATGTCCATAAGATGTCAGGAAAGGTTTCAGCAGTGGTCATAGGCTAGAATTTGTTTCAATAAGCTTAAAATGCCAAGCTGAGGCTGAAAGTTTTCCAGAAAATCTTCCGTAGCCAGTTCACAATGCAGGATTCCTTTACGGGCAGCTTTACCTCATGTGTACTCCAGCTCCTGAGGGAAGACATCTTTCTTTTTCCTCAGATTATATAAGAAGGGTGGGATGACTCATTGACTAACTCAGTTACATCAGTTCAAAGTTAGGTAAGACCAGTCAAGGACTCCTCTGACTGCAACAAGGTGTTAAAGCTTTCTTATGTTCCTCAGTCACATTTACCACAGGGAATCACTGGAGTGGGAGAGAGAGGATCTTGTTATCTTTTTTACTTTTGGGGAGGTCAGGGCTTAAAGAATAAAATGCAGGTAATAACAAAGTTTTCTGAGTGCTTTTTGTGTTTTCTTTATTAATTTAGAAAAGAAGTCGTGTTACTTTGCTGGGCTCTGATTTTCATTGGTGCTATGCAGTAGTGATTTCCATGGCTTCAGTTTACTCCTTAGTCAAATAACATTGAAAAGATTAATAAATTTGAAGGGCCTTTTCAGAAGCAACACACAAATGGCATTTGTATTGTTGGCATTACAGTCTTTGCAGCTACAGATCCAGAATATACAGAAGTCTATGAAACCATTGAAACCAATATTGGTGTCTCATGTACACAGTGAAATCCACGTATATGTTGAAATGAAGTGTGAAAACTAAAGCAATCTCATGGAGGAATCTGCTTTCAAACAGTTTTTCTTACTTCTGGTAAATATATATTTAATTTTATCAATTTTTCACTTAATTACTCTAAAATATATACTTTTTTTTTTCAGCTGTTATGTTTATTCTTATTTTTTAATTATTTTCAAGACTGGTTTAACTTTTAGGTCATTTTGTTATTGTTATTTTACTGTGGTACAGAATGTTCTTAGTTCTCCTGAGTTGCCATGGCTTAGACTCACAAATGAGAAGTTCTGTACGTAGAGATGACAAGACTCCAAGTGGCCCAGGAATCTGTTACAAATCTGCAACAGAAGCACTGTATTTTCCATAAGTCTGTTCTTTTTTTTTTCTTTTTTCTTTCTTTATTCCTAACTAACAAAACCAAAAGAGGAACTTCTTCAGGAAAATTTCAGGAGTCTTAATTCCAAAATTTGATTATTATTTTTTTTTCCCAGTGCTTCTAGATGAAATACAGTTGATGATTTGTCCACTAGCCAGAGGCATTAGGTAATTCATCATGACTAACATTTAGATAGCAGCACCATCTTTTTTCTGTTGGTGGGATTAGCTCAGTTGATATTAGTAGCCTTTTCAAATATACAGAAATATATAAGCTTTCTGTAAAATGGTGATGAAAGACAGTAAATGTACTTGTATAAAGGTCAACATTTTTCTTTCTCTGTTTTTGACCATTTGGGATACTGGCACAAATACTAACTTAGAGATGTTTCTTTTGCTGTACTTTGGTAGCTGTGTTAAAGCTTTTATCCTGTTTTTATCAAGATCATTTCCTCCTACATCTACAGAGATGTGTCTGGGGGCCTTGAAAGTGGTAATGATCTCCTATGGGAGTTCCTCCATGGTGTAACAGGTTGTGGTGCCTCCTTTTGATTCTTTCAAATTATTTCCATTTGCGCCTTCATTATTAGAGCTTGTTCCAGTTTAATGACCAGTCAAGAACTGCTGACTCTCCCACCTCTCTCAAAGTCCATTCACATAGATCCTCAACTTAGTCACTGTTCTGTTCATACTCCTATAACGTGAATGGCCTACTTTTGTCAGCTAGAAAAAACAGATTAATTTCCTAAAAAATTTCAGACGTAAGATATATGTATGCCTGGAAAACTAAGGCAGATGAACAACAGTCACCACAGAGTCAAGAAGAGATGAACCAATGAACACTGAGGATGGTAGCTGTTACTACCAGAAAGACTTTTCAGATCCCAGGGTAGCAAGAAATAGCTTCATAGCTTCATAGCTTTTGATCTCCTGCTGTTAAAGAAATAACATATTATACCCTTTTTGTGGGAATCCTTAGCATGTCAAGTTGTGAGTAGTCTGGTTAAAATTAAGAGGATAAGGCCATAGAGATCTCTATTTTTAATTTTGGGGATATTCAGACTAATGCTTAAGGCCCTTGGAATTGAATGAAAAATAGGTAAACGATTGCCTGGGCAATGCTTGGTTAGCATTCTTGGTTAGTGAGCAGTTCAATATGGCAAACTGGCTCTGGATATTTAATGGTAGGTTCCAACTTTTGCCTCATGACTTCTGGGAAAGATCTGCTCTTACTCTGATGGGGAGCCACATGATCATTGGAATGAGTGCTCTAACTTTAGCAAGTAGATTGTAAAGGCTGTGCTATTTCTTATCAGTGGTTAAATTATCAGTTTAACTGAGATTTATGTAATTTCTGAAATGCAGAGGATACCTGTCAATTGGGAGAGGAAGCAGAAAGGCCTAACGGCTGCATAGATGTGAATAGACAGTCTTGCTGATTTGCTGTTTAAATATAGACAGTCTTGCTGTTTTCTAGCTTAATTTGGACATAATTGTTATTTTGGGAATATCAGTATGAGACAGGAATGTATGGGCTTCTGTATCATTTTGTCACAAGTACAAAGACATTTTCATTTTTGAAGACAATATATTTTAGCTTTTACTGTTTAGGAAATATGGAATTCTATGGGACAGAGAGTAATGAGAGACTTTAATTAGTCTGCTTGAAACCAATTCCTGAGACAGACTTGCGTACTGGAAACAAGGCATTATTGCTGGAAGCTCAGATTTCTGAAAGAGGTGATTATTTACCTATGATGTCTGTTCCAGAACTGGGATATTTGCATTAATCAAACTACTCTTAGAACGTGTGTGTATACATATGTTTATTTATTTATTTTCAATAGCGAGTCGAACAAGCAAGACCCTAAGTAAATTTATTCTTCACACTAGGCTTTTTTTCTTTTGATTTCAATATAGTAACAGTGAGCTCAGCCTGAGTGTAATGAATTTTTAAGTCAGCTAATGTATTTTTACTACTTTACTATTCTGAATTCATGTCTTCCTGTTGCTTTTCTATTCCTAACGACACTATTTTTAATGATAAGAATGCAATTTACTCAAAAAAAAAATATCTAACATGCTTACTGAATTTATTTATAAATATCTGTCCATCTACATAAATAGATGTCAACCAAGTGGAAACTGACCATAATGTTATATAACCAAACTTCAGAAGAAAAAAATCCTCTTTTCTCATGCCCATTGACTGAAGTGGAGAAGAAATCGAACATTTTCTGTTTTTCTTTGTTTTAATAAGTTTTTAATAACTGTAGTTAATATCGTCTGGGTATTGCTGACCTTTAACTAATACTCCAGGACCATCGCAGTGTGTTTCAAACAAAACTACTTATATTGTTTCTTTTCACTAAGTGCTAAAAAGTAAAGCAAAACAAAAAACAAAACAAAAAAACTTACCAGCACTCCATTTTATAGCTTTATTATCTTAGTCATTCAGAAATTCTTTAAAAGTAACATCTTATTAACAGAAATAAATAAAAAGAGCTTTCTGATATCCCTGACATTTTCTGATCTTTATAAGAAAATTAAGATCAACATACTCTACAATTTAATTCAGTAGTTAACTTCACAGGCCTATATAGCTATCCATTTTCCCCAAGCTTCTGGTACCTTTACTTGAAAAATTAAAACACTTCTGTGGTGCCTATCATGTTTCAATTTACTTTGCAGAACAAAAATAAGTAGCAATTCACTGTTTGCCTTTTTTTTTTTTTTTTTTCCTGTCTGGTGTCTGGTTATTCAAAGTTTGCAGTTATAAACAAGTTTGGATGTTGACATACTGTAAACTCACACTAAAACATATACTAATGTAATTGCAGATTGGAATTTTACAGTCTTGACAATTTAGATTCTAGGCAGGGTGTCTTTTAGAGCTGAGTATGATCTCTAGATCAAAAGCGAGCAAACTGCAGAATAATTTTGGAAACTTCTAAAGTGTGAGGTGGTAACTCGGCTTGCATAAGTTATTGCGGCTCAACTTGCAAATCAGAAAAAAACAGAATCATCAGTGCATTTCTGGCACAAAATATAGATGATTTATTTAAATGCATGAAGTCACACACAAAATGATAGGAAGCAAGTACCACATAATAAAATCTGAGGTTCTTCACATTGCATTAGACATGTATTGGAACTCAGTCCCTTGCACAGGAGTCAAAGTCGTAATGACTAGAGCTCTTCTACTGACAGAGCTGATGAATCACCTGTTATCAGCTCTAAGACTAGAAAGCAGCAGTCAGTAGCAATGAACAACAGGTATAAAAGCGTTAGATCCATTTGTGAAAGAAATTGGGTGTGATCCAATGAGCAAATAACTTATGCACTGTCACAGCTGGTACACAGACCACAAAGAAAGACCACTTCATAAAGAATTGTATTAGTGATCGAGATGCGTATCAGGTATAGATGTGTTAGTAGTAAAACAACTGTTGTAGAGGAAACAGTTTTCACTAAGTTATTTTTCTTACTGTTACTTAGTAAATAAATTTGATTTTCTTCTTTGGTGGAGGTATATCTCCCATGTAGACATTCTGCACTTTATTTATACTTGCCTTTGGCTCAGTAGAAGGCTGGGCTCGCTGCTGGTGTGTTGCGTTTCAGAAGTGCATCATCAGCTGAGATACCTTCTTCCTTTAGCGAAGGAATATTGGGGTGAATGTGAAGGCTATCACACGCAAAAGTGTTGGACACCATTTTTCAGTTGCTTTGGGACTCTTCATAAAAGCAGTCACAAGAGTCAGTTTCACACTTAGATAAATCATAAAACATTTTAGATAATCTGGTCTTGTAAAAACAGAAAAGTGACCTTTGTATATTGCTGTGTGTTGTCCAGCACTCTGTGGTAATCAGAGAACTGCAGTGAAGCAAGCTGCTTCTTTTTGCTCTCTTTATCAAAGCAAGCTAGTATATCATTTCACTCTGTCTTGAGCTGGTAATTTCTCCCTTTTACTGCCATAAATAAAGAATCGAAGAATTTTCAAGAAAGCTGGATCTAACAGTTGTTGAAATGAATGGGGCCATTTCTGTTGACATCTTCAGTGGGCTTTGGATCATACAAGTGTTCTTGTCTGAGGTGAAGCATTAGCTCAGTCTTTTGTCTCTCATTTTTGTTCACTGATGCCCCTATCCTCCTTACTACAAAAGAGGCTCAGAAACATGTTTAAAAATTACAAGAATAATCATCAAAACGTTGCCAGTTCATTAAGAATGCAGTTTGATGGGCTGGGAATGCATATTTTGCACACCAGCTTAAACTTGCAGAATAGACTGTCATTAGGTAGTTATTTGAGATGGATTTACTCATAGTGTCTGTGGTAAACTATCCAGATACTGATGGTATGTATGTTCTTTAGTTACCTTAAACCCCACAATTTTTCTACAGTACAGATTCCAGACTTCAGTTTGATTTTGGCTCATAGAGTAGCTTTATTACAAGGTCAGCCTGGCTGTATTGAATCATGAGTATATTCTGTTTTGACAGCAGACCAGGTGCAGCTACTAAGTTTTGTTAGAGACGCTGATGAAGTATATCTTTGTTTCATACGCGTGTGTCAACTGTGGACCCAATAGCAACATCTGAAGCTCACCTTCCTGGTTCCAAAATCTACTTAAGTCTGAATAACAAGAGAAGTCTTAAATGCAGATTAAGCTAAAATTCTGTGTATCTGTTCCTATGTGTATTCCTGCATGCCTACACATGTTAACTTGATTTTAAATGCAGTCTTGCATAATATATTGTCGAGCATTCTGAAAGAACAAATTATAAGCAGAGCATTTGCACACATAATTATTTATATTGATCATAGAAAGATGTTGATTATTAAACTGTCTCCTGAAAAGAAATTTTAAGTTCCAGAAGGAACACAAATATATATATATACGTTACAAAATATGACTGAGGGTTATTGTGACTGATCAGTAAAGGTTTGTGTCTATTTTGGGATACTCACCTTCAGGTGGTTTGTTTGTTTGCTTATTTTTTACAGATAAGGAACTCTGCCCTTAAAAATTGTTGGGTTTCTGTGAGATTCTGTGTTATATGCAAGCTTCTGCTGACATTTTAAAGGGGATAGAGAAAATTAAGAAAAACTGTGTCTTTAATTCAGAGGTGGGCTGTTTTCTTCCTGAACAAACTTCATTTCTGTAACTAGCAGTTTTCCTAAGAAGTATATGCATGTTTAGTTTGAAGTAATACATATAATAGATATATAATTGTACTGAATTTCTACATGTACTAGTAAAAAAAAAAATTTAAAAGTGCCAGCACTAGCAACTACACATAATTTAGCAGAATAGTAAAGAAATGGTGTAATTCAATATGATCAGAACCCAGCCTACCAGCTTATATTTTTGGTACATTAATTTGATACATTAATGTTTCAAGCATAAATTAACAAGTCAAAGTTGTTTAGTTAGTGGCTCCTTTTGAAGCTTATCATCCACTTTCTGCTGCATGGTTCTTGCTCTCATGGGGAATCAGAGCTGGGGGAATGTGTTTTGAACACTGAATGTTTAAAAGTTGCAGAAAAAATTCTTCTGACTCCTCTGACCTCATGTGCAACACTTGTGAATGCACCTCCACTGTCGATTTCTAAGCACAGCATTTTAACTTTCAATCCACTATACTGAATTGCATAAAGCAAAACAAAGCAGACCAATGATAAAATATGCACACATGAGTAAGAGTTTGGGAAATGTTAATTTACATATAAATGCTAATACTTTTTCAAAAAATGTTAAAATTTACTCTAAAAGCAGTTCTAGAACAATATTAGTATATGAAACTGTGCCTGAGACATATACCCAATTTTGTTCATGAAACATGGTATCAGAGTATATTTAAGTTACAGCATAAAACTACTTGGTAAAGATCGGTCTGAACTGTGAGAAGAGGAAAAGAAACAATTAAAATCCTGTGAAATGTGAAGATGAACCTTGACATTTGTAGCTATGGACAAGAAATGTATAAGGAATTGTTAGATATAGGCAGGATGATCAGTTACTTATGAATAAAACAAAGTAGATTTGAAGGCTGGATAAAAACTAGTTTAAAGGTGTAGCAAAGAACACAAAACAAGCATACATTTTGAAACATACCAAAAAGACGCAAATTATGAAAAGCAGCCACAGCCCCTACAGGAACAAATGAAAGAGACAGTTCTCCAGGATGCTGTGCTTGATAAACACTGCTAATTTAATGCTGGCAGGTCTTCTCTTACCTTCTACAGAGGATAGACAATCTTTTTTTATTTTTTTATTTTTTATGCAACTTCAGGATCTGCAGTCGTATGTGAAACATTATCATTTACTATACAATTTGGTTCAGGTAAATTAGTATTTTCAAGAGCTCTGTATTTGTGTTTATTTCAATCATCGTAGAACTCAAGCTGATTCACGTATCAACACCAAGACAGACTGAACTTGGTTGCAACATACTGGTGGAAAAACAGTTGCATGCTAGTTCAAAGATAGGAGCACAGGGAGGAAATAGTAACCAGATTATACTAAGGATAAAAAAAGTTGTGCACTGAAATTCAAATGGCATTATCCAGTGGTCATAACCCTGGATGTGTAGGAACAGAATATGTTGACAGCTTGAGGAAAAACTTCAAAACAGTAGTACCTGACAAGAAAAGACATCCTAAGTAAAACAACAACAACAACAAACTAAAACAAATGAAAAAAAAAAAAAAAAAAGAGGTGCAACACAAACACACCTGGGCTTTATGGTGAGTCAGCTAAAAGGCAGAGTATAATGGGAGCCAAGAACTGAACCCAGCACTCCAGATGTAGTCTCACTGTGTGAGCAGGGGAGAAGAATCACATCCCTTGACCTTTGCTGCTTTTCTGGGTCATGATCAACTTGCCTAGCAGGAATCCCAGGTCCTTCTCTGCGAGTCTGTTTTCCAGCCAGTTGGTCCCTAGTGCATACTGGTCTGTGTAACTGTTCCTCACCTGCTCTCTGCTTGGTTATCATGCTAGTCATTTTGTCATAGAATGCTATCAGGTTGGTCAAAAATGATGTTCCCTCTGTACATCTGTGCTGACTACTCCCGATTACTTTCTTGTCCTTCATGTATTTGGAAATGACTGAGAATTATTAGCCTTCTGCAAGAGAGCTCAGGGCAAAACACCATGATGTGGGTGTGCCCTAACTCTGCCCTATGGACTTCCAGGTCTGGGTTGAGTGTTTGTCAAAGTGAGCAGCTCTGTTAGAAGGACAGAAAGAAGTGGACCCAACCTGGACAAGCTGTCCCTCAAGGGAAGGGCTTTCTGCATGCATGAAGGAAGGGGTCAAGTGCTTGGACTTTTTTTTTTTTTTCTTTTTTTTGGCATTGTTTCCCACTGATAAGTAATCACTCTCAGATCATCCAACATTAGAGAAGCAACACCAGGTTGCCATCTGAAGAAGACTGTCTGGGCAGGCAGTGTTCCTAGTGACCGGAGAGGGGGTACTGGCCTTGAGATACTGGAGGCAGGCATCTTGGTGGTTAGCCCACTGGGAGGAGAGTCTGTTCCCATAACTGAAATCTGAAAAATAGAGTGGGGAAAAAAATAAAATAAAAAAACACTTTATTTATCCTCTTGTAAACATTGTGTACATATCTGCATATTTAAGGAGAGAATTCAAGAACTCCATAGTCCCCAGAGTAGGAAAGGTCTTGACCTTGGACTAGAAATTCTGTCAGATAACATCTTTGTCCTGTTTACAATCAGGATACATAAAATGTTAAACACTGCACAGTGTGAGAGAGGAAAAAAGTTTAGTATATACTTTGTGGCTTCTCTGGAATACTTTCCAAAGTACTTCTTACGGAAGGGAATACATAAATACTGGATTCTTAGCAGAGAGTACTCTTAAAACTTGAGTCCAAAGAAAATCAGTTTCTTCAACCAGATTATCTGTGTTACCATGATTAAACTTGCTCTTTGAAAAACAAATTAGATGGGAAACAAGAGGTGAATTCAGGTTTCACTACAAAACCTAGAGAGGGAGACATTAACCCTTTGGACTTAACGGGACTGTGTTTGATCCAATAAATTCCTCAGGTGGCTCACAAGACTTCTGGAGGTACACTCCATGTTTCCCTCTATGTTCTTATGCGAAGTAAGGTTTTGTAACAATGGCTTCATACCAAATCAGTTTTAAGAGCTCATAATAATGCTGTAAGAAGCACAGCATATTTTAACTGATTAACTCTCTAAGCAGCGATCCACGATACACTTCTTAAGGCCTTTGGACACTGAAGGAGTTGTTCAGTGGTTTCTCAGGCTCCTAAAAATAATGGGACTTGCAGTATTGCAAAGGCACTTACATCTCTATCACATTTTGCATTTATATCACCAACGCTGGAGAATCATCCTACTGTGGGGAATAGTAGTCACTAATGGGCTCAGAGTTACTGCAAGCTCTGCTGAGACTACAAATCATTAAACAGTTGCTTTATTTACAAGAATGAATGATTTTATTTTTATATATTTGCAAAAATAGTGGGGGAACCTTCTTATGGTAAGATTGTGTGAACAGGTACAGTAACCGTAAGTTGTGGACTGAACTTGAAATGAATTTTAGATAATATGCATGTCATAACCATGCCACAGACAACAGCATATTATCACCTTATTTTTCACCTGCAATTGTATAATGTTGTTTACATCTAAATGTAATCAGATCCTGTTGTGTATCAGCTACGTAAAATGTGCAGATCAACACAAAGAAACTGTTTCATTGCTCTACTTCAATTAAAGCTTTGCAAGGGACAGTAAAGAAAATGTTTGTCTGTTGTTACACAATGTCTAAATCTTCATGGTTTATTTTAGGGTAACACTTCAATGGACATTGACTTAAAATGTAGCAGGTCAGGCTTAGTGCTAATATTGTTGATTTTAGTAATGTGTTTGAACTGAGTGTGTGAATAACTGTATAAAAGTAATTTAGAGGTGACATGACTAAGAAGGAAGGAAAAACATTATTTTTCTCCTCTTTGCAAACATCACCAAAAGGAGATACTAAGTGTGGACACTATTTTAGTTGAAAGTTGAAAGAGATTTTTGAGTTATTTAATATGGGGGTAAATGTAACCTTGAAGGGACATAATACAAATAAGTATTAGGGAACAATTTACTGGACAATAACTGAAGTTTAACCACTATCTTTCTGGGTCAAAATATTAAGTTAGTGACCATCAAACCTATGGTAAATTGGAATACAACGCTCATTTTTTTGCTGTTGAAGAAGAGAGGGAACCAGTGGATAACACACAAGCATAAGTCTGGTAAACAGTGATTTACAACTACTAGCTAATGGGTAATTGTAGATAGAATAGATAAAATACAGAAATAGAGTGCCGTTAGGTAGACTCAATATCACCTGGTTCTCCTGCAGATGGGAAATATTCTAGCTCAGGTAGCCAAGGTGCCTCATGTACTTAGAGTTACAAGGGAGGGGGAACAAAATATATGATGCAGTGCCATGTACCTGAAAATAACACCCAAACAACATAATCTAGACAATAAATGTTATGGATAATTTAGTTATTAGCCAGATGATCCTTTTTTTTTTTTTTTTTTTTCAGAGATCAAATGGAGAATAAGCACAGTTTGAAATTATCATTTAAAGACTACTAATCCTGCTTTTTGTCATTTTATTTTCCATAACACAGCAGAGTAAGTTCTTTGTTCTGACCATTTAGATATTGTTTAATATATGTCGCTTGGGTTTGCTTTGGCTGTTTTTGTTGCTGCTATCATTTATTCAAGTGAGGAAGCTATAATACTTTTGTTTGTTTGTTTTGAGAACATTAGCTTATGTTAGAAAGGAGAAGGATAAGAACAGACTAAGGTAATAAGGAAAAATGGATCTAATTTGAAAATGTCTTCATCTCCAAACAAGAAAAACCTTGTTTCTTTCAGTGGGGATGGATTTACTCCTCCTATTGATTGTGATAACAAAAATAATGAGTGTATCTGCCTCCACAAGTTTGAGGATTATGGGAAATGATTGCAATAAATCAGTAATATTGTTTGTGTTTCAAGATGATGAAAATAATACTGTGTCACTGGCAGAAATTTCCTGTTTCAAAAGTGGATTAAAAAAATAGTAGCCTCACCTGAACAAGATATTCTAGTAAATCCAGCTGATTGAAAGAGTAACCCCAGGTAATTAGAACATCAAATTTTGGAATTCTCTCAATTACTCTTAATAATATCATATAGTGATTACAGAATATGATCAGGGGATAAATAATGTATAGTTTTGCAGAAGTGCTAGAAATGAAACAGTACTGGCATTGTTATGACTCAGATATAGTGGTTAGCATATAAGATACCTAATACCATAGCAGGACAATGGTCTATAGACAGTTTGTGCTGCTAGTGTGTTACCTAGCCCAGCACCATTATTACACCTTAAAGGCTGATTCGGCCATAGCAATAACTGCAACTGGAGGATTTTAATATTTATTTTTGTTGTACCAGAGACTTTTGTTGTACCAGAGATCTGATCTATTTACAGTTGTTCCTAAATGTGTTAGTGCATAAAAAGTCCAGTCTTAATGCTGTTTTCGTACTAGGTTAAAAAAAAAAAAAAAAAAGTTTCTATGTTTAGTTATTGTCCTTTCAACTGGTTTTGAAGCTAAAAAAAATTAGGCATGCTTTGCTTTTAAACTAATAGTATCTTTGGCTCTGTATACCTACCTCAGGTAAGCGCAACAGCTATTGGTCTATGGTTAGTAGTGCTATCAGTGACTTTGTAATAACTTCAGTATCTTTTTGTTTGCAATGAACCAATGGTTGCTCTGCCTTCATTCATCACATAGGTTGCATTTTCCAGTAGTTTACAATGCATCTGATGCAAGCTACCAAATTTCACGAATATTATCTCCTGAGCTATTTATTTACTGAAGGTAATATTTCTACATCCACACTCTCAACTTTGCCTTTTTACTGCCCCTACCTTCTCACTTTGGCTTTGTGATTGTTGATTGCACTCAGGTCAGTGACAAAGTCCTAAGCATCAAAAGAATATTATGAAATACTCTTATATAGAGTATTTAAATTCTATTCTTTAAATAGAATTTAAAAAAACAGTGTGTGTGTTTCTGCTCCAGCCTTCCCACACAAAATCATCAATACTGCAACAATCAGCCATAAAAAATATGGCTGCAATGTGTTAAGATGTGTCATGTTGATACATTATGAAAGCATATTGAAATGTGTTTCTTTTACAGTAGCTGTAAGCCATTGTGCGCACTGGAATGTGCACATATGAAATTATGCAGCAGGTGCATTACAGATGCCCACTATTGATGGAAGTCAGCTTTTAATATGGAGTATGGTCTATGAATTATATCCATGATATTGATTTTGATGACTTCACCAGGTGATTTTTTGTAGGCCTCACTACCACTTACAACAATTAACAATTTATTAAAGTTTCTGATTTTTTTTTCCTGTAAGCATATCTCTGACTTATAACAGTAGATAAAATTTGATATTCTGCTGCACATTGTTGAAATGAGAACCATATATTTAAACTTTGAACCTGCAAACCCTGTTAAAAGTAGAGTGTGTTACAAATTGGAAGGTTTCATGCTTGATATTTGAAGAATATTTCAGAGATCTTCATGACCGAGAACTATTTGCTCATTTTACATTGGAAAAGAAAGGATAACAAAATAAAAGGGGAAGGTGGGGATGGAGAGAGGGGAAGGAAAGAGAAAGGGAAGATGTAGCAGAATAACAGAAAAAGAAAATTAATCTTGTAAAAGGGTTAGAGAAAGGGAATAAACAAGATCTTGCATTCTGCTGTCGAAAGAAGTACTGTTCCCTATATATAATGCAACAGGATTATTCATATATATCTTGCTACTACCTTATAGACCCTGGTTTCTTCTGATTTGTAAAAATCTTTTCTATCTTTTCTGTCAATTTACAAATTCTTAGGAGTTTGATTGTAGTTTTTTGCTGTTGTTGTAATCCAAGAGTATATTTGTATGTAGAATTTTTCAGGATATCTGAGGACTGATTTTGATGGACACAAAAATATATGACCACTTGATGGCCTTTTAAATTTTGAAAATTCTCCTTTTTCACAGGCACTGGGCACAACATGTCCCCTCCCGTTCCAAAGGCTCTCTCTGACACTAGCTGTGTTTTTAAATTGCCTTGTATTTGTAGAATCATCTGTATCAGTCTTTACTAAGTGTCCTACCTACAAATCATTTAAATGTAGTAAGTATTTATAGGTTTGATAAGGCAAAAGTAAAGGTGATTTAAATGCGGACTTTTTGTTTGTTTCTTTGTTTAAGATTCTTTTAAGTAATAAAATATTTTCAGGGTACTGTATGTCTGGATTTCATCCATTTTCTTCTCAAAAACAGATGCAGTTTCTATTTTATCAAATTTATACGTCTGCTGTCTTTTTTCTTTTTTTTTTTTTTTTTTTCAGGTGCTATGGTAGGTATTTTGTGTTTTAAAGTATAATATATGAAAACAGATCCAGAAAGAAGCCACTAGATACTTGCAATTTTATGCATCATGGAAGATGCAGGCCAAGAGGGACCACAACAGCATCCAGGTCTCTTACTTTTTTGCATACCGCAAGCCACAGGATATACCCAAAATGTAGCACTGACCTTAAGACATCTTGTACAGAGGACTAACAGTATGAGAAGAGAGCAGAAAAGATCGGGGAATGAGCACTAACTATGGTACTCCAAATGAATGGATATTATGAGAGTCATTTTTACAAAAAAAATGATTACAGATTTAGAGGAAATCTGAATCAAAAAGATATATTACTGATTCAGAAAAATTGCTTTTTTGTTTCCTAAATCAGATGGATACATTAGGCCTGTCTTTTCTTACAAAAATACTGGAACAACTGATCACAGTGTACTGTGCTCTATAACAAACCACACTTGGCAGCTGCATTGGTAGGATACACTTTTCAGCCTTGGAAAGCTTAGTTACTGTATTATCTGTTTATTATTTGCTTGGTTGGTTGGTTATTTTTTTTTTATTTTTTTATTTTTTGTATTTATCTGGATGTTAGAGAAAAATTTCCCAGTATTATCAGCTATTGATAGTTTGTAACTGAATAAACTGTCACTGACCAACAGAGTGTGATAGACAACAAAGCATATATTGTCTACTAAGATTTGTGGAGGAAACTTGAAAGACACTAACTTAAAGAGTAGTACAACTTGATGGTAAGTCATGATAAGATCTTTAGCAGAAAGAACAAAATATTTTCATAATTCAAACCATTGTTTACTGTACTAATAACTTAAGGAACATGCTTGACACACTGACTAGTTGAGATAGAGATTTGTAGTGAATGACAGAAAATACTATTGCCTTTGGTTTATTAGTGTAGCCAGCATGATATATGTGATTTACAGAGCCTCCAGCAAGCTCAGAATGAAGATGGAAAATGAAATAGCGTTTGGTTTGGGGAGCCTTATTGAACTTTTTTCCAAATATTCTGTTTCCTCACAGATAAAAACACTATATTGGTACTATCTTTATAATAAAGTTCTGTATGTGTATTATTACTTTTTCTTCTCATTTTGGTTTAGCATTATTGACTGTGAATCGCTGCAGTTTTATAGAATTATGTAGAACTCTTTTAAGAACTAAAAATGAAATGGAAGAGCTTAGAAATGCATTGCAACTCCATTTATACCCTAGTGAAGAGGAAAAAAAAAAAAAAAGAAAAAGAAAAAGAAAAAGCTTTTATCCCAGTACCAAACAGAAAATAAATAAATAAATAAAATAACACAGAAACACCATCACAGCTGTTAGAGCTGCTCTGTGGAGTGCACAATTAGGTAATCTATCCTACATAATTTAAATACAGGACCCAAGAGCAGGACACAGTGAAAATTCACTCCTCATTTTCTAGAGAAAGTTAAGGTAAATAAGAGACCAACTTGCTGAGAAAAATTTATTAGCCCAGACATTTGGTGATACTTCCCTCCTCTACTGGATTTTATAGAGAAATAGTGATATGGAAGGACAATCAGAAACTCTTATGAAATTAGATGTACTCGAGGAAATAGATATTTATGTGTACATATATTTGGGTGTCTGTATATATGTGTCAGTATGTAATTTCATCTGGTACCCTGTAACTAAATCCATACATCTATTCTGAGGCTGTAAAGTCCAGTGGATAACTTTTCCCTGAAAAACATGGTCAAAGTGGTGTTTTCTATGCACAAGTCTTTTTGTTTCTTTTTAAACTTGCAATTCACTTTCCCTGCCTCACTGAATAATTCAAGAGAGGGATTTGGATTTTCAAGACAGTTGTATTCATAGCTGTATCTTTAGTTTTTGTGCTTTCTTTTTAGATCTCTTGATTTTTCCAAGTCAGCTTAATCATTATTTTACATTACCCTAATGTTGCCATTTTACAGTACTAAAGCAATACAGTGGCACAACCAAAATACTAAGTAATAAGATTTCTCCTTCTAAATCAGGAAGTGGAAAATAAGCTGATCTAAATGTTAATCTAATAAGCTGATCTAGGAAAAGCTAGCAAAAAAAAAAATACAGAGAAAGAAAAAGGAAATAGGGTATCAACTTACTGTATAGTAGAAAAAAAATCAAGGATAGGAAGAATAATTTTAATATTGCATGTAAAAAAAAAAAGGAAAAACATAGATACTGCTAGATGAATATTAAACAGATTTTTTGCTACTTAAGGAAGAGAATGAAGTATTCATCAAATTGAAGATGACTGTTCATTTGTTTTGCCCATTTTTTTTATAATCATTGTTCAGTTTAAAGATGGAAAATACCTTAATTTTAATACAGTTAGATCCCATCCCTTGTGTTTCACTCTAATTACTTTCTGTGTGGAAGCCAGTCAGGAGACTTACGTGGTCTCTTAGAGATACTAGTGAAGACAGCCAGATGGTGACATCTGCTCCAAACTGATACTACAATTTCATCACTGAAGCTGTTTTTAAACATTGTATATTCAAGTATTTGGTATCCAAGTTATACATTCAATGAAAACATTTTTATTATGTAATCTAAGATCTGGAGTTTGGATATTAATACTAGATGATAAGTTATGTATAACTAGTACAGAAATAAGACATTTTTTTAAAACTGGAAGACATTGTTGGCAGCTAGTTTTTAGTAAGAATTGAACTTTCAGAGTAGAGACAAAGAATAATATAGAAGTATAATGTCCATCTTTTACCAATAATTTTAATAGTCTTTCTAGCTCTTTAATACTATTCTACAATGAAAAGTTGGGCATTTGGAAACATCTTTATTCAAATACTGAGCGCAAACTGCAGGACAAGGAGTCAGCTTTCAAAGGCACTGTGTGGTTGGATTTCCAGTTTACATTCCTTTCTCAAATATTCCTTCTGCTTTTGAAATTCTCTGCTCAAATATTTTTGAGTTCAGAAAAAAATACACCACTTGAGGTCTGTAAATGATAGCGCTTTGTGCTTTTTTTTTTCTTTTTTTTCTTTTTTTTTCTTTTTTTTTCCTTTTTTTTTTTCTGTAGATAATACTTTCTCAACCCTCTTACATTTAATTTCTTGTGTAGTACCTGAGAACCTCACTATCTTTGAGGTATTAATGCTCACGACACTAAAGTGAAAGGGAATGGTACAGAAAGCCAGATGATCTCCTATGCTTGCGCAAAAGTTAGTCAAAAAGAAACAGCTTGAACCTTGATTCCCTGAGGTTCAAAGTAGAGTATTAAATGAACTTCCCATATTTTACAGAGATTTGCTTTGATGATATATGGTTCCCTACTCCAGACCCTATGTTGTTCAAAAATTATTTTACCCTCCTTCACCCCATTGGCAAAAACAATGTAATTGTTTTGAAACAGCCCTTCTGAAATCAGATATTGATAGATCATGTATAAAGTGTCCTGAGGGTAATAGCTTCTTATATCGTTTCCAGCTACTCTGAAAATTTTAGGAAGAATACAAAAGAAAAATAAAATCTAAAAATTTTCTCATTAAAGTAAAGACTCACACCATTTGTTCCATTGTATAGTATACAAAACCCATAACACCTTATGAATTATTTTGTGGACAGGACTGAGAGATCTAAAATAGGTCATAAATAATTGGCTGTGATATAGTTGATTTACAAAGTTAAGTCAGAGAGATAGGTGAAATCGTTGTGATGATTTTTTAGCATTTATCTGGCTATAAATGCTAACTTTTCAAAGGAAACGAGAAAGGAGTGTGAGAAACAGTTAGTTTGTCAAGAAAAAATATGTGCATGGATTACCACTTATGATTTTAGTAGAGCATTTGATCATTTGAGAAAATGCAATCAATGATGAATTTTAATCCTTAATTGAGAATTCTTACCATAGAAATAAACTTAAGAAGGCATAAATAAATTCACTGCTGATGTAAAGCTCTCTGAAAGACGATAGCTGTAAATGTCTCTAGTTGCTTGCATACAAGGATTAGCATAGTACTTCTACATGAATCAGCAACGTGGGTCATTCATTCTTCAAAAGAAAGGGGAGCAGCACACAAATAAAGGTTGGTGATATTATCATGAGCTGGAATCCAGATTATGTGTGAAGAAGAAAGCTGAAGGGAGAAATGTTTGGGAAGGTGGAGGTAAGAGCTGATACTTTTGCTGGGACAAGGTTACATAAAGCCACAGTGAAATAACACGTCAAGGAACCAGAACCATACAGAAAGCTAGCTGCCTCCTTCTCCCCAGGCAAGCTGGAGAAGTCTAACTAAAGATTCTGTTACAAAATTTAAAGTAATTTTAACAGGTATAAAACTTTGCTATAAAACAGCAAACTGAGTATGAATGGTTATGATGTGAGAATCGGTATATTTCTATACAACTGAGTTTAGTCCAATCTGAAAGTTGATGTCTGTGGAACTTGACAAGAGGTGAGGCAGGCATCCTCAGTGTGTGTTCCCAGGATACGCTTCATCTGAATTTATGACTAGGTCTTTGCTTTCTAAAATTACCAATCTAGAGGCTATTTGTAAAGGATTAAAAGAAAACAGTTTCTGTATATACAAAAAACAGCCCTGTCTTTCAAGCAGTATGGGCATCTGGTGAAGACACTGTATAGATATGGAGTATATGAAAGAATAGTGAGGGTGAAAATAAACAATTCTGTGCATTCTGAATTTTGTGCACAGAAGAAAGTTTTTGCTTATTTCCCCTTACTAGAAAGGGCTGATATGAGTACAACAGCAATCTGATAACACTCATATTCTTAGAAAAAGGTACGGCAATTTTCACTCAGTTCTCCCATTTCAATCATACTCTGGTTCTTTCTGTAAATTTGAAATAAATAAATAAATGAATGAGTGAATAAATAAATAAAAGTTCCTGCTGGTTATAAGCTCAGAAGGGAGATTAGCTTTATCCTGAAATGAAAGCCTTGCTCCTGCTGTATTTGCAGAAGCTTCTAATTCATTTGAATAAGAGAAAAATATCACAGAATGTGCTGTCTTCTTTGGAAGATTTCAGTCCTACAGATGTCAAAAGAACTGCTTCTCTAATTTTACCTTCATTATGAAATGCCTCGAGGCACTAGCTGTGCAGTATCTTTGCTGTTGCCTCACCCACAGCCATTGAGTCTGCGCTGTGGATCTCTTACGAAAAGGCTGTGGCTACCTATTAATAACAGATACACTTGTTTAGTGCTGAACAGAGAAGTCTTCCTGAGTAGTGAAAACACAGAGGTTCATAGACATCACTTACCTTGTGAGTTTTTGTTGTTGTTTTTCTCTTCTTATAAGACATTTTAAAAACTTAAGGGCCTCCAGTTGTGTGGCATTTTGCAACTTTGCATGAACCTTTCCCACAAAACAGGGGATGGGTGGAATTAGACTCTTTTGGGAAAAATTTACATTAAATTAGTATTCATCAGAATTGGCTTTGGGCGCACATCTGTCTTCTCTGGCTGCTTACAGTGGAAAGAGTAAGTTAACAAAAAGGGGAATAGTGGAAAGGGGCAAGAGGAGGATTTGTCTTTGCAGGACTTGACTACAGGGCGCTGGAACAAGAACTGAGTGAATGAAGTGATGTGGAGGTGAATGAAGTCTGCAGATAGCTGACTGGCTGTGGTGCAACACAGCTGCAAGCATAAATACACCTTATTCTCAGTCTGACCAATTTCTCCTCCGCCCCCAGGCTCTATCCTGAAAGGGAGGCAGGGGAGCAAGGGAACTACTGAAGACACTCAAGAAGGAGAGGCAACAATGTGAGCCAAAAAGAATGATAATAGTAAGGAGAAAAGAGGTAGAAACAGAGATACCTACTCAGCAGAGTAGTTATTTCACCCTACAACTGACTGTCTTTATATGTTAAAATACTTCTTTAGTAAGATTAAAAAAAAAAAAAAAAGGGGGGGGGGCAAATATTGGCATTGAACAAAGAAGTAAATGAAGAGCTTTCCCTTCTTTATTGATAGCAAAGGTTCCCCTTGTTAGGCTTTGGGTCACTTTCATTTAAAGTACACTGAAATTGATACCAATTGACCTGTGCAACCTAGACAATTTGTTTCTGGCTTACGAAAGTGAAAGACAACTTCAGAAAACAAAGACTCTTTCTGTAGAATGCTAGGAATTAAATTATTTGGTGTTTGCTTGATATTTTTATTTTATTTTTAATCCTGATTCCAGTTTCATAAGATGTTGGGTATAACAAATCAATGTTAATGTCTTTTTATAGAATTTATATTTTCCATTAACATATATAACACAATAAATCTCTGAAAAGGTCCTTTATCTGTTCTGACACTTTTTTTTTTTCCTTTAATGTATAGCCTTGCCAGAGGAGGACAGAAGAAATATAGTCCTTTAAAAAAGATGATGTTCATATTACTCATGTAAACTAGTAATGCTAATGCTGCTGGCAGTCCTTAAATCAGAGTATCATTCTACTCTTTTCAAGACCATATTTTCAAGCTGAAACAGTCATTGCTGAGATGGTGTTGTGGTTTAGCCCGGCTGGCAGCCAAATACCACACAGCCGTTCGCTCACCCTCCCCCCTCCCTCTCCGGGATGGGGGAGAGAAACGGGAAAGTGAAGCCTGTGAGTTGAGATAAAGACAGTTTATTAAGACAGGAAAAATAATAACAATAATAATAATAACAATAATAATAGTATTAATAGTAATAATGTGTACGAAATAAGTGATGCACAATGCAATTGCTCACCACCCGCTGACTGATGCCCAGCCTATCCCCGAGCAGCCGGCCCCCCACCCCGGCTAGCCACCCCTATATATTGTTCAGCATGACGTCAGATGGTATGGAATACCCCTTTGGCCAGTTTGGGTCAGCTGTCCTGGGTCTGTCCCCTCCCAGCTCCTGCTGCATCCCTAGCCTGCTCGCTAGCAGGACAGAGCGAGAAGCTGAAAAGTCCTTGGCTTGGTGTAAGCACTGCTCTACAACAATTAAAACATCAGCATGTTATCAGCGCTCTTCTCATTCTAATCCAAAACATAGCACCCTGCCAACTACTAGGAGGAAAATTAACTCTGTCCTACCTGAAACCAGGACAGATGGGTAATAATTACTACTGATACATAGGGAGGAAATTAGTGTTTGAAATAATGAATATGAAAAACTGATGTGTGAAATGGGAACCTGAGTCTTTTATTATCTTAATGAAGTGCAGAATGCAGTAGGGTTCTTCAAAGAAAGAAATAACATCATGGGGTCAGAGTCCGGGTAGGAGAGAGTGCGAAGGGCAAAACTGTGTGCTCTGGGGGAGAGATCTTGTGCTTTGCTGCAGTGTGACTTCCATGGCTGCTGAACTAACACTGCAGCTAGTGGTGCTGCAGGAGTCTACTAGCAGGTGTAGAAAGCGACAGTGGCAGGGAAGCCAAATGGTGGGAAATGTTTGATTTCTAAAGGTGGCCTACCTATCAGAGAAAAGTTTTGCACTAAAATCTTTCCTCCTGTCTGCAACACATCATCACACCCACCTGCTTCCTGATTAGAGAGTACACATACACACACAAGCATTGAACCACCATGAATATGAAATCTAGCCCACATCGAACTATACAGAGGTTTGGTAGCACATTGGAAAGAGAGAAGGCTCTTTGTCAAAGCATTCTGGCTGAATGCCAATTAGAAATTATAGTCTTTCTTCTTAATGACCCTGAAAATTTTAGGAAAGAGAAAAGTAGTATGAATGGTGACGTCGTTCTGGAGGACCAGAATTTATGAGGACCGGAAGGAGAGAAATAGCATTAATCTTTCAGAAAAGAAACAGAGGCAGCATAAAGCACTTGAGAGTGATCAGTACCATACACAGTTTAATATAAATGAACTGGAAATCTAAGTTTTCAACATAGCAGATAAGTTTTACCCCTTAGATGGAGTAGGAATCTCACTGTTTGGAACAGGAATCTCACTGTTAGTAATGTGATCCCATGTACTAGACCACATTCCCAAACAAACCTTGCTTGTGGATAGGTTATCATCACTGGTTATTTTCCACAGCTTTTGAAAAAGGTAGAAAATAACCTCTGGGGGGAAAGAAAAAAAAAAAAAGTGTTGAACACACTCATAAAACAGTGCTGTCATCTGCAAAGAAGTAACAAACTGTGAGCCTTAGGTAGAAAACCCATTCAGATGGACCTCTACATATGTATGCACATGCCTTAACCATAAATAGTCCAGAAATATATTCCTGTTGCCTAGTAAATAGGACAGAGTTTTTTAAGTCAAGGAAGACTTCAAAGTTTTCCAAATCTAATCTTTCTGTTCCTACAAGTTTAAGCACCTATCAGTAATGTCTGTCACAGTAATGTAGAACTGATAAGATAGACAGATGGTTAGACTGTCAGTGAACAGCGTACAGTGTTGCAGTCCATGCAACACTGCAAACAGATTTGCATGATTTGCACTGTTGTGCTCTGCTTTGACCAAAACCTCTGATTTGAGTGAGGCTGGCTGCAGTCTGCTCCTGTCAGGCTCTTCAAGCCATTGTATTAGTCCAGTGTCTTGGTCCCATGTGCATGTCCTAATTCCACTCACCTGGGTTTTACTCAGTTGTTTCCTGCAGCTAATACCTACAGTTTTCAAAAATAGGCGGTCCCATATGTTTATAAGTAATCCTTTTAATTGAGAGAATGTTAGCTTCTTTGCTTGACATGTTTGCTTCTGCAAAACCTTTGGCAAACCTCACTTAGGAGTTCTGAGGCTTTCCATTTTAAGGGTGACCTGACTGCAGCCCACCATGATAACAGGCTATGAAACTGTGATAGCATGTTTCCCTGGACAATTACCATTCTGACTGCTAGTTGCTTGTGTCACAAAGCCTCTCTGTTCACAGAGCTTGTCAGGTTTGCAGAGTTTCCTTCTTGCAGGCTCTGTGTTGACATGAATTTGAGGACTGGTTGATTCTTTTTAACTGTTACAGCATGAATGGATGCATGTATTAAGGCCCCCATCAAATTGCTGATCTCATTTATTAATGTTCAAAATTAAAGATAGTGTTACATAGAGTTGCCTTTGTCAAGGAAAGTTAAACTACTATGAAAAGGTTATTTACAATATTGAAGTAAAAATGGGAGAAGTAGGAAAAGGCCACCATGCAGTAAAGTTGCAATGAAACAGTGTTATGACTCAGAGCTGAATTAATGCTCCGCTTCAATAATGTCATTTATGTTGAACAGAGGAGCAAAAAAGCAATAGATAAATCTACTTGCATGGACAAGGAAATTTATATATCCAAAGTTGAAGTAAAACTTTAGGTTAAACTTTTGAACTTTCCCTTTGCAATTACTGTACTCAAACTGAAACAAGCAATGTAAACTATTCATCAGAGAGATAAATAAATGGCACCTGAAATTGTGTTAAAACAAGGGATTAAAATCTTTAAAAATTATACAAGTCAGGGATAGTGCTCCCACACAGCAGAAGGAAAATACTTTTTTTTGTTTGGTTAATAAAAATATTTTTACATTTTCCTCTCATCATCTTCGTAGTCCTCCTCTGAACTCGCTCCAGTAGTTCTATGTCCCTCTTGTACTGGGGAGCCCAGAACTGGACAAAATACTCCAGGTGTGGCCTCACCAGGGCTGAGTAGAGGGGGAGGATCATCTCCCTTCACCTGCTGGCAACGCTCTTCCGAAAACGCCCCAGGATACCATCGGCCTTTTTGGCCACAAGGGCACATTGCTGGCTCATGGTCAGCCTGCTGTCCGCCAGGACTCCCAGGTCCCTCTCTGCAGAGCTGCTCTCCAGCACGTCAGCTCCCAGCCTGTGGTGGTGCTTGGGGTTATTCCTCCTGAGGTGCAGGACCCTGCACTTGCCCTTGTTGAACTTCATGAGGTTCCTCTTGGCCCAGCGCTCCAGCCTGTCAAGGTCCTTCTGAATGACAGCACATCCCTCCTGGGTATCAGCCCCTCCTCCGAGCTTTGTGTTGTCAGCAATCTTGCTGAGGGTACACCCCATTCCATCATCCAGATCGTTGTGGAGTAAGTTGAAAAAGACTGAACCCAGTACTGACCCCTGGGGGACACCTCTAGCTACAGGCCTCCAAAAATGGCTTGGGTTGGAAAGGACCTTAAAGATCATCTAACTCCAACTCCCCCTGCCATAGGTAGGATGCCACTCAATCGATCAGGTTGGCCAAGGCACCATCCAGCCTGGTCTTGAACACCTCCAGGGATGGGGCATCCACAACTTCTCTTGGCAATCTGTTCCAGTGCCTCACCACCCTTCTACAATGAAGACTTTCCTCCTAATGCCTAGTCTATCCTCTTTTAGTTTAAGACCATTCCCACTCATCCTATGCCTTCTTACTGGTGAGAGGTATAAATGGTATAAAACTGGCCTGATTTTTACCCCAAATGGAGCTCCTTTTGTCTGAGAAGCTTCCTGTGCTGCTCTGTGGAGAGCAGCCCATGCTGGAGCAGTCTGCTCCTGAAGGACTGCACGCTGTGCTACAGCTCCCAGGCTGGCAGTTCTCAGGCCGGCAGGCATATGCTTCTGCCCCAGGTTCAGGAGACTTTTTCTGTCAGCCTTTTTCCTGCTAGGGCATGGTCACCTTTACGGCTCCTGCCCTCACCTGGTCACCCAGTCCCATGATAATTTCCTGTCCCCTAAATGACCTCCATCTGGGTTGCTTTTTAGTTTTTTTTTTTTTTTTTTTCTTAAATGCCAGGCCCGGCCTGGTGGCCTACATGGTCTCCAGCCCCCGGCTCCTTCTTCTGGGTCCTGCACACCCATGTTGTATCCCCAGCATTGGTGTTCAGCAGGGACTGGGGCCATGTGCGCCCGTCCTGCTCCCAGTGCCAGGAGAAACTCTGGATGAGCTGTCATGGTGTGGAGGAGCTGCAGTCCCTGCGCCTAGGTGAGATGCTGCGGGACCGGTAGCTGGAGGGGCTCTGCTGCTGCTGCTGCTGCTCATGCCGCCCCAGCCCCGTGTTGCGCTGGAACCTGCTCCGGGGCTGGCGGGCCGAGGCGTCCCGCATTGGGCGCGGCACCAGCCTCACGATCGCAATGATGGGCCAGCAGCAGAGAGGGCAGGTGGCTCTGTGGGCAGCCCATGGCTGGATGCACTCCACGCAGAAGGAGTGCCCACAGGGGTCCACACAAACTGCGTCAGCCACCAGGCCCAAGCAGATGGTGCAGGTCTCTTCTCTTGGGGCTTCCTCTGGCAGCTTCTGGTGTGGATTGTTCATGGTGCTCACCTCTTTCCTGGTGTAGAGATGCTTGTCTTCCTCGGGACACTGCTCTGATGACAAGCAGGTATCAAGCACCTCCAGTCCTCAGCACCTCCTTTGCGGGTCAACGGCAGAACCTCAGAGACTCACAACCCACCACCAGCACCTCAATGCCTTGTGCCCCACCAGAAGGACCTGGATGCCTGACCTGCAACCCCAAAGACTTCAGCGTCTCTCCTGCCACAGGAAGGATTTTGACATCTTGTGTTCCACAGGAAGAACCTCGACCTTGCAACTTCCACTAGTACCACCACCTCTTGCTTTCCAGCAATAGGACCTCGACCTCTTGAATGTCACCAGCCAGACTCAATGCAGGCTGGATGCTCAGGGCTGTTATGGCCAGCTGCCTTTTGTGAAGCCATAGGGTGACAGTGACTCTGGGGTGACATCACACGGCTCTTGGGGTGCCCCCGATGGCAGTGCTAATGGAGGTAATGTGACTGTTGTGAGAAAATGCTGACATGAAATGGCTGCTCCATGCTAACAGGAGCAATGTCTGCCAGGCTGGGGTCCAGGCTGGGTGCTCGGCCTTTGGCCTGGGAACTGCGCCTGGGAGCCAGGGACATCCTTGACATGCAGCTGGACACCTGAGCACCAGAGCATAATTGGGACTACTGTTCAGTGTTTTCAGGCCTCCTGGGGAGTTGCTAGCAAAGACAAAATAATTTAGGATATGGTATAAAATGTTTTTGAAGAAAGCAAAGAATTGTGTAATTGGAACAATGACTCTTCTTTTAGAAGTAGTCACAGTTTACAGAGTCATTACCCATAGAAAGAGGTTTTGTTTAAGAGATAACTTTAAAAAAAAAAAAAGTTGGTTTGTTGTTTTCCTTGAATTAAATATTTACATGTAAAAATGTAGATGTGTGCTAACAAAATTTGCTGATGGCAGAACCTGAGAAGCATTGTCAACATAAAGGTAGAATTGGAATATCATTGAGGTGTCCAACCTTGAGAAATGAAGTAATAAAAATGGGAAAGATGTAATAATAGAAAGTGCAGAGTCATGCATTAGAGACTAATGAGAAGAAAATCTTTTATACCATAGCATTTTACAAGGTAGATATGAAGGAGGGAAGTGCAATGCTTGGTAGTCAGTGTTTGAATGTTTTTGAATCATCACTGTGATGTGGATGCGAAAATGGTGCATACAGTTCTAGGGATATTAGACAGGCATTTATGCAGGGAAAGGAAAGTTTTCAGGTTGTTGTGCAAAACACTGGTCAGACCTCTGGAAGATTGCTTAAAATTCTGTCTACATTCCTTCAAGAGAGATCAATTTTCAGCTAGAAATGATGAAGAAAATGTCCACTAGAATAAAAAGAGAATGGAAAGCCCATCTCTTGGGACAATGATAAAAGAACTTGGCTTGCTTATCATAGAAAAACAAAGATTGAAAATTGATATATTTTTTTTTTTTTTCTGTACACTCAGAAAGGAATAAGCCCTAGAAAGCAAAGAGCTTTTGAAACTTAAAAGACAGAACTGACTTAAAAGGAAATACATACAAACATGCAGTGAGTAAAGTGACTCTTTAAGTGTAAAGACCCCTCCGAGGGGTGCAAGAGTGCAAAAATGCTTGGAAAATCACATTTGAAGAGAAATTACTGATGGTTTGCCGTAAAAATGGAAAGGGGTATCAGGTTCAGTTTGAGTTAAGATTATATGATTTGATTGTCTGTGATTGCACAGGAGTGCCATCAGTGACCCAAGAAGTCTTTTATGCCTGTGTTCCTCATTACCCAAGTGATATAAATTGGTGTAAAGTCCCTTGAGCTTTTCTGTGCTAATTAACTGTGCTCCAATACTACTCACCTTTCAGCAAATCAGCACTGCATTTTAGGTAATTAAGTTTAGCAAATCTCACTGCAGTGAGTATTGGCTTGTGGGAATCTTTCCTGAGGACATCTATCCTTTTCCCTAAAGTTTTAAAGTGTTTATGAAAAGCCATCTTTCTTCAATATACATGAGTATCTGAAGAAGAACATCAGTGCATATCCAGAGTGGCTGGCCTCTCTTTGTGTGTATTGAGAAATAATTTTGCTAAAATAATGATGTCATCTGAAAAGTTTCACTGTGTATATATTATTATTATTTTTGGTCTCATATTTATTGCAGACTGCACAAATCCCTTTTTGTGAGAATTTTTTACTCTTGCTTCAAAGTAGTACTTCTAATTGTGTTGTAGAGTTATCTTCATCACAGTTTTACTTGCCAAGAAAAAAAAAAAAAAGGAAAAAAAAATAATGTCACTTTTTATTTGAGAAATACCAAACATCCTTAGAAGGAGAGAGAAATTTGGGCATAGTACAAAAGGGAGCTAGCTCTTAAACCAAGCAAAACAAGTTGTGCTTGTACTTCTCTTAGAAATCCTGCCATGAGGCACAGGGGTTGCACTTGATCATTGATCACACGAGGAAGAGAATAATGCAACTCTGCCTCACAGACAAGGTTGATCACCTGAAACTGTAGATGTAGCAAATAATTGTTTCACACATATGTGGTTTGGGACATGAAATCATCTTTTTCCCTCATATTAAGCATAGACAGGAAAGTAGAAGACAGGGACAAGTCTCTGGGTCCTGCTGTGGATGACAGCTTCTGATCCCGGAGACATGCCAGATAGACAGTGCTTCATCCCATTAAATATTTTCCTGGTTTGGGGCAATAAATACTCTCTTCTATTTCGGGCTCCCTCAGAGTAGTTCTGCATGCCACTGTGGAATAAATGGTGAATATTAAATTAAATCCTTTGTTGTGTATGAACTACACTACACAACATGAGGAAGAAAGCAGTAGTGAAGATGGTAAGCCTGCAAGAGGAGGTGCCAAGTACTGCATGATCTCCAGGCATGCATACCTGATGGCGATCCGCTCTGTAACTGTGGATGAAGTAGCCAATTTGACACATGCAAAAATAAAATTATATTAGAAGCATACAACTCTGACATGTGGGTTTGCTCAGAGAAGAAAAAAAATCTGCTGGTTTTCTAGAATATTCTGATTCAATTGCTAACAGTGAAAATGCACAAATTAGGAACATTATGATTTCCTTGAAATGTCTGGCTCAGTGAAAGCAGGTCCTGAGCAAAACAATGTGCCTGCAGTTTTAAAAAGCTCTGCTTTTAGAAATGGGGAACAATTACAAGACTTTTCTTAAGAAAGGCATGCTGACAGCTGTACGAAACCAATGTTAATAGTGCTATTAAAATCAGTGTAAGTGATTGTGCTAGTAGGGCAATCAAGATTTGGCCCCATACCCTAGCTTTGTAAACATCAGCATCCCTGAGATTAATATAATACTGACTAGCCAATTACATGTTAAAACCTTAGTAAAATTAATTGTGTTTGAAAGGCTGTTCCTTTAAAATGTAAAGCAAATGGCTGAAATGAAATGTGGGATACAGGGGGAGAAGAGAAAATCAATAAACTAGCAAACTGCAAATGATGTGGAAATAACTTCTTTATGTTTTCCTGTTTTTGTAGTTTATAGTTAGCACCAGTACATAAATCTAAGAGCTTTGTGCAAGGGAAGAAAAGTAGATCCAAATCTAAAGAGTGTTGTGGTGAGTTGCCTTTTCCTCAATGAATTCTTCCTTCCATAAAATGTGAGATTGTATTTACTTATTTATTTATTTATTTATTTATCTATTATTTTGTAATACTGTGTGAAGGTTGGTTAACAAGTGTTTGGGTTTTACTTTTTTTTGTTTGTATGTTTTCTGTATTATGTGTACATATCTCATTTCATTACCACTGATTTTCCAAAACTGGAGTTCACTGATCCTGACAAATTTCCATTAAGTGTTTCTATCAGAAGGGAAGAGAGAGATTTTAAAAATATGTACTGAAAGTCATCAAGTACATCAGAGAGATTGTTTGGGTTACTTATAAGGGTTTTATTGTGCCTTGAATTTTTATGTTCCAGAACACAGAATAGAATGGAATGGAATGGAATGGAATGGAATGGAATGGAATAGTTCAGTTGGAAGGAATCTATAAGATCATTGGCCTGACTGCCTGAACACTTCAGGGCTGACCAAAAGTTAAAGCATATTAATGCGGGCATTGACCAAATGCGTCCTGAACACTGAAAGGCATTGGGCATCAACCACCTCTCTAGGAAGCTTGTTCCAGTGTTCACGAATTTGCATGTAATCTTTATGCAGGGGCCATGCTAATCTTCTATCATTCCAATTTTAGTGTATGTGCTGCTGAAGTGATCACATGTCCAGGTCTATCTTAAAGGCATTAGCTGATTAGGAATGCATTTTTAGTTGTGACTATGTAAACCTGTGCTGGGTGTCTGTCTATACAATGAAATGCTATGGGGTGAGAGGTAGTCCTTAGGAGAATTTCAGAGATCATTCCAGCTACAGGACTGCTGATAGATTACCACAAAAATGCTCTTGCATCCAGGAAGACTGGCCCCTTCCTCATGATTTCAGAATAAAAAAAGGTGATTGGGAAATGGGCAAGAAAGGTTGGTGTATATCACTAGATGCAGGTATGTCTCCTCATCCATCATTTTCTTGCTTTTCACTTGTATGCTAGAGGCTTATTAAGTACCTCATATATTCACACGTCTGAGAAAGAAGAGAAGGAAAAGGTTTGATTTGGGGAAATGGGGGCTGGATATAGAACAAATCTAGCATTCAGCCATCTCAATTGTAAATTGAGGTGAAATGGTCTAGAGCTCTCCCACCTTCAATCCAGCCACTCAACAGAAGAAGATTTATCAGAGTTTGGGTCAGGTTCAGAGGAAAACTTTGGGACCTGGCATGCAAGAGCAGTGCAAAATGATTAAAAGAAATGAATGGATGCAGAAAAGTTGCTAAGGAGAAGATAAGCAGCAGTGCCAGGCCTGCTTAACGAACAGCAATTAACAATGAAGGTGCCAGAGAGTGGTAACATCACTATATGTGGAAAAAAAATATCTGTGTGATATTATATTGTAGTCATTAGGGTTCTTGCAAGGAGCATGTACTCGAGGCTGGCAACAGCTACTCCTAATTTCATTATTTCTGATCACAGCCAAAAGTGTTTCTGCCACATCTACAGCACAGACCTTTGTGATTGGTCTTGGTCTTTAGGGCTTTAAAGATTTTTGTTGGACATCTCCAGAGTGAGGATCTGGCAAGACCTGAAAGTTTCATGCCCTGGCATGGCAAGGTTATGTGGTCAGTGAACCTGCAGATGGACTACATGTTTATGTTCTGAACCTGCTAATGGGGGCTTAAAATGAAATTTTTCATTCAGTTACTTTATTCCTGTCAGAATGAAGTGCCTGAGTAAGCTACTTAACTAGTCATGACAGGGATTTTATTCTTAGAAGGAACAGGTAGGGGACTTTAAGTCTAAAGAATGTGCAGAGTATAGATCAAAAGTAAGATTCTTCACAACAAATTTAGCTTACTTCACTAAACACAAAGCATCTGACAACAGATCAAAGTATTCTTATATTTAGTCACTTTGATAGGTATTGATTTTTTATTTTTCTCCACATTTTATTTCTAGAGAATGGCCATAAAGAATTGCAGAAGGATAGGTAGAAAGAGCTCCTCATTTGATGGGCTGACTGAAATCAATGAAGCCATGGCTGCAGACATCATCTGAGGCCCTGGCCTGTAGGATCCCTTCTTTGCATGAGGAACATGTTATAAATCCTGTGGTAGTTTTGTTTGTTTGTTTTCTGGTATCTGATTAAAGTAGTGTGGGGGTGCTTGTAATGTAAATATTTGCATTAAATTAGAAATCTTTGTTTTGAAATTCTGGATTTCAAATAATGAATGGGGCAACTCAGTTACATAGACAGTGGTGATACATAAAAGTGGATAGAAACACAAGGAATAAGCACATACTTGCAAATATCAGCACACATTTTTACTTTGTTCCTGGACAAAAGACAAAAGTAACTAGAATGAAAAAGAAATAGGATCTCATTACAGAAAACAGCAGTACTAGAAGTGTTGGGATTAGTGGAAAAGGATGAGTGATTTTACAAATAAGCTTTACTTTTTTAGATGTGTTAAGCTGGAAAGTAATTGGAATCTATGGAGTACAGATAACTAAGAAAATGTCAGTTGATGACTCTATGGAACGGGAATTTTGCCATAGCTTAATTGGGACTGTCATTTTACGCTGTGCTTCATCACTAACAGTTCAGGGATCTGATCCACAAGTGACTGCACCAATTGGAGTATTTCCATTGCTTTCAGTGATCTTTGGATCAGACTCATGCTGCAGATGCACCCCTCTTCTGTCTGAGGGATAATTTCATACTCAGCTGTCAGAGCTATCAGAAAAGCCTTAGGCAAGGTTAGGAAAGAGCATCTACGTCTGGACAGAGACCTTGAGATGTGAGCAGTATAACGATTTTTAAAACCACCACTGTGATTTTTCTTGGACTAAAAATTTGAATAAATGTATTCCTTTATTGCTAGCTTGTAACAGCCAACCTTCCTAGCGAAAGTAAAGATTTTCCTGTGCATTGAGTCATCTCAAGAACTTTGGAACAGTTGTATCCTACACAAGTCCTATTAAACTAAATGTAGACTGTCGCTACTTTTCTTCCATATAGGAATCATGTGTTTTCTATGTGCAAGTTTCCTTTTTGTAAGAGTCACTGAGCAGAGCTCCACTGTTTACCTAAACATGTTAAACATGAAGTATCAGAATAATCCCTTAACCTCCAATAGGCTTTTCACCTGTGAACAGTTATGCAGAGCTCAGACATTTGGTGGGACTGGGGCAAGGGTGTTCATTAACCCTCAAAACAGTGTCCAGATACTCAGTTTTGACTAAATGAAGAGTATTGCTTGTAAATTTCAGACTTTAAATGCTTATTCACCCCAGGAAAAATTGAACTACTTTTCTGTCAGCCTGATTGCTGGATGTAGCAATTTGATTCTTTTTAGAACTAGAAAGCAAATGCTTCTACCACCCAAGAAAATGTAAGATAACATCTATTATTGTGTACCCAGTCATTGTCGCTCTTCCACTACACTGTGGATGTCTGTCTTTTTCTGCTGTGTCTTCAGATAGATAAAAGACTCCAGAATAAGTTGCTCAGCTTTATACAACAAAGTGACTTTTAAAATTCATTAACTCTTGTTCTTTCCAATAGGGCTTTTAATGCAGTCACCTTACAATATTTAACTATAAAATATAGTCCTGCTGGTGTCCTCTAAATAGATTAATTCACAAAGATAACACCCAAAAAAGTCTTTTTAGTTGCTGTTGGGGAAAAAAAAATAATTTAGTTTAATTTCTGGTGTCTCCAAATGTTGCCCATCTCTCTGTAATTGTATAGCATTATCACTGCTCACTATTCAGTCTATTCTTTCATAGAGAATTGAAACATCATTCGAGTTTCCTCTGAGGATGGATTAACAAGATCTGCTGTGACATGACTTGATTAATTAATGAGACTGGAGTATTCTTTGGTCCTTATGTGCTGTTCTTGAACTTCTTAGACGGGAAAATTCTAACCTTCAATATTTTAGAAGCCAACTGGGTAAAAGCAAAATTCTTGTATGACCTTCACTAATAATAAAACTGAAAATGCATTATAGAGTGCACCTGGATAGTTGTACATATTCAAGGTGATTTAATTCTTTCTTTTTCTTCTCCTTTTCCTTTTCTTTTCTTTTTTTTTTTTCATATTTAAAGAATGAAAGCACATGTGGTTGAAGTACAGAGTACAGAAATCTACTTCACAGACTGTTTAAAATATAGTCAGATACCCCTCTACCTTTCCTTTAGCAGCCTTCTAAAAAGAGAAATATCTCTGTGAGTTCTGCATTGTGAAAAGCAATCTCACCCTGCACACACATCCCTAATGAAATGAAGAAGGTTCTCAAAGGGCAAATACAAGATGACAGCTAGCATATCCCACCCATTGGCTCTGTTTTAGAAACTTTGTGTCCATAATTGAGTAACAGGTATGCAAAACCACCTCTGTGATATATATGCAAGATATATACATTTAAATTCAGCCAGGTCTGTCTAGCTCACCAAGAGACTGAGACTAGTCCAAGACCAAAAAAATCTCTTTCCTTTTTCAGATGACATGCACAACAGAGATGTTCAGATCAAAGAAGCATAATAGGTTCCTCTAAAAAAAACTCTGACTGAATTGGAACTCTGAAACTTGTCTCCTACTAATAGGATATTTTATTTATTTATTTATTATTTTTTTTTGCAGCATTGTATTGTGAGCACTATGAAAATAAATTGCCTAAGAGCTGTGGGAATTATGTCAAGAAATCAAAATCTTTGGTAATGTGGAGATCTGTCAGCATTTGTCTTTTCCATAGCAGTTGGCAGTCCTTTCTAGGTAGAAGGGATTTTGACTGGGAACTGAAGAAGTTTCACAGCAAGAAAGATCTGGCTGCAAGCAAGTGAAAGCAGGCTAATTAATCATTCATTGACCAAAGGTCAAAACCCTACAGTGCAAGACTTTCTGGAGATTGTGTTGTAGGCAAAGAACCCTTCTCTCACTTCTTAGAGCTATAGCAGAGAACGTTTGCAATAGAAATGATGTTTGGAGCACTTTAAGCACTGACCTGTTAAATAAAAGAGGTGGAAAGACCATCTTTATCTTCACTGGCTACCTTTTAAACACTGTTTTCTTGAATAAATGCATTCTGTCAAAGCCTCCAAGATTGAGCACTCGAGAAACAACAGGCAGGAGAACTCCTTGTTTGCAATGCTGAAGAGGACAGAGGGGAGCATGATAATATTGTAAATTGATTTTTTCTGTGGATCTTAGTTGGTTTTGTCATAAAGTCATCTCAGTGGAAGCTCTCAGGATCTATAGTTTGCATGTTGGTGCTAAGGATGGTGGATAGCTTTTCGCCACCTTCCCCACTGTGACCGAACAGAAAGAAATCCTTTGTGAAATTAAGCTCACGAGCCTTACTTACATTCTGTACTCCTCTCAATAAATTGTTTCTCAGTATGTTAGAGTAAATGTTACAAATTTCATGTACAGTGGAAAACAAAGTTGGAAATTAGATTTGCTATCTAATCAAACAGGGATCAAAATGATTGTTGCTATTGTATACGAAGAAAGGCAATAACTATGAAATGTACATTTCCTCCTCAGAGATATTTTGAAAGAAATTAATAAGATTAACATTGCAGATGTCAGCTGTTTTTGCCTTTTTGAATGCCAGACAGCATTAGCAAAAAAGAACCAGATGTAAGTTCTTTAGCTAATAGCATTAGACAGCTTCCCTCCTACATGCAGGCATGAGATTTGTTTTAATGAAATTAGACCCGAACACATCCAACAATCCTAAATCAGTAGTACAGCTAGGAAATAATTTATTGTAGGTGACAGAGAACAGCTATAAAATACTAGCTATTTCTAGTGAAATGGAAAAAATGAATTATTAGCCACTGATGGCCGCCAGTATTACTGATCTCAGAAGGATAATGACAACGGCAGACATAGCATCAGTGGTTGAGCAGGGATTGCATGGACCTCTTGAAATGAGTCAGGCCCTTTGTAACATCATGGAAAATCTGAAGTTGTCTTTGCCCATCCTAATTTGGGGGTATGAGTCACACACAGCTGCTTGATTCTCTGCATATGTAAATGGTGCCATATCAGGGGCTTAAATATTCCCACTGAAAATGGTGTTTCACATAGTCTGGACAAGTATTGGTATAGTTATCTAGTATTTATATTAACTTTCTTTCACTCCACCAACTTGCAAGCATTTGAATACAATTTTCCTTCATTAATATTTGGCTTGGATAAATATCATAGAATCATAGAATGGTTGGACCTTAAAGACCATCCAGTTCCAACACTCCTGCCATGGGCAGGGACACCTCCCACCAGACCAGGTTGCCCAAAGCCCCATCCACCCTCGCCTTGAACACTTGCTGGGATGGGGCATCCACAGCTTCTCTGAGCAACTGTCTTGTCCCACTCTGTGGGTTGCGAGGGAGATGAATCTTTATAATACCACAGCAAAAGGGCTATCTCTGCTTGGCAGGGCCATGAAGGTGGCAGAGTCATGACAATGTCTCAGAGGAACACTACAAGCAATCTATTAGTTCTTTCTAACAATAATCAAAAAAAAAAAAAAGTGCAGAAAAAGGTGTTTGGCACAGGTGTTAATGCTTCATCTATTGCTTTACTGCATAACTGGAGGGGAGAAGGGGTTTCTCCACCCTTGGATCCAGTGTTGTTGTCTCAAGTCAGGGTCTTGATCAGCAGGTCAACACTGGCAAAAATATGAGCCCACGTTTATATAGTCTCATTGATCCAGGACCACCCAGACGTGTGGTTTGGTGTTCTGGAATCTTCAGGAGGATTCTCAGTGGTAGCACAACCCCACCTCACCCTCAGCAAGTTGCCCAAACTGACGTTCCCCAACCAGAAAGGGGGAACAGAGGAAGGCATCCGCCATCCTGTCTCTGCAGGGCTCCAGTCTGTCAATCTCCTGCTTGAGTTGTTTGAGACAAAGAGAGGTCAAGTTCTTTGCTGGTCTTAACAACGTGGTCCAGTGCCTCACAACCCTCATAGTGAAGAATTTCTTCCAAATATGTAATCTAAATCTACCCTCTTTTAGTTAAAAGCTATTACCCCTTGTCCTATCACTACATTCCCTGGCAAAGAGTCCCTCTGCAGCTATCCTGTAGGCCACGTTTAGGTACTGAAAGGCTGCCAAGAGGTCTCCCTGGAACCTTCCATTCTCCAGGATGAGCAACCCCAACTCCTTCAGCCTGTCTTCATAGGATAGGTGCTCCAGCCCTTTGGTCATCCTTATGGCCCTCCTCTGGACTCGCTCTAACAGGTCCGTAACTGGAACGCAGCGATCTAGGTGGGTTCCCACAAGAGCAGAGTAGAGAGGGAGTATCACCTGCCTTGACCTTCTGGACACACTTCTTTTGATGTAACCCAGAATACAGTTAGTCTTCTGAGCTGCAAGCACACATTGCTGGCTTATGTTGAGTTTTTCATCAACCAACTTTATTTATTAGTTTAGATTTTAGATGTGAAGCTCCTCACAGGTTGTGCCTAACCGGCATGTGCTCAAGCCTTTCACATGAAAATACTTCCCTTGAAATTAGAGCTGTTTAGATCTGTGGTTTGTCTGTCCAGTTCCAGTTTTGAACATCTGCACTGAAATCAGTGAACCTGCATCACTTTTTGCCTTAGAGGAGCTTGCTTCTGGACCTTGTACCAGTGCTTCTGAACACTTGTAACATTCTCCTCAAGAAACTGGCTGCTCGGGGCTTGGACTGGCGTACGCTTCGCTGGGTTAGAAACTGGCTGGATAGCCGGGCCCAGAGAGTTGTGGTGAATGGAGTCAAATCTGGTTGGAGGCTGGTCACAAGTGGTGTCCCCCAGGGCTCAGTACTGGGGCCGGTCCTCTTTAATATCTTTATCGATGATCTGGATGAGGGCGTCCAGTGCACCCTCAGTAAGTTTGCAGATGACACCAAGCTAAGTGCGTGTCGATCTGCTCGAGGGCAGGAAGGCTCTGCAGGAGGATCTGGATAGGCTGGAGCGATGGGCTGAGGTCAACTGTATGAAGTTCAACAAGGCCAAGTGCCGGGTCCTGCACCTGGGGCGCAACAACCCCAAGCAGAGCTACAGGCTGGGAGATGAGTGGTTGGAAAGCTGCCTGGCCGAGAAGGACCTGGGAGTATTGGTTGATAGTCGGCTGAATATGAGCCAGCAGTGTGCTCAGGTGGCCAAGAAGGCCAACAGCATCCTGGCCTGTATAAGAAGCAGTGTGGCCAGCAGGTCTAGGGAGGTGATTGTCCCCCTGTACTCGGCTCTGGTGAGGCCGCACCTTGAGTACTGTGTTCAGTTTTGGGCCCCTCGCTACAGGAAGGACATGGACGTGCTCGAGCGAGTCCAGAGAAGGGCGACCAAGCTGGTGAGGGGTCTGGAGAACAAGTCTTACGAGGAGCGGCTGAGGGAGCTGGGATTGTTCAGCCTGGAGAAGAGGAGGCTCAGGGGCGACCTTATCGCTCTCTACAGTTACCTTAAAGGAAGCTGTAGTGAGGTGGGGGTTGGTCTGTTCTCCCACGTGCCTGGTGACAGGACGAGGGGGAATGGGCGAAAGTTGCGACAGGGAAGTTTTAGGTTGGATGTTAGGAAGTACTTCTTTACCGAAAGGGTTATTAAGCATTGGAACGGGCTGCCCAGGGAGGTGGTGGAGTCGCCATCCCTGGAGGTCTTTAAAAGACGTTTAGATGTAGAGCTTAGTGATATGGTTTAGTGGAGTACTTAGTGTTAGGTCAGAGGTTGGACTCGATGATCTTGAGGTCTCTTCCAACCTAGAAATCTGTGTCTGTGTCTGTGTCTGTGTCTGGATGAAGCAATCTGGCCCATCTGAAGGTGTCTGGGAGCTAAACCAGATAATCCATGTAAAAGAAAGGTGAAGCAGATTGAGCTAAGAAAGCTGAAGAACAGTAAAGGTGATCAGAAACTTGGGGAAGGGGATATAGGGAAACACAGTAGGATATATCGATGGAAGGAAATCTTGGACTGAAGTGCAGAAAAAATGAAATTGGCTGCTGAAGTTAAGATGATAATTAGAGGCTCGCAAGGGTAATAAAGGATTTTGGAGGTAGAAGAGAGATTATTCATAAAAAAAAAAAAAAAAAAAAAAGATGAGGCAAGGAGGAGGCAAATGACTTTTTTTTTCTTTCTTTTCCTCTAACTGAAAAATGCTACTTTTTAGAATGAAAATAGAAGAACCATGAATCCCACAGCTCCCCTGCTCTCAGAAACATATATATATATTTATATGTATGTATCTTTAAAGCCCTGAGGCAAATACTTAAATGTCCTATTTTCTCTAAATGCTCAAGGGGATGTCTTGCACTCCATATTTAAAAATGCCATATTAAGCACTGTTTCACATTTTCTTCTCCTATATAAAAGTGAATGTACAATAACATCCTATTTGTATCTGCCACATTTAGAGCATGGTATATAGTCTGATCACAGGAGGAGAAGTGTTATTAGCCCTACTTTGCAGGGCAGAAGAAAAGCCGCAGTGTTCTATATTGTGTCCACTGTTCTCAAAAGTGAACCTCAGATTAGGTACACAGAAGATGGAGACTATAGCCGCCCACAGCTGTGAAAAGCGTAGCATCAGGACTCTTGACCAGTAAGGTGGGGTGGTTTTTGCTCTCCTCTGGAGATGAAAAGTAAAATTTTACTGCACCAAGCTGTCCATCCAAAATGTCCCTCCCTCAAAGGCAAGTCAGCAGAATAAAACATCTGCTACTGCCTCAGCCATCACCATTTGCAGTACAGTTTACAGTACTATTTTAAATCACTGAGGAAGGTGGGCTTGTGTTACAATCACCTTCAGTGTACCCAAGCTGCTGAGACACTGACAGACACTCACTTCTACAGAGTCTGTTTCGGGGATGGTGACCTTCAGTACGGAAAATAAGTTTAGTTTTTAGGAAGGAAGACAGAAGCCATAATGTGTGACTCAGTGGCTACAATTCAGCAAGCCTTGCATTTTGCCTCTAATTAGAGAAGATCTTTGTTCCACGGACAGAGGAAGAAGCCAAATGTGCAGGGCTCTTACTCACCCTCCTTAACATGAGACCATCTTGCAGTCTTCTGCCTTCTTGACTGCATACATTGTAGCTTCAGTTTATAAGCTGAAATGCTCTGGGCTAGTGTCCTTCCATCACCTTATTCTACCACATAACTGGTCCACATTTGGAGTGAGAAAACAGAAACTCTGCAGCAATCCACTCTAGTGCTGTATTATTTAGAAGTGAAGAAGAAGCCTGAAGAGTGTTTTCTGTAACGCCTTATGCAGAACACCTGCATTTTACCTCCTGTCCCATCTGTCTCTGACACCAACAATACAATGCTGTGTACTTCTTAGAAGCTCCCTTTATACATTTGAAAAATATTATCATCTCTTCCATTAGTCTTCTCTTCCTTAGTTTATTCTGTCTTTTCTTATAGGCTTGTCTGTCTTTTTTTTTTCTTTTTTTTTTTTTTTCTGGTGGTGGTGTTTTTCTGTTTGTTTTTTTTTGTTTTGTTTTGTTTTGTTTTGTTTAGGTCTCTGATCAGATTAATTTTCCCTTTTGGCCTTTCGTCACTTGACCAAAGAGCAGAAATTTTGCAAGGCAGCTTAACTTGGACAGTACCTGATTTAAAATGCTTAACTTCACAACCATGAAAGAAAGATTTCAGTAGTTATCAATACTGTAAAGAATACTTGCAGGATTAAGCTCTGAAAGTGAGTGAAATGCAACTCAGTTCTAGTGGACAGCACAAAAACCTGTGCACTCTTTAACCCCCATTTTACCATCTTAGGTAGTTCATGTGTGTTTTGTGGAAAAACAGCTCATGTAGTTAAAATGAAATGTGTATTGAAGAAGCTTATTAATTTATTAACAAAATAAAACCAACTTGTAACCTATGAACTACACTCAGGTTCAGTGTAAGTAACAGCAAACAAACCATGATATTAGATACTAGCAAAATGTTAATAAAAACCGAGAGATTTCTTATAATCTTTTTAAATATTAAGATTAGTTATAACTACTTTCAGAACACTCTAGTTATGTGCATGCACGGAGTGAAATGCCTGTCCCCTGCCAGAGAGTGTGGTTTACCAGCATTCTCTCTCTTTGGTGGGGGGGGGGGGGGCGTGGACACAACAGTGCCAGTTCCCTGACTGGCACACCCCTCCTGTGGAAGATGTGGATGGTCCAGCTCTTTGCCATATACACCAGTGAGGGGAGCACCCAACAGAGGTGTGGGTCCCCACGGATGCCCACATGCCCCCAGAGGTGTGGGTCCCCTCACGCTACGTTCCACAAGGAGGCTGTGATGCCAGTCCCAGGCTGAGACTGAGATGCTTGTGGGGTGACCACTGACAGCATCAGACAGGGGCTGTCTGCTGCTGTTTCTGTTCCATGTTGTAGTTTCCATACTTCCTATAGATACCTTTTCAAGATGATTCCGTCTGTATTTCAGGTCTCTTTGTAATTCCCGGGTTACTGTTTAGCCTGGCTGATGGCTGTACTCCTTTCACATGGATAGATTTAGGTAGATGCATGCCCAGATAGCTTTGTGTCTGATTCACCCATATCATTTACACTCACTTTACTATTTTAACAAATGTTGTTATCCAGGCCATTTGCCAAGGGTAGATCAGGTAAGGACCCATGCATGTATTTCTGAATTTCAAATTTACTGAACACCGAATACATTTCAGTAGAAAAATGCTAAATTTCTAAATTTGGAAGAAGTTAATTTATTTTGATTTTTTTTTGTTGTTCCTAAAGTGAAGTGATACCAAAACAACTATCCGTATTATCCAGCTAGGATATTTCAAATAACTTTCACAAGCAAAACTACTAGGAAAATCAAATAAAATAATTTAGGATTGCCAAGACCTTAAGGAATAGAATAGCTTGTCAGATTTTTAAATAAAAAGATAAAATCTGGGCAAGATTATTTTAAACTCTTAATGCATACTTATTTTGAAATGGTTATGTGTTCTGCTGACCACCAGTTGGTTCACTCAGACTGTAAGGAGGATCACCTTAAATGGAGCCTGAGGTGAAGCACAGTGCTGGTTGTTGAAGAAAAATATGAGATTCATGGCCTTTATCAGTACTAGTTGCTGTTAAAGGACACTTGATTTATTTAGCTCTCAGATCTCTCTCTTTTCAGTCTCAGAACATGTATCATCATCACCAGATAATTAGGCCAGTCTTATCCGAAAGGAGGATAGGGAAGAGCTAAAAATGATGACAATGAAACATGCAAAGACATTTGTGCAGTTACCATTACCAAATCAGTAAGAAAAGAAGAAAAAAGAAGAGCAATAATCAGTCTTTTTATCATTTGTCAGTACCTGGAGAATCATCATGAGTAGTCTGCTTGTTGTGATTGAAAGTGTGAATGCTGAGGAGTGAACATTTCTCATATTCTCAGATACTGGAAGGTCACGTTGTCCTGTAGTTTTATACAGGGCTAAAATGCTTTGGATTCATAGTTTAATCATAGAATTTGGTCTGTGACCTTAGTGTTGTGATGCTCTCCATGTGTCACTAAGAACAATAAATGTACAGCTAAAATGCAATGCAACATTGAAATCTGTAAGTCTTTGAAAAACGGTTTGAAATCAATAGTGCTTTTTTGGCAGTGTCATTTAGTCCTCAGAAAAGTCTCCTCCTTTCTTCCTCCAAGAGCTCCCTGTAGGGTCTCATGTCTTCAGAGCAAGAGTGGTAAGGAGGAAGCACAGAACCATACTTTACCATTTTCCTGTCTTGAAGAAGTTATGATACTGAGGACATTACAGCCTAAGATGAAAGACCTTTTCTAGGCTCTCCTTAAAGACTGTTTGAATAAAGTCTTATAAGCAGAACTGACCTTCTGTGGGAGTAGAACTTCCATGGGTATGCTCAGCTGGGAGATCTGCAGATAAGCTCTGAAACTATAGAATAAATGGGCAGTGAAATTGGGAGGGTTGAGTGCTCCATGCGCAGATGTGGGGATTCACCTTCAGCTTGGGAGAATAAATTTGGAGAAATCTACCATTCATTCAGCAGTGGATCTCACTGCACCTTGCTCTTTCCCTAAGAGAAGTAGCCAAGTCTTTCCAGAAGAATATTTTCCATTGAGAAGCCCTTTTCCACCAGAATTTCCCAAAGGAGGAAGGGACTCTTGCTACAATCTGGAATTAGACTACATAAGTCATGTGCTTACTTCAGTAGATGAGTGACTTCCCTGACACAAGACTGAGTAAACACTGAGTAAAGTTTTCATGCTTTGTGCGATGGATTAGTCATTACCTAGGGAAGACTATTTCATTAATCTAAATTAAAAGCCATTTTTTCCTTAAGAAAATTTGCCCGAGTACCTAAGTATCAGATATAAAGAGATTATTTTCTAAGGTATTTGACATTCTTGGATCCAGCAAGGTATGCTCAGTGGTTATGAAAATTAGGCTAGAAGTTGCAGCTTTGAAGATTATTTAGGTACCACGTTGTCTGTTTATGAGGTTGATATGTAGATAGATTGCAGCACAAGGATCTATATAGTTACATTTCAGCACCCAAAGATAGTATTTTTAATATTAAATTCTTATATTTCAAGCAACAATAGATCTAAAATAGATATATTCACATAAAAATATAAAAAATACTTTGGATAGGAATTACAAGTCTATTAATGTTAAGAATTTGCCATTGATCTATTTATTTCTATTATTCTCATTTGAAAAATAGAGATAGAGTCATATTAAATAAAGTTGTATTAAAGAATCCTGAAGTCTAGAAAATGTACTAAAGCTCCTTGGGACACTTTTAAATTGGCTTTCCCTGTGCAGTAGCTGAGATTGTTGTTGCTTTGTTTGTATTTTTAAAGAAAAGCTCCTCATCAAAACTACACAATAATAGCTTCTCCATATATTCTAGAGATATTTTTCTTGCATATGGAAGATGGAGACCCCCTATTTACAGGAAAAAAAAAAAAAGTCTTTAAGAGTACGTTTAAGATGTTGTCATTATCCCACAAAGGAACAGCTATGTGGCCTGGAAGCCTTCTGCAGCAACAGGGGCTAAGGATGTCATCTCCTGCAGGGCCGGGTCTGTGCCTTTTTTTCCGATTCTTCAGTAAAATTGACGCCAGAATGCTGATGAAGAGACACTGGGATTTAACCAGCACAACTGTCTCCAGCATTAGATGAAGAGTATCACAACCTTTTCAGTGGGGAGCTGAGGCACAAAAACATAGTAAAATCTGAGCTAGAGTCCACTGCAGTGAGCTGAGGCTTTGTCGTTGTCCTCCATGGATAGCCTTTGCCTTACCATCCTTTCAGTTCCGCCGTTATAAGGAATGGTTGCTTTAAAGCTTTCATGTAATTGGCATGTAAAAATCTCTCCCTTGAGCAGTTTTCTTTTATACTGTAGAATAAAGGTGATTGGTGGCATGGTCATGGGGTGAATGACAACTCTAGTATATTATACTATAAATAAATAATAGCTGAAATCTTTAAGACAGAAAAATGACAATTATTGCTTCGCCCTACGGGGTTGGCATTTATTATGTACAGCACTCCAGAACTGCTGAATTCTATGGCTCTTAAAATAGGAAGGGTAAATTACATTTCAGAAAATTGTTTTATTTAAATGTATATCACTTCCATTTAAAATACTTTCATATAAGCTGTCTGCTCATAGTAAGAGAAAACTCATGCAAGAGATAAATAGCAGGGTAAATGTTATGCAAATGACAACAAAGAACTGTATTTTGACTGCGATTTTTTGTGAGTAGGTCTCTAATGGTAGTGAAGAAATAGTTAGATTTTGGAGTAATAGCATAAAATTTATCTTGGCATCATTCTCTACATATTGAACTTCTCAGAGTGAACTAGTCCCATGGTATATGTGAGCATATTGTGGGAGAAGGGGGTAATATGCACTGGTTAGTTAGCTGATCTTGGAATACTAGTTTCTGTGCATCTCTGTAAATCTAATTTAGGCAGCAAATCTTGATGAAATCATTTTACCTCTTTGTGTAAATTTCTCCTCCCACTATTTTTTTGTTTTCTCCACTTGGATTATAAGAGCTTTGATAAAGCCTTTATTTCTTTAGCCATGGTGCGGAAAGAGTTTGCAATAAACACGCAGCAATCATCTCAGTGTCTTTGGGCATAAAGGGAAAGTTAAGATCCTGACTGCAAATACCAAGTATTTCACCAAGTTTGGAAGTGCTCAGTGAAAACTGGCCCTGTTTTTTCTGACTGCTTTCTTTCTGGGGAAGCTATGATTTTTAAAGAAAAATACTTTGCTCTTGTTTTCCTCAAATTGGTTGGTTTTCATTCACGCTAAGGCAGGCTTGTATACTCAAAGTCTTTGAAGGAAAGTGAACTTATAATGTAAGAAGAAATACCCAATATATTGCTACACAGTCGAGCATGTAAAACCTAATCTGCTGTTTTGTGTAGTGTAAGGACCACATGGACACTGGGGTTCTTTTAGGATCAGTAACTGCTACTACTGTATTGATGACTTCAACTTTCAATTTATTGAGGACAGGCTCCCTTCTTATACCATTCGCCCCACAGCAGTACTTTTCCACTAACTATTCATTGGTCAAACAACTTTGCCCAGCAATGGCAAACACCCAGCAACTTCCATGTCTTAACGACTGGAGAACAAACAGTCCAAGACAGCAAGGCTCTCCTGAATCACCCTTCTTTGTTCCTTCTAAACTCTTTACATTCCTCATGGCTTCATTGTTAAGAGCCCAATGTTATCACCAACCATGGGGCTTGTCGGCCCCCATGGCCACACTCCCACAGTTTTGGGTTTGAAAACTATGTAGATGGAGGGATTGGGAAGAAGGATGTGATTAAGCTGAGAGGTACACTGCTGCAAGAAGCATATTTGTAATAAAATCAACAAGGTGGATGTCCAGTTCTAGACGTTCATTCTAGTAACTCAACATACATTGTATGTATATGCAGTCATCTATAAAACCTGTCTTTTCTCTAGCAATCCAATGATATATTCCTTATGCTATGAAAAATCCCATGAGTCATATTAATAGGATAGCCTGGAAAAATCTGCAGGCAATGGTACTGCATTTTGAGATTATTTTTTTTTATGTACCTGAATGTTATTGGCAATATATTGACATGAGACAAAACAAAACAAATGAAACCAACAACATCAAAGATTCACTCAAAAACTATATTTATATAATATTAGCAACGCTAAAGTTATCTCCCAAACTGCAAAGAAAATAAAAAATTTACTGCACAAAAATAGGAAAAAAAAAAACATCCAGAATTCTTTATGCAAACCACTTATCTTTCTACTCACACCGCACAGCTGTCTTGCAACACAGGAGGCCAGGTCTTTATGTGTTAAATTAGGATTTTAATGAGAAAGAACACAGGAGTATTACCTTTCTTGTGTGCTCTTATCTGACTGTCATCATCACAACTAACTTTTTTTTTTTTCTATCTCAATACTATTTTTTTATATTTGAAGTATACTGAGTACTTTTGCCTAATAAGGAGTAACCATCATAAAGGCAAATTTGCCAGCCTTTATTTAATCTTACTGGTGCAAGCACTGAAATAGGATTTGACTGTAATCGGTACTAGTTTTATGGCTTTCAATTTTTTCTGTATATCTATTTCTTGGTGAATATTCAGCTGCAATATTTATGGATAGATTAAAATTTTCTGTGAATATAAAGATTTTCTTATCCAAAATGACTATTTTCCATATATATTTTGCCCTGCAAAGTAAGCAGTATCTTAATGGTATTGCAAATGTATCAACCTAAACCTTTGAGGAATACTTGTTTGTTAATAAAGAGAGGAAAGGCATCATTGCGTTACCTCCCTCCCTTGCTCATGGCAAAGCCAGAAGGTAGCTCTCTTGAGAGACCATGTTGTAGTCAATATAAGGTCCATTGTAACTGTGCCTTCTTTTTCCAAATTTGACTGCCCTGTCCTTTAGGGTTCTTTATAAAGATCATTGCAAGGGAGACATCTTTTTTATTATCTTCTTTTGTTGCCTTATTTATACTATAATGTTGAAATAATTAGAATACTAAGTAGAGTTCTACTCTACAAAGGAAATATTGGAACTTAACCTTGCCACTGATGGAAAGGAGATGGCTAACACCAAAAATCAATCTGACAAACCTGAGATACATGTCAAATTCCACTGCTTAAGGCAGTAATCAGGAAATGCATGAGAAGCATGTATCTCAGACTCAAGTGAACAAAGAAGGGAAAGGAATGGAAATAGCTTTGTAGCTTAGAGAAGTTCTCTTCATGATGGCAGTTGATATTGGGGTACCCTAAGTAGGCTGAAGATTTGGGCTCCCTTCATTGCTTGCTAACTCTTACCTTATGAATTATTTTTTTGCATAACAGTCCATGCACTTTGGGAATGTGTGGAAGCTCAAATTTGGTTTCCTACATATAATTTTGGGGAAAAATAAGTAGCTAGCAATGTAGGTGGCTATAATATAAAATATAAACACCTAAGTACCTTTTCGAATCTGAGATACTCAGAGTAAGATGCAGTCTCCCACTGCATAGTCTTTGTTCAAGAAAAAATTAAACTGAATCTACTTGCCCAAATACAAACTTCCTAACTCATAGCACCAGAGAGAGAAGAATGACGGTATGAATCATTATAGCTGTAGATTCCCCCTTATGCAACAGTATTTCCTAAAGCCATAACTGCACAAAGGTCTTTGTACGTATCTTTGCATAAAGAAGCAAAGCAATAGAGCCATTCACAGTACATAAAGTTTCCTTTCATTAAGTCTGTGCAGAATAGAGGATGGAGCAAAGAGCTGTGCTAAAGGCATATTAGTCTCTGTGTCCAGAACAAAAACCAATAAAAGACTTGAAAATATTTTTCAAAACCTTCTATGTACCATATGGTTTGTGCCTTATTTTATTTTTTCCATTTTCAGAGACACAATCTTATTTATTTATTTATTTATTTTTCTTTTCTCTAATGTGGAAATCAAGTTTTATGCAGAAACTCAAAAGGTTATCAAGGTACCTTCTAAAAGTACTAGTGCTTTAAAACATTTGTCTTGCAATTCTTAGAGCATGTTGTCAGCAAATACTGGAAAACTTTCAGCTCTCTGAACATTCAGTCTCCCCTAGGGTTATGAACTGAAAGCAGAAAATCTCTACTGCTAGTTTTGATAGCAATTTTAAACATAAGACTTAAAAATAATTAAACTAAGTTGCTAATATATGCAATCATTTTCAGTATCTATTTTATCGTGGACTTTATTTTGTTGTTGTTGTTTTCAAATAAAGCAAAGGTTCTTCTTTAAAGGTATGTTACAGAAGAGCCATCTTCCATCTTCTTTCTTTGTTTCCCTGTATTTCAAATGTGTTGATGTATTTCATACCTTTTTATTAAAAAAAAAAATAAAAATGAAGGGCAAAAAAGTTTGTCCTGTATCCTTACAGAAATACAGGATAATGGATAATTCTAAAATAGGGATGCTAGAAATTCATTCTATTATTTTTAATATTGCATATCAGGTATGGACGTTAATATCCTGTGAATAAAATAAATGAAGTCCCATATTCTGTAGATCAGTTATTAATTCTATTTTTAAAATTAAATAATTTTGTGTGTGGTCACACCTTCCTTAGAAATCCTGACTACTGACTGAGACACAGTATATCACTGCTAACAAGAAAACATAAAGGTAACTGTGTGCTAAGAATATTGCTAAAGAAGAACTGTTTAAAGTATTTTTAAAGAACCATGAATTTTCATCTATATAATCCATATAAGTGAAAAGAAATAATAAAACTGGTAAATTCATGCAGACTTTCTAGGGATAAAAAGGAACTATGTAGATGGTGATACATCTTCTGATAATGCTGGCAAACTCATTAGTGTACACTGATATCCATTATATGGAACGTCATAAAGATGAAAGCTATTAAATGAGAAAATGGTCTTGAGTTCTATCGCAGCAAAGGAACTATGATTTATTACTCATATTGACATAAGTAAAATGAAGGGTAAGTTTTACTCATGATGCATAGTGGGGAAGTTCTAAGCCTTGCTTAAGCATTTGAAAGTACTCTGCCAGTTGCTTCAATGATAGAGTGACTGTGCCATCCAAAAGGTAGTTTCAGCCTTAGCACGTTTGCTGACTCTGACAGTCTTGTATTGAACAGGATAAAAATGCAATAAATGGAGGAAGGAACATTCTGGTAAATGGGACTGCACAGGTGACATCAACAATGATCTGACAGCGTGATATGCAAAGTTTCACCCTCTAAAGAGGCTGAAAAATTGTCAATGCAATACAAGAGCTGAAAAATCAGAAACTTATCAGGTTAGGTTATTCTGACAGTATTTCCTCTAATTAGGAAACAGATTTTTTATCCTAATTTCTTTATTTATTATCACATGGTCTGGATTCTGGAATGATGTATAGTGATTAAGTATCACCAAGTTTCTATTGTCTTCCTTTTGATTTGCTTTTGCCATCAACATCAGACATCTTTTCTGTTGACTGTCCTTCCTATTGCTCTCTGAATGCCCAGTAGAAACAATCTGATACTCAGATTCTCCTCTTCCGCTATGATGTACCATATCCTCTTTTCTATCATGTCAGATACTTGCAAAATGTGCTTTTCATTTCCTGAATATTTTCCAAATGATCACTATCTCAAGAAATAGAGTAGTAAACCTACAGTAGCTACACAATACTTGTCACTTGATATGATGTTGCCTTGTCTCAGTATCTGGTTTGGAATTTCAGTGGGTTGTATAGCCTTGTTCTTTATCCAGTCACTTTCCATTTTGCACACCTTATTATAGATCATATATATGGCAATTAAGCTGTCAAACCTCACCAGTAGTTGCATACTCTGTGTTTAGGTTTCAGCTAACCTGTCCACAGGTGTATAGACTTTATCTGGCTTGTGATACTAGCTTTAACATCTTCTGGGATTGTTGCTCAACACTCATTTAAACAAAATTTAGTTTTGCACGTCTATTTCTTCCCATCATACTCCAATAGGAAATTGATTCTCTATGTCAGTTTCTCCTTCTCTCCTTCTGATCTGATAAATCTTAAAATGTTTTTTTTTTTTTTTTTTTTTTTTTTTCCAGCACACACTGCTGGACTTCTGAATACTCTGGGGTTGTCTGGAGACTTTAATGCACAGACTTCTACACATGTTCATAGGCATATGTGCGCCATTTAGAAAGCTGTTTCTTGCTTGTTATATGTGACATCCTTTTTGACTGTTCAGTTGTCTTATTCTCGCCTCAGAGTGTCATGAGTCATACAGAAGTGTGCAGTCATCAGTAACACTTTGGTTCATTATCAGACTGTACCATTAAGTAACACTTAATGGTTCATTATCAGACTGCTTATCCATCCCCTTTAATTGTGGAATCATTCAATTCCAAAAAAAAACACAGCCAGAAGCTCCTCTAATGGCTGAGTGTTTTCTCTTCTCTAGCTGTCAAGGGTCTCAGCAGCATGGACTTCTAGCTGTGCCTCAGAACTCTACTGACGCATTCCCATATTCTTATTAAAGCAGCTTTTTCTCTGTACAGCTATGGTTAACAGTTCTCTTCACTCCGTCAAATGCCTTCTTGTGGGTTTTTGATCATTTTCCATGCTGTTTCAGTGTGCACACATTCTCTCAAAGACTCACAGACCTCAACCACGTAGGAGCAAAACTGAAGGGAGAACACTGCTCTTAGAAATCCTTGGCCAGCCTTTACCTTCTTTGGCCTGGGATTGCTCTTAGAAGGCACAATATTCAGAAGTTAATCAAAAAATAAGACAGAAGTGCAACTAGGCTTGTTCAGACTGTATACATATGTGCATACAAACTGATTTGATTGCATGTCCTTCTGTCCTCCTCCTCCACATTCCATACTGGTAGCATACTGGTTTTTGAGAGAACAACTTCTGCAACACTCAAACTCTTCAAGATTTTTCTGCTGTTTTATAACTATTCTGTTGTCACACTCAACTTGCTATAAGTGTTGCTTGAATGAAATAAGAGCAATTTGCTGAGAAAGGTTTCTGGTCTTTAGGTAGACAGAAAAAATGGGGAAAAAAAAAAGAATAAAACAAAGTTAGGGGATTATGATCTGTAGAATTATCTTTATTTTCAAATGTGAAGTTTCTCTACACTGAGTAAAGTCAGAGAGTACTATTATATGGAGACTTTTTCTTCTCATAAGATATTTATTTAAACTATACATAAATGATTATTTTAAAGTCTATCTTGATTATTTCTTTATGTTTGATGCTTTTGTTTTGTAACAATGATCCTCTTTGTAATTATGTACTGTTTTCCTAGAATAAGGCTTTGGTTTAATTTGGTTTGGTTGGTTTGTTTGTTTGCTTCCTTCATTTTTTTTTAAGTTCTGTGGCATGTAATGTGAACAAAACTCTATGTAATAAATCATTTATGGAAGCAATAGTTCTAAGTGAAGCCATGGCTAGGAAGTATGATGCAAAAAGGCTATAGAACAAACCAGGTGATACTGAGGACCCACCATTTCTACATGTTTCATGGGTTTTATTTTATTCTAGCTGTGGTGTGGTACAATGGGCTAATGCCCACTAAGAGGTGGATTCAACTGGGGTACCTTCTGGACCCTGTGTTGTTTAGTGTCATCTGGAAGAATGAAAGTATGGTACATTCAAAAGTTAGCATATCTGAGACTTCTCTATAAAATGGTTTAAATCATAGTAGGTATGATCATCAGATTCATTTCAAAAATATGAATTCATTTCAAAAACACACTTCAAATTCTAACTGAAGCACTTCTATATGTGTATCCAAAAATGAAAAACAAACAAAACCCACCACCTTCACCTACTGTAACGAGACTGAAAATCCAAGTTAGAGTTTGTTATCCATGAAGCTGCTATTGTCAATGTGCGATCTTAGGAAAAGCTAAATAAAAGGGAAACAGGTGCAAAGTGGATTTTATGCTCTTGGAGGGGGCAGACAGTGGCAAAGCAACCTAGCGTATTGTTACTGGTTAATCATTTTCAACATGTTTGTCTAGATAAGAAAATAATACAAAAGGCAACCTATTAGATATGGAATTAATAAGAAAAAAAGTTTCTTATACCAACAGACCAAATTAGTATAGAGATAATAACTCTTTTCTGGACCTCATTATGCCCAGATTGCACTACATATTTTTGTGTGCTAATTACCATGTGTTCTTGAGTGGTCCTGCACATCTCCTGTGATTCAAACCAATGTATGAACAATTTTGTAACTGTTTTGCAGTGCCAGTAAAAAGCTAAAGGAGGTGCATTGGAGTTGTATTATAACTAACTCCATTTCAAGGAAACCCGTTAGATGGCTAACTTGAGTCAAGACTTCTAGCTATGACAAAAGAGCTAATTCGATAGCTAGCTGATATTAAAAGGAGAGAATTCAAATAATAAATTTATCAAATGTAACATATTTCTAATTAAAATCAGGAAAGAAATTCTGAACTACTAAAAGGGATTCTGATGCTTTTCATTGCCAAGCAAATATGAAGAAACTATGAAAGTTCTAAAGGAAAATCTATTTCTTTGAGATTTCTACCTGAAATTTAAAAATTTAGGAGACAAGGGGGAGCAGGACAATAACAAAAATGAATGGTTAATATGAAATTGATCTCTAAGATAGATACATTACCACTGAGTTGGCATTTTAGGGGCAAAAGCAATAATTAAGTTACTTGGAGCTTTGCTTTTAACTTTTGTAAGTTTGGTTTTGCCCAAGAAATATGAGATTTCTCTTTGATTACAAAAGTAAAATTTAATTGCTTGGGAACAAAATAAACAAACAAACAAACAACAACAGAAAACCAGCTCTTAATAAATATAAACTTTTAAGTTACAGGAATCAGCTCAAGGGCTCAACCCAGATACAGACAATGTTGCTTTTTCTGTCTAAAAATTATTAATCTCCATCTGTGTATAAAAAGTGACTCATAATTTGGAGTACAAGCAAACAGTTTATTTTCTCTTCTTATGCCATCGCTCTCACCAAAGAAGGTTACATTACTTGAGTTTTATTTGAAGTGTTTTGTTAATATTTGGAGGAGCAAGATAAAGCTCTTGAAATTTTATACTTCAAGTGCACAACCATTTGAGGTTTAATGCATATTTCTAACATACAGTAAGGAAAGATAATATTCCTCTGGTTCTTAAATAATCCATGTACATTTCTTTTCAGACTTGAGTCTTTCATTAGCTGAATAGAACACCATCATGTCTTCAGGCAACTTGTATTATATATTCAATGACTGTAGTTTAAGCTAACACATCAAGATTAAACTTTCCAAAACAGCCTAAGGGATTTAATCTCATTATATTCAGGATGAAGAATTTCACTGGGATCTGAGTCCCTAACACCCCTAGGTGTGTTTAAAATACTAGCCAAAATTGCCATTTTATGAATATCAGTTGAAAAAAAAATGTACCCGTAGCATCCCTATGTTTATTGCTTATATGTTTTTAGGTCATATCTGACCAATTGTAACTTGAGTTATCTGCTTTTTTTTTTAATTATTATCTTTTTTTTTCTTTTTTTTTCATTATTATCTTTTTTTTTTTCCCTTACCTTTAATATCAGGTAGCTATTAAATTGACTTTTTTTTGACAGCACTAGGTAACTTGATGCAAATGAGATATCCATCTGGTTTCCTGAGATGAAGCTGAACTACAGCTCCAACTTAGCTACTTCTACCTTTTGCTGAAACTCATAAAACCAATAGAATATGGTTAGAAAATTTTCCATGTCTTGGTTTGAAACTAATGGAGGTGATATGTTTAAAATGAAATTGATTTTTATATGTTAAATATGCAAATGTTCCCAGAAAGATGATCACATCTAAAAATCAGTTATTTGAATAAGTGAGTAAATGTAAAAGAAAATGCCAATGGTTAAGTTCTCGCCGATGGCACTGCCTAATCTCCATACAGTGGAGAAGTTTTTAATATATTTTGTGGTTATCTAGCCATGAGATAATGGTATCTGTTCTAAAAATGTTCCTAGACTGATAGTTGCCAAACGTTGCTTCTGTGAATGTGAATAGATATTAGCATCTGATGTAAAAGGAAGAGGAGAACAAAACTAATCTACAACCCTGACAGCTTTGGAGGGGGACTTAGAGAGGTGAACTGTTGAACAGAGAAGAAGTACGTCATATTTCTTTCATCTGAGCAAACAAATAGTTTTCTTACGGTAGTGACATTTACTAAGTCTCCTAGTTATTCAGCCCCTTACCATCTGTATTTTTTTACCAACGTGATTAAAAATGCTCACTTTGTAAGCAGGAACGGTTCTGTGGTAGACAATTCCAAACCTGTTTGCAAAGAGAAGTTTGAAGACCACTTGCTTTTATTAGAAGACAGATTCTGGTACAAGAAATGTAAAATCAGTGAAATTTTAAAATGCAGACGAAAACAATTCATGTAAATATTTACTGAAATCTTACTCATGTAAAAGCATCTAGGCAAAAATAAATGTTGAATTTTTTATTGTGGGAGAGAAGACATTAGTTATTAGATGTAGTTTAGGAATAATCAGAGCATATCTTGATGCAAAGATAAAATTTAGGTTACCAGATACACTGCCATTACGTATGACTTTTTCACTACTGCAATCGGTGTTGAAAATGTTCATACATACGTAAGCATAGAAGCATGGACTTTCAGATATACCTGGTAGTCCTCTTACAGTTTCACAGAATAAAGGATATTAAAAGAAAATGTAATTTGTCATCAAAGGTACAAATATCAAATCACAATGTCCTGATATTGAAAAATTTATGTAGACTGTATAGCTAAAAGTAATTATCAGAAAATTGAACTTCATTTACTTTGTGTACTTGAAAGCTTTAGGAGACATTCCATTTCACAGTACACCCTTTCAGAGCAAGTTAACTGTGTAAAGCTAACCTAACTTCTCCTAAATGCTAATAATTTTTCCAATTTGTGGGAGTAAAAAATGTGATGATGTTGTAAAAAATGCAATTATCTCTCTCACTTACAAGCCATTTAGTTTTTGCTGAGGTCTAATTCAAAGGTTTAAATTCCTTTCCCTTTTTTTTTTTTTTCTTTTTTAAGTGAATTAGTGCTTTTTATTCTACCTATAGAACATAGTTATTTATCCAGACTCAAAACATAGTGAAAGATAACCTGATCAAACTTCCAAAATGAGGTAAATGAGGTACTCCATTTTTTTTTTTTTTTTAAATTAGAGGGACTTGCCAGTGATATTGTTCGCATGTTACTTATGTTTAACTTGGACAATATTTCCTTCATATGGAAAAGGAAATACTGTGGTGTTATAAATGTAGGCACATTTTTAATAAGAACAGTGATGAGGCCACAGCTTTTATCCTCATGAAATGGTGATCTCCACACAATGAAATTTCTATTTTAATAACCCATCACCCTGTTAATATTGAGAACATTTAGAACGCTCCGCAGTGTTCAACAGGGAGTATAATGATTCAGCACAGGAGTCTTAAAGGCCAGTTATCCATATCTCTCTTTCCTAGGAAGAAAGATACTGTGCTGACAGTCCAGCCCATTATATCAATTGTTATGAGTCATCTAGTTGATCTCCATTGCCTTGTATTTTCTGAAGCATCACATACTTTGTTCTGCTTTGCTCTTTTCTTTGAGACTCTGTGATGTGGTGGCTTCTCTCCATTTTAGGTCATTGAAATACTAACATGAACATGACTGTGTTTAAATGCTCTTAGTGTAACTCAGTATAGCAATTTTTTTCATGTAGCGCAGTCTGATAACTACCTTGCTCTTTCTTACTCAGTAGTAAAATGGTAAATCTCATACTACTGCCCAACAATATGTAGATAAAAGAGATCATTTCTGTTCACTGCCTGAGTAGCTCTGCTCATCCTCATAAATAGATGTTAATTTCTGTTGTGAACCTTTTCCAGTCATCTACTATACTTCTGAAGACTTTCATATGTTCCATAATTCTTAGTATCTGCAGTTCAATGTACTCCTTTAACTTCTTCCTTTCCCTTTCTAGGTCCTCCATCACTGAAGTAACTTCAGTAGTACTCACTGGTGGCTATTACAGCTGCAAGTTAGAAGTACAAATCAGGTCACTGTCCTCTTTTGAATCTAGACTTTCTTCCAAAGGAACCAGAACAATCCAGAAGGATGCAGGTAAAATAAGCTCTGAGTGTGCACCTGTAATGCAGGGTCTTGAGGTACATTACAGAGTGCACCCCTACAGTGTACGCTCAGCTACTGAGCAGTCAAATGTGGAGCTATAGGTACATTAAAGGAGGCTGTACCGAGGTGGGGGTTGGTCTGTTCTCCCACGTGCCTGGTGACAGGACAAGGGGGAATGGGCTAAAGTTGCGCCAGGGGAGGTTTAGTTTGGATATTAGGAAGAACTTCTTTACTGAAAGGGTTGTTAGGCATTGGAATGGGCTGCCCAGGGAAGTGGTTGAGTCACCATCCCTGGAGGTCTTTAAAAGATGTTTAGATGTAGAGCTTAGTGATATGGTTTAGTGAAGGACTTGTTAGTGTTAGGTTAGAAGTTGGACTAGGTGATCTTGGAGGTCTCTTCCAACCTAGACAATTCTGTGATTCTGTGATTCTGTGACAGTAAAGTGTTCAGTAAGATTGCTATTGAAAGAAGTATATTATGTGGCATAAGGAAAAGAACAGGATGGCTAAAGTCAGGCTAAACACCACTTTTCTGCAAAGTTTGGATCTCATGGTGCCTAAAGGAAACAGCATCTCTTCCACCTTGTCCAGGAAAATTATTAAAAAGACAAAGAAAGAGCTTAAATGAAATCCCAAAATATCTGGTTGGCAAGAAGACACTAGTAGGAATTTCTGAAGACAAGAACATGTTTTAAGTTTTCCCCATCTGTTGGATTTATATGTGTCTGAGAAAATAACACAGTCTTCTGGCAAGAAATTCTTTCCTTCACCAGGGTTTTATGAATTCAAATCTTTTGAGTCTTAATATTTGTCATATGAAAATGTTAGATAAGACTGTGTGATATCACGTGCTTTTATGCTGAAGCTTGGTAGATAATCACTTTTCCAAACATGAAAGACTGAACCATGAGTCATGTCTTTCATGGGCATCTCTGTGGACATCTCTACCTACAACAAAATCATTGAGTGATCGAATACATACAGTTATGGAATGCAGAAAGGGTAGGCATACTCTTGTTGAAGTTTTCAGTTTTGTATGAAATAATTAAATATTCATTGAGTGAGAAAGACAACAAGCAAAACTTTATTGCCTACTAGTCAGGGAAAAATAATAAGAATTGCACTCTAGTCCTTTTCTTCAATAATTCCTTAATACGAAATTCTTTAATATGAAATCCATAAGCATTCATCGGAAAAGGAACTGTAACTGAGGTGTCTCCTTCTATTAGGAGGTTAGAGTAATTATCATTATGTAAGTCTATTTCAGCTAATAAAAAATTAATTATATATGCATACTGAAAATTTTAACAAGGTAGAATTAGAAAGTCAATTCCCCATCTTCAAAATAGTCTACAGTTTATTGGTGAGCACATTTACGTCAGAGATGCAGGTAACTCATGCAGAAATACTATTTGAGCTCTTTTCCCCACCTCCTGGGCACTGAAATAATGTTATAAAATATAACTCCACAGATCTTCATTCTCTCTCTCTCTCTTTTTTTTTTCTTTTTTTTTTTTCCCCATTTTAATCCTGTCGGTGCTTTAGTGTATACGCAAAGCAAAGTATCATGAAGTCCATCTAACTACAAGAAGTAGTTAATAACTGCCAGTGAGGTGTGAAGTATGTAGCTGCTGTGGATGTACGCAATTTGTTAGTAGAAACATAAGGAACTACACTTCACAAATGTGGGTATCTATAGGCCTTAAGATGGTGAACAGGTAAAGTTTTGGGAATCATTCCTTTGTGATTAGGTGCATTTGCAACTAGTTGCATGAGATATAATACAAGTATAGATCTAACCTGCAGAAACCAGCCGTGTCCCCCTAGTTTTCAAAACCAGTCAGACTGAGACAAGCCAAATCCTCAAAGCCATTTAGACATATAACTCCCAGTGATTTCTGTATGATTTTGTTGCCTAAATTGCTTTTGAAAATTATTTCCACCAGAGCTTTAATGAATAATTCCCAAAAGTTTTCAACTACTGAAGTATGTCTTTAAGTTTACTCACATGTGTTGTCCTGTTGTTGCCGGTGAGATTACTCAAGTATGTAAAAATAAGCATATGCATTTTGGCTAATCACCGCCCCCTGACAGATGAGTTGCACCTGCCTTCTTATTATTCCTCCCCATCCAATCATAGAATCACAGAATAACCTAAGTTGAAAGTGACCCACAAGGATCATAGAATCATAGAATCATAGAATATCCCGAGTTGGAAGGGACCCAGAAGGATCATCAAGTCCAACTCCCGGCACCACACAGGTCTGCCCAAAAGTTTAGACCATGTGACTAAGTGCACAGTCCAATCTCTTCTTAAATTCAGACAGGTTTGGTGCAGTGACTACTTCCCTGGGGAGCCTGTTCCAGTGTGCAATCACCCTTTTGGTGAAGAACCTCTTCCTGATGTCCAGCTTAAACTTCCCCTGCCTCAGCTTAACACTGTTCCCGTTGGTCCTGTCACTGGTGATAACGGAGAATAGGTCACCTGCCTCTCCACTCCCCCCTCGCGAGGAAGCTGTAGACCACGATGAGGTCCCCCCTCAGCCTCCTCTTCTCCAGGCTGAACAGGCCAAGTGACCTCAGCCGCTCCTCATATGTCTTCCCCTCTAGGCCCTTCACCATCTTCGTCGCCCTCCTCTGGACACTCTCCAACAGTTTTACATCCTTTTTGTACTGTGGTGCCCAGAACTGCACACAGTACTCGAGGTGAGGCCGCACCAGCGCAGAGTAGAGCGGGACAATCACTTCCCTCGACCGACTAGAAATGCCGTGCTTGATGCATCCCAGGATACGGTTGGCCTTCCTGGCTGCCAGGGCACACTGCTGGCTCATATTCAACTTGCTGTCAACCACAACCCCCAGATCCCTCTCTGTGGGGCTGCTCTCCAGCGTCTTGTCGCCCAGTCTGTACGTATAGCCAGGGCTGCCCCATCCCAGGTGTAGGACCTGGCACTTGCCTTTGTTAAACTTCATGTGGTTGGTGATTGCCCAGCTCTCCAATCTGTCCAGATCTCTCTGCAAGGCCTTTCCACCCTCAGCAGAGTCCACAACTCCTCCAAGTTTGGTGTCGTCAACAAATTTGCTCAAAACACCTTCTAGTCCTACATCCAAATCATTTATAAAAACATTGAAGAGGACTGGCCCTAAAATGGAGCCTTGGGGGACCCCACTAGTGACCATCCGCCAGCCAGATGTGTCCCCATTTACCACAACCCTTTGAGCCCTGCCCGTCAGCCAATTGCTCACCCATCGTATGATGGTTTTGTTAAGTTGTATGCTGGACATTTTGTCCAATAGGATCCTATGGGAAACCATGTCAAAAGCTTTACTGAAATCCAAAAAGATTACATCGGCTGGTTTCCCTTGGTCGACTAGATGGGTGATTTTATCATAAAAGGAAACCAAATTTGTTAGGCAGGACCTACCCCTCATGAACCCATGTTGGCTGGGACCAATGACTGCATTGTCCCCTAGGTGCGCTTCAATAACTTCAAGGATCATCCTCTCCATAATTTTACCAGGCACTGACATGAGACTGACAGGCCTGTAATTCCTAGGGTCTTCTTTCTTACCTGTCTTGAAAATTGGCATAACATTTGCCAGGTTCCAGTCCAATGGGACCTCTCCAGATTCCCAAGATCGTTGAAAAATAATTGAGAGAGGTCCCACGATGACACCAGCCAACTCTTTAAGCACCCTGGGATGAATCCCATCCAGACCCGTGGACTTCTATGGATCCAGGTGGAGCAGCAAATCCCGCACACGTTCAGGGTTGGTTGGGAGTTTGTCATTCCCACCGTCACGGTCCTCCAGCTCAAGGCACCCTGGGTCCCAAAGACCATCATCAGGGTTGAGGACAGAGGTGAAGAAGGCGTTAAACATCTCTGCTTTGCCTATGCCATTGTCTGTGAGGGGACCCTCCCCATCTAGTAGTGGACTTATGTTTTCTTTGGTTCTCCTTTTTCTGTTCACATATCTAAAAAAACCTTTTTTATTGTCTCCCACAGACATGGCCAGCTTCAACTCTAGTTGGGCTTTGGCCACACGAATTTTCTCCCTACAAACACGAACAGCATCCCTGTATTCCTTCCTTGTCGCCTGACCCTCCTTCCAGTAGCTGTACACTTTCTTTTTTCGCCTAAGCTCCAGTAAAAGTTCCCTGGTCAGTCAGGCCGGCCTTCTGCCCCGCTTGCCTGACTTCTGATATTTTGGAATCGCCTGATCTTGTGCTTTTAGGAGGCAGTGCTTAAAGATTGACCAGCACTGATGGATGCCAATGCCTTCAAAAGCAGTTTCCCAGGGGACCTTGCTGACTAGTTCCCTGAGCAGCCTGAAGTCTGCTTTTCCCATATCCAGGGCTGAAGTTTTGGTGGCAGTTTTCCTTCTGTCACCATAAATTCTAAACTCAACCACTTCATGGTCACTATGACTGAGACGGCCGCCAATTGCCATGTCTCCCACAAGACCCTCTCTGTTCTCCAGCAGCAGATCTAGGAGGGCACCTTTCCTAGTTGGCTCTCTTAGCACCTGCACCAAGAAGTTATCATCTAGGTGCTTTATGAACCTCCTGGACTTGCTCGTGTCAGCCATGTGGTGATCCCAGTTGATGTCTGGCAAGTTGAAATCCCCCATAAGGACAAGGGGAGTTGATCTTGAGGCATCTCTTAGTTCTGCAAAGAATAATTCATCAGCGTTGTCTTCCTGGCCAGGTGGTCTGTAATAGACTCCCACAACGACATCCCCTTTATTTGTTTGTCCCTTAATCCTTACCCAGAGGCTCTCAACTTTGCCATCGCCAACTTGAAGTTCCAGACAGTCCAGCCCATGCTTCACATACATTGCCACCCCGCTACCTCGCCTACCCTGCCTGTCCCTCTTGTAGAGCCTGTAACCATCTATTGCAACACACCAGCCACAGGACTCATCCCACCAGGTTTCGCTTATGCTGATGATGTCATAGCTGCGGGACTGGGCCAAGACTTCCAGCTCATCCATTTTATTCCTCATACTGTGTGCGTTTGTGTAGAAGCACTTCAAATGTGCCTCTCTACACGCAGCACCTTGTGTAGCCGACTGAAGGGTCTCATTAGCACACAGTCCCTCTGATTCTAGCACACCATCCCTTAGCTCATCACTGGCGTGCCTGGTTTTGTCCCCTTCCCTCTTCGACTCTAGTTTAAAGCCCTATCTATCAGCCCTGCCAACTCCTGAGCAAAAATCCTCACCCCTCTCTGAGAGAGGCGCATCCCATCTGGTGCCAGCAGGCCCGGTGTCGCGTAGACCTTCCCGTGATTGAAAAACCCGAAATTCTGCTGGTTGAACCAGTCCTGAAGCCACGTGTTAATGTGATGAGTCTGTCAGCATCGATCCCCCCTATTGGAAGGACAGAGGCAAACACAAACTGTGCCCCTGATCCTTTAAGTAGTCGCCCCAAAGCCCTAAAGTCCCTTTTTTGGATCATTGAGTCCAACTCCTTGCTCCACACTGGACAACCCAAAACTCAAACCATATTTCCAAAGATGGCTTTAAAGACTATTCAGATGTCTCATATCAAACTCCTTACCAAAGAGAGGTTTTTCAATAATGTTTTAGGGGGTAAAAGGTTTCAAAAAAGCTGCTAATTTTAGAGTGGCAAAAATACTGTTACATTCTTGTTTTTTTTATTATTATTATTTATTTATTTTTTTTTTTTTGCAACTGCACTGGTGAACGTGTTCATTTGCATGACTATTTCTCTCTCTCTCTCCTTTTTTTTTTTTTTTTTTTTAATTATTATTATCTATAGTTCTCACCAACTGCATAGAAATAGCATACATTATATAGCTTATATATGCTTTGGACCATGTTCCCCATTCCAGTGTTGTTGTTTTTAACATCTTCAGCATTAGTTCTGTTTCTAAATGATCTCAACATGGTACATTTTCAGAATGCTCTTATAGCATGAAGCATAGGCTTTCTTCCTTTATATGTAAAGTTTCAAGGTTATTTTTTTACTCTCTTTTTATTCCTTTTATTTTGAAGAAAAATAGCTATCACTGTAGTCTTTGTATTTATTTAGTATTCCTAGAGATAAAATGTAAGGAAATATAAAGCTTTTTAGAAAGGTGATCATTATACCTTTGAAACAGTGTCCCTACAGCAGTTATTTTTGCCAGTCTCTTTATGTCACTTTCTTTCATGCTTTCTGGTGCATTTCACATATGGGTGGTATCTCAGTCTCAGAAACTGCTTTCTCAGCAATGAAGGAGATACTAAACTCAAAAGCTAGTCAGGCCATCTTTAATCAATAGAATAAAGAGTATAAACAGGTATTCTTTTCTCTTTCTTTACCTTCCTCTCTTTCATTTCACCACCCCTGCAACAAGTACTTGTTTCAAAGATCTTCTTTGATAAGTTTCCAAAGATGCAGGTATTGACATTAGTAGATTCACCCAAAAGTTTGAGGGTTATGTTTAGGTAGTGATTAAATGGTTATCCACACCGACTTCTGAAGTCCATTTATTGACAAGATACATAATCAAAAGGAGAGAAAGCTTATTCCTTCATGACAAGGAATGATTTTCAGTGAGCTTGTTAAGCATTTCACCTTTTACAACAGCAACATAACTTGCTCCATTATCTTTAAAGAGTCTCTACTTTTTCTTTAAATTGGACATGAAATTAGGTATTTGGCTGAATTAGAACTATAAATCTTAAAAGAAACTTAGTGTTATTGTCATTGGTTAAGCAGTTGATTGTTAACCAATGAGCATTAGCTGTATTTTTTTTTTCTGCTGATGGTGATGTACTTTATGCAGCTAATTAAAGAAGAACTTCAATTTTCATTATACCCTTAAGTATCTTCTCTTCTCAATCCAGATTAGATTTAATAGAGCTATTTGCATGCACATTTGATTGATTGGAGGGTTTGGCATGCAAACAAATTGGCATTGTTAAATTTATTGACTTACTTATCCTGTATTTCCTTATTTTATTGACCTATTGAAATATTGTCAGCACTATAACAAGCCTTTTAGCTAAGCGCTAAACTTGAATCAATAAGTTTATTACTGTACTATACAGAGAATGACTAAGCAATAGAGAACTTAAGGGGCTTTCACTGTTTTTATGAATTGGTAATATAAATTTTCAAATGACAAATGACTGTTTGAATGTGAAAGCAAACAACATAATCTTACCTAAATAGATATATAAGACCAAACCAAAAGAAAAATAAAAAGCAATTTGTGTTTAAATGTTACAAAAGGAACCATTTTTAAACCAACACTTTACAATCCCCTCAGAAACAATTATGCAAAGTTTGCATGAGAGTAGTTTAAAGATCTGCTCATCCATGTGGCAAGTTGGTGGTGCAAAAAACAATACAGACCTGTGCATCTCAGCTGTACAGAAAGGTTTTAGCAGTGGATTTATTTTGATGTATGCTAGCTGATGATTCACAACCTGTTTTTTCTTTTTTTCTCTTTTTTTTTTTTTGTGTGTGACATTTCTATTTCTGTTTTCATAAGGTAAAAGTGTGATTATTAAAAACATTAAATAATAATAATAATAATAATAAAAAAGCTTGAATGACCCTGGGAAGGCTTTATGTTTTCAGTGGTGCGATTTGCAAATTTATCAAAGGAATTTAAAAAATCAGTTGCTGCTAGTCAGTCTCTTACTAACATGACAAGCATTGTTTGTAAAGATCTTTTACACCCTGGTATTTTGGGAAGATTATTGTTCATAAGAAAAAGTGGAAGCTACCGAGTGCCATCAAGGTGACAAAACTGAGATGGTTCAAAACACAGGAATCTGAAATAAGGTGATAAGGTACTGAAATAGGTTATAAGTAATAAGGTAGAGATATGCATCTAACTGAGGCAAGTTTGTACAGTTTCCAAAATGATATGTATGATTCTTTGAAAATGACCCGTTGACTTCTCACTCTATAAAAGCTATATTTATTTCAAGACTAAAAATATGTAAACTGTGAGGGGATTTTTCTTTGCATTATTTTCCCTAGTTATCTTTACAGTGAAATTAATTACATAACTCACTCCTCTGAACAAATACTGTAAGATGTAGTTGTGGAGGTTTCTCTATGGAATAATTCTATGTTCTAATTCTCACTGTCCTTAACAGTGTGTTAAAGCAGATTAACATCAAACCTTCAGTGACAAGTGGTAAACATTTTTGGTACATTTCCCCAAAGAATTTAATTATAGGACTTTAAGAAAATGTGGCATTATTTGTCATAAGTTTCAATGAAGCCAGAATTTCATCCATAAATCTGGAAAATAATTCTGAGTATTTCAAAATCCACATAGCAAAAAAGTAGCAGATAAAGCATGCTTCTGAATTCTGGAGAATTTAGAATTCATATATATATATGTACTGAAATAATGAAAGGTCCAAATACCAAAGTTATCAGTAGATAGAATTATTTCTCTTAGAGAATACTGAGAGCAAAAGTCATTAACTCAGACAAATGTCATATTGTCATGGGGAACTAAAGGGCAAATGTATATAGGTATAAAGGCACTTAGGCTTTCTATGCTCCCAGTCTTGCAAGGTACAAATTCAAGGATGAAATTCTGAGCTTTACTATATTGTTTTTCTCTAGAGAGTAGCAAAAAAGTCTTTGATATTAGATCACTTCAAGGATGTTGTATACCAGTATAAACATGGTGAGAGAGTCTTCTTTTGGGGCAGTAAGATATTGCTTAAAAACTTATCTATGCTGTGGGTTTAGTTAAATTAGATGTCTGTCAGATGTGTCATTATAACAAAGTGTGTAATAAGGTGGAAAAAATAACCAGCCCATGCGGGTGAATTAATCATAAAATCATTAAGGAAAAGACCTCCAAGATCATCTGGTCCAACCATCCCCTGATGGACAGAAGATGCTTCATAATGGAAAATTACGTTTTCTCTTCTAGTAATTATTTAAGGAAAATTAATATTCAATACTATTTATAGTGAAAATAATATAGAAAATGACATGCATTGAAGATATATGTTCAAAACTGATTTTAAAAACTGAGCATTACTTTAAGACACTGAAAAAAAATGTTTACTATGAATACAATTATGCATTGATTTCATATTGTCTTTCATATAACTATATTGATCCTGGCTCAAATAAATAAATAAATAAAAATTCAAGGTGAAATTCATGTCTACTTGCAAATTCTTCATCTGTTCCTTATAGCTGTTTTTTGCTGTGGAGAATGGTTGCCCTATTAGCAACCATTTGGGCTTGCTTAGCAAGTTTATTTTTTTTTTTGGGGGGGGGGGGGGGGGTGCATTGGGTGGCTTCTTTGAGAAGAGTCCAGCAGCTGCCCCATGTCAGACCAGAGCCAGCTCCAGCCAGCTCTGATTTGCTCCCTTCAAAACGGAATAAACAAAAGGGGTGTTTGTAATGCATTTGTCTGCATTATATTAGATACTTTATATGTACTGTGTTTTTTTGTTTTTGTTGGTTTTTTTGTGCATGATTGACTAATAAACTCTGAGACAACTTTTTCAAGAATACAATAATCCTTCTTCACGAACAACCATATATTGATTTTTACTGTCTTTCTTTAAAACATTTATATGTGTGAAGTAATACAGAAAAACAAATAAGAACAGAGTTTTCTTATCAAGTTACAGGTTATATGTGGAGGTGTCATGGTTTAGCTGGGACAGAGATAATTTCCTTCATAGAGGCTCACACAACGCTGTATTTTGGATTTTTGATGAAACTGGTGGTGATAACACACTGATGTTTTAGTTGTTGCAGAGCAGTGTTTGCACAGAGCCAAGGACTTTTCAGCTCCTCGTGCTGCCCTGCCAGGAGGAGGCTGGGAGTGAATCAGAAGCTGGGAAGGGACGCAGCCAGGACAGCTGGCCCAGGCTGTCCAAAGAGACATCCCATACCTTATTGTGTCATGTTCAGCAATAACAGCTGGGGGAAAGAAAGGGTGTGTGTGTGTGTATCTGTGTAGTTCAGAGTGATGGCATCTGTCTTCCCTATAAACTTTTACATGTGCTGAGCCCTGCTTTCCTAGACATGGCTGAACACCTGCCTGCTGATGGGAAGTAGCAAATGGATCCTTTGTTGTCCTTTGCTTGCACATGTAGCTTTTGCTTTTAGTAAGCTGTCTTTAACTCAGCCCATGAGTTCTCACACTTACCTTTCTGATTCTTTCTCCCATCCCACCTGAGGAGAGTGAGTGAGCACCTGTGTAGTGCTGAGCTGCCTGCTGGGGCTAAGTTGCAAAAGGTGGCTGGATCAAAGGGATATGTGTAATCTTTCTTTCATTCTCTTTTTCCCACCATTTCTATTATTCTGGTACCATTAAGAAGAGAGAACTCATGTGCTAAATGTGATGAATTCATATAGTTGTTTTCTTCCAGCTGAAACTCAAAATAAAATTTTAAAGATGACCTCAGAAAAAGATAGAAAATTCTGAATTTTTTCATTGAGAAATAGAGAAAAATCTCTACACTACTTATTAAATATTACAATGAAGTTATTTTTCCATGCCTGGACTTTTCTATTTGTGTTTGTACGTGTTTTATAGATTTCCAGAAACGTAGCAGCAAGTAAGGTTTCTAAAAGCATACATGTGCCTTCGGAAGGCAAAGGGCAGGTACTCTATATTTGTTAACCATGCAAGTGCTATTCATTTAAATGCAACTTTAAGAGCTTTTATTTATCCTAATATTTTTCCAGAATTTACTCTCTCAGAGAAAATGTCTTGTAGGGACATTCCATCAGGGAAAAGTAATATACTTTGACTTAGTAGGTTCATCACAATCAACTGGTGCATCTTGAAGATGTACAATCTATAAAGCAAAATTTTTAGAATGACATTTGTTGAATACATTTGAATAAACAATTCATTAGAGAAAAACATGGTCTGCTCACAAATTATACAAGCAGAAAAGAAATTTAATTATTTAATAAATAATTTGCTAAAATTTTTCCTTCTATATTACCATAAAAAATTCCTTTAAAACTGTTCTTTGTTAACTTTTTCCCAGATAATTACTAGTCCCATGATGGTACACACTATACTGATTTTTAAGGTGGTCTGAAGAAATACTTGATAAATATATATTGCATGTGTTACGTTTTATCATTAAAATATTTTTAATCTGAGTAAAAATTTTGATGTTCTGGTTCTTCATCATGAATAGGTTCTATTCAATTATATGAATATATCATCTAATGTTCAGTTTTATTATTGAATGAATGCACTTGACTGTTGTGCTTTCCCTTTTTAAAAAAAAAAAAAAAAAAAAAAAACACAACTCTATCATACATATACATTTTAAACCTGAGCCAGTCACCAGAATATATCAGTGTCACAAAATAAAATAATTGTCATTAAGACAAAGGATAAAGGAGTGTGGAAAGAGCTTTGGTGGTATTTGTAGATCTTTTTCAAAAAATGGCAAAACATAGCATACAATTTTGTGTTGGCCACTTATTGAGTAGGCAGTTGGTTCAATATTCACATAAAAGTGTCAGTGCACTTCCTATCATCAAATTCCATCAAGCCAAATATGTTGGATGTTGGCAAAAAGATGCTTTCACGCATAAACATTGTTGAAGCACTATAAAATTATTTTGAAATTTACTTTTTTAATGAGATAGTAATTTTTTGTCACTCTTCCACTCAGAACTGTATGGGATTTTTTTTTCTTTTTCTTTTCTTCCAGTTATTTCATCAAAATGGCATTTCTCATTTTCTGTGTGATTTTTTATTAAGAAAAGGGATTCTGAGGGTTATCTCATCTTGGTGGAAAAGGGAATATAATCTAATATAAAGAGATAATAAGCTGGCTGCACAAATCTGTTTCTCTGTGTAATAAGTCTTTTTCCTTTTGTGATTATATAGAGAGTAATATATTGCCCTCCTAATTCAAACTCTGTAAATGTTTACTGACCTAATTTACCTACTGCAGAGCATAATAAAAGAAAATTTCCAAAAATATTTATATTGTCTGAGTCATCTGGAAAGCATAAATAAAGGAAATCCATCAAGCCCACTTCACTCTTCAAAAAGTGATTAAATACAGTTTCCACTTTGATATAATTACGCCATTCAGACATTTTAACTGATTAAAGCTCTTTCAAAAAATAAATTATAGATGAGATTTACTATGTTTTGTTTGTTTGTTTGTTTGTTTTGTTTTGTTTTGTTTTGTTTTTAAGGGGGGTGGGGTGGGGGGAGTAGCCTTCTGAAATCTGAGGAAAATTAGATTAATATATTTCCAAACAGACACAGATTCTAGTATTCATTTCCAGTATTCGTGGAGGTGAGATACACAGTACACAAATGTAGACAGAATTTTATTTTTGGTTTGCCATCAGCTCTCTTACAAGTTTATCTTGTATTCAGGCTTAAAAGTTCTTATGAGTAAGGCCTCATAACTCTAGGTCACAATAAAGAAGACACTGAGCCTTAAAAAGATTATGAAGTTATTTCAGACACTAATGAATTCAATAAGAATTGTCTTACTGACCGCAGTGGAATATGGATCAGTCCCTAAGGTGATTGTGTTGTACTGTCTAGGAAGCATAAAATTTTAAACCTAATAATAATAAAAAGAAAATATGGAACATTAAACATCAGGATTACTTTTGTCTGCCAAAAAACAAACAAAAAACAAGAAGTGTCATGAAAAGTGCCTTATCATAACATCTGTGCTGACTTGTCTTTAAACAGTCTACAACAGAACCTGTAAGTCAATAAAGGAAGGAAACTGACTGATCTCCTGGTCCAGAGTATTTAATGAAAATGAGACCTTAACTACCAGATGATCAAAGTTTGATCCAGTTCTCATCAAATTCAATATTAAGTGTATCTGTTACCTTATAATTTCTTTTCACAGAATCACAGAATCATCTAGTTTGGAAGAGACCTCAAGATCATCGAGTCCAACCTCCGACCTAACACTAAGTACTCCACTAAACCATATCACTAAGGACTACATCTAAACGTCTTTTAAAGACCTCCAGGGATGGTGACTCAATCACTTCCCTGGGAAGCCCATTCCAATGCCTAACAACCCTTTCAGTAAAGAAGTTCTTCCTAATATCCAACCTAAACCTCCCCTGGCGCAACTTTAGCCCATTCCCCCTCGTCCTGTCACCAGGCACGTGGGAGAATAGACCAACCCCCACCTCGCTACAGCCTCCTTTAAGGTACCTATAGAGTGCGATAAGGTCGCCCCTGAGCCTCCTCTTCTCCAGGCTGAACAAGCCCAGCTCCCTCAGCCGCTCCTCGTAAGACTTGTTCTCCAGACCCCTCACCAGCTTCATTGCCCTTCTCTGGACTCGCTCGAGCACCTCCATGTCCTTCTTGTAGCGAGGGGCCCAAAACTGAACACAGTACTCGAGGTGAGGCCTCACCAGAGCCGAGTACAGGGGGACAATCACTTCCCAAGCCCTGCTGGCCACACTGCTTCTTATACAAGCCAGGATGCTGTTGGCCTTCTTGGCTACCTGAGCACACTGCTGGCTCATATTCAGCTGATTATCAACCAGTACTCCCAGGTCCTTCTCTGCCAGGCAGCTTTCTAACCACTCATCTCCCAGCCTGTAGCTCTGCCTGGGGTTGTTGCGCCCCAAGTGCATTGTTGAACCTCATACAGTTGACCTCAGCCCATCGCTCCAGCCTATCCAGATCCTCCTGCAGAGCCTTCCTGCCCTCGAGCAGATTGACACATGCACTTAGCTTGGTGTCATCTGCAAACTTACTGAGGGTGCACTCAATCCCCTCATCCAGATCATCGATAAAGATATTAAAGAGGACCGGCCCCAGTACCGAGCCCTGGGGGACACCACTTGTGACCAGCCTCCAACCAGATTTGACTCCATTCACCACAACTCTCTGGGCCCGGCTATCCAGCCAGTTTCTAACCCAGCGAAGCGTACGCCAGTCCAAGCCCCGAGCAGCCAGTTTCTTGAGGAGAATGTTGTGGGGAACGGTGTCAAAAGCTTTACTGAGGTCAAGGTAAACCACATCCACAGCCCTTCCCTCATCCACCAAGCGCGTCACTTTGTCATAGAAGGAGATCAGGTTCGTCAAGCAGGACCTGCGTTTCATAAACCCATGCTGACTGGGCCTGATCGCCTGGTTGCCCTGTAAGTGCCGCGTGATGACACTCAAGATAATCTGCTCCATGAGCTTCCCTGGCACTGAGGTCAAACAGGCCTATAGTTTCCTGGGTCTATCCTCCGGCCCTTCTTGTAGATATAATTGTTGAATAATGAAGTTTTGTTGAATAATGAAGTCTATAGAGCTACAGCAATATTATTTATTTTTTTTTAAATAATGTAGAAGATGAAATTTTCAATTAATGTCTGTTAAGATGGGCGACACAGTCCTGTGGCACCATCAGAGACACTTACATAGTTTCAGAAATCTCTGGACAGGGTATAAAGATGAAATAGCAATAGATAAATTTGAACAGTTATACTTCACAGGAAATTATTTGATAAATACTGAACTCTGAATGCTAATTATTTATCATTTTCAGTGCTACTAAATAGCACAATTTGCCACAGGTTGGTTCTGCAGACAAACAAAGAAAATGGTTGTAGACAGGAATAGATCTTTACACTTTTTTGGGGATCAAGGATTAATGTTACTGGATGTATATCTGTTGTGGTTTAGCCCGGCTGGCAGCCAAACACCACACAGCCGTTCGCTCACCCTCCCCCCTCCCTCTCCAGGATGGGGGAGAGAAACGGGAAAGTGAAGCCTGTGAGTTGAGATAAGGACAGTTTATTAAGACAGGAAAAATAATAACAATAATAATAATAATAATAATAATAATAGTAATAATGTGTACAAAGTGATGCACAATGCAATTGCTCACCACCCGTTGACCGATGCCCAGCCTATCCCCGAGCAGCCGGCCCCCCCACCCCGGCTAGCCACCCCTATATATTGTTCAGCATGACGTCAGATGGTATGGAATACCCCTTTGGCCAGTTTGGGTCAGCTGTCCTGGGTCTGTCCCCTCCCAGCTCCTGCTGCACCCCCAGCCTGCTTGCTAGCAGGACAGAGCGAGAAGCTGAAAAGTCCTTGGCTTGGTGTAAGCACTGCTCTACAACAATTAAAACATCAGCATGTTATCAGCGCTCTTCTCATCCTAATCCAAAACATAGCACCCTGCCAGCTACTAGGAGGAAAATTAACTCTGTCCTACCTGAAACCAGGACAATATCTTTCAAAGAAGGAAGATATTTTTTCACCACAATATGCCCAGTTGGAAAAAAACAAACAAACACTTTTGCAAATACTTTTGCAAACTTTTCCTGGCTAGGAAGAACAAACAAACGAGGCTCTCTACAGACGTATAGGAGCAGCCTCGTGTTTGCAGGCCCTGGTCTTCATGAGGGACTTCAAACACCCCAATATCCATTCAAAGGACAATACAGCAGGACATGATCAATCCAGGAGGTTTCTGGAATGCATTGACAGTGACTTATTCCAATTGATAAATGAGGACAGGTGCTCTGCTGGACACCACACTCAGCAACACTGAGGGACCTGTTGGGAAAGTGAAAGTCAAAGGCAGCGTTGACTGTGAGGTGGTGGAGTACAGGATCCTGAAAAGAATAAGAAAAGTGAAATCAAGTTCACAGCCCTGGATCTCAGGACAGTAGACTTTAGCCTCTTCAAAGATCTGCTTGGAGTATAGAATCCCATGGGATAAGGGACTGGAGGGAAAAAAAAAAAAAAAAGAAAAAAAAAAAAGAAGAAGAAGAAAAAAAGGCTGGTTAATATCCAAGGATCACCTCTTTCAAGCTCAAGAGCAGTCTATCCCAAAGAATAGGAAATCAGGAAATCCAGGAGGCCTGAGTGGATGAACAAGTAGCTTCTGGCCAAACTCAAACAGAAGAAAGAAGCATACAGTGGGTAGAAGGAAGGACTGATAACCTGGAAGAAATACAAATACAAAGTCTGAGCATCCAGGAATGTAGTTAGGAAAACTAAAGCCCAAACAGAACCAAATCTGGATAAGGATGTCAAATATAGCAAGAAGGACTACTTTAGGTACATAGGTGACAAAAGGAAGACTAGGAAAAATGTGGGCCCGTAAATCAGATGGAGAACCTCATTACACAGGACATGGAAAAGGCTGAGGTATGTCTTCTTTGCCTTAGTCTTTACTAGCAAAACTGGCCTTCAGGAATACCAGGTCCCAGAGACCAGAAGGAAAGACTGGAGGAAGGAAAATGTTCTTTAGGTGGAAGAGGATCAGATCAGGAAACACCTAAACAAACTGGGAGTACACAGGTCCATGGGTGCTGATATGATGCATGCCCTAGTGCTGATGGAGCTGGGAGATGTCATTGTGTGGCCACTCTCAATAATCTTTGACCTATCATGGTGACTGGGAGAACTGCCTGAAGACCAGAGGAAAGCAAATGTCCTATCTTCAAGAAGGTCAAGTAGGGAGGACCCAGGGAACTACAGGCCAGACAGCATCACCTCAACCATAAGGAAGGTGTGGAACAGCTAATCCATGAATGACAAGGAAATCATCAGAAGTCAGAATCGGGGATCACTATGGGGAATCACTATGGGGAATTCATGCTTGGCCAACTCAATAGCTTACACATTGAAATGACTGGTCTGTCAGATAATGGGAAAGAAGTTGATATTGTCTACCTGGACTTCAGTAAGGCTTTTGGCACTCGCTTCCACAAGATCCTCATAGATAAGCTGTTGATGAATGTGGACAGTGAGGTGGACTGAAAACTTACTGAACAGTCAAGCCCAGAGGGTGGTGATCAGTGGCACAAAGTCTAGCTGGAGGCCAGAAAATAGCGTTATACCTGAGGGATTAATATGGCCCCCAGACCCGTTCAACATCTTCATTAATGATCTCGATGATGGGGCAGACTGTACCCTCAGCAAGTTTGCAGATGACACAAACCTGGGAGGAGAGGCTGATGTGCCAGAGGGTTGTGTTGCCATCCAGAGGGACCTCAACAGGCTGCAGAAATTGGTTGACAGGAACCTCAGGAAGTTCAACAAGGAGAAGTGCAAATTCCTGCACCTAAAGAGGAAGAGTCTCATGGTGCTGGGGGCTACTCGGCTGGAAAGCAACTGTGCAGAAAATGATCTTGGATCCTGGTGGACACCAAGTTGAACATGAGCCTGCAGTGTGCCCTTGCAGCAAAGAACGTGACTGTCATCCTGGGCTGTGTTAGGCAAAGTGTTGCCAGCAGATCAAGGGAGGCAATCCTACCCCTCTCCTCAGCTCTGGTGAGGCCACGCCTGGAGTACTAGGTCCAGTGCTGGGCTCCCCATTATAAGAGAGGCATGGACATACTGGAGAGAATCCAGCAAAGGTCTGTGAAGATGATGTGGTGGTTTTACTGTGCTAGGCAGCTGAACACCACGACCGCTCTCTCACACCCCCTCCTTAGATGAGGAGGGGAAGAAGTAAAGGAAAGAACAACTCACAGGTTGAGATAAAGATAATTTAATCAAAGGGAAAAAAAAAGTTATTAAGGAAAGATTATTATTAATCAAACAATTTAACTAAAGGGAAAAAAAGGGAAAGGGGAAAGGGAGGGGGAGAGGAAAACAAAAACAAAAACAAACAAACAAACAAACATAAAACAAGGAAAGGCTATGTGGAAGTGCAGAGGAAAGAAATTACTCTCTACTTCCCACAAATGAGCGATGCTTGACCACGTCCTTGAAGCAGGGCCTCAATGCACATAGCCGGTGTTCAGGAGGACAGACGTTTTCACAGCGAGAGCCCACCCCTCCCCTCTTCTTCCTTTTACCACCTTTTATTGCTGAGTGTAACATCATATGGTATGGAATATCCCTTTGGTTGGTTTAGGTCAGCTGCACTGGTGATGTTTCTTTCTCGCTTTTTTGCCCATCCCCTAGGAGGGTTAGAGAGAGTCCTGATGCTGTGCCAGCACTGCTCAGCAGCAGACACAACACTGGTGTGATACCACTGCTGTTCTAGCTACAAGTGCAGAGCACAGCACTGTACGGGGTGCTGCAGGGAAAGTTAACGTCTCAGCCGGACCCAGTACAGATGATGAAGGGACTAGACCATCTCTCCTGTGAAGAAAGCCTGAGAGAGCTGGGGCTGTTCAGCCTGGAGAAGGGAAGGCTCAGGGAGGTTCTCATCAGTGTGTATAACTACCTGCAGTGAGAGTGCAAAGGGAACAGAACCAGACTGTGCCAATGCCATGACAAGAGGCAGCAGGCAAAAACTGGAACACAGGAGGCTCCATCTGAACATCAGGAAGAACTTTACTGTAGAGGTAACTGAGCCCTGGCACAGGTTGTCCAGAGACATTGTGGAGTCTCCCTCCATGGAGATGTTCAAAAGCTGTCCTGACATGATCCTTGGCAAGCAGCTCTAGGTGTCCCTGCTGGTGCAGGGCGCTTGGGCTGTGTGATCTCCAGAGGTCCGTGACAACCTCAACTAGTCTTTGATGTTAGGATTCATTGAAATTCTAAGATCCTGCTATGAAGCGTGTTTATCTACAATATAAAGTCCTCAAGTATGTGTTAACTAGATGATCATTATTAAAATTGAGAGAATATGAAGTTAAATGTCTGTTTAACTGACAGATATCTTTGAATGTGGCATAAGAGATTCATTTTCATGAATTCTCTAGAAATCTAATGAAACAAACCATGACTGTAGAGTTGGGACTATATCCTACATCCTTTCAAAAAAAATAGAAAATTCTTACTTTGCCTTTTATTCCAATACTGAAGGTGTCTGTAGACCCCAAGTTTACTTTTATTTTTGTTTTGTTTTGTTTTGTTTTGGCCTATCTGATGGCTTGTTTGCTTGTTGTTTTTTGTTTGTTTTTCTTTTTTTTTTTTTTAACTTCTTTTGCTCTATGATAATTGTATAATACTTTTAACTACATTATTACTGAGAGCTTTTCTGACATGCTATTTGGTTTGATTTTTTTTGTGTGTATATCTGTAATTTCCTGTAGACTAATAATAACTACCTGAGAAATCTGATAAGATTTCAACTATACTTATGATGGATTCTCAGTTTTTACACATAAAGTGTATTTTCTTTCACTTGTGGGAACATTTTGAGTGTAGCAATCAAAAGTGAAAGACAGAAGCAGAATGAAGGGAGACTGCAACACAGCAAATACAGTTCATGGCAGGAGGCATCAGCCATACAGCCACACTGCAGAAATCACACAAATAAAGACTTTTCCTGTGTTCTAGAGAGGAATGTGTGGAAATTTTTGTAACTCTAAAAGTAACTAAATTGCTGGAGCATGGACTATCCTAGAGGAATAATTTTGGGAACAAAAATAACAGCTTTGATTACATATCTTTCAATTTCTTCCATCTCTTTCTTAATTTTCTCTGCTTTGAAATGTTTCTAGATCTATTTTAGATCTAACTTTTCAGTCTAACACAGGTTTTAGCAATTTTCATAAAATCACTTTATGAGTGCTCTGGCCTATGAAAAATCTGTCAGAGAACATTAAAAAAAAAAAAAAAAAAAAAAAAAAAAAAGGTTTACTCATCTGAACTAAGCAATTTTAGTGCATGCTCCAGTTGAGACATAGTTTTGTTGTCTTTCTCTCCATCTTTGTGCTGAAAACCTAAGCAGAGGGATATAATCATAGAATCATATAATTATTAATGTTGGAAAAGACCTCCAAGATTATCTGGTCCAACCATCCCCCTAACACAACTACCATCCACTAAACCATGTCCCTAAGCACCAGGTCCAACCTTTCCTTAAACACCCCTGGGTAGGTGACTCCACCCCTTCCCCCCCCCCCCCCCCCCCCCCCCCCCCCCCGGTTACTTCCTGTTCTATGGGATTTCAATGTTAATTTTAGATTGAAATAAAGTTATTTTCCAGGCAACATTTTTAGGAGACAACTAACATACTTCCCCAATACAAGTCAAGGATGAAGACAGAAATAATCCTTCTGAATGCCTTTTTAACAAGACATCTTATTTTATACAGTTCCTTATGCATTAGGTAACCATCTTGTGAACCTTTTTCCTTGTTCATTTGGGTGTATCTACTTTTTGTCTATCAACAGAAATTATTAAGTAGTTAACAAAATCTTGTTTTCTTGTTGTTAGGAAACATGGAGAATTGTGTTCTACCCCAGGACCGGTGATCTGATCTGATGGTAAGTCATCAGCTTTGTTATGCAGGACCTACATATATGGATCACGTGTACTATGGTTTTGACTTTGTTTCACATTGAAGTAAAGAGATGGTGAATAAATATGGGTTACATTAGGCAGATGCTGTCTGCATTTTCATTAATTTTAATGGCAGTGTTGTAAAACAAAATGGCAAGGACCCATTACGCTTTCACAACAATGACAAGGAAACAAAACATGAATACTTTTGGACAAAAGTGAATTAGAGGCATCTTTTAAAGTATTAAGGTTACATTGTCCCTATTCTAATGGCATTTGTTATGCTTTTTAAAGTATCCATCATGAATTTGATTTTTTTTTTTTTTATTGATCTTTGAAGTATTTCGGATCAACTACTTGTCTGCTGTTTTTTGGTTTATTTTATGGGTTGAAAGGATCATATCTGCAATACTGTTGCACATTTGAATAGCTTGTGTAAGCATGTGAAATCCCTCAAGGTGCTAGATGACAGTTCCTGAATATTTATTTGTATTAGCTTGTCCCTCTCTCCTTGTCTCAGTGGACTTCATGTCTTTAGAAGGGAGCTGAGAAAATTATCTGCCTGGAATGAAGCACCAGTAAACTGTTTTAGTTTGTATGCATATACATGTGTTTTTACACATTTAATTGGAAATGTGCCACATACTTCATGGGAAATTTTACTTTTGCAATATAAAAGTCTTTCCTTGATATAAACAGTGAGTTCCTCAGCTAAGAGAAAGTCACATTGTTGTTGCCTTAAATTAGTGGTGCTGAAGTAACATTGTCTGGTGCACACTGTGTAACAAGGGGTTCCTGCAGAATGAAAGCTGGGTAAAAAGAGTTGGGGGGTAGACAGAAAAAAGGGATGACATATGAGACTCCTTACTGCCTTTAATTCTTCCACATCTGGGCTACAGTACCTCTGTTGCTCCCTTGCTCACTGTTAAGTGCTATAGGGATTAGTGAGGCATAGAAACCTGTCACAGACATTGGATAAAATAATATGGCCAGAGAGTCATAAATGCATTTGTAGTCTCCAGTGGAAGTAGCCAACAGTAATGGCATTTTCCCAGGCTTGCTTTTTTATCTGACTCATTGAGACTAGGGTTGTTAACCAGCAGTAGCACCATTTCAAAGTGGATGAGAGGAAAAAGTCTTGTGGTCGAAAAATATGGTCTAGTGGTTATAGCAAATTTTGAAAGTGCACAGAGAACAGTTTCAGTTCTGCTAGGTAGGTGGCTTCCTTTGCTAAAAGGAAGGGGGATGCTGGGGAGAGGAGGAAGGGGAGATGCATCTGGAAGAAATATATGTTTCCTATAGGCTAGCAGCTAGTGAACACGGCATTTAGCTTTCTAGTGCTCTCAAAACTGGCAAGACTCTCTTGCAACCAGAATCATACTTAAGAAAGTTAAAAATATGCTTATTATTATTATTATTATTATTATTATTATTATTCAAACTTTGTCAATAATTAGAGGCTCTAGCCATTCATTCCTGACCAAACAACTCTTGCTGACATATATTTTTGCTTAAGTAAAGGAGACATCATCTAGCCCCAAATCCAAATGTGTAATTTTTTAACTGTGTTATTGAGTGACAAGAGTTTCATTAATGTCTTGATAATCTGTTCTACAGACAGAAAGTTAAACTTCAGAAGAAACAAATCAACACTATAGCTGTTCACAAATTAGTTTAGATGCATTATGCCTGATAAAGTATATTGCTCAGCAGTGTAATGTGAAAAATATTACACATTTGTCTTTAAGGTGTTTAAAAACATCAGCTTTATTTCCTTTTCTTTTTCTTTCCTTTGCTATACTTTTCCAAATATCTTTGCAGTTTTCTTTGCTGTCTCAGTGCATACCAATGCAAGATCAATTTAATTTTATTATCAAAGTCATGAAAGCAAAAGCTGCAGCAAGCTGTTTACTGGAGATTTGATCTCTGACAAATAAGCTTGTGTCAGTGCACCTAAAAATCTGAGTTCATACCTCTGTTTTTTTTCCCAATAGGATTTTGGCAGGGATGCAATTATATATTAAAAAAAAAAAAAAAATCATCAATCTGTGCTTTGCTGTCTGATTTCTGAAGGAGGGCATGGAGTTGCCAGGGCATGAAGATGTGATATTGTAAATATGGAGGAGCCCTTGTGAATTCCACTTTCCTCACTGGTCTCTAAATGAGTCTGATTATTGAAGCATTAGAATGAGAGGAAAGAAAGGCTGAGAGAAAGGGCAATGGATTTTTTAGCTGACTTTTGGTAATTCAAAACATGCTATGTATTGTTTCAAAAGTACACCATTAAAAAAAATAAAAAAAATGCAACCACTAGGGAGCACTTACTTTCGGATTTCAGAAGGACTGAACATTTGTCATTAGGTAGAGAACCTTAAGAGTTGCAGACAACCAAAATGTATGACAAACAAATCTTTTTTTTTTTTTTTTTTTTTTTTTTTTTACTGTTCTGATGTGAGTTTTGGAACACAAAAGTCAAAAACATTGGTCTCAAAGTGATTTTAAGGTTCATGCATTAAGCCAACTGTAAGATTTCCAAATCTGTGAAGTACATGTAGTCCCAGTGCAACATTTTCCTATCCACAGCATTCAGTACTCTTGCTGAGGTCAATGATATTACTTGCCTTGGGAAAATTACACAAATGCTCAAGTTTCTGTAGAATAGTGGCTTTTGATTGCATGAGAGTTAACGCTACACTTATCTACTACTTTCAGTACAGGAAATCAAAAACATCAACAAGCCATTCTAACTACACAGATGAATATCCTAAAGGACACATTGCAATTTAAGAATGGCCTTTTCTCAGTTCCTTAAAAACAAACAAACAAAACCGTCACAAGACTATTTTTAACAGCACCGTCTATTGACTCATAGCTCACTCTTGATGCTGCCTCTGCTTCAGCTCTCTGAGCAGCTCTGGGTTTAGAATCAAGACTTTGCAGACCAAACCCATAGTTAGAACTTAAAAGGAAAGCAACATAATTGCTCATACTAAGCACATCTATTGCTTTTCAAGTTTTCCAGCTAATCATTTTGCTAAGTTTAGTGTTGTATGAGTCTGACATAAAATGTACAATATTGTCCCTGCTGTTCCTTTTCAATCCCATTTTGTTTAACTGCCCCATTTTTTTCAGGCTGTAGTACTTTTGCACAGTGCTGCTTAAGTGCTACTGAATATGTTGGCATAGATGCCTCAGAATGAAAGCCCTGTAATGGACTGGAGTCCTTTTTTGTTCTCCCAGCCTTGAGCAAGTTCATGAGTTGATATAGCTTAGACAGCTCTTCTGGAACATATCCTTGGGACTGCATAGCAGCTCAGAATTTGCACGCTGGTGCCCCCTGCCATACACCTATGTGCATGGCAGCACCTATGTGCCAGCGTAGCGCTTGATGCAGACTTGCGTGTGCTGCAGCACTGAGTGACAGCAAGAGTGGTGAGGGGAGCTCGAAGTCCTGCCAGTCTCCTCAGTCTTCCTCTTCCTTGTGCGGGGCGAGAGAGGACTGCTGGGGTAAAGGTACTGGCCTAACTGCTGTAATCTCATCTGGAGCAATGAACTGAGTGAGATTCCATTCCTTCTCAAACCCCCCAGCTAGTGTAAGAGGGCTTGTATGGTGTTTTCTCCCTACACACACTAGCCACTCATGGCTTTTCTTCTTTTATTTTCTAATGTTTATAATGTCCCTTTAACTAACCAGTTCCACAATTCAAAGTCTTTTGACTGAATGAAAAAGATCAAAAAACTTCCTAAATTCAGCAAAGGTTAAGTTCAGATTTATTTATTTATCTTTTTATGGGTTAGATATAGTACAACAACTGGGCTAAAGTAAAGAAACAATCAAACAAGACTTGACTTGACTCTACATTCCCAAAGAATCATAACCCTAGTAGGGTCTCTTGAAAACTGTGACTGAAACTTAAGGTTCTACAGTACAATCTCTGGGAAAGTTATGACGAACTCAAAAAATACAGATGACCAAAGGACCTCTCAGAGCTTTCAGTTGGACCCTGGGTCTGGACCAATGAAGTTCAGAGCGCATCTGGTTCTTGAACCTAAACGCAAAGCCTATCACATTCTAGATAGGCAGGGATGCACAGGTGTAGTGTCTTTGGGAGGAAAACCTGCTCTCAAGATCTGGAAGTGATCCTGATGAATTCTAATCAGATCAGTGGCCCCAAGATATGCCGTAGAATATTTCTGTCCCACTCACTGGGCCATCAGTGTAGGGCAAAGAGACAATTAGTCCTATACTTGTGACAGCTGTGTAATTGGGATCCTTTTATACATGCTTTTGTGCCATAGAAAGGAGCTGGAAGCTATCTGAATAAAGAAAGTCTACAGCAGTGTTTTATAGATGCATCTTGTATAGGGTATAATTAATCCCCTCTAGTAATAGGAATATTTTTAAAAAATTACTCAAGAAAGATTAGCAGTCTGTTGGCAGGACTTTTAATTAAATAATAATACTAAATAACTTGAAGTCATATTTTCTCCTGCATCTGCAGTTTATATTTCTTTATGGGTCAGACTGTCTTCAGTGCTTGTAAAGTACCTACACAATGAGTTATGTATACATATGTCCTCTGTTTCTACAACCATGTGAACTCAAAGTTGACTTTTTATCCACAGAGACTTCTGAAAGAAGAAAAGTTGCAATCAGTTAGGTTAAAGTTGTCGATTAAAAAGTTCATGCTCCATAACCTGATTTATTATTCTTCATTCTCATCCATAGCAAAGTTATTCTAAAATTTTTAAGTATGTATTTAATATCAGGTTCTGTAAGTATAAATACAATGCAGTATAAATTAATGTTTGTTAAATTAGGCCCATAAGAATTGCCCTACTAGATCTGACCCACTGCCAGTATTCTGTCTGATGATACCTGGTAGCAGGATACAAGAAACCCTTAAGTAAGCAGCTGCAGGATAACCTGTGCACATTAAATCAGTTTCTGATACCTAGCAGTCAGTAAATGACTTAAACCTTGTAGCATGACATATAAAATGAATTTCATTATTTGGGGTATGATCACGCATAATAAGATGTTCTAAGACTTGTGTCAATTGTTTTATGATTTAATAACAGTTTTCAATTAGTTTAACTGTTTCCTTTTTAATACTCCAATTTACTGAACTCCATTTCAAGGTTGCTTCAGGACATGCTTTTTTTATTACATCAACTGACTGGCTCCTCTTAGTACCTAAATCTGGGTCACTATTCAAGAAAGGTAGACACGTTACTGTTTTCATGTGAATATTTGCTAAGCAGAACTTACACTAGGTCTCTTAAGCAGGGTCCTGTTTCTTTCCCCCATCATACTTCCCTTCACTGTGAACATAAAGTGGTGGAATGAACAAGCATGCCTTTTGGCATTGCTGGCACAGGTACAGAGAGGTGGAAGCTGTGGCTTGCTGAGAGTTATCCAGCAGTCATGCTGATGTATCTTGCTAGGTAGGCCAAAAAAATAAAAGATGAAGAGAATAAGAAAACCTGTTACTGTTGTTAGCTTTTGCAAGGTATTCAAGAAAATGAATAAAAACCTTTGATATAAATAGATACTGTCATTAAATGTCACCCTCTGTAGGGCTCATATTGTAACATCAGGCTTGCTTGAACCAAATCTGTCAGTATGGGCACAAAACACCGGATTCTATATGGAGGTTTCTACAATAAAATGAAAATGGGAAGGGAAGATTAATTGGAAGTTTGTAAGTGTCAGCATGAGTCAGTGCTCTGAGGAGCTATTTGAAGAAGTAAAGCTTTCTCCAGTACTATTCATTCACCAACATAGAATCATAGAATCATTAAGGTTGGAAAAGACCTCCAAGATCATCTGGTCCATCCATCCCCCTACCACCAATGTCACCCACTAAACCATGTCTTTAAGCTCCATGTCCAACCTTTCCTTGAACACCCCCATGGACAGTGATTCCACCACCTCCCTGGGCAGCCCGTTCCAATGCCTGACTACTCTTTCTGAGAAGAAATGTCTGCTAATTTCCAAACTGAACCTCCCCTGGCACAACTTGTGGCTATTCTTTCTAGTCCTATCACTAGTAATCTGTGAGAAGAGGCCAATGCCCAGCTTCCCACGATGGGAGTGTCAGAAGGCTCTCAGTTCAGCTAATGAGAAACTAAATGCCAAAGACAAAAAGATGGTACTTGGACTCAATCAGATACATAGCTAACATGAGAAGATCCCAAACCAAAAGAGGTTAGCTAAGAGACTGAATCAGATTTGGCTCAATGTGTTACAGTAGCAAGATATCACCAAAAGAGACATAACTGAGTAGTGCTAGAGATGAGAGTCAGAAAATGTATGGTGTGGTGGAAGACTGCACCTGAAATTCAGAGACTTAACAACACCGTCTTCAGCATTGACTTCCAAGAGTATGATTTACATTATACATTGCTAGCAAATGCACACAATCATGCTTTGATTTAGAAAACATAATCCTATGTGATACTGTATAAAGACTGTGCATCTATTCAGCAGGTTTTATCAGTTCAAATACAGTGTGGTAAGTGTTGTATCAATACTGTTCTTTCTTTGGTTGGTTCTTCACTTCTGACTGCAACATGCAGTAGAAACACACTTTGGAAGGTATTTGAGCTCATGTGTTTCTGATCTATCTTGAGAAATTGATCAATATTAGTGGCCAGGCATGTTGGGGGAGGGGGGGGTGAGGGGGAGGCGGCAGAGCAGCAGAGAGGGCACAGTAAGGAGATTTAAAGACAAACAAACTAACAAAAAAAAAAAAAAGAGCTGAAGTCATGTCGCTGATTTGCTTCATGCACAAAACAAGGACGTATAGGACTAGTGAATGCTTTCAGTTCAGTGTTATTGTGGACAAAATGACTAAAAAATAAAAAATAAATGGATGGATTTCCAGGACTGAAAAACTATAGAGACCTTTAAAGAGGTGACAATAAATTGAAAAGCAGGAACGTTTTTTTTCCAGAAGTTTCACTATAAGGGACAAAGATTGTTCTGAGAAAATCACAAGGAAGTTTCAGCTGGTATGAATGGGCTAGATTGAGTTGAAGCTGCCATGAAGGAATAAGCAAGCTCTCCAACAGTAGGCTGCTCAAGCTGGGCATGTCCTCACACTGTTCCATGTGGTAGAAATATGAGGACCAGCATCAAAAATTAAATACTAACTCACCAATGATAAGGAAGCTGCAGCTATCTACCTTGCAAGTTAAAGACTGCCAAGTTTATTAGTGAAACAGAGGGCAGCAAATGATGAGGTAGCATGATGAGGGCCATGATGAGGCAGCATAACAGAACAGTACAGCATTGATCTAATGTGCTGTTATTCTGAACGTAAGTATTAATTCTTTAAAATACCTTCTCTTCTGGTGCCTTGGCTTGAGATCTCTCCTCAAACACCTGGGTGTTTAAAGGGGGAAGAAACACTATGGTCATCCAGTCTGGTCTGTCAGACATAGGTTAGAGAATTTCTTCTCGCAGTGGGAGATGAAAAAAATGTCCTTTGCTTTTGTATGAAAAAATGTGTAATTCCTGTTTTACTGCATGATATTAAGGTAGGCTCTCATCTTTTAAAGAAATTTCATCACTAATGAAACAGTTCTGTGTTTTAACTGAACCTCTCTGCTAACACAAAGCAAGATGTATAGAACAGGAGTAGAGGCTTGCTGCAAGAATCACATTTTCTAATACCAAAGAAAAGAATTTAACAATAGCGTACATCAAAGAACTGACAGTTCTACCCAATAAAAATGCTAAATACTGTGTATCTTCATCTGGATTTATTTCTTTGGTTACAGTCAGAGAATAAAGAGTAATCACTGAAGGTTAAAAGACATACTAGGAAGAAGGGAGATTAACTTGCCTTTAGGAGTTCCTGAATTTTCAAACTGTTTTAGAGTTAGAACATCTAATTAGTATCATTCATACTTCATATAATCCTTTGTAGCTTCTTCAAAGATGCCTCTCTTGTTGTTGGATTTCCATACCTTTGAGAAACTTTGGCTGCTCTGGGAAAGAAAAACTCCTGTTTGTATGAAAAAGGGAATATAAAAAGCAGGGAAGATTATCATGAATGAGCTTGAAGTCTGATGATGATGATGATAAAATTGGAAATTAGGTTGAAATAATAAAGTGAAATAGGAAGGCATTTGGAGAAGCAATCAAAATGAAATGAATATTAGCTATTTCTAGCTTTATGTACATTGAGTCCCCCAGAATAAGAACTGTGATATGACCATTTATAAAAATATATGCTATATCTATTATTTTCTGGACCTATCTCTAAAGATTTTTATTTCTTTTCTAAATAGCTTAAAGGCACTATTTTCAAATGTAGACAAATATGCCAATATATATATATAGTTCTGTTGATTTATGAAATTAATTTGTTTGTTTGTTTGTTTGTTTTACTGCATTGCTGTTTCAGAACAGATCCTGTGAAATCATTTTGTTTTATCTCATTGTTGGACTGGAGAGTGGTAGAGAGTGGTCTGCTTTCATTTAGTTCAATGGCTGATGCTGACAGCATCATATTTAAAAATATAGTGCTAAAGATAAATCCTTTATTATGTGCATGGTTGTACACGAAGGAATACTTTTTATGACATTTTTGATTTTGGAAATAATCATGATCTGAATTCTACATGCTGAATAAAATAATCTATTACATCCCAAAATTAAGTTTCTTGGAGCTTTCTAACTTGAACATCTATCTCCCTGTTGAAAATTGCATCTTAAGAGAATTCAGAATTGCTCCAGGCTTCCAAGCCTGCATATGGAGATCCAACAATTCAGAAAGAAATCTGTTAGATGATCTGCAACATATTTGAAAGAGAATCATAAAGTGCTTGCTCTCATCATTGATCTTCCTGAGTGGCAGATGATTTGTAAACAGAATTATTCTAGACTGATGGTTCATTACATATTTACACGAGGATGATCAAGAAGAAAGCTCCCTTTAATTAGATGGTTGGACCCTGCGGGGTCTCCGACACACGTGATTTCCCCCAAAGCAAATCGTTTAAATCCGATGAATCCCTGAAGCTCAGTAAGCCTCTTGGGCTTTGGCTAGTGTCTTAGTGTCCCACAGAGGCTAAAGCAAATGCAGATTGAATGTATTTTTCTCCAAAATACAAGTGCTGTGTAGCTTCATATCTACATTTCTAATTTCTTTTTCTAAATGTAAGGACCATAGATAAGATATGCATGAAAATAGCTAACATGAGGTAAATTGAGTGAAAACCAGCCACTTATAGGTTATTATATATAATAAGTTATTACAACTTCTTGAATTCTTGACCTATTTTTTAACGTGCATTCAAATAGCTGTATACAAAGCAATTAAGCATTCGATATCTCTGTATCACAGTACTTTTTTCATACCACCTTCATAACTGGTGGTCTCAGTTCTGCTGTTGTTAACTTACAGGAGTTATTTAAGACTTACAACAACATAATAGCTTTTCCAGCATTATTAACACTAGAGAATGTGAGAATGTGCTTTTTTTTTTTTTCCCCAACACACATAATACATTCAGTAAAATCAGTAACTCAGTTCTGGGGATTTGAAAGACAGAAATGGTAAAACTCTCCAGCATACACAGTGCAATGTGGCTATTCATTTTGGAAAGCATTTCAGAAGTTAGTCAGCACAGGTGACAGAAAGGTGAAGAACAGGTTGTAGAATCACTGTTTCTGAAGATCTCTAGGAAAAAATCACACAAATGTCTTTCAGGATGATCACAGGTGAAATTTGGACAGTAAAATGAAATAGATTGCGTCCTGCTATCTTTTCTAACTGTATTTTTCCATGCTATATGTGATCAAGCACTCACAGACCTTGGGGATTCAGAGGGAAGAAAGTCCATAAAGAATCATACATGAACACAGACAGAGTCCCAGACTGTGAGATTTGAGTTGCTATACTTGGAACTGCATAGGGACTACTTGTGCCATTCATCTTAATGACATATCACCAGTCACACACAGTCACAGTTTCCCTTAAATGACAGGACTGTCTACCCAGGAGTTTAGTTATTAGCTTATGGCTCCCTAAAAGACCTTTCGGAAATCAACCCAAGGAACACAGAGATGCAAAAGTCTGGAGGTGGTAAAGACAGAAGGAGCAGTATGGAAGAAAATACAGATTGGAGAAATTCTACTTAGAAAGAAAAGTTTATTTATTTATTTTTTTTTTTTCCTAGCTAATGTTAGGCATATCTTTTAGCCTAATATATATAATTTTGCATTTAATGGTAAATGACCACAGACTTCATGTTGATCTAGAAGTGCATGATGTCAGGATTTGTATCTATTTCATCTGATTTTAGCTCACTATAACTATGGCAATTTTTGAGTGGTCTGTGCACTTCTGCCTAAACTGCTATAGCTTAGCTTTGTGAATACCATGAACAATAACTGCCTGAAACCTAGTCACTGCTAAGAGATATCAGCCCTTTACATTAACTGGGAAGGAGAAAAACTTTTGTGTAAGAGAAGACAGGTGAAAGTAGTCAAACTTCATCTTGGAGTCAGTGAATAGAAGAACAAGCTGGCTGTGTTAGAAAATGTAGCAGGACAACTTGGAAAAACTTGGGGCTGAATTGGAAGAACTTTTTTTTTTTTTTTTGTGATTAGACTGTTAAAATATAACATCAGAATTTGACAGAAACAGTCTGATCTAGATATATGAAACTTGCATAAACTATCCTTCATGTGAAGGCCTGAATTTGTCTCAGTGAGATTACCTTGTACCTGCAGGTTGACCTACCTAACACTGTCCTGCAGAATAGCAACCAAGTCATGTGACAGCACACCAGCTTGAATGCCTCTCATGCACCAAACAGAAACATAGTACAGGCAATTAAAATTACTCATCCTTCATCTTCCCATACAAAGGTGTTCTCATACAAAACCCAAGGATTTGGTATGTGTTTGCCCAAGGGCTATGCTCCAAATCCTTAAAGAGCTTTCTAAGAGCTTTCTAAACTCTTTAACGATTTTCTTTTTTTCTTTTTCTTTCTTTTTCTTTCTTTCTCTTTCTTTCTTTCTTTTCTTTCTTTCTTTCTTTCTTTCTTTCTTTCTTTCTTTCTTTCTTTCTTTTTCTTTTTCTCTCTCGCTCTCGCTCTCTTTCTCTCTCTTAATCTCTTAATCTCTTTTTCTCTTTTTCTTTCTCTCTTTCTTTTGTTCTTTCTCTTTCTCTCTCTCTCTTTCTCTCTCTTTCTCTCTTTTTCTTTCCTTCTCTCTTTCTTTCTTTCTTTCTCTCTCTTTCTCTCTCTCTCTCTCTTTCTCCCTTTCTTCCTCTTTCTCTCTTTCTCTCTCTTTCTCTTTCTCTTTCTTTCTCTCTCTCTTTCTGTCTTTCTCCCTTTCTCTCCTTCTCTCTGTTGTTCTTTCTTTCTTTTTCTGTCTCTTTCTCTCTCTTTTTCTCTCTCTTCCTTCCTTCCTTCCTTCCTTCCTTCCTTCTTTCTTTCTTTCTTTCTTTCTTTCTCTCTCTCTCTCTCTCTCTCTCTCTCTTTTTTCTTCTTCTTTTCCCCTCAAGGAGTGATAATATAGTCAAATTAAATTTTTAAAATATTGGCTGCAATGGGTACTAACTAAGCTACACAATACTCCAGTCTTTATATGAAGTTATTTTGTCCCTGTACTGAACTATTGTAAAGCTTAATCAGTGGTTGACCTCTTCTTACAATACCCTTTTCCCTTGAGATAGGATACATAAGAAGCTTTCTAAATGATATTTCTTTAGATTAAGACAGGACATTCATCCTCCTGAATTATATTCTGTTGGAAAGAAGATGATGAATTAAATGGAATATATGCATACTTGCTACCTCTCTTATTAATACACAGCTAGGATAGTCTATCATCTCCACTTTTTTACAGGAGATAAAAATGGGTGGAGACTCCCACAGCATATTTCTTATTTGCAAAGACAACTCAATAAGCTTTTCTTCCTTTTTTCCTTTCTGTAACTGTTACCGAGCTAGTACTATTCCTTTCATTCATATGTCAAGTACAGGAGAAACGTCCAAAACATTTCAACTGTTTATTGAAGGAGATCAGCACACAAATGCACAACTGTCTTTCCATATGAATTTCAATGTTGCTCTGGTTTTAGGTAAAGAGTTTTTTCAGGTGATTTACAACTCCTACCCAGAGTGATGAGATCTAGTTGTAACAATAGATAGCAGCTTGATAAATACTGCTTGGAGAGCCAGACAACCTGATGAACTCTGTGATAAAATTATACAGTTATTAAGTATCTCAGCTTGGACTGAGGCAAATCATCATTATAGGCGCAAACTTACACTTTCAAGTTATATACAAAAACAAAACAAAACAAAACATTGGGTTACATGAATAAAGGCTCACCTTGCCACACAGAAAGGAGCACAGAAGCACAGTGACAAATCGGGGAAGCCAAATAACCCTGTCAGAGACATAAACCTCAGTTCCTCCTAGGGTTGTCCCTGACTTAATTTGTGTAGCCATCTGTGTATATGTGTAAGAATCATTTCAATCCTCAGAGCCGATGCTTTTATTGGGCACTCAGTACATTTCCTCCCTTCACCTTCTCCACCCCTGTCCCACATGAGATCTCCTAACAGCATTCCATAACAGGACATGAATGGGGCTCTATAAAGAGAACTAGAGAAGAGAAAAGAAAAACTAAAGTTCATTAGACATTTTAAGCTACAGGATAGACTGGATGATGTATTGCAGACAAATGGGAGATCACTCTGCTAGCATTTATCATTGGTCAAAAGGTATGTGGTAGGGCAACACAATCTACCTTGCTTCACAGAAAAAAAAAAAAAAGCTTTTATTTTTGTTTTGTTTTTATATTAAAGAGAAATTATTTGATATCTTCACATATCATGGAATTAAGAATGACCTGTACCCAAAAAGGGTGACGGAAAATTTTAATTTCCACCTATTTTCATGTTTTCTGGTGAGGCTAAACAGTCTTGTGCCAGGATACTGGAACAGAGTTTAGGCAACCCAGGTTCGGTTCCACGTTCTAGAAGAAACTTCTCACAAGACCATGGGTGTGTTCACCCTGGAGTGGTTTTAATCCTTCTTGTGGGTCTTAGAAATTTAGGTTTCAGAGTTCTGTGGGAAGGCCATTTCTCTCAAGATAATTTATTTTTCTGCTTGGGCAAAGATGTAATTTCATATTAGCAACTGCCTAACAAATGACAAAGTAAAAACTTGACATGGTGTTGTTATTCATTACCATATAAAACAACACCTACGTTAGGGAAAACTTGTTGTTACAGATTACAGCTATTCTGTATTTTAGCTATGTTGTGTTTTGCACTGCTCTAAATACACTTCTCTCCTACCTTCCTCAAGCAGCTGTACCACCAGTTATGCTGCTATTTTGCCAGCATACTTACTTTGTCTACACGTGAGGATCATCTGTTCAGCCAGACATGTTGAACAGGGATTCCTGCAATACTCATGACTGCTGAAACAAGGCTGGCAGAAGTCTGTAGCATAGACCTGGCCTGAATCCCTTCAGCCATCTGGTGCTTGCTGGCTTTGTAATCCCAGATCATGCCAAGATTTATAACAAAAGTATTGTTGTTAGATAAAACAATTGACAATAGTGGCTTTTTGCACAGGAATGCAAAAATCTGAGAGAACAGTTACTTTCTGCTGACAGCTTCCTCCAGTCCCATCTGGTATTCTGCATGCTCTGATTGAACCAATATACCATTAGAGGCAGTGACACATGCTAACAGTTGCTATAGCTTGTGATCCAAGTACAACCAGAAAAATCTTTCCTGAGTAGTAACCTTGTTCCACTTGAATGTTTTCTATTTGTCTGCCTGTATCTGAAGATTTTTTCCCCTTCTGTGTTTAAGTACTTATTTATTTTTTTTATTATTACTATTACTATTGATTGTGTGATTGATTTAATTACAGCAGAGAGTTAAGCAAGAACTTTGGTAGGATTTCAACTTGTAGACCTTTTTAAGTGAGTTACTTTGGTCATTGCTCCATTATATTATGGAAGGCTTTACACTGTTTCCAGGAACCATACTGCTTAAGTGATTGTCTTTTGAGGAAAAACTCTTTTTTTCTCTCTTTTTTGTATTTTTATTTTATTTCTTTTCTTTTTTTCTTTTTCTTTTTCTATTGAGATTACAGATTTTTGACCAAAAAAAAAACCTGATATCTTCAGATATACCTTAAGCATTACTGAGTACATGACCTGGATAACAAATCAGTTTAATTTCTGCAATATTTGTTCAGTCCTAGGTAAAAAGCCAGACATAATTCAAATTTCAGGATAATCTATTATGCCGCAAACTCTTCCTGATATCAATGAAAAAGGATTTTTATGTTGCTACTTACTAGCCACTTCCTAATGAACCCCAGATACACTGAAGATCCCAATCTGTGACTCGTATTTAGGATTAGACCATTTGTTTCATATGTGAAAGGGCTGAAATTGCTGACCTATTTTTATTAACTTTCTTTCTAACTTAACTATAAGCAACTTTTCTCCTTTTTTTTTTCCCTTTCCACATCCAACTATTGATTTATAACTACTGCAGGGCCACCATTTCTCAGAATATATACCAGTGGGTGGTGTTTAATCAAAAAGTATACAATAACAAAGGCTTCAAAATCAAGATTTCTTGATAAAAGCCAGGTGAAAAATTCTGTCACAGCACACTATAAAATGTAGGTGTTCTACAGCTGGGATGTTTAATCAACATTGTGCCATCAGCTGTATTTCTGCAAAGAGGTGGGCTTTTCCTGCAGTTGTGACAATAACCCCAAGGACTGGCTGACTGCAGGGAAGTCATTTGTGCATTCTCTTCTCTTGCTTGCTCTCTATGAATGCTTTTTGGGGATTATATTATTATTATTATTACTATTATTATTATTATTATTATTATTAATTATTATTAATAATAATAATTTTAAAAGGAGAAGGAGTAAGTCAGAAAGCTGTGCCTTAGCCTTGTCAGAGACAGCTTTTGCTGTTACTCGCTGTAGAGAATCCTGTGGAGTTACTTCTTTTCCCTGGCCTCCAATTTTTCATTCCATCAGCTATGATGGATTTGATACCTGCAAACCCTGTGTTTTCCAAACATCTTTTAAGACAGATAATTGCAGTAACTCAGAAAAGTTAGTCAAATCAAAACTTTCTGTCTGCCACAGCAAGATACCAAAGGGAAAAAAGGGCTAAACCAAGAAAAATGTGTCTCTCTCACACTGCAGTCTTTCCTGTCAGGCGTTTGTAAATTCCCCTTTTCTCAATTATCATTATTTCTGGGTTGGAGAAGAAACTTCACTTCATACAGCTGCTTTAACCTGGCCTCAGAGCATAGCTTTCTGTGCTTCAGAAAAGGAAAGAGTAAATGTTGGAGTTTTTCAGAAGATTTTTTAGAAAAATGAATACAATAAAATGATTGTGTTTATATTCTTTTGTAGGTGTTTTAAGCTGTTTTTTAGGTGTTTTAAGCATACATGTTCATTAACAAAACAAAAGAAACATATTTGCTTTTATTTCTCGACATCAAACCTCTGGTGACTTTAATGACTACAGTAGTTTTATGAGGGATTAAGAACAGTTAAGACCAAGTAACATCAGGATAACAAACACAATAGATCTTGACGTGCAGTAAGGTACATGATGGGACAACGCTTTATGAAGTGAGGCTTTAAAGAACCACACAATCACAGTATAGATGAGATTGTGAGGGACATCTGGAGATCACACAGCCCAAGCACCCTGCGCCAGCAGGGACACCTAGAGCTGCTTGCCAAGGATCATGTCAGGACAGCTTTTGAACATCTCTGTGGAAGGAGACTCCACAATATCTCAGGGCAATCTGAGCCCTGGGCTCAGTTACCTCCACAATAAAGTTCTTCCTGATGTTCAGATGGAGCCGCCTGTGTTCCAGTTTGTGCGCTCTGCCTCTTGTCATGGCATTGGCACAGTCTGGTTCTGTCTCGTTTGCACACTCATTTCAGGTAATTACAGACACTGATGAGAACCTCCCTGAGCCTTCCCTTCTCTGGGCTGAACAGCCCCAGCTCTCTCAGCCTTTCCTCACAGGAGAGAGGCTCCAGTCATCATTTTCATGACCCTTTGCTGGATTCTCTCCAGTATGTCCATGCCTCTCTTATAATGGGGAGCCCAGCACTGGACCTAGTACTCCAGGTGTGGCCTCACCAGAGCTGAGGAGAGGGGTAGGATTGCCTCCCTTGATCTGCTGGCAACACTTTGCCTAATACAGCCCAGGATGACAGTCACGTTCTTTGCTGCAAGGGCACACTGCAGGCTCATGTTCAATTTGGTGTCCACCAGGACCCCAGATCCTTTTCTGCACAGCTGCTTTCCATCTGGGTAGCCCCCCACACCATAAGACTCTTCCTCTTTAGGTGCAGGAATTTGCACTTCTCCTTGTTGAACTTCCTGAGGTTCCTGTCAACCAATTTCTGCAGCCTGTTGAGGTCCCTCTGGACGGCAACACAACCCTCTGGCACATCAGCCTCTCCTCCCAGGTTTGTGTCATCTGCAAACTTGCTGAGGGTACAGTCTGCCCCATCATCCAGATCGTTAATGAAGATTTTGAACATACACCTATGCCTACTTCAACCTGTGCATTTGTGTTTGTATTGAATGCATTTATTTATTGTTCGGCGCCTATCACTCCTTTAAGGGCATAACTGCCCAGAATAGAAGGACATTGAAGAGGAATTATTTGCACTTGTTAAACTTGCAACAATTTTGAATAGAAGTTTTAAAAGTTCAGGTGTTAAAAATGCTACTCTAATATTCACTAGTGCTGCAGGATATACAGGATAGATAATCTTACTCTGACTGAAAGCACTACAGGGATAGCATTATCTCTCAGTAAAGTAAGAAAGTGTTTTAACTTATTGTCACTTGACTAAGTTGATATCATAAGCATTCTCTTCTTCCTTGTTAGAGGAAACATTTGAAGGTTTTTCACAGATAACTTGTGTGGAGGAACCAGACACAATAGTTTTGTTCAGCACTCAAGATACATACAATAATACTGCCTGTGAGTGTGAAGAGGTGAAAATGCAAAAACATGCACTGTTTTTTTTTTGTTTGTTTGTTTGTTTTACCTTTTGAAAACATTTGACATCTGAAGTCTATTGCCTATACACACACATATATATAGAGAGAGAGAGAGTGTGTACTAATGTATGTGTTGCTACCATATAACATTTCTGTAGTGGAAGACATAGTCAAATCTGTTATTTGCTTATTATCTTTTCTGTTGTCTGTACTGTTGGTAACATTGATGAAAACAAACTCCTTAGATGTCCAGAAAAGAGAAATACTTTGGGATGTACAGGAAAGCTTGAGCATGCCTCAAGGAAAAACAAAACAAACAAACAAAAACTAGCAATTGAGGTTCATTCATTTAATAATACTTTCTACTAAATTTGACAAATTGATGAGTTAATGATTAAAAAAAAAAAATCGACAAATTGCTACAGCCCTACCAGGTGTTAACAGACATTGGATCTCAAAATAAGTTGTGATAGAACTAGTAGTCTATTGTGCTTACAGCAGCAGTGTTTCTATCAAATTTTACGAGATGGTGGTTACCCCAAAGGGGAAAAATGAAAATGTGATATATAATCTTTTTTATCTACTGCACTCTACAGAATCAGAAATGAGCAGTTAGTTGGCAGCAGCTGAAACAGGAAAACCTGTTCTTTTCAATCCCTTTGCAGCATGTATTTTTTCAAAGGTGAAACACCGTAGTAAGAGTAAGAAAAAACACCATGTTCACCAAGAAAACCCTATCGCACATTGCAAATTTATCTTTCCAAGCAATCCAACTGGAACTAATAATGATCTTTAGAACCAAAATGCTCACACTGTTTAAAATCTGTGAGCTTTGGTAAAGAATATTTAGGAGATAGAGTGAGGAAGGTAGAATATGCCACCTCTTGATGGGATATTTGGGAAATACATAACTCTTTCAGACAGCTAATATAAGCATCTTAAGACCCATTTGAACTTTATTTCTTTTCCTGAGAGAGCCTCCATAGATGCAGAAAATTGGATACAGAAATGGGATACAGAATGGGATATGGGATACAGAATCCATAGATGCAGAATATTGGATATATAATTCAAGAATTTGCCAATAGGGGATTTCAGTTAGTCCTCCAGCACCCAGGTTGGGCAAAATGGGAATGATGGGCTGAGGATATTTTTGACTTTTTGGAACTGGCAATTCAGACATGAAGTGATTTGGATTAAAATAGAAAAGATAACAAATATGTTTAATTACCTTACATGGCAGAATGGATTCAAAGGTTGCTCTATAACTTCAGCAAGGTTATAAATAGTCCTACCTGAGACACTTAGAGGTCTTTGAATATGAAAAAACTAAAACTAAAATTATTAGTGCTTATAATAAACACTTGTGTTAGGATCAAAAAGTAACCACGTAGCAAAACCGTCATAATGACAACAACATGGTATTTCAAAAGCTGTCAAAAGAAATGCAAGCACAAAGATCTCCAAAAATCATTATATTTCAGCAAATCTTTGAAGTGTTATATTTCTTATCATTTTCTTTGAGGTAATCTCATGTTTCATTATGAGCATTTATTTTGCTGGGAACTTCAGGAAAACTATATTTTTACACTAAATCAAAATTTCAGTATTTTAGGGGTGTTTTTTTGTTGTTGTTGTTGCTTTGTTGTGTATGTATATGATGTGGTTTTTTTTGCGTGTGTGTGTGTTTTGTGCTTTTTTGTATGTTTTCTACTCAGTAGTTTAAATACTATTTTTATCAGAGTCTGGGCTTTAATTAAGAACAAATAGGAATTCGTGAACTCTAATTCATAAAAGAAAGGTTTTAGAAAAATACAAACAGGAGAAACTCCAGACTGTGAAAGCAGTACAAATAGACAAATGCTCTTTAGTATTTATTTGACCTTTATACCATGTTTTCTGCCTTTTGAAGAATACTGAAAACTTAAAAATGAAAACTGAATGTTGCTTAGAATGCAGGAGAAAACAGAATCTCTAGAATACCTTTTACCTGATATAACATTACTTTCTGATGAACATACTTGATGGTATAGTGCAGAGTGGTAGAGAATGAGCTAATCATGCTTAATTCAGAATCTGTACATTTATCACTGTTGTCAGTAGTAGGTTCACTGGATTTACAACTGAAAAAGATATGTTTTCCCTACACAGTGAAGATTTCAGCTACAGAATGAGCATGACCACACAGAAGTTAACCAAATGTCTGCATTCCATGTATTTCAAGTTATATATTCATATAAGATATGCTACCATATACGTTACCTATATTCACATAACTATCTACATTTGACACAATTGGGATTCATTCCAGGACAATGGAATTAAGCAAAATTGCACTGCTGGATGATCCCTCCAATGAACAGAAAAAGGCAAACATCTGTTCTCCTTTCATGATCTTCCTTAGAGTGCTTGGTCTGATTAGCAGATCCTGCCACCTGCCTTTAAAGGAAAAATATCTTTAAAATGTTTTGTCTCCCTCTGTGTTGAAACAGGTTTCTGTATTTCCCATTCCTAGACCCATGAGGATTAAATATTGATATATTTTTCAACTTTTATATGTAACCTTCAGGAGACCTTGGGGTGTGCTGTGAGTCTTGCTGTCTACTGCAACGTGCAGGCATGTGATTTGCTGCAAGGATGACCCAGTGTTTACATTAAATCTACTTATGAATAAAAGAAATCGGTGCAAAGTAAGACAGAAAGAGAAGACAGAACTCTAAAGAGTGAGTGTTACTCTACAGTCATTTGGGGAATTAAAGATATGGCCTTGCCTTTTATGCCCATAATAATACTTATTTGGGGTTCAGGACAATGAAAAACACTACCTCCAGGCCAGAGGTCATAACTGATAAATGTCTACCTTTCATTCAAGGAGAAATTTATGGTATCTTGGAGATGAAACGTCACTGTTATCCATTTTTTTCTTAGGATTTGATGATTATCACATATTTTAGAGCTTTCTATTCAGATGAAAGGTATGGCTATATATATTTTTAAGTGTTGCCCTTCTAATTAAAGAAACGAGTAGCTACATATGAAGTTGAAAGAAAACATATGAAAAACAAACAAACAAACAAAAAACAACAGAAATGTTTACCAAGAAACTAATTCAGTAAAGCAACTCCTTTCTTTGCCCGGAGAGATGATTCACACATGAAATGTATCCCATCCCTTAGCATATGCCTGCAAGAAACACAGTCATTGTGGATTATAAGTCAAGAAAAAAAAAACAAAACAACAACAACAACAACAAAAACTAGACTGGATGTAGAGGGCTCAAAATTTGCTTCAAATGTTTAAATGCATTATTATTGTTATTATTATTTTGAATTAGTTATACATTTTAGAAACCAGTTAGCTTTCTATAGCCATATAATTTAATTTCATAACATGCAGTCAGAGAAGGCTGTTATGACATTTCCAGAAAAACAAAACAAACAAAAAAAAACTTCTACAGTAGAGATTTTTAAGGCCAAAAGTGACCTTTGGCTAATCTACTCTGACCTCCTCAGTATCATAGGCCATGAAATTTGTTATCGTTTTAGGTTAGGGCAAAAATGTGGTCAGTTCAAAAGACAATAAAAAGTTCTACATTAATGAACTATGAAGAAGGTCAGCCACTTAAATTGGAGAATAGCTGTAAATACTAAAAATAAAATAATATCTTCTCTAAAAATAAATAAATAAATAAAATGGAACACTGAATATAGGTTGTCAGCTTCTGTTCATGGTGACATATATCCTGATTTTGCACACCTTCAAGGACAAAGAATTTAAATTTAACTCACTTCAGCTTTTTTATATATCACATAAATTCATCCCATAGGGCTCTGAAATGTGCAAGTTTGTCTTATACTTTTTGTGTTTAGTGCTCATATTGTATGCAGCAACACTTATCTTACATGAATACTCAAACAAAGGAATGATAGTTTATGTATATCTATAAAATAAAAAGTTTGATGCATTAGAATGATAGAACCATAGACTCCATGGCTCCATGCAGGACCACCCAAAATCAGACCGTATGTCTGAGAACTTTGTCCAAATGCTTCTTGAACTCTGTCAGGCTCGGTGCCGTGACCTGTCCCAGTGCCTGACCACCCTCTAGGTGAAGAGCCTTTTTCCTAACACCCAGACTGACCCTCCGCTGTGCCAGCTCCATACTGTTCCCTTGGGTCCTGTCACCCTTGGTAGCCCTCTGGACACTCTAATCATTTTATGTTCTTTTTATATTGTGGTGCCCAAAACTGCACACAGAGCTCAAGGTGAGGCTTCAGCAGAGCAGAGTAGGTCTTGCAATGACTTCAGCCAGCTCTCTCGGTACCCTGGGATGAATCCCATCAGGCTCCATAGACTTGTATGCATCTAGGTGGAACAGAAAATCCCACACAAGTTCAAGGTTTGCTGAGCGTTTATCATTGCTGCAGTCACAGTCCTCCAACTGGATCTGATGTCCCAGAGCCCATCATCGGTGTTGAAGACAGAGGCAAAGAAGGTTATTACATATCTTTGCTTTTTTGTGTCCTTGTTTGTGAGGTGACCATCCTCATTGAGTAATGGACTAACGTTTTCTCTGAGCCTTCTTTTGCTGCATATAAAAGAAGACAAATTCTAAACAAAGAATGTCATTCTTAAACAAGAATGACCGTAGCAGAGCAGTGGGGAGTATGTTAAGAAGATAAGGAGAAGGTCTCGTCCCAAAACAAGGAGGATAGTTAAGAAAAACAGGACGAGCAGTGTGAAATCAGTAAAAACAAAGATCACGGGCCCTCTAGTCATGAGAAAAGAAGGAAAAAAAATAAAAAGAGAAAGGAGAAATTAATGGATGTTCATATAAAATTGTACATATATGGTATAGAAGTATGTTGAGTGTGCTGTGAACCTGTAGTACTTAGCCAATGAGGAAACAGGAGAAATCAGGTGTCAGGTAATAGGGAATATAAGGTTATGATAAACTTTTACTGTGCACTCCTGCTTGCAGGACGCCCACTATTGCAATCGTGAATAAAATAGTTTCACAGAAGACCCTGTCTGGAAAAACTGAGATTTTTCTCACAATGGTTGCCATGTCCAAGACAGCCACCAATTGCTACTTCACCCATGACACCTTCTCTGTTCACAAGCAACAGACCTTCCCCTGGTACTTGTACCAAGAAATGACCGTCAAGGTTTTTTAGGAATCTGCTGAACCGGTTTGTATCAGCTGCATGACATTCCAGTCAACATCTGGCAAACTGAAGTCCTGCATAAGGACAAGAGCAGCTGATCTGAGGTATCTCTTAGATCCTTAAAGAATAATTCATTGGTGTCATCATCCTGGCTAGGTGGCCTGTAGTAGACTGCAGCAATTGTAACCCATTTAAGGACTTGCCCCTTAATCCTTACCCAGAGGCTCTCAACCCTGTATCACCATCCACAACCTCCATACAGCCCAGCCCCTCCAGCTTCTAGCTCCTCTTGCTTGTTCCTCATGCTGTGTGCATTGGTATAGAAATATTTCAAATGTGCTTCATTGTACCTAGCATCTCATGGAGCAGACTTCAGAATCTCACTAGCACACAGTTCCTCAGATTTTGGCATGCTGTCCCATAGCTTATCACTGGTGGGCCTGTTTTTATCCTTTTCCCCCTCCAAATCCAGTTTAAAGCCCTATCAGTCTGCCCTGCTAAGTCCTGTACAAAAATCTTTTCCCTGCTCTGAGAAACATGCATCTCATCAGATGCCAGTAGGCCTGATGTTGTGTAGTAGTTGTTTTATTTTGAAACTGATAATATTGTGAAAATGTAACAATTGCTGATTCTGGACCTGAATTCTGTTATCAAGAATTCCTGATAATGATGTTCCCTGTAGTGGTATTTTTACCAACTTCCTCCTTCTTAAATTATTTGTTAATGCATAACTTAATTTGTTTTCTGCAACAGCTTCTCTCCTTCTGCCTCTCAGTTAGAAAATGCATGACCTCACTGGTCAGAGGTTTTATCTTAGTTGATATGATATGAATGAGCATGAACAAAGCCACTGTCAGATTAATCTCCAGGAGTTTTTATTTTAATACCCAAAGGAGAAAAAAACAAACAAACAAACAAACAACAACAACAAAAGAAAAAAAAACCACACAGCTATCCTGAGTATGAAGCAAGCAAACAGCCACCCTAATATTCATGGTGCTTGGAGGTTCTCTGAGGTTGAAATTGTATGGGGGATACAAACTGATGGGGCACACCTTTTTGTGTTCACCTCAACGCATTACGTCCCTTATTGGTCACTACTGACAGAGCTCTGTGGTAGAGATGCTCAAAGTGCTGTGCTGCTGAGGCTGTGATTAATGGCAGTTATCAACTTGGACTCTCAAAGTGACATAAAACTGATGGTAATCAGAGTGTTTATCTAACCACTGATGTATGACATAAAAAATGGGGAAAATGTTAATGCATGCTGAGCATCATTAGTAGATTAAACTTTAAAAAGCATTTGTGGTGTATTATATCTTGTGATGGGTTAATTATAGTCCTTTAAGCTCCTTTAGCATGTCATTTGAATTTTTTACCCCCAAGTAAATGAGTGGCATTTCATAGCTTGACCTGTTACTGTCTCAGAGGTTAAAAGTGTACAGAGTGAACCAAGAAAAGCTGGAGCAGCTGCCTATAGGAAATAGGAAAGTTGTCGCAGAACTTCTCCCTTCACCCCACCTCTGTCATTTATCTCACCATAGTTGCTAACCTAGAAACATTTCTTTATGGCCCATTTTCACTTCCACTCAGGTGTCTGAGCTTGATTTTCCTTATACTTGCAGGCAAATCTATCTGATTTCAATTTTAATCAAGGATAGCAAGGAATTAAAAATAAAATAGATGGCTTAGCAAGCAAGGGAAAAGGATTTTTTTCCTATTGATTTGCAAGACTAATTAAGAGCTTTTTAAAATAAAATGGAGCCCAACATAAATACAACAAAAATATCATCTGTAACTTTTTGACTAATTGATTGGAAGACGAATTCACAAAACCAGATAAATAATTCCCTTCAAAATCTGTCATCATTCAACTAAAATAATCAAATACGTTAAATAGCAGATGTGCTCTTGCTTTCCTCTGTTGAAGTATGTAACAAAATTTGCATTCATTTCACTGGAAACAGAAGTGCAACAAGCTGCACAGCCAAAGATGTGGTTTTACTAGTCCAAAGGCCGGCAAAATAGTTACATTCTAAATCTAGATAGAAATTGAAACACAATAAAAACCTCTACTACTACGATTGATAACCCAGTAAGCAGGCCAAATATCTTTGTCCTTGGCTATGTATTAAAAGAAATCTATAATATGATATATGTAAAGATAAATTCCTTTACATTCAGTTGCTTGATTCTGATCCAAGACAGTTTTGCCAGGAAACTTTTCAGAAAAAATGGAAATTTCCATATCTGAGGAATCAGTCTTATTGCTGCCATGGAAACAAAGAGAATAAATCCCATGCAAGCTTTTAAAATGCATGTTGATGGCAGCAGGGATAAAGGAAAAGTTAGAACAAACCAAAGTAAACAAACTACAAAGGCCTTGGGTATTACCACGAAATGGTAGACCATGAAATGGTAGAGTTCTCTATTCTTGGCGAAGTCAGGAAGGGGACCAGTAAAACCGCTGTCTTGGACTTCCGGAGGGCTGACTTTGAGCTGTTCAGGACACTGGTTGGCAGAGTCCCTTGGGAGGTGGTTCTGAAGGGCAGAAGAGTCCAGGAAGGCTGGGCGCTCCTCAAGAAGGAAATCTTAATGGCTCAGGAGCGGTCTGTCCCCACGTGCCCAAAGATGAGCCGGTGCAGAAGAAGACTGGCCTGGCTGAACAGAGAGCTGTGGCTCGAGCTTAGGAGAAAAAAGAGGGTTTATAACCTTTGGAAAAGAGGGCGGGCCACTCAGGAGGACTATAAGGATGTTGCGAGGCTGTGCAGGGACAAAATTAGAAAGGCCAAAGCTCATCTGGAGCTCAATCTGTCTACTGCCGTTAAAGATAACAAAAATGTTTTTACAAATACATCAACACAAAAAGGAGGACTAAGGAGAATCTCCGTCCTTTGCTGGATGTGGGGGGAAACTTAGTTACAAAAGGCTGAGGTGCTTAATGCCTTCTTTGCCTCAGTCTTTAGCGGCAAAACCAGTTGTTCTCTGGATACCCAGTACCCTGAGCAGGTGGAAGGGGATGGGGAGCAGGATGTGGCCTTCACTATCCACAAGGAAATGGTTGGTGACCTGCCACAGCACTTGAATGTACGCAAGTCGATGGGACCGGATGGGATCCACCCGAGGGTACTGAGAGAACTGGCGGAGGACCTGGCCAATATGCTCTCCATCATTTATCGGAAGTCCTGGCTGTCAGGGGAGGTCCCAGTCGACTGGCAGCTACGAAAAGTGACGCCAATCTACAAGAAGGGCTGGAGGGTAGACCCAGGGAACTACAGGCCTGTTAGTTTGACCTCGGTGCCAGGGAAGCTCATGGAGCAGATTATCTTGAGTGTCATCACGTGGCACTTACAGGGCAAGCAGGCGATCAGGCCCAGTCAGCATGGGTTTATGAAATGCAGGTCCTGCTTGACAAACCTGATCTCCTTCTATGACAAAGTGACACGCTTAATGGATGAGGGAAAGGCTGTGGATGTGGTCTACCTTGACTTCAGTAAAGCTTTTGACACCGTTTCCCACAACATTCTCCTCAAGAAACTGGCTGCTTTTGGCTTGGACTGGCATACGCTTTTTTGGGTTAAAAACTGGCTGGATAGCCGGGCCCAGAGAGTTGTGGTGAATGGAGTCAAATCCAGTTGGAGGCCAGTCACTAGTGGAGTCCCCCAGGGCTCAGTACTGGGGCCAGTCCTCTTTAATATCTTTATCGATGATCTGGATGAGGGGATTGAGTGCACCCTCAGTAAGTTTGCAGACGACACCAAGTTAGGTGGGTGTGTTGATCTGCTCGAGGGTAGGAAGGCTCTGCAGGAGGATCTGGATAGGCTGGAGCGATGGGCTGAGGTCAACTGTATGAGGTTCAACAATGCACTTGGGGCGCAACAACCCCAGGCAGAGCTACAGGCTGGGAGATGAGTGGTTAGAAAGCTGCCTGGCAGAGAAGGACCTGGGAGTACTGGTTGATAGTCAGCTGAATATGAGCCAGCAGTGTGCTCAGGTAGCCAAGAAGGCCAACAGCATCCTGGCTTGTATAAGAAGCAGTGTGGCCAGCAGGGCTTGGGAAGTGATTGTCCCCCTGTACTCGGCTCTGGTGAGGCCGCACCTCGAGTACTGTGTTCAGTTTTGGGCCCCTCGCTACAAGAAGGACATGGAGGTGCTCGAGCGAGTCCAGAGAAGGGCAATGAAGCTGGTGAGGGGTCTGGAGAACAAGTCTTACGAGGAGCGGCTGAGGGAGCTGGGCTTGTTCAGCCTGGAGAAGAGGAGGCTCAGGGGCGACCTTATCGCACTCTATAGGTACCTTAAAGGAGGCTGTAGCAAGGTGGGGATTGATCTATTCTCCCACGTGCCTGGTGACAGGACGAGGGGGAATGGGCTAAAGTTGCGCCAGGGGAGGTTTAGGTTGGATATTAGGAAGAACTTCTTTACTGAAAGGGTTGTTAGGCATTGGAATGGGCTTCCCAGGGAAGTGGTTGAGTCACCATCCCTGGAGGTCTTTAAAAGATGTTTAGATGTAGAGCTTAGCGATATGGTTTAGTGGAGGACTTGTTAGTGTTAGGTCAGAGGTTGGACTAGGTGATCTTGGAGGTCTCTTCCAACCTAGACGATTCTGTGATTCTGTGATTCTGTGATTCTGTGATTCTGTGATTATATGCAGAATGTCATTGAGTCCCTGCTCTTCTCACTTATTCCTCAATTTAATAAGACTTCATTAGTAAATTAGGAGGGCATTTCTGAATTTAAATACAACCGTCACAATGACCCCGCTGCTTTGTTTCGTGTATTTGGGATTCCATTATATTGCATATAGATGTGGAATAGGGGGTAGATTTTCAGAGATACACGCCAACTAAGTACTTGAACGTGAATGGTAACAGCTAACCATTTTAGCTGTTAGGCAGCTAGCTGTACTATGCACCCATAAACTCCTGTCCCTAAGCAATCATTTTTCCTTTATTTTTCAGCAAAGCTGTCTTTGTAGAGGGGTGGTCTAGCATTACCTGTTGCATCTGCTGGGTCTGGGTTCAGGACCGCTTTCAGATTTCCCCTCTAGCAGCAGTCTGTCTGTTCCTGTTCAAGAGCAGTGGTTCTCCTTTTTTTTTTTTTTTTTTTTTTCCTGCAAGCAGCAAGCATTCTTTTTCAATGTCACCTGCTTTTCTTCTCCCTTCTCTAAGTGGCAGGCCAAAGAGAGGACCTGTTACCTATTGTAACCATTAGCAGCAGACCTTGACTGCTCAGCAGTCCTTAACAATCTGTTAGAAGATCACCAGGTAGCTTTTAGACACACACTGCCATATGAGCTGCCTTCTGGTAGTGTAATTGGGTCAGAAAGGAGCAAAACCAAAGCATTCTCCTGGTGGAAAAGCCATCAGTTGTACAGCTGATGGAACTTGCACAGGGAATAATTCAGACGCAGGGTATGGGAGAGGGATGGGGCACTGCTGTCTGAATGGAAAGGTCATAAGTTTCTGGTGTACGTTAGCACTTCAGCAGCATATTACCTTCCCCTGAGGTGAATATTAACTGGTGAACAGAACTGGGAGATGATTCATAGCTCCCCCATAAATAATCAGTGCTCTTTGTGTCAGGCAGATCACAGGTGCAGGAGAGTACCTACTGCCTTCATGTGCTCCCAAAGCAACATGTCATCAGAATGAACAGTGGAGGAAGCCAGGGCACTTCAAACACCTCAGTGTTTCTGAAGCCATACTTCCTTTCCTGACTGCTCTCTTGTTCACTGATGCAAGGAATAAGAGACTGCACATAGTGATAGCAAGTTGCATCTTTCCCTGTAGCAAAAACAAAGATTTAGCCAACAGCTTGGTCTAGAGAGGCAAGTGTAGGTGTTAGAAAAGGTTTCAAAGAGCATTTCCACCTTGACACCTGTTGCAGTGGACTGCATAGGTCATGTAACTCAGCAACGCTTAGCAATATGACCTCCTTAGTGGGCAGTTATGATTTATGTTATCTTGGACCAGACTCTGGTTTGATAGTCATTACATTCATTAATGAAAACATCTATTAGTTGCATGTGGACTCTATATAGACACATACTGGAGATTCAATAATTTGGAAAATTACAATAGAGAATTTTGTCCACAGAGATTTATGGGTCTTTTTTACTTATCTCTTCTGTCTGCTGCCTGATACCATTTATATATATATATCTAAAAAAAAAAAAAAAAGTTTTATTCCATTCGGAACCTCTATCAATCCAGAAAAAAATCATAAAAATATAAATCTAAGAACAGCTTATATAGTAACATTCTCCATCCTCTATACCAACATCAGACCAAATATATCTGTTTCATTTCAGATATGTTCATCTAGCAGAATCATAATATTTCCAAGAAATCCATGCCAGGGTTTTTCTGCTATGAAGATTTTTATTTTTATTTTATCTAATCTGAATGACTTTTGCTGCAGTTTAATCACATTTCTTCCTGTTCTATCCATCATAGACATGGAGAACCACATATTTGTACAGGACCATTCAGGAAGGCCTCAAAGGACACCGCTCTTTGAAGGAGTTTTTTTGTGTATCTGAAAGCTCTTATGATGGCTTTTTTTCATCTCCTTCAGCCTACTTTTTCCTAGACTAAGTGGGTTGTGTTTTTTTGTTTGTTTGTTTGTTTTTGTTTTGTTTTGTTTTTTGTCTTTCTACCTAAGTCACAGTTTCTCAGCTTTCTTGAATTCATTCTTGTTCCTCTTCTTATTCATTCTTATTCCTCTTCTCAGTACTCTCTTTAAGTAATCTATGTCTCTCCTGACCCAGGATTCCCAAAGCTGAACACAGTGCTCTCCCTTATGTCCCATGTCTTACAGTCTTCTGTAGTAGACCAAATTGATTGCCTTCTGTTTTCCACAGACAATACCCTTGTTATTGTATTCGGGTATAATTTTTAGCCTTGTTGTTGTTGTTTGATTGTTTTTTGTTTGTTATAATATCACCTTCTTGATGCTTGCTCAGCTTTGTGACCTACTGGAGCATCCAGTCCCCCTTCAACAGTATGACCATTTGTCCCACATCCAGTGTCTTTAGAGATGATTATTTCTACTTGCATTCTCTGTATGTTGCTTGAAGACGTCTGCATTTTTTTTCCTTTTTTTTTTTTTATTTAATGTCCTGCTTTTACCCCATCTATAGGTCTCTCCTCTGCCTGTCTTACCCCTCGTCTTCAAGTTCTTAACCAGCTCCTTCCAACGGATCCATGACAACCACACATAGATTGGTTTCCTCCAGTTTTTATACCAAGTTGTCACCAATGAGTAAAAAGAACTTGCTAGATAGCTTTTGTCCCTTATTTTGTCTTTCAGAAGATGCTTCCATAGGTAAATGTCCTTTAACAAAGGAGAATAAGCCAGGCAGTTTTAAGATTTTTGAACTATCAGAGCCTGTTTGTAAGGGAAAGGAGAGATGTATGCTTTGGTATTCAGGCAAGAACAATCCCCATCTAGTAGTGTTGGTAAGTAAAGGTCAGTCATCCCTTATACAGAGGTCTGCAATGTTTTAGATCAATAACTTAAACTTTTGAACATATGCAATTTTTATAAAGACAACAGATAAAATGCATATTAATCTAACACAATTGGTATGGTTCATTAAACAACATAACAATATAGGTATGAATAAATATAAATACCCTGAATAAATATGGTATTTATTTACCTTAAGGCTAGTCCTGTGGTTACAATATCTGCACATTCTGCTTCTTAATTAACACTATTACGTTGTGCTGGAAAGCACTGGTAAACCTTGCTCAGATGATTCTGGTTTCAAGGTTTAGAGTAGATCCCCAGCATACTGACAGCTGTGTTAGTGCCTTTTTCCTGTTATTACCCAGGCTTTCTTTACTTCTAACATCCTCTGCATATTGGGCTTCAGAGAGAACAGTCACGTCCTTGATACAGAAAGGTGTATCTTCTCCCTTTTAACACTATCCTTCCCAAATAGCTCATGACATTTAATTTTATATCACTTCCATGTGAATCATCTCTTTAAATTTCTGCTATTCTTACTAAATCACATTCTTATTCTGCATTAAAACTTTTGAAACATTATTTTTATTAGGTATATTAGACACCAATACGCATAGCAGGCAGAGGACCAGAGCTGTGGCTAACCCTAGTCTTCCTTTATGTTATTTCTGTTATGTTGCCCATACTGTTTGGTTATTTTTCTGTTTGGTTAATTGTTATGTATGCTTATCTAAGGGCTTTTGCCACCAGTCATCAAAAGCAAAGTTAAGCTATCTTATTAGAATTCCAAGCCAATCTGCAGGGAAGAGGGTGAAGAGAAATAAGAGCTCTTCTTTTCCATTCCTCTGGGCATCCTAGAGAAATGGAGATAGAGATAAATTGAGATCGTAATTTCTCATATAGCATAGCCAACATGAAAAAATAATCAAGGAACAACTTATCCAGGTAAGACGAGAGTCTAGGACTAATAAAATATCTCTTTATCTCCACATCATTATTCCCATCATTTACCAACCAAAAAAAAAAAATAAAAATAAAAATAAAAATCTCTGGATTCAGAACTTTGGTTCCATTTTGATATTTTCTTTATGAGAATTTTCAGGTGAAAGAAGTTTTTTTGTTTTGTTTTGCTTTGCTTTTCAGAAAAGTCTTATAATTGCCCTCCTGTGAAGCAAAGGGAAAATAACACTCATTGTAACAAACATTTTGAAAAATATATGTTGTTAGAAAATGTAGCATTTAATGGAATAAATCAATTCACCTTATTCCACAGGAGAAAAAAAAAAATACATTTTTCACATATCACTAATAAAATCTAAGTGTTCTGCAGGATCTATGGACCTAACAAGAAGTAACACTGTTTAATCTCTCTTACATTTAAAAAATTGGAAAACCTTAGCTTAATAAAACAAATTAAATTAAAATGTATCCTGTTACAATATACTTCAGGGTAAGAAAAACTTAACGGTCGAAGTGGGGAAAACTAAATGAATGGAATCAAAATGTTTGGTTGAAAAATTAGTCTTCCTGCATATAATGAAATAAAACTGCATGTAGGGGAAAGAAACACAAAAGAATAGTTGAAAGAGAATGATAGAATGTGACTGCAAGGGATTTTGTTTTCTTTCTTCCCTTTTATAAAGATTAGTGACTGAATTTTAGACCTGTTTTTTAATTTTGGTATCAGATACAATTTCTCTTAAAGGTCATTCTACTATTCAATATTTAGTGCTTATATCAAAGGAAAAACTTAAATCGTGGGTTGTAATGTTCATTTGCAAGTAATATCTAAAATTGGCATGTTTGGACAAATCAATTATTTCATGCACATGTAAGATTTGAACTGTAATCAGTTCTGAAACTACATTTTTAGCAACCATTTTCAAAGAAGCAGCTAATTATGGATTGTAAACTTTCCAAATGAGGCTCGATGCTATTAAAGAGATTTAGTTGATTAGTCTTTGAAGATATATTACTGGGGTGAAATTCTCATCAGATTTATCTAAATTAAAGTGTATCTGTGTTAGCAAGCCCAGAATTTGGTTTGCTATGTTTTCAAATATATTCAGCTTGTCTGCTTATCATTCTGAGTAAGAATTAATAGCTCAACCTATCCACGTAAATTGTTCTCTAAAACATTTTATAAATGTATTTTAATCTAATATTTGTACACTTAGATAAATATGCTTATATGAGTGCACAATCAAACATATACAACATAACAAAATATTTAAATTTTTCTGTTGGAGTGTATGTAAAAATTTGTATTTCTTATACTTGATATTTGTAGATTATAAGCAAAATCAATGGCATAAATAAATATTGCAAAAAATGTATTGCTTTTTCTCTTCTTATTGTAATATAACCTTATTTTTTAAAAAAATATTGTCATGCTGCAATTTCAGTAACATAGGGTTACTGAGGTCACTAGAGCACTTTCCGTAAAGCTCATGCTTTCATGTGTGCTTCATATTTGAATAGAATATCCTTTGTAATGAAGTACCCTACACTTCTTTTCAGTCCAGAAGTGGACTTTAAAACTGAAGTTATTAGAGTTCCCATCTGGTTATCTTCAGTTTTGTAAAAGAAGCTGTCCTGTACATGAAAGTGTGGCTGTCAGCTGGAAAGTAGTGCTGCAGAAAAATATTAAAAGGCTAAGGTTGATGTCTCTTGGTTCTTCCAGAACTAATTCCGGTTAACAAACAAAAGGATATTTTGGTTACCTGTGCTCTCTGCTTCTGCTCATCTCTCTTCTCTCTCTGTCTCTCTCTTTTTTTTTCTTTTTTTTTCTTTTTTTTTAAAAAAAACACTTTTATCACCTTTACTTCCCCACCCTGCCTTCTTAGGTAACTTTACTTTTTTAACTTGTTAGTATAAGAAAACCTTAGTATTTTTCTTTTTTTAATGCTGTTCAAGGAGCTCAAGCTTGAAATGTAGGTCTTTCAAGTCTGTACCTTTTTTGAGGTACAGTGCTTGACTGCTAGTGACTGGAGACATATCATTTTTAGGCATGTGTGTTCCTGTACACCTTGACATATGCATTAAATCAGCATTATGCCAAAGAGGAAACATAAAACCACGTGAATGCTAATAAAACCTGTATATTTCCATTGCATTTAATTTTCTTCTGTTTCATAATTCAGCAGAACAGCAATAATATCTTTCTAAATCTTATGACTCTTTTTTAGCTATAGACCAAAACTGGACCTTGAATTCAACTGTGTAGTGTTAGAGGGAGAGGAAAGTTATAAGCAGCAAACAGTGCAGGCCTCTAAATATTACCTAAGATTGCTTTCCAGTGTCATGATATTATGACCCAATATCGTCCAGCCTGCCAGAACTAGGAAGGATCATCATCTCTCATTGCAAGGGAAGACACTCCACTTCCTAATGTGATAAAGCATCCATTCAAAGTCAGATGGCTCATGAAATATTGAAACTTAAACCTGTCGCTAATCCAGGACCTAATATTGACTATCCTGCACTAACTACAGTGTAGTGCTCTCTCTCTTTTTCCCTCACATATAGCCCTGGGCCCTGTTGTATGGGTGGGTAATACATTTGCATTTGCAGAGGAAGGAAAAGACACCTTGTACTGGGCTCTGAAATTTCTTTAAAAATTTTAGAAGTTAATTTGAACTAGTGTCTCTCTTTTGTTGTTATTAGGGATGAATACTGTATAGCTCCTTTTAAAATGGAACCATAAATTTTGACTCTTGGAGTCTTTTTTTTTTTTTTCCCCTCCACAGGATACAGCTATAGTTTAAAAACAAAAACAAACAAAAAAAAAAAAAAAAGGAAATGATAAAAGGAGAAATTTTAAAGTCAGGAGTTCAGACGAGAGACAGTTTGTTTATTTAACAGGTTTATGCAAATCTGAAGAGGATCAGTTAGAAGCTTTTTTTTTTTTTAATTGTTACATTTAAATGATGAGTAAATTAAAATGCTGAAAGTAGCTCTGATAATTTATGGATTATGAGCTTTAAAAGCTTTTCTGTTGAAAAAGAAAAAGAAAAAGAAAAAGAAAAAGAAAAAGAAAAAGAAAAAGAAAAAGAAAAAGAAAAAGAAAGAAAAAGGAAAAGGAAAAGGAAAGAAAAGAAAAAGGAAAAGGAAAAGAAAAGAAAAAGGAAAAGGAAAAGGAAAAGGAAAAGAAGAAGAAGAAGAAGAAGAAGAAGAAAAAGAAAAAGAAAAAAAAAGAAGTTTTCCACTCATGTCAGAAAAAAAATAAATAAAAAAAAAAGAAGTAACTGTCTTCTGCTCCACTGATACAGTTGATAGTAATCAAAAAAGCTTAATCTCTCCCGCGTGCTTTCTAAGGACTGTCAAAGAATACTTCACATCCGCCCAGTTAACACTAGACTCATGAACATAACCAAACAATCTTTCTTAACCAGTGGTTTTAACCATTCACTCAGTAAAGACACCACATATTAACAGATGCTCAGTTTGAACTACCCTTAAAGATGTGGGTAGACATGACAACTTTAAGGCAAACCTGAATCATCTGGATAAGCAGGACAAGACAAGTGTTTGCTTCTCTGCTTAAAGAGAACAGTCTTTATATCACAGTACCAATGTAATTATGTTTCAAAATATCGAAATTCATAAAAACTGAGGAGGATGGCGTTGAGATTTTCCTTGGTAATTTTCTTCATCCCTCTGTGCCTCAAAACTGTGTCTAAATATGAGGTTAAAGATGATTCTTTTCTAGGCCTTCTTTCAGCCGTTAGATTACTCAAGAGAGGACAACAATTTTGACAATTCAAGCACAGTGAGGGTTTTGTACTCTAATTTCAAGAAATTAATGTATCAGAAGTTAATGACAGCAGAAGCATTATGGTTAAGATGCAGACAGTATAATCTCTGGTACTGTCATTATGCGCCAAAATTTATCTCCTTCAATATATATTAAATCACACAAATCTAAAAAGAAAACAAACAAACAAAATATTTATTCTAAATTTGTTAATGTATTTCTCAGCCTTCAGTTATTAAATTCTTATTAATACTTGGACTTGATGATCCTTATGGGTCCCTTCCAACTTGGGATATTCTATGACTTATATCTTTTTCTGACGATATGGATGTAAATTAATAAAGATTAACCACCTAGCTGGCTAAAAGTGTGTTTAACAAGTAGTCTTTTCATAATCTGTCATATTTAACAACATGTAAAAATCACCCAACCTTATTTCAGCCTATACACCATTGTTTATATGTCTATACACTGGGTGCAGTATGAAAAAGTTGCTGTTTTGCCAGACAAAAATCTGTGCTTTAAGGACATAGCCTCTACTGGAAACATTTTAGATAATAAATGACTGTCTGAAATTATGTTTTATCTAGCTACTATATGATGTTAGAAGCATTAGTCTTTCTAGAGAAGGAACTGGTTGCAGTTGTATATTTGTACTAAAGAATTTCTAGATTGTGCAGAAAGAGGAAAAAAGAAGTGTAATTAAGTTTCCTCCTAAAGGCACTTTGAGAGTGCAAAATGCCTATGCAAAGTCTCTGCTTTTGAAGTACGTGGCTTTAAACTGCTCATCTTCAGATCTGAAAATACGAATTTTCCTTCAATTCAAGCATAATTAGCTTTTATTGCAACAAGACATGGGGGGCATAAAGAAGACATTGATGAGGGAAAGGGTAGTTGGTAGTGAGGCACAGAATTTGTTTGGGAAAGGGTAACAGGAGCAGATGCAGGATGTAGCTGAGATGAAATGGGGAAATGGCTAAAGGTTGAACAGCACTGACAGCAGGAGGAGAGTGAACTTGAACCTGCTCTGTGCAACATCCCAGACTTTGTTCCCTCAGCTCTGGTAGGAAGATATCCCCCCACAGCTTCTGACTCCAATTTGACCCTTCCTTTTTCCCAGCCATATCACCCTCTTTGCTCTCAGCAGCTCTGTAGCTCCCCTTCCTTTCCTTCTACAGACAAAACCTTTTCAAATGTCACTTCAGCTAAAGCAGAGAAAATTTTGTCAGCTACACCTTTCATTTTTTTTTAATCTCTTTATATCCGACATCTAAGGTGTACTTAATGTAGTGGGGGAAGAAAAGTTATGGAGGTGTTTGATTTTCAAGTGATGGGCTCTGATGATTTTCACTGCAGTACCTTAGATAGATTTGTTTTTGTTTGTTTGTTTGTTTGTTTTGTATGTTTGTTTGTTTTGTCTGTTTGTTTTTTCCCTGAAGTCATGACATAGGCACTTGAGCATGTCAGCCAGGTGGGTTTCTTAGCACATGTATACATCTAGGTGATTAAATAAATGATGAATAGATGTTCCCTGGCCCACTAGGAATATGCTTCTGAGTTATTTATGCTTTAGAACAAATGTCTGTTAGGCAGCGAAGGCACAACAAAATTTTAGCATGCAGTACAAGGCTAGTAAAAAGAAGGCATGACTGGCACCTTCTGCTCAAAGAAGCCATTGATTGTGTTGTGTTTTCTTTTATTATTATTATTCACTGAAGCAGGAAAAAAAAAAAAAAAGCCCCTCTTCTGTGTATTTTTTTATTAAAACACACAGGGTGACATAGCTATTTTTTGAGGATGGATGTGTGTGGGGAATCTGTAACAGCTACCACCTCGCAGGTTCTATTAACACACCAGACTGTTAATACAAAACAGTGTGTTTGTGTTTGTGTGTATGGAAAGGCAACCTGCAGTCCATTTAGCTGTTGCTTTAGGAAATCCATATTTTTAATTCAGTGTATCCTTCCTCTACTTATTAATGCTCCAGGAAGCTATCTACTTGGCACACTAAAATAAATGTCCTTTCATTAGCTCATGATGTCTAGCAAGCCCAATCAACTGTTGCATTAATGTATTAATATACAAAAATTTATTTACTTTTTTTTTTTTTTTTTTTTTTTGAGAATGAGTTTCTTTTCTGTAACACAATAGCTGTGTCCTACTTCAGGAGGGTTGGGGCAGCTTCTTGCACTCCTTTCCAGGGCTCTCCAGCCCCATGACTGTGCACACATACAATTATCTGTGGCACATTTCACCTCTAAACTCCTGAAAAGATTACATTCCTTTCTGTTTCCTTGTTTTCAAGTGCACTTATTCCCCTTCTTTCCACTCATTTAACCTTTAACTAGCTCCAAGATATACTGCTTAATTATGATCATGGTAGTGGGTGACCTGAGGTTTTTCTCTGGTTAGCAGGACTGACCTTTACTTGATTTGCCTCCTCCTCACTGTTTTTGACTACCAGCACTACAGGAGAAGTGAAGCAACTTGCCTTGTTAAAGCAAGAAGAAAAGAAATAATAAAAATAAAAGTACTACTACTAATAATGAAAAATATTAGCTTGGTAAAATGGTTTCCTACTGCTTTCACAGCCTTCATCTGTTGTACTCACCCTTAATTGCTCTCTGCAGGTTGACTGAACAGGGATGGTGTGAGAAACAGCCCAGAGAGTGGTGTGAGGTTGTTGTTACATGTTTGCCAGCCAACAGGCATGTTATGGCCAGGGAGCTCTTTCAGCTCTGGCAAGGTGATGCTGCTTAATATTACCCAATCTGCTCCAAGTCTGATGAGTACATCGACAAATGACATTTACAAAGACCAAAGAAAGATCTGTAAAATGGAAAAGTATGTAGCGAATGGGAGGAAAAAAAAAAAAGGTAAAAAGGTACAAGCATGCTTTTCCCAAGTCATTTTAATTTTGCATATAAAACAAAGTGCTTATAAAAAGAAAGGTGGAGGAAAAAAAAAAAAAGGAAAAAAAAAGAAAAAAGAGCTCTATCAGACTAGAGTTGTGCATCAAATTTCACTGTATCAGATTTCACAGTCTGGATATTGCAGTTGAGACAATACGAAAGAAGAAAAGTGACTATCTGTTTTTGTTGTTGTTGTTGTTGTTGTTGTTGTTGTTTGTGCATTTGTTTTTTACACAGCAGTTCTGTCATATCAGCTGTCCAATGCAGTTTAGAAGTTTACCTGTATTTTGGCATAGTACATGTAATTATTAATTGTTAATGTCATGACCATTGGGACTATGTTTGCAGAGTTTGCTTGCATTCATGACAGGAAATATTTGCATATCGTTATGCAAAATGTTTAACTGACCTACATCCGTAACTGAAGCCAAAGGCTCTGAAGGAAAATAAAACAACAGGTGTCTTAAAAGGCCTCTGAAAACTATAGGTATATCCACTGTACTTTCTTTCTCTGAAAAGCTTTATGGAAAGAGCAGTTGAATAAGCATGACAGTGTTTACACAAAAAACAAGGAGCCAGATACCCACAGACATAAAATTGCATGCAACTTCAGAAGTCAGCCTTTGAAGCAGAAATATTTTTCAAATACTAAGGATGCTACCATACTGCTTAGAAGGAAACTGGGAGGCTGAATACCAGGAGACAGTATTTTACATTAAATGTTTGGTATACCAGAACATAAGGTACAGTAGAAATTTTAGACCTGTAGAAATGTAATTGCATAAATAAAATCATGCCTGTGCTAATAGTACAAGGAGGTTCAGGTTAGAGGAATAACCTTCTATTTAAGGTATTCATGACATGTGCTGACACTTGAACATGAAACAGTAACCAGGTAAGGGGTAAAACATATAGTTCAAGGATTCCCATGAGTGTCCAGAGGCATATTTTTGTATCTAGGCAGTACCCCTGGAAAACAGAACAGGAGTGAGGGACCTGTCAATAGAAGTGACAAGGCACAAGATTGAACGGTATCTAATCTTGCGTCATAAATAGTAACTGCAAGAATTATCTTTTGTGGAAAGCTGTTCTCTGGTCTTGAAGTTGTTCTGATTCATTGTGTTTCAATTCTATTTGATTCATTTTTCTCTGTTTCCTACTTAAGAGAACAGAATTAGTGCTATTAATATCAATCACATGTGATCCAAAAACGGAAACCTAAAATAGTATCATAAGTTTTAAAATGATTCAAGAACCATAAGATTTTCTAAAATTATTACTCTGAAACATTTAATTCTCAATATGTTTTTACTTTGTTTTGTTCTATATTTTAATTTAAAGGAAAATTTCTAGATCCAAAAATGCATGAAATCTCTCAAAGACCAAACTTTATCTTAAAAGTCCATGCAAAAAGATTCCAACCTTTCTTGCTGTAAGAATTCCACCTGTAATAATTACTATTCTTCATGTTTTGGATATTACCACTCCTCATCATCTTCATGCTCCCCTGCAGCATCTCCAACTCATGGAGGTCAAGTATCTAATCTGTATTGTCATATCCTCAGTGGCCTAGGTCAAAGAGGAATAGACATTTTTTCATGTAGTCATGATTGGTGTCTACATAATTGAAAATAAGAACAGGTAGCACCCATTTTATTAATTAAAGTGAGATGGTAGCCATTATGAGTAATGTTTGACAGCTTTGTATCACCCTTTCGTAAAACGATGAAATACAGTCTAACTCCTTGGTTCATGATAATAAAAACAGTAAGAACTGGAAGCACTGCAGAAATATAGTCTCCAATAAATAGGGAAAGCACTCTGCAAAGTATGAAGGGAAGGAGGGGACCATGATATAAATATTTTGGCTAAAACCACTGGAAAACCTAAAATTAAAAATTTAAAGGGTATGTGTGTATGTGTGTGGTGAGTGTGATGGCGGGGGGGGGGGAGGGGGGGTGGGCAGGAAAAAGTCAAATGTTATGTTGCAACAGTGCCTTCCAAAGCTTCTGATAGCATGACAAAGTGAAAATCTTGGCTTCACCGGAGTCCTTGAAAAAATCAAAAACTGTCCAAGTGTTCCATGTCCCAAACAGAGACAAGTTTTCCAGAATAGTGTACGTTGAAGAGAGGCTGGGACCAGATGGAACAAGCTTTATTCATTTTTTAGCTATGCAGCTGTTGGGACATGTATTAATATCACTCACATTTAGCTATCATTTTAACACATTTATTTACAAATAATAAATTTGTTTTGCTTGCTTTATGCTGCTAATGCTTGGAACCATTTGTGACAATCCTTAAACACGTGACTGGTGGGAAAAGAGAAGCCTTTAAATAATCCCGTAAATAATCCCGGTACTGATAAATTCAGGATAAGATAGTTTTGCCTGTTCATCACTCCTTCTTTGGTTACTTGATCTGCACAGTTACCAGCTAGATTTACCTACTTTTATAATGTCATATTTTTACTGTTGTGTTTTCATACTACTGGATCCTTGGAGCTGGTTCAGATGAATGTCTTCTGATAGAAGAGGCTCTGGAGCAGAGTCAGCCCTTTGCTTTCTGGTCAACCCAAATTCAGGGAAGCCTCTTTGCACTGGCAGCACAGTACATGCCTGCTGTGAGGAGCCACAGCCCCATCCATATGCTGTGGTGCATGTTATATACATGCACCACAGGGATTCAAAACCTACCTCACCTGACCCAGCTGGCAGGAGTGCTTTTGGCCTTCAAACCAATCCAGCCCACAGATAGCACCTCAGAGTGCCCACATAGACAAATCAAAATCAGAATCAAAAAAGGAAAAGAAAGACACCCAAGTATGACTCTTAAAAGGGCATAAACCTTTTTTGGGGTATGCTGAATCACATTGGGGCTGTCATGGTGCTGTGGTATCTCACTATGTGGAAAAACATAATGCTGTTTATTTGGCTTTTCTTTTGAAAATCCGAACCATTGTACAGGATTCTAGAAATCAAAATGAACAAATTACCATAAAAATAAAAGTATCAAAATACCCTATTCTGAATAAAACTCCAGTTTTTCAGAATCTGTCTTATGTGTTGTGTTTCTCCTTTTCTACCTTCTCATTGAAAAGTTTTCTTTCTTGATATAAAGATTTTTTTTGGTTCAGATTTAATGTTAAAAAAATAAAACAAATAATAATAACAATAATAAAGATTGCCTACAGTTACAGCTCTAAGATCAGTAGAAGTTTTCCGGCTGACATGGTTGACATGACAAGTGCCTGAATTGCTAAGATATATTTATGTTACTTAATCTGTTAACATTATTGATAGTACTGGTACAGAAGAAATGATGGAATAAACAGTAGGGATTTCAGTAAAATTATTTAAAAGTGCACTGCTTGCAACTTTTTTTTTTTTTCATTTTTTAATTCTTATAAAGAAATTTTAAATTTTCAGGTCAATATATGATAATAAAACACTTTTTTTTTTTTCTTGTACACAACATTTCTTTTCCTTTTCTTTCACTCTGGACCTAACACAAAGTTAGGAATAATGAATGGAAAGATTGCTCTTGCCTTTAGTGAGCTTTGCAAGAGATCCAGTGTCTGCATCATTTATTAATGACCTTTGTGTATCTTCCTACTATTCCTCATTGACATATTTTTATATCCTTTTTTGATTTTCCAGGTTCATGTCTTCCTCAATTTTTCTGAGTAAGAAATCTTTCACACATGAGAACCATAAGTATTATACTACACGTTTTTAAGGACAAATCTCAGACATGAACAAAAGAGAGTCTATACTTAAGAAAGCCATCAAATCCTCAACAAACACTCTTGTTACCATTAGGTTTTCCAGCAATACTAGGAAGAAAATGGATGTATAGAAAGTGTTTTTCCAACCCACACATCCTCTGGTTGTAATTAAATAATTATTTTTCTATTGGCATTTTTTCATTAGAAAACACCGTCAAATGCAATTGCCAAAATGCAGGGTTTGTTATCTTTACGATTAGAATAAAGATTACCAGGTTTATAGAATTCATTTTTGTTTGCCTTGAATCATCATGATCTTTCCCATTTCCATCTCCATTTCCATTTCCATTTCCATTCCCTTGTACATTTTCCTCTTCTCTCTCCCTCCTTTCTTCTCCCTACCTCCGTTTCTCTTTTCTTTTCCTTTTTGCCTTTCTCTTTCATTTTCCATTTCCATATTCCTTAATCCATGTATGCATTGGAATCACTTTTTTTTTTTCTGATATAACATCAGCAAAAATATCTGCACGAAGGCAAAAAAAAAAAAAAGTAATAAAAAATAAATAAACAAAACCACTGAAGACAGCATAAAAAGGCACAGTCAGAGTAGCATTTGTCACAATACTACAAGGAGGAAATGAGATATTGCCTCATTTACTGTCAAAATGGAACATATGGACAGCATAGTGTGTTGTCATCAGAACATGGTGTTAATTAAAGCAAACATAATCCATTTGTAAAATGATAGTGTTTTTAGAGTTGACAAATCTACAGAATCTGGGAAACCTTTTGTTTTTGTTTTTGTTTTTACATTCTTGGAATCAAGGATTTTTCAGTGACAAATTTAGGGCTCTTGGTACAGTCTTCTAGTCACACAGGTTAATCAGTATCTTCACATTTTCCATGAATGAACATTTCATTTCTTTATACTTCATATTTATCTGAAAAGTCTTTCATGTAGAAAAGGCCTTATCCTGTATGCTGCTCATTACATAAGTACTTAGTACAAGAGTCATTGTTAATCACAAGGATGGGTGTATTTATTTTAATAGAACTTTTTTCATGTGTTGGAGTTCTTCAGGATCACACTCCAATGCAAGAATTCAAGAAATCAGGTAAATAATATTTCTGAGAGGAACTCACCAACATTAAGCAAAACATCAGTTAGATAGCACTATTTAGCTATAACATCTATATACCAAACGTATGTTTAATATATTCTTACAAAGCTTCCTGGGGCTAGCAAAACGAAGCTCAAGACCCATTGTTGATAATTCCGAACAACAGCAACTCCCAGCAAGCCCCAACAGTAGCCTCTAAAGTAGTATTTGAAATACTGAAGAAGAGAGTTACAGGTGTATTTCAATAAATGCAATGATAAATTCATTAAATTTAATGGGAATATTAGAAGGTCACTTAAGATAAAGTCCTACAGTGGATAAATGGCTGAAAGACTTTACAAGTACCTTATAGACTGTGACTAAAATATTTTGAAATGGAAAAATTGAAGGACAAGAAGCTCTTATCAGTCTTCTCTATCCATAGCCTTATTTTATGAGATCCTGAGCTTGATATAAGTTGAGGGTAACAATCATCTTTTTATCTTCCCAAGTTTTTGGCATTCCCCTCATTTTCCTCTAATAAAGGTGTTTTTGTTGTTATTTTTGTTTTGTATTTTTTGTGTATGTGTGTTTTGTTTGTTTGGTTGGTTAGTTTTTAATAATTCATTGTACCACTCTCTATTTCAATATACCAACCATACCATAACATTTGGCTTGACAAAATCTTGTCATCATTGCCATTCCATTCCAGAAAAGTATTCCCTAAATATGTGTATAATATTTCACCAATATCACTGGTGGTACCCCATTCAGTTGTATGAGGTTCTGCAAAGAGTTTTTCATTCAGCTGACACTATTTCTCAGGAAGTGAAACATCTCCCTTTTCAATTCCAGAATATCTATTTGCCTTCTTGATTTGCCTTTAAGATGGAGAGCAAGGAGTATTTCAGAAATAGATTACTGTGTATCTTTGCATAAGCCTTAAATCTGGCTTCCTGAGAACTTTGATATGTTCTGTAAAAGGTATATTATATGCCCTATTTATGGTTGTAACTTTAACTCACACTGTATAAATTAGAAGACAGACTGTAGAAGACTGAGTGCAAACTGCAGAATGTTTTTTCCCTTTCTTTCCAAAGTTAAGCTCTTCTTTAAAGTGTCTTGTTTCATCTTTATCTCCGGGCAATAGTGCTTATTAGAATATTAGGTCAATCTTCTTATAAACATGCCTTGCCATTTAAACGTTTCTTCTTTCCTTTCATTGTTGGAAACCTCATTGTTAGTATCTTCTGTTGAGTAATTATTACAGATGCACTAGTAAAGACCAGCCCTGACCTTTCCATTTAATAAGATGTTTGGTCAAATACAGAAGTTACAGTATTTGTGTTCTGCCCCTCTCCTAACCCTACTCCACTCACCACCCCCCAAAACTATGGAAACAATCCCTTGGAAATACTGTACAAAAGAATGAATAGAAAACTTTTTTTTTTTTTATAGTTTATCACTTAAAATGAATTTGATAAACAATTTAAGATTTCATTAAGATCATAATTTTTAGGCAGTCATTTGGTTCTATGACAAGCCATTTCTTAGAGCAAACATCTCTCACTTTTTCTCATTGTCTACTTATAGCTTCTTATAGCTTCATTCTTTACCAAATGTCATGTAGTCTATGACCATTTTCTTAAGACAATTACTCACTGAGCCTTTTGGTGTGGATCAGAGAAACATAGCTCTTTGTTCTTGCCCCTGCAGTTTCCCAGCGCCCTGTAAGGTTGAGATTTCATTCTCACTGAAGGGCAGGTCTCTGTTACTTGACTTTCTTCAGGGATCTTTACTGTGAGGTATGGAAGCTCTTGATCTATCCCTTTAATCAAAAAGTTATCAAAAAAATCATTTGAGAATGAAGTGTCTGTCTTCTTCAGCCAGTTGCATGGTTCATATAGGCACATCTTTTCAACAGCTTTTGTTTGTGTTAAAACCAAGTGTCACCCTTGCTGTTGTTGTGCTTGCATGAGCAAAGATGGTACAAAGCTGCTTTTCACAGGAAAACTGCCTTCATCTAACAGTCATATTTATTACCTCCAAACTTGTGTGGCATAAGGGAATATAATGACAGATAAATGATCTTAATAATTAATGTTAAATCTCCTACATTATATGACTCAACATCTGGTAAATTTACAAGAGGAAAACATTAGAATTTTTATGAGAAAAGTCTCCGTATATGCACTGTAACTAATGTTTAGGATCTAAATATACTAACATGTTTGTAAAGTACAGCTATTATCAAGTCTCCTTCAGGGCTAGCACCATAAAGGGAACGTGACCGTCTCTGTATTTGTCAGATATGCGTGTTCTCATTAACATAAAACTCACATAAATGTATGCATATTTTAGGACCCGAAGCTGCCAAATCAGTCTGAACAACAACAACAACAAAAATAAATAAATTAAATCATATTCTCTATATTAAATAACTGAATAAGGGAAAATATAATATGAGATGATCAGACAACATCTTTCTGGACAGATTATGATTTTTTGAAGGCACTGTGATAAATAGAGAAATAAAGTATTTATAACTCCCACAAAATGAACAGATTTTAAATGCTTAATCATGTGCTGATGGAAATGTTTCTAATCCTTTTCAACAAATATGAAAATCTGCCTGTGAAGGGACAGTTAAAGCAGTGTCTAAAAGTAAAATTTAAAATGAAATTGCATATGATTTTTTTTTTGTGAAGAAACTTAAGTTTTAACATGTTATAGTTTAATAGGGCTATGCTGTACCATAAATCATATGGATTAATACACACCACTTTCTAATTTTACCTTGCTATTCTTTGACTAATATTCTAAAGCTAATCTTGAAGTATGTATAACAAATACTTGAAGATGACACTAGTTTAAATTACTAAAGAAAAATCACTTTTCTTAAAAGGTTTCCTTTCTTTAAATATAAAAACAAAAAGTGGCAAGCAGGTGAACTATTATGGACACAAATGAAGAACTGAAGTAGGAACAAGAAAGGCAGACAAGGACTAACATTTATCAGATGGCTGTCCACCCTAACAAAATTCTGACATTAACAATATGTGATTTCCAAGCAGCTTTTCATTCTGTTGCTTGCATACATCCTTCTAGATCCAATGTATCTTTTTGCCTTGAAATGAGGGGGGAAAAACCCTGTCAAAATGTATAAATACATTTGCAAATTATAGAAAATATCTGTTTCTTGTAAAGCATAGCTTTACCTTCACATCCCTCTGCTTCTCATGCTAGCAATCACATAACTCTCCTTTAAAATATGTTACTTGTAATCCATGTACATTACTAACTATGTCAGAGGCATTCAGAGCATGACCAAAGCATTAAGGGCCTCATCCACAAATGTGTGTGGTATAGATGAATCATAAGCATAAGTCATAAATCCTTCCCTGAACATCTTTAAAAATGTAGGCGCATTTGTACTGACAAAAATTACAGATTGTAAAATGTAGTTTTAGACCAGTTTGGATAGATTATACCAAATTTACATCCAATGCTTTCTGAAATTGTCCATGCTTTAAGATAATAAAGCATAATCTAGTGACCTGAAGGAGTTTCTCTGCTGGATGGTTATTCCTGAAATATTACAAGTCTAATAATTAGGTAATAATACATAAACTTTTATTCATTATTTAATATTTACCCATGTCATTTTTCTTAATTTCACTGCTTTCACACTCAGTTACCAAAAGAGACTAAAATCCTATTGTGGATTCCTTAATTCTGATAAATTGTTGAAAAAGGAAATACTCAATATGTTATGTATAAAAATATTGTATCGTTTAGAACCTAACCCATTCTGTTCTACTGCAACCAGGCTAAAACAGATGTTTAACATTATACACTCCATTAAAGAAATGCCCCCCAAAATAGATTTCTGAAGCTACTTTTAAAGAAAAAATATCATATTTTCTCCAGAATCTGGAAAAATCAAAGATGACTAATAAGAAAATTGCTGCAGCAAGCACTCCAGCTCTCATATATACAGGTGAAATATTGTCATGGTTTGATAGGGAAGGAACACATTTCTTTCTGCAGTTTCTCTTAACTCAGCAATAACTTTATAGCTGGAGAGCAGAAAAAAATACCCATTTTAAATGGAAAATACAGTACTTCCTTTCTTTGTCTTCCTGCCCAATTGGATATTAAATGAGAATCTGTAATAAACTTGCTTAATGTGTGGTGGAAGAGTTATAAGAAGTTAAACTACTGCGCAGTATTAACAGGAAATCTAAGGTTTTGTGTTTTTATAATTTTTCCTCTGACCTTGTAGAGACACCTGTGTTGCAAGTTTATTATTTTGTTAAGGGTGAATATTTACAGTTCTCCTACATTTCCACTTCACTTTTTTCTTTTTTTTTTTTTTTTTTTTTTTTTTTTTTTTTTTTTTTTGTGCTGCAGTGGGTTGCTTTTCTGACTGGAACTAATCACAGAAATAAAGATTTGTTTGTTTATTTCAGCTACAAGCAATGGAACACTTATCTACTGCCAAGGTGTACAAGCCCTTTCTTCTACATATGAAAACTGGAAACATTTATTAAAAGAAAATTACAGAGTACCATCATTTTTCTGTGCAAAAGGTGAATTCTTATTTTCTAGCTTCAAATGTCTAGAATAATACAATCCTTCTTGCTCAACTCCAAATACATTCAAAGACAAAGCAAACAGTCCCACAAAAATACAAATAGACCACAACTAGTAATTCAATAATTATAAAAAAAAAAAATTAAAAAAAGGAAGAAAAAAATGAGGCCATGTTATTGAAGCAGCTGTAGAAACAAGTCATGTTACATGTGAACAGATCCAGTAGAATAAAGAGGTATATGCTGATTTATATTATCTCATGTTTCTGGCTATGAATCTTAGAATCATTTAGGTTGGAAAAGACCCATAAGATCATCATGTCCAACCATCATCTCATACTCGCAAGTCTACCACTAAACCATCTCCCTAAATGTCACATCCACACATCTCAGATACCTCCAGAGATGGTGACTCCACCACCTCCCTGGTGGAGGCCTGTTCTACTGCCTAACCAACTTTTCGGTGAAGAAACTCTTCCTGATACCCAGTCTTAACCTCCCCTGGTGCACCTTGAGGCAGTTTCCTCATGTCCTATCACTTATCAACTGAGAAAAGAAACCGACACCGTCTTCATTGCAACCTCCTTTCCTTTTTAACCTTCTTTCTTAGTTTTTGTGTATTGCCTTTCTACATCAAAGAAATACTTCTGAATGAGTTCAAAAAAGGGACAGAGACCAAAAGAAAGGAGGCACTGGAACAGGTTGCTCAGAGAGTTTGTGAATGTCCCATCCCTGGTGGCGTTAACGACCAGGTTAGATGAGGCCCTGGGCAACCTGATATACTGGGTGGCATCCCTGTCCATGGAAGGGGAGTTGGAACTATGAGGTCCCTTTCAACCCAGGCTATTCTATGATTCGATGATTGTTTGAACTTGGAATGATAAAGGTATTGTAAAAATACTGCATATGCAGGAACTGTTCCAGCAAGGATGCACAGGATGCTTCTAGCAAGATATTTTTCAGATTGACAGTGTTTGAGAGAGCAGGTTTATCTGAGAAGAAATTATAAAGAAATGCACTCCCAAAGTAGTCAAACGTATGCTGACTACACAAAAAGAATTGCTTCAGAAACATACAGTCTTTTACATCACTTTTACCACAGGAAAACCATTAAATATAGGATTTGCAAGGTGGATTATTGTCCTGCATGTATAACAATAGAATTGTTAATACATAATTACTGTCATTTTATGAAATAGAGTATAAAAATTAGAAATAATATTTTATAATATATATGTTGCATTTATTTTTAAGAAATATAAAAACAATCTTCTTCATTCTTTTGCCACAAACTTTCTCAATGTTAGAGGTCAAATATGGAATATATGCCCCTGGATCTTGTGGGTTATGTAGGAATGCAAATCTTTTTTTGCAATGCGCATTCTTCCTCTTGTGGTACTCTTGTTCTTCAGCTGTCATTGACAGCTAGTGACCTGTCTCACCTTGGTCTTTGTAAAAAGGTAAGTAGTTGCTTCAACAGAAACAGGGAACATGCTAATGAGCACAGTATATTTGGGCTAATTTTCAAAGGATTCCACCACCATTCTTTAAAAAAAAAGGTTCCTCGTGGCCCCAGAAGCTACTCAAATGAGAAGACATGCAGCTTTCACTTTTGAGATAACACTGGCCCTAATTCCACCATTAATTATATTTGTCTTTTGACCTCAGAGAATTGCTTATACAAGTATCAAAAATGTGATTTAACAATAGCAGAAGTAGAATGAAAAATTAATGTACTTGGCAAACATTACTAATTAGTAACTTTTTTATTTTTATTTTTATTTAATTATATCTTTTTTAAGGAGAAATTAATTAGTTACACAAGAACTGCTGCCTGCAATCACCTGGCCTACTGAACTGATTTAAAAGTGAAGAATAAAAATATTTTTACTTGTAACAAAATCTCAGTTGATCTGAAGATCAGACTAAGAAAATTGGAGAATAAAAGTGCAGTGACATTTTTACAAGGTCAATCTCCAGAGAATAACTTTTTGAAATATGGGGTTACGTCAAGGACCTGCAACACAAGGGAGGATGAGAGACTCTTACCATAGGGCCTAAGCATATTATTCAGAAAAAGGGATATAGTTTATTTTCCAAGGTTATAATCTGGAATGTTTTCCACCCTGTTCTCAAGGTTCATTTGTGCATTTTGAAGGTGCAATTTCCCAGTGAACTTTGATTATTGATGCCTAAGAGGAATTATCTTTACGCTAAGAGTTCAAACTCTGGTCGGTCCTGCAACCTCAGCTTCTTCTCATTTTCTTGCTATGAGGAGTGCAGTATTTATAAACTTCCCATTAGTGAGTGTTGGTCAGCAAGAAAGCCACATGGACATTAATGTTGATTAGCACGCTTTTCAGCAGAGTAATAGCTAAAGTGTTCTAAGCTTTGAAACTCTCCAGTGCCAGCTGGAGAATCAGAAAATGTGTATGAGGCTTTAATTAACTGTAAAATCTGAAGTGAACTGCATTGCACGATACCTGGGGATTTCAGTGTAGAACATACACATTCTCTCTGCTAATTGAAGATGAGCTGCATTTTAAGGGATTACATCCCCTGAGGTCACAGAGACAGAGAGAGTGGAAGACAGGAGAAGAATTTTAAAGGCCCAAAGTAAACTTTTTGTTAATGGCCTGCCCTTTGCAAGCAAAGTTTATCTTTAAGCTGATTTACTTCATGTTGCGTGAATTTTATATGGAAATTGGAATATGGCATGAACAGGACATTTATATTTTTTGCTCCTAGCCATAAAATGTAAAATTGAAAAGTTTCTTAGAGTTCAGTGAAAAAGCTTATACTTCATTTTGTTTTTTTTTCATTAAAGCAGTAAGAACTTTTATTTATTTATTTATTTATTTTCAACAATATTCTGAAGTAGATTAAATGGAAAGGGAACTAATCCTGGCTATAAACTGATCTAAAACCTAGTGGACAATTACAGCAACACTGCTGTGGCAGGGTGGTACTGCATTGTCTCTTTCACAGATGCACAAGAGCTAGCAGATTGTATGTGGATGATTGTATGTGGATTTCACCTTGCACCAGGGACAAATAACAGTTACATATCACATAAGGAAAATTTGCATTGTCCCAAAAGCACTCTTAAAACCCTCAATTTTTACAGAGCGTTTCCAGCTGTCTCTTCTCTTCTCCTATTCTTCAATTCACTGTGCTTAGCCCCTGGTTTTCTGTCAGCGGTCAGAATAGTTTCCTCTCCCAATGCCATGCATTGGAAGGTACCTGCAAGAACTAGAAAACAGGTCTGTGTTCCTGGATTAAGTAAGGCTTTCTAACTGCTCATTCCTTCACTCTCATTTCTGCTCATTTCTGTAGTAAAGAAAAAACATGCGTAGCAGCTGCCTCCAATCCTTCTCTCTAAGACAGTGAAATTGCTGAACAATCTGGTATCCTTCAGACTTTTTTTTTTTTTTCCCTGTTAGTCTTTATCCATTAATTCTTCTCGAAACTGACATGTGACTGAGATGAGTAACTGATGAATTTGGGATTTGTGTGTGTAATTGGTTGGTCTGAGTCTGTTATATGGAAATGAGCTGTGTGCAAGCTGTATGCAGTTCTAGTGCCCATTTTACACAAGCTGAATGTGCAATATTTAGCATAGTCAGTGGTTTCTGTAAGAAGGCCGTTGCTCATTGTACATGGTTTTGAAACACCATGGTCAAATTGCCTGTGTATTTGGAGTTCAACTTTCTTGTAGTTTCTGGATGGAAATTAAAGGAATGCAGATTAATAAATGAGTATAAAGGTAAGTATCTCTATTTGCAATTCATAGTGAAAATCAAGCAGTTAATAATTGCTGTAGCCCCAGTTATGACAGCAATGTAAGTGAAATTTGTCTTACAGTTGAAAAAGTTCTGAAAATGCCATAAAAAAATACCACTAAAACAACCTGAAATATCATGTGGTTGCTGCAAAAGCAAAGGGCCGGTCAAGATATTTTCACTTTCCATATTACCTCTTATTTCACGTGGTGCTATTAAAAAAATAAAATAAAATAAAATAAAATAAAATAAAATAAAATAAAATAAAATAAAATAAAAATCTTGTGGGTAAAGATTAAGGGAAGTGAATAAACTGAGTCTCTGTGTGTTCAGCACATAAAATATTCAATGCAATCTGAAGAGGAAACTGCTTACATTTCCTTTGTACGAAATGTGTGAGATATAGAAGATGAACGCATGAGAACTTCTGAGGAGGTTAATGAGCTGACTTCTACTAACTTCAGAAATGGTATACAAGCAGAGCATCTGCTGTAGACTTGTAGACTTAGAATAGAATTATTTTGGGTTGTATTTCTTGCAAACTTAATTCCAAATGAAAAAGGGAGAAAGAATATATTCTGGACATTCATGGTGCATTCTGCATTCCTGCTTTTATAAACATTGAAGTCACAACTATTGCAATCTTCCTTTCTCCTAGACTTCTTCATGGATGTTGAACTTAGGATGTCATTCCTCTTTGTTCAGAACTGTACTTTGCTGCTTTTTAATGTTATTGCTATTTATATTTTGCCTGCATAATGCTGATTTCACAGACAAATTCTGTGATGAATAAACCTAAGTATGTTTGAATTAGAAGTTGTTATTTGCTGTTGTTGTTGTTCTGTAATTATTATTTTAGATATAACTGATGCCTGCTGACTGATTGGACTCAGTTACTTGTTTCATTTATCTCTGGAGTAGGTTCAAGAGTGGTATGTAAGTTCAAATGAGGTTTTCATGGCAGGGGTACATAACATGACACTACAGTGTAGTACATGAACTGTGTGAAGACAAGGGACTTTTGAAGATGAAATCAGAAGATCATATAATGATCAAGGTATGCAGCTTGTGTCCAACTCCTCTCCAGTAACAGAGCAGTAAGACCTCCTGGGGAAGCCTCCTCTACCTTTTATCTCCTCCATCTTTGAACCATTCACATAGACCTGCTTGCCCTTCTCAGTGCAGAATGAAGGTCTTGTGGTTTTCTGCCAATGAGCTTTTGGTATGCAGCTTGCAGGGCCAGGAAAGCTGCCTTACCAGATGCAGACTTTGGCAGTTGCTGAACTCAGGAGCATTTTTCATTCTTTACATCTCATTTTGGGACGGAAGGAGCATCAATGACTGTCAGAAAACAGGGGCATGCCTACATGTTTTTTTCATACTGCAAATACTTGTTTTCTCCTCATGAACCTTGCATAAAAACTGGATATAATCTGGCATAATGTGACAAACAGGAATAGGTTTGCTAAAGTTTTATTCATAAACAGAATTTGGATTGTGTTGACATGCTAAACGTTGTTCTACAATCAAAAATATCTTTGTGTAAGTATTCAGATTATGGTAACACTGCAATTATACTGAGCGGAAATTTTGAAAGACAAAAACACAGGAATAGAAAGTATAATTCATAAAAACATGACTACCTATTTTTGACAACTAGTAATTTTTTTTATTAAAAATGAGAAATAAAAATCAGTTTTAAGGTACAAAATGATTATTTGTTTTATGGAGATTTCATATTCTTATGCAAGAATCAAGCTACAGAATGGAAACTTAGCTGATTATGGTAGTTTTTTTCTTATTTGGAAAAGATTTTTTAAATTTGGCTTCCTGTTAACAATTCTTTAATACATTTTGCAAGGTGATAACTGGCTATGATATGGGATGTTTAGCACAATTTCTATATATAAAAAATGGTCTGTCAATGTAAATTTTTTTTTCTCTTTATATTCTGTATGTGTTCCAGCTTAATGGATCCACATGCATTTTACCAGAGATAAGAAGCAAGGCTGGTGGTACTGAATTCTTGAGTTATCCACTCAGAAGTAGTATAACAGGCACTCATTAAAGATTAGAGTTAAGATTGCCTATAAAATATATCAACAGCCCACCTCTGAAGGAAGTTCCTGATTGAAACTCTCCATAAAAAGGTATCTTCTAGATTCTTCTATAGCACACTGCATGGCTGTATCTGAACTCTGATTAGCACCAGTGCAAGTGATTTCAGTGTACCTTGCTGACTAATTACATCTTTTTTATTGTAAAGAATCTAGGGGGAACTGATGAAGGTGCTTAAAGCCTTAGCAGGCTAAGGGCCCTGGTAAACCTATAGCAGTGGATTAAAATGAGATTGCTGAAGCTGATAACATCACTAGATGTCTCCCCATTTCTCTGTCAGATACTGCTACTCCAGCACAGATGTAACTGACCTATTGTATTTATTCCAGGGCTCGGTGATAATAACATTTTCTTCAGTCGAACTTTAGTTGACACCCAGTATCTGTTAGAGTGCACAGGCCCACTGTAAATTGGAGAGAGAGAGAGAGGGAGAAATATTCCTGCCCAAATCTGGAAATGGATCCTACATCATTAAGGAAGTAAGAAGTGTTTTTAAGTTCCTGAAGTTCCCGTGCTTTGGCATTACATAGCTTACCAACATGTATTTGTCCATTTTTTATTTTTATTTATTTTTTCTCCATTTAATGCTATAGTAAAGGCCAAAGTATTTCTCTCTTATGACAGAGCAGAATTTCTCCCTTGTGGCCACTTCTAACTTTTGCAAAGATCTCATATTTCCAAAACTGTCATCTTTCATATTGCTCCTATAAATGTCATTAACTTCTGAGGAGTTTTAAAAAACCTCCTGATTTGTTGTTGTTTGTTGTTTGTTTTTCATGACTGTTAGTTATAAAACACACTTGCTAACTTTCTGCATTTATTTCATTTTTGTCTAGTGTTGGTGTTGCATACTTCCAAAAGAGGATAGAGGGAGAAGACAGTCTAAAGAAAGGGTGGTGGGTGAGAAAATGATAACAGAGGTTGGAAACAGAGAACTCATAACAGTGTAAAGGAAAGATTCCTATGTCTGAAGCTACACCAATATTGTGAAATCCATGTTAAGAACATCCCAATACTTTTTAAAAAATAAAACATAATATATTTCTACCCTGTTTATTTTTGCCTGATGCATTCTTTGTTTGAAGTATTGGCTATTAGAAATATTGTAAAATATTATATAATATTTCAAAATAAATATTATCTACAATAACTAGTATATCATATTTATAATATATAATAAATTTTCCATAATATAATAAATATATTTAATGTAGTATTGCATACTGTTTCAAAAAAGATGAAAACTGAGTTTTTGAAACAGATATTTGATTCCAATGCCAGAAGCTTTAAAGGAGGCACCAGTGCCTCAGGACTACCTCTAAAATCACATAAATTAGCAGTCCTGAAGATGCAAGGAGAGAGAGATGTAGAAAAAATAAAAGGCAGGATTAACACTGAGAGGTTTAAAGATTTGTGGATATTGACTTGGAAGAAAAAATGGGTTAGGAATAGCAATATTTTAAAGGTGAACAGTCCCAACAAGAATATACAAGAAAGTCTTTAGTGGAATGGTAAAGTAGAAGTGAAAACAAATTCATACAGGATAACATAGAGAAAGTGGCTACCTTGCATAACAGCATAGAGACCCTTTCTGTTAGCTTACAACTTGTTATTCTTGGTCTCTTGATGGCCCTTCTTGATGTCTTGACATCCTTTTATTTCTATTTTCTGATGCCTTTTGGTAGCTAACATTCAGCTAAATCCTTCCTTGTGTCTTCTCTTTTCTCTTTTGCCGAGGAGAGACTCAAGAGCTGTCCTCTTTCTTGGAAAAGGATCTCTTTGTTCTTACTTCAGATCCACCCCATCTTCTTGATGAGACATTAGTGAATTTTCAGTATGGGCCACTCCTTTCTTCATTTCTTTTTGTTTTCTTTGCACCTCTCAACAGTTTTCCTTGAAACTCATTTAAGAAAATGGAGGAGCTGAATAAAGAGGCTAGATGAAATGACCTCGTGATACTTCATCTCTTCTTCTGAAGACAGTGATTTGAATCATAACATTTAGAAACCACAGATCCTTCCACTCTAACTTTTATGGCAATGCTCTTTTCCAAGTTTCCGTAAAAATATTGAGAAACATTTGTGATTCTCTGAGGGAAACAAAGCAAAACAAAACAAAACAAAACAAAACAAAAAAGTAGGAGGCAATTCATTTTCAGGCTAAAATACATAGCATTCTGCCATATTCTGTGCTGTTGAAGGAATGTAGTGACTATGTACTCCAAGGCAGTATCTTAATGCTTTAGCTATTTTAATGTATTTTTTTGTGTATCTGAAATCTTATACCACTCACTGAGGAGTGGAAAACACAAGTAAAGAATTTTTCTTTTAGGAGGGAGATGTTATAGTTTGGAATAAATTTCTGGCAGCTCCCAAACAGACCTTTCTGTGCTACTGCCCACAACAACAGAATGGTACTTTCTCATAGCATTACTATTTGTGACATACACCATCAAGTGTAACATTCTTGCCCAATCATATCTTTGGAAAACAAGGTTTTTACTTATTTATTTGTTTATTTATTTATTTATTCTGTTCATCCTGCCTTGATATATTGATGTATTTCAATGGATCCATTGAAGAAAAAAATAGTGACAGTACTCTTTGTTTCCTCTGTTTGTTCAGCTTTTAAGTGCAATCCTTTCTGCTAATTACACAGAGAAAGTTTTCACACAGTTGGGATTTTCTCACTGAAAAAGTACTGAGATTAATTTGAGAGAAAGCAAAGCTTCTTCACTATAAAGTAGTTGTTATTCTTCAACATACTAGTGTGTATGCTGGTAACATATGCTAAATTGTATGCTGATAAATTTTCATTTACTCTCCAAACAAAGATGATAATAGGAATACTCACATGAAAACAATTGTGTATGTTATCTGCTATCACTGTGAGGACATTACACTGAACAAGCAGAAAACTTAGCCTTGATTATAGAGGTTCATTGAAACATTTTTTTCAGCTGCTTTGTTTGTATTTAAATCTTACCCTGATATTTCAATATGACTGAAAAAGTCAAAATAAATTCACAAATCCACTTTTTCTTCTTGGTGTGATGGAAAAGACATTTCATAAAATCCCATGGGATGTTTCTGAGAAAACTCCTGGATATGAAACACAATGATAATAGATAAAGCAACAATAGATGAAATGGTCATGAATAGAAAGTAAGTGATTTTGTGTTTAAGATGTATGGATGATGATACTCATTTGTCTGAGAAGTTGATTAGAGCTCATAATGCAACTGGCACATCAACGGTCAGAATTTAGATGTGTGATTATATAAATATAAAAGTGAACAAGTTTAAAACATCATCACTATGATGAGGTTGTTAAAATGAAGTATCAAAGTCCATTTATAACAACCAGACCAAATCCAGAATACCAGTATGTGTACTCTAGGATGTTTGCTCTCCGTTGTCCTTGAGGCCTGACTACTAGCTGCTCCTTCCCTTCTCCTCTCTCACAAGCTCTGGATGAGGTGTGGACCTCTAGATCCTTTCACCGTCTCACCATCTTCTGCTCTCTACATCCTGCAGTCCCTACAAGCTCCTGTCCTCAAGAGACCCACATGCTCCCCAGGAAAACTGAAGTTTCCTCTATTTCAGAGGTGCTTCCCTGGGAGACACAGAGTCAGTAATGAGGCTGGCAGGGACTTCTAGAGACTGTCTAATCCAGCAGGCTGTTCAGGGCTTATTCCAGTCAGGTTTTGAACATCTCCAGGGATGGAGATTCCACAGCCTCTCTGGGCAACCTCTTACAGTGTTTGATGACTATCGCAGAAAAACAAATAAATAAATAAATAAATAAAAATCATGTTTAATTGTTATTTCCTGTATTTCAGTTTGTGTCACTCAGTGCCTCTAGTCCTGTCACTGGAACAACTGAGAAGAGTCTATCTCTTCATTATTTTCTCCCTTCTACCAGGTACTTTTGCACATTGATAAAATCCCCCCTCAGTGTCACCCTATCCACCCTTCAAAAAGGAGTGTAACACCACTGGGAAAAACTGAGAATTCAATGTAGATGATCTCACAGATTGCTTTTAGAAAGAGGGCTTTTTTTTTTTAATTATTATTATTGTTATTTAAATCTATTAAACCACCTAGATGAGACGTCTTATCTGACTGTTTAAAATATGGCAATTTAAAAATATTTGCAGCCCGGAAAAGAAAGCCAACCATACTCCGGGCTGCATCAAAAGAAACATGGTTGAGGAAGGTGATTCTCCCCCTCTACTCTCTCGTGAGGCCCCACCTCACTGCATTCAACTCTGGGGCTGCCAAGCACAAGAGAGACATAGATGTGTTTGGCTGGGTCCAGAGGAGGGCCACAAAGATGATTAAAGGGCTGGAGCACCTCTCCAGGGAAGAGGGGCTCAGACAGTTTGGGACAGTTAGCCTAAGAAGAGAAGGCTCTGGGGGGACATTATAGCAGTCTTCCAGTACCTAAAGGGGTACTGGAAGGGGTACAGGAAAGACAGGGAGACTCTTTATCAGTAAGTGTAGTGGCAAGACAAGGGGTAACAGATTTAAACTAAAAGGGAGTAGGTTTAGATTACATATAAGTAAGAGATTCTGTACTATGAGGTTGGTGAGGCACTGGAATAGGTTGCCCAGAGAAGTTGTGGATGCCTCATCCCTGGAAGTGTTCCAGACCAGGTTGGATGGGGCTTTGGGCAACGTGGTCTAATGGAAGATATACCTGCCTGTGGCAGGTGGGATGGTACTAGGTGGTCTTTAAGGTCACTTCCAACGCAAACCATTCTGTGATTTTATGATTCTATAAATGATTAGTTCTCTCACTAGCAGCCAATCAGACCAAACCTTCCCACAAAACTTTTTACTTTCTAACAAATACATGTTAAGAATACAACTGTTAAGAATCCTAACTTCCACTTAGGATTTCTAGAAATACTTCAGCTTCAAGAGATGCATGCCTACTGCTTATTTACCAAGGGAGATTATTTATAAGACCCTAATAGCTAGTACCATATTAATAATGTACCATAAAGTACCAATTAGTAATAAACCATATTAATACCATATCATAATATAACATCAACAACATCAGTTAGCAATTCTCTCACTCATAACATCCTTGAATAACTGAAGATTACATAGTTACCTTTTGTAGGTTCCTTCCTACAGTTCAGAAAAAAAAATCCAAAATTTTTCTTGGTATATATATCACACAGTGGAACATGTATGCTGATCTTTGGTTATCTAATTGTGGGTCTTGTTTGATACTTTTGCTAAATATTTGACTAGGCATAAGCTTCAGCAATCCAGGCACTGAAATTAAGCAACACTCTAACAAAACAAAATTTGTTACTTCATTTGTTATTTCGCGTCAACAAACAAAATCATTTCATACTTCATTTTACCATTTTATATGTGTATAACTTATCAGAAAAAAATATTAAAAAAATCGCATTTCACTGGCTAGAACACTTATGTCAATATTACCAAGATTTATATTTATGGAGGACAAGATGAAAGACCAAAAAAAAAAAAAAAATCTGAAACCAAAATATTGGGTCAGCTGTAGGAAGACTTCTTGTTTGAGTGCAGAAATGAATCTCTGATGATAATTATCTTTATTTTACTTCAGTCTGATTTAAAAATAATAATAATAATAATAATCTGAAGAAAAAATCGGTGGATATTGTATTTATTATGAGTGTTTCAGTTTTCATGAATAGAGTTCTCCAAATATGCAAAGGTAAACTCAGCTATGCAGTTGGTTGGAAATAACTGATTTTGCAAAGACTAATATTGAACAGAGATATTACTATATTATATCAATTCTTCCATAACTATTCTCCATAACTATTCTAAATGTAATAGAAATACTAGTTTAAGATGGTTCCAGGTGCATGGTTCTGTTTTCAGCCATGATCAGCTGATTACTCATCATCATCTGTTGCAAGCCAGCTGTCAGCTCACAGGGAGATCATTGAAGTTAGTTTGGCTGAGCAAACAGAGTTATTTCTGAACTGAATGTCAATGGGTTTCCAAAGCAGTGAAAGTAATAAAAGTGGTGATGTCAGTACCAGCAATCAAGCTGTAGACAAGCATTATTTCACTGCTCTAAATCATATTAAACCATCGCTTCGATTAACAATGAGACAATTTCTGCTCCACAGGTTCAAGCTTCTGCTTGTATAGCAGGACAAAACTATGTTATTGGTAGATCAGAAACAGAGGGGAACTGGTTTCAAGAAACACAGTTTAATGGCTTCATTTGTCTACTTTTATTGAAAAGAGAAAAACATATTACTAGATTAAATTCAGTGTTTCTTTTATTGGTTTCCATCAGTCTTTACAGTGGAGGAAGGAAGAGGGCTAAAACACGTGTGGGAATACCTCAGCAGATAGGAGTACCTATGCTATTGTCTATTTGTTCTGTAAATGTAGATTCACTTAGACACATGTACCTGTAGATCCTACTCATGAATGGCAACTGTAGTGCTTTGTTTAGTAAACAGTGACCACACTGAAAGTGCATACAGCTTGTATAATTGATAATTACCTCTATCAGATTCATATTTGTGATTTCCAAAGAAGCTGCAGGTTGTCTGGAGTCGCTGTGCATTTCTCAGCTGTATGTTTGGAAATGTCAGACACAGTAACGAAGTTCGCAAAATCTGCCTCGACAAAGGAATACATTCAGAAAACTCCAGCACCTCCTCCTGTCATGAGTCACCATGAGCACGACTGAAAGCAGCAGGTCACAGGTTAGATAACTGCAAAGTGAGTTTGAATCAAAACAGTTCTGAAAACTTGTATCAATATGGGACTGTTTAAGGGTGATTTTCATCTTGAAGGTCAAACAAAATGTAAGTCTGTGAAAAGAAAAGAAAAGAAAAGAAAAGAAAAGAAAAGAAAAGAAAAGAAAAGAAAAGAAAAGAAAAGAAAAGAAAAGAAAAGAAAAGAAAAGAAAAGAAAAGAAAAAAAAGGCTTGACAAATATTTGAAAACAACTTTAAACATCATAATTCTGAGGTCAACACCGTAATCCCATGAATAGCCTGAGTCATGATTTTTTCAGCCTGTAAGACTGATAGCTCTGCAACTCTAATATGTGCTTTAAGTTTCTGTGCTATTGAAAAAGGAGTATTTATTACTTTCGCATGCTCATGGAAATGTACTTTGTCCATTACTTTTCTAAAATAATGTATCAATATGCTAATTTTTCTTAGGGCTTTTCTTTTCTTTTCTTTTCTTTTCTTTTCTTTTCTTTTCTTTTCTTTTCTTTTCTTTTCTTTTCTTTTCTTTTCTTTTCTTTTCACCACTATTTTAAGGGTCAAAGTCAAAGGCAAGATTTTAATATTAAACCAGGAACTACTGTAGAAAAACTAGCATTAACTCTCTCCTGTTGCACTGGAAGTCCATCAATGCCAACAAGTCTATCAGCCAGGCTTTGAAATAACAGAATATGTAAAATATAAGGGTTACTGAACATGCTTCAAAAATAATCTCTAATTGTTATTCATTTAAACAACCATATGGCTGTCTTCTTAATAACTTGATCTAATTGCAAGGTGGTCATTTAGCACGTTTCAAAGTGATATTCAGGTAGATGAGGTTACCAAGAAAAACATCTGGTTTATATCACAAATAATAATTAAAGTTAAACAATTAAAGCAGTCATGTGCCTCTGGGATTTGTACGGAATCCATCATTAAAAATCCACAAACCAAGTCAAGGTATGATTATAGTTCATTTTCATGCCACTGATGAGGCTTATTTGCTTTCTGGCTACTGCTAAATCATTCCAGTAGGAATCCTACAGACAGCTTAGCAAAAGCAAATATATTTCATTAGTCTACTACCATATGTAGACACAAGAAAGAATTATGTTCTTTAAGAACCAGTTGAAAAACAATGATGTATAGGTTGTCGCAGATGCCCTTAGGACAGAAAGTGCTTGAGAAGTTTCTTGCTTATCTTTAGTAATAACACTTATGATGTTGATCCTACTTCAGTGTTATTTAATAAGTGTGCAATGAGAAATGGCAAAGGTTTTTAGTACATGTTTTTTCACCTTGCCCTGTCATCTTCCTTCTCAGTTAAGTGGCTGAAAGAATGTGTTCTTTTAGAGGAAGAAATGAGTAGCTGTTTCTGTCCCTCATTTCTTGCTCTGTTGAGCACGTAGTTACAGGGCAGTGGCATTCCCAGATACAAAGTATAAAGCAACATGTTAAATGTCAGATAATTGTTCTGGCAATTACAAAACATTGTTTGTATTTTAAGATCAGGAGGAAGATATTTTATTTCCATAGCAAACAGTTGTAAACATTTTTAATAAAAGTAAATAGAAATTACAGGCTGAAAAATAAAGTCAATTGATTTCTGTTCTGCTTTGATTCTTGTTCTGTCTAAATGGACAGCTAAGCAAGATTTAGCTAATATTAAGTAGTTTCTGAATGCCACCAAAATTTGTTATTAAAACAAAAAATGAAGTTTTAATGGACATATTTTAGCTACTTCTAATAACATAAATAAATAAATAAATAAATAAAAACATAGTAGTAATTGTCATTTGGAGTAAGTATTGTCCTTCATTGCTCTGTATCTTTTTACATCCAGCAGACCTATTTCTGAGAAAGGTGCAAGAAAATTCAAAATAGGCAGAAGTATTTGAAGTTCTGCTTAGATGAAGTTTCTTCTCTGACAATCAGAAGGCAGGATACATCCTGAACCACAGGAATTCAGGCATTTTTTTAATTTTTTTTTTTTTTTTTGTCTGTATGTTTCAGCTATGGAAAATTTCATACAGCCATATCACAAGCCTCAGTGGTATACTGATACTGATATAACAATATATTTTTTTGGTCTAACGAAATCTTGTGGCAGAAAATAATTACGATGTGGCACAAATGTAGAGGTTTTTAAAACCAGTTTGGACAGATGAGTATATTAATTTAATTGAATGGCTTTATTATTACTATTCCAGGACAGCAGGATTCCACTTATATTCTTGGAAGTGTTTAATTCTTTCCTATTTCTTCCTTCTCCTGTTTCAAGTCAAATAAGTCACAGTCATCTTATTTGTTTTTTATACAGTAGTCCTTATTATGCTTCTAATGCAATCACTTTTATTTCTATTAGTTGAAAATATGTATTTTAGGGCAAATAGCAGAGTACAGTGAAAATTCCAGGTGAGAATATGTTATTGTTTTCTATGATCTACATTATGTAAACTATATTCAGGCTTATTTATTGATTTATTCTTTATTTTAGGTTTTATCTATTCTTCATTAGTCCTGTGGTTCATTTCTACCAGTGCTCAGTAAGAAAGTGCTTTTGCTGAGCAACCTAGAGAGGCACACTGATCATTCTTTTGATATATTTAAAATTCAATATGTGAATACCATTTTTTCTCTCCACTGGACACTTTCTTGCATTTATGAACAGTAAAATTTACATGCCAGCATTTTGCCAATTCACCAACTTTACTGGATCCTGTAATGTCTTCTGGTTTCAGTTAAATGGGATGCATGCCAGACAATTTTCATTAGAGAAATCAATTTCATGACGATTTCCTGAAGATAGCACTGAATTATATAGCATACAAGTATTTTTGTATTATGTCTGCATTTATGTAGAATCTTTTGTATCAATGGAAGAATTCAACTCACAGCTACATCATTATAGGACTGTGAGTAAGTTCAAGGACTCAGTATCTTTTCTGTAGCTGATAGCTTTTTGTTCTCTAGTTTACTAGGTGATTTTTAAACCAGAGCTCAGGTTTTTCAGTGTGTCATCTTTGATTGTGTTTTTTGTTGGTGCTGTAGTTGTTTACAGAAATAAACAGGAGGTACAGAACAAAGAATGATTTTGGAATGGTAAAAAAGAATTTTTCCAGCTTAATACCTGTCTTGCCAAGGATAAAATGTCATTTTTGGTTTTAGCTTTCCCACTGAGTTTGGGAATATTTAACAAGCCAAATACATAACTTTGGATACTGTTACCCAAAGAAGAAAACTTCACATGCCAACATGTAATTGGAACCTTTTTTTTTTTTTTTAATTATTTTTCTGTAGTTTTCTTGCTTGTTTGATTGCTTTTGGTCCGTGAGACAGTGAGTGACTAATGTAGAAAGTAGATACTCTTGGAATCACTACTGGGGGCCAAACGTCTGTGTCACAAATTCAGAAATCAAGGTGTTTCTGGAACTAAAGAAATATGACATGATTTGTCTGTTTTCTAAAAGTTAGTATGTAAGAAAAACTTTTTATTGAGCACTGATTATTTTACAGCCTACATGGCAGGCGTATCACAAAGCTAGCTTATAAAGAGAAGGTAACATATTTCTTAAGAAGATTCATGGTTCCAGGCTATTCAGGATAGAAAGTGCATGTGCTATCTTCAGTCTTGAAAATCTTTACGTTGCCAGGAAATAAATAGACTTTATCTTTTGTGAATAAAAGGAAGATTCTATCTTATCTAGGTTTCCATTTCACCTCCCATATTTCAGACTTGTCATATTTTTCTTAACAAAAGGTATCTATCCCTTCTACGGAAAAAAAAAAAAAAGAGCAGGAGGTGAGTCATTGGTCTTTGGACAGTGTACCCCCCTGAGTGCAAAGGTATTTGTCTTCTCATTCTGTACCACATGCATGAGGTCCCAGACAATTGCTGCCATGGTTACAGTACTACTCACCGGCTCCTTTTTCTGAATATTGTCTGCCTACATTTTGCAGTATTGAGTGGACTGTTATGGATTATGGTTCTTGTGCAAGAGAGCGAGTGGCACATAGTAATTATGCTGGTCTGTAAAGGATATTTCAAGTGTGTCTTGTGCTTAAAAGAAAACATTTTAGTAGTTTAATGCAGAGGGAGCTCTTTTTTCCATCTTCTGAGAGATCCCACTAAATGAAGCATACATTTTCACTCACTGTCCAGAATAACAGCACACAAAGTAGAGCTCCGTTCATCTTCCAGAGCAATAAAGAATACAACGCAGAATTTAGGTATATTGTGCCTTGAATATGAATGGACAGCCACCTGTCTGAGCTTGAGCAATTTTATTGAAACTGATTGTGTCTGGATAGGCATAAACCAGTATTGACCAAGACCTACCAAAATCAAACACAGAACTTTTGTGGCTATCCATGTCTCTGGAACAGTATTAAAGATTAGATAAAACAGACTTGCTCATCCTAATTCGAATGGGTAGACAGAGTTATCCATCAATTTGTAGCCTCACTAATGGTGTTAACAGCCCTGGGACCCATGACTGAAGCACACATGGGCTGACCACAGTCCTACATACCAATAGAAACTCTGTATAACATTTCCTGATATGAATTCTCAGACTATTGCCACACAGTTGATGGCTTTGGTAGCCCCACATCTTAGAAACCATACAGTACAGGGCTAAGTCTTGACAAGCCAGAGAGCATAAAACTAAAGAATGGAACCTCTGTATTAATAAGTCTGTTGAAGACATGCGTATATATATATATATATATATATGTATGTATATATATACACACACACATAAAATATCTATAATGGAACTATTAATCTGAAAAAATGTATTTGTTTACATAATACATTGTACAAAAGCGCATTTTCTAATGCATTTAATCTAATCTAGATATAGTCCTTTTACTTAGTTCTATCTGTTGAGGCTTTTCTACTATTCTGTTTTGTTTTCATGGCTGGCACAAACTAAATTATCATGTCTATTTCTTCTTTCCTTGGGACTGAGAAAAGGAAACACTTTCTTTCTGAGGCAGATTATTACATTTTAAAGCATACATTTCCTTCACTGGGTGCTTTATGCAGAAAAGCTGAGCCTGCGGGATAAGAACCAGATGGAAAAAAAGTTTGGTAAGCTGTTCCAGCCTTAACATTCAGTAGATATTCAGACAATTTTTGATGAATTTGCACAGCTATAGGGAACAACATATATTATGATGTAAATGCGATCAATATGACATATGTTTAAAGTTTTGTGTATAAATAAATAAAACATATTGAAAAGCCTGCTGCTTACCCCAGCTGTTTATTTCTTAGAGCGTATAAATGCCAGAGAAAACGTTTTTTTTTTTTTTTTTTTTTAAAGCCTGCTTTTGCAGTGTTTTCATACCGAGTTTTAGTCATAAAGCAATTAGTAATCTTAAATGAAGATTCTTAGCTGCATTCAGGTCAAGTTCCATGAGTGAATTTCTGTTTGTGCTGGAAAAGATGCAAAATCTTTTAACATCAAACTGACTGAAAATGACAACTTCTTTCAAAACTGCATCCTGACCAAAAGAAGGTATATTTTGGCAGGACATTTTTGGGAACTGATAATGATAGTTCATGGATGGATGGATGCAGCTATTCAATACCTTATTGGGACCAATGGAAAAAAGCTTCAGGTGACATCCACAAGATCTGCATGTGTTCTCAAAGTCAGTTGTCTTTAAAAGTGATTCAGTGACCAAAAAAAGGAGTAATTACAGAGAAGTATGAAGTAGAAAGTAGGCAATTGTTATCACTTGCTGGAAAATGCATAACAACTGACAAAGAATACCCATTAAAAGAGTCATCCTTAGTAGTTAAAACTGGTGCAGCTGAAGATTAACATCCCTAGAGACTGTGGTGCAGCACTTGGAGGCTGGTAAAGACAATAACCACCCTGTCATTGCTTCCTTTCATCAAGCTGTGTGTTTAATAGTTAAGAAACAGTTATAAAAAATAAAATCCAATTCTTCTGTTTTGAAATAAAATGTCAATACTCTATAACTACAATTTTAGGAAAAGCCTTATTCTAGCTTCTTGATCTTTCAAAGAAATTTAGCTTCATATAAATGTTCTGGAAACAATGGTCAGCTCTTTATACTGAAATCGGGGTTTAGACAAGTTTCTTTGAAAGAGAATGATCCTGCTACTGAAAGTCTGGGAGTTAATATCTAAGTTCTTTGTGGCTGATTGTTTTCAGAAAAGGTTTGAAGTAGCAGAACTGTTTTTTTGTTTGTTTGTTTTTTTCCCAGTAGCAGTTCTTCATTCTAACTAGGGGTATTTGCCTAGTACTACCTTGATCACTTTGTTTGTTTTTTAGTTTCCTCTTTCTTTTTTACTAGCAGGGGTGAACTAGGTAGTCCAGAGGTATCTTCTGACCTAGATTATACTACTATTATTTAAGATTTCTTGTAATCATAGTTACGTTTGCAGAGTTCATCATCAACTGGATTTCCAAGTACTGCCATCACACAAATAAATAACAATACTGCCATTGCACTGTGGTAAATATATAAAAAAGCAGTCAAAGCAACCCTGAAAAAATCTCATCATTTCTTTGCAGAGAAAGATAAGTTGTTTATTCTGTGTTCAGCTGGCAACAGTGAGACTCATTTGGAGGATGTAGTTTCAATTTCTTTGCAAACAAAGGATAAAAGAGTTACATTCCAGTCTGGATATTGATTAGGGTGACCACTATAGGATTCTTTATGAAGAGTCTAACAGAAAATAGAATTTTACAGCCATCTTTCTGTTCAGAGACATGAACCCTTGTTCTGGCAGAAGGGAGAAAGTGCAAGAGTAAGAGACTGCTCCCTTGGGCAGCAGGTCAAATTTATTCAAGATTAAAGAGTCCAGTAGTCATGGCCTAATTTTAGGCTACTAGTCATATTTTATATTGTATGCTCAGAACAGTTTGTATTTTCTTTCAACTGATGATTGAAAAGAATTTGTTTCTCAAAAAAGCAATCTATGTAAAGTTGACATTAATTGCATTTAAATAGCAAGACAATAATTCTTCCTACTATGAGTTTCTACCTCTTGGAACTACTTATGAGCTATATCAAATGCAGGAACAAATTTGTAGGTATGGATTCATGTTAAGAGATTACAATTCAAACACTTCATTTCCTCCCTTCTTGATATTATAGGTACCTATTTATATTCCTCTCAGCCTCGAACTAAGATCTTACAGCTATAAAATCCGTGATGGAATCTGTCAACATGTTTCCTGAAAGCCCGAAAAGAAACTGAGTGCTTTGATGTCTTAGATGAGACACATCAAGATCTCCAAGATATTTCCAAACATTTGCAAGTTTCCTGTATCTCTTTTACAACAAGCTACCATGTTTTCTGTGTAGGGAAAATGTCAATTGATGACAATGTTTTAATTCTTTTCAACAAAGTGAGAAATGTTTAGAGATACAGAAATCCCAAACTAGGTATTTCAAAAGAGAATAATAAAATGCGAGCCTTATTTAGAGAAGAACCAGCAACACAGGATGTTTTCCTTTAGAAATTTTTGACAAATGCCTTGTAACCATAGAAATTATTTCAGAGACAGCAGGAGTAGCTAAAATAGATTAAATTAATGTGCTAGGCTCACTTTTTCACAGCATGTTTCACTTTGATTACACTATAGCCAAACTTAAATTACTAATATCAGTGCAGATAAAAGAAAATGAATATTTAATTAAATCCCTTTGTGCAGTTGTAATAAATTAACCTATTTGAATAAGCTATAATTTGCAATAAGCTTTTAAAGAACTTGTTTTTACCTGGAACATTCTGTTGTGGAACGCTTAATTATGAAAAGAAGAATAATACATAATAATTTAACAAACGAGAAAAAAAATAATTATGCAACCTTGTATTCATTATTTACTTATAAGGATTCAATATGATATTTCATTTGGAAAATAGTTATCACCTTACTAATATTTTAACCTTGGTTTTGCAGCTGTAGATGTTCTTTACATAGATTGGTGTAAGAGGAAACGAGTGCCCAAACCAATATCCATTCAGTTTCAACTGTAAAATGGGGGAGAATTAGTCGATAAAAACCTGTAATTGTGATTAATGCCTATAGCGGAGCACAGATTTATGGTTCTTTGGAATACAGAAGCTTTTGTTTGCAGGTAGTCTTAATAGAATAAATCCATATGTGTCTCATGCAATGATTAGAGTTAGAATAATCAATAAAGGAATTAATTTTGACAGGGTAGATCTAGTGTCCAATCATGAAAGGAAAATTGGAACATGATACAGGAAAACCTGAGTAGCTAAGAAATGTAAAAAAGGATTCCAGCAACAAGGATATTAACAGGAACGTGATATGAACAACAGAGAAAAGAAAACAACTTCACGTTAGCAAAAATTCAGGCTGATTTCTTTACTTTTCAGAAGCCAATTTCTCATATTCTACTTTACTTTAGAAACCTACTTATATTTCACAGGATTTTCCTTTTCTTACTCTTTGAGGAAGTTAATGGCCTTGGCATAAACTCCCATTGACTGTGATTTAGCTTGGAAAATACTTAGAAAAAGACTTAGAAAAATCTGCTAGTTTATATCTTCACAATCTTTGTACACCCAGCCTTTGCTTCATCTTAATTGTTGAGTTCTTTATTTCATTATATTCATCTAAGTAATGACTCATCATCATTTTAATTTTTTGTTGTTGTTGTTCGTTTGTTTGTTTAGTTTTCTAAAAGATACTCTTCTCTGCCAGATTTGTCCATATAATACCACTGAACTGTAAAATGAGGGAGTGAACCAAGCAGATGAAGAACACATGCTTTACTAGGTTCCTTCAATTTCTCTGTATTTTTGTTTGTTTATTGCTACCCATACCTGCACATGTCAGGGTAGCAGTACACAAGAATTCTAACTCTTCTCAAAGGCATAAAAAGAATTTACTCATAACTTTGCTGCTTTCACAAAATTAAGTATATCCAGTAAGGATTTTTACTAGGAACGCAATGGGCATTGAGAAATATTGAAACAATGTCCAGATGATTAGGTAACCCGCCTATAAAAACTGCCATCATTTCACCAAATTAACTGCATTGGTTAGTCCATTTATAGCTGTTTCATCATCAATGTCACTTCATCATTCATGAATAACTGAACTCTGTGATTTATATCCTACAATGTCTCCTTTCTAATAGTTTATTACTGACCAAATGTTTTTTGCTAGACATATATTTTTAGAATAGCTCAAATTTGCATTGTTCTTTTTATGAAAATGCACTAAATGCAACTTGTTAGTTGTTTTGTAAATATCTGTTATTGTATTCATTTGTTTTGTTATGCTTATTGAGGAAAAATAAGGAATGAACTGTAAAGTACTGTATACATAAAATGGTAAAAAAAGATCATCTTATGATGGAGACATCTAACTGCATAAAAAATCCTCCACCTACATGTGTTATTCTCTGTTCTTTCAGTACAGGTAGGTTATATCTAGATCAGGACACTGAGAATAGCTTTTCGTTACCTAACCTAGGTGTGCAAGTTGGTTTACCCAGTATTCAGATGAGGGCATTGCATCCTAGGCAATGTGCAAGTTAGCCAAGTCTAAAGAAATGTCATGCTTGATCTGACAATATGTCTAGGTGTGCACAATCAGAATAAAAGCAACCATGGAGACTGAATATAAACTGTATGTTTATTATGAAGTGCTTCAAGCATAAGACTGAAGGCTTTACAGTGGGATATATGAGAGCTATTTTTTAAATAATGAATGTTTTTGGGGCATTAAAATATAATTACAGTTCAGAAAAGTGAGTAGATTTAATTGAAAGCTTTCTACTGAATTTCAGTGAAGTCTGTAATATTCCCATGTAACTCAAAAAAAAAAAAAAAGTATTCATTAAGCTAAATAAAATAATAACCACTTCACAGAACTAGAAGATATGCTCACTAATATTGAAAAAAGGTAGTAGCAATTTTCCAAGGGGAAGAGCATATGCTATTGAAGCCACCACAACCATAGAAAAACATAAGAAAAACAAATTATTACAAATTATTGCAGAAATTAGATGATGGATACAGCTGCTTCTGAGATGCTGAAAAAAAAAAAAAAGATCACAGAGATAACATGCTACTTTTTAAAAAAAATATTTAACCGATTACATGTCAGGGAAGCTATTCATGGTCTTCACATTCCAATTTTTTTTATTATTTTTTTTTATGGCATCAAGGCCTAAGATAGCAAGAAGAAGAAGGTCCCATCTCTTTAGATGGACAAATGAGTTGTTTGTGAAAAACAGCTGAATTCAGCTAGTGATTTTCTGTCCTGCTAGTGATGCTACCAAAAGAATGAGCAATCAATATCATAACCACTCAAAAGTCACACTACGCAAAGTGGATATAAAATATGGAAGAAAAACTAGATTATGAAATGCAGCCATGAAATACAATGAACATTATGGGACTTTAAATGAGGGAAAGGAAGGGCAGAAGAGACAATAAGTCTTAAGATCCTGCTTAGTGTTCCTGCACAGCAGTTGTTTTTCAAAAGTTTATGCTCCACTTATGAATGTTAATTGTACAATCGAGTAAAGCAGAGGTATTAATGTACACAGAATAAGAACATGGAATAATCCTATGGGCTTCTTGTCTTGCTGGACACAATGCTACCTACAAGTATCTGTTCAGACTCCAATCAACATTATCAGTAACAGTTTAACTGAATACTTTTTACAAAACCTTTGAAAACAAAATCAGCTACAGAGAAATTGACAGATTATAGTACATTCTGTGGACTCACTTTTGAGCAGCCAACTAAGCATATGACCTTTATACCAAAATAAGAAGCATGGCAAATCAGAAACTAGAACAGGGTAAGACTATTAAAACCTATGTAAATGCCTAAATGTGTATAGTATCTCGTACTTTTTACATTTAAATGAAAATCACTGGGAAAATATACAATACAGCATAGTGAAAAATCATTAGATTCCTCTCTGTGCATTTCTTATGTAAGTGAAGAAATAACAGGGTTGAAATATATGGAAAAAAGTTCAATTTTTATGACTTAACAAACAAAATTCTGTTAAACTTTAACGAGTTAGTCATTTAAAAATCAGTTCATCATGAAAAATGGTTTAATATAAACAGTGGAAGAGATACAGTGGAAGGAAAATGCATATTACCATTACTAATATTGAAACTCACAGTCTCTGTAATTCTACTATTTTATGTTTTATAAACTGATACATTTCAAAAATCTGTTTGAAAGTAATGTTACTGAAACAAACAAACAAACAAACTTCTGTCAACTTTATACCACTGCTATTTCAGGCAGGGACTCACAGTCTGCCTCTAGTCTATACAAATGGCATCACTCAGAATTTCAGGAGTTGGCATGGAGCAAAACTGCAAGAGACCAGGTGATCACTTTTGTAAAACAGAGAGTATGCATTAAACTCTCTTTCATAATGATTCTGTTCATTTCCATATATAACTTTTTATGACAGTATGTTTCTTTACTAGTACCATTCATCCTCAATGTGAAAGTCCAGATAAGTATGTCTAGGAAGCAAGACAACATTTCAAGTTTCATCCTTCAAAGATTTGAAATACTGAGAAAAAGCACTGTAATGTAGAGTTGCAAAAGGACTTATAAGGTTTAGTGAATTGAGTATCCAAACTCTCTACCAAGACGCCTTTTGATTTAGCTAGCTCTGTTGCATTTGTTTTAAAGGGTGTTGGGTTTTTGTGGTAGTAGTGTTTGTTTCTGTTGTTGTTATTTGAATTAAATTACAAATTCTATGGGAAATAGAGTCGCATGCAGAGAAGAACCCCCACAGTACAAATTTAATTGACTCCCATTATCTAAATAAGCTGGATAATTTAGAAATTTGTATCTGTGTGACATAACAAAGTAAGTTGATTATGAGGCAGAAACTGAGGAAAATATAGATAATTTATTTATTCAGAGAAAATCATATTATATTTTATTAATTTAAAAACTAAATAATAGGGGACTTTTTTTTTTTAACCTATCCTTTTTGATCATTGCTTTTTCACTAATTCATAGCTATGTGTCCTTCAAAGACATTTTTTTTTCTAGTTGCTACTCAATGTTAAACATTAAGTATCTAAATAAATATTAAAAAGTTGTGTGGAGGGGAAGAACAGAAAAATTATTGGTAACAAAATAAAGCCAGGATCCCAAAGTGAAGATGACAGATTAAGTAGGAAATATTAAAGAAGTAAATTAACTTAGATTTCATTTGGCCAGCCCATTTCTTGATGTGAGACAAAAAATATAGATCCAGATGTTCATCTTTTCCTTACATAAAAATTGTGATATTCATTTGCAAGTTGTGCTTCTCTTTTATAACGGAAATAATTGAAAAGCAGTGTAATAAAGGCTGGCTTGGCATCTTGAGGCTGGGGGGAAAGGAAAGGGGAAAATAGGAGCGGAGAACTGCAGCTCTTCCTGTAACAATCAGAACATAGAAGACTTGTATGATTTCTCATTTCACATTTGTTTGCAGGGATGGCAACAATCTTTTTTGTGTGTGGTAGTTCTGTCACCTGATAAGATTGCAGGTGTTACATTTTGCCATTACTAATGATTGCAGTCCGATTCTGGCAGTTTTTGGATGTGTATTGGGAAGGCACAGTTTGTAACCTCATTCTGTCACTTCTTGACCTGAAGTTTCAAGTAGCGTTAAGAAAATGTAGTGCTCTGATTTTAGGTAGTGAGCACATTATTGTTTTAGGTGACCTGTTGTAACATCAAAAATGGGGAAAAGAAGACTGTCACAGTTGGTAGTGTTAAAAGGGTTGGAATGTTAAAAAAACATATATGCACAGTCTGAAATTTAAAAGTTCATAATGTTTATCACAGGAAATTCAAAAAAAAAAAAAAGTAGAACTTTCAATGAATTGAAACCAAGAGCTTTTTTTCCCTACTGAGGCAGTATGTTTAGTTTCAGTGAAGGTAATTTATTTTAGATTAAGCAAATGCAATCAAAAGTATAGAGATTACTTTTCCATAAATGAGAAGTGTGCATATTTCCACAAAGATATATGTCCAATCCATTTAAAGATAAAGGCCATAAACTTCAAGCTATCTGCTTCAGTCCACCATACTGGTATGTTACTGTTTACCAGAGAACAAAAGCAAAAGTAAGCTTGCAGAATTCATTTTTCTTTGTATATAATTATTGAAAAGCCACCGTGCCAGATAAAATGCTTGAAGTCAATGCCAAAAAAGTTTCAGTTTTCATCATTGGGTCCAGGATTTCAATCCTAATTTTATAAACTGCAATAGTACAGAATCATAGAATCAGAATCGTAGAATCAGAATCACAGAATTGAAGGTTGGAAGGGATTTCTGGTGCTTGTCTATTCCAACAACAGGGGACCGTGCTCAAGCATGGTCAGCTTGAGCAGATTGTCCAGGATCATATCCAGTCAGGCTTTGAATATCTCCAAGGATAAAGACTTCACAACATCTCTGAGCAACCTGTTCCAGTGTTAGATCACCCTCATAGTAAAATACAAATAAATACATACATAAGTAATTATGTTTAGGTGGAATTTCATATATTTGAACTTGTGCCCATTGCCTCTTATCTGTTCACAAGATACCTCTAAGGAAACTCTGTCTCCTTTTTCATTTTCTTCCTTCTGATATTTAGACACATTGATAAGATCCCTCTGAGCCTCCTGTACAGGCAGAACAGTTTCAACATCTCAGCTCTCTCAGCCTCTCCTTGTATGAAAGATGTTCCAGTTCTTTGATTATCCTGTTGACCCTTTGCAGGTTAGTCTGAGACACAGCATATAACCATAGGGCCTCTGAGTCCAAGAGACCTGGGCTGTTGTTTGAGAGTAATAGAAATTTGCCAGGGGTTTACCGGTTCCTTTTTCTGATAATCAGAGCTATATAACTTTATTGTAATCATAGAAACACAGAATGGTTGAGGTTGGAAGGGATGTCTGAAGATCATAATGGCCATTAATTTGCAATTCAGAAGATCTGAGAGACGGCTACTAATTAGAAAATACATGAAAGAACAACTGCTTGTGTTTAGTTGCTTATGTAAAGTATGTGGTCCATCTGCAGTGAGACTTAGGAAGACTTCTGGACTTCTCCAGAAGATGTAGGGATTTTTTAAGGGATGAGTATATTTAAAGTCATCATGTGCCATGAATCTTAGCTCTGTGTAAATCTTAGATATTTTATAGCCAGCTGTGGTTTCATCTGGGTAGAGTTAAGTAAAGTTAGATGCTCTGACTTAATCTAGCTGAAGAATCAGGGAGGTGAAGAGGAGGAAGGAGTCATATCATAGAATCATAGAATCATAGAATCATAGAATCATAGAATGGCTGGGGTTGGAAGGGACCCTAAAGATCACCTAATTCCAACCCCCCTGCCATGGGCAGGGACACCACCCACTACCAGGTTCAGGATCAGGTTGCCCAGGACCCCATCCAACCTCGTCTTTAACACCTTCAAGGATGGGGCATCCACAGCTTCTCTGGGAAACCTGTTCCAGTGCTTCACCACTCTCTAAGTGAAGAAGAATGGACTCTTCTCTGTTTGCGGGGTCTCAGCTTCATATAGGGTTGCAACATACCTGGGCACTGCAACAGCTGGAATTGGAGCTTTCAAGTATTCTTGAATCTGTTGCTTTACTATTTAATATTAATATTCTTATCTAATATCCTTTAAATATTTTGAGACTACTTTTAAATCATTTGTGACAAATAGATTTGACTGTTTTTACAGGTTTTAGAGATGTTCTAATGTATGCTGTGAGTGGTCAAGGAACTATTTTTTTTTTTTTTAGAATTGAAAGGACATCAGTACATTTCAGAATTTTCTTTTACTGGAAAATTACTTCTTCTTAAACCATGCAGTGTTCATTTTTACATCAAGGGCATTTTCCAAAATTAAAAAAATATAAAAAAATAAGTCAAACTTTAGGAATTTGACATATCGGGGTGATGATCTGCAACTAAGTTTGAATGGCAAATACCTTATAACTAGAAAAATGAATGCAAGTCTGCTTTGAACACTGGAGCTGTGTTCCTTTTGATGGAGGGGAAATGAATAAAAACAAAGAAAAAAAGCACTTTAACTAATAGGTATTTCTATTACAGTGGTGATCTGTGGAAGGTACAAGCTGTTTCTATAAATTGTAAGAAGACACCAGAAAGCAAACAGCATAAAGGTTGCCTCTTGTACCCAGCTGATACTCTGTGTTTCCACAAATACTTAAATATCTGATTTCAAAAGTGTATCTACAAATAAGAAAATTAAATCTGGTACTTTTGAAGTATTGGAGGAAGTGCAGAACTTTAATTTGAAAGGTATTTCACAGAATCACAGAATCACAGAATTGTAGGGGTTGGAAGGGACCTCGAAAGATCATCGGGTCTAACCCCCCCTGCCAAAGCAGGTTCCTTTATTTAATTAATATAATTTAATTTAATTTAAGCATTTCAAGCATTTATTTAATGCTTGAAAATTTTAAAATACTGTGAACAGTCCTCTCTTTTCAAAGAAATCCTTTTTACTCACCATCTGTAATCCTAGAAGTATGCAGATTGGACTGATTTTGTTACCTAAAACTTGCAGATGTAAATGAACTTAGCTTCAAGTTCTTGCATGTCAGGATTTCCACCTTTCTGTATAATGTTGACATAAAAAAGGAATGAGATATGATATCATATATATATTTGTTTGTATACATTTAATCTTAGTTTAGTTTATACACATACATGTTATCATATGGTAAATTACAACTCAAACTGAAATTGTAGTCACTGTATTCCTTCTACTGAGCATTAGCTCAAATATAAATAAAATCACGACTCCTGTGCAATATTTCAGTCTGCCCTAATTAACCAGAAGATGCAAATAGAATGAATCAACCCTTATTTTTAAAAAATGTAGCTGTTTTAAAGCTCCATGACATTAAAAAAAAAAAAAAGCCCTTTTTTCTTAATTTTATATTTTAAATAAAATAATGTTTTGTTTTTGTTTTCTTTCCTGGTATTCATAATCATTACACATTTTCTGATTTCTCATTTGAGATAATTATTCTGTAAATCCGGGGACTTTATTCTTTTGGCAGAGTTGTCAAACCCCATCATGCACAGTAGAACTGGCCAAAAAAGCAGAATTAATTTTCCAGGGAAAATTAGCCAACTAAAAGTTTAGTTCCACTCCAAATTGGAATGGAAATCTGAAATTTTAAGATATCTTATGGAAAAGAATACAAACACACACACACACAAAAATATTTACACATATAAAATATATATACTCATATCATTATGAATATAAATTAATCAATTTATTATAATATGAACTGAATTTGGTGCCAGAAATGAAATTATACCATCTTGTTAAACACATTAAAAGAACAATAAAGTATTCAAAAAAAAAACATTTTTTGAACGGAAAATACAATAAAAATTGCTTCAGTACTGACAGAGTTTCTCATTACAATGAATCTCATTTTCAAATGAAAAAGTGGTCCATCCCTACTGCGGCTAAAAAAATAAAAATAAAAATAAAAAAATCTGAGCCAGCATTTCTTCAGAGTCTTGTCCCAGTGGGTACCCTGGTCTTCCTCTTAAGAAAGAATTTGGCACTGCAGGTTACCCCAGCAGGTTATGAAAAACAACCTGTTCAGATCAGCTTTATTTCATCTTAAGAGTTTTTTTTTTTTTTCCAAGGGAACAAGAAAGACAGGAAGCTTTTTGCCCCAGCGGGTTCCCTCTTGGAGCCTCCAAGGGCTATGCCAGGTGACCCTCCTTCCCCCCCAAGTGCCTGCAGCTTGTATCACAGTTTCACCTCTCCTTTGTAGATATCCTCTTCAGTGAAAGAAGAAAAGAGAGCTTACCAGCATAAAAGACAGAAGAGATCTGATGAAGCCTGCTTTTATTTCTGAACCAAGGGGAATTGTTTTGTGTGAAGAGGGCAAATACATCTCAGCAGTGTTTACACAGAGCCCACCTACAATATTACATAAGAATGAGAGGAGGGGCAAAATAAATCCTACTAGACTTTCTCTTTGCTGAAAGAAAGAAGAAACCTACACTTTTATCTACACTAGGGGTATATTTTCAAAAGGATGTTCAGGGATTTAGTTGGAGAACTTCCATTAGCATCACTGGGAGTTGAAAGACTTTTTCTTTGTGTTTGGCTTTGAAAATCATCCTCTTTGTGCTATAGACGGAGAGACCATTTTATAGTCTCCTTTTCTTTCTCGCTAGATCTCTTATTATAATAACCATTACTAAACAAACAGGCTTTTGATTATGATCATTAAGGAAAATTTAGTTAGTTTCTTCATACAGTATAAAATAACATACTATATTAAGTAGTCAGAGGGTCAGTGTCCAGCTTTTATAACAGTAACTATTAAAAAGGAATATCTCTGGAATTTTATATACTGAAAGAAATTATTTATAAAAGATAAGATAGTAATTAAAAAAGGAACAGTGCAAATAGTTAAGATCAAAATATTTTAAACATTCTTTCTACACAGATGATAGCTCCTTTTTAGTGCAAATACCTCTTAAAAATCAACGTTTAATAATTACGTTATATGAAGCTGCTCTTACTGATATCAGCCTAGGGATAATTAGCTGTAGCTTAAAAAATGATTTATTTTTTTTTCTTAGCCCTGCTAGTAAAAACATAATGTACTCTCAGGCATGTAGACAGAAGGTTAAGATTGTGTTTGTCGCTCAGATATATGTACCATATACTTTCATTTGTCCTGAAAAATATGCAGAATCTCCACAGAAAGGAGATTTTAACAGCAATAAAGCTGATTATATTTCTTCAAAGAGATCCTGGTCAATCATGTCACCATGACTTGATGAGCAGCAAAATGCTCAAAATAATTCCCCTTTCCTTGTGAGTGAAGCATGAGATGAGGAGAGAGGCAAGCAATCAGCTCTCCTTCGGTACCAGCCAGGGACTGCTCTGCTCTGCTCATGGTGACATGGAGTCTCAAAATCAGCAAGAGCTTCTGACAAAACACTTCGTGCAGCACATAAAATATCTGTCATGTTGCAAATCCAGATGCCAGAAAGTGCTGTGTTATTCAGGTAACTTTCAAGGCCCTACAATAGCAACAAGAAAATAAGAGTCTAAGAGATAAAAAAGTAAATATGTTGTATATAGGTTCTCCTTTTATTATACACTGAGCTCTTCAACACTTTTAAACACTATTAATGGATGTGTTTCGTCTCCTTTCTGCCAAGGGAAGAACTATTAAGACAGCAGGGGTAAAGCATTAAAAGATACAGCTAGAACTCCTTTGCTTAAAACATCACGAGGCAAAATTACGTCATTATTGCTTAGGAGAAGCATTTTATAATCACTACATTGGCTTGGCAAAACATATAAATATATTTTCTGTTTTCTGGTTCTTTGAGTACAGGTGGGTCATATACATCATAATATCAAGTTTTTCTCTGCACTTACAGTAGCTAGGGTTTTCTGGTTTTGCTTCTTTCTTTTTAATGGAAAATAAGATTTATTTATTTATTTATTTTTAACCAAATTATCTGCCTTCAGGACATGTAAGGCTGTGTAAAAACGACAAAAATGACCAAAAATTAAGAAAATATCCAGGACCTGCCAGAGCTAAAATCTGTAAGTTTGTGCGTGCACTGTACTGGAAGTACAATCGCATAAATAGCTAAGAAGACTATGGAAAAGTACATGAGCTAGAAAATAAATTAGACCTGCAGCTGTACTTTGGGCAAAAAGAATATTTCCAAGTTTCTTTCTTTAATGACATGAGGGTTATTTTCAAAAACGTAACCAATCTAGAATGCAAAAATAAAAACAAAAATGCTTTAAAGGACGATTTGTACATAAATATTCTTCCACGTAACTCTCTCACTGAAAGACACCTACTCTGTAATAAAACATGACACACTGAGGTTTTTTTTTTGTTTTGGTTTTTGTTTTTTGCATTTTGCAGCCTATTCAACATTAATGACAAAAGCAGCCAAGCAAAAGCATTACAATTATTCAAAAGAGTGAATATTTCAAAAGATAGAGACAAAAAGACCTTAAGTTATCCCACAAAAGTTCTGTCACTCATATGTACCAGGTGTAAATCATCTTCTATCACCAACAAAAGTTTTTGTTTCAAAATGTATGTACTGCCATCCAGAGATGCAATTCTAAGACTGATACATTTAATCCAATGCCTGAGCTGGAATCTTGATTTAACAGAATGCAATGACCAGTTTCAATTAACATTCAGTACAGTCACTTCATCTTAATCCCACAAGGGTTTCAAAGCTTCTTAAAACAAAAATGAAAATAAATACAAATGTTGAGTCTTAAGAGTATGACTTGTCAGCATTTTGCAAATCTAAAACGCTAATGAAAATTCTTCATTTGACGTGTGCGTATGTGGAATGATTCATAACATATGCTGATTACAATATCAGAAAATTCCTACTTGCTCTGTCTTACTCTTTCTAACAAATAAATTCTCACCACTTAAGACTTAAAGGACTCACTGCCAAAGAAAAGGCAGTGAATGTGCTCTTGAAAACATTAAGCCAAATTCATTTAACAGAGAAAGGCAGAAAGGTTGGTTCAAAATGGAATTGGGGAAAATTGGGAGCTTTTCATAATACTTGAAGGAAGTATTAGGATTCTAATAAGGATTAGAATCAAAAACAAACAAACAAACAAAAAACCACCATTAAATCACAGACAGACAGCAGCAGCCTCATGTTCACAAGCTCTGGTCCTCACAGTGGACCTCAACCACTGCTTCCACCATCTATTAGAGCACAACTGGGCATAGGTAAGCCAAGAGGTTCCTGGAATGCATTGTTGATAACTTCCTTTTCCAAGTGATAGAGGAGCCAATGAGAAGAGGTGTTGCGCTGGACCTCATTCTCACCAACAAGGAAGGGATGGTGGGGAATGTGAAGCTCAAGGGAAGATTTGGCTGCAGAGACCATGAAATGGAGCAGTTTAGGATCCTGAGGGCAGCAAGGAGGGTGCACAGCAAGCTTGCTACCCTGGACTTCAGAAGACCAGACTTTAGCCTCTTAAGGGATCTGCTCAATAGAGTACCATGGGACAAAGCCCTGGACAGAAGAGGAGCCCAAGAAAGATGGCTAATATTCAAAGATCTCCTCCTCCAAGCTCAGGAATGATGCATTCCAGCAAACAGGAAGTCAGGCAAAAATGCCAGGAGGCCTGCATGGTTGAACAAGGAGCTCCTGGACAAACTCATGCAGAAAAATGGTGGAAGATTTTTGTGATATTTATATATATGAAACCTCTAATTTTATTTTGCTTGTGTAGGAAAAAAAGTATTCTTTCTTATCCTAGCTACTTGGTAAAGACAAAGAAACCTTCTCAGAAAACACATCAAAAATGCTACAAACTATGGTTTGAAGAGGTCTATCGTCCTGCTAATTCTGACATCAGATAATACAAATTATTCTAATGAATTCATACTACTTTAGAAGTGCCAGTAGAAATGCTGTACTGGAGCAGGATGGTGAATTTTAGTTTATTATCTTGTTTTTGATGGTGAAAGCTCCAGGCAGCTCAGAGTTGTCCTTAGTTACCAGCAAAAACCAATAATTTTTCTACCTGCTTCTGACTTGAGTAGCTCCCCTTATTCCAGCATGAACCACATGGAGGTTGAAGGTTGTCCTGGTTTCAGGTAGGACAGAGTTAATTTTCCTCCTAGTAGCTGGCAGGGTGCTATGTTTTGGATTAGAATGAGAAGAGCGCTGATAACATGCTGATGTTTTAATTGTTGTAGAGCAGTGCTTACACCAAGCCAAGGACTTTTCAGCTTCTCGCTCTGTCCTGCTAGCGAGCAGGCTAGGGATGCAGCAGGAGCTGGGAGGGGACAGACCCAGGACAGCTGACCCAAACTGGCCAAAGGGGTATTCCATACCATCTGACGTCATGCTGAACAATATATATAGGGGTGGCTAGCCGGGGTGGGGGGCCGGCTGCTCGGGGATAGGCTGGGCATCGGTCAACGGGTGGTGAGCAATTGCATTGTGCATCACTTATTTCGTACACATTATTACTATTGATACTATTATTATTATTATTATTGTTATTCTTTTCCCTGTCTTAATAAACTGTCTTTATCTCAACTCACAGGCTTCACTTTCCCGTTTCTCTCCCCCATCCCGGAGAGGGAGGGGGGAGGGTGAGCGAACGGCTGTGTGGTGTTTGGCTGCCAGCCGGGCTAAACCACAACAGTCCATTTGGCGCCCAACATGGGGCTCGAAGGGTTGAGATATCGACAGATTTGACCAGAGTGTGTTAAACTAAAATTGGTATAAGTATTCAACCTGCTTAATAGTTGCTAGTCACAATGTTGATTGCCTTAATCTCAAGTCTGCTGTGCCTGTTTCCCAAATTGAGTTTTATAGCAAGTTACTTTCTGTATGTGCTCCCTGTCGTGCTGTTTATCCTCTCCGGGCCCTGGTTTAAGATTGTTATGGTACTGTGTGGTGTAACGATGGCTTATGAAATGATGAGATATCTGGTCATGACTCTAACCTGGTATTTGTACTCAGCACTGTCGTCGACTCTATACTTAGGAAATCATATCTCAGAAACTGTTAGCAATTACACCTACTGCCTTTTTTCATCAGGGAGTCAATCTGTGGAGGGGACAGGGGAAGATATTTTTTCCTGCCTGTTCACTCTCCCTTCCTCCTTCACCACCCTCTTATCCCCCGAGCTAGTTACGGTAGCTCTCCAAGATGTTGAATATCCTTGGGATACTCAGACCAGCATGTTCTTGTTGTTATGTCTCCTGAATGCGCTTCAGGTTTTGTTTAAGGTTAAACAACTACTTAGGAATCTCATCTGGAGATTTGTCTTGAGGCGGGATATTTGCAAGTGGCAGGGAGTGTGGGAGGATATGGGCAGGTGTCTAGGGCAGTGGGCACCTCCAGTGTTTTGGACATTCACCCCTGAACAACTGCAAAATCCTAAAAAACTGGTAGAATGCTTGAAAAAAGGGTGTCATGACTCTGGCAGTTCCAAAGTGACACAAATCACTGTGGCGTGCTGGGGTCTGGCTTGTGCCTATCGAGCTGCAATTGATGCTACTATCAACCTAGTGACAGACCCTGCGGCCGTTCCAGCTCCAGCTCCCGCAGCCATTCCAGCTCCAGCTCCCACAGCTGTTCCAGCTCCAGCTCCCACAGCTGTTCCAGCTCCAGCTCCCACAGCCGTCCCGGCTACCGCAGCCGTTCCAGCTCCCGCAGCCGTTCCCACTCCTGTGGCTGGGTCAGAGAAACGAACTGTAGCAGTGCAAGTTGCCCCTGCAGAGGGTACTCCAACCCCTGTGGCAGACCCTGTGGCTGGGTCGGAGAGGCGAGCTGTAGCAGTGCAAGTTGCCCCTGTAGAAAAGGTGAAAAAATGGTATAGAGACTCAGGTCGTTTAGAACGCAGAAAGTCTTCTGCTAAGTCTGGGCGTGGAGAAGACGAGGCTGGGCCATCAAGTGTGCAGGAGGATGAAGATGAGGATGAGGATGTCAGAAAATCAACAGTAACTACCCGAACCCTATACCAGCGTGAGCTACGAGATATACGAAAAGATTTTGGTCGCTGTATAGGTGAACAGCTTGTCACCTGGCTGCTCCGGTGCTGGGACACTGGAGCCAATGGTGTGGAATTAGAGGGCAGGGAAGCCAAGCGGTTGGGATCCCTTGCTAGAGATGCAAGCATTGACAAAGCAATTGGAGATGGAGCACGATCTCACAGTCTCTGGAGGCGTCTCCTGTTAGCTGTGAAGGGAAGGTATCCCTACAAGGAAGAACTTGTATGTCTACCAGTCAAGTGGACCACCATGGAGAAGGGAATCCAGTACCTGAGGGAATTAGCCGTACGGGAAGTAATTTATAAGGACCTAGATGATGCACAAACATCCACAGATCCAGATGAAGTCCAGTGTACTCGACCCATATGGCGGAGGTTTGTACAGAATGCACCATCAACATGGGCCAGCACATTGTCAATAATAACCTGGAAAGACGGTGAAGATCCCACAGGGTGACATGGCTAAACAACTCCGGCAGTACGAAGGAAATCTTTCCTCTTCCCTACAGGCCTGCGTCTCGGCTGTGGAGAAACTCTCTGAAGAGTTCCACCAACTTAAAGTGAATTTATCTTCCCCCCCACCTGAACAAACCAGTGGCCACCAACTAAAAGAGAATACTTTGGAGAAACTTTTTGAAGAGGTCCACCAACTTAAAGAGAATTTATATTCCCCCCCACCTGAACGAACCAGTGGCCACCAACTAAAAGAGAATACTTTGGAGAAACTTTTTGAAGAGGTCCACCAACTTAAAGAGAGTGTATTTTCTTCCCCACTTGTACAAACCAGCGTCTCGGCTATTAGGGGTAAACGCGCATCCGTGCAAAGAAGACAATATGGTGGGTACACACCCCGCGCCACCCTGTGGTTTTACCTACGTGACCATGGAGAGGACATGAGAAAATGGGATGGAAAATCTACTGAGACCCTAGAGGCACGGGTACGTGAGTTGCAAAAGAAAACAATCGGGAGAAAGGGGTTCTCTGAAAAGTTTGCTGCTCCAACTTCCAGCAGGCAGTCTTTTAAACACAGAAATGAAGATTCTGACCAGGACTAGAGGGGCCCTACCTCCAGCCAGGGGGAGGAAAGGGACAACCGAGTTTATTGGACTGTGTGGATTCGATGGCCTGGCACGTCTGACGCACAGAAGTATAAGGCTCTAGTAGACACCGGTGCACAATGTACTCTAATGCCATCAAGCTGTAAAGGGCCAGAGCCCATCTGTATTTATGGCGTGACAGGGGGATCCCAGCAGTTAACTGTATTGGAAGCTGAAGTGAGTCTAACTGGAAATGAGTGGCAAAAGCACCGTATTGTGACTGGCCCGGATGCTCCGTGCATCCTTGGCATAGACTATCTTAGAAGAGGATATTTCAAGGATCCAAAAGGGTTCCGCTGGGCTTTTGGCATAGCTGCCTTAGAGACAGAGGACATTAGGGCTTTTGACACCGTTCCCCACAACATTCTCCTCAAGAAACTGGCTGCTCGGGGCTTGGACTGGCGTACGCTTCGCTGGGTTAGAAACTGGCTGGATAGCCGGGCCCAGAGAGTTGTGGTGAATGGAGTCAAATCTGGTTGGAGGCTGGTCACAAGTGGTGTCCCCCAGGGCTCAGTACTGGGGCCGGTCCTCTTTAATATCTTTATCGATGATCTGGATGAGGGCGTCCAGTGCACCCTCAGTAAGTTTGCAGATGACACCAAGCTAAGTGCGTGTGTCGATCTGCTCGAGGGCAGGAAGGCTCTGCAGGAGGATCTGGATAGGCTGGAGCGATGGGCTGAGGTCAACTGCATGAAGTTCAACAAGGCCAAGTGCCGGGTCCTGCACCTGGGGCGCAACAACCCCAAGCAGAGCTACAGGCTGGGAGATGAGTGGTTGGAAAGCTGCCTGGCCGAGAAGGACCTGGGAGTATTGGTTGATAGTTGGCTGAATATGAGCCAGCAGTGTGCTCAGGTGGCCAAGAAGGCCAACAGCATCCTGGCCTGTATAAGAAGCAGTGTGGCCAGCAGGTCTAGGGAAGTGATTGTCCCCCTGTACTCGGCTCTGGTGAGGCCGCACCTCGAGTACTGTGTTCAGTTTTGGGCCCCTCGCTACAAGAAGGACATGGAGGTGCTCGAGCGAGTCCAGAGAAGGGCGACCAAGCTGGTGAGGGGTCTGGAGAACAAGTCTTACGAGGAGCGGCTGAGGGAGCTGGGATTGTTCAGCCTGGAGAAGAGGAGGCTCAGGGGCGACCTTATCGCTCTCTACAGTTACCTTAAAGGAGGCTGTAGTGAGGTGGGGGTTGGTCTGTTCTCCCACGTGCCTGGTGACAGGACGAGGGGGAATGGGTGAAAGTTGCGACAGGGGAGTTTTAGGTTGGATGTTATGAAGTACTTCTTTACCGAAAGGGTTATTAAGCATTGGAACGGGCTGCCCAGGGAGGTGGTGGAGTCACCATCCCTGGAGGTCTTTAAAAGACGTTTAGATGTAGAGCTTAGCGATATGATTTAGTGGAGTACTTAGTGTTAGGTTGGAGGTTGGACTCGATGATCTTGAGGTCTCTTCCAACCTAGAAATCTGTGTCTGTGTCTGTGTCTAAACAGTTGTCTACCTTGCCCGGTCTCTCAGAGGACCCTTCTGTTGTGGGGCTGCTGAGGGTTGAAGAACAGCAAGTGCCAATCGCTACCACAACTGTGCACCGGCGGCAATATCGCACCAACCGAGACTCCCTGATTCCCATCCACGAGCTAATTCGTCAACTGGAGAGCCAAGGAGTGATCAGCAAGACCCATTCACCTTTTAATAGTCCCATATGGCCAGTGCGAAAGTCTAATGGTGAGTGGAGACTAACAGTGGACTATCGTGGCCTGAACGATGTCACGCCACCACTGAGTGCTGCAGTGCCGGACATGCTAGAACTCCAGTACAAACTGGAATCAAAGACAGCCAAGTGGTATGCCACAATTGATATTGCTAATGCATTTTTCTCCATCCCTCTAGCAGCAGAGTGCAGGCCACAGTTTGCTTTCACTTGGAGGGGAGTCCAATATACTTGGAATCGGCTGCCCCAGGGGTGGAAACATAGCCCTACCACTTGCCATGGACTGATCCAGTCTGCGCTGGAGCAGGGGGAGGCTCCTGAACACCTGCAGTACATCGATGACATCATTGTGTGGGGTGACACGGCAGAGGAAGTTTTCGAGAAAGGGAAGAAAATAGTCCAAATCCTTCTGAAGGCCGGTTTTGCCATAAAACAAAATAAAGTTAAAGGACCTGCACGAGAGATCCAGTTTTTAGGAATAAAATGGCAAGATGGACGTCGTCAAATCCCAATGGATGTGATCAACAAAATAACAGCTATGTCTCCACCAACTAGCAAAAAGGAAACACAAACTTTCCTAGGTGTCGTGGGGTTTTGGAGAATGCATATTCCAAATTACAGTCTGATTGTAAACCCGCTCTACCAAGTAACTCGTAAGAAGAATGCTTTTGAATGGGGCCCTGAGCAACGACAAGCCTTTGAACAAATTAAACAGGAAATAGTTCATGCAGTAGCCCTTGGGCCAGTCCGAACAGGACCAGATGTAAAGAATGTGCTCTACACCGCAGCCGGGGAGAATGGTCCCACCTGGAGCCTCTGGCAGAAAGAACCTGGGGAAACTCGAGGTCGACCCCTGGGGTTTTGGAGTCGGGGATACAGAGGATCTGAGGCCCGCTATACTCCAACCGAAAAGGAGATATTGGCAGCATATGAGGGAGTTCGATCTGCTTCGGAAGTGGTCGGTACTGAAGCGCAGCTCCTCCTGGCACCCCGACTGCCGGTACTGGGTTGGATGTTCAAAGGAAGGGTCCCTTCTACACATCATGCAACTGATGCTACATGGAGCAAGTGGGTTGCACTGATTACTCAGCGGGCTCGAATAGGAAACCCCAGTCACCCAGGAATCCTGGAAGTGATTATGGACTGGCCAGAAGGCAAGTACTTTGGGATATCATCAGAGGAGGAGGTGGTCCGTGCTGAAGAAGCCCCACTGTACAAAAAGCTACCAGAGAATGAGAAGAAATATGCCCTGTTCACTGATGGGTCCTGTTGTATTGTGGGAAAGCATCAGAGATGGAAAGCTGCTGTATGGAGTCCTACATGAGGAGTTGCAGAAGCTGCTGAGGGAGAAGGTGAATCGAGTCAGTTTGCAGAAGTGAAAGCCATTCAGCTGGCCTTAGATATTGCTGAACGAGAAAAGTGGTCAGTTCTCTATCTCTGTACTGATTCATGGATGGTGGCAAATGCCCTGTGGGGGTGGCTACAGCAATGGAAGCAGAACAACTGGGAACGCAGGGGCAAACCCATCTGGGCTGCTGCATTGTGGCAAGATATTGCTGCCCGGGTAGAGAACCTGGTTGTAAAGGTACGCCATGTAGATGCCCATGTGCCCAAGAATCGGGCTACTGAAGAACATCAAAACAACCAGCAGGTGGATCAGGCTGCTAAGATTGAAGTGGCTCAGGTGGACCTGGACTGGCAACATAAAGGTGAATTATTTATAGCCCGATGGGCCCATGACACCTCAGGCCATCAAGGTAGAGATGCAACATACAGATGGGCTCGTGACCGAGGGGTGGACCTGACCATGGACACTATAGCACAGGTTATTCATGATTGTGAAACATGTGCTGCAATTAAACAAGCCAAATGGTCAAAGCCTCTCTGGTATGGAGGACGATGGCTGAAATACAAATATGGAGAGGCCTGGCAGATTGATTACATCACACTCCCCCAAACCCGCAACGGCAAGCGCCACGTACTTACAATGGTGGAAGCAACCACCGGATGGCTGGAAACATATCCTGTGCCCCATGCCACCGCCCGAAACACTATCCTGGGCCTTGAAAAGCAAGTCCTATGGCGACATGGCACCCCAGAAAGAATTGAGTCAGACAATGGGACTCATTTCCGAAACAACCTTATAGACACTTGGGCCAAAGAACATGGTATTGAGTGGGTGTATCACATCCCCTATCATGCACCAGCCTCTGGGAAAGTTGAACGATACAATGGACTGTTAAAGACTACACTGAAAGCAATGGGTGCTGGGACATTCAAAAATTGGGAAACACATTTGGCAAAGGCCACCTGGCTAGTCAATACTAGAGGATCTGCCAACCGAGCTGGACCTGCCCAATCAAACCTGTTACGCACTGTAGAAGGGGATAAAGTTCCTGTAGTGCACGTAAGAAATATGCTGGGTAAGACAGTCTGGGCTACTCCTGCCTCAGGAAAAGGCAAGCCCATTCGTGGGATTGCTTTTGCCCAGGGACCTGGATGCACTTGGTGGGTAATGCAAAAGAATGGGGAGGTTCGGTGTGTACCTCAAGGGGACCTAATACTGGGTGAGAATAGCCCATGAGTTGAATTGTAGTATGTTAATTATCATATAACACTGTATGTCATCACTACCATGGTTGCTATATATCATAGATGAAAATGGTGACTAATTAGAAGGTATTGGAAAGAGTGTAACCTGAGCATGACATAAATGGTATGGAATAAGGGGTGGATATCTGTCCTGGTTTCAGGTAGGACAGAGTTAATTTTCCTCCTAGTAGCTGGCAGGGTGCTGTGTTTTGGATTAGAATGAGAAGAGCGCTGATAACATGCTGATGTTTTAATTGTTGTAGAGCAGTGCTTACACCAAGCCAAGGACTTTTCAGCTTCTCACTCTGTCCTGCTAGCGAGCAGGCTAGGGATGCAGCAGGAGCTGGGAGGGGACAGACCCAGGACAGCTGACCCAAACTGGCCAAAGGGGTATTCCATACCATCTGACGTCATGCTGAACAATATATATAGGGGTGGCTAGCCGGGGTGGGGGGCCGGCTGCTCAGGGATAGGCTGGGCATCGGTCACCGGGTGGTGAGCAATTGCATTGTGCATCACTTATTTAGTACACATTATTACTATTAATACTATTATTATTATTATTATTATTGTTATTATTTTTCCTGTCTTAATAAACTGTCTTTATCTCAACTCACAGGCTTCACTTTCCCGTTTCTCTCCCCCATCCCGGAGAGGGAGGGGGGAGGGTGAGCGAACGGCTGTGTGGTGTTTGGCTGCCAGCCGGGCTAAACCACAACAAAGGTACACTAACTGTGGCTGCTGGGATAGAGCTAGGATCTGATGGAGCAGGGTGTCTAGTACACAGGTGCATTTTCATCTGCAGGTCCATATACGCTCCAGATTTCATGATCTCTCAAGGAAAGGAGCAGCCTGAATCCTATCCTTCCAGACTTTTAGGAAATGTAACTTATTCTGTTTTCATATATTGCCTCTATGAAACACAAGGGGCATAATACCAATAGAATACCAAAGGAACAAAACTCTTAGTAACATACACTAACCTGTCAGAAAATTATAAGGCCAAGGAAGTTTAGGGCCAGTAAAGAGACAAGACTATCACAGACAGCTCTTAGCTGCTAATTAAGATGTGTCAAGTCCTGAAATGTCTCCTTTACCACACATTATGTATCTCCTTGATGAGTGATTTGAAAGGATCATCATCAAGATAATATTTCAGTATTTCTTGTCTTTCGGTCTATGTTTTCTTTGCAGAGCTTCAAGCTTATGTCTTAGTAAGAAAGAAAGCCTTACAAATAAAAGTTTATATTGCTTAACAATTGTTTTACATAGGAAAACTATTGATTAGGTTGGAGATATATGGAGGGGTATTAACATAGTATTTATCAATACCCATGACAGATAATTACAAAAAAAATCACTAGTAGACTTACAGCAGATGTGTAAATGACCAAGGGTCAGACTATTTGGTTAGATTTTCCCCAAGGTAAAAATTTTAAATGTCATGTTTACATTCTAATAACTGCATCAAGCAAAGGTAAGGAGAGAATGAATCCCTTTTTTTTCCTTTTTGGGTATATTCACATCTCTTTCTCAAAAAGTAAGACAGCACTGCTGAAATATGTGACATAAGGGAAAAAAAAAAAGTAAAAATAAAGTATCATTGTAACAGAAAAAAAACACATTCTGGAAGTACTCTGCTTATGTTAAAGCATTTTGTTGTTGTTGAGTTTTTGTTTTGTTTTGTTTTGTTTTTTGTTTTGGTATTTTTGTTTGTTTAGTTGTTTTTTTTTTTTTTTTTTTTTTTTTTACTATATTATTATTAATACCAATGAGATTATATCCTAAAAGAGGATCAGGTAAGTTTTTCATACTGCAGAAGAAATACCAAAAGAAAAAAGAAGGAAAAAAAAAAAAGGAAAAAAAAATTCAAACTGTTATTTCAAATCAACAGCTAGAATGCAAAAGTTTCATGTATAACTTTACGTTGTTTTCTACTTCACTCCTTTGCAGCTGGTGTGTGTTAGCATTCTGCAGATTGGTAACTTTAACATCACACAATACATCCAGCTAATGAGATTGCAAGAACATTGTGCTCCTCCATCATTTTCTTATCAGTGACAGGCAGTCCATTAAAAGCTGTAACCCTGAGAAGTGTACTCCAGTTTTAACTTCTGCATTCTGGAAATGGTCTTCCCTAGGCTGTTAATAGATAAGATGGATGCAACATTTTGTAACAGTTCAAGACACTCGGCTGCCAAGAACTGTTTTGAAACCAGCAACAGACCTATTATCTTCTTTTAGAAAAGATTTTTTATCCAGGACTATTAACTGAATTGTGTGTTGTTGCTGTGAGCTCTGGGTTCATCTTTAAGGGTTGCATCTACCCTCATGAATACTATGCTTTTGTTCTCCAAGATTTAATGTGTTTCTTCTAAGTGAATTCAAAGGTTCTGGATTTTTTTTTTTTCGGTCACATAATAATTTTCAGGTAGCTGGAGCTACTGAGTGAGAAGATTCTTGAACTCAGAAAAATGAAAAGGTCACTTTTAATACTGAAGGTTGTTCTACCGTCTACTCTAGAAAAAAAAAAAAAAAAAAAAAAAAAACAGGTAATTGAAAGTATGGGTCAGATTCTGCTCTCCATGAGCTTACTGTGTGATACTCTAAATTTACACCAGTGTAACAGAAGCAGAATTTGTCATTAGAAAAAAGAAGTCTCAAATGTTCAATTGCTATTTTTAATAATTACAACTTATGAGTTCTCCCTGAATCTGAGAACATACCTATCCTGTAGAGAAGAACTAGACAAAGAATTATTCCCTCTTCTGGTCAAAAACCTGGATCAGGAGGAAAGGTTGGTCCTATTGAGGGGCTGTACTGGCACTCACAGTGTTGAGACTGGGCATTTGGTTAGAGTTGAGTGAATCCTTGCCTACCTAGGGAGCCTAGGCTCCTAATTTAGGAGCAGCTATTTAAGACACCTGGTGTAACTCAGACTAGATTCAGTTAATTGCCTGTTTCTGGTTGTAAGTGTCTTATATTCCTGCTAAGTGAACTAGCAGCCAAAGCAGTTCTGGATTGCTCAGTCCTGTGGGTAAGCATTACTTGTCAGAGCCTGAAAAGGCATGGGAATGCTCTGTCATCCCTGGGGAAAGTGGAAGTGGCCACTGGAAAGTCTCTGTCAGAGTGCCTTTTATGCGATGAAGCATATGAACAGCCTGATTTTGGTAGACTAGTGCAATATATACTGAGTTTGCTAGTGCTTTTTAAGGTAAAGTTTCAATAAGTCAAGAAACAAAGATATCTAAAGGAGTTTGTGTGTGTTTTGCGTGAGAAAGACTGAAGAGTTCACAGGCTTTAGAAATTCTTAGATATCATTCAATGTTTCTATGTGTTTAAATAACAATAGGACAAGTAAGAGTCTGTCTCTGAGAATTAGGAAGGGAAATGAATTGAGAGCCTCGTTTGTTTGTGGCATTATCAACAAATAACAATGCTGTCAATCCTCTAACTCAAATTATTCCTGAAACAAAGAAGAATTACTGGCCTTCAGTTAAACAAGGCTATTGCTTTGATATTCTGAAGAACCAGGTCTCCTTGTGCACTCTATCTATAGGAAAAATGTGTACAATTCCTTTGCTTTCAATTAGTTAACTATGGTTTATCCATAACTGCAATAACCAATAAATAAATAAAAATCTTAAATATGTGCTGCAGCACTTAGAAAACAACCTGATAAAATTAAATCCAAAAGAACTCTGCAAGGTAAATTTCTCATTAAATGTACCTGGATTTGATCTGTAATGTCTGTAAGAAGGATATCAGATAGAATCTCAACAAAATGGTGGCAAATAGGCATCATTTTATATAATGAAAAGTAATGCATGTAAGGAAAATAATCTAAGACATGTCTAAGTAAAGCTGAAATCAGAGCTGGCAATTACAATTCAGGAAAGGGATTTTGGAGCTTTTATTATAATGGTTTTCTGAAATCATTAGCTTATTGTGTTGTATAGCAAAAATAGAAAAAAAAAAGCCACTTCTTCCCCACCCCCCCCCCCCCCCCCCCCAAAAAAAAAAAATAAATCCACATTTAGATGAAATCAAGAAAGGTAGGTATTTAGAAGAAAAAGAAGAAAAGGGGAAAAAAAAAAAAAGGTTGGAGGTAGCTTTTTGCTTCTGAATAAAACTTTGTTTTGCCCATCTCTTGAGTACTATGTGTAGTTCTGGTCCAAGAATGCTGTAGAGGACTTTGAGATGTTAGGACAACTAAAACTATTAAGGGGATAAAGCAGCTGCTTTACAAAGGAGCCTAAAAGACTGCAATAGTTTGGAAAGGAGAGAGCTGAATGGGAAAACGAAGAATAGATTGAAAATCTAAGAGTAATACCAGGAGACACTGGAAACAAATAGGGGATTGGCTTAAAACTTAAAAGTAAATAATATACCTAACTATAAGCAGTCATCTGGAACTTTCTGCAAGAGGAAATTTTGGAGGTAGACAACATCAGTAGTTTCAGCAAACATTTCGACAACTTCATGGGCAACAGACACAGCTTTTAGGTGCAGATGTGGATGTGCCCTCCGACTTTTGTCATCCAACAGATGGTGCAAAGTGTGATGGGAACAGACTGAAGAGTGTCCAAGGTTGTAGCCTGTCTGTAGTGAGATATTTTTGCCACCTTTGGAGACTGAATATTGAATTAGATGGAACCCTTGTCCAGCCCAACGGGATATCTTCTGGGACTTCTTCTTGCATAAGACTACATGGAAGGAATGGTATCCTACATGGCAATGGTGTCCTTCCTTGGCAAGTAGATTGAAAATGAATATTTAACTTCAAAGTGATCATTATCCTACTGAACAGCATTAATAATAACAATTCTCCCCCCCCCCCCCCCCCCAATCTGTTAAAGTTATTTTTGTATTCCATATATATTGGAAAGTTTAAACAGCTTTATTCAACCAGCAAACAGTATGTATCTATATGTATCACATGGCAACTGTAAAACACTGTTCAGTAACAAGCAGTCAAGAAAAATTCCTCAAACTTAGAATGTTATCTAACAGGAATAGTCTTAACAGCATTTTAGAGATCCTTCTAACTGAGATAAATATAACATGGAGCTGACACTCAAAAGAGGTGTGGGTTTGAGAATGATTTTTGCTAGTTATGACACAGTTTTTCATCTTTGAATAAATTCCCAGCTACTGTACTGCCAGTAAGAGAAATGGCAGCTCCCCTGGAAATGCCCACAAGGGCAGGATAATAGCCTTTCCGTTTGTGAGATGGAGAAAAAAGTTAACAAATACCCTTATGTAACATTTCTACTTTTCAAAAACAGTGCATTTTAATACCAAACTTCTAAGTGCAAAACAACACAATGATTGATATTAAAGCATTAAGTACCTTGTAAATACATGTCTGTAAATATATCTTTAGAGTCTGCATAGATTAAAATATAAAACTAAATTCACTTTCATTACTCGCTGCTTCTTAAATGTATTCACAAATGATTCTCAATGCCCTAAATGAAAGAGATTTAACTATGACACCTCACAAGAATATAACGTAGCTTTGCACAAAAATGTAGTGAAATTCACCATATTTTCATCTAACCCATCCTAGAGAAAAGTCAGAGAGTAGGTTGTATTCTGTGTTCTTGTGCTTTTTTGTTTCATGGTGCTCTACAATGAATGCATTCATTAGTACAGAAGAGTATCTCTCAGGGTGCCTTGAAGAAAACAATGAAGGAAAATAGCACTTTTTATTCAAAGATCTTCCTTCAGCTGTCCACAGTAATGGAATACAGTCCCAAGAAAAACATTTCATTTAGAGCAAGTTTTGCCATGTGCTTGTGGAGGCAGTATATCAGGTCCTAGGATTATCAGTCAGTGAGAGCAAGCACTAGAGCAAAAAAGATAATAAAGGTGGACTTGCAGGGAAAAAGCTAGAAGCAGAAAGTTCTGGGAAAGCTTAAGGCAGGATTTATGATTTTTTTTTTTTCTTAAGATAAGAAAAGCAGAGTTTAAATGCCATTGTAGCATGACTAATGTAGTGCGGGTGTTCTACGTTGATAATGTGCTGTCACCCACTCCAAGGGGTCCTGCTGAGATTCAGGCTGCTTCAGAGGAGAGCTCTGAAATTGAGAAGTAAATACTGAACATTTTTCTACTGTCTGGATCCTTTCACATTGTGATGAGCACTTGTTTGAATGCAGCTCACCAAAGAGCTCTCCAGCCTGATCACTTGAATGGCAGTGACTAAGAAACACCAAGTGTGACTTTTCATACCAAATGTACGGTATCAGCTCACTGATATTGTATACTCATAGATAATTCAAAACATGTGTAAGACTAACAGCTTTGCATATAAGTAATTTAGATTAATAATTTGAAAGTATAACCATAGCAAGAAGTGTATTATTAATTAATACCATAGCAAGAAGTGTATTATTAATTAATACATATAATAAATTTGAAAACTGGCGTGATTTGTCAGTATTCTAAAAAAACCCATCACAAGAATCTCTAATTACCTCACTATCTATCTATCTCACTATCTATCTACCCATATATTGTAATGTAATACTTTGTGTGTATTTTTTAAGCCATTTCCTCCTTGTCTCATAAAGAAAATTATCATTTAGTACCTGTATTATTCCCATAGCTGGGAAAGAGTAACACATATCAGTATAAGAAGCATACTGTCTTGAAGTTGCTTTGCAATTTAGACTTTCTGTTCTTACCAAATAGGTTTGGTATAGGGCATACCTTGTTTTCCTCTCTAGAACTATTTTCTTCCAGAAATACTTTGTATGCAATGAGGTTTGTCAGCCTACAGCCCAACAAGAATGGTGCAGTATTGCTTTAATTTTATTACTATTGGCAATGTTAGGGTAATTAGCTAATTAATATGGTAATAATGTTACCAAAAACATCAGATGGGGGATCAATTAGTCATACTAAATGTCTCATATTTCATGAGTTATTTTATGGCCCAAGAGAAAAGGAAAATTAAATGAAAGATTGGAAGCCTAGCTAGTAAGTAGTTCTGTTGCTTTCTTTTGAAGTAACATATTAAATGATGATCTTGCTATATGAAGAGTAGGGAAAAAAAGAGTTACAAATATACATTTGTTACTTAGGAATGTGTACTAACAGAATAAATTTATATATTTATGAGAACTGTTTTGAAATAAAGGATCTGACTGTGCCTGTTTATGCATCTCTCTATAAAATGGAGCCAGAGCTTTAGTGTTATAAATAATTGACATTGAAGCTGATTATTTATCACTGAGTAAAACATTTTTAATGGAAAAAAAGATTATCATGTCACTATTAATAGTGAAAGGTATTTAAAGAGAGTCAATACTACGGGGTGAACATACATTAAAGAGCTTTAGGAAATTGCTTTGGAAATTAAAATAAAAATGGAACATCAGAGCTCTCTTTTATTTATCTCTGTGTGTTTAGCAGTAATGAAATATGCAAGACCAAGCTCTGGGTACTGAAGTCTCTTACTCAGTGAATAGGAATAACACAAGCAATGACAGTTTCCTCTGAGTGCCTTACCTGTAATAAGTATGTGCATGAACTATAGAGAGGGGATGTAGTGCAAAGTGGATCATATAATTATCATGAAAAAATTCAGAATTCTATTATTTATTTGATGTAGTGACCTGTTTCACTTTGAATGATCATGTTTTTCCATTTTTATATATATAAGACTAGTGAAAACATCCTGTGATGTTTATTGTTTTGAAAGAACAAAAATGCAAAATTTTCAGGGACAAAGTCAGCAATTCACTTCATCATTAATTAACAGTTAATGAGATATAAGCAAATGAATCAGTTCTTTGGTGCATACACACCAGTGACTCTGTCCTGTTTAGGCCTTACTTTGCGTCAGTTCTCGATCCCTGATATTTGCAATGATCTTTGTCATTACTGAATTCAGTTCAAGATCATACCCTAGAACTGCCAGAACTGAATCAGAATTTTGGGCTGTCAGCAACATCATACAAATATATATATACACATTAAAGACCCTCATAAATTTGAGAGCACAACAAAATAGATTTTTTTATTTAGTTGTTACCTGTAATTATCCTTCCTAACAGCCAGTGTCTGTGAGACGTATTCTGACATAAAATTTTATAGTCAATACATAATTTTCAGTCTAAAGAAAGAAATAAGACAACTTAAACCAACTAACAACAATAGTAAAATCCTCTTGTTTTGCTATAGATATCCAGCATCAATATCTTACTGTCCTTTTGAAGGAAATCAAGAATGGAGAATATCTTTACCAACCTTGCAATGTTTAAGGCTTCTCCACTTGACAAACAAGTTTCTTCATGGGGTGGAATAACATGCCTTGTAGATGCCTACTGCTCTGTTTAGTTTTCTTAATGAACAGGGCTGGCTAGTGTCCTCTGCTGTTAATAAAATGGTAAGAAATTAAAGCAGCTCTATGCTTCTGAAGAAAAAGTCTACAGTGCTAATAAAATTTTAAGTCACAAGCTAACCACCATTGCTATCTCTCATGAGCTAAACTGGGAGTAAAATTACTCTTGCTAGTCCAGAAGTCTCTTCCCCACCTCAGAAAGTGTTTGAAGTGAAAAGGTTGTTTGGAAATCTCAAAAATAAATTAACTTCACTAATAGGATAGGAACTTTGGCAAGGCAAATGTTAATCTTTTTCAAAGCACATATGTACACATGATATGACTCTTACCATTCTCTTCAGATATCAGCAGTATCTCTGGGGAATTTATTACACTTGATTATTCCACTTAAGTATTCATAAATATTTATGCACCAATTGATGTTCTCGATGTAATCTTTCAGTGGCTGGTACAAATATGTCACTAAAAAGAACAGCGAGGGAATCTGCAATTAGCAATTAGTTATCCAAACATATCATCTGAAAAGTTGAAAATCTCACTCATGAACAATAAGCTTCTGCATTAAACATATGGATTAGTTTAGTTTCCAAGTGCAAGTCACCACCAGAGGTCTAAGCCTATTCATTAAGTATAACTTATGAAGCTAGCATACTGTGTAAAAGCATAAATGTTCACCCAAAGTAGCTTCCAAAGGCTTGGTTTACCCAAATAGCATGCAAATTTTCTATGACTGCTATGTTCATCCTTTCTTCAGATGCACTCACTATTCTCTTGACCATTGTGACACCAGCAGCCTTGTGTAATATCCTTACCAAGCACTTCAATGTTTGTATTAACTCATGCAAACACCTGCCAGTACAGTCTGTTTCCTCGGTTAAGAATTTTATATGAACTTCTTAATTTTGTCATGGAGATGATAACCAGACAGCAATCTGCTTTCTTTGAGGGGAGCTGCACATACAACATGAAAGTAGGTACAAAGTATTAAACCATTATTTCCTTTTATGTGTCGTTTATGATCAAACACAACAGTGATTTAAGAAGCACTAATCAGGCAGGCCAGATGTTATCATATTTTGTCTGGAAGCAAATGGATGTGTAATCATATATATATATGTATTTTTAATTGCTTACCTAAAATATATGACTAGGTTTTTTATTTCTTTTCCAAAATCTTCAGGGTATCTAATGTTCTCTTCACTTCAACACAAGCTTTATGTTGATGTAAAAAAATAATATAAAAAAGGTAGCACATGCCTACAGGGATAAATTCCTGAAGATCCCCATGTGGAAATTCTTCCCATGTTCAATTATAAAGGCATTGCTGCCCTCTTCCAAATAATTAACCTATGGGCTGCTCTGTGGTGTCACATCCCAAGACACACACAAAAAAACCCCACCTACATCATGGTTGATCTCTTTACTGCCCATGACTTCTTTTTATTTGGAAGCCCAGTCATGAACAGACTACCAAGAAAAAAAAAAATCCATAGCTTAATGGAGTGAATAAGCTTGTCTGGCTGCATATATCCTTACTTTACACACTTAATATCCCATTTGTGACTTGTCCCTGACTGGATCTTAACCAAAGTGACTTGTCTTGTTATTATGCTGCCACAGATGTTACCGATTTCCACTTTACCACTCCTTCATATTACTGTTTTTGACTAGTGTTTCAGATTTACATACACAAACTTAGAGACCCAGTTCAGTGCCAGCATTTTAAACAGGCAAAAGGAGTAACTGATTAGAGAAATCTGGCTGCCAGACACTGCGAAACTGGAGTTGTGAAAATGTTAATGCCAGAACCCTGGGAAAGAAAAGGCATGCTACTGATTTTGTGGCTCTTGTTCCTCTGGGAACTGCTGCATGTCAGCTACTGTCCACGAGGAGGCCTGATGCCCCTCGCAGCTCACTGTCCGCATATTTTCCTCAACTGCAGCAGTAAAAAACCTTAAGTTTTTCCAGGGCAACACATTACTCACTCTTGACTTTCAGAGTCAAGAAATTTGAAGAAGCAGACAGTTGGGCAAACATATTCTGGGTAAATTTATTTATTTATTTATTTTACAGTTGTTCCTGGGGAAGCAAATGTTTCAACTAAAAGTGGTTTCTGGAGACTTTAAGAAAAGCCTGGGTTCATGCTACTGTGTCATTAATGAGTCAACAGATGATTCTAATAGGCCTAAGCCTTTTCTTCAGACAATTGCACTCTTATCAAGCTTGGTAGCCTGGAAGAGCCCTTACAGTTATTGTTTTCCTTTGTACTATATAAACTATAAACATTTTGTCTTACCTGCTATGACTTCTGCTAAGGAAAAAAAAAAAAAAAAAAAAAAAAAAAGTAGACCATTTTTGTAAAGTAATATGTTTGAAAGATCAAAACCTATCATTTAGGACATGGAAAACATATATTCATTGTGAAATAAAAATGTTTTTTCTAGAAAAATTATAATTAGGCCAAATGTTAAAATATCTGTTACATAAACACTCAAAAACTATACATTCATTATGCAGGTGACAAACAAAAGGAAAAAATATCTTACTTGAATTCTTGAATTTGTATTCTTTCCGTTAAAAGAACATAGGTGAAACCATACTTAATTACTCAGATTCAGATAAGGAGTTTTTTTCAGCTTTTTTATGTTTAGTTAGACCATGAGAAATAAATTGAATTTGAGAATCTCATCCCAGGAATTGTTCAGGAGGAGGGTTATTGCTTCTGTTAACATGCTTTGGATTGGATATGCTAATATGCTTTCATTATAGTTATACTATTTCTAGCTCTCTAACTCACTCAGAGCTATAGGCAATGAGGCAATCATAGCAAGTATCATTTGAGGTGGCAAACTCTGAGTCAGGGAAGATTATTTATATGTTTTAACACAGTTTCTATTTTATGTGAACTAAAATTTTATTTCACAACACAAGAGTGGGCTTCTTACATATTGCTGCTATCTCTCATTTGCATAATGTAAGACATAATCAATGCAATATTTTATTGCAGGTTTGAAGTGTGTCTAATCTACGGAACTAGACATGGAAGATACAGTTTATATGCATCTTTCAAATGTGCACGAAAGATGTGAAAAATTGACAGAACTTCACAAGATTCATGTGTCAATTGAAAGTCACTTTGGGACATAAATTCAAGGCATTCTTTCCCAAGATTCAGTCATATTCCAGTTTTAGCATTACTAAAAACTTCAGAGAGGGTGAAATAATGCAGACAATATATCATCAGAAACAGTGAGCATATTCACATTAACCAAATTTTGAATATTCTTCTCTCAAAAGTGTAAGGCTAAAATGATACTATCTACAGAAAGTCAGTGAAGCTCCAAGTGAATAAACATAAGAGGTACATGTTTTAGCTTAGAAATGCAAGTACCTAAATGAAGCAAAGAGGAGCAAGAATCCAGTTACGTTAAATACATCATGTGCAGGTGGAGACTTGCAAATCTGAAACATGGAGGAAAAGGTAGATAAACTCAATTTACACAGTAAAGAGATTATTGGTCAAGAAGCTCTTTCTCATCAGAAGGCTCGTATGTGCACCGGCAGTGAAGAAATCAAAATGACAATGCAGAAAGGAGTGATGTTAGCCAGATTCTGAACAGCCTGCAAAAGAAAACAGTACCTTTGAAAAAATGCTTATGTTCACCAGAAGTAATATCTTTGCTAATTTGAAAATATAAAGAATTATTGGCCTCACGGAAGTATTACTGCTGTTTAGAAGTTATATGAAAGTCAGTAAATGAAAAAAAAAAAAATAATAATCAAGAGGTTATATGTGTCATAAACTAGAAGGACTTTTATAGACACACTACATATTTCTAGTTGAAAAATACTTAATTTATTGCTTAGTCAAAAAAGCTTGCCTGAAGTACTAAAGATGGAGTTGAAATAAACCAAATAAAAATAACACACACAAGAAATTTTAAGCAAAGCAAGTTTATAGCTGAAAGATGACATTTAAGTATGAGGAGTGAATGAGTCATGACCTCCTTCAGTCTAAAAATCAAATAAAGATTCAGTAAGTAGTGTCAGTAAAGATTCAGTAGTGTCTTAGGTAGGTACTTTCTTTCAACACTGTCATAAGGACAGAGGGAAATTCTCAGCTAATCAGTCCAGTAAAGCAAAAAATAATATCCCTCACCCAGTGTTCTGAATCCACATGAGTCAAAATATCATAGCATGAATATTGTTTTTTTGAACATGCAAAACTTTAACATGCAGGAACGCCCTGAACACTCCAACCATTCAAGCATCTGGAACATTGTTCATGTCATTTAACTATCAGAAGCAGATACTATTATTCCATTCCACAATAAATATTCAACCTTGTCTATACAGAAGCCACTCAAGTTTGAAAAACAAAAAAACAAAAAAACAATCAACAAGCAGACAGATCTGAGGAAAAATGCAGCCTTATGTAGAGGAAGTTGTTTTTTTGTCTTCTTTTACTAGATTAGCATCTAGAAAAGCATTGGCTAATATTGCAGAAAGTAAGTAGAGAGTAATCCATGTAGCCATATTGTTTCTTTCTTATTGCAGTGCTCAGAAAAAAAATGAATTTCCTCCATTACCAGTGCAGGAAAGGAAATATACTGTAACTGTCAGTACAATACACAGGGGAAAAAAAAAAAAAAAAAAAAAAAAAAAGATTAACACACTGATTTCCTGTGCCTGTTTTCCTGTTTCCATACCAAAATAATACCAGATTTGGTTCAAGAGATAATCTCATTGCTGGTTTGCAGTGCTGTTTTAGTGAGGTTTTATAAGAAACACTATCATCTGCTCCAGTAATCATTCCCCTAAAATAAACCTGCCCTTCATCAGCTGTTATGAACCAGTCACTGGAGAACATGTAAATGCTGAACTTGCATATAAAACACTCCTTAAATTAACATGGAGTGAATTTCCTTCTTGCCTAAAAGATAATTATATTGCTGATGTTGCCCACTTGGAAGATACACTTAAATGTATCAGCAGTGCTTGAGATAACATCTGCTAAGTGCTTTTTGATTAAGTCTTTTATAATTACTCATTTTCACAAAGCATGTTATCTATTTGAAGGGCACCTCAGTTATCAAAGAGAGGATGCTAAAAGAAGCCTTTCACTATTTTGGATTCCTTACACTGATTTGACATTTTGCTTAGGTTCATGAGAAGCAAGGAAAAGGTACAGATGCTCTGTCTGAATCCCACCTGCATCATGATTCCCTGCATTTTGAAATGCAATCCAAACTGTGTCTCCTATATACTATGCAAATCTGCAGAGGTGACAGATGTATTTGTTAGTTACTCATATTGGAAGCTTGGTGGCACAGCCTGGAGAATCACAATACATTAGGCAATAAAAGAGACAGCAAACAAAAACACTCAGACTTAGGTGAGAATTAGTCTTAAACAGAATCTGTTAACAGGTGTTGCCTAATTTCTAAGCAGTGAAACACTTTCATGAGACTACTGAGAAATCTGACATAACTGGATGACACGTTACTAATTCCTGCAAATCTCCAGGAATGTGGCATTTGAACACTTTAAACCATAGTATAAAAGTTTAAGAAAACTGGATAATCCAATGGGTACTACCAGAAAGATCTTGCCAGTCTATCAACTGGCCAACTAATCCCACCAGATGTTGCTGATAACAATGAAGTCACTGGAGGGATAAACATATCAGAGTTTTTTAAAAAGTTATCTCAAGTGTGAGATGATTCATAGAATCATATAATCATAGAATATCGTGAGTTGGAAGGGACCCACAAGTATCATTGAGTCCAACTCCTCCCTCTACACAAGATCACCCCAAAATCAAATCATATGTCTGAAAGCAATGTCCTAAGGCTTCCTGAATTCCAGAAGACTTGATGACATGACCACTGCCCTGGGGAGCCTGCTCCAGTGCCCGACCACCCTCTCAGTGAAGAACCTTTTCTTAGCACCCAGCCTGACCCTTCCCTGTCACAGCTCCATGACATTCCCTCAGGTCCTGGAGCTGTCCCCAGAGAGCAGAGCGCCTGCCTCTCCACTCCCCCTTGAGGAAGCTGTAGGCCTCCATGAGGCCTCCCCTCAATCGCCTCCTTCGTAGGCTGAAGAAACTGAGTGACTTCAGCTCTTCCTCATACATCTTGCCTTCTTCATCACATTTGTAGCCCTCCTTTGGATGCTCTCTAATAGTTTTATGTCCTTCTTATATTGTGGTGCCCAAGACTGGACACAGAACTCGAGGTGAGGCCACATGAGCACAGAGTAGAGCAGGACAATTACTTCCCTCAACTGGCTAGCAATTCTGTGCCTGATGCACCCCAGGATATGGCTGGCCCTTTTGGCTGCCAGGGCACACTGTTATCTCATGTTCAACTTGCCATCAACTAGAACCTCCAGATCCCTATCTGTGGTGCTGCTCTCCAGTCTCTTGCCCCCCAAGTCTGTACATAGATTCAGGGTTGCCACATGCCAGGTGCAGAATCCAACATTTGGTCTTGTTAAGCTCTATGTAGCTGGTGATTGCCCAGCCATCTAATTTGTTGTGATCTCTCTGCAAGATCTCTCCGCCCTCAAGGGAGTAAACAGCTCCATCCAGTTTAATGTCGTTCACAAGCTTACTTAGTATACCTCCAAGTCCTGCATCCAAGTCATTTATGAAAACATTGAAGAGAACTGGCCCTAAAATGGAGCCCTGGGGAACCCCACTACTGACTAGCTGAGAGCCGGATGTAACCCCATTTACTATAACACTTTGACTAAGTGTTTAACTCTCAATTACTATAACACTACCATAACCATCAGCCAATTGTTCACCCATCGCATTACATATTTCTCTAGCTGTTTTCTGGATATTTTGTCCTGAAGGACACTGTGAGAAAAAGTATCTAAAGCTTTGCTGAAATCCAGAAAGATTACGTCAACTGGCTTACCTTGTTCAACTAGGTAGGTAACCATGTCATGAAAGGAAATCAATTTCATTTAAAAGGACTTTTCCCTCTTAAGCCCATGTTGGCTGTCACCAATGACTGCAATGTCTTTCAATAACTCTCAGAATAATCTTCACAATTTTGCCAGGCACTGAAACAAGACTGACAGGTCTGTAATTACCAAGGTCTTCTTTCTCACCCTTCTTTAAAATCTCTTTTTCTGCCTAAGCTCTAGAAGAAGATCCCTGCTCAGCCAAACTGATCTTCTGCCCTACCTGCTTGAATTATTACATTTTGTAATTTACTTTCCCTGGGCTCTTAAGAAGTGATACTTAAAAAGTGACCAGTACTGATGAGCCCCAATGACTTCAAAAGTAGTTTCCCAGGAACCTTACTAACTAGTTCCCTGAGCAGCTTGAAGTCTGCTCTTCCCATATCCAGGGTTGAAGTTTTGGTTGTAGTTTTTCTCCTATCACCAAAGATTTTAGACTTGACTACTTCATGGTCACTATGTCCAAAACAACCACCAATCACCACTTCAACCAGAAGACCTTCTCTGTTCACAAGCAACAGATCTGGAGGGCATTTTCCTTGGTATCTGTACCAAGAAGTTACCACCAAGGTGTGTTAGGAATCTGCTGAACATGTTTGTATCAGCTGTGTGATATTCCCAGTTAATGTCTGGCAAGTTGCAGTCCCCCATAATGACAAGGGCAGATGATTTTGATGTATCTCTTAGCGCCTTAAAGAATTGGTGTCATCATCCTGGCTGGGTGGCCTATAGAAGACTCCCACAATAATAACCCCTTTATTTGCTTGTTCCTTAATCTGTACTCAGAGGCTCTCTCCCTGTCATCACCAACCACAATGGCCCAGCCCCTCCATTTACATACAGCACTACCCCGTGCCTCACCTGCCCTGCCTACCCTTTCTGAAGGGATCTATAACTATCCATTGTAGTACACCAGTCCCAGGACTTTTCCCACCAGGTTTTGCAAATGTAATTTGCAAAAATTACAATAAAACTGATTTCCACCGGGAAATCATTGCTCAGTTTTGTTGTTGCTGTTGTTGTTGTTGTCAGAACTGTATCAACTGATAAAGCCATAAATGCCAATGCTAGATTTTCTGTACAAAACTAACAAAACTCACTCTAGGCAATTTCTACTATGTAAAGAGAGTTTATTTCACCATGTGGATTATCAAGAGGAATCTTGGAGGTAGATGTTATGTGAGTCCATCATATTAAGCACAACAAGAAGTCATGGCTGAAGCCAGGAGAAATACAAACGATCAATGGATAACTACATAGCATCTAGAGTTACTCCAGAACTTACATCTGTGCTCTCCTAGTGAATAATTCTACATTAGCAAAACTAAGGAAGATACAGTTAAAGAAGATGAAATTATAGGAGATTGATTAAGTAAAGCTTGGTAGGATAAATAAAAAGAAGAGGAAAGCAGTAATTATGTGCTTGCAATTTCCTGTATTCTTTTCTGGGCCCTTGTAGGTAGGTATGACATTTGCCCTCTTCTAGCAAGATACCTCTTCAGAGATATCCCCTGATCTCCATGCCTTTTCAGATTACATACAGACAGTGGCTTTGCAACAATGTCAGCCACTTCTCTTAACATTCTCGAGTAGATTCTGCCTGGGCCCATAGATTCACATGGGTTGAGCTCTTTCAAGAGGCCACAGACCAGACCTTCTTGCACTACTGGTGCATTAACATGTGTTGTTATAGTCAATTTATCATGTGATCTGGGGTCCAGCTATGCCAGTAAAGACAGAGACAAAGAAGATATTGAGATCCTTTGTCTTGTTAGTGTTATTAGCAACTAATCTCCCTTCCCTTTTCAGTAATGAGCTTTTGTCCTCCTTGTGCTTCTACTTACTGTTCATATATCTGAACAACCCTTTCTTGTTTGTGTTCACATGACACAAATATTTTGTGTCTTGCTCCAAAGATATATATTATATATATATATATATATATATAAATACTGTACACAGTATTACTTTTTTTTTTTTTTAACAGTCTCAACCAGGTCATGATAACTAGGATTAGATTCTTGTTAATGTATCTTCTTCATATAGTGTAGGAGTTTTGGAAGATTTAACCCATTTTCAATTAAGTCCTATCATTTGTATGAAGTGCAAGAAGATCCAGTCTTAGCCAGTTCCTTTTGCAAGGCAAAAAGCACATTATTGAGAATACCTGTTACTAATTAATACTTCAGATGTCTTTTGTAGAAGTTCTGAAGGAACAAAGACATCCTGTACAACATCCTTGTCCTTCACCAACTGCTTAACCAGCAAGAAGTTACTAGTCAGAAGTTAGCATGGTCTCATCGTCTTCAGTTGTACTTCAAACCCTGGCGCCCTATTACAGGTTATCTCCTCTACTTGATTCTAACATTTCTGGTCTTTGTAGCGTATTTTTTGTCAGTGCCTGGGAAGTACTTAATGCCAATAATTTATAGCTACAAAGTCAGTCTCACTATCAATTAGTCTTAATGTTTGCTTGATAATTTCATTGCCTGTAGATGTTCTGGTGCTACCCATCTTCAGAAAACCTTCCCATGTAACATCTGCATTGTCTTGACCACAAAGGAATGAACAGAATTTCCTGTACATTCCCTGAATTTCCCTTTCCAGAACTGAGTGGACAGAGAATAGTGTTCAAGGATTCATATAGGCCAGGATTATACAGGAAGCATAAAGGCAGCCTTGCCATCCTATACCATCTCTCTCAGGTCTCAGTTACCACACTGTCCCCCTATTTGAACCACAGGTGAAATGAGGTCTAAAACTTAAAAGACTTTATATAAAAGCAAACTTGCAGTAGTGAAATCATTTGCTGTCTCAATTGACAATATGTGAACTCAAACAACTTAAACTTTTGAAGACCAATTGCAAACTGAAGAGCTAGCCTAGCCTATTTTTATATAACCTTATTACCAAGTCAAACAATGGTCCTTTTTATGTAATCCAACTCTATAAAATTTTTATGTCCTGTTATTAAGAGTACTCAAAGATAAATAATATGAATATATCCTGGGTATATGCTATTTGCTGTTAACAAAACCTTGATGAACATCATCAAACAAATTGCAGCTGTTTGTTTCACTTGCCCTTTACTGTAAAACATTGAAAAGAATTTATTGGCTGCCATCCATTACGGATATATTTGCTTTAGATACATCAGATAACAAGCTGCTTAGAAATTTTTGCTTCAGCTGAGGAAAAGACAGAGCAGGAAAGAATGACTCCCAAAGAAAGAGATCTCTCCTTGACCTATGTGAACACAAAACTACTCTTTTTGTAAGTCTGCAGTTTAGGAGTTCTAATTATAATGACTTGCTCCACTAGGATTTCCTGAATTATAATATGCTCTCTATTTTGAATGAATGATTTGCTTAAGACAGAAATTGACACATGCCATGAAGATGTACATATTATCTACGTGTCTGAATGATTATGCTTGATATTTCTTTAAAGATACCTCTTAGGAATCTACAGAGCGCTGAAGGCTTCAGTCAAAGAGGAATATTGAACAGCAAGAATACCTCCTCATGAACCCATGAATGCAAATTACAGTGCTTCTTTTCTGAAAAACCTGTCTCCAGAGTTTTGATTTACAAGTAAAATCCATTATTTTCCAGAAAATACGACTTTGAAAAGTTCGAATATTTTTAGGAGGAAAAAAATGTCACGTTTACCCACAGAAAAACCTCAGATTATGATTCATTTCTTGATATAGACTGTTGATGTGTGGAAGACCTGGCACTTACTTAAGGCAGGTGTTTTCATTTAGCACCTTTCCAGCCAAAGAGGGTCAGAGCTCCCTACAGATGTATAGTGTTTACATGAACATATATTAGTCTCTATCAGATTTCCATTCTAGTGTGCAACTGCAGTCATACAGGCCACTTTCATCACTAGGTCTGTATGATAGGTTTGTACTTCTGATCTAGCATGGTGCAATACATGCTTGCTGCACATTGAGGGTGAAAGTCTGAATTCAACACAAGCTCTGCGTATACCAGATTCTTCCTGTTAGTCATTTTAGAGTTCTGAAACAAGGTATACTTATTTATTTATTTATTTATTTATTTTCAGAAAAAAATTAGTACAAGAAAGGTGGATTAGACTATTCATTACATATATATATGGGACTTACTATTTTGTTGAAAGCTTTATTTATAGAAAAAATATTCCTATTTTGAAATTATACCATCTTATAAATAATTTTATCTGCAGCTGGGAATGGTGAGTACATCCTGGTTTCTGGGACCAGATGCTCTGCCCCTATCCTGATCTGGGTGGGAGGAACTCTACACCACATGGTTTGGCCAAATACCTGTCCTGGTTAAGGAAGGGACCTGGAGTGTCTGGAGCATACTGCAGAGCAAGACTATCCCTCAGAGCAGCCATATTCAATGTGAATTAGAGAAAGAAAATCCAGTGGCACGCAGCTAGCCATAGACAATGTGTAATCCCTTTGCTGGAATTCCAGTGAGGCCTGTATGACTCATCCATGCTGAACAATATATGAGGTGCAATGCAGTTTCAGGGATGCTTTGGCAGAGAAGCAATTCCCAGAGTTTTACGGAAACAATAATAGTTCTAATATATATATATTAAGCAAATAGTCCATTACTTTCCAAACTAAAATAAAGGTGATCTCCTCTGGAATACCAATGAAGCATTTGAGCTCTGTCAAAATGCAAGCGCTTGGGATGCAGTAGAGCAGACTGCAAAGCCCAACATTAGCTTTTTAAAATTTAATTTCCATATTAATATGAATCAGATCTTTAGAGATTTACAATTAAGATGTTTGTCAGAATTTCACTGCAAATGTTCCTGGTTGCCTTGAACATAATAATTATTTGTCATTGGTGTGGCAATTATAATAAATGATACTTAAAAATAATTGCCTTCTTGAATATTTACAGAAGAATGAAGAGAGTTGATTTCAATTTTTATCTTACTGTTTAGTCATGTTTATTAAATGTTTAGCCATGATAGTTTTATCTACTGTGAAGGATTTTTATACATGTACGTTAATATTTTTGAATCAAAACCAAACTCCATAAAAATTACTCTTCATGATTTGGATATTATTCACAAGGAATAACAATGGGAAATTTTATTCTGTAAAGAGCCAGCTACTCTAGAACCAATCTATGATGGAGAGAATGTTAAAACACTTTGTCAGATAAAAGTCAGAGTGCTTAGCAACTTGAAATTGTATCTAGGCTTCCATTTCAATGCGTGTTTGCCCTGAAGATCGAATCCTCTAGATATTAAAATCATCATCTATTTAAACTTAATTGCATCTATTATTAGGATTGAAAGTACTATTTATTTAGTGTGAAAATCTACTTATTGTGAAATTGGAGTTGGTGTAAGGTGTGGACAATGCTCAGGAGTACACTCAAAGCTTAGAATAGAAAGCATTACTGAGTGCTTTTAAAAATTTGTTGTTCCATGGTGTGGTGGGTTGACTTTGACAGACATTAACAGGCTTGAGAGGTGGGCCTGTGCGAACCTCATGAAGTTCAGCAAGGCCAAATGCAAGGTCCTGTATCTGGGCCAGGGCAATCCCAAGCACAAATACAGGCTGGGCAGAGAATGAATTGAGAGCAGCCCTGACGAGAAGGATGTGGGGCTGTTGGTTGGTGAGAAGCTCAACGTGAGCTGGTAACGTGTGCTTTCAGCCCAGAAGGCCAACCGTATCCTGGGCTGCACCAAAAGCAGTGTGGCCAGCAGATTGAGGAAGGTGATTCTCCCCCTCTGTTCTGCTCTTGTGAGACCCCCACCTGGAGCACTGCACTCAGCTCTGGGGGCCCCCAGCACAAAACGGCCATGGACCTGTTGGAGAGAGTCCAGAGGAGGACCATGAGGATGATCAGAGGGCTGGAGCACCTCTCCTATGAAGACAGGCTGAGGGAGTTGGGGTTGTTCAGCAGGGAGAAGAGAAGGTGCTGGGGAGACCTTAGAGCGACCTTCCAGTAACTAAAGGGGAACTATGGGAAACCTAGGGAGAGACTTTGTCAGGGAGTGGAGTGACAGGACAAGGAGTAATGCCTTTACATTAAGACAGGGTAGATTTAGATTAGATATAAGGAAGAAATTCTTCACTCAGGGTGTGGTGAGACACTGGCACAGGTTGCCCAGAGAAACGGTGCATGCCCCATCCCTGGAAGCGTTCAAGGCCATGCTGGATGGGGCTTTGGGCAACCTGGTCTGGTGGGAGGTGTCACTGCCCATGGCAGGGGGGTTAGAAATAAATGTTCCTTAAGGGTCCCTTCCAACCCAAACCAGTCTATGATTCTATGATTCAATAGGTACCATAAAAATCCAGCATCCCAATTTCAAGCCTAGTTTTCAGCTTTATTTTGTTTTTATCAGTAGGTACTATGACACTAAAGATCTGGACAAAAAAAAAAAAAAAAACCTGCATTTTGGTACAAAAAAGTAAATGAAGATTTTTCTCAATTGAAATTCAAATGAGGTTTTAATTATTATTTATTATTTTATTTTCTGACTGAAAGTGAGCAAGGAATTTCCTTTAGATTAATAAATTTGAATCTAATCAAAATATTTCAAAACATTGATCTCAAGCAGAGTCTTCTTCTGAGTTGTTCGATATTTAACTCTGGTGATGCCATGGGGTTACGCATAAATTACTGTTTGGGTTTCCTATGGTCCCTAACTTTCCTGGACAGTTTATAACATTAATAAATGTCTTATCTGATTAAACTATGTGATACAACACAAGAGAAGGAGGAGTAAAGCATGAAGTGTGTATGCTCATATGCAGTGATGTGGCATTCAACTGAATACTAAATTCACTTAAAGCAAGGAGGTCTGTCATTTTTAAATTAAACTTTTTGAACTCTTGGAACAGTTTGCCCTATAAAAAAGTTGAGTAGCTGATTTGGGTTGACACAAATGCCACAGTCTTGGGACTTCCTGAGGGACTATGCTCTGATTTTCATTTGGCCAAACTATCACTGGAAGCTGGTGATATTTTTTTCTATCTATTCTTGACATTCAGGGACAGAAGTTAACAGACCATTTCCCACAGATAAAAAGACTTCACACTAACTGCATTCTGGTTCTACTTCCAATACAGAGACAATTGAAATTAAGAGACACCAAAAACTGAAATTGTTTTAAAAATTGTTAAATGTAGACATGTTCCCTCTCCTCTCCTCTCCTCTCCTCTCCTCTCCTCTCCTCTCCTCTCCTCTCCTCTCCTCTCCTCTCCTCTCCTCTCCTCTCCTCTCCTCTCCTCTCCTCTCCTCTCCTCTCCTCTCCTCTCCTCTCCTCTCCCCTCCCCTCCCCTCCCCTCCCCTCCTTTCCTCCCCTCCCCTCCCCTCCTCTCCCCTCCCTTCCCCTTTTCTTGCAGTCCTTTAATTCTGTAGCATATCTTGAAGAATTTGTAATACCACATGAACTTTGATGGAAGAAAAAACAAAACAAAACAAAAAAACACCTTGGTTTTGGATGATTTAATCTACCCCATGCAGCCAATTCTTGTTATTTTAATGTTGTTGCTGTTCTCTTCAATGCTTCATGGAAATTTAGAATTTCAGCTACAATATCAAATGGAAATATTTTTCGCACCATTGTAGCAACAAGTTGGAGTAAAGAACACTTACATTTTTACTTTTTTAGTCTCATGAGTTCTGAACATGAAGCTGATTTATATATATATATTTACAGATAGTTAATAATCCTGCTAGCTTGAAGGGTAACATTACTTCCTGTGCTATTGCACATCCTTTGCTGTACTAGCAAATTCTGTGACAAACAAGGGACTCTCTGCTAGCACTGTAATGCATATTCCTTTGAGCATGTTCTTGTAGGTGCAGTACTTTCATCTTCATAGCATGACTTTCTCAGTCTGTTCCATATAAATAAACATTTCTACAAAGGATTTAATTCCGTGTGGATTATAATGTTAGATTAGTCCCAGCCAAGTGGCAGGAAAGAGAGCTCTTTCTTTCTGCAGTGAAAACAACCCTTCCTTCTGGAAAAAGGAGTACAACTTTTCAACAAAATAATATCAAGAATTGTTTATCAAGATGTTAGCTTGGCACAGTCGGATTTAGCAATAATTTTAAGGGTAAATATTTCAAAGGCATTAATAAAATGTGTAAAGTATGTTGAACTGTGTACAGATATGTAAAAATACTGAACTGCACATTCATGGAAAGGTACCTAATAGCTCTCTCAAGCAGTGTGATTGTGAGATTTTATTTTATTTTTTTTTTAATTCTGTTCACAAAAGTAGCAACTACTTTTATGGTTTACTGAAAATTACTTTTTTTTTTTTTGGGGGGGGTGTTTTTCATCAGATTTTATGGAATATAGGAAACAAGCAGTTCATGAAAAATTCCATGTGCTTACTGAAATCCTGTCAAGTACAAGAAAAACACAAGTCTTGTGCAATGCTCGTATGTTCAATTCATTCACAATCCAAATAAAACTGAAGAAAAAAAAGATTACTGAAACTGATGTTGTATGTGATTTTCTCAGCTGTAGTGGTTGGCGTGAAGAGAGACTCCAGTGACCAAAAGAATCTGTAACAAAGGGAACATTTGCCAGCTTGCAGGTCAGCATACAGACACATGCACATACACATGCACACACTTGCCTCTAACACAGCAAACAGGGACCCACAGCAAGTGCTGCTCGTTCTGCCCCGAGGTGGTGGCAGCGAAGCCACCCACCTCCCTCTGGGCACAATGAATTTAAAGACTCCGGAGAAACAAAGCTGTCTCTACTTTGCTGAGCAATGTCTCCCTGATCTGTCAGAGACAAAAGCAGGGAAGTTGAAAAGTGGCACTCAGGAATGGAAGGGAAAGTGAAACTGGGCACTGCCCAATTTGGAGGGAATTCGAAGTAATCTGGTGACAGGTACCTGGAGGCAATCCTTGGGCACTGCGCTGGACCATGGAGGAAATCCCCTTTCATTCACTGGAAGGTAGAGGCTGAAATACTGATCCTTGCCCCATACTGAAAACAGTTGCTACCACAACCTGTGGAATATCCTCACATTCTTCATGCTTCATTTTGGCACTCTAGACAGGGGTGAAATTCACTTATGTGAAGTTTGAGTCAATGAGACAGTCACATTTTGAAACAGAAGTGAAATACCCAGACATGTGACAATCAGCCTTTAATATATCAGTCATACTGCAGACATCTTTCTTGAGTGCTTCTTTTTCTTTAGAGCAAAACATACTCTTACATATGTCCTCAGATTTAAATTCAGGACACATTCCTTCTAAAGTAACTTAGTGTTTTCATGAGATGATGAATGGATGGAAGTAACCCATCTGAACAAAGAAAGATATCATCTTAATAATCTGATATTTTTTGTTCTTTGTTATAATTACTTTTGCCTCAGATTAATGAATTCCATTTACAGTAGCAAGCTAGCAAATGAAAACCATTCAGTGCAAGTATGAAATATAATGGAAAGATGAGACTATGTGGCATGGGAGACATAAACTGAAGTATTGAGGAGTCATTATTTACAAAAAAAAAAATCCATAGTGTAAATTTTATTAAAAAGAAATTTCTTCCCTCAGAAAAAAAAAATCAAATGAATTTACATTCTTGAAGAAAATTACCAAAGCAACAGAACTGAAAACAATAAGCTTTCAATTTTCTTCTCAAATTACTCCCTTTTTTCCCACTTATTCTTCTGTATTATGTTAAGTCCTTCCTGTCTCCCTGTTTGTTTAATCTGGAGTCCAATCACAAGGGGAAAAAAAATAAAAAATAAATAAAAAATCCCAGTCTTTTTAAACAAACCTCTGTTTCTATATAAATCCTTACTTGCTTAGAAATGCATGGCCTCATCTCCCAAGGAATGCACATCTCTTTCAAACAGGGTCCCCTTGTAACATTTGCTCTGCAGCCTAACATGGCTGAGTGCTGCCTAATAACGCTATTACACTAACGAGTGAAACATGGATCCAGAAGCTGGAAAGGAGCAGTACTGAGGAGCTGGGACAGAGGGCTTCAAGTCACAGTGCTGAGAGCAGAGGCATCAACATAAGAATCAAATGCCGCAGGTAGAAGTGGCCAAGGAAGTCAGACATCTCGAGATTGAAAGGCAGCGAGTGACTCCATAGCAACCAGAGAATGAAGCAGGCAGGTTTCCAGTGAAGAGGAACCAGACAGCATCCAGGTTGTGATACAGCAGGCTCTGAAGTGGAGCAGTGAATGGCACGGAGAAATGGTCCTATTGCTGGAAAAAACAAAAGTCCCATTTTACCTATTAGGTCATCTAGCAGTGGCCAGACTAGAAAAATAGGACCTATGTGTAAACCAAGGGTCCTGAAACATCCTTCCAACAAGCAGCATTCATCTTTAAGTCTAATGGGAATGATCCCAATGGAATCTAAAGCCCCAACATCTATCTTACTGGAAATCTAACCCCCCCCCCCCCCCCCCCCGCCCAAACAAACAAACAAACAAACAAAAACATCCAAAACATTCCAGGCAAAGGCTACAGAAATAAACTTTATAATATGAGGCAGAGCTGCAAAGGACTGAAGGACAAAGTTGCATGTTTATAGCTGACAGCTCTATAGAAACTGAATTTGCAAGCTGGCCTGGAATTTTACTGTGGTAATGGATGCAATATTCCCTGTCAGACTGTGAGGGGACCAAATCAGACAATATACACATAGCAGGTAATGACAGGTGAGAGAAAAAAAAACATACTATGATCCAAACAAATAACTGGTTATGCAGAAAAGAACATAATATTCACTGTGGGGCAAGGTGTGAAAAGGAATTTAAGACTCCATATCCCAGGGGTTGGCACATGCAGGTGAAAGAGTAGTAATCTTCAGCACCCAGAACTGCTTTTGTGTTTAATCCATGACTCTTTAATATGAAATACATATGGTCCTGGGAACAGGAATCAGAAGAATAAGAAAGACCGTGTCTGCTTTTTTAATATTTGTGCTGCTGAAAGCAGTGATATATAGGAACTAAAACAGGGAAATGTAGTGTTCATTTTCCCCTCTTCTTTAATGTGCCTCAGCTTGTCATCTGGGACTATCTCCATTATTTCTGAGATACTGCAAACACTGATTTTATGAGATTCTCTTTTTTTTTTTCTTTTTTTTTTTTTTTTCTGTGAAGTACAGGTACAAAGAGGAGGAAGATTTCACTATTTCACTTCAGCATGCTGATTCTCGCTCTCCCTCTGCAATTCTAACAGATATTCCTATTTCATTCTCATACCTATTTTCTGAACTGTCTTAGTGGTTCTTCCAAGGAAAACCACCTGGGAAAACAACAACAAAGAAACAAATGACACATCAAAAACAAACAAACAAACAAAAACCTGCAAAATCAATAATCAAAAGACAGTTTCCTATAACCAGGTGCTTAATTTGCAGCTGCTTTTTCTGCATGGACCTTTTATAACACTATATGAAATCTGACATCTGACACTTCCTTGCTTCTTTACAGCAGAAAATGATGCCAGATTTATGCAGTACAGTAAAATCTACAGTAAAGTGCTGTTTCTCTGCCATTTAAGGGAGAAGATGTAGCATATGGCAACCTGTGAACATAGTAATTAACCATGTGTGATTACAAACTCGTAGCAGAAGTTAGCAGGGTGATTTGGAGTGGGTATGATAAGTCACAGTTGTACTCTGACAAAGTAGCCAATAAGCAGACAATCCTTACTGTTCTTAAATATCCTAACATGCAGATTTCATCAAGAGTAATGTAAGAAGTTTGACTACACAGAAGTCTCAGTTTCATATAAGCTGTTCTGCAAGGCCTATCTTTCCTCCCTGCTTGCCTCCAAATGGAGGAGGAAAGAAAGTGAAGAAACACTATAGCTGGTCAGATTGCATTTTTCTTGTCTTATTTGCTTTGGTAGGGCTGTCAGTGGTTAAACGATCAAGCTTGCTTAAGACTACTAAATATATTTAAGTCTGTAAAGGGCATTGTGGCTTAGGATGGCCTCCCTTTTATGTAGCTGTTATAAACCCACTGTTATAAACTTGCAAAATTTTGCAAGTCCCACACTGTTTCATCATTGTCTTAAATCCATGTCTCTCAGTCCCACATGATGGCATGGGAATCTGAGAATTCATTTTAAAAGAAGCATGAGTTTCATTCCTTGTAGGGCATAGAGATAGGCTCTTCCTCTCTCTTTTGAAAAAGAACCTTCACACTGTGTTATTTTTAAGGTTGTGATTAGTAATGAAAACTCTTTATGTTGTTACTTTTAATTAAGGCATGACTGAGTTTTCAGTCTAAGAATTTATTTAAACTATCTATTCAAGTATCAGCTACTATATTTTTGATATGAACTTATGTTTTTGCTGTTAAACTTGAGCTAACAATACTGATCACAAGGAAAAAAGTTTGCAGAATATATTTGTGAAAATCACTGCCACGGGAACTCATTGAGGCAAACAGTATAGTTACCTTCTAAAAAGGAATGGATAACTAATAGTATTGCTAAGAATCATGCCTATGCATGCTAAGATGATAATAAGGTAATCAGATTTCATGCTTGAGGGTGTTAGCTAATCGCCTGCAGAGATTTGGCACTGCACAATTGGCTGAGAGCATCTTGTTTATTTTTATGCTTGCTCTGAGACATCAGTTATTCATTGCCACTGTCAACCGCTTACTGGACGAGATGAACTAAATTGTTTGTTCCAAATGTGGTGAACTCTATGTCCTGCAATAAATGTTATCGTAAATATAGCAAGCCATCCATTTTAAGACATCGATAAAATGTACATTCTAATGTAATGACTGGTTAGTGGGCAAAGAGAGAGAGAAGAGAAGGAACAGCTTTTCTCTTCCCCAGAAGAAAAGATAAAGAAAAGCCACACAAGTTGCTCCCAAATTATAGGTATAAAGATAGACTCTTTTGTGACTCTTATCACTTAGCCTCAACAGCACCTAATAGAAAAATGTGTTTCCTCATCAACCACTTCCACTATGTACCAGAAAAACTGGAACTCTCACCAGTGGCACAGAGGGAAATGCAATCTCTCCTGCTCTTTGAAGAAATCATCTCAAAGCTGAAAACAGTTCTGATGAAGATTAAGATCAAAAAAGAAAATAGGAATGTGAAAAACTTGAGAATGAACATTTTGAAATTATATGCCCAGATTTTTTTTAAATGAAAAAGACCTTAGTTAACCTTTTTCTTAGGAAAAAATAAATAAATAAAAGCTACAACTGCATTCATATAAATAATGGGTGAATGGGGAAACTGACAGCAATGATGGAGACACAGTTTTGTACTGAGATGTTTCCGGGGTATTCTGAAATGCTCATGTCCTCATCATACCAAGGAGAATGTCTACTGGAGCAATATATTCTCCTTTTTGTTCATGGACTTGTTCTAGTTCATGTATCTTTGAGACAAACTGGACATACAAGTGAATGTATCCTCCAAGCATAGAGCTGGGATGAAGCAGGGCAATGTCAAAGCCCAGGATGGTAAAACAAACAAACAAAATCACTGTTTGCACTTGTCACATAGGTTACACTCAGTGAGTAGGGCCTAAAACAGCCAATAGAGTCATATATTGTAAAGCCAAGAAAGACTGGTATGGTCTACCTTAAACAATAACACCTAGCCCTTTTCAGTGGCAACATATAATCTTTCAGTAATAGTAAAATTTGTACTTGATGAGTCATTGTCTCTGAGAACTGGGGTCAACTTAACCTCTTTTGAATATACCTTACATTTTCTTATATGGTATCTCTATGATATAGGCTAACTTATGTTTTGGCTTTCCCTTTGTCCTGCTAACAGACAGAACGTGTAAAGACTGTGTGATCTAAGACACATTAAGGAATTACACAGACAAAATGAACGTCAATGTATTTTATCTTAGTCTTTCACACGTTTTAATTTGCCAATTACATTTCAATAGGTGGTAGGTACTGTGCTCTATTAACAATGTCTATAAACATTTTATTGATTTAATTGTATTCCAATTCATTAAACAAAATGGCTCTCAGTTATCATTAGATAATAAGCAAAACATTATGCTAACAAGAACCCGACTCGCTACAGAAATGGGAGTGATTTCTTTAACCTATCATGTGTTATTCATTAGTCTCTTACAAAGAAAAATGACATTATTGATTTAATAAAGTGATTGATTTGAAAGCCAGGGGGATCCAACAAGCTTCTGGAGTGCTGTGTGTTCTCAGCCTTGTTATTCTGTGGAGAGCTGTAGAAAAGCTTCTTCATGTTGGGCTTCTCTCATTTGGTAAAGCTTTAATTTTGAATTCAATCTATACATAGATTTTTATTTTTTTTCCAGCTACTACTTACACAGTATATAATACATATTTTCCTGCAATTTAGGAGAGTTACAAAACCATAACTAAAGAAACCATTTGAAAAGTTTTCTCATCTTTTCAATAGCTCTCCATTATGCTAGGCTGACAGGTAAATTGTAGAAATGAATCTCCCAGAAAAGCACATGGAACTCAATAAAAGCATTTTTGGTGGCAATCTACCCTTTTCTCTACTGTTTGATGCCCAAACATGGCTATGTTTAAAATACAACTTTTTAGGAGTACTGACAATCCAGTTAGTCATCCCTAAGAACGAATCTGTGCTGTGCAGAGTCATAACATAGGCGTAAGTTGTCTGACTGCTGCCTACAATCAAAAGAATGTGCAGGAAAAATGTAATTAATTAATTATATTACTTGAGTTTAAAAATTACTACCCATCAGTGTTCGCTTTACCATTTCATTACTATTCTTTTACCCTAAAAATACCCATATACATCCAGTTACAAAAGGATACTCACCTAGTTTTAACACTGGAATCTATATCAAACATTTAGGATATTATAATCATGACTAACTATTCTCTAATAGACATTATTACAGCAAATCATGCCTTCCGTTGAAGTTAGAAAGCCACGAGGTAAAAGGAAGAGGGCCTTAAATATTCTACCAATTCAGACCTTCATATACACCTCAGTAACAGTGTATTCTTAATCATCTAGCCAAGACTGAGGTCCAAACTGCCATTGATACCTGAACTAATTAGCTCAAGGCTAATTTACATTTATTTGCACATAATCAGATTTTTATGCAGCATAGATATACACATACACACACAATATTAGCAAACAAAAACTTCTTGTCTACCTTGCAAAGCAGACACAGCCTACTCCACCTCTAACAGCCTACCACTCACAGCTGCTGCATACAAAGTGGCTTATTTAACAACACAACACAAAACAGCTGTTCTTGACTGCTCTTCTGCTACAGGCTTCCTTTCTGATTGAAATTTCTGGCACCTGAAAGTCCCTGTGTGGCCAGATCCATCCCTTTGGAAATTGTACAGTGACCCAACTACAACATCACAGACCTATTTGTACCTTCCTGTGGAACTATATGTTAGGATGATTCAGTGCACTTAAACAGCCATACACAGCTGCAAAGGGCTTCAATAGTTGTACACTTAGGTAACAATAAAGAAAAAAATAATGGGGGGAGGGGGGGGGAAGAAAAAAGAAAAAAAAAAAGCACAAGCCTACAGGGACAGCAGAACTGGCTGATCCCCACTTGTATTCAGCTGATATCAGCTAAGGCTAGTGTCTTAGCTATGCATGTGTGTAGCATGAGAGGACATCTGTCAACAGTGATAGCCATAAGTATCCATACACAGTTCCTGCTTGTTGTGGTTTAGCCCAGCTGGCAGCTAAACACCACACAGTCATTCGCTCACCCTCCCCTCCTCCCTCTCCGGGATGGGGGAGAGAAACGGGAAAGTGAAGCCTGTGAGTTGAGATAAAGACGGTTTATTAAGACAGGAAAATAATAATAACAATAATAATAATAATAGTATTAATAATAATAATGTGTACGAAATAAGTGATGCACAATGCAATTGCTCACCACCCGGTGACCGATGCCCAGCCTATCCCCGAGCAGCCGGCCCCCCCCACCCCAGCTAGCCACCCCTATATATTGTTCAGCATGACGTCAGATGGTATGGAATACCCCTTTGGCCAGTTTGGGTCAGCTGTCCTGGGTCTGTCCCCTCCCAGCTCCTGCTGCATCCCTAGCCTGCTCGCTAGCAGGACAGAGCGAGAAGCTGAAAAGTCCTTGGCTTGGTGTAAGCACTGCTCTACAACAATTAAAACATCAGCATGTTATCAGCGCTCTTCTCATCCTAATCCAAACCAGCTACTAGGAGGAAAATTAACGCTGTCCTAGCTGAAACCAGGACACTGCTATAACTGGATAAACCATAAATATTTTGTCCCACATTTGCTGCAACTTTTTTTAGTGCTGTTGTGATTCTGAGTACAAAGTTAACAGTGATCTGCTAAGTCTCTGAATGCCGACAGCTTGGAATAGCTGAAAAGCCTCATCTGGCCTGCACAACTATGAACTACCCTCGCTCTTTCCCCCAGTTTCAATTGCATCCTACCCCAAGTGTCAAATAAAGCATACTTCAATAGTGAATTTGTAGCTTTGGACTTTACTCCATTTTGAGTCTGTTAGTACTAAAATGACATATAATTCATGATGTCTTTACAAAACTAGTCATAAAATACAGTATCTTAAAACATCCATACAGCCACCTCATTTCAATTCTTGCAAACCCATCCCTCAGACACAGAAATCTGCACCATACCAGCCATGTTGATTTTTTTTTTTCCTAAAAATGCTAAAAAGCCTCAGATTCCCACATCTTTTGCCTTAAAATATTCTCTTTCACAATCAAAGCCTTCAAAGGATGATGATGAACTAGAGAAACAGAATTCACAAGATAAGGAAGCAGACCAATCAAGCTGAAATACATGAGTTTGCAAACTTCAGCCCTCACACAGTTCACAAGAACTTATCTAGATCTGGATTCAAATTCGCCAGCTAAATCTCTTCCTTGACTTCAAAAGCATCTTTTTAACATTTTTAACTTAAAAAAAAAAAAAGGCTGCTGTGATAACAATGCTCCACCTAGTGGAAATAAAACTGTTCAAACTTTGACTATAGCATAAACTCAGAGAACTCATGTCTCAGTGCCTAATTAGTCAATTTTTCCAGTGATTAAAAAAAAAAAAAGGCTAATTTGACTATTACAGAATAAAAATACAAAATACTGTCTTTTTTTAATATAATGGTGAAAAAAAAAAAAAAGAACAAATCTCTAGGGGAGTTAACATAATTTTGAATTTCTAATATGCTCATGAAGCCCTGATATAGACACAGTTAAAATAGTTACCTTTACAAAAACATTTATTATTCATTGACTTTAAAAGAGTAGGTAGGAAAGATCTGTCAGATCATATTATCTAAGACTAATACATTGCAGGTCAGTAAATTTCATTTTCTCATCTCAGTAATCTTTGTTTTATTAAAGCATTTTCTGTTTTGTGGTACTGTCTGGAGACTTCAGCAGGGATTGACATCTCATTGTTCTTTATTTGGGGAATTAATTTATTGAAGAACTGATTCTCTCTTCAAAATGTCATAATGTTGTGAGTCGTGCCCCGCCCCCGCCCCCCCCCCCCCCCCATTATACAGTGTATTCACAACTCAAGATCCAAGGTGGTTATTTTTCTTTGCAGAAGAAATTTCAAATGCAGAGGTGTATGGAAAAGTTGAAGGAGTTTTTGAGGGTTAAATGTGCATAGCCATATTCATTGCAGAAAGATTTGTAGATACTGAGACAGCTCCCATTGAAAGCCAATGAGAATTTTGTGGTGCTTTCCTCCTCTGAAAATCTCTCTTCACCTTGTGTCCCTAGGTTGTCCCTGATATATATATATGTTTGTCTGTCTGTATGTATGCATGCATGCATGTACACATACATCAACACAGTCTATAGAAGAGATATCGGACAAGATGGTATCTGGGGATTGTCCATATGCAATGGTTTGTTTCCAAACAATACTTACAGACCAATAAAATACATGTCTTGAAGACAAGTGAGACAAAGAAAAAGAAGTCTACAGGGACATACACAACTTCTCCAGAAGAATACACTTATTTTAACTCATTCAGGTTTTTTTTCTCTTCTTTCTCTTTCATGCTCCACTCTTCTCCTTCCCCTAATATCCTCTTCTTAAAGACCTTAAATCACCACAATTCACTGCTTGGGTGGAGGCAATATTTACAGAAAACATACAAGACAAGAGTTTTTGAGACAGCTGTTTCATTCTCATTAATGAAATTTCCAGTCTAGGTTTAGATTCTATCTCTTTCCATCAAAGCAACTGTCTTCAATATCAGTCATTTAATTTGGAGCTAGCATAAGCATGCTATGGGACTACATAGCAAAGAAGTATAGCAGTAAATCCTCATGCATATATACTTAGTATGCAGGAGGGGTGAGGCACCTTAGATCTATCTGAAATGTCACCATTGAGAGACACCAGCATGTCACTTTTGTGGTTAATAGTTACGTTTACCACTGAGGTTTCTGATGTTGCTTTCTACTTCTTCCAATGAATAATCTTGGTAAAAAGTCTACACAATGCCAAACAACAGGTACAAAATTTATTTATATGAATGTGGTGTTTTTCCAACCTGCAAGGTAGAGAATAATGGTCAAAAAAAAAAAAAAAAAAAAAAAAAAAAAAAAAAAAAATGGTGAGATTAATACAATTCAGGAAGATTCAAAAATTAGAGCAAAAATTGCATAAGCCACTTTGAACAACTTGTTCTGTTGGAAATATGGTGAATACAAACTTGTTAATTCCCCTTACAGTTTAAGCTAAATTGTCCTCTCTCACAGTCTGAAGGTTTAAAGGTCATATGGTTAATCTTCAGGAGAAAATGAACAACAGAGATGAAAGTGTATGATTTTGCCTTGTCAGAAACAGTTGCAGATAAATAAAATAAAATATCCACTGATTTTCTCAGAGCTACTGATTTCCTCTATACTGACCACTCTGTATAATGAAAATTATTATTTTGTCACCCTTTATCCTCTCAGAAAATGTCTCCTAATCACTGAGAAGCAAGGAAGCTAAATAATTAAATAGGCTATTTGACACACCAACATTTCCTAGACTGAAAATGTTGGTGTAAGATTTTCAATTTTAATACATTTTCTCAATAAATGAAAGGTAATTCCTAAGCTAATGCCTTAATATCCTCAAGTATCTACATTGGCTCATACAAAGCAGTAGTTATTCACCTTCTTTATCAAATACTTTTGAAAACTTTTGACTTTTTTTTTTTTTAATATTAAATAATTTAGGAGGTTTTAGTTGACCTCTTTTCTTTTCTTTCTTTTCTTTTCTTTCTTCTCTTTTTTCTTTTTTCTTTTTTCTTTTTTCTTTTCTTTTTTCCTTTTCTTTTCTTTTCTTTTTTTCTTTTCTTTTTCTTTTTCTTTTCCGTAGCATAAAAGTTTTTTTTTTTTTTTTTCCTGTAGTGTGAACAGGAGTTTTAAAAATATTTGGATGAGGACTGAGAAAAACAAGAAAAAGGAGCATATATTCCTAAATCACTTGAGTACTTATAAACACCTTCCTCTATCACGATATCACAACCACTGGTAAGAATAGTATATACAAATATTAAAATTCTTCAGTGTTAAACTTGTTGTGTTCAAGCCTACTAAGCAAGAACCCTAGTACCTACATTTTCCAGATTGATATTATGGTTGGTGTGCATAAAATTAAGATTTCACTGAAGGCAATGTTTTATTTTATTTTACTCATCTTCTAAGCTCCCTGTGGCTTTGATGACTGGGAGAAAGATAGCAAGTCACATTACAACTGCACAGAGAACAGGAACAGAGAAACCCATTGCTGCCAGGAATTTCTGCACCGAAAGGGTCCTAGCTCTATACACAGGGGTTGTCTTATGTTTGACTGTAACTCCCAAGATCCAGAGGGACCTGCTGCTTTTTCTTTTCCCAGTATCCCCTTTGGTCCAGCCCCACTGCAAGGACTCCTTCTGTCTGAGTCATTCTTAGTGACTGTTAGAGTTTTCCTCTAGCAATGCTGCTGAGAGTCCTCTCAATGCTTTGTTCTGACACATATATCCCCCTCTTACCAAGTCACCTGTTGCATCAGTTACCAAGTCACCAGTTGACCCAGAAGGGGTTGTATTTCCTGCATATGAACCTGCATCGTGTCTGTTAGCCCAGACAGTATTAGGGAGGAGCAGAGGGTGAAGTGGGGCAAAAGGAGAAAATGCAGATGCCCTGATATGGTAGGAAAACCCTGAACCTCATTCGTGCAAGTTCATTTCTGGCCTCCCTCTAGACCAAACCCCAGCACTCACATGGCACTACTCATGCATTACATGAGCGTTCATGGGAGTTCACCCTTCCTGAGTTAGAAGGGACCCACAAGAATCATGGAGTCCAACTCCTGGCTCCACACAGGACCACCCAAAAATCCAACCCTATATCTGAGAGCACTGTCCAAATGCTTCTCGAACTCTGTCAGGCTCGGTGCCGAGACCACTGCCCTGTGGAGCCTGTCCCAGTTCCTGACCACCTTCTCAGTGAAGAACCTTTTCCTAACACCCAGCCTGACCCTTCCCTGTCCCAGCTCCATGCCGTTCCCTTGGGTCCTGTTGCTGTCCCCAGAGAGCAGAGCTCAGCGCCTGCCCCTCCGCTCCCCTCGCGAGGGAGCTGCAGGCTGCCATGAGGCCTCCCCTCAGCCTGCTCTGCTCTGGGCGGAACAAATGAAGTGACTTCAGCTGCTCCTCATACATGTTGGCTTCTAGACCTTAAAGTGTTACACCAATCAGATCTTCAATTCCTATAATACTGATTGGAATTAACACTTCTTCAGGCTTTCTGTTTCAATCAAAAAAAACGCTTTCATCCTGAATTCTATTTTACACCTATAGATTCTAACCAAAATATAGTCCTCTAGAAAGGGAAAGCTGCAGGTGATTTGATATCGTTTTATTGTTTTTCCTGCTTATCTAACCCAGCAGCCAGAGTGAATCAGAGGGAACCAAATGATACATGTCTTTGTTTCCTCTTAATTCTTCTGCATTCAGAAATAGTGGCAGGTAATTATAATATGACACACACTGAAAATGCAGAACATAAGACAGAAGATTTCCCTTACATCCCTAGAGGGTTATTTGTTTTTGTTTTTGCTTTTTTGTGTGCGTCTTTAGCAGCTGACTGCATTCCTGATGCATATGAAAAAACTTTCCCTACAGTTTAGAGAGATACAAAACCCCAGTTTTCTTTGTATCACCTGGAAATGCATATCCTGTCATCTCACGATGACAAAAATCTTTCTTTCAAAATTGATCAAAAGCTGATGTATGAAGGACATTATGCCTATGACCTGTATACAAAGCTAGAAATTACTGTAAAGAAAAATGGACACTAGAAGACTCAACCCACAAACCAAGAGTGCCACGGATGAAGAAAACCGAAAAGAAAAAGGCATGCTAAGTAATTTTGGCTCCACATCACATCTGACAGTCTTGAAGAGTAATTGCTTGGACACCGGCTATTTCAAAATTATTTGCTCTGAACATTCACTCTGTCTCTTGGGTGAAGTAAGAACCATTTTGTCCCTGATTAATTTTATGGATTTAGAGGGACTAGCTGGTTATATAGGTGCCATATTGATTTGTCTGCTGACATGGGTAATGATTTTAATTGTGCCTCTTTATGCTAACTCATTTTGACTAATTGGGCATCAATTCAGTGGGTTCTGTGAAGTGCTTCATTTACCGTTGTACTTCAACCAAATATTTTTTGCAAGGACATAGTTTCACCTTTCCTTAAATTTGTATGTATAAAAATAAGACCTAGCAAAAATGAAAGTTCAATAAATTGAAGAAAACAGAAAATTTAAGAAAAGAATCAGCCTGAAGCAGACATGTAGACTTCACAATGATATGTAAAACAAAGCCGAGTAAACAATAAAATAAGAAAAAATATTAAATAAAAAATATTAAATAAGCACTCTAAAAGCAAAATACATATTGTGAAAAAAACGAAATAGTAAGAAGTGATTGGAGACATCCACAGTGATTTTTGCTCCCTGTACTTCCACTTTGTATTTTTGCTTCCGCCTCTTCTTCCCTTTGTGATATATGAATGGAGAGAGAGAGAGAAGGAATTGGTTATTGTAGCCAAGGGGTATAGCCTGTCTTTCATCCTCTGGCAGTTTATTGAGAATTAGATTATTGTTTGTGTCTGCACAGTTCTCCATGCATGCCATAAGTCTATTCTAAGAATAAAGCCAAACTCTGTGTTACTTGGTTCAGTTTAGCCATATGCTGAAGAGATGCCACACAGATCAATCTTTTTTCCAAAGCACAGTTCTTTTCTCACAGCTCCTCCTGCTCTTTGCTTTTGCCTCTTTCCAGCTGATGCAACAATTTCTAAAATTCAACAGATTTTTTTTATTTTTTTTTCTGTAGGTCTGTCCAGATGCTGAATTGAAGTCCTTTTTTTTTTTTTTTTTTCCATTAATCACTAAGACACCATTGCCATCTTCCCACCTGCTCTTTGGCAGCTATCTGCATTAATTTTTTTTTTTTTTTTTTTCCCCTCAAGATGCATATAAGTTGGTGACACAGTGACTTTTATCTTCCTAAATAGTTTAGATTGCATTTCTTATAATTCACTCACAATTCAGGTAAAAAACTCCTCAAACCTCATACCTTATTTATCGTTAAACAAGACACAAGAGCTCACCAGGAATTCATTAAACATGTTGTGTGGTTAGATTTTCCTATTGATGTACCAGTGAAAGATGAGAGATATTTAACATTCTTACAATTGACCTTGAACAACGCATCTTCTTTCTCTAAATACACTATAGATATGCTTTATTAAATTTAATACATGTATGTATGCATTTAGCCTACTATGCAAAATATGTCAAAAGTGTTTACCAAGTATAGTAACTTCATAAGAATTTTTATAGTAGCAAAAAATGTCTTTAGCATGGATATAGTTACTGTTACTTTGTTTAGAAGCCCTGAGATTGTAATTATTATCATACATTATTTATTTTCTTATTACTGTTATTAACTTCGAATAGGTAACTTTACCACTATTTACTCCCTTTTATTAGGCTATTATATTTTTATTACTCTACTAGTCTTTATTGTTATTGCCATCATGAAAATGGTTTGCATTGCAAATGTCTTCATTATCAGGGAAAATTGTAAGGAAACAAAGAGTTCTTCGGTCAACATTTCCTAAAAAAAAATAAATAAAAAAAATCTCTTGCTAAAACTTCTCTTGCTAATCACAAAAAATACCCAAATAAAATACCAAACATCCACAACCTTGGAAGAATAATCACTACAACTCATGGGTATTCCCCTGTAACATCAAAGAGAAAATTAAAAGTAACCTGTTTCCATCACATGAGATTGTGGCCTAAAGAAAAGGTAATCACCCATCACAATGTTACGCATTGCATATCCTTATTATATTCTTTTCTGCTCTTCTCTGTATAGCACCTTTGTCAGAAAAGAAAACAAATTGAGCTCACATAAAAACTTTTATTATTATCAATCATGCTTCAAGACTGATTATTTTTTATTCTGTCAAGCATGTATCCAATCTTTTTTTTTTTTTCAAAACCTGAAATTAATGTTGGAGTGAGAGTCTATCAGGTTGTAAATACACAGAAACACCCAAACAACCATAGCTAAAAAGCTACAGTTTAATGAAGGGGCTTAATATCATGTTATATGGATGAGTCTAGCCAAACACTTTTAACTGTCTCCCCCCCTTCCTCGCCCCGCCCCCCCCCCCCCCCCCCCCGGATTGAAAAAAATAATAATCTAATCTTCTTTGAATGGATAATTCTTTATGCAGGGTTTTACCCATCACTGAATAAATATAACTCTGTTGTGATATAGCCACTGACTTGGTTCCTCTTTCCTGACCAAATTTTCTTTCTTTCTTACTTTTTCTTTCTTTCTTTCTTTCTTTCTTTCTTTCTCTCTCTCTCTCTCTCTCTCTCTCTTTCTTTCTTTCTTTCTTTCTTAATCATAGCAACTCATCTTCTCTTTGACAATGTGTATGACTTTTCCCACTTATGACAAGATTTCATGACAATTCTTTTCATCTTCCTTGCCTACATGATATATTTCGCTCCCTTCCAAAAACAGATGGTATCCAAGGACTGCCCAAATTCTCCTTTCCCGGAAATCTCCCAAGCAAACTGTTTTTCTTGGATCTGTTATGTTATGGGACTTGCATAAACTACTTTCTTGCTCCTCCCAGACTCCCATTCCAAGAATCCCAGTTTCACTGTGCTGTGGCTGTAAAGTCCTTCTTTTAAAGGACTGAGAATCAAACTGTTATGGTGCTACTATGAATGATACATGCAAACATCTTCTATGATTATTCACTTAAATAAGAAAAAAATCTTGCTGTATCTGTGCATCTAGTTTCAGTATAAAAGCAGCAATAGTTTATAGAAAGAACTGGTTTAACTGTGGACTAGAGAACAAGATAGTCTTCTAAGATGAAATGACTGGTTTGATGAACAAGGAGAGAGCAGTGAATGTTGTCTATCTTAACTGTAGTGAGGCTTTCAACACTGTCTTCCATTAAATCCTTGCAAAAAGCCTAATAACAGACCACAGAAATGGACAGTGAGGTGGAGTGAAAACTGACAGAACTGCTGGGGACAAAGGGTTGTGATCATCAAGTCATTATGGAGACTGGTCATTAATGGCACATCTCAGGGATGAAATATTGGGCCAATGTGGTTTAATATCTTGATTAATGACCTGCATGATGGAATGCAGTGCACCCTTATCAAATTTACAGGTGACACAAAACTGGAAGGAGCAGGCAATGAACCAGATGGTTGTGTCACCACCCACAGGTTCCTCCATAGGCTGGATAAATGGACTAACAGGAACATTATTACGTTCAAGGAGAAGTACAAAGTTTTGCATCAGGGGGAAATAACTGCAGGCATCAATATATGCGGGGGGCTGATCAGCTGGAAAGCAGCTTTTCACAAAAGAGCCTGGGGATCCGTCTGGTGAGCAAGTTCACTTGATATGCTGGAGGGAAGGGATGTCATCCAAAGGAACCTGGACAGGCTTGAGAGTTGGGCCTGTGTGAGCCTCTTGAGGTTCAACAAGGCCAAGTGCAAAGTCCTGTATCTCTGCTGGGGCAATCCCAAGCACAAATACAGGCTAGATGGAGAAAGGATTGAGAGCAGCCCTGAGGAGAAGGACCTGGGGCTGTTGGTTGGTGAGAAGCTCAACATGAGACAGCAGTGTGCACGTGCAGCCCAGAAAGCCAGCTGTATCCTGGGCTGCATCAAAAGAAGCGTGGCCGGGAGGTCAAGGGAGGTGAATCTCCCCCTCTGCTCTGCTCTTGTGAGAACCCATCTGGAGCCCTGCATTCAGCTCTGTAGCCCCCAGCACAAGAAAGATGTGGAAGTATTAGAACGACTCCAGAGGAGGGCCACAAAGATAATCAAAGGGCTGGAGCACCTCTCCTATGAAGACAGGCTGACGGAGTTGGGGTTGTTCAGCCTGGAGAAAAGAAGGCTCTGGGGAGACCTTGTAGTGGCCTTCCAGTACCTAAAGGGGGCCTACAGGAAAGCAGAGGAGGAACTCTTTATCAGGGAGTTTAGTAATAGGTCAAGGAGTAATGACTTTAAACTAAAAGAGGGTAGATTTAGATTAGATATAAGGAAAAAATTATTTGTGGTGAGGCAGTGGAAGAGGTTTCCCAGAGAAGCTGTGCATGCCCCACCCCTGGAAGCATTCAAGGCTAGGTCGGATGGGGCTGTGAGCAATCCCTGGAAGCATTCAAGGCCAGGTTGGCAAAGGGCTGCAAAGATCATGAATGCACTGGAGCATCTAACATATGAGGTGACAATGAGGGACCTGTTCAACCTCAGTGAAAAGAAGGCTCAGGGGGATCTCATAAATATAAGATCAATGTGCCTGATAAGGAAAGAAGAGAAAATAGAGATAGACTTTTCTCAGGAATGCTCACTGACAGCAAGGGAAAGAATGGGGACAAAGTGAAATACAAGGAATTCCCTTTAAACATATAGGGGGAAGAAAAGTCAAACGAATAATTTTTATTTTTTTTTTATTTTTTTTTTCACTTTGAGTTTTACTTTGAGGGTAGTCAAACTCTAAAACAAGTTGCCTGAAGATGTTGTGGAGTGTGTGTTCTTGGAGACATTCAAAAACCAAATGGACAAAATGTTCAGCAACTCATAAACTGAGTCTCTGTTGAGCAGGGGTGGTAGGACTAGATGATCTCCAGAATCTCTTCCAACCTTATTCATCCTGGGATTTTGTGATATAGCAGAGAGTAAATTAGAATTCATGAGAGCATTTGCTTAACATTTATGGCCTCCAGTAATTGGTACAGATTCAGTATCTTATGTCCTAATAGGTGTGCAAATTCTACCTGTAGTTCTAGATACTGAAGAGATCAGATGTTGGCCTCTGCCTTCTGTTAAGGATTAAATAACGTAAGATTGAGATCCATGAGCCTTTGAAGCTATTGTATAAACACATTTCATATGGAATCCAGTGACTATGGTACATAATGTGAATCTGGATAAACATGACCTATAGGAAAGGTATCCTGTTTTATCTTTAGCACATCAAGAGGTCTACCATTTGCTTTGCACTTTATTCTGGTGCTTATAAACCTCCTGATTGGTAGTTATTTTAATACTTAACTAGAAGCTGAGTTTCTGTCTCTTGCTATTGATCCTTTCCATCTTTCTTTGAAAGTTTATGATAGACTTTCATGAATAAAAACACACATGACTAAAGGAGAAAATAAATATAGTCCTACGCAATTGATCCATTGTCACCCACCAGCACTTGAGCACACACTGACTTCATCATGGACTTGTCTGATTTCAGTAGATTTTTAGTATTTTTAAGTCCCTAGCAGAATCATTTTCCTGTATCCATTCCTTAAATCTTTAATTGTTTGACATCTACAAGTGATCAGGTGTTTAAAACCAACACAACCATCCTGTTAACACCCACAAACAACATCCGTATTTGAAACACACTAAAATCCTTTTTGTCATTTCATTTCTACTTGTGCAACTCAAAAACAGTTGGGAAATCTTCATACTTTTCATATTATTGCTTCTCTGTTAGAGTCCAGGTACTCAATGTCACGTTTGAAATTTTTTGAATAGCAAAAGGAAAAAGAACAGGCTTTGTGATATGCAACTTCAAGCAAAGTAAGAGTGTTTCTTATATCATGTATCTTGTCTAGGTAATAGCTAATGGGATCACACAATTAAGTAGGTTTTTCTCTTCTGTTTGATCATCTGATTTACATTCCACTAACTAAAAATCTTCCTTCTTAAGCTACTTCAAACATCATTTCCAGTGTGTAAATGTTAGTGATGTTCCTTATTTTTAAAGACAGCAGCCACAGAATTTTTTTTATTATTATTATTATTATTATTTTTTAAAGCCAAACCATTCTGCAGTGTAGCATAGTTAGTGTTATATACTGGATCAGTAAAAAGAAGGTATATATCTGGTCTGTTGTCTCAAAATTGGTGAAGAGGGCAGTCATACTAGAATCTGGAGACTGGGGGAACAGAACAGGTGGAGGCCAAAGAATCTTTAATTCTTTCTGAAATTTTAATATTATTCCCTCTAAGGCCTGTCAAGTTGGAGTCACCATAGTGATGCTAGCTATTTGAAAGCATTAATATATTGGAGTCCAAATAAAAACATTTGAAACACTTTGAAAGAGTTCTAGAAATATTTTATGACCCACAAAAAAGAAAAATAGTCCTAAGAAAATACATAGCAGCTTCCTATGGTAAAATGTTTATTCTATCCACTTTGAAAAAGATGGAACTCAATTATGGCTTTTAAAATTACAAAGAATACAATTATCACAAAATGAGTGTTAATGAAAATTTTATATTCTACTGCTAGCTCTCATCCATCTATCCTGAATATATATTATTCACTTACTATGAATCTTTTCCATGTCCCAATAGATTAATTACCCTAGTATATTATAAGTAGGATACAGTACTTAGTACTGTAAGGCCATCATCCACAGAAAAATAAAAATACAACAGAGAGCCTGTGCTACATTCAGGCAGGTTATTTTGTTTTGTTTATTTTTAAACCTGATAGTTTGGTAAAGCTTGATTTTTTTAAAGTTTCAACTGGGATTCTTTTATATAATTTTTTAGATCTTAAAAGTACTTTAATACTTATTCACTGTCTCATTAAAGTTAAAACATCCTTATCAGCCATACATTTGTTTCTCTGAATTGGAATTTAGGGCTTACATCTCACATTTGCCATGGTCTTTATCAAAGCATATGATCACCCTATGACACTAATTTAGGCATGTAAATGGTTCTATATAAAATAAATATATTACTTATATGTGTGTATGTATAGAAAGTGTGGGATTTTAAAGATTTAATGAATGAACCTTTATAACATCACTAAGGCAGCAAATGGAATGACTCATTACATATACTTGAATATAAAAAATGCAAAAAGCTGAAATGAATTTTTGAAGGTTATGAAATACTATTTTGAAACAGACTGAGTTTAGACTTGATTTTCCTTTATCTTTATACAGAGGTAGAAACATAGAGCCATGACTTATTTGTTTGTGTTAATGCCTAGGGAACCCATCTACAGATGAAGACCCCACTGTGGTAAATACTAACCAAACACAGAGATGGTTCTCACATCTCATATGCAAATTATGTTTTCTTTCTTTTCTTTAAAACATTCATCTTACAACTAAAAGTGCTATTAAATAGCTTTCACATCCGTGTCTTTTTTTTTTTCAGTAGCTGCAAACACCAAAGACACAGATATTTTTAGATCCTACACTATACCTACTAGTCCCAGAATTATAGTTCTGAGTTCTTAAATAACAAAAAGCCCAGAAACTTTACTAAACATGTTAGTAGGACATAAAGAGAAGTCAAAAATAGTTTGAGAAGTTCTATAATTATCTGCATAATGAAGAATTTGTTCAGATCATTTCAATTATTAAGTATATTTGGATTTAATTCACGTAATCAGTTATTAAAGTTATTCAACTCTCGTAAAAGAAAAATAGAGGATTATCAATATTATCTTTATTTAATGCACTCAGCGTTTTATGCAAAACCTATTGAAGGCAATTGAAAAGACTTCAACTACCATCAATTGGCTTTGGAATTAGTCTCTTAAGTACATGCCTGCTATTTTCAATATTTTTGTGGGTAAGGTAAATGATGTACCACTTTGCTCACTGTTTGCTCAAGCTAGAATGGGTCTGGCATGCTTTCAGAATTCTTCCCACAGTGAGAATCAGAGCAAATTGTTCTACTTCTGTGTGAACTTCACTCAGTATTAGTTACATGAATGTAAATTTTCAGACATATTGTAACTGAAAGGCTCAAAAGTCATGTCATTTTCCATCTCAAGTTCTATCTCAGCCATTTGTTTTTGCTGGCCACAAACTCATTAAGAAATGATTTATCACAGTGGGAAAACCATCCTGATTGATTTTAATAGCAACAATATGGCAGCAGTCACCTGTAAAGAACTGACACCTAAACATAGTATTAAAATTTTAACCACTGAAGAGTACATTTATCAAAGAAAATCATATTAACATAACATCTGACATTCACACCACAATGGTGACAGTCAAAGACAGAAAAAGAGATTGTATTTGTTATCCTTCTCCATATGTGGTCAGTATAAAAGAATTAACCATTTATTTCACCTTTTGATTAAGCTCAACGGTGTGTAACATTACAATTATTTAAGCTTTAATTTCTAATCTAATCTGAACATGACTAGACAGAACCAGAAAGATCAGAGAATAAGTGGAGTTAGCTCTGTTCCTAAGAGGTGCTAAGGGTTATAGCACAATATCTTTAAGAGAGGTGTCCTCAGTCCCTTTTCTGAGAAAAAAAGAAGGAAACACAAGAGGTAGTCTTAATACACCCCTCAGTGGTACAGCTCAGGTTCCAGTGATATGTGAGAATCAGCAGCTTCCCATTCAAAGATCATGTGCCTTATGCAAGCCACTGAAGACTGTAGTCCCAAGGAACAATGCAAGCTACAGTGTAGTATGTGGTAACATTTTAAAAAATGTATTTTGAGGATATACAATATGGTAAAGATACTCTGTTTAATTTAAAATTTTCTGTTTATGAATCCATAAAGATAAGTAATCAGCTAGCTGAAAAGGATCTTTCTTTCTATGACATTAGGAAACACCATGAAACATCAGATTCAGTGCTACAGAGTTGTTTCCAAGCAGCTAAGACACTACCTGTCAAATTTTGGCTGATTTAAATAAACTAGCCTGGTCCTTGGAATAATGTTTTATGCTGGTTAGAAAACTGCAAAAGTGAAAGTGGCTTAAGAGCCTGTCAAGGAAAAAAAAAAAATTAGAGAAAAGACATTTTTAAAGTACAATACGTTCAATAGATTTTTGTATTCTAAAAGCTTTTGTATGTATCTATTATTTATACACATTAAATACCTTATTAATATTGAAGTCTAATGCAAACCACAGTATATGGTTCACTTTTTCTACTAATTAAAGATTTATTTTTTTTTAAATGGAAGAAAGCAACACTAATGCCAATTGTTGCAAAGCAAAGTGCTTTGAGATGGAGATAGAATGAATGAGTAGGAGTGTTTTGCTTCAGTAGAAATTTGCCAACAGGTTGTTCAATCAACTGGCCACATAGCTTAAAATCAGATGTCTTCAATATTTACTGGCTACTGCTAGAGAAAACATGTCATCATTGAGTATGTCTGTACTTTCACCCTGAGAATGATCACAGGGATATATTTGTTATCACCCAGACACCAGGCCTAGAAGCACGAGTACATGGAACACATGCCCCAGTGTGCATTTTACTAATGTGTTAAGCATCTTACAGTGTCTCCAGATGTGCTTGACACAGGTTATTCTCTGGTATGCTTGCAGACACCGTCTCAGTGAAGTCAGTGGGATATAAAGCAGGTAGTTGTGGGAAGATCACATATTCCCAGACACACTAACTGCTCTTAAAACGAACATTTTTCAAAAGTGTTTCTTGACATGGGTATACTGAATAAATGTCTCGCATTTAGGGAAAGATTAGTGAAAGATGAACACTAGAAAATGAACGAAGGAGATGGTGATGACCCAAAATATGCTTCTTAAAGAAGAAGGATAAGGGAAGACACATATATGGAAACAAACAAACAAACAAAGGATAAAAAAGAGGAAATACTTCCTGTCAGACTAAAGCTAAATGCAAATAAGACACTGACTTTTTAAGCACCAGAATGGAAATGAGAACTTTTATTCAAGGGGAAGTAACTTTAGTCAAAGAAGATTAAATAGGTCTGATAACAATATAAAGATGGAACTCTAAGAATTGCTAAAATTCTGGTTGATGTCTAAGGAAGGTCTGAAAGTATAAAAATGCCTCAAGCTGTGGATTCAATTTTCCTCTAACTCTTAAGCTTCCTTACAAATTCACTATGTGAATTCTGGCAAGTAGACATTTCTACATTTCTTCCTGAACTTTTTTTTTTTTTCGTTAAGAAAGAACATTGAAAAAAATCTTCAAAAATGTGCTTTCGAAATAAAATGCCAAATGTTTGAGCTATTTGTGGAAAACACTGTTGTTTTCTACAGATACTGAATTTTGAGAATTATGTCTACATATGTGCCATACATTTGGGGGAGGTTTGATATGGAGCACTCCAGAAATATGGCCTATAGGAATACTACAGGGCTTTCAGATGTCTGAGGAGGAACAGTAAGGTAAACTTACCCTCTTAGGAAGGTAAAATTCTTTCAGATTATGTGTACATTGCTTTAGTAGTAATTTATTCATTCAATTTCAGTATCACAGAATAAAATGTTTTAAGTCAGTTGCACTCACAATTACGTATGTTTGCCGTTTCCCTGCCCAGAGAGATTATAATGAAAGAACAAGTCACAGGTCCATAGAGGCAGATACGGTGGGCTCAGTCCAAGCTCAGGATTCAACATAATGTGAAAGTACAGTCTTTGCATTTTCAGGTACTTCAGCATTGCTAGAATATTTGCATTTGCATTCTTCTACAGTGTTTGAATTCTTCAGGGATTCTTTTGCCTGAACCTGACTTTATTGCATACCCTTTAGCTCCCAACATGAAACTCTGGTGGTTGTTTATTTCCAACAGAAAGTTGTACAAAAGATTTCAGTTATGCCACCACAACTAAGTGAAAACTTCTCTGATCCCTCCTAATTTCACTTTTTTGTTTGTTTGCACTGGTGGCTGCAAGAGATGGGGATGGAAAAAGATAAGGGGTGGATATGCAAAAGAGACTCTCAGTAGCACATTTTGTTCACCTTTTTTATTTCTTTTCTTATCTTCTGGAATCTATTCTTTTGAAAGCAGAAGGTTTCCATGTATGAGAGTATTCATCTTTATCTGGTTTAATCACATTCTGTATGCCTTTTTTTTTTTTTCCCCTAATTTCTTATTTTTCCTCAGTATTTATTAAAGTGTTTCATGAGCTGTTTTCTTGGAGTGAAATTGTCATTTTGGTGAAATACTTTTGAATGATAAGAAAATACAACCCATTGATAAAAAAAGTCTCATGTTACTAAACATGTATTTCTTGCTACAATGGAAAGAAAGTCAGGGTAGATTTGTTCTTAACATTAGAGACATGCATACTCTTTAGACAGAATTTTTATTGTATATTATTTATGTTTCTTTATTACAGGTATTTATATATATATATATATTTAAATATCTGGGTTAAGTCTACAGATTTCTGCTTCAAATCTTGATTCCCATGCATGTTTATTATAGATGTTATTCTTAATCATCAAAGATGCAGTCCTTACCCCAAAATGTACTTTTCATATTTACAATGTTTATGTTTAATATTAATGCCTATTCCATACCTAGGCGTTGTTGTCTGACTTCATTCATAAACAGATGTGACAATTTGGGTGATCAAATTAACTGTATTAATCAAGAAGACTGGAAAAGGAAAACACATCATGCTTTTTTCATAGCAAGAGAAAAGGAGGAGCCAAAAAATATTAATACCTAATTAATTTGGGTTCATGCAATTTAGAAAGCTTAGCTTAAAATGCCAGGAAAACGCTGTAACAAATATTCAAACTACTCTAAGAACCTATAAAATTTGGAAACACATAATGGTCCTTAAACTATTCCAGATCCAATTTATGTCAAATAAACTTGTTGTTTATTTGTTGTGCATAGCTTTTAAGTCCCTATCCTTTGTTATTAATTTTAGACACAGTAACAAATGCATAAATCATGTGGCACAGTGTGTCTGTTCTTTTGTCCTTTCCCTCTGTTGGGAGAGGATGAGAGATCGAACAAACCACCTATGACAGATGTTTGTCATGGTACTTCATGCACTACTGAATGTCACTTGGTTATGACAGTGATACAGCAACATAAGAGTATAGAGTACAATACAGGTAGAATTTGTTTTTCAGCCATCTGTTTTTGTGGAAATTGATGGCTACAGAAGCACTTTCATACACTTTCAGCAAAGAGAATATAGAAATAGAATAGAATATAGAATATCAGAAAACAAACCATATTTTGACACAGCGTCCAAGTGTTAGCATGTTTCCATTCACAATATGTTACCCTCTTGTCATGACCCAGTGAGTAGGACCACAAAACGCATAAAGGACAAACCCGTACTGAAAACAGAAGTGCAACTAGAAAATTTCTGAGGACTGGAGTGTAGAGAGCTTTCAAAAATGCCAGAAAAAAATAGAGATGATTCTTTTACAGCATTTGTGACAGCTGTAAGAGTAAAAGCAAGGTTTTGATGTGTAAGAGGTATTTGGACAAAGGTCCTCCTGGCTTTTCTATCAGTACAGGATAAGCCTTCACATTCACAGATGTCTCTGTAGAAGCAGCCAAAATATCATGAGAGCACAGTGTGTTCTGGACTATAAGCAGCAGAAAAGTCAAAGTATAAAAGTGCAGAACTGAATATTGAGAAGCAGTGAAAGGATTACCATTTTGTTTTTGACAAAATAATTAAATAAACAAATAAATAAGCAAACAAACAAACAAAAAGGTATATTCCGTGGTTTGAAGAAGAAAGATAAAATTAACTCTGAGGAATGGACTAGTTTTGCAATGTAAGGGTTGTAATGCAGATTACTTTCCCTCACACTTAAAAAGACCTAATTATATGGTCAAAAACAGATAGGCGAACACCAAAACTAGTTTGCTTCTGTAACTACTCTGAAGTAGAGCAACATTTGGGCACTGTATATCCCTAACTCTGACATGTCCACATGCATGGCCCAGCCAAAGGGTATATAGTAGATTTGGTAGAGTATGCCTTCAAAGCTGAAGGATAGTATTAAGAGCTCTCACAGCTGTAGGCAATCTAAGAACTGTGGAGACAAAGGAGATTTTGCTTATGAAAAGCTGGTCCAGTTTTTGCTTGGTATAAACAGTTTCCACTGTTTCAACAGTTCAGGCAGAGTTAGGTAAGAGTGTTCTGAAAACCAGATATTAGAAGTCAAATATTTGTTATATAAAAATGCAATGTGAATGGTGACCAGACGTATTTACATAAGGCCACCACTGTTTAAATAACAGGAATGAAAAGCATAGCAAAGCTACACATAGTTTCAAAAACTCCTTTGGACAGTAGTTTTTAAAATTTTGAGGCATACACTTATGTTTAGTAAAAATAAATAACGTGGGCTCAACTATTGAGAATAGTATGTGGGATTTTTGTTGTTGTTGTTTCTGTTTTGTGTTTTTTATTTTATTTTTTTTTTCTGGAAATTTGATTCTTAACTACAGGAATAATACATGCCTTGTTGGATAATGTATTAACAGTGGATATGTGGATAGCAGAATTTTTCACAACCAGCAAAAGAAAACAGTGATGGTAAATTTCAGCTGAAAATTGTGCTTAAATTACTGCCCCAAAACAATGATATTTATAAATACAAGAATTATCTCAACAGGTGTTAGTTGGCCTGCACAGTATAACCTAAGCACATAAAGATTATGGCAGTATACATTAGTTCTGGGATTGATTCTGACTTGAAGTTGTAATCAGAATGGCTGGGTATGGGTTTCTAAGCAAAGGAAGTAGAAATGCAAGTATGTATTTGAAAACATTCAGAGATTTATGATTGGTTTTTAGCATTTGAAAATCCATTTGTCATTGCCTATATCAAATAGGACAATATAAGTATTAAAATCTATTGCCATTCAAGAAATAAATATTACAGAAAAAATATTTTACCATCAGTAAGTTTATTTCAAATATAATGATTCATAACTCCTGATCTGGCAATTCTGATTATTTAATTGTTATGAAAAGAAACTAAATAATTGAATAAAAATTTAAAAAATAATAAAATAATAAAATAAAATAAAATAAAAATAAAATAAAATAAAATAAAATAAAATAAAATAAAATAAAATAAAATAAAGTAAAAAGGAAGCCTCCTCTATTATAACACATAGCAGAATCCTCCTAAAGGGGCAGAAAAGCTCCTCTGTGTGCAAGGCATTTGGGCTAAATGCGCAGTGCTCTGGCAGCTTGTGAGTAATGTAATAACTTTCAGGATCTGGCACAAGAATGAAGAAATACATCAGTCCTCAGGCTGCTCTGTGTGGTGTAGTGGTCAGATTTGTCCTCAGTATTTCTAGGACTTGTTAAATAGTGCCAAATTGGAATTTTGCTCTCTTCTTGCCTAGATCTGTGAAGAAGAGTTCTGTCACAATGGTGATATGTTTGTTACTTCATTAATGTAATATATGTGGGTGATTTGACTTTTGTAAATATTTAGTAAATTATTCTACCCATGAAGATAGAATGTTATGCTGATTTATGTCTTCCTTACCCCAGTCTAATATTTCTAATGCCAAAATAACATAATTTGCTTATAAAAATGCAGCAAGGATTGTTTAAAGAAAGGGTTAGCAATTTTCAATAACTAAGTTTTAGATATTTAGTCCTTGGCACATCCTGAAAATAAAACAAAAAATCCATGTCTAACTTAAAAGTGGTACAGAAAAACACAGCAAATTATTATTTTCCTCTAAAAATTTATGTGGGACTTCTCTTAATTCAAGAGCACAGATATCTATTAACTCTGTTCTTTGTCATGCTTACTTTTTTGTCTGTAGATTTTCACATGTGCAAGGAGGGTGTTAACAGTTTTATGTATGTATGCCTATCATTAAAACTCTTCTGTGTACAGTAAAATTAAATGCACAAATGACTGAGAAAGCACAACTACAAGATGAAAGCCCTTTACTAGTCAAAAACCTATTTACACAGTACTTGAAGTCTGAGTGAAGAATGTTTCTTTTTTTGTTCATTTGAGCTATATGCAACTGAAAACAGAAGTCTATAAAGGAAATGGCAGCAAACCTGCATTTATAATACAACAGCATAAATGGCATTACTAAAACACAGCAAAAGCTAGACGAAATAAAATAAATTAATCTTGGACATGAGTGCAAAGAGTGTTTTTTTTTTAAAAACAACAAACCAAATAAATAAATAAATAACAGCAACCTGATAGCTTGCATTATGCTGTGAAATTCGGCGTATTTATTCCAGTAGCATAATATTTTTTTTCATTGAAAGTAACCCATACTCTCCAAAGCCTTTTTAATAATTACTGCTGTTTCTCATCATAAATTCCCCAAAGTCTTACTGCTGCAGATTGAACTTAATATTCCCATTTCTACAGATGTCATTTGACTATTCCCTCTACTCTTCCCAGTTCTTTCAAACTGTATATTCATTTGCCACGATTGCTTCCTTGAAAAGGTCATATGTATGGATTCCCTCAAGCAGCACTCGCATAAACACCTTTTCAGCTGTTCTTTGTAAAAACTCTCTTCATTCAGTGGTTAGACTTTCAACGCAGTTAATGCTTTCTTTTCCCAGGTAAAAACATAATTTCCTTGCCAAAGCATGGAGCTTTATGAAGAGGTGACTGGTAGGATTTTGCTTTTCAAGATGTCACCAATCCTATGATAGCTGCAGACAAAATTCTATAGTATCTACAGACAGGAATTTCAAAGGACCCCTTACAAGTTAGACATGAACTCTAAATCTCAATGAGTATATACCTTTCTTCAGTACCTTAGAAAATTCCATCTACAATTTAAGAAGAATACTCAATTTAATTCCAGCAGTTATTCTAAAAAATATTAATTTGAAGCCACTTTTGAATTCATAAATATAAAAGCCTCCATTTTGACAGGATCAGGATTACAAATTTGATGTCTTTCAGCTTGGCCATGCTTGACCATAATGCAATACTATAATTAAGGTTTGTATAGATTTTTTTTTAATTTCTTAAAAAAAAAAAAAAAGATTAATTATATGTGCTTTGTTTAAAAAACAATTAAAATATTGGATTAGAAATGGTTTATATTTTCCAAACCTACTGTAATAAATATTCAGAAAGCAATTTAAAGTATTTATGCATGATGTCTTATAAGTGCTATAAGTAAGTTTTTCATATGTTGTTTATTCCTACTGTCCTCTGTCCATTAATCCATCTCTAGCTGACATCCCATGAATACCTTCAAATTACTGGATTGGAAACAAGCCTTCTTTTTTTCTTTTCCATGAACTTATCACAGTACCCTGTCAATCCTTTGACAAACATAGCTGAAAGGAAGCTCAATAAAAGCAAAATTAAAGCCCATGGGAAGGACTCACTTTGGAGCAGCTTGTGAAGGACTACACTACTGTATTTATCTTGATGCATGAGCTTTTTCATCTTATTTTCTCCACCACCCTCCGCCCCATCCTGTTGAAGAGGGGAGTGAGGGAGTGGCTGGGTGGAGTGGCTGGGTGGGCATCTGGCTGCTGGTCTGGGTAAGTCCTGTACAATGACAAAGTCTACTTTCATGCTTGTGGTCGACAGCCAATAAAGATGAAAGCCCAGCTCAAGGAAGGTCTTTAACCATTGCACTCTCTTCCAAAGAGGAAAATAAGGAATAAACTTTAGAAATTATCTGCTAAAAGCTTACTGATCATATCAGTTATAAAATACACAATATTGTAAGAGGTGGTATGTAGCATTAGATAGAGTAACCATTAGATATGTCCCCTTTTTCCTTTTGTGTCGCTAACCTTTGTCTCCTGTTCTTTCATCATTCTCCTAATTACAATGACAGAGCATTCTCCAGACTCCTTCCTTTCTCTGCAGCATAGTACCCATCTCAAGTAGCTTCCAAGCAAACATCTCACTTCTCACATTACTCAGTCCGGTCTTGTCAGGCTCAGACAATTTAATGGTTTTACCTTCTCAGCAGCTAGGCAAGTTTGAGATGTAAGAAGGAGAGAAATGTTCTTTGTTAGAAAGACATTTCTGTACTTATAAGTGAAAATGCTCCTGATGAATCTCTACTGAAAAGAGATTTAATCAATCTTTAGGAAAGACATTCATTTTTTCTGAAAGTTTCTTTACAACTAGAAATATTTTTAATCTGTTTGTTGGCATCAGTTACCATAAAGCATTACTTCTTCCTGCACTTATTTTCTTTTAATTTTCTTCCCCTGGAAGGCTGTTTTGTAAGTATTCCAAAGCTCTGCTAAGAACAGAATGTTGCAACTATTTTGCACATTATGTATTGCAAAACTTCTCCAAGAATCACAGATTTTTGCTCACCTTGAGGTAGTAACTTACCTGAAAAACTCAACTACTGAAATATATGTTATCCTTATGCTGTGTTACTGTAGTAACCAAAATCATCTGGGGCACTCGTTGCTGTTGAATTAGAATCGAAATATTCTAAAATTAAACTCTGAAGATTCTTAATATTTTTAAATTACAATATATATGTATATGTATATGTGTGTATATATATATATATATATATATATATATATATATATATAAGGTTTTGGATTTAACATTTTTATGTGATTCACTTCTTTTGGTAGCCTGAGAGAGACTCACTTGTATTATGCTGCAAGATGTGATTTTCTTGATCTATGACTTTTATCTGCCTTTTCCCTGGACATGTGTCAAGAGCAATGAGAGGGACTGTATGATAATATTGTAATTTTATGGGTCAGGTTGAATCTCTGCTCTGAACATTGAAGAAAGTGCATTGTTTGCATTCACATCAGCTTCTTCACATGGCCTACTTTAATTCTTTCAAATTGTCTGTATGTTTATTCAGATTTTACAACTGGGAACATTGCAAACATGATATATAAGTATTCAAAAGAGATGAAGTATTTTTATTCTCTTTAACATATAATTTATATGTATCCTGTATGCAAACGTATTTTGAACTAGACTTTACAAGAATGTTCTAAATAAGCTGTCAGGAAAAAGTTAATATTTTATTTGGCTGTTTTCACACAAAATTTAACACAGGACAGAATAAAAAGTAGACATTCAAGACATATATGAAAAACATTAATCTATACACACCATAAATGCCAGTTAAGTAAAATCCAGAACTAAAACAAGCATTCTATTTTCAATTACTTTATGGCTTAGTTATTGATTCCTGATTTGTCTATGTTTTACGTATCAGGTTGTCTATGGACATCAGGACTATGGACAATCTGATACATAAAAAGATCAATCTGCAGTAAAGTGACATGTCCTTACTATATACCCATAAGTAGAACTCAGAAAAGATGATCAGGATTAAAACTTGAATTTCACTCTGCTTCTTATTTAAAACAAACAAAAAACCCTCCAACTATTTCAAACCACTTGGATAAAAACTGATTTTTTACTCTAGCCACATGAAGAGTCATGGAATAATAATCTGAAACTGAAAAAAAAAAAAAAAATGTACATGGTTAACTTCAGTGCTTTCAGAAAATTAGCTGATTTTTTTAACTCTAAAAATTGTATTTTTTTTTCTAGTGGTGTAGTCATGACATACTAATTAAGATGAAATGGTGGAATTTGCTGATAGTGATTAGATAATGTAAGTAATCAAATTATTCTTGACAAAATGTTCATAGCTATAATGGAAAAACACTGTGATATTATTGGTACACTTTTTTTATTTTACCTTTGTGGTTCTGATTTCTTTACTAATGTATCAGGACATTTTCTTACTGACTTCAGGCACAAAAATCTATTGAGGCACAGGAATCTATTTCAGGGGCAAAAATTTTTTTGTTATTTGAATTTATGATACGTTAATTTTCCAGTCAGAAAGACAGAGCAGATGTAAAACTGGGAAAAAAAAAAAAAAAAAAAAAAGAGTATTTTTAAAATAAAATTAAAATTCATGTGTGCATTTTAAAGTCATTGGTGATATAGGTATTTTATTATAAAAAGAGTTTCACACTATATATTTTTGTACATTGCACTGTAAAAAAAAAAAAAAAAAGCAATAAATTCATCCCTACTATATTACATTTTAATAGATTCAGAATGTAGGATTATGAATCTTTCAGAAGTTATTGTAAACTTCTCAGTGGTGTGGAGTTGGAAACAATATTTCTTTTGGTCCTAAGGAGTGACAGTTTTATTTCAAGTACGGCTGCAAGATATTTTTTTCTTACTAATTTGATTTGGAACATCTGATATAAATCTGATATAAAAAAATATAAAAAACCTTTTTTTCCTTGGTTTATTAATGCAAAACAGTCAATTCTTCAGAATATTAAATAATAATAAATACCTCCTATTCAGAGAAAAGCAGATCATATTCAGGAAAATGCAAGGTGTCTTGCACTTTCGTGTTCCATACAGACCGGAAATGCAAAACTTCTTGTGTTTATAAATGAGAGAAGACATACAGTAGCAGGTTTAAGCCTTGATTTTTTCATGCTCAAATTCACATATTGCTAAAGACTAACATATTAGTTGAAGGCAAAATGACAGATCTCTTCATTATCTCACCTACAAAACTGGAATAATACTCCTTTTTGACAGCATATGGATATTCATAAGGGGAAAATATATGTATTGAGGATATCTTTTTATTTTTTTTTAAATTTCGAAGGATTTTTACAATAAAATCATTTTTCCACAGTAAAGGCAGAGAAAGAAAAATAGAGGTGAATCTAGATATAAAATGAATTCTTGTTTTATATATCTCAAATAATTTCTCCAGGATAGTGAGTAGTTTTAAATCAAAAGAATATTTCAATTCTTTGGATGCTTCGGGAAGAGAAGTTAAATTGCAGAAGCAAACATTTCATGCAAGTGTTGGAAAGTAGATAAAGAAAAGCTTGTAATGAAGGTAAGAATACACTATGCCAAAAAAGAAGAGGAAGAAAATTCTGATATTTAAACCAAAGGACAATTATAATGGGAACAAATGGGGATATTTTATTGAACTAAGTCTAGAAATTAGAATCCTAATAATCAGCAGAGTGAGGTTCTGATATTACATTCCAACAGAAGAAAGAAAAAATACAGTTTAAATGCCCTTATTAGAGGGACTTCATGATATTTATTGCCTGTAGTAACAAGACAGTGACCCAGAACCTCTCCTGTAGCATTTTATGCATGACTGTTTTCTTGCTAGTTAATGGCCAATGAACGGTCCATCATTGTTTCCAGAGTGCTGACTCCTGCGATTTGAACACTTTTGTTCTGTCAGAAGAAAAGAGGAAGCCTTTCCTCAGCCACATAGCAACTTCTTGCCCCTGTACTTGGCTCTGATGAGGCCACACCTCGAGTACTGTGTTCAGTTTTGGGCCCCTTGCTACAAGAAGGACATAGAGATGCTCGAGCATGTCCGGAGAAGGGCCACAAAGCTGGTGAGGGGTCTGGAGAACAAGTCTTATGGGGAGTGGCTGAGGGAGCTGGGATTGTTCAGCCTGGAGAAGAGGAGGCTCAGGGGCGACCTTATCACACTCTACAGGTACCTTAAAGGAGACTGTAGTGAGGTGGGGGTTGGTCTATTCTCCCACGTGCCTGGTGACAGGACGAGGGGGAATGGGCTAAAGTTGTGCCAGGGGAGGTTTAGGTTGGGTATTAGGAAGAACTTCTTTACTGAAAGGGTTGTTAGGCATTGGAATGGGCTGCCCAGGGAAGTGGTTGAGTCACCATCCCTGGAGGTCTTTAAAAGACGTTTAGATGTAGAGCTTAGTGATATATAGTTTAGTGGAGGACTTGTTAGTGTTAGGTCAGAGGTTGGACTAGGTGATCTTGGAGGTCTCCTCCAACCTAGTTGATTCTGTGATTCTGTGATTCTTTTATCTCCTTCATCTTAATACATAGATGGAACAGTTCAAAATGCTTTCCTATTATATCTTCTTTGCCCTTAGTCCTGCCAGCTTCCCACCCCATATTTATTTTCACTACCAAGTTCATGATCCTGATTTCTAACTAGCTGCTACCTGGCATCTTACATGGTAGCCACAACTGAATTGGTACACAGACAAGAGGGATAAAGTATGGGACAAAGATGCCTTCCTTATCTACTTCATACAATGATGCAATATAGCAGCAAGATATCAGCTGAACACAATCAGTGAAAAAAAGAACACCAGAAATCTGGTCTCTCCCAGGTATATAAGCCATCCCGTTACTGATTTTTAAATCTAATGTCTCCTGATTAAATAGGAAATGTGAAGTGGAAGATAATTTGGTAAGTATCCTATGAAGATAAATTTCACATCTACAATTACAATTGTTGTTCTATTGTAATTATACAGCAATAGGATCAGTAAAATTTTGATCCTAGTCAAAACATTTAAAAATATGGTGGTTTTGCCTTTACAACATGATAAAATGACTTTTCTAGCTTAAGCTGCACTAGTGAATTCAGTTATACTTTTGAATAAATTGATCTGAATATAAAATGCTCTGCATTGTAGCATCCAACATAATTGAAAACAAACAAACAAACAAACAAACAAACAGTCTTTCTATTAAAGTTATATGCTCTTTTTTTTCTTTTTTTTTCTTTTTTTCTTTTTTCTTTTTCAGTCAGTTGAATGTATCCTGGCTATTTTTTAAGCAAATGATTCAATGAATAAACCAAATGGGGCTTTGTAATAAATCTGTTTAATCTTAAGAGTTTAGTAGAAATAGTAGCTTTATAGCAAATGCAAAACAAGCAGAGAACTGACAACCCCAGGAGTCTTTCTTGAGCTTTAAGGTATTTAATGGCAGCTATTGTTTCCTTAGTGGATACTGGGAGATCTAACCCTTTGCTTTTCTCATGATCTAGTGCTAATTTAGGAAATGCCTCTGGGTGAAATCCATTTCAGAGAATAACAAAATGAAAACTTCTATGCAAATATTATTGTTTTATTTTAAAACCTCAATGTCTCTTTCCATTCAAAATTCATCATGGCCATGTCATTTTTCTTTTTCTTGTCATTTCAACAGTTGTTAGCCAGTAGGTGTCTGGATATACTTACCCTTCTCAATAACCTTTAACATTCCAATAAAAAATAAACTTATCCTCATTTATGATCCTCTTTTTCTACACATATTTGGGGCAGAATTCTTTGTTTAGATCATGTTGATTCTTGAGGTTTTTTTTTTTTGCAGCTCAGCAAATCCAAGTCAAGGATTGAAACTGTATAAATTTTGCTGATATTAAAAGGGATTCTGACATGGTAAACTAACTCAGATTTTGAATTGATGGAAAAACCTACATTTTCTAATGCAAAACTCAAGAAACAGACAAATGTTCTGATGACTTCATAAAAACACGAATATTCTGCACATGACAGAGTAGAGATTGTTGGAATCATTTCTGGTCTCTTCTCTCTGATACTGCAAGGGCTTATTCCAACTTCATGATTTACCTGAAGATCCTGACTAAAAAGATTAAAATAGGTTTGGGATTCACTGTGGAACTGTGGGAGATACATTTGGCACCTCCGTGCTATTTGTTGGTTTGAGATTACAAAATGGGTCAGAGATTTTTTTTATTTTTTTATTTTTTATTTTTTGGCAAATGAATGCACAGCAGAGCAAAATCTTGTTTTACTGACAGATCAAACTGCCACTTCTGGGAGTACTCCTCCATTTAAATGTTGTGAGTGGCCATACTGAATTTTCTAGACAGGCACGGTTTTGTTTGTTTGTTTGTTTGTTTTTATCCAGAAAGCTAGATATTCAGCATGAAACCAAGTTTTCTTCCTTCCCCCGTGCTAGCATCTAACTCACTTCTGTGCAGACTTAGATGTAATAACACAAACACTTCAGTCACCTCAATATAAAGAGTATTTATAATTTTAGGGATTATCAGAGTCTTAAAATAATGTTAATTACTCTGGCAAATTCAACTGTGGGCTTCCTACCTAAAGCTGACCAGAGTGAATTCCCTTACTTACAACAGTCTTTGGATCTGACCCAAATCAGAAGTTTTATATTAGACACCTCTGCACCCTGCTGTCAGCTTTCACCAAATTAAGCTGAGTGCTGCTAGTATCCATTGAAGCAACAACAATGAAAACTCAAGAGTTATGTGCTAGACATGTTGTTTGGATGGATGACAGAGGTTGATCAAGCAGCCTCTATCTTGTGATCTACAACCTGGAAAAAGAAATCAGTGTGTTTTAAAGATGCCCAAAAGAAACACTTGGTTGAATGCAGATTCCTGGCAAGCTCTTTATATGCCTGCTTAAAGAGCTAGCTTTAGGTATGACTCCTGCAGTTAAATTGGCCAAAGCAATTAACACTGCTTTAAGCAATATGATAATCCCTGAAAATTATGAAAACCTTTTAGAGTAAATACGTGTTTGAGAGTTATGGTAAATCAGGATTTGGGCTGTCGTTCCTTTAACAGTAGATCACTGATGTGAAATTACTACAGGGTGCTCCAAAAGCTGTTTCACATACCCTCCAGATGCTGGTCATGGGAAGCTACCACAGCGTGGAAGGCTCCAGCCTCGGAAGGGGAGGCACATTCCTCTGTTGCTGCACTGGAATGGGATCACTCCACTGACTCCTGGGCTCAAGCCAAGGAATGGTGCTTTCCTTCACAAAAACAACATGCACAGTGACTGTATCCAGCCCAGACGCAGTGACAGTAAGAGAATCACCTATTTCATGTTTTTGCTCCTATACATTCTGCACATATCTGTGCTAAACTCCAATCATTTCCTTGATGGCCTCCCATTCATCTTATAATTCCTCCCACAAAGTATCTAATATCAGTACCAGGCACTATTAAATTCAAGAAGTGATTATAATATGATATTTTGCCTTTTGGGTGGTGGGGTAAGGGAGATAGAGAGGAATCAGTCTGGTGTCAGACGTTGTCTATGAGTTAGCCTAAGAGTTAAAACTTTGTCATTAAAAGCTCTCCTGAGTAAAATTATAACTGTGCGTTTTTGCTGGACCCTATTGAGAAAATTGTGCTTGACACCTATTTCTCAAGGGTTTTTAATTTATTTAGAAAGAAAATGAGTCTCTTGGAAAAAGGCAACAGAGCATTTCATGAATTTAAAACAATCAAATGGGTTTGACCTCCTAATGGGTGGGTTTATTTCTTCTGCATCCTGTGAAGCTCATTTTAATTTAGTGGCAACTCTGACAGTACTATGAAATAATAAAGTGGATTTTGTAATACAGCTTGTTTCTCCTCTTTTAGGTTATAAAGAAATATATGCATTTATGCATAGAAGTGCATGCTGAAGCAGACTACCACTGACAGATAGCCTTAATATTAATGGATTTAAATATGACTAAAATTATCTTTTGTAATGCCAAAGTACGAGTTGTTCATTAGGAGGTGAAATTCTGTAATGCTCTGTTGGTTCCTTACAGCTACTTAATAAGCATAATTGAGAACATTTGTCACGTTCATCTCTTTCTGGACATTCCTGGATTTCCTTCCTGCCATTTCTGATGCTCCTTAATGGTAAGTAAAGCAGTTTCAGATCTATTTAAAATTATATAAGTATATAAAATAACATTCCGGATTTGTGATGGAAGTTGAGAAAACCCAATTTTACACATCTCTAATATTAGGTGATTGTTGTTATTAAGTTTAATTGTGGGTTTCAGGTTTGGATGCAAAGTGCTACTTTATGGGTGGTTGTTCTTTGCTAGCAAGTCTGCCATACCACATGCCTAGGCACACGTACTACTTTCAGTAAATGAGAGATCTGGTTCCTCTCTTTTTATCAATATTCCAGCACACACTTGTGCTGGCATTTTAACTTCTCTACGTTAATGGCAAGCAATGAAATTACTGTATCTATAATGTATAAAGTCATCTTTAAAGACACATTCTGTGTAAATTATATTAATACTTGGGGTGAGGCAGGTAGGAGGCTAAGGGGATATGGAAAGAGCACAATAATGCAATTAATTATCTGCTTTAACTACACTACATTTTAAACTTAAAATACTAGCATTGTAGGTTAATAAAGAGCACACCATCAATTACTTTAATGTTATTATATTCAACCTATGATACATCTATACTTAACTATGATTTAATTACTTATTTTCCCCAGCTTTTAGATTATATTATTTTTAAGTCATAGGTTTATTCTGTTAGCATACAGCATGTAGCCTGCACACTATGCTTTCACAGTTATGTTTTCTTTATGTTTTTTGATAATTTGGTTATAATAATTTAATGATGTCTTATGATGAGATATTTTTTATGAATATTGGAGCACTTTAAAGAAAGGCATAACCGTGCCTTGTTTTTTACACTTCCATGAAATTCAGTGAACTTAGCAAAATTTGTAGTAAACTTGTAGAAAGACAGGTAGAAAAAAATGCTATTTGGCTGATACATTATAAATGATAATGGCTATATTTAAGAAATAAAAAATATATAATTGACCTGTTCAGATGAGGTTGCATTCATTCATAAAATTAGGATTTCTGAATAAAATTCCAGGAGGTAGGCACCCACATCAAATTGAATATGAAGGCTATATACTGTAACACGCTATATTATACACTTAGATTACTTTTAAAATTAAACTTAAAATGACTATTTCAGTCAAACGTTTAAGAACAGAGTTAGGAAACAATATTCATTAACCTGAGAAAATGTCTTTATAAAGCTCTTCAGAATGCCTCACTATAACTGCTATGAGTAATCAACAATTAATATTAAAAATATCTATTACCTTGAAGAGACATACATTGTCATCATCTACAAAGTGAAAAAATATGAATATACTAAGAAACAAAGGAAGAAAAATCAGTGTATAAAGGTACGAATATTGTCTGATAATGTTAACAATTTTATAATAATGTCAGCTACCATAGTTTCTACAACAATCTGGATATGTGTTTATATCTGATCTCTCATACCTATCATACTGGTCTGGCATTCAGTACTGTCATTTTAAGATATTAGGGTAAGTGATGAATTGGTAGATTTTTTTTCTCTTTTTTTTCTTTTTTTCTAATGATGTACACAAAATGGCCTAAACAGCAAGTGCAGAAATAAAAACAATCTTCTATGACATTAACCTAAAAATATTAGCATGTAACCTTTTGGGTCATATTTTGCACAATTATCTATACTACCTATGTAGATATGGCAACTGAGAAGAGGGAAGGAGGTTGAGAGCAATCACAATAATAACGATCTGAAAGAGTTGAAGAAATAAAAGGGGGAAAGAGAGACATCACACATACACACACAAAAATCAGTAGTTGGCAGAATTAAAAAAAAAAAAAAAAAAAAAGGAGGGGATGTTTTTGGTCCATTTCTAGATAGAAGTTAGCAATGTATTACAAATGTTGTGATAAAATGTCTTCCCAGATATTTTTGTGGTGTTTTGTTTAAGTACAGTTTTTGAAGGAAGTAGAGCAGGGAATAGACCTTGGATTTTTAAAATTCTGAGCAGTGTTATAACCAGATTGCTGACACAAATTCCTTTAAAGAGCTAAAATCTATGTTGTATTGAAGACACCTTCCTACTCCCTGCTCCCAACCCATCCAATTTTCATCAAATATTTAAATTTTAATGTTTATGTTAATTTTAAATTGTATTTAATTTTTAAAATTTAATGTACAGAAATTTACTTTTCCTTGTAAAGTACAGCTTTAAGATCATTGATCAGTTCTCTGTCATAGCAAGAAAACATGGACATATATACAAAACGGTCTAAAAGATTTTGGAAAAAATAATCCCTTAAAAAACACACACACACACATACAAATCATGGTTCCTCACCTGTGGAATTTATTTTTCTTGGGCTACAACAATTCACAGACAAACAAGAAAAGACAAAATGTGGGGACAATGTGCTTTCTTCATCTTTGGCAATGGCATAACTGTTACAAGCCTGCAAATGTTCACAGCTCAATAGTAATTTTTAAATACTTGAGATAGTTCAAAATAACTTGACGAGAATAATTTAAATTTTGAGAAACCTTTCTACAGCCAGTGCCTCAGGGAGCTCAATCTTCTCAATTTATCAAAGAAAAAGTGTCATGTAATAAGATAATAGTAGCTAAAAGTAGACCAAGTTAGACAATAAATAAAGACACATTTTTAAGAATATGATTAAATAATCATTGGAAAATCTTGTCAAATTGGTGTAAGATCATTCACTGATGGACACTCCAAAATCAAGATTGTTTGAGCTTTATTCACTCCTAAAGACTGATACTCCAATTTGGCTGAAGAAACTTTAAGATACAGTATATTATAAATTAGTTTACAACAATTGGTTTTCTAATCTATGTATCTACTTCCAACCACAAGACAGCAAGAAGTTTACAGATATAACAGCAAATATGAAAGATAGACATAAATCTATTTCAACAGCAAATACTGACAAATCAGGGAAGTAGTTACCAAGGATCAAAGAGTAAGATAAAAGCAGCTGTACAGAATTCGTAATGTGAAGAGTAAGATACAAAGAACCGTAGGGCTTTTCTCATGCTTGAACCTACCTATTCCCATAGTCTGCAGTCCCGGTGACAAAGTTGTTTTGCAATCTTAAAAAAAAAAAAAAAAAAAAAGGTCATTGTTCATATTTTTATCACATTTTTTATCTCATAAAAGAAAAAGAGATAGCAAAAGAAACTGATGAAAAGTGGTGTTTGCCCTGATCCAGCAACATGACCAGCATCGTCATGTTGTTGGCTATGTTATGTACATTTTTGCTGGTTTCGTTTTTGTGACTTTTTTTTTTTTGTGACATTGCAATTCATGAGAAAATTATAAACATATTTGAATAACAATTAATTTACTGAGTAGACTTTAAGGCTGTTTTGATGTAACTTATATAATTTTCTTTGTCTTTTTCTCTCAGTTCCAACACAGAAATATAACAACTTGTTCAAGTGAAAACATATCTGTATTTCAAAGCATTTTAAAGAGTAGCATGATTCTGGTAAAAAGCAAGATTTTGGAAAGACTGGCAGTATACCTAATGGGAGTAAATAATAAATCCTCTACATGGGTTTTCACAACAAGCACTTATAACAAATGTTCAGTTTCAAGCCAAGCTCTGTTAATTGTTTTTCCTTAGTATCCTGAGATCACAATTTTTAACTCTCTCTCTGAGATCTGGAGACCAAACATTTGTCAGCTGCCCAATTTGTTGTGAAAATGTTAGCTCTCAAGTGAAATTTTAGTGCTTCAAAATGTCTCTTTTACATTAGACTTTTTTGCCTCTTATAAAATGTGTATTCCTGTGAGAGAACACAAAAGGATCTCACTGCTTAAAGTCAAATATGTTTTGTAACTGAAAGAGAAAAGAATCAGAGAAGCAGATTTCTGTCTACAAAAACAAAGCAGCTGGTCATCATATTATTATGCCTCACTTGTGTTTTTCTGTGGAAAGAAAAAGGGCACTTTTTTTGGCTGATAATATTATATTTGACAATTAATTACTTACCATAATAATTTTCTGTTTTATATTGCTAGAATAAGAAATAGCATTGCCTTGATATCACTGTACTAAACAGTTCAGATATACAAAATTTAGAACTGTGTTGGGAATAAAAATGGCAATATTTAGTGTCTTCAAGAATAGTTCATTTTTTAATGTGGATCATGGAAAGATGATATAAGTCCAGCTCAGTAGTGGCCAGAAAACTTTTGTTAGAATTAAAGTTTTCGAATTCCTAATTCCTAGTGGATATATAGCCACATAGAAACCTCATCAGAATTGCATCTTTGTGGAATAAACACAGCACTAGTTACCTATAGGAGAAAAAAAAAAAAAAAAAAAAAACAACTATTTGTTACTTGAAGTCCTTATCTAGTACTTCTAGGAGTTTCAAATCTATATGCTAGACAACCTCTCAATATAATTATGGGCAAATTGCCTGTAATCAGACTCAGGTTCTCAAAGAAGGCCTCAGGCAAAAATTAAATTCCTAAATCCAGAAATATAATCACAAATGCCCTAACAAGTCTAAGAACATCATGCACTGATATTAATGTTGCCTTGGAACTCACTTCTGCTTTTCTGCATGTGGATAAATCCTTCAATTCTTGAAAGCCCAGAGCTTCTCAGCACCTGGCTGACACATTGTCACTGCCACAAAGCGACATTCCTCTCCTGCAGGGCCCAGTCCACAAATGACTCTCATACCATCTTGTCAGCTGCCAACAATGCTGAGCAAAGAATGCTAAACGCAAGCATCAGAATCCTGCTCTTCTACTTTCTCACCAACCCTTTAGTTCTTTTCTGTGGAGTTGAACAGCTTTAATGTGAAGGAACAAGAGCTTTATTTCTACCTTTATAATGGCTCATATTTTGGTCATTGCAGCATTCCTCTCAGAGCAGGCAGAAATAAATCTGTAGTCTATCAGGCAGGGTCTCTGACTCCCAGTCTTCCACGTGTTTCCTGCCTACCTAACCATTAGGTGGATTTATTAGCATGTACTCTCTCTATTGACTCTTTTAGGATTTCTTTCCTCTGTGCTGTCTTTTGGCTATCTCTAAACTGCTGTCTTTTTACTATTTAGAATTTTAAATGATCAGCTATGTATGTAACATGCAACTCTCCCCAGCTACCTGATGGTGAATGTAGGTGCCAGAAGTGTTTTGTGCTGCATTCTTCATGTGTGGCTAATGCACCTTAAAGTAGGTGATGTACTTTTCAGTGAATCCTAATCTATGTTCATTTCTTTAACCTGTCTGAACCTTGCTTCGCTTTCTCCCAATCTGAGGTAGTAAAATAGCACAAATTTGTTAGGATAACTATATTTAAGAGTTTCCAGTATTCAGATATCATGATACTGGGAAGAGAATAGTATAGACTGGAAGAAAACTAAGTAGGTTAGTTATGCTTTTATATCAAGTCAGTCATATCTGAGGAATTAAAGTGAACGATTGTTTTTGCTATTCTGCAAGTAAAATGCAAAATAGCAAAAAAAATCACAAAATAGAAAAAAGTCTTCACAAGCAAATCTTATTAAAATTATATATACAGACAAAATGCTGAAGATTTTAAGATTTTTCTGCTTTCTTTTACACCTAATTTTACCTGCTTATAGAAGGGTGAAAGGGACATTTAATTGATTTTTTTTTGAAGTAAAATCATATTTATAGTTATATTAAAACTGCTTTGAACAATCTACATGTTTACTGCATTAATTACCTCTTCTTTTATGGTTTCTTTTTGCATTTTGGTTAATGTTTTGAAATGTCATATACCTTCAGTGAATCATTCTCCGTTTTGTTATCGTCAACATGAAATAATTTATGGGCTGTGGTCATGAACCCTTGAGTCTTTTTATTTCATTTCTCTATTGTGAAAATTTATCTTCCCTCAGTCAATTCTAGAATCCTTGTGTCATTTTTGTTGAGTATAATTCTTATTCATTCATTTTTTTCATTTCCTTCCAAAATGTACCACATGGCTGTCTATCAGGCAATATTTATCTGATTGCAAACCACTGTAATTCATGTTCTTCCACAAATCTATTGTTCGGTTTGTCCATCCCTAAATTAAAGGTTTAAGTAGCAAAGTATATAGTACATTTCTGAAGCACTACTTCCAAAGAAGCAAACAAAAGTGCTTGACAAATGATAAAAAGTGGAGTAGCATTTCCTGATTACAGTTGGTGTCCACAATATCCCATTACTATTATTGTGTTGTGTAAAGGATTTTTTCTGTATAGCATTGTGACTGCTATAATAGAAAATTGCATAGTTTCCTGTGATGCAACTGTGTGCCATGTCTATCCCAGACGAGGTGGAGTTTTCTTCACCATTATCATTTATTAGCAGAGAGCAGTGCTAGAGAATAATTTGGCTAACAGGCCATCACTGTTTCCTGTCACACCAAAATTATATCAGGGAGTAATCAGAGTATTTATGGATTTGTCCTAAATAAGAGTCTTCGCTTCATGCTGATTGCTTTCTTATAATTAAGAGCTTTGCAAGCTTTTAAGAACATGTGTACCATTTTCATTTTTCGCTACCAGAACACACATCCTGTAGCCCTAATTGCCACATCCCAAAGAAGAAAAAAAAAATGTCACAGATGATGACCGCTGTAGGTCAGAAGAAGGAAGAAATGTATTGTTGGGGAAGACATATCACTTTAATTTAATTTAATTTAATTTAATTTAATTTTAAGAAAAGGAAACAGGAAGCAAGAGAGAATTGAAAAAGAAAACAGAGAAAGATTAGGAAAAGAGAAAGAAAAGGAAATCCTGACGTTACATTCAAAATAAAAAGTGCCTCTTGAGCAGGGATTCTGTGCTGATTTACAGCCATCTCAACTCATGCTGGTGGTGGAGCTGTGTGTAGGGGCTCCAGCTGGCCACACTGCCAGCAGCTGCCTGGTGCCCTGTGCAATCACACCGGAGCCAAATGCAACAAATAGAAGCTGCTGGTTTCTCCTGGGAAGGCTCACCAGGGTCATTCCTAAAAGGAGATGAGTTGACAGAGAGGTGACGAGTAGTTAGCAAAAAACAGAAGGCTCAAACTCCAGAGGCAGTAGTGTGGTACCAGCATAAAATTCAGCACCATTCCACTTAGTTAATTCACTCACCAATATGTGTGTCTGACTCATTTTACCCTGGGAATTTTTGACAGTGTGGCTATTCAATATACAAGAGCCTGAGATACAAGCTAGATAGTTCATGCTACAAGTGATGCACCACCAGCCTCCTCTTCAGCTCCATTAGAAGGTTTGTAGGAGATGTCTGTAGTGATACATGCAGGTTTTCTCCTGTACTCACTGACCAATATTTTAATGATATGTATCATGGTAGAGAAGGATTTCCCATTTTGCACAGTATTGCCACAGTTCAGATAAGGAAACATTCTGGGTTCAAATCCTTTCAGGATTTGCTGGTGCATTCTTGTGCCTTGACTCCGGACCCCAGGCCAGCTTTAGGAGATAGTGCAGATTTCATTATTCTCTGACTGCTCTGGGGAGAGGGACATGATGAGATTTTTGCCTGTAGGAAGACTACATTTTTCTGTATATCAATTTTCTTCCTGGTTAATTTTGGCTATGTGGATGAAGGTAGGCTTGTGGAGTCACAGGTATATATTTATTTGTTTGTTTATTATTATTGTTATTATTACTTTTGTTCGTTTGTTGGTTCTGTTCTGTACTTGTCAAAATCAAACAAAGCAAGGGGTAGGTATTATTTCCTTCTCTATATAAATCAAAAATGTAATCAGTTCAGGGATGCTGCTCACTGCATGCTTGGTGATAATAAGTACCATTTAATGTTTTATTTGCTTCAAGGGGAGTAACATATTAGTAACAGCTATATAAAGTAATCATTCTTAGAGTCACTTCAGCAAAACAGATTCTCTCAAAGCCCGAAACCAACTGCACCACAATTTAAAAACATATTTCTCCAATTTTATTATGTTGAATTTTAACCTGAGATGACACCCAATATTAGTTGTCTAGTTTGAACAAAAATATATTTAATTTTAAAATAAATTTTAAAAACTCAGAAGCATATGCATAATTATCGTGTATCTAAGAATTTCTTACCCTTGTTTGGTATCTATAAGATTTAATGCTAAATCTACCTAATGTAGTTTATGACCGAATAAAACGTGACTTGTGGTTAAACATTCTGTAAGATCCTTGCTATTAACAAAGTGTTAGAAAATTAGCTTCTTTCTGATACTAACCCCAAATATCAAACGTTCTCAGCTCAGTAGGGATTTTTCAAAGAGCATAAATTTGATTTATGCTCTTACAATAAATTTGAATTGAAATTATGGGGACTACTTCTAAACTAATAAATCCCCATAACTAAGTTATCTTTTGCTTGCTATGTAATAAGAATAAGGGAAAACATTTTACAGAATCCTTAGTGCTATATGTATATATATTTATTCTACAGATATTTGTCTTCTGTGCTGCAAAACACATCATTTTATTTTTATTATCTTCTCAATCTAATTTCTTTAAGATTAATGAAACTTCTATATTGGGGAAATTTTGTACCATCCTGATGAACTTCATGAATTCTGAGGTAGAGACATACATTCAATCTAATACATTAGAGCACAGGTCTACAAAAAGACAAAAATACCTAAAGACGAATTTAATCCAAGATCTACAGAACTGGGTCCTATTTCTGATAATGTCAGTCTGTAATGATTTAAGGATGTGAGATAAACACAAGGCAAGTACAAAGTGACACTTCTCCCAGTGTCTACATATGAATTCTGGTGTTGTGCTATATTTGCACTTGCTATGAATAACAGTATATATTTTTTGTGGTTATTCATTGCAGTGTGTTCGATCAGTGCATAAGCATAGGCCCGAAAGAGTTAGATGACTGTCTACATCTATACTTTTGTGACTACTACAGTAATTTGCATATTCACACGTAATTAATTTTAACTCGTTCACCGGACCATGTCTACAAGCTGCTGACATTAGCTAGGTGGTCTGTTGCTGAAAGCATTGCCGTGCTGCTGAAACAGTCTGTGCTCTTTATTAATGTCATCCATTCTTTTGGATTTGCACAGATGAATGTAAGGATGTGATTTTACTTACAGCACATCTGCCATTTTGCTGGAGGTGCATCTGTTATTCATATTTTCCTCTGGGTCTTGTTTTGGATTTGCCACCGACAAGCTTTTGTGCCTCAGTGTTATCTGCATTTGAGGGTGCCTGCTTCATATGCTGGTTCCATAAAAATATATATTAGCCCAGTTTATGCCACTTTTGTATTCTTTTAATGCTCAGTGTACAGATTTATTAGGTGTCATAGACTTTTGATGAACTGATGAAATGATAGTTTAAGTTATTTCAATTTCTAATTTATTTCATTCATGAAAGTAATCCAAGGGCTTCACCAAAGTCCAGTCCTGGACTGTATGGCAAACTCTGCAAAACCAAGGACTTATTAGCTTGAACTTGTAGATGGAGAATGACTTTGGTTCTGCTTCCTGTGTCCCTAAAAGACTTTGACATTGTACTGGCTGGGATGGAGTTAATTTTCTTCATAGCAGCCCATATGGTGCTGTGGTTTAGTGATCAAGAGAGTGGTGATAACGCACCAATGTTTAGGCTACTGCTGAACATTGCTTGCACAGCATCAAGGCCTTCTCAGTTTTCCACTCTAAACAGCCCAGCAAGTAGGCTGGGAGGGGACACGGAGGGGATAGCTGACCTGAACTGACCAAAGAGATATTCCATACAATGTAACATTGTGCCCAGCAATAATAATGAGTGGGGAGTTTTTCCAAAACAGCCATTCCTCAGCAACTGACTGGGCATCCATCTGCTGGCAGTGATTGCTTTTGCACCACTGGTATCTTCCTTGGTTGCAATATCTGTATGTTTACGGATAATAAATGATGGAGAACAGCCTATTATGTAAAAGGGTGTTCTATGATCTGAGATATTTAGAAGTGATTTATATAAACATATAATGGTGATATAAGGGGATATAAAATATAATCTTTTAAGCATGATTTCAGGTTCACACCTGTTTCTGTAGCAGTATCTGTCACTGAGTGTTAACGTCAGAAAATAATATACTGAAATTTACATCAATTATGTGCCTAATATTACATTTTTAAACCCTTTATCACAATGAGGATATGTAGTATTTGCCAGTTATCCTGTCTTTCTCTTTATGCATCAAATATAAAGGAAGGGATTAAACCTATGTAAGAGGTTTTTACACTCTATGGTTCTGAGCACCCTTGCCATAACTCATTAAACACATTTTCCAACACTGGAAATTCCCCATTGTGCTAAAAACTAAGGAGAAGTGTATGTCCTCCATTGGATACAGTTCAAGGTGCACCTAGGATTTCAGAAGAGTGTTGTGCAAAGACCAAATGATTTGGCGCTTAGGAAACTCATGTTCTGAAGAGGAGACACAGAAATCAACACCCCCTGCAGTAGAGTTGCAGGGCAAGACGATTGTACTCCTCCAGAGCAAAGGAACTCTTTCAAGACCTTATGCTTCCTAGAAATGCATACTTAGCATAGAAAAGCCACAAGGAAGTGAGAAGTGGTAGGAATCTATTTATTTATCTGCTTCATAAGAAGCCCTCATCTCAAAAACTTCCTCAAAATTGGGGCTGAAATGACAGGAGTTTCAGAACTACTCAAGACAACTGCTAGATTTATTGATGTATGTCATGTTCAGAGGCTAAAGGAGCTTACTGTGAGTAAGGATGGAAGGAGAGAGAAGGAAAAACTGAGTAGATAGGCTCAGCTGGATAGGCTGCTGGTCTAAATACATTCTTCCCCTCCTACAATGACCGTTGAGCGTATTTTCCTGTTTTCAGAGAACAAGCCATAATAAAATTCAGCTAGCATATGAGCACTTTTGCTTGTTTGGAAACCAAAATAACATACTCCTAATGTGAAGAACCTATGAAGTCTTTGGGACCAATAGAACCTCTAAGGGTTGCTGGTCTGAGATCAAGGCTGATAGGAAGAATGGCCCTGCAAGAAGATAGCTGGAAGTGGTAAGATTTATCTTAAAATGTTTTATTCAATCCTACTTTCCCAGCTTATCTGAGTTTTCCTCATGTAAAGAGCTTCTCTGCTCTAATGTATTATTTTGTGTTTTAGTAAAACCTAGCTGTAGAGATCTGATACATTTTGTTCCAAAACTCTGGCCACCTCATGTGCATAATGTGCTAAAGCTTGAGCTACTGTAAACAAATTGTACTGAATAGAGAGAATAAAGTTTTTGGAAAAAAAAAAAAAAAAAAAAAAAACTTTGTTAATTTATATCAATTAAAAGCCCACATATATCATTGTTTAATATGCACACATTTAGAATGTGAAACAAAGTCCCTCATAAAAAATGTGTTTTCATGATGATAATACCTTTATTCCAGTGAATGTCCTTGGAACCTGTGTGTACTGTCAACAGCATGTGTCAGACTTTTTTCCTTTGGTATCTCTGAGGATTTGAAAGTGGAAATTAATTAAAGCTTACACACAACATTTTCCCCTTGAGCTACTCAATATGCTTAAGTGGCATGATGGGGTACCATCCATTTTTCTAAAGCTGCTCATTAAATAACTTAATTTGGTTTAAGCACACATCATATTTTTTTCATAACTAGCCATAATTTCTCTCCTTGACTGCCTAACCTTATTCCATCAGGAGATTCTGACTTGTGTAATTAAATTAGCTCTCTGCCTCCAGTAAGAGAACAACATGAAAACGTGAACATATGCTGATGTCAGTGTCCATGAACATAGAAAGTTACACTGTTTACAGATTTATCTCAAAGAAAACTGCCAACTTTAAATATCACCAGGGTTCCTAAGGTTTTATTATCTAAAAGAAAACAGTTATTTACAAAGTTAAAATTTCGTGAGTTAGGCATTTTGTTATTTGATTAACTTAAAGTAAATGTAGTGTCATAAAACAGGGCAGATTTATCAACTGTTAATATGTAATATATTTTCAAACTGAAGCCTTGATTAGGTATTTTTAAGCTTACTATCATGAATAGGCCATTAAGTTTAGCAATGTACATTATTTCATTATATTCATAGCCTTATACAAAACATATTAATGTCATAAAATACACAGGTTTAAGACTGTGGTTCATTTTAATATACCAGCATATTCACTAATATGAGGTCTTAATTCAGCACTGGCCTGTATTTCCCCAGTTTCTGCAAATATTCAGGACTATGGCTTTCTATTCTTGGGAATGAGCAGAACAGTCTGTCCTGTTAGCTGTTTCTCCTCAATAGGACAGTCACTTCTGGAAAACTATGGCAGAAGAGTCTGTCTGTCTTTTTTAATTCCTTTAATATGAGGTTGTTTAAAAACACTATTACCAGTAGCTGGAAGGTGAGTGTGAGAGGATAGACATGTAAACACAATAAAGGGTTTCCATCTGGAGACAGCTGTTCAAAGATAAGTATCAGAAGTTCTCCCCTGACTGACTTCTAAAAACAGCTATGTGATTTCATTTATTTTAATGGGACTATTGAAATCAGGCACTACTCAAAGTGAATAAAGACAAAGTCTGGGCCTAGGTACAGTGACATGTATAAAGAGATTATAGAAAATAAGATTTCTCACTTAAGACTCCACCACATCACACATAAAAAAGCTGACACATGGTGCAGATACTGTGGGGTAGATTCTGATCATCTCCAAGAACCACACTACAAATGGTATTTTCTGCTATGTTCTTTCTTCAGGGGAACTATAACAGCTTTAGAATATACAAATGAGCTATAGAAGTTATGGAATATATTAATCATAACGGGAAACAGTGACCAGTTCACTGGAATATGCATTTTTTCCTCTTTTCAGTTTTGTGTAATTTTATTTATTTATTTATTTATTTATTTAACAAGGTCAATGTTCTAACTACTCCAGGAAGAATACTTAATACATAGAATTGCAACTTTCAAATTCTATCCAGCTATCTCAGAGGAAGGCATGTCCTTCTGCAAATATTAAAAACTAAATGGCAATACCCGATTAAATCTAAACAGAACATACACAAAGGCCTATCCCTGAAAAAGAGGAAAAATGGCGTATTGCAAGAAAAAAATAAGTTGTATTAATACTTCTCTTCTTGTAATCTTGACTTTACTGCAAATCAATCTGACATTTTTATTACTGTTGTGCAAATGGAAAGGGAGCAAATGAACCATTTTCTGCATTTACTTTCTGTGTAGAGTAATGCTTTTCCATTTGGCTGTAGTCTACCCTTCTTTTCTTTTTTCTTTTTATTTATTTATTTTATTTTATTTTATTTATTTATTTATTTATTTTAAAACAAATGCTCACTCCTCAGTATCTTTGAGATAGTAATTATTAGTTACGGCAGGCTTTCATTCTGTGTCCCTGGAAACCTTCCTACTGCAGCACAAACACTACCAAGAGCTGAGCTGCTGCAAATAAAATTTGGTTTAAAGGGTTAGTAAACACACTGTAATGAAACACCCTACAGCAGTTCAGGAATGTTGAGTTACAGAATGTGCCTACCAGGTAAAAGGCATAAACAATTGTTATATTGCACATCCTTTACCTTAAAACCATTTGGACTGAAGATTAAGAGATCTGAAGGGAAAACGGAAAGAAGAAAATGCATATAATATGATTGAACATTTTGTGTATATGTTCAAGGTTAGAGCAGCTGCTATTTTTTGTTATTTTGATCTGTTTGGGGAGAAATTAAATTTAAAATTTTTTGTGAACGTGAAATCATAAACCATCCCCTGTGCACCATGACTGAAGCAGACAGAAAGCTTAATTGGGTGTGGTAAAATTGTTCCCAACCCATCTGGACAAACCAAATGAGTATTTTCCTTCCAGGCATATTAAGAGAAATAAGCTAATAATATTTATATTTTAATGCAGATGAAAATTGTAAGATGATGGAGTTTTGTTCAGAAAATGTATTTGGATTAAAATATACATTTTCAAAAAAATATATAAATAAATAAAAATGCATTCCTGAGTGGTAGTACGGCTTTTAAGTGCATAATTCCCTTATGTTTATGCTCCAAATAGTAGTAGTTTAGGACTGGATGAGAGAGTCATAGGAGGCAGAAAGGCTTTAATAGAAAGTTGTATGGTTCAGCCGTGCATTTCAGACACTGCTACACTTTCCTAGAACAGAACAGAACAGAACAGAACAGAATCGAATCGAATCGAATACTTTGGGTTGGAAAGGCCATCTAGTCCAACCCTGATTAAAGGTTGTACAGTTAGGGCAGCACTGTATTCAGTTGGGTTTTGAGTATTACCAGGAATGCAGACTTCACAGTTTCTATGGGCAATCTGTTCCAGTATTTAACCCAGCTGTTGGTGGAAGTTTTTTCCATGTCTAATCAGAATTTTTCATGTTATAGCTTGTGTCCACTATTTCTTTTCCTATCACTCTTCACCTTCTAGAAGAGTCTGGCTCCATCTTCTCTGTACTCTTCCATTAGTTTTTGTTGTTGTTGTTGTTGTTGTTGTTCTTGTCCTTGTTTTTGTAGCAGTAGGATCTGTCTTTAACCTCCTTTCAGCCTCTCTTCACGTGCTGTGCCCCAGCCTTCAGCCATCGTTGTGGCCAGACCAACTTCTCTCTTGTACTGGGGAGCTCAGACCTGGATGCCATAGTCCAGATGTGTCTCACCTGGGTTAAACAAATAGAAACACCTTCCTTGACCTGCTGTGAATGCTCTGCCTAATGCAGCCCATGATGCTATGGACCTTCTTCACTGCAAGGGCATATTGCTAGCCAATGGTGATCTCAGTGTCTGCATAGACCAGCAGGTCCTTCTCTGACAAACTGCTTTCCAGCTGATTGGCTGCCAGAATACACTGGCATGTGGGGTTATTCCTCCCTAGACTGTAGAACTGCCCTTTGTTGAATGTCATGAGATTCGGGTATCAGTTTAAGAGTTTTGGTTTAATGAAGGGCAACAAAGATGGTGGAGGGTCTAGAGGGCAAGACATATGAGGAGCAGCTGAGGTCCCTTGGTTTGTTCAGCCCAGAGCAGAGGAGGCTGAGGGGAGGCCTCATGGTGGCCTGCAGCTTCCTCACGAGGGGAGCGGAGGGGTAGGCGCTGAACTCTGCTTTCTGGGGACAGCGACAGGACCCGAGGGAACGGCATGGAGATGAGACAGAGGAGGGTCAGGGCAGGTGTTAGGAAAAGGTTCTTCACCAAGAGGGTGGTCGGGCACTGGAACAGACTCCCCAGGGCAGTGGTCACGGCACCGAGCCTGCTGGATTTCAAGTAGCATTTGGACAGTGGTCTCAGACATACTGTTTCCTTTTTGGGTTGTCCTGTGTAGAGACAGGAGTTGGACTCGATGATCCTAGTGGGTCTCTTCCAGCACAGGACATTCTATGATTCTGTGAAAGAATAGTACACTAGAATTAATCTCTCCTGCTGTTACTGCTGTCACCTTGCCACAATTTTTGTCAATGGTAACAACTTACCACTTACAGACTTACCTGGGTATCAGAAATCTAGTTCTCATTTGTAGTAGTTTGTATCCAGATCTATTCAAAATGCATGTGCTCTAAGTGTTGCTTTTCTTACCCATTTTAAGTGAAATCTCAGAAAACCTCAAAAAGCTAAGGGAAATTTCTAATACATGTATAGAGAGACTGTAAGACACAAAGAATACATCATGTATACACTTAAAATTATTTCTGTAATTTCAGCAATGAAGAAAAAAGCAAAGAAAAAAATATTAAGGGATCATATTAATTAACAAAGACACTGAAAATATATGGGCATTAAAAATCTTTTTTATCCTAATACGTAAGGAAAAGCTTTTATTAGGTTTATAGGACTTTTCTTCGTCTGCCTTTTTTGCCCCCTCGAGCCTTTTCTTCTCCAATCCCAGCTCTATCAGCCTTTCCTCATAGAAGAGAGGCTCCAGTCCCTTCATCACCTTGTGGCTTTTTGTTGGAGTATTTCCAGGAGCTCTCTTTGTACAAAGGAGCCCAGAATTGGACACGGTACTGCAGGCATGGCCTTACCAGTGTTGAATAAAGGGAAAGGTATACCTCCCTTGACCTGCTGGCAGCATTCATTCTAATGCAGTATGGGATACTGTTAGTTTTGTTTGCCACAAGAGCACATGGCTGGCTCATGTTCAGATTGGTGTCCATTAAGATGTGTCCTTGTTGTTCAGCCCAGGTCCTTTTCTGCAAAGCTACTTTCCAAATGGTTGGCTCTCAGCATATATCTTTGCAAGGGGTTATTCCTTCCCAGGTACAGGACTGCACTTCCTCTTCTTGAATTTCATGAGGTTCCTGTCAGACCATTTCTGCAGCCTGTCAAGGTCCCTCTGGATGACAGCATGACCCTCTGGTGTACTGGCCACTCCTCTCACTTTCATGTCATCTGCAAACTTGCTGAGGGTACAGTCTGCCCTATCATTCAGATCATTACAGAAGATGTTGAACAGGATAGGACCCAGTACTGACCCCTGGGGTACACCACTAGTTACTGGAAATCCACTGGAGCAAAAAGAAGGTTTTATATCCCAGAAAGTTTTCCTCTGCCTTCTGGATAAGGGCTGATATAATTAACGTTTATACATAGTGTAAAATAGACAGTCTTATTTTAAACTTATTTTGACTGAGGCCACTGAATTTAAAAAATACATCAGATACCTCCATGTGGTCAGAACTAGAAATTCAGAGCTGACTAGACCACAATAACTTTACTATTTTCTTATTTTGAAATATTTAGCTTCAGTCTTATTTTCTCCTTTCATCATAAGTTATAGTTTATTAGGTAAAGATGCACACACAGAAGGGTACAAATTTACTTGTTTTACTTGCTGGTTCTGAATTTCTGATATATTCATCTTTTAATGCTTTCTTGGGTATATACACATAAAACAGCATGTTAAAATGTCCTGACCATATAGGATACAACAGGAATTTGCTTCAAATTATGTACATTTTTATAGTTAAGCTCAGGACTGATTGTGTAATGATTCTGAGGGTAGTTTTTGAATACTAATGAAATTAATAATTGTTATTTGTATCACTGAAAAAAAAAAAAAAAAACAGCTTTTTAGCTGCTTTTTTCATACAAAACCCTCTCAATTTCTGTTACATTTCCCTGACATATGAGGTTAAGTACTTTAAAGGCAACAGTCTTGCCATAAAAATAATTATATGTCCTCTTTTCTCACCTTAAAAAAATCCTAGATCTAGAAATTCTACTTGAACTTAGGAACTCAAGAATGTTTCTTCAATAAATTAACTGTTAGATAATTTCATTTCCAAACTAGATATCCTTCTTTTTATTTATCTTGATGATTGCATATTCTTTACAATCACTATCATAAGTATACAAAGTTTTTATTCCTGAGATGGGGTGGCATTTACTCTAAGTGACTGTAGTTTACTCGTCAGTTTAAGAACATTTTCACTTTTTTTCCTGTTCTAATGTCTTACATATCAGATAGATTCATAAGGAAAAGAGGAGTAGCATAAACCTTCCTCTCTGATTCAGTTTTTAATCTTTATTTTTAGACTGTGTTTTTCCAAATGGTATATATTCGTGTCTCAGAAACATTGAATTATACTTTATATGAGAAACCAGGTACTCTGAAAGGAATAATCCTTGGTCGGTTTTATTAACCTATGTCTTCATGTTTTTAACTCGTCTTCTGAATAGAATCACGGAATCATAGAATGGTTTAGGTTGGAAGGCACTTTAAAGATCATCTAGTTCCAACACTCTTGCCATGGATAGGGATACCTTTCACCAGACCAGGTTGCTCAAAGCCCCATCCAACCTGGCCTTGAACACCTCCAGGGATGGGGCATCTACAGCTTCTCTGGGCAACCTGTTCCAGTGCCTCACCACCCTCCGAGTGAAGAATTTCTTTCAAATATCCACTCTAAATCTACCTTTTTTTAATTTAAAGCTATTACTTCTTTTCTTATCACTAAAATCCCTGACAAAGGAGGGTATTCCTCATCTTTCCTGTAGGCCCCCTTTAGGTACTGAAAGGCCACTACAAGGTCTCCACGAAGCCTTCTCTTCTCCAGGCTGAACAACCCCAACTTCTCAGCCTGTCTTCGTAGGAGAGGTGCTCCAGACCCTTGATTGTCTTTGTGGCCCTGCTCTGGACTCATTCTAATACCTCCATGTCCTTCTTGTGCTGGGAGCCCCAGAGCTGAATGCAGTGCTCCAGGTGGGATCACATGAGAACACAGTAGGAGAGAATCACCTCCCTTGTCCTGCTGGCCACACGTCTTTTGATGCAGCCCAGGATACAGCTGGCTTTCTGAGCTGCAAGCACACACTTTCAGCTCATGTTGAACACCTTATCAACCAACACCCCCAGGTCCTTCTCCTCAGGGCAGCTTTGAATCCATTCTCCACACGGCCTGTATTTGTGTTTGAGATTGCCCCAGCCCAGATGCAGGACCTTGCACTTGGCCTTGTTGAACCTCATGAAGTTCACACAGGCCCACCTCTCAAGCCTGTCCCGGTCCCTCTGGATGGCATCCCTTTCCCTCCAGCATGTTAACTGCACCACACAGCCCGGTGTCATCAGCAAACCTGCTGAGGGTGCACTCAATCTCACTGTCAATGTCAGCAACAAAGATGTTAAACAGTGACTGTCCCAATACTGACCCCTGAGGAACACCACTTGTTACTGACCTTCACATGGACATTGAACTGTTGACTTCAAGTCTTTGAGTGTGACCATCCAGACAATTCCTTACCTACCGAGTGGTCCATCCATCACATAATAATGAATAACACAGTTTGAAAGACAATATTTAAAAGCAGAGATACACAATACTTTCTTATCTCTCCCTTTCTCAAGAGTTGTTTAATTTGTCTATAAGTGATAAAATTTAAATTACACAGAAATTCTGTATGTTATACTGACATATTGCAACCTTCAGCACAACTACTTGAAGAAGGAAACGTTAGCTTTCTAGCAAAGTGGGAAAGATCATCTAAATTTCCTAATAGTCAAAAAAGCTGCAGTTAATAAAATTAAGCCACATGAAAGAGGTATCATTTGTTGCATACTCTATGTCCATCCCTGAATTATGTCTTTATATAGCTTCACACATAGACTATGAAAATGTTTTTAAAAAGCTTTTATTTTGTAATTGTCTTATTTTCTATAAAACGTCCTCAATTATTTCATAGAATCTATATGTATATCTATTTATAGTGGAAAAACATTAATTTACGTTCAGAAAAATACAGTTGGTCATGTAAATATTGTTTTTGTGATTGTCATTAAAGCAGAGATTTATACGTGCAGGGGATGAGCCATGAATGCTGCAAAAGATGGGCAAAACACCAATCACCTTGTTTCTTCTTGTAGATAAAAGGTAACTAGGGCTATAAGTTATGCTGATAAGTAGTAACATACAGTTTGCTATACCAGATTCAGATTCACAAGTAACTTCATACCGTGCAGTAATGTCACAAAACATTGTAATGATTAGTAGCCAACATTCTGAAAAATAAGAATGTATTTTTCTCAAGAATGGAATTATATTTTCTCACAGAAGTCGAGGATCAATTCCTGTTTTAGCTTTGATAATCGTAATTCACCCCCTCCTTGTGACCACTGAGAAGTGGTTTTCAAATATGTTGAGAGCAGTACAATGTGTTCAGAAGTTCTCACTGTCCTTAGCATGGAAGTAATTTCCACTTTAAATGCAAATTCAGCTCACTGTCTGCCTATTGTTGAAAAGATATTCTTAGAACATTTACTTATGGTAATATCACTTACTTTTACTTGAATCAATTGAGTAATTTAGGGCCAGTCTGTACCTGAACCTAATATAGCTATGAATTATAAGCTCCTTCACTTTCCTCAGAATAGGCTCTCCCACTGCTGTGCTCTTATCTTTTGTCTCATTTGGGACAAAGAGAAATAGTCATCTTCTACTCTTTCCATCTGTTTAGGAGCTGAACAGGGAATCAGAGAAGCAGGGTCTAAGGGAAACACACCTGCATGGCCAATCTGAGAGGTCTAATGAGAAAGTGATAATGCCAGTTGTCATCTGGCAGAAGGTGACAAACCTTCTGCCCTCCCACCCCTGGGGAATGTGTTGCTTTTTTGTTTGCTTGTAATTTTACTTTAAATCTTAACTTAAGGATTTGAACCAGAGAAACAATCATGACGGAATCATTGTTTTTCCCTTCTGTTGTTTCCCGTGCAGTATAGCAACATGATATCCTTGCCTGGAGGATTCAGAAAAGACTATACATGGCTTAGGTTTCTGTCTTATAGCAGACAGACATGCAGGATGAAGTGACATTATCTTTACTTTTCTCATTTGTCTCAAGACACCTTGCTGCGGCAGGTCATCCATCCTGGCAATGTGCCCCCAGCAGCAGCAGTGGGGTGACCTCTCCCCCAGCTCATTGCAGGGGCAAGGCAGCTCTGCAGTAACTGGAAGACAACCTTGCTCAGGCAACACTGGGACTGAAGCTTACCAGCCGTTCCCAGATGGTGAGAGGACTACAGTATCTAACCAGTCTGTCTGAATACAATCAGCCTGGATGGGGTTTTGCTTTCTTTCTCCCCAATGCGCACCCTACAAAGTGAAGGCAGACTTGTCCCTGCACTTGCTTTGTTGTGGAAACAGTTGGCTGTCACTGCTGAGTCCCTTCATGGGCTTCTCTGCACAGCCTCCACTCTGCTCCCTACTGAGCAAGAGCTACCACATGCTCAAACTTGTCTCTGTTCTTTGTTTCTTCCAACTGATGTTTCTTTGCTTCACTTCCATCTTAAAACAAGGTCTGTTACACATTGTTAAGACATTGATCTTGTGCTGTTGGAGTTTAAGCCTCCTAAATTCCTATTATGATCAACAGACTCTGTGCTGAGTTTCTGACTGCAGTTAATATCATACAGGGTGGATGTCTGCTACTGTTTCATATGGAAAATTATGATGACTCCCCAGTTCTATAAAAGATATATTTGCTTCCATGTGAAGATTTTCTTTTTAAACTGAGTTGAAGGTATTTGTGATTGGAAAGAGTCACTGTTGCTGGGAATAACATTTTCTGTATGCTAATAAAATTATGGCAATAATGTTTTATAAAGTTGTTACCCATCATGCATCACTTAAACTCAGACACTGAATGAAGCTGATTTTTCTTTATCTCCATTGCTCTGCATGTCTATTAAGTAATACATAGCACGAGTAGTAAAACCAAGACACTACCTCAGGTAGTGGGGATGGTGTATTTACAAGCTTTATCGAGGTTAAAGTTCCCCAGAGATGCATAAAAACATGTATCTGCACTTAATGACTGCTGGCAAAGACAGACAGGTAGGAAGTCCCTATTGCCAGTGCTGAGGCACTTGATGCTTCTCACAGTTTTCAGTTTATGTAAACAGAGGAGGCTAATTATGATATCGCAAGAAAAATAAAATAAAACAAAATGTGTGGCACTGCATTTCTCATGGATGAGGGGAGTGAAGGCAGAGGAGAGAGAGAGAGAGGGAAAAAGAGAGAGAATAGGTGTTTCAAACAAAACAGAAAATGAAAAAAATATAGAAGAGTTTCTGACTCATACGAGTCAAATTTTTTTTTTTTTTTTTTTTTTTTTGCAGGTTTGCTATATGGAGAGTACCTTGGGGAAGACAGGGAAGAAATGAAAATCTCAGAAGAGGAATCTGACTGAGATGTAGACTAAGAACACATGGATTACGTCACTTGCAAAAGCTGCAAGTGTTTGCAGACATGCAGAGCATACAAAAAGAATGAAAGCTGTCCCTGTTTTTCAAGAAGGAGAAGTGGACAAAACTACAGTAGAAATGAATGAACAATTTACCAGAATAAAATGGAACATTAGTTAAATATTGAACATAAATTGGTAAGGTGAAGCAGCGATGCTTACTTTGAAGGAAAAGCAGAAGACAATACAAAGTAAATGCATGACGTTATGGGCTTACCAGTGTGATCTTATTCCTGCTGAGCAGGGATAGGAAATAACTGAACGTGTAATATGAGGAAACATTAGTTATGATTCCAGTGAAATGGAAACATATGGAATATATTGTAGAATTAAATAATGACAAACAAGTTGTGCTCTTTGAAAAATAAGGAGCCCAAGACAGCTGGAAAAGAATTTGAATTCCTTTCAAGGAGTAGGAGAGATCTCCGGGAGGTAGGAGTATAACAAACCCCCAAATCATATACTTGGTAAACTTTTTAAGCAGATGCTAAAGAGGGTCTTCTGGAGGACATTCTTCAAGAGTTACAGTTCAAATAGAAGAGCCAACAGAGTGAACATACTCCCTAGATATTATTACTATTATCCGACAGTGTTGTGGAAGACATGGGAGGAAACCAGGTGCACTACAGCGCTGTATGTACTAAAATTCTTTGTAAAAAAGAATTCATACCCTAACATACCAAATGCATGAAACTGCTTAAAAAATCAGAGAAAAAAAAAAAAAAAAAGAAAAAATTAGTTTGCAGCTCTTAAATATGCGCTGAACAATCTCTGATTTCTCCACTGTCCTACTGATCCACATTGGGGTATTACTCACTAGAAGAAAACTTGGAAACCTTGCAGTTTGGTTCTGAAATTATTCACAATTCAGGGGCATCCATGGACTTGGTCAGCATCTGAGATGCTGACAAACTGTCAAAACCCCAAAATGTCCCTTCTGTTTTTCAAAAATAATATCTTTAATTTTATTGCACATGCTCTGCTAGTTGTCGGTGCTGTACTTAATCATGTCAAAGTCTTGGCATATTATATTTTTTTCCGTTGTTTGTGTGTCTAGACATGCTATGTTGCATTTCATTTTATATTAAGGTGATTTACCGTGACAAGACTCCTCATGAAATGATTAAGCATACTGCTGTGTATCATAGATATGAAGTGACAAGTCAGAAAACTGGCATGCCATATCAAAAGCTTATACATATATTTGCCAACTAACCAGTCTGGCTAAGAGCAGATAGACCTTTTAAATATTTTTATACCTGTTGATCCACAAGCAATGAAAGCTACTACCAGAAATGGCCTGTGATCTAGCTTAGTCACCATCATTCCTTCCCATCAAAACAAATGGTGATTATGATGAACTATGAACAAGAAATTATAACTTAAGGTTATTCACAGCGACCTCACTTAAACATTCCCAGATGTTTTCATATGTGTCTTGTCATAGGCTGTTTATAGAAGACTGGGGGAAAAACAATATGAGATAAACACACATACACAAAGGTATTTTGCTGTTGGGTTTTGTTTGTTTGTTTTGAATAAGTACAATAGGAAGCCAGCTGTGAAGGTGCTTCAAATATTTATATATCACTATATACACCGTTAACATACACCATAAATTATTCCAGTGTAAGGAACACATACAATTGCATTAAGGGTGACAGATGATGTCTGTTTAAGAAAACTCACAATAGGATTGGGTTTGGTAAAGCTACAGATTTTGTTTGAGCATATTGCCGTGTGAAGATGCCCCATCATACCCCTCAGACATTAATATTATCCATGCCAACTCCAAAGCAAGGAAGAGCAGTCAAACCAAGAAAGGGAACAGATGCAGCAAGCTGTACATTTTCCTGTGGCAACAGAGCAGTGCTACTGAACATGTTAACAGGCTTTCACTTTTCCTCCTCCATCACACACTGCCTCAATCACATGCTTCCTTTGTGCCCCTAAAGTATTAAAGGACACTGGCCCTTTATCATGGATGGATAATTAAATGTGCTGAAGATTAAGTCTGCAAATAGATGGAGACCAGGTAAAGATATCCATTGTGATCATGTGCCCTGCTAACATAAGTTGCTGCCACTCCAGTGGGTCATGAAAGCTTCCTCCATAGGATCCTGTTTTACTAAGTTCAACAACAAGCCTATGCTTGGACACAAACTTTGTCACAGTTTCCTGACACAGCAACTTAAATATCATCCTTTTAATCCATGTTTTTTCAGACAAAATATCAAACATAGAAAATCCAGGACTGGAATGGACAGCTGCCATAGCTATCCAATATCCTCCACAGCTGCTTAACCTGCTATTATCTGGAAGACCAGGCATGTTCACAACAAACGTATCTGCTCTGTGAAAGATCAGTTAGCTGTGGGAGAAGGCCCTCTATAGAGACCAATACATGAATCCTGCACATTGCCATAAAAGTAAATCAGGCATTTATTTGTATTTACAGTTTAGAAAAAAGTACTTTCATGAATGAGAAATCCAAAAAAACAAAACAAAACAAAACGTTTGATTTTGATAGCAAACGAAATTATGTAATATATGCACGAGTGTTCTTTTTCGGTATTCTTCTACATTTCTGTTATTTTGTTTGCTTTGATCATCTTATTAATTATTTTGATTTATCTACTCACTATCCTAAGGTTTAAATACACTGGAAGGAAATGATTCTTTTACTAAGAAAATAAACCTGTCAGAAACATAATTTACTTCTTTAATTACAAGTTTAGCCAATTATTTAATGACTAAGCCTTCTGACAAGAAAATCAAACTTACTACAGTAGGCTGTAGTGTCTGAAAATACTATCCTTTTGAATCTAACAACCAACCAGAGAAGTCCAATGTCATCATAGAGAACTTGAAAAATAGCTGAATTGTGCAGCATGGAAGTGTAATAAAAAAGGATTTTATTAGGAAGAGCTAATATGGCTCTATTATTGGCTAATATTTTGGAACATTAATTGTCAATTAAATTACAGTAGGTTTCAAACTCCCATAACAACAATTATGGCAGCACACAGATTTTTCAAAATTTGGTTTTAATATGGGTTTATGGCTGAGATCAGGTTGAAAATCAGTATAGTAGACTATGAAAAACAAAAAAGTGTGGAACCTCTATATCTTTTTGTTTGTTTGTTTCGTTTTTCTGCAAAAAAAATGTTAGCTTTCCCTGCAGTGTGCACTGAAATACTTCTTTGTTCTCCACACTTTGAAGTCTGTGGGGCTGGATTTTCCAGGCTTTATTTAGTCACCAGCTCTGAAAGTTTACAATGTCTACTAGTGCACTTTCTGACTTGGAACAAAAAGTTGATAGATTTTATTTGCTCTTAAAATTAATGTTATCCCCCATAATATTAAAGACTTTGATAGAAGGCAATTTATATCTCCTTATGCCATCAGTAGGAGTTTACAGCTATAATTTTGCTTTCACTTAGTGAAAAGCCCTGCTGGGCAAACAAAACTTTGTAATGAAATAATTTGCCAATAAGCAAGATTTACACTTCAGAAAAGAGAGAGAGAGAGAGAGAGAGAGAGAGCAAAAATGAAACAAACAAAACGAAACCCACCACCCAAACAGAGGATACAGCAACAAGGGAAATGTCATATAAATAATTTATCTGGACTTCAGAAAAATATTTGATATGATTCCTCATGGGAAAGCATCAAATTAGAGCAAATGGGAGTTAACAAAAGAATTCTAAAATAAGCACCTAACTAAGAGGAGTCAGATTATGGCTAAAGGATAACTGTCTGGCTGGCTGGGGGTGACCAGGACAATTTATTAAAGTTTTGGCCTTGAAACTGTAGTGGGTTTATGTGGCAAGGTTTTGGTAGTAGGGGACCATAGGGGTGACTTCTGAGAGAAGGATCTAGAAGCTGCCCCATGTTTGGTAAGGGCCCCACTGCTGACCAGAGCTGAGCCAATAAGTGATGTTGTTTTGCGCCTCTGTGAGAGCATATTTAAGACAGGAAAAAAAAAACAAAAAAACGCTGCACCACACACAGCAGCTGGGAGAGTGAGAGGAGTGAGGAACAGCCTTGCAGGCGCCAAGGTCAGTGAAGAAGGAGGGGGAGAGGTGCTCCAGGTGCCAGAGCAGAAGTCCCCTGCGGCCTGTGGTGAGGACCATGGTGAAGCCGGCTGTCCCCCTGCAGCCCATGGAGTACCACGGTGGAGCAGGGTTCCACGCTGCAGGCCGTGCAGGAGACCACGGTGGAGCAGGTGGACCTGCACCGACGGAGGCTGCGGCCTGTGGAAGACCCCTGCCGGAGCAGATTCTGGGCCGGACCTGTAGCCCGTGGAGAGGAGACCACGCAGGAGCAGGTGACCTGGCAGGAGCTGCTGCCCGTGGGGGATCCAGGTTGGAGCAGTTTGCTCCTGAGGGATGGACCCCGTGGTACGGACCCATATCTGGAGCAGTTCCTGAAGAGCTGCTGCCTGTGGGCAGCCCACGCCGGATCAGTTCACCAAGGACTGCATCCCGTGGGAAGGACCCCACAGCACAGGGGATGAGAGTGACCAAGAAGGAGTGGCGGCAAAGAAATGCTATAAACTGACAATAACCCCCATTCCCCCGTTCCCCTGTGCCGCTCGGGGGGAGGAGGTGGAAGAGGGTGGATGGGAGGGAAGGTGCTTTTGGTTTCTTTCCTTTGTTTCTTGCTTCTCTAGCTTGTTAGTAATAGGCAATAAACCTTACTATCTCCCTATGCTGAGTCTGTTTTGGCCATCACAATAATTACTGCACAATCTCCTCGTCCTTATCTCAACCCTTGAGCCCTTTTCATCGTATTTTCTCCCTGTTCCTCTTTGAGGAGGGGGAGTGAAAGAGCGTTTGTGGTGGAGCTTGGCTGCCCACCCAAGTAAAACCACCACAGAAATTTATCATTTTTAGTATTTTCATTAATGGCTGTGGCACAGAAAAAGAGCCAGACTAATGAACACACTGCCAATATGCTCCAATACCCCTCCAGCAAGAAAGAAGATGAGAAAACCACATAGATGACCTTGAAGACTGAAGTAATATAAATGGGATGAAATTCAATAGTGTAATGTGGAAGATTGTGTGTGTGTATACATGGATTAAGAGGAATCTCAGAGCTCATCATTTACAAGTGGCAGAGGATGAATAAAACCCATAATCAATCCTTGGCAATAGGATAATTACAGACATGCAATAAAATGCACCTGTACGGAGACATGTATGTATGCATTTTACATATATATATAATATATAGGTATGTATCTATATATACATGTGTATGCATGTATATATATATATATGTATATATACACACATATATACAACCCTGATATAGGAGTGAATCAGGTGGTATGTTTCATGTGTAACAGGAAACTTGATGTCATTGAGCAAGATACTGGTAAGAATTAATATGAACAAGTACATATAAGTAGTTTGCAAATTGTTTTGAACTGATCACTAACCCTTAAAATGTTTTATGTATAGCCATATATACTGCTGAGTTCTTGTGATACTGTTCAAAGTAAGACAGTGATCTGTTCAATGGGTACAGACAAATACTACTGAGATCATCAGGGAATAAGGAAGCTACATAATGAAAATCCGTAAGAAACACAGAGACTAAAAAGAGTATCTTTATAAATAGATGGGGGCAATAAAACTCCAGGAAGAGAGAACTATTTAAGCAGAAGAACAACATTGGTACAGAACAAATGGGAATCAATTGTCCATGAATTAATTTAGGCTGATAATTGGACCATGATTTCAAGCCACAAGAGTAATAAATTCCTAAATTCCTATAATAGCATTCCAACAGGAGAAATGGAAGCCCCCTTCCAAAAAAAAAAAAAAAAAAAAAGAAAACAAAACAAACAACAACAACAAAACAAAAACAGAGCAGTTTAAAGTTGCATATTCACCAGCGTAGGAGGGAAATTATATGAGGAAGATGCCTGGAAAACAAACAACTGAACCTGACCCAAGACATTCTCCATTTCAGGTTGTTTGGAGCTCAGATCTCAAGGCTCAAGTACTTACTTTTCTTTATCTGAAGTCTGAATTTTGGGATCCTGGTCTCCTGACTCTGCCTTTCCAAACATGCTGTTCAAGATCACAAGACTGTCTTGATGTGTCTTTTGGATTCAGGCTGCAGTCAATGAAAATAGACTCTGCAAATGGATTTATCTGAGGTATTCTTGTTCTGGTGTTGCTCTGAGTTAATGTTGCTGAGAGTCAACAGTTTCCCTCTCACCCTCATTAACTTTTAAACATCATCAAACTCACTACCATCCTTTACTAGTCTGATACTTCACCAGTTGTCAAAGAACTATTTAAGCAGGAGAAAAACAACCCTTATATTCAAATTAAGTATCACCCAGTAGCTAATAGTAGTTAGCAAAATGATGCCTGAACATGCATGAGCAAGGACTACGACAATTAACATGTACTGATCGATAAGAAATGTTAGCTAAAAAAAAAAAAAAAAAAGTAGTAGTTTCACTAAATGCACTAAATGGATCATTGCTGAAAATACTGGCTAAAGGAGCTTTCAACCTGGATAGTCTTTTTTTCCCCTTGCAACACAATGCATCCTCTACACAGGTGTGTCTATATTACTGCCTTCAGTCAGCTGTTTGCTAGTACGGCAATTAGTTGACAGCCAGTGATCAACATATGGAAAACACATTAATTTTATAAAGGACAGATATAGCAAATGTTTAACGATTTGTTGGGTTTTGCCACATGCCTTTTATTTATTTCTGTGGAGAAAACATTACAAATGCAGCCTTGGGTACTGGCCCAGAACTTGCATACAATGTGAACATCATTCCAAGAAGCCTGTTCCTATACATCTTATATCCTTAGGTATATGTTGTATATCTAATGCTGTGGTAAAAGCATGTTTCACGTTGCAATGTCAAGAGTTCAAAGACTAGAAAGAATAAATGTTATCTGAGCTCTTTATTTGTGTGGTGTAACACTGTATTTAACAATAAGTTCACATATCTTTTCTGAATTTTTGTATTTCATTCAGGGCTCAGAGTACGCTGTGCTCTGAAGATAAATTTAAGATATTTGCTCAGACCCCAAATATCCAGACTCACCATATTTCTCCATTTGAAAAAGTGCTTAGCTGTGATACAGACATTAAAACCTCTTATTTCTTTGTGTAATTCTCCTCTCCAGTATATTTTAATGGTTGATCCTTAAAATAATTAAATGATGCAAGAAGTCAAGTCTTATGTACAGTGAGGTAAGAAAAAAAAAAGATACTTGAATGCTCAGAGACACATACACTGGTAACGTTTGCTGACATCAGGATCTAAAGTGATTTTTCTACTGTGTTCTGTGAGGCTGAAGAGTCACATATTAAATAATATTCAGGTTGTATAACAATAAAATATTTCAGGATCATATTTTTTCTTTGTTTTTATTTTATTATATTTCAAAACCTAATTATATCTTCTATATAATTTGCCTGGTGTTGAAATTGCAAACTGAATTACAGGTTTGTAAGGGATCAGATTTCTTATTAGAAGATTAAGTTATAAGCTCTATCAGTTGAATACACATCTGAAAAGAAATGTTTGTTGCTACTTTAAAAAAAAATAAAAATTTGAATATGAATTAAGTTATACTATAGAATTAAGTTACACTATAATTTTCTTTATGCTTTTAATTTTAAACAATTCATAAGAAGAACACATTTACAATATGACCTAATTTATTTAGAAACTATTTCTTGAAATAAATGTCTATAGCAGCAACAGATGGCAAGAAGAAAAAGAACAACAAAATCCTGTTTTGAATATCATCCAGTTTGACAAAGAACCAGCTGCTTTAATAAGCAGTGTCAACAACAAAAATGTACTTTAAAATGAAACTCACTTACATCCATTAAATGAGAAATTCTTTAAGCAAAGTTCATAATAAAATGATAAAAGTTCATGGCATATTCTTTTTCAAACCTGTGCTACCTACTAATTTCTGTATTATCTGATGATTAGCAGCACTTGTCATGCTAGTAAGGGCACATAAATGGAAGAATGACCATATCTGCTTTTTCCAAATAAAAAGAGGCTGTATATACCGTATGTAATATAGACAAACATAACCAAAACCATAAACAAATTTCATAACATAATTCCATTTTTCTAGAAGCTAACTAGAAAATGTGCTACAGCTGCTCTTAAAAAAATGTGAGCATTTTTTTTCTTCACACCAAAGGACCTCTGTGAAATAGGCATTCAAAACTTAAAATTTGCTATTGATACCTCTAATGTATTGTACTGTATTCTCTGATACAAGTCTTATTTTCATTAGGAAAACCTAATACATGTGGTACATTGCTTTTAGCTTTACACTGGAGCCCACTTGTCTGAATAAAGCAGGTTGCTCTGTTTCTGTTAGGTTTCATTTTGACATTCTTGGGCTCTGCCAGGATATTGAGAAGTTTGGCTAGAGGGAAATCACATTCATTTTAAAACCAAGAATTATGTTATGCCCTTTAAAGTACAGCTATGTATTGGGAGTTCTGTCCCAGAGGAGGCTTGGGAACCATAAAAGGCCTCTAATCAAAAAGCAGAGAGGAAAAGCTCTGCCTAAACTTAGGAGAAAGATGTCATTGTACTGTACAGGAACCTGTCACAGGGCAGAAGCAGAGACTGCTGACAAATACACAGAGGTAGTCAAACTCCAAACATACTACGCTGCCTTTTACAGAAAAGATCACAAATTCACACAGCTGGTCAGCAAAAGAGCTAGAAATACATGACAGGTCTTTTGATTCTCAGCCTTAGGAACTATACAGCATTGAGTCTTTCATGCTGCCTTGCCTTTTTTTTTTTTTTTTGCAGAAGATGGTAGTAACAGGATTGCGCATGGGAAGAAGGATGTTCTGTTTCCCTCATGCATGCACTGTAAAATGTGGCTCAATTTTATTTCTTTTTACAAACTAACAGCAGCCATGCAATCAAGTGGCTGCTTTCAGATCTTATTAGCAGCCCTGAAAGTCAAATTCAAAATCTAAAGATTTCATATCAAGATGTGTGAGAAAAATAAAAATAAAAGTAGTTTGGACGTCCATCCAAAACCAAGACAGAAAAAAATTAAAAAATGAGACAGAGTTAAACATCTTATCAGAGATTATATTGAATATGAGAAGAAAAATAAACAAACAGACCTTTATGAGGTTGTGATGCAGTCATTTTGGAAATTACAGCAAAATTGCATTAAGAGATTGTGAGGAATAAATAAAAGCATGGATTGTAACTTAAACATGCTAGGGCAGTTTTTTTGTTTGTTTGTTTGTTTGGGTTTTTTTCTTACATGGAAGAAAAAAGTCTCAATTACTTAACATAATAAGGAGAATAAAGAATCCAGAACATCATAGATAATACAAAGAACATTGTAGGACAAGAAACTGCACTGAGGAAGAATGGAGAACACAGAAAATCCTGGGCTAATGCTGCCTCAAGCAAATCCACAGCATGTTCCTTTCAAGGCCCAAGTGGTCACAGCAGATCTAATGCACATCTTGCAAATCTCACCCAGAGGAAATGGCGTGGTTGGTGCAGAACATATCAGTTTATAGACATCAGGGACATCTAGCCAGAGCATTTGCCTGGCACAAGCAGAGATCTCTTTGAGTGAATTGTTAACTTCATTACCAAACTAGTGACATGGTTTTGATAATCTTGCTTATGTGAACTCAGTTTCCTGAACACTTATTTTTGCTTTCTGGAATAGCTATTCAAACTATATAAAAGTGAAATATTTAACCACATTCAAGTATGGTAACCAAAATATTTGGTACATCAGGTGAAGCTAAAGGGAAAGGATTACGGCAGAACAGAAATAAGAGGCAAAAACTCAGTGTTAGGGGAAAAATATAAATTTCTTTCTGCCCCATCTTTTAAGTTGCAAACACAGCACCACCCTCTTTAAGTCAGCTCCCAAACTTTCTTACTTTGAGAAGTTAGTAACTTTTCCTGACAAGCACAAGTGAGACAGTACCAGTAGGATTCTTTCAAAGATGTGAAATCTCTCTTTGCCAGAGTACTTGGGGAATTCATTATCAACTCCATGCCTCTCCTCTAACAACAGGCTTCCTTCAGGGAAAGGAATCTTCAATATGTTATTGAAACTGTGTAAGTCCCTCAGTGACTGATTCTACATAGGTGACATGCACTCTGAGCCACTAACTGACATATCATTTTAATGCTTCCTCTTACTACATCGTAAGAACTCTACTAGAGATGTTTTGGATCTCAAGTTGATACCTCAGTAATTAACATCTTAAGCATAAAACTGGTTATAGTATGTTAATTACTAACATCTTTACCTGTTTTACAAGAATACCTAGAAGCCTCCATCTTATTGTGTTAGTATTTTATGAAAACATAAGACATATCTTCACCCTAAAAATGCACAATGGAAGTGTGGGATAGAAAGTCAGGATTTTATAGCAAACAACAGACTGGACAGAAGACAGCTGAAAGTCGGGCTATTGTAACACAGGCCCATTGCAGGAAATATTTTGAAAAAGAAAACAGAAAATAAGAATACATACATTGCGTTAATCATTCTGGGAAGGTTTTATTTAGTGTACTTATCCAACAGCTAGGAGTTGCTAAAAAAATAAAAAATAATAATTAAAAAAAAAAAAAGGAATCCCACTGGGGACTTAGAAGAATGCTGTCCTGGAGATGGAAGTAGGGGTCCAAATACAATGAAATAACTCTATCTTTGCTTAGAATTGGGCACTGTAATTTCCAGCCTCTGCACAATAGCCCCAGGGTGGACTATACAACTGTGGTGCCAAGCCTCTCTGCACAGCACATACAGTTCCTACAGTGGAGTAAATTTATCTGCATGGGATCCAGAAGAGCCTTTGTGCTGAGCAGCTCATGCAGGAGTTACCAGTAAAAAAACAAAAAGTACTAGCACGAGTCTAAAATCCTACACTTGTGATACACCCTCCAGACTCACAGATGTGTACCTTCCTTCAGAGAAGTAAGCAGAGCTCTAACATTTCTCTTGAAACCCATGCACCCCTTTCCTCCTTTCATGCAGTAGTATAACAGACAAAACACTTACTAAGGAATTAATAGACCTGGTTATAATTGCTTTATTAATCTGAAGGTACTTCAAATCCATTTTTACTAACTGTATATTGCTCTAACTTCTTGGATGTATTCTATACTGAGCGTGCAACTAGTCTGCCTTCCTTGAAGAGGCTGTGCCAACATTCAAAACAAAAGGAGTTTTAGAAAAATGGAAGATACAAAGAGACTCTGACTTTGCTACTGTTTAGTAAGTTTCTTTGTAACTGAATGAAGTCTTTGAACATGTCACCAGTCTTTCAAGCAAAAAGTAGATCAAATCATAACTACAATTTTGATGGCACAAAAATACTGACCACAAGTGAACTCTGTCAGGCTGTCTCCTAAGTGGTTGTTTCAGGACATATTCTGAACTGGAATAAAGAAATACCAAGGTTTTGCTTAAGATGAACATGGTAGTAACCTAGGACGTTAGAATGGATGAGCAGAGATGCAACTTAGAGTGCTTGGAGAACCTGAAAGAAATGAGCAGGTTTTGGAACACTGACACGCCAAGACTTGGACTTCAGTCGGGCAGAAGTTTTCAATGAACACTTGCCATGAAATGTTTTAGTGCCTAAAATCATTAAGACACACTTTGGTCATATAAGACCTTTAATAAGTTTATCTTTTCTATACTACTTGGGTAGATGAAAATACTATTTGTTCTTATTTTCCAGTCACTCAGCAGGTAGATTTCACAGGTTGGTGTTTTGCTGTATTTCTCATGTGTTCCAAATGATTCTTTTTGTGTTTACTGAATGAAAAGGCATGTTATGCTCTTCTATTTTAAAAAGGCCATCTCATTAATTTTACAGTATGCTTGTTCCTTCAATTGGCTTATAAATCCTTTGTTTGAAGATGGCATTTCAAAATGCTTATAAAAGCTGCTTTTCTTGGCAAGGAAATGCTTCATTTCAAGACTTGCTATTAAAAAAAAAAAAGACATCAATTTTCATAGTCTTAGTATATTATAAATTATGCTGAACAGCTAATGCCTACTATTGCCACATACTTTGAAATAAATGCTTGTTTATAGAGGAGCTGACCCTAAGTAGCTTCTAAAAAATCAAACTACTCTAGTAGTTTAATCAACTCTGTTGGTCAAATTTAATCCAACTAATAAGCATATATGAAATGACTCAGATGAAACAAACAGCAGACCTTTCTGGACATAAGGATAAAAAAATGACAGCAAATATGTTAAAATGCTATCAAAAGAACAATTTAATTTGGAATTGAATTTACAGAAATGTACATGAATCACTGTCTTAACACTTTTATGCCTTTCAGTTCATTCCTTTTGTATATCTTCTTTTTTCATCTCCCTATTTATATGGATTGCATCAATACCGAATGACCCAATACATCCAAGACAGAGGAAAAGCAGACTAATATATGTGAAGGTGAAGACCTGTATTCTCAAGTAAACCTTGTTTCTTTATTGCATTAAAATGATAGTAGAAAACAGTTTATTTTAGAAGCCCATTAAATTTTAGCTTAAAACTCAGATCTCATGTGATCTGATCCAGACTGAAAATATGATGTAGAATTCTTGCAGTATCTTGGCAAATAATTTTTCAATATAATGATGACACCCAGTGAAATTTAAACGGTTGGGTCTGTCTGGGCAGCTTATGCCTGAAGGACATCAGAAAACCTTACAAATGAAAATAGGAAGGAGAAAAAGAACATTGGGGTTGGCAAAATACAATCATAGGAAAAATTCAGAAAAAAAAAAAAAAAGTAAGGTTATATACTGCAGGGCTCACAGAGACTCAGTGTTTCCAACCTACAGGAACTGTTTTCAGGCCTGTGGTTAAGCTTTAAGGATTCTATAGGTACATTGGTCAGAAAAGAAAGGCCAAGGAGAGTGTACCCCTTCTGATAAATGGGAAGGGAGAACTGGTAACGACAGACATGGAGAAGGCTGAGGTACTCAAAAACTTCTTTGCCTCAGTCTTCACTGCCATTCAGGCTTCCCACGTCTTGAGTCCCTGAACTTGTAGGTGAGGGCTTGGGGTGCAAAGTCCCTCCCACCGTAAGCAAAGGGCAGGTTTGAGATCACCTGATGAAACTGAACAAGTACAAGTCTATGGGGCCTGATGACATGCATCCCAGGGTCCTGAGGGAACTGGATGATGTAGTTGCCAAGGCATTCTCCATCACATTTGAAAAGTCCTGGCAGTCAGGTGAAGTCCCTGGTGACTGGAAAAAGGGAAACATCACTCCCATTTTTAAAAAGGGTAGACAGGAATTCCCAGGGAACTACAGACCAGTGAGCCTCATCTCTGTGCCTGAGAAGATCATGGAAGCAATGTCAAGACACATGCAGGGAAAGGAGGTGATCTGAGACAGTCGGCATGGCTTCATCTAGGGCAAACTGTACCTGACCAGTCTGGTGACCTTCTAGATAGAGTGACTGCATCAGTCGACAAGGGAAGACTGACCAATGTCATCTACCTGGACTTCTAGTCCAGGTGATAGATAGCCAATGATACAAAGCTGGGAGGAGTGGCCGACATGCCAGAAGGTGTGCTGCCATTCAGCAAGACCTGGACAGGCTGGAGAGCTGGGCAGGAAGTAACCAAATGAGGTTTAACAAGAGCAAGTGTAGAGTCCTGCACCTGGGAAGGACCAACCATGTGTCTCAGTACAGGTGGGGGGATGACCTGCCTGGAAAGGAGCTCTGAGGAGAAGGACCTGGAGGGTTTGGTGGACGACAGGTTGACCATGAGCCAGCAGTGTGCCCTGGTGGCCAAGGAAGCCAATGGGATCCCGGCGTGCATAAAAAGGAGCTTGGCCAGCAGGTCCAGGGAAGTGATCCTCCCCCTCTACTCTGCCCTGGTCAGGCCTCACCTGGAGTAATGTGTCCAGTTCTGGGCTCCCCGGTACAAAAAACAAACAAACAAACAAAAAAAAAAAAAAACAAAAAAACAGGGATCTCCTGGAAAGAGTCCAGTGGAGGGCAACAAAGATGTTATGGGGCCTGGAGCATCTTCCCTATGAAGAAAGGTTGAGAGACCTGGGTCTGTTCAGCCTTGAGAAGAGAAGACTGAGAGGGGATCTTATTAATGTTTATAAATACCTTAAGTGTGGGAGGCAGAGGGATTTGGCCAACCTCTTTTCAGTGGTTTGTTAGGCAGGACAAGGGGCAATGGTCACAAAATGGGTCACAGGAAGTTCCGCACCAACATGCGAAAGAATTTCTTCACAGTGAGGGTGACGGAGCACTGGAACAGGCTGCCCAGGGAGGTTGTGGAGTCTCCTTCTCTGGAGATATTTAAGGCCCATCTGGACACCTACCTGGGCAGCCTGCTCTAGAGAACCTGCTTTGGCAGGGGGTTGGAGCCAATGATCTCTTGAGGTCCCTTCCAACCCCTACAATTCTCTGATTCTGTGATTCTGTGTGATTCTGTGATTCTGTAAGGTCTTTGACACATCCGAATCTCTAAATTGGAGAAATGGATTTGAAGGGTGGACCATTCAGTGGATAAGGTATTGGCTGGATGACCACAGCTAGAGAATTGTGGTTGATGGCTGGTGGAGGTCCAGGTGGAGGATGATGATGAATGGTGTCCCTCAGGGGTCTGTCTTGGGAACAGTTCTGTTTAGTATATCTATCAATGACATAGACAATGAGATTGAGTGTACCCTCAGGAAATTTTCAGGTGACACCAAGCTGAGTGGTGCAGTTGATACAGCAGAAGGAAGGGATGCCATCCAAAAGGACCTGAACAAGCTGGAGAAGTGAGCCCACATGAACCTAAAGAGGTTCAACAAGTCTAAGTGCAAGGTGCTGCACCTGGGTCAGGGCAATCCCAGACACAAGGACAGACTGGGAGAACAGCCCTGAGGAGAAGGAGCTGGGGTTGTTGGTTAGTGAGAAGCTCAACAGGAGTTGACAACGTGTGCTTGCAGCCTGGGCTGCATCAACAGAAGACTGGCCATCAGGTCAAGGGAAGTGATCATCTCCCTCTGCTCTGCCCTTGTGAGGCCTCACTTGGAGTACTGCATCCTGGTCTGTCGCCCCCAGCACAAGAAGGATGGCACAAAAAGAAGGATGTGGACCTGTTAGAGCAGGTCCAGAGGAGGGCCGTGAGGATGATCAAAGGGCTGGAGCACCTCTCCTATGAAGAGAGATGTTCAGCCTGGAGAAGAAAAGTCTCCAGGGTGACCTCATTGAGGCCTGTCAATACTTATAAAAAAGATGGAATGTGACTTTTTACACAGGCAGATAGTGATAGAACAAGGGGAAACAGCTATAAACTAAAAGATGATAGATTTAGATTAGGTCTTAGGAGGAAATCCTTCACTCTGAGGGTGGTGAGGCACTGGAATGGGTTGCCCAGAGAAGTTGTGGATGCCCTATCCCTGGACATGTTCAAAGTCAGGTTGGATGGGGCACTGGGCAACCTGATCTAGTGGGTGGGGGTTGGAACTAGATGATCTTTAAGGTCACTTCCAACCCAAGCCATTCTGTGATTCTATAATTTTATGATTCAGAGCTGAAATCAGTTCTAGTACCTTCAACCAGCCTTTGCACTATTCCTGTCCTTGCCAACTCTGCAGTGCTATGCCCCCAGCCATGGAAGTCTCAAAAATGACAAGGAGTTACAAATATACAGTAGAGATTAAATAGTTGTTCACCATTACCTATTAGTTTGGAAAACAAACAAACAAACAAACAAACCCAACCCACAGGTGTAAAGGGCATCCCTGTGAAAATGATTCAATAGACCTCATTCCTGTTTTATTAATAAAATTCATCCTATTCCTTTCCAAACTTACATTTTACATGCAGAAAATGAGCATCAGAGACATTATCAAAGATCCCGTGATAACCTTGCTCAATTAAATTGTGGGAGGAAATCTGTAGGCTAGTATCTTTTTGTCTACAAAAATCCTTTACTTTGAAGTACTTCTGCATAAAGACAGCTGCTTGATGAACAAGAAGCCTTTTTACAGTCTCTTCAGCTTTGTATGCCATCTAGTGCAGTGTTGAGAATTAATTAAATCTATACAAAGAATCATCCATTTTGATTGCAACACTAAAAAAATAAGTCTAACCTTTAACCAGCTGTTTTCACAAAAGTAAATGACTATTTACCATATTCTTTATTATTAATGAAGACCAAATTACTTACTATGATGAATTCCAATAAATATCCTCTAATACGCAAAAACTTTTCCCACCATTTACATTTTAATGAGATTTGAAATGTTAATGAATGGAGTTTACTAATTACCTCAGTGTCTCAAATAAAAGTGAACTTTGTTAGATGAATTAATATTAGTTCCTCATTAAGATGGTCTAATAGCTGAAAATAATTAATGTTTTAGTGAATATGTTGAAAATAAATATTTGTTTGTTTCACGGTTTGACAAATATTTTTTTAATGATAAACAATGAGCTCATCAGCAATATATATGACCTTTCAAAGTGTTCCACATGGAAAGCAGATAACTCACATCTTTTTAGTATATTAAACATTAAAATTTATTTTAAGAAAAAACTTTTTTTTTAATTTGCTTCTCATTTGATTGCTTGAGAGATACTGAAGTAAGGTTTTTTACGGCCTATTATTTTTAATAATATTTGATGTAAAAATAAAAAATCACTAAGCATAAATGTTAGCCTAATTATCTTTCTGTGACAAATTTAATAAGGAAATTAATGTCCAGCATAGTTACCTGTTTTCATTAGTATATATTTTATGAAAAGCGCACTACTGCAACACAACAGTTTTATGATTCCCACTGTGCAGCTCAGTGGGAGTCATGTACAAGGCGATGGAATTACTCCATCCATTCCAGCCCTAGGGATTGATTTGGAAAATGAAAACAGGAAAAAAAAAAAAAAAAGTTTTATCCACCCCATATTCCTTCTCAAGGATAAACTATTCACTATTTATAGTGAATATATATATATATATATATAAATAACTAGCTATATATAGTTATATAACTAGTTATATATATAGTTATATATATATAGTTATATAACTAGTTATATATATAGTTATATATATATAACTAGTTCACTATTCAGAAATAAACAACAGTTCATTATTGGAAAAGTGTGTTAAAAAATAAAAGAAAAGAATAAAACCAATACTAAACCAATTGTTGTAAAAAGCATTGACAAAAAAACTGAAAAGGGTGATGGGTTAAAATTTCCAGGACTGCACAACATTACATTATAAGGGACACATGACACAGACCTCTCTTGTTTATGTCTCCATAAGAATTTGGCAAAAGCTACATGGATTCCAGGAAAAATGGAAAGTTAAAAGGAAAGTTAAAAACATAAAGGTCACATTATGAGTATATGAAAATGCTAATTTACACATACATTCAGGAATGAATACACACAATTTATTGCAATGCCAAAATAAAATTTATATCCATTGTTTTAACCATTTATCTTGGCATAATGGTATATTTATAGCCAAGCTGTTTAAAATATAAACTCTCCTCCCTACTCCCCCAAATGAATAAATAAATGAAACATTCAACCTTATATTGCAACAATTGTTGGTTACACCATTATGTATACACACTTCCCATAACTTCTTACTTAACAAGGTTGCTGATCCTGAAAATACAGAAACACTTGTAGCTCCAAGGAATATATTGATAGGCATATTTGTCATTTTCAGTCTCTGATCCATGGAAGTGAATCCAGTGGGCTAGCAAGGCTTAACATGCTCTGGAGCACTCAATCCCAGTGGCAGTTAACAAATAGTTCCTTCTAAAACAGTTGTATAGAAAGGTCAAAGTATACCTTTTCTGCTTGTTACATTAACCTCATAACTTAGTTTGCTTCTGGGTACAGGAACAAGGAAAATATATCATCGTATCTGGCTATTTTTCACACTTCAGCATGATTAGATAGCTATGTATAAAGGTATGCAACCCATGCCCAGTTTGATTATTGTACCTCTAGAGTTATATGAGACTCTTTCAAATCTTGCTACTATGCCACCAAAACAGGCACATAAATCACAAATCTGACATGAAAAGGTGCTTTCTGTAATGGGTAGTGTCTCTAGTTGCGTTTATAAAATTACTTATATTACATTGTCTGGAAGTAAATTTCTGTTAAAATTTGGCAAGACAGCACTGAAATTTTAGCAACAGCATCAGAAGGATGCACATAGGGCATTTCTACTGAATGGAAAAAGAATTTGAAGGGCATTTTATCTCTTTTTAACCTCTCAGTGATTTCCTCTGTCCCTACTCTGTGGCTAACAGAGCCTTCCCAAAATGCCACATCTGCTCCAGAAATAATTCCAGAAAGCTGAAACTACTCCAGTCTGGCTGCCATGTGATATAACAGGCCTGCCTTTGTTCATGGGTGCCAGAAATTTTCAACAAGTTGTTCATGGGGGGCTCTTAACTGGGGGGCTCTTAACATCCTGAGGATATCAGGGAGCTGTGATGCTGGACAAGCAGACATGATTGTGTGTGGTTTTTGAGATTCCTGGAGAATTTGCAAACAATGCATTTTCCACTATTTTCACCACAGTGCTCTGTTTCATGTAGCTAGTATGAGCTAAGTGCTGTGATCCCCACCAATGCTCACCAGTGATGAATGTTGAAAGAATCTGTAAGAAAATCAGCAAGTGCCTTCTGCAATAACACAGCTTACGTTTTCACTGCTTATCCTGTCAACATGTCAGTATGGAATAGACAATTGGGACTGTATGAGAGTATGCTGGAGAGTGTCAACCACATTTAACACTTTAAAATCTCAATAATCTACTTGGTAATTATATACTATGATCATACTTCAGTCCTAAACCTCTTGATTAACTTTTACACGGGACTCTGAAACTTAAAGGAATCGAAAGTAAATTTATGTTAAATAACCCCGGTTACTACAAAAGCTGCTTGATCGTGGAGGAAGCTAACCTTACATATGGTAGTGGCCTGAGAATCATGCCTTTCTATTACCACAGCAAAACATAAACATAAACATCATGGGCAACATATGCTAAAAGATCTTACAGCATTTAAATGAAATCAAACATGGATGTCAGTCAATATTTACCACAATTTGGGAGGAAACAAAAAACAAAAAAGACAAACATTAAAGATTTCCAAGAAGTGAAAATACAACAATCATGACAATAGTGACTAGGCTAAATTAAGAATTGTAATCTCTTACTATTGACATGAAAAGGTGTGACTAGTACCTAATATTCCAACTAGAGATTTTCCAAATTCTTTCTCTCTGTTCCCATAAAGGTAAAAAAACACTTGGATAACAATAGAAGTGACCTACATGTTACAGGATCAGTCCTGAAACATCCCCATGTTTAGCAGGACTGTTTTGCCACAAATGCAAATATGTAATACAAATCATTAAAGGCTTACTTACTGATCTTGCAACACAGTGATGCTTTGGCTTTTGAAAAATCAATCCAGTCATCTAAAAGGGACCAGAAATTAGCAGTCTCTAACACACGCTGTCACTCCTGTGGTAATATATACCACTTCAGGCATGACCAGAATAGAAAGGCTTCCTTTTCTCTGACTGACTTTGGTTATCACTAAATGTAAAACTCCTCTTTTTTTTTTTCTTTTTTTTTCTTTTTTTTTTTTTTTCCCTTAGAGATGCCCAACTCTCTGCCTTCACGCTGAGTGATGAAAAATGCCAATCGAGTGAGGAAATCAACAACAGAAAAAAAAAACGAGTAGGAAATCCATTGTTCCCAAAAGGTCCTTCATTTTTCTTCCTAGTCTCTGGATTAACATTAGCCTCTGAATAGAATGAAAAATATCCACAAAAAAAAATTGCATTGTTTGGCTCTATTTTTATTTTCCTCAGAAGAGAAGAGAAACAAGCAGTGGGAGTAGCTCTTCTCTAGGAAAAGATAGCTGCTTTCCTCTTTCTTTCCCTAACGAAGAGACAAAGGAGCCTTTGCCACAGACTTTCCCACATTTATCCAAAATGCAAGAAAAGGAAAGATCTTACCAATATTTTCTCCTATACTGAGAGTCAGGCATTCACATGTGGAAAGTCAGGTGGCACAGTCCGGAAACTCAGGGCACGGTCTTCCAGGTGATTTCAGATGTGGATGTTGACTAAAAGCATTGTATTTTTGAAAGAATACATTGATTCTTTTTCTTGATTAACTTTGCAGCAGCAATGATGTCTCTTTACCATATGAAATTTAATATGAAATTTAAATCTGCTGACAACCAGTGAGATCTCCATTATTCTCTTGTTTTTACCGACTTGGTTAAGTGGTGAATATATCACTTCACCAATACCTTGCAGGAGTGAGAAAGTAAGGTGTTACATGCAATATGTTCTTATGATTGAAATTCAGCCTAGTAGACATCTCTCTTTAGATATAGCTGATCTACAGAGAAACCAAGCTAAAGGCAATTTAAATCAGTAGAGAGATACAGTAAAAACAAGAGTGAGATATTACTTATTTTCTAAGCAAAAATATGTTTCTGAGACTTGTAAAATAATGCACTATGTTTAAAGCCAGCTTTTTTATTCCTTAAATGATAAACAATTAGTCAAATTCTAAGAATGATCTGAAAAGACATTCAAATTTTAATCTTTTGAGACTTCAAGTAAGTAAAGTGTTTTCTTCTAGATCTATCCTACTGATCACATTGCACATTCAATAATTTATAGGATTCTGTTCCAGAATGGTCCATGGAGCAGGCAGACACCATTTTATGGCTGCAGAAAAACTAGAAATAAGTGCTTTTGGTTTCTGTTGCCAGTTCACCATTCTTGTTTAAAGAACTCACTCAAACTTTGATTCATAGAACATCTTTCATGCCTTCCACTTCTGTTACAGAAAAAGAAGAGTGGTAGCAGAGGACAACGTTGAGATTTACTGTGTTTACAAGAAACATTTTTTCCCTGCTGATTTGCAGTGACTGATGCCAGTGGGAGTGTAATTCCATTCCCAGTATTTATGTGGTTAGAACAGAAGTTTCTCTGTCAAATATACTTTAGCAGAGTGAGTAGAAAGATTGGAAAAGACAATAAATTCTGTCTTGATCACTAGGGTTTTTGAGTTGTTTTCAACCTAAAGCAGTTCTTTCTATTCAACTAGAACTGTTACTTTAGAAACTAGGAAATCTATGTTTTTGTTGTTGGTGGTGGTGGGTTTTTTTGTTTGTTCTATCTTACTCATCTATTTTGTGTAAAACTTTGTCATGTCTTCTTTGGGCAAGTCCTAATAGAATCTAGCACTTCTTAAAGACAAAAAGACGTGCACTTTTCTACCTGTGTGTAGCATATACAGACATACATAGACACCTGACCATGAGAATGTGGTGTCTGTAAAGAAATATTGTTTCCATTTATGTCACCTTTTTCATCTTTAAGACTTGTCAAATTTCTCTACCTATGGCTGGTTGTGAGACCAACCCAGGAAATGCTCCTTTTACCTGTATGACTAATTCTGCTGAAGAGAACAGGATTAGCTACGGCAGGAAGCACAGACTTACTTAGTGTTTCTATAGTATATTTTATGTAAGTGGAGGTTAGGTTTTGAAAGTGGGATATCAATTACTAAGCCAAGTAATTATCAAGATACGCAGCTCAGAGATATGATGGTCTGCATCCTGTATGGTAGATATAGAAAGAAGCTAAAAGTTATATATTTTGATAGTTCAAAATTAGTTCCAAAATAAATATTCAAAATACAAAGAATATGAAGCACAATAGTCTTACATGTAAAGGAGGAGCCAGTAGGCAGCACTACAGAACATATAGCAAACCCTAAATTAACTGTGGCTGTGCCCTCCAAAGTACTTCCTCTAATATACTAAATGATAATATACTATAAGCTAAATATACTGGCTTCCAGCACAGAAATATTGACTCTTTTAATCTTTGTTGTGCCTAACCTAAAGCAGTAAGTTGCTCCCATTTGTGAGAATGAACCTCTTTCTATTTCATTTCATGGCAAAAGCTCAGAGTCATTTGTGAAAATGAAAACATCTTTAAGAGCCTACTGAGAACTAAAGAATTCCTTCTCATGTGGCCAAGACATAGGTGATAGAGTGACAAAGAGAAGAGCTAATTCCAGTGATAAATATGGCAATCCTACCAGTATTTCATCTGGAACTGTGATGTCACATATATCTAAAATTTGAGCAATGCATATTCTGTACAAAGAGAAAGTGTATCTCAGAGCAGTTACTTCATACATTTTACACTATTTTATTTTCAAGTAGAGGTATGAATTCTGTAATAGGAAAATAGCCCAAATCACTCAGTTTTATTAATTTTACAGAAGCTGGAGGAATTATTCTCCTATTTGTCCACTCATATTGTCCCTCAAATGACTGAGAATGCTAGCTGTCAGCTAGCCAGTGCTCTGGATTCTATATAAAATCAGTATACAGTCTTTTGTTTGTTGGTCTTATAGATATTATTTTAAACACTTAAATTAATGATTGGAATTGTGTTTAGCTGGTGGCTATGTAATATGAATGCTTCAATAGTATCTGTAATGCCTTCTTCAAATGCAACAGGTGATTAATTATCTTTGCCTTTTTGCTTCTGTGCAATATGAGGACCTGTCTTAGCTGTTCATAAGATGCCAGATAGATCGTCATTATTTTAGGATTTGACTTCGAAAGTCTATACTTCCAAATGAGTTGCAAAGCAATGCTATTTTGATTTAAAATAAGGTTAAAAAAACACTATTTTACCCTTCCTTCCCGTGTATTTTCTATAACATAACTCCAAAGAATGACCTTCATCAAATAGAGCAGCAGAAACTATTACGAGAAAAACAACAATTAAGAGCTGAACATTTGAACATAAAGGTGTTCTATCTAATAGAAAATACTTTCAACACCTTCCTCAACAAATATATATAAAATAAAATAAATAAAATAAATAAAATAAATAAAATAAATAAAATAAATAAAATAAAATAAAATAAAATAAAATAATGGCATTATATTCAACTTCTTATTCCTGAAGGCACTAGCAATTCCATAAGGGAGAGTTTCATTTTCAGCTGTTTTCTTTGCAGGTAGTAACTTTGGAGACAATGAACTCATCACTAGTGGCATGGTGGCCAGCTGCTGCTGTCAATAATGTGTAAGAAAGAGAATTTAAACTTCTTTCAAATGAATCCTGATATGCCTTAAGGAACCAAAAGAGAATCTCTGAAAGTGTGATACTGCTGTGTGTCCTACCAAAGAAAGGTTTTACTCCCATGGCTGCCTCATAAGGAAGGCATACTCACTAGATGACTCAACATTGCTTCCTGTCTCCTCTGCATGAGGAATGGATAGGCTTCAGGAATGCAGTTGAAAAAGGAAGAGATAAGAAAATCCTGCTTCTGGATAAAAATTCAGGACAAAGTAGGCTCAAAGACTTCTTCAGCATGTCAAGACAGATCCTGTCTGCTGATCAAAGAGGTCTGATCATTTTCAACTTGCGTGCAGGTGGCATGTGTTTGTGTGTTTTGCACAGCTAGAGATGGGATTCACTCAGGATTGGTCCAACCTGTCACAGCAGTAGTGTCTTTATTTTACAAGCAAAAATACAGAATACCTTTTATGACTTACTCTGCAGTACTGCACACTATTGTGTCTCTTTCCAACATAATGAATTATACAAAATAATCCCACTGGAATTGTCTCCTAAAAGCAGAACCTACAGCACAAAGGATAGTCAAAATTAAAATGTCAACATTATGCTGTTTATGGGTAGCAACCTGTAACCCTGATTCTGGGTTCATTTATAATTCAGACTTCCCAAAGGACAAGGCAGCTGTTCCATCCTGAAAACTCACTTACACCACTCCTCTACCCAAACTCGTGCTCATTTCAGCAAGAATTAGAAGTCCACAGTGATATGAAAGCCAACATAGTTTACAGAAAAGTCTAACACTGGTATTTCAAAGCAGTTTTGGCCCAGCCTTCAGAAGCTATGTGCAAAACATACTTCACATGCTGCTGAAGTCTGCAAGAGCCAGAAGCACACAGCAGCTGGCCACAAGCAGCACAAAACAAGAGGCTAGCAGTCACCTTTGGACTAGCAGCACAAGTGGGTCTCACAAACTATTGATTTAAAACTGCCCTGTCATTTCCAAAATTATAGTTAACTTCCAGATAACAAGATGAGGAAGAAGATGAAAAGAAGCAGCAAGATTTGCATTAGGAGGTAAAGAAGTTAATTTTTAATAATGCGTAACACCATGTTTTTTTCTGAAGAGGAATGTTCCAGACAACATAAGCTGCTGATTATTTATTCACATCTACAAATTTGTATAGTTGGAATTGATAGCTAAAGGTAAAGCCAAAAGATGTGCAGACACCTAGAATCCTGTACTACATTGTAAATTTTAAATATCAGTGGAGAAATAATATATTTGGTTTTTCACAGGAAGTATTATTTAAATAGAATACAATATTTAAAGAATATCTTCCAGGACACTATTGATTGGCTTATACAAAGGACTTCTAGTTCTCACATTGCAAAAACATCATAATATCTGAGATATTTTATGGTAATTTAATATATATATCCTACATTCAGTTTCACTTTGTAAGTCTTATAATCCAGCTGGTGCCAATTTGAATAAACCGACCCTTTCTCTATTATGACTTAAATATATAAATGCAGACAGAAGAAATGCACTAGAAAGAATTATAGATAGTTGTATATCTGTGCTTCAGAAAAACAAAACAAAACAAAACAAACAAAAACAGGACACAGAAATAATGTGATAAAGGGTGTTTAGTAGAACAAAAAGGCTACAAAGGATTTACATCTCAGAACTACTGGGGAAGAGGAAGCTCTGAGATTTATGTCTTTCTTCATTACCTGAAAATATGCATAGCATGCACAGTTGCTGAATTTCAAAAGGGTTGTTCAGTTTTTAAAACAACAATTTGTAGGTCTCACATGTGAAGATTAAATGTGTTGCCTTGGGGAAAAAAAAAAAAAACAAAAAACAACTTTTTCAGAACACACTTGACTCTTTCGTTCTGCTTGGTAATTTTTCTTAAGTAGGCTGTTATTTCATACTTCAGTCCTACTATTTGGTCTTACAAATTGATGGGAATAAAAAATGGGCAGCAGTGGCAATAAAAAGTTTGCAATCCAAGAAAAAGAATTTGCAGTCCAAGATCCAATGAGAGGACCATCTCCTTAACCAAGAATGTGGCTTGTAGTTTTACAGATAGCCATTCTAGAAGGTTCTCTTTTTCATTCTTTTTTTTTTTTTTTTTTTCCTCTGGAGGGAAATTCTGAAACTGCAGAAATCTTAACACTTGACTTTATTTTCTGCATATATTCAAAATGTGCAGACAAAATCACCCCTAGCTAGCAGTATGTACCTCTTATACACTGACAACTCAGAGATACCAAAATGATGGTTCTAAATTATTAAAAATCTTGATGTTCATCTATCTCCTCTAAATGTCACTGTGCATCAAATAGAATACAAAAATTACATCTACAGTGTTTTCTAATGAGTGTCAGCCAAGTATAAAGATTCATATTTAAAAAGAAATACCAAACGTTTAGAAATAATTCAAGAAATAAAATAGCTGGTTCAACTTTTAAAGTATATAAATGAGATATAATGGTGATTTATAAAGTTTAATCTGTAGTCAGAACTCCATTTCATTCTCTGATTTTGAAATAAATCACTTTAAAATAGCCCCAACATTTAAAGTTTCTTCAGACCTTTAATGAAAGACCAGCTAAACAACCAATATTTGCTGTTATTATCGAATCCCTGTGACTGTGAGCAACATTTAGTAAATTTGCATGATCAACATCTTTCCTCTGAGCAGATAGACTTATAAAAGCTTTGCCCTGTACCAAAAGGTCTGAAACAGAAGTTAAATCCCTGTGAAGGCAGAATTACAAGTGAAAATATTTACCACTCAATATATTGAATCATACTGTTTTCTGTTGATGAAGCAGGTTACATGCTGTATGTAGCCTAAGTGAAATTGTGTTCAGTCTTAAAATCCTTTTCAGTAATGTCAAATGAAAAATCTATTCTATGCTTCTGTCAATACTAACAATCCTGTAAAATTACACATTTCATATTAAATAATGTGCTTTCCAATTTACCTTTCCCAGCACCTATTCCTAAGTGCTATTCCAAAGGCATTAATTTACAGTTCTACCAAACAAAATGTTTCATATTTTTTGAACTTTAGGGTCTAGCTCACTTGGTTCATATTTACAGTCAACCTTTGAAATATTTCATTATTATCACTTTTTGAGGTGAGTCTTTTTCAGCTTTCACAAGTCTAAAATGATTTTTTTCTACCTGTTGTGGTTCACATGAAACAGACAGTGTGAGTTAGACATTTTGAAAGTAGAATAAATCTTTCAAACTTTTAGGAAACAGTTGCAGGATTTTTAGTTAGAAATATCAACTATTTTCTCTTCACTACATAGAGGTCAGAAACCCAAGAACCTAGTTTGGAGTGCTAGGCATGACCAATTGGAGCTTCCAACTCCCTTGAAACTATGGAGTCTCCTCTGCCATATCAGAGTACCTGTAAATGTTAAAGATGCATGAAGATCATCTGACCAGGAACACAATGCTTCCAAAAATGTACCTCTTCCACAGCCTGTTAACTCTTCAACACTTTCCAGCACTTACAATAGTTTTGGGCGAGGTTTTTTTTTGTCAGGTTGTTTTTACTGGAATGGTTTTCAATACCTAAAAACTGAACTACTTTGCAAGAACGTATTTCCCTTCCATGAAATATTCATTTAGAAAGGTATCTCAAAGACAGAATAAAAATTTAGCACAAAAACAGAGTGCCATTTCCTTTGAGAACTGATAGCATTGCAGTTTTCTGCAGTGTGAATGATACAGACAGAAATTAATGGAAAGGTAAAGTACTGATAGTCATCCACAACCCTAATTAACTATAATATATCTAACCCTTTACAAGTCTTACTCTGAAATATAATATCCTTCAAAATGTTTTGAAAGAGACTCCTTACTTTTAGACAGTTAGCAGTTTGAATGAGTCAAGCACAAATCACTTTCTTTCCTAACAAGCTGTTTCCTCCAGTATTTTACTGTAACTCTTTTATATTGAAGACATTATAGCTAAAAGTTCAGACTCATTAACAACCAAATCATGATACCAGTCATTAGCATCTAAAATCTCTTTTATTTGTATGATTTAATTATTTTAATTCAATGAGACAAAAGAAGCTTTTGTGTTTTGGGAGTCATGTTGCAAACAGTTCTGCCTTTTTTAAGAGCTAGCCAGTTCTGTCTAAAGCATAGCTTCTCCCAGGAGAAGAGACTAGAAAGAAAAGCAGAAGAGAAGAGACTGGAAATCTTTCTATATTATACTTTGAAGAGTTCATAAAATTGCTATTTAACCTCTTGTAGAGGAGAGCTCAAGAAATCCATAACGATTTTTCATAACATACTCACAGTATTCTCCCCTCATGTTCCCATTATATTAGCCTGCACTATTTGTTTCTAATTCCCATTTAACAGATGAGGAAGAGAGGCACCCGACAAAATGAGATTTAAATAAAGAAAGAACCTAATGAGCCTCAGTGGCTAGGGTTGTAGCTCCTATATCTTATATGCTTGCCTATTGTATGATCCAAACACAATATATGAGGATTACTTCAGTTTACAGTGCAGCACTGCCAGTAGTATTGAGCGAGGTCCCATCTAAATTGAACATAATCAAAACTAGAAGACAAGGCTATCAGATACCGCTGCTCTGCTGTCTGAATACTTTATTCTGTGAAAATGTCCACACATGACTTTGTGCTATGAACTGTGGGAGGCAATGTCTTCATCTCGAGATGCAAAGGCTTCCTTTTCTAAGTATCGATGAATACAAATTGCTGAGCATAATTTTGTAAGTACTGGGAGAATTTAAAGCCATGTTATTATCTCTAGGAAGCGTATCTGATACTAAACATAGCTATTCTTTTCAAGGCGACAGGGCACTTGCCTTTCCTGGATGTTTTTATCTGCTTAATTTGTTAAGTTCTAAAGAGAATTTTCATGGTAGAGGGGAAAGCCACAAGTTTCTTTTCAACATATATCCAATCACATGTTCTCATTGGTGTGACACATTTTACAGTATAGTGCATTTTATAGTATATACATTAATGTTTCTTCAGTATCTTTATGCCCAACAGTCAACTGATTATTTGGGCACTTGTACATGTATACATAATGCTGTGTTTGTATTTTAAAATCAAATTAAATAACTAAATAATTTTATAGTTTGATTCGATATTCATCAACCCCCCAAATGGGTTAGCATTTTCTGTCAACAGAGTAATACCAACCTTACGAGAAATTTACTTATTGAATTAATCGGAATTCAATTACTTATTGAATTCAATTTACTTATTGAATTCATTGGAGAATAGCAAAATATGAGATATAGGAAACAAACTGATATTGGAAATTACTTCCTACTAGACAAAAGCTCTCAGGTTGAAGCAGGTTCCAACATATGTATTTAGAAAAGATTTGCTTTACATGCAGGAGTTATTTTCTTTTTAATTTCTAGTAAAGAGAAATACCTCATTCAGACAACAGGTCACATGCTTAATTTATGAAGAAAGGACAAAGCAATTAGGTTTCATTGTTCTTGAATAAATATCCAGCAGTAGAGAAGAAGAAAGTGAGATAGCAGAGGGAAGTTAGGTGGTTGTTTTGTTGTTTTTGTTGTTGTTGTTATTTGTTTTATTTTCATGTTCTTAAATCAATACCTTACAATTTCTTCATTAACACACAGATCCTTTTCCCATGACATAAAAGCTGCACAAAAATCTTTTATTTTCCATGATGTAATGAATCCCTTGTTGATATAAAATTATCAAAAGACTAAGATGAAAGCTTTAAACTCTGTGATAAACCATTGATAGTTGTGCTGTAATATTCAATACTATGACCCAAATAAAGTAGTTTTCTCTTCTGAATTCAAACTTAAATCTTTATAAAAGCTGTATATAATCTTTTGCAAGTGTTATTGCATCAACAGTTCTATAACCAGCAGTTATCTGCATAACATTTTATGTTAAAACTTCCAATAAAACTTGCAATTCAGGCAGCAATGAAGTATTCCATTTAGATTAAGTAGCAAATATAATTAGTTAAACCAATGAGAGTTGTTTTAAGCTATCCAAAAATGCTAGGAAGCTTGAATTAGTGTTGTCCAGGGCTTTTTCCACATTTTTGGACTGACTCTAATTTGTGTAATGTGTCAGTACAATTAGGAAAATCATTAAAATGCACATAACATAAGTTTATGGACAAATTCTAATAAAAGTCTATTATAGAATTACTAGTCAATATTGCAGGCTCTTAATTGGTTAATTATGTGATTCAATTCATGTAAATACCACATTACTTAAACAATTAATATTAACTTATGCACTTTTATGCTATTCAGCAGTATATGTCTGATGAGTTCAATCACAGAACCATGAAAGCACGAGACAAAAAGTGAGATTTTTTGATAGTTCACTTCTTTCTTTTGGCATTCTACAGTGCCAAAAATTTGTTTATGCTAAATGGAGCTAGTCAATCATTTTTAATTAACAACCAGAGGTGGGCTGAGGTCTCCCACAAAACTGATCAGTGACTTCTAAGTTTGGTGTCATCTGCTTTAGGCAGATTCACCTTATTGAGTTTGGCTGTTGAGAAAAGCTCTTGGAAATGAAAACAGCTCCCATTATTTCTACACCGGAAGCAGGTCCTTATGAAATGTACCATTTTGTTTTGTGAACACATACAAAACTGTTTAATGTTTGTTTTTAAACTTTGTTTTTTGTCACTGCGGATACCTTTATGTTTAGACTTCAGGGTATATTTTCAAAGCTGTGTGTAGGAGTCAAGAAATTATACATCTGAATCTCATTATTTTCTAACAGTATTTAAATGCATATATTTGCCCTGAGACTTAATTGTACTTCTTTGCAAATGTAGATCAATTAGGCAACTTAAAAGCCTGCTCTTTGGGGAAATAACTTCGGAAAATAACTGACAATTCTTTTTACTAGAGTGTCATAATTATATTGGAAAGTTTGCAGTGCTACTTTTTTCTTGACTTCCATTTGCATAGTAAATATATATATGTATGTATATATAAATTCTCAACTTTTAAATTAATGAGTACAGAATTATAGAACAGAGCTGGGAGGAACCTGAAGAAGTCATTGGTTTATCTCTGTTTCGGGATAGAAATTATGCTCATCTTGGTAGATGTTTCTTACCAGTTCTGAAAGGCTTTCTACAATGGAGACTCACAGCCTCCAAAACTGGCCTTTTCTAGTACTTCATTACCTTTAATATTTCAACATGAATATTAATCTGCTACTTAAAACTATTAATTACCTATTGTCCTAATACCACTAACATGGAGAGGTGACAACTACTTTTCTCTTTCAACTTTACATATTTGAATATTCTTAAATTTTCAGTCTTCTTTTAAAGAACCAGTCCCAAATGGTTTAATTTCCCTTCATTTAAAAAAATTATCCAGATCTCTGATTATACTCATTTTTCTCCTCTGCACTGCTTGCAGTACTGGTCTATAGGTTTCTTGGTGGGTCCACATGCTCCACATTATACTCCAGCTAAGGTTTCGTCTGTGATGAACAAAACAGAATCACTTAGCATTTCTTATGAGCTGTACTTCATTCACATATCCCAGCATGTTGTACAATGCTTTCCTCCTTTATAGCAGCATGACACCACTGATTGATGTGCAGCTTGTGATCTGCTGAGGATTATCCTCAGATCCTTTGATACCGAATTGCTATCTAATCAAGTCATGTAGAACTACTATCTCTGTATTCATGCACCTGATATTACTAGCCAGAAGTAAAGCCTGTAGTTGTCCCTATTAAATTGAATTACACATTTTAAAATCTTTTTTTTTTCCTATGTTGTTAAATCACTTTGAATTATTTACATACATATGAATTATATACAGCATAATAAGCATATTTTCAATTCCATCACCCAGGTTGTCAATGAAATATCAAATAGAATTCAAGCTACAAAACCCTGAAGAGTTTTACACAAAAGCTCAAAAGTAGAGATACATCCATTGGCAGTCTCTCACTCAATACCATCTTGTGATCAGTTTTCCTATGACACTATGGTAGTCTCATCCACACCATATCTGTTAAACTTAACAACAGAAATATGTGAAACTGTCAGAAATCTTACTAAGGTCATGACAGATAGTAACTTTTGATTCTCTACTATACATATCTGGTTACTTGCCATCAAGAGGAAATAAATCTATTAAATCCAATTTAGCTGTTTCTTCTTTATCTTTTAAAATCATACAAATCATTTGATTGTTGTGACAGTGTTTGGGGGAGAGGAAAGGGTAGAACAGAGGGAAAATTGAAATAATTCCCCAACTCTTCCTCACATTCCTCTTATTATTATGTTTTATTTTCCAGGCTTCTAACACCTCATTAATTCTTCATGCACCCTCAAAAATAATATCTGTAATTTTTGACATTGGTTTAATCAGTTCTTAAAACAGTCTAAAGTAAATATCATTGGGACCAAAAGATTTCCTTCCTACTCAAATCTAGAAGAGCTTTGTCTCTAACTTTTTTCCTCCTTTTTCAGCATAAAAAAAAATCGCCATTCATACAGTCCAGAAATGATCTCTCAGACACAAACACGGGTTTGTAAGAAACTAATATGCTAAGTGTAAGAAGGTTTGAGGATATGACATGTTTTCTTATCAGTAATTTAAAAGCTACAGCTTGAAAAAGAATTCCTAATAGTTTTTATAATGAATATGACCTATTTTTTTTTGATTGTGAATTGTCCATGACCAATTTATATGAAATTACCAAACCTTGTATGTCATCCAGAACAGTTGAGAATTTACAAACCAGTTCTTTGTGAGTGGTCTGAAAAGAGTTATTTGCCGACACTATTCAAGCCCACAGTCCTGGATGCCTGCAAACACGATTAGCAGCAAAGCCTTTTTCATCATCATTCCCACAGGTATTGTGCAAACATCAGTAATTCATGTCAAATAAGCATATAATGCTCTCAGATCAAAATGGCAACATTTTATGAACATGCTACTGTAGTGTAAGTTACCACATATTTTGAAGAACAATGGTGAATTGGGGCTCAAGCTTTTAAAACTCTGAGGATCTCCTGAAATAACTTAGTCATAAACATACTGTCTATGTCAAATTGGGATAGCATTCTATGTCACATTCCCATAGGTATTGTGCAAACATCAGTAATGCATGTCAAATAAGCATATAATGCTCTCAGATCAAGATGGCAACATTTTATGAACATGCTACTGTAGTGTAAATTACCGCATATTTTGAAGAACAATGGTGAATTGGGGCTCAAGCTTTTAAAACTCTGAGGATCTCCTGAAATAACTTAGTCATAAACATACTGTCTATGTCAAATTGGGATAGCATTCTATGTCATTGGTATCTAATAATGTCTACCTGTGATGTCAGTGGTGCTTTCCATGTTAGGATTTCTAAACATAGGCAAAAGACTCCTGGATCCACTCCTTCTCTGTGTTAACAGTCTCTGTATTAACAATCTCAAATGATTATGGCTACGATCTCATTCCTTACACTACGTCAGTAAAGAACAAGAGACTAGTAAAAAACATTCCAGCTGAAAATGAAAAAAAAAAAAAAACACATAATAAATGAATTCTCTGAAATCAAATGCAAAGTTTATGTAAGTGATAAACTTGTGGGAAAAAAAACAAACAAACAAACAAAAAAAAAACACCAATATATCAACTGAAAACTGTCAGCTGGGGAGAAAGGGTGGCAGTCCAATGATTTCCAGATGTCTCTACCAAGATGAACTACTCTGCTTCCTCTTGACAAACAGAATCTGTGCAAGCAATTTGTTTTACATTCTTTGCACTAACCCACTAACCAATCAAGTAAATTTTGTAAAATAAATGAAAATTATACACTTTTAATGAAATACAAATAAAATAAATTATATTCACTTCTTATCAAAATTCCCTTTCAAACATTCTAGGTTGGCATTGTTTCATTTTATGACTGCTATTTATTGTGATTGCTGTGAATGTTTTAGGCTGGTTTCCACCTGAGAAGTTTTAAAAACACATGTATCATGTATAGGGCAGCTTGTCAACCACCAGACTATGGTGTACTCCAGTATTTGTGCTGTTGAAGATGAGGCAGAAACCCCTCAATTTTTTTTTTTCCCCAAAAAATATTCTACTAAATCCTACCTGTATGTGAATGTCACAGTCATCATGCTTGAGGGTGTTTAAATGTTTTATACAATGTATCTCATGTCCCTTGGGAAAAATAAGAAGGACTCAGGGACTCTTCTTCAAATACCAGTCACATTGTGTAACAGAAGGATGTGATGCGATTGTTCACGTACCTCTGAAAGAGTGGAACAAGGATCTTCCAACTCTAAGGTAAGCACCTTGAGCATGAAAGTACCTTGAGCTTTGAACAAACCCTCAGAACCTGTTATCAAGTTTTGTCTGTATGCATAATGTACTCTCATATTTGCCAAACTCTTGAACTTACTCAGTTAAAGATATTGCCCCATTTTACTATAAAAGTTTGATGTTATCCATTTATTTTTTTATTTTTTATTTTTTAATAATATGCATGGAATCACTTTAAAGTGAAACTCCACAGCTCTTAGCAATTATTCAATTCTCCATCTCCGAATTCCTTGCAGTTGGAGACTAGCCCTGTACCGGCACCTGTATAGTGATTCAATTAGGTAAATACATTAAATTGAGTGTGCTAAATAGGCTTTGCATGTTCCATTTGGAATTAAAGCACAGCTAATCTGTTAATTAATATTAATTATTGAATCAGACGAAGTTTAACAACTGCAGTTAGATTTATTTTACATCCTCTTAGCTTTTAGCTGGAATGCATTTTAGGTTTGTGTGTTATTTATTGTCTTACTTAGTTTTAGGTCAATAAGTTCAATGGGATACAACTTGAACCATGCTGTGAGCTAGGAAATGCATTCCCGTTCCTGGTGCTAGTGTAGTCTTTATAGTGGCAAATCACTGAGCATTCACTTCTCTCAGAACAAAATGGAAACAGGACTTCATACTTTTATTTCTTATTCTGAAGTATGTACATGAAAATATTTTCCACCCAGGATAAAATAAATAATTCTACCATCTTATTTATTTGTTCAGCTGAAAATACACGTATGAGTGTATTTTGGAATGGAACTTATGCATTTAAATTCAGTAACTTTATTGTTCATATTAAATCTGTCAGTCACTGGACTTGAATTTACCAGTGATGGACAGTTGTTATAAGTCAGGTATAAGAGTTTAGAAATTTAAACTCAATAATTAATGTTTTATGTTGAGTTATGGTCTTATCAATCTATCATAGAATGAGATAAAATACAGCCACATTTTGATTTCTTTGAATTTACGGACTTTTAGTACTTTGAAGTACAACAGTCTTGCAAAGTCAGAGTGACAGGTTGATACTGATTCACTATACATAAATATATTGTAATTAATTATTTCCTTGAAGCCATTTTTATTTGTGAAACTTATATGAATATACACTACAGTCACCATATTCTCTTATAATCTTTTGTGTTTATCACAAGTTGCTAAATTGTGTCTTGAGGTGGAATACTGACAGTGTTTTATGAGTGATCCCTTTTATTTTGTCCATAATCAGATAACTGTTTTTTGTAAAAGCCAAGATCTGCTCCTAATAACTATTTAGTAGGATCTGACAAACTGCACTACGCCATCCAATTGGAAAAGTCAAGTAAAGCTAGATGTATTAATTATTTAAGCTTCAGACTCACATTCTAACATATTTGGGCAAATGCTGCCAGCAGCATCTAGGCTATAAGTTATCTGGAAAGATAGCACAAGACATATTTGTGTATATTTGGAATCTGAACACCATCACCTTCAAATCATGCTTCAAGACAGGCTATTATTGCTATTGATCTTCACACTCTGCATATAGAAAGCTATTAACTGATGCAAAAGAAATACAGAGTTTGGAAATACCATCTTTAGAGCATGCCAGCTATGTACAAGCATCAAGAAAACACCATTAAACACTAACAGCTGAAATTATTATGGAAGATACTTCAAAGCAATCTTGGCAAGCAAGAATCTAGTTTTTTATTATACATCCGTTTTAGCTAGGTATTTAAATTAAGTCCTTTTGAAAATTCTCCACGAGGAAAACAAAAATTACAAAGGCATACTGAGATGATATTTCTAAACACTCTGTTAAACATCCTTTATTCTACTATACCAGCATTAAATTCCTCTTGTTTTAAATGTCTTCTAGAGCTTCTAAGGTTCCAAACTTGCCAACAGAGTACATGCATGTCCTCTGCATAAATGGTGGATATACCATTCTAATCACTTCTCCCTTCTGTAATGTAAAGCTATTTGCTAACTTTTAGGAAGATTTACCCTTTTCAGAAAACCATAGAAAGAATCACACAATAACCAGACATCTTCTTCTACAGGATAATCAGAGGAGGGGGGAGGGAGAGGGACTCTGAACATCCCCTCCTCAGGAGGTTGCAGAGAGCCATGAGGTCACCTCTCAGACTCCTCTTCTCCAGACAAGATAACTCAAGTGTCCTCAGCCCCTCCTCATAGGACATGACCTCAAGCCTTTTTGCCAGCTTTGTTGCCCTCCTCTGGATGCTTTCAAGTATCTTAATATCTTTTTTATATTGTGGAGCCCAGAACTGCACACAACACTCAAGGTGGGGCCACACCTCTTGAATATTGCAGAAGAATCACCTCTTTTGACCGGCTGGCTGCGCTGTGCTGTGTTTAATGCACCACAAAATGCACTTTGTCTTTGGCTGCCAGGGCACACTGCTGGCTCACATTGAGCCTGCTGTCAACCAGCACCCCCAGGGCCCTTTCTGCTGAGCTGCACCCCAGCCACTTATCTCCCAGTCTCTACTTGTGACCAGCATTAATCCATCCCAGGTACAGAACTCAGCATTTTCCTTTGTTGAAGATGGATGACTGTCCAATGCTCCAGTACATCTAGGTCCCTCTGCAAAGCCTTTCATCCCTCCGCAGAGTCAACAGCGCCTCCCAGTTTACTGCCATCAGCAAACGTGCTGAGGATGCATTCCACTCTTGTATCCAGATCACTGATAAAAATGGTGAACAGGCCTGACCCTAGTGTCCTGGGGAACACTGCTAGTTACCATCTGCCAGCCAGGTGTAGCTGGCAGATGGTAACACAACACTTAGAGCTCTACCATTGAGTTCATCACCTAGCACAGCATGAGCCTGTTTTATCTCACAGTTGGACAATTTGTCCAGAAGGACTCTGTGAGAGACAATATCAAAGACCTTACTAAAATCCAGATAGGTTACATTCACTGCCTTCCTCATCACCCACCAAGCAAGTGAACTTATCATAGACAGAGATCTAATTACTAAGGCAGGACTTTCCCTTCATGAACCTATGTTGGCTATGCCTGATAATTCCTTTGTTCTTTAATTGTTTTTCGATATCCCTGAGGAAATATTCTCCACAACTTTTCCAGGCACCGACGTTAAACAAACAAATCTATAGTTTCCAGGGTCTTCTCTTCCATGCTCCCTCTACAGTAATTTATATTCAATTTTCCCAACAGTTAAGATACTCGTATAAGCTTTATGTGCAACAACTACCTTTTAAAGGAGCTGACCTATGCAACAAAAAAATAAAAAAGTATCTCCCAATGAAGCCCCAGAAGAGCACTCTGATACTAAAATTTTGCTAAAACATGAAGACCAATAGTTTTGTGTCAGCCCAAGTTTTAATTGGCATGAATTCCTAAAACATCTACAAGGAACTTCAGGGTTCTCTTAGCCCTTCATTCATCAAATGCTCTGGGAATATTTAAAATACATTCTGTGCTCTGTCCAGCCACATGAAACAAAAAAATCACACTTTCCTACAAGCTGGAGGAACTGAAGGTGTCCAACAAATGCAAAACAAGATAAGATGAGAATTGAGTGGCCAGGCTGAATATGTGTTACAATAAAGGTGAATTCCATATTCTCATCACTGTCAAAGCATATTTCTTGTATCTTGTCTCCAGAGAAATGTATGCCACTGGTAGAAAAACACTGCTTTATATCTTCTGTTTAATGTAATGTTATTCAGTAACTACAGATACTGAATTTATGTTCAAACAGAAGTGTGGTTTATAATATTTAAGTAGAGGAGCAATGAGCAGGCTAGTTACACAAGAATGAATGACAAAATTGTCACTGGTTTAGTGGTGATTAAATAGGTTATTTTCAGAATATTTTGTTTGCCTTTTTAATAAAATGAAAAGCTGTAATTAAATGTAAAGATTTAAAATTAATCATGTTAAATCTGTTCAGACTTACCTAAAACTCTTCAGTCTGTTCATGAAGCTTGATGTCCCTTGGGACAACATCTCATTGAAAAACTGAACATTGAAAAATTTGTATTTTTTTTTCAACTTGAAATGTATTGAGATAACTTGGAATATACACACTTTTTCTTTTTCTTTTTCTTTTTCTTTTCCTTTTCCTTTTCCTTTTCCTTTTCCTTTTCCTTTTCCTTTTCCTTTTCCTTTTTCTTTTTCTTCTTTTTCTTTTTCTTTTTCTTTTTCTTTTTCTTTTTCTTTTTCTTTTTCTTTTTCTTTTTCTTTTTCTTTTTCTTTTTCTTTTTCTTTTTCTTTTTCTTTCTTTTTTTCTTTTTCTTTTTTCTTTTTCTTTCTTTTTTGAATAGATGAGAACTGAGTATTTCTTACATCATACGATCTATGGAAATATGTAAAGTTATTGAGAATGTTTATTTTTTAAAAATCCTTACATAAATCTTTTGTCTGTTATTCTACCTTCCCTCCTAGAACAGCAATAATGTTGTTTTGCTTTTTATGAAACAGAATGGAGAAAGAGGAGGTTGGTAAATGATGATTCTTTCTCTGATTGCTTCAGTCTCTGACAATGACTGTGCTTAATAGTATGATGGGAAGATAACTCAATTAGTTGACCCTTGCTGTTAGCTTTGAAGCAAACTATTTTGGAGAAACTCAAGCTTGTTCTAAGACACAAACTACTACAGAAATTGTGAAATTTCATTTTTCTTAACATTTTCATGCATTTAGCAATTAATTTGAAAAAAAGGTAAAGTTTCCACTGTATAGCATTACTTAAGATATTGGCATCATTTCCAAACCTCTTGATTGCCATCAAAGGACAAAACCTTGATATTTGATGCCTTCTCTTTGGCTTTCTACGCCTCCAACTCCAAGAATCTCTCAATAATTCATTTTATGTTCTTTAGGTACATAACACTCAAGTACTTTCCTCGTTTGCTTTTACCAATATTTGAAAAGTGTTTAGATTGTTGCTACTTAATGTTAAAAAGAACAGAAATTAAAGTATTTCTGGGTCTACGGCTATGGATATTTGGGGGTTAGCATTTCTACTTTGACTAGAAAAATAATGATTCAACCATCTTCTATCAGATCTTTTGCTAGGCAAATATATACCTAGACATAAAAGTAGACTGTCTCACCATATTAAAAGAGTAAAAATTACTTGCCTATTAAAAACATTAAATAAAATAAAATAAAATAATTAAAATAAAATAATTAAAATAAAATAAATAAAATAAAATAAAATAAAATAATAAAATAAAATAAAATAAATCAGTCATGGTTCTTGCAAATGCCAATAAATTCTGATGTGTGTTGAAGTGTTTGTTTCTGTATGGAATCAGAACCACTCAGGACATACTCTCTTAGTAACAGGGTACAACACAAAAGACTAATTAACTAGAATGAGGCAAATATGTGCAGCATTAAAAGGTTACAGACACATGCACACACAAAAAACAAAAGTCATCAAAAAGTTACAGCATAAGAAACACAGAACACAAAGCCAACAGTAAAATAGGAACTTGAAATTTTGTTTCACTCCTTTTGGTGAAAGACTCAAACTGAAAGAAATGGAGAGCTTTCCAGGACCTTAGCTTTTGTTCCATGTTGGTCATTAAAAGATTTTCTTCTTTGAAGTATTATAGAAAAGGTATTATATGCTTTAAGGAATTTAAAGGAAGTAAGCTGGAACTAAATAAACTGGACAGACCATAAGAAATACAGAGTGATGTGAGAAAACAAGTCAAAAAGAACGTATTTTAATGTGGGAATTGTTTAGCAAAGCAGTTAGCTCAGACAGTGGTTAGTTAAAAACACCTATGGAAGTTCTGATTCTTAGGATGGTTTTTCTCACACATAGGTATACTGTCAATATATTGGAACTAACTGAAAAATTTACTGAGATCAGGCTTTGACTTCACTTAAAGTTAACTTTAAAGCTGTTTTGATGCACATTTCACTTTACAGGATAAGTAATTGTTTTCAGCATATGTACACTTAACTTCATTCTCACCTTCTTAATCTCCCTTCTTTTACTGATACCACTCTTTTGTAAGTCTCATTTGTACTCTCTACTTTCACCATTTACCCACGTGAAACCTTGCCATTTAATTTTCCACTGTCTCTGCTTATACACCACTATTATTTTTCTATTGCCTGTTCTATTATTTTTGCAGTCTACATGACACAATGCACTACATTAAATACATAATTGAAACTATGGTTTGTGTCCATTCTAGGTGTTTTATCTGTGTTCTTTCACCGAAGACATCTACCAGAAGTCTGCCAATATCAGAGGCTGAAACATCCCTCCTACAACCACAGTACTAACTCTAGAGTCTACAGTTTGTGATGGCTGTCTACAGATTACCCACCTCTCTGTGAGGTGATGTGTTGTGACTACTACCTGCTAAATAGTAAATAAACTGCTTACTTATAAGAGGCAGCAGCTGAGATAATGTTCCTCCCTTTCTCAGTGAGCACTTGGTTTGCCAAGTCCAGACTCTCACAGGCAGCTGTGCAGAATGTTTAACGTCCAGAAGGCTATATATTCAACGGTGTTGAAAACCTCCTTACTGTCTCTGCAACAGTAATGAATGCTTTGTGATTACAAAGAATTCAACCCTACCCAGCTCTTGCATACGTACATGAGTTATATCTAAAAACACATCTACACAGCAGCAACTCATTAATGTCAGTTTTGATCTTTGACTTATAGCTTTAGAGTGAAAATTTCTCAACACCCTTCTACATCTAACCCCAAACAATCCTAACTCATGTAGTTACGTGTACAACCTCCACCCAGCGCTGTGGGTTACCATCACACTCTGTTTGAGGAGGACAGTGCAGGTTCCCTGGTGACTGCACATCCCTCCTATGGGAGATTTGGATGCTCCATCTCTGTGCCACTCCCTCCCAGCCACACACACCATCGATGGAGCACCCCACGGGTGTCTCCCCACCCGCAGAGGTATGGGTCCCTAACTGCTGCACCCCACAGTGAGGCTGCACCGCCAGCCCCAGGCAGAGACTGGGATTTCTGTGGGGTGACCAACTGCTGCACCACTAACCTCTCCTCTCTCCCCTCCCATTACAAATAATTGTGCTTCTTTCATGCTGCTATTCAAGCTGGCTCTTCCTTCTTGCCTTGGCACTTCCTTGGATAGGGTTTTAGCTGGTTGATGGCCATCTCAAGCAAACCGTGTTATCATTAAATAACAGTATTAGCAGTCTGGGGGCAAATGCCTCCTCAGACAGTTTTGCTTGTCTCACTCACACACTGATCACCCCCATATTACAGAGCAGGAAGGTGGAAGAGGCTGCAGAGGTTACCCACATGTAACCACCCTGTGCTTCTTCAAATTAATTCAATCTTAAATAAATACCAGCATCTCCATTAAGTGAACTTTCAATAAAAGGTACACTTTTTTTTCTTGCATCCAATGATGAAAATTTAGCACAGATGGAATATAAAAATATTCTTATAATGCTGCCCTTTTCCAGTGAATGCATTACCACAAAATTAAGATGGATCTACTTTGCTTTTCCTTTCTTAAAACACACTTATCAAGCTTAAAAATAAAACCCCTTTTATTTCCCACTTAGAGTGATTTGACTGAATATTCTTTTAATGGTTAAGTATAATTTCTTGACTGTGTATTTTTTACATGGTTGATTATTTCTCACTTTTAAGATGGCAACGAGAGTTTGGCAAATCTGCAAAATATTGAAAATTTGTCATTGAAAACTTGTGGCCTATAGCTAAAAAATAAATAAAAATAAATTACACCACCACCTACTTTACACCAAATTGAAATAGCAGAAACTTTGAAGAGCAAACAGAAGCATGACAGAGACAGCAATATCCTAACCTTTCTTTAACTATTTATTCATGAAAGGCTCTTCACTATCAAATTTATAATTCTGTGTTGATACTACTTTTGGAATTTGCATTAAATGACATTTTGATTATAGTATTCAAATGCATGTGCCCTTAAAACTTTGCCATTTATTTTGTATGCAAAAATCTTGCAGCTAAATGTCCCCATTTCCATTTTGCTCTGGATTCCACTGAGACTATATAGGAAAGAATAGCTATGTTTTAATTCTCCCTCCAAAATTCTTGTCAGGTAAAGAAATTCAAATTATAACAAGCATATTATGCACCAGCTGTTTGATTCTTAGCTCTAAATTACAGTGTTGAACAAATGAGTTGTTTTTCTTTTGATAAAGTTAGATTACTATGTTTTGTTTTGTTTTGTCTTACATCTAACTTTGTGTCTGATAATCTAGGAAAACTCCTGGGCTGACATACTTAGACAAACCAAGTGTGTGTGCTTATTATGCAAATTCCCTGACCATGCCTTTGAGCCATAACCTTTTGAAACCACTGGGAGTTTCATCCCAAACAACTAGACACATTCAGTAACAGAAAGAAAATTACTAATGCTGTTAAAACAGCAACAGGGCTATAACCTCAGGAAGTTCTTACCTTAGAAAGTGCTTGCATCTGCACAACTTGGGACCTGGGAAACTATTATTATGCAATTGCAATGTCTTCTCATTCCTTAAGAGTCTACCACTGACCAGTGTCCATGATAAAAAAGTTAAGTTAGAATGGTCATCCTTCCTTGTGAGCAGAATTAAGGTTATATTTATGTTAAGCATTACTACACATGATTTTTTTCTTTAAGACACATAGAGCATATTTGCTTCCACTAAAATTGCTCTCTGAAACTAGAAAATAAATAAATAAATAAATAAATAATAATATCTGAGTTTGCATATTGTAAAATGTTTTACATCTGCAGTAAACTGGCATCTACCAGTTTGTCCTCCTCACTCAGGTACAGATTTTCCTAAAAGTTCACTGTAGCAAACAAAATCAAAAGGCAAAAAAGAGCTATGATTTCAAAGTCATGGTGAGCCCAAGAGGCACAGATGAGTAAAATTAAAATATAAAAGCATATCCAAGATGCTCGTTAACATTTAACATATATATTTTTCCGCACTTGAATACAAAAACTGTGTTTCCAAAGCACATGGTATTTAAAAATCAATTCACACTGCTTGGCAACAAAATGTTACCTTGGGTACAGAAAATTAAAAGGTTAGCTAAGCAAAGTTTTGAGAGTTTTCCAGTTGCTGGAATCCAAAGCAGCAACATAAAATATAAACCTATACTTACATCTGAAAATATCTGCAAAACTACTGTCTTAATCATCTTCATAAACTCTTGGCTGGACCCAGGTCAGACTGCCCATTGCCTTTCAAAATCAAGTTCAACACATGATTAAAACATGATCCTTTAAGGAGTTGTGCTGAGGTGCACCTCTGTGCCTTACCAGATCTCTTGATAAAATTAGTAATATTTGTGCACTTTTTTGTGCATTTTTTGACAGGTTGGCATAAAAAAAAAAAAAGGGTGTGTATGTCTGTGTGAACGTTGACTCTAAGATCAGTGAAGTAAAAATATCAAGTTATTTTTGTTTTTGATTTTACAAGGAAGATATTGTTCAACATTTGCTCCATACAACTTTGGAAATACTCATAGGAAGTAGCTAGATTTTTTGGAACAATTTGGAAAACTCGAAGATAATCTTTTTTGTATGAACATCAGTGGTTCAAGCTTTTATCACACCTTTTATTGCCAATATTTTAAGGAGATCTAATATGGAGTGTTTTATTTGCTTAAAAGAAAAGAAAATATGGAAAGTCCTGCTTGACATGATAATAGGTTTGCTATTAAAATATGCACTGTAAATCAGCCAAATTATAGCTGAACATTCCTGCAGGAAGATGAAAGCTAAGCATATTTAACTTAAAGATGTCATTTTTCAAAGCTCTAATTAAGGATTAAAATACTTTTTTTCAAGAGTTCTACATTAATATTGCTAAAGAACTTCCTGTTATAAATTGGTTGTACTAGAAAGAAGCTGTAGAAATAAAAATAGAATTTTTATATCATTTTTATATAGGTCCAAATATCTGTATTGATATTGCCGCCTGAGAACTTCAGCTCAGTTGTGTCTGTTTACACTCTTGCAACCACTAAGAACATTGAAGAAAAGCCCAGAGTAGTTAATTCATTAGGTACTAGGTAGAAATAGGCCACCGGTGTGCTGAGGGATGTAGCCCAACACATTTGATTTTTCCATCACCAGTAAAAGACCACGGGCCCTGTATAAACCTGACAGTTCAGAGTTTCAGAATTTGTCAAGACTGTGCCCGTCCATTGCACCCTGTTCTGATATCTGAAATAAGCACATATACTTTCCTAAAGCAATATTGGCCTTCTGGTACATTATTCACCATTCCCTCACCTCTTTCTTCTCCTTTGCTTTCACATATAACATCCTTCCACAAAATCGCTATGCTACAAAATGATATACCACCTTCTTATTTATCATACTGTATCATGGCCTGTCAGGGATGGGCCACAAATTACCTCCACACCCTAGGACTGAGATAACTTACCATGTTTCTTATCAGACACTTAAAATATTCATACCACCACAAGGTTCCCAACACCTACTTAAATTAACACATAGGGATTTCTGCCAAGCTCAACAGTGTTATAGCCAGAACAGTCTTAGATTAAGGGACCTCCTACATTTCTGGCCTCTCAATACCGATGAGAACATCTCAGTGAAAAATTTGGCAGTCATTTGCGCCTGCAGATTAATTAGGGTGTACTGTTAAGTTGCATATGCCCAACAACAACCTTAAGGCCTTCTGCCAAGACCCATAGATCATATCAGCATTATCACTATAGGCGGTAGCTTTATTTCTTGTTTTCTGTAGAGGACATCACAGAGAAGGGAAGAGGAGAAGTACAGGTCTTGCTATCCCTCTGCAAATTCACCCCTGGCAGTATGACTCCTTGTGGCTGGTGCTGTGCAGATCCACCATGATTGCTACCATCCTGTGGAGGAACTGGCTTGTAAAGGTATTAGGAATAAGAAGTTACACAGCAGCAGTGAGGTAGTTCATTGAATGATCTCTCTGGTAGGAGGGTAAGTATAGGCAGAAACTCCTACAGGGGTAGGACCATTGGCATGAGAAATACCTGATTGTCCTAAAATGGCTCCAGGAGTTTGACCACAGGTCATAAGTGCAGATTCATGGCTTGCTACTTCATCATCTCCTGCTTCATCAGCCATGTAGGTATAATTAATACCCCATAGTGATGCACTGACAGCTGAGTATGTAGGCTCAGAGCTCTGAAACAGGGAGTGTAGTCAAGATTTTGCACTGGAGGCAACTTTCAAGAAACCTAGCCCTGAAAACTGTTCAGATTGTGTGCTTGGAGTGTTCAAAATATGATCAAAAAGCTCATCAGTTGAGATAAAGACAGTAAGATCACTCACGAGTTAACTTCATGGGCAAAGCAGACTTAACTTGGGAAAAAGGAATTTAATTTATTGCCAACTAAAATAGATTTGGATGGTGAGAAAAAAGGACAAATATTAAAACACCTTCCATCCACTACCACCACCTCCCCACCCAGCCTCACCCCTCCATCCCTGACCCCTCCACCTACTGCCCCAGAGTGAGCAGCGCAGGGGCTGGGGCCTGGGGCTGGGGTCAGTCCCTGAGAGCCCCTTGCTGGTGGGGCCATTGGAGATGTTGGAGCTGGATGGAACTGGCTGGGGCTGGCATGGGCCAGCCCCGGCATTGCCCCGTGGAGCAACAATGCAGCCACACATCAGCACCCATGGGCACCCACACCCCATATTGTTTAGATCTGGATGGATGGGGGCACAGTGCAGGCAACCTAAATTCTGCATTGTAGACACTGTCAAAGGTATAGTCATTACTAGAAAAAGGGATAAAGTTGTCTAATATTCTGTAGCCAGAAGTTTCTCATCTCACAAATCATTTCGGCCAGAGACATTGAGGCTGATAAGGACTGATGAATCCTCTGACTTGTCAGGACCTTCAATGCAAGCAGTCTGCAGGACCATAACCACCTGTGAGATCTAAAGTAATTAACATTGCATGTAGAGTAGAAGTAGTATCTGGTAACCGCCAGTAACAATATGACCATATTTATTGGTAAGTGATTGAAAAGGAAAAGATTTACTTCTATCTCCACACAGAATCCCTTTTAGCCTAATTCCTTATGTGTTACTAGACAATACACCAATTAATAATAATTAAACCGTATAATGGACATGAAGCAGCACTGTAAAAATGAGCATCCATGCTTAACGCCACACTCAGATGCCATAAGCTTAGTACAGATGTCTCCTATATATATACATAAAGTTATAAGAAGAGTTAATACTGAAAGACACATTTTTATTTTATTTTTTTTTAATTTAAGAGCCAAAATAGAAAACCAGCTTTCTTCTTATGTATATAATTAGAGTCCCTATTATAGAAGCACTGGAATTTATTCTGTTGACTGACAGCCATGAAATTCTAAGTGACATGCTGAGAACACTTTCATTTATTTTCCTGCAGTCCTGCTGCATTTAGCTAACTGTCCTTCAATTTCTGAATATGAATGCATTTAGATGTTATCTAATTTATCATTCTTGACGTCTGTTCACCTTCAGCAGTGTACTAAAAAAAAATAATAATAAAAATTTAAAGCAGGTCAAGGGGCAGTCTTATCCAATGCACAATAAAATATTCTAATGCCAACAGCATGACGTACATGTTAGGGTGAAAGTTATACAATGCTTCTAAGTATTTACTTCCTTTAAAGTTGTAATGTAAAGTTATATCAAGGTTTATCCTTATTTAAGGACAGTGCTACAGTACACTATGGGTCTATACATCATTACACACTCCAAAGCTTCTGAAAGCATATCCAATGGACCAATTCCTCTGAAGTAGACTCTACTCTTGGTTCAGACAGCAAAACTGGCTTTATTGTCACCACCTGCTTTAAATATGATTAGCTTCACAGACTGGTACTAAGTGCTTTAACTTCTTCCATTTTACAAGTTTTTATGCTTATCCTACTTTAAAATGCTTAGCACATTACACATTCTCAAAAGCTGAGGTGAGACTGTCTGTTGAGAATATTAAGCATGTATGAACAAGGTTGATAAGTTATAGAAATAAAATCATCATATGGTAATGTTTGCTTTATGCAAGTATTACGCTTTATCAGATACATACCATACAGTAGCACTTCAGAAAACAAAAGTCAATTACAAATAAAACACAGATAAATGTAACAGAGACATCTGTAGCAAAGCTTGTGTTATTTTTAAGTATTACATAAAAATTAAGCTTGAGCTGCTGCTATGGCCTATTCATGCCATCCTGATCTCTACTCCCTTTGAGCTTCTGTTCCCAGGTGCCAGGTTCTCCTTTGCTATTGCCAAGTCATTTTTCTTCCTTTCTGTGCGGTATGTGGCAGTCACGGATGCTCCTTTGGTCTTTCTCTGTGCTATTGAGATTCTTTGTGTGGCCTTCGGAGCACACAGACTGAGTCCCAGGCTGGGAGATAGCCAGGGTGTCTGTTTCCCTGAAAACCAGGAGGCAGAGTTAAGTACCTTATATCATTAGCAAGTCATGAAAATATGCCCTCATTTTTCCCTCCTTTTTTTTTCCCCCCACATGACTTAGCAGGATAAGGTCCCAGTTAGTGTGCTGATGTTGCTTTACTGTGTTTATTTTTATGTGAATTATAAACATTCTTGAAGTAATTCTCCCAAAATTGATTCTTGCACAGAATGAAGGACAACAAAGCATTCAGTAATGTATCAGAGAGATTCCTGGGGTAAGACAGCACACAATGTTTTCTGAAAACAGTAACTAATTCTAATGTATCCACAGCTTTCATATAGCAGTAACCTGTACAACAAAAACACTTTGGTTCAATCACCATTCTTCCCAATTTCTAGTCTCTTTTACGATTAATGACACTTGCAAAAAGGCTCATTTGGGTAGAGAAACCTGCTGTAATAATCAATGGGTAATATTTTCTTTTGTGATACTTCCGGCCATATGCTGAATCATTTGTGTTCAGCACAGGTAAGTGTATTATTTGGAAGACCCTCTTATTCTTACAACATTAATATGACTCAGGAAAAAAAAAAAAAAAAAAAGGAAGAAGAAAACGTACATCCTTTCATACACAGTCATTTTAGAAAACACATAGATCATTTTAGACACTCATCATTTTACACACACACAGACAAAAAAATCTGGCCCAGTGTAAATGAAGCAGCTATGTCCTGCTTAACCCTCCTGACATATCACATGTGAAACTAGTGTAAAGTGGAATTATTTCCTCAGAAAAAAAAAAAAAACACATGATTATCTGCATGTTAAGTCCTAACACTGGCAAAAGAAATAGAAATAAATAAACCTTAAGACTGTGAAAATCAGTCTGAGATTATAAGAGGATTTTCTACATGTTTCTTTATTCTTATTTTCATCAAAAATAATATCCAACAACCTGTGAAACCAATACTTCTTTTTAATGTTTTCTGTTGAGTGTATGCTTAAAGGAAAATGAATTGCTTAGAGAAAATCATTTTGTATTTCAAATGTATCACTAAAATGATGATCTTTGTGGGTCCCTTCTAACTTGGGATATTCTATGGTACATTTGGGATATTCTTGGTACAGAAATAATCATGAGAATCTGTTTTGGAAACATTATACTCTATAACGAAACTATTTTTTTTCAGTTTTTTATCTTGCAATCTGACTCCACTCTCAGTAGAGGTGAAAGAAATAACATTCCTAACATAAAACCATAAAACATACACCTTGTGCACTCCATGGTTTTGTTCCATATTTGGAAAAAAAAAAATAAAAAAGAAATCTGGTCCTACAAGTAGAAGAAAACTTCTCATTCTCTTGATAAACTGTAATTCATGCACTGCTTTCCCACTTCATGGTAAATGATGTTTTCATGGTAGAACCATTCCATGGTTCCTTGTTAGTTCAGTATATACTTATGTTACTGTATCTCAACTGACTCTATGGCTGTAATCGAGTTATCAAATAGAATTAATTAAATATTTGGGGAAAAAAAGGAAGGGGGGGCAGGGGTTGGAACTAGATGATCTTTAGGGTCCATCCCAACCTAAAGCATTCTGTGAAGACAGTTTTGCACTCCTTACATTAAAGGTGAGGCTAATCCAAATTTAACAAGGTATTGTGCCATGCCAAATTTGATAAGCCACTTAGTTTATCATTTTACTAACTGCTAAAAATTTTGTCTAGTGGTAGTTCAGTCAGATTAAGTATTTAGTGTAACTGGTGGTATGGGGCACATTAATTGAATGAGGAGCAGTTAGATGGTCTTTGCTTTGTAAATTATAATAAATAAATGACATTACTACTTGTTATTTATCTACCTTCAAACTTTAATGAATATTTCTAGTGCTAATTGCTGATTTTCTATATTTAGAGGGAACAGGCACATATGGAGATAATAGCACAATGTGATATTTATGAGGTGCCAGTTCCCTTATAAATATAGAAATTGAGTAATTAGCACTAGAAATATTCATTGAAATTTCAATGCACACTTTGGGATTTGAAATTAAATTGAGCTAAAGTTGATGATCCTTGTCATAAATTAATATTTGGGGGATTTAGAATTTAACTCACTGGAGATATGCTTTCAACTACTGAATAATTTAAATAAAAGAAACATTGCAAGCATCTTTGTTGAAAGGAAAATGCATCAAAGATCAATTACAGCTATTTGACAGTGTAGAATTGTTCTTATCACACTTTTTTCAATGCATTTGTTATTTCCCATTATATCAGTCTATTTCACTTCTTCACTATCTCAAGTAGAAGACAGATGATTTAAAAGTGACAGGACTTACATGTTTTCCAGGTCAAGTCAGTATCTATAGAGGTATGAGTTTATTATAACACCATTATAAATTACACTGCATATAAACTAAATACTTCATTGACATAGACTGATTTTGAGATATTCTTTAAAACCTCTAATAATCTCTTTAATAAAAATTAATACAGAAATAAAGTTGCTTACAAAGACCTGTAAGTCATGGTAATTTGTGCCTTCTGAAAGCATCACTTGCAACAAAACCTAAACTTTTAAAAAATTCAGTAATAAGAAGCTATTTCAAACTCAAATTTTTGAAAATGAGTTAACAGAAAATGTCTGTACAATGTCTTTACTCCTATCTTGGCACAAAGCATAGACCAAGGCAAGCACGCTTGATGCTTAATTAATTTTGAGTGTTGACATACCAAAGCAGATCTAGTGAAGGATTTTGAAGATGTTTAATGAATTTGAACATGTGAAACATGAGCAGAGTCTAAGAGAGGTGGGACTGGTTGGCCTCAAGAAGAAAACACCTGGGGACCTCTTATCTGGAGGGAGCAAAAGAATGGGGACAGACTCTTCTTGGTGATGCCTAGTGACAGTACAAGAGGCAATGGGCATAAACTGAAATATAGAAAATTCCCTCGAAACATAAGAAAACACTTACTATGAGAGTGGATCAGGTTGCCTGGACAGGTCTGGAGAAACCGTCCTTGGAGATCCTAAAAACCCCACTGGGAATGATCCTGAGCAACCTATTCCCTAGCTGGCCCTGCTTTGAGCAAGGTCTTGGACTAGATGATCTCCAGACATCAAACCAGACTTACAAACTCAGCAACTGTTCTGTGATTCTGTGAAATACCTAGGGAAGAATTTGTACTAAGCTTTCCAGTTTACCCAAGATGAAATGTGAAGTTGATACAGTTAGAATGAAGTCAAGAAACAACTTCAGGTACTACAGGTATGTTTTTCTGTAGGAGGTGTATGTCTTTCAGATGTTTTAAACTTGTTGTTAATGTATCACATATCCACAAGAGAAAAGTACTTGGGCAGATTTCTTATTTTTGTACTCCAGGTACTACTAGCACAGTTACTTTAAACGGATGTACTTCTATCTTTTCAATAACATGCATTATTCCTATACAGTTACCTGCTTTTATCTGTTAATTTATTTTAAAGGCCAGGACTGAAGACTCGTTAGAATTTGTGATTATGTTAGAAAAATAATTACAACAATCAATATAAGAATATACTGATTTTTCTTTTAAATGTGAAAATATTTACTTGGCAAAGAAATTAAAGTTAAGAACATAAATTAATCACTTCTTGAGTTGCTTGCTTAACTATGCAAAAATGCAATAAATCATAATATTATTATTTATGCTAAGTAGCTTGGGTTTTATAAGTAGCTCATTAAGTGACTCCTTATCTAAGTTAAATGTCTGGGAGCTTTACTTTCATTAAATGTTATCTACATTCACACGAACAAATTCATACATAAATTCTTATTAATCAGTTTAAAATAGATTTTAATAAATACACTAAACAATCTGAATGAGCAAATAATTTTAATATATACATTAGAGTTTTAACTGATTGATGTTGCCATCCCTACATGATAATGGGTTAATAAGATACTAAGTGCATCTGACCAGTGAATAAGTCAAACCAAATGAATGGAAGCTATAAAGAGTCCTTCTCATTAAAACTGGACCTGGACATTAAGGTGATTTTCTAAATAAAATGAAATTAACACCCTATATTTCAAGTATGCCAGTTCAGAATCTAAGTAGTGGGCTCAAAAATCATGTGATACTGTAGAAGAATCTTATTTTTCTAACATCATTTGAAAAACTTCATTAGCAGAAAAGCATATCTTAATTGAAGAGATTTTGACTGCAATTTAAAACATCATCATGTGTTCTCACTATGAGTATTTCAAAAACTGAAACATCTATATACCTTCTATTTTATGGTTAGCATCCATGGTTACAATCCTTCCACATTAATTTCACATGGAGCAATGGTATGCAAAAACAAATGTGAAGTCTGCCTCTTCAGTGATTTAATCCTATGTTATTCTGTATTCCTTCCTGAATTCACAGTTATGTGAAAAGAGCTCATAGAAAATCATAGAATCGTTAAGGTTGGAAAAGACCTCCAAGATCACCTGGTCCAACCATCACCCACCAGCGTCACCCACTAAACCATGTCCCTAAGCGCCAGGTCCAACCTTCCCTTGAACACCCCCAGGGACAGTGACTCCACCACCTTCCTGGGCAACCCGTTCCAGTGCCTGACTACTCTTTCTGAGAAGAAATGTCTCCTAATTTCTAACCTAAACCTCCCCTGGCACAACTTGAGGCCATTTCCTCTAGTCCTATGAAGATGTACTATGTAGAAGATGTACTATGAAGACTGTACTGTGAAGGCGAAGATGTACTTTTTGCCCTGAAGAGCTCACAGTCTTAAGTGCCAGACATGACAAAAGAGTAGTGTACAGGAAAGTACACAGAACTGTGCCAAGGAGGACAGAAACCATGGGATTTTATGTGGAATCTTACTGGTTCCTTCTTGCTGTGCCCTCCACAGACGTGGAGCTCATCCAACCTCACACACCTCACCCCAGGTCAGTGCCACTGCATTTGTGGAATCAAAGACTTGTGCATACCAAAGAATGGATATTTTTGCATTGCTGTGCAAGTGTTGCACTGATGGAAACCATCTAATATGCAAATCCTCTCAACAATTTACCAAAGGTCATGGGAGTCTGGGGAGGTCCCTGCTGACTGGAAGCTAACCAATGTTATACCCATGTACAAAAAGGGAATGAGAGAAGGCCCAGGAAACTACAGACCTGTTAGTCTAACCTCAGTCTGTGGAAAAGTTAAGTAGATTATGTAGGTTATCGGGGGGTGGGGGGGGGAGTTGAAAGGCATTTAAAGAACAAAGATATTATCAGACATGGGCAACATGGGTTCCTGAAGGGAAAATCCTGCCTTAGTTATTTGATCTCCTTCTACGATAAGGTCACCTGCCTGGTGGATGAAGGGAAGGCAACAAACATAATCTCTCCAGGTTTCAGTAGGACCTTTGATAGTGTCCCTTATGGCATCCTTCTGGACAAATCGTCCAACTGTGAGATGAACAGGTTCACACTATGCTGTGTGATAGGGTTGTAGTGAATGGAGCTGCATCAGGCTGGTGGCTGGTCCCCAGCAGTGTTCTCCAGGGCTTAATTTTAGGACCATTCCTGCTCAACATTTTTATCAGTTATCTGGATGCAGGGGTGGAATACATCAAGCCCGCCAATGACACCAAACTGGGAGAAGCTGTTGACTCCCTGGAGGGACGAGAGGCATCACAGAGGGGTCTAGATAGATCGGAGCACTGAGTAATCATCGACAGTATGAAGCTTGACAAAGGAAAATGCCGGGTGCTGCACCTGGGACAGAGTAATGCCAGACACGGGCACAGACTGAGAGACAAGCGGCTGGAGAGGAGATCTGCAGAAAGGAATCTGGGGATGCTGGTTGACAGCAGGCTCAATATGAGTCAGTCTATATGCAATTCAAAGTGAACAAAGAGATACATCATACAATTTAAAAATGCAATGAAATTCCTCATCTACAAACTGTGATGAAGGCAAATACTATTTATAAGGGTTCATGTAATTCCATAATCACTTCTGCTGCAGTATGCTCTTAAACAGATAAATGACTCTCACAGATGCATGCTAGGTTTCCAGAGAAGTAGAAAATTATTTTACATTTCTTCTATGTTTTTAGCAGATGATCTGAACGAGCATGAGGAGCCCAAGGAGATCTCATGCAAAATAGATATATTTAAAGAACATTGTTTTCCAAATCTGTCAAAAAGCAACAGGTGCCAGAACTACATTGTCACAGACAATCATCAAATCCATCATATTTGTGCACATGAAACAGGGAGTCCCAAATTAATATATGCTTCTGACTTTAATCTGGCTGTTGCTTCCCATCGATAAAGTAAATATAAAGAAACCTATCAAAAGCACTTGAGAGTCAACTGTTAAATATATGAGACAAGTGCAGGAGGAAACATACTTCATTACTGAGAGCAGTTTAATCTATGTGGACTAGCACAGGACTAGAATCATGTGCTGAGCAAGAAGACGAAAGGTACTGATTCTGAGTATACAGTCTATCCTACACAGACAGTAAGAAACACCAGAAACTTAAATCAGTGTTATGTTTGTGCTTTACATGCTAGTTTTAATCAGATTATTAACATCAAAAAAAAATTCCCAATTTAGATGCCTGAGTTTTAAACCTTAAGTATTCTTTTATTCTTTCTTTTGAATACAATATTTCATAAAACATACAAGCAAAACACAACAATAAAAATAAAACCAACTATCTTTGGCATAAATGTTACTGATATATTTCCAATTTCATTGACTCTAAGGAATAACTGATTGTCAAGAAGCTAAAAAATATTAGATACATAGAAATTAATCCCCTGAGGTAACAGGGCAGAGGATCATAATGCAAGATTCTCCCAGTTTATGTGAGTTACCCAGCAGATGGAAACTAGAAACATTTTCCAGTAACTGTTATGTTATTTATGATACCAGGGAAATGCTGAGGCACTGGAGTGAGCAATTCTTACTCCTTTTTCACTCCCCTTTTGCTCTAGCCAGTTCTTGGCGTGAGTCTTTACCTCACACTTACATCAAATTTTTTTCCTTTCCACATTTCATACCAATTGCCCTTCTACTGACTCACTTATCCACTCCCTCTCTTCTCCCAGCTCTTCCCAGGCTGTAGTTTCATGACAGCAATAAGTAGATGGAAGCCATGCAGCAGCACCAAAAGCGGCAATCTTAACCCCTCACTTATTCTCTCTTACTCTCATTTCCACCTCCACTGTGTCTCATGCTGGATTAAAATAAAACATGTTTTTGGCAAGTTAATGTTCTGAAGAGCAGGAAGAGCACGTGAAGACTAACAGCCTGTGATGGATGCGATGTGAGAATTTTTTCAAAAATAGTACCAATTTATGCCAATTTAAAGATGGCTTGCTACCTTCATAATGTCCTAGTATTTCCTCCCATACTGCAGTATCTCTTCCTAATCTTTCTTTCCTGCATTATCTCAGTCCTTGACTCCTTAATCTACCCTGTCCCCTCAAGTGCCTCTCCCCTCTTAGCTCCATTACCCCATTTCCCCTTCAACTCCTTACAGTGCTCTTCAAGGAGGACAGCATAGAGAAAGCAATGCTGCCTCTGCCCTAGCTCCTGTATCAACAGCATGTCACTTTCATTTCTGTCACTCAACTAGCTGCCATGACAAGCCACCAGCCTGCTTCCTATCAGTCCTGCTTGCACCCTCAGGCCAAGTTTCTAGCCAATGCAGACTGAAACCTCAAAAGGTTTGGTTACCAGTTTTAATTTTTTGTGTGCTTACATATAAAATACATTTGATTGCCTTTTGTCTTTTAATTTGAAAAAGAGAGGAGAAAAAAAAAAAAAGTTGACACCTAAGTGACTACATTTCATGTCCTTGTTTCTAGGTGTAAAAATTTTTTTACAAGAAAGGTGCAAGATTCACTTCTGTGCAAACATCTATTTTTCACTTCCCTCTTTATGAGAAATCAAGTCGCCCTGGCAAGGCCATCTTATTCAAACAGCTTCTTGCCAAGCAGTTAAATATGGCAAGCATATACAAGAAAAATATGATTCACAGTGCTATTTTGAGCAATTTTACACATTACTGACAGCATTTCCTTAAAAAAAAAAAAAAAGGCAAAAAAAGCATATTTACATTATAAACACAGAACTGTAGAAGATAACACTTTCTGTCAACACACTATACTTCTTTTTAGATAAAAGTGCCAATCTTGAAGTTCAATATAAAACCAAACTGAGTGTAAAGACAAAATTATCTCTGAAGATTTGTCATGGGCACCACCGTTTGTCCATGGTCCTCAAGGGCACCACCAATTCCACCTGTCCCTGCCCAGGCTCCACAGCGGCCTCAGGACCACCAGCCTCTGCCCCATTGAGTTGCAGCAGGGCCAAGCTCCAGCTCACCACAGCCCTGCCCTGCCCAGACATGGCCCCTGATGTGAACTTCTTTCATCCCCTTTGCTTAACAACCGAGAGCTAAAGCTCCGTCTATTGACAATCAGAACTATATAACAAGACCACAAAGTCCTCATTTGTGTCTGGTAGGTAGTCATACTTCCAGTGTGCTATATGATAAGCTTTTATATATATATATATATATATATATATATATATATTTATATATACACACACACATATTTTTATATTTACGGGGGGAGGGGGGGGGTAGAGAGAAAGAGCTGTATGATCCCAATCCATACTGTCAGAATCCTGCCCCTGTGCAGACATCTCATGATACTTACAGGACAATTTTCACAATTAAAATTTCTCATCTTGCCTTGTACAGCTAGACAACATGGCCTAATTATTTTTTCATATGTTTCTCTATTCACCAGTAAAGACACACTGACAGCAACTTAGATGTTGAAATACTTTTCAGTAGAGACCAGAACTAGAGATGTACATAATGGTGGAGATTGCCTGACCTCCTTGGTGGACTCAGCCTGGGTGCTAGAAAGACAGAATAGCAGAAAAGTTCTTGAAAAGCCTGAGGCTGTCTGCACAGCACTGCTGAGAACTCCATGATGACCTGAAGCATCTGGAGTTTAGGAGAATTCCTCTCCTGTTAATAGAAATTTGTGTCACTTTCACTTAGCCATTCTTGAAACAGAAGCTACAGAAAACCTAAAACATGCACCCTGTGCTCAAGCCTAATTTCAGGCCATAAAATCTATTCCATTTGCTAGAATACACAAGGGCAGCAGCATCCGATATGTTTCGCACAAGCAGGAAGCTTTAATCTTAATACTTAACAAATTAAAAGTAGTCAGTATGTAGGAAGCCTTAATGTAACTCTCAATGTCTTGTTTTGGCTAAGAGAAAAACAAATAACCATTACACACAAGACTGCCTTTACTAGAAATTGATTATCACCTACGGGACATAGGTTTGCTAAGAGACTCTCAGAGGGATTCACCTAACCTCAGTCAAGACAAAATTAATGAAGAAGCAGACATCTCCTGGCATATCTTGGCATATCACCTCAACAGGAATTGCTCTGTCCCAACGTTTTTACTGAAATTAATTTAATTAACTCATCCATTAATAATGAATGATCTACAAGCTTGAAAATAACCATAGATAATTGGTTTTGACTAGAATGTTCCAGTAAGCTACCACGGAAATAGATATTTTCACTCCAGGGCAGCTTTATGATACTAAAATAGTATTAGCTGGGGCATACATAGGCTGCTAGAGTTAATAAACATCTTAGGTCTAAGATATTCAAAAACAATGCAGAAAAATATGTTTGTTCTTTCAGGCATGAAAATAGGAACTGATATTATAGTGCATCTATCAGGTCATTAAATAATAAATTTCAATTTACCTTGTCACAGGTTGTTCTTCTAGTCTAAGGGATTATGAAACTGTCAGATTTACCACAAATTATCAAAAGCTAAACAATATTCATGATAACCAGATCAAAAATGTTAATCTTTTGCTTGATCTAATCTTAATCCCAGTGGCAATGAAAAATGTTAATGAAAATTAATATTGTAAAGAACATTTATGTGAAAATTTGAAAAGAAAGCTAACAATCAAACTCATACCAATCTTGAACTGAAAAGCTAGTATCTCTATGACTAATTTTTTGTAAGATATGTCAACAACCTCATTCTGCATCAAAACCACAAACAATCTTAATAACACTTTGTACATGAAAAGAAATACTTTAATTACTAATTTACTGCTAATTTATCTCTTTCTAAGTTTCCTATTACTGGTGTCAAATAATTTACTATTTATTGTTAAAGTCTATTCTGAGTATAGCCATGCATTGATTTAATTTTTCCTCTTTCAGGAATTCTCCTGGAAGTTAAGCAAGTAACTGAGAATCAGTTTGCATCTAACTGTCATTAATTGTTGTAACAGATTGTGATCAGCCTCTATCACACTGGGAACTTCAACCAGAGCAGGAGAATTAAGGCACAGTTCTTAAGACAGTTGCCATCATATAGAAGCAGCTCATTGCTCTTTTATTGATAAAAATTGTGTATTAGGAGCTCAAGGACTTTATCAAAACAAGCCAAGGTCTCCAAAGAAATATTTTCTGAAAATATTATTTATATAATAAAGTAAAAGACCACACAATAGAAATACAAAATAGAAATACAAAATAAAATACAGTATTACAGATTGAACAGAAAGAATCTTATTGCTGAGTTCTGAAAACCACAAATTGATTATCTCCTTCTTAAGAGTAAGTTCTTAGATGCCCAAGTTTTACATGTTACCATGCAAAGCATTAAGGGTATTATCACACCTTCAGGTGGAAACCTTGGAGAGAATATGAGGAACATTATGTCAAGTCCTTCTCTTATTATTGAATTGATAAAATAAAACTGCTTGAATATTATATGGGAAATGTATATCTCTAATTTGTTGAAAGTATTTGGGAAAATTAGTCCAATTTTTTGTCTAATTTTTTTAACTATGATGTTTTCTGAAGTAACCTCTTTTTGTTGCTGTTTTTCCTGTGATTAGTTCAAGGTATTTCAGTCAAACAAATGCTGCTTTCACGGTTTCTCAGTTATCACTTCCTTTGATTCTACTTTCCCAGGTATCTTTTTGGCCATCAAGTAAAAGGTTTCATTTATCATTTCCTCAGTACAAAATATATGCTCCTACAAAGCATCCAAAATCAAGTAAAATGTCGGCTAGCTGTTTTGCAACTTTTTTTTTTCCTTTTTTTTTCTTTTTTTCAATCTGTGTTTTTACAGCACCTTGTGCAACAGAGCTTTGGTCCATGATTGGGGTTTCTGGGTGATGCAGCAGAATATGAGAAAGTGAATATGAGTCTTACTTCTGTCTGAACTGAAATGATGAGAAGACTGAATGAGAGATAAGAAGGGTCGGAGAGATAGAAAAGTTCTTTTGTGAATTTTCAGTTGGTTCTCGAGAGATTAAAGCGAAATGTGGAAGCAATAAAAAAAAGATTCTTTTGCTAAGTCTTTGTTCTTTGTTTTCCAGATATGTTACCCCAGGATTAAAGAAGTCTGGAGTACTTAAACGATGTTGGTGTGATGGTAGGGAAAGCAGCAATAAATTACTGGAGAGAAAAGGGAAGGTCAAAGGTCAAAGGCTCTTGTGGTTCCAAGAAGTTAGAGCAAATGCTGAGAGTCTCTTCCTAAGAAAAGGCATTGTTTTACGCTGAATCTAAAAGTACATCCTGTGTCCCAGAAATAGAATGATTAGTTGCCTGTCTGTGACAGCTGACTTAGAAACACCTGGAATTACAATTGTTGTTGTTGTTGTTGTTGTTGTTGTTTGTGTGTGTGTGTATGCGTTTAGAGGAAGATGAGGAATACTTGAATAAAATTGGTCAGATGCACGGCTCAAACTCAGGTTTTCAGACAGAAATAAAAGGAATACAAATTCAGTTTTAAATGTAGTCAACGTTAGCCTTAGATCTGAGATAGACGTTTCCACTGTTCTTGGACCAGACAGAAAAATATCAGCCTCTTCACTACCACTCATTAACATTCTCTGTGAAGCAAGATCGTTGTTCAGTCCTTTGCATGTTAGTCTGCTTTTAGAGAAAAGTGGAAAAGTGCAAACAGAAATACACCACCATGAGCTTCTATCAAGCTCAGAACTGATCTAATTAAAATAAATAGCTGAACACAGTCATCAGAAGGCATTAATAACCATCACTGCCATGGTTCAGATGTTTGGTAGATTATTTTGTTACAAAATTTAAAAACAAAAACAAACAAAAAGCACTATGAATCATGTTCTGATCATCTGCGTTTTCTTTCCCTTTTTGCTTTTTTTTTTTTTTGCTTGCACAGAAATGTCATTAATGGAAAATATCCTTCTACCCTTTTTACTTCCATCATCTGTCTTCTTTTTTTTTTTTTTTCTTTTTCTCCTTTATATCCAGTGTTCAACTCCGTGGAAGCCCACAGAGTGGACTTCATTTTATTAAAGCCAATTTGACCAAGGAAGCTGTATTTTAAGAACTTGAAACTTTTGCTTATCACTTGCATTAAAAACATCTTTCAAAAAGGGTATGAAAAGAGAATATGCTTTGTTCATAATTTATAATGCTGTCAAGTAGTAGAATTATTAGTATCTTAAAATTTTATGACATTTGCAGAAGGACATTATAAAAATGCTTAGAAAATCTGACTTTATTGCATTTCACAAACTCAACTTACATTTGGACTTAAGTAATAATTAGCATTTTTACTGGCATTGAGCTACTGGAATTATATATCACATAAAGTAATTTCAAAAGTTCAGCAGCAGTCAAAATTCTAATTTAAACTTTAGAAAAGTATTAAAGCTGGAATCATGTGCAAAACAGTGGAGCAGTATGCATACAGCATCAGCCTGTTAACTAAATTAAACCAGTTACCCATTGCATTGAAAAGGCGTAACGTGCAGGTGCAGTTGCCCTAGGAGAATGTTTGCATACTAGAGGGTCCAAATTTATCCCCGTCTGAATTTTTAATTCAACAATAATCCAGGCAAGACTGTTGGTAGATTCTCTCAATGAAAAGATAAAATTTTGCAAAGAACACTTTCTTTTGTGACCCCATCCCCACCACCACCACCTCCTCCTCCTGATGCCCATGTACTTTTCCCTTTTTTATTACCTGTTTTTTTTACCTGTAAAATCATGTCTCTCCATCTGCTGGCAATGTTCTTCCTAATGCAGCTCAGGATGCTGCTGGCTTTCTTTGCTGTAAAAACCTGAAACACTTGATCTGGTGCCCACTCGACCTTTTAAATTGATTATGAGGCCTGACTTCTCCATATCACACTGCACACTTTGCTCGTCAACCCAGTTCACCATTTTACCACTTGACTGTGGGTCATCTTCTCCCTCCTCTACTGTTCATCATTTAAAATTCTCCTCACCAGGTTGGCCATCCCATTGGCAGAGATACTTCTGCCCTGCCTAGTCCTGTGGATCCTGTCTCTTCCTAGCAGTCTTTGAGCCTCAAAACAAAAAAACAAAAAACAGAACAAAACAAAAAAAAAACAACAACAACAAAAAACACCTCTGCTGTCAACATCAACTGTGCAAATTGTTGCTGACACCAAGGATACATTCACTTCTTGTCAAGCCCTTCCCCATCACTGACAGGATCAAGAAGAAAATCACCTGGTCACCCAAGCCCTTCACCCTCTCCCCAGGTGCCCTGTAATTGTTTGATATATTCCAGGTCTCCTCTGGCAGTTCCATTGGTACCCACATGGAAGAGCAGCAGAGGCACAGCAGTCTGAGGGCCCAACAAGACAGCAGTCTTTTCACGATGTCCCATATTCAAAGCCCTGGCAAGCAGTAAACCTTTCAAGACAACAGGTCATATCAGATGGGGGCCTTCAACCAGTGCAGCAGAGAGTGTCCCACTGGTGTCAGCTGCCCCTTTCTCTTGGTGCTGTTGAATGGCTCAGGCTGAGAGGGCACAGTTAGATGCTTCATTGCACAAAGAACCCAGTGCCTTATCTGCTCCTAGGGCACTCAGCCCCTTATGTTACATGCAAGTGAAGCAGGAGACTTCCTCCTGGTGCCAGAAGTCACTAGTTTCCAGCCTTTGTCATCATGGGACTCCTCCCTCCCCAGTCCACAGAGCACAGACTCTACCTACCACTTGTTCAGTACAGTTGACAGTTCAGGTGCTTGTATCCTCAAGGTCTCCAAGAAGATCTGATTGACCTCGATCTCTGATGCTGCAAGGTCTGCTGACTTCCCCCTGCAGCTCCATTGCTTGGTGACACACATCCTACACACCTACTGCAGGCAAGGACACCATCTCCCCCAGGCACCATTGCAGCTCCAGATATGCAGAGCTCCCTAAGGAGATCCATTCAAGCCAAGGCATATGATGTTAACAGGTAAGTTGCTCCAGTCGGTGCTGAGGACTGTGCCCCATGGAATACCACCTTAGTGTGGAGCCGTGGCATGCTGTTCCCAACAGAGCTGCTGGCCCCTTGTGCACACCCTTTTGTACAAACTTGCTGCCTAGAATATTGTGTCTGGTGGCTGCCTCTGCTAGCTGCGCTCTGTGAGTTGCACTCATGGCAACCTTGAATTAGATGCTTGATTTGGGAACCTAGCTTTCTTTGTCTGCTTCTACAAGTCATTCAAGAAATACAGAACGGCTATTGGCAATTCAGCAAACCTAAACTTATGGTAGTCCTTCCATTCCTAAAATGGAGATCATCCTCTGGACTCTAGAAGGATACTAGAAGAATTAGAATTCTGACTTCAGGTATTCGTTTAGTGATGGTAATGCATAACCACAGAGCCTACGTGTCTTGGAAGCGTCATTTTAATTGTTTAAAATGGAGTTGTGTTAGCTGAAATCATCTCTTTTATATCGTCTCACTGATATGACAGGGAGTTGCATTTAGCTTTCTTGAATTGTACATCTAGCAGTATTGACTTTTACATCTGAAATTGTAATTATTTGCACACACATAATATATTGTGCCTACAAATAGATATATAGCTACACTCAACTACATTCATTTCTCTGAGATATAATATTTTATGGAGAGAAAGTGTATATGTGTGTCATAAATAAAGTGTAAATTGAATCTATCTACCTGTTTTTTTGTAGGCTTCTGTAAATGCCAATAAATTTTGTCCTCAATTTTAAATTAATCCCACAATTTGCGATTATTTTGAAATGTTAGAGCAACTTTACAATTGGTCACTCTATGACAGGGCTGTTTCTGTTCTGTGCAGTTCCCATGGTCATCTTTCTAATCTGAATATCCCATCTGACAGTACCGAAATAATCTGTTTTATACTCATTTATACAATGATGAACTGACACCATTCCTGACTGTTGAGAGCAGTGATAAACTGTTTACTTGTAAACCAAGAACACACAAAGAGCCAGCAGGATGAACACAGTTTCTTTAAATGTATCTGGATTATATTCTTCCTTCTATGTAAAACAGGAAAGTTAATGTTAAGCATAGAATAACTCATTTTGAACTTGGATAAAAGTTGATTGATTCTAGTGCTTTTAGACACAAACAGTTAAGGTGTTAAGAAGCTTAACCTCACAATGACTCAGTTTCACTACTTATTTTCAAGTACCTTAATTCATTTTAGTCTCAAATATGATTGTATTGTATATATGTAGGGAGCATCTTCACTTTTACTGATTGTAATATGTGTTGGAAAACAAACAAACAAACAAACAAACAAAAAACTAAACTTGTCCAACTGAGGATTTACCTAAAAAGTTAATCTACACAAAACTAATTTCACTGGATTTGGTTTACTCTGAATGGCTTATCTATTTTATGGCTATTTTCACATTCTGGTACGCACTGCTTTTAATGTATGAATCCCTGAATCCCAGAAGCAAGTTCAGGAGCTACAGCAAGATCAGTCAAATCTAAAACAAAAGAGCCTAGAGCTGGGGAAAAGGGCAAGTCTTCTGGAAAAAAAGCAGTTTTATTCTGAGCTATCATAACATCTACTACGCAAGTTTAGCTATTCTAAGGAATATTTGAATATTTCCTCCGCTGATGGGAAATGGAGAGATAGCTGAACAGTTAACCACGCCATATCATATTAGAAGTCAAGAAATAATATTGTATAAAACATGTTCAGAAGTGAATTACAAAGCCAAATGTGATTTATTAGTTTCAATACTTTATTAGTATTATTTCTTATTTTAATTATTATTTTTGACCTAAAACCATGCTGCAACATGTTTCTGTAAAAGGTAGTAAGATATTAATGCTCAAGGCTTTGACTGTCTTTGAGTATTCATAAACTTGATGTTTGAGTACTGAAGAACAGATACTGAAATATTGAGCAGAATGAAGCTTTATGAAGTGGTCCAAAAAGTGTGCTAACCCAGACTAATATGCTCATTTTGCACAGGTGTGGAACACAGATCTACATACTGATTCTGTATCTGGCCAAGCAAAATGTATCTTCTGGGCTTCTAACTCCACGGTTAATCTGAGCGCAGTGAAAGTTCAAGAGTAACAAGGAAATTTGCATCAATTGTTCTTTACTTTTTATAATTTGAAAACAACAATCTTTTGATTGCTAGAAGAAAAAATATATATTCTAAATAGTAATTGAAGTAGAATTGGTCAAAAACTTTATGACACCTCTGAATTTTCTGTTATATTTCTGATTTTTTAAAAAGCAGAGTTAAAAGATTTTTTTCACATCTGAAAAAAAAAATAAAAACAATAAAAAAAATCCTGGGAGGCACCATTGCTGACCTTCAGCCCTGGAAGCCTGACCATCAAACCAGGAGCATGTCCCCTTGAACCTGTAAGTCTCACTTCATCTACTATCCTTATAAATGCATGCACTTCTCCAGATGAAGAAGCACAGAAGCCTTGCAAGATCAAACTGCTCTGCAGCTGTGGAATTGTACCTTTTATGTAGTCTTTCAGTTGAGCTATGAAGAAACACGGCAGCCTGCAATGTTCTCAGTTCCTCAGGCTTTGCTGCTTTCTGGAAGTTCACAGAAGTTTGTATTTCCATGATAAGCTATAGAATTCCAAAAGTCAATAAAATATTATTTTGTGGAATTGTAAGTTGGAGAGAGAGAGAATTTTCATCTGAGTACAAACACCTTACTTTAACACTTTTACCTTAAAGATGAAAGTTTTTAAATCCAAAGGTCACTAAGCTCTGCTTGTGTCATGAGAAGTCCTAAGGCATAAGACACCTTTACAAGTGTAAGAGATGTTGATCAGAGCCTGAAACAATGTTGTTGCCACCGCTAGTTCAATCTTTTGAACTTGGAGTATTTTTAAAGTCTTATATTCTTGTGGATGTATGAAACTTTACCTACAAATCTCTCTCTCAAGATTACTCAGAAAAATCTGAAACTGTGAGGTCTAAAGCTCAAAAATAGTTTTAAAAAATATTTTTTATCTATTTTTTTACTTTAATCTTTTAACACCATCCATTCTTACCTCATGATACCAGAATATTAACATACATAATAATAAACACTGTTGCAATTTATTTTTTTTCCACTTGAAAATTTTCATTTACTTTTTCAATTACTCATAGCGGATTTCTTTTGTATTATTTCTGAAGTTAAAAGTTATAGCTTGCATACATTGGGTTGATTTATTTTAAATATCTCTGCAAAACGGGTACCACAGGAGTACATTTTAACAGCTGAATGCATTATTTATTTATTTTTAATTAAGTCCTGAGTAGTGGAGGATGGAAAAAAATCACCAGACTACATCTCATTCAGTGACACTTGAATAAAGTTTTCCTGATCTTGATTTCTATTTTTAACTACTAATTGAAGATTAGCAGCTCAAGTATTTTGGCTGCATGCATCTTGAATGCACACTTAAAAATGTGCTGGACAGATTCTCAACATCAGACCACTTTGGGGCTGACCCAGAGTTACAGCATATCCAAATGCCTCTGAAACATGGAAAGACATGGGGCAGCAACCACCTCCCTAGGAAGCCTGTTCTAGTGTCTAACTACCCTCTTGTTATAGAAGTTTTTCCTGACATCTATTCTGAACTGCTCCTGACACAATGCTGAGCTATTCCCACATGTCTTATCATTAGATACCAGGGAGAAAAGTTGAACATGATTGTTGAATTTCTTACCACTGATGATTACCCAATGCTCCAGTCTATCTATGTCCCTCTGCAAAGCCTTTCATCCCTCCAAAGTCAACTGCACCTCCTAAAATTAAGAAAATTGCCGAGCATGCATTCAGCTCCTGCATCCAGGAGTTCAATCCTACATTACACCCCGCATTTACAGCAAAGCTAATTAAAAAATAGGCTCGTATAATTCTATGGTAGAGTCTACGCAGTAGTAACAGGCCCAAAGTTGAAATCCCCATTTTGCGTTTGAAAAAAATTAAAAATTAAAATCATTCTGGAATAAAAAATGGCCATTTAAGGGGGAAAAGAAAAAAAAAAAAAGAAAAAAGAAAAAAGAAAAAAGGGCAATGAGATTTTAAGCATTCCACTTCAGATGTTTTAAAGTACAATAAAACTCAGACAGGAGAAGACAGGACATTAGAGCCAGGGATTTGGTTTTGGTTCTCAGGTCTCTGGGGCTGTTTCCAGGCTGTGAGCCATCCTGTGGGCTATCTAGAAGCTTCCAGCAGTCTCTTGATTTCTAGGATCCTGCTTTTGTAGCACCATCCCTGAAATTCTTATGTCCTTAGCCCCACAACATCCCATAGAGCAGGACTGCCTTGACCTGAAGTGCTATGGAAAAATTCTACTCTTTTGCAATCTCTTTAAAAATGTATTAAAACAAAAACAAAAACAAGAAAGAAAAAAAAAAAAAAAAACAGACCTTTTGAAGTTTATGAAGAATCCATGAGTAAGATATCACTGTCTGTGATTTGGAATTCACTGTCTTTGACAATGCTAAGAGTAAGATCACTATAAGCAGCTACACGTATACATGTAACCATCTGTTAATGACTAATGCTATAAAAAGAAAGGCAAAAGTGCAGACCAGCCATTATATTTCCTTTCATATTTTCTGTGGATACCAAAAAAAGTGAAGCAGATGGAAGCGAAGATCTGGTCTGTGGAAAACATGAGGCACCAGAGCACATAAAGCCAAGAATGTAAGTTAGGTTCTTTGCAATGGCCACCTGGATTTAGCAAAAGGTCACTGCACCAAAGATGTTTCTAGGTATTTCTAAGCTCACTAACACTGACTTTTTGCTGAAAAGGTGTCATGCAGCAAATTTCATATTGAAGTTTAAAACCCATAGAAAAGTCAGGAATTTCAAAAGCAAGATGGAGGGATTATCTTTATGCTCTTTCCTTTACCTGCAGCAGCACAGAAGACAAAATAGAGCAGATTTCTGTTAAAAGAGGATTGAGGTCCAGTTACAGACACCTACCTATGCAGTGTATCAGAATCAGATAGTTATGATGTTTCTACCATAGTACATTTTTATATTTAAAAAAATGTGACAGTGTTATAACACATAAAGAAGACTAAACTATACTTCATGGGCAAGTGGCTTATATACTAAATCAGTTTTCTGGAAAAAGAAAGCAGAATCAGTATATTAGGCAATTTAAATGACCATCTCCATTTCTAATCCATTGAGGAAGAGCAAAACGTTGAGAAGCTGCATATACTCAAAAACAAACATGCATAAGGAGCTTTAAGTAGATCAATTTAACTGAGATTAACAATGAAAAATTTCTTACAGGCCAGTCAAATTTAATCAAAATTATAATTTAATTAAAGAATTAAAACACTTGTACTGTCAAAGTATAAAAGAAATTAGAAAATGGGAAAGAAGTCATTGAAGAACAAATATATCTGCTTTTGAAGAGCAGAAATTAAGCCACTTAAAATTCATCTATACTACACAGAAACATGTATCTCCAACACATTGTAACATTCCTGATCTTTTCTATGGAAAATTCTCAATACAAATATTTATGAATTTCTTCAGTTGAATTCCTATCATAACTATGCTACTTCATCTTAATACAGACACAGTGAACACAGGCTGCAAAGTGTATTATATATAGTGAGAAGCTCACTTTATTTTAAATCGGGAAGTATGAAAAATAGGTACCCTGAAAGGTCATATACTTCATTTCCTTATCACAAGGTGAAACACATCACACACCTGCCACATACATGAAGAATAAGTGGTCATGGTACAAATAAATCTGTCAAAAATAAACAAGGAGACATTGCCAAGAATTATAAGGAAAATTTCATATTATCTCATAATATTCAACTGTTTACAACAATAGGAGTGCAAAATTGTAATGTGTTTTTTCAAAATTGGTAGTCATTATCCACCAAAATTTTGAAAATATAATTCTGCCCAAAACTCAGTGAGAATTATTTATGTGAAAGGGGTACAGAACAGGCACATGAATACCTTCGGGTACTGTATAGTGTTAGACCTCTCTCTAACCTGAGGTCACAAGAAAGTGACTGAGTAGCAGGCCAAAGAAACAAATAGTCATAGTTGTCATCACGTTGATTGACAGGGTTTCTGCCTTTTAGTAGTTTGGCTGCCTATCATGCTCTGTCAATATTGTTTAGGGCTGTAGGTTTTTTTGACTCTCTACTTGCTCATTTAAAGGCAGCTGTCAGAGAGCGAGGCTAGCACAGAAGTGGACTTACCCTCCCCTTAGAGAGACATTAGACAATTATAACTCCACTGAATTCAGTGAGGGTTGCTCCCAGTTTACACCAGCGAGAGAGAAAGAACAAGCTAAAAAGAAACAGGCTTGATTGACTGCTGTGAAAATTGTTAAACATTTAGGTCTGGCACAGAATAAAATTACTGAAGTTCAATCTCATGTCACCAAATCATCAGAAACTTGCCACTGGTTTCAGTAAAGCTTATGTGCTGCTGTGCCACCAGAACAAAGTTTGATGCAGCAGTCAGTGAAAGAAAAGCATCACATTATTTTTAATACAGTAACTGCAAATACAGGTAGATTTCAAGATATGCATGTTCACAGGAAAAGAAATTACAATGACTTATTTTTTATAGTCAGGCTTTTCATTAAAGCTACAGTGGGAAGCAACATTTAAAGCAGTGGGTCTGACATTCCTCAAGGGAATAATTTCATTTAAAACATTTAGTCAGCAGGAGTTTCCTTATCAGTGTCAAAGTGAAAGTAGTTACAGTTTAAAGTGACACTTTTAATAATTTCTAAACACAGTCTTAACTTCATTGACCAAAAGGTTCTTCTCAGAACTAAAAGAACATTTATATATTCCCTCTACACAGGATTTGTGACTTCATTTTTTATTTTTATTTTTTTTTCCGGTGGCCAAGTCATCACAAATTCTCTGAAAAATAGGGAGCATGGGCAAGGAAGGAGGGAGAGAAAAAAAAAAAGAAAAAAGAAAAAAGAACGGTTGTTCAGACAAAATTTTAAGTTATTTATAGTAGCACCTGTACTCTCATCAGCTTTTAAAAAATGTATGGTAGTGGGCTTATTTCAGCTTTTTGAATACTGCGCATTTTCAGAATGTGATAGTATGTTTCAATTTACCAGGTCTGATTACTTCCAACTTATCATAATGAGAGAATCAGATCTGCAGCTGTTGTCCTGACCAGGAATCTCACTGAAGACAAAAAGCATTCTGTGAAAGAAGCTGCTAGTTTAAGAAAGGGTGAGGAGTTGGGCCATGGCTGCCTGGGGAGGGGGGGCAAATGAAGATGAAATGGTGAAAAGAATCTGCCTGGATGGAGGTGGAGTTGGAAAACTGGGATGTCTGCTCTAAAACTGCTGTATGAGACAACCATTATGTGACATGTTAGAGTAGGGGAGGGTAGTCTAGGAAACACTAATGAAGGCAAAGATCACTTTGGAGAACATCTGGTGACAAGGGAGTTAAGGCTGTGGCTGTGTCCCAGGCTACTGGAGGGGAAAGGAAGGCTTTACCTCTGGCATAGTGGATGTTATTGGGACACAGACCATTCTGGAAAGCCCAAGATGCTCAATCCCTCCTTCTTCCAAACACCTCTCAAACCGCTAGACCAGAGGCAACTGCTTAAAGACAACATAAAGATTGAGAAGAATGCTATGTGCATCCCAGACAGTGGAACACGACATGCAAAAGGTGCCTTCTTTGAGAGCCAGTCAAAACTAGTCAAAGGTGTATCTTCAGGATATTTATGGATGAATGCAAAGATTAATAGGCATTTGCCTGTTTCTAGATGTAAACTCTTTTGAAAGGATTATTTTCTAGGGATGCAACTACAACTGTTTTCTAAAGCACACTTTTGATTGGCATGACAGTGTCATTTCCAAGAGCAGAGGGCCAATTACTTGATATCAATATATATATTTGCAATAGAAAGTCCCCAAATTATTACATTAAGCGTTAAAATTAAAAGTTTTTTTGTATGCAACATTTGTGTGAAACAACCAATGAGAGTATTTCCCCAAGGTCTAATCTCTGGTAAGATGTTCTATAGCAGCAGAGAGCTGGTTTTATAGCATAGTACAGTATATGAATAGTCAATTGAGACGACAGCTGAAGGGTAAACACTTCTAGTTGAAAGCTTGTGCAATAAAGTGTATTATTACTACTTTTCTTAATTGGAGCAAGATATACCTTATACCTGAAATGACAGCCTTCCTGTAGATTTTTGTCTCATCAACTCTCCAACTCATTTCAAATCCTGGTTGAAGGTGTTTTTTTTTTTTTTTTTTTCTTTTTTTTTTTTTCTTCCTAACTTGTAGCTCCTAATTTCTTTTGTTATATTTTCCCACCAAACTTGGTAATTGTATCATCTGGGATTTGGTTGGTATGCAAAATGCCGTACAGAACATTTTATTTAACCTAGCTCTATCATTATGAAAGAAGCCCATACTCATTTTTAAAATAGAATAAATATAAGGAGGTCAACATTTTGGCTATAGAAATCCCCTAATTTAGGAAAAGTTCTTATTTAGGATAGTTCTGAAAGCTTTCCTCTACAGGTAGTTGATATGCTGATAATAGTCTTTATCTTATTGGTATAAAACTGTCATGCACTTTACATCAGACTTGATGTGCATGAGCAATCAAAAAAATAATAATACTCTGACCAAAAATATCTGCAAGTTTTGAGGAGCAGGAAAAAGAAAAAAAAAAAAAAAAGATGTAACTTGCCAGCTGGGGATTTGTCCTTTAGTAAAGTTAACTGGTGAGACACAGGAACTAAAATCCTCTTTGGTCTTTCTAAATATATGAGAATCTGCTGCTGCTGCAAAATTCCTGTGTCGCTAAAGTCTCGTTAGCCAATTATAAATGCCAATACTTTGTGTCCTCTCTTGTTTTTCTTTGAATTCTCAGCTTGGCATTGTACAAACTTGATTCAAGCTGCTGTCTAATCCTGTTATAAATTCATTGCCTTTTCATTTAAAGCCTTCAGTTTAATTCTTTCCTGGACGGATCTGTCAATTCATTCACACTGAGTAGCCACACAAGGGCTTTATTTCTGGCTTTTTGATGTGCCAGTCACGGATATACATAAGATCCAACTGCAGTATCTCAAGTGAGCTTCTACAGTACAAATGTTCACACAACTGCAAGAGTCAAACTTCATTTCATCTGGTGAGGCTTTGGTTGACACTAAGATTAAGAGCTTAACAAATGCAATGGTCTGCCCTGTTACCATTCAAGGGTTTCTTGCTTCACCGTGCTATGAAAGAGAAATGAAGGACTGTCTGACTGTCTAACATTTTCTCATCTCTCGAGTGTTGTATGTGATCAAAAGGCAGGCGAGGTGAGGAGATTTGTGATCAGTCATACAAAATATCCAAATCTGTACCCATAGGAAACTTGTCTTTTGGACACTGAAGCATCTTCCTTTCAGATTGCTGCTAAAAATCAACCATTTAATTTGAACCTGACAGAAAACAGACAAAATGCTAAGTAAATGTATCAGTAAATGAGTGCAATTGATTATATTGGAAACTGCTCTGATTTTATGTCAAAGAAAATCCTCGTGTCATTATTTTTCTCTTTCTTTTTCTAGCATTTAACATTCTTATAGATGATTTTATTTGGTTTTCATCTTGTGAGAGAACTTTCTTTTTTACTTTTTACCACTGATTACCCCATTTGATTTGAAAAAAAAAATAAAAAAATCTTTGCTATTTTGTTCTTCCTCTTCGGGGAAATAGACAAAAGAATGTGTTTTTAAGTTGCTGATAAAAGCTAAAAATATCCTATTATGCTTCCAGTGAAGTGCAATAATTTAAAGGACCAGATGTAACACCTTTGGTAGAAGATGAAATCAGTAACTCCAAAGGAGTGGAAAAAAATATTTCAGGTCTTATATACACATGATAATGATGGTTGTTATTAAAATGTCACATCACATCAATGAGTAAACAAGTAGCTATGCCTATATCATATTAACTATTGTGATAGCTGTAAATAGTGCAGCAATGACTCTTCTGTGGCAACAGAACAGATAAGAAAATGATTGAAGCTCCACAGGTTTACTGCACATTAACTAGTGATTCTGCAACAAGTTAGACAATCTCTTAAGCAAGAACAGTCTCCTTGGCTCAGCGGTAATGAGTGTCTAAACAGCTGTCTGAGTTGTATGCCATTGATCTTTCATCAGTAACATAATACTTGATTTTAATGTTGTTTATAAAAATGCAAATGAAGTACTCTGAATGAAAGTGTTTCTTTAAATGTGATCTGTAAAGGGAAAAAAAACATCTGTCTGTGCCTCTACTTTGTTTCTGATACATAGCTTGAGGGTTGGTTGGAGCCAGTAGCAGGTTTGGTTGCTTTGTTTAGGAAAAGGTTGCACATCTCCAAAATTATCAGGAACACCTAATGCATGCAACTATAAAGCAAGTAAGAACAAACATATATCCCTATGCAGTTAGTATACATTCACAAACCTTCCTTGTTCATTGTCCTTCTGCTTGCCAGCTCAGCAAACACCAGGCAAGGAGGAAGTGATGCTGTGTGCCCTATATTCAAATTGCTAGGGGTGATCATTTCTAAGAATGCAATTTGAAGTCACACCCTGGAGAGCCCCAATTTCATGAGGAGAAAACAACTTTTTTACACTTGGTGACCAATACCACGAGGAAGAAAAGGTCGATTATATCTGAGCCTTAGAATCTTAATTAGCTAATTACAGTTCACACTTGTTTCAAGCACAGATACATGAAAAAGACAAAACACAGAAAATGAGATATGATGTTGTGAGACAGTGGGATGAATTCCTTTCTTCTTTTATTTATTTTTTAACTGTACTTTTTGACTTTTTTTTTAATCTTCTGATCTCAATGGGATTCATTTAAATAATTTAGCAGAAACCCTTAGATTTTCGTATCACTGCTTTTAAAACTTAATATTAAATAAAATAAATACCTGAATGCACGCCTTTGTATTAAAAAACATCAAGAGGAGATTTTCTAAGTGCTGACATGTGGCTGCTGTCAGCTGCATGAAGTGCCCTTTACTATCTGCTGCAAATTACCTAGAGGACTAGTCTATGTATTTTTTATAGTCACAGCTATTTAAGGATGCATAGAAGGATATTAGTATCTACAGTAGTTCACAAAGGCATTTTGACTGAGAGCAAAAGAGAACTTTTTAATTTTTTAGTCTTCAATGTCAATACATAGTAAATCATGAAGGATTATTTATTAAAGAAATGCTGATTATTGAGATCATTCTTATAAGAAGTTTAAGACTTTTGCACAATTTCATACTGAATATTATGAAAAAGGATTATGAGTAACTTTTTTTCTTGAACAATGAAGGTTCTTGAACCAATGAAGGTTCCGAAGTTTTAAAAGGAGACAAAGCAGTGTCTTCAAGGTGTTATTTTGTGGGGGAAAAAAAAAAAAAACCAAAGCAATTTCCATAATATTGAAAGTTTCTCGAGAAGAAAGGGGCAAAAATCAAATTGTTGTAGTAAAAGTATTAAAAGAAACATATTTTCACTTACATATAAAGTCAATATTATAAAATATATAGATGTATTTATATTATATTACACACAATATTTTCATTCATGATAAATATGCATTTATTAAAGCACTGACTTGAGATTTGAGCTACATAGATATGTTTGCAACAGCACAGTACAAATGGCAACCTGAAGTGTTTAAGCTAACATGAAACAAAATATTCTGGAGTTTCAATACAAAAAGTGTTGAACACAAAATTTAGAGTCATAGTTTAAAAACAAAAACGACTCTTCAAATAATGGGAATATTTCATACATGTTTTGGATTATCAGGTGAAACATGGTTGCATGTGGTTACATATAGTTTATCTCTTCATACACGTGGAGAGGAATGTGGTTTAGATTTTACATTAATTTCACAGTGCTACTTGACTTGGAGAAGCTACTGATTCTCTAACAAAAGGACGGTTTCCACATGCCTACCTGTAAATAACAGAAGCACCTCCACCCATCTTAACTGAACACTTTACACTTGCTCTTCCATGCACGAATGATTACGTGTTACATACCTGAATATTCAATTTATTCTCTAAGTGCTATTCTGTACTCACATCCCTCAGATATTATTCTGTCACTTCATACAAACTGTTAATCTTTGCTACATAGACACCTATCTCCCCTCCCCTTCCCAAATCCTGCCTGCAACAGGCGCAGCAAGCTTGACTTTGCAGTGCCTCTGCTTGCCTCTGCCCATCATGCTCATCCCCTTTCCTCCAGATCTCCTCTCATGCAGCAGCAGTTCCTGCCACTCAGTGCATTTGCCTGTGCTGCTACAGCTAGGTTTACCTGAATAATTGAAATTCATTTTCTAAGTAAATTGGCCCCCCAGTTAGGAAGTAAACAATAGCGTTACATCATCTGTACTATATTCATCATTCTTAATGATATACAGGGAAGAGAAGGAGTGGAAACACTGAAGGCCATGACAAGCTGTTTAACAACTGGCCATAGGTTCGAACTGTAAGAAACAAGAAACAGCAGCACAATTTGGTTTTTCACTGCTGCCATTTAGAAACTAGTCTCCCCAGCTATCATTTTGTTATTTGACAGATTTGAAAATACAAGTGCAATTACATCTGGAAACTAGAAATTCTGGGTAAGCACATTTTACCTCAGCATCTTCTCACCCCCATCACAATGCCCCTACAGAATACATATAAATCAGTATAGGAGGGAACTATATACATACAGGCAATGATGCCACTCCCTGGCCTCCAAAGTCTCCCTAGGCCTACCACAGACTCAGCACTCAAGAGAGTTTCAGTGCTTCCACTGCTTAGAAATCTAGCAATGGTAAGGACCGTCAAGAAGCTGGATTTATTTTAGATAAGCAGGTAATAACTAAATGTTTGAGGCCCCTGCTGAAACACAACCTATGCTGGATTTGTAAGGTTCCTTTCCAATGTTTCCTCACAGGATAAGATTATTCTCTTCATGCATGGTGTTTTGAAGCAGGATACATTTATCCATATTTGACACAAGCTAGGATCTCTTTTTCCAAGGACTGTACAGGAGCTAGGCTAGATGATCTCAGCTGAGGATGTCAATATCTATCTATATAAAAGCTTCTTCGTCAGTCTACGGTTCTTACTGATGGTTTCTCTAACTGAAGTCACTTCAGCCCTTCCAACTCACACCATCAACATTATAAACATTTCATACTTTAATGCTTGAGTACTTACACAGAGTAATAAACAAATATGCAAACAAACACAATATTGCAGCAACTGGAGAAGAAAAAAAAATACACAGAACAGTTATTTGGAAAGGTAAAAGGAGAGTATTGTGGAGATTGGTATAATAGGAGAATGGAAGATTAGGAAAAAAAATGAAGTAAGAGATTGTGAAGACCCTCAAAAGTGCAAACCAAACCACAGGTGTTTACTCAAATACCTGCTGATGGCTTGAAATGTCATAAGAAGCTGAGGCAGTAGCTTCCACAGAATCAGGGGAACCTGCACAGCACAGCATTCATAGAGCTGAACATCATCTTTACTTCAGTGAAGAGCACAGAGTAACCCAACACAACACTGAAACATGGCCACTAATATTTAGTAACTCTGATAAGGTATTTTCTCAGTGACTGTATCAAACCAACACTCATTTTCACAAAAAGGCTGCCATTTCTTCCTCCTACACTAAACATAAGTCTAAAATTACGTTAAGATTTTCAGTATCCATATACTGCCTTATGTCAGGCATCATGACTCATTACTTAAACTTACCACCCATGCAAATAAAATTATTTACAGTCTTTGCTTCTTTGTGATATTAAATTGTAAAATCTTCCCAGATGATAATCATATATTTTGGTTAAAGAGAATCAAGTCTGCATGCGTCCCTTTTACAATTACATATTCAACTGGGCCTATGGATATGTTGTATAAAACCTATGCAGATTGTTTCAAATGGAAAAAAAATAAATTATTCTTACCATCTTAAATACTATCTTCTGGGTTTTGTATGTACTGGAAATTAGGTAGAGGGACTTTATCAGATATGTTCTTGTAAAATTGGAAATAACTCTTTCCATTCTATTATTCTACTCTTTGCAACATTAGACATACAGATTAAATTTTAAAACAATCGAAACCATTATGAAAGTCAATGGAAATCTAATTGTATAAAGATTTTTTTAGGCTTTCTCCTAACTCTAGATTGAACTGCAAGCTACTTTTAAGCTTTCCACTTGCTAATTCTGCTGAAGAACCATAAATCAAGAGAAGAAAACTAACCTCATACTTTGATTTATTACTCCTTATTTAATTAAATGATAACTGCACCTTGATGAAAAGTTGGAAAGCAATAGAAATATAAATGCTATAGGCCAGATTCCGAAATGACATCAATTAGGAGTCTATCACATTTATTATAGTGGATTTATGCTAACTGTCACTATACAGGGAACTAGCTCTCCCTGTCTTAAACAACCAGGAGCAAAAAAAAAATATTTATGATTTCATGACATTTAGGTGCCTTTACAGTTTATTACACTGTTGTTTCCTTCACACATCCTTTGTATAATGAAATAAATTGTCACAACTTGTAATAACTCTTCAAAATAAGGAGCAAATATACAAAAAAAAATTCAAATTATTTTAAAGAGCTTAAACAATCAGAATAGAAAAGGTAAAATATTTAACATTTTCAATGATAATGAGTTCCTTACTTTTTATCCCTAGGTTTGCATATGATGACAAACTAAACACTGTTGTCTAGGAAGTGGTGTAAAACACTCAAAAATAATTTTCTTGATAACAATAATAAAAAAAAAAGTCCTCTGATTAATAAAACTGTGCCAAAAGATTCTTCCCTGGTACTAATTATAATGTATCCTCTTGCTTTACTTCACTAACTCTCTGACTTCACATATGTCTAGTCTTTTATGAAAGATGTATCATCATCTACATATTAGTCCGCTGTCTAGAATTCAAGGAATCTTAGGTTTGGGGAAAAAAAAATCCATTAAAGCAAAAATTGCTTTTTTTACACCATTGTTTCCATAGTTTCTGCAAAATAAAATTCAAACAAACTCGCTGAAATTTTAAATTTGTAGGCAAGTTGGATCCTGGGCCACATCCACAGGGGCGTTACTAGAGGAAATAGAGATGTGATCGTCCCACTTTACTCAGTGCTTCTCAGTCCACACCTAGAGTACTGTGTCCAGGTCTGGTCTGCGTAATTCAAAAAAGGCAAAGCCTGGAGAGTGTATAAGACTGGAGAGCGTACAAAGGAGGGCCACAGAGATGATAAAAGGGGTGAAGAACCTACCCTATGAGAAAAGACTGAATGAGATAGGTCTTTCCATACTGAATAAGGCTCATGTGGGATCTCATCACAGTATTCTTGTACTTAAAGGGTGACTACAAAGAGGACAGAGGCTCTGTCTTCACAAGCAGCCTCATGGAGATGAGGCAAGGAGTACAAGCTGCACCAGGAAAGGTTCCCTCTTGATATAAGAATTTATTTTTTTAATGTGAGAATAATCGATCACTAAAACAACTTATCCAGGGATGTGGTGGAATCCCCTTCACTGGAGGTTTTTAAGATACAATCGAACTGGGTGAAAGCTAAGATCTAGGCTCCCTTTTCCCACAAAATGTTGGACCTGATGATCTTTCAAGGTCCTTTCCAACCAGGGCTGTTCAATGATTCAATTCTCTACCTATGGCCACTCTGCATGCGGGAAGAGGTGTGCAGATACTAACACCAGGACTTCTGTCTAGAGATCTATTAGAGTTATCACCATGACTCTGATTAAGATTTTTAATCTTCCCTGAATCCAATTATCCCATACTGGTATATTCAACACAGGTAATTCCTTCTGCTGCTTTATTTATTTATTTTTTTTAATGTGTCAAATTTTTTAGAGCCAAGAATTTATTATTTCATGTATCTAAGGTCTATAATAAAACAAAGCCTTGATCTTCATTAGACTTACAGGTGGTAATAAAAATAATAGAAATTACCTTATAAAAATATTTTTAGTTGTCCTCAACAAACCAAACACCTTTTCCCCATAACAATATGAAACGTACTATGTTTTTTCTCTGTGTGACTAAGGAAACAAAAAATGGTTTGCAAAAGCAAATAATTGCAAAATCTGGGAGATGCCATAAAGCAGAAGTATTCTTTTTTTTTTCCCCTCCATTTAAAAATACACTCATTTAATATTAGAGATTGAAGATAACCTAAAACGGAAAACCCTCTGAAAAGCAGAACCCTTATATATGATCTAATTCTGAATTTTCTAAAATATTTTACAGTTTCTAAGCATTAGTATCACAATTTTAATAAAGACAGAAAATGTAAAGGAAGGAAGACCCAGTTTCTCTTTCACTCCCTGTTCAGGACAATGGTGGATGCAAAGCTAGAAAGTGTAGCTTATACTCTGCATTTCAGCATCCCCACAGGGCAGGAATTAACCCTCATCCCCTAGGGCATCAGCAGATTACAGTGTGGAGGTGACACCTTGTAGGGTATAACCCACCTCCTGCTCTGAGGCTGTCATGGAATGTGACAGCAAGGTCACAGAGGGCTGCTGGGCTCCTGACACAGACATCCATATGTAAGTCGCAGCAGCACCAGACCACCAGCCTTTGCTTTCCCACCTCTTCTGCTGAGGTTTAAGTGGTGCCCAGTGTGGCAGGGGCTCAGAGACCATCTCGGGTCAGCCACCAGCACAGGTTATTGCTGCAGTGCCTGTTTCTAGGCACTCCTCTCTGTCACCAGTTGTGCACCAGCAGTGTCACTGAGGGCCCCCCAGAACCTGCCTTAGTCTGACTGGCTTGTGCCTGTCTTCCAAGGCTTCCTTGGTGTATGTGTGTATATATATATGTCATGTTTCATATTTTGCCCATAAGGAAGATTTTGAGTGTAGCATGGTTTACTGTCGATGCCAAGAAATAGTTGCAAGAAGGACTTGGCCTTGACACATGTCTGGGAGAGGATATCAGCTGAAAATTTTACATGACCAGTGTAAAGACTTTAGCCTCTGCTAAAGAAGCCAAAAGATCCCCATACGGAGTAAATGGATTTCTGACTGTAAGAAGAAAATGATCAAGCACAGGACTGGTCATTGCTAACCTGTCTTTCAGTTTGATTCATGATGACAGATTACAGGGAAAAGAAATGACTTGCAGCTGAATGGGTTGTGGTACGAGGTGCTTAGAGGAGTAGTTGTCAGAGCCGTGAGTGGAGGCAGAGCTGATGCTGGTGCTGCAAGGTTGTAGGCTGCAAGGAGTGTTGCGCTAAAAGTTAGCTGCCTTGTGAGGTGTTGCACAAGAAAAAAGAACCTCAAAGCTCAGTGGTGACATTCATTATACAAGAGATGTCCTGCAGTAGTGCTTTTCCAGAATGTTTAAAACTGTCAGCAAGTGTGTGGAAAAGCTGGATTGTTTTTCTAGACTTCACCAAAGTGAGGGAGTAACATGAAACAATCTTGGAGCTGTGTAGATGGCAGGGCTCTTATATAAAATTAGTGACACACCATCTCAGAGTTAAGAACATACATGTGATTTCACACCTAAGGATTGGCATGGCCTCTCAATATGTCTCTGTCTACTGAAAAGGTGAAGGGAAGCCCAAGAAACTGACACAACAAAAACATGCTGTTCATTGTTTTCTTTTCTAGACCAGTTGTAAGAAAGAAAGGCAAGATCATTCAATTGAATGTAGATAATATATCAGAGAGATATAGATCACAAGAATTCCATATCATTATGGTTAGTTCACTCACCTACAGACAGATACTTCTTTTCTGTTAGAGATACCAGGTTAAAGAAACAATAGTCCTAGGAAACCAGAACTCACCTTCTAGGTATCCTAGTTACTGAACAGCAAAACAGATCCTTCACCTACTGAGCCATATTCACTTTCCAACATTGAAGATACATACCATCTTCACTGAAAAAAATAAATTCACTCTAATGGCATTTTCATGGAGGCTTGTACTAGGTACATTTGAATGCATTCACTAGATGTTCTCAGGAGACTTGGGCTTCGTTCCACCTGGTTCCTGGGGTTTGACATTGGAAAAAACATCTCACTGCTGACATCCAGGCACTTCAGAGTAAGCAAAGAAAATTGCTATCTGCCAGAGAATATACAAAAGGTGAGAATAAGATGTCTACAAATTTGGGGTACTTGCAGGTGTAGTAAAAAGAGATTTTTTTTATATGTCTTTTTGCATGTATATCAGTATAGCCAACCTACTTTTTATTTAAGACCCTCTCATCACTATTTTGACTCTGGTTTCTCCTTTCTGAAGCCATTTAAAGTTCTGTGCATTAAACATTTTGTTCATTAATTCTACATTGCAAATACACGGGAAAATACATTTAGAAAGTGTGGTTTCTCAATCTCTTTTTCCTAGATGTAAGATATTATAAAGAAAGCCTTCAAATACAATGATGTAATTACCTGCTAGAAGTGATTATAATACCATATAGGAAACGAGTGTAGTTCTACCAAGAAAATGAAATCAAGGCTTTACTAAGAGTCACTTTTTAATAAATATGGAAATTAAAAGTCTAGATTATCCTTTTGACTTTACTGTGTGACTAACTGTACAGCTGGAGTAGCACAGCATCTTGCATAGTGCAGGAGACATAAAACTATTTACATTCCTATCAGTCAAGGACAGGTTTTGATGCATGGCAATATTATATTGTATAAATATTACATAATCATAATACATATTAATAAATCACAATCGAGTAAATGTTAACATATTTTTATTAATAATAAATAAATGTAGCTAAGTATTAACAATTTCTATTTTATATCATACCATGACTGAACATTGGGATTTAGTCCTGATCTATTTATACTTTCTTGTACAAGTCTTAACTGGAAGGTACTAACTAGTGGCGCTACAGATACTAACTAGTGGCACTACAGTTACACTTCAGTCAGACTGTGACTCCCTTGCTGCGTTGTTCAAGGAGAAAAAGCCCCAATATTATTTGAATGTAGATAAATGCTACCTTACGAGGTTGACTCTACTCTTACCGCTAAGCGATGGATTATTATGACTTCTAATTTAAAGCATTCTGAAGTTCTGAAGTGTAGGTTTGAAGATTTATCAGCATACGCAAGAGATGCATTAAGGGTCATGCTGGGATTTCTGACTATGTTTTACAGAAAAATAAACCTTAGTAAATCATCTTTACATAGGGTTGATTCACATAGAGTGTTATGTTGTCCTATATACACTCTCTCTTCTTTATTCACAGGCAGAATTAGTGAAGATCCCATTATGCATCTATATGTGAACGTCACAATAAGTCCAAGAGTAATTTGGTTGGATGTCTTGTAAATATTTAGCAGCTCACATGATTGGTGCTGAAACTATAATCTCAGCTGAAGTTCTAAGCTTAGATTTCTCTGTCAAAATTCTGATTTTTTCATTTCTGCACCAGAAACTGCTACTGGAGACAGTATACCTTCCAGTAACATAAAGTCAGCTCTCCTGACTAAGCTATTTAGTTTTTTTGGGGGTGACGCTGTATAGTTACTGTTAAACTATACTGCTGAGCTAGGAAAACCTGATCTTTTTTAGAATACCAAAAAGTAAAGATAAAAATCAAACAAATGAAAAGGTACATTTAACCTCCTTTTAAAATGCTACTGATATTCAATCAAAAGACCTTTAGTTTGAAATTTTTCATCTTTCTTCATGTTAGTTTCTGCCTTCTATGATTCAGTATGATTCAGAGGAAGAACAGTTGCTCATTAAGTTGCAATGTATTGCAGTCTTCACTCACACATTACTACTGTCATCTTTGAAGTACAGAATCAGACATGGAAATTCAAACTGCTTATTAGTTATAACAAGTACAAATCATATCAAATCAAGACAGGAGTTAAAAGAATCACATTGTCACATTGACTTCACCTTGGTACACAGTAGAACTATAACATGACTCAGAAGTTGGTTCAAATATTCTTATTTATAGGCAGCTAATATTTGTAACTCCTCATTTGTATGAAGTGATCAGTAGTAGATTCTGAAAATGGCTTTGGGATACACCTATATGACATTATGCACTTTTTATTTGGCTAATATATAATATATACTCTTACTTTTTATTTGGCATTTTAAAAAGGAGTTAATATAAATTTCTCATAAAACAAGAAGTAGCTATCACTGTTGAGAATGACAATCTTCAACAAGTAATTTGTACTCCTACAGTAAATGGATGTGAAACATAATGAGTACTGAAGTTGTGTTAAGACTGTTTTAAAGGTTATATAAATAAGTGAAAACTGTAGCTGCTGTAAAGCTACAAGTTTAGACAACTTTCTGAAATGTAGTGAAGCCCTGTAACACTCCTGTATGAGGTTAGAGACCCTGGAAAGTCCCTCTGATCTTGGAGTTATAGCAAGTACATTGTAGTACAATGGGTTATAGCAAGATGATAGATTGCTGCATTTATCCTGCATATTAAATTTGCTGATTATCTATGATTCAATATATTTCAGCTTTCTGACCATCTGTTAGAAAAAGCTTGGAAGCTTCATTATGAGGTATTTTTTTCATAATTATCCTGAGAAGATATCTAATGTAATTTTTCTCATTTAAATTATATTATAATTTATTGGAGAACTTTTTCGTCTAGTTGATTTTAGGCTACTTGATTTTTGCCTAATTGTTTTCAGACAACATCTGTTACATATAAAAAGCTAAAATATATATATATGCAGACTCATATGCATCAAGGTTCTTCCCGGTATTCAGTAAACATAGCAAACAGACAGTAGCAGTTGGTATCCACACAGAAAAAGACACTAAACATATTGAATACCCTCTTCCAGCTGTTGATGCAGAGATTTAGCCTAGGGAGCTGTTTACAAATGTATTTGGCTATTTCACCATCTGTTATTTACTGACTCTAGGTTCAGTCCTGCTTGCAGTCATGTGATTCTTCCAAATCAAATCTATAGGAAAAAAATCCAGAGGCATAGTTGGGATCTATTATGTTAGTCAAATGGTAAGAATTCAAGGCTCTTTAAGGAAACCTAGTAGTAAGAAATACTTAAACTTAGCAGAAAAATTCAAGTTTCTTTGAGTGATAACTTTTCTGAAATTGCTTTTTTTTTTTTTTTCCTTCCCTGTGAGACGTTTGGTCTTCTTGTTCCAGAGGACAACTTCTTACTGCTTCTTACTGCTTAAAGCTTTCAGCCTTTGGCTAAACTTTTACTCTGTAAATTGAACTATTCACCATTTATTTAAATAATTCTTCTAATAAAAAACGTCCTGTTGAAAGAGTCAGATGGCAGAGAACTGCAGAAGAATGCGAAGAAGAACGGATGCATATTTAACCAGACTTGACTGCATATATGATGTTTTAGAAACCACCTTCAGTATTCCTCTGAAACAGGTGGTAGCTTCCGCTACTTAGAAAACAGTAGAAATGAAAAGAATTATTTAAAGGTATGTGAAAACCATTTTTTTCCTAAGTACAATGAGTACCTGAGTACTTCAACATTTTTATATGCTAGAGATCTTTCACTTATAGCGTGTTACACAAGAATTAAAAAGAGGAACATGGTGGAAACAGATGGAAGCTGAGGTAAAACAGGAAAGGCTTACATACTCCTCTACGTAGTATTAGATGGATGAAGTAGTTGGCTTTGGAGCACAAATGATAGTTGTAAATAAAATATGGTAAAATGTGTAAGTGAAGAAAGAAGGGAATCCAAAGCAACACTTCTGTATGTTTTTTTCTGAAACCATCCAAGAAACTGACCTGGCACTTCCATATGAGTACTGGACATTTTAGACAGATAGTTCACTAGAAAGGTAATGGAAAGTCAATTAATATTGGGAAATTGGAATTTTTTTACAATGTTGTTGATAGAAAAGGAATACCAGTTTGTGTTGCAGTATGTAAAAATAAGAATATTTGTAAGAAATTAGTGACAGGATTTCTCCTAAACATCATTTGGCTAATGCTAATGTTCTTACTTGTCATAGTGTTATGCTCTGAGATTCTTAAGATCAGAAGGAATGAATTACTCTACTTCTCTGAGTTTGTCTAAAATATATTTAAGTTCTAGATATCTAAAATAGTACCATCAAAACAAAAATGACTGGCAAGTTTTTGGGACAACTTGAAGCTGGGAACTGTGATATCTTGTTTACACATACACAGTTTAAGACATTGTGTACCCCTTATTTTTACTCTCTGTTTTTTAAGGTTTATATTACAGGTTTCATTCTTTTGTGCTACTCCTTGCTAAATCTAGAGACACAAGCTGTCAAAAATCTTTCTTCCATTAGAGGTGCTTATGAGTTGTAATCAATTCACCAGGTCAATTCTCTAAAAGGAATCTCCTAAAGAGCTTGCATGAAGGCATTTTTCCATAATCATTATACCTATAAACTTGCTTTTAATCCTGATGCCTCAACATTTTTGAGGTGTCCAGCCCGTAACTCAGTGTCCCAACAATGATATCCATATTTTCCTGGGAAGAAATCCTTGCCACCATCCTGGATCTTCCTAGTCTTTAACTTCTTCCAGCATTGCACTAGCCGTCTGAGCAAGAGCAAATAGCTTAGACGATAGCAGATGCAATAGATCATGCAAAGTCAACTCTCTCAAGATGTACCAGCTGAACTTTTCTAGTTTGTTTTTCAGCATTTTTAGTAAAGCTATTCCCAACAGAAAAATTAAATGTTTAAGCTTTCTCCTGCAGTACTTCTGGGGGTCTTGACTCCTCTGGAAACATAAGTAAACAGTCTTTATTAGATTTGAAATATATGTTGAATTGGTTTCTAAAGTAAAGTTTAATATCCTTGAAGATAAAAAAAAAAAAAAAAAAAGTAACACAAATCACCTTTATTCTTACAAGAAAGACCCTGTAACCTAATTGCATATGGGGTAGGAATTTCCCTTTACTGCTCCTAAGTTACCAACTGATTCTGTCACCTTAAGGCAGAAGTTGTGGTGCTTCCCTCAGTTGTTAGCAGGGTAGAACTGAACTTATAAATACATATGCACGTGTGCCATGTATGGTAAAGAGCATCATAACCTCTGAATATGCTTCATTTGTTATTTAGTATAGAAAGGTATTAATTTGGTCAAAGCCACAAGTAAATCTGCACTATTTAACTATGAGCATCTTTAAAACAAACTTTTCTTTAGAGAAAAAAATCCATTTGCTTGAAACTAAGGACAGGAAAGTGTCCGATGTAAACTAGTACATTTTCTACAGTTAAAATAATAATTTTTGCTTAGGTGTCTAGCAATCTTGCAGGTTCCTACTTGAGGGACTTTTATGCCAATATAAAGTTAAGGATTAGCATTAAATTAGTACTAAGAGTATATCCCTAGTTAGGACAAAACCAAGAGAATTAGTTTTCATGAGAAAACTTGTTCTGTGGGTCATTAATAAGACGAAGCTCACACTAGAACTGACAATGGCCATTTAATTGCAGAGTTTCCACACAGACCCAATTAAAACTTCTTTTCTACCACATTGACACATCTATTATTAATAAGACATGAAGGGAATATTCCCAGTTTGCCAGTGTGATGACACATACAAATTCTGTCCTGGGAGGTCCTGAGAAAAAAGATGTACTAATAGTACAAGTATTTGTTTTAGGATCATATATACAGTTAGTTCAAGCTCAACTGAAATATTTGGCAAAAAATCTTGTTCTCCAGCTATCTTTAATAATCAATTTCATGTTATTTGTACTCGTAACTTGGAAGTCTTATAAGGTCCCAATTACCCTTTAAGGATAAAGTAAAATTATGTGCTAAGACTCTGCTTTTGTTTCAGCCTGGTTGGAGGATTGCAGCTTTTTGTCCATCCAAACAGAAGTGTTTTTACTATGAAGAAATAAATGGGAATGGCAAAGTATTGCAGTGTTGTCTAAAGATGAAAGACTGAACACGAGACAGATTAAAAGACAAATTCTGTGAAGCACATAAGCATAAGCTTAAAAAAAGTATTTTGAAAGGAGCCTGAATGGCTTTCTAACACTTGCCATGACAAGCCTGAGGGCAGAACCTGGGCTTGTTCCAGTCCAACACCTTTCCTACAGAGATACTTTTCTTTTGTACACAGAACAAGGACTACAGACACCTAATAACTGCTTACATCACTGAATCTACAAAAAAAACCAACCCAACAACTTTCAAAGTCTCTTGTATTTAGTAGTCTAAGTAAATATGCAGGACTTACTAAATTTGGACACTAAATAGCACCCACTTGTAACATTGTGCACGACTCCTTCCCAGCTTTCTCACTTGTGGGTAGCTCAGTTATCCCAGGCAAAGCCTGACAAAATCTTCTTCACACAGACATACATATTCTCTTTCTCATTTTAAGATAACCCCACCCTTTCATTTGTGAACTTAAAAATAACTAGCATTTATTTTTGCGAGTCACACTGAAAACCAATGCAGCAGCTTCCCCTGCTGGTTATTGAGGAGACTGGCTAACAGAGTTTCCTCACCACGCCTGCTATCAGCCCTGTTGTTGCTACACAAATGCACAGAATTAAGTCAAAGAGAGCTGGGCAAGGCCCGTAAGGTATCAGCATTTTTCACAAAGCAACAGTTCATCAATGAATACTGAGATGTTCATCACCTGTCAGAAGAAAAGAAAGAAGTATGCGATTTAAAATGCTGTTTAGATTTAGCTCTCAGGAACTCTCAACCGCTGTAACCATTTAAATATATTGGCTACACTTGCATGAACATTTTATTCTGCCAGCACATGCCATTATATCTTAGCTGTATGACCAGTTAAAACAGACCTGCTCTCACCTTTTAGGGTCAAAGATGTGCTAAAACAGCTAAAAATGCCTGTATACATTTTTATACTTTGTTTTATCAGTAAAATCATTCTAAACCCTCTTCAGAGACATTTCTGAATATTAAATTATGTATTGCCTACCAAAATTAATGGGAAACATACAACCCTATCTTCTGCATGACTTGGAAAGTATCATCATCACCATACATGGATAAGATTTGACATTGCTGTCCGCAGGACGATACTATCTCGACTATTCTGTCTTCTGTAATAAAGCACATAGCAAATCACCTGTAGGGCAAAAGATAATAGACCCAATGGTGCAAATTGTGATGGCCAAGACTCTCATTTAGCTTAATGGAAAACTGCTGGACCTTAGCAGCCCACAGGAATGGCACTGTATAATATCACATACAAGGTCAGGCCAAACATTTCAGATAGACTGGGGATTCAGCTGCTATGAAATTTGTGAAGCCTTCTGTAGTCATATAATCACCTGTTTATTCCTAGTCACTAGACTAGTAGCTGATCATGATTATTCTACAGGGTCGGGCACTGTCCACTTTAATCAGATGATTACCAGAATGCTTTTACTATTAAACTTTATGTTTATTAGTATATCTTTATGACCCCATTCATTTAAAGCTGCAGAAGATGTGGAGGGAAATGACAGAGCCAGTTATCTGAGTTTCCTGCTGATAAAGTAAAAGTAAGGAGAAAATTGCATTTTTCTATTTTTTTTTTAATGCCATTTTACTTTACAGTGCTGAACTCCTCTGATGCTGTGTTGCTGGCAATACTATTTCAAAGCCACTTTGAAAGTAGGAAGGTCCTTGTATTCCCCTCCATCAGCCAAAAGCAATGAAGCATTACTATTCTCTGCCCATTCTATTAATAGACTCGCAACTGAAGCAGAAGAAATTCAAGGACTTTTCTTTCCTGACACATTTTACAGTATCTCTAAGCAACATAGCACAAATCGAGGTGCAAAGCTTACATGTTGTTTCTGATGAAGTAGGACATTTGTTTAAGAAGCTGAAAATTAATTACATGTATTTCCTAATTCCTCTGGTAATATCTAAGAGTAACATGGTCTCAAGCGCTGCAGCACTTCCCCAGTGCACTAAGTATCCCATTCAGTATTCATTGTCAGAAAAAAATGCTACAACAGTTAGTTTCCACAAAGCTAATGTGGTCTCATTTATACCAAAATGAAGAGATTTTCTTCTGCAAGAACAAGTAGAGTCAAATATTACGGTATGGGTACAGCCTCAGAATATAACTCGAGAGAATAGAAATACCATTTACTTGCCAACAAAGGAAATGTGGTGGAACAAACATCCTGGTTTTGATAGACAACCTTTCTTAGACATTGTAAGACATCTATACTTCATATCTGTATGTTAGATATATCTACCCATGCTTGTAATACTGATTATGACTTTTTATAATGAAGTATTTGCTGTGATGTGCAGAAGCTCTATCCAGGGTCTCACTGCAATCCTACATACAATACAAAATAGCCCTAACACATTCTGGTCTGCTTTTGTTTTTTGCTACATCTATTTTTCTGGCCACTGAAGTCAGTGTTTGCATTTGCTCACAGAAACTGGATTCAGTATGCTTTTATGTGGCAGACATATCTAGGAGTTTGTACTATTTCCCTTTCTATTTAGCTATGCTTTAGTTATAGGCAGATTTTGGGGCAACACTTTGGACGACTCCAGAGATTCCCATTGGTTTCCAATGTCCCAAAGGTTTGAAAAGCTATGTTTTGTTTTTTTCTTTGTTTGTTTGTTTGTTTGTTTTGTTTGTTTTGTTTTTGTTTTTATAGACAAAATGCCAGATGAATATTCAATTTTGAAACTGGAAAAAGTAAACACAGCTTTATTTAGGCCAGGGTGATACATCTTTCTGTGAAGATACTGGTTTTAGTAATCTGAATGAAATTTGCAGGAATTAATAGAGTTGCTGGAGGAAATAATTTGGAGAATGTACCAAGAGATCAGTTTATAACCACGTTTAAATCCCAGGTAATATTTCAATATCTCTGTAAATATTTCTTAACAATGAGATATTTTAATTTAACAACAAAACAGTCCTCCCACAGTGCTACTTAATGTATGACAAGCTGACATTTAATTGAATTCAAATCAAGACTTTCTTTCTTAATGATACCCTTTTATACATTAATTTGTTTTCTTGAAGAGGAAAAAGGAAACATTTAAGATAAATGAAGTTCTACAAGGTCTCTAGAAACTGTCTGAGTTAAATACAAGTCACAACAATCATTACTGTGAGGGAATAGATGGGTTTGTACTTGTTTGTTTGTTTCCACTTTGGAAAATGATCCCTCTGATTTTGTACAGGAAAGAAAGAATGAAAGAATGAAATATGATAACATATTTTCTTGTCTTAAACAGCGACTACATAAACGTACTTTAACGTAGATCTCTGTTGTCTGTCAAGCAAATTTAACTCTATCAGGAAATTAAAGATATTCAGTACACTACTTGTTCACTTGCAGATAAAGATCATTTCCATCTAGAGCCACAGTCTTTAAACAAAAATCTGTCTCTGGATACACAATTCTCTCATCTTGACTATACTTTAGGAACTTGACAATGACATTATATGGAACTAACTGAATGGAAAACTTATCTGCAAAGAGATGGGATGAGTTTATGGAAGTTAACTCCTATTAAAATTAATGGATGTCACATAAATAAATGCTCAGGTCAGGTTTGAAGAGTTCAATCACATCCTATGTACCTGACAATATTACGTAGCAATCTTACTCCCCATTAAATCTGGGAAAGGTCATCGCCTCTGTATGCTGTCAGTATTTGGACAGATAGGTCTACTGAAACCTACCTCCTCACATACCAACCACTCCCGCTTTCAGCTCCACATTCCTATCTCAGCTTGCTTTCAGCAAGTACAGCTGCTAAGACTCCTGCTCCTGTTTCAATAGTTAGAGATGTAATAGCAGGACAGGATAGGAGTGAATGACAAATCCCTGCAGTAGTTGGGACAGAACAAATAAGATGTGCAAAGTAAGGCTGAGCAAGATCGTTATGTTATTCTAATGTGTGAATCACAAATGGGAATACAAAAAGAACACAGAATGGAAATACAAAAAATAAAATAAATAAATAAAATAAAATAAAATAAATAAAATAAAATAAAATAAAAATTTACAACTAAGTGAGGCAAAAAAAAATACCTAAAGACCAATTTCATTGAACTGCACTCAGGCTGTTGTTATTTTCTTTCTTAATACACTAGATAACTGGTTTGATTGAGAGAGGAAAATGCATAGTGAAAAGAGACAGAAAAAACAGAACCCAACTCAGAGAAGAAAACAGTCACCTGTGGGAGGGGAAAGTAAGACAGAAAATGTCTTTGAGTACCAGAAGCCTGGACTAATCATCACTTACACCTAATGAAAGCTAAAAGGAGAGATCTGGAGACAAATAGGAATTACAGGGTAATGTTATTGGACACTGGATTAAATCACAGAAGGTCTGAGGTTGGAAGGGACGTCTGAGGGTCCCTTCTTGTCAAGCATGGCCACCTAGAGCCATGTCCAGGCAGCACATGACAGTAAACAACATAATAAGAAGCAAAGAGTATGGAAAGTTGAAGTTGTTATATTTCTTTAGATATATATATATCATATATACTTATATATATATATATCATATTCATTACATATATGTATATGTATATGTATTCTTTATACATTATATATTTATATGTTAACTTACCAGACTCCATTTACTTCTTAGTCAGCTATTCTCAAAAGGTCGTCCCTCATTATACTCATTTTAGACCAAATCAGATGCAAGCAATTTTCTTTACAAGACTCTGAATTGCAGAAATATTTGAGTCCACGGAATTTTAAAGGGCTCAGCATTTGAAACTCTCCATCCCTTAGAGCTAAGCTAAGTTATCCACACCTCATACAAGTTCTCTCTCCAGTCTCCCTCTGCTCTCACTCCCATCTTCTTTAAGTAGCAGTTCCATCATGTCTCAGTCCAGGAAAACTAGCAGAAGAAAGCAACTATACAAAGACAAATACTGCGTTAAAAATAAAATCTTTGCTATACCAGTTGTGGAAGCACACACATTTTTCCCCTCTGCATACCTGTAAAAATCCCAAGGATTGTGGTAAAAAATTATTTGGGAGCTTGATTTTTTAGAAAAACATGTTTTTTAGGTCTCACCTTAATGACTACCCCTAAAGGATGAACTACATTAAAAGTTAACAATTATGAAGACCAGTCATATTTTATTTATATGAATTTATTTGCTAATGGACATAGAGGGACAAATTATTCTTTTAAAAAAAATTCTCTTACTGTTTCCTCCCTCTAGAAGGTACAAACTATCCTTCTCAAAGGTTTTCTCACAGTTTTAGGGAGATCAGGTTCTAGACACAAAAGACTTTCTCTCTTTCTGTATCTCTATCTTTTTTTTTTTTTTTTTTTTTTTAACCACTGGAAAAGCTGACTTTCACATCACACTCATAGTGCTGTGCTTTGTGCACACAAGTCATATTATCTTTTTTATTCAGTTATCGAGCTAAGTTTTTCCTGAAAGACCTTCCAGACCGCTATATTAGGAATTTTTTTTTTTTTTAGAGTCTTTGTCATTCTTCTTACATTAATGTTAAAAAACACTGATCATGTTTTGAGGACCATTATTCTCAGGAAGCTGTTGATAAGGAGTCTTTTAACAAAGGGTTTTGTGTGTGTCCTCCACCATTTTATTTCCAGTCATGAATATGTATATCAGTGTCACTATACATATCCATTACATATACATATCCTACTGGTGAGACTCTTTTCTTCTTCCATTCCTCAGATAGTCCAAGTTTCTTTGAGGTCTCTCTTCAGTTCTACATTTCTACACATTCCCCTATGCATTTCTACATATCCCAACCAGAGACTACATGCATTTCCTTATTTCCCACATTTACATTTCTTGTTTTCCTCATCACTCTACTCTCCTTTCTGCCAGAGAGATAATAATTCAAATGTCAACCTTTTAACTCCTACTGGCAGGAGGCACCTCGAAGAAACAGAGACAACATATATTGTCATGATAGAGATCATTAATGGGTGCCATCAACCAATTATTTCACCTACAGATACAACTCTCAATATCAACAGTTCTGCTAAACAGATGAAAGAGGTTACATTTTTTTTTCCATTTTCCTCCTTGCTACTGTGAGCCGGTTGCTACCGAACAATGTCATCATGTTTGATTTTGTATTTTAATTTTGGTATTAATTCCATGTCTGATGATTTTTTTTGTGATACCTACAGATTGAAGAGCATACCATATCGTCTTGAATGTACAGATGACTACAGTAGGGACTTAAAGATAGTTTTGTCCTTAGAGTTCTCCTAATGGAGAGAAAATATGTGCTTCCAGGAGCTGTCCTGCCAGCTCAGCTATATCATCTTAAGAGGAGTTAAACGGACAGAAATGGTCTGCATTCAACAAAGCTGCACTGACATCAAGAGTTTTGAACACAGGTTATATTAATAAGGGCATATGCCTTTTTTTCCCAACAATTTTGCCATTTCGGCAGAACTTGTCAACAGAGACCAGTTCTGGGGTAGTGGTAGATGAGCACCAGTACTAGCTGCTACAGCTGCACTCCCTGAAATAGCTGCCCCACCTTCACCAGGCACCAGCTCTTCTAGCAAAGGCAGCAGGAGGGTAAATGCATCTTAGCCACCACTATTCATAGCCCGCTGTTTCAGGTCAAACTCTCAATCATCTATGGCTTAGTTTGGACACTGGAAAGACAACTTGAAATAGCTCAGGCACAACCTTTTTGCCCCTTCAGTGGACACAGGTAATATTTTCAGAAGAAAGGTAGGCAGGACAATAGGGAGCCATAACATCCCTAACTTTTGCAGCAAAATTTACTGGACATGGTTTATATTTCTGGCAGCCTCAGTCAGAAGAGGTGAACTCAAAGTATTTGTTCCACAACAATCTGAGACATCTAAACATGCAGGGGACTGAGTTTTTGTCCCCTCATTTTGCTCACGTCACTAATATGTAATGTATCAAAGGATGTGTTTGTATTTCACTAGAAAGAGGCATTGAGGGGTTTCAGAAATTGGTGAGCTTAAAAAAAAAAAAAAAAAAAGAGCCTGTGAAAAGATAGTTTATGTATCAGTTGAAATAAAGATTTTTAATGACAGTTGTGATCCCTATATATTGCAATGTTTACTGCTATTAACTGTTTCTGATGGTTTCAGTGCAGATACAATTTTAAAAGGTTGCTATAGGACTCCTTATCTCTATTTCGCATACATTTCAGAGTAAACATATGGAACACAAATCCATGGAAATATTTAAATATAGATTAAAAAATCAGTTCCATAAAGGTTGCAGTAGAATAAAGAATTAAGATGCCATAAAACAATGATTTATGAGAAATCTACATTGCATAACCATGCATAAATGCAATCATGAAAGATCTACCTCTTGGACTAGCTAGGGAACTAGCTTCACAATTAAAGAACAGAATCATTCATTAAGAGAGGGAGAAAAGCAATTGTTGACAGTCAACAGGGAAATGAAATTAGACCAACTCATTATTTAAATATTTTGATTTAAAGGCAGAGCTGTTAATGAGCTACCAAGAGCTATAATTATCTATGTGTCCAATTTCAGCAACAAAATGAAAATCCTGCAAGAGATTAGGGGGAAAAAAGAAAATGAAAACTTTAAGTATCAGAATATTGGCTTTCACTCAGCTGTTGGAGGGCTGGCTTTTGGGGGAGAAGGATTGTTTTGTTGTTTTGTTCTCATTGATTTAGCAGCTGTACAATAAATAAATAAATAAATAAATGTTAAGCATTTTCCCAGAAATAAGATACTAGGGTCATCTAGACATACATGAAGGTGAGGCTGATTTTGTACAGCTTTCTAGGCAAGTAGTGGGAAAGTCTCGTACATGACCTATCTGTAGGTGGAACAGCATGGCAGAGGGAACCAGAGAAAATTTCAAGATTTCAAGGGTGCATTTTGTCTCTAAAGACCTACCTAGTAAGTAGCTCAAATATTTTGCTGCATGCAAGGATGAGGAGTAGAATGCATCTCTGACAGGGATATAATAGTGATATGCTCATTAAGCTGCCTATACTTTGTGTAAATTCATTGTCTCTTATTATAAGCAACTAAAATGGTACAATCTAGTTGTCAGACAGTATTTTGTGAGCTAATTGCAAGTAGTGCAGCTAGAGATCTAACTATCAAAAAAGCAAATAATTGATCTAGAGTAAATAAAACAGAAGCCCAAGAGATTAAATTAAAAGCTTCAGAGGTACACCTCATCATGGCATTGGTAATAGCTAATATACCAATGTCAGTATAACACTGTAAATTTAGCTGCCTGTGACACCAATTATTGGGTGCTGGTATTACTACATTATTTCATCCTCTTTGGCTATGCTCTGCACAGTCCAATGCATTTCAACTTAGTGCTTTTCATCTCCTGCTTACATTACCATGCTCCAGTATCCATACCCTGTCTCCAAAACAGAGGGAATAATATTGGTACCTGCTTTGCCTCTCCAATGGGGACAGTGAAAAGTTGGAAGTAGGCTGCATGTTAGCCTCACACAGTGAAGTTCCTGCCTCTCAGAAAAATTCCATAACTATAGCTCCTGTGGATCTCAAAGAGTAATGGATAAAGGGAAGGTTGTCTGAAGGCAACAGCACTTTCAATCACAATGAAGTCCAGGCATGCTCCTTGTTGTTTTTCCTATAGGCTCTTCCAAGGAATAACGTTGGACACAAGCAGAGGTTCTTTGCTAATATTAATTGAATCATAGAGTCATAGGATGGTTTGGGTTGGAAGAGACCTTAAAGACCATCTGGTTCCAACCCCCATGCCATGGACAGGGACACCTCCCACCAGAGTAGGTTGCCCAAAGCCCCATCCAGCCTGGCCTTGAGCACCACCAGGGATGGGGCATCCACAGCTTCTCTGGGCAACCTGTACCAGTGCCTCACCACCCTCTGAGTAAAGAATGTCTTCTGAACATCTCATCTAAATCTCCCCTCTCTTAGTTTAAAGCCATTACCTCTTGTCTTATCAGTACACTCCCTGACAAAGTGTCCCTCCCCAGCTTTCCTGTAGGCCCTCTT